>NC_141391.1:176791004-179291004 GCF_034619465.1 Leptosomus discolor
TGGAATTTTTAACTTGCTCATTACGTTGTATTGGAGTAGTTGCACCATCATTGTCAGTAACAGACAGCTCAAAAAGTCACCTAACAACTAGAAACTAATGTCTCTCTTGTACAGAACACTAACGTACTGAGAACTCATTTTGAAACCATAATAGGTGGTCTCAAAGAAAAATGTCCAGTGCTTTTGGATCAATAATCAATTAGAGGAAATCAAGATTCATCAGCAGTTATTCCAAAATAAGTCAACCTACTTAAATGTTCGCTGCGAATTATTCATTCAGTTTTAATCAATGTATTATCAAAGTACCTAGGGGAGTATAGCTTTCTTGCATTAAAAACAAGACGACAAACACCAAAACCATACTTCATCTCTAAATTGTAGTGATTTGGTACAGAGTAAGTAGTGTACCCTGCATGCCCACAGCATAACCCTACAGGGGAGATCTCTTGAGCAGAGGTCTGCCCTTGGTCCGTCTCCTGTGACCTGAGAGTTTCGAGGACTTGTGATGGCCGAGGCCTTTGCACGGCACTGGTGCACCCCTGGTGCTGCGGTCCCCTCTGTGCAGCGGCCCAGCACCTCTCCCACCCCTACCTGACGCTGCACTGCCCCTCGGGGTGAGGGGTGCTCATGCATAGGGTTGTCCCTCCTGGTTCTCCTTACCCGCTAACTCCTAATCTCCATGTTGCTGCTTCACCAAAGATTTTTCATAGGCACACCTTCCACTCGCTCAGAGGGGGACTGAGGTTTGGTATCTTGTTTCTAACACCCAAGTTGCTGTTCCTCCATACTGAGTATTCAGGAGTTTCTGAACATCATTTACACCAGCGCTAGCTTGCCTGTATTGGTATTTAAGTGCCACCAAGACTCCTTGTTACCCACCTCTCACCTTCAGAAACGTTCTGGCTGTTTCATTTGCTTGCTTCTAAAATATCTGCCTTTATCTGCTTTTGCTCAAAACTTCTGCTGGCTTTCCAATTCCCTCTTCTAAGCCTTGTACCAGCTTTTCATAAGGCTTCTCTGGGGGAAATTAGTCAAGACCAAAATGTGTTAACTCATCAGTTAGGCAGGCTTAACCCAGCTTTCAATGATAGCTTCAAGTATGTTTAATACAGCCCTCTTTGCCTATCAGTTGTCTTAAAGTTACCATAGGTAAACTTTTTTTGAAGGGACTTTAAAATGTTTTTTAGCATTTTATTCCAAAATGAAGCTTGACAGAAATGGAAAGGTCTTTTGGATTATTTTTTGTTGTTGTTGTTTCACATTTTTTAATTTGGAATGTGAAGAACTTCATAGTGAAAATTAAACTTTGGCATTTGACATCCTCTGTGTGTCTTTTGGTTGAACATAATGTCATGGTGTCCTGCTGATAGCCTTTATAGAGAGACTTAAGCATCCAAATGTCTTCTATGGGGCATCATCTTGGGTTTTTTTCTTATTTAAATACCAAGCCTACAGCTAGGCACCTAAATATTTTGTGGAATAGGATAGGTAGAGAGGTTGAAGGGGAAGGAGGGAAGGAGAAAGGATGAGTGGGTTTCTGTAGCAATATGTAGTGTCTGGGTGGGAGGAGTTATTTCCATTTTATTTAAATATCATTTGACTCATCTGTCTTCTGAAGATGAGTGAAAATCGTGCAGTTGTGGAGTATAGGATACTGCTGAGATGCCAAACACATTGTCATGTAAAATAAGCGTGAAGTGGATCACTGAAGAAGGCCTCCCGTTCTCTGCAAGCGTTTGGCTTGCCCTCATGTCTCTCTGTGCTATGAACTGGGGCATCCTTGGAGGAACTGAGGAACCTTTGCTCTCATCAAGAACAAATGGGACTGGAGGGGGGAAAAGCCAGCTGCTGTACAAATGCAGGGTCTTCTACTAGGCAGCATTTGTTGTAAATCAGGTCTCTTAAACCACCCCACAGACATGCCTTTGTTTTGCTTGCTTTCCGTCTTAACCTCTTCAGCTGAAATACTGAGCTGAAGAGGAATAGCTTGTCCCTTGTGATCTCTCTACACCCGTCTGACAGTGAGGGTCATTCCCCCCGTGTTCCTTTTGATGCTTTTGTCATCTTGCTATAAGTAGCATCAGCAGAGCATTTCCAAGTTACTATGGCAAGTCTAATTTACGAAAAAACCAAAACAAACCAAAACAAACAAAAAAAAAACCCACCAAAAATTATTTGAATCCCAAAGACCATTCTTTTTTTTAAGTGGGGTTGAATGGGGAGCTATACTTAGAATGAAATGTTTGAAGAAGAAATCCAGTAAAAGAGGGCTGTCCATCTTTCCATTCGTCTTCATTAGATGTTGCTGAGTGACAGTAAATAGCCCTGCAGTGTGTCAGCTTGTTATTACATTGAATGATAAACTGTAAAACTGAATTAAAATGTCTGATGCTGTTCCTTGTTTTGTGTATTTCAAGGGTCCCAAAGGTGAAGCAGTTGGTTCTATAACTCAGCCATTGCCCAGCAGTTATTTGATCATCCGAGCTGCTTCAGAATCAGATGGTAAGTGGATATTTCAGTGGTTTTCTGCAGTGAAAGCAGATAGTTATTAGAAAGAGATAGTTTCATTTGTCTTGTCATGTCTATTACAGCATTGTGATTGCAGTTTAACTGTTGTTAAGGTTCTCCCATTCAGTTGTGTTTGCACTGGTAGTTTTTCATGGTTATTAAAGGAAAATTTTGACCTGAAGAAATGGTCATTGAACTTCTTGCAGTTGCCTTGCATTGGCTGGGTAGAGGACGGCAAAGGGGTTATTTCTGATTTAACTATATTAATGTATATCTAAATACACAAGCTAGTGCCTTTCTAAAGTGCTAATGTGGACATAGTTTTTCTAATGAAAGCATCTGTGTATTGTAAAGTGCAGCACTTGCACAGAGTTCTAGTAGCAAAAATTCCCTCAAAATATAGTTTCGTAACACCATCACTGAGAAGGTAGTGGTCAGTATCAGTGCAACCATCTTCAAAGGTTACAATGTGGAAACCAAAATTTAACTGGTGTGTAACCTGTCAGGCAGCTGTTTTCCTTCTACTGGTTAATTAAGCATACCCCTGCAGACTTTAAAAATAGGACTCTATTTGCCTTCTGTATTGAAAAATGGATTAGATACATGGAAATGAAGATACAAGGAGCGGAAAGAACACACAAATTTGTTTAGTTACTTGTTGCCAAAAAGTATTAGTATATCTGCTATTTTATGTTGAAATGACATTTATACACTACCATTACAGCTCCTTTTCCACATTGTTATTGTATGGAGCAAATTTTGCCAACTGGTGCAGTTCCTTAGTCTTCAAAACTAGAGCAGGGCACTAGTTGTGAGTTGTTTTTATGTCCCTACAAGATTATAAAAGTCCAATGCATGTAACATGGAACAACTCTGAAGTACGTCTTCAAAGGCAATGTAAGCAGGCCCAAAATGATTGTAAAATTAGGAAATAGAAGTTGTATAGTTCAGTTAAATCCTTATTTTTTAGTCTAACAATAAATCTATCTTTAGGCAGGTGTTGGATGGATGCTTTGGAGCTGGCGCTGAAATGTTCAAGTCTGCTGAAACGTACAATGATTAGAGAAGGTAAAGAACATGATTTGAATTCTTCAGCAGACAGTACTCATGTCTCTCTCTATGGTCTGCTTCGTGCTAACAACTTACACAGTGGAGAAAACTTACCGTAAGTGAATTAATTACTAAACCTTATTGTCCTTTTGGTAGAACCTTGTAGAGATAACTTCCTCACAGGGAGACTCTCTTTCTAAGGTTGCACTTTTTGCTCCTGAGTTCTCTTTGTACGCCTTGTTTGCACTGTGTTTTATATCGTATGTGGATAGAATGAAAAAATCTTTTTTTAAGCAAAGTGGATACAGAAGAAAGTTTGGCCCAAGGAACTCAAAAGTTAAGTATCACATCAGTAAGTTTACCCAGTTAAACTGTTAAAGCTTTAATTATTTTGTGTCTTGAAGTTGGTCTCTCTTGTTAGCTTCACCTGAAAATAAGAAGTTTAGTATGTGTGACAAATGGTAGATGTGAATATAAGTCGCTGTTCTTTGGTTAAAGAAAAGAATAATCCCATTGTTATTTAAATGGTTTCAGCATGTCTCAGCTTTGGATCATCAGATGGATGAATAATAATGCAGTGACCCTACTATTACATGAAATTAAGGGCATAAAAATTGAAATTATTTGCTATCACTTGGTATATCTAATGTCTGAGTGCCCTTGAATAAATCACTGTTTATTTCAATAAACACTTTCAGCCAGATTTTGGGGAACTTAAGCTTTTGTGGAAATACATTATTAACAAGCATGGAAAAAGAATGGTATTTTCAAATACTTCAATTGTGGTACCAAAGTGCATTACAAAATATAAAAGATTTAGTTCTTTATTTGAAATAATTGAGTCTGAAGCTTGCACTATGAACAGTTTCTCTCAGTAATCTTCCACCAATTTGATGTACTTTCAGGTGGATGTAAATTTATTTCAAATAATCCCTCCCATCCATGAAGGTTTAGCTGCCCGTCTGTCTTTTCTGAGTGGGCAGGAATTTTGTACTGCTGTTAAGAGTACGCTCCTATATTTGAGACAGAAGACCTGGACTGGGAGAAATGAAATTCTTCCCAGCATAGATAGCCTGAGAAAAGCACAGAAAAGACAATTTATTGCCCCCGGCCCAGATTCAAGGCTCTATCCAGATGACTAAGCAGGCTCAGCTACAGTTTTGCTGCTTCTGTTATCTCATGGAAACAATAGAACTGCTGTGTACAATTCAGCTGGAGATCTGTACTCATGACTAGTAGTTTAATAATCAGCAGCTGGCCCAGATTACAATCACAGCAATTAGCTACAACTGTTAAGTCTAATTAAGACTAATGGTTTAATTAAGTAGATCTTTGGATATAGCATATTCTAAAAGTATTCAGTGTGCTTAACTATCTAAGCAACAAAACCTGCAGGCCTAGTTTTAATGGGGTTAGCAGGAGAGGGAGAAGAAACGTGAAAAGAATTCAGGTTCAACCAAGAGCTAGCTTTTTTAAGTACGTTAATAGCAAGAGGAGGTCTAAGGAAAACATTGGACTGATACTTGATGAAGATGGTCACCTGAGAAATAGAGATGAAGAAAAAGCAGAGACATTCAATGATTTTTTTTGTCTCAGTCTTTAATAATACTAGTAGACCTTGGGCTGCCTGGTCCTCTGAGTCAGAGGACCACAAGTGTGGGAACAGTGACTTTCCATTTGTGGACACGGAAATTGTGAGAGACCAGTTGTATCAGCTGAATGCTCATAAGTCCGTGAGGCCTGATGGGATTCATCCCAGAGTACTGAAGGAGCTAGTGGATGTTATGGCAGGACTCTTCTTGACTATCTAAAGGTCTTGGGAGTCTGAGGAGGTCCCCACTGACTGCAAGCAAGCCAGCATTATTCTGATTTACAAGAAGGGTGTGAGGGAAGACCCAGGAATCATGGAATGGTTTGGAAGGTACCTTAAAGATCATCTAGTTCCAACCCCCCTGCCATGGCCAGGGATACCTCCCACTAGACCAGGTTGGTCCAAGCCCTATCCAACCTGGCCTTGAACACTGCCAGGGAGGGGGCAGCCACAGCTTCTCTGAGGTACCTGTTCCAGTGCCTCACCACCCTCAACTACAGACTTGTTATTCTAACCTCAGTACCTGGAAAAATTACGAAGATCCTACTGGGTGCTATGGAAAGACATTATTTAAAGAAGAATGCAATCATTTGGCACAGTCAACATGGGTTCACAAGGCAAAGTCCTGTTTAATTAATTTGATACCCTTCTATGATAAGGTCACCTGCCTAGTGGATGAAGGGAAGGCAGTGGATGTGTTTTTTCTGGATTTTAGTGAGGCTTTTGAGTCAGTCCCTTACAACATCCTTCTGGACAAGTTGTCCAGCTTGTGAGATGAGCAGGTTCACAATGCGCTGGGTGAAGAACTGGCCAAATGACAGGACTCAAAGGGATGTAGCAAATGGGGCTACGTCTGGTTGGTGACCAATCACTAGCGGTGTTCCTTAGGGCTCAATCCTGGGGCCCGTTCTGTTAAATATTTTTATCAATGACCTGGATGAAGGGTTTGAATGCACCTTTAGCAAGTTTGCTGACAATACCAAACTGGGAGATGCTGTTGACTCTCTTGTGGACAGGAAGCTTTGCAGAGGGATCTAGATAGATTGGAGCATTGGGCAATCATCAGTGGCATGAAATTTAACAAGAACAAATGCTAATTGACAGTAGGCACAATACATGGTGTGCACTGGCAGCCAAGAGGGCAAACCACATCCTGGAGTGCATCAAACACAGCATAACCAGCCAGTCAAAAGAGGTGATTATCCTGCTGTATTCAGCATTGGTGAGGCCTCACCTTGAGTACTGTGTGCAGTTCTGGGCCCCACAATTTAAAAAGGATGTAAAGGTCCTTAAATGAGTCCAGAGAACAGCAACAAAGCTCGTAGAAAGGCTGGAAGTCATGTCCTGTGAGGAGTGGCTAAGGACTTTGTGTTTGTCTGGTTTGGAGAAAAGGAGGCTGAGGGGTGACCTCATTGCTCTCCACAGCTTCCTGAGTAGGGGACATGGAGAGGGAGGTGCTGATCTCTTTTCTCTGGTATCCAGGGATAGGACTCGTGGAAATGGTTCAAAGCTGTGCCAGGGGACATCAGATTGGACATTAGGAAGCATTTCTTTACTGAGAAGGTGGTCAAACACTGGAACAGGCTTCCTGGAGAGATGGTCAATGCCCCGAGCCTGTCAGTATTTAAGAGGCATTTGGACAATGCTCTTAGTAACGTGCTTAACCATTGGTCAGCCCTGAAGTGGTCAGACAGTTGGACTAGATGGATCGTTGTAGATCCCTTCCAAAGGAACTATTCTAAACTTGGTGTGTTTGACAGCTCAGTGAGAAGAGTACAGCCTATACGTTTCCAGTGAAGCTAGTTTGACATTGCTGCCAGATCAGGCTTGACATTCAAATTTTAGTGTGTATTTTATCAAGATCCTGGTTTGGAAACATGAAATTACTGTTTGAAGTTGAAGATTCATTTAGCCTTTATTTTTATGTAGGTTGAATGACAGTGAAATTGAAAGGCATCACTTTAAAGATCAAGATATGTACTCTGACAAATCTGATAAGGAAAATGACCATGACCACGAGGAATCTGATAATGATGGATTGGGGAAAAGCGAAGAAAGCGATAGCGACACTTCGGAGCGACAGGATGATTCTTATGTTGACCCAGAACCAATTGATATCAAGGAAACTACTTATTTAGAACAGAGTCATGAAGAACTTGGAGAGGTAAAAGAGCTGTTGATGTAGTGGGCAAGCAGTTTCTCCAAATAGAAAGCTGGTATTTTAGGGGTCAGACTATGCTTGAAAGCTGACTTGCAGGATTTGCTTCCATATTTTCAGCAATAACGGGAGAAAGGAGTTCTGTTCACCCATGTTCTGCTTTGCTGTGCCACTCTTGTGCTCGTGTCTGACATTTTGACAGGGATAATGAGGTTATCTGGAATATTGCTCAGACAGAAGGTGCTCGGTTTGAAACAGCCACCTGCAGCAGAAGTTGACCATGTCTACCCATCCTTTTGTTGTTATTGCTATTTGGTTTTTATTAACTTCAAGTAAAAATCTTCAAGTTGAATACTTTAATGGAAGCTGACACCTCTTTTTCTACTGCAAGAGAGGAGTTAAGCAGCCGTGGTGTCTGCAGAATTCAGTGGAAGGCTTGCTGTGTTTCTGATGTCACCTTGCATTCTAATATGATGCCCCAGAGCTGCCATTCCACTTCTGCAGGATATCTTACATATCTACACAGGCAAATGTGTCAGGAATTTGCATGTTTTACTTGCTATAAAGATACCAAAAAACTTAGTAACAGAAATTGAGAGGAGCTTTTTCACAAATCACCCCTTTCTTCTCAAGTGTTAACAGTAAGATTTTTTTTTCATACTTATGGGACTTAAATACTTTGTGCTTTATTGCTTTCTAGTCTTGTTTCTAGAAGAAGCAGTAGTTCAGGAAAAATTGAGGAGCTTAAGTTGACAATACATTCTTGAGTATGTGTGTTAGAACTGTTCTGGAAGGAGGGATGCTTTTCCTACAGAAGAAATTGCTTTTCTTACAGAGAAAGGGGAAAAATATCTCCCCTCTTCTTGAACAGAAAGGAGCATATTGGAGTGTGGCTGCTGATTTTGCTACACCACCCTACACAGTGGTTTTCTTTAAGGAAAACCAGTGGTATTATTGACTGGTCAAGGCATTGAAAAGCATAAATGTGGCAGCTTTCATGGTGGGGAAGAGTTGGTAGGATGAACAGCCCTTTGCTATATGAGTCCTGTGTGTGAGAACAGAGTAATGTACTTGATGCCTAGGAAAGGACTAAGGGAAGAATTCTGATCACCATTCTACCTCAAACTTTTCTGGTTTAGGGCTGAGAAAACTAATGCTGTTTTTAGTGCTGGATAGTGTATCTGTCATACTTCATTAAAGATGTATCATAAGCGTATTTAGAGAAATTTGATTTTTCTCCCATAGCTGCTTCAGCTTCTCTGAGTGGTTCATTTTAAGTATCCACTTTCCATTCTTGTTGCTTCCTTAGAATGTGTTGACCTGTCTTCTGGAGGATTATTTTCTTTCTCCTTTCTATAAGCAGTTTTTTGTTCATCCTAGGCAGGGGAGGCTGCTCAGACAGAAGTAGTGTCAGAAGAAAACAAAAGTCTGATCTGGACATTACTGAAGCAAGTGCGGCCAGGAATGGACTTATCCAAGGTTGTACTGCCTACGTTCATCTTGGAACCTCGTTCTTTCCTGGACAAGCTGTCTGATTACTACTACCATGCAGACTTTCTGTCTGAGTGAGTCAATCCTATATCTGGTTTTCCTTCTTTTCTTTTTTTAAACTAAAATGGGGTAACAGTGCACAGTGTACACTGGAAAGTTTAATCTGGTCTACTTAAACAACATCATAGAGTGCTTAGAGTTTGAATGTTTGCGTGATAATGTATCGGGCAGTCATCAGATATCCTTGCTCTCTGAAAGGTAACTGCCTGAGAGCTCACATGGTACATCTTGAAGTCTGGCCCCTCTAGTGATTTAATAGCAATTGTTGCAGACATTTCAGGTTTAGCTTTTGGAGACTGGTTAGAAGACTTCTCAAAATTAGTTTCATTTCCTTTCTCTAGGAGGCATATTCGAGATGGTAAAACAGTACCAGTTAACATTTTTAGTACAGTGTTAATTTCTATTCAGGTTTATAGTTGCCTGCTCAAATGTATCTAATAAAGACTGTAAATTAAAATGTTATTCAACTCTGAGTCCTGTACGTGAGTAGGCCGGTTCTCTAAAGTAGTAGCTTATAAATGGAAGAACTTCAGTGGGCGTGGAACAGGATTTAATGTTGCAAAGAACAGAGCAATTATGGAAATACCATTTCTGATTTTTCATTTGATTTCCGTTTTCAGACAATTATTTGAAAACTTTGGATTTGATGCAATCAGACTGAGATTTTTACAGTGCTGCAAATCACAAAACCTTTGTTTTAGTCAGCTCCTAGATTCGAGATATATCACAACGACTGCTAGCATGTTATAACTGAAACAATACTGATATTTGTTCTGTGTGTTCTTTTTGTTTCATAGAGCTGCTCTTGAAGAGAATGCTTACAACCGCATGAAGAAAGTAGTGAAGTGGTATTTGTCAGGATTCTACAAAAAGCCAAAGGTGTCCTCTCACACATTATTTTGTCTTTAATTTAGTCATTGTGTCTAGTTTCAGGGATTAGGGATGTGCTGGAGTAAGTTTTTATTTGTAAATTAGATTGTTATGCATTTTTTAAAAGCAAGGTTAAGTTTTCATTATTTACACAGAAGAATCATGGACCTTTTTGCTCCCTAGCCATGCTTAAAATAGAATATATTCAATTGTTTTTTTCCCTTGGTGTAGAAGTTGAACTAAACATTTTGTGATAATGTTGAGCTGGTTTCTGTTTACCATTCTTCAGTGATAACGTGCTGCAATTGGGGGATTAGTATTTCTATTGCTTCATTTAGCTTTACACTAAATGTTCTTTATAGTCATGTTGGTGGGAAATAGTATTGAAAGAAGTAAGTACTTACTACTTTCCTTCAGACAAAAGGTTTCTAATAGTTTTCCTACCAAAAAATCATATATTCTGTTGGTCCTTATGTGTAGCCTGCAATAGTTTAGCAGATATACTAAATCTATGCTGGTTTCCTTAGAATGAAGAGCAGAGTAACTGCATGTTCAAATGATGAAATCAAGTACAATGTACTTTAACATGTGTATTACGATTATATTTGTTGTGTCTTCAGTGACAGACTGATAAAGTTTTTTTGTGAGTTCTGTACCTGCATTGTATGGTTAGTCTGTTCTATTTCTGTTTAGGGACTAAAAAAGCCGTACAATCCTATACTGGGTGAGACTTTCCGATGCATGTGGATTCATCCAAGGACGAATAGCAAGACTTTTTATATTGCGGAACAGGTAGCTGCAATAACTGGATCAAGTATTTTTTAAGAACAATAAATGCGTTGCATTTTTGTGCTAGCCAAGCGATTTGGTAGTTTCAGAAACTGTATTTAAATGTGTGAATAGTATCCTTAAAGCTCTCCTGGTGAGCATAGGTTTCCTACAGTTGTCTGTCTTAAGTGTGTCTTCCTAGAGACACAGAGAAAGGTGTTTCCAGCATTTCTGTTCTGTCTTCCTCCAGTAAAAGTCAGGTGCTGATTATCTTAACTCTTGAAATTCAGTGTTTGCTCGATCTTTAAAGATAAAGATTATACTTCACATTTCACTTATATTAACTGTGTTCTATTATGTGCAGCTTGAATTTTGCATTCTGTCATTATTAGCTCAACGGGTTTACTATATTGCATGTTCTTTTTTCTTTTTTTTTTTCTTTTTCAAATACCTGGGGTTTTTTTCAACAGGTGTCGCATCATCCTCCAATATCTGCCTTCTATGTTAGCAACCGCAAGGATGGTTTTTGCCTTAGTGGTAGCATTCTGGCCAAATCAAAATTCTACGGTAAATAATGGGTTTTTTTGGTTGTACTTCATTGAGGAATGTAAAATTGGTGCAAATGAGCTGAGTTTTGTGGATGAAAGCAAGCTGTTAGAAGAATCTGGGTTTTGATCATTGTATTATCCCTTCCTTACAAAGTTTTTGCTACTAGTCTTTGGAATTTTAATTTCTATTTTTGGAGTATTTTAATTTTTAATTGGAGATGCTGTGTATTATAGTGGCTTCACTAGACAGCATAGATTAGAATGTGAAATATACTGATGTTCTTCATTTTATTGCTTAGTTATTAGGAAATGTTGACTGTTGTCTTGCAGGATGAGAAACATGATTTTCTGTCTTTGCATTTCAGGGAATTCATTATCTGCCATACTAGATGGAGAAGGACGGCTAACATTCCTAAATAGGGGAGAAGATTATGTAATGACAATGCCATATGCTCATTGTAAAGGTAGTGGGGGTTTTTCATTCTCTAGATGGCCAAGTTATGAGAACAGAAGCTTATTATTCTAAATAGTTTGTTACTCTAAATTGTATACTGCGTTGGATTCAAGCTTGTCATCCGAGAAGATTATTCTGAACACTGGCAACACTGGTGGCTCTAGGCTTCCACATATTTTATCAGGAGAAAAATACATCTGTTGTTTAAGCAATGATCTGTTTTTTGGCACTATTTTTGTCATAAATAGTAAGAGTGTATATATATAGCTGTCCGTCATTACATGGCAGTAATATACTGTTTGAGTTGCCTTTTTTTTTTCTTAAAGAACAATTTTGAGCTTTTCCAATTTTTTCCTCTTGTAAACATAAAAGGCAATGTAGTATCCACAACTCACTGTGTGGTCTGAGTGTAAATCATGACCATTTGTCTTTAGTTTCATTATGAGAAGCAGTCAGTAGTTTGTAAAGCTTTCTGGAAGGTTAGTAGTAGTACAAAATACATTGCAGAATTGCTGATTTTTAAACTGTTACTTATTCAGGTTTATCTACCCATATATTCCCTGCCAGAATTCTTTTTCAGAAGCCTTACAGTCAGCAACTGTATTTTCTTCATTTGAGATGTATGAAAATCAACTAGCAGAGTTAGATAATTTGATGGTAGTTTGGTTGGCTCTTCTCTTTCCATTGTTTATGGATGTTTTTAATACTCTGTTGAATTGGGTTTTTATGGCTTTGACAAAAATAATATATACATACATTCAAGTCAGACAGGAAGAAGGAGAACTAGTGTGGCTAATAAGGTTGATAGAGCAGGAGAAAGATAGAAGAATATGCAGGGAAGGTGAATGTGCATGGTGAAATAAAATTCCTTTGCACGTGCATCCACTGTATGTCGGTGTTTCAAACACTGGATTGCAGGGGAAAGACAGTAATCATGGGAAAGAAACTGTTCTCAGCATTGGCAGCCTTGTACTTCTGAAAGTCTTTAGGGAGGTAATCAGTGTTGTCTTATACTGGTTGGCCATGGTTGTCTTCACCTGTGGTCTGACTGTACATACTGCTTCTGTTCAAGTGAATTTTTTCTTTGCTCTCTTTCTTGTAGAGTTACTTTCCTGTCTTAACCTCAAAAGCTTCCCTCCTCCAGTCATCTCCAATAAGACTAAATACCACCCTTGCTAGCACCAGAAGCATATGCTGCCAAAGATAGGTCTTAATAAACCGTTTTTCCTGCTTATCTGTAATTCACTTAGATCTTTCTGTTTCTCTTTGGGTTATCTTGTTTGGCAGAAAGATCATGCTTATCATTAGGAAAGGTCATCTGAATAAATGTGTTTTCCTCTGGCACAGTCATGTTTACTCTAGGAATTGTGCTCAAAGAATTAGGGGTTTTGACTTGTTCGGTTATAAACATTCGTTTTAGCTATTTTTTTCTCTTGCAGGAATTCTTTATGGCACAATGACCTTAGAGCTTGGGGGAACAGTCAACATCACGTGTGAGAAAACTGGCTACAGTGCAACAATTGAATTCAAACTCAAGGTTAGTAAATGCACAAGAAGAAGAATGAGCATAATGATAATTTAAAAAAAAAAAAATTACATCACTCCTTAGATATGATCTGATTTAATATGGAATTGTCTTTTTAGGAACTGAGGAATTTTCATTTTAACTGCTATGTATCCAGCTGTGTGTATCTAGCAAACAGTTTTGTTTGGTTGGTTTTTTTTAAAAGGAATTTTATTGTCATCTCTTTTCTTAATGTGTTCTTCTGGGTCCAGAAGTTTTGACTGAAACTTACAGTGCTGTCTTCATCACTGGTGATAACAGATGCAAACATATTGCTGGTTGTATGAGTCTTAAGAACAGCTCTAGTGAGGAAAAAGCAACAGTCTGTCTTATCTCCAGCAGTGGCAACTGTGTGTGTCTAGGAAAGTGTAAGAACAAGGGAAGTGTTTAGTGATCTGATCAGTGGTTCAGGTATTTAAGTATTGTTGTTAATATACCTTGGTGATTTTTAATTCTCTAAAAATGTTCAGGGTCTTTTTAAACTCCCGGAGTTTAGAAGTTTCTCTGCCTTTGAGGACTCAGATTCCCCTCTTCGATCCTGGGTAAATTTAGTTGCTCATGACACCTCAAATAAAGATGATGCAAAGGCTTTGGCTAACATTTATATCAGCCTAATGCCCAGTGCTAAGCAACGGTTTACATAGATTGTTTTTGGCAGCTGCGCATGCCGTAGGAGCACCTCCCCACTCACAAAAGCTAAACAAAGGTTTCTGAACTACTTAAAGTTGGCATGCCCTTCTGAAAAATACATTCGCCATCTTTGAGACAGAAACTGATTTAAAGCTGAACAAATAGTTGTTAAGAAGTGTGCACGTGGAGAGGGAAACCGTATTCAGTTGAAATTACAGGGGAAACATAAAGGTTAGGAGGCTGTGTTAATTCATGTTTTGCCTCATCAGCCCACAGGATGGAGACTATCAAAAAGGCTGAAGAAAATCCCTGGCAATCATTTTTGTTGTTGCTTCTGCAAGAGTTAATCTCTAGTAACAAATGGTCCTTGGCAAAGTGGTGAAATATGTGTAGCAAATGACTGTGTCCTCCAATATATCATTATGTCACTGTTCTCTGCGTTATTTTCCATTTTCTTTCCACATTTCTTAGACAATGCTTTTGCTCAGCAAATCTTTCAAGAAAATGCAGCATGAGAGAACAACTTAGGTTTTAGACTTGTTTGGGGGATGAAATAGGCAGAAGTTATAATACTAAAAGCCATCAGGGCTGTTTGCATCACATTTCATAAATTCACTTTTGTCCTTCATGCTAAACATAAATGCGAAAATAGTTTGCTATTAAAATAAACATGAAAGCATTTCTTTTTGTTTTGCAGCCTTTTTTGGGTAACAACGACAGTGTTAACCAAATATCAGGGAAAATTAAGCTTGGGAAAGAAGTTCTGGCTATTTTGGAGGGTCACTGGGTAAGTAGTGACTGGTGGTATTTTATAAATGCTGGCTGATAGTTGAGACAGGTGAGAATAGCGCTTAGTTACAAAAAATACTCAAGTTTAAACAAAAAAAAAAAGAGTTGATAAAATACCACTTTTATGGAAAGTATCTATTGTAGTTGGATAGTTCTCAAGAAAGTATAGAATCAACATAGTGTTATTTGTAACTGTTAAAAGGTGGAACAGTTGTGTATGTTTGAGTAGTTCATGAAGAAATTACATTTCAGCCTGTGAAGTGCTTTTAGCAAATGAGTTAGTACTAGGAAGAATTGTTATGGCACCAGCGTGAAATGTTTAAACTTGTTTCAGTTCTGGCGAGATGACACTGGCACCACTGGTTTTTGGACGTGGTAAAGGTTCCATTGCTTCTCTGTTCCAAGTCAGAACGAGCAGAGTGTGTGGAAATTGAATTTTAAAGTTAGCATATCTTACTATTCTTAACTACGTGCATCCAAAAGAAAATAAATTCTTGTTACAAAAAAAAATAATTGCTTATTCCTCCCTTTTATGTTATTTTGGCACTCCTTGAGACTATTACAATTAAGGTAACAGAATTATATATGTTACAGGACAGTGAAGTTACTATTAGTGACAAGAAGACAGATGTTTCGGAGACATTCTGGAACCCAACATCTGATATCAAGCAGCGTAGATTACCTAGATACACAGTGAAGTTTGAAGAGCAAGATGACTTTGAGTCAGAGAAGTAAGTTCACTTTAGAACCACATATAATTATTTTGACAAAATAAAACTCATAATCTTCTCCAAATTATGAACAAATTATGGTTTCTTTCTTTCCTGTGTTTGCTGTTATTGGCCTGTAAAACAAGAGAGCAACACCGTTTAAATACAAGATCATCCTTTACAAACCTTACAATCATGGAAAGTCTTGATAGAAACGTAGATAAAACATATATTACAACATGGTAATATTCTGTTTAGAGGTTGGCCCATTTACTCGGCCTATGATTAAGGAAACATTTGCAATTATTTCTGTCAACCAGATGGTAACTCTATATTGCTTGTTTGTCAGGCTTTGGCAGCAAGTGACACGAGCAATAAATAATAAAGACCAAACGGAAGCTACTCAAGAGAAATACGTTCTGGAAGAAGCTCAGAGAAAGAGTGCCAAAGAGAGGAAACTAAAGGGTGAAGAGTGGACGTGCAAACTGTTCGATCAGGATTCGGTCACAGGAGAATGGCACTACAAATATGCCGAGTGAGTTCTGAAGTGCTCGTAACAAAAACTGCTTGTTAAATGCTTGGTAGTGTTGCTGAGCCTCCTCTGTTGTTTCAGGAGCAAAAGAACTCAGATAGCTGAGTTCAAACTCCTGAAATAGCAAAAGGCTACTTGCTATTCTTATTTAGGTATTTTAATTAAAATGCACAATTTTTTAGCCAAACTTGGTTGGCGCTTTTAGCGTTGAAAAAACAGTGATTGCTAATGCAGCAAACCATGTTTCATGTAACCATTGCAATGGGCTGCTTCTTTTTTACCTTTATGGTTATGTGCCTCTACAAATCTGTGCTATGTTCTTGAGTTTCTTGGGCATGGCACTTTGGGATGCATTGTGCTCCTTTCCCCCCGCCCCAAGACTGACCATAGCAGCTGCACAGATTTTCCCAGTGTGGAAAACAGCGGTACCTACAGGCATACCAATGAAATTAGAAAATCTTGTGTCTGGGAATCAGAAAAGCCTGTACTTAGTTGAACTGAGCGATTTAATTTGTTCTGTGTTGGAATAACTCTGACAGGAACAGGTTTGCAGCGGCGGTTAATGCTGGGGCCAGCTGAGCTGTCAAATAGGCCCTGCACACATAGGTGTCTGCGATCTCTTGGTGTGGTGATCTGGATCAGAAGATGAAGCTGTAGCTGTCTCCTCTCCCTGACTGCTGGGACGCATTCTGTGTTCTCACCAGTGCTTGCAAAAGTCAGCTTGGATCCGAGCCCTTTACGAGTGATGGCTTTCACAGAACACCCACGTTCTGCTGAGTCTTTTTCAATATGCAGCGTGATTCTATATTGCAGGGATTGTAAAAGTCAAATATCCAAAGGTGATGCACTCTGAGTTAAGTAATTCTGAAACCATGGGTGCTGGAGGTGTATTCCCATGGCTAAACCTGGCTACCCTTCACCTTTCTGTACAAGTGGGGCAGTGGCTGAAGTGTGTGTATGGGGAAGAATACAAGAATCCTGAGTACTCTTCATGTCTTCCCCAAATTTTTGGGAGAAGTTTCCTGGAACGAAGCAGGGATTCAGTGTATTTAGCAACTCTCAATGGATTTATTTTCCATGTATTTTCTTGTTTTTCTCTAAGTCTGTGCAGACTTTTACCACCCAAAACCTCCTGCGGCAGGGAATTCCCCAACTAGACTAAATGCTCTGTGAAACACCCACTCTTGGTTTGAACCTTTTAGTGGTGTTGATGCCTCTTTCTCTTGGAGGAACTGAATAGTCCAGCTGAATTGACTGCCTATACTGTTGGACCTGGGGTAAAACCATCAGGAGGAATACTGCACTTAAAATCTGTTAGGTTTTAAAGCTGCAGGGGATAGTCTGTCGGTTAATCTGTGTTATTTTTTGTCATCTTGAGGCCTTGTGGTTCAAGGATGTGCCACGGAAATTTTACTATGTGCTAGAACACAGTCTGCGCTCTCAGCAGTCCCTGGAAGAAACTTCTGTCTCCCTTTTACGCGTATAATGCCACCTCACCACCTGGTCCACGTAGGGAGCAGTCTTTTTACACTTACTGTGAAAGATGTGTTCAGTGAGCTGTGGCTTTTGTTAAAGTATCTGGATTATGGATTTAAGCATCTGGATTACAGATACAAAAGACCTTTGGGAGAGCAACGCCTAGTTCTTACCCCGTTACCTTACGTAACACTTAATTCAAGTCAGGTTAAGCCAAGATGTAAATGCAGGTCTATGTTCGCAACATCTGAAACAGCTACAGACGTTTTAAAAAGTATGCAGGAGGAGATGAAAGCAAATCCATGCATAATCTGCTCCCACTAAAGCTGCTCCCACTAAAGCTGTGCATTAGATCGATCCTCATGCAGCCGACTTGCAGTTTCTTTCCTGAAAAGGCAGTAATCAGCGGGGATGTCGGTCTTGGCCTGTGGCTGCTGCTTGTTCTCCAGTGAGCTTTTGCTTTTTGTTTTTTTTTTTTTTTTAATTCTATACCAGCCTGTACTTGGAAAAACACTCTTAAAAATCAGAACAGGAAAACTGTGTGTAGCTCCTAGTGCTTCTTGAAACCAGTCTTGATTACCATTAGCCACTTTGGAGTGAAAGCAGGTTTGAGGTAATGGATTCTTAACCTCTCCTTCCTAGGCATCTTTTAAAGGGGGGGGGGGAACCCACAATGGAAAAAAAAGCAGTCCAAAATAATAATAATTGTTTAAACCTAAAATAACAACCGTACATTAAGCAAAAGACCTCTCCATGTTTGACAAATATGTATCATAGCCAGATAAATTCATAATGATGTGGTTGGTTAATACAATAGCTTGTAATCTTACCAGCTGGCTGAGGGTTTGACCTGGATGTGAAGTTTAGTTTGTGGCTGTCTTGGCCCTTCAGGCTAGGGCTGGGCTGTAGGTGGAAGATAGGATCACTTACGCCATGTCTGACTTCTGCATAAGGAGAGAGAGCTTTAACCTGTTCATACCGAGTAGTTTCTGAGCAAGAAAATATTTCTTATTTAAATTGCTGTGGTATTAATCAATCATATTCACTTTGTCTAGTACCAGACCGTGGGACCCTTTGAATGATATGATCCAATTTGAAAAAGATGGCACCATCCAAACAAAAGTTCGACATCGGACACCAATGGTATGTTCCTGTTCTGTCAGCGCGCGCAGCAAGATCCAGGGACTTGTGTATATTGCGTTCTGTGTATAAAGGTCATCAAAGCTTTGGGAGCGATGGGAAATGTGATTGTTATCCTACAAAAACGTAGCTTACCCAGTCCGTAGTCTTTCACTTCTGTGTTGCATCCTAAGCAGTAGAGATTGTATTGTATAGGAATATAAAATATGCACACTTGAACTCAGCAGTTTAATGTGTATTTTCACTTAAATGGGAAGATGCACTAATTTCAGACTGCTTATATATCAAAAATTTTAACTTGGCCTTTTATTAGATATTGTGCATTTAACTATTAAAATGTGCTGCTTTGCTACAATTCTGGTTCTCTGGAAATAATTCAAAAGTTTATCAATTGTAGGTTAGTGTTCCAAAAATCAAGCGAAAGCCAGCCAGTCAGAAGAAAGGAGAGTGTGGTTTCTCATCCCCGGAGCCTGATAACCAGGATTCCTCTGGGAGTGAAGGTAGGAAAAGACACATTTGCATACAGAAATAATAAATGCATTTGATAGCGAAGCAAGAGTTCTGTAGTCACACATACTCCTCTTATCTCAATGTCTGTATGATGAAATAACACGCGCTTTAGATCACAGCTCTATCCAACGTGAAGCACATTCGGGAAAAACCAAAGGAGCAGAAGGGCTCGTGGTTTTAATTGTAAACTTCCCTGTCCTTTTAAACATCAGTAGGTAGTGTAGGTAGGCTTAGTGCTGCACATATTTAGGATCTGGGGGGAAAAAGTTGTGTTAGTAAACTATTTTCTTTCTCAAAACAAGATGAATTGTTGTCATTTGTAGATCAGTATGTTGCTAGAGGGCAGATTTTTGTGGTTGATAACGCTTGCAGAAATTAAACAGTACAGTGAGTGTTTTAAGATAATTCAAGCGCTTAACTTTCTGTCCTGCGCTATAGCTGACTCTGAAATAAAGCTCTAGTTTTCAATAGGAGCTTAGTTAGAAAACTTTCTCCTCCTTTTTGCAACTGTTTTAGTTTGTTGTTAGTACTTCGTTCCTTTTTTTGACTTAGCAGTCGCTTCTGTGGATTGCATCTGGCTTTTGTATCTTTCTAGCGCAACTTCTGAAGCATAATACAAGAATAAGGAAGAAAGGGGCAGACCTTGGTGAACTGCAGAGTGCCATTGAATCTATAAAGGAAACACAAGAAGACATCAAGAGGTGATACTAAATAAAATGCTTTAAAGTGGTTTAGAGAATACTAATTTTCTAGCTTTTTTTCCTTGCAGGCTGGTATATATTTCCGCTTTAGAGCCTTGATGTCTTTAGACTACCCTTCTTCCCAAATGTTGATTGTTCATTGATGTTTCATGATTATCCTCAAAAACTGCCTTCCGTAGGGAGCCCTAACATACTAGAAAATGCCAAATTGTCCAGATTGTAATTTACAGGATATTGTTTTCTTTCTACAGGGACATTATGGCTCTGCGAAACAGAGTCACTGCTAACTCGCCACCTGTGGACTACCATTTCTTGCAGTTCAAGCACTATGTCTTCATTTTACTCGTGGTTCTGCTACAGCTTATCATTAATTTCTTGTTCAAATAGGAAGTGTGAACAAGGGCCTTTCTGAACTGGAATGATCGAACTGTTAACTGGGACCATATTTTAAGTTGGACTGGAAATGATGCAATATTATCTAAAAGAGCCCTGTAGCAACAACTTACAGAACTTTGCCTCAGCGTCCATCGTTCAGAATCATACTCCCATCTACCCAGTTGAAGTAAGAATTGTGTAAGTGCCAGTACACTCTTGCTCCTGGTGTGTGCCTCTGTCTCACAGACATACGACATCAGCCTTGTGTTTTATATTGCGTCATATGCTGTACTGATGAATCTTCACCGCAGAATAGATGAAGTTAAAAATTCAGAGGTCAGACCCTGTAGGTAGGATGTGATTCCTGTTATGGTAGAATGATAAATGAACACACGTTGTTACATTTAAACTTAACCTTTTTTGTAACAAAGGAACTTTTGAAGTAGCCAACGGTTTTTGTAAATGGCGTTGGGTGTTTGGAAGTAAACTTTTGTTTAAGGTCAAAGAAATACATTCTCACACAAAGATCCTGAGCGTTAGGAACTGGCAAGTAAAAAGCTGAAGTCTTTGGGAGTTCGGCAATGTAATGTCCTTGATTTATTTTGGAAGTATGAGGTTTTTATCCTGAATTACTATAGTGGCTTGTAAGCCAGCTGTTTTATTTTTATAGTTTTAAAACTTCAGATTCTTCATAAAAAACATTCCTGCATTTACTGTACAGACCATATTTTTAACAGTACAGCACCGAGGAAGGTACTGTCTTGGTCCACTCTCTCTCACAAATTGCAAATGTCAAGGATTTATGGTATGTTTGTAAGTCTTGATAAATCTACAGCTTTGAATTTACATTTGTGTGCGGCCCTGTCGCAGTAAGCAGACAGACTGCTGATGCCGGCGCTTTTCATTTTGGAACAAAATGTAAAGCAAAGGTGTGCTTAGTATGTCGCTTGAGTTGAACCTCCCAAAAGGCAAACGATGTAGAACAGAGTTCACTTGCAAATGAAAACGTGTGTTTACAAGGGGAAAGTCTTCAGAAGCTGTGGGATGGCTGACAACACATGTATCAAAACAAATGAGAGTGAAAACCTAAGTCTCTGTTAAATTCCTCCTTACTGCAGTATATACTACCTAGCCGAACACACGGATGCACCTATTCATTATGCTGTAGCCATACAAATTATTGTGAAGCTTAAGTTTCAATTTAAAACCAGGGTTTCTAACATTTTTATTTGAAGAAATATATGCATGTGTAGAACTTGTAAAATTCCAGGGGAAAAAAAAAAATGTAGTGCCAGTGTTTATCTGGTGAATTCCGTACACCAGTCAAGCGTACCAAGTCAAAATGGGCTGTAGTGTTGTAAAGGCCCGCTCGGTAACCCCGGTGAGACAGCAGGAGGGTGAGCGGCACAACGCAAAGGGCAGCCAGGCTTGTTTTCGGAGGATCCTCTCAGAAACCAAATCCATCCCAGGCAGCAGAACAGTTCAAAGCTCACTTTTGGCTTTCTGCTGTGGCCCGGTCACCCCTCTGCCTGGGGCAGCCTCCCCGACTCTCCAGCTGACCTACCTTTCTGCTCAGCATCAGTCACACCAGAGTTTCCTGAAATTACCATTTACTTGTTGTTTGTCAATCGAGCTCATGTGTTCCTGTGGCTGACACCTTCACACCCCTCCCCTTCTCTTTCACCTTTCCCCTTCTTTGGGCCTCAGCAACGTAAAAGTTTATTGCTTAAGCAGTCAACTTCAGCTGATTTCTTACAGCTTCATATTAGCATCGTTTGGTCTTGAATCGTTTTCTGGAAAGTAGTACCTTAACCAGAGTGATCTTGTATACGTGGGCAAGACCAAACTTGATTGGAGTTTGACTGTATGGACAGCTGATGAGGTAAAATCTGTGAATGTAGGAAGTCCCTCTGTAAAAGAAAAAACAAACCAACCAAACAACCAAACCAAAACAAAAAAAACCCAAACCTAAAAAAAAATAAATCCCTCAGTTAAGTCTCTAAACAGAGACTGAAGTTGTTAGCCATGTATAAAATGGCATAAAGAAAGCAGAATATTATAACATTCATTTAATGTTCTCAGCCTGGAATTTGGCCATTCATTATCGCATTCAGATGTCAAAGCTTCACCTCTAGGATCCATTACAAGCCTTTAAACATTCTCTGTACATGAGAGTAACACAAGAGGAAAGGAGTGAGAATTTGGGCAATAACTTCCATCCCCTAAAATAATACCCTGCTAAATTTGTGGTGCTGAAACTGTTGACTGATCGTTACAAGCTTTTCTCTCCCTTGTAAATAGTGATGTCCTTCTGCCCTTTCATTTTGGTTTTTTTTTAAGCACTTCTATTCAAGGTCAGTTAGTAACACGGTCTGGATGTATTTTTACACGGACTGCATGGTAGTAACTGTGGATTTGACCCAGGCAGCTGGACAATGTCGGACTAAACAGATACTCCACATCTGAAATTCACGCTCAGCTCAAGAGCGAGACAAAATGCCTGTGCTTGCTTTCCTCTTCAGCTTGCTTTTTAGAGTTTAATTCTGTTGTAAAAGTGGGTTTATTGAGGATCCAGGAAGGTAAAGGATATACAATGAAACTTTTTGAAAAGTAAAATTGCAGACTTCTGCTTGACTGTATGATCAGGTAACTTAAATTCAGAAAAGTACATCAGAAACCTACTAATTCCTGTTTTGCTGGATTTTGTATGATGTTCCCTCATGTGACTAGAACAAAGAAATTACTTACCTAATTTTTACAGTACAGCTGGTCACAGGCCTGTATGAAGCCTTTTCTTTAGCACATCCTCGTTGTCCTGTTTTACCATGATGTGTAGCTGACCTTGAATATTATGTACTTAAGACTGAGCTCTGCACATAGTTATAAAAATTGATTGTAGAGTTTGCAGGTGTTTGAGGGCTGTGGCCTCCTACTAGCTTTTAAAGTTTAAAACAGCATTTGTTTTCACATTTGATTTACACATCTTGTTTTGTTTGTTTTTCTTGTACAGGAAATATTTTCAGAATTTGTTGCCATGTGGTTGCTTTTTGGTTTGGTTTGGTTTGGTTTTATATGCACTCTAAGCCTTTAATTTGCCATTTGCCTAGTTAGGTACATATGACCTAAAGTAAGAAAAAAGTAAAGGCGCCATGTGAAATGCAGCAAGTATCAGTTTCAGCCATAGATGATATTTCTTGCATTTCACGTGTTGATTCCTTTTAAATAGTTGACATTACTTAATAAGAGTATACCCTGGCTGTCGTCGTCGTCCCCCCTCCCTTAAATCTCATTAATTATTTGAAGGATTGTCCCATAAAATGTAGTGATGGTGGTTTCTTCCTTTTTTTGTTTGTTTGCTGCCATCCTGTGCCTTTGGGAATTACTTGGTTTTTTGCTAGACTGGTGTTTATGAAACCGACTTTGGATTCAATGTTACATGTAGTTTCTTAAAGGCTGTTACTTCACCACTGTTTGTGTAAATAACATATAACAAGGATTCTGTACATCTAAGTTTTAATTATTGTTATTTCAGGGGTATCCTCAAATCATGGAAAATTTAGCAGATATTCACGTGTTGTAAACAGTGCCTTCTTGCTGGGTTTCTTGCTGTTCCGAGACATGTAAAGATTTGTCAAGTTTGTGCCATATGTAACATCTGACCTTTTGTGAAGGCTTTTGTGTTTGAAAACCAACTTTCCTGCTTAGTTAGACTCGGGGTGGGCGGGGGGTGGGATCAACTATTGAAACACATTAAATTATTCCCTCTCCTGGCTGGTGAGCCACGAGTGTAGAATTTCTGGTGTTCGGTCCCCTGAAGCTGCAATACTTTGTTTGCGCTAGTCCAGAAATAGCCGTAACACAGCAGCAACCTCGCACACACGTTCTTGCGGCTTTTTATCTGCCCCCGAGCAGCCTCAGGCGCAGGCAGGGTCCGGGCTGCCGCCAGTGCCCGTCCCTCCGTCACGGGCCGCCGGTGCCACACGCCTTTCCCTTGCCCAAGTAGGGAAAATCAGCCTTCACGACACCGAGCCCGCCGCCACCGATCCGCGCTGTACGTCACGGGCTGGTGAAGGGATCTGAACTGTTACCGGGAGGCGGAACCGGGCCCGGGCCCCGCCGCCCCCGACGAAGACGTGCGGCACCTCGGCTCTGCGCGCCCCTCCCCCGCCCCGGGCGCCTCCCGTTCCCGCCGCCCGGGGCTGGGTCTCCCCTCACGGCGCCGCGCATGCGCCGGTGCGGGCGGGCGGCCGTGACGCGCGCGCGGGGCGGCGGGAGGCGCGGTGGCCATGTCGGGGCGGCGGGAGGCGCGGCGGCCGGAGGCGGGCCGGCTGGCGCAGGAGGCGGCGGCGCTGGCGGGCGCGGTGCGCGGCGCCCTGGGGCCGCGGGGCGGGCGGGCGCTGCTGGTGCGGCCCAGCGGCGAGGCGCTGCTCACGCGGGACGGGCGGCGGCTGCTGGAGGCGCTCAGCCTAGAGCCGCCCACGGCCAGGTACCGGGGCGGGGCGGGGCGGGGGGGCGCGGTTCCGGCGCGGTTCCACCTGACAGCCCCTCTGCCCGCAGGGTGATGGCGGCCTGCGCCTGCAGCCACCGCGCCGCGACGGGGGACGGCGCCAAGACGTTCGTGGTGCTGCTGGCCGGCGTGCTGGGCGGCCTGCGGGCGGCGGGCGGCGGCGGCGGCCTGCGGCGGGCGCTGCGGGCCTTCGAGGCGCAGGTGCTGGAGCGGGCCGTGGCGCAGGGCCTGCGGGGGCACCTTCTGTCGGCGCTGCCCGGGCGGTGGGCAGAGGCGGGCTCCCTGGAGGCGCTGCTGGAGGCCTACCTGGGCGGCCGGGTGGGGCCGGGCGAGCGGCGGCGCCTGGCGCGGCTGTGCTGCGAGTACTGCCGCCGCTGCGACCCCGCCGCCGGCCCCCGCCCGCAGGTGCTGCGCTTCCTCGGCCGCCGCTTCGCGGAGCTGCACGCCGCCGTGGCCGGCCTCCCAGTGACGAGCTCCAGGGTCCTGCCCGGCCTCGTCCTGCGCAGGGACTTCGCGGTCTACTGCCCGGCCGGCGGGGACCTGCGGGCCGTGCTCGTCACCGAGCCCCTCCGGCCCGCACTCTCGGCCCCCGGCGTCGAGTTTGCTGTCGACTCCGAGGGGCAGTATGAGGCCTCCCTGCGCTGGATCACAAGGAGGACGGAAGCCTTAATGAAACACTTGAAACGCAACGGCGTTAAGCTGTTACTGTCGAGTGTGAAGCAAGAGGAAGTAGTGATCTACTATGCAAAATTATACGGTGTGTCTGTTGTAGAGTGCTTGTCCTCGGAAGAAATGGCCCTTATCTGTGAAATCACAGGAGTCTCACCTTACTCACCTTTTGGTGATAACATACATGGAGAAGTCACGGAAACCACAGTGGCAACGTTTTGCCAGCCCTTGCTGCTCGGCTCAAAGAGATGCGTTCACATTGGCTTCACCAGTGTGGGCGCTTTTCAGCCCCATTACCTGGTTCTTTGTGGCCCGGTCGATGGTGTTAATGAGCAACATGCTGCTGCTTTACAAGGGGCGTTTATGATGCTGCAGCAGCTGTTTAAAACAGTTGATCAGAGGGAGGCATGCAAAGCAGAAGGTGATAGCCAGAACGAAGCCCCAGATGTTTGCAGTTGGCATTCTTCAGCCACCCAGAAGCAACTTGTAATAGAAAATATTTCTTGTAACGGTAATCAGGTTTCTGAATGTCAGCTGAAAGCACGTAGGCATGAAACAGAGACACGAATTGTAGACCCTGGTTTTCAGGGAAGCGAAAATCCAGCATGTGTGCAAACAGACTTGCAAATACACTCAAATCCCACCTCGCCCATCAAAGAATTCAGTGTTGCCACTGAAGGGGATGGCTCTCTGAGAGAGGTACAGAAACCACACACAAAATGCGATCGCCTGGGTGACGCCTGTGAGAGGCACAAAAGTCATTCACTTGCAGACGATCAAAAGACCTACAGTGCTGGTGCTGATACGGTCACTGCATGTGAACGCCTAGATATTGGCAAAGATCTGGAGAAAACAAGTTGCAATACAGTTCTGTTTAAACATGAAAAGGGTTGTGCAAGTATTGCACAGAATTATTCCAACTGCCTCATAGAAGCAGGATCAGTTTTGCCAGTAGGAGGTTACTTTGAAATCCTTCTACATTATTATATTCAGAACTATGCGAAACAGTGTCAGCAGTCAGAGGTAACTGTCATAGCTAACGTAGTTGCTGATGCTTTGCTGAGTGTTCCCAAGGCCTTGTACGGGACCGCCAACCAAAACAGCTTTCCCAAATTCTATCTCAGAGCCATAAATGCACTTAGAAAAAATCAGCCACTGCCTGTGACCGAGAAAGGTTTAGAGTCGGTGTATTGCAAATACCAGTTGGTCGTTTCAGTTCTTCATTGTGTTACAGAGCTGCTCTCCATTGATTTAATACTCAGCATTAAGCGGCCACCGCGAAAAATTGAGGATTATGACTCAGAAGATGACTTCTGAAATCATTAATAAAGAATAGTTTTGATTATGTGTTTTCCTGTGTCTTCTTGTCAGATACACGCATCTCTAAATTTGGGGCTAGAGGCTAAAAGATAACTTTTTAGGCCCAGAGACCTAACATGCTTCTTTCCTCTTGGAAGAAAGAGAAGAAAAAGACTAAGCAGCTGAGATTTGTGGAAAACTGGGTTGTTGGAAGTTTCAAACATGAGAAAGTAGCTGGTTTCCACTGCAGAAGATGTGCAACGCCATCTCCACCCACATGCGGAGGATCCTGCACATGTTCCAGCCAAGGGTGAACTTTGCCTCTTTTGGTGGTTCGAGTATTTGTGCAAGTTAGGTGTGACTGGTTTTCCTGGCACGTTAAAAGTTACCAGTGTGGCACGAGCCACTGAACTTGCAAGTTATAAGCAAGGGGGTTTTTATTATAAAATATATATAAAATATAATGGGAAAAGTATAACTGTTGTTAGCGTGCTCAGAGCTGGGGCAGGCAGTGGTAGAGCACTGCAGCATATCCAAAGGAATTTTCTGATCTGATAGGAGGTGCAGCATGTTTATCCTCCGTTGAGTTCACTTTGGTCAGACTAGTAGAGTTGAGAATAATTTCATATCGTGGCTGGCTGGCATGTGCTCTGGCAAATTAGTTTGCGTGGTTACAACGGTTAATTTTAACTCTCCTGGGTTGAGTTAGTTGTGCTGCTACTATAAAGGGCCGTGGGAATCATGGGAAAAGTTTACCCAGGCAGTAATGCAGTTTTATGTGAAAAACCTGAGGCAATTTTTCAGTTGAGACTGTGATAACTCGGGATTTTATTCTGGGGGTTTAGTTTTGTTTTGTTTTGTTTTGTTTTATTCTTTCATTATTCCTTTTTTCCACAGAATTTTCACCCTAGTAAGATTTGCTTTAAGTTTCAGTATCACCTGGACGTCAATATACCTCCCTTTCTGCTGCATCTTAAACACTACAGGTTTGGTGGGGGAGGCTTTTGAGTAACTGAACAGCTGCAGCTGATAACAGTATCACATTGGTTCTCTGTGTGCCATGGCCAGTATATCATAATACTTAGAAAAACTGGATTTTTTTTTTCTTTAATCTGCCATTACATAAAATTTAGAGAGGGTATTTAAAATCGTAGACGTAAGTCGTATTTATCTGCTACACCTGAGATGGTTACAGCTGGAAATCAGATTTTTTTTTTCTGCATTAATTTATGTTGTTGCTTTTCCTTTTTTGGTTTCTTCAGAAGAGTCTGTCTACTAAAATTCTTTCAGGCGTTCAGGCAGCAACGCTGTGTTTGACTACAACTTTCTGTTGAAAGTTCGTGTGTGTTCTTGGTAATATAAAATACTGTATTTTTTTTTTCCCCTGACTGATACACTCTTACAGGTGTCTGCATATGAAAAGCAGCGAAACTCAGTGTTTACTGGCGTGATTTCATTAATGAAGGAGTAGGGACGGTAATTCTTTTTTTTAGAATAATTTGTGAGGGGTGCAGAGCTGGGGGAGAATTAAACACAGAGGAGAGCAAAGAAAATCACGTCCTTGCTGTTACCACATGCTTTCGGGAGCTGCTTAATGTGACAGGTCCAGTATGAGCGAAGAGAAGCCTCCGCTGTGGAAGAGCTGGTGCTTTGGGGCCGCTCGGGAGCTTCCACCAGCCCTGCGCTTCAGCAGGCTCTTGGGTTCTGTATTGTAACGTTGTCATGAGCTACTGGGAGTTTTGCTCCTGCACGGGTTTCTGCATACTCTGGTCAAACCGCTGACCGACTCGCTGGCCAAAGACTGATGATTTGCTCCGGTAGTCCAACCACTGCGGCGCACGGTGCGTGGAGCCTGGCAGCCCTGGGGGCTGTCTGCAGGAGCTGCGTTTGTATTCTGAAGCAAGGTGCTCTCTAAATACAGGCAAAGTAAAGAGAATACTGTAACATTTCACATTATTTTATACCACTTGCTCATCTGTACGTCTTCAGATTTACTGCAATTTTCTTGAAAAAGGTTAAAAATATTTTGTTACATGAATGGCCTTCTGGCTGTTCGATTTAAATTGTGTCATTAAGAAGAAGAAAGTCCAAACATTATGCAAAATAAGATACAAAAATTAAGTGTTTGTATATTTTTTATACGAGAAACAAGGGAGAATTTAAAATCACAGTTATATAAAACTTCCTATTCTGACCTGTTTCTGGTGAGATCTAGAGTCTGAAGGCTGGTTGAGTCAGAGACTGTATTTATGTGACTTCTCTGTCCTTTTGTCAATGGTCAGTTTTACCTTTTGAGCTACTGATTCCTGTTTTGCGTAGAGAACTGAGAACATGGGACGCCTTTCCCTTGGAGAGGAGCGTCCCTCCTTTGTCCTGGGCTGCTGGGGTGGATGCTTGTTCAGGACATGGCTGTTTGATTTCCAGTCCTGGCGTCTAAGCGCATTGCGAGATGTGCACCAGCTCAACGGGGAAAAAAAAAAAAAAAAAGACATTAGCTTAGTCTTCGGGGAGAAGAGCAGATTTACTTCTGGGTTCAGCTCTTTCTTATCTTTAGGAGTCTTCTCCAGTAATTAGCCTGGAAGTGTAATCGTGAGCTAACCTTAGAACGCATTTTGGGTTCGCTGCTGTCCCACCTACCCTTGAGGAAGGCTGTTTGTAGCCCTGAGAAGCGGCGCAGTCGCGTTCGGGACTGCGGCTCAGTGCTCTTGGTGCCCTTTCCCCTCCGCTGATGTTTCTGCCCACGATGGCAGAGGCTGCGGTTACTCACTCACCCTGCTCGAGCTGTTGCTGCTCGTTGGTACCTAAGCCTCAGGTACGCAGTTATTCATCACATCTTGCGGCTCCCCCAGATTTTAAAGCTATCTGTAATTACAGCTTGCCCTTTGACAGGTGACGTGGGAACGATTCTAAGAGTGATCTCTTGACATAGTGTCAGGGACAAAGGGGTTACATGGGGCAGCTTGGGAGAATGTGTTTGCTCAGTCAAAACCGCAGGGAGCGGTGTGTTTGGGCGTGCACCGAGGCTGTAAAAACCTACAGGTTTTTCTTCTTGCGCTGTTTCCCAGAGATTATGCCTGTTTTGTGCTATTGTTCTGTTATTTTTATATTTGTAAATATGGGTTGGCCTCCGCTCAAAGTCGGGTGTGTGTGGACATTTGTGTGGGTTCTGGTCCAAACTTGAAATACGACGTGAGGTACAGGGGTACTGGTGTTAATAGCCTGAAATTAAAAGCATGGTTTTAGACAAATCTTGATGTTTAACCCTGCTTTCTGCAGCCCTTAGCAAACCTGTATTCTGCCCCGCGTGAAATTAATTGGAATGTTTTGAAGGCGCTCACCAGAGCCACAAGGAGCGTAGGTGTATTTTAAGCAAGGTAATCCTGTTTGTGAGGTAGCAGATTCACATACACAGGCAGGTAGTTTCTTCTTTTTAAATCTAAAAAGAGGTTTTAAGACAGGTGTAGCAATGTACAGTGAGTCTAGATTGAAACTGCATCCTGCACACAGCTCTTGAGAATGGGGATGATCTTTTTACATGACAAGGACACACCATTTTTGTCTGGGGGCCGAGTCTCAACAGGCTTTTACAGGTGCTGGGACCCCACCGAGGCAGCCTCCGTCCTCCAGTGCTCCTCCATCCGCCTTTCCCCATCGCCTGGCCGCGCCGGCTCGCTGCTCAGCACCTTTCCCAGGCCCTGCTCATTGATCTCTGGTGACACCAGCTCCCTGTTTACCAAAAAAAAACGGTGTTGCTGAACTGCTTTAGTGGAAGTTACGCAACCTACATATGGCCTTATATTTTCATCCACGCTTAGCTGATGATGGACCTTTAGCCTTTTTGGCAGCCACACAGAGGGTATCGCTGATAGGAACCAGTCGCAACAAAGACTGTTGTTCTGTGGTGTTGCAAGTCGCACGCTACTGCATCACATTTGCAAGAGGGAGTAGGGGAATGCAGTCTTTTGTTCAGGAGCAGAACTGTATAGTGGCATAACTCTGGTAATTTTACACTGTTGCTGTTGTTTGTAACAGTCCTCTTCCAGAGTCCACAGGTGGGTGATTAATCGTACCACGTGAGAAGATTAAGGAAGATTAAATTCTTCACTTGCGTATGTCTCTATATGCACTTCGCTAGAATTGCGTTCGTCTGAGCCTGTACTTAATTTGCTTTTTATTATGCAATAAATCTATTAGCAGAGAGACATTTTTTATTACTGAATTTATTTCTGTGCTTGTTTAGGTTAATCTGTCCCTTTGTGTATTTTTGGGTGATGTTCTTTTAAATATCATGTTAAGAGAGAAACTATTTCAATGTTCAAATGTTCAGTTGCAAGTATAAGTATCTCTTTAGTTTAATTATCTTGGAGTCTAAGAAACTTTTTTTTTTTTTCCCACCAGTAAACACACAGATTAAATACTTGCTTTATTTACTATTTATCGCATTATTACTACTAAGGCTGAACAAATCAAGAGAGTAATGTCTGAATTTATAAACAGAAGCTCTGGAAATGCGTTGGCTGTAATTAACACAATTATAATTTTGCAGTAGCGTTTTGTGCAAGGCGTCATTTGTGTTCTGTTGATGAGACTAGAAATAGATGTTTGGATCTAGGATTATACGAATTAATTCCCTCTGAGAATATTAAACTAATAATTAGTTCCAGGAATAGGAATTTTAATTTTAGCATTCCAAAACTAAAAATAATTATAGGAAAAATGTAATAGATTTAATATATAGCAGCTTCTCCGGTATTATGTGACTCTGGAAGACTAGACTTTGGAAGCGATGCTTATTCCTTTGATAGATAGAACAGGGCACTGTCTTTAAAAACAGTTCTGGCAAAAAGCATACAAAGTAGTTTTTCATAGGAAAAGTGTTCCTGCTGGTTCAGCAAGAGAGTTTATTTCTTATAAAATCACCAGCAGCTAAAAGAACTGTTACACTGAGGCTTTGGTTCAGTGTGGGATTAAGGGCACATCAGTAATACTGCATCCCGCGTGGCTGCGTCCTAAGCCACCTACAGCAGAACTCACTATGAAAAATAGTATTTCCATTTAAGGTATTTAAAAAAAGGTATTATTTTACTGAACAGAATCTCTAGCCTATCCTTATTTTCAGATTCCCGGTAAAACACTCCAGCAGGGTGATCTTTCTTTTGTAATAACCATGACCTACTTTCAGTGGGTGTCTTCGTTTTCCAGGCTAAGCATCTGATTAAATATTACCTTAAAATGTGAATGCAGAGAGTGAACACATGGCAGGGATTTCTCTGTGTGTGTAGGGAAAAGGCAGCTCCAGCTGAGAGTTACGTCTGTTGAGATATTAACATTAGACTTGATACGTGTCTGGTGTCATGTATGAGGATTATATTTAGGCTTTTGGAGAATGAAAGTTGTTGTAGAAACCGCTGGATTATATTCATAGGGCAGATAAACAGTGTGGGATCTGTTTCCTAAAACCAGAAATACTCTGAGGCCCTCGATTACCGATGCAGCACTGAAAAAAGTACAGAACAGTTACATAGTGTTGCAAAAAAATGTAATCTGTTATCAGTGCTGACTGTATTGGAGATGTTTATTGGCATGAGGGGTTTTTAATGTACTGGTCTTGGGAGTACAATCCTGAGGAGCAGTGCCCTGCTGCAGGGCTGCTTCTGTCGTTCCTGTCGGTACCGGGGGTAGCTCTGCCCTTGCGCTCTGACAGTCATCTCTTGCCTCACTGCTAAATTTTTCTAGTACATGTAGCTTCAAGAAATGTGACTAGTGGATTTTTAATTCCCAGAACAAAGTAAAGGGGATTTACTTTGTTAATTTTGTGATTGATGAGTTTGTGTATGTGAAACTTGTCTTCATAACTTACACATCTAAAAACTTTAGAACTGGAGTAGTGTAAATACAGTTTTTAGTAAGAAGTCCCCAGCACTTCCCATTGAGAAAGTCATCAGGTTGTAGCATTTGTAATCCAGCCTGGATGCTCTCCCTCCCCGCTCTGTACAAGGATTGACTGCTTCCTGCGAACTTACATGGAAAACGTTGGCCAAGCAGTTCAGTTGTTTCCAGAAAACAAATTAGAAAAGATACTTTGTTTTGCATGATTGATCTTTTATTTGAGATTGTTTGCAATCCTTTTGCTTCACTGCTGGGAGCATGGTTCTCTACCTTTTCCCTACTGAGAGAGCTGGAAGGAGATCCAAACCAGGGAGCAAAAAAAATCTGAACCCAAATCCTCCCCTAGGTCTCCAAAATAACGTGCTGCTGGGCTGTCTCCTCACCAGGTTCACTCTGGTGACACTTAGGTACTGAAGAAACCAAAAGCTGCCCAGTCACGTATAAGAGGGGTCCTACTGTGCCGAGCTGAGCTTGGGTGCGATACAGTTCAGCTTCCTGCAGTGTTTATGGATGAACTTGGGCAGCTCAGTAAACCTTGCAAGCTGCGATCTAGGTAAGTGGGAGGGGTTTTGTAGCATTTCCAAACAAATGGTGCTTAAAATACAGGAAATACTGGAAATTATGTTCCCTGTAATCTGGGGCATTTTTATCACCTTGCAGAATTTTTCAGTGAGACGCTTGGTGGTTATTAGCAAATATTATCAGCACCATTTTGTTCTAAGACTCCCCTCTATATCAAAAGTTTGACACCTTGGCCATAATCCTAAGAGTTGCAGAAGATATATGGCTTGGATCTGTGAAGAGGAGCCAATCTGTAGTCAAGCAGAAAGCGAGTAATTTTCTCCTCCTGTTTTGTTGCTTCTACTCTCTGCTTGACTGTAGAGCTCATGAGACAGCATAATAGAGTAATAACTCCATGAGGGTGTGGGTGGACAGGAGGGACAAGAATAAGAGAAGAAAGGAGATAAGACGGAGTTCAAAAGGAAGAGAGGGGGAAAGATGAAGGTTGAATGATGAATAGAGTGTAGAAAAGGACTGTCATGTAGAAGGCAGAATACAGAGTCTCAGATACATGAATGGGAAGAAGCAGCCCCAGCTTCCACACGTCCCTCCCTGGAGATCCCGTAGCAAAGGGAAGACATTAAATTCTGCTCTCACTTTGGAAGAGTGGCAAAAGACGGTTGCCAAATGGGAAAAAAAAAAAAAAAAATCGACAAAGTTGATTTTCTCCTGTGCTGGTGTAGGAGAGTAACTACCTCAGAAAGCATTAGGAGCCGTGGAGACAGCCTGTCTGCATCCCAAGGCAATCTGGGCTGTAAACTTGCCACAGCCTGAGATAAGGATTCACTTTTCTGTTCCTGAAGCTCGAAGAGTCTTAAGGGTGGGTGCAGAAATTACTGGGTGTGGATTACATTTGTTTAGATAGCACATCTTGCCCTCACTGGCCTGAGCCTCTGGAATGTGCTTTTGTCCTTAGGTACTTCCCAGGCACAGGCTGGAGTCGTCAGTAACACTGCCTTTTGCTCCCCAGCCTCAGTGGCGAGAGGTTCTGGGCTTGAGCTTGTGTGGTTACTTGTGCCTGGGGAATACTGCGCAAGTTCACCTTGCAGGTCATGCAGTGAATAACGCAGGTTTGTGATGGGAAGCTGCTGGGTTTACTGCTTTCAAAATAATTGTACAAACTCTTATGAAGTCATAAATCATCATCTGATGAATTTGCCATCTGCTAAGCCTCCGATAATTAATCTAAATTTAGTTGTGTTAAAGCGTAGAAAGCCTGTCTAGGACTTCTAAGCTTATTTTTCTTAGTGAAATATAACAGCCGTTCAGTGCTTTTAGCCTCCTTATTGAATTGCAGGGGAAAATTAATTTTCTTGTATAGTTCTGACTTCTCATAAGACTCAAAAGTTTGAAGAAAAACAGTTATTCTATAAATCATAGGTTTCCAGCATCTCAAATACCAGTCCCTTATTGATAGTGTCTTGTTTGTTTAATAGCTAGCACTCATGACCACAAAAAAGGTCTGTCCCCACTGAAAACATCAGGTTTCTACTTCTGCATATTCAGACCCCAAACCTCTAATCCAAGCGTGTTCAATTGATTGTAAGCAGAAGATACCGAATGTAGAGGGTACCCAACCAGTAAAATTAATTACCTCGTACTTCGGAGCAGAAGATGATCGATACCAGGTTTTTTCTAATTAATAATTCTCATTGTGTTTCCTGCTGGAAAAACAAAAGATGAGTGAAATAAAATGCATGAACAAGATCACAGATCGTTCTGTTGCTATTGTATTTAATGTATTGTGAGTTTTAACCATTCATTCTGTGGTCTCGATAGGGGTTTGTAAATATGATTAATACCTGATTTTAAAAACATCTTATTGATTCAGTAACTGCCTGACTTTGGCTATAACATTTTAATTGCAAAGATCAAATTACAGTAAAAATGTGGCAAACATCTCTGAATATCTTGGAAATCTGTTACCTGAATTATTAGGGAAAACCAGTGAATTTTGTCTTTTGGAGTTTTGTACAATGTATACCTGAGGTTAGGATGGGCAGCATCTGCAAACTGGGTTTAGTATCTCATAAATTGTACAGCTTTTTAACAATTTTACCTTTACATTTTGGTGCTGCTCAGGTTTATAACAAAGTCTGAATCTCTATCAAAATGCAGAGAAATAAATTTCTCATTATTATTCCTTCTGGATTCCTGTTGTCAGAATGAGTGGGTGTTCACATCAGAAGGTAGAATAAATGCTACTGCCTTGAAATGCTGCCTCTACAGCCCCTAATGTTATTGCAGTTGTCATCGTGAGCTTTCTAAATGCTCCAGTTTTGAGCTTGCAATAAATTTGTTCCACTTGTAAAAACACCCACATCTGTAGGAAGAAACATTTGTGTGTACCCTTCTTTAGTTTCCATAATGTGACGTGTATTTTCCCTCGCTAATTTTCCTCCCTTGCACTATTTTGATGTGCCATGTGACACTGGCCGTTATTTATCCATATTTTTTCCCTCAAGGTTGAGAGTTGTCACGTTTTGTTAAAATCTTAGATGTCAGAATTTCTCTTGACTTAATCTGTTCACATATATTTTAATCACCCTGTTCAAAAATTATTTTAATATGTCGTTGAATGATTCAATAGAGAATAGCAGATGGGAATATTCAATTTAAAGAAGGCAAGTGCTGAGGACTTTTCAAACTTTTCACAGTAACAAACAGCACAGGATTAATATCGTAGAGTTGATGATAATTGGATTCTCCTAAAACGGTTTTCGTTTACCAGAAATTTCCAGGATGGCTTTATAGTTGGACAGTAACACATATAATTAGTTTGCTGCTATTGGTATAATTAGTCAGTGCAACGGTAATACAGCAACCTACATTTCTTGTAAAAATAACCAACAGTTGGTCCTCTGCAGGAACAGCTGTTAAATATCATGGGGTAAAGACATTAGAGGAAGAGGCAGAGGTTAAGACCCCAGGGTTTTATCATCGTGGGCACTGATTTACTGCAAAGCCTGGAGTAAGTCACTTAATGCCTGTGTGATTAATTTTTCATCATGAGAAAGTAGTGGGCTTCATATTCAGAAAGGTTTCAGGCCGTGCTTTAAATCTCTGGGAATCCGAAGATGGATGCAGATGCAATCGTGCCGTGTTAAAAAAAAAAATAAATAGAATGTATTGGATGTCCCCTCAGTCTCTTGATTGTCTTTTTATAAAGTGTGAAAAACTGTTTCTGCCAGGGTTGAAGATACTGTATATTTCATTCTTTTACCCGTGACTACTGTAGGAAAACTGAGATATTAATGAGGAAGGAGACACCATTTCCTATGTTCCTTTCCCTTCTAATACAAGAAAAACACTTTCACATATTAAGGATTTCTGCATGCAGTGCAGTGAAATGTTTAAAATGCAGTGGTTTTAACAAGCCCGTCCCTTTCCCTTGATGCAGCCTCGTATTTGTTCCTGTGTTTCTCTGAGCCATTGCCCATGACTTAAACTCCAAGCAGCTTGGAGCCAGTGGTAACCGGAACATCTGGCATAGCCCAGCCAGAACAGGTAGCGGTGGCTTCCGAAAGGTGCGAAGAGAAGCCCTGGGTCCCCTGCCTGAGCCTGCCTTCAAGAGCGAGCTGCCTCGCCTCCGGAGATGGCTGGAGAGCAGGGGTATGCTTCGGCTGTCTCCGTGGTCCAAAAAAATCCTCAGGCTCCTAAAAAGAAATACAGGCAGAACGTATGGCCTGTGTTACAGGCAACTAACTCTCTGCTTTACCTAAAGTCCCGGGCAGGTGCACGCTGGCGGTGCGGCGTGGCGCAGCCGTACCCGGGCCAGGCATGCCGGCAGGGGCGTCAGCACGGTCCTGGGAGCAGGGTGGGCTGTCCCTGTGCACGCAGCGCCGCGCTGACGTGTGCTCCTGCTGAGGCCTGTGCAGGTGGCACAGAGCTGGAGCGAGGCACTAGAAAAGTCGGCAAACTCAGAGGTTTTGGCCTCGGCCTCCACGCACCTGGATGAGGTGCTTGGGATTTTGTTAGAAAGCGTTTCCGGGAGCGTAAGTTTATGACCCTGGATGTGCTCTGTGGGTTCCCATCTCGGCTGAATGCACCGTGTAACTATCAGTGTCCTGCTCCTCGTCACCTGGATGGACAAAGGGATGTTCCTGCACCCTGCTCGCAGGGCGGCCCTGAGCTGTCCGGCCCATGCCTGCCATGCCCCCACAGCGCTGGGTTCAGCCCGAAGTCCCTTGTGAAGGCTGAGGTGATCCAGGGGTCCAGCCTGACAGCTGATGGCACAGCACAGCGATTCGCCTTCAGTGCGGGCCTCCCTGGAGCCCATCACCGCCCACAGAAGCTCTGTAAGGAGCAGGTTCAGTGCCTCGTCGCTTTTTTATCTAAACCTTCATGCACACCGTCTAAAGATGCCAGTGTTTGCTGCCAGCCAAGTAAAGAATCACATTACTTTTGGACAGCTGATCAGCGGGATCTACACAGCACCTTTGTGGCCATGTGACTGCATTTCCTCGGCCTGTATGACTGTCCAGAGCTCCAGCACAGCGTAGGTGTGGCATAATAGTGTCCAGCTCAATTATACAACCTTCTCCACAGCTGGAGAGTCTTGTCATGCAGCCTGGCACCAGCTCAGTCTCCTAAAAGCAATGGAGGAAAGGTGTATGGAAAACCACTGCACAGGAAGCTCTCTCTTCTTCCCCTGCAGCCATATTTTTGATTTATTAGTTCCTTTATCCAAGTCCAGGTCTAATTTTTGAGGGAACAACACATGGCAAATTGTTATTTAGTGTGTCATTTGGTTTGCTAGGAGAAAGTGTTAAATGTGCAGCTGACTATCCACATAACACTGGATAGTTATATTAGAATAAAACATATAGAGACAGAGGCCATTTAATGGGTTATGCGTGTCACGTAATTCCAAGATGTGCTTCTGTTAATCACCAGCACAGGTAAAAATGTCTTGCAATTCTCCTTTGAATGCTAAACTGTAACAATCTTCATGAAATAGTCTACACTTTGGAAAACTTATTGCTACCATGAAAATAATGAGTCCAACACCTACATATTTCTCATTTATCTATGAAATTTTACTTCTTTCTCCGTACATGTTGGAGATCACATTTTTTTAAAAGACTAGAAACTTTGTGTTTACACTAATAACAGGTCCAACCCAAGCCTCTAAGTCAAAATAAGATACTTATCTGAGATCCTAATCCACAGTTTTTCAATTTCAATGCATCAGCCTTAATGTACACAGGAGAAAGAAGCAATTTTGCTCAGATTTTGTCCCGCTGGGCCAAAAGCAACCTTTTTTTATTTTTAATCTTTTGAGTATGAGAGATTATTTGGGTTGCTTGGGAGACAGCTGTGTAATACCTAATTCACAGGATGCCATTTCTGTATCAATTCTTGTATTCTGAATGTGCAGAGTATTAGATGTTTTTTTCACAGACTTGGATGTTTTAGTTGTAGTCAGGTTGTTATGATGCTCTGACTTCTAACTTTAATTTCCACAGGTACCTTGGCAGAGCATCCTAGTAGGAAGGGAAAGGACAAAGAGGTATGACTGTATTAAAAAGCTGACTATTTATTCCAAAGGTTATATAGGAAAGTCAGAGAGAACTGAATCATGTGCCATTAGCAACTGAAACCCCAATTTTCTGTTAAAAAAAAGGTTGATGCATGTTGTTGCTCATAAAACAAGCAACAGATTTTGGTTAAAATCCATCTGCTGCTGCGAAGGGGATTGACTGGAGAACCACAATCACATCAGTGTGCAGGTGACATTAAATGTCAGAGCATTGATGAAACTGGGAAGGAGGGGAAGGTTTTTTTGGCTTTGCTGCGCCCAGGAGGGACAGACTGGTCTCATGCCCTCGGTTGTGTGTAGTTGGAAAGCTGCCTTGCCTTACTGCCTGCTGAAAGAAGTCACTTGCAGTGATTTGTCCTGATACATAAAAATCAAATTCCAGAGTACGAATGGAAAAGATACAGAGTGTACAGTGCTGGAGCTTGAACACTCCTGCACATTCAGTGAAACAGGGACCTCTTCTAGGTTTTAGGTTCTGTTAACTTATTTCCTAAATTCAAGGTACCCCATAGAACGTGGGTTCCTACAGGACGTAAGTTTGAAGGGTTCGGGTTTATGAGGCAAGGGTCGGTTGGGAAAGGCTGATCCTGAACTCGGTAGAGCTGATGGAACGTTCACATCAACTCCATAAATTTGAATTCAGAATGTAAGTGATGTGAAACGGGAATAAGAGTTGGGGACTGGACTGAGGGGGCCTGTTTGCACTTGTCTCCGGTTTCATGGAGAGCACCGTGCTTGTTTAGCGAGCCAAGGATATCTGCTGTCTGCAAGGCAATGACTCCCAGTTCCCGCTGAGCTGCCAGAGCCGCAGGAGCCAGAGCTGGCCACCTTCCAGAGGCGAGCTGCCAACTCTCCCCGTGATGCGGCAGCTTCCCGTGCCGAGGTTGGCAGTCTCTCTCTGACTGCTGTGAGCAGCTCTAGAAAACTTTCCAAAGAAGAGAATTTTTTGGGAAAAAAAAACGCTTCGTAATAGTATCGAGAACTGATGTTGACCTCCGATGCCACGTCTGCTTCAGGTGTCCTGGATGCTTTTCAGTGCCTTATGCAGAAGCAGCTTAGGCACATTTGTACCAACAGAACCCAGCTCCCTCCTACCTCTTTTTTTACCCCAGGTGAAGGGAAGACTCCTTCTTTTCTCTTTCCCTGGAGGCCCTTCTTCCTATCCCAGACACCGCATCGCAACATGTGAGACCAGGTGAAGGTTGTGTGCGCTCCCCGTGTTGTTGGTCTGCTTGAAATGTCGCTGCATGATGATGGAGGTACCAGGAGTCCTGAGGGGCTTTGCAGGCATTTGCTTGGGAGTTGTCAGCCAACAGGTAAAGGACTGCAGAGCACCTTGGGCTGAGCTAGTAGTCCTTCTGTTATCTTCTGGTGCCCTTCTTCCCATCCACTTCCTTCTTTATTGTTAATATATTTTTGTAAACTCTTTACCAGCAGCTCTCACTGAAGCATTTCATCTCCTCCAGGCTGCTAACAGCTCCTGGTTTCTTCAGTTCGTCAAGGCTGAGAGGAAAACCAGCTCAAAAGTATGGAATGACATGGTATTTTTGGTGATGGACAGGGTTTGGATTTTCAGGTTTTTTTAATCCCTGCTTGTCTCCAGATTTTAGATGTGGGGGTATGTGCCCCCTTGATTTGTCTTAGGCCAGCTGGGTCAGAGGGAGCCATGAGCTCGCCGTATTTCTCATGACAATTATGCAGTAATCTAGATTTTGGATGTAGGAGAGAGGCAGACTGCAGGGCTCAGCATTTGATAGCTGTCCAGTTCATTTCAGCTCCCTGTAAGACAGACTGGCACAGCTCTCTCTACAGCGAATATCCCTGATGGGATGGGGTGGGAGGGAGAAGAGCACGTCACACAGTCAGAAATCTGCCTAACGCTCCCTACTAAATACAGGCCAAGGAAGGCTCGTCTTCCGGATGATTGCAGAGCAGGCAATCGCACATAAATGCGCGCTGCTGAAATTCATATCTGTGTATAATTAAGTTGTATCCCCCACTGACTTTGTCCACTTTTCTACTTGGTTCACGTACAGCATTTATTTAGTGTTTTGTACTAAATGGTGGTCTCAGTGACAGTCACAAAAATCATCAAAGAAAGTTCCTTCCACGTATTAAAAATGACAACTCTCCTGGAAGAGACAGTAGTTGATGCTGAAATGTTTCAACTCTTTTCATTTGCTAATGTTGTAAAAGTTGGCAGCTCTTTGAATTGATGACGACCCTCTAAATTTGCCAAGCTTTTTATTTTTTTTTTTAAATAAATAATCCATCAGAACGGCAAAGTACCTTTGGAAAGAAGAGCATTGTGACATTAAGTTCATCTAGAAGTTACAGAGAAAAACACAGCCTAACTGTTACTTGTTTTACTTCAATGCCTTTTGCTGATATTGAGAGCTTAGAAGTGCTCAAGAGTGATTTCAATTACTTGGGTATAAATCCAGAAAATGACAGTGGAGTTGGTCCAGATTTACATAAGTAGAAATGAGATTTTAAGAAATGTCTGCATCATTTCCTTTCAGGCTTTAGATCTAATTATCTTAATTAGCCTCTCAATTCAAGGGTCTAATTTCCACCACGGTTAATGAATTGCACTTATACTTGGGGGCTGAATTATCTTGCCATTTTTTTAGGAAATATTCTAAAGACTCCTAATGAGAAAAATAGCCTCAAAGTTCTCCAGCTTTATTTTTCCAAGTAGAAAGACTAAATATAGTATGTGTTCCCCAGAAAAAGTGAGTGACAGGGATTAGTAATTCATGAACAATGCGGCCCATTTACAGTCTACAAGTACAGAATTCACCGTGGCATGGAGAACATCAAACAAAAGAACTCGCTTGACTTTCATGCATTTAAAACAATGAGGAATAAAGGCTTAATCCAGACTAAAACTGCAAATGCTCCCTGGGTTTAGTTAACACTGGTGAAAATATTGAATAATAGCGAAGAAATAAGCCGAAAACTTAATTTTAAAAGACTGAAAAATAATTAATAAAACCCCCAAAGTGTTAGAAGTTGTAGTTGAAAATGAAGTTGAGTTCTGTGAGAAGGCTGTCATTTGCTCGGAGAAGTCTTTTAGAAAGTTCTCCCCAAACCCATGGCTTGTGTTTCATTGTCAGTGGTTTAAATCTCCCCGATTTCGAGAGGTAGTACATCATCACTGTGAGCAGCCCTTCCAGTCTACGGTATTTATTAGCAGTTGATCATTTTCACACGGTTTTCTTTTAAAATAGATCTCAGTGCTGGGTTACAGGGTCCCCAGTTCCTCAAGCCTCATTTAGGAAAGGATGCCCTTGCAGTTTAAGCCTGATGCCCTGGGCAGGGGTGGAAAGGAGAATAGAGCAGTGCTCCTAAGCAAGGGGACTGCGTCCTGCCTGTTACCGGGGGAGGAAGGCGGACTTGTGCAGCAGCTGCCGGCGGAGCTCCGGGCCGTCAAGGCGATGGCAGTGGCTCTGAGCAAGGATGGCGGAGCCAGCTCCAAACCCCCATCGAGGGATGGGACACCAGGCAAACGCTACCACGTCAGCGGCACTCAAGTGCTGCAACCTCCTTCACACCTTGCTATCTGCATAGTACTCCTGCAGTGCCAGCAAAGGAGCAGCAAGCGTCGAGTGTCCTGAAATTATCAGGTAAGCTACTGGATCGAATAACCTTTAAATGACTGGCGTGTCTCCAGTTCTCGAGACGCATACTGCAAGCCTGGTTTTTGCTGCGTTGTCGTAAAGTAACACGGTAGCTTGAGCAAGAGTTGCTGTCCTTCCCAACAGAGGTGATGTGAATTATCCAACAGAATCGCTCCTACTCACCGTCTTAAAATATTGCATATTGTGTCCTCAGAACTGCCCCCTTCCCTAATTACCACCTCATTTTGTTCTCCCTAGCCAGCTGCTTAGAGCACAACGTGCTGTTTAAGCCTGCCTCCATGCATGACTTCAACCCAGTCTTTTTCTAATGTCGTGCTTCTGGAAAAGGTGAAGTTGGTCCAGCTGCACCTCCAGTAGCTGTGAACAGGAGAAGGCGTTTGTTTGCTGGTTTCTGTTCCCTCATAGAAATAACCCAAGTCCTTCTTGGAGCAGATTTGCTACAGCGCCTTTGAGTTTCATTGCGTACCTCTGCTGTCCTTCGGGTGTAAATCAACCACAGCAGGCGTTCGCTGCCTGCTATACTACAAAACATCAGGTATTATCCGTAAGCACTGCACACAGTTTTGCGGCAGTCTAGTGAACAGTGTAGATGGCTGCGGTGCTCTGAGTGACTCAGAGCCCTAGAAATGAGCTGTTAATGAACAGCAGGGTTCAAATTAGGCCTTTCTTTACTCAGCCGAAGCACATAAAGCAACTTATTGCTGAAAATATTTCTCTCTCTAGCCTTTTCTTCACTGCAAAAAGAGGCACATTCCTAACAGCGGTTACAGATCCAAACCACAAACATAGTAATCTATATCTGCCTTGTTTATTGTAGCATTTTAACTTGCTATCTCCTGTGATGCTAATACAAATGAAAAAGGCACCTTTTCCCGTGTGTGGTTTTGTTCTTGGTGCCTCCGGTGCAGCAGCTTTATCTTTGGAAAACCCCAAAGCCATCTTTTTGCCTTATTTTTTTGATAACGTATAGGAAGAAATTTTTACGTCTCTTGTGCTGGAATCTGCTAATAATCCTGTGTCTATGTGCCCCACCAAAGAAAGTGGCGTAGGACGAAAACCTCACCTGGACTTGGCTGCCTTCAGGAGCTGGGCCTGAAGGAAGAGTTAGGCTGGCAAGCTGGCCACCGGTCCCTGGTGGCACAGCTGGCTCTGGCCGAAGGCTGACCCTGGTTTCCCCTGTGTTTCACCATGTGGGCTATGCAAAAGCAGCTGGTGTGATGGGCATTTGCTTTGTTGCTGCACCGCAGTAACCCTTGGCGTTAGAAAAGCACAAGGATAGGTTTGCTGCTTCAGCCTTTCCTATTGTTAAGCCTTGGATTAAGCAGTGGGAGCCTCCTCCTCCGCTGTGTGTGAATGCTGGAATAGATGGAAAGTGGATTCCAACTGTATTTTTGATGGCTGATGGCAGAAGCCTCATTGTGCCTCACCTTCCCACCCAGTTCTCAGCCTCCTGACTTTTCTGTCTCTCCCTACCTGACCCCACAGCCAGCCACTTGAGCCCTCCTCACCTCTTCTCAGAGCCCCTGAAGCAAAACATCACTGGTCCTACACATTCTTGTCACTACCCAAAGCTTTGAAATTGGGAGGTCAGCTTCTACTGCATCATGAAAATGATGTTTTTCCAGCTTTTAGCCACACCTGCCATTTGCCTCCTGTTTTCCTTCTGAGATAGAAGGGCTACAGTAATAGCAAGAAGAGGACAGCTTCTAGTAGTTTTCCTTAATGTAGCTGTGTCTCTTGTGTCCCACCTCAATTTGGGGAGCCACAAACAAGCAGAGAAATCCCAGCAGCCCCAGCTATTACCAGCCTGTGTCCTGCAGTACCCCTGCAGACAGAGGGGAGGCTGCCTGCCCAGCCCGTTCATTTTATGGGAAAATAAGAAACAAACCTAAATCCTCAAGGGAGAGAGCCAGGGAGAGCAGAAGGGGAAACCTGAGATCACTCACTCATTTGAGACTCCCCTAAGAGCTGGTTAGCTGCAGACAAGCCCGCAGTGCTGGCTGGCGTGGCTCCTGGGCGCTGCTCTCTGCCTCGTCACCTGCCGACGCACAGATCCAGAGGGGATGTCGGGCGCTCGGATAATTGGGGAGTTGCTGGGGAAAAGCTTCACATCAGGGGAGGTAGCCTAGGGAGGGTTAGATCCAGGGGGACTGCCGATGAAAGAGGTGCAGAAACACTGAGTTGTCTATATGCTTGCCACGTACTGCAGCCTCTTAACTTACTGAGCTGAGGACCAATGCCCCTTGTCATTCCCTTCTCCTGCTGGAGTCCCTGTTCATCCTGGACATCAGTGTCTTCTGTGTCTCTCTGGTACGGCTCTGTAACCCAGCACACAGCAGCTGGATTTTTGGTAGTAATTAAAGTATTTTTTTTATTTTAAAGAAGGAAGATCTTACAGCGGCCTTCCAGTACTTAAAGGGAGCCTACAGGAAAGGTGGGGAGGGACTCTTATCAGAGAGTGTAGTGATAGGATGAGGGATAACAGTTTAAAACTGCAAGAGGGGAGATTTAGATTAGATATTACAAAGAAGTTCTTTACTGTGAGGGTGATGAGGGACTGGAGCAGGTTGTCCGGAGAATCTGTGGCTGCCCCCTCCCTGGCAGTGTTCAAGGCCAGGCTGGATGGGGCTTTAAGCAACCTGGTCTAGTGGAAGGTGTCCCTGCCCATGGCAGGGGGTTGGTACTAGATGATCTTTGAGGTCCATTCCAACCCAAACCATTCTGTGATTCTATGATTTCTTCCAGGATTTTGTCTGTTCCTCCTATGTGTCTTGATCCAGAATTTTCAGCCACTTGTTCTCCTTCCCACCTTCTAATGAAAGATGTCTGTAGGGCCACTTTCTCACCATGCCAAAAGAAGGGTTTGCCCTTTTTACGTTATTTTCAACTGCCACCACTGGCCTTATCCTGGGTGAATCTGTCTACTTGGTTTTTGAACCAAGATCAAAACCCTTGGGTTTTGCCCCTGAGACAACATGTTTATAGTGCAATGGTGGGTTAAGTGAGGACCCACTCCCTCTGGTTTACGTTAAGCCGAGTGGCAGGTCATTTTCTGTGTGTCCCTTCTAGGGGCAATAGGGATTTTATAGACCTCATAGCCCTTCCTCTACTTAATTTCTCATTTCCAAACAGAATAATTCAGCCTTTCTCATACAAAGCCTTTCTATACCTCTGTGTTCACCCCCCTCACCTTTTTTCATTTTGTTTTCTATCTCTGACATATACATACACAAATATCCATTTAAAAAAAACTAATTGGAACAGTGCATGATACCTAAGGCATGCACATGCCCAGACTTGTTACGGTCACAGAATGGTGTTTCCTCTCCTCCTCACCCCTAACATGGGTTCGCTTGTGACTGTCACTTACCTCTGAGCTGGCATTTTGTGGTTCCCAGTGCCTTTGAGGTCTCTGACCTGAGTGCCCACAGCTGACCCAGTGCCATGGATGGAGAGCTGTGCCCACGTGTGGGCGGTGGTGGGGCTGGCACTGTGTGTGCCCGGCTCGACACCATGGGGCTGTCATCCGCAGCTTTCCCCGGGCAGCAGTGTCAGAGAGGGTGGCCTTCACTGCCCCCGAGCAAGCCCCTTGTGAGGACTGACTCCGTGTGTTGCCCTTAAAGGCTGGGGGCTAGCTGCCGAGGGCAGATGCTGGTGAGCGGTAGGAGAATTCAGAGAAGGCACCATCTGTGCTTGTGCAGCTGCGCTGGTAGGCAGTCCCGGCGCTTGGGTGTTTTATCACCTTCCAGAGAGGAAGAAAAATGTCACACATGGTCCCTTGTCCTTGTGCTGCCTTTGAGGAGTACAGGCCAGATGAGCTTGTGACACGACAGTGAAGTCCCTCTGGTCCACATGAGAAACAGAGATGTGCGATCTGGGCAGGAGCCAACTAGTGCTGCCAGGCCCAGCTCTTTGATCGCATCTTGAAACGATTACGATGCCGAGGAAAAACCTGATGTCTGCCGGTGAGCGGTGCATAATCGCGCCGCCTGGTTGGGCAGGGTGGGCTGCGCGGGTGGGAGCGCTGCTCCCCCGGGCGCTGAGCGGCCGTCGCTGCCCGTCTGCCTGAGGAGCACCGTCCCTGTGCTCACAGCCTGCCTTCTTCCCACCCAACCCACAAAGACCGGGGGGTAAAAACACCCCGGCTTAACAGGACAAGCCAAGACCAGCTCAGCGACAAGAGTTTCTCATCGCTGTAACACCCAGCCGGCAGGCAACCTTTTGCAGTGCCGGTCGCTTTGCGGGAACGGCCGACATTTGCTTGTAGAGCTGGTAACGCGAGAGCTGAGCCAACGGGGTGCCTGTCCTCCCAGCCCCCGCGCCTCTGGACTGATTGGTTTGCGGTGATAATTAGGCCTGTACAAAGCTCTTATTTAAAAGGGCTGTATTCTCCCCAGCCTGCCCCTTCAACCAAGACTTCTCTAAGCATTTTTGGGACACCTTGATTCCTACTAAATGCTGCCACTTAAAGTGTTTCGAGAAGGCTCTGCCATGAAGGTCTGGGTTGCCCTTGGCTCCCCCAACAGCCCCTGGGATGAGAGAGATGCCTCTGAAGGGTGGCCTTGTCCCTTGGAGCTGAATCTCCCCTTGAGGTGTTCCCCTCTTTCCCCAACTTGGGGAGGTTATGAACTCCTCTTAGCTGCATGTTCAATGCCTGGTAGTAAGTGGGTTGAATTTGGGCTCTTTCTGAGTGCCAGAGAGAGAGGGGTGTCCCATCCCTTTTGGCACAAGGCCAGGCACTGGATTCTTCCAGAGGAAAATAAATCTCTGGGGCTAATTAACAGCTCCCTTACAGTAGCACAAATATGCCAGAGTCATTACAGCAAAGTAGCAAATTAAGAGGACAGTCGCTTGCCTCATTCTGAGGGAGAAGAAAGTCTCTAGAGATTTTTTTTTTCTTAATTTCATTTCTTTCCCTTTTGGTTTTAATTTAGTCTTTTTCTCAACAAATAAACAAAGACTTCCAAATAAATTTTCTCTGCGTGAATGAATCACTTGCCTTCAAGAAATGTTGCACATGTTGAATAAATAGAAAATAATGAAGAAAACAAAGTGAAATAGGTGAATCTCGTTATCCATATTCAGCTGAGATGACTGTAAGACAGAGGCGGGAGTCATGAGCTATTGGCTGTGTGTGGCCTGCAACCAAAAATCTTCCTGAAAAGTGGGAGCAATCTTCACACGCCTCACCTGTGGGCAGGCAGCAGGCTCTCCAGATACAAAGACTGAGGACTTATAGTACCTTAAATCAGACAAGAGGAGAAAATGCAGACCCATTTTCCTTGCTGTGGAGGAAGTTGCTGGCACAGCTGCTGCAGGGGAATTGTGCAAAGATGAGCAGTAAGGCAAACTCCGGGAAGACCCTGAGCCTATCACTTTGCTAACTCCTGCATGAGCAATTGGCATCAGACTGGCGAGAGGTCAGCTGTGATAGAGGAACAGCAGAATGGGTGGCTTCTAGTTCTGTGGGTTTTGGTTTGTTTTTTTTTTTATCTCAGCTGCTCATGCTTTTTTTCTCTTTTCCTTGTTTTCTGCCTTGTGCACCTACAGCTCTTTTCCCCTCTCTCCCTCTCTCTTTCTCCCCTTACTCCAACTGTCCGTGGGACAAGCAGCAGATGTTATGCTCTGTCAGCTCATCTGCTGCAACGATTTTTTCACCCCATGAAACCGAATCCAGAACAAAGCTTTGGGAGAGCTGACCCTGGGGGAGGCAAGGGCAGAGCCCACGCAGGGATGGCCTCTGGGGGAGAGCAGCTCCAGCAGGACCTGACTCCCCCAAAACCCCCTCCTGAATCGCTTCTGCCTCTAATTCATAGAACTTAGATGGAGTAAACCCGTTCAGTGGTCTCCCCCAGCCTGCCTGCACCTCTCGCACCGGGTCTCCAGAGAAAGGCTGCTGCAGGTGCTGGGAAACCTGCTCCAGCTGGATTCAAATAAATCTTGTCCTTCACACCTGGGAAGGACAGCTGCAAAGGACATCTTGCATTGCCATCTCTTGCAGCAAACCCCTTCATCTCCCTGTTCTTTGTGCATGGCTGTGGATTGATCCTATCCTGTGCTTGCATCAGTTTTAACTTCTATACCCGTCTGCACATAATAAAAGCATCTGTTCTCTGAGACAACTTCTGAAGAACATGTGTGAATTTATTGAAACGTGGACTTGGGGGTTTGCCTCAATGTACTGTGCAGATTTACTTTACTGTTTGCTAATTAGGGCCACAGTGATGGCACAAGCCTTAGTCCTCGGGAATAAATTGCTGCACAACTCGTGGGCACCTGATCCATACATGCTCCTGGTTGGTTTACCTCCCCTAGCACTGACTGGATGGTTGGTGTGCATCAGCCAAGCCCTGGGAGGACCTCTGCCCACCCGTCCTGCCTGTGCGGTGCCCCCAGCAGGGCTCTGGGGTGTCCGGTCACATAGCTGAACCTCCAACTCAGTGTTTCCTTCAGCTCACAGGTGCCTTCCAGAAGGGGAAGGAGATGAGCGAAAGCTGCTCTTTCTGCTGTGTCACCTCAGCTTTGCTGAAGAATTGGCTGCCAGAGCAAGCTGCAGGCCTGGCAGAGGGGCAGGACACGCTGCGCTCCGGCAGGCAGCCAGCCGCCTGCAGCTGCCAGCTCAGGCTTACTCATGGGCAGCGCGGTCATCCTGGGACACCTCGGCATGTCCGAGGCAGCTCAGATGGGGGCGTGTAGCCACCGTTCGACCAGGCTCTGCTAAATCAGCCAGAGGACCCATATACTTGGGTCACCAGGCACAAAGGACATGTCACCTGCTGTCCCCAGGGACGCTGCACCCAGAGTCGGACCTGTTTGCCCGAAAAGCAATGGGAGAGGGGCCTTGCTGGGCTGTGGGCTTGTTCGTAGGCAGCTGCCTCACAGCTCTGTGCTGCAGCTCTCCACGTCTCTGCACCACCAGAGCACTGTGCCGCTTGCATGGGAGAGGCTCGGCACCCGTCTGGGTCTGATGGGACCTGTGCAAGCAGCGTGTGTGCATAAAGCCTCCCACCTCGGGGCACAAGCCTCTTTGCTCGCTGTGAACCACATACAGGAAGTGTGGGGGGGTGTGTGTGTACCTGTATATATATATATATATATATGTATACACGTGCATATGTGTAATAGCAGGCTAAACTGGCTACGTAGCTCAGTGCCCTTAGTCTTGATGAACAGCTACACCTTCTGCACAGGGTCAGGGTTTGGGAGAAGATTGGTACCTGGTGGCAGAGGTGGGGAGGCAATGGTGGAAGGTCACCACGGGAAAACATTCAGCATGGGCCACTCAGGCATCATGGAGACCTGTGCCAGGCTAATGACTCATTTCTAATAGAAAACAAACACGATGAGTGCCATGGCATTGAGAGGAGAGCTGCACGGCCATTTGAATGCTGTTAATTTCTCATTTCCCATTACTGGTCAGTTGGGGGCTAGAAACTGGCAGTGGGGAAGTGATTTGGGAGGTAAGGTCTGCTGCATGGGAAGTTTCCATCTGGCATCTTCTTTAGATGAAGACACACAGATGATCAGAGGAGATTTGGCTCACACAGGCTCCTTAATTCCCTTTTTGCTTCATTAGCAAGGAATATCACTGCACCATGGTAGTCATGAAGCCCCAGGAAAGATCCAGTATTGCTGACTCCAGCTCAGGAAGCTGTTCACCAGCAACTCTGACTCTAACCAAGACAGCCTTCAACTGCCCCCCAAGGAAGTGTCCAATGGATACGGATTGAAGTCCAGGTAGAGGCACTCGGCAGGTCATCACTCACCTGGGAGGCTGGTCCAGGAGAAATAACACCAAACATCTGGCTGCCTCTTGTGCTGTGAAAGTATGTCTGTGCCGACCTGAGAGCTATCACTCAGTCTCCTCTGAACTTTTTGCCTCTGTTTACTACAGCCGGTTCATACCAAGAGCTGGGCTCACGGTCCTTGACAGCTGAGACCGGTGGCCTAGGCTGGCTTCACACAGCATAAACAAAAACAATATCACAGCTGAGCAAAAGCAGCAACTGCCCCGCCTGTCCTGAGCCCCAGCTGACTTTTGCTTTGCTTTGTCCAGATGCTCTACCAATGGCATTTGCCATTGCCAGTTTTTCTTTGTTTCTTTCTCTCGCTCATCGCTAAAGAATTACTCATGTGCCATTGCTGTTGCCCAACTGGTTTGTAGTCACCTTGAGCACCCTCGTTGTTTTCTTGTAAAGAAGAGCCCAGAGGACTTCAGTTTCCTTTCAGTCCCAACCATGCCAGCTGGAAGCAGCTGCTGAGGCCGTTGGTGCTTCACAAGGGTTCAGTGTCCAGATGTGCATTTCCTCCAGAGCTTGAAAAGGGGAATGTCACACTGGACTTATGTCTTTTGGGCTTTCAGGAGGAATGTGGATCTTCTGCATCAGCTGTCTTATTTTCTGACATCACAGCCCGTTGTTACATGATATGCTCTGACGGTATTGATGCAGCAACAGACCCTAAAGGGGAGTCTGCCCTGATGTTGGGCGTGTAGCGCCAAGTCTCAGCTCTGCGGCCGCTCTCTGTGTATGTGCCCTCGGCCACTCTGAGTCCTCACCATTAGGGTGAGCAACCACCTCCTCCAGCATGCAGCCTCCCTGCCTGGAACAGCAGCTCCGGGGGCTCATGGTGGTGTGGCTGGCATGGCTAGCAGCTGCCCACACAGGGCTAGAGGGGCTTCAGGTCCAGCCCAGGCACTGTGCAGCACCACTCACAGCAGGCGGCAGTAGCCACAGGTGCAGAAACTGCCTGTCATGCTCTCGGAGAGGGTGAGTCACCCACTGTCAAACCGATTTTACCCCTCTGAAGCTCAGCCCAGACTGTGGTTCCTAAAAATAAATTTATCTGGAGGGCAGGTTCCTCAGGGACATCTCCTGGCTAGGATCGGAGGTTACTGAGGCAGTTGCATCTCCTGACTGACTGCCCAAGTGCTGACGGTTTTAGTGCTGCTCTCAGGACCTCTGGAGCAGAGTCATCCTGCAGTATAGATTACCTGGCACATGCCAGCCCCGTGGATATGGCCTTCGTTAAGCAGAGATGCCATTTGCCCAGGGAGAGGAAAGCAGGCTAAGCCGTGTCTACCAGCATGTGGTGATCCCTGCCAGACCTTCTGCTCACAGGAAGATAAGGCGCTGGCATCTGATCCAGTGGGAGACAAGCAAAAACCAACCAAACAAGCCCATCCCCCGAGACCCTAATCCACCTCCAAAAATATCCCCCGGCTATAAGAGGACAGGCTCAGGGGACTGTTGACTGCCTACTTCGCTTTAGCACATGAAAAGGAAAAAGCATAAACCTCATGAAGGTGAGGCTGTGGTATGTGGGGTGTTTTGGACCGCCCCCCCAGGCAAGGCATGAGGGTGAGCCGTCCCGAGGTGAAAGCAGAGCTGTGTCCCAGCACTTGGGTTTCACTGCAGGGTGATTTGCCAAGGCCACCCACTGTTCCTGCCAGCACTTGTCCTCGTTCTCAGAGCATGTCTCCTCCAGGACTGCTTACACTGGCTTTTCCCTTTCAGGTTTAAAAATAAAAGATAAATCCATCTCTTTCTGCCTACAGACCTCTGCTGTTTCCTCATTTTTATTGGGATTTGGGACTGAGGCAGATACCATGTACTAACAGAGATAGCCAAATGGGTTCCTGGAGTTCAGACTACTTGCGGGGGCGTCCGTTTGCACAATTTTGATGAAACGCTGAAGCAGAGTCCCGAGACTGAACAATGCTACAGGTGACCACAGGTTAAAGGAAACTGCTCATGTGTGGGTGTGAAAATCGAACGCACAAAAGAAGCTGCGTTCTTGCCTGTGTCCCTGCGCCACCCGGCTGGGACTCAGACAGCTGCGTTCAAGGGAAGGGAGCTCGGGGAGGAGCAGTTGGTGCAACTGCTGCCTCCAAAGAGCAATCTGAATACAACAGCAAACAAACTCTTTCCCTGTTTTTACCCTCTTTTGGTATTTCTGCAGAACTGAAATCAGTCAGAAACTGCAGAAGGCTTATTCTGGGGAGCTATTTAATTCTGGCTCAAGGAAACTGGCATTTTCAGCAGCGGCTGCCCCACCGTGTGTCAACACTTGCTGCTCTCTCCTGCTGAGCTGTGATCATTTGCCTTTGGGCAGAAGGAGAAATAGCACTCATACACCAGTGCCTAGGCTCTCAGGGGCCCAGAAAGTGTGAGGTGAGATACTGTCCCATCCCTTGTGTCCCCTGCACCCAGCTGCTCCTCACCAGCAGCCCCTCTCCCCAAGGCAGCAGCAACCACATGCCTCGTGGGGGACTCCGGCTTTGCAGAGCCCTTCACTGGCCAAGGGGGCACCAGGCCAAGGATACCCCAGTCTATGCTCACCAGTGGCTCACTTGGCCTGCACAGCCCAAAGTGGGAGAGCCCCAGGGCAGAAAAAACAGAGTGCCCTGTGGAGCTTGTCCTCTGCACTTAAACATGTACCAGGCGCTTTTCCAGCCCAACAGCACAAGTCTCATGCCTGGGACCTGCCTGTCTTTGCTCCCTAAGCCGGTGTGGCTGGCCAGAGGGGACAAAGAGAGCTGGCTGGTTGTGTGTTTCCCACGGCGTGTCACTAAATACATATGGTCCTTCCTTGCTCTGGAGTTTGTCTATACATGCTGGAAGGCATTTGGAGACATTTAGCTGACCAGGCGGCTCAGTGCATCCCAATAACATGTCTGGCCACACAAAGGGCTGCTTTGCGCAACAGGGAGGCCTCTCCAGCTCTGGGTCTGCACCCACCAAAGGACGTGGGAAGGCTCCCACGGGGCTGCTGAATTCAGGGGCAAAGCAGCCCATGGTGTCTACACTCATCAAAAATGTCAGGGCAAAGAAAACATCCCTTGGCAGGCGATGGGCCCTGTCAGGAGAGCTCATATCTTTTATTAGACCATCAGACACAGGCAGGAGAAAAAAGCTGGCAAGTTTTGAGGCACACAGGCACCTCTGGTTTTTACTGAGTGTATCATTTGGTCTAATAAAAGACATGACCCCTCCCTGCAAATCTTGCCTCTCCTCTGACCTTAGACCATGGCAGTGGCAATAGCCTACTTGGCATTGTGTGCTGCTTCACAGAAATGTAGTGGTAAAGAAGAAAATGGTGGGCAAATATACCCACTGGGTGCTCCAGAGAGGACAAGCTGAGATGGAGGGGAAACACCATTGCAGGTAATTAAAAATTAATAAAATCCCACTTGTCTGTGTCTTCCCCACTGCTTCTCAGAAAAGAGGCAGAAGAGGAGAAGGGAACTGGCTGTGCTCTGAGCCTGCTTTTGTTCTGAAGGCTTCCAACAACAACTGGGGTTTATTTTTGACCATAATGATGACTCCAGTCCTGCTCTGAACTAAGCAATGTTAAGCCTGAACAGCTGGGATGTCCTCGCTCAGGATTAGTTTATTCTCATTGACTCATATCACTGTCAAGCAGATATTGCTCTTGTTGTTGGAAGATGTGCAGGTACTGTTTGCTAGCTACCATTAGGCAGTAAGATGTATTTTTAAGTCAGCAACCTCTATAAACAGAGGTATTCCGCTGCGGGTGGGACACACCAAACACTGTTGGGAGCGTTTTCACTTCACCTTATTCTTTGCACACACAGACCGTGGGCTGCAACCTGTCCCCTTGTGCCAGGCACAGGTGCTTCCTCCCTGGCCTCAGAGACCGACGTACGCTGCTTTCAGCTCTCCTCCTCTTCCATCCCCACGAAAAGTCTGAGGAGCCCGTTCCTTTCCTCATGCAGCTTTTCAGGCTCTCCGCCTGTGGCTGGGCAGCTCTGGGCAGCGGAGCTTGAGGAGGGACAGAGCAAGCCATTAGGATTTAAGGTCAGTGTTTAAGGGGCTGGGTTTCTCCCTGAACTGGGGAACAGCACAGGAAAGGAACCACTTTGAAAACACATCATGTATTTAATCAGGATGGGGAAAACCAGCCTGTCCTCCTTCCTGCTGCGACGCAAGGGGTGAGCAGCGCTGGGGCTGGAGACCAGCTGGGGCCACCTCCTCCCACTTTTTTTTAGGGTATCATCAGCCCTAGGGGGTGATGGTGGCTTGCAGCAGGATGGCCGTGCTCCAGCAGCCTCTGCAACCCAAAGCGGTTCGCTGCGATCATCACCCCCTCTCCTTAGGGCTAATGGTTTTGTGGGGTGTGAGCGACACCCTCCCACAAAACCCCGAGCGCCCGGCTACCACGGTGAGTGGGCACAAACTGCGGCTGGTGGCCTGGCCCCACCTTGCACATCTCAGTGGTCTGCTGCCAGCCCACCCAGCTCCTCCTGCAGCCTGGCCCTGGCTAACAGTTCATACAGGTAAGCAAACTCCTCCACAGCTTGAATACATTTGAGGGCACACATCAGCAGATGCACATCATCGTACATGCCACCTAAGCACCTGCTTTGATCTACAGCAAACAAAAAACCCCATTAAAATAGCTGGTTAAAATGTTCATCCTCTGGTTTTGACCCTGTGCTCCCCCTGCTCTAAGGGGTACTCTCAGAAATTTCTCCAAGCAATTTTTCCTGATCATTGCCACAGAAAATAGGATGAAAATGCCCACAATTTACCTCTCTGTACAGAGGTTTGGCTCCAGAAATATCCAGTACAGAAGGCTCCCTGGGCTGGACACATCATACCTTCATCACCCAAACTTTGCTGGAGAAATAATTGGTTCAGATGATTAATATTTCAAATTAGCTAAGCATTTGTCAGAGCAATTAACACTGCCTTCGGATGAACAGACATTTCCCCCCTTCAGCAAGACAGCTTTGGGTCAGGACCGTATTTGCTAGAGACTAATCTTCCAGTACCCATTGAAGCGCAGGCCAATGTTGTCTTATAAAAGAAACACATTTGTCACTTGAATGTATTTTCAATGCATGACGTAAATCTTCCTCATTGTTCACATAAGAACTGTTAAGTGAATTACTGCTAATTAAAATAATTTTCTAGACAAAGAATTTTGTTACATTTGCCTCGCTCAGGTATGAATGAAAATGAAACCTGAAGCATAGATGGAGGGAGAAAAACCTGTCGGGAGAGGCACCCCGGAGGGAGACACTGATGAGCAGAAGCTGAAGCAACGAAACCCTCAAACTGACACACAAAGAGAGGCTTCGTAGTGTCCCTACAGAGCCACAGGGGAAAATCTCGCTCATCTTTGGCTGAAATTTTTCCCCACATGGCCACAAACCCGCAGCCCGGGGAGATGTCACACATGGTTCCCCAGCCCCTCTTCCCCTGAATTCATGGATTTCCCAGGAGGAAAACTGGGGAAAGCATTGAGACCTTGTTCCTGCTTTTTGCCCAGCTGCTAGAGGGGCTACTGTGTTTTTTGAGAGACTGTAATACGTATTTATTTAGTGGCCTTTTTGCACCAGAGAATGTTTTCCCATTTGCTAGCTGGCCACAGCCCTTCTGGAGCTCAGTCGTGCCTCTGAGCACATCTGGAACTGATTTCTGATGAGGAGATGTATGCAAATATTAAAATAAAAATAGAAGCTTTTGCTGCACTCCTGTATGTTTGCTGGAAAGCTCTCAGACAAAGCATGTTGAATACTGAATTTTTTCCAGCAGCGCTTTCAGCACTTCCTTGACATGAAAGTGATGCAAAAAAAAAGTATTTTCAAGGACACTTGAGTGAAGTGCATCAGTCTGTGTCATCTTTTCAGTTGAAATTCCCCAAATGGAATAATTTCAGATTTTTTTGCATAGCTTGATGACCGCCAGAAGTCTTTCCACAGCAGCTTTGCAGAAGGTGGCGGATATTCTTTCAAAATATGTATATATATATAAAATGGGCCAGACCATGCTTATATCACATTAACCTCTAGAAGAATAAATGCTTGATTTGCAGGGCGTTTTGCCACAAAATAACAAATAAGCACTAAAGAGAAATGTAACACAGAAGACCAGCAACCTGACAAAAAGAAGTAGGAAAGATCACTGCTGTGACATTCAGTCTAATTCTGACTAAAGACTACAGAACAGCTGCTGCAGCATCTGCATTTGCATAGCAAAAATTAAAATTAAAAAAACCAAACCAACAAAACCCCTGAGCTGTTCTCTTCTCTTATTTACCAGAGCACGGCCTCACTGTTTCCTCTGTGCTTGGGATAGGCTGTCACGACTGTGTGACACAGCTTGTGTCAGGAGGACAAAATCTGAGCAGGCACAAGCTACCCTGACCTCCTCGGCATCGGACACCGCCAATGGGTTGTTGATGGTTCGTGGACACAAGCTGCAAATCCCTGCCAGGGCGATGTTTTTGACCAGCAGCGTTGATGTACGAGGAAAGAAACATGGATCTAAGCAGGGCCAAATTCCCAACAGGACCTTTCTGTCTCCTCACAGTTGTCTAGGACTAGCATCAATCAATTTTCTCTCCAGCTACACAAAAGCACAGTTTTATCAGTAATATACTGCTTGGCTTATCTATTTTGCTGTTACCTGCTTGCCTGACTGCTGAACCCTGTTTGGCGGAAGGGCTGCTGCATCCTGAGCCCTGCAGAGGCTTTTTATGCAGCCTCTCACCTTGCTGAAGCCCAGGAGGAGAGAGCTATTTATTCATTGATTTGCCATACACAGTCCTACACGGAGCGCAAGAGCTCAGCCGAATTCAGTGCCAGATATAGAAACGCCTCTTCCGAAGCAGCTCATGGACCAAAGGGACTAGTCTAAGCAGACCAGCTAGACAAAGCAGTAGGGACAGAGAAGATTTGGGAGGGTTTGTTTCCATTTTGCAGCTTAGGAGTTTATATGACTCCCTGCAGAGAACACAGGAAGCATTTGCAAGGCTGGGATTCGAATTTGTGTTGTTTGGACCCTGCTCTAACTGCAGCAGGAAGGCCATCTGCAAATCTGAAGTGATAATGAGCACAGAAATAAAACCAGCCTGGTTTTGCCCGATGCTGTTGCATGCCACAGCACACCTCTGGGTGCCAGCATTGGGTGCTGGGTCACACCGTGGCAGGAGAGAGAGCGCCCAGCAGTGTGTACAGCACCGGCAACAGCAAAGTAATAAATCTCTCAAGACATAAATTACCATTCATGGTCATAAAATGAGAAGAGCTGGCCATAAAATAAAGAGCTCTTATTTATGATGGATGTGTCTTGAGCAGAGCTTTCTGCTGCCTGCAAATCAGAGCACATAGACACTTTAAAAGAAAACCTCCAGCTGGGTATGGAAAGATCCCATTTAGGGTAACTATAGGACTCTGTTTCTAGAGGACAATTTGCCTAGTGTGTGATTTGACCCCTGCTGCTCACCAGGCATGGGGCAACAGCTACCTGGTCACCCATACGGCTGACACCACCCACTGCTTTGTCAAAGTCGCTTCTGCTGGTTCCAGCCTGACTTCGATGTGTCACCAGTGCTGGTGCTGGAGCAACCCCCACTCACGCAAGGGGGATGTCCCAAGCATTCAGATTAGGGGTTAGAGGACCTCACACCTCTGAGCTGCTCAGCCTTTGCGCCATGGTCCTGGAGGCACCAGCCTGACGGGGACATTTGCTCTGAGCCACCTCTGAGATGCTCAGCTGCAGTATCGACCACAGCCAGCAAGAGTGGCTGGTGTGGCTTTACTCATCTTGCTCCTACATGCAGAAGAGCAGCCCAGAGCATCCATACATCGAAGTTTTGTGGCTACTTCTCCTCCAGTGTTGGCTGCGCACAGCCGTTTACATCAGGCCTCTGTTGCTCCTGCAGGATGAGGGCTCTCCTAGGAACATTTGCAGTCACCAGGTACTTTGCTTTGCTGGATTTGGGGGCTACAGCCTTGCCAACAGCCTTTCCTACTTCCTACTGTAAGCAGGCTCTTTGTAGTAAGGTAGGTTTTTACTTCAGGTTTGCTGCTAACTGTTGCAATAAGCAAAATTATGGAAACATCTACATTGGGTGATTTTTCTGCCCACACCTAATAGGAATCTGCAGTTATGAGGCCTGAGCAACATCTTTCAATATGCATCTTGAAAACAAGTCACTCGCTCACATAGTTTGCACAGCAGCTGGTACCAAGCATGTTGCTAGCCCAACCTCCAGCCAAGCGAGGTCTCTCTCCCACTGCAGTTTTGGTTTGGCATCTGAAGAGGAATGGTTTTGTGCTATAGTTTTCAAGCCTGACTGGATTTAGTGTGTTGTTTTTTCCTCTCTCTCTGTCAGAAGCTGAAATCCCTGGAGGACTCCAACCTGGGTTTTTGCAGAGTGTTGATTTCACCCTTGTGATCCCACCCTCGTCTTTTTTCCTCCCTCTTGCTGGTGGAGGAGGTTTGAGGTTTGTCCTTCCTCACTCCTGCTGCTCCTGCCCAACCAGGGAAGTTCAGCAACAACTTCAAGGAAAATCGGAAAGGCCCCAGGCGGCTTTTCTTCGTTAGTTCTGGCTCTGACTGTGCCAATCAGGCGCAGAGCCGAGCTGCCATCTGGAGATCCTACTGCCTGGCCAGGAGCTGCCTCCCCCGGGCTCCGTCTGCAGGGCCCACGGCACTGATGCTCACGGCTGCAGCAGGGAGGTTGGGATGGAGCTGGACCAGATTTGCCTCTTTATTCATGCAATGGCACGTTTAACCAAAATGAGAACCCATTGGGCAGCTGTGGGGGGTGCCTGGGCTCACACCCCTCGTTTCCTCTTCCTTTCAGTAAGGACGAGGTCTGCTGCTGCCTGGGCTGAGGGCCGGCTTGAGCACAGAGGCAGATTACAAGTTCTCTCTTTGCAGGGCACCAAGGCTTTAAAAATTCATCCTATTTCTCTCATTGCCTATTCAGTACCTCTATATACAATAGCTGCATTCAGTGCAGTCCAAAATGCCTCTTTAAAAGGTATGGGATCTGTCAGTTTAATCTAGTTAAAAATAAAAGGACTAAAAATGGGATTTTTGAAGCAGCTGCAGCAGAACGTACAACACATCATCGACTTTGCACCAACACTGCCTGTGCTAGTACTGTTCTTTCCTTGGTAGAGACTCCGTGCAGCGAGCAGCGTGCCCACGTTGACTGTTAGCTGGCTCTCTAGTTCTCAGAGGCAATGGATCATCAATGGCATCAGAGACTTTTCCAAAATTGGTTCAGAATATTAAAGGAAGGGCAGAGGCAGAGAGAGGAATGAAAAAGTGACAAACTGGTGACATGTTCATTCAGCTCCTCTTTCTCTACAAATGAAGAAGTGTGTAACTGAACTTATAAGGGATTGTTGAAAAAAAAGGCATGTAGAGACCATTACTAATGAACCACCCAAGGAGATGAGCATCCAGCAATGACCTTTCTGCAGATTTAATATCTCCTGTTGTTAGTGGGTTATCTCCAATCCCAGCCATACTGGGGTTGTGTTCCAATGAGGACCCCTACCTCAAAGAGTTTGCAGTCTAAGTAGGAGAGACAGCTGGGGACGGCGGAGATGTCCACATCGCCTTTTGCTTGCTCTGCCTGCGCCCTGACTGATGTTGGCAGGCCGCTGTGCTCCACAAAGCGAGCAGAGCCCCTGCACCCAGCTCTGCACTGGGCTATCAAGCCGGGTGTCCTGGCACTGCTCCGGTGCTGCCACAGGGCAGCTGGTGCCTGGCGCCTCATGCCCCTCATGCCCAGCAGCTACAAATGGAGCCACGCTGCCTGCGAAAAGGGTGCTGGCATCCCTGGGGAAGCAGGCCCACAATGTCAGATTCCCGTTGACTTTGGCTCGATGTTTACAGAGGATGGATCCTCCCCAGGAGTTCGGGCGTTTGAGAGGAACAGAACAGACATTTTGCTCCTGCCCGGTGACTTGCATGGGTTGAGTTGTCTCTGTCCGGCCACAAATGCCACTTGTGCTGCAAAGAGACAAAACATTGCAGGCAGCATTTTGCAAAAAAGATAAGTTTCCCTGTTGAGGTAAAACCACTACTGTCTCCTCACCCATTACTTGTGCCTCTGACACGCAGCGCATATTGCTCGAGCTGCTCAGGTTTGGAGTCAGGAGCTCCTGCCGTGAGCCCCGTTCCCACCTTCCTTCCCACTGGGCTCTCATTCGCCCTCCCCAAGCACTCCTTCCTGCTGCCTCCTTCTCAGAAGTTATTTATCAAACTGCAAGCTGAGTTGCCAAATGACAATGAATAAATATTAACGCTAGAATATTTTCTAGCCCTTAAGGCTCTGATCCCATGGTTTTCATTTACATGAAGGCAGCAGGAGTATCCATGAGTTTGGGGGCTGTGGGAAGGGTCCCAAGAGTGCTGTGCCCCCCTTTTGTTGCTGTGCAGTGGGACAAAAAGGCGTGTAGCAATTGGCCAGCTGTGGTGTGCTGAGATTCAGCCCTGCCAAAGAAAGAGTGCAAATGTATTATCTCAAAGGTGGGTCAGGCTGCACAGTGTGTTTTGGTCAAGTGCTAGGAATGTGGAAGTGATAACTGAGAGGACCATAAAATAAGGTGTATTAGGGCATAAGGCACATATTTATGCAAGTATAAAATTAAAAGGGTAAAGAGGTTGTGAAGAGATGGCAGCAAAGAACTCTGCCAGTGTGTGTGAGGGGGGAAGAGCCTGCGTATTCACTCTTATACATTTTTGTCACATCATTTATTCATCACAAAGTGCTCTTCAGCATCTGCCTCTTCAGTTTGGAGGAACTATATTACAGCAGCTTCAAACCATTTAAGTAATGCTCATTTCCAGCTGAAAGGCAGAGAGGAACTGGAGGTGGGTGCAGCACTGCGCACCAAGAGCAATGACCTCTCAGGGGGGACACTCTCAGGTTGGGAAAGGACCCTCTTCATGCTTTGCCCTTACATCTCCCTGTGCTGAACCCTCAGAGCACCATCTCCACCTATGTCCCAGAGTTACATCCCTCACCGACCCCTGTCTGCACCGCTGCACCGGCAAAATGGCCTGCTGCCCCCATGGCTGGGACTGCACGCTGGCTTGGGCGACCAGGCTTTGTGGCTGGGCCACGCTCCAGCATTTGGAGTTTGCTCCAGCACACAGGTTTGCAGCCCCAGGTCTGTGCCCTGAGACGGTGACCCTGCGCAGAGGACATCCAACATAGCTGGCTGAGCTGGTCTCTGCAGGGCTACGTGCCCTTTCCTTCTCCCTGTCTTCACATGGCTCCAAGGAGACAGACATATTCTCACGCTCCTTGGGAAAGCCCTGGCCTTACTGACATAGAAGGGTCAACACCTCATGTGTGAATGTCTTCCTTCACTTTCCCTGTTTCTGAGGCAGCACCGTACTTTATCACCAGCAGTCAAGTCCAGCGGCCATGACAGCTTTCCTTTTGCAGTGACCCCAAGAAGCAGCCTGGAGGCACAAACGTACCCCTGCAAAAACTCCCGGCATATTATCCTAATCCTCAGCAAAATAGACCAGATTTGGGAATAAGGACCAAGGTGGCACTGACCCAGAGGCCAGGATAGAATCACAGAATAGTTCGGGTTGGAAGGGACCTTTAGGGTCATCTAGTCCCTACAATGAGGATGTCCCCAGTCACATCAGATCCTCAGATCATACAGGAGTGCATAAACTGTAACACCAAAATTTGCCAATGGTCTCATATTTCTTCAGCAGTGAACTATTTCTGAAGCCACAGAAGACAAAAAGAAACCCAACCCACACTTTAATGCACTTGGGATAGTGGTACATATCTATATGACACAAGGATACATTTCTTCCTAATCCCAGCTGGCAATTACATTATGGAGACAAAAACACATCAGACTTTTATAATTATAAGACTATGAAAGAACTCAGGAAAATATAGTAGATACTTTATAGACTTAGAAAATTAATTCCTTGGTTGAAATACTCATTAATAAAACTTATAGATTGGTATTAATTACAGGAAATTGGCTAATCTCTGCACAATTTTTTATTTAATTACTAAGCATTATGTTTCAAAATCTAAGTTCTTGGGTGGCTTTTCTAGTCTCAGTAGATCTGAATCACTGTCAACAGCAGGGAAGGAAAGCAAGACAATGGAAGAGCATCTGACGTGGAGTTCTTCTGCTCCAAAATGAAAAATGACGCAGAATGCACTGCAGAATTTTGCAAAACAGCTTTCACAGAATGAACTTGCCCCCACCAGAGACGAGCTTCCAGCTTAGTAAGGTTTCACAAGCTGATGGAGTTGTATGGGCCCAAAATGTGATCAAAAGCCATCCAATTTAGTGAGATATTTCCCCCTTGGAATGAGAAAGGCTTTGTATTCAATCCCAAGTCCCATCACGAACTTCAGGTCCTCCTAGCATATGTGTTGATCCCTGAAATTTGAAAATGGCGTGGAGCTGACAGGAGGGGATGAACCGCTGTCCTTCTCCTGCCAGTCCCTGTGCTTTCCCTAGAGAGCCTGACTGTGGGACAGGGGTTCCCAACATCTTCTGCGAGCCAGTCTCATCACCTTGTCATCCCGGAGGTCAGCCACCAGCCGTCACCTAACCGAAGAGGCCATCCTCTCTGAGATTACATCTGCCAACTCTGCTTCCAGAGTCAGGACACAAACTCAAAATGCAACAACGGCAAATAACTTGTACAAACTACAGAGCTGGCATATATGTCAAAAGCATTTTGGTACTGAACTCTCACTTGAAATCAATGATCCAAATGGGATTCAACTTGTTCCTTATTAAGGGCTAAGGGCAAACTTAGTATTTCGGTGTTCATTCACACGAGTTGGATGGACTTTATGAGTAATTGCTGTATGCAGCACTTTCCTGAATCATGCATTATTAAAATCCCACAACTGGAGGAACAAAAATGGATGGGGCTTGCTCACCCATCCTTGTCCAGCACCACGGCAGGAGGGGTGACCTCCATATCTCTGCACCTTTGCCCTATGCTAAGCCCCTGGTCCTCTGCCCTGGACTCTCTTGGGTGAAATCCCAGAGTTTGCCCCTTTATCCTTTTGAGCTTTACTGGTGACATGAAGGGAGAGAGGTGATCCTTGCCTTCCCCCAGATTTCACTCCTGGAGGGGGGACGAGGGAAGGCTAGAAGGAAGCCAGGGTCATCCAAGCCACAGGTGGTGCTTTTCCTCCTGCCTGCTTTGAAGAAAGTCCTTCAGAACCAAAGATAACTGTGCAGTCCTGCCTGTGGAAAGGGGAGCTTGCCAGAAGGCATTTCTCCTTGCAGACGCTGCTCAGTCCCGGGGTGACCTGAAAAGCACAAGCCAAGGCCTGCCTTCAAGAGTAGCACTGTCTCCGGCTTTTCCTGCCACTTGCATGTGAGACCGCTGTGTCACCTTCCTGCAAAGAGATAGTGCAGCATACAGCCTTCCTCTACGGGTTTTGCCTGTGCAATCAGCAAGGTACCTGGGCTAGAAAAGCAGCCTTGGGAGCTGCACGTTTCATGTTATTGGGCTGCTAAATTACAGCCCAGCAAAGCTACGTTGCTACCCCTACCTGCTGGATAAGTCGTTGGCAGAGGACCATGCATGGTGTATGAAAGGTCTTGGAAGTCCTTTAGAGAAGGCTGTGGTGGTCTCACTTATGGCACTGCAGACCCAGGTCAATGTGAAAACTAGTCTAGGTAACCATCAGGAAAAACCTTGAAATTTAAAAGCACTATGGACACCAAGCAGAGTATAAAATAAATGCGAGCCCAAGAAGAGTGGCCCGTTGGTCAAAATTCATGCTCTGTATTGAACAGCAACTGCAATGCTGCCGGAATAAGCCCTGTTCCACTTCATTAAGCTATACAGGTCCTTTGTTCTTCTGGCTTAAGTAGGTGCAGCTCTACAGAAAAACCAGCGCCACACCAGCATGTGCCAAGATTGCACGCTTCTTCCAAAGTAGAAGATTCAAGCATGGATCATGGCAGATGCGGGCACTAAAAGGTACTGCCCTGGTCAAACATCACGTGTTAAATAGACATAAGGGAAACCGTGCAGCTGGTGAGTCCTTCACAGGACATGTGTTTTCAAGGAGATAAAACCAGCATTCACACATATGGACTTTGTGGAGCTTTTTGTGTTTCTGATGATCAGATGGGCAAGCAATCTCCTGAAACTATTGCACAACCCCTCGCGAGGCTGCAGACGGGCGCTAAGATGGTGCCCCCCTAAGGCTTTCACAGTGGATAATGCCCCTCCTGCCCTATGCCCTCCCCTCAGGAAGGTGTGCTTTGCAGCTCAGGCTGTGAGCCAGCCAGCACCCCAGTTCCACCTTGGTGCCCGGTCCTGGCTGACCACAACCCGACCTGTAGCATCCGACTGCTCTTCAGAGATCATCTCTCAACTTGTCATATTGACCTCACTCACACCCCCCCACAACAGCAGCTAGCAACCCATGTGAACCTCACACAGAACTCCAACGGTGTACAGACATCATACCCACTAATTATAAATAAACCAGCTCTGAGACCTCTGGGCCATCCAAATCTCCTCTGAAGCCCCAGCATTCCAGTTCCTCAGCGTGGGAACATCCCCAGGGCACCTTTATCCAGGGCATGAACACCCTGTTGGTCCTCACCATCCTCCTTCAACACCTTCCCCACATACATCACCTTTCCTCTCACCTTCTCCAGACCCTTGCAGCTGAGCCTGCCTGCCAGGCTGGCGTGCCGGTACCAGTAACAGCAGGAACTGCAATGCAAGAAGGCCTTGGCAAGGTGTAGCTCCAGAAAAATAAAAAGCCAGAACACACGTGTGGTTTTGCCCAGCCTCTGCTCAGAAAGGCCTGTTCTACCTCCCTGGGCTCTTCTGCATGCACAATAAGCCTTAGCAATTTATCAATAATGTTGTTTATCTAAGACCAGTATAAAATATACCTGGTTCTTCCCTTAGATTTTTCAATTCCTAAGGAAATTAAAGGAATTAAATTAAACTAAATGGAAAGACCCAGATTTGACCTTTTTAACATCTTTTCCTGTAGCTCCTTTGAATGAACATCCTGATGTCTTTGAAAAAAGTCCCATTTAGCACTGAGAGCTTTCCCATGTAGCTATAACTGGGTCTGGGAATGCACCACCTTGGCCTTTCAGTGCTAACCACTGTGACATTTTTTTTGAAGGATTGTGTCCCATCATCCAGAAGTATATTCCTGGTATTATTGTAGCCCACCAAATCTGTCTTTATTCATGGGCAGTGGCTAACAACATACTTTTTTTTTTTTAGTGGGGAGGGGGGTGTGTTATCTTTTTTTCACTACAGTTGCTGGTGACTGAACCACTCTGGTAGCTCTCACTTGTGACGCTAAAGGGATGCACCTTTGCAGTCTTGTGATTGAGAAATCACACAATTCCTCTGACTGAATGCTGATATCTCCTTCAGGGTGAGATGACTCTGCCCTAGAAACATCTGCAGTCGAGCTGATGATTTCCACCCTGAGATCCTATGCCCTCCTGTGTAGTTGCTGTAACACAAAGTGAGTTTTACCCACTTCTACTGCTCCTCACCTTTCTTTCTGCCCCAATACCACTAATTCTAGCACTCAGCACCCATCCATGTGATTTGAAGTTATTGAAGGTACCTTTTAATTTTAGGTTGGTCCCTCCTTTTTTTGGGACATCTCATGGCCTGTGGCAGTGTGTGTGCACCCCAGTTACAGTCGTTGCCTTTGAGCTCTGCCTCTAGATCCCTCCTTAATGTTGAGGGCTCTGCACCACCCTGCAGTGCCAGTATATGAGCTGTTTCAGACACTACCAGCCTGGGCCAGTAAGACGCTTTTGTCTGGCAAATTCTACTCAGAAGCCCACAGGCTTATTCTGGGCTGTCCTCATGTCTGTGTGAGCATTTTGTCCCAGCCCTCCGTCACCACTGCTTGGAGCTTCAGTACAGTTTCACGTTTTCTGGGGTCCTTCAGCACTGATGTGTCTTTCATGAAGTCCTTCCAGCTGGGGTGGAGGGGGTAGTCTGTAGTTTGTACAGGGAAATGATGTCCTTTTTGGAATGTTCTTCCATTTTCTGCTGTTTCTGTGCACATGCAGCAGAGGAGAAGCCGGTGCACCACAATTTGCTGGAATCATTTCTGCCCTTCCAGGCAGCCTCTACCTGCAGATGCCTGTCATAGAGATGCAAGAATCCATGTGTTGCATGTCGCGCAGCAGATTACCAGGTATTTGCTGTCACTTAATTGAAATAAAAAATATGAAATAATATCTGGAAGGGCACTGGAGGAAGAAATTGTTCATGTTGGCTAGAGGTGCTTATTTTGCCATCAGCCAGGTTCTCCTACATTAAAGACATGCCGAGCTAAAAATAAATACATGGCCCATTAACCTTCAAGTGCCTTGCAGCAATTGCCTGGGGAAAAAAAGAGAGGAGAAATGGGTAGAGTCTGAAACAATAATTAACAGTGAATAGATGCTGAAAGAAAAACATGGATGAGGTGGGAATTATGGAAAACGTCTTTTCCCAGGGGAGCGCTGCTCTTCGCAGACTGAAGCTCACTCACACCTCCCTGGCAGGGGCTTGCAGAACTGTTTTCTTCACAGCCAAAGGTTTTCCAGAGAAAGAGCTCTCCTTTGCCTTTTGGATTCAAGAATGAATACTTGCCTGCATTTTTGCTGCCTGCCTGGATTTCTGTGCCCTTAGCCTGACCACGCACCTGGGACATAAGGAAACTGGTGACTCCCATTGCACAGAGAAGGAGCAGAGGGTGTGGGGCACCCAACTCACTCTCAAGGGCACAGAGGAAACCTGCAGGTGTCTGGGGACCTAAACCACTAGTCTGTGCTGAGCTCATTGACAGCACCTGGAGAAACCAAACATATTTTGAAAAAATTGGCCCTTTTTGCCATATAAAACGTGGGTGGAAATTTTTTGGACCGGCTGTGCTCCTCGTGAAGACAAGAAGGGCTGTGAATCACGTGGCTGGGGTGATTCACTGCATCCAGACTCTGACTCAGCTCAGGTTTGGCCCCTGCACCATCCTTGTCCCAGTACGGTGCTGGGGCTCCTTTCATCTCCCCCCACACGGACACACACACGTGCCCAGGGAGCTACAGCTCAGCCACCACTGTCCAATGCTGAGACGCTTGGCTGGAGGGAAGGGCATGGCTCTGCCCCCTCTGCCTTTGGAAGGAGCATGGCTCAGGCTGGAGAAGAAGCTGGGGACAACAGCTGCATCGAGGGCTCTGCAAACACGCAGAGATGTACTGCTTGGGCACTGCGTCACCCCGATGCACAACAGGGAGGAGGCGTGAGATGCAACCCGTAATCCCTTAGTCTCTCTGTGCCACCTACAAGACAACAGCACTAATAATACCTAATGATCTCACCTCGAGATACTGAGTCATGTTTGCAAAGGGCCTGTCTGGATGATCCCGCAGAGGTGTGTTTTTCTCTCCTGCACCCAGTGCCCGCACAGCCCTGAAATGGTGAGGGGAGGGATGCCGTATTTGAATCTGTAACATTTAAAGTCCTAAATGTGCTGAGCATAAACTGGCTTTCTAATTAAAAAGTAGCTCTTTGTAAAAGAATAATGATTTACTTTTTTTTTTAAAAAAAAGGAAAATGAAATTTTAATTACATCTGTATAACTCAGGGCAATTTTCAAGTAACCAGGGAGTTTTTGTTCACCGTTTTTTTTGAGTGTTCAGGATCCAGCATCTCATTCTTTTAAATATGTCTGGTTTCTAGTGAAAAATAATTAATGGCTGCAACCATTTGATTAAACGATTCTCTGGAGGATTTACCTACAGCCATTCCTGAAAAAGGTGCCTTGTAAGATCAAATTTCCTACAAATCCCATAGTGATTGCCATTCTTCTAACACTGAAGTGCCTGCAATACAATAAAGCAAACAGAAAAGCCTACCCTTGTTGCAGTTAGAATTTAAAAAGTGTAGCTAATTTTTCTAATTGGCTTCTCTCTTCAGAGGACAGAGAGAGAAGCACTGCTAGGACCATGGCAGCTTTCCCAGAATTACACAAGCTTTCCATTTGCACTGTCCATAGCATCTGGGGGACATTATTAAACCCTGTCAAAAAGATAGTGACCTTTTCTTTCTTGCAGCTTGATGGGTATTCTCAGAAAAATAAACTCAATTCGATCTCCTGACATTTCTTCTGCTATATGCCCAGGTTACTCAAAGGCCATATCTCCATGGTATAGGGAGAGGGAAGAAAACAAAGCGCCTTCCCAGGGCTCTGTGGCTTTGCATTAACCCAGCCTGGAATGATGATATCCTATCTGCTGTGCTCTGCAACACGTAACAGTGCCTTCCCTCTTTGGTGTCTGAAATTAAACTCTTGAAGATTTTTGGCTTTGTTTTGGCCTAGTTTTGCTTGCTTTTCGTTGCCTTTATTTCACTGTGTGTCTTTATTTTCGCCAGCTTAAAACTGGAAGAGCATCAAACCATATACCCAGACTGGAATGCGGGAATCCTTGCAACTGTTTAAGAAAAACTTTCTATTTCTATTCATACTACTGGAAGTGATTATTTGCTAAGGATTAAAAGACACAAGTTTTGAGATGAGTGTAAACACTCATTTCTCAGGGCATATCACCCCTTTCATTTAATGCAGGTATGAAACAGGTTTTACCCAGAGGAAACTACCTGGTAATAGCAGTGTCCACGTTTCTTCTCCTTTCTAGGAAGCAGCTGCCATAAGCTGCTTTTAGACAGAAGGTACTGCTCTTGAGGGAATGCCAATCCCAACCGGTATTACCAATCTTCTGCTTCTTGCCAATATCTGGTGTTTTGTACTCTGCCTTCTGTATTTTTCCCTTTTATTTCAAAGCAGGTGTATGTAGGTAGACGTGGCATCCCAACAGGACTTCCACTCTTTTCCATCCTTCTCCCCAAATCCCAGCCCATCAAAAAGTTACACTTAGCGACATTTACTCTGTGCCACAGCAAGCAATAACTGCTGGAAACAACGAGCAATAACTGGAAATAACACCGAGGCAGACACCAGGGAAACAGCCTAAATCTGACTCTCTTAAACACATGGCTCATGGCTGGGCTCTCAGGACAGGCAGAAGGCAGACGTACTGCCTGCCAGTGCAAGCCGGGCTGCAGGCGACCTTGTGAGCACTGAAAACACCCCGCACACCCCCCCCCCCACTGTAAGAGTAAAAATCTCTACCAGTGCCTGGTGCAGCTGTATCAGAGCAGTACCATCAGCAGTGCCATCAGGCAGGCAGGCAGCATGGCAAACTGCATGAGGGCTCTGTTGTTTTCCACACCACATAGCATTAATTATTCACATTTTTTCTGGGACTTCTGCAGGTAATCTTAAAAATACTTCTGCAGTGAATATTTGTTAAATTATGCATGGTGTTTACTTTCTTCTGCAGTTCTGCCATCTTTCATGAATATGAAAAGCAGGAATCTAGAGAGCTGTCTTTCTTTTGATGGCAAAATTTTCCAGGGTGATCAGTCTGGTTATACAAACCTGTACTCGTTCTGGTGCTGCCATTTACTTCAGCAGGACTTCTTCAGTGAGTGGGGATCACCTGCATGAATAAGGGACTGATTGCCTCCTCGGACGAGGAAGAAGAGGAGGGAAGGTCTGCACTGCCTGGGGATTGCCATGTCCACCTGAATGAACCACCTCGAAACACCTCAAGCAACATAATGGAGTCCAACAAAATTAATGCTGCAACCTCAAAATGATGACAAGGCTCAGGTATAATAAATAATGGCTGTCTGCTAGGGACAGAGTTGGCCTTTCAGCAGTGATGAAGGAAGGGGCACGATCACAGTCAGAAATGAGAAACCTGTCACACACACTCTTTTCTCCTGTTTTCCAAGAAAAATTGCCTGTGGCTTTCTCTCAGAAGCACTGACAAATCTTCAGGCCCTGGTCCTCCACATACAGGCTCTATGTTCCCAAATGTGCTTGTTCTGGGGAGTTTGGGAACGTGAATCCCAATGCACGAACAGGTAACGTCACCCTGGGAACGTACACAGACATCACACCTGCTTTGCAAATCAGGCCTTTAATCGCTTATGAGACATGCCTGAAACAGCAACTGAATTTCCTGTAACCCATGTAAAACCAAGACAAGCAACATAAAAATCTTGCTTTTTCTCAGTTGTTGCCATACTGAAATGAAAAATGTGTCAGTCAAAACGAGATCCAAAATCTGCAGCTGGGATTCTCACAAACACTCAGAGCCAACTTACTTAATTTGGACCAGGGCTAGAAATCCCTTAATTATTGTATCTTTTTTGAAAAATCCCAGTTTTCTGAAAACTAGTGTACAAACTGCCACAATAATTAAAATTGCCTTTTTTTTTTTTTTTTTTTAAAGAAACTCAGTTCCCCAACAGCTTCCAGCAAAAATACTTATTCTTACACAAGTAAGTACTTCAATTGACACTTGCAGTTCAAAAATCCAAACGTAAATTTGCCCCTCAAACCTGTTACGGGATTCTGAACAAAAATGTACCCAAGTAAATAATACCTCCCCGAAATGTAAATAATTTTTTTAATTACTTGTGTATATTGAATGTCAATAGTGATATATGGAGAGGAATGTGTTTGTCTAGCAAAACTTTCCCGTAGTCAGCTGGGCTGCATTTGTATGGCTGAGCCTGCTGACTGCAGGCAGGGTGGGAATCATCAGAGCAGATGTAGACGTCTAGTGAGGGAGGGAAATTGGCACTTCCAGGACATGATACGACTTATCCCAGAGTAGCTGTCTAAAATAGATCAGACATATCACAGCTCCTAAAATACCTTCTCCTTTTCAACTCCAGAGCAAGCCTGGGTGGCGGGCGCTGATGTAGGGGTCTAGGTGATGTAGGGGTTGTCCTTAAAGGCAGGTGGGGCAGATCCCAGCCAGGAACCAGCTGGCTCTTCAGATCCAACCCACTGCAGTAGCAGGCAGCTGTGCCAGAAATTGGCCGAACTCCACCCCAAAGGCAGGTGGAGGGGGTTTGCTCCACTACTCCATTTTCTGTCCAGTCTTAATGTATTGATAATCTGTAATATTTATTATATTAATAATTCATTGTATCAAACTATTATGGTACCTTAAGACAGCACTGTCTCATATTTCCCTGCGGAAATACTTCCCCTTGGACCATTTGGAGGCTTCACACTGCCAGCACCCTGGGTTTGGCTGCTGTACCCGAGCGTTCCTCCTCCTCTGCAGTTTCCAGCTGATAAACTCTGATTTATCCTCTCATTAGTCCCCTGGTACCTGGTCCTCCACCTTGTGTTGCTGGGTGTATTTGATTCCTGTTACTTCGGTCCTCCGGGTGATCTGATTACCACCCCCTACCGCACCCCTAGACCAACAAAACCTCACAAGTTTGAGTCAACACCAAATTTAATTGGCATCCTCATATATTGAGGTCATTACTGAAGGGCTGACCCCAGAATAGCTGTTGTCTTCAAGTCAGACATAATAAGATGGATACCCAAGCTGTTGGATTCTTTTTCCCAAACTGTAGCTTAAAAGTATTCTAGTCCTTAGATAGTCACTGGCAAATTATGCCTTGTCACACTAAAAGGATCATTTTATGTATTGTTCTTTTTAAAAACCAAGTCCATATAAAGGAACTCAGGATTATGTAGAAGGATTATACTGGTAAAATTCCATATTTTATTGCACATATTAATGCATCAAACAGGTATTTTCCTAAAGAAATCTGCCTGTATTGCAGTATGACAGAAAAGTATTATAGCCCAGATTACTAATACCTTGCCCATCATCTCAATATATTGAGATCATCATTATTTACCATTCAGACTCCATAGCAACATTGAAGGTAAATATATTTACTAATATTCTTATAAATGGAGATTAAGTCTTTGCACATTCCAGCTGTGAACATGCTGGGAGAAGGAACAGGGACTCCATCTGCTATTGTGTTTGTTCAGTTGGCTGAAAAAATCAAACACCAATTTAAAGGAATATTTCATTACAGGAAAGGGATTTTATTCTTTGAAAAAAATGCAAGTTATTGGTCAGCTTCTTGTACTCTCCTAGCCCATTTGGAGCTGCTGCTGGGCAGGATAATAATGTCGTTCTCTCTGTTTTTGCTGCAACTGTTTCTTTGTCCAAGCGTGTTAATTGCCAGTATCAGTTGCGTAAGGTTGGATTTCTGTCTGGGGTGTCCCCTGCAATGCCACCCCTGCCCTGCGGTGCAGGCCATAGTCAGCACTCACCGTCAGCTGCTCACAGCAGCAAAGGCAGCCCCGCAGAAATGCTGAATCAGCACGGGAGGTGGGAAGTGCTGAGAGCACAGGGAACAAATACACATTCATCATCCTACAGGTCCAGCAAGGAGAGATGGGCTCGCAGTTTTCTAGCGTATGCATTCTGCCCATGGTGTTTAACTAACAGCAGAGTCACACTAAGATATTTTATAAAACTTTCCAGCCCACCAGCATTATGTGACTTTTGGTTCCTCTGTGGAGGTGACAGGAGTCTGAAATTCTAATGAGTTTCCCCGTGACCTCTGTCAGGAGCCAGTAGTTTCTTGCACTGGGGAAATATTAGAGGAATCCAGAAGAGAAATTAGCTGCTGGCAAGAAAAAACTGGCATAAGAAAATGAGATTCAGCAAGGAAAAAAGAACAAATGTATGCTACTGTGGTCCCTTTCTCCTCTCCTTCCCAACAGCTCTGTGCCATGTTAACCCTTGCAGTCTCCGATGAGTCATTCCCATGCACAAGGGTATAAAGGAGCTCCCAAATAGGTTCTTGCTTCTGTCTCTTCTAATCTATTTGCATTACAAAGCAAATGGTCCGTTCTGCAATTTGAGCTGTACCTGTGTACTTCCTAAAAGCAATTTAAGAACCAAGTTTAAGAACCATCAAAAGGGCTCTGTGAATCCCCAGGAGGCAATGATATTTCAGCATGTAAAGGCAAGATAGATGTTTACTCATCAAATTGCAGGGATAGGATTAAAAGTTCCGGATATTTGTCTTGACTAACAAAATCAAGAATTAAGCCTAACGTATCTGGTCCCGACATCGGGAAAACTGATTTGTCTTGCAGGCACTAGGAAGGTAATGAAGCATGAACTTGTCACGCATCAGGCCATTCTCTTTTCTCATTCTGTTCTGTGAATGTATGAGCCTGATCAGGAGGAACAAGAATTATTGCTCACAGATTTGCCCTGTCCTTTGGAAAGCTGCACCTGACTGCTCCCTGTTTCCCCCTAAACACTGCTAGCAGTGGTGTGTACAATTCAGAAGCTGCAAGTAAGGAACAATCTGCAGCCAATGTATTTATGCTGCTGCAGAGAGGGCACCTGGAAATGCTGACACAAATTCAGATATCAATGGCTCCCATAATCCCTTCTTGGCAGGAAGGATGGACAAATGACCTAACAGGTCTTTTTCATCTGGAATATCTATGAACCTGAAAATGGTGCTGAACTGATTTCCTAAAATAGCACTTCTATCACCCGGCTGTGTTTCTTAAACTGATGCTTCAAAACTAGAGCATGTCTATGCTCACACAACTTTGTTATTTGTCCCCATGAACTCCTCTGGAATCGCCAGCATTTGAAAAAAGCCCTGAAGGTGGATGATGACAGGGTTGGAGATCTGGGGCCCACTGGTCAATCTCCATCTAATATGATTAAAATACTATCTCAGATACATGCCGCATTTCACTGTCCTATATTACTGTTTCTACTACGCATATAATGACTGACTGATGGGTGACAAAGCAAATTACTGCAGGCTTTAGATAAACATGAGGAAGGTACTTGTTTATCCAAATATAACTAGGGGCTGTAAGTTCATTGCCCTCTGAAAAACAGCCTCCTGCACCCCTTCAAGTCTCTTTGCCTGTGCATGCAAATTCTCCCTGTTATGGGCATCAGGGAAGAACACCAAGTCTCTTTTCATCCATACTTTCAGAGATGGGATACAGACACCTTCCTTCCCTCCATGTTCTCTGTGGGAATATCACCATGTCCTCTTGGTACGGAGAGGAAATTCAGGTTGTTTCTTATATTTTGGAGGGATGGTAACTCACAGAAGACAGTCTGGCTGGTCTCCTACAGCATTACTTCTGGACGACAGAGGTTTGGGGCATTAGTGGGCACATCCACTGAGAGCAGTGGAGCAAGGTGCAGATGTGGCGGGCTAGTGCCAGGCTGGGCTACCGTGTCACCATGTGCAGTCTCACGTCTGGGAGCCTCCTGGGAAGGTGATTGTGCCAGCAAGTTGCCTGCAGCCTGCTCAGCATCGTGCCTGGCACAGCTGAGGAGTTCCCTGCTGTGGAGCAGGGTCAATGGGAGCTCAGCACTTTCTGGGCCACACTCTGCTGCACGCTGGGGATATGCCTCTTGTCTTGCCTTGCTCCACTGGCAACACAATGTTTCCGACCTCCCAGAAATGCCACCTAGATAGGTCTTTGTGAAACCCGGGTATTACAGCAATGGGAGCATTAGAATAAATAGGAGGATAAGATAATTTCCAGGCCTTGTTATGAGAAAGAGCGAGCCAGTAGGAAAAGGGGCAGAAACATGCTGTTGTGGGAGTGATAGGATATGACAACAGGACCTCTTCAGCACAGCACCTTTCCAAAAATAGGACTAAGGCTGGAGTGGGGAAGACCAAGCTTTCCAGCCTTGGCCACCCATAATTGCCTCTTGTCTCACAGTCCTGTGCAAGCAGAAGTATGTGATGTTCTTGGGTTTCATCTCCCAACCCACAGCCTCACACGCCAGACCCAGCTGCCTGTGGGCTCTGTGATCAGCTGCAGATAGCAGGGCTTCACACTCAGAACAGCTCAGCAAGAAGGCTCCTTCTTTGTGCTGTGGCCTCTCTCATGGACTTAACGTTAGGTCTGATGTGCTAAGATGGGCCCACGCGTTCATTGCACGGCCCAGTCCAGTGTTGTCTCCCCAGGTGGAAAAAAAGACACCAGCATGGCAGGGAACCAGGAGATCAGGTTGGAGAGCTGGCTAAGCAGTAAGCACAGCTGGGGTGACCACAGAAAGAGAAGTAGAGCAGCCGCATCACTAGAGTGAGGTTTGGATAATTTTGCTTGCTTAAGCACCTTTCAGCATTGATGAGGAAATCACACACAGTTCACCTATGGAGAAAAGGCATTTTATCAAACTCTGGTTTTATGCAAACTAATCAATAAATGGTGTTTGAATGGTAACATTTCTAAATTCCTAAACTGGTAGCATCCCTGCAGTCTGATGTTAGCAGAGCCATTTAAGTGATTTGCAGCCTTGTACTCAGCCCCAAACCCATCTGTTATTTGGTCTGTAATTTAGTCTTGCTCGGAAGATGAAACATCTTTTCAAAATTCATCAGTTAGTAAAATAGAAATAGCTACATTTCTATTCAGCCTTTTTTAATATTTTTCTTTGGCTTTTCCCTCCATTCTGAGAGCATAATAACCACTAGGAAAAGCTATTTCAACAAGCATCTCTTGATTCTCCCCTGCTAAGTTAGGACAGACCTGTGCTATTCCTCTCCCCTCACCCTCTTGTGACCAGATGAAAAATTTAGGGTTTCGCTTTAGCACTTCCAGCCTTGCCCTGTAGACACTTGCATGGGAATGATTTCTACTGAACAGTTCTTTGTAATTGAGATTTAAAAAAAAAAAAAAAAAAAGTCACTCTGCTTATTCAAGAAGGAAAATGACCTTCTATCTGCAGTGGAGCACGGGATTCTTCCTTTGATCTTACTCCTGCGAATGTTGCAAAATAATAACAGGATAATGCTATCCTATGCTCACATATTTGTTACCAGCCTGGGTGGGGCCCTGTATATTCAGCAGGGCTTTGCAGCTAAAAGCGGGCACTGATTTTGCTAGGTGGTGGAGAAAAATATGCCTCTCCTCCTCCCACCTACATATCTTTACCTGTCATTTTCTAGCTAAGCTCTGCAAGCAGTCGAGGGCTTGATTCTCTTTCCCTGAAAGCCCCCTCTCCACCATCCATCACCTGTTCTCACACTAACACCATGCCACTGTCTCCTTCCTCAAGCAGCTGCCTCCTGCAAGCTCCATCTCTGCATTTCTTTCTCTCTGGCGCAGCCTTGGAAAGTCTCTATGCCAAGTTTTTGTCAAGGTTGCTCAACCACTCTGGAGTACAACTAGACACGGAACTTCATTCTGCCATCCTCAAGGTCCTGCTGTTATAATTAGATTTTGCTCGCTGGCTACAGCGTTTGAAATTAAAATGTTAGCTCCACCTCAGCTTTACTATTACACAAACCAAGTGGAAATCTGCTGATCAAAACTCCCATGTACTTCAACCGGGCTAGGATTTCGGCTGGCTGTCTCTTTGAAATACGTCTTTCAGTACTGGATCCTTGCCTCACACATAGGCCTTGGGTAAGGTCACTGGCAGCTTCCAACTCACCTATTTTATTGTGCCTCTTGTGTTTCTGAAATCATATTCTGACAATCCACTAGCGTATGAAGATTAGATTTGGTCTCCAACCAGCATCCTGCAGAAAATCCTTGACCCAGAGTGTACCACTGGATTTTAGTGAGGACACTGTATACGGTGCAATCCCACATCAAAGTAATATATAAATGCAAGTTTATATATTAAAGAATATACCATTTTTTTTTTGAAGACGTCTTTCACAGTCTGCCACTGTAAACATACAGGAACACACCGCCAGCAGTGGAACAAGGCAGATGCCCATCCATGCCTGCCAGTACTTCTGCAGACTGCGTGCAGCACACAGCCCACCTCCGTTACCTCTGAGCTTTCACTTCAGTTGTGCAGTGGGAGCTGCACTCTGCGTGCCAGGGTGAGCCGGCAGGATTTTGCTACATTCCACTTAGCTCTGTAGCAGAGACAGTTTGGAAAGATCTGGGTCAGGTTCAAAGGAAAAGCACTTTAGCAGGCAAAGCACTAGTTTTTTTCAGAATGCGCTTGTAAAACTGAGGCACAATGTGCAGCCAGGAGAAGCTCTCACCCTGTTCTCAGCAGAGCCCACAGACCCTGCAAAGGACACAGGTCCTTCTTGTCCTGCAGCGCCTGGACCCTGTAAAGGGCAAAGCTCCTTTTACTCCTGCAGTCTGCCCTTCTAGGACACGAGGGCTCTGACCCACAGCGTGCTACAAAAGAACCGAAAAGAGCAAGAGGAGGGCATACAGAGACCAAGTGCTTTCTCCAGCACTACCAACACCTTACTGGGCAGCCCTGGGCCTGTTACTGCACCTCTCTGAGGTTTTTTCCTGCTGATAAAAATGAGGCTGGTATTACAAACTTCCTTACCGGGTCCTTTGACTGGTCAGCGATGCATCTGCGTTAGACAAGCGTGGTCATCTTAAATGTCATGTTTGCATACCTGGTTATTATGGCTCCTCTTCACATCTGGCCTGCCCTCCTTGGGCCTATTTCCTTTGTATCCAGGATAATCACAAGCATCTGCTACCCACAGTCAGCAGCTTTCACAGATTATGCAGCTTCTGAGAGACTGTTGGCCTATTTTAGTTTGTTAATATGAAGATAGAGACTGTGTTTACCACCCGAGCTGCTGCAATGTCCTCAGAGACGTTCGTAGGAAGACCTGTGTATCTCACGTTTTTGTACTCTGCCAGGCACAGAGACAAAGAGGGAAGGGCAAATTCTGGGAAGAAAGGGCATGACACGAACTAAAACAGTTTTATAGGTATAGACCTGCAATAGAAGGTCTATGTCTTAACCTTATAATGACACAAAGAAACAAGTAAGGACTTTGGGGTGCTTTGTACGATGAAGGTGCGTTAGAACGGGGCACTTCAAAATAGCGCAGAAAAGAAGGGGCAAAGACAGTGCTGCATGAGGCTGGTGGTCTGGGGGGGGGCGGAGCATATATGCATCGGGGCCCCTGTTTTGTAGGTCAGGGCCAGCTCTTTTCTTGCAGGTGAAGTCCAGCTATTCGATAGAAAGACAAGGTACCTGACAGTGCTATTAGATCTCGCTGACTCATCTATGCATGGAATGAGTCAAAGATAAAACACCTATTTATCCAGAAGGACAAATTACCTCTTTTTTTTTTTTTTTTCCTGAGGGAAATACAGGGTAATTCTGTTGGTAACACAGAATCATCTTCAGATTCACTGGGCTGAATGGGCTCAGCATCTTCCCCTGTGTAAACTGAGAGCTGCAGCACTGAACAGAGCAGTCAGCAGTGTAAGAAAGGCAAGAGTTTGCCTGCAGAAGATAATAGTAAGAAAAAGGTGTTTTTCAGAATTCAGGTCCATGGGTAACTGGTTCCGCATACAAGTATTTTCATAAAAAGGCTTTTAGTTCCTAAGTTGTACTCATTTCTGAGCAGCTCAGATTATCACACTTTGCCTTTCACATTTGCTTGCTTGCCAGGTTATATTAGTTATTAAAAAGACCTTGGCTGTAAGGCTTTCTGTGCCCACTATGCTGCTGCCCAAAATGGCAATACTCTTGCCTGTTCCTGAAATGTCAAAATGTGTTTTTCTCCTACGGGACAGAAGTGATTTCTGAAAAACAGACTTCTAAATACACAGCTAAAATGAGCATTTTCATCATCTTGACAAAACCAGACTGCAGTCTTCTATTTCTACTTTTATCTTCATTTTTGCATATTGTATTTTTGTATGTAGCATCCACAGGCACAGCCCCAAAATATCAAAAGGACGTAGCAGTAGTAAAAGACAGCATTGTGACTTTTACTTGCTCTTAACAGCACTGTGTGTTTGATTTTCATTGGTTCCATCAATAGAAATTCATTAGTAGTGGAGGAATCTTTTAGACCATCTTCTGAAGGATTGTTCCTAATGATTTATGTTCTAGTGTTGTGGCCAGCCAACCTTCAAAGTCCATCCAGCTTTTAAAAGTTGGATTAAACAGTTAGGCAAGACAAACAGGAAGGTGATTCGTATCACCTCATTTTAGCCATCTGAAAAGCCATTCCACCAAAAGAAAGATCCTCTCCAAACACTGCAATCTATTCTTCAGTGAAACAATTTGGGAGATTGAACAAAATTTCATCTAAAAAATCTTCACAGAGTATCTGAAAATAATTTGATGAGCTGCTGAACCATGGTGTTTATCATCTTGTCTGCTTTGAATTTATTTGTGCTCACTGCCACAGATTTATATCAGAAATTTACTATCAGGACAAGCATCTGAGACACATCACATGGGTGACACTGGTGACATCCTGCCAGCTGTGTCATTGTGTTTCACATCACTAACTGCAGATGTGTAACAGAGCAAGATGCATCTTTAATGCAGCAAGGATTACAGTAAGTAGCAACATAGATTCCATATACAGTATGCTACATTAAAAAGAAACAATAAAAAAGATGGACTATTTCTAAAAACTGAACTGTCTCTTTCTTTGCAGAAGTGTTGGAACAGCGTCAAATATATACAATATATAGCCAGATTTGTGCAGGCTGATATTCCTGTGCCCCTCAGTGTGCTCCTCTACAAGTTGCAGATTGAGCATTTCATTTTTTTCATTCTCACCTACAGATACACCAGGCTTAGTTCTTGTAGCCGTGCAGAATAAGAAACAACAGCACAGTTTTGTCCTTCTGAAAACCCAGCTGCTGGGGAGAAAACAAAATTCCATCAATTTCACGTAATGACATCAGGTGTCAGCCCCGCAGGCTGCGGGGCAGAGCAGAGGGGTTTAGCGAACTACTGCTGACCAAGTACCCGGGAAGCAGTCTAGCCACTGCAACATGGAAATTGGCACAGATTAATTTGTCCTGCTGAGAAGCATACATTATACATAATGGTAAGACATGGTGAAAATTAATGGCTTTGAATGCCTTCTCACTTTGGAAACCCGTTGTCACATCTCAGCACATTTCAGTCTCAGGGTGGAGCTTTGGGATGGATTATTACTTTCTTGTCCTCCTCCCCAGTATGCCTCTTTAGGACTGCTGGTCAGAGATTTCGCAAGAGGAACTTTAATTTGAGATTCACTACAGAAATGTCACATTATGCAGCAACTCCCCTGCCGGAAGATATTTTTCTTCCCCACTACCCGTGGGGGTAGTTTCAAGCCCAGTAACTTGCTGTTGTCAGCAGTGTTGATAGACCAAGAAAATAGTGTTTGAAGGCATGAGGTACCCTCTAAGCTGTGAACTTTCCTATCAAGTCGACATACAGGAGTGGTGCAAAATGCAGCAGCCTGAAGATAAATGGAGACTGAGTTTCCAGTGCTGTCAGTCTGGCACCTTTTCTGAGCTCTAAATTCTCCTGAAAACGTAAATGGGGGTGGTGAGGAGGAGAGTTAATGCAAAACTGGTATCTTTGCTTCCCATCAAAATGCTAAAATTAAATCCTTTTTAGTAAGAACTTCCATTCAAGAGTAATTTCAGTGATGAGGGACAAGTACGTCGTTACTAACGGAATAATCTCTCTCTTTTTTTTTTTAATCAGGAGAGAAAATAAACTGTCAAAGAAATTCTAGGATAATATAAATCCACTTAATTAAAATATACCATTCCATATATATTTTTTTTTTTTTCCTCGTACTTGAGATGCTTGCAGCTAAAGGTCTGGCAAATTATAAATAAACAGATCAAGTTATTGCAAACATTTCTTCTTCTTTTCAGGAGAGGCTATAGAAAGAATAATCTAAATGGAACAAGAACAGAATGATCTCTACAGTTGCTGCAAGGACTGCCTGCTCAAAGTCAGAATTATGGGGGGTTTATGCATCATCTGACCTTGGCCATTGAATAAATGAAATGAAGCAAAAAGGAAAGATATAGTTTTCTACCTTAAAATTATTAATAATTTATAGCAACAGCATGCAATATGTGATAGTATACTAGCACAAGAAGAGGCATAAGATGCCTACTCATGGTGAAAGGAGATGGGCTTTCACCTGATTGCCCTCATTCTGCTGGTCTTCCACTGAGTCTGAGCCTTGTCTGGATGAGGCTGCAGAACCAGGCTTGCATCTGCTTTGGAGTCCTTGGCTGAGATTAAGCGATTCACCTTCCTACTTCTCTCTGCCAGTGAGGGGTTTTCCCAATGTTCACACAGGATCAGACCTTTGCTAGGCCCACTCAGAAACCTCAGCCGCTACCATCTACATGAAGAAAAGGTGGAAGAAAGGAAACATCATTATTCCCATTATAGAGAGAAGGAACAAAAGCCCAGAAGATTCAGAGCATTCAGAATTAAATCTCGGCCTGGTGAGTCCCAGCCCATTGCCGAAAAATCTCCCCAGTCTTTCTCTCTGCAAAAGCTCTAGCTGTTACTCTCAACTTTAGGACCCCACAACTAAACTCTGCCAAAACCTTTGTGGAGCATCTGCATGTGTGAACATGTGTCTGCCATTGAGCAGAAAGAAGAGGAAGGGAGAAAAAGAAAAGCTTATGAGACAGAGCAGGAATTCAGAATAAAATGCTGATACCTGTCACTGTCATCAATAGTACAGGGCTACAGTATCAGCACTGTGCATTACCTTTTTTCTTGTGATAAGGCAATCGAAAGAAGATATGTAAACAAGTGCTGTCGAGCACTGAGTTCAAGGACTCTGGCTTCTTGTAGACTCATTGTAACTGCGAGTGCTCACTGACAGCTATCTCAAAAATGGGCCATTGATAAGTTGTCTCTTCTACCTGGAGTGTTTTGTTACCTGATGAGAAAGAGGCAGTTCTTTCTGTGGTCTTGCTCATATGCCCATGTGTTGAATTTACAGAGCTGGCAGGAACTGTGTTACTCCTGTTCTCCACTTCTCCCTTGACTTAGCTAAAATCCACCAGTGGCTTACAATGTAGAGTGGGAGGAATGGCACAGGCAAGAGACAGACTGGTAGGCAGGCAGACAAAAAGCGTGAGCTCATAATTATGATTTCCTTCGGAGAAGCAGCTAAGATTGTCTGAATTTTTTCCCTAACTTTTGAGATCCTGCAAATGAAAATTTAAAATAATTCACATGAATATTGCATCTAAGGAATGGCACAGCGTATTTTCGCATAGCCCATTGCTTCTCTCTTTAGCATCTCTCACCTGGAAATAGTGGTGGTAAATGGCACTAAGGAAGAAAAACCTTACCCAGACAAGTTGTTCAGCTGCTAAAAATCCACTCTACCTGTACACCATCTCTGTGAAAAGTTCAGCATGATCTGAAACTCACATGAATCAGACAAAACCACACTTTTCCTTCCTTCTTTCTTTGCTTCCTTCTTTCCTCTCCCCCCTCGTCCTCTTTCTTTATTCTTTCTTAATTATTATTAAACCAACTCACCTTGCTAAAGTTTTCTTTTATAAGGAAGGATCATTTGTCCAGGCCACTTGCAATGTGGATTCCAGCACTGGAAGTGCTTTCCCATGTGGATAGGCAGCTGTAGAAAAAGGAACACAAACAAAACCTGGAAGTCCAGGAAATTTCCCTGTACTTAATGTTCAGAAAACATAGTTGTGGCCAGTCATGCAATAGAGCTTTATTTAATTCCATCGACTGGGAATAGAAGAGAATTGAAGAAACATGAGTGAATAGCAAAAGCAGTGAGTGTCCTGTGAGAGTTAAAAGGAAGGGCCTGCTCAGTGTGACAATATTCTGACTTTAAAGACTAAGCAATCGTTTTATTTCAGCTACTCTGGACTTTTTTCTTACATAGTTCTATTGCAAATCCTTATCCTTTTTTTTTTTTTTTTTTTTTTTTTAGCTATCCTAAGTTGCTGTGAGTTCAACAGTATTCTTAGAGGGATTTTGACTCCCTTATCCTTCCCGTGAAAGGATGCTCCTCTGAGCAGAACTAGGTATCGTATTTCTTTCCCACCACCCTTGTTCCTGTCATCAGCTATTTAATTCAAATCTGAGTTATTTAAGGGATTTAGGAGCTTGGCTTTCTAAACCCTGCTAAAATCACATTAAATGAAAACCACATTCAGAATAGTATTTGAATTCAAAATGAGGGCAACTCATCTTCCCCTGCTTCAAAAAAACAAAAAGCAAGTTATGGTTTTGCCTTAAGATCAATCCTTTCACTATCTCTGTGATGTGCCTGGGAGGGGATCCACTCCAGACTGACCCTCAAACATCTCTGTGGCTTTCAGTTGAGAGATTTTTCAGGCCACAAACACCCTTTCCCAAAGAGCCGTGTTACTTTGGGGAGCAGAGGGAGAGTTTTGGCATGTGAGCATCCCCCACTGAGCATCTCTGCTGCTGAGCTGGGAATGAAAATAAAACATGTCCACTTTGAGGATCCCTCCTGCATCAGGAAGAATAAACACCTTGAGTGGCTCCCCTCTCTGAGAGTACCTGCTGCAGCAAAGCCTAGTGGCTCGAGGAATTTCATGTACAATGTGTTTCTATCCTAGCAGCATTGGACCTGGTTTACCTTTGTCATCAGCAGATTACTGATGAGTTTTTTAGGGTCTCTGATCAGTAGCCACTTGTAATCTCTAAGTGCCTGATTTTAAGGTACTAGAGACAAGATATGTACTTTAGCTTATGACAACGTTTCAACTAGTTGTAATTCAGGTTGACCAGCCCACTAAAACTATAAACTGCAGGGCTCTTTTAGACAGGTTATAATTGCATGGAGAGGTTTAGCTAGCAAGAGGAAAAGGAGTGTCCCCTTCCTCCTCTTTATTTGGAATCCGTGGAAACTACTACTTTTGAGGGAGATATAAAAAGCAGGTAATTCCTTTTCGAAAAAGTCTCACATTTATTTGATCATTTCTAGTTCTACTTCATTCAGATAACATCTGCCTTCAAGTCACTGCACAAATATTAATTTTCCCCTAATCTTTGAATAGAAAATGGAAGACAACTTACCCAACAACCAGAATGGATAACTGTTAAACAGACTTCTGTCCCTCCTTTAGAGCTTTTTCCAAGTTTTTATGGGATTTTTGTCCTAGCTCCTCACATTTTTGTTGGTACTATTATGACTAATGAGAAAGAAACAATAGCAGTAATAGTAATGGTAATAATAATAGTAATAATGATAATACTTAATAAAAGTTATAATGATGTCTGACATCTTTCAGTCTAGAAAACTAGATTTCAGTTTCTCTTTTTACTTTCACTTGTTCTCTATTCTGACTTTTCTCCTATTTTTTTGCTCTTTTGTGAATCCACTATCCCATTCACCTTCCTTTCCTAGCATTTTTCTTGCCTCATTCCACTTTGGCCTTGTAACTCGCATGCTGGCCATTGAGTTGCTGGTTTTGATCTTTGCTTCTCACACCAGAAAGAACAACTCTTTGATTCCGCTGGAACTACAGCTCATCTCACACTCAAAGATGAGTAAAAACTTAGATGATAACAAAGCCTAAGTTAATATCTTTTTGGATCTGTTGGCATAGAGGGTACATTACCTTCCAGCAGACTTCCCCAACTGGATAAATGTGTACATTTCAGTATAACCATTAATCACATACTTATAATTCTTTGTTGCACAGAACCATTGCCGTGTTGAATATGCAGAAAGAGCACTGACTTAGGCAGGAGTATGGAAAAAGAAAAGGAAAGGTAAAAATTCTTTAACCATGCCAAAATACTATACAGCATTTCAATGCACACAGGAGAACTACATATTGTTCCTAGGTTTACTAGAGCTTGGTGGGAATGTGGGAAAAAGATGTTGAACCAAATGGCAAAGATACATTTTAAAGTATCTTGAAAAGAAGAATCTGTTGCTTTCAGAATACAATAGTCTTAATTCACTATTTGGTTGAACTGATAGTGTCTGAAGGACAATCTCTGAAGTTTCCTTCTCATCCAGCTGTGACTCTTACCAAATGTCTGAAACAGTCATGAGAAAAATATAACAAAAGCTGATACCACTTGTTTTGTTAAGGTTTGTGGTTATTGTCTTTATCTGCTACTCTTTTTAATCTCCCATTGCAGAAAAACAAGAAATGTCCTTCTTATCCCATGAACTTTTAAATTCTCATGAAGATGGGATCTTTCAAAATAGAAGGCCCCATTGTGTGAGGCCAGTGTAGGCAAAATTGGTCTTGAAGCTGGGTCAGCCTAGAATGCAGTCTGTGCTAGGTGTTCCTCAGTCTCCTCTCTTTCACTTTGAATGAATCACCAGGAAGAAAGAGGACCTATTTCTCTAATATCCTCAGGAGAAAGGCTCCTCGTGAATATTAGCTATAGGAGGGCCATGTCAGACCCAAAAAGACTTTCCCAACAGAAACAAATTAAATATGTATATTTCCAATAAAAGCAAAGATCTTTGAGAATTCGCACTTTCTAGTGAACAGCTGTTTCATTGGAAAATTCCTGACCAGCTGTAGCATATGGAAAGGCAAGGTCATCATGACTCGGTATTGTCATCTCATGTTCCTTGGAGGATTAATATGGATCAGTAATAACTGCAGCAGCCAGAGCAATTAATAATTGAAAAGGTGCTAATAAGCGCATTGATGAGGTCAGCAGTCAGAAATTTCTGACCCATGATATTTTTGCCCCTTTTTGATCCTTTTGGCACCATGTGCTGAGCAAAAAATTTAGTTCTTCTGCTTGTAAAGCCTGACCATCCTTTAATAAATGGAATTATGTTTGATGGTGATACTGTGACTGCAAGTAGGTGCCTGGCCATTAACATCCTGCCTGAGTTTCCCCAGTTTTACTGCAACCTGGGCTTCTTCTTTGAAGTTCCATGAAATTCATTAACTTAAGGACCTGAGACCATCTTTATTCTGCACATTACTTTATCCATGAAATATGCAGGTCATCAAAGAGGGATGACTACACATTCCCTGTACATGGCTTTCTTCTTCCTTCAGGCTGAGCAATCCTACCTGGCCAGCCCCTTTACAATACTTGCACAGCCTCTAGTAAGATCCACCAGGAACAGAGAAAAATCTTACTCTCTAGGTTCATCTGCTGTCTTCATCTTTGATGTAAAGTCAGCTTGAGCTGTAATCCAGAAAATCCTTGCTAGATGCTCAGGCTGGTTCTCTTTATGTTCTTCCTCTGCTAAGGGCTCTGGGCTGGATGCTGTCTTAATGAAATGACTGCACTGCCTAAGGGAGCTCCTTCCTCTCAGAGTGACGCTGCAGGGAACAGGAAAAAAAACTGCACTGAGAGTGGTCTGTTGTTGGTTAAGTGCAGGCTAAGGAATGATAGGGCAAAGGAGGAGCAAGAACAAGTAAGTAGGCTCATTTTCCCAGCTGCCTCTTCCTTTCCCTTTGGAAAACCCTTCCAACATTACATACTTCCTACCCAAAATGTCTTTGAGTCTTTACTAGAGACACTTTGAATTAATTTGCCGTGTTGTTTATCTTTTACCACCGTGCATTTAATTTATGGCACCTGCAAAATGCCACCTGTGCTTGACAGGGATTATTCTGAATGCAAAGCACAGATTATATGCAAAGAGCCCTGAAAAGTGTTCTAAAAGCATGCCATAATCATGAAGTTAAGAAAGGGATACACAGCCTGCAAACTTAAAATTTTCTCCTGAAATTACACAGTGGCCAGTGGCCATTTGTAGACACCTGTCTACCTGAGGAACTTCCAAGGCACACCAGGCTCCCATGGAAAGGAGGAGGGAACAGAAAGAGAAGCAGCGTCAAGCTGCAGTTTGCAGAGCTTCAGGCAGAAATTTGTGTTTCCAACAGGAAGAAACCAGTTTGTCAAGATAAGAAATAGTGCAGAATAATACGTAATGTCTCTTGATAAGACAGGAACATTGGAGCAGAGCAGTAAGTGCTATCTCCTACCCATGAAGGCAAATGAATCAAAACAGCCAGCATGAGAGAGCACCAGGAAGGACTTTGTGTGGCTGATAGCATGCCATCACCTGAGTAAAGTGCAGTGCATTGCTGCTCCAGGTGACCCACTTAATGGTCGTGTACTCCCAACAAACATGACTAATGCAGATGAGGCAGATAAAATACACGTGCTCATACTAAAGAAGAAAAGAACTTCAATTATAATGTTCCAGGGCAATAACCCCATTAAACAAAGGCTGAATACAGAAGCTGCACACGAATAGGATGAAAAATCAACATAGGGAGCAATCCTAAGTATCACTGAAAGATGCCGAGCTGCTCAGTTCAGGATCTCTGCGGGAGTGCTCCTAAGGACCAGAGCAAAGACGTGAAATTGTCCTTTGCTGATGCAGGCTGTGCCTGCTGCTTGCCCTCACCTCTGATAAAGCAAATGTAAAGCTCCCTTTGAAAACTATTGGTCTCTTACACCTGTGCCACGTGTGTGTACCTGTGTCAGAGGGAGCACATTGCCTAAGTAGGAGAGTGCAAGCCTGAGCTCCCAAACCCATGGAGGAGCCTTAATCCTGGAGGATTTTTAATCCTTTTCCAATAGGTACGCAGGACTTTCAATACCTACTTTTTCCACAGATTCCCTGGAGTGTACCAACACCTATCCCAACGCTTCAGCCGTCTTGAGAGTATCCCTTCAAGCCCAAAGCAACAAGTGAACAACATTTTACAGTCTGTGAGCCAGCTTCATTATTTTGCTTGCTGAGTAATGCATGAAGAAGATTAGGCCCACAATCACATATCACTGCCTCTGCTTCAAATTTTTCTCCAGAACACTCTGCACTCTGGAAGAAAAAAAAATAAACACAGTGATAAGTAAGCTACTGAGAGTAAAGAGCATATTTATACGTGTACACAATGCAAGCAGTTAATTAGCTGCAGTCAGTGAATTATAATTCAGGAGGCTACACATTTGTATTTTCTGAGAAGCTGGTCTCCCATCTTAGTTATGTTTAAGATTCCTTTACCTAAGGTACCAAAGATCAAACAGAAAATATTGTTTCAATGATTTGTAAAACTTTACATCTTTTTTATACAAAAACTTCAGGTCCCTGCAGGTGCACCTCGATGTACCTGCCTTCCCAGCCACCACCTAGCAGATGTTTTCAGTTCATTGGTAGGAATATGAAAACAAACATGGGTAAGTGAGGTAGTCTGACCTTAAATAACAATTATCAATTACAACTATTGATTACAGGAACTGAAGGCTAAAACTATTTGGAGCCAGGTACGGAGACTGCACTGAGCTGCAGTACAGTACCAAGGGAAACCACGCAGGAGTGTGTTTCAGGCCACGAATGCCACGCAGCCGGTGACACACCAGGCAGAAGAGCAAGGCAGAGGCCGAGTTCACAGGAGCAACACATCAGCAGTGCCTGTTTTGGCCCTGCACAAGGCTGGGCAGGGTCAGACTGGTTATTTAGGAGCAAGAGCATGGGCAGAAGGAACAGAAGTGTGGCTGGTATACTCAGCATCTAATGAGATCCTATGAGACTGAAAAGCATCGAGGCAGCTGGCTACCGCCATCTGCCTCATGGGATTTGGGAGGAATAGCTGTAGATTTAGACATTTTTGGAGTAAGCAATAGCAGACTCCATTTAATGAAGCAAGATTCCTCCAGTTCATTGAATGTCAAGATCTTGTATTTGCAAAGCAGTATTTCATCAATTCATATTTTATCATTTAAAAAAATCTAGAGCTTTGAGCATGCTAGACATTCATAAATATTTGGAGCAGTGCTCGCCTATGAATTTATATCCCATTTACAAATGACTTAATTATTGTATCACTATCCCTCTAATACAAATAATTCCACTTTAATGTTGTAAACTGTAACGTGTAAGGTACTCTGAATACCATGGTATTCTAAGGCAGATATTCATGTCTGAATATCTAATACAAAACAATGTGGAAAGAAAAAGCTTTACTGTTAGATCGCATGATAAAATGTAATAGTTTATAGTAGTAAATGTTTATATTGGTATTTTATAGTACATAATACATTGATATATGAAGTGCTACTACTTGAACAGCTACAGTAATTTAAAAATAATGTTAGCCTAAATGTAACACGGGTTAGGTAGAGAAATTACAAGAACTTCAAGGGACAATTTACTTCATAAACAGACAAAACTTCTCTAGAACGTTATGAATTCTGGAATTTACTGAAGACTTGTCATATAATTTATTTACATAATACTGAATTTACATAGGACATCCCACTTTTACAGAATTATGCGTGTCCCTTCCTAATTTGAAGGTAGGAATAATTTTTAACTACATCTGTATCACCAGTGATGGCTGATGTTTGTAAATAATTGATGTTGAAATCATATTATTTTTCATTGTGCATTAGCAGTGAATTCATGACTGGCTGATCAGCTGTTAAGAAGTAAACAGAGAATTGGTACTTAGGCCTTTGACACAAGGGGAAAGTTTCTTTCAGAATCCCTTCAGGAATTTTGCAGAAAGCCACTTTTCACCACTTCTTCTGGGTTCCTTGTAATTTTACCCAGTATTAATTATTCCTCTGGAGCTGAAAAAAAGCTATTCCAAAGCGATGTTTTTTCAAGAAGCTGTTTATATGACACAGACACATTTGAATTAACAAGTCTGCTTTCTGTCTTTTCTTTCTAAGTAGCTTCACTGTTGTATCAGATTACCTCTTCACCTGTACAGCGTCTTGTTTGGACAAGTCCCCCATGCTTAAATGCTGCTTTATAACCAGGTATTTCTAGCTCATTGCAGATATGTTCACCCAAGGGACACATACTCACTATAGCAGCTCTAGGCTATCAACTAGACCTTTCAGGAATCTTGAACATCTTTCTTATCCTTCCAGCATTTACAATAATACTGAGAATTGTGGCTTCCTGGCCCAGCAAATTAATGAGAAAAGGTAACCTGAGGACAAGGACCACATCTGCCCCAAAACAGCAGAGCTGCACTAAAGGAAAGCAGCAACGCATCTGATGATAAGGCAGATGACCACGCCTGGAATTTTGCAGCCACCATCAAGTCCCAGCAAGTAATTCCAGAGCATCTGAAGAAGAAGGGACCCAGGTGGCCACTCAAGGCAGCAGGCGACCTCGGGAGGAGATGTTACCCTTATGGCCCCAAACCCAAGCCAAACAACCAGACCCTATGTATACTCTCTGCATTTCAGACCCAGACACCGTTGTGGAAAACAGAAAGGAAAAACAGCACTAAACATGCAAAATAAATATACGGGTTGATTTGTGTTCCAGGTGCTCTGGGGCACCACTAGCTTTGGCAGGTACAAGCTGCCCAGACTACTTCTGCTGTTTGGCTTCCTTTTCTTCACTTTAGGTGTTCAAAATAGTGCTAGAGAATTTAGGTTGATTCAGTAAATTCACACACTTACGTTTGAGCTCATCCTCTAGGCTTTGTATTGTCAGTAGACAGAAAGAGGCATTTCTACGGCACCAGACATCTCACCTTCCAGCAGAAAATTAAAACAGACCAGGTGAATTACACTATACAAGAGCTTATCTTTCTCCACTATTAAAGCAACCCAGGAAAGTTGAAATATTGAAGCTGAGAATACCTGAAGTTTAGGTGGAATTAATTCCACCCCTTATTTTTAAAAGCCCTTTTTACTCACGTAGCAAATCCCACAGCTCTCACTAAACTTCCTCTCCTTTGCTCTTCACCCGTCCTTTGCAACTTCCCTTTATATTTCTGCCTAGTTTCTACCCTTCATCCTTTTCCAGCTAATGTAGCAATACCACAGAGTTCTTAAGAATGGCAGGTCTGCTTATTGCGGTGGGAGACAGAGAAAGATGAAAAGTAAAAGCATCGAAATACAGCAAGAAAACAAAATGACAAGGAAAAACTCCAAAGCAGTTTTATCAGTACCCCCAGCTTTTAAATACTGTTATATTTCACAAGAAAACTGCCTAAATTAGGCTACAGATATGATTTGAAATATATAGAGATAATATGACTAAATGATGCAGAAGCAGTCTGCTCTTCTGCAGAACACTAAAATGCTATATTTATAATGAGGACCCAGCATGGCTTTACAGAAAGACACCTAATAAACAGCAGAGAATATAGCCAATTTTCAGTTCCCCAAGTATCAAGGCTTTCTTTCCGCATGCAAATCTGTCATGCAAATCATGGAGAACAATTTTGATTTGCCTTCTGCATGAACATTTTTGGAATTAATCAGACAGACATGTGAGGGTTGTATATGTTAGACATGCTGTGCTACTGTTCCGGTGGTTTTAAATTAATAGTATTACGTCGCATTTTTCATCATGAAAAATTTAGCTGAGGTTTTTTCACAGCTTTTCAATCTCACATCCTTGAACATCAAATGTCAAGAACGCTTTTATATAAATATCACAGAATCACAGAATAGTTGAGGCTGGAAGGCACCTCTGGCAATCACCGAGTCCAAACGCCTGCTCAAAGCAGGAACAGCTAGAGCAGGTTGCTGAGGGCCGTATCCGATTGGGTTTTGAATATCTCCACGGATTCAAACTGGCAACCTGTGCCAGTGTTTGACCACTCTCAGAGTGAAAAAGTATTTTCATATGTTTAAATGGAATTTCCCATATCTCAATTTGTGCTCATTGTCCCTTGTGTTTTCACCAGGCACCCTGAGAAGAGTCTACTTTGTCTTCTTTACTCCCCTGCGCACATGTTCCTAAACATTGATAAAATTACCCTGAGCCTTCTCTTCTTGAGACTAAACAGTCCCGGCTCTCTCCTCATATCACTGCCCTTAATCAGCTTCATGGCTCTTTTCCAGACCCAATATGTATGTTCATATCTCTTACTGGGGAGCCCAGGACTGGACCCAGCACTTCAGATACATCTCACCAGGGCAAAGCAGAGGGGAAGCATCACCTCCCTTGACCTCATGCAACCCAGGAAGCTCTTCTGTTGGCCTTCCTTGCAGCAAGGGCACATTGTTGGCTGATGTTCCACTTGGTGTTCACTGGGACGCCCAGGTCCTTTTCTGCAAAGCTGCTTTCCAGCCTATCGTTCCCCAGGTTGTCCCAGTTCCTGGAGTTGCTCCTTCTCAGAGGCAGGACTTTACATCTCCCTTTGTTGAATTTCATGAGGTTCCTGTCAGCCCATTTATCCAGCCTCTCAAGCCACTGCAACCACCTGGGGTATCAGCCAGTCCTCCCAGCTTTGTACCAAGTTTTGCAAACTTGCTTAGAGTGCATGCTGTCCTACCATCCGGGTCATTAATGAAGACATTAAACAGTATTGGCCCCAGTGGGTTACACCACCAGCGAGTGGCCTCCAGCTGGACTCTGTGCTGCCGATCACAACAGCCTGGGCCCGGCCATACCGCCAGTTTTCAGTCCACCTCACTGCCCATTTACTTAGCTGTCAGTCTATTGAGGATGTTACGGAAGACAGTGTTGAAAGCGTGCTTTCAACGTTAGTAAAAATAAATATCCACCTCTGTCCGTTCATTGCCCAAGCCAGTCATTTAATCGTAGAAGGCTACTGGGAGGGTGAGGCACAATCTCCCCTTTGTAAATCCACTTTCAATCACTTCCTTGTCTTGCACGTGTTTGGAAATAGTTCCCAGGAGGATTTGCTCCAACACCTTCCTGGGCACCAAGGCGAGGCTGATCAGCCTATAGGTTGCTGCATCTTCCTTCTTGCCCTTCCTGAATATAAGAGTGACGTTTGCTTTCTTGTAGTCCTCAGTAACCTCCTCTGATTGCCAAGACCCTTCAAAGACAATAAAGAGTGGCCTTGCAATGATATTAGCCGCTCCCTCAGCACTCATGGCTGCATCCTGTCAGATCCCATGGACTTCTGTGTGTCCAGTTGGTTTAAATGTGTCCTAATCTGATCCTCCTCCACCAAGGATAAGTCTTTCTTGCTCCAAACTTCCCCCCTGTTTTCAAGAACCTGGAATTCCTGAAGGCAAATCTTATCTGTTAAAACTGAGGTGAAGAAAGCATTATGTATCTTGGCCATTTTTGTGTCATTTGTTACAGTTTCCTGGTCCCATTCAGCACTGGGCTCTTCCTGCTGAGATACTTGTAGAAGCCCTTCTGGTGTCCCTTCATGGCCCTTAACAGATTCAAATCCTGGTAGGCTTTGGCTTTTCTAATGCTGTTCCTGCATGCTCGGACAGTGTCTCTGTATTCCTCACAGATCACCTGTCACTACTCCCACCTCTTGTTATGCTTCCTTTATATGTCAGTTCTGTCAGGAGCATCTTGTCCATCCATGCAGACCTCCTGCCACCTTTGCTTGACTTCCTGCAAATCAGGATGGACTGCTCCTGAGCTTGAAGGAGGTGGTCCTTAAAAAAATTAGCAAACTCGCCTGGACCTCTCTTCTTTGCAGGTCTATCTCCTATGGGATTCCTCTAAAGTAGGTCCCTGAGCAGGCCAAAGTCTGCTGCCCTGCAGTTCAGGGTTGTGAACTTGATTTTGCATTGCTCTGTCCCCTCAGTATCCTGAACTCCACCACTTTACTGTCACTGCAGCCCAGGTTGCTCCCAAAAGTTGCTCCACACCCCTGACTAGTTCTTCTTTGTTTGTAAGTATTAAGTCCACTCCATTGCCTCCCATCATCAGCTCCTTGACCATCTGTGCCAGGAAGTAACCATCAAAGCACTCCAGAAACCTCCTGGACTCCTTGTGCCTTGCTGTGCTATCCCTCTAGCCGCTATCAGGCTGGCTGAAGTCCCCTGTGAGAACCAGGGCCTGTGAACATGAGGTTTCTACCAGTTATTCGAAGAAGGTACCTCATCTACTTCTTCCTAATCAGGTGGTCTACAGCGAACACCCGCAATGTTGCCCCCGTTGGTCTGCCCTCAAATCCTAACCGGTAAACTTGCCACTGGCTTGTCATCCTTCCCTAGGGAGAGTCCCACATATTCCTGCTACTTTCACATAAAAGGCAATTCCCTCTCCTCCCTCTTCTCAAAGGACAACCAACACACCTGGATCCCTCCGTGGCAGTACTCCAGACATGTGAGCTATTCCATTATTGTGGTTTGACCCCAGCTGGCAACTACACCCGACATGGCTGCTTGCTCACTCCCCCCTGGTGGGATGGGCAAAAGTGAGAAAACTCATGGGTTAAGATAAAGACAGTTTAATAAGTAAAGAAAGCCGTGCTCACAAGCAAAACAAAACAAGGAATTCACTCGTTACTTCCCATGGGCGGGCAGGCGTTCAGCCACCTCCAGGACAGCAAGGCTCCATCACGTGTAATAGTTACCTGAGAAAAAAAATGCCATCACCCCGAACATCCTGTCTCAGTTGTGTCTCCTCCCAACTCCTTGTGCACCCGCAGCCTGCTCGCTGGTGGGTGGTGTGAGGAGCAGAAAAGGCCTTGACTCTGTGTGAGCACTGCTCAGCAATAATGAAAACATCCCTGTGTTACCAACACTGTTTTCAGCACAAATCCAATCCATAGCCCCGTACTAGGTGCTATGAAGAAAATTAACTCTACCCTAGCCAAAACCAGCAACCCCAATGTGGTTGTAGCAACAGCACACAGAGCCCAAATTCCTCCTGTTTGCTCCCTGCGCTGTGTGTGCCAGTGTACAGGCATTTCAGAGAGGCACACAGCTGTGCTGATTTCCCAGGAAAAGCGTGAAAGCTTCCCTCACAGTGTTTGCCTCTTGGCACTTCCTTATTTGAGTATATATGCTTGAGGTCCCCTTCAGTCCTGTACTGGTGGTTTCAAGGTCTCTCTTGTCCACTCTACACCTTTTGCTTGCCAACCTGGTCCACCACTTCCTCACTTGCCTGTAGGTTGTCATTTCCCTCCCTCATCATTCCCAGTTTCAAACTCTCTTTACCAGGTTGGCCAGCCTGTTGGCAAAGAAGTTTTTGCCCTGCCTAGTCAGGTGGGATCCCATCTCTTCCCCAACAGTCTTTGATCCTCACAAAGGATCCATGGTCACAAAAACAAATTGCTGTCATTGACACCAGCTGCACAACCAGTTGCTGATCCACAGGACCCATTCACTCCTTGTCAAGCCCCTTGCCCTCACCAGCAGGATCAAGGACAAAAGCATTTGGGCCCCCACGCCCTCACCCAGAGTCACATAGTCATGCTTGATACACTCCAGGTCTCCCCTGGGAGCAGCATTGGTGTCCACCTGGAAAAGCAGCAGGGGTTAACAGTCTGAGGACTGGACAAGCCACACCAGTGTCTCCACAATGTCCCAGGTCTAAGCCCCCAGCAAGCAGCGAACCTCCCTAGACAGCAGTCCAGGTTGGTAGATGGGGGCCTTGCAGCAATATTAATATCCAGCACAATTTTGTGGTCAAAAGTTTGCTTTGGTTATTGCAGTAAACAGGATTTGAGCATCTTAGAATCCCATCAGTACAAACTCTTCCATATGCCCTCTGTGACAGAAAAGGTGTCACTCACTGACAGACTGAACTGAGAAACTGTATCTGGGAACACACAGGGATAACGTGCAATACTGCAGCTGTAGACCCAAACTTGAAGGTCTTCAGCTGAATACCCTTCCCTTTCCTTTTTCCTCCTCTCAGTTCTAGCCCCAAGCCAAAGCTACAGAAGCAGCACAGGAGTAGAGAGAAAACGATTGTTACAAAAAGGTTTAAAATATGCACTTTTTCTTACGAATTTACTCAATAGAGCTTGTTCATATCCCTGTGTTGACCTTCTTCAGACAGCTTTTGTTATGCAGCTGATCAGCCTTTGCATGCCATCCAATTGAAGTGCTGTGTTTCAAACTATAATTTTAAGAAACGAAATTATGTAAAACCTTAATTTTTTTGCTGACCAAAGTTGGGTAGCAGCAATTCTTTCCACCCGTATTCTGCACTGCTATGTGACGCCAAGGCACCTGCCTTCAGGCAAAAGTGTTGTCTATCTTGCTGAAAAAAACAAAGTTTTAGAAAAATGTGTTGAAAAAAGCAAGTAGTCTGTATCTGTGTCTTTTGAAGGTTCACTGTCTTCTGAGAAATCAGGCTGCAAGGGAGGAAAGACCGAGCTCTCCCATACCAGGTCATACTCTGAGTAGAGCTGCTGAGAACTTTTTTTAAAAGGCAAGGTCAGAGATTAAATTGGTAATTGTCATTTCATTGAAAATTTCTTGTCTGAAAGGGTTGGTCTCAGTAAATGTTTCAACTCATGAAGTGCACAAAAAGCTCTAAAAATTTCAGAGTTTCATTTTAACATTTTTAATAATAAAATGAAAGATTTGAGCTTTATTATGATTTTTAATAGCAAAAATTGGAATTAATGTTAGTAAAGACAATGTGAAATGTTAAAAATGAAACAAAGCAATTGAATATGATCTAAATGGAGTGTTTGGATCTGCTCCATCTGTGATTTTTGGGGGGAAAAGAGGAGGGAGGGATTACAGTCTGTGAGAACGGATTATTGTCTTTTCCTCCCTATTTGGGATGCTATTTTTTCATATGGCTCAGAACCATTTCCTGCACAGTTCTGGGGCTGAATATATACCCTGTCCCTGCCAGGGGTGCTACTGTGGCCATTTTTAGCAGTAACAGTGGCTAGTACACCCTCTTACAGCGAAAGACCAACCCAAATCAAACCAAACTCCAAACCATGAAGCCTGTGAAGGTCAAAGAACCAGAGTAGTTTAACGGAGCGAGCTTCCTCCTTTCATGTGTAAGGTAACTATGACAAAGTTGGGCAGCCTTTAGGCAATATATTGCTTACATCCTTATGAGACCACAGCAAAACCCTTGACTATAACTATCACATGTCATGGCATTTTATTTTATCCTCTGAAGTAACCAATAATACTAGAAAGAAGGATCCCTCTGTATTTAGTCTTACTGCATGCTGGAGTTAGATACGTTAGGACCAACCGCAGGCACTACAAGGGATAAAGCTTCTTCTATTTAATGTCTTTTTTTCTTATGAGTTAACTAATTCATATGCATTATAAAAAGATTTGTTCTAATGTAATAATTTAATAATTTATCAGTTTCCACATACAGCTTCTTTAAAAAGTCTACTCTACAGTGATATTTCAGCTGGTACAGTTGCTCTTTTTCCAACAGAATTATTTCACAGTAAGTGCAATAATTAAAAAAAAAAAACCCGCTGCATTGAGTTCCAGCCCCCAGCAATGACCCTAAAAAACACCGAGTGCGCTGTACTTGAGATTTTACCTTCTGTACTACCTCTAAACCACTTGTACATTTATTTCTTCATTGATTTCAATACACCCGTACCATTTACTTTTTTCCCCAGTTTATCACTCCACACTGTACCCCTGTTTTCTTCACCTCTCCCCTAGGGGTTTTCCCCCCCCCTGTTACTTTTGTTTTATACCTTCTGTATCTATGAACAATCCCTGTAATGTAAAAGAAGAGTCATGATTTAGTCCCTGGAGAGTTAAAAATATTGAGAAATGAAAGATGTTGAAGGTTTATTATATCAAAAAGTGTATAATCACATTTCAGCATTTCACTTTTTCCAAACCATGTCATTTTCCTTTGTCTTTTATTATAGTATCTTAAAGGTTACACACGCTGTATTTCTTTAGTTTGCCGCTACCCCCGTCTGCAAATGTGCTCCCTGAGGGAAAATTCGCTGTCATTTCACAAAAGCAGAAGCAAGTGCAAAACAGAAATCCGTGAGAGGTGTTCATTCAGCTCTACACGGGGATTTGCATGATTTGCCACGTGACAGTTCAGCAGAACTTTCTATGCTGTCTGTGGCACTGTTTATAAACTATGACTTGCTTTCTGGGATGATGTACTTTCCTTTAGAAAACAAGTAGTTCCTCAAAAAGTAAACAATACGTGGAAGAACTAGCAACAGCTCTGTGCTGTATCATTCATTGGCTAGCTGTGTAACTTGGAATAATCATTCAGTAAGAGTTGAAAGAATTGGGTTTTTGCCACAAGAAAGCAATTCATTCTTTTAAAAGGAATACTCTGGATTCACTGTTTTCATTGTGTACTGGTAAACCTAGTACTTCCGCACAGGATTTCATCGTGGTTTGATACTGTACCGAGGAAAAGGCATCGCTTTGTGGCATTTGGGGAACCTTGGGGTTTTTTACTCTGTAAATCGTTCAGTGAGGGTGTTCTCGTTTTCGGTGACTGATGATAACTTCCATGGTGATTGTAACTCAGCCAGCTACGGCAGACAGAAGCAGACAAGGAGCCCTCATATCATCCCTTGTTGTAACTCAGTGCTCACATGAGGAGCTCTGCCAACAGATTTCAGGAGAGGGTAACCTTGGGCAATCGGCACTTTGGAAAACAGTCGGGGTTGAGCTGATCTGAAATCAGCTACGACCAGAAGAGAATGTGTGGTCGCAGCTTTTCACGCCTTGCGGGTTTACAGTGCTGAGCAGGTCCCGGGGACTGTAAAACTGAGCCTTTGGTAGGTGCCAAGAGTGCCTAGTACTCTGAAGGGGTGTCTAAGTGTTCATGTAATCAGATCCAGCTCCATACTAAGGACCTTTTGCATTTTTCTGTGCGCACAAAAGAGACTGAAAGCAGCTTAAATGTTCAATGAATCGCCTGCCACAGAGGAGTTCTTGATCCGAAGTAAGCATACCAAGCTCCATGACCACCACATTTTCCTAAGCTAAAGCATTTCAGCTTAGCTGCAGCCTGAACGCAGCTCAAGCACGCAGGATCCATGCAGCGCTTAGGAAGATTGAGCCCGGCTGTGAGTGCCAAACTCATTTGTTGCAACAGGCTGTTACAGAAATACCGGCTTAGCCCGCTGCAACAGCTTCGGTGCTTGACCTTCTTTGGGCCCCTCCATGGACCAACCTCGGCCTGTGCTCCGTCCTCAAGGCCTCTGCCTGGAGAGAGCCCCTGCCTGAGCCTCTCCCTACAGCCAACGTGGAAGTCCGTGATGCAAACTGTGGGGGGAAGGACGCACAAGTGAGCACAGATGATAAGGCCCGTGCACTCAAGGGAGAGGTCAGATTCCCTGATATTTAACAGCTCCACGAGTAAGACGGCTCAACTAGCATGCGAGGGACCCGGTTCAAACTCCTCTTCCTCTAATTTGGAGCAGCAATTTGGCTTCAAGTCACTGTCCCCAGGAGACTTGCCCCAGCTTCTACATCATAGGGCAGTTCTTCTAGTGTCTCTTACCAAAGCTCTTCCAGCTTGGAGAAAATGCTGTGCCTCTGCGCATTCAGTGATCACACCTGCACATTTCTTACACAGAGGTTTCAAGGCTTTTAAAAAGGCTTCAAGGTGTAATTTTTTGAAAAACCACACACATTTATGAGGAAAATATACCTGTGCCAGCACCTACTGCATTTTCAGGTGGTTTGATTCCCATTATCCAAAAAATGGTGTTAGTTTGACTTTCTGTGTAACACCAAGGCAGTACTCCAGCTATCCAGCCAGACTGAAACTAAAAGCTGCAGAGCATGCCTTAAGCATGGGAAACACCCAGGAAGATGAAAATTCAAAGCAAAGAAAAATACATGGGCCATTAAAACTCAAGTACAGGTTTAATTTCAAGCCTAACTTTAAAGTTTCTTTAGGCCCATTGTTACAACTGCACAAACGTCAGCATAAGTTGAACCGTTTTGACAGCAAAACAACCCAACACACAGTTCAGGTATTGTAAGCCACAAGCTGGTCTTTCCCTCTTTCCATACACACGTGATGGCAGGTGCCATGTGGAGGCAGGAGGGGTGTCCATACATCCTCTCCCCTGCCCCTTCCCACTTGTTCACAGAAACAGCTTCTTATTGAAAAATGTTTCCGTAACTGTTGCTCTTCAAAAACTGCTAAAGAGCCCTAGGATAAGGACATGGGTTTTATTTTTTCTCCTGAGAAGGGGTTGACTTACCTGCCTGGTGCAAAACCCCTAAAAGACATGTGCGAATTTTGGATGAAGAGGCATTTCCTTCCAGCCTAGAAGTAAGTTTCCAGCTTAGACCTGCTTAGACCTCCTCCCACTCTCAGCCCCTGCTGTCGACTGGCTTCCTCTCCACTCCACTCTGCTGGCTGCCGCACATCTCGTTTCTTCTGTACGTCACTCCCCCGTAGGGGTCGCCGGGTCTCACCTCGGGGTTCTACATGTCACGAGGTGGCGGGTCTCAGAACGACAAGCAAGGCCAGCCGCCGCCTTGCGAATCCCTTGTTCACAGCTGCCTGCCACTTCAGCTGACTGAGCAAAGGGAACGCCTGCAATAGCATGGAATTGCTGTGGCGATAAATACCAACCCATTGCTCATTTTTATCAAATGCCTTCTGTACACCTCTGCTCGCTTCATATTCCCAAGCACCGGACACGTCAGATAAATAAAAAATCAGTGTTTAGTACAATTTTAAAATCTGAGGGTTGCAAGGGGGCTGCGTGTACTTTCATTTTAGAATCACGTACCATCTCCACCCGTTTCTCCCTATTTTTTATCGCTTGGACTATGCTGTGCAACCTTTTGCCTGGACCTTTCTTTCACCTCCTTACACTTTGGCAGTTTCTAGCTATTTTAAACTGCACGTTATAAAAAAGCCCACCTCCCAAAATTCAATGTGCTGGGGAATAGGGCATCCTTAGCTTCTGTTCATAAACTTCTGTCTTGCAGATGGGATAACTTTACCACAAAGACATCTGCTTTTGGGGGCTGAGATTTTACTGCTGTACACCAGAACAAAACTGGTGTGGCACCACAGGGTGAAGAACAGGACCCTTTATCTTTGCTTGTTCTTAACAGAGATTGCGTTGCAGATACCAGGCAGATCCACCCCTTTTCCTTCTTTTGTTTTCTGTTCTCATGTCCATTATGTAAATAGCTACATTGAGGCCGCATCTGGCATAGTGTATCCAGTTCTGGGCCCCTCAGTTCAAGAACGACAAGGAACTGCTTGAAAGAGTCCAGCGCAGAGCCACAGAGATGGTTAAGGGGGTGGAACATCTCCCTTATGATGAAAGGCTGAGGGAGCTGGGTCTCTTTAGCTTGAAGAAGAGGAGACTGAAGGGTGACCTCATCAGTGTTTATAAATACGTAAAGGGCGAGTGCCAGGAGGATGGAGCCGGGCTCTTCTCGGTGATATCCAATGACAGGGCAAGGGGTAACGGGTGCAAGCTGGAGCACAGGAGGTTCCACATGAACATAAGGAAAAACTTTTTCCCTGTGAGGGTGACAGAGCACTGGAACAGGCTGCCCAGAGAGGTTGTGGAGTCTCCTTCTCTGGAGACATTCAAAACCCGCCTGGATGTGTTCCTGTGTGATCTACTCTAGGTGGTCCTGCTCTGGCAGGAGGTTGGACTAGACGATCTTTCAAGGTCCCTTCCAACCCCTAACATTCTGTGATTCTGTGACTTAGACTGCAGATTGCTTTAGACAAGTAGATGCAAGCATTTAGTAAAATGTAAAGAATACCCATTAAATACATTATGATATCTCTTCAGCAAACAGCTCTTATGCCATCACACCCTGTGTCTGTCCATCCCATCTGCCTCTAATTATGTTTGAAATCACTGGCTCATTCCAGCCAAGAGAAGCTAAAAGTCTCAAAGATGTTTACGTTTCTGTAAGTTTAGTGTAGATCACAGATCTTTTCCAAGTGTGCTCCATGCTGTTACTCAAGACCATGTGCATGGGAGAGAAATCCTAGAAAGGAATCGGTTTCAGGAAAGGCTCCACTGGGAGCTCGCAGTCAGGCATGAGAGGCGTTTGTAGGAAGCCAGGCTGCCTCGGTCTCTGTACAAGGCAAGTATAGAAAGTTAAAATGGGAGGGTTGAAGCTGTTGCTGCCTCTGGCTGTCCATCCTGGCCAAGGCAGGAACAATCGAAACTCTGACGAAACAGCGTTTGAACCCATCCTGGTTTTCAGCCTGGTCTTTTAAGGCAAGCTAGCGCTGACTGCGGTTTTGTGGTACCTGTAGCCTGTGTGAATAGGGTTTACCTGTTTGAGTAACTCTCATTTTGGCCCAGGTGCCTCCAGAGACCCTCCCAGTTCAGGTTTCAATCAGCACTAAGGTAGTGGGGGTCGCAACACACCCCGACGCCCTGGCAGCTCCACCCCCCCCCCCGCTCCAGGGACGGGGTGCTTTCCGCCCCATGCCGTGGCCCACCGAGCGGGGCAGCAGCTCCGGGTGCCACAGCTCAGCCCGGTCCCCGGTGGCTTCGCTGGCAGGGTGCCATCCCGGCGCGGGGCACCGCCACGCCTTCACCCTCGGGCCCGCGGCGGGGACGAGGAATCAGCCCGAGGTACGTGAGAGGACACACGTCCCGGGGGACCACACGTCCCGGGCCTTCCCCCTGCGCCTCCCCGCTCGCCCGCCCGGCCCGGCCCGGCCCGGCCCGGCGCGGCGGGGGAAGGGCACGCGCGGGCGCGCGCGGGGCAGGCCCCAACCGCCTCGGCCGACGGCCGGCGCGTGCCCGAGGCACTCGGCCGGCGCGAGGGAGCGAGCGCGCGCGCGCGCGTTGCCAGGAGACCCGGGGCGCGCGGGGGAGGGGGAGGGGGGAGTGTTACGTGGTGACGTTAATTCTATATGAGCGCGAGCGGCGGGAGCTCGGGTCTTTTTACCGCCAGCCGCGCGGCGCCTCCTCCTCGCTCCTGAGTCACCGCCAGCCCCGGCCCGCGCAGGTACCGAGCGGGGCGCGCGCCGCGGGCCGCCGCCGCCGCCCCCGGGACTGAGGGTGCGGGGGGGGGTTGGAGCGGGCGGGGGGCGCCTGGCCCCGCTCCCGCGCGGGGAGGCCGCGGGTGCCGGCCCGGCCTAGCGGGGCCCCTCGGCCGCAGGGGGGCCAGCGGTTGGCCGCGCAGCCCCGGCCCGAGCCTCTCCCGCGCGGGGTGGCGGCGCCGGCAGCGCCGCGGCTCGCCCGGCCTCTCGGCGGGGCGCGCTGCCTGCCGCCCCCTCCCGCGGGTCTCTCCGCCGCGCCCCGCGGTAGACGCCGGGCCGGGCTGGGCTAGGCCGGGCCGCGCGGCTCGGGCCGGCGCTGGGTGGGGGAGGCGGGTCTGCCCGGCAACACGTGGGGACGGAGCGGGGCCGGCGGCGCCTCCGGGGAGGGGGAGGGCGGCGAGGCCGGAAAGCCGCACGGGGAGGAGCGGGTGTGTGTGTCCGTTCGGCTGCGGTGAGGGGGAGGGGGCTCGGTGCCGAGCAGGCACGGTGTCCGGGCGGGCTGGGGCGATCGCGGGGAGGGGAGGGCGGTGGATGCGCACATGGCGGAGGGGTGGGCAGCGGCGGGGCCGGCGGACGGCAGCGCGCCGTGGCCTTTTGCTGGCTCCCGCGCCTCGTTCTCGCTGCCGTACGGGGAGCCGCGGCTGGGCTGGGCTGTGCTGTGCTGCTGGCTGCTGGCAGGGGGACCCAGAGATTCAGCCAGGGACGGGCAACTCTTGGTTCCTGCCTCAGGAAAGAGCGTTTTTCGGTTTTCTGGAGTTCAACATGTCGCTTCGCTGGGTGCCTGCTAGCTGGTATCGCCCACAGTGCGGCCTTTGCTTTCCGCCCGAGGGCGGATGTGTCCGTTGTCCACAGTAGCAGGTACAAGAGACGACTTGTCTGTCACCAAGGAAGGCTAAGAAACTCTCTGAAAGATCCAGTAGCTACAACTGGAAGTATTGGCTTGTGTTTAGGATTCATGTAGGTCTATCTACATGTAAAACATGTTCCACCTACGCCATACCAGATGTTTAGGAGACTTACACTGCCAATACCTGTAAGGCTTTCAATTTTTAATACAAATTCTTCCCCATGTGCTTGCAGAAGAAAACACAAACCTTTTTCAAGTCACTGTGGTATAGTAATAATACATCAGTATCTTCCAGGATGTTTTTCCAAGCACGTTGCAGTTCTGTGTGTGTCCACTTGTGTTTGAAGCCTTATGGAGATAAATTTCACGTTCTGCCTCCCTTGAGGAAGGTAAGAGAAGTGGGCACTGGGTGTGCAAGGTAGGACAGATACTTTATTCTACGCACCCCAGCTATTGGGATTTTAATGTCTGCTGGTGGACATTACAGAATCATTACATTACGTTAATCAGGCAGGTGATAGTGCTGTTTTATTATCATGTCAGTCATGAAATAAAACTTGAGAAAAGGCTGAGGCCCAAGACTGTGTGGAGGTGTAGGTAACTTCTGACAAAAATCCCAGTAGCTTTCCTGCTGTGCCCATTTTTACTATGGTACACGCTTTAAAGAATGAGAAGAGCACTGTACTTGGATTGAGGAAGCTGAAGGGCTTCCAGTCTTTTGTAAATGCAGAAGTTACCTTAATCTTTAGGGCGAAACAGGATTTGAAGTCTATGTGCATTGAAATTTGATTGACTTGGATGCCTCTGTATCAGACAAAAGTTTAGGCTGCTCAGGCTTCAGGTACCTGAAACATTGATAGAAGTGCTTAGAATAGGCCGTTGGTACCTGAACTTCTGTTTGTGTGGCCCACGCACTCCTGTGAGAGTGGTATGTATTGGCAGTCTTCCATCCCTCTGTGTTTTCTGTATTTTGTGGCCGATCTTGCATATCATGTGCTCTGGTTTCTGAGGACAGAGGACTGTAGAATGAGGGCCTTGTGCACAGGTGGTAGATCCAGTGTTTTTCAGAGCCCCTGGTCCATCTCTGACACTCAAGTCTAGGAAGTGAGTGCAGGGACTGCTGGCAGTGCACAGCAGTGCTGCACTTGTGCAGCCAGCCCACTGTTACAGAGTGTTTAAAGTGCTCGCTCTGCTGTAGTGCTGTGTTGTGAAGCACAGTAGTGCTCTTGCCATCCTTGTGCTTCATCTAGCCCCTGCCTCACTCAAAAACTGTTCCTGGGAGCACATGGGACTTGTGGTGGTGATTTGCTTACTGAGCGCCCTGGAAATGGGTGGTCTGTTGTTTTTTTCCCTTAGTTTCTTGCATAACTGACAATGAACAAGTGAAACTGAAAGCAAGGCATGATGGGTATGTATGCGGTGAAGCTTTGTTAACAGAGTTTTCACAGCACTGAGTGAGACTTGAGCCTTCCAGGCTGAGACCATGTTCTTTAATAGAGAGCTCTGGGTGTTCAGGGAAAATTTGGCTTACTGTACTGTCAGTCACACTGGTATAAATTAATTTATTCACTTAGCTCCTGAAAGTTGAAGTAACTGTAACATGGAGAATGTATCTCACTGTGACAGAGATTGTATTCCTTTTTGGAATAGAATAGCTTCAGGATTTTAATTTCCTTAGTGAAAAATCTCAGGGGAAATAAGCATCTTCTACTTTGAATTTTTCATTGAATCCTTTGGTGAAAGCCAGTTTGTTCCAGTAGACCAATGGCTGTAGTGAGTGTGTCTATGGTATCTAGACCTTTTTGTTAATAGCGTTGTAAACCAGTTCATCTTCAGGTTCTTGTGACACAGCTGCAAACATGCTATATCTCGAACTAAAGGTCTGGTTCTTATTTCTTTGGGAAGCTTCAGGAATTGGACAGATTGGAGAAAATGGACATACAGGTGTTCTTTAAATGCCTGTTCGTTTTTCTCCATTTGTATATACATTCAGTGGAACTTCAGCTCTGGGTGTTTCTATGGACTGATAGTGCTTTGGTGTTTGTCTGGTACTAGTAGGTATTATACAGAAGACAGTGCTTTGCAGGCAGAAACAAGACTTTTTCATGCCTGTTGTATTTTGCTAGAGCTGAGGAGTCTTCCGAGTTAGCTTCTGGTCTGGGCGACTGCATTCCATCTAACTTCTCATTAGGAAAGCAGCAGGTAAGTAACAGAGCAGAACTGCATTGTATAAGTGGTGTTTAATCCAAGGAACGGTTGTGATGATGGGTTTAATGCTTGTAGGTCAGTTTTCATTTGTAAATTACTTTGAGCTCAAAAGTGATTATAATTAAAGTTAATTCAATCTAGCTGATCCTCACTCAGCTCAGAGGTTAGTGCAGTTCCTCATCACCTAACGCCGTTAATCTGGAGAGTAGGTCTGGTGTCATAATGTATTTGTCTAGAAAACCAGACGTGCCTGGAAGGTGTCACAGAAGTTGCTTGGGGATTCATTTGGTGACATTCTGAAAAATTAAGCTATTCAGAAACAATGCATGAGGTTTTTGAGAACTTCCTACACTCAACACAGTTAATGCAAAGGGAAAAATCTTAATTATGAATAAGGCCTCATGTATTTAGTGATGACTTTGACCTTAAGTTTTCAGGAGGACTGCATATATTGCAGACTAAAGCTTCAGTTGCATTCAAAAAAAGAAAAGAAAAGAAGACTTTGCTAATTTACTCGTGATACTTTGTTTTTAAAATACAAATAATTTAAGATTTGCAGTAACTTGTGTTCTCTCTAAGCTTTTAAATAAATTTACATATTACTAAAACACAATCTGCATCTTAACTTCTGTCGAAGATTAGACTGGATATCTTTCCTAGATGGAAGGCTGTTTAGATTTTAGTATTGGAAAACACAGCTACATTTGGGAGCTGAATGTGTGCTCAAATGTACACCTGCACAGACATAATTTACGATGGTGATGTCTCAGCTTAAAGCTTAATGTGTGGTAGTGAGTAGACAGTTGCACATCAGCTGTTTCACCTGGTCTTTGTAGTCTTTATACCAAAATCCTTGGTAGCTTTTTATGATCAGAAGGTGAAAGCAACTCTTTAGATATGAAAACTTTGGTTTCAGGATGTAAATGTAGCTGTGAAGCATTTGGTTGCTGATTTGATGTTCATTCTTCCAAAAAAAAAAAAAAACCACTACCCAAATTGCAACCAAACTAAACAACAGAGGAACCCTCACCCAAAACCTGAGAGATACTAGAATTATTCTCACTTTTAAATGTTGGAAATTCTGGTTAAGAGCTTTGACTAAGCAAGTGCCTGAAATCTGGAATGGAACAACCCCCAGGCTTCTAAGACCCAGGTTAGAATCATAAATGCTTGTTGTCTTTCTGATCATCTGCAGTAAGATTAGTTCAGTCCACTACTTGATCCAGATGTTGTTTAATAGGTGATGTCTCGAAGGAAGCAGGGGCAGTTGTTTCACACTTCTTGTGGGGTGACTTGCCTGTGAGGGTGAGTCTAGCTCTAGTTAAAAAACTGGCTTAAGCATTGAAAGGTTAAGTTGAGGGGACACAAATAAAACAATTGTTTACATCCAAACCAATTTTTAGTCAGTTCTTTTTGAACTTCCTTTTAAGTGTGATTTGTCACTTCTCATTGTTCACCTCTCAAATACTATTAATCTCACATTTAAACTGCTTCTGTTCCTCAAGTATTTATGTCGCTAGGCTCTGAACTATTTCCTCTCTTCCACACTGTTCAGCAGTGAATGCAGTATTTTTATTGAAGATACGTTATTGAAGTGTGTAATGATCATATTTTGCATTGTGTGGTTTAGTCATCATGCATTCATTTCAGATCTTGACTACTTCTGCATGTTGAGTAGAAGTCTTCAGTGAGCTGCACACAATTGTATCTTTGCACAGCGATTTTTTTGACCTTTTGAATTCTAAATTAGCTTGAATCACTTCTTTTAACATAAGTTAGTTTAGATTTTAGTACTATTTATGTTGCCTTGCTTGGATCACCCTTTGAAGCAGTTCTTAATTCTGTGATACTCCAGTTTTGGAAATTGTCTTCACTTTGGATGGTTAAGTATGAGCTGGCTTAAGTGCTGCTTTATTCTGTTCCTTGCGTGTGTGCAAGGTAGTGTCATCAGGCACACTCTCGCTATTTTTGAACTGGTGAGATCTTCATGACATGGCCTTTTGATTCATTTGTCCCCTTCTTCACTGTTATGGAAGTGAAGTGCCTGTACTTCTACTGGTGCCAAAAGCGTGATTGAGTGAAGTTCACAAAAAATGGTTATGAAGATCACTTTGTAAATAAGGGTCAAGTCCCTTGGCTCCAGTTTTTCTCTACAGGTGTAGTATGTGTTTACAAATGCTTTTAAAACTCTGTACCTGTGTTCATTTGAAAGTGACTTACTGAAACCATAGCCACCATGTGTATACTTCCGTTGGGGCTTACTACCTGTTGTAACATCTCACCCCTGTCAGCCTCCAAAATGTCTTAGAGTGTTGTCTTGTTCTTTTTTAGTGAATGCTACCTTGTTAGTTGAGAACTGGATGTTTTAAGGTTTGCTATTTACTAATGGCTTTTTTTCCAGGGAAAAAAATATTGAGCTGAAGCTAACAAAAAAGTTCCTAAACATATTTTAGGAATTTCAGTGGCTTCTTGGGGGGTGAATAAATTTACAATATTGCATTCATCAGATGTTCCAGCAAAACCCACACTTTTGAAACCTGTACACTTTTTTCAGTGTCTTTTTCTTTTCACATAAGGATTTTTAGATGTGTTTTAAGTCAAATTGGATAAAACTTCAATGCTGCAGTGTGTCTTGCAGATAGCAGCTTAACTGCCAATATGGTTGTGTTTGATTATGTGGCAATCTCAGCAGTCAACTGACACTCCCCTTCATTTGATGTTGTGGCATGCACAAGTTGATCTTTTAAGCTGTTAAAATGTACTCTCCTACCTGAAGTACTTTGTTAAAACGTGATTTTTGTTATTACTTTGACACTTTTTAACAAACTGAATACTTGTACCAACATGAACTGTATAGAGAAAGACTCTCTAGGAAGTTTTAAATATCTTTTTATATATGAAGATTTTGATTTCAGCCCTTCAGGATGTCTGCTGTTTTCCTGTTATCAGTGATGGAAAGGAGAAACTGCAGCAAGCTATACTGATCAGTTTGTTTAAAAAAATTAAATCCTTGTTTAGGTTTTTCAGATTTGAATTCAAACTTCTGTATTACTTTTCTAATAATGGAAGATTGTTCTGAATAGAAATTGGTAGGTTTTCTGCTACAAAACCTTGGCATCCAGAACAAAGGCCACATTGTGTGTTAATTACCCTATTTTTAGAACATGATCAGGGAGCTCAGATCAGTAGCAGAGACAAACATGCAGATATAATTCAGTCTTCAGATTTTAAATTGTGATTGTGTACTCAGTTCCCTGTCCTTATGGAGGCTCTTTTTTGCTGCAAGAGTAAACAGGCATTACCTGAAATTCAATAAAAATACTACAAAAATATGAGTTCAGTATTTGTTGACTCAATCTTTGTTTCCTGATTTAAAAATTAAGGGGAAAGCTTCAAAAAGTGTTTCCACATGAATAAGAGCAAGACCTGCAGTTACTAGTAACTGAGTTAAATATGATCACCATGTTTTGTTTTGAAGCATTTGAGTTTTTCCCATCATGTAACTGGTGTTCTTGTGCAAGTTGTAGAACATTTTAAAGCTGAAGTGTGGAAGATCTGTGTGTTCATGCCATGACCTGTACTGTGCAGAGGCCTGCAAGCGCTAGTGAAAGAGTTATGTTGGCAAATGGCTGAAGTTGGTGCCTTTACCTCAGGAGTTATTCAGAAAAGCAAAAAGTACCACTTGAAAGGGAGAGAGCAGACAGTTTCAATGAACTGTGTTGTGTTACCTGGTTCAGCATTATCATGATTTAGTCTTTTTAGTTTCTACAGACAGATTCTGAGTTTTGCCGTGCTATCCCAAGCTAAGATGTTGTAGCACAGTTTCACAGTAACTGCGAACTTGCCTAACCTTATTCATGGGTTGTTATAAAAGGTACTTGCCTGTGGTGGCCTCTGGCTCTTGACCCTGCTGTTGCTTATGCAACCACAGGTTTAGCCCTGTACAAAGAAATATCTAGCACTTTTTTTTAACTTTACAGACATTCAGACGTTGCTGATGAAAGAAAAGGGGTATGCACAGTGACGGAAGAACGGCAATAAGCTTTTCCAGCAGCATTGGACGGTTATATTTACTCTAGCTGACTGGAAGATCATTTGGAGGATCTTGTTCCATTTATGAAGGGGGCATTATCTCCCTTGTGGTGATGTGAGAGCTTTCGATCTTGGTCAGTTTAGCACTTGCATGTAGCTACAAGTTCTGAGTGTGTTTTGTGACACAGCGGTACTCGTCTGAATTTCTTACCCTTCTCTGCTTGGCCCTTACTCAAGCTTCTGCTGAAGATCCCCATGTATTGCCATGCCAGTTAGCATTTCTGCAATTGTCTGTCTTTTGAGCACAGTGGGTGAGTTGGTGCTTGCACAATAAATTGCAACAAAACAGAGGGGTTTGAGTTACTACAAGGGTCCAGTGGTACCTCCTTGTTCCTGTATTGAGAAACCTGGATTCCTTGCTTCCATTGACCATTAGCTGCTTAGTCTCTTTCAGACCTTCATAGCCTTTATGTTAGTATTATCTTGTTTATTATCTCATACTTTTGTTTTATGTGGTTGTATTTGGGCAGACAATCTCAGTTATCTACTCTAGCTTTGAAAATTTAAATTTATTTTCTCAATTTTTACTCTTACAGTAACAGAAATCTTTTGGTAACAGAAGAACTTTGAGGCACTCATAAAAGGAAATTCTCTGGAGAGTTCAGTGGCTGATAACGTCTTTCATCAAATAAATGTCGTATCTTGATGTTCTAGCATAGGGCTACCATGCTCACTTAATTGAGATTGGTTTTTCTTTTTTTTGACCTTCAGCTTTCCTAAGAAGGCATATTTTTCTGTAATATGAATGACATAATCTGTTGTTTGTAACATGTTGCTTATCTGCCATGTTAGTGACAGGCACAGTATCTCCTCGTTTCATGACCAGTTTCCATGCTAATAATAGATGTTTCATGGATTTGATCACACAAGCAAAAAGGAAACTCTTGGTCTTCTGCTTGATTCCCTTTTGAAATGGCATGTTTTAATCTGATACATTATTCAATTGCCTCTTTTTGAAGAGGAGCTAAATGCTCTACTAGTTAGGACTGAACTGTGTGATTCTTTCTCATGTAACAATTTCCCTACCTGGTGGTTGGTACCATAGCTCCTGCCAGCAGTTGTGAAATGATTGATATGGTATTTTAGGTCTTAGTAACAAAATAATTTGAAGTGTGTAACTATGCCATGTAGTGTGCACTTTTTAAACAGTTCACCCGGTTCTGACATTGATGTGAATGAAACTGCACTAAGCAGAGCAGCTGAGCTCTTTAAAGCTACAAACCTCTCTAATGGTTTGGAGAAAATTGCGCCAAACAATTATTTTGAACATCTACAATCAAAGAGTGTCTTTTCATGGATCTCTACACTACTATTTTAATTTATCTTTTCTTTTGATGCTGATTGTGTAAAGGAAAATGTTAAAAGTTGCTGTCTTGGAATGCTAGTCAAGATCGTCGGTTTGAAGTAATGTTCAGTGAATATATTGCTCTCAAGTTTCCCGATCTGTAGTGAGTTGAACTTGGCTGGTATGATGTCATTTGTCTGGCACCTTTGGCTTCTGCATGCATTGCAAATAGCTTACAGGACTTAATCCTGATTTTTTTTTTTAATGACTAGCTGCCCTCTCTTTTCTTCACTGACATCTAACTTAGTCCACTTAGTTTATTATCTTATATTCCAGCTTCTTAATGCCACATAGGGCTTGTTTGGTTTAGGTATTTTCTGTTAATGTATTGGTTTTGGTTGCCCAAGGCTTGCCAGAGACGGAAAGGGGCTGATAGGCTGTTCTGTGGACAGGCTGCCTTACTTGCAATTCTCTGAATTACCGACCACTGAAGAAATTAGTTTGGGCAAAAGGGTAGATTTCTTTTAAAGATGTGAGTAAACGAGGCTTGGCTGTAGTTTGGGCTCAGTGTCCCCAACAAGTCTGTTCGTGTCTCTTGAACTACTTGATAAATGTCTTCAACTTGCTATTGCAAGCAAATTGTGTGAGCAATTCCTCTAGAGAAGGTGTTTCCTGAAAGGGGGGCAATGGGTACTCTGTGGCACAGTATTCAGCTGAGATCTGTTGGTGGCCTGCCAGCCTTAGGGCTTGTGCAAAAAAGCTGTTGTTTTGCTGGAGGAACTGTGTCTTGGGAATGTCTTGCCTCCTCAGCTGACTCCTGATTCACCTCACTGTGACCTGTCTTCCTGAGGCCGGGCGGATGTTGGGGTAATCTAATACTGACATGCTTACTTAAAGCTGACCTTCAGAAAGGAAGGGCTTCTCACCAGAGTGTTTGTGTCCTAGCTGTGACATGGCTGGTGCTGCTGTGCAAACTCAGGCTGGTTTCTGTGCAGATAAAGGCAAACTGGGAAAAAAAAGGAAAGAACTGGGAAGGGCTGAATATTTCTAGTTTGTGTTTCTGTCTTCAGTTGTGCAAAATTACTTAGTGAAGAAACAATAACCCCTGAAAACTGAAAGCTTACTGATGGGTAGCTTGAGGATGAACACGTGACAATATCATTAGTAGTTTCTGCGTATATTGAACTACATTTCTTAAAAAAACATGACAGATTAAAGTGGTGATGTGTCCTTTAAACATCAGGAAAATAGTAAATTTTCATATTGTTTTGGTAAGATTTAAATTTTTAAGGGACTTCTAGTTTTTAGTAATTCTGCAGGATGCACTCAAAACTGTGGCTAAGCTTGTGCTGGATTAAGAATATCCTAACCTTTCCGTTTTGAAAAAGAACATATTTCTTGTCATGGCAGGGAAGCTTGTGATTGAGTTTAAGCTACCTGTATGAAAGAGATTTTTAACTTTAGCCACTTTCAAACTTGCACTGTAGCTTGCTTTTTTGTACTTTTTCTTCCTTTTTGTAGCATGAACTTCCTATGCTTTCTTTTTAAAGCCTTGCAAAGATAAGATAACTGTTTCTTTTCCTCTGTGTATTTTTACAGTGAAGAGCAAAACATTTTAAGTGAAGCCTCTGGGCACCTCTGTATTTGACCATAATGCAGTGCTACTGGCTGTAGCTATTGAATAACAAGGAAATAAAATATTTTGTGAATAAGGAGGTTATTTGCCTGCTGGCTTTTGAACAGGGGAGGAGACTACCCTTTATGGGTACTCGCAAGCTTTTTCTTGCAGTCAGGGGCCTAGATTCTAAGTAGCATCCTAGCCCAAAGCAATCACCTGGACACTGAAGCTTGAAGTAACACACTAGCTGTAGCCAGGTTTGTTGTAATCCTGCGCTGACAATTGGTGATCTGGTGTCTCCCAGGGACTACTTCATGGAGTGATGCCAGTAAATGCTTCGTGCTGCTCATGTGCCAAGGCGCAGCTGCTGTTCACAATCCTAAATGCACCTATGAAACAAACTGGGAAGGATGGCAGTGTCCTTGTGGAAAGCTGAGTGATAGTGGGTACTAGGTCCGAAGATTTTAGTTCTAGGGAGATACTGCAAAATAAATACTTAAGTGATGTATTTTAGTATTACTGATTGTGGTGCATGTTGCATCCAAAGCTCTGGTTACTAGACTGGGATATTGTATTAGGCGTTGTGCAAAAATAGTGGAGGCTGTTTGCTCTAAGGAATATATTTTCTCAGTGCTGTCCTGCTTCTACAGTTTTTTACCAGTAGAACTGTGTTTGCAGAGGAGCTTATGGTTGTTTAAGTAAATGACAGTAAACTAAATGTGATGCAACTATATATCCATGCTAGTGGGTTGCACAGATTAGTCTAAATATCTGCCAACGTAGTTCTGTTGGCATAGTGCCTTGTAGCCTCGTCATGCAAGAACTGTTGTCTAGAGCTGGCAGATGACTGTGTCGTGACAAACAGTAGTATCTCCTCAGCTTGCAGAAGAACTCTTCCAACTGCAAATGTTCTGATACTGAGTTGTGTAAAGAATGGAGGGAAGATTAAAGGATGAGACATGAAAAAGACTGATGCAAGGAAAATAGGAAAAAGGGGATGAGGCAGATAGAAACACACCGGAGGGAGGCTCTGAAGTTGACAGCTGCTTGATACAGTCTATTTTAATTTCCAAAAAAATCTTTGAAGAGTGTTATTCAAAGTCTTTGAGTAAACTGGGCCATAGTTAGAAAACGCACAGTGCTTCCATGGATTGTTTAAAAGCCAGAAAGCAGAGGGTGAGTAACTGCCCCTTGTGATGAGGGGAGGCAGATGCTGGACTTCCACAGGCTGCTGTGATGAGGTGAATACCTTCAGCATGGTCATAAGTGGTCTTGGAAGGAGGGGTGAACAGTGAAGGGTGAAGGTTGCTGATGAGGGGTCGTTGTTCAGAATGGTGAAAATAGGGGCTCACTGAGGAATTCAACATCACAAGGTCTGCTGCTGAAACTTCCTCTGCTGCACCGTTGCCCGGTATGGAAAAAATCTGACTTCGTTATGATCTCTGAGGTGATTGTTGCAACTCAAACAGGATTTTAGTGCTTTGGTACTTGAGTGATAGCATCAACTTACCTGCATGGTTTCAGGGAAGATCAGGACAAGTGTATGAAATAAAAATTTATAATGATGATGTCAAATACCTGCACTTCCTGAGCCAGCGTGTTTCTTTCTGAATGTGATTGAAAGCTGGAAGTTTCTGAGAGAATTCTTGCTGTGTCATTGCTTTTTTTCTCAGCATCTGCTAATGGCCAGTGTTGGAGATGGGATGGATACTTACACTTTTTAGGCATGACTTGGTCATACCAATCTCATGTCCTCATTTAGGGAAAAAAAAAAGTTTAAATGATCAGCAAACCTGTACCTAAGATGTTTCAGCTGCTGTTTCATCTAGCCCACTGGCTTGGTGAGACCACAGGGTTTGTGTTTTCACTGGTCACAACTTTGAAAGAATTGTCTCTAGCTTTATGGAATTTAATGGGGAGAACGGAGGGAGGAAATGTTGGTCTCTGCAAGGAGCAATAGTTTGTGAGTGTGATTGCTGTCACATTTGCATAAAAATGTGTGGAAGGCAGGTAAACTGTGCATCTTGTGTTCTTCTGCACAGTGATTCTATCAGTTTCCTTGGAAAGGCTCTGCATGAAGAATAACTTGAGAGGAAATGTGTATGAAAAAAGTTGTATATTTTGCATGGATAAAATCTCTTGCAAATCAGAATAATGCTAATTAAGTTGCTCAAGAAATAGAGACATCTAAATGAGTTGTAGTATATTTTCAGTTTCTGTAGGTCTTCAGTCCATGCTGTCTTTTGAGAACAGTATTCAAAGGAGGTTCTTTGGAATTGGTACATAGGCAGGTTGCATCTGTGTGTAAACCTGAAGTTACAAGACGGGCAAATGTGATCTGAATTTTGAGAAACTTAAAATGAGTCAAAAATGTTACTGGAACTCTTTGATTTCTTACAGAATTGTTAGATGTCCTTTGTTTACAGTAGTCCTGCCATTCTATTAGATAGAAAATACTGTATTATTTTTCTGAAATAGATTGACAAGTAGTTGGTTCCCGCATACTGAGTAACTGAGCCATTTTGATTGTGTACAGTCCTCTGAATACTTTATTGGCACTGTAAAGCTGTGGTCCTAAATGAAGACATCAGATACCTTCTTCCTATGTCATTATTGGGAAGTAGTTATGACACCAGAAAAATATATTTTGATTATATCTACAAAGAATATAGGTGTTAAATTTGGAAGATTAGATTCAAGCATGTCCCTTCATAGTAGCCATTAATGTCCTGATTTTACTGGGATTGTGCTCTTGTTATGCGCTTCGGACAGATCAAATGCAACTGTCATTTTTTCTGGGACACACCTCCAATGTTTTGACTAAATTTCTCATTGGAACACATTATAAGGAGTTGAACTTCCTGAAAGAAACTTGAATTTGTTTAGAGAGTTACTGGACAGCAGCTGAAATGGGGACTCTGAAGCGGTGGTTTCCATGCTTCCTGGGTCAGTGGATTATTTGTGGTGCTTGGTGTCTCCTCAACCATTTGACCTAAGACAGCAGTAATGGGACAGTGGTTTTTTGTGTGCAATGTTGGTTCTGACTTCAAGTTACCCGAAACACTCTTTTTGGAGACTAGACTCCTAAGTACTGTTTTGCTGGTGGAAAATGTTATTCATCTTGTACGTTTGAGAGCATAGGTGCTTCATGGTATGCAAGCTTTGTGGTAGTCTCAACATAGGTTTCTGGTTACTGTGTCTGGAATGTGTTTATGATGATACTGAGATATTTAAGAAATTTCTGATCATTCAGGACGTGGAAATTAGTCATGTTAAATAGCTTGACACCTGGCATCAGTTTTTTTTAAAAATGTTGCAGTTCTCTGGGTGTGCCAGTGAACTACTTGGATGGGTTTTGTAACATTGGGATTAAAAGTAAATTAACAAAAAGGTGTCTTTAGTATTAAAAGACACTGATTTAGCTATAAGTATCTTCTGTATTTTGATTTTATACTTAGACAGGACTAGCTTTGAATCTGTGATGTTAGTACAGTCCTGTGATACAAAATGCAACATGGCATTTTGCTGTACTTGGATTCATGTGAGTAGATCTGTTGGTTCTAAACAAGAAGAAAGTTTTTCAGTATTTCTGTGTGCTTTAGAGTGAGAGCTCAAAAAACGCATGGGAGGTATGCTGCTTTTCAGGCTATAATATATATTTATCCTGTTTCTTAAAGCTGACATGGTTTGTGTCTCTTTCCTTTTTAGTATTATGGCACTTGCCTGAGACCTTGTAAGTGAAGTCTAATGCTGCTGTTCTTACATTTTTGGTTTTTTCCTCTAGGGTTTGAAATCTAGGAGAATGGCAGACATAGACAAGTAAGTAAAATCTGTAGGTTACTGAGGCTCTGACCATGTCCCATGCTGTACTTCAGATGGCTGTGATCTCCAGACACTTGATAGACAGGGTCTAGGTAATGATCTTGGCACTGCGGGAAGATGTGAGGGTTATAGCATGTAGGAGAAAAGCTTGAGTTGCTCCTGACCAAATGGGTTTGGGATCTTAATTGCAACTAAACCTAAAACTGGGACAAGGCACCAGTCAACTTACTATGTTAGTTGGAATTCTGGAGGGGAAAAAACAGTAGTGCTGCCCATTACTATTGTTTCACTGTTTGTAATTTTTTCCCTATACTTTAAATGATCATATTTTGTGGCATTTGAAGTATAGTTTAAGTGAACCTACTCTGTTCTGAAGGCCTGCACATCTTAACAAGGAGGATGTGTAGAGCAGAAGGAGGCTTTGACTTGTTGATGTGAACAGAAGCTGAAGGAATTCTTTTGTAAAAAGGAAACTTAAATTCTGGGAAGCTACTAGTTCTTTGAACTTGTCAGAGATTGTTGGTTGGGAAACTTGCAGCTGTGAAGACAAAATTGGCTTTGTTTGGCTATTAAGACTTCTAGTTTGTTGTAGATCAAAACTGATGCAACAGTTTGCTTCTACCCACATGATCTCTAAGTTGATCTCTTTAAGCTCATTATAGTATTTTATAAAATTAACTTCTTGATCCTGTTATTGAATATTCGTAATAGCAAAGAACAGTCTGAACTCGATCAACAGGATATGGAAGATGTTGAAGAAGTAGAAGAAGAAGAAACTGGTGAAGATGCCAACAGCAAAGGTAATGTTGAAAACAAGGATTTCTAAGCAGTTGCATACATGCTTTCTAATTAATGTGTTAAAAGGATTTTACTGCTTAAAATAATAGGAAATGGTAAAACATAACTGCTGATGCACAACTGTATTTAAATTCTGAAGCAAGGATTGTTTTTTTTATTAGTTGTCTGCAGTCACTCATTCATGATTAGTACTAGTTCAAGCAGTGCTGGCCCACCTGTAAGGTTGCATAATTGGAAAAGGAGGGATTATTGTGTGTATGTGACTAGCTTTCAAAACAAACAACAGTTAAAAGCTTTTAAAATGTGAAGCTTTGGGTAAAAAAAATAATCAAGTGCATATATGTATATGTGTGTCATTTTTTTGATCAGTTGCTGAGTTGTTTGATTGTGAACAGAAGAAGAATCATGCTTAGTGTTGTCACTCTTAAGATCAATGAATCCTTTTTTTTTTCCTCAACAAAACCACCTGAACATGTGTCAGAATACTTTTTTTGTCTCTGAACAGTCTTACTCATGCTTTGTAGTTAAAGACTGGGGGCACAGATAGAATCTGAAGAGCAAGTAGCCAAAAGAGAAGTAATAATCAATCTCTGCAATAAAATGGACTGCTGATAGTGCCACATTATGTGATTGCTTGAACAGAATAATAACACTAAAGTAGCATAATTTTGTTCAAGATGATGGTAGAGGTTTTGCTATATCTATTGAAAAAAGTGTTTTCAAAACTGGATTGCAAAATGCTGGGGAACACACTGGTCAGCTGAAGAACAGCTTACAATAATGAAATGGTAAGTATTCAGGTGTCCCAAAGGAACCTAGAAGTGAATAATGTGTATTTTTAGTGATTAATCCCAGCTATTGTAGATGGGGATCTGAGGGGAAATTACACTATAGGAGTCTTGGAGGGAAATTGGATTTTATAAACCAAAAACATGTTTCAGTACTAGGGAAATTTGACAGTGTTAAGCAGTTCTGTTTCATCTGTAGCTCTTGCTTGTCTAGTTTTCTAGTATTATTTTCATGCACTTTTCCTTAGGTTTTACTGATTTACTTTTTTTTTAAATCTAGATAATTCCATTTTTAAATGTCAGAGGTTTTTCTGTGGACACTGAGTAAGCACTCATGCTTTTAGGAAAAAAACCTCTTTGAGGAAATATAGTGTTCGTGGATCCAAGAACTTGCAAAACAGAATATGGTTGGATTTCAGTGTCAGGGGATGTGGCTGGTGGCATTAGCATACCGTGTGTGTGATGTGTATGCTGATTTGGTGTTAAAGAATAATTGTCATCACACTCAAATGGCACAACTGGGTAGGTTTTCAAGTGTACAGGAAAGACTAACGAATAGTAAGACGAGAGAAAACTAGATACCTTGGCAAGAGGCGTAGTGCTCACTAATGCGAGATAGTACCATTAAGAAGTAATTACAGCTTCTGCTGCCAAAATATAAACTGATTGCAGTCATTATGGAGAAACAAGACTGCTTTTTTTGGATGTCAATTGAAACTTAACTTTTCAGTGTGTAATTTCAGTGCTGGGACGTAAAAGTGGAAGAGAATATTCATGTGTGGTTACCCGAGTGAAGGGCATAGAAATGGGAAATGGTATGCCATTTCCAGAAGCTTTGTGTATCGGGAAGGATTCAAAAGATTCACTCTAATTTGATGGTGTCAGAAGAATGCTATATAAACCTAGTAGCTTGTAAGGAATGCAAAGTACTTGTTTGCCTGTGTGTAGATGTTGAGGATAGGAGGAAGAAGGTAAAACAGTTTACTTAAAAACTGATCATAAATTCTTAAAAAAATATGAAGTTGTGAAATTCATTTCTGTGGGTTGAGGCACAGATTTTGAGCAGAAGTAAACGGGTTGATACTAATATGGATAATGAGAACACAGGCTGTGAACTTGTAGGTTTTTAAAATGTACTTTCACCTTGTAGTTTGAAACAGGTTGCCTGTTTGGACAAAGTGCATTCTAAAGATGATGTACATGATAGACTTCAAGGACCTAGTACTGATACTCTCTAGTCAATAATGTGTGAGACTATTCTAATGAATGATTTATTGTTTTGCGGGAAAAAATAGGTAAACATAGATTTAAAACTGCTTTACAAATCTAAGTCTGAAACTGCCTTGTTTCTTTCCATTTGCCTACAAAGGAATGAAAGTCCCAATTCCAGTTTTTATCGCTTTCTTGAAGTAAAAGCACAAATTCTTCTACCTTTCCTTAATGGGTTCAAAATAAAGGCAGTCAAGGCAAAACTGATACTTTTGGGAGCATCATATAAAACCTTCCCTTTTAACAAAAAAGCTTACCTTGCTGAATAGTGGCCATTTTAATCCAGGTGCTGTTTTAACCTTCAGAATAAGATGGATTTGATCCATGCTTCCAAAATGGAGAGGTGTTTGAAATATTTCTTTGCTTATGTTTCTTTTTACAAGTGTGTGTATATATAGTAAACTTACTGCTCCTTTATGGTATTTAAGTAACTTTTCTTTCAAGTTTAGTCTAAAAGATGCACTTTGCACTTATGTACTTCTTTTAACTTAGCTCGGCAGCTGACCGTGCAGATGATGCAGAATCCTCAGATTCTTGCAGCCCTTCAGGAGAGACTTGATGGTCTGGTGGGAACATCTACAGGATATATAGAAAGGTACAGTATTTGTTCAGTATAAGCAGAGTGGTATAAGTGGTTCTCTTGCTTTTTGAACAGTATTGTCTGTAGCATTAATAGTCATAAACCACTGTGCTGCTTAGATTGCAGAAAAACTAATACAGTCTGTCTGTAGTGCATCTCAGAATTAAAAGAGCTTTTATTTGGACTTTTATGAAGAAAAGAATGCTAAAATATTTACAGTGGCTGACCCTGTCCCTTGCAGTTACAATATGGCACACTTTAAAAAAGATGCTTTCCTGCTGCTTGGAATGTCTTTTGTAGCTTTGCCTTAATCGTGGAACGTCAGTTATCTTAAGATGGACAAATGCTTGGAGACCTAGTGTCTTTAATATAGTATTTTTTTTTGTTTGTTTAGGGTATAACTAATAGCTCGTAAAACTGGGAGTGTTGTATCAGTACTTCATGTGGTCTCCTTAGGTATCAAAACTTGCAACAATCACTTGCTAAAATCCTCTTGATCTGCGTCAACGGAATTTTCTCGCTCTCTTATGTAATTTCTGATTGTGTATGAACAGTTCACCACATCCACAGGAGTTGTAAAGCATACAGCTGTCTTGCTGTGTTAGCGTCCTACATTGCTATTGACTTGAACTGGGGCAGCTACTGAGTAACAGGCATTGCTGCTGCTGTTACTCCTACTCAAACCACTTTCCTGCTATAGATGATAGCATGGAAGAAAAGCCCATGTAACTAACAGCCTTCACCAATAAATACTGGCCCAAGAAAGAGCATGGTGTTAGAGTACCCAGGTTCTTTCTCTTCAAGATACTGTACACTACAGGCTTTCTATACCCAATATTTTTCTTCTGTTTTTCAACAGATGTTAATTAACCTCTACTAATCTTTCAGGTCCTTGATCTAAGAAGTGAACAAAAGTGGTAACACTGATTTACATGGCATTCTTCTAGTCAGCTGCTCTCTAAGACACTGTACCGTTTCTTCATCAGCTCCAAGTACAGTAGTGCATTCTCTACCACAAAAGCACTGCAACTTTGCTGTTGTACCAAATGCTTACCTAGCTTGCAATATGAAAATAACTGGAAAATGTGTGTAACTTAAGTCTGCCCTTTCTCAACATATGCATGCTGACTTAACCATGCTTTACAGGTGCCTCTTACATGTCTTCCCAAGTATTATTTTGAGATTATTTAAGAGTCTAGACACTGAGATGGCACAGAAGTCAGCAGGAATCTGGGATCCTAAAAGCCTGTTATATGGGCTGTTAAGGAACTAGATGCATAAGCTGGCAGGAAACTAAACAGGTTTCAGGAAAACATCTGTCTGCTCAGGCTTAGAATCTGCTAATTGCTTGGCAACTATCCAATAACTTACCTCTTCACCTGTGTTGGGCCACCATAGTTTTCATGAAACTTACTTTCATAGAGTAGAATTTCCCTCAGCTGCTCACAGGAGGTTGTATTCTTGTGTGATCGTAACATTTGCTGGTGCCTTGAGTTCGGAGCAACAGGTTTTACTTGCCACTGTTGTACCTGTGCAGTCCAGTTGAGACTTATTTTGTAAGAGCTGTCTCTGTCATGAAACTACATTTCTTTTTTTAAAAGTGCAGAGTTTAAAGAGGTGGTGGATGTACACATTGTGAAGTTTGAACTAGTTGCCATGGACTGTAATGAAATGTAGCTTTGACACATGCAAAAGATTCTGGATTCTCTAATAAAGTGGCTCTGAGCAACCTGCTGTAGCTAAAGATGTCCCTGCTCACTGCAGGGGGGGTTGGACTGAGTGGCCTTTAAAGGTCCCTTCCAACCCAAACTATTCTGTGATTCCATGGTTCTAAAATCTTTACACTGACGTACCGGACAGAGTTGGACATGCTGCATGTGTGGCACTACCTCTTAGAAGTGTTGTAGTGCTTTGTATGCAATTGCTAGGACCAGTACTTTTAGTTTAGGTATATGTGTGTGGCATTAAGTGGGCGATTGCTGTATGACTTATCTGTGTGGTCATATTAATTTTCTTCCTTAACACTTTTTCTTGAACTAACTGGACTTGCTACTTAAGTTGCTGTTAGTTCTGATATTGTACTTGAAGATAAAATTACAGCAAATAATTAACTTACTAACTTCTGGAAAAATGTCAAGAGTAACAAGAATGTTACCAACCCTTTATGAGCATACATGACTAAATTTAATTGGTTTTGGTAGTTTGTGTAGCAGATGTACTTTTACCCAAATTGGAAGGTTAAGGGAAATTGGATTTAATGGCAATACATGTATTATCTTAGTAACCAGAAATAGTATATTTATGATGAGCATAAAGCAGTTGGAAGGGAAGGGTTCTGCATTTTAAAGTGAACAAGGTTGCTGGAACAGGTGCTTGTCCTACCTAATAGGGGTAAGATAGCTTTATTAATTAATATGAACCTTCAGTGTTTAACCAAGCTAGTACATTCGTGCTTACTTCGTTTCACCTGAAGCTGGTCCTAACAGTTAAAACCAGTTGTTTGCTGCTGTATTCTAAATAACATGGCACAACCACTTCAACAGAATAAATACGGGAAGTTAACATAGTAATCTTCCGTAGCCATGTGCTGGGGTTTGGCCTGTCTCACAGGCAGTGGAGGCTGTCAGCAATCTACCCCATGAATCTCACCAGTAGCCTTGATGTAGGTAACTTTCTGTGCTAACAGTAACTCTGTGTCAGCATAGTTTACTGGAGTGAAGCTAGTATTAAAGAGTCGTGGCTGATAAGTGTTCATGTTGAGGATTGCATTAGTTGCTTTCCTTTTTCACATGTATAGTACAGTGGCTCATTTAGTAAAACAGTTCTGGCTCACTTCTGGAGTGACAGTATGTTAAGACAGTAGTACCAGTTACTTTCCTCAATGAAACAAAAATGTGAATTTTGAAGATTAACTTCCTTAGTGAAGAGTAACTCAATTGTCTTGAACTTTCTTTCATAAAACAAGCCAATTAGCGAAAAGACGTTAATTATGCTCAATTGTATGATTTTACTATGCTGCTCATTGATAATGTAAAACTCTTTTAGTGTGAAGTTTTATTGCACAAGTTTGTCTCGTGATTGACCCAGGTGTTTGGAATACTCTGGTTCTAACTGAAGTTGTAAGCCTCAGTTTAAGAGCCTGTGCTAACAGTTTCAGTCTGCATGGTGCAGTGGGTCATAGTTTTGATTTGTACAGCTTTCTAAAGCTTAAAATAGAGTGTAAAATCTGCATTGGTGGAAGTTGGTTCACTTGCAAGGGGACTGGTTAAGGAGGGGTCAATATGTGCTTAGAATGCAGTGTTAGTAACAGTTCTGTCACTGAACTTTTCAGCTTGCCTAAAGTTGTTAAAAGACGTGTGAATGCTCTCAAGAACCTTCAAGTTCAATGTGCACATATAGAAGCAAAGTTCTATGAGGAAGTTCATGAGCTGGAAAGGAAGTATGCTGCTGTCTATCAGCCCTTATTCGACAAGGTATTTTAATGCTAATCTCGTTTGTATTTAAAAGCTTTAGCTAAAATAGAAGGGAATATAAACTGAAAGCTTATGCTTCTGAGTAACTTTGGTCTCATATGTTGCCCATTCAATTAAACTGATAAAATTTTACCATCCATGTGAATATCGACTAAGATTAAGGGGGAGAAAGGTTCAGTCTGTTCCATGGTTATCCAAATCACTTCAGTATCCCAGGCCTCATCTTGTTAAATGGTACGGTAACCTTTCTGGAACTTTGGTACATATTTTACTATGTTGAAAAGCTTGTAACTGCTGAGTCGCCTTTTAGGGCCAGAAGAAAACGTTTTGATAAATAGTTAATGTATTACTAATTGTGTAACTTTAGGATTAGGAATTTATTGGTTACAGCATTGCTGGTTGCAATGACTAGGAAGTGTGAAAACATTCTTTGTTTAATCTTCCAGCGAAGTGAAATCATCAATGCAATTTATGAACCTACAGAGGAGGAATGTGAATGGAAAGCAGATGTTGAAGAAGAAATTTCAGTGAGTAACTTAACTGGTTGTTATCAATGTATCAAGTTTTAGCATGAAACAAGATTCAATACGGTAACTAAGGTCTAAAAAAAAAAAAATTGGGTGGATAATGATTACTTGCTTATAATAATGATAATTCCTGATTGCTTACAGTGTGCACTTGAAACTCAATCTGTACTGGTACCAATATAAGACTGTTAATGAACCTTGTGGGCACTCTTAAAACTAAGAAAGACTAATATTTTTATTCTATCAAGGAGGAAATGAAAGAGAAAGCCAAGCTTGAAGAAGAAAAAAAAGATGAAGAAAAAGATGACCCTAAAGGAATTCCTGAATTTTGGCTGACAGTGTTCAAGAACGTGGACTTGCTCAGTGATATGGTTCAGGTAGGTGTGGTCCAGGCTTGTTTAAAGTTGTGTTGATACTTAAGCCAAGTGTCTTTGAGAAAGGAGTAGAAACAGTGTGTTACTTGCTGTGTCTGTTGGAGAGCAAAAATGGAGCAAGTACTTAGGTGTTCTCTCTGGTACGTTATTCAACTGACAGCACTTATTTTGCCTTACTAATACACTTTCTGTGCTTACAGGAGTGTGTGTGAGATGTGCATTAGATACTGCTAAAAACTGTACTTGGTGTTTGCATGGGCTTGGGTTGTGTACTGCAGTGGAAACTCTGTACAGCCATTGTTGCCATCTGCTGGTCACGTTCGTGAAAATGTTTCAGTGCTGTAACAAGGTTCTTGTCCTATGTAAAACTCGTTCTAAATATGCCTTTTATCTCTGCAGGATCTTAAATCTGTGTACAATTTAATATTATGAAAACTGAATAAACTGTTTTCTTTACAGGAACATGATGAACCCATCCTGAAACACTTAAAAGATATAAAAGTGAAAATTTCAGAAGTTGGACAGCCCATGGTTAGTTTAACCTATTAAACAAGATTACTTTTGTGTTACCTTAAGACTTATTTGTGTATTAGTAGCATGGTCTGTGATTAGCCAGTTGTCTTACAGCAGGCATGAGAAATACGTAGCTGCTGCTTGTCTTCTGAAAAACAGTACAAGGACTAGTAATAGTCTTGCAGTACCATATGAATGAATTTAATTTAACCTTGAAATTCTGATGAGTTAATAACTTGGCCTTAATATCTGAAGACTAAGTTTCACCTTTGAATTTTGATACCTTCAGGTACTTTTTGTGTAACTGTTATAATTGGATATAATTTCCTTGCCGGAAATCGGATAGCTTGCTAACTTTTAATATTTTAAATTTAGAAGTTCTCTCTGTATGTTAGCACCACGAAAACTGTGCACAGGAAGATCTCATGTCATTACTGCAAACAGTATATTAGCTAAAAAGCAGATCAGCAACATAGTAAATGAAAACATTTGAAGATTTCTTGTACAGCTTGGGCAGCAAGTTCTAGAATAAGTTAAGTATGTGCACCATTTCAGTATTGGAGAAGATGGGTATATTCTGTTTTATGTGAATTTTTTTGGGTTTGGATTTTAGGTATTTAGAGGTTAGTTATGTGTTGCTAAATCGCTGAAGTTGTTGCTCTGCAATTCTTTTTAAGAGTTTCACATTAGAATTTCATTTTGAACCAAATGACTACTTCACAAATGAAATATTGACAAAGACATATAGAATGAGGTCAGAGCCAGATGATTCTGATCCCTTCTCCTTTGATGGACCGGAAATCATGGGTTGTACAGGGTAAGTGCTAATAAATAGCTTTAAGGCAATGTAACAGTTTCTTCTTTAGTGTTATCCAACTAGACTTACAGCATCTTGGGAAGGTGCTGGAAAAGATACTACTACCTAAAAATTTGTAAACAGTTGGGTTCAACTTAAGTGTTTTAGTGGATTTTTTCAGTAACTTCAATATGATAAATCTATATTTTATATAATTTATAAGTGTGTGTATATATAATATATGTGCATATAAATAAAAAATCTAATCAGTATTTATCTAGAAATACTGTTCTGCAGTCACTAAAGCTGAATTGGAAAGTGGGTGGTGGTATCTTTTTGTAGGCCTTGATAGCTTCTTTTTTTTTTCCAAATTTATTTGATCACTTTTAATCTTTTTGTGTTTGACACGCAACATTTGGGGAAGTATATTCCACTTTTACTTTCTATATTGCAGTTGTCCGTTTTGTTTTATAAGTGTTGAAAGTTTGCCTCTGAGTGTCTTTCAGTTGATCTGTTTGAGAATTAGCAAACAGTCATCTCATGTTAACTCCAGATTCCTTGTGATTTTAAAGAGCTGTCACACTCCTTTCTCGGTGATTTCTTTTGTTCTAAATTAGCTGTTATTCCTCACACTAAATAATCTCTTTATTCTGCACATGTCCCTTTTGTTGTGAACAGAAGGATGGGAGAAACCTGAGTTGTACCTAACTAGCCTTATGGGTACATCAGGGCTCTATGCATCATGGCCTGTTCAGTTGCTGTTGTGTTAATGTCTCTCTAATGTTCTGACTGCTCTTCTGAGTGATAACGACTAATGTAGAGGCTAGCACTGCATAGGCAGGGTTGGTTTTACCCATATATTAATCTGTAGTTACCGATAATTGACTTCTGTTTACCACTTCTTTTCCCAGTCACTTAACGTAACACATTCCTGCAGTTGTCCTGTAAGATTTAGTCTTAAGGGCTCAAGCAGCTTTGGTCAAACTGTTTGGTCTTCCTCAATGTGGACTGTTTTTGAAAAGCATAAATCCTGGCAGAGGTTGCTGTAAGATTTTTTTGTGAAAATGATTTATTCCTAGTCCTTGTTTTGTGTTTTAACTAAGACAGCCTCTTATCCCAAAACAACTCACCCACTTCCTTTGAGAGTCTTTGAAGGAATCTAATCAGAAACTTCTGCAAATGCAGATGGTCTTATTGATCTGACTTCTTCATTTATATGTCCCCAGACTTCCTTGTGAGTGTGAGACGAGCCTGTGGGCATCATTTTGCTCTGTAAGCAGGATAGAGTTAAAACAGTAAAAACCAACCAACAAAAAAAACCCGAAAGAGACAAAACAAAAGAGCAAAAACTCCACAAACCAAACAACTAAACCAACCAAAAAATTACACACCTGCTTGATGCCTTATTTTAAGGATTTATTGATTACGATGATGGGTGTGGTAAACCTTGGCATATTACTAATATGCCCAAATACGATGTTACTTTATGATGGATTGGTAGCTTTCAAACTGGTGTAATGCTATTCTTTCATAGGAAACTAGGTAGAACTTGGTAGCTAATGAAAAACAGCATGTCAGAGATTGGGTGGGGAAGGAGAAGCTTTTGGATGAAAACACACCAATCCTGAAATGAACCTGTTACTCTTGTTCTCAACATATAAATGAATGAAAAGATAACAGTGAAGAAATACTGTCTGAATATTTTATATTCACTTGCAGTTGTGATAGTCTCTGTAGGTACCTGCAACAAGTGGAATGGTATTTAAGCTGAAGCTGGTTTCTGTTCTTTTTCTTTCCTCTTCAGTTGCCAAATAGACTGGAAAAAAGGAAAGAATGTTACTTTGAAAACCATTAAGAAGAAGCAGAAACATAAGGGTCGTGGAACAGTTAGAACAGTGACAAAAACTGTTTCCAATGATTCTTTCTTCAACTTCTTTAGTCCTCCTGAAGGTAAACTGAACATTAGTTTACCTGTGTTAACTTTAAATGTAGTATGTACCTCCCTCACTTGTTTCTTCTCTGTTTTCCTACAGTTCCCGAAAGTGGAGACGTGGTAAGTTGGCTTACTTAAATTATGGAGGTGGAGGGGAAAATGCCAGTAGAAAAACTCATGCATTTATATAAAAAAGTGCTTGTTGAAATTGTTTGGGAATTTGTTAAACAGCTTCAGCTTTAACTGTCTCTGTATTTGACTGAGAATACTTCTGATGGATGGTATGTATTTGAGTTTTCTTTATTAGGAGTATTTGTTGAGTTGGATGGTAGAGTTCAGTTTAGTAAACTTTAGCAACTTTTCCTTCCTGAAAGCTACCTTGTGAATTGTTAACAGTTGTACAAATGTAGTGATCTTTGTTATTAGTCCTTGGTCTAATGGGTAGTGTCTAAGTTTCTCCCTTTGGGCATGGTTTGGCTGATCTTCTTTAATGGCTGTATGTATCTGGTTTGTATTTTATGCTGTTAAAAAATTCCCAGGCTATTAGCTTTTGGGGAAGATAATAAAACAAGAATAGAAAACTGCAAGAGCCCACTCTTTGGTGTGCTCACTAATAGAAAGCTCTGTGGCCATAAAACGTGTTTTTGTAAGGAGAAAAACTGCCTCAAAAGCTTAATAGTGCTGAATGCATTATGCAGCTTGAGTGAGAAATCTGATTAAAGCCTCCAGAAGCGTGCTGTTAAAACTTCAGTTGTCACAGACAGAGGTGTATGTTCATAGTGTTAAAAAAAAAAGAAGCATTTTGAATTGAAGATAACTTCTCAGATGGGAGACAGCAAAATACTGGCAAGTAAACAAAAGGAGTGAAAACCTGGGACTGGATCAGAGAACGTTTTTAGGCATTCGGGTGCTTCACAGTGGCTTAGTGGGAATCATGGAGGAGATGCACTGTAGGAATCAGAAGTAGCTTGTAGAAATCTTTGATTAGATAGGCTCACCTGGCTAGTGTTTGGTTCTTAAGGGTATTGTGGACTCCAACTTAAAGTCTATGGGAGGTATTAAACAGTATTTCTACTTAAAACAAAAGCAAGTTGGGGGTGGGGGAAGAATAAAGCTTAAACTCCAGAATTTTGTGTAATTAAGCTTACTGAAGAAGCAACCCCCCACCACATAATATAGGTAGGCTGTTCAAAGTGTAAAACTTGGCTCCGCAATTTCAATTCTATGGAGCAAGTCCTGAAGCAAAAGAGTCAGCACCTGGGATTTATATAAATCTGGACACAACAAAGTGGAACTTTGTGCAACTTGTGTTTTTGTGTCAAAAGCAGTTATCAGCATATGGTTTAGGAAATAATGTTGTTTTATGCAGGATGATGATGCTGAGGCAATCCTTGCTGCAGACTTTGAAATAGGTCATTTCTTGCGTGAACGTATAGTCCCCCGATCAGTATTGTACTTCACAGGAGAAGCTATTGAAGACGATGATGATGATGTAAGTATAACGTTCTTTTGAAACACTAAAAACTTCGAAATAATGCTGCTTAAAGACTTGGGGTAACTTCTGATTTACAGTGTTGGTATCCTTAGAATGGGATGTATCAACGTTACTTCCTGCTGAGCTTCCTAGAGTGTTCGGTAAAGAGCAGCCCAAAAGTAAATAATCTTTGAAGTAATGACTTCAGAGTTTTGTGGCAAAAGTGGTGGTAGAAGCTGAACATTTTAGAGGATGTATTGAGTAGAATTTTGTGTATAAAATGTTCCTAGGGTGGTGTACCCAATACTTTGGTAGAACTATAATGAGCTGCCAGAGAACAAATCTGTCTGTCTAGCTGCTCAGCCTGTTCTTTGTGCTTACAGTGATACTGGGCTACCAAGTTCCTTGAGATTCAAGCCTGATCGTTTCAGGAGGGCAGTCTCCTTAGAAAATGGTAGATAAGCACATTCAAAGCATGCCAAGATGTTCAAAGCAAGTTATGCAAAAGCTTGAATTAAGTACTTTTAAAGGAGCTAGGCTTGAAAAACAACCCACAAAACCCCAGAACTTTATATGGGTAAAATACTTTCTCTCCCCTACCTCCACTCAAAAAAAGGACAGTTTGATTTGGCTGAGAAGTCCTGCCTTAAAATTAATTTTTAGAATGTAAAATGGTCACTCTTAGTTGAAAGCCTTGGCAAGGGGAGGTGGGAGAGGGAAGGGACTGTACAGATTGCCTTAGGCTTTGAGACACCCTGCTGCCCGGAAGGGTTGTCCCAAACTAATGGCCTCTTCCAGTGTTGCACGTAAGGAACTTAAGGTAGACAGTTCTCTCTGCGAGAGGGTAGCTTAAGGGGTTGAACATTGTTCATGCTGATGCATAAAGCATTTTTAAGTATGTCGTGTATAGGAAGCTCTCTTAGAGCACAGTACGCTGTGGTCTCTGGCATCTGCTGAGTTACTTGGCTGCATGTGAGCCACAAGTGGCTGTGTTTGACACTTAAAGCTATTTATTTTCTCTCCTAGTACGATGAAGAAGGTGAGGAGGCAGATGATGAGGTAAGCTGACAAATGGCCTTGACTTAAATAGTTTCCCTCTTGTGGTTTGTCATCTGGAATAAGAGTTCCTTTAGTTTTTTGAATGCTCTGGACACTAAGTTTAGGTATTACTTATTAATGTAAAATATGACAGACGCATTGTTTTGTGGATCTAGGCTAAATATTTTTAAAACCCTACAAAATACAAAACCAAACCAAATGAAGACAGCCCTAAGGGTATCTTACAAACTAAGTTGCAACTGATGTAAAAAGATGACTTGCTTCGTGGAGGGCAAACTAATTACTGCTTTAAGTTATGCATATTGTATTAAAGTATTTGAGAGTATAACTTAATTTTCTGGAAAATGGCTTAAGAAACTGATTGTAGATAAGCTAGAGAAATATAAACAAGTGTTTTCTTTCAGGAGGGGGAAGAAGAAGCAGATGAAGAAAATGATCCTGATTATGACCCAAAAGTAAGGAAGTAAAAAGAATATTTGAAGCTTGTGTGTGCATACGCATGCTTAAAATTTTATGTAGGTTAAATCTTGATTTTTTAATTGGAGTATTTAATCAATAGTTCCTATGGTGAGTATGTTTTGGCTGAGGCTGTTCCAGTCTCAGTTCTGACAGACTTAATATTGGTAGAGAAACTTTTAAAAAGTTCTTTCTCCAGGAATCATTTTGTAAAAGTAACTTTTGGCTTTGAGCACAGAAATCAGCCAGGCCTGCTTTTCTACGGACTGGTCTTGCAACAAGTTGCTGCTAATAATGGAAATGTTCTATAACGGTTGCAAGGACCTGCGGAGAACGGTGTAATCCAGATTCAGTTTTTGGGGACTCGTGAAAAGCTGTCTCTAGAACAAGTTTTCCCAGCAGAGTACAAAACTGAGACTCTTGGGGTATAGATAGTAGCAAGTCTTTTATTGTTTGAGGTAGCGGAAGTCAAGGTTCGGGAGTGCATCTACAGCCAAGTACTAAAATGTGAACAGCCAAGAGCAACTGGCAGCTTGTTCAATGGGATGGGCTATTCGCTAGTCAGGCTCAGTTTGCTGGAAAAGTGGTTGTGAGCTACTCCATTCATAGCGCTTTTCCTGGCTGAGGGAAGGGCACGTTTGGCTACCTGAAAGCATCTGATGGCGGTAGGTGAAAGTTGCAGTCATGAAAATGGAAGTCTGTGTGAACTAAAAATGTCCGCTGTGAAGTGCGCTTGCACTTTCAAACGAGGCAGCAGTGTATTTCTCAGTAGGCATGGCGTGAGCGACAATCAAAGTGCTTTTGAGAGAATTACATAATCTTAGCATTGCACCTAAAAAAGATGTAGGGAATAGAACTGTTAATCAAAGTGTGCAGCCTGCTGGTGATGTTTCATCTGCTGTAGTGTATTCAAATTGCTTCCTATTCAAGAAAGTTTTGGAATCAGAATTAAACAGCTGCAAGATGGGTTTCATATTTCCACCACTTCAGATTGCTTTTCTAGACTGAAGAGAACTGAGAAAGGGCAAGACTGTATGCTTGGTTTCAGAGGCAGCTGCCAAAGGGCTAGACACAGTAGTGGTACTATAGTGTATTGACATAAGCATAAATAGTTGTAAGCTGATCACAGGCTGAAAGCCAGCTGAATTTATTAGAGCACTGTGGTCCTAGAACAGCTGTCCAGACCAAGGAGTAAAACTTGTGACTGAACTCTGCCCCCAAAAAGCCTTTTCCTTAATTTCCTGTATTACTGTGAGAGATTGTTGGTTGTCTCTTCAATGTAACAGAAGAAATTGTCCATGTTAGACTTTTGTAACAACTGGAATTTATTGTGAAAGAAGTTTCCAGAGTGTGAAGAGCGTACCATGATTTGGTGTTTCATTGCATTGTTCTACATTGGCTTCTGGAGTAAGGCTGTGCCCTTGTTATTGACCACAAGAAGCTCCTTTTGCCTCAAACTGTAGCAGGCCTGGATGCTTTTTCTGATAAGAGTTGTTTGTTACTATGTGTAGCTGTCCTCCTCCTTTTTCCGGTTTTAATGTCTTTCAGAGTATCCCACCACACTTAGTTCTGAACTGATTTTTGTTCTGGATCATACAGCTATGCACTAACAAAGCCCAAAATAAATGCACTGTGGATGCTGCCACATCCAAAGACAGCAGTATTACTAATACTAGGCAATTACTTTAAGGGAAAAGATGAAGGAAGACCTTGAATACTGGAACTTGAGAAAGTATGTTTAGCAATACTAATAGTTCTTTTAAAACACTGATACCTGTAAACTGATATTTCCTTTTTTCTCAACAGAAGGATCAAAACCCAGCAGAATGCAAGCAGCAGTGAAGCAGTGTGTATGTGGCCTTGAGGATTACCTGCACTGTAATAGCCTAAACACAACTATTAGTTACTTACAGCCTTATGTTTTGTATCTTGGTAGAATTAAGTAACCAATTTGTTAAAAAAAAAATCAAACACAGAAGAACCAGTTTAAAATGTAGGTTCAATCTACCTAGCATTTTAACAGTATAATTTTCTGCCAATATGTAGAATGCAGTAAATCCCCTAAAGCATGAATGTTAATTCATTGCTACATAGTTTGGTTCTTGTGAAGTCTTTGTCATGTAGCTATTAGACTGCAGCTGTGAAGATTATCAGAACTGTTAACTGAGACCAATATTTGTTTAGAGAAAACTCTCTCCTGAAGAACCAACCAAAGTATTTTTTCAGCCCAGTAGTCTGAACGGGTTTAAGTCTGCTTGCACTAGCTGTGCCTTCATTACTTTGTTATAGAAATGGCAGTGACTTGTACTAACTAGGAGATGATGATGCATTTTTGAATTTGACTACTTGAGAAGACTAGTATAACTTGTTTAATTTCCAACGAGACCACATTAAACATTCATAACTGTCAGCTTGTTTATGCTATGGGTTTTGTATTTTATGTGACATAGTGATCTACAAAAGAAACCTAGTCATCATATTAAGGTTATTGTTTACCACTGGGGTGTGAATAAAACCTAGTATTTTCAGAAGCTAGTCTTGTTTTATTATGATGTGTGTATCTGCATGTGTAAACTGGTAAGGCATATCTTTCATGCTGCAGTTCATCTTTTGCTAGAAACAAAAGCCGAGAGTTACTGAAAAGTAAATTATATGGCATTTTAAAAACGCAATAGTTGGATCAAACTTTCCATTCTTTCCACTTGCAGTGTGATACTTGTGAATCTGAGCTAGGTGTTTTGGTCATTGGTCAACACTGCCATTTTGAGAAGGCAAGTTTTTAGAAGTGGGGCTAGATCTGATAAAGGACTTCGGTATTGCAGTGCCTGACTAAGGCAGTGGTTATTAGTATGAAATCTGGAACCAAGAAGGGATTTCCAGTCTGGGTAGACAGAGCTAGCTAGGTTGTCCTGAACAAAATCTGCCCTGCAGCCTACGGGAGTGCTAGAACACTTAGCTGTATTCCAGTTTGTACTCACTGTATCCAGCATCTACAGAGGAGGAAACGAACCGCAAGGAATTCCTCTCTCCTCACCTAATGTTCTGTTCACTTGCTTACATTTACATGTTCTGGTTCGTACTTTTTCCATATTGGATGTTCATTGTCAGTTGAAACATATGGGCTAGAAGATCTTTCTTATCCTAACCTTGTCTCTAGCCTAGCAGTGGAGGTGCTCTTGATAACATGTGGATTTGAATGTACTCAGCTTGAAGAGACTATGGACTGATGTCTTCCATTTGAGTTTTCTCAGTAAGATGCTACTATACTCTGCTCAGTGCTGTCCTTCACGTAACTACAGAAGTTCTAATCTTCTAATCAAGTACTCAAATAACTTTTTGAAGGACAGGACGATCCCCATAGGGTTGGAAGGAAGTGTCCAGCCTGGCCATGGATCTATTTCTGCAGTAGCTACTCTTTTTTTTTTTTTTTTTCTTCTTGCCACTGATACACTGACTTAGCCATAAAGGTTTGAAAAGAGCAGGGCAAGCAGGAGGCAACAGTCACATGAGGATGGGGCTGGTGGAAGAGTTTCTCTAGCATGTCTCTTGCCTGGAGGGTAGGGAAGTAATACAGAATGAAGCTTATCCCAAGTGCCCTTCTGAATCCTCAGGCCCCCCCTGTGAGGGAGAAGTTTTAGTGTGCTCTGACTAAACTGATTTTTTTTAATTCCTTAGACTTAAATACCATGTTGCTTAATTTCAGAATCCCTGTAAGGCTTCATCTTTCTCCGCTCCAGATAGTCATGGATTTGGGAGAAGGACCTCTTGTTATTTATAGCTGTATGTAAAACTACTGTTGAAGCTGTGCTTTTAGGTGTTTTTTAGATAACCCATAGATCATAGCATAGAAAAATACAGTAATGAAAAGTTAACATCATTCTCCAGTTGCTGAGAGTTAAAGTAGATGTGGTTGTGTTCTTGTGATGACATAAATCCTGACAGAATATGCTTATCCTCTGGGGCACTGAACCTAAGGTGTTTGGGTATTACCTGGTCTCTTCTCTGAATGTCTCGCAGGATTAACTTAAACTTCAGGGCATGCAGAGACCAAACTCATGGTATGTTATGAGCTTGAGTAGTCATTAATACAGGGCTTTAGGGTTCATACTTTTGGACGAGAAGTATCTGAAGTCCTTACTTAGATCTAGCCCATTTTTAATAACAGCATCTGGCACCTGTATCTTAAAAAGAAAGCACTGTTAAAAGTTGTCCAATAAATTTCGGAAGTCACTGTTCTTGAGAAATTTGGCTTGTTTCTATTGTTGTCTCATTAATATCATACAATGGGATACAGTATTTGAAAAGTGGAGTCGTTAGATGTCAAAGCTCACCTGCAGCCTGCAAGATCCAGAGCCATGAATCCATCTCTGTTGATAGATTTTGATAAGCTTCTCTAGATTGACTTACTAGTTTGAAATCAGCAGTTCTTGTGCTCTCCAGACTGCAGTGAAAGGAAGGATATAACCATACAAATTGAGGTGCCAGTTCTTATGGCATCGCTTAAGTGAAAACTGGTTTGGTGCTTAACGTAGTTTTGTGATCAATGACACTGTTTAGCAATTCTGAAAGGCAGTATGTAGCAGGAACATTAAACTTTCAACATTGATTGGAGTATTGTGACTCATTCTTTTCCCTTCTCATGGATTTACACCAGCAGTAGAGAAAACCGTTAATTTGGTATTTGAGGAAGATAAGTTGCATTGTTTTTACAAGTTCAGGCTAGGAGACTGTGTCACTGAAATAGCATTTCTTGGTCAGTTGTTGCAGTATTGCACCAAAATTTAAGGTCTGTGTAAATGGTGTCTTCTGTCCAGTTTTGGTTGCTGTATTGAAAAGAGGATTATCTTAAGGAAAAACAAGGGGTTGGTGAGGAAAGAGGCAGGAGAATTAACTGAGACTGGATGAGAGGGAGGGGTGCTCAGAGCTTATGCTTGACTGGGAGGGATGCTTCTTGGTAATTCCACAGTTTAAGCAAGTGTAGATTAGAGCCTGTCTGGTGTAACTTTGTTAATGGTAAAAAAAAAAAAACCAAACTAATACAGTATGCTAAAATAAAGTAGTAGACCATATTTAAGCTTAGCATTCTTCAGTTTTGCTTTCTGGAGAAGGACAACGTCAGGTGCAGTTAGAAATGTTACCTTGAGTTATTTAAACACTAGGCATGGCAATGCTTCTTACCAATGTCTTCTACAGCTAAGTAGTTTCACAAGATCAGATTCTTAGTTGGATTCTTGAAACTGGTGTTTCCCAAGCTATGTAGCAGATATTCTAACTTTGACATGTTTTTGTTTGTTAAATGAAAAAGCACGGCAGAACATAGAAAACAGCAGGAGTTGAATGTGTTCATGTTTGTCCTCAAGCTGGCATTTAAATATTCCCTGTGTGTTAAGGCCCATTGCTGTAGACCTGATTCAGAAATTGATAGGGAACTTAAGCTAATCGTCCACTTGTGTATGTCTGCCAGACATTTCCTGTTTCCACAGGTGTCTTTGCAGCAGTTGTTTCTCCGATTCCTTGTGTTGGGGAGGAGGATTTTTCTGACATACTCAGTGTCTTAAGGAAATAAAATGCTGAACCCCTCAGTGCAAAGGGGACAGTCTGATAATGAAATAATTCCTGTATGTAATGGCCTTGATGGCCTGCTAGGTTGGGGCTAGAGCTGTACTGCTGTTGGAGTAGGTAGACTCAGCTCTACAGCGTTTCCTCCTTTATTCTGCAGGTGTAGCCTTCTCCAATCCAAGACTTTATTGTATGGGTCAGAAGAGTTGTTGCTACCACAAGGGGTTTCATTTCTTAACTTAGTTCTGTTTGAGATGCACTGGTTCCCTGCAAGTTTTCAAGAGGCTGTTGAAGTAATGACTTCTCATTGCTCGTGCTTACCTGAAGTGAATGTAAGTCCATCTACTGGAAATAGTAGGTCTTTCTTCTGTACGCTATCGAGAGGAGTTGGAAGTTTGTCTGTGTGGCACGTTGGGCAAGAATTGTCTCATCACTCTTTAAATCCTCCTGTTAGACATCTGCTCCGACCTGGTAATCTTCCATACGTGGCCTGTCTCAGCTTTTGTAGGAAAATTAGAGTAAAGCAGAGAAGACAGAGCACACCACAAGCAGAAGAGAAGCTATTCCACACTTGGGTCTGCTTGGTGTATACCAGAAGTGTGTGCACAAGGAGTGTGGGGGTGCGGCAGAAGGGCTCCTGTTTTCACAGGTGTCTAAAGCGTGCAGAGTTGACCATGAGAGTTGTCTCTGCAGGTGCAGAGGGGGGTTAGCTCCTGAACTTAGCTGCTGTGAGCTTTGCTTCTATACGCTCAAGTGTCGTGAGTATCTGCACAAACTTAACCTTTACCCTGCAGGTGATGAGAAGCAGGAAGTATGTTCTGGACTTGCAGCAGGGTTTATGCTGGTGGTCAAATCTGAGAAACTTTTAAACCCTCTTACAGGCTGGCTTTGCTCTACAATGTGTGCTTTAAGTGCTTTTTGATATTTTTGGAAGACAACTATCTCGGAAGTGCATGGACTTTGGAAGAGCCAGGCTGGAGCAGCTGCAATGCCACTAGTCTGTACATTGCACACAGTTTTCTTCGTTTGGTACTGCCATGGGTTACAAGGAATGCCAGGGTCTGGGGCGATGTGGTTGGTAGTTATGGTAAATTTTCCATCTGTTTATGCCTGGTTTGCTGTGGGGTACGTGCAGGTGTCTGCGAGATGTAATTTGTAGAAAATCACATGTTCAGTGCTTCATGTTCCGTCAGCAGCAAGTTCCAGTGAAATTACTGGGAGACAGTAAAGGTCAAGAAAATACTTCAAGAAGTAACCACGTACTGTCTAATTGTTTTAACTGCATATTGTAACACCTCTGTTTGTCTTGTGTTCTCAACCCTTGAGTATTGTTTTTGCCTTGTTTTCCTTCTGTCTAGCAATGACCAGCTCATATTTCCTTTAGGCTTCCCTCTTAATGCTTTTTTTGTTTTAGCCATTTCTGAGTAACGGGAGAAATGATGACATCTGAGGGTTGTCACTCAGGATAGGTTTAGTGTCCCTTTGAAACTAATAGTTGATAGTTGGTGTCAAGCTGCTGTCTGCAGATTCATTACCCAGGCTAACACTAGTAAAATTACGGGCTTTTTAGTCTTTCCCAGTGGCTTCCCAAAACAATGTTTAACTTGCCTCAGGGTTTAAAAAGAACACTTCAATTACTCTTACCATAATTACTCTTTAATTGAAGTTACACATACAAAATTTCAACTACTTGAGACTAAGTAGCTTATGATATTGGAGACCAGTGTTATCTAACAACCAAACATTTGTTACCAGTGTCAGCTTTGAACACGGAAAAAGAAGAATTCAGTAAGGAATAAATATATCTTGGATGGAGAGACTTTCAAGGTTCAGTGTTTTTCCAGGTTGTAGTATGTCAGGTTTGACAGTAGGAGGCATCCTCACATCACATACTTTAGGAGTAACAGCTGCAGAACCTGCATGGTATTTAGTGAAACTTCGATAAAGGTAGTGGATGTGGAACATTTAATATCATTGCAGTGGTTTAAATATATGTTTTAAGGGAAAGTACAGTAAAATCTCAATGGGATAATGTAGTGTGCTTAACTGTGGTGAATGTGGTTTTCCAAAATAACTAATGTAAGAAACACTTCTGGAAGTTGTTTTGACTTCCACCTAGGAAAATTATGTTTGCTATCCTTTACTAGTGGCAAGTTCTGCACAATTAAATTGGGTTATCTTGTTCTTTTCTCATGAAGCTGTCAGTACTTCATCTTACCCTAGTCCCTTAGCTTTTGACTGACCTGGTGGTTTTGGTCAAATGTGTAGTGTATTTTAAATGGCTGTTACGATTTGTTGGCTTACAGAGTACAAGTTTGAATGGATGTTTTGCATGTTTACTGCTGATCACATGCTTAGGTGAATTTCACCAGGAATAAATAGTTGTTGTGAGTCGATACATTAGCAGAGTATGTCTGTCAGTGTTTAGATATGGGTTAAAAACCTGACACTCAACACTTTGGAGGGCTTTATGCCATGGAAGGCCAAAGTAGAACTAATTTAGTCTCTTTCTCCTGTATATTTGACAAAATCTTTGGCCTTCCATACTAGTCTTGCTTTTTTTCCTTTGATTAATTACAAATTACTACTAGCACTGAGAACAAGCAAAAAGGCTCACATTAAAATACATAGATATAGATTGTTTAATGTCCTTAAGTGTTTCAGCATGGTGTTCTGGGGAGGAAAAGTTCTCGAATGCTTGTTACAGAATAACATGTGGGACTCCTAAGTCTAAGGCAAGTTTTCATAGTACTGGTTAGTGCATTTATGTGGAAGCGAAGGGCTGTTTGCAGCAATGGAGCAGCAACCAAAACTGAACAGGTGAATTATTAGAAATTAATCCTCTGTGGGTTTAGCTCAATGTCTTACCTAAATTACATCAATGTCTTGCATAAACTCAGTATTTTAATGTTGTTTGGTATAGATGAATGTGTTTTAAGCTTTAGTTTGACAATTTAAAAATTAAGTCTCTGCTCATGTGAGGCGCTTAATCAGGAGCGAGGAAATAGATGCAGAACAACACATCAGGTGAAAAAGCAGGAGTTCTGTTGTCTCGCTCAAGCCGCATGTGAGGCCCCTTGTAAGTGCACCAGCAGCTGAAGATGCAAATATTTGTGCTGGGGAATTCAGGTTCGAATGGCAATGAACTACAGATCGAGAGAGTTGTGCGTGGTTTTCAGATCTCCTGGAAACTAGCATGTGCCCCTGTTAAAACAGGCATAAGGTGGTTGTGAGAATGAACTGTATCCAATAGTGTATGTGTTCAGCTCTGAGGAGGAGGGACTATTCTTTAGAGAAATGGATGTTTAAGATATTAATCTCCTCTTTTTTTTTTTTGTTCAGTTTGTGGCTAGCAAGTTGCCTTTTACTGATTTGAGTGTTTTCCAGTTACCTCAGGAAAGGTAAAACAGCTAAATAATTTTAATCGCTGTTATTACCTTAATGGTTTACATCTCAACAATTTATCAAAATTAACTCTGAACTTCAAGAGGAAAAGATTATAAGAGGAAATCCTTTTTTAAATGTTACCAGACATAAAAGCTGTTATTAATACTGATATTTTTTCCTCTAGTGTCCTCCCACTGACCTATGCTACAGGATGACCTATTTCCTAGCTGCTGAGTTTTATTGTGAGGGTTTTTTTTTAATGGCCATGTTAAATACATGTTTTAAAAAAACAAGTGCTTTCAAATACACTATGAAACTTACTGTTCAGTTTACACTGGCATTGTCAGCTAAATTCAGTTATGTGGGCTTCTGATTTGCATCTAATACCAAAGGCCTTAAAAATAAATGGTTTAATATTAACCTTAGGTCCCTTTTCTACTCAAATTAGTTCAATAGCTAACCTCAGGGGAGTGTCCAAACAGTAAGCAAATATATGGCAACAAAGCAGGATAACGAGAAATGGTCTAGTTGTTTGCCAGTTCGGTTATTTTTTTTTTTATTATTCCCCTAATCTGCCTTCAAACTTTCCGAGTACTGAGGTTCTAGCTCCTTGCCTTCTTTAGAGGTTACTGCACCTGCTGCTGCGAGTGAAGATGTGTGGTGCGGGTACGGCAGAAGGTGCTTCTCCCCAGCGCAGGCGGGAGCGCGGGGGTAACGCTGTGGTGCTGGGTTCTGTGTGTCAGGCTCCCTCCTCTGTGGAACGGAGCGATGAGCGTTTGAATATCGGGGTGGTGCTCAAAACTGGCCCCGGTTTTATTGGACTTGAACCCAAAACACGCGGGAGGGGGCCCTTTGCCGCTGTTGCCCGGGGGGGAGACTGAGTTCCAAACCCCCGCTGCTGGAACACCCCGGTGGAAGCAGCCGGCGCTGTGGAGCACTTGAAGGGCTGGGTTAATCCCCGTGTTAGCAAACACGGCGGGAAACCCTCCCCGCAGCCCCTTCACGCTCGGGCTTTGCCGCCGCGCTGCGGGGGGCTGCTGAGCCGAGGGGCGGCCGGACCGGACCGGGCCAGGCGAGCAGCCGGCGGCAGCGCAGCCCCCACCTCGGCGGGGCGGGCGGGGCAGCCGCTCCGCACCGCGGCCGTGCCGTCGGCGGCGCTGGGCTTCCCCGCGGCCGGCGGGAGGAGTCGCCGTTTCCGCTGGGTGTCACTCTGGGGTGGGAAAGGCGCCTTCAAAAGCCGGGGGGAGGGAGAGGCCCGCCGCCACAGCCGCCCGCACCGGCAGCGCGCCCGCCGCCGCTCGCCACGCCGCGGTACGGCCGGCAGCCGCTCCGCTTCCTGCGGGCCGGGGCGCTCCCGGCCCTCCGCCTCGGGGCCGGCGCCGGGCGGAGAGTCATCGGCTGGTGCCGGCTGCCCCCCGAGCCCAGCCCCTGCGGGCGGAGGCGGCCGGGCCCGCCGGCCCATGCGAGGAGGATGCTGGAGAGCGGCTGCAAGGCGGTGAAGGAGGGCGTGCTGGAGAAGAGGAGCGACGGGCTCCTGCAGCTCTGGAAGAAGAAGCGCTGCATCCTCACCGAAGAGGGGCTGCTCCTCATCCCCCCCAAACAGCAGCCGCCGCAGCAGCAGCAGCAGCAGCCGCTGCCGCCGGCCGAGCCGGCGGCCAAGATCAAAGAGCTGCACTTCTCCAACATGAAGACGGTGGACTGCGTGGAGCGGAAAGGCAAGTACGTGTACTTCACGGTGGTGATGGCCGAGGGGAAGGAGATCGACTTTCGGTGCGCCCAGGAGCAGGGCTGGAACGCGGCGATCACGCTGCAGATGGTGCAGTACAAGAACCGCCAGGCCATCCTGGCCGTCCGCTCCACCCGCCAGAAGCAGCAGCACCTGGCGCAGCAGCCCCACGGACCGCGCCTCCGCAGCGCCTCCAACTCCGCCTAGACCAGGTAGGGACCCGCCGCCCGCCCCGCTCCCCCGGCACCCCGCCGCCGGCCCCGCTCCGCTCCCCCCGGGACTCCGCCACCCGCCCGCGGGACCCCGCGGACCCGCTCCGGCGCCGCTCCCTGGGCTCGCCGCCCGCCCGTCGTGCCTCGCCGCTGTCTCCTTGCAGGTGAAGTTAACGGAGCGCTTCGGGGAAGCGGGACTGAGCGACCCTCGCCGCGGATGTACTTCGGTTGGTCCCAAGCCGGGCACACGCCGGAGGTGCGGGCGGAGTGGAGAGGAGCGGCTCGACCACCTGAACCCCAGCTGGCTGCTGCTGCTTTGCCGCCCTCGGTGCCGAGAAGCATTTCAAATCTGTTATTTATGAACCTTGGAAAGGATCTTTCGGTGTGATGGGACTTCTAGGAGACGTGATGTACTGTAACTTTATTTTAACGTATTTTTATTTTATTTATTAGGGTTGTTTGTTTGTTTTTGTTTTGTTGGTTTTGGTTTTTTAAAGGCTTATTTGCAAGACATTTCTGAATGTAGGCCGTATCCAAAAAGCAAAGGAAAAACGCAACGTGTATGTTAGCTCCCTAAAGGAACTAAAAAGTTCTGGGTAGTTTGGCCGTGTGCAATTTGACAAAAGAGTTTTTCATTTTTACCCGAAATATGCTGTATTACACTAACATGGAAAATGTGATGTGTGGTTTGGAATTTGGCTGAAACCCGTACTGCATATGAAAGCTGTTCTCTCTAACAAGAGTACCAGTTATAGCCTGGGTTTTAAATGGTTTTCCTTTAAAATATTATGCGTTGTGTAAGATGATAAAATTTATTCACACTCGGTTATTCAAAAAACTATCATTGATTGTTGTTCTGAGATTAAAACCAATCTGTTTAATGTGTGAGTGGAGGGGAACCCGACCAACTTCTTTTGTGACAGAGGAATCGCAGTTGGATTCCGGCTGCCCCTTTGATGTGCTTGCTCCCAGGCTGGAGGGCCGGATCCGAGACGCGTTTGTGAGCGTTTCTCAGTGTCCGAGTTCAGGGCTCCTTCTGCACGGTCGGTTTGTAAGCGGTCTGGGCGCTCGACCTGTCTTGAATTTTCGTGGCGGTTTTTAAATGTCTTGCATTAAAGTAGCCCCTAGCTTAAAATCCATTTATGTCTTAGTGTGCAAACGGTTTATTTTGGTCACAGTTTTCATAAGCTGAAAGTTGCTCTCTAGGTGAGATAAACTAGATGGATTTTGGTGTTTAGCGCTGTCAGATGTTGAGGGGGGCGTGCGATCTCGCCTCTGAGAACGTTGACAAAGCCATGAAGTTGGAAAACAAAGGGCTAATTGCACAGCTGGTGTGTCTTCCTCTGCCTCTCAAAAGTCAGTGGGAGTTCGGCCGTCGACGCTGGTGAGAGCGGGCTGGAGCCGTTCGCCCCGGCGCAGAGGAGGGAGCCCGGCGCAGGCCGGCGTGCTCCCAGGGCAGGGCCCGTCAGGCAATGGGTGACTTTACGCGGTGTGCCGCTGCAGCCCCGCTTCTCTGGTTTGAATTGAGCGGGGAGGTTGTAAGCGGGAAGGAGCAACGTGGCCCATTATCTCTGGTTCGAGGTTAAAAGTTGCAGCCGCGGAGCTATTTATTTTAACTAGCATGGTGAGGAAATGGCTTTTGGCCCCCTTACAAGTTACGTGAATGTAAACAAAATCTTTTAAAGCCGCACATCCAGGACTCTCTGTTTGTGTAACTGAGGCGCAGCTTGACTGTAAAAGCCCCGCATTCTTGGTTCAAGCTGTTTCTGTAAGTGTTTAAAGCAAAAGGCTGAAGTGACACTCAAGGGAAGATCTCAGAAGTGGCTGCATGTGACGGTCCCTTCCTCTGCACCCTAAGCTTGAGCTCAGACCTGTAAGGAATAAGTTGAGATCTCTTTTGGCGTTCCTCTTTTGTTCTTTGACCCGAGGCATTGGGGTCACATACCTAGACGTTCAGAACATGTCATGGTGCAGAATTAAAGCTCGGACCTCGGCAGTCCTCCTGAGCGCTTCTTTCTGGTCTGTCCCTTGATGAGGTTGCGTGGCGAGCTTGGGGTGGTAGATTACAGCTGTCCTAACAAAGTTATTACTGTGAGACTAATTGAAATCGAAGGTGCCCTGCATCTTTTAGGATTCTATTCGCTGTCTTGGCAATTGTAATAGCCAATTTCCACCTCTCTGTACATCTGCTGTTACCATTCTGCTAGTGCTTGGATGTTAGAGCTGCAAGGGGATTCTCTAATGAGCTAGTCAAAGACTCACAAAATAGACTGTAATTTGTGATTTGGCTCCTCTCTTTGGAGTCATTAATTACAGTTTACTGAGTAACTAATTCACCTTTTCAGATATACAGATGTGTCGCTGGTATCTCTCACCTACTAAAATACATTTTAGCCTACTGAAGGATAAATGTAATTGATGAAAATGAATTCCGGTGTGATCAGAGACTCACTTATTTCTCTAGGAGAGGCAGATATTCCTGTCCTCAGTGGATACAAGCCCCTGAATGCCACAAAAGTCTATGGATGTAGTCTAAACCTGAAATTTTACTGCTCTTCTGGAAGTATTTGTGCTTTGAAAACAGAGGATGACAACTTTAGTGATGTAATTGACATTAAGGTTTGAGGAAACAGCTCTCATTTTGAATTTGCTGCTCTTTTTCACTGCTTCAAGATCAATGTCCCACTTTCACATTCTGTTTCTTGTTTTAAGTTGGTCTGGAGGATGCTCTCAAAATGGTTTGGACTGATGTAGTTGACCAACGAACTTTTGCCAGTTGTCATTGCCTGCTGCATTACCTTTTTAGAAACGCTGGTGTCAGCCAAATTCTTAGTGTGGGAGGTGGTCGTGTCAGAATCCACCTTGAGCTGTTCCTGTGCCTGCAGCCTGCGTTTGTGGAATGGGTGTAAGGATCAAACCCTCCCCCTTGCGCATCCAGACTGTCTCCTGGAAACTAAATGGGAACAAATTGGCTGGGGTCCCCTGGGGACAGTTGGACTGCGTGGCTCATGCCATGTCAGTATAAATAAAGCTAAATTGTCTGACGTGGACAATCTGACAACTTTCTCACACTCTAAATTCCACGGGGTTTGTTTTGTTGTTTTGTTTTGGTGCGGTTTTTTTTTTTTTTTGACTGATAGTAATTTTAGACCAAGAAATTGAGGTACTTCTGGGCTTTTTCTGGCTTGCCCCTCTACTACTGCATAATCTGCATTGGAGCTACTTGGTTAAATAATGTCCATCACTGCCTTGTAAGCAATGACTATGAAATTAGGTCTAGGAGATCATGCTCCATCTTACTGGAGCTTTGCAAGTAAAGAAATGAGGTTGTCCTTCCCCTTATGAAAAAAAAAAAGCACACAGCATGTGGCTGAAGTAAATTCATTAGAGAAATTAGAGAATAGACAAAAATACCAGTAAAACACACACACAGAGGCAAATGCTTGGTATGGGTAGTGAAAGTGTGGACAGTCAGTTTATAAAGAGGTCAAAATTACACGTCTTAAAAAAAAAAAGAAGTGATTAAGGGGCAGATTCAGCAAGAAAATTCAAGCTGTGGTGACCAAGAAAATTTAGAAATTGGGGGAAAAGAAAGATCAAGTGGATGTCATCTCTGTGGCATCCTGAAGTAATTATTTTTTAAGGTTCATGATATGCAAATGCCAGCTTCTGAATTATAGCTGCAGTGGTGTACCAAATGTTTTCTAGCATATCCTATTGTGAGCAGAAATATCAGTGTCATCAAAAAAAAAGTGTGTAAATATGACTCATAAATGATTTCTGAGAGATGTGATTTATTTTTCATATTTTTCAAGATGCATTCCATTTCAAATAAAGAGGTATCTATTGAAAGAGCTTTCAGTATGTTGGAGGAATGGTTGTTTGGTGGGCTATTGTTATCATTAAAGCCTTATCTAAGCTTTTCCGTGTTAAACTCCATCTAAGGGCTTAAGCGGAACACTTTGAACCTGTGTAGGTACCTTCTGAAGGAAAGAACCACTTAGATGCTCCAATTAATGTTTTTACATAGCATGGTTACGAGGCTCAGAGTCCTCAGTTTTGCTTCTTGCTGTGTGTGATCTGTGAGCACTCACACAGAGTCCTACTAATTTTAGTATTACTCTGCTTGGCATCACAGTCCACGTAGAGTCTTTGAGAAACGGACTTCAGGTTCATAATCTTTACCCGCAAACGCCTTGATCTGAGATGATGCATTAAATGTGCCTTGTTGCTTTTTTATGTATCTGAAGCACTGTGATTGAATTTCAAGTAACCTGAAAGTAGTCCAGGAAGAACACTTCCACCATTCAGCGTATCCTCCGCCCCATTCTCTTCTAGCTTCGTGGGAAAAGAAATGAGGTATGACAAGAAAAATGTGCAATGACTCCTGCTGCCTTGGGGTCTTGGCAGAACTGCAGCCGTTCAGATGCCTTGAACTCTCGTGGGGTGTATTTGTATTACAGCAGGTCCTCATTTTTAAGCACCTTCCGAAAACGTACTAACTTCAATGGCACAGTGGGCATTGACCTAGACTTACTGGTGCCGTTTGCCTTCACTGGAGCAATGTCAGTAACCCCTTCATAAGGTGGCTAATGCTGTAACAAGTAGAAGTTCTCTTTTCAATAGTAAACATCCAAAACGTAGGCATTTGAACTTACTGTTTGATACACAAACAATGGCTTAAAGAGCTGACCTCTCACAAGCGCTGGTGCTTGGCAGCTTAGAAAAGCCAATTAAGCATCTGTGAATTTATTGTCTATTCAAGGGCCCACTGTCATTTACAGCTTTTAGAGAGGTCCCTTATGAACTTTTACTAATAGTGATAAATAAATATCTCTCTAAGGGCATAAATATAGTAGAACAAGAATTTAATAATTTGTCGTTTCTGCTCCTGCATCAACAGTGATATCTATCTTTCTAAAGGTGCATTGGAAAGTTCTCTGCTTTAAGTTTTGACTAAGGGGATATAAAATAAGGCTGCTCACATATTCATGGTACATATGAAACGGTCCTAGAAATTGAGCTGTTAATTTCCTAGTGGGGAATATTGTCTTAATAGGAATTTCTCAAAAGTTCTCTCTGATCCAAAGTAGAAAAAATGCTGAAACTCTGGGACCAATGCAAGGTACAAAGATAAAATCTGGGCCTGATTCAAAATCCATTGAAATCAACTGGAATTTTTCCAGACTAAGACAGATTTTGACCTTTTGCAAAAATGATGGCTGCTTCTCCTTTTCTGTGTAGAAAACCCAGGAATGAAACCCCCGAAGCAAGTCTTTTGCTCATAATCTGTGCCAGTAGTGATGGTGTGTGAGTAGGGCAACACTGACATTCTGGTCTTTCATCTTTGCCAATGAAATGAGGGGGAGAGGAATAAGAAGATGGAATAATGCCTATGTTTTCTGTGCAAAATAAAATATGAAAGAAGACCAATCTAAACGTCATCTTTCCCCTCTGAAACGAAATCTAGCCCAGATCGGTTTCTTGCAATTTCATTGAATTTGCAGCACAGCTGAAATGGAACAATTTTCTTAGTTCTGCTTTGGGTTCAATTACAAAACTGAAGCCTTTGCTTCTTTGCCTGTTTCTAAGCAGGAACATCTCAGTCCTTCCTAGAAAGTACCTAAATGACTTTCCTCACCTACCCATATATTCTTTTAAATCAACAGTTGTGAAGGCTGGCAACTCAAGTCTTAAAGAAAAAAAAAAAAAGGCATATTTCTAATTTATAAAGTTATAAATGGTATTATGGGTGTCTTTGATAATGTTTTTTCTGTCTTTCCACTGGAGCGAGGTAAGGGCCCTGGAAACGCTGCACAGCTGTTAGGCGCCGCTCACAGCCTTGCTCCATGCCTTCTGTGCTGAAGATGGGCAGAGCAAAAGACGGTGACTTCGGTCCTGCTAAGAGCTGAACACCCTCAAGGTGTCCTGACACCTGAAGGACCTGAGAGCTGCTTGGGACCTCACATGGGGCTCAGTAACTAGTGGGGTCTTGGCCTAGTGCTACACACTGAATTTACAAGGAAAGGGGCGTCAGCTCCTGGGTGAGGCGCTGGGAAATGAGGTTGTATTGCTAGCTGGCGCCCACGGGAAGCTCGTGCTCTGTGTCAACAGCCTGCTTTGATTGCAGCATCTGCAAGTTTTCCTTAAGAGGCTTTGTAGGCAAAGCCAGAGGTGAGGCTTCTATGGTTAAGTGCTTGGTATTTTTTTGTTTTGTTTAGGTTTTTAGAAAAACATCAAAGCAGAGGTGTTTACCCCAGTATAGACTGTTCGCAGCCACTTTAAATTGGCTGGTTTTACAGCCCTCCAAGTCATTCTGCTAGATGTCTCTAGTGGTGCCAGCCGCCAGCGCAGGGCAAATGGTTGGTTGGATGGGGATTTCATTTACCTTTTGTGTAAAATGTGCTATGACAACAGTGGATTTCGCACACACAAACACGATTTTTATTGACCCTGCTTCATAATCTTTGTCTTGCAATAGTTTGTAACCAGCCATAGTAGATTAACAGAACCAGTAAATACATATAGAAAGCCTAGCCATTACAATGAAGCATACAGTGCTCTGTGGTCAGCAAAATATTTTAAACAAGACAATCTACCCCATGTTTTGTAAGACTTCCAGCGAGATGAGGAAATCACTGCTTTTGTTTTTAAGATCTTGTCAGTGTTTTGTAAACATTTCTGATATTTATGACTGTACATATGGGTTTGATTATAACTTGCAGGAGAATTGGGTCATATACTGTTTAGGCGGAGATTATTTCATTAACTGTAATTTTTGTTGGGTTTTGTCACTCAGCGTTTGGGATCTTTTGCACCTACTGCTGTTCACAAAGGTAAAAGCACAGAATACAGTAACAGCAGCGAACCTGTGTCTCCCTTGGAGAATAAATCCAGCCTGTTCTTGGCTTGGGTGCCAGAGCCAGGGTCCTTTGAGGGAACAGCTCTCCTTCATGTTGGTGTGTGCTTTGGACCTGGGCCTGGGGACGATAACTCCCTGTACCGGCGATAGCACCTCTCTGCAAGGCTCTCAGCCCACTTGTATATCATATCTCTGTTCTGGAGAAGAGGAAACTCGGGACCGGAGAGCCTGTGCCGCCTGCCCAAGGTCGTGCCTTGGGTAACAGAGAGCAGCGTTCCATCCAAAGGCAGGGTCCCTGTCCCTGCATGAGAAACGCTGCCTCTTGCAGCAGAGGCCAATTCTTTTTCTCTACTTGGTAGGGACCTACTTTAGAGCCAACTGCAAATGCAGCATCCAAGCCCCCCACCAGTGCCACAGGTCCTTGGATGGAGACCCAAATGAGTGACTGTCCTGCCAGGTAAGTTCCAGCCTTAAAAGATCATCGTGGTGCACTTGCCCGGTGGAGGTAAGAGCAAGACAAGACACTTAGGTTTCATGTGGGGTTTAGCAGAGTCTTTGGGTAACCTCAGATTATTAAATCAGCTTCTGGTTATTCCCAGCGCTAGGCATTGTGCAACCAGTGTACTAGGAGTGAAGGTATCTGCGGGTTGTTAGCCATTTCCGGAGCGATTAAGTTACTCTCTTTACTGCAGATTACAAGGACAAAGGGAGGTTATCAGCCCCATAATAATTGAAAGGACTGTATAGATACGAATCCAGTGTTAATGCAACTTTTCTGGCCTGTTACCTGCCTTAACTGAAACGCAAGGAAGAAAAATAAAAGGAATAATTTTCTTCTCTCTCCCATTCCACTATAATTTGACCATTTCATTCAGAAATAAGGAGTTTTGAGAGAAAACTTTTTAGCCAGAAACACTTGTCCCAATCATGTGTTTTTCTAACCGGAAAAAAAATTGGTTGATCACAAGGCTGTAGTAGCCCGTAGACAACCAGCTTATCCTAACCCACTGCTGGAGGATGATGGAGCTGTGTGAGTCTATCTTGTGGGCTTTTGCAACAGCCCCTTAAACCATCTGTGGTGCTGAAAACTCCTCTGTGCCTTTGCCTGTGCCAGTGGTTACTGCAATATGCAGATGACCTTGCTTAGGGGCTTTTCTTGTACACAGATGAACATGAGAAAGATTACTCCGTTCTTTTAAACATCAGCCTTGAAGTGGAAAAGCTATTTCTTTATTGGCTTTTTTGAGGGCTGTTACTACTCTTAGCCAGTCATAGAATGATGCCTCCAGCTGAGTTAGACATGTACTGGCTGCTTTTTTAATTTTTTATCACAGATTGTTAATATTTCCTGTTCCACTAAGCCACATTTCCCTGGTACTCATTCCTAGTGCTTGGCTCCTAAACAAAGTCACAGCTCTTGTCACAAGGCAGTGGGCTGCGTGCTTATCCTTCACGCAAGTGATGACTGAGGGCTCAGCAGTAGGGAAGTAACGCTGACAGCTCCGCTCCCGGTCGGCAGATTGTCAGCATTCCTCACCAGGGCATCCAGCCGGCCTGGGAAAAGGCTGCTGTTTCAGGGGAGCCGGGGCTCTAAAATAGGTTGACTGTCCTTCCAGAGCTGAGGAAGATGGAGAGGGATGGTTGGCCGACCTCTGAGCAAAGGTGGAGTCAGACATGTGAAGCTGCAGAGCCCAAAGCGACTGCTACTATTCTGCCAGCACAAGCTGAGTGGTTGGGTGCAAAAAGAGAGGGGTATCTTATGGCTCAGAGAGCAGTAAGACATTATGAAATTATGATAATTATCAACAATAAACTATCCCCCCCCTTCTTGTTAGAGAAAAGACAGTAGCTTGCATAAAAGGGAGGATGATGGATCACTGGGTGGATATGTCTGGGATGAAACTGAGATCACTTCTGCAGCTAATCTGTGGGCCCACTCCTGTGTTTAAGAATTAGCCCAGAGAGAGTTGAGAGCAGCAGCTGCAAAGGAACACTTAACTGCTGCCCCAGGGAAGCTGCTACAATCACTCCCAAACAATTTGGAAATTGTTCTTCTCTGTTTTCCTGAGGGCTTAAGAAGCTCACAGTCATGGCCCACAGACGTCTGGCATTGTGCAACTGCAGCCATGGGGTGATCAGCTCCCTGCCATCCTCCCCATCATCCTTAGTCATCTGGGAGGGAGGTGCCTGCTGGGGTGACTTGGGGCAGGCTGCCAGGAGGGCTCAGGGCTCCCCTCCGTCCTGCTGGGGCTGCTTATGTCTGGTTGGAGAAGCCTTCCTAGGCAACTTGTGCTCTGAAGGCCTCTATGCATGCAGAAGAGGAGCAGGCTTTGTTGTAAATGGTCTCAAAGGTACTCATGAGCCCTCCAGGGCTGTGCCATGCCACTGCCTAGCTGGTGGCTTCAGCGCTGCTGTTCCTCGCCGCAGTTGAGCGAGTGTGAGCATGGAGAATGAGCAGCTGAACAAGGGCTTCTCCAGAAAGTTTAACACGGGTCTCCAAAACACCTTCAACCCTGCAGTTCTGCTGTGAATAGCCTCACAAGCAGCTCTGCTGACCTGTCTTGCATTAGGGCTGGGGAGAAGGTGCTCCGAGCTGAACGTGTGAGAGAAACGCTTCAGCTCCACCTTGAGAACAGAGGTCCCCTTGCCCAGTGCCCTGCTAGCTGGCCCAGGTGCAGGAGTGTAGCACCCATGCTTGGCACCTTTATTTGCAAGGTTAAGGTCCTTTTTTTTTTCTTTGTAGGTTTTCCCTAGTGCATGTTTCAGCCACAGAGCCATCTACCAAAAGGTATTTTCTTTTCCCAAAGGTAATTCTAAATAATTTGGTAATTTTTCTGTTAGATTAAATTCTGCAGCAGTCTCTTTTGCTGCTGAAGCTCAGTGAGCAAGGGTAAGTGCTTACACAGGTAGCTTTAATGTAGTATTTAATTGTTGTTCTGGGCAATGGCAGGGCTCTAACACAGTGCAAAGCTTGCATAAAAGGAAAGATTATATATATGCAAAGCTGGCATGGCTGTAAAGATCATTTTGCTGGCTTTGATTTCCTAATGTTTTAATTTAACTGAATCTGAGAGGATTTAATGGTTAATTTTCAGAGCATTCACTTAAGGATTTTTTTCAAAGCATTCACTCAAAATGAAGTTGAAACCTTAAATCAAGCTGAATTTGGGAGAAGTAATTTAGTTTTGCTGAGCTCTGGATATGCTTAGTCTTTCTCCATCCCTCTCTTCCCTTCCCCATCTCTGAGTTTAGCACGCAGCATTTAGTGGGAGAGGTTTGCAAACCACGATGCCAGCAGCTGTTCTGCCATCCATTTTGTGTGCCTCACTGGTGAGGCTAGTACCTTGTAAAGATACAGCAGCCCTTGAGCAGCCACGGGTATGTCCTCTGCTCGGCCTGTACACAGCCATCATCTATCGGCTTTGCCCTTGTAAAATAAAACTGCGGCATAGCTGGGGCTTGCTCTTAATTCATCTGTCACAGCCTGCCCCGAACTAGCCTAGGGGTACTTGGTAGGCAAAGCCCTACAATGATAATCCTGCGCCAATGTCCTTTGTGGCTTTTTTCTTTATTGCCACACCTTTGCTGCAGTCATTGAAAAGTGTTTGCAGACTTTAAGGAGTTGGGATTGTGCTTCCTCTCACAGCTGCTGACATTGCTTCCCGCACGTGATTGATTAAGGCAAAATCTGGTTTGCCTTTGCTGCTGCTGTTGGTCTTTCTGCTGCAGGCAAGAGCTAAGATGTGCTGAAAGCAACGATGGATCTAAAAGCAAGGTTTATTTATGTGATACTCTTGACAGGTTTTCCAATCCTGTTCCTTGTGGCCTTTCTCTAACCTTGACTTCCACAGCTGCTGTAAAATCCGGTAGCTCCCTGACCCACAGCCTGGGAGAGGCAGGCTCAGGGTGGCAAGGTTTGTATTTACCATTAGGAAAAGAAAAATGCTTTTATAACCTCAAGGATTCCCAGTTCATGCCAAAACGCATGTCAGAGGGCCAGGACCTCATTCAGTGCGATTCTTATGCAGGTGCCCAACTCCTAATAGCATGGATTTCTCTGGAGCTGGCAGCTTTAGCCCAGATTTAGGGACACTCCTGAGTCACACCCCTGTTCCTGTGCACAATGGCACCAGGACATAGTGGTTTTCAGCTCCCAGATGTTGACTTGATCACGCTAGAAAGCTGTGTCTGCAATTTACTGCTGTTGGTCTATTTAACAGTGTTGCTATAGATGGTGCAATGTCAGTGGGCTAAATAGCTCAGAACTGCAATCAGCTGTTTTAATTGCTGCTCACTCCTAGACCATAAAAATCCTCAGCTTTTACAAACCCTGTCACTCTTCTCTCTTCACATCCTTTAGCAGCTTTTTGAAGAGGAAAACTCAATTTTTGTATACTTCTCCCTCCTCCAAGAAACCTTGCTCTTAAGTTTGTCAGCAGGTTCAAAGAGATCTTCAGCCCCCGGGTTTGCACACCACCTACTCAGGGTGTTCCAGTCCTTCACAAATACATGTGAAAGTGAAGTGCCAGGAATGAGGGAAAATTAGTCTATTGAGCAGCCAGAGATGTTCAATAATTGCCCACCTTTGAGAAGCTGTCATATTCCTACATCTTACAGCTCAGAACATGGGGACAATGTTTCATAGCTGAGGATTGCAAAGCTCTGGGGTCTGCTCTGCTTGTGAAATGAAAGCCTGTGTGCGTGGAGGCGTGCACAGAAGTGGAAATGTGTGCATCCCCAGGGAAGGTCATGGGAGTAGTGGGGCACTGAGGGCTCCATGGCAGGTACTGCAGCCCAGGTGCCCATGAAGGAGGTGAGTCCATGATGGAGAATTTGAGAAATAGCTCAGATTCATCCCCTGGCACCCTGCAAGGCTTTTCTGCAGAGGATGGATTTGCTACTGGCAATCGTTATGCAAGTTGATGGAAAGCGAACAGTGGAGGAGGCTGCATAATTCACACCCCTTCCTCTGATTAACTGCATGGCCTCCTTGGCAACATGATCTCCTAATCATGCAGGCTGCCCCAGAGGGAAGGGCATACCATACCTTAACCTTTGCCCTTCAGCCTGAGCGTTACCCAGTGGCATATGGTCCTTCGCTGGGAGCGACACATCGGTGAAATGGCTTAAAAAGCACGGTGACCTCAAAAGCAGCAGCTCCATGTAAAGGTCTCGAGGATACAGGACACCAGGGCCTCTCCCTGCTCCTTCCCAGCCTCATAATCAGATACCGCACCCATATCAAAGGAAGCCTTTCAAATAGATTTCAAAACATGCTGGTGGAAACTTTAGCAAAGACCAGACCTGGCTTTCCTCTACCTGACCTCACGAAGACCTCTTCCACTCAGAGCAAACACACTTCTGGGGCTTCTGATGCAGTCCACCTTTGCTGCGGTAACAGCACAAATTAAACCTTTCCAAAAATTTAGAAGAAATAGCTAAAGTGAATGGGGCATTCAGGAAATTAAAGAGTAAAGCTCTAAAGGTGAAATTATGGCACCACTGAAATCTATGACAAAATTTAATTGACTTCAGTCAAGAAGGATTTGTCCCTTCAGAAAGTCTGTGATCAAAATAGGAGGAAGTTTGGGATTCTATTCAATTGCCAATACAAACCAGACATTTAAAAACAATTCAGTTGCACTTGTCATAATTTGTTTCACCCACTAGGTTATTGGGAGAAGGAGAGGCAGGCACCAAAACCGACAACCTCACATATTCAGATATTCACCCTCTGATAGGGTGATTTCTGACAATTGAGTCTTGCAGGTCCCAGAAGAAGCTCCAGTGCTTGTTCAAGATGTTGAAGAGCTTGTTTGACACATGGTCCTTAGTTGTTTATGCTTGAAGGGACATCTGGCCTGGGCCTGAATCTGTAGCAGCCATTTCAACACAGTTCCACTTTCCTGATTGTCTCTGGGAATTCAAAATCAGCCAGTGGTAACAAAATAGGTGTTGCTCATTAATAATTAAATTCTGCCATCTTTCTTATTACTTACATTCCTCTGCAGGAGGAACAGCTGTTGGCCTCTTCTCAACAACAGTACAGAAACAACAGAGTTTCATGAGTTGTTTCTCATGCTACTGATAATAAAAATGTGAGGAAAAACAAGCATGGCAGCATTAGGTAGCATCCTAGGAGAGGGCACATACCAAAGGGAACAGGCAATCTGCAACAACAGACACAAGGTTCTCCTCAAGCGAAACCTGTGCAAACCCTGATGGGCCAACACCTACTCAAAATTTGTCCTGAGGGTGGGAATCATCTCCCTGGCCTCCTGATTGCAGCGTAGCCTCGTTCCCTGCTCGAGCCTGTTTGCTTTCATGTTGCAAAGCTGCCACGCACCCACGCAGCAGCATGCATGCAGGAGCGAAGCCCAGAGCTGCCCTGTCAGCCCAGCCGGGGGAGGCACTCGCAGCTGCCCCGAGCGCTGTGCCCGTAGGGGCCTGTTTGTCCTCGCTTGGGCTTCCCAACCTGCCGGTACCCCAGCTCCAGCCCCGCTGGCCTCCCTCACCCGGCAGGCGCCGATGGTGCTGCTCTGCCAGTGGGATGCTGCAGTTGGGAGCATGCTTCTCAAGGGCGGTGGAGGGGAAGGTAAAGCTCTGTTGTTCTGGCAGAGCTGGGCGCTGTATGGCACTGAGTGGCTGAAACGCTGCTCTCAGTCACTGGTTCTGCAGAGCTGCTCTTAAACTGCAAAGCCTGACTCATCTTGGTACCCCTGCCTGCTTGCCAACAGCTGCCTGGTAAGTCTTTTCTCTGTGCAGTATAAATCATTACCGAGCTGTCTTCTCCTCGGTTGCTCACCCTGCATCTGAGCCAGCCCCTGCTACCGCTGGGGTCACGGTTGTGCTGTCTATCCCTGCGGCTGCCCGCAAGCCCTGACATGTCCCACGCAGCCTGCGAGGAGAGCTGTGTGGGGCAGCCGCTTCCCGGGGAGCAGGGCCATGGAGGAGGCGGCACTGTGCCCCCTCGCAGCTGCCTCAGGGATGCTCTGTCAGGCAGCTGCCTGCGCCTAGGCAGCCAGCACCCCATGCACCCCACGCTTAGGGTGGTTTCACAGACGTCTTCTCCTTCGCAAAGATGTTGCTAATGCTGAGGGAAACAAACGACAGTCTGAATTCATCGTGGGGTGCTGGGAGCAGGAGCAGGCGCTTAACTCACCTTCACATGGGGTGAGATTTCCCTGTGGTCCTACACTCCCTGCGCTCACCACAAGCCCCTGTCTGCATGCTGGTGGCTGCGGGGCTGCTCGGTCAGGAGCCGGCTGCTCAGTCAGGAACCAGCTGCCTGGGGACATGCCAGGGCAACGCTGTGTGTGGGGCTGCTGCCGCAAACCCTGGTACAGCGGTGCCTGCAGCAGCCTGGCATGCCCACCCCACCGCAGGCTAGCCACAGCTGTGTGCCAGAGCTGGGTCCAGCTCTAGCACTTCGACTTGAAGAAAATTCCCACCTCTAAAGACTGATGCTTTCCCTGCGAGCACATGTTGGCTGTTATACCCTCCATCTGTAATCACCATGTCCAAAGGTGGAGGGTCCGTTATATTTGGTATGTGAAGAGTGACTTGTACCTAGTCGTTAGAGACAACTCTCACTGAAGGAGAGTGAATAGTTTGCTGTGACAGTCTTCCTCTTTGGTGGCTCCTCATAGAAGTATGGACTCAAAACTAAGGAGCAAATCTCATTTGCCAGTTCTTGGTGACATTCCTGCCGGTTTGTTTAGCCATTTCTGGATATAGCTGTATAAGGCACGTTGCAAAACCTGGGAAAACCACTCTGCTGGGCAGGGGTCAAGCCCAACAGGGTGTGATAAAGAATTGGAAGGCCTGGATAATTTTGATTGACTTCATATTTGGACTGAAATAAATTCTTGGATGTTTAAACTGTGAAGTTTCAGTGAGAGGTCTGCCGGGAAGCAGTAAGGACCTCCTAGGTTGTGAGGGTGGTTCACAAGGGAGACAAAGAGGAATCTCTCCTTCCCCCTCCTATTTGCTTCCCATGTGCTGCACCCACCCCTGGAAACAGAGCATGGGCTGAGAACACTTTGGGTCACAACCCCTCATCACCTTGTGTCTGTGCAACGTGTTGATGGCAGGCTGGTCACCCAACACACTGGGCATCCTATGCAAATAATAAGAGAGCAATATTACTCTTTAATGACTGCTGATCTGCCATTGTAAATGAGACACACACAGACTGAGTGTGGTATGAAGGATATTTGTTTTATTAATTCTGTGTCTACTTTTTCTGTGAGACATTGACTTTGTAGTACCTGCAAAGAAGAGACCAAGGGATTTCAACCAGCTCCAACCCTTCCCTCTCAGCCTCTCCTGTTCTGACTCACCTTCTCCTTGCCTAATTGTTCTGTTTTGGCCCAAATCTGTTCTGTGAGTGTGCCCAGCTTACAGCAAACATCTCCACCGTTAGCACGGGCAGGGAAGCAGTAGTGTGATGCTGTTGTCAGCGGATGGTTTATCTAGTTGTAATTCCCTTGGCTCTAGCTCTGTGAGTGCTTTTACACAGACCTCATTTTGCAGGGGTGGCAAGGGGAAAGGTCAGTATTTATGAATCATTTCCTCCTGGCTGTGGCAATGAGGTTGGTTTGCGGAATGAGTCACAGAAGAGCAGCCCAGAGAGGTGACAATCTCCAAGCAAAAGCCCTTCAGGTCCTAAGTGACCCTTGGACATTGCAGCCAAGTTACCATCATCATTTTTCATCCCTGGTCACAAATATCTTTGTTTACTTAAAATTGTAGGTATTGTATGCCATGTATGTGAGAAACCCTGCTTCTTCTGGAAGCATTGCAAGGACTCACATGTATCACTGCCTGGATGGCAAAGCAAGTATCCCATAGAGAAAAGATGGAGGGAAGCCTAGTATGCCTTCCTCTGTTAGGAAGATGGGCTTTTGTTTGAAATGCCTGTTTGTTATGGAAGGGGAAAGATTTTCCAAAGGGGAGTAAGCCAGTAAAACAAAGTAGTTGAGGCTGGACTGATTACTCCTTGGAATGAAATTTCTGCGTTAGTGCAGAAGTGATGCTGCTGCAGGCTTTGCCTGTGTTTTAACACTAAGGAGCCAATATGGTACCACTGTGTTACGAGCCGCAGAAACATGGAGTAAGCCCATCCCCACAGTGCAGAGCATAAAAACTAAAAGGACTGAGAGGCTAATAGAAGTTGTATGTGACCCTCCTCAACGCTTTTGAAATCGCATCAGCAAATTACCACCCGAAGGATGCATCCTCTCACTCAAGAGATAGTTTTAGTGCACACTCTCAGGAAAAATTTAAGTCCTTGTATTAAAATGTTTTCCAGAAGAGCTGCCCAGCTGCAAGCTCTAAAATGTTCAAAACTTCCTCCAGAGCAGAGTTATTTATTTTTACTGCCCTGTTTCCCCCATACTCTCTATTGCTGCCATTAGGACTACCAGGAGCTGTGGCGGTAAGTCAGACTGCTTCTTCACCAGACCCCTCTGAGGTTTCCAGCATATCCCTTCGTCCTAGCATGCATGTGGCTGGAAGCACCAGGACAGGTGGAGAGAGCTGGGGCTGGGCTTTCTTGGGGGCCCAGCAGGGTACAGCCACATTTGATGGAGCGGAGCCTGACCATCCCTGGCGCTGCCCATGCTGCAAATGCCTGGTCCCTCTCGGCTGTCGGACATCTGCGAGGGAAGTGAGCCCATCCCGTCCCCACCCTGGTGTGGGAGTGCTCCTGCTGAAGCCGGAGTCATGTATCTCCCCGTTTGTCCAGATGGAGGGCAGAGGTCTGAGGGGCTAAAAGTAGAAGGGGAGTGTGTCGGCTGACGGCGATTCCTGCGTGAGCCACTTCCAAATAATATTCCCAGCTGTTTCCCTGACAGGGCATCCATCTGAGCATCGTCCTGGAGCTGCACGGGGCTTTATGCTCGGCCTTTCACACTGCCGCCATGAGGCCGTGGCCTTACAGAGGTAACTGTCAGTGTAAGACAGGAAATCTAATTAAAAGGGAGACGAGCTACAAGGGGGTAACATATGGTGCATTCGCTTTCAGCAGGCAGAAAAGGCAGGCAAGGGGAGGGCTTGATCCCAGGGCTCGCTCCCGGGGCTCGCTCCAAGGCACAGGAGGGCTAGGAGTCTCAGACCTCCCGCCAAGGCTGTTTCTGACCATGCTGTGCTTGCTGCAGCGAGCATGGGGCAAACCAGCAGCCCTGTCTCCGCGGCAGAGGTAGTGACAGGCCGAACCACGCTCTGCCACCTGCAAAATATGCCCCTGGCTGCCCTTGAGAAATTGTGCTGTATCACACCCTGTGGCAATAACTTATCTTTGGCCAAAGTGGCTCCATGTACAGTCATCTGAGGGCTGCCAGCCAGGAGGAGGACCCCAGCAGCGAAGGGTCTGCAGTGCTACCAATGGGATGCTGCCAGCTGAGCCTGCCTGGAGACCCCACCTGCCTTGGCAGCTGGTGATGCTGGGGGCTGCCCAAGAAAGCGTTGTGCTTGTGCGTTACGGCCCTCCCATTGTGTCAGGGCTTTGCTGGGCTCAAAGCAGGAGCATCTTCTGCAGCATCTCCCTGCGTGGGGATGGTGCTCACCGAGGCAGAGTGGCCGCACGGGGAGCTGGGCTGCGGGCAGGCTCCGGCTGGCTGGTGCGCAGGTGGTGGTGCGATCCTGCCCGTGGTTGAGACCGGAGAGGCCAACAGCATAGCAGGGGGAGGAGGCTTTCTTTAAGGACAGAAAGCACAAAACGAACTACCCCCTGTGGCTTCCTGTGAGCACAGTGGGCAATTGCAAGAGGGGTTCCCCCAGCTGAGCAGGTCTCGCTGCCACCCTGCTGAAGGTGACTGACGCTTCCTTGTTTTTAAATAACTGTCAGTATGAAGTCTCAGCGTTTCACACATCTGAAGGCCAGATCATTTCCTCTGAAAGCAATCTATAGCCACCTCCAATCACGGCAGAAAGACAAAGGTTGTCTTAATAATGTAACGTCCTATGCTGGATGCTTTTAGTGCCGATGGCTGCATTGCGATTAACAAAGAGGCACCCCAAATCGCAATGGCAGTTGTCACACGTGCAGGAAGGTATTGTTCATCCTCAGGGATTTAGAGCTCTGTGGCGTAGTATTAACAAATATAATCCCTCCATTCAGTTTAGGAATTTAAGACTTTCTCATATATCTTCAGTATACTCAGAACAGCTCACTGTAATTCACAGGAAAAGCTTGAATGTGAAACACATGTTTCAGCAGAGTTTTAAATCCTTACAGTCAACATTTGGCTGGAGACAATTATTTTTATTTCCCTCAGGAGCTTATCGATACTGTTGTTCACGTGAGCAGTAACTCTTGGAGGTTTTGCTTCCTTTGTGCCTACTGAAAGGCAGCGGGTTTATCTTACTGAGCTGATCAGCATTAATTGAGAAAGGGATGTCAGACAATTTTGAAGTTGCACAATGCTTTTCCAGGTCATACTGTGCCCAGTTTCTTAACATTCCAATTTTCTGATGGGTACCCACAAGTCAGTAACAAGAAATGACTGTACTTCAAAAATCCTCCCACATTTTAATTTTTTCCCAGCTATTTGGCATGTTTTTCTTTACATGACTTGATAGTGAATCCTCTGATTTGAACACAATATTCAAGACTTTCTACTTTAAATATGTTACTAGCATTAAAGACACATATGTATGGTCATGGTCAGTACTAGCTCGTCTATTCTGTATGATCACTCTTTGGATCTTTGTGTAAGCTAAAAATGATTTTTTCTTTCAGCTTTCCTTTTCAGCTTGTCTTCTTTCTTTGGTTGAAATCTCTTGTCATAAACCTCTTTGGAGAAGGCAGGGTGAACACTCCATCTGTCTTTAAAACCGCACAGCTCTTGGGAGAGTGTGGTCCTGCTCTTGAGTGTGAATAAAGCCAGTTCAAGCACTAGGCATTGGACATGGGAGGAGGCAGCAGATGGGAAGACGTGCCCAGGGTGGAAATTCTTTGTGCAAAGGGTTCTGAGCCTTCAAATCTGTTTCGTTTTAAGTGTGAAGAGCAGGATCCCACTCCTAGAATTCAGGTGCCATTTTTTGTACCATGGATTTCCCCTGTGAAATGGCTGTTTTTCTTGCTGTCCCCACCTTCTGTGTCCTGACACATTGTCAGAAGAAAGCATTCAGACAAGTGCTGAGGCATTTCCTGAGCCTGTAACCCTGCCTCCTGAGGGACCACTAATCTGATCCAGTTGAAATCTTGAGTACCAAGTGTCAATGTGTCTCATAGACATACTGTGTGCAATTTTGAATGCTTCTTTACTGCACTGAATAAAACACTTGAAATGTTCCTCTCTCTGTAACCGCCTGGCAGCAGGGGCATTTTTGCTGTAATATTATGTATCACACGTTTAAATATAACAACATCATATATAGACTCTGTATATATGCTGATACTGTATACACACAATGTATATTTTAAAACTATTAGTAGCTGTTTTCAGCTTTTGGAGGACGGAAGGAGCTCTCATCAGCAATGAGCCTTGTGTGGCTGGAGCAATGATTTTAAACTTGTGGTCTATGGGTAACTGAAAGATCTTCAAAAAGGGACTACAAGAAAAAACAAAAGCCATTAGGCTTAAAAATCTCTGCCCAGGGCTCTGCTCATCATGGACTGGAAAAATCTTACAGGACTGGAAGCTTCAAGAGGTTGAAATGCATTAGTTTGTGGCACTGTTTCTTTTGCTTTGTAAGTGTCCCTGGGCTATTCAATGAAGTGGCATCAGGACAACTGATATGCATATATTTTAAAAGAAAATTCTTCCCAACTATCCTCGTCCTATTAAGGCATGTCCCAGGGTTGTCACTCCTTTGTGTATACTCTGCCTGACCAATTTCACCCATCCACTTCTGTGGAAGCTACCTAGGTTTCTTGTAAGAGAAAAATAAACTGAGCTCTTAAGCTGAAGTTGCACCAAGTCTAATCTCCAGCCAGCAAATGTTTTCTTCTTCTTTTAATTTGATTTATTTTTTGTCCCAGCCCAGTATATTGTTTCATTGCATGGAGAAAATGTTAGCGCAGTGGGTTGGTAGAACACCTGTTGCGTAAATCTTGGTGATTTTTATAATGGGAACTCCTGCTGGCAGAGACAGCTGTGTCTCACATTTAAACACAGAGTATAAGGTATCCAAGGAGGAAGGAGAGAAAAAAAGGCTTAGCATAAGAAAACAATACATCAGCGGCCAGAATCTGTTGTCAAGATTTATAAGCTGAATGAGTTACAGTTGAAGTGGATATTAAAAGAAAACCATTCTGTTCCTAGAAGACAAAGTGTGTTTTCTTATAGGGATTCCCAGAGGACTTTGCATTTCTGACAACGGATAGAGTGGACAGCTGGTCCACATAAAAATGTAAGTGCTAATTAACCTATCTGACGCGTTACACCCAGAGAATATTTAACAATGCTGAGGAATACTGGCAAAATTTGGGGGGCTCCCTTGCACAGTGTCAAATTCTTCTAACTTGCTATGCAAGGTCCTCAGTCTTGTTATTTTGGCAAGATCCTTGGCACAAGGAAGGAAAGCAAGGACTGTTGCCTTCATCATCAGAACTTTGCAAAACTTGGGGTATTTTTTTTCCATTGCAGTTCAGCCTTCTCCTCCTTCTCTCCACCACAAACGCCAGTGCCTCGTGGCAGGAGCAGAGCCACCAAGCCAGACATCTGCTGGCCCTCCAGACAGCCCTGTTCTGCATGAGTTATCCCCCTGATGAGGGTGTTTGCACTGGCAGGACCTCACCCACAGCAATAGTTGTGGCTTGGGGCTGCTGGTATTGGGCATGTGTTGGTCCTCTCTGGCAGAAGTGGGATGTAAAGGCTCTCTTCACCTGGTTGGTTAGTTCATAACTTGCAAGGCCATGAGGCTGCCAGCTTGACTGGACTCTGGATTGGAGATAAGAACAAGACCTCTCAGCCCTGCTGAGTAGATATTTTTGGCTCTGTCCACAGCAGTATGGTGTGAATCCCATGGGGCATCTAAAACTGGAGAACAAAATTTAAGTTGAAAGAGTTAACCCAGCACAGTGAGCTGCTGTCAGAAGCAAACACGTTACAGTAAAAAACCAACTCTTTGAGCCCGCAGTGGAAATTTTGTCTACGCACAAAGGGGAATTGGGCCTTCAGGGAACAGCCTTACAAGCAAATTAGAATAACACTGTAGGAAGGGTGATGTATGAGAGAGGTCAATGTTTGCAACCAGATCAGAGTGGACTTTTTCCTGGAGTGTTTGATTATTTGTGCTATTGCTTAGATCATGTCAAGTTTACTCAAACATAGTCGTATAGTGTTCTCCAAAAGCTTATCCCAAATATTTTAATTCACTTATTTCTCTCATCCGCTTCCCTTTCCTCTTCCATTTCACTATTACAGATGTCAATTCAACAACTAAAGTATGTGGGCAGAACAATGAAACTATTCTCTTGTAAAAAATAAGAGATTATTTCATTCTCCTGCTATTAACTTTAAAAGAAAAGGCCTTTTGTACCTTTTATACAAGCGTGTGCAATGATACAATTGTATACCTCATCTCCTTAACTTCAGAGGAAATGATTCATGAAGGAGAGTATCTGGTTGGAAAGACTGCCAGTATACCCTGAAATTCCTTTTACCTCGTAACTTCTTTCAAGCGAGAAAAAGTAATTCCTAAGCATGATGTGACACCTGGTAACCAGGACTGAGCTGCTTCTCTCCCCCTTTATTCTACTCCAAAATCCTGGCTGGGCTGTGACACGGTCCAAGTAGTTCTCCATCTATTTAGGTACATGATCTAATTTTCCTTATTTTCCACATTACGTTTTTTCTTATGAGGGTAGGTGAATGAGGATGGAAGAAAAGGCTAGGATCAAGTGAAGAAAAAATGCATTTTTTTGGGAAAAAAAGCAATATAATTTTGAGGTTTTGCCTGATGTACTATCTATGTAGACAAATGCATAAGAAAAGAAATAATCTTTTTGATGTAAACTGTTATTTTTCGTGTGACAAAAACATTTCTATTGCTACTGTAAACGGTGACGGTAAGAACATGTATACCGTGGCACTGAAAACATGGGTTGTGTCTTTCTAATCAGAAGACGTTGTGATTTTTTCATGCCTTGAATTATTTTCTTTCCACTCACGGCATGCGACGTGGACTTCTATGAGTATTTCAGCATCACTCCACATTCCACGAAGGTGCATTTCACATAAGGCCAGCTGGGTTTAGTGCCAGACCTTTCAGGCAGCTTATCAGGACAAGAACAATAAAATCCTGTTGGATACGGCTTTCACCCTTCCAGTTGTTCTCCCCTTCTCCATATACCTCTTGTCTCTGACTTCTTTCCCTACAGCAATTCACACCATGTACTTGGCCATCCTGGAAATGTGGAAGAGCTGACATGTCTCCAGAGTAGAAGAATTTTAATTTAGCACAGAAATGCCCTCCTGGATTCTGTGCTGGTGCCAGCAATAGCTGTGCTGTGAGGATACAGCCCTGTGGAAGGTGGACATAGATCTGGTGCCAGGGAGCTGTGAAGGGCCACCAGGGCCACTCTGGCCCTATGGTTGGGCTGGTAGCACTCCAGGAAGGTGTTTGCACCCCAAAACTCTCTTGCCCAGTGTGCCTTGTTCAGGGATAGCTGTGAAAACAAAGGAAACAATTTCTTTTTGTTCTCGTGGAGCAAATTTAGGTTTACATCCGTTGTTGATGGCTGCTCCGTGTAATAGGGCGGGCGTGGCGGTGCTGGCTGGCATTTGGACCCCGTTAACGGCTGCGTGGCTCCTGGGCATGAATCATGCGGCACATTGATAAGGACGGACGTTACTCATCAGAATACCATGGGCCCGATGCAGCAAAAGTGTCACGGTCTATTTTGAAAACGTTATCCCACGCTCATTTCCTTGTACATCGGGCATTAGTCTCAACAATAATCCGCTAAAATAGTACATTACTTGTTTCTAAGAAAGATCTTCTGCTACTTGCTGTCTTTCAGCCGGGTTTCATTCTTGCATGACCACCCGTAATAGGGATTGAATTCAATTCAGGGATTCAGTAGGGATTGGATGAAGCCAGTTGGTAGCCAGCCTCTGAACACAGAGCTGCTCATCCGCGTCCGGTGGCAAGAGCTTAGTCTGCCCTGCCAACACGCCTGTGCACTCCCTCCTGTGCCCGGCCTTCATGGGGGTTTAACATTTCTGCCCAGGTTTTATTCAGAGGATGATCTAACTGACCACAGTTCATTTCGTCTCTTATTTCAGATCTTTGCACCATTCAGGTCACGACCGGTATTCATATTAGCACAATACTTGGGTTTTAACTAAAAACTGGCCCGTGTGACTGATCAGAGTCTTGCAAATAATATCATAAGATGAACAAGGGAAAGGAACAGAACCTACTTTATTTGAGACTAGATTTTGACATCCTTCTGGTGAACAATAATGAAGCCTTTGAATAGTCCTGTTACATCCATTTTATTTATTTCTGTGGATCTACTTCCAAGGCACGACTCACTGCAGCATAATCTGGGCCTTTATTATTTAATACCTTTTGCTGACAAGGAAGCTTAATGCTCCAATCCTCCAAGTATTCTGAATATTTCATAGCTTGTCTTTGTCCTGATCTCTCCATCTTCCCTTGAAATGTGGCTATAATTTGGCTACTAGATTGCAAAGATGGATTTATAATTTCTTAATCTTTTTCCTAAACTCTTGAAGAGGTCACTGATTATGTGTGATGCATCTTTCAGAGACAACAAGTCTTTTGCTATTTTAGACCAATATTTAAGCATGTAATTACATCTGTGTTGCAGGCTGATGACCAGTTACTGTTTAGCTTACAGTTATGATCATATCTGAACTTATTCTGGCCTTTTTGCATCAGGAAAGCACTGTCAACCAACTAAACTTGTCTGTCCACTGGGAAATACTGTATCGTTTCCATTGTGTTAGGTAATCTTGAGCCTCATCTAAAAGTGAATCCAGCGTGCCCGAGAATATCACAGTATTTGACACAGTCTGTGAGAGAATCTCTTTACAATCACTCTTCCTTTCTGTGTGTGTGCAGCTGATGGGGAGTTGGAAGGGGGCTCCTGCCTCAGCACCGTCCCAAAGAGCAGTGACTGTGCTTTCTGCACAGAGGGAGTGGAGTGGCAGCACTTCTAAATGCTCAACTTTTAATTTTGCTTTTTGATTATTGTGCGTATATTTACCTGCACATGCACGTATGCGAGTTTCTGAGCCACTCGTTCATTCCTCAGATGACGCTGTAAGTCCTGAGACAGCTGGAGGAATAAAATGCTAAATGAAGGATGGAAGAAACAAGGCCATCTGTATTATGCTGTCAGGCTAGAAAGTCTCAAGGCGCACCAGCGTTTTGTAATATCAGCTCTTTTGATATATTTAGGGCATCACCATCATTATGTTCATCCATGTATACATTTAAATTTGCCTTGGTTCCAAAGTGTGTTGATGGAATCCCATATTCAAAGGAGAAAAGCTCACAACCTTCAGGGAATGCCTGGAGAGAAAACTCAAACCATCTCGTATCAGAGGTGCAAATGTGGCCCCTCCAACCCCATATGTCCTACATGTCTTTGTGATGGCACTGGGTGACAAAACTTCTCCTGAAAGGCTCCAGCATCCCTGTTACAATGGTACAAGGGAGTTACAAGTGCCTGAAATCAAACTGCCAGCCAAAGAGGAGAAAGCAGAGGCAGACCTGAGTGGGTTGGTGGGATGCGGACAAGATAAACAGCAGATATCCAGAAGGAAGAATGTGAATGCAAGGAGTTGGATCAGAAGACATAGTGAGCTTAGACCTCTCCTGTACAATCACAGACATACACAGGGGCCTACTGATGCTTATATGAACATACTCTGCTGGAATTTTTACCCATATTTTACCTCACACCTTATAAAGAAGAATTTCCCCAGCTTTTCAAATTCAAATTCTTTGAGAATGATAGAAAATGCTGAAGTCTTGCAATAAAACACATTACCATAAAAAATGTTTTTGGCCAAACCACACAGGAAACATCACTCTATGTTAGCATCCAAAATAGCTGAAAAGCTGTAGTCTTAAGAGCTGACCTCAGAAATCATGTGTGCATGTTTGAGGATAAGCGCTAAGTCAGTCCTTAGAAGCAGAGAGTTTGCAGGAGAAACTCTCAGCTATACTCAGGGCTGCTGTATGTGTTTGGCAATGTGCCTCATTTGCTGTCTTTAAGTAAATTCCCCTTTGCCTTCCTTATAGGAAGGGGAAAAAGCCAAGGAACAGCCTGTTGGAAGTCCTGGCTAAGGCAGGGAGGGGTGTATGTGTGTTCTGTTTATATTAACCTGTGGAAATACTATGAATTCAGGTTGAAATGTAATCTATTAAATCAACAATATTTATCTTTACTCTTCAGATTTCATTTTCAGTCTTGGTTTTGAACATAGTTCCCTATTAACTTCCATGGTGAGGTGGAATTGGAAGTTATCTGCCTAAAAAAGTTGAGGGAAGTATTCTTTTTCACCCTTGTTTATAAACACTAAATTTGTTGTTTTAAATCCACTGCACCTTAAACAATGCCATTCTGGCCCTATTCTTCTGAGGCAGAGGGGTCAGCCTCTCAAGGCATATGGAGGAAACTTGTTCTTTTGTTCTTCCCAGCTGAAGAGAATTGGTCATTTTTAGTGTTCCCTGACATCTTTTCACCCCTGTTCTCTCAGATACACCCTGCGTCTTTTCCTCTCCTGCTCTGGTTTCGTATTCATGCCTACAGCAGAAGCACTCAGCAGGCTGCAGAGTATTCAGAGAGCGTAGGCAGACTTGGTGCTTTCTCAACCCAAAGAGACATATTCATCCTTGACTGAATCCCATTAGCTTAATGCATTATGTGCATTAACTTTTGCTATGCTCTCCTGGGTACTTGACACAGTTCATGACATTAAATCCAATTTCTAGAGCTGTAAATGTAAACTGGTGTTCCTGGTGGTCATGTTCCAGTGATATTTGTATAGATGGATGCTACAGTCTGATTTGTATATCTGCTGTTGTAAGCTTTAAGTCTTCCAATGCAGTAGCTTGCAGGGTCTGAAAAAGAGGTTTACAGGCAATTTAAGAAAACAAGAAAAAATCAGAGTGGCCTTAAGAAGGAATTAACATAAATTTGTATTGCTGTGCCTATATATTTTTCTGCCAATGTATTTTCTGTATGAAATACAAAAGCTATGTACTGATTATGTTTGCTGTCACTTGGCCGCAGCCGTTTCGATCGTCACACGAAGACATCTATCTGCTAGCTTGTAGCCCGCTTTCACTTACAGGGAGAAACCAGCGTTTCAGAATTTTTACCAGTGTAAAAATTAAGTCAGGCTTGTGTGAATTGATAAATCATGGCATCACTTGGTTTTGGTGATAAGGCAAAGCTGAAGCGCAAAGCAGCAGCTGCTCTGTGCTCTCAGATGGAAATCCAGCCTTGTTTCTTTGCCCCTTTTCCTGAGTCTGGGAGCCCTCCCCTCCTGTGTCCCAATGCCAGTAAGCACTGCCATTTCTTTTTTCTCTAGCCTCTCTCTTCTGCTGGATTCTCCTATCCCTACCAATCATCTCTTTTTCAAAGTGAAATAGTATTTTTCAAAAATTTTAAGCTGCCAGCATTGCTGGAGGTAATTACCAAGCAGGTCTTTAATTAAGGAAGAGAAGGCACGGTAAGATGCGGTGGATGAAAGCTGGAGGTAGACTAACTCAGAGCAGAAATACGGCACACGTGTAACTTTTATACCCCAGGGACAGGAGGCAGGCATGGGGGAGCAGGGCACCTAGGGGTGCTGCAGGCTACTCTGCCCATAGGTTGGTGGCCCTGAGGCACGTGCTGTGCCCAGGGATGTGCTGCAGAGGGACTTCTCAGGTCAACAGGGAGCACAGGAGCTCCCTCTCCCCTACCACCTGTCTTCACATTCACACTATATGTACTGCTGGTCATCTCCCAGTCTGGTCAGCCCATGAGCTACCTGTGTAAAGCTAAAGTGTGTTCATTGCCCTATACTGAGGACCAGCTGTGAGTTGCTGAGCGCCGCTCTGATTCTGCAGCAGGAATATGCAGGATTTCCCAGATTTTGGCACTTTCTTCAGTGGAAGCAATAGAGCTTGCAGTGGAGTGCACATGCTCCCAAAACATGAGCTCTTGTGCTAGGTGCCAGGACACTCAGGACTTCAGCTCTGTACAGGGAATTAATCCTAAAAGCATGGCACAAATTGCAGACCCAATCGTAAATTCCTCAGAATTTTAAAAAAAGTTCCTAATTTGGGACTTGGTACTATTATTCTTCATCTCAGCCTAAAAGTAACTTTTATGGGGAAATGTTAGAGACAAATCTTTTCTATTTTTCACTAAACAAGCAATATCAAAGAAGCGGAAGCATGAACCAGGTTTCGCAAGCAGGCTGTGTAGCAGACAGATAGGCTTGTATGACAACGTTGTATCTCTCTCACATACACACACACACACTCATTGACAGAGTCATTCCTAACCTATTACAGAATGTGTTTCTATGTCAGCTCTTGTATTTTTAGCATTTATGTTTGCAATACTGATTTTATGTCCTGCTGTGCGGAGGAGACATAAAAGCAGCAGCCCTTTGGGAATGCAGAAGTATCTCGCTGTCTTCCTTCACATACGATACTCTGTTTTGAAAATAGTAACAAACAGATATTTCTTACCTCTCAAACCTAGTGTTTGGGTTTTGCTGCAAATAGGTAACTTACAGGGAACAAAGCTAGGACTCTATATACTCCTCCAGACTGCAATTATTTCTTTGTAATTAAAAAATCACTCCCTTGCTGTTTCACTCCTTCAGGATAATTATTTAATGTAAATGAGTCCTTCTTGCACAGACACTGCCTCTCTTTCTCAGGCTTTTCATCTTTGCCAGGGCTGATTAAAAAGCCCGTCTATGACTGAGAGCTCAGCTCATGTTTGGGAATAAAACTGAAATCTAATGTTGCAATTGCAGCAGGATAAAGGGCTTCTTTGTGCTCCTCCGCACATGTTTGAATGCTGAAACCTGGCTGCCCTGGAGGCTCACCCCCTCGTGGGTCAGGAGGCCAGGACGTGCCCCTCTCCTGTGGGGGACATGCTGTTGCTGCTGGGCACAAGCCCTACCCTGCAGCACCGAGAGGGAAACCTGGTCCAGCCTGGAGCATCCGCCTGGGCCGATCGACATGCCTCATATTTAGTTTTCCCACTTGAACAAGAGGTTGGAGGAGCTGTTCCTGCTTAATTGTTTTCCTTGTCTTGATAGCAGATTGGTGTTACAAGGGAAACTGGAGAGCTACCCTCAGGCAACATTTGGTAGACATAGTTTTCAGGTTAAGGACATGTAAAACACAGGCTGGGTAGTGGTGGTGGTTAAATAGCAGAGCACCCCCGCAGCCTCACGTGTGTCGGATAACAGTGAGCACAAGAACGGTTTCACAAAACCCATCTATATCCTCTCACCACGTTCCCTCTTGTGCGTTATCCCCTCTCCCAGGGTGCCTCCAGGTTTCCCATCTTGTAGGCAAGGAGCCTTCTGATTCCCACTCACCTTCCACCGGTCTGTTAAACTTCCTGCAGATTGCCTCAGTGTTGCCAGGAGCCTGTGAGAGCTGGTTCCCTGGCCTGCCCCATCTCTGTTTTGAACCTTTCTGGGTGGGACTGTGCCCATGGGGATGCTGTTGGGAGCCGGTGGCCAACGCTGCTGGGAAACTCAGATCCCCATGACCATGGGTGAGGAAGAGATGTAAGGGAAGGTGAAGGAATGAGGGTTCCTCTGAACCAAGATCCCCCAGATTTGAAGACTAACCTTCCATGCCATTGCACTTCAGGTAGTTCATCACAGGGGAGTCAGATGCCAAACGAGTGTAACAATAATGAGCTTTGTCCTACTCTCACGGGGGAGAGAGTCCTGATGATGCCAGTAGGAGAAAGCTGGACCTTAGTGATGTTCTGAGACTCAGAGTGACAGAAATGCAGAGGCAGAGAGACTTTGCCCTTGGTGCGACTGGAGTCAAGCCTAGGTTCTTATTTTGGGATGTTTTGTTTAAACTGGGACTGTAGGGTTAGTAGGTGACTTTTGTCTTATTCACCCTGATGTCCTCATCACATACCAGGTTTCCTGTGGACACTGTTAACCACCGTCTGTATAGACACATGTAACAGCATACAGCCATCTCATGTGGGAAAGTAGCCTTGTAAAAAAGAGGGACAAAAGGACTATTTCCATGTTTCAGTGCTCAAACAACACACTATGTAGCAACTTCCACTATTAGATTGTGCAGGGGAGAAAAAAAAAAAAAAATATAAGAGCTTTTCCTTTTTTCCAGATTTCCTTGTCAAAAAACCTTCTCACTTGGAAATGGATTTTAACTGTCCTGTGCTGGAGGAGGGTCTCAGAGGAAGGATCTAATCAGAGATCTCTTCTGTGAACAAATGGATGCATTTGGGGATTCTGAACTGACCTTATGTCAGGACACTTCTACCACAGAGATGAAATTTCTGAAATTATTTAATTTGTTATAGGGCATGCATGTGTAATTCAGTAAGCATTTGAACAAGAATTAATTATGCAGGGATCGTTTGTAACCCGATAATCTTTGGAAGTCTCTCAAGTTTTACATAGTCTGTACTCAGGATAAACTCTAATTCAAGCAAATGAAGGTGAAACTGCTATAATTACTTCAAATTGGGCCACAGATATTAACTAATCGGTTGATATGGTGTTCAAATTCCAAGGTCTTTAAGGACTATGGAGTTTGGAAGGGGCTTTAGCAAAATTCAGTCATGTGTTGAGCACATAAAGAATAAAGTTCACTCCTTGTAATTTTGCCAGGAATATTTTCTCAAATGACTGGCGTTTAGGCAGACAAACGAACAGGACTCACCTCAGTACCACTCTAGAATTATCAGCGAAGAAATGCAATCTTAAAAGGCCTTGCTAAAATGCTAATTGATCTTAGAGATGCCTAAAATTGCAAGGGCCTCAATGAAGTGCCTGGACGGATGTGTGCCAGCAGTGGCATGTCCCTAGCCAGCTGGACCTAAACCAGCTCTCACCCATGACCTGCCCAACCATGCTGGTTGGATCCTGTATTGGACCCACTGAGGCTTCTCGTGTCCTTGTGTAACAACAGCTGATGTTGGGCCCTGGAGGGGATGGAGTGAAGAGCTGCCTATTGTTGGGGCATGGTCTTGTGGGGGAGTCTAGCCTGTACTGTCCTGAGCTGGCTTTACTGATGTTCATCCTAAGTGCTTCTCCATCTATGTATTCATTAAAGATCCTGCTTGATGATTAGGCTTGTGACCTTGCCTGGTCAAATGGACATCTTGAAATTATGGAATATATTGGTCTTTCTGTAAAACTTATCATGCCCCTTTAAATTGTTGATGTTTCTCTTTATCCCTGGACTGCTCAGCTGTGTTCTACTTCATCAGTGAGTATGCATGACATGCAGTTGACTCTTGAGTGGCAAGGTGTAGGCTGCATAATGCAAACTTTGGTTGTGATGTGTTTGCGACCTGCTTTTTATGAATATTCTTTAAGAGTTTCTAAAACATGAATGTCTAGTGAGCATCCCAGTAAGAAAGCAAATTCACCAAATGTTTGGGGAAGAGAAGACAAAGAAGACATAACAGCAAAAATTATTTCAGCTGCTAGCATGAATGAAATATTTTGTATTTAAAACATTTTGTGTTTTAATTATCTGCCTGGGTTTTAATCTTTTTTCAGGAGGTGACTAGAATTGTAGGCACACCAGCAGATGGGGATTAATTAATTCTGTACGCAGAAAACAGCGTCACCTTCTTGCAACTTAGTCTGTCATGCTGTGAACAGTCAGGGTCCAATTTCTCAAGCTGGTAGACAAGTCAATATGCACATATGCTGTTGACTGAGTTTCCAAAGCACCTTGGTAGGCTCACTGTCTAAATCCTCTTGGATTTAGTGGGAGAAAAATCGTATATTCATAGAAGGACTTGCATCTCTATGACTGTCTTCACAAGGGGACTCTCTTCTTTATGGTCTATACACAGTGGTTTTCACTTTACATAATGAAGTCATTTTCTTGCTTAGTTTCTGCCTTGCCTCATCACCTTCCCAGCCCTCTCTGCCCAGTGCTCTTGTTTTGCAGGAAGGAAGGGGAGGAAGTTTTTTCACCATGGTCTCTCTATGAGTGTTCTAGCTCCAAGGCCAAAAGTCAGGAGTTACCACATCTCTTGACATTGCTTTCTGAGGCAGCATTTTTCATTAGCTGTCTGATCATACATTACATTCCATTATATACTCTTTTATTAACAGACAAAATATGTCATAGAAATTCTGTGTTAGAAACATCACTGAAAAATTGCTAATTTTATTGAAATAGTCTCCTCTTCGTCTTTCTAACATCCTTTAGATCACCCTGGGTTAAACAAGACTGCTAACGTGCGCTCTGTTTACAGAGAACATGGAGATGCAGCCCTCCATGGCCCATGGGACATGTTCATCCTCAGAAGGGGGTTGTTGCTGTGGCTCAGTGGCTATTGGGGCGCTTCATCTGAGAAAGCAGCAGGAGCTGTCCCTTGCCTGTTAGCATCTTCTTAGGTACCTACACAGTGTCTGCTAAGGATCCCATTGTGAGGTGCTAAACTCTTCTTCTGGGTTATGCGTGAGGATTTGCTCTTAACCTTACTCTGTGAACTCCCAATGTAGAGCTGGGCATTCACTTGCTAGGCACAGGAATACAACATTAAAGTCTTTGAGAGACTGGCAGGAGTCTTACTAACAATGAAACCTCATGGAAAATCCCCCAAGGCTTTTCCATAGATTTAGGCCCTTAATTACCTAGATATAGCTATTGTTCAGGTACAAGGACAGCTTTGTGTATCTTCTCCAAGCTCAATGACACAACTGATTAATACAATGCAGGTTTCTAAGACTGAAGAAGACTTAAAGTATTTTGTGCTGATTTTTTATCTATGGAGAATGGCATTTGCCAAACAGGATCACTGGTGTATATATACATCTATAGGGTGTGCTTTGACGGTCCTCCTCAACCATCATCTTTCCTTGATACTTGGAAATAAGATATTTACACATTTTTTAAAAATTTCTGACTCATATTAGTTAAAGCCATAAAAAAAAAAAAAAAGCATTATTTACTGTGATTTCTTAAAGCGCTCCTCTTGTCTTTCCATTGCAGTAGCTTTTTCTGTTCAGTTGACTGTTTCTGTAAAAATAGATCTGAGGCACAATTGATCAAATGAAAGCTGCTGGAAATGAGCCAGTTTGATTAATTAGTTAGCCATTTCCTAGCAGTGTTTTTAATCTAACAAACACTAGTCAGTCAGTGGCAGAACAGATTGTGGTGTAACTTAATACATGTAATTATACTCTGCATAGATTTTGTTTCATCAAACAGGCTCCTATTCAAAAATGAAGGCATGTCATAATTGATCAGGTTTTAATCCTTCTACACTGTGGCCTCATAAATAGACTGTTAGTATACATTTATTGCAACATCTGAGAACGCTTCACAAAATCAATTTTAGTATTAATTATTTAAGTGGCTCGCTAGAAAGAAATCTTCAGGGCGTGATGAATAATATTAATGCAGTCATTGGTTCCGATCGATTCCTTCTTAGCTGACAAAAATGAGCTTTAATTGCTAGTAGTCCCAAGCAAAGCCAGGACGCTGCAGGTGTTCCCAAAACAGCTAATTTGAGCTGAGTACTCACTGATGGGTGTTTAGCAGAGGTACCAATGGGTCTCATTTTGCTGCAGTGTAGCTAGAAAGAGTGAAAAGGAAGGGTTTTGTGGGTGTTATTGTGCCTCCTGAAGAAGTGGCAGCTCTACTGGGTTCAAACGATCTTTCATGTACATGCTTTTGTTCATTTCCTTTGCAAAACCTGAGCTATGTAAATGCTTTCAAAACAATATGTACCTCTGCTGCTTTCTAGTTCTCTATTTGTACCCAGAGCAAACGCTGTGCAGACACAAGACCTTGTGGTTCTGCATCCTTCCCGAACCCCATGCTGCCATCTCAAATAATGAGGAAGCTATAGAAATGTTCCCATTCAGTCTTTCTGTCCTGAAGGCTCCCTTCAGACATACTGCAGAGAATTATATAGGCAAGCAATTTATCTTTATGAAACCTGGGTGATGGGGAAGGAGGCACATGCTACCCTTTTCTCAGGGGCAAGGTTAGCATTTACAGTGGAGGATGCCATTTACTCATGAAGAGCACGCAGAACAGATCAAATTCTAATAAAGATTGATGTGTAGGAAGGAACTCTCGGCAGGGCAGGTCTAGCTGAAAACAGCTTTGTGCCTTCCCCAGCCATCTTCAGGTGCAAAAAGCCAGTCTGCTGTTTTCCTGCGGGTCCCATGTGTTGAACGTGGACCCTTCGCATCTGGAGCCCGGCCCATGCAAGCCTTTCCGGGCTTTGGATCTGGCTCCACAATGCCAAATTCAGACTTTCCTCTGCTTTCTCACCTTTGATTTCATAGCTCTACAGACAGGATTCCCCAAAGTACACTACCTTCCCAGAAAGGAAATATCCCCTCGGTCAGATGCAGTCTTTACTGCAAAGTTCATGCCTCGCCCAGTCTTAAAAAAAGATTTACCAGGGGAAGGAGCTGAGGGTGCTAAAAGGCTACAGCTGCTCCTCCCCACCTCTGTTAGCAAGCCCGGTGCTAACTGGCATCCAGACTTTGCTGGTGAGTGATAGTCATCTGGCTGTGCACCCCAAGAACAGAAGCATCTGCTTCTCTTCCAGGCAACAGGCTCTGCCAAGTCAGTCACAGTGCAGGAGAACATGGTAAAAAATCATGTGGATATAAATTAAATGGTGCACTTAAAAATCTACCAGAATAAGTGGGTATTTTTCCCCAAAAAATGTACACTGTAGATCAAAGCTTAATTCATTTGGGAAATCCTGTGGCTTGCATATGTGGACAAATTTAGATGATTATATTATTCCCTTCTGGCTATATAATCTATGAGTGAGGTTTTCTGCAATACACTACCCTTTCTTGATTATGCAGCTTTTTCAGAAGAGTCTTAATATATTTTTTTTTCATGTAAATGCAACCAGAGGAATATGGCTTTTGATTTATTCACAAATCAATACTCCCTTCTGATTGAACTCTGCACTGCGCTGCTGTAATTACATTCATGGATTTTGTGTAGGTGTAAGACAGGAAACAATTATCAGCCACAGCCATGAATGAATATAAAAGAAATCTTGCTTTTCTTTGGAACCATAACATTAACGACATTCTCTATCTAATGTCAGCCCCTTTCACATGACTTCTGCTAACTGCACTGTTGTTTAGCTGAGGAAAAAGTAATAGCAGATAGCTATGAGTAAAAAACATCTGCATGAATTTCGGATGCTGCAATGTTTGGAGCTTTGCCGTGCTGAAAAAAGCCAATGTTTTTAATTCGTATCAAAACAGGTGATGGGTTTAGTTCAAGCATTCCATTTAGCTGAAAGTTAATCATGGTTGTAATTCATTCCTTAGTAATTCTCTGCAGTAGCAGGTGTCAAAGGAGCATTTAAGGAAAGTGTCATCAAGGCAGTTTCACTGGGAAAAGACATGGTAAAATAAATGCATAAATAGTGTGCTTAAGGTTGGTTTCAATCATTTTAATTACCAGCACTCAGTCACCAGTGGGCTCTGAAGGGGTATCATTGCAACACATGCATTGTTACTAAAAAAAAAAACAAAAAACTGTTGCCTAAACACTAATATATAATGTCTGACATTAAAATGCATCAGTCTCACCAGGAGGCAATTGCGTGTGCCCATCTGAAGTCTTCGTCCCCAAGGTGCAGCCACCAACAAGTGCTCTCCCTACCTCTGCTCAGTCACAGCTATTCACCTAAGAAGGAATAGCAAAGACCAGCTTGAGGACTAGGAAAGATGGTGTCGAATGCTGAAAGGATGAAGAGCCACCAGAGGAGCTTTGGGAGAGCATCGCTCCCTTTCAGCTCCTGCCTAGAGAACAGGAGGAAGAAAACTGGGTTAGGCAAGTGGATGGCATTAGCCCTTCAGCTGCAGAGGGTTTGTACATGCTTCAGGGAGTATTCTGTAGTGGCAAAGTCAGGGTCCTGGTATTGCAGGGTCTGGGGCTCACCTGTTACTGCTGACTGGAGACCTGGTGTAAATCAGGCCAGCTTACCGGTCACGGCCCCAGATGTGCACCAGGCCAAGGGAGAAATACCTTAGGCGTCAGCGAGAGATCCCATTGGGTTTAGGGGCTCTCAGAGTTCATTGAACTGATTTGCCCCTTCTCTTGTTTTGTAAGGTGCTTTTACAGTGAAATTTTATCACAGGCTTTGTATCACATCACACTTATTATATCATAAACTGAAGAGCTTCTATTTATGGATGTCCGCTGCTTCCACCTCTTAGAGGGCCACTTCCAACTAGCTTTAAAGCTGGTGTGCCTGAAGTGGGATTTTTTTCTTAATGATAGTGATTAACCTCTGAATTGCCAACTTCACCCTTGCTTATTCCTTTCCCCCAGTGCATTTTTGTGTGTGTATAGAAATGCCTTTCTAGAAAATTGGGACCTGCTAATCCATGTATTTGCACTTACTGCATAGCTCATTTAGGATATAAGGCTAGGCTTGCCCTAAGGATGCATTACTTTTTTTTTTTTTTCCACTTGAGCTGAGATTTTTGCATTGTAATCCAAATTCCACATTTAGATGTCAAAGCAGATTGTCAAAATCTTTATTATAATCTTTATTACAATAATGACTATAATATTCACAGATTTCACTAAAAGAACACTGTTGAAAAACTGATAATTTATTTAGTTCTTAAATAAAGGCTAAGAAGGTTAACTTCTCCCCCTTTTATAAAGTAATAGCTGGGAAGGGAGGGCTGATCTCTGTAGCAGGTCCTTTAACGTCTTCTGCAGGGATCCTATACATGTGTCCGCGCCTAAGGGACAGATCTAACTTACCCGACAGTCAATGAGTGGCTGCCTGAGCCTCAGAGGTCACCAGTACTGCAACTGCTCGCTGGAGTGCCCCGTCGTACAAGCATGTTCATCCCAGGTGTGTGCAAGTACGTGTGCCGACATTGCTGTTAAGTTTTACAAAACACACGGTATGGAACATATGCTGAGGATGTGGCTTGATGCTGGCAGAGCGACTACAGCTGATACTTGAGCTAACATAAAGCTCCTTCAAACAAAGTTAACAAGCTGAATTATTTTGAGGACAGACCAATGAAAATGGTGAGTTTGTGTTGACTTGGTGCTTGGTATCCCGCAACCAGACCACAAAGGCTGTCAGCGTGCTACAAAGCCAAGACCAGAGTGACTGCGATCTTCAGCTTTCCTAAGCCTCAGAACAGCCAAGCTGGCCTTGGGGACATTGAGCCATGGCCAGTGATGAGAAGGGAACCCCTTGGTCTTCCAGCAGATTCACAGTGGCTGGGCTGATTGGCGCTGCCAAGAAAAATAAAATGCTGCTTAATCCAGATCAGTCAGGCTGTCCCTGTAATAAAACAGTGGGTCTGTACTGCTTTCACTGGGTTTGAGCACAGCACAGGCCATGGCTGGGAAGCACTGTGAGCAGATGCTGAGGGACACTTCACATCGCTGTGGATTCCAAAACAACCAGTGTCTTTTTTTTTTATTATTTTATTTTTACTACAGAGCAGACGGCAACATTAAAAAAAATAAATAAATACACAAGAAGATAGGATGCTGTTCAGTGAGAGTTGATCCCCCCTCAGCCCCTCCTTCGGCTATCTGGGCTGTTTGCCTTTTTACATTTTGGATTTACACTGCTGGTGGGAATGTACATTCCTCGTGATTTCAAACAGCTGGATTCTGTATTTGAGAGCTTGGGTTCCCAAAGTTCAACCCAGATTTATGCAAAATTTATATAAACATGAACACAAATAAATAAGTAATTAAATACGAAGGCTTTGAAGCACACCCCATCACTTCGATTACCCTTCTCATTGGAGGGGGTAGTGTTGCTCTCGAGTTTCTGGGTATCCCCAGATTAACTACTGAAAGGCTTGAATGCTGCAGTGTTTGATTTCTGGGAGAGATCCCAACAGCTGGACTCTTCTCCACAGGATACTGTGCCTGGCTTTGGAAAGAGCCCCCGGCATTAAGATCCAAAGGGGGCCGGGCAGGAGTGTGTGGGTGTGAGATGAACATGCACAAACACAGAGGGATGTATCAGCTCATGAGCACACAGTCTAACAACTGGGGGTTTGCTGGTGGGTTTTTTCCTTCTATCTTTTGGGAAGGGGGAGGGGGAAGGACATATTTCTCCCCCTCACACTTAGTTCTTGCCTTTCGTCATTCATTGCAATCTTGAGCTTCCTGTATTTGGGTAAATAATGTTATCATCTGTTTCCAGAAATGGTTTGGGACAAATTCTTCTTGGAAGTCCTTCCCACGCAGTTATATTTTGGTGTCCTTTATTTCCCAGGCAGGCAGCAAGACCTCATGGTCAGGCTATATCAGTCTCCCCTCCCCACCCATCAGCTGTCTACCGCATTGAGATAGGACCACCTAATGTGATGTGTTGAAACCGTGGAATAACTGTCAGCAGTGTTTTCCATGCCACAGTTAGGAGGACACGGGTTTTCACTGACAAAGCAGGCTTTGAAAATTGAAAACAACAGCTAAAATAAAGATTCCTGAATGAACAGCAGCAAAAGCAGAACTTTATTAGTATAAAAGCCCTCAGAATATGTTTGTAAGTTTTCTCTATGTGATATATGGACAGTTATTCACACGCCAAGAGCCTGGCAATTTTGCATGCCGCCACATGAGAAACCACAACTCACTCGAGGTGTTTTTGCTGCAAGGAGAGGCTGCTGTCTCCGGAGGGTGAGCCTCCTCCCATCCGTCTAAACACAAGTGTCTTGCAAAAGGCTAACTTGCCATCTGGAAGGCCTGGCTGACCAGAGGAAGAGCATAAACCCCAGCTTGAAGGGCATAAGCGTAGTAAGGAGGATGGATGTGAGCCGAGCAGATGACTCACCTGGCCTCAACCTGCGGTCGCAGCCCTAGGGAGCAAGGCTGACTGCCTCCCTCGGGCAGACCATGGCATGAGGGTTGGAGCCAGCTCGCCCACTCTTGCAATACAAGATAGGCATCGGCTCTGGCCAGGGCGAGCGTGAAACCAGCTCATGGCAGAGGCCAAACAGCAGCTTCTCCTCACAGTTGTTAGAACGGGCCACCAGTCCACAGGCCATTCACACCCCTCCCACCTCCAGCCGCTGGGCTCTGGGCCACCCTCCCAGGCACCATTTTCAGCTTCATGCTCACCAGCTCCTCTCCACACAGCTGATGGTAACAGTGCCTAGAAGCCTGTTTGTGCTGTTCCAGTAGTAGTAGTTTTCCCTTGAGGAGTTGTTAAATGAGTCACTGGAGGGAAAGGGAGCGTGCCGCTGCATGTCTGAGCCAGATGTGTCAGGTTCCTTGAAGCCAGGCACTGTGAGCAGTTATCTTGTAAGACAGCACGCAGGTCTTACTGCTCCAATGTTCTCCTGTTCGTTCAAAGCAGAACAGATCTGCAATGCAAGTGTGAGGTGCTTAAATGTTTTAGCTTAATTAGTTTAGCTAGGCTGGGGGGGGGGGGGGGGGGGAGGTCCAAGAACAAGTAAAGAGTTAAAAAGATTTTTCTCCAATTTTCTCTGCTGGGTGTTGCCTTCTTACCATAGCCACCAGAAGGAGATCTGCTAAAGGCCTTGGCTTTATAATGATGAGTAACAAACACAGGCCATGGATGAGCAAAGCTCCCTGGTTGAGAGTGGGGGGCAGGGCCATGAGATCATACACTTCACACTCATCCTCCTTTGGGAGTCATGAAGAGTTGTGTATGGAGAGCTGGCCTTGGCTGTTTTGGCTGCAAGAGTCTGTGGAAGCTCCTATTAACAGTGGACTCTATAATATGTACTTAATGACCATAATTATCATAATTAACAAGATTACAGGTGATCTTAGGCTCTGTGTCTGCACAAATTGCAGTTACATTTGGGATAGCTAAAATACTTAGACTGCATGAGTTCGGCACACCTTGGGAGGTCAGTGTGTGGGGCAACACAGCAGAAGGAGGGAGAAAAGGCTTCAAGAGAGGAACAATATTCTTTTTAAAAAATGCTTTTCTGTTACTTTTTGATAAAAAAATTGACTAAAGAGATCAGTGAGCTGATTCTGTGAGTATGCTTAGGAAGGAACCTCCAGCTTGTTTTGTGGCAGGGTGTTTTACCATGAAAAGGAAGTTTCTCTGCTGTACAGGGGCATGTTTCTTAGCCAGCAAGTCAGAAGAGAAGGAAGAAAGCTTGGAGAAGGGACATCTCTGCCAACTGGAATCTCTTCTTTTGATGAGGATCGTACCTTAGCTGGCTGTGTTTCAGATCTCCAAAAAAAGTGTCCCACTGGTCTCATCTGGATGGCAGGCTCAGGTTCTGCATCTACGCCATCCCAAGGTGTTGCAGCTGCCTGCCGTGCAAGATGTATGTGAATAAGTATGAACGAAAGTAACTTGTTCTTATTTTCTCTCTTTTCTGCCTGTTTGCAATTACGATTGGATGGCAGTGCTTAGAGAAAACAACTCAGCCTGTGTGAGGGATGGTAAGTTTCAGAATAGGGCATAAAACCAGCTGATATTTTAAGACAGATGATTAAAATAGACATCTGCAGGGCTCGAAGAGTACAGCTGCTTAATGCAGCTTTGAGAGTTGAATCAGCAAATTCAGGTACAGACGCTGTCCTAGTGCAGTTCAACTCTCCACGTTATTTTGAAGCCCACATGGTAATGTACGTTAGGATGGTGTAGCAGGGCTAACACAAATTACACTGTTGATCACAGGATACCTGTCAGGAGTCTGGTGTCATGTGCCAGGGGTCTGTCATGCTTTATTTTCACATGTCAGAGGAGCTAAATACATGTAGTGTGTCCCAGAGCGCCCTTTCTCTGTCCCGTTCAACCCCCTGCGAAGGAGACAGCTAGCCTGCCATGGTGGAAGAGTTGAATCCTACTATAATTTTCAAAAGAGGAGGAATGCAAAGATTTGAAACCAGATGGGAAATGTTAAGGGGCAGAAGCATATGAGGGGGTGGTTTTAGCCAGGAGGACTCCTTTCGTATTTGCAGTTTTTGCACCGTAAAAGAAGAGCAGACTCCTCAGTAGTGTTCAAGGACTAACTTCAGCATCCATAAATACATCCACAGAAAGCCAGATCCCGTAGATTGCCTCGTGTCTCTTGACAGAAGAGAGGAAAATTATTTCTCATTCCTTCAGAGAGCTGCAGTGGATTTGTATCAGGCGTTCCTTGGGAGCACTCATGTTGGGGATAAGATGTTACACTGTGCAGAAGCACTGTGCCTTCAGCCCTTTGAAACCAGTTCTTTGTTCTGCCCTGGCTGATTGCAGTGGCAGGTGAAAGGCGGGCTTAATACACTGTAATGTGAATTCCTAACTCTCTGCTTTGAATCCTTATGAAAGTCAGCAAGAAGACTACCTCCCCAGTCTGTCATCCAGGAGGAAGTCTCTCCATTGAGAGCCTCCTGCTTTGACCCGCATTGTAAAAAGGTAAATTACGTTCCCATAAAGAACCATCTTGATAAGCTGGCTCAAAGAAACCATGTGTGTACTTTGTAATCCATGCTGATTAGCTTTCCTTTTAAAGTGGAGCAGAGTCCCTGGGGTTGGTCCTGTCTAAAATAGGTGGTTATTCAATGCACTGGAAAGTGATTGTCCCATAATTAAAGTAATTTCAGGGTGTACAGTTACTGACCTCTGCCTGGACACTTGAGTGTGGAACTGCCTGCCTGCGGGCTGGATGAATAATTGGAGCTGCCTCACCATGCTGGAGCATGCAAACCTGTCTGCTGTTTAAATGAATTTGCACTGTCCCACTGTATCATGTCTGCACTGGGAAAACCTTCCTAACTGGATCTTGCCAGGCAGGGCTGTTTCTGCATCATCCCCTACCCCTTTTGCTTCAGTTAGCTCCAGATGTTGGCTAAATAGCAATGTATTTCTTTAATAAAGAAAGGAGTGTGGTGCAAGCTGCTGTTGGTGAGAGTGTAGCAGCTCCAGGATTGTTCACCAAGCAGCTAGGGATGGCTGCAACTCCTATGGACACAGCTGAATCGATTTTTAACCATCCACTAAGGGTGCTGCTCATAGTGTAGCCACAACAGCAGGGATTGGAAAGCCTTCCTGGCAGAGGGGAGAAAAAGCCACACAACTTGATGGCCAGAAAGTCCCTGGGCTAGGTAGTCCAAAGCTAAGCCTATTGTGCCAGTTGTTAAAAGGTGCCTTTTGTTTCCTCGAGGGCACCACAGTTCCTTGCCAACATTTTGGGTTGTATTCTTTAATCTTCAGGCCTGCTAAAGATTTGTGGGAATTTCCCTCCAAAAAAAGCCTGGACTTCACAACCAGGCTGTCTGGTGTCAACAGCCATACTTGCTCTGGTTTGGAGACCTCTGCCTTACTCGGTGACTGCTCTCATGGTTTGCTGACTGTCTTGGATATAAACACATTGGGTAGGGGCATTGGCCTCTTGTGGTTAGGGGAAACACCGGAGAGCACAAGCGCTTGCTGGGAGTGCAGCAGAAGGAGTAGCGGTGGCTGGGTAGGCAGCCCAAGGCCTTGGGCTCAGCGGAAGCACTTCCCTGGGCACAAGGCGTCCTCCCCTGGGAGATGTGCCCCTACAGATATTTTCTGTGCACAACCTGGCTTTCTGTACCACGTGCTAGAGGTAACCTCTTCCCGTCTGTCCATCACCTTTTAAAGGTTAGCATTTGATACTCTGTTTTGGGCATTTGTTTTCACTGCCTTATTTTTGAACTCTTTCTGTTTTCTGTTTATAAACAGGTTTTCTGTTAGAGCGTCAGGTACGAGAGCTTCAAGGCACTGTTGAACTTCGCTGTAACAAATTCCTGCTTTTCTTCCCACCACTTTTTTACTTAGGATCTCTTTCCTTTAACCCAGTGAGTATTAACTAAGAATCTTAATATAATTGTGCCTATTTCTGTAAATAACTTTAAACAAAAGGGAATGGTATTCAGTGTTGCAGTTTTATAAGAACACAGATTTCTAAATATTTACTAAATTAGAAAACTAGCCAAAAAATAAAAATGTCCCCAAGAGAGACAGACTGGCAGTGATATCAGCTAATGCTAAGTGTTTTGCTGGAGCAAATGCACTCACGTGTCCTTGGGGATAATTAGTATCTGCAACAAGATCTGACAAATGCAATGCTGAGATCAGAAGTATCCCAGTTTGTATCACTCACTGACAAAAACACCAACTCAGGGGCACAGCTAGGATCACACTCCTGCAGAAATGCCAGGTAAGACCTTGTTGCAGAGTAGCTGTAGGGCACCGCACAAAAAACTGAGGTTAGTTTGTGCCTCCAAAGAGCATTGCTTGATTAACCCTACTTTGCAGTGGGTAGGCTGGTGGCTGCTTGGTGTTCTTGAGCCAGAAAGGTGAAGGAAACCACAGGGTAGCGTGGGAGGTCTCCTAGACCTGGCTGATAGGGCCCTGTAGTAACCATCAGATCAGGGTTTCCTTTCTCTGAAATCCTTATGTTTTCCTGACTTATTACCTTACGCACATGAGATTTTGTGTAAAATTGATAAGGGCCTGAGTTCACAATTACTGAAATCAAGGTAGCGAAAGAAAGGCCCAGGAGAACTGAAAAATCAAATAATGATACATCAAGCCTGGAACAAAAGTCAGTTTTATTGAGGTCCAAAGGGAAACACAGTTACATGATTTGACCAAGATGGTGCAATTAATCAGCAGCATGGATGGAAACTCCAGTGAAAAGCTAATGCTACTCACACATGGCCTACCCACTCCTTCCCTTCCCTGTGATTCCCCAAAGGGAAAGTCCAGCCTGCCCCCATCCCAGGGTTGCACAGTGGAAGCTGAGGCTAGGGGCCACGGCTCATGGTGGGAATTAGCTGCTCCTGGATGTTTCTTGGTTTCCGTTGTACTGTTGCATTGTGACAGAGGAAGAAGGAGCTCACTCCTTCCTTCTGACTGATTCAGAAGAGTCCTGATCTTGGAGCTTGTTGCTTGAGGAAGAAAAAATTCAGTGGGAACTTTTGGACCCTGAAGTGAACTCCATGTCTGCTCACTCCCAGCAGTGGGTGATGATATCTGTTTCATAATAACAGCATTACATGGCATTGCGATGTACTAGGAAAAATCTGACTATGATCTGTCACTTATGGAGCGTGCAACATTTAACAATTATTCTGTCCCCATTGCCTCCATTTAGTTGTAGTTACCACTACAAAAAAAAATTATCCAGCAGCAAAATCCTGCTTTGCAAAAGTCCTGAGAGCTGTAGGAATAACAGTCACGTTTCCTGAAACTCTGTGGCCATCTGGGGGGAAACTGGTTTGTGTCAGGATCTTGTGATAGGTTGAACTGTGAAATTCTGCAGAGTGACTCTACCTTGGATCCTTAGATACATCTTGTACCCTGGATCCCACCCCTCTCTGGTGCTAGGCTGCCTGGGAGTTATGAGACTTGATTCTCTGACTTCATGGGTAAGGGCTGATGGCTTTGTAGATTGCTTGGACAGTGACTTTGGTGAAGCGTTGTTTTAGTATCAAAGCTGAAGGGATGTGTTCACAGCACAGTTGTTAGCAGCACAACCCAATCAAGGTCTGCAATGACCATCTGTACAGGCAGGGGATATTTAATTTCCTTGCTTACCATCTTTTTCCGCCTCGTCAGGTGTCTGTGGTTTTGACCACAGTTATGCTTGGAAAATATAGGAAAGTATGGCTATGTGGTTCATCTGGATTAATATAGTCTCTTGAGAAATCGTCACTGAAAAAGCAGACATCGGGATGGTGGCTGCCTTCTCAGTCCGGGCTAGGTTAGTCAGTCCTCATCAACCCCCAGCACAACCCAAACACACAGAGACAACACTTGTATCTCTGTTTCTGAAACTCATTTTGCTTCTGAACAGTCATTCCTATATCAGTGAAGTTAATCCTGAAATTATACTCCTCAATACTTTTGGTATTTCCTTCTTGGCTTTACTTCTTCTTTCTTTTCCAGGACTTGAGTTTAACCAGTGGCCTAAAATGAACTGTACCTATGCTATTATCTCACTTCCTAATCAACAGTAACCGGCACCGCAGTAACAACATCCTGACAGGCAGACTCTCCTGCTGGGGACAGCCCCTGCTCTCATATGGGCTGCGTTGCAGCTCTTTTCTTCAGAGAGAAAATGCAAGGCTGCCAGCAGAACCCAGTTTTAAAGCAGAGCTGCCAAAAGATAGGGTGCTATGAAGAGGAAAATGAAATATTGCTTGCCTCTGCCTTTGCGCAGCTGCTGTTTTCTAGGACGTGTTGACTTAGGAAAGTCTTTCTTTGTGTAGTCCTCTTTCAGATGTTGCTTAAGTGCAAATATGGGCTGTTAGTTCAAATTTAGTAACAATCAGGATTGATGGAAAATCTCATACTAGGATGTGACAAAGAAATTCAATTACATACATACACTTGATTTCTATGCTAATAAGACTTACAGTAGCGCTAAAGAAACCGCATTCTTGACTACAGTGGCAGCTGGGTTTTGTCACTGAATACTGTGTTGGCAGCATACTAATGACTCATTTCTGACTGCCGACAGCTTCTCGAGTGACTTTGTACAGTGATTTAAAGCCTGCTGCCAAGCCTGTGAGAGTCATTGCGCCAGACCTGGGACCCGTTTGAAGTCAGTGGGAATTATGCTGGGGAGTGCAACAGCGCCAGGCTTTGGGCTAACAAGCACCGCAATCAACTTCAGCAAGTCTGGGATCAGGCGGGTAGCCTGAATTTGCTTTCTCACCTGAGAAACAGGTGATACAAATAGGCTGCATTCATGTTTGCAGCTGGGTTGAAAATGCTGCTGTTTTGTTTAGGTTTTTTTGTGAAGGCAGGAAAAGGGGGAAATTGAGGGAGGTTACTGTATTTAAGTTACAAACAGTGAAATACAACTGCAATTCTCAGAAAACCTCTTTTTTTTCCCAAGAAGATGTGAAGATGGTGACATGGGCAGCCGTAGAGTCCATACACTGGACTTGCCATTTTATCGAGTGTACGAGGGGCGAGCAAGCGTGGTAAGGTGGAGGTGAGATGGTAGTAGTCTCTTCAATGTTATCTTACTCGTGCTCACAAGGAGCCAGTATATGTACAGGGGTTGAAGGGAAGGCATGTCAGCAACTGCTACTTGGTTGGATTTTTCCTTCTGGCCCCTTCCAGGGCAGAAGTCTAGCAATGTCTCTATCCTCTCAATACTCACAGTTCATAACTGCACCTTCTCATTCTCTGAAGGACTAAATGAAGCCCTGATATGAGTAGATGCAACTGCCTGGAAACCAGCTTATGCCTCAAAGGGACCCAAACATGAGATTGGAGCAAGATGTTCCAGTCAAATTTCAGTCTGCTTTTTATTTAAAGGGTAATTATTACACCAACCTAACTCTGCGTCCAGTTGCCTTGGTGATACAAAGCAGCAATAGCAGCAAAATGAGGCCAGCACCACCTGCAATTCTGAGAGTAGCATGTAGTTTCAAGGAGACATGTCTTTGTATATTCCTTTTCTTGGTACATTCCTTTTCTTGGTATATTCCTTTCCTTGGTATGTTCCTTTTCTTGATATATTCCCTATGAATCTCTTATAAGGGGAAGAAAATCCAGGCATAAATGCCTGTGAAGCAGTGGGCAGCTTGAGTTCACTTGCACTTTCAAAAGGGATTTGATTCTGGGTCCCAAAAGTTTAGTGTTTGGTAATAACGGGATTTTTGGTGGTGGTGGTGGTTTTTTGTACCACAACATGGGTATTAATTCTCTTTCTTGAGGACTGTAGGAAAAACTCCAAAGCATATTTATTTCCCACAGGTATATATACTGAGAAGTAATTTATTCAAGACCTGGACTCAAGTAAAATTTTTTTTTCACGGTACATTGGAGGCTTACTGCTAATTATTCCATCTGATTCTCATCTGGTGTATATACAGCAGCCTGGTGACTCCTAGAGCTGAAACTGATGCAAACTAGTGAGCACTGCAGTCTGTTCCCGAGATACATGCTGTGTCTTTAGCATGGTTTGTGTTGCATTAGGTAGGCTAGCTGTACGGGGGCTGGATCTCACCTGTACATTGCATGGCTATGGTAAACCAAGCGTTGAAGCAGCAGATAAATGTGTGGCAGCACCCAGTATTTGCAAGGTGCTTATGAAATAACTCGCTTCTCTGCAAGGCTCTTACCTTGGCAGCTTCTGTCTGCTCATGTATCCCCCTGCACGCCAGTGGAGACGGATGCCTGGCTCTCAGGGTGTGTGGGTGGGGTGGTGAACACGCCCTGGTCTCCGGTGGGATCTGAGAATATCCTCACTCCAGGCAGAAGCGAAGGCCTCCAGCGCAGAGTGATTTCGGCGGGACCAGTCGGCTCGGATCAAAGCTGTGCCAGGGAGTGCCGGCTGCCATCTGCTTCCGCCGGGCTGTGGCATCAGCTGCCCAGGAGGCAACGTTGGTACTCATGTCGTTTAAGGCAAATGCAGGCTTTTGTTTCCAAGAACAAATAACCTTATCTTGGGGAAGCTCTGTTTCGCACAGATATATGAACCAAACAGGAAGTCTGCGTTTTTTTTACTTTGGTATTAAAATAAGCATTTTGGCTGTTTTTCCAGATGCTCAATGCATTAGTGAAAGCTAGAAGATTAATATTTTTTAAAAAAATAAATTTTCCACTAGATTCAAATCATTCCATTATATTTACATACTTGTAATTATGTGTACTTACATTGCGCTCTCTCTCTCTTTCTACATGTATAATTATATTGGTGTATAAATATATATACACTACTACTTATTCATACTAATAGGCAGACCTGCAGTATTTACTCCCTCACATTAAAGCTAGTCACATAGGAAATCCGTAGGCGCAGAACATCTCTGCAGGTTTATAACTCACGCTGATAAAAGAAACAAAGGGGAATGGAGAAGGCAAAAGGAAGGGAAAAAACCCCCAAAACAGAAATCTCTGTTCTTTCAAAAAAAGGTGCTAGAGCTGTGAGGGTGACTCGGAGGAGAGCCACAGAAAACAAGGCTTTGGCTCGGAGTGGATAACCAAGGTGAGACAGGCAGGAGTGGAGTGGAAACGTCCGGAGGCAAGATGACTGCAGCGCTATGGCAAGAATTTGCTCCCTGGGGGCCACTGGGGTGCTTCCTTGGGGTGGGGAGCTGGGGAAGTAGGAAATAAATCTCACATGTTGCAGAGTGGGAATTTCCAAAGAACGGTTTTCCTTCTACTCACCCCTGCAGAAAGGTGGCTTTGCACCTTCCCCAGCTTGGGCCATAGGATAAAAGCTAGCACTGAAGTCACAGAAGATAGGATTAGGTATGACAGAAGTATGAATGGTTTGTATAGCTTGAAAAGTGCAGCGCAGAACTTCAAGCAGTAAAACTGAACACAGAAAATAACGGCAGAAGCTTCGTGTGTCTTTTTTTTTATTCCTGGCAATTTTCCAGTAGATCTTTTTGCATTTTGGCTTCATTAGCTTTTAAAGCTAATTTTCCATTAACCTAGGTCAAAATCATTGCAGGATAACTACAGGCTCAGAAAGTCAGTTCTGCAGGTCCATGTTTGTGGTATTTTTCTATCTCAGTACTTTACAAAAAAATACCTTGTTTTCTGGTGTTTCTCTGTGGAAAGCTTTGGGACTGATTACAGTCCAATAGCAATTGCTTTTCCTTCTCTAACACATCCGGAGATCAGTCACGCCCTCTAAGAACCTGTATTCCCCAAAAACAACAGTAAAAGCATGGGTTCTCAATCTAAACATTAGTATTTTAGGGCAGGGCTGGTGATACTTCTGTTATGAACCTCTGTTGTAAACTGCTGATGGCTGCGCCAGGTATACCCATTAGACATGAAATTTTTCATGTTGAGTGTCTGTCTGAAACTGATTTTTCATTTTTAAATTGCTGCCAAAGTAGTTCCACTGTTTTCAAAAATGGAGCCAGAGAGGAACATATTATTTCGCCTGTGTGAAAACATCCTAGCAGAATTGTATACTTGTACAGGTAAGGCACACAGAGACCCACCACTGACCTTACCAACATACCCAGGAAGCCACACCGATGTCTGGCACTTCAGGGTCCTTTTACTGCTGGCAAACACCAGAGGAACCCAGATATGTGCCAGCACAAAACATCTCCCCCGGCTCTGTGTACGAGCGAGAGGATGTCAAACATACTGCTGCCAGCTCTCCTGTCGGCTCAAGTGGCAGAGGTCCCTTCATCTGAGCTCTCAGCTGCCCCTGGAAGGTGTGCCTGGAACAACGCACAGCACAATTTGCGGCCTGTGGTGGCTGGATTCCTGCTTTTTGACCCCAGAAAATGACAAGCGGTTGCATTTTAAGAGTGCCAGGTTTGCAAAGCCTGGGTAGCCTTGCTGCAGCCCCCTGGGACACTCTGATAGAGCCTTTAATTACATGGTCACGTAGTGTTTTTCCCCCACAGGACTCCTGTGTCTTTCAGGGCTCAGGATGGCTGGTGCTTTTCTAATGAGCAGCTGTTCAATATTTGGTTTTCTCCTCCTTTCGCAGCGTGTGGTTCTAGGGACATTATTCAAGCCCTGCTACGAATACAGAATTATTCATTTATTTGTAAGCCTTTCTTTTTGCAGTGCTCCTTGCTTAATACCTCTGTGCTTCATAAACGTAATTTTGCAAGATTCAGGTGAAGGGAGGGAGAGGAGAAACAAAGAACAAGGCAAAAAAAGCCATTCCACTAATGCGAGGGGACTTGATTTCAGATGTGTGCCGTGCAAAGTAAATACACAAATAAATCTAAACATTTAGCTGTTTATCTAATTGTAAGTCTGTGGGGGACAGCATGCACCAGGGTGCATATGCTGGCAGCAGGAGGGCTGCATGTGACCGCAACGCTGATGGGTGAGCAGGGCTGTGCAGCCCCTGCCCTTCCCCTCAGATGGGGTGCCTGCTGATCTGCGAGGTGATGATGGGTGGTTTCCAACTCCCTTTACTTGTTCTCTTCCCACTTGTAAACCTGGCACTTTTTAGCCAATTCCAGATTTTCACAAGGGTGAGAAGGAGGTGACAACCTTAATATATTCAGTAATTTATGGCCGCTCTTGCAGTGCATGCTAATAAAGTCAATGGTATTTGAAGTTGTGTGCTGGGAATGCCTGGATTAGGCTATTCAAAACAGGCTATTTAACCTAATCTACTCATTGTCATTGAGCTTTAAAATTAACAAGTTCTTGAGGTTCACAAAACTGAATCAGAAATGTTTTACTTTTGTTTTGTCTGAGGTCCAAGAACTGTTTGAAGGATGGAGTTGCAGAGAGCAATACTGACTGACTCCAGGTGACTGCTGTGCAAATTAAGCTCCTGAAGGTAGATCAGGTCATCAGCAGTAGCTGGCAATCACTTAATATGATTATGACTTAAGTCTGGTTTTCAGAGTTTCTTCAAACAAAGCAAACACATGTCTAGTCAAGCAAGTTTGCAGTAAGAGTCTGCAGACACAAGTCTTCATGCTTTCACTCACATGGTCTTCACAGACAAGATTTGCCTTCAGGAATTCTAGGTCACTGAAACCAGGGGGAAAGTCTAGAGCAAGAAAGACTTACCCTTGGTGGAGGAGGATCAGGTTGGGGAACATTTAAACCAACTGAGAAGTCTATGGGACCTGAGAGATGCAGCCATAAGGGCTGAGAGATCTTCCAATGCCATTGGGACTCTACTCTCAGTCGTCATTGAAGGGTCACAGCAATTGGGGAAGGTTACTGAGGACTGGAAGAAAGCAAAAGCAAATGTCCTGCCCTCTTCAAGAAGGGTGAGAAGGAAGATGCAAGGAATTACAGGCCAGTCAGCCTCCCCTTGATCCCTAGGAAGGTGATGAAGAAAATACTTCTGGGAATCATTTCCAAATGTACGGAGGACAAGAAGGTGATAAGGAGTAGTAAACATGGATTTAAGAAGGGGAGATTGTGCCTGCCCATCCCAGTAGCCTTCTACGGTGAATTGACTGGTCTGGTGGGTGAGCATAGAGCAGGATGAGCAGAGAGCACTATGTTGTTTATCTTGACTTTATCAAGGCTTTCAACAATGTCTCTGGTAATATCCTCATTGACAAATTGATGAAATACAGGCTACATAAAAGGACAATGGTGAAGGGATGGGACTAGACAGTCTCCAGAGGCCAGTTCCAGCCTCAACTGTTCCACTGTTCTGAATCAGGTGCAGGCTTTGGTCACCCAACTTAACACAAGTGATTATATTTCCTTTTCAACAGGCATGTTTTTAAAATTTAAAATACCTTTCTGAGTGCATCCAGAGTAGTTAAATGAGTTGCCTCAGGTGCTACTAAATTTTGCTTTGAGAGGAGACTTTTGCCCTTGATGGAAATGATGATAAAACGTTAAGTGAAAGATGAGAGTGGATAACACCATCAGTCATTGGCAAAGCAGCTTTCTCCTGCATCCAAGCCTAACAGCTGCCTTTCAGGCTGCAGCACCCTGGGCTATTATCCCCTCTGAAAAGCCAGGGTGGTGTCTGCATGAGAGCACCCTCCAGCCAGCTCCCATGGGGACGGGTACAGCACAAAGCTGCTCATAGCCCTGTGCTCCTCGATGAATGCTGGCTGATGGGCTGCACACAGGCTGGGAACTGAGTCAACCCTGATCTATCTTCACATGCCATGCAGTACTATTGATGAGCTCAAGAGAGATGGAGGTGTTTACCTGGCTCAGGGGAGGCTGAGGGGCTGCCAGCGCGCATCCACCCATGACACGGGCTGCAGCAGCTGGGAAGCCACTCACTCGAGAGACCTTCCCCCGGGACTGAATTTTACTCACTACCCATGAAGCACAGACAAGCAAGGTGAGATTAGAAAATTGCTGAAGAGGAATGGAAACCCCAGCTGGAGCTGAGAGGCAAAGGTCTGACCGGATATCTGCACCCCGGCAGTGAGCTGTTGGCTTTTCTCCCCAGCTGTGATAGAAAAAGAGATGTGAACAGGAGCTTCACAGGACGATGGTTACTATGGCTACCCCCACACCGTCCATCCAGGCATCCATCTGCTTGGCTCACAGGGCTCGAAAAGATACACTGCTGCCTTTGAAAGCTGATGGTAATCTATCCTCGCTGGCTGGACAGGGATGATATCCTCCTCTGAGATCAATTTTGCCCAGCATTTTTTAAGCTATGAAAACCGTTCTCACAGCAAAGTCATGTTGACAAAGAGGGTGTTGTTTTCTTTCAATAGTTGTCTTATTGTTACCGAAGAAGGGGTACAATGATAATGGAGAGGTACCAGTAGGTCCCCAGCACACTGAAACACCCACCATCTTCAGTGGGAATTTAACCCTTCAGTTTTACTTGGGAGACGGCATTCTCCTGACAGTGTGCCGTGGTGCTGGTTCAACACATTTCACAGGGAACAGGGAATGGAAGTTGGAAACACAGAAGCTGCTGTCTGTAATTATTTGTTCATGAGCCTTTTGAATGGCCACATATAGAAACTGTGGGATAAACATATCGGTATTATGGGATAGACTGGGTTTCTTCCTGCCATAAAGCACTTGCTGTCCTGCATAAGTTTTTTTGCTGGCAACTGGGACGCATGGGGAAAAGGTGCCACAGCCCTGCCGAGAAGGACTTGGGGGTACTGGTGGATGAAAAACTGGATATGAGCCAAAACGTGCGCTTGCAGCCCAGGAGGCCAATCACATCCTGGGCTGTATCAAGAGAGTCACAGCCAGCAGATCAAGAGAGGTGATTCTCCCCCTCTACTCTGCTCTGGTGAGATCCCACCTGGAGTGCTGTGTCCAGCTCTGGAGCCCTCAGTACAAGAAAGACATGGAGCTGTTGGAGCGGGTCCAGAGGAGGGCCATGAAAATGATCAGGGGCCTGGAGCACCTCCCTTGTGGAGGACAGGCTGAGAGAGTTGGGGTTGTTCAGCCTGGAGAAGAGAAGGCTCTGGGGAGACCTTGTAGCGGCCTTCCAGTGCCTGAGGGGGGCCTGCAGGAAAGCAGGGGAGGGACTGTTTACATGGGCACGAAGCAATAGCAAGAGGGGCAATGGTTTTAAACTAGAAACAGATAGATTTAGATTGGAAGAAGTTCTTTACCATAAGGGTGGTAAAGCACTGGAACAGTTTGACCAGAGAGGTGGTGGAGGCCCCATCCATGGAGACATTCGAGATCAGGCTTAATGGGGTTCTGGGCAACCTGATCTAGCTAAAGCTGTCCCTGCTCACTGCAGGTGGGTTGGACTAGATGACCTTTGGGGGTCTCTTCCAGCCCAATGCATTCTATGATTCTATGATATTGTGAAAGACATATCAAGCACTGATCTTGCAGTAGATGTTTCAGAAAAGCTGAGCTAGGAAAAACTTCCTGAAAAGTGTTTGTTTAAATTTAAAAAATAAAAAAAAAATTCTTTGCTGGAGAGATGATCAGATAAAGTTTACATATTTTTCCACTCCAGTGATCCTCTGTGTGAAGGCCGTCTTTCATTTAGAGACTTGTCTTGGATGAAAAAGATTCTGCCAAAAGTTAATTCTCTTGCTCAGGGGCAGTTTCTTAGTCCTCATCATTCAATGGTACCATGATTGTCCCATTAACTGTTTTATATGGCTATCCCTCTTCGGAAAAATCCTGCAAAAGCAGAATTCCTGCTAGACACACAGTGACATTTGGGAACTATATTGCACTATGCAGGTAAATATGAAAAGCACAAATAAGTATACAGTGCAGGCTTATTGCATGCCTTGAATGTATTTTTTTTTTCCTCTTGGAGCACCAGTGGTATTAAACATAGCAGTGACTTCCTCCTCGCATTGACACTGTGCATCAGGATGACTAGGTGCTCCAGGAAGCTGAAATCAGGTTCTCTGTTTCCTCTGTTAGCTGTGTCACACGGAAGAAGCAATCATTTCACAAGTCAGTAATTTGTCTTATCATTCTTCTTCCTGCCAGCTTTATCTGAGCCCTCTGCTTTCCAGGAAACAAGACTGTTCCACTAGCAGGATAGGCTCTCCAGCCCTCACTGATAGAGGTGTGGACTATGGGACTTAAAACGATTTTAGCTACAAAGTCTTTGTTACCAGGGCAAGGAGGAGGTAATGTGGTGACACTAAACAACGATCCACATCCCAGTCACAGGAGTGTGTGTATGCCTGTATGTGTTTAAGTATACATGTTCACTTCTGCTTGCCAGCATAAATCCATTAAAAAACCCCAAACAGTTCCCTTGCCTGATCTTTGGTGTGGCAGGTTATGGGCTGCAGGCAGTATTGCCTTTCCAGGTGAGGGTGGGTTTGAGTTCCTAATCTTGCAGCTTTAGTCTGATTGTTTGGGGATGCTGAAGGGCAACATGAACTGTGTGCCCTTCCTACAGCCTGCTTTCCATATTCCAACTTGCCTGTTGACTTGTTCAATATGTATAAAGGGGTTAGAATACATTAACATTATTTTCAGATGTCTGATTTTTGACTTGGAAAATTGTTGGTTTCAGCTTCTCTGCCAGATGGCTGAGGAAAGAGCAGTCTGTTCTTTGTGCTAAATGTTTGTGTGAGAATCTGAGGAAGTGGAGTTCAATTAGCATAAAAAGCCATTGTGGTCTTCCAAAATCTGGGAATGGGAAGTCAGTGAAACAGAATGAGCAATCACCTGCCTAAAATAAAATTAACTGCAGCTGTAAATTGGAACAGCTCAGTGAATGGTACCTACCTGAGTCCACGAGCCTCAGAAGCGATTAGCAGTCATAGACGACAGAAAAGAAGCACCATTCTGGCTCTGATGTTAGGCATCTTAACTCCATCGTCTATATGGGAAAGATTATAGCATGCCTTCAGGAAACCCACCATCTACTGCATGTATCCAACATCTGCTCTCGAAATCGTTGGGAAAAATCAACAGGAAAATGCATCCTGAACTGCAGATCCATGTCCACTTGAATCCTAATCTAATCTACTCAGGATATAAGTGCATGCTTTTGATCTGAAAACGTGATACCCTTCACCAAAGTTTTTTCCACTCTTTATGAACTCCTACAAAACTCATTTATGATAACCAGGATTGGATTTACTGGAGGGACAATAGGGGGTTGCACCCCATACTCCCCGTATACTGTGTGCAATCTGGGCTTATGTGGGGAGGGACGGGCTGTGTAAAGGGCTGCAGGAGGAGACCTTTGCACTTTCGCCTTTCTGCTCTCCAAGACTCCCAAAGAAGGATCTACTCTGCCTCCTGAAGGCAGGATGAAGCTGCCGGGGCTGAGCTTTTGAAGACATCCAGCCTGGAGAGAGGCACTGGGCAGGGGGTGCCTCCAAGGGGAGGGTGATGTTGCTGAGGCATAGGTGTAGAGGTGTGGCCCTGTCCCTTTGTGCTAAGGGGCAGATGTAGAGGCTGTGGTCTCTTCACAGCTATCAGAATGGCATACCATGCCTGTGTCCAGACTCATAGCTACATCTAGCTCTGCAATAACATTTGGCTTTTTAGAGGTGAGCAAAATCTGTGTGCAGTGTCCCCCAAGCCTCCTCTTACTGTTTTAGCTCAGAGGATACAAACTCTGTTCCTCTGTACTTATTCCAGATATGCTTTCAGCAGCACCAGTACAGCTTTGTCCTTTTCCTCCTCGCGAAACATGATGGCTCTTGCCAGCCTTCCTCTGAGCACTCACACTCACATACACAACAGAGCCCAAATCTTCCCCACAAACATTTCTGTGGAGACAGTGTTCTAGGGATATCCCACGGGGAATATATTTCTGTTGACCTTTAACATATCTCACAAGTTTTCCTGGGTTTTGCAAAACTATGAAGGGAATGTGCTATGTGTAGAGCAATTTGAAACAATACAGTTGTCTCCTTTTGAAAGGCAGGAAGTGAAAATGCAGTATTAACTCCACTGCAATTGCCAGTGAAGGTAGGGATCATGTAACGGCGTTAGCTGGAATTTAACCACAGTTAATGAAAAAATGTCCATGCACTAGAAAAAATACCATTATATTTCCAATGACATGGGTAAATAACGGTGGGAGTGTCAGACCAGCTGAAATGCAAACGCATTGGAGCAGTAATTGCATGGATGCCAAAGGAAATATAGGGAGAGTTAACCGGGAGAGGGGAATGGGCGCTCCTCCGCATGGGAGCGTGCTGCCCAGTACGCTACAGAAAAGCCACAGAGATGCTCCCATTGGGATCACGGCTGGAACAAAGTCTAGTGAGAAAAAGTCCCTGGCGTGTAAAACTGGGAGAAATGCAGGTGCTGAGAAGGATTACCACCGCTTTGCTTTTAGTTTGGGCCCCTGGGATGCAGGTTAAGTAACTTGCCCAAGGTGACAAATAAGCCTGGAGGAAAGGCCAGTAACCAAAGTCCACAGCCCAGCTCAGCACCGTAGCTCTTCCCGTTCTGCTAGGAAGTGCACACACTGCGCCTCTGCCGGCCCAGTGTGCCTTAGCCACGGCTGCTCCCCCTGCCCTCTGCCCTGAAAGGTCAGTGAGCACAGGCCGTTCTGATGCTGGAGAGCGAGCGGGTAAAGGAGTGAACCAGGTTTGTTTCTTGTATGTACTGAGCACTCACTTAACTCGAAATTACTCTTGAGATTAACAGTATCCAGGAAATGTGAATTGTTGAGGAACCAGGCAGTAAACTTAGCTGTAATGCTCAGTACAAAAAGAGTAAACAGCTTCCCCATGGCACTGCAGTATGCTGTGGTATGGCCATCTTCTATAGCCATCAACCAGACAAATTGCTCCTTTGTTTCTCTCTGCTTGGGTCAGGTTCTTGTAACATATACAGGCCTGAACCACTTCTTCAAAGCCACATCTGGCAGGAAAACTAGAAAAGAGAAAGGACTGCAGTTCCTATAGAGGAGGAACAATTCAGCTGTATCTTTAGACGCATCATTCTTTGGAGTGTTGTTCTCTCTGTTCACCGCCCTTCAGCTCTAGCCATGTCAGCTGAAGGTTTGGGTCACTCCTCAGCTCTGGTTGCCTTTGTGAATGAGTGTTGGAAACTTCTGAAAATCAGATTGGGTGTGTTGGTGCTTATATAAAAATCAGACCTAACTTTGCATCTCAGAAATAAATCCATAAATCTTTATTCTCCTAACCTGTGTCATTCTGCAGGGAAGCAAGAAAGAAATTAATATCTCCTCTAAGTATTCCTTTGCTTTTTTTCATGTACTCTCTGAAATACAAAATCAATAAGCAAAACACAAGGTAAAGCCTTAGGGGAAAACATTAAATAATTTGCATCATTTCTTAGGATGCTGGAAAGCCCTGGATACCTCAAAGCTGCTGTCTGTAGGAGGAGTCCAAGACAGCACATTTTATCAAGCACATATTCTTCTGGGTTTGAATTCATCACTTAACTCCCTGATATTCCCCTTCTGGCATGTGATTTATGCCCTTGCACATCAGTCTGAAATTTTCCTCCTGTGCAAGTTTTAGTCTCTTCTTTTATAAACATCTTCTGATTTATAAAAATCAGCTTTAAAATAGACTTTGAGTCCTGTTTTTAGGAATTTCAAGGTCAGATGTTTAATCCCCTTTGAAGCAGAGGGGATTACACATGAACAGAGACATCTGTTTGTGTGTGAACAGCCACACCTGGCATCTTCAGGCTGCCTCATGCCCAGGCCTCCATGGGTTTCTCAGATCATCTCCTCCATGGCCTCTCTCATGTTGCAGGCCTGATTTTTTTCTAGTTTTCTTTTTTTTAAAGGCATTCTCAGAGCATATCTGCCAGGCCAGGCCTCACACAGAAGACAGCGAGGGATGAGACTGGCTGTGTCTTCCCACTATGCCCATTATATTGGTTAAAACAGTGTACTGGGCCATGTGAAGCTGAGGTATTCTGCCCTGTTTGAAGCACAGGTCATCATCCAGCTGGCGGTCTGCCCTACACAAGACTTCGGTGTAATTTTGAGGTGCGTTGTCCTGAGCATTACTGCTCAGATCTCTTTTACTTTGAGTGATTCACTGCATTGTGGGCTTGATGCTGCCTTTCTCCTTCAAGTCCCAGCTGAGTCCCCCTGCATCACTGTGGTGAGCGATGCTGCTGCTTGGGGCTTTCACCGCACAACACCAATGGAGCTTAATCACGTATTTCCAGAAGTGCCACCTCTCCCCGTAGCCTCTGCCAGCTTGCCTGGCTTGGCTGTCTTCTGCAGACCTGCCTTGAAACTAGGAAGCGCAGTACCATAAGTAGCAACACTTAAAAATCGCCTGAGACCTGTCTCTTGAAATTTATTGCCTTTGAAAAATGTTCCCGTTGATGAGTACAGTATCGGCTCCTTCCTTTTCAGCATCCCATTGGAAGTGACATCTTGTCTCCAAAGCCCTGTACTATACCTGACTGTACAATCTGTAATGTGAGGAAACTCTGAATCAGCCTCCTAAAGTGATGAGCTTACGCCCTGGAGTCTGATGAACACAGAGTGCTGTTTGCTTGAATAGCAGCTAAAGTTATTAATAGTCTTAAAAAACATCCTGGAAATTCTTTTCAGTCCATTCTTAGTACTCGTTGACCTCAAACTGGGAACCATATGAAAAAATGTTGGGAGGGGAAGCACGGATTAATACAAGAAAATAGAAACCACATGGTGGCGGGAGGGAAGATCAACAAGGCAGTATTACTGAAACAGAGGGCTCCTTCTCATTTCTCATCCCACCTCTTCTCCTCCTCAGCATTTTTGATCAGGGATTACTCTTTTCTAACTGTTGTTCTTTCTTATTCCTGTAAAAGGGTGAGTCTGTCCTGTTGGTTTGTTTTTCTCCAAGCAACAAGCCAGCAGAGATGATATTTTTGACTATTGATTATTGCCACTTAACTAGAAGGAGGGCCTATCTGATCCTTTGTGCTGTTCTTAGATATCTCATCTCCTTCATTTTGCCTTGTCAGTAGGTTTCAGGGGGATTTTGGGGCATGTTGGTTATCTTAAAGAGCTGAGCCTGAATAGAAGGAGGCACATTGCATCTAGTCCTGTCAAAAGACTTTGAAATGGTATTTTGCATTATGAAAGCTGCGCATTTGTACTATAATTCAGCAGTAATAATGATAGCTTAACTAATAAAGATGGGATTTCAAAACACATTTTTCTTTTGCTGCTCAGCCTATAATTCTTAAGTGGCTCCCTGCCAAAGCTTTGAAAGCCAAAGATTATTATTTGTCAGCTATTAGAAACTGTGTGTTAAAAGTCTGATCTCCTGTGTTTTGTGCTGTATGTACTACAGAGCTAACAGGGCTACAGAAATATTGCTACAGAAATATTGCTTTGGAGGCTTTGCATGTATTGTATAACTGTGGGGAATTTGTTGGCCCTGGCCATAATGAGGCTGGAAATGGTTATTTTAGCATGCATTTAGAAAACAGTTTTCTGTGTGGGCAGTAGAGAGGCAGGTATAGCCGTTATCTAGTGCAAGGATGGACAGTTGAGCTGCTGCCATCACATTATATGACATTAAGATACAGCCCATACTGGGAAATGATAAAACTCCCCCATCCCCTGTGCGACCCTCACTTTCTTTCAATACTGCTGTCTCTTACTAGGTGCATCTTTAAACAAATGATGGGAGCTCTGATATTAACCTCAGCTTCTCGCAACAGTTTCCTTGCTTGTTTTTAGATTTATGAGTCTGCTGATGCAGCAGGCTGGTAATGGCCCTTTTGATACCGCACTTTGTTCCTCACATATTTCAATAATTAGACATTTGATAGTGTTGCTTAAGAAAAGTATGACTCTTATACTCTGAGAATCCTCTTTTATCCTATGTTATCTTCATTTTACCCCTCCAGAGAAGCACAACAAACACACCTTGCCACCTTTTCCGCGTTTGGTAGTAATGCATGTGTCACCTCTATGCCTGCTTTTGTTACACTCTATAGCAGTATGCAGGCAGTATACTTTTATACGTTCCTGACTCACAGGGAAGCTTTACAATAATGATGTCATTTGTTTTATCATGTGACCAAATGAGGAACCTTCTGGGGTGTTAACTGATCAGTATTGGCAGACTGGTCTTTCTGGAAAAGTATTGCTCTGAGTTCACTAACTTAAAAACAAGGAAATTAAATTGAACAGATGACGAAGGTACGCTTTCAGATTGGTTTCATGATTTTTTTTCACAGCCGAACTTACTGTTTGCATTATCTTTAAAAAGTAAAAATAAAACATCTTTTTATCTTCCAGTTACTTCACATTTTAACAGATATTATGGACTTGATCTTTTCCGTGCTTTTCTAATAAATCCAATAGAAAAAAAAATAATAATTGGTTCAGACCTCATGTTGTCACAAAAGCACCAAGTCTGAACCATGGGTTAAATATGAGGAGGATAGTGAGGTCTTGCTTATCTAGCTCCTTTCCCTGAATTTAAAGCAAAGGAATTTGTGCCCTGTTAGCCCTGTGCTGTGTTTAGTTCCCCATCTGAAAACCGAACATAAGGGAAACAAGGAACCATCCAGCACTATACAGATGTTGGGACATATCTGCAGCACTTGCTTCACTTCTGAAATGTTCATGTTTCTGGAGTGAGCACAAGCAGCAAGGACACAGGACGTGAACCTAACAAAGGCAGAGGCAGAAGAACATACAGATCCCTTCCCGAGGACCGGCTTTATTTTCACAGAAACTCACATTACTGGCCTTGATCACCTGAGCTTGTGCTAGCAACTCCAGCCAGATAAGAGGATGCATTTCTCTCTTTTTTTCGACTTTGCTGGATAAACTAAACAGCTCTACTCAGGATCAATTTTCTTTGCTAAAGAGAATTATTTGTTGTTTTCTGCTGGCTGTTCAGTGCTGCCAATATAATTGAACTTTTGCCAGCTTTGTGGGCAGAGATCTTAAGAAATCACCCCAAAAGTTACCATCAGAGAAAAGTGGAGATGGAAGGGGAATGTGGGCTTTGCATTGCTGTAGATGGTCTGACTTTGTTTGACCTGAGCTTCCCCTGAAGGATGGTGATAGATGTGTTTGAGATCACCAGGGACTTCTACAAAAAAACAGCTGAAGGCAATGTGTCTCCAACCCTTGGCTTTGGTTTGTTTTGGATTTAGACACTCCTTCTATTTCTAAGTAGGTACGCTTTTACGATGTTGAGGTTCATTTTTTTCCTCAGAAAAATAAAAAATACTTGACAATGACTTGTGATCCTTATGGGTTTCCTCTGGGTTAGGCTCTCCACTGACAAAAAATAAATGATTGCAGTTCTACGCAGCAGCAGTTTTACAAGCACATAAATTGTCTAGGCATAGCTGTAAGATGGTCTGGATTCCCTGGTTAGGAATTTCAAAACTTTATGTTCACAGAGGTCATGGGCCTGTTGGCTAATTGAGAACTAGATGTCTCAGTGCCATAACTATCCTGGAAACAAAATGCTGAAGAGAGATGTGCTAAAGAGTCTATCCACATAAATTTCTGTCGTAAAAAGTTGGAAGTATGCATTATATCCCATCAATTTAATGAAACGTTTACAAAACCTCCGAATGTCTAAACAATTATCAGTTGCTTCATTTATTTAGACTGCTTGCTTCTACTTCTACAAATAAACTCTTACTCCCACTCCATTACTCTTGCTACACATGTAAAACTTACATGTATCTGGCAACTCATTTTTTTTTGAATCTTGGCTCCTCAGAGACAGATCTGGAACATGTTTGCAGCGGGGAAATCCAGCAGGGAGAAATTTGCCAGCTTCACTGGAGCAACGGAGATCAGAAACTTCTTCAAAGAGACCCCTTTGCATGTAAATCCAGTTTGAACAAAGCCACATATGGGTAAATGAGTAGAGAAAGGGTTGTCCTAACAGTGATGCACATTTCACCTTTTAAGACTTCTGAAAATAGAAAATACTTTAAACAAATGGATCCCCTTCAATTGGCTTTTATAAAAGAAATGAATCACTTGTATTTTTTAAGTAAGCGCGAAGACCAAGATCCAACAGGACTCCTGACGATGGCATTGGTCACAGACGTGACTGGTACCACTGGATTTGAGGGTTTTATTTAATGTCTTTAAGCCTAGCATTCTTCAGGCAAGCAGCTTCTACCTAGGGCAGGAGTTCTGTACATGGCAGGCATGTGAGATTTGGCTCTGTGTTGTTATATGCCCTGAAAAGGCAACCGGTATGCACTTATCCAGCTGCACATCTTTAGAAAATGTTTTAATTAATTGCATTGATCACAAAGGACAGCGTGGGGCAGCACGTGTGGATTTTGTTGTCTATAATGTTCTGCTAACTCATGACGGAGTTGGAAGAGTCAAGTATTTTTGAAGTCCACTCTGAAAATTCAGGCTCTGGTTTTGTTGGTTTTTGTCTTTTTCTCACTTTTCTCACAGTAAGGATTTTGGAGGCCAAACTATGTTCACAGGTACATCCCTGTGACTGTATTGCCATTGAGAACACTGAAACTTAAGTGAGATGGGCTGTTGAATCAGGGAGTTCTCTAAAAGCACGTGCCCATCTGAGCAATGTGAGAGGTGTCTAAAATTAGCATAAATATTTGAGACATCAGATCCAATTCAATCATGATAGCAATCTGTCAGAAGACCTCGACCTTCGGGTGGAGGCCCAATTTGTCTGTGTGGTTCTTTGCAGCCTCCTATGAAGCCTGGTGTGCCAAAACTCATGGGCACATTTATGGCTGTAAAGTATATTTGAAATTATATTTTCTTGCTTTTCTTGCTAATTTCAAATATTCTTCTGTGAACCCAGCTCATTTTGATTGAATTGAGTTAGGAGCCCTTGCACCAGTAACACTAAATGAAAGGTGACCTTGGGCAAGAGTGCAGCAGTGACCATCTGGGCCAGGTAGGAAAGGCAACCTCTTCCACCAGCACAGCTGGACCTGGGACAGGACATCTGTCCAGCAACTGAACTAGCATTTCTGCTGCACAGTAATGAGCTAGAGGTAATTAGGTGCTGTCATTAAAGACTTCTTAATCTGAGAGGGGAGCTAGCTTGTTTGTGAACAGATGAGGTCAGTGTGGCTTTGACATGAAATACCTCGCTCTTCACTGTGTGGCGTACCAAGACCCACAGGTCATGTCCAAGGTACACTGAAATCCCCTGTAGCTAGTTTTTACTCTACCCTGGTTACCCTCATTGCATATTTGCAGAGCATTTAAGGCTGGTTTCATGGAACGGCTGCTCACAGTTTATGCATAATACCAACTCGCTTTTTCTTCCGCTATTTTTTAATTGTGCAATCAAAATACTCTTCTCCCTGTAAAATCCATATGAAGGCTTGTGCAGAGAATTGGTATTCACTCTGCAAGTACTGATGTTCAATTTAAACAGGTGTCAGCCAAACTCATTGAAAGAATTATAAAGCTTAATGGTGTCTTCACTCATCATTTGTCATTTATGTCATCCCATACAATGAAAAGGCATTGCTGACTCTTAACTGTCCTCAGGAACATTCTCCATTTGAAATTACTTCAGAGATGACTGAGTATTGTTTAACCAGAAATTTAAGAGCAATAAATAGTGCATTTTAGAGACTGCTGGGAAGATTGATGGGAAAAGATCTTGTTCTCTTTCAGACTGTAAACAAGAAGCAATAAATTGTCTGGACTGATCTCAGCAACAGCAGATAAGTTATACTTTATCAGTCAGTATAAGTCTTGCTCTCATATGTGACTGCTCTTTGAAAGAATAGGCACGTTAAAAAAAAAAAAAAAAAAAAAGGCCTGATGCCCTTGGAAGAAGCTATGTACTTCCACTTAAAATATGCACGGAAAATTGGTAAAGGCAGAAAATGTGCAAGGCAAAAGATCTGAGGTGAAATAAGCAGTGACAGAGAGAGTCTCAGATTAATTAATACCTTTAAAAACTACTAATTTCTGACCACATCAATATGATATACTGAATAAAAAGATTGAATTAAAAATGTACAAAGCCAGACAAGTTGTTACCAGTGAAAGTAATGGCCCAAAGAAATGAGTTAAACTACCCTAGCCAAACAGGCAGCTTAATGGGCCTTTGTTGTCACTAATGAAGAATGCAGAAGAAATTACCAAGTAATTGGCAGCGAGTAAACAAGGTTCTCTAAACTGAGAACTGCCAATAAAATATCACACTTCTATTTTTGCTCATCTGAAGCATTGAAAAATGATGAAGTGGGTGATTCAAGACCATGAGATCTTACAAAGATCATAAGAACTTGCTTTCTGGTATCTGAGGTCTTTTGTATAGTCCATATTTTGTAGCCAAAAGGCTTGAAGCTTACTTGAAGGGGAGGGGAGGGGAGGGGAGGGGAGGGGAGGGGAGGGGAGGGGAGGGGAGGGGAGGGGAGGGGAGGGGAGGGGAGGGGAGGGGAGGGGAGGGGAGGGGAGGGGAGGGGAGGGGAGGGGAGGGGAGGGGAGAGGAGAGGAGAGAGGAGAGGAGAGGAGAGGAGAGGAGAGGAGAGGAGAGGAGAGGAGAGGAGAGGAGAGGAGAGGAGAGGAGAGGAGAGGAGAGGAGAGGAGAGGAGAGGAGAGGAGAGGAGAGGAGAGGAGAGGAGAGGAGAGGAGAGGAGAGGAGAGGAGAGGAGAGGAGAGGAGAGGAGAGGAGAGGAGAGGAGAGGAGAGGAGAGGAGAGGAGAGGAGAGGAGAGGAGAGGAGAGGAGAGGAGAGGAGAGGAGAGGAGAGGAGAGGAGAGGAGAGGAGAGGAGAGGAGAGGAGAGGAGAGGAGAGGAGAGGAGAGGAGAGGAGAGGAGAGGAGAGGAGAGGAGAGGAGAGGAGAGGAGAGGAGAGGAGAGGAGAGGAGAGGAGAGGAGAGGAGAGGAGAGGAGAGGAGAGGAGAGGAGAGGAGAGGAGAGGAGAGGAGAGGAGAGGAGAGGAGAGGAGAGGAGAGGAGAGGAGAGGAGAGGAGAGGGGAGAGGGCGAAGTTTCTCCTGTAAACCCTGGTCTCCAGAGCTGAGGTTTCAGGAAAGTCATCAAAAAATGTGAAGCTTCTAATTAAAAACTACAAACACTAGCAACGAGTCTGGTGCTTGAGCCAGCTGAAGGGAGCAATTATGATGGCAACCCAGCTTATGTGAAGGACATATAAGATGTGGAAACAGATAGGCAGCACAGGAATCACCATAAACATTGCCAGCTCTGTAGAAGGCAAAAGTCTGTGTCCTTGCCTCCTCTATCTATAGATACACATGCATATAGCTGTGTGCTATATATAGATGCATAAATAGCATATATAGATGTGGACACATATAGCTGTGAGTGCATGGGATAAAATAGCCTGAAGAACAGCGTAGTCACACTGTGGGACAGTGAGGGCAAGAGCTTCAACAAACGGGTATGAAGCAACTAAGAAGACGGCTCACAGGAGAGAAAGGGAACGACCATTTTTTTTAAGCACAGAGCAAAAAGATCTGTTTTACAATTGGAGTGACAGCTATGTTAACAGTCTCCATCATCACAAGTTTTGAATATTCTCCAATGCTTTGAGTGAAATTTTTGCTGGCTGTAAAATTATGGTCAGAAAAAATCCCAGTTCAAATGAAATCCACTGGCTCACTTGTATGCTAAGCACAGTTGTGTGTCTGCTTCTTTGGCTGCCCTCTGGAACAGCCCAGGTCTTCCCCACATTACCTATATCACAATCAGGTACCACATTTTCCCCCACAGCCTGGCAGCACACCTGGAGAAGCCTGCCTCCCTAGATATCCACTCCACCACAGCCTACTCCTGTACATGAAGCCATCTAGAGCCACCCTCAGCACTTTGTCACTTCTCAGTTGGAGAAGAGCAGAACAAGGACTTAGGGAAATCTGATTTGGTTTGGTTTTTTTTCTGTGGGACACACAGCCCCTTCCAGTCTCCTCTTTTTTCTTCCAGAAAGAGACAGCTCTTAGTTAGTCACAGCAGGTATGTCACCAGACCCTTGGAGGACAGCCATTCCCAAGCTGTGACTGCTGTGTCTGGTCTCTGTTAAAAGCTGTAAACATGAAACCCAAGTCTTTGATTGTGCAAAGTGGCAGTGCAGATCCGTGACTCACCATGGTCACAAAGCCGTGGCTGCCCGTGGCAGCAGCACGTGGCTTCCTGCACCCCAAAAGCAGCACTGAGCGTCGGGGAAAGAGGCAAAGGTGCAATTGGTGCTGTTGAGTTACACAGGGGGAGGTGACACTTGCATGGTGCAGAAGGTGACACCAGCTGTCCAGAAGGCTCCAAGCACCCTCCCCCCGCCAGGGAATGGACACAAGGGGTGTTGCATTTGACTCTTCTTGCATGACTCAACATGCTCCACCTTTGTGGGAGCTCTGGAGCAGGTTTCCGTGGCTGGCTGCACCTCCTTGGCTGGGTGCACATCTTCACAGGACATATATCGTTTCATTGCACTGCCAGCCACGGGGGATAACTGTGGATGTTTTACTGATGCCAACACCGGATCACCTGGCAAGGTGCCTCCTTCCCTCATCTTTCTTCTCTCTGACCAAGCAGATGCGAGCCAACAGGCAGAATATGATGGGTTTTTTTCTTTCTTTCTCCAGATGCTTTGCACTCAGATGTCTGTTTCCATCAGCAGCCCCTTCTCTCCAAATCTGAGTACACGCCTCTGTGCAGCTATTCTAGCCTCACCACAGAAAAGTCAGCAGCAGGCCCGTAGATATAATACAGGCAATTGCCCCTTTTAGCTCAGAGTGGGTGGAGGGGGGATGGGGTGATTAAGCTGGCACAGGTGTAATGGTGCTGAACATCAGTGTAGCATATTTTTCCTATTCCCCCACTCACACACACTTAAAGCACCCGCAAAGTTCATCATGTGGCCAAACTTGAATGCGTTTTCACAGATTTAGCCCCAGAAAACCAAGGCTATCGCCTCCTCCCTCTATCGCCAGTTGCATTTCAAATCCCTGCGGCACAGCAGGGAGATGCTGCAGCTGTTCAAACAAACCATTTCTGGAAATGCTAACACAAGCAGGCAAGAGGAAAGCCTGCCGATCCTAATGCTGCTCTTTGGAAATGGCTGAACCATTTGGCTGCAATTTTCCAATAAATTTCAGCTGGAGATAGTACTAGCCCCTTCTCTTCCAGAATAAAAGTTTTCTAGCCTTACTGTAACAGACTGGTAAGGATTTGGACTTTTTTATTTTAAGTGTGTATATAGGATATTGAGGCCTGCCATCAGCCCTACCTGAAGTGACGAACTATAAGATCCTGACTAAATTCATTTACTTATCATATAGCATGCACAATTCCTGCCCTGCAGAGTTCACAATCTCAGCTGCATTTTGTACTTGTCATGGTGAAGTGCTTGGGACTTCTTAGCATGCAAGTGATGTCCAGAAATGGAGTTCACCAACAATCCCAAAACGTAAGAAATAATAAATGATTCAGGAATGCCACTATAAAAAAATGTCTGTAATAAACCCTTGTAAATTTTAATATTTTAAGACTGAACCCTGAAAAAAAGATCATTGTAAACAAAACCACAGGCTTATGTTATATAAACTTTACATCGTTGATGATGCTGGGTTGCCATGCATTTGTTGTGCTTGTGCCACTTATATGAGGTGGCTGTAAAATGTTATTTTCCCAATATGATCAAAAATAGCATCCTTTTAAACCAAGGTGAAACATTCACCTTGACACACATTGCTAGAAAGTTTGCTCTGTAATTTATATGGCCAGTTCAGACATTATTAAGAGATGTCAGGGCTCTGTATTACTCCAGGCTTGTTCAGAGACTTTGGGAAGTGAATTTAAAATTATTTCTCCCTCACTTGCAAAGTGGTTTTGGACTTCTGTCTGAAAAATACCCAGATCCACAGCTCACTGGTTCAGAGATAAGATTCATATCTCTTTAAAAGGTTTTGAATCATCCAATAAGTTTTAAATGCTATACAGGGAAGGAAATAGGCAGGCTTTATATTGTTAGCAGGCTTCTTCCCACTTCTTAAGGTTATTTGTCGCTTCTGCATCCAGTTTTGCCCCGGTGGACGAGAGCTACTGTGACTTTGATGACAGGTTGTGATACACAGGAAGATCAGCAGAGCCCTCAGGTTAGCAGAAGTTTAATCACTAAAGCAGAGGAAAATCAGAATGAAAACATGTTGCTGGGAGTAAAAAAAGATTCGGTTTATGAAGAATACTAGAGAGGAAGGAAAGGATGTCTTAATATTTTTGGCTGTGTTGGTTGCAGTGTTCAACAGCACACTCTCTTTTTCCAGATGAGTTGAGCTACTAAGGTCAGCTTTCTATGCTGTCCATGTAGAAGAGGTACCTATGACAAGGCAATTCTAACTTTTCTAAGTCATTCAATATCTCTTGACACTTTACTTAATAACTGCTTCAGTTGACCCAAGGGTGAAGTCACTACCAGCATTGCTACAACAGCTGTAATGGCACAGTACTGTCACCTTAATGACTTCATGTGCTGCTAAGTTTAATGAAAAATGTGCCACTTCAGCGAGGCCAAAGATACCAGAAAATAGGGTTTGGGAAATAGCAGCATTACTGCGGAAAAGTAATCTCCTTGGTGGTTGAAGAAAGTCATTTAATAAAGTTATAAAAATCCTCATAAATGTTCGACAGCTTTATGTAAATGCAATAAACGAAAGACGTAGGGAGAATAAATGAAACTCATTTTGTATTTATGATGCGCAACAAAATTATAATGCAGATGAGGACAAAATGACCTATAAACGTTAAACACATGGTTTAATATACAATATGGCAGCAGTAGCCCTGCTGAGTGAGCATGTGCAGTACTGCTATGTTACCAGCAGCATGGCATCGTCAGTGCTGTGGTGGGCAGTGAAAGAGCAATGCACAGCTCTCCTTCCTCCAAAGCAAGTGCTGGACTTTGTGGGGTCAGCCAGATAAAAAAGAGAAAATGAGGCATATTTGTGAGTCTAACTCTTGGAAGCTTAACGCCGGTAAGAGTGTGTTTACCTCTATGGAAACTGTTTCTTTCCTAAAGGGTTGACGTTCACCCTGAGCTGAAAGCCAGCACAAGGTCTTTTTGGACCATAGATGCCTTCAGGGTGAAAGCTGCAGACATCTTGTATTTCACCTAACTTGAGTTCAAATTGCTGTGTAGCTGAAATCTCACTTTCAGGGCTCTTCTCATCTTGCTAAGAGTGGAAGGACAGAAAGCTGCGAGGTGTCCCACTGAGGACCCCTCAGCACAGACAGACAGACGGTTGGGTGCTGCCCTCCTCCTTGACTGGCTGTCCCTTCCTCTCCCCTCACCCCCTTTGCCCTCAGACCTGGGCACACACGGGACCTGCTGCATCCAGACCACGTTCAGTTAAATCTGCAGATTGCTGTGAACTCCAATATGCTTGTACATTGCACAAGCACATTGAGGGAAAAAAGTCTTCTCTCTAAAATATGCCAATGGTAAAGCAGATCACTGATGCTGCTCTTAAACATATGTTAATGAAAGCCATGTAGCAAATAATACTATAAATGCCAGCGTCTTCTCTCTCGATAACAAGTTTCCTCTTCCTATTGACCCTTGAGCACAGGTTTCTTTTGGCACATGCACGACATATGTGCCTGGGTCTCCTCCTTCAGTACAGAGCACGGCCAGTGCTGCTCAAGACAACGTTGCTGGAGGTCAATTTACAGCAAGTTTTATTTCTTCCTGTAGTAGACACCTATGTGCAGAGGAGCTTCTGGTGATAATCCTGCACTCCTTCTACTATGGACTTCCATGGCAAACTGGGACCTCTGGCTTGCTACCCTACCCTGATGGCCAGAGGATGCTCTGGGTGACCCACCGCAGGGGTCTGGGCCATGATATGGGAGTTTGGGCGGCTGACAGTGCTGCTGCCCCAGCTTTCTGCCCTGCTCCTGGTGTAGGGACAGCTGGATGTGAGCTGCCCTTGAGCTGCTGAAGTATGACTGACTGAGAAGTGCTGCTCTCTAAGCCATGGCAGTCAGGCAGCTGCTCGGTGAGCAGCTCGGGTGGCTGTGCCGGGGCTGGCACAGACAGCCAGCTCCAGCAGCCCTGCAGCTGTAGCTGCCCATGGGTGACAGCCCTTGCAAACCTCCTCTGTGTATTAAAGTTGATCAGTCAGCACAGGGTGGGTTTTGGCTTTTCCATTTGTTTTGCTTCCTTGACCTCCTACTACAACCGTTTTCTGTCATTTCCACTATTGCAAATCATTTATGAGCAATAATTTCTGAGTGTAAATCAGAACAAAATCAGGCCCTGGCAACATGGGTTAAAGGGAGCCAAAGAAAGACAGCAGAAACTGATTTGATGCTGTAACATCAGCAAGTCTGCCAGATTTCCAGGCAAAGAGCTGGAGACTGCGTTAGGCTGACTCATCACTATGTTTGCGACTCTGGGGAGGTTTGCAGCTGGTTGGGTAAGTACGCTGAGCAGAGAAAAAATGTTGAGCAAAGAAGAAAAGAAATCCATGCCAAAGGCGTACTGGCTTTGATACCTCATTCCCGTGCTGAAATTTAGACAAAGGGCTGTTATGGAGCTGTGTTTTCTTAATGTCTAGAGCCTGTTTCAGACCACGTTCAATTAGATCTGCAGATTGCTGCAAGCTCCAGTATACTTGATAATGAGTTTTCTCATCCTGTTGACCCTTGAACACAGGTTTATTTTGACGTACGTGTGAGTTTTCTCCAAAATCCACCCATAGCCTGACAACTAGCATACCCTTTTGGAAGGAAGTGGTGTGAGACTGCACACCCATCATCTAGGGTGACACTACCTCCCAGCCCTCTCTGACTGCGGCATTGCTGCAAACACAGCTGCCATCCCATTTGGAAACGCACACCCCATTAGGAGGCTGAGCCACAGGTTGGACCTCAGGTGCCTTGAGGTGTCCAGACAATGCTGAGTGTTCAGGCAGAGCACCATCTTCACTAACCCTGGCCTCAGGGAGATCTTTGCAGGGGACATTTTAGGCATGGAAGCATCCATGCAGTGAGTAGGTAGCCCACGGATGGGTCAGGGTGGCATTCGAGCAAACTTTTTTTTTCTACTATTTAATGGTTTTTTTATTTTAGTGTGGTATTGTCTGATGTGGGAAAAACAACTTCTGTACTGCATAGGTGGCAGGGTTATGGACTTGCACATCCGTCTGCTCTGAGTCCTCAGCCATCAGTCTCATAGTGCCCTACACACCGGTGTAAGGCCTCATGGCCCACATCAGGGAAACAGGCTGCAGCTCACACAGAAGAGCAGCGTTGTGTTGTGTTCAGCGAGAGGCTGAAATTGTAGGGTGGCTCATGTTGATGTGGGTGTGCACAACTCACATGTCCCTAATCCAGCCTGTTAGGTGGGTGATTGGAGCTCTGGTCACCGTCTCCAGACTCACCTATGATGTAGACATACCCACCTCCGTTTTCTTGGATTACTCTCCTCTGACTAGGCACTCCATCTTTTGTGTTACAAAGCCAATGCTGGAGCACACCGCATGCGTTCTTGGCGTCTCACCTCTTCTTCCTTTTTGCACATATCTTACTTAAACCTGAAAATACGAAATAAGTTGTAGCTAGTAGTTTTCTCAGTCTGCGTAAGACTGTGTTACAAAGAAGCAGTGATGTATGAATTGCTTTCCTTTCAGAAAGCTCTACGGCTAAAGGTTCTTTAATTTTTCTTCACTTTTTTGCTTCAGTTTTTTTTCTTCTTTTTTTTTTTTTCAGTTTTGTTTTCTTCATTTTTTTTTTCTTCAGGTTTTTTTTCCTTCAATTTTTTTTTTTTTTTCAGTTCTCGGATTTTATCCAGCTGTCAATTGACCAGGAAACTGCATGTAAACATACCAGACTTCCAGATCATGAAATGATCATGTCTATTTACTCTATTTCCTTACAGTTTGATTCAGCTTCATCTCTGACCTAAAGCAGAAAACACAAGAGGAATTGCTTGAAGTGAATATGGTTTTCTAGGTCAAGCAGACCTTAGGGGCTGAAATTACATGTATGCGTCTTATTTATCCCAGCTGTTGAAGTCTATGTTTGTTTTGTAATGACTGTTTGTGTTCTGGTAGTTCCCATTAGGCAAGAAGATACTGCAGCATTAGAAGTCCTGAAGAATTTATGGTCTACTTGTGGCTGAGGTGCAATAAGCTCATGACACAAGCAATAGGAAGGAAGGTGGGAGGAACGGCAGGGATAACAAAAACAGGATTGCGTGGTTATATAGATGATGTATGTGGGTAGACTGTGGTTCTGAATCACATGCAGAATGGACACTGCTGAAATCCAAAGAGCTGACACAGCACTGCTCACCTTTGTACACCAAGGCCCTTGTGGACAGCAGGGTCGGACACTGAGGGCATGGACCTGGTAACACAGCTCTGGAGAGCCGCAGGAAGCTGGCAATGATTCCCTTGCTTATAACGATGCTCTGAGAGACCTGGGAAGAAGGGAACACTTTCCAAATCAAATAGAAACTTTCCATTAAGTGTTTGGGGAGGGCCACTGCTGACACGAGAGGGAAAGGAGTCAGGCTATCAAATAACCTTTAGATTTTGACTTAAGAGATTTTTTTTTCCTGTTGCTGTGTTTACCAGCTAATGTGTAAAGTCAACATTGCCTTTGATGTGTGCCAAGATATTATCAATGGTGTACATAGTCATTCATTCAGGTGGGAGTAGATAATAGTCTAGGAACAATTTTATCTATCCATGCTATAGTCTATAAAATAGCTCCCGTTGATTCATACTGCTGTCTTTTGCCTTATAGTGTTTTGTCAATGTTTGCCTATATAGCACTTGCCTAAAGGTGGACTCATCTTGACGTGTGAAACCCTAAGCAGGAATATCCTTACATAATCTCTGATGTCCATGGCAATCTTCTTTACTGAAACTCTTGCATGTAAGAGCCATAGCTTGTCACAGTCCATCAGGAGGAGCATAAAGGCACAACATCAGTCCAGAAGAGTTTTGTCGGATTAGATTTGACGTGGAATGATGCACAGAGATGTGCTGTCAAATAAGGAAGAAGCAGAGGTAGTTCTTTATACAAACCAGTAAGTTTCTGGCTTGCTTGTTTTTAAAAAGTGCACGTCACATTTGCTTGTGAAGTTTGTGAAGCAACTTTTTCAAGTTTTGGCAGAACTGCTTTATCTGGAGACCCAGTGGGAAGGGGCTGGTACTGACGGTCCTGAGTTTTCTCTCTCCTTGGCAATGTGCCCTTTTGTTTCTTTCCCTTTCTTTATCTATCTTGGTGAAACAGTGTTTGTGTAATAGCAACTTCTTGCTAAATTCTAAAGCCCATGTATTGCCTTTTCCTCTCTCTGAGGAGAGAGAGAAGTGTGAGGATAGGAGCACAGTATGGGCTGTTTTAGCCTTCTCCAGAGTGTGTTTCCCTTCTGGGCTTGAGGGTGGGTAGAAGCTGCCCATCTTGTTCTCACAGGTGTATGGAGCATGTTCAAAAGGTGCTTGCATGCTTAACAGATGTTTTCCTTTCCTCATTTGCTTTCATTATTAAAAATAAATAGCAGCGAAACACCAAGGGCCAGAGTACCTGTTTACATTTCAAAATTCAAATACACAAATGTGATTTCTTCCCACTTTGAAGGGAGTAAACAGAATTTATGAGAAATTCATTGATTTTGCATATTTTCAAAATATTTTAGAGATTAATTCAGTTGTTATCTTCTCCCTCTTAAATTTTTGTGAAGCCTTAAATTCAACCCGCCAGAATACCCAGTGCTGCAGAGTTAAAAAAAGAAAAACAAACCAGGAAAGGGAGTACCATGCCTTCCCATCAACACTGTGCCACCCCAGCAGATTGAACTGCAGCTGCAGGCTGAGCCCTGTCCTCTTGCTATCAAGTATTGCTTCTTGGGCCCAGATTTTATTTCCGTGCCTGAGTAAACCCACCCACATGCCAGACTAAGTCCCGCTGCGCCTGACATTTCTGTTCTGAGCAGGCTCCAGGATTCAGGAGCTGCCTGGGAAAATACACAAATATGATTCAGCCGCGCAGGTCTGCTTCCTCGCCATTTGTGTTAGCAGAAGGGAAAGCCAGAGGGGAATTCAAAGGCAGCCTTGCTGCGCTGAAAACACACTTGGAGAGATCAAGAGTCTACAGCCTTCTAGCTGGACACAGTTAGTCCAAAGCGTTTTATTTTTAGGGAATCACACCAGAAACTAAAATGGCTCATTAACAACAAAAACACACGAAAAGAGAAGTGCTAATCGCTGCTCAGATTTCCATGCTGCAAAAAGCACAACAGTAGCTACTCAGGGGCTGCTCCCTGAGCGGCTTTGGCCCCTGTCTGAAATGACAGCACTTTTTTGCAGACTCCCGCACTTTGCAGGAATGGCTGTTAACTGACCATGGTGTCTTTTGGCCACGTCCACGACCTGAAAGATAAAGCCAGAGCTAAGGACCCAAGTGTCTGGAGAATGGCAAAAAAATCCCCCTGCTACTGCCTGCCTCTGGAAGGCAGGTATTTAGGAGCTGATATGCTATGGCGGGGGTCTTAGAGATATGGTGGCTTTGGGGCATTATTAATTATAAAGGCTAAAATGTCTAGTGTAATAGGCAGTCAGACCAAAGTGTTCTCTGACAGGGGGGAAGATAGGATACTGCAGGCCATTTCAAAGTCTCTCATCAGCCTCAGAAGGATTCAATTTTAGGGTTGCCTGAAGTTAAACCACCAGCTGAACAGAGGGGTGGAAAGTAGGCTCTTTTCTTATTTAAAAATCCGGACTGTTGCACGCGTTGTGAGGTTAATTGCAAACACTGCTTCGTTTCTTGGTTCATTTTTCGCAAGGGGGAAAAAAACCTGATGCTGTCTCTTTCCTATCATACCATTAATGTACCAGATGTGTAGATGAACAATTAACTCTTATCCCCTGTTCCACAATTCCAGTCTGTGTCTCTGACCAAGTCAGATCACCCCTCCAGCCCTTCGTGTCTTTAGCCGGTGATTTTCAAGAGAACAGTTGGTGTGAGGCAAGTGTTTAAGTCCCCTTCAGGCCCCGGAAATCCTTCCCTGGGGAAAAGGACTGCAAATTCCCTGGGCAGGATGGTTTACCGACGTGTTTGCAAGGCTGTGGCACAAAGGGGCTCTGGTTCTCACCGGGTCTTCAGATACTAGTGCAAAGCTACAGAGTCATCATGATAATCCTCCTTTTCCACTCTCAAATGCAAAGAATAACAGGGATTGACAATGAAAATGGGAAGAGCAGGCGGGTAAAAAAGGGAGAGGTATACTGAAAGGAGGGAGAGATTGTGAAAGAATGACCTAGGATGGGAACAGCAAATAGAAAAAAAGGGCTTTGCCTGCAGAAAGGAAAGGAAAGGAAGCAACATCACACTGTGAAAAATAAATATAAAAAAAATGTAAAAATGATTATTAACAGGTGGAGTAGAACAGATGAAGCAAAAGGACAATGGAACGGTTCATAATGGAACGGGGAAAAGAGAGAGCGAAGGGAACAGTGTGTACTGATAGCTGAGAACCCAGGAAAATGCAAATGATGGTGTTTAAGAAATCTTCCTCTGTTGCTTGGAATTAGGATTCTTCTGGCTCTGCCACAGGATCGAGAGTGAAAGCCAATCTTCTTTGATCTGCTTCAGTGATGCAGAATGACTCTAAGGGAATGTATCAATTAAGAAAATACTGAAATTGCTAGTACAGCATTTTACATATCTTAGGTTCCACCAAAAGCAGTGCGCATTGGAAAACAAACGAACCATGATACTGGCACTACAAATCTACTGAACTCTTTGTGGAAAAAAGTAGGAAAAGGTATAATTGTGCATATTCTGTGGATCTTAATGTGACTGCTGTGTTATAAAATTGCTGCGCTTTCATTGTCAGGGCTTGCCTCCCACAGTTGCAGTGTGAAACAGTGCTGCATGAATTTGGTAACCTTTTTCCCCATGAAAATGTATGCCAAACTCCTACCAGTTCATTTCCTTAAGGCAGGAGCAAAAAGCCAGAACCCCTGGTGTGAAATGTCAGCATAGATTGGTCGTAGGAGCAAAACTGCAATGTTTACAGGCTGTTGATGACACAGACTTTAAAGACAACAGAGAGATGTAGAAAAGGAGTTTACTTTGTCACTTATTGGCCCAAATTCTATGAACACTTTCAGGTGTGTAACCCCCCGCAACACATAGTGCAGCACTGGATCTTAATTCTTGCACAAGGCATCTCAGCACCCTGGCTGTGAGTTGAAGTCTGTTATTCTCGATGTACAAATGGGAAAAATAAGAGCTGAAAAACACAGATGCCTAACGGTAAGCTCCTTCCCTCGTGCTCATGCACCTACAGAAGTGCTTCCCAGTCCGTGCTGTTGTTTACTTAAATGGAGACACTTCAAAAGGACTTTAAAAAAGATTTTCAAACCCAGAAACTTCACTTTCTTTGCTTAAGGCCACATAAGTCATGATTGGAGATCATTCACCAGATTCAGATCCATGATCCTGGCTACTCTATTATCTCGTTTCACCAAACAAGAAATAATTTAATCTTCCTGTGTCTTTATTCTCTCATGAGGCTGCTGATCTCAACTTCTGTCATTCATAAGTCATATAACAAGCACCATGTATAATGCAGAGCATTAGGTCTGTTGGGAGCAGAGGGGAGCATTAATGTTATGAGTCTTGTACCAAGACTGCAGCCTGTCATAGCTGTGCTGCTGCGTCTGCCACATATGCACTCATTTGCATTTTCCTGGCACTGTATAGAGTGGGAAGATCTTGTCAAATACCTTGATTAATATTTCATCTTTGAGGGAGATAAGAAAAGGAGATGGGGATCCATCTGTGATCTGGGTGTTTTTTCTTTTTTTACCTTAGCCAAGTCATGGTTGTAGATACGTCTTTTATTATGTGAATTTTGCCTGATTCAAAAGCGAATAGAAAAACCATCAGGTGCTGCAATATGCAGTAGCATATCTAGATTTATTCTGCTGTGGAAATAAAATAGGGAAATAACACTCTCAGGGCAGTGTATTATCAGTTTTCAAAATTCCCATGAGGAAATTATGGAAATCTCTATTCAGTCAAAGTCAACAGACTTGTAGGAAAGTCAAACAAGGGTAATTCCAGATGAATCGAACAAGGGTAATATATGAGTACCATGGTTGGAGAAACAGTCTGTCTGCCTTCCTGGTTGCATGCATTGTTCACTGGGCTTGAAGAGGCAGTTCAGAGCAAAAGGAAGAAGAGCTGCATGGATAGTACTGGGAAACAGTTCCGGAAAGCTGGAAAAGAACTGTAGTTAATTTGGGGTTTGAGCTATCAATTCTGTATTTTTTAACTATGTGTTTGTTAATGAACTGTCATTTTAATCCAAAAATGAAAACTTTTTTTCTTTTTTTTTCTTTTTCAAAAAATGTAAAAATACAAGAAGTTGAGGAGCATTTAGAGGGACAACTGTGTTACAGTTTCACTTTTCTAAACCAAACCAACCAAACAAACAAAATCAAAACCATTAACTGTATGTTTGCACCCAGACTGGTGGGTTTTGTACAGAGAAAAAGTTTCAGTCAAAACTTCTCTCCAGCTCAGCAGATGGTTTATTAATAGAAGGAGTGTTTGCATGCTTGGCTGGAAGTTATGAAAGGGACTCACAGGGCACATGATGGAGACTGCGGAGGGAGGTTTCTCAGCAGCCCATTGAGAGCAGTGACCCAACATGGGCTGGAGAAAGATGCAAACAAGCGACAACAATAGAGCTGAGGATTAGGATCTTTTGGCCCACGTATTTCCTGTAGGTGAATACAAGAGCCAAGCAGCTTTGCTCAGAGTTAGCCACCTGTTTACTCAGCATTGCAGAAGGCAGCCAGCTTTTCAGCATTGATTAGATAACCAGAAATGTGGCCAACACCTAACCGCATGCCAATGTCACGCTGCCAGGGTGCAGTGTGGGGCTCCTCTGAATAAAGGGTCATCACCATCAGTGGTGCCTCACATTCCTGTATGATATGTTCCTCCATCTCTCCCCATAGTGTCTCAGCTCCAGGCCACGGTTCCCTCCATGTATGGATGGTTCATTCTGCTCTTTAGGTCATCGTCTCAGACCAACCCTCTCTCCCCAGCATGGTTTCTAAGGAGGTCCCCTTTCTCCAGTCAATTCTCCTAGCGGCAAATGGTGGCCTGCTGGTCACCACGTTGTCTTAACTGTGAGAAGGTATGAGTGAGACCACCTTCTCGTTTTGAAACGGTCCCTAAAAACACTGCCTCCTTCTGCTTTCTTCTCCAGAGAGATGAAATCCCCCTCCTGGACCCAAAGCCAAATCTGTAGCGGAAGGGACTGCTCTGGTACTACCTATGCTGCCTGCAATGAAGAAGCAAGAGGCATCATTATATACTGAAAAAGCTTTCTGGATTGTACTTGCACATTCTCCATAGGGACTTTCATTCCTTTATTGTATTTATAGGTACTCAGGCTTGGGAATATTGGCTTAAATGAGGGAAATGGTAGCAGTTGAAGCTAAATCCCAACACCTGCTCTCATAAGCTGTAGCTGTCGTCTCTGTTCAGCTGTTCTCCATCCTCCTTCACAACTGGTCTGTTCATTGTTATCAACACACAAATTCTCATTGGTGAGGTTCAATCTCCCTACAAAACCTCAAGGATAGGAAACCTGCACCACTGACCACAGGGGCATGGTCAAAACATTAATGTTGGGCATCATTGCACAATGTTTGCTTTTTTATCTTCTCTTGTTTGACTGCAGGTGGAAGTGTGGCCAACATCTCTTGAAGGAGGGGCATATGCTCTTGTAATATTTTACTTGAACCTCTTGTACCCATAGGAGGGAATGACCTTTTAACAATGTCTCTCGTCTAGTTTAATTCTCATGGTCAATGAATCACACCACAAGCTTTGATCGACTAAGTGTGAAAATTACACCATAAGGTCATCTGTCTCTTTGAAAAAGCAGCTGTTCCATTTTTTCTGTCTAATTGAGTTTGTCCTGCTGAGAAGGACATGGAGTTTCTTTCATATTTCAAAATTATGAGTTCTTTGCATAATTTCAGTGAATTTTGGGTAAGAGAGGGACGGCTTCTGCTTATTGCTGCTTCATTCTCAGAGGATATCTAGCAGGCTGGTTTCATTATCAATGAACCGTAACTCACACCAGGCTGCTTAATGGCATTCCTGCACCAATGTGATGTGTGGCACTGAGGGTCCTCTATATTTCACCTATTGCTGTCAGGTTGGCATTAGCTTTGACTGCTGCAGAGGCAGCATTTGAATTCCCCTGGAGTAAAGAGCACCTGTACAGAAGATAATTCTCCTGTTCATGTTTGGCTGACTAGATGGCAAACTGCTGCCTAGATCTCACATTTCACTGCAGTACCACTCTGAGGAGAATGGAGAAGAAAGAAATGTAAAATGAATTAAAAATAAAACAAACAACAACAAAAGCCACAGCACAAAACCAAATAGAGAAAAACAACAAAAGAACAAAAAGCCAACACCCTGCCCCAGTCAAAGAGAAGGTCCTCTCCTTCTCTACATGCTAAGCACAGCCTTAAGCACCTGATTTATAGTAGGCAATAACCAAAGCTGAATCACAGAAACTTCTGACCCCTCTGCCTATACTTAGGAAAGCACACAGATACAAGTGCTGTCAAGGCGAGATTAAGACTGTGACTCAAGCCATTTTGAGACAGGGAAGCAAAATGGTTTCTCCTAGGTCAAATCTAGGAAATTTTTATTTAGCTCCTTAAATGAAAGCAATACAGACTATGTCAAAGCACGGGCTGCAGCTTCCTTACAGAAGTGAAGGTTTTTTTCTGCTGAAGCTATCAGCCTCAGTTCCAGTGACTCACACACAAGGTTTCAGCCAGGTGAAGTGACCCTGTGTGCAGACTAGAAAGTGAACAGCCCCTGGAGTAGAGAACTACAGGTTTATGTCTATGTGTGCAATAGTATTTTGCCTGCCTAGAAAAAGCCCTGTTGTTATCCAGAGCAACCCTTTCCACAGTCAATAATGTGATATTGTCAATATTCTGATCAGAGTCATGTTCTGATTAGCAGTATGATTTAGCAGTGAGGGACATGAGGGAGACCGCTGTGAAGTCAGTCCTACTGTGAAAAGGGACAACAGGTCCTTACCAAGAGTTCCTCTAGCCCCACTCTGCCTCCATCAGTGCCCAGGTATTGATGCCTACAAAGATGCATAGGCAACTGGATAAATGATCTTTTACCTATGATACCAGTTCTTTTTTTTTTTTTTTTTACCCCCCAAAAAAGGGCATTGCAAACATTGCAAACCATTTGGACTATCATTTTTTTAACAGCCACATTTGCTCCATGAGCCACTTCATTGAAAAAATAATTTAGCTCCTGATCCCTTCCTTACTGCTCACTCTGGTAAATCTCCCAGCTTCAGCGAGGAGGCAGTTCAGGGCCCAGTCTACACAGAGACTTTTGGAGATGAAGAGTGCCGGGTCCTATTATGGTTTTATATGTTATAATAAACCTATACGGTCTTATTATTATCCTTACCTTAGATACTTCATCTGTTCTCAGGTCTAATGCAAGTATGAGTTTTTTTCAGGGAAGCGAAATAGGCTGCTAATTCCACCCTCATGCTTTTAGCCACATCGTCACTATTGGATTCTCTAGAAATTCTCTAGAAGGACTGGCTGTTGTTGGATATTTTTTGCTAAAATAATATGAGCTCTCTTCCAAAGTCACTGCATTCTTGGGGTCTTAACAAGCTCTGATGCTCATTAATAGCGAAAACTAGCCTGAGGTTTAATCAAAGGTGCATTAACTCACATCCGGTTGTTTGGCTCTATGATTGCAAAACTAAAATGACTGAACACAATGTGGCAACATACAGGCTTAGTAGCACTGCTGCCAACTCTTCTTGGCAAAAAATGAGTTGACTCATCTTGAAAATAGGCCTCTGTTACTTAAAACTGGGGCAGAATGCAAATGCCTGCCTTACTGACCATCATCAACATCGTTACTGGTGTTATTCGTTGAGCACCAGTGCACAGTCTCAGAACGGATCTACAAAAGACGTGTCCCGTTAAGCTGATGTATTACAGTAAGACGAAATCACTTGTATGATCAGATAAACCTGCAGACTACGAGTAAACCTAACGCAGACTATGAGTGTTTTGGGAGGTCTATCTGTGTAAACAATCTGTCTGAGCTGAGCTCATTCTTCCTGTCAAGAAAAATACTCTGTACCCATTTTGCTGGTTCCTTGGGGATGTGCATTCCATTATCCTAACCTTGAAAATAACAGGTGTGAGGAGACAGAAAGCATGTAAGGGAGAAGAAGGGCAGTTTGTATGAGGAGAAGGATTACTAATGAAAGGTGTTCTTCTGAAAGGGCTCACTCTGGACACTGGATACATTTCTTTTCACGTCTTTGTAATCTTAGCTAAGTTATACTATGTGAGAGAATAGATTTACATTTTCCCACCTGGTTTTATGCAAAGAAGATGGTAGCTATTCAGTTTTTGACTGATTTTCCTTCATTATTTCATGTCACAAAAGCCTACAAGTGTAAGATGATAACACAGAAGGTCTGTAATTGGACCTGTGCTAAGTGCTGGATTGAACTGGATATGGCATGCGTTACCTTCCCATGCATGGAAGTACTGCAAAACCTATTCCAGAGGTGTACAGCAATCCCTTTCTTCCATAGCAGAGCTATACTTCTTAATATATGTAATTACTCTGATTAATACAATACTGAGTGAGAAGCAAGTGGGTTCGAAACTACTCTCCATTGTTATTCTGTTGCATCATTATTCTGTAGACTTGCACCCAAAGCACTGTCTTAAATGCTGGAAGAGATGTGATCTTCATTATAACCAAAATCTGTCTGAAAATGCATTATCCTGCATAATAATAATGACAGCAGTAATAGCAGACAAATTCCTTCTTCTATCGGAGATACTAAAAAACTAAGAAAGGACCAGGTAAGGACCCAAATACAATTTGGTTAAAATGAGAACTGCCTTCCTCACTCTAGCCCCCTCTTAGATTCAGGGCAGCCTTTTCAACCTGGAACTAGGATGATTCAATAAATCTTTGCTAGCCTTTCCTCCCTTCCTCCCTTTCCCTCCCTGCTCCATCCTCCTAGTATGAGAAAGCCTTAGTAGCACTGGCTTGATGCAAACTGTTCTTCACATAAAAGTCTGAGACTGGGAAGTGGCAAATAGCTGGGCACTCATCCTTCTGGCTGGAGTAATCATGTGCTGCAGGAGCTCAGATAACAAGTGACTGCCTTTAAAGGCAGTAGTTTCCTAGATAGTTTTCAGTTAGTGATCCTCATTCAACCGGCAACACAGGCAGAGACTGTTGGAGGAGCCTTACAGGAGCAGGAGCATTGCTTATCCCTGCTCCTTCTGTGAAACCCTGGTGTTTGGGCCTTTTGAACTAATTTTTTGTGCAGTGCCATGTGTTTTTGAAGCCATACCTGTATTGTGGACCTTTTTGAACAGTGGCTGGGATGGATGGAACTCAGTAGCTCAGGATGATCTCCCCTTTCCACCATGCAAAAGTGGCTGCAGCAGCAAACAAGGAAAGGGATGGAGAGCAGAAAAGAGGACTGCAGGCGCCAGGATGTTGGGTGATCCCTCTGGCTTATCTGTGCTTTTGTGGCAATTTATAGAAAGAGTTTTTGGCTTCCAACTCACAGTTAGTGGGGCTGAGCACGTTGTCTTTTTAAAACTGGATGCTAGACTGTGCTTTTACACTTGTGGCACCCCACTGCCTGGAGATTTTGTCAGGTGTAAGTTCTGCCATGGTGACCCAACAAGCATTGCTTGTTTAATAAAGAGTAAAGTCTTGAACATGGATGTTTATACTGCATGCCATCACGCACATGGCTGGGCAGTGTGAGCATAGTTATATAAACTCCTGGATAATTTTGTCTAATTCAGGACAGAGCCCAGGAAGCTTTTCACCAGGGCTGCAGAACAGCCAACGTCAGCTGCCTTGGTAAAGACAGTGCCCCCCTGGCCCCACCAGTCCTCCCACCAGATGTGCACACCAAGGCTTGGTATGGGTCTCCTGGAAGAGGCCTCCTGCACTGCAGCTGGATGACTCCTGTAGGGTGCAGAATGCCCTGTCCTTGGTAAATATGTGGATAACGTCATCCTCCTGGTGTAGAAGTGTTTGGGCAGTGCAAGTGCAGCTCGATGGATGATTCAGAGGTGTTGACACACAACGGCGGCAGGTTAAGATGTAGCTGTTTGCCTTGTCTTCTTTCAGAGAGCCATGTCCCTAAGGCAGGGGTGACGGGAAGGCTCGTGAGTCAGCTCCTAAACCACCAGAGTCCACAGCCCAGCATGTTATGGGAAACTGCCATTGACCTAGGGTCACGCTGTTAAGCCGTACTGTAAACTGCGGCTGCTTAGGAGCTGATTCACATCCCTTTCATCTCCTTCTGCTGAAACCTTCAGGGATACTCTCAGTGTCCTTGCTTCTTCTGCCATTGCTTGTGGGTCAACCTGAAACCAGGAATGAAGTTTTCCTGCAGAAGCAGAAGAGGGTGCTCCAGTTCACCCACTTGAGCAAAGGTATTTCTTTCCTTGGCCTAATTGTCCTCATGACTGTCACTCTGACTGCTAGGTTATGACCTAAAACCTGGGCCTGGTGGATGAGCTTTGAAGAAGTTCTGTGTGCTTTAGAAAGAGTCTTTCTATTAAACAAAAATATAACAGATGTCCAGTCTGTTCTTTGAAATTACAGGCCAAGACTTGCTTTTGTTGGGCCTTTCTCTGGGCCTTGAGAAAAGATATGGCCTGATTCTCTTCAAACACAATAACTTTCAAGTCATTGTGGTATAGCGGGGGGAACCAAACTCAACATTTTTTCTTTATTCTTGATATTACAATGGTATTCAAAGACCTCAGCTGACTAGAGCCACTGCACAAGCACATAATGGAAAACTGTCTCTTTTGCAAAGAGCTTCAAGTTGACGGTCAGTGAGAGCATTAATATTTCATATTAATGAAATTCTGCAAAGGGAAGGAACTGAAGCACACAGAGGAGGAAATTACCTTACCTCATATGAGCTACCTAGTTTGGCCAATCAAAGAAATTGGCATTTTTTTGGTGGTGATTTATCTGAATTTTAGACAAATGTTGAAGACCAGCATTTATGCCTCTTCATTGTCAGGGGAGGATAGCCTGCTTGACTGGAATAGACCAGGTGCCAAATTTTTAGGTGGATAAATTTAAGTGAGAATGAGTCCCGTCTTGTCTCCATTTTCACTGCAGTAGGATTAAGAGCTGTAACTGGAGCACTCTCAAAAGACATAATGGCCTCTCGCTCTGTCATCTGTTAGCACTTGGTTCCTTTAGTAGCCTTTGCATAGTGTTCAGGTGCTTCCAAGAAAAGATTTTTGTCCTGTCCATTAAAAGCAACACCAGAAAATTTTAATCATATGTCTTGGTGATAGTAAGGCTTTTGACATGATCTTACTTCACAGTCCAGTGAAATATTGTCCAGATGAAGCTGTGGTAAGATGGGCACCAGAATACCTTAGAAAGGTGAAGTCAGATGGTAGTGACCAAACTGTTTACTGTCTAGCTGAAGGCTACATTGTGTGAGATTTGGCAAGGGTCCATCATAGCGATCTGGATGATGAAATAGCCTGCATATTTATTCAGTCTTCAGGGGATAAGAGCCTGGAAGGGACTGTAATGGCAGTGGCGAGATGAGTGCAATTTCAAGGGATCATGATAAATTGGAGGAATAGTCTTAAATAGCCAGTATGGAGTTCAGTGAGGACATAGGCTTAGGAACAAACTGTTGCAGGATTGGAAGCGAATATGTAGGCATAAATTCTGCTGAAAAATGTGGGAGAGGGTTGATAATGCGTTGCAAATTGAAATGAGTACTACACTGGCAAGAAAAAAGCAATTGTCAAGTGAGGGTGCTTAAATGGGAGGTTTTTAATGTAAAACAGCTAATATAGTTGTTCCACTTCAGTGGAGTACTGTGCTATATACCACCCTTGAAGACAGACGGGGGGAGCCTAAAGGAAAACAACGAAGATACCCCAGGAAATATAAAACATAAAAAAATTTGAAGGAACTGGGACTGCAGAGTCCAGAGGAGGAAAATCTGAAGGAAATGCAGGCTGCAGCCTTCAAATAGTAAAAGATCATAATAAAGAAGGTGGTGGTTGATTTGCTCCCCACCCATATTCTGCCTTAGGTGAACAAGGAGAAAGAAGATGAGATCACAGTAGATGAAATACAGCATAGATATTTGGGCTGCAAGGGCAGCAGAGCAATAGAGTACTTCAAGACACCAAGGAGCTTTAATCACTGGCAATTTTTAATAATGAGGCCTTTTCAACCTTACATTCTAGGAATCTGCGATCTCACCTGCTTTATGGTGAATCAGCACATAGGACCAAGTGCCTGGAATAATTGTCAGAAAACAATAATTTTTCAGCAATGGCACCTCTTCTTGCTGGTTGCTCCAGTCTTTGCCAGAACTTATATCCCTGTCCTCTCCACCTTCTTCCCTAGTTGCCAGAAAGAGTGATTTGCCCAGCTCACAGCCTGCATTTTAACTTAAAGTGGTTAAACAGCTGCTCGTGCTGTCCATGCACTGGCCTTGGAGACTTCTGGGCATAGCACTCAGCATGCAGTGCAGTCCCTCTCCATCACATGGCTCAACTTCTCCAGGATCATTTCATCATCTCTTCAAGCAAAATAAAAGCAGTTCTGGGGGTGGGGCCGAGGGGTGGTTGTTCTAATCTCTCTTTCCTCAATGTAAGCAGCATCTTTATGAGGAGAGCGAAGTACTACCAGCTGGTGAATTAATTTAGAAAATTTCCTTTTATGGAAGAAGTCTTTTTCTAACACTACCAAAGAGAAGCATTTAAAGAACAGCACTAATTTGAAGAGCTTACTGTTTCCTTTTAGGCTGTGGATTCGGTCTAAATAAAGTGCATCTTCCCATTGCAGCACAGACGTTTTCAAGTGCACTGACAGCAACAGGGAGATTTTGGTTATCAGTGAATCTGTATTTTATTCGCCTAACAAAATAATTTTGTTGCTCAACATTAAACATCCGTATCAGATGGGAGGAATCTGATTCTCCTCATCGGGGACAGATCCAGCTGTGCCGGTGGATGGAAGAAAGGGGGAAGCGAGAAGCAGGGTGAGCTGTGTAACTGCATGGCCACAGCTACACCGTGCAGTCAAGGGGGCTGTGCAGGCTGCAGTAGTGATGTTCCACTCCCTCCCCCTTTGGCACATATGTACCTGGTCAGTCCATCTGAGCCCCCAGACAACCATCCCACTATTCACACGCAATAACACAGCTTACTCTGTGCACTCCTATGCTGAATGAATCCTCTTTCAAAAGACAGGACACCAAATTTTATTTTGGATTCTCATTTGCCAAGCATGAAAAGTTTGCTTTTGATTTTTCTTAAGGTGTCTTAATGCCAAAACATTTCAGCCTGCATTTTTCCCTTTATTCTATGTCCTTGCTTGTATTTGCCATTTAGGCTGTCATTTCCACAAACTTTGCTGATGTGGGACCTAGTGACAAATTTAGGAGGTGTTTAGCACCCAGAACTCCAGCTGAAGTCGGCTGTAACTGAGTGGAGCAGGAACTGGGGCTAATCCATACAAGCAGCTTACAGACTGCGTTGGTCCGATCCCTGCTGCGTCATCAATGTCCTGTGTCTCACCAGCCCTAAGTGATGTTGTCATGTCCTTCCTAGTCCATAGAAGACCTGGATTCAGACAAACATTTCCTTCTGATTGATCCAGAATGATTTCTTGGGTGGACAGTGTAGTGGACACAGCTATCTGCTGAGCCTTAGCCTGATGTTGTAGACATTTTCAACCAAAGCAACACCCTGTTTCAGAGGATCACTTGCGTGTTGGGGCTGAACTCATTTAATCAGTGCAGAGGATCAGTGCCCAATGTCCATTCTCCTAAGGAAGGATTTTTGCTCTTTTCACATTATGTCAACAGATCATGAGCTTGTCAAATTCCGCTGCTTCACCGTAATTACAGCGTGGGCATGAGAAATTATCCGCAGAGTCAAAGGCAGAGATGTGGCTCCATAAATACATTTGTCAAACTGACCTCAAGCTGGCAGGCAGCATCACTGCCAAAAAATATTTAGCAGGTGCAAGCATGCCAGCCACTTGTGGTATGCAGTATGTTTCTTTAGCAAGTAGATGGCTCTATGTGCTGTTTTAATATCTGTGGACAATTCTCATGTGCTTCTATTTATTTACCATGGTATTTTGACTGATGCTACGCAGAGCTGCGTTTGACAGCCAGGCACCTCACAAAACCGTTCTCTCTTCCATTTTTCACTTGTGCCCCAACTGCAGTCTTTGTACTTTTTTTCCTTTTTCCAAGTGAGCGGAATCCATGCAAATCTCAGAGAACTGAACCTTTGATGTAAAGAGAATTGAATTCATGCTAAAAGGCAGGGTACAAATGAGCAAACAAACAGCCCCGCCAGCCAGACCTGGTAAAGACAGGTGAGAGATAAAAAAAGGTAGTGAAGAGTCAGGATAAGAAATACATGAAGGATAACTGACTGCAGCAATACATCTTCTAATGTGTAAAAAAATCACTCTTGATTGTGAGAGGGAAGCCTGATTAAATGATGGGGGGGGGGGGAAGAAAGAAAAAAGAAATTGAGACTATTTAAGAAGAAACACAAAGCCGTGCATGTGAGGCTTGCTTACCAGCACGTTTTATATGTCAGAATCTTTATTTAAGCACATTGGTTGTGTTTCACTGTTTTTTTCAGCCTGGAAGGAGAAGGACAGAGTGGTATTAAAGCACAAGACAGCTAGGGTAAGAAGAGGGGTGTGGAGCCTGCAGAGCATCGGCTTTGAGGTACTCAAGCCTCTGAAGGCTTCACACACATATAATGAGATAATGAGATGCATGCAAGAAGTGATTTTTTGGGGTTTGGGGCTTTTTTGATGTTACCACCAGTGATTTGCTTGTCTTCTTGTAAGCCTAAAGGATTTTTTGACACACATATACCAAGTTTGCTGCTACTGTGAAGGTGAAAAAGGGCAGGAGACACAGGAAGCTGATGGCAGAGGGCCAGTCATGGAGCCAAAGCAATGGAAGAGGTATGAAAAGCCATAAGAGTAGAATGCAACTGTAGGCGACACCAAATCTACCTCATTTTAAACATCCACAGGGTGCTTCCTGGTAGTTCAATGCTTAGAGTGACTCAGGCTGAAATTCACTGAGTACTTTAACCTGGTATAAAATGACATTCTTTCTGAAAGAAGCTGGCTTTGTGCTTGTTGGCAGGTGCATTTTCCATCCTCACATGCAGCCAGAAAGAATGGAAAAGTGGCAACAGAAGAAGAATATCTGGAAAACATGAAAGGTACTTTGTTCAAAATCAAAATCCAATTCTGATCAACTTAGGAATGAGAAAATTGTTCCTTCTACATGTCTCTCACCCAATAAAAATGGACCATAAGCCCCGGCTTGCCAATTTTTTTTTTTTTACTTTTTCATTGTAAAATTGTTTTGAAGAAGCTTTCCTCACAGTTGGCTGTGTGAAAAGAGCACAGGACTGATGTGAAGTCTGGTGCCACTGGATCTAAAACTGGAGTCAACAGTCCTCAGAAATAAAGCTGAAGGCAGGAATGAATGAACATGATTGCAGTGAACTGGTGAACAATGGAAGGATGGAGTTCCTATTGTCGCTTAAACTAGATCGCAGAAGCCTGGCTTACGTCAGCTCTCTGCTCCTGGCTGCATCTTGCCCACCTCCTCCCCCTCCTCCTGCAGCAACAAAACCATCTCTGAAGCGTAGAGGACAGCACACTGAGTGAAGATCTATCAGAAAACATACCCAAGCTGTTGCAGATGAATGTCAGGCGAATATGGTTCGTCACAGTCAATGAAAATGCATGGAAGGTAATTTAATCAGTTCATGGAGAGAAATAAAGAACAAAGCTTTCCCTCCTACACATGATGTGTAAAGAGCCTTTGGAGCCAGGCCTTCCCATTCCCTTCCACAGCACATGGACGCAGGGGCAAGACTCCCCTTCTCCCCTTTCCACCCTTGCACTCCTGTTGGTTTGTATGTCCTCTGCTCGGCAGTCCAGTGCTGCTGAGGTCTCGAGGGGGCACTCACCCAGCCTCGGCACTGGGGAGGTGCACATCAATGCGTGCAGGAGAACCTGAATTCAGGCTTCCCACTCTCTGCCCAAATGCAATTGCCAGCAGGATGTTCTGCAAATCTTGACCACGAGCCCTTCTGCCTGTTGCTTGCTTGGAGGAAAACCAGAAACACTTGTGGCATCTTGGGCATAAACACATGGGAGGTTTTCACATGCTGCTGTGCTACTCAGACACCTGTAACCCACCTAAGCTACAGGCAAGTCCCCTTTGGATCCCGTCCTTATTATCCACACAGCTTTGGTAACATCGGTGGGCTTATGCCCACCTAGCTTTGTCTTTTATGAACATGTAAAATACAGCAGACATCTTTATAGAGTATAATTAATGTCATCCATGCCAGAAACTGCAGTGGCATAATTACCGTAATAAAAATCCTATACTTGTTTCTAATTTTAATATTGCCTAATCTCTGGCTTTAAAATTGCATATTGTGACGTTTGGAGCACAAATCACAGTTTTCAAACATATTGGTGTGCACCATTGGCATTTATAAAGTGCCACCCACACTTACTGGTTTTTGGTCCCACTCGGAAGGCTGCCTGAGAGCTGCATATTCCATTGTCAACAGTTCTGAAGAAAATGTCCTCCTCTATTTCTAAACTCCCTGTAATGCCTGTTTCAGAAAGTTGGTATGTGAAATCTGGTGGCTGTTTCACAGATGTGGAGCAGGACCTCCCCATCAGCCATCGGATCTGACCAGATGAAATTAATAACATCTGCTGTTCCTAGTCAGACACAGCTTTCTGTTATTCCAGCTGTTGCTGAGCATGCATTAAGCAGCTCCAATTAGTTAAACCTCCTCCTAATGTTACAGCAGCTTGTTTTTTGCTGCAACTGAAGAAATATTTTTCAAACCTTCAAGATTTATTTGTAGCTGTGGTGCTGATACACCCTCTAACGGGCTTTCAGGTTTTAGGCCAAAATACCAGAATCCACCAACTGCCAATGAGAACAATGGATTGCATAGCATCGCCCCTCTCCAGAATTCAATAGTGCTAGAAATGAGTAGTGCATTCCCTCTTCTGCACATAGGAAGAATGAATAATGGAAGGATTGAGACTGAAAATAGGCTGCCATAAATTAAGACAGAGAAACTCAAACCTTTTGCCTGGGTTCTACTAGATAATGCTGCTTATTATTGGCTACTTCTAGCTGATGCACCTTTTGCTACTTTAAGTTCCTGCCATTGTTCATTGCTGCAGTGCACATGCAGGGCTCATTTTAGCCGTGCTGCGGTACTTTAATTCAGAGGGCTGAGGGTTGGTGTGGATTTAAAGCAAAGATGACTGCTGGAACAGACCTTTCAGCGATGTCCCCTAGCTCTAATTCAGTGTGACGCTCCTGCCCAGTGCTTCACAGGGCTGCGGAGCTCTGAAAGGGGCATTTCCCAGATGTTCTGCTGGTTAGAACCTGTGGCCAGCAGCACCGTAAAAACCGTGTCTCTGATTTACAGGAACATGAAGACTTTTAATAAGGTCATTTTTTCTTGTTAGTGTCTCTGTCAAGAGAATGAGGCATCATATTTTAATGGCCAATATATTTTGTTAATTATAGCATTTCATTATTTTTCTTTGACCTTGTCAACAGTCAACATTCTGATCGTGTATAGACATTAAATGCATTAATGTCCCTCTTTCTAATGACCCAAGCTGTCAAGCAGGGGTTGAATAGTCAGGCAATGACTCTGTGGAATAATGAAAAGATCAAAGCAGTGCCATGAACTTCCCCAGCTCGTGGAGTATACGAGGCATTCACTTCCCAGTATTTCATTCCTGTGACTACAGCTGGAGGAGGGCACCAGCCTCCTCTGAGACCTGCACAAACAGCAGCAGAGTAAGCTCAAGCGGTTGTCACTGGTATAGTAGCAAACAAAAGCAGCCAGCAATAAATGGCACGGAGGCATAAGGTCAGAGGATATGGCCTTCTGTGCATTGTCAGGGAAACAGGAACACTCTTCCTGATGTAGGAGAGCACCGAGCACCGTACAGGGGCCTCTTATGACCCAGCTGCACGTCTAAAATACTTTTGCTACAGTCACTTACTTTGTGCCTCTCTCCCTTTCTGTGTCTGGATCCTCCCCTCCTTTGTCAAGACCCGAAGCAAAGAAAATCCCTGAAGTCTCAATAACTGCTGTCCTTTAATGTGTCATTTGATCCTTTGATCAGTGTGGTTCACTGGCGGTGTGGGAGAGAAAGTATCTTCTGCCTTATGTGAGTTACTTACTTATTTAGGGGAAAAAAGCCAAACATCTAGCATCTGTTATAGTTTTCCTTCCCAGTGTTTGGGATTCTAAATAGCTATTAGTACACATTTTTTCTGCATTTTTTTACTAAGTACAAACAGGCAAATAAACACATAAACCTGATTGTTTGGCTCACTTGCTGCAGCTAATTAAAAATAGAACAATGCAATGGTAATGTTAAGGTTATAATTAAACCAGAATCTATAAATCAATGGGTTCAAATTATCCAGCCAGTAAATTCATCGAGCATGTAATGAAATCAAATCATGAAATTAACACTAGAAACGATAGGGTTGCATTAGTTTGTCTTCAGAGGGTTTAAGGTGGAGCCAGCTTCCTTCCAGTGCAAGCCCACCGGCAGCGACAACCCATACAGTGGGTGCCCTGAGCCCACTCACAGAGAAGAACCATTGCCATGAAATGCCCTGAGCAACACAACATTTGCACCAGTTTCCTTAGACCCTGGTGGAGGGACAATGTCCAGTTTGCGACAATCCCACGTTGCCTTGCACAGTCAGCCATTCCACTTTAACAGTCTGTTACGTATTTTCATTCTGATTTCTCCTTTTCCATACAATTATGCAAGTTTCCTCAGCGGTGAATCAATCAATGTTTGTAGTGGCTTTTGAATAATATTAGTTTTAAATCCAGACGCTGATGACTAGTTTGATGGCCCCTTGGTGTTTATTTCTGGGAACCTATCCTCATGCAATGCATACTTAACACGTGCACTTAATGAAGGTGTATCTTCATTAAACAAAGGCAAAGTGATGAGTCTGTATTCCTTCTCCTCGGAGACTTGGGACCCGTGAACTCTCCCATGGCAGTCACTGGTTGCCGCCTGGAACTGGGAGACAGAGGCTCTGCTAAGGTTAATTCCTCAGTGAACTGGCTACATCAGAGAACAAGGTCATTCATTTCTTCTGCCTAGGGAAGGGATGGGGTGCCCAGCTGTAGGTGGTGTTGATTGACAGTGTAAGGAATTGAGACAACTGTTTCTCTTCTGCTTCACCTTTGCTTTTACAAGGATTGTTTCTAGTTTCATTGAGCCTATTTTTAGAGGTGTTTCCTATTTTCAGCGCTCTCCTCTATGAGCAAGTCATGCCTGGCCATGGGTTCTTCTTAGGTGTCACTTACCCCAGTATTTAATCTCTCTCCTCACCTCACCTGTAGCCAAAAGTACAGATTTCTTGGCCTGTGAGGCACTGCAGTGACTGGACCAGGCTAAGTGTTGACTCCCTGGTGTGGGTGGTGGCCTTTCCAGCTAGCCCGGCTCTGCCCGCTGCCTCATGGCTGGGAGTGGCAAAGTATTAGCCCCCAGAAAACAGAAAAGTCAGCAGCAGGCAGGCGAGGGGCCAAGGCCATGCTGGAAGTGGTGGGGAGGAAGGGGCTGTGTTGGCATGGCTGGGTAGCAAATCAAAAGGAGGGTGTGGAGGAGGTTCATATTGCCCATGTTTCTGCAGCCTTGTTGTGATCTGGAGAGAACAGCTTCCAGGGAGCCGGAAAATGTGAGCGGAGCTGGAAAATGTCACTCCCAGCCTACACCACACCCCGGGGCGACAGGTGAAGGTGCTTTCCAAGAATGTAGGGGAGAAGCTCTTTTGGGGCCCATCAGAGCTCTCACAGCTCCTCTCTGCACAAGGTAAACAGCCTTTTGTCCAATGTGCTGCACCACCTGTCCTGTTCTTCAGTATGGTCTGACTCACATTTTATATCCAGAGACTATCCCTTTAGTTCCCTCTATTTTTAGTTTGGCTTATTTTGGTTTGAACCATGATGCAGAAGGATATTTGCCTTGGGAGTGTCCTCCTTCCACCCCATCATCACCACTCCCCCAACAGCTGTTTTCTAATCTCCCTGTTTTGTTTTTAATCTCCTTTTGGGGGTATGGTGATACTATTTACCACCCTCTCAACAAGGCAGCTATTGCCAATGCAGGAGTATGTGTTGTTTGCATTCATCATCGGGAAGAGCTATGCAGTCTTGGGAGAGGCAAAAATAATTCCAGCCCAACATATGATTCAGTTTATTGCCAGGGCAAATGATGCTTTGCTGATGACAATGGATGTGAAAAATACTCTAGAAATATAACTAAAGTATATTCTGTGTTCATATTGGTAAATGTCTGGGGGACTGTATGCAAAAGTTACTTCCTCAACAAGGGAAAATGCCAAGCCCTGCATCTGGGGAGGAAAAACCTGATGCACCAATATATGCTGGGGGGAGATAAACTGGAAAGCAGCTTTGCCTAGAAGGACTTTGAGGTCTTGGTGGACAACGTAAACCATTAACATGCACTTGCAGCAAAAAAGGCCAATGGTACCCCGGGCTGCATTAGGAAAAGCATTGCCAGCACATTGAGGGTGATGATCCTTCTCCTCTGTTTCGCACTGGTGAGGCCACACGTGACAATTCTGGGCTCCCCAGTGCAAGAGAGACGGGGACATATTGGATTAAGTCCAGAGCAGTGCCACTAAGGTGATTAATAGACTGAAACGTCTCTCCTATGAGAAGAGACTGTGAGAGCTGGGACTGTTCAGCCTGGAGAAGAAAAGGCTCAGGGGGGATCTCATCAGTATGTATAAATACCTGTTGGGAGAGAATGAAGATGAGGGAGACAGACTCTTTTCAGCAGTGTCCATAACAGGACAAGAAGCAATGGGCACAAATTACAGGTGAAATTCCATCTGAACACAAGAAAACACTTTCCTACTGTGAGGGTGGTCAAACACTGACACAGGTTGGCCACAGAGATTATGAAGTTTCCATCCTTGGAGAAAATAAAAACCCAACTGGACATGTCCCTGAGTAACCTGCTCTATCTGTTTCTGCCTGAGCAGGGAGAACTGGACCAGATCATCTCCAGAGGCCTCTTCCAACCTCAACCTTTCCATGATTCTGTGATTCTGCCTGGCTACCACAAGTATCTTCTGGCACAGGCCCGAGAAGCTTTCACTTTTGTAACAAAACATGACTTTCTTTTACGGTTTCTCTAATTTTGCAATCTGCTCGGCTGGCAGCAAGGTGTATTTAAAAAGATTCCATTGACAAGGGGAAAAAAGTACGCATCTCTGTATGTCTTGTGTCTCTTACAAGATAACCAGAAATGCCAGGCTCTGAGAGCACGCTTAGAAAATGTGAGGGCAGAAAGCACTTACTGCAAAAATCACACAGAACAAATACACCTCACTGACAGCCAGCACGACTGTTTTGCAGAGCTTGTTCATGCAAGAACCATGTCCAAATCAGTGGCGTGTTGCTGGAACAAGAAGCAGGTCCTTGCAGTTATTTTTCAGCATAGTTTGACATTAAACCTTGTCCGTGAAGCCAATCTGGGCTGCCATGTCACTAGATATTTTGAACCATAGAAGTGGCTTTCATGTAATCAAATCCCATTGGCTTCAATGACTTGGGAAAAAAAAAAAAAAAAAAAAAAAAAAAAAAAAAAAAAAAAAAAAAAGCCTGTTTCAGGGGCTTTGACTTCTTTTTCAGCTTGGAAGAACATAGGTGTTTGCTCCACTTTTGGTGCCCGTTAGAGAATGGGCAGTGGTAGGATCCAAAGAGAAAAAGCAATTTCTCCTTACCCACCTGGAACACACTGAGCAGCAGCAGCAACTGCCTTGTTTAGCTTTGCATTTGTGTGTGCTGTGGTTCCCTCACCCTCTACACAAATTGGCTATTTGATTTGCAGAAGAAATTGCCCTTGAATTAGTGGTAAAACCAAGTTTTTAACAACAGGTACAGCTCAGTTTTAGAAAGAAAGGAGGGAAGGGAAGGGAAGGGAAGGGAAGGGAAGGGAAGGGAAGGGAAGGGAAGGGAAGGGAAGGGAAGGGAAGGGAAGGGAAGGGAAGGGAAGGGAAGGGAAGGGAAGGGAAGGGAAGGGAAGGGAAGGGAAGGGAAGGGAAGGGAAGGGAAGGGAAGGGAAGGGAAGGGAAGGGAAGGGAAGGGAAGGGAAGGGAAGGGAAGGGAAGGGAAGGGAAGGGAAGGGAAGGGAAGGGAAGGGATGCCTAATCTGGTACTTTTTAAAGCAACAAAATAAGGGCTTTAACACTCTAACCTAAGAATCCATTTTATGCAGGTAACATCATTTCCGATAAACAGAACAGGATTTTGAAGACGTGGTCATGTAGCAGTAGTGATCTCCAAGGTAATGCAAAGTGGTACATGCACACCATCTAAACAGCTGAACATCTCCTCCTCTGGATGACGGGGCAGAGCACAGAATCTGATACTGCCACCAGTGCTGCTGGCATTTGTATAAACTAAAAGTGGGAAAAAGAAGAATCTCTTGAACCTAAGAAGAATAGGAAGACAGAAAAAATCTTAAATGACTAGTAGAACAAGCTAAGGCAGATTCACAGTCAAAATTAATCTGGTACTATAATGAAAAAATTGTGACTAACTCGAAAGGATAATCTAGGGCCCCTACTGGGTCTTGTCCTGAGATTATTTCCAAATGTGTCAAATTGACCAGCTTAAACACTCAGTAAAGCTTTTGAATTAAAAAAGTCAATATCTCAGTTTCTTCTTGAAGCTAAACAACATTCTCTACCAAGAAAGAAAAATAAGTGTATACGTTAAAGGGTATGTGTCTGGTGTGTCTGAGGTTGGGCAAAACCGGAAAATTTTCTATGCTATAGTCATTAAGGATGATTTTTTTATATTCTACATCAATATAATTAGAATAGAGGAATATTCCTTTTAGAGGAATATTGTATCCTCTGGCATCCTCATTATGTCTTTTAGAATAAAAGAAAAATTACAAACGGATATATGTACACGAAGTTAGCTAATGGCTTTTGTTAGTCAATATAAACATCCAGAAGTCTGAATATTTATCAGACTCTCCTAGATCTGGGAAAAGAGTTGAGAATCTCCAGGAGAAATGTTTTCCAGACTGTATAACCAAATCAACTTTCTTGGCTAGAGTTGTGGCTGTTACTCACTACTGTATGTAAGGAAGTCCATTGCTTCACTGGTGCCACGGCTTGTTGTCAGAAACATAAATGCACCATTCATAAAACAAGGTAAAGCCAGAGGAAAGGGGTTGAGTAAATCAGCAGCACCTCTCCTTCGGGAGCCTGATTTATGTTGGCAGCTGGGAGCTCCTGCCGGTTGTGTCAAACCCCTTGCCAGGGTTTGTTCCCAGAAGGGCAGGAGAGTCCAGGCAGAGAGGTCGGAGGTCAGTGGTGCAGCGAGCCATTCGGGTTTGGAACACACAGCCTTTATGCAACTGAGGAAGAGCTGAAAACCCTCTTTTTCAGTGTGCACAAAGCATTAACTCCTATTTTCTTGCAGTTATAAAATATTAATCAGAGTACCTATATTAAAAGAAGTTGAAGGATAGCAACAACATGATCTATATAGGCTTCTGTATTCCACTATCTTTAGCTACTTTAAATCAGCAAACTTTTCCCCTCGTTTTCCTGTCACCAGCGATATACAGCCTTCACCATAGCGGTTGCTAATGGTGACTGCTAGATGGTGATCAGGCAGATCAAGGCACCTCTAAGAGTGCTATTGCTGCTGAACTCGTTCATCTGCTTCAGGGCTCACAGTTCACTAGCTGCTGGCTTTGAGGTCACTGGGAGAAATATTTGCTTTTCTTCCTTTGTTCTATCAAGATTATTTTCTGGCTCTTCCAGATGATGATTGTGTCTTATGATGGAGCAGAACAAAATAAACTTGTGACTTCAAGTAACTGCAGAGACATCTGTATTCTTCCAGGGTGATTTCATAAGGGGCAGGAGCTCAAAATAACACGTAAAAACCTGATTTTTGAGACATGGGAAAAGGATGATGATAGTGTTCCAGGGTAGTCCTACTTCCAGGTGAAACAGGATTCTTTTCTCAGCCCTGTCACCAGTTCCCTACTTGATCATTGCCCTATATCAAGAACTGCTATCAGACTAATACTTGTAAAATTGCTTTGGGTCCATAAATTTATTCCAGAAGTATAAAGTAATATTTCCTCTGTGTCATATATACAGAAAAACATAATGAAAGAAGGAGACGGGTGATACATCCAGCAGCACAAATACCTTACTGTGTTGGACTTAGCGCACCCTCAGTTCTGTGTTCTTATTTTTTATAGTGGGTTTCTAAATGCTAGCGATGAAAAAAAATTCTCTCTTCACTTTTTTTGCACTTATAGGACAAAATTCAAGATGTGCTTTCACTCAGCCTTCCTTTCTTTCACATTCACAGAGACAGGCATACAGCACTCCGGGGTCTGAGGGAGGAGGCATTCAGTGTTAATTAGATGTGTTATGTTTCACAGTATTGGCACAGTCTAAGAACCGGTACAGATGTGCTCTGTTGACAGGAGAGATTTTTCTTACTTTGCATCAAAGACATTTACACTGAGGTTTACAAAAGGATTTAAGAGGGTTAGGTGCCCAAATCCCATCGCAGCTTAGGTGGAATTAGGGGCCTTGCTACCTCCGGTTCTGTTGCATAAAACGGTACACGCATGAGTGCATTACACTGGTGTCACCAGCCATAATGTGTCCCTGGGATTAACGACAGTACTTGAAATAGTGGGCTGACCTCTTCCCGATCCAGAGCCTTTTTGCTCCAGTGAGTTCTTCCGATGCACCTCTCCTGACATAAATCGTCTGTAGTGCCTTTGCACTGCTTCTTTCAACTTTTTTTTTTTTTCAGTGTGCATGTGTGTGTGAGAGAAGGAGAGACAGGGAGAATAAAGGATTCACAAAGGGCTGGTGCCGGAGCAAAGGATAGATCAAACATGGAGGAACTCTGCAGGGCAGATCTGGGAATGCTGGGGGAAAGCATGATTTTAGAGCCAGGTAAATGAATATTTTATGAAGGCAGTGGTCCTTCCACTGCAGGGTTATGGATTTCATAATAAGTTAAGGAACAGTTTGCTCTCCACACACCGGCAGGCTCATGAGTGAGAGGGCAATCCCCTTCACTGTGTTTAATAAGATATAGGGAGGTGTTTGAGAGAGAATGAAGAATGTTTTTAAAACTGATAGAGTCTGAAAGATGTGTCCAGTTGACAGTAATTTATGCATCTTCTGCCTCAAATTACTTAAAATGTAGTAAAGGAAAGGCAGAGGCAGGAGGCCAAAGTGTGGAAGAAATGCAATTAAGAGAGATAAAGGGCTGTGTCCATGGGGTTGTACTATGTCCCTCTCTCCACCAGGACCTTCATGCCTAGTGTCCTCAGGCTCACATTCAGCTACAGCAGAGCTGAACAATGCCTGCGGCATTCCACCAGCCTCCTGCAATTACAACTACTGTAACTTCAGTGTGGCTTTGTGACTGCTTCAGCCTTCATGTGCTCACTTCTGCCTGCACAGCACATGGTTTTCTACTGCTTTGCAGGCTGGAGGTCGTCTGAAGAGCTGCCTGAAGGGCTCAAACCCCCAAATATAACCCAAAGATACATTTGCCCTTGTACAAACTTATTCTTAGCACAGCTTGTAATTATATCTGTATGTGCATGCATATGTGTGTAAAACCAAAATACAAAAAGTCACTGTTTTCAGATGAATTCACGTCAGCAGCATGCCTGGCAGTGAGTATGTGAGGCTAAATACCCTTTTCTAACCACAGGGGCTAATTCCAGCATACAGGCAGCCTTCCTTCCCCAGGAGGCTCCAGCTCTTGCTTCTTATTCTGTCTCCCCAAATTAGTGGGCTCAACCTAGATCACATTACAAACTGTCAGGCACACCCTGAGGATGGCAGGGAGATGGGGATGGAGCTGGCACTCCCAGCACCTGCAGGGAGGGACATCCCCACCTGCTGTCCACAGAGTTCCTGGAGAAGCCCAGAATGTCAGGTTTGACCCTAACCATACCTTTAATTGGGCGCAACTGTAGTGCTCATGCATTGCGGAGCAGATTGGTGGCCAAACACTTCTGAGGGCAGAGACCTGGTGTCTAGTGACCCTCAGCCCAGTGGGGGCCTGAAATGAGAATTCCAACAGCTCAGTTTCTGGACAGCTGTGCCCTCACTGACTTCTGGGCAGGATGTTAAGAACTGGGCAGTGGGGCGGGAATGAGACCGCAGGGTAGAGATCCCAGTCATCCCTGTTTACAGTTTTCTTTATATCATCTGTGTTTTACAGCACATTCTTGATCTCATATACAGACCACTTGAGAAGCTAAACAGAAGCTCTACAAGCACAGATCAATACTTATGCTACTGCTTCATATTTTACTGCTCATGTGTACTAACTAATTACTTACCTTGAGTGCTGAGCCAGTCACAATTTAGGCCAACTCTACTAAACCTTTCTTGGTTTTCACTGCTCTTCCAATGATATTCTAGCCTGATCTCTCTATCAGGCCCATTGCGGTCTCTGAAATAGATTTTGTTACCTGTGCCAACCTGCACCCTGACTGCATATGCATACTCTCTGACACAAACTCTTCGCATTATAAAGCAGAGTTTTCATTTGAAAATGTGTCATCTTCCACATCTGCAGATGTAGAAAGTAGGTTTTCATGAATAATTCAAACTTACAATGAGGCTAGAGGGAATACACCTTAATAATGTGCATAAGCACAGAGCCCTGAAGCACCCTGAATTTAATTTTTGGTATTAGAAAAGAAAAGCATCAACTGATTTGACTTTGATTTGATATTAAGGGAACATTTTATTTGTTCAAACACTCAGTCAATTCAAAACTTGCAGAACCCAAAGCACCTCCCTGCATGTAGGACTTGGGGCATAAGCCTCCCCAGGTGCACAGAGCATATGCCACACTATGCATCAGGAGTAATGGCTGGGTGCAGAAACAGCTCCTCTCGCTCACAGACTTTGCTGGTTGTTCAGAAAACTTCCTTTTGAAGAGTATATTGACCACATAAATATGTGCCATGTCCAACAGGGTTGAAATTGTACCTTTCCTGATGAATATTTCCAGAGCCACGCTCTGATTGTCATTTGCTTTCAAAGCTGGAGGTCATCCTAGCTCCTTATGCTAAACTGTAAGACTGAACCGTACCCACTTGCTCTTCCTGTTCGCAGATAGCCACACCAGATATGCTGAGGACAGTCATGACTGTCATGACCAGAGGAGAAACAAGGACATAACCCACCATGCAGAGGGAGCTTTTTCATTGATATGAATACTTTAGATCACTTCCTAATACACTTGTCATTTGCCATAGGTTTGCCTTGTGTGTTCCATGTTTTGTGCTATTTTTGAAACCTTTTTATACTCTACACCATAACAAATACTATGAACAGCTCAGTTACTACTGCAGAAATGTACTCTTCCCTCCTAACCTTCTGATTTTTTAGCGTCACCAGTTTTGCTAGAAATTACGCATTTGCTCACCTTGTTCATACATGAAAAATTTGCAAGATTCAGGGTATAGTTTGGTAAAATTAGCTTATTGCTTCTGTATAGGCATCCACTTAGCTGATCTGACAGGGCACTGAATGCAGACTTCTCAATATCACGTGGCTTTCTTTGTCCTGACCACCAAAGCCTTCTCAGCAGGGTGCAGAAGACCGGCACAGGGAGCTCATGTTGTCTCATTTTGAACAATTCGTAAATAACATGGGACAAAATTCAAGAGATTAAAACTGTATTGTTCTTTATTATCATCAGTCAACCACATCTATTCTTTTTTATTTTATCCACTTCTAATCCCTGGAAGTATGAGCTATAAAACACTTTAGCAATGCAGAAATATGCTTTTTCTCCATAGCCAGAACACTGAAAGCAACCAGCAGAACAGTAGTAGTCATGCCTTCATGAACGTAATAAATCATGTAAGCAGCTATCTAACCAGAAGCTTTGAGAATACATTTAAGTTTTGACATTAAATTTAATCACACATCTTATCCAGAGAGTAATACCTAGAAGATCAGATTTACATAACATGAAAATCAGTCATTACTCAAAACTGTGTATGAATGCTTGCATCAGGAATCACTTGCTTCTGTAGACACAGTACCTGACTGCATATTTACACAGTTAAATCAGACATCTCAGCCTTCTTGTTGAACTGAGGAAATGTGCTATTAAGTATTTCTTTAGATATTTACAAAGATACCTAAAACTGTGTACATAGCCAGCCCATGGAAACTATGCCAGCCTCACTCTGCTTCTTCCTTTGTGTTGGTCATGTTTTCCCAATCTCTTATTTCTCATCTTAAACTAGAATTGTAATCTTGTAGGCAGGTGACTACCTTTAACACCTACTGCCTCTAGCACACTAGTCCTGGCATAATCTGTGTCTTTAGGACTATGGTAGCACAAACATTTAAAGAACAAGACCTAGTAAGAGATTAAGAGTGCTAGGAAATTATTTCCCTCCTAAGATAACTACAGCAAGAAGTAAAAGGTTTTGGCTTTCCCTAGCTGATCTGACCTTAAAGAAAAGAGCCTTTCAGGGTAGGAGTATATTTAGTCTGCTTTGCCTGGCACTCTTCTGCTGAGGAAGGTCTTCCCAGTGGCCTTGGAGAAGCAGCTGGTCCCTGGAAAGAACAAGCTCAGGACAACCAGCCTTGAATCACTGAGCACAGTTGCAATTTGTTAAGATGAAGTTCAGTGGAACTCTTTCATATCGTTCAAGGAGAATGACATCTTTGGAAAACTACATTAGGAACCTAAATAAGTGTGTGATCTTCAAGGCTGCAGGTTATCTGCCACTCCAATTAAATTTAGACAGTGTTAGGCAGGCCTCACCATGCCTGAAAATCAAATTTGGGCTCATAGATACTGTTTAGAGAACTGAAAGGAGGCTCCATGATACAGAAGTCTTGTCCAGTCTTCCCTAACTGTGGTTATGGAGCTCTTTCCAGGAACCCACCAAAGCAAAAGCCTCTTATAACCAGGAGTGTAGTATTTTTTGTTTGCAGGTGCTTTTGGCTTTTTGTTTTTCAAACCTTTTCTTCCATCCACAGAATCAGATTAAAATGCACCATCACTGGACAGCAACTCCACAGTCTGAAAAGCAGTATGACCAAGGAACAGGTCCAAACCTAGCTGGCCTCCCTCTGCATGGAGCATACAGGGCCTGAGAGCAGGGAGTGCCCCTTGTCCTGCTGCTTCTTTATGTAGGGCTGGCTGATGGGAACAGAGCACACCAGGAAGCGAGGGAAGGTCAGACTTCTCCATAGCTATGCCTCTATGTTTCTTGACTGTAGCCAGTGTGGAGCAAGGGGATATAGCAAGCAAGCCTTCTCAATCCAGTCGGCAACCATAACTCCTCCAGAGACTCTCTACTTACCCACTATCTTTTTCCAGTACAACATATGCAAGTTGGGGCTTTAGAGAACATGCATGTGTAAGAACTCCTTCAAGGAGGTATACGTGCTATTTCTCTGGCTCCCTGGGCTGCAGCAGCAACTAGGTAGTACTAAGTCACTTTGCTTATCTCTCAGTTGAGGGAAGGAACTACAGGAGCCAGACATCAATTACAAGCAGAGATTAAGGATATGACCCCAAATGAACCCCATTCATTTTCTCAGCAGCTCAAATGTCACCAGTCGTAAAAATCAATATGTAACACTGAATTATGAATAGTTTTCAGCTGCAAAGTTTGAGAAATATTGATGTGGCTCCTGAGCAGTTGGTACCACAATATTAATGTGAGCTATGAATCTAATTAGAGCTACACACACAGCAGAAAATTGACAAAGACAAGGTTAAAGTATTGCCTGCTGCCTTTCAGAAAGAATTTCGTGATTTGCTTTAAATTTCAGATTTTATACTCTCTAGGTAGGTTAAAAATGCAATTACAAAGTAAACTAATAAATGCAAAGCTAAAAAGCTGTGTGCAAAGCAGATAACCTTTTCTTATCTGAAAGGACAAAGAATTTATATGATTAAATTTGACTTTTCTCTTGACGATCTCCATGTCCTTCCATCAATTGACGTAACATTTTTTTTCATCTCTCTATTCAGACTTTTGTCTGTTCCTCAATTATATTTTCTTTTTCTTTCAGTCATGACTACATTTATATTTCTCCAGTCTTTCAATATCTCTATCTTGACCACATGCATGTATAGTCCCTCTGTTAAAGAATACGTATCATGCCTCTCCACCCCCTTCTAATACAGGAGAGGAGCTTCTTGTTTAAAACACTTTCTAACAGAGAAGTAAATGACAAGTAATTGTTGTATTCAGTCCTTTCAGTTGCTGGTGGACAGTGGGAGAGGGTTTTCCTGGGAGGCACAATTACTGGCACAACATAGCACGAGTCCTACCAGCTGTGGTGTGGCCCTGCTGCCTTGCGAGAACAAAGATGTAAGCACGCACTGTACATGCCTCAGCCCATGAATACCTTAGGTTGTTACAGCAAATGGGATAGGAGGAAATTTGATTACAAATGGAGACTTGTTTTCTTACTATTGCCCACAGTAAATGTATTTGTAATTCAGTGGTGTAAGAAATCATAGATGTCCAAGAAAAGCCTGTTTATCCCAAGCATGGTGGACAATGAGTGAAATTCAGCCCTGCATTGAACACATTGGAGTCAATGGAATTTCTTCTTCTTTGGGCTATTATTTAAGGCCAGTCGTCTTGTCTTTACCTCCAGATTACTGCTGTGGAGCAGCCCGTGGTGGGCACACTGTCGGCTTGGTGGCGGTGCTGGTGCTGCTTTGCCTGACATGGCACAGCAGGCAGCACCCACTGCAGTGGGGAGGGACACTCCTGGAACCTCCCAATGGCGTCTTTCTGAATGGTATCCCCACCTTGCAAGGGATCACCCACCACTGAGGACAGTTTGACCCAGAAGCTGCTAAATATCACCTAGAGGTTCACGCACATGGAAGAGAAATCCTATTTTCTGCAACTGCCCAGTGCCTTTATAGAGCTTATTTGGTTGGAGCCAGGCTGCATTTGTGTCCTACAGGGAACATAGGGGTAAAAAGTCCCTTATCTGGATCAAGCTGTCATCTATACCGCTTTCTGTGCTGAAGCTCCCTCTGCTCTGGCTGCTTCATCCCAGCAGCTGAGCTCTGTCAGAGCTACAAATCACTCTGCAGCCAGTGTAGGGATGTCATGCCTCTGTTCACAGGAATATCCAGATGGGAACACATCCAAATAATGTCTGAAGTCCCTGCAGGCCTACTGTTGGAGCTCCGTTCCCCCTCCCATGCTCCATCACGGTGAAGGTACTGTATCCTTCTGAATGGATGTGGTACCAGCTGAAACTTAGTTTGCAATGCACAGATATCATGATTGTAACAGTGGTTTGTGTCACGCTGTGTGATTTAGCCTGATCCTATTTTGCATCACGCAGACACTCTGCCTCCTTTGTCACCTGCCCACTTACTTGAATGCCAGACACTAAGGTGTCCAGGAGCCATCAGAGGAGACAAGCCAACACGTTTAACTAGATTTTGTTGTTTCCTGTTTGAAGCACCAATCTCAACATTAATGGAGCCAATAAGGCTTCTCTTTTTTTTTTTTTTTTCCTTATTTTATTTCCCTGCAGCAGAACACAATAGAGGTCAGCACATGCAGTATCCACTTTCATGGCTGTGGAATCACAAAAGGCCATAATTCTGGGGTTTCAGATTCATGGATAGTGCATCTGGGAATTCATAGCTGGCAGCAGCTTGGGAGAGTGGTGAACTGCAGACAGCTACATTACAAGTCACTACAGAGATAGAATTATTTTAATGAGATAGAAATACAGCTTTTAAAGTCCAAAAGCAAATATTAATATCTCCAGAGAGAATACAGGGGAAAAATTAAACAGTGATGTTGTGAGTACAGTTGTGCATCTGCCTTGTTCCCCAGTTTATGTTTACCTGAAATGTAAAAAAATATTTGAAAAATCTTGCCTTTGAAAATCAGAGTCCTACATGATTTTCCCCAAGTCATGCAATGTGAAATGATCTTCACTGCTCAGTCATGAAGCTTTGGTGGGGTTATTACTGAGTTCACAACACAGATGGGCAGTCTTGTTATATAGAACAAATGGGAATTGTCTTTATTACAGTATTTAATTGGCTATCCCCAGATAATACGAGTTAGGGGAAGGCATGCTCCTCCATAAATGATGTTGGAGAATGATTGCCAAGCTTTCTAAGAGCTTTCATTTTGTCTGAGGATCGACTCTTTTTGGTGGAACATGCTCCGTTCTCATCCTCTGCCTCTTCAAAGGGAGCAGCTTCCCCTTCCCCTCACATTTTCATCAGTGTTTGATATCATTGACCACTAATTCTGCACAACGTTGAGTGCAGAAGTCAGAACTGCAAACAAGCAACATGTCAGTATATCAAAGAAGGAAGAGCTCTCACCCAGTTCCTTACAACACTGTTGTTTTCTGACTCTTCCCTATTTGGCTGAGCTGGAGGCTGCTCAGGAGGCCCCTGCTCACAACCTGGCCCACCGCTGAGCCCCCAGCACAGCCTGTGCTCAAACCCTGCTCTGTCCTGAGACCCAAATCACTCCTTCCTCCACAGATGACCTGCTTTCACTGGGAGAACAAGAGTGGCTGATGCCTCCTGTAAGAGCAACATGGAGGTCCAGGCAGTCGCATGGGAAGCAAGAGGAGGTTTTCATGCTCGGGAGGGAGAGGAGGGAGCTCAATCCACACATTTCAGCAGGGAGACAGGCTGCCCTGCACCATCTAACCCTGATGGCTCCCAGCATGGGAGCAGTTCCTGGGGCTTTCCTTTTTAAAGAAAACAATCTAAGTGCTCAGGGATGCTGGCACTGCCAGCACTAGGCAGCAGCTGTGATCTGGCATCACATTTTTGGATTTCTGTGCCTGCATCTCCCTTGCAGCCCTCAGCTGAGTGCCATGACCAGGGTTTTCGCTTGTTCTCACACATTTGCACCCTCTGAACAACTCAGGATTGTCTTTTCAGACGTACCTGTGTTTTCTTGTACACGTCCTTGGCTGAAGGAGTACACATAGAGGGAAGAGGGAGCCACTGTCTCAGGGAAATACTGCTGCTCATTGCCTGCTGATGCAAAATACTGGAGTGTAGCCCAGCAGAATTAACCTACAAGATCACAAATTATGCACATTGCAGCTAGGAGTATAATTGCACTACTATTATGTACCCAATTTCTGTAAAATACCATTATTTTACTGTTGAGAAATGTGCCCTTAGCAGCAGCTATAAATATATTTGCATTCTACAGCAGGTTAATTAAACATCAATTAAAATATTTATTGAATAACTTATTAACTGACTATAACTACCATATTATATGAAAAATTGTTTAAAGATGTGAAATTACATCTTAGACTTGTGCAGTTACAGCTGATGAAACTGTAATTTTATATGGCATGTTGAGAATAAGCAATCATACAATTTTTTTAAGCCCTCCGATTTTTAAGCCCTCCTACCTTATGAAACATGAAGATTTGTTTAGACGGTATTTTGAGATATAAATAACAAATTAAAATGCTGCATACACGTTTTTCAGGTTACTTTTTGAAGCAGCAGAGGTGAAGCAGGAGGTGCAGTATCTTGAGCTTTGTAGCGCTAAAGCACTTTATCCGCTTTTGTGGGGGAAGCGTTTGGTATGCACAATGCACTAAGGCGCAAATGACAAAGAGTAGCAGCAGGACTCATAAATTATGCTCCCAGACCCCTCCTCTCAGTGACATCCTCACAATCAAGCTGGCCCTGCTTTCATCGCAGAGGTGGGAAGCATCCTCGGGGTTGCACAGCTTTTGTCTCCCAACCTCTCCCTCCCCCTCCTCTCACCTCGGCATCACTCCAGCATGCCCTTTCCTACCCTCATCTCTCCTGCCTTTCACCTTCTCTCTTTTTTTTCCCTGCCATACCACCCTCCTAGCCAAACTTAACTCATCAATGGTGATGGTAAAAATTAAAGCAACAGAAAAACATACTACCACTCCTGCCAAAAGAGTTGGCAGGTAGCTGAGCCGGACGCTAGCTGCTCCTACTATTCCCCCTGTTTCATTTGGCAGGACTGTATTTTCAGATGTATAACCCATAGACTATTTGTGAATAGAAACACAAAAGCATTAAATTCAGTGAATATTGTGATTCAACAGCCATGCAAGTAATTACTTCTGTGGGGTTAGACCTTTTCCTTTCCACCTCCAAGCACAGAATTGTTCTGCTCTTGGTGCCAGTCCAGGTTTCTAGAGTTTATTTTGAAAGCATTACTGGGAGTTATCTCATGTAAACGTTGCTGCTTATCAGCTGCCACACTTTTAACGGTGAGGGATGTCCACAGGAATTAACACCATTTGCACAGAAGAAGCGTGGGCACTGCGTTTGCAGCTTGCCAAGCTGCACCAGATTGCATGTGAGCAATGACGTTCTCCAGAGACACACACACAGACACAGACACACAGACACACACACACACACAGACACACAGACACACACACACACACACGCTCTCCCTCCTGTAAAAGATGTCAGTACTTCTCTGCAAAACTCAAACCAGAGCATTCTGCTTGCCTCTGGCTTGGGATTCCCCCCGAATTCCCCCCCGCCTCCCCCCCCACTCCTCCCAATAGCATCAAGACAAAAAATAAAATGACCTTTATAATGAGAAAAAAATGACAGGCAATTAGTATCCTAGAAGGAAAATATGATTCCATTACTGTTTCTTTCTTGTTATGCTTAATAGATTAAGTATGCCTGTAATTTAGTAAAAGGCTGTTTGTGGAGGGCATGTGACAGGGAACAGATGCAGTGAATACTGTTTTTAAATTCTCTTTATTCAGTTACTGAGACTCTGAAAGAGATTTCCCCCCAGACCTCCATGGGTTTGATTACTGCATTCTGATATTTTCACATACTTTAGGCTGTAGTCATGCTACCATGCAGATTATGGTGAAAATCCCCCTTTTTACTAGACTTTTTCCATTACTTGACATGAAGGTCCCTTTTCCTGTAATGCTTTGTCACAAACTGGGGGCAGAGATAGATTTCCTCATGTTTGGCTTGTACTTCTGTGAGTGCCTCCCGAATATTTAGAGACTGAATTTAGGTAAGCAAGCATCAAAAGCCCCAAATATATTGAAACCTTGGAGCCTTTGAGATTAATGGAAATCCCCTCTTTCAGCAGGGCCAAGGCTTTGTCTTTAGATCTTTTTGGCTATCGGAAAGTATGAGGTTGGCTGTTGGGAGCTCTGGCTTTTTCAACAGTCCTTTTGCAGTGTGTATTTTATTTTATGAAGGTCTGTGCCTCTCTGATCCCATGGTACCCATTTCCAGTGCAGCAGAAGGACTGTCACCTAAGCAGCTCATCAAGAGGCTTCACCCCCTGTCTGGTTTCCTCCAAATTTAAAGGGAGGAAGGTATCAGCATGTCTTTGGCTAGATGTGAGAGCTGTTCAGTGGGAAGGAGAGTTTTGGTGCAGGAAGCACTGAGAGCCCCTGATGAGTAACTTGATCTTCTTTGCACCAGAGCAGGAGAGGAGGAAGGGAATCATTGGGACTGTGAGTAAGTGCCATTGGTTTAAGCAGTTATTACATGCTACTTGAGCACTGTGAGAAGGAAAGTGTGTCTGCTTTCTGTGCACACATGCAGAATTGCTTGTGAGGGTCCCCATGCGGCTGTGACTTTGCTTGCACAGTGCCGTGGTCAGCGAGCAGGAGCTGGGTATTCCATTCCTGGGCTGCGCAGCACCCTTGGGAGCTGGCTGGGAAAGAGAAAGCTCATCCCAGCTACTTTCTCCTGATCTCATTTCAGCTTTACGATCCGTGTGGGTGACAGACGGCTTTCTGGAGCCTGGCAGCAGCATTGCTGCGGCTGTGACAAGCAATTTAGATAAATGAATGGTAACTTGTTTTATCTTTAGATGCCTTTGTCAGACAGGTCCTGGTCCAAAGCAGGCCCTCCACAATGGTCTCAGAGAGCTGAGGACCTGGGGCAGGGGGGCCTGGGGGGAACCTGAGGGTCAAAGCCCACCCACCTGCCACAAGCATGGCTGCCATCCAGAGTCGGGATGCAGCATTTGTGCCTACGGCCAACCTGGCTTCACCTGGATAACTGAGGTACAAGCAGCAGGGCAGTGTTGAGCCCCCCTGTGTTTCGCAGGAAAGGAAGAGTTGTCTTTTTCATCTTTTCACAGCCAGGAGAGGAAATCAAGGCGCATAAGGAGCCTGGGAAATGAGCCCTTTAGCTGCACTGTAGGACTGAAAGCTTTTTTTATCCTCCTAATCCAAAGGAGAGGAGAAACTGCAGACTTCCAGGTGTGGGACCCAAACAGCGATGGCATGGTACAGCTGCTTGACCCCTGGGGAGTCTGTCTTTCTTGTGTGGGGACTGGAAGGTAAGAGAGGATGACTGCTTTCTAGATCCAGCTTATGTTCCTCCCAAGTGTTGTCAGCTGGGGGTCTGACGGTGGTCTCTCTCCTCCACATTGACCTAAGGAAAGCCAAGCTCCCAACTAAACCAGCCAGAACAGAGGATCTGCCTGCAAAAATATGTGGCTTAGGTTTCTTCCACCTCCCTTCCTCTTCATCTCCTGCCTTCCAGCACTGTGTTTTCAAGCTCCCTTCCAGTAAGGCTCACCAGCATGGGCACACCTGGGGTGGTCATGGCTCAGCCCAATAGTGGGCTCATCTGGAGCCCCTCAGGAGTGAGGGAAGCATGGCAGTCCTTGAAGACCTTCTGCCAACCCATTTTCTTTTCAGTACAGCTCTCCTGAGATGGACAACCTGCTAGCCTGGGCCCTGGCTCTTTCTAGCCCGTTCAGGATTTCCCACCTCTGGTTTGTGGCATCTATAGCACTGGTTCAAGCAGCTTTTCTCTCTTCACCAGAGCTTCTGCACTTGATGCTTCCTCCCAAGTTCTTCCTGCTCTCAGCAGGTTTGCATAGTAAATTAGGAGAAAGGAAAAAACAATTATCTTTGCCTTCACTTAAAGACACTGTTTGACAGGACTGTGATACAGCTGTCTGTCTCAAGAACTGGAAAGAGGAACCATCACTTTGAGATCTCTGTTGTGCTTAGATCTTGCAGTAACCTCTTCTACCGTGATGGGATTCTCTTCTGAAAATGAAGCTGATGGTTTCAGGCAGTGAAGTTTCCTAGTCTCAGAAAAGACCAGCTTAAGAAGAATCAAGGCTGTAATATCAGACAAAAAGGCAGGAAAGAGGAAGAAGGATGGCACCTGCAGGGCACCTCCCATCTCTTTCTTTCTTTGAGCTTGATGTGTGAGTCCTATATTATATCACTTGGAGGACTGACTATAAGACCAGCAGCTGCAAGTCCTGAGGTGTGCAGGTATCAGCAGAGTGTATCCCACTCTCGTAAGCACTTCATTAGCTTGGGCTCTGCACTGGGGCCTTCCAGAAAAATTCCAGATGTGATGGAAAGAGGACAAGAGGCAGGAGGCAAAGTCAAGTTTGGGGAGAGGTGGGGAAGGGATGAGGAGACAGCAGCAGGAGTTTGGCAGTGCCAGGGAAAGGCGAAGAAGAGTAAGGATCCCAGGAAAGCAAGGCTTTCCCTGTGCTTCGGTGAGCTGAACTAAGCACACCACGGTTTATGCTGGTGGGGTAATGCCAGTTCATTTGTAAGATCTGCTGACTGGAGGATTCTGCATGTGTACATATATATACATATATATATATATAGCTTTTGGCTTCTGGGGTGTTTTTCCCAAATAGCTGAACAGACAGAAAAGCCCTACAACAAAGAGGTATTTACACATTCGGATGTGCCTACTGATGGTTTCCTAATCATAATCTGGCATTCTGCACATTTGTGTGATATTTATGGACAGGAACCAGTTACATTTTAGGAAAAGGGAGCTACTGGAGCAGGAAGAATAACCACAAAAGGGGAAAACATGACTGGGGGGCGGGGGCAGGAAATAGAAGGAAAATGCTCACAGCGTTACCACAGTACGTTACAGCTTTATCACACATGCTGTTTAAAAGAGTTTAAAAAGCAAAGCCACCCTACTGCCAGGGTGATTCAACTCCCTGGTTTGGCTGGGATGGGGTTGGAATACAAGACTGAAAATAGCAAGATGTTTTGTCCCAGACCTCTGTTTTGTCCTCATGCCCCATGCCACATCATGCCATGTCACCTAGTAGAAGCAGCATGTCCCTGCCACATCCTTCCTCTCTGGTTGCCCCTTCTTACCCTCTCATCTGCATTACCTTCTCCACTGAGCAGGTAATACTTCGTCTTCTCGTCCTACAGGAATTCCTTTCATCCCAGCTCAGGAAAAGAAGCATACATCCTTAAGTAAAGAGATAATATACTTAAATAATATTGGTAGGTTTTAAAAGAAAATTCCAGATGCCAGTCTCACTCCTCCTGTCCATGTGTTATCTACATCCTGTGTGAATCACACACAGTACAAAAGGGCCCCTGTCTGATTTTCCTTGGCTCCGTCATAATAGGAGGTTAATGACAGCGAAAAACATAAGCCTAAAAATCCTGCTAGCTAATGTCATTTAAGTATTCAGCTCAGAAAAAAAGCAATGTACCTTTCCAAGCAAATGTAAATGAGCTTGATTAAAAAGTCCTGCAGAAGGCTGGCATATTTGTTCAGGCCAATGAAATTCAAAGTGACGCCATAATACCTGCCTTATAAAAATGCATGTATTTCTTCAGCTGTGTGTATTTAAACCTTTTAGCAGTTCTAATGAGCTTTCAGAATGAAGCTACTACAGCAATCAGCTTCTGTGTAACAAGCAACATTTAAATATTAAAAACGTAAATTAGCTAAGCTGGTTAATTACAATTTTCCAAATATTGCAAAAGTGCAAGTAAGACTATTAACTGCTTTGAAATTCAGATATCAGTTCCTCCCACTCAGGGAACATCTAGTTCAATAGCGAAGATGAAGTTACAGAACAGTCTCCTGAGCTAGCCAAAACAGTATCTGCTTACCAGAACTAAAAGCCCTGCATTTCAGATGCCATTCAGACATGTTAAAACAACACAAAAGGTTCTGAGAAAGCTTTTCATTTTTTTTTTCAGATCAGAGTGCACTTGTTTGTGGAAATAAAAATGTCTTCCAGGAAACACCATTTCTGATGAAACATGGGCAGATTTCTACTAGAAAACCTGGCTGGTTTCTGCCTTGCTGCATGTGCCCATGCCTAAGGGTGCTCTGAAGCAGGGAGTGTCAGGAGCTGGGCAGGCTGGGTCCCACCTCTGCAAGCTCCCATGCCCATGAGGACCATTCTCTCACTGAGCACACGAAGAAGCATTTGTGTTGGGTTTATTCACAACTAAAAATGTACAGCAGGCAGTGTCTGAGCTGTGGCTGCTTCTGTTCCAACTTCTTCATAGAAGTGACCCTGGCGGCAAATGTAATATCAGCAGAGTATTCATGAAAGCCAACTGATGAGGACAATCTCTTCATTTTCTCTTAGAGAGCACAGGTGATTATAGGCTGGCACTCAAACCCATCCTGTAAATTTATTTCCTTTAGTAGAAAAAAAGTTGCCAGAATCCTCTTCAAAGTCACCCACTGGGAATGTCCCCAAAGTCTCAGTCTGGCCCTTAGACCTCCTCTGCTCTGCTTGTAGCGGTCAGCCGCTGCACACACCTCCATTTACTGAAACAGGTGCAGGCACGGAGTAAATGGCCTAGCAGGAAGATGACAAATGGATCCAAAATTATAAATGTACACATCTCTGGGTTTATCATCTGCCTGTACTGCTTCACGCTGGAGAAAAAAGAAGAGGCACAGAAAATTCCTCCTTCTCAGCCTTCACTGGAACTAACCGAAACCACAAGTCATCCCTCTTAAAAGAGCTCTCAATGGTTTTGGTTTCAATACTGTGGAAAAAAACCCATATTATTTTCTCATTTTATGCTTTATAGAATGCTGCAATTCAAAAGCTTCTAAGAGGTAACGTCTCACAAAAGTGAGGAACATGTCTGATTACTTTACACTTCTTCACAGGAGTAAATGGGTGGGTTCTCTTGTTGCTCAAGGAAACTGTTTTTCAGTGCTAGCTCTGCAGTGGTTATGTGAGCATTTATGTTTCTAAGGCATCTCAAGATTTTGCATGTTGCATTTGCTTCCTTTTAAGTAATCTGTAATTTTCCATCTGTCTTTGACCCACTCTGGTTTGGGCTAAAATGCTGGCTGGCCCATTCAGCTCTGTCTAAGGTGGAAATGAAGCTCCAAGTTATTTCTGGAAGACATCGTGTATTAGAAGCTATCAACACCTGGTGGTATCTTTTCACTTGTAAATTCCTTGTTGGTTTAATTTGGAGTTAACTCTTTGGGAGTGGGACAAGCAAAGGAATTAGTATTGTCTCATTTTCACAGATGGGAAAATGGCAGTGCTACAAGACCATTTTAACCTGAAAGCCTGTATCAGACCTGGAGGCAACCCGGTTCTTGAGTCTTACTGTCCTAAACAGCCCTCATCTCCCCATGTCTGCTAGACTTTACCTTTAATATATAGAAACGAACATATATGTAAAATTCTAGAAATTTTTTATTTTGCCTTAACAATGCTTTTATCATTATATGGTTTTTGCTGCTCTTGGGCACTTCAGAGAAGAACATGCTGGTTGTAAAATACCACTGTTGAGACACTGGATCAGCTTTAATTTCACGGCATTTAGAATAAGGTTGTTCTAACCAGTAGAAGGGATTTTAGTGTCTCTCAGCTGCACAGAAGTGATTTTAAAGATTATCTTTGTGGTTACTTCAAACTGTGAGGCAAGAAGGCCTGTTACTGAAGTAAAGCTCAAAAGGACTAGACTCAAAAGGGAAATAATTGGGCTCTATAAAACCAAGACCCTCAACGATCATGTTGATTTCTCTGCAGAAGAGATTTTATCTAGTGTTCCCAGTCAGTTCCTTTTAAAAGGATAACTTCAAAGATGTTCTCTGTGACGACAGTTCTTCAGTGCCAAACTGTAGCAGCAAGGACATATCAACAAGTTGTCTATATGCAGTTGTGGTATATATATGAAAGCACCTCCCACTCAATGTCTGAGTGAAGTCCTTAAAAAACTCACCACCACCTTATTCATGCTCAAATGTTAGCATCCTAATGGTGCTCTTTGTGCCTTCAGTTTTAGCAGCAGACATAAAAGCAACAAAACCTTAAACTAGCCCTTAAGTGGGAGGAAGAAATGCAGAGATGGATATTTGATGGCTCTTTGAAGCATTCCATGAGCAAACTAACCTGCCAACTAGTGCTAGTTAAAATTGCTGTGGTTCTCCTTCCTTTCTCTTGACTGATCACTTTCTTTTACTGATTTGACTATGATTTCTTTTTCTAGGACAGACAACTGAGTGGATCCACAACTACTTGCCGTACAATTCATGTGCAAGATTCTTGGCCAAAACCAAGATTGTGGCTTCATCCAAAATACCTCTGGGTTCTTTACAGCTGTATTACAACAGATTCTCTTTTAATTTCTGTTTCTGTCTGAGGAAAACATTTCATGTCTGAAAATTACAAATCAACACAAAGTTCTTTGAGACAATCCCATGCATCCCCCATGATTATGAGCAATGAGCACTCTAAGTTAATTTCTTTTGGGATTGGAGGGGGCAGAGGGGGTAATTGCTGCTCCAGACACAGGCACTTGCTGTGGTTGCATGTTTACAGCAAAAAATAGGGTTTCACTGCCCAAGGCATGTTTCTGCCTGCAGAAGCTACCCTTCCACATAAACGCACACAGTATTTCACTGCTTCAGCAGAGCAGCTGCTTTTGAAGGATTTTGTGTTTTTGGAGGGGTGATTGTGTGTAACTAATAACAGCTTCTTAATGAACAGGCCTGACAACCAGAGAACAAACCTCAAACCCTATTTGTTAACAGTTTTGTAGCAATTCCAAGTCAGCCATCTGCAAGGAGAGCCCTTAATTTTCCTAAGCCTAATTGACGGCCCACTGTCAGTGGGCTCAGGGTGTTTACATGCTGTTTGCTGTTTAAGTCTTTTGAGGCACAAAGAAAAGTACAGACCAGCTCCAAAGTCTTATGCTTTTCTTAAGCCTACGCTTATGATACTTGTGCTTTCTTCTCTCTATTGAAAGAAGAGCAGAATCAGTGTACAAACCCATTGCTACCTTAATAAGATATTTAAATTACTTTGAACGGGATCGAGCACAATGTGTGTGATTGATCCCCCATACCCCAAAAGGAAGAAATTGCCCAGCTGGATGGGTGGAAGAGATGTCCCCAGCATAAGGCTGGCAGAGGACGTAGTTTAAGGACTCTCAGAGAAAATTATTTCCTCTCTCTTTTGCCATCTTGGAAGCACAGAACACCTGTGCAAGTTGACTGCTTTATCCTCTTTGGGAAGGAGCCTGGAGGTTCCTATGTTGCAACAAGAATGGAGGAGGAGCGCTGGAGACCTCCATCCTTGCCGGCACCCTGGGGACCGCAGTGGCAGTGCCCATGTGCCCCTTGTGATCCCGTGCCAGGGAGTGTAGCTGTGCTGCACAGCTGAGCCAGAGCCCACAGAAGGTGTCCAGCATCACAGTGCAGGCGCAGGTCAGCTCTGCAGCATGCACAAACTCTTTTCTCTCTCTGTTGGGACTCGATCATTGTACAAATGGCATCAGTAAAGGGATTAAATACTTTCAGATCATGTCAGCAGTGCCTGACATCGCTTCCAACCCACAGCAGCACAGTACTCTCAAAGCACGGGACAAAGGAGAAAACATCTGTAAGCAGAGTACTAAAACCTCTGTAACATTCTGTTGGGCTGGGTTGGTGAATGCACTATGGAAATGGTGGAAAGAGACATTTCAGAAAGGAAAAGGAGGGGAGAGAGAAGAAATGATGCTACAATTACGTTGTCCTTTTTTTTAGGACCCAACGGAAGAACTGAGATGTGCAGTAGCAACTAGATAGTCAAGGAAATAAATAGGATGCTGTGGAAATATATGATGAGTACAGAGAAGAGGGGAATTGGTCTTGTATGTTGTAGATAAACTTGAATAATGGGGTCACATACTGCAAGCTTTGTAGTCCAACTTAATTTCCTTCACATATCATTCAGTGGTGTAAAACCTATTCATCTAGTTATCTCCTTCTAAATTTCCTTCTACTCTGCTGCATCCATTGATGGCTCTTATCTCATTACCATATGCTTCTCTTGGTCAGGAATCATTCTTTGTGGGCAAGATTACCCTGGCAACAAAACAAAAACAAAGGAGAAAGGAGAAAGATGTATCATTCAACATGGCTATGTCAAAGATAATACTTGATTTTTTAGTTGTTTTTTTTTTTTTTACCCAAGAACAATTTTCATACTCTACAGTGACGAATGAGAAGGTAGCTTGCAGCTGGGATTTGTTACATGGTACAATTTCCAAACAAATATTCACAGAAAAAAAAGTGGGTTTGTTTCGCAGGAAAGGAAAGCTTGACTTTGCTGATGATTTTTCCTTTCTCCCCATGCATCTTGGTATCAAAGGAATAACCAAAAAAAAGAGACTCCAGCACCAATTCCTGTAACTACATAAACCAGCAAGTTAATGCCACAATCCTTTTTTTTTATTTTTAGGTTTTTTTCTGCAGAAGACCTGAGTTTATTATGTTACAGCATGAAGAATGTTTGTATTGGTAGAAGTTCTCCGATGAAGGAAAAATATTAGTTCAGTTATAGCCCTAGTAATAAGTGAAATCTGAATCTGACCTACGCTTGGCTAAACATCAATCCCGTCAAAATAAAATATCTTCAAATTTCAAGACAACAAGCTTTCAAAATAAAAATGGAGGAAATGTCTTGACAGTGTCCTTTTAAACAACCTTCAGAACTGGAAGCACGATTTCTGAAAGTCTATTTAAATTCCTGTATGCATCTGTGCGACCAGGGGGACAGCAGGCAGAGGGACAGATAACAAAAATCAATACAGGCTTTTAATAAAGGACAGTGGCAAAGGAGAAAGAATGTTAAAAAAAAAAAAAAAAAGAAGAATGGAATATTGCTGTAGCTCTAGTAGTATTCCAGTCGCTTTCATGTGGTTCAACCTGCTGTTCAGCCTCCCCTAACTAAGATAGGGGGGTGTTAAACATCTTTCCAGCCGAGGAAAGGAGCTGAGTAGAGGCAGAAGGAGAGAATGAAAGAAAGCAGCTTCCTTTCTTCGGTGTGCTTTTTTTTAAAGCAGAGAATAATTACATTAAAACACTTCCTGGCCTTTTCAGGTTTTGAACAGAGGCTTATTGGGAGTGTACGTGACTCTCTAGCACGTGCAGGCCAGCAGTTAAAAACTACTGTACATGTAGAGCAATGTGTTCACCTTGTGAGGGCAAAAAACAACTAGTGGCTCCCTGGCATCCTTCATGCTGTCCACTAGCTGTCCACTTCTTGTCCAAGACTCCCCAGGGATTGATCTCAGAGCTTATGACAAAGGGCACTTGTAGTATGGCATCCGTATCACTTGAATAAGAATGAATCTGCTTTATAATGCAGTTTTGCAGCTACTTAAATGCTTTAAATATTTTTAATTCAGTTATTTGATTCGCAGGGTTGGCAGCAAAAATTATGAGAGGTGGAACTGTACGTGCATTAAATAGGGTTGGCATAAAAGATCAGGAGAGCTTGTGTACTTATTAGCTCAGCTCTGTGGGGAATAGGAAACGTAAGAGGGGGCACTTGGAAAATACAGACAGGCTCAGCTGGCACACTGGTCTCCTCCATCCTCACCAGAGCTGTTCCCAGTAGTTTGTTCAGCCCTGTTTTACGTAAGGGACTCCAGGCTTACTGTACCCTGTTCAGTTCATTTTTCCTTTTTCCTTTTTCTTCTTTTTTCATGGGATCTGGCACGTGCTGCTGTGAACCCTGGCTCAAACATTACTGCCGTTCTGTGTTACTGTTACTGTCACTGACACAGACCAAGCAGGACCAGAAATACAAGGAAGGTTCACACGTCTTGGCTTCTGAAAGCCCCTGCAGATGAACCTCAGCACCATCAGCTACAGTAGCTGTAGGCTGCTGAAGCCCAGCCAAGCCCTGCTTGGGTTAATGGAGAAGACTGTAAATTGCATTTATGCCACTTCAACCTCCTCCTCATCTTGGGATCAGCTGGAGATGGCCTTGATCTTGGTGTTGTCAGTGAAACAGACCTCCAGACTGCCCGCAGTCAGCCACCACTGCCGAGGTGGTGTGCCATGCTGCTCCCCACATAGCAGCCCTCCGCTCTGGGGTGGGACAAGACCACAGGCAGGCTCTGCAGAGCCACGCAGGCTGCGTAAACTTGCTGCCTGGCCTGGGATGAATTTCTGTTCCTTCGTCTCTTGCCAGATTGGAGTAACAGCCCAGCAACTGCCTCCTGCTCTACTTCCCTCGGCTGCGCAGGGGCACGGCTGCTTCTCTGTTGTGCCTGAAGAGCTTTGGGTCCATCTCTGGAGCCTGCCCCTGTATCATGCTCAGCAGCAGTGCCCCAGCGGACCAGAGCTTCATAAAAGCATCACCCCCAGGGGCTGCGCTGGGCTGGTTTCCACTCGAGCTTTTTTTCCCCAAGAATCAGTAGTTTAAAAAACAGTATAAAATGATGTGTGGGGTGCAGGGCAGGAGGGGCAGGCTTCAGGGATGTCGATTTTGTTTGCATGCACACAGAAGAAAAGCCTTCTGCTCCATTAGCCATCCCGTAATGAAACGTCTGGGCTCCAGAGGCGTCAAGGATGTCATCGGAGCTGCGAAGCGGCTTTTCTCCAAAGACAGTTAATAGGATTAGCTAACGCTTTTAAACCAGCAGCATCTGTAAAAAGCTTGCTGTACAGCAGCTCACCCAAGTGATGTCAGGTGCCATGCACATGTACACCCAGGGGGCAGGAAGGGGAAAGCAAAGACACCACAGTGGCTCATGGGGATGCGATGCACCACTGCTGCCTGAAAATACGATACAAATTGCCCCTAACACTAAACAGTCCTGCTCACTGTCAGTCAGCCAAACAGAAAAATAAATAATTGAATCTGGGTGCAGCTGCTCATGGCCATGGCTGTGTGGAGCAAGCGTCCCTGTGCATTTCCAATGGGGACCTTGGGACCAAGGTCCTGCTGGCTTATATCTCCTGCCCACGCTGCTGTGGGTGCTGTGTCCTACCTGAAAGCACCAGGCAAGCTCCAGCAGGGACTCCCTTTTGGCCTGTCACAGCGAATTGTGCTTTTCTTACCGCTGTTATTGAGTTATTTTCACTAACTGGACTGAAGAGCTGCAGCCCACTGGGTTCATCCCACTCCATAAAGACTTCTCTTGCCTCCAGCTGGAGGGGCAGTAGGCCGCCAATCTCCAGGCATCCCAGCTTTTGGAAACCCAGCACTGGGCTCGGGTGGCAGCAGCACAGCTGCGTGGTGGCACAGGGTGAGCTGGCTCTGGATCCCAGCTGGAAGAGATGACAGTCCCCCTTTTGGTTTCAGCCATGCCTGCTGCATGGGCTCTGTGACAGGAGGGCTGGGCAGCACCAATATGTCAGGTGCAGGCTAGTATCAGGCTGACTGGGGGATATCTGGCAGAATTTGGCAGGTTATTCCAGTTTGGTGCCAATGTCAGGATGTTTTGCAGGTTTGCAGTGAGCAGGCATACCTAAGTGCAATTACAGCATCTAGAGGCAAATTACAAGTTTTAAACCGCCCTTTGCAGTTTGGAAAGCCATAGAAGGGTGCCAGAAAGATAAGTAACCAGAAGAAAATAATTATTAATAAGCATATACAGTCTCATTTGCTGCATTCACACCAGGGGGACTGTACAGTGTTTTCCCATGAAATGTCAATAAGTGGTCAACATCCCTTGAAAAGCAAATCAATGTGGTGGTTTTATGCTTTAAATTCCTGGCTAGTGATTGCTAGGCACTTCTCTGTGACTAAGTATTCTCACAAACTAGAATCGATCCTTTGCAAAACTAAACCTAATCTGTACATAACCTGGTGAATTTGCTTACTACCATTTGGTGATAGTATATAGTTCACTGGCAACAGACCTGCAGTTAGACAGAAGAGGTATCAGGAGAGAAGAGATCCCTGAACAAAGAGCCTGTGATTGTGCCTGTGACAGAAATATGATTCTTTGCTTTGAAGGAACATGAAATAGATCTTAAAGCTTTGTCATCTTCCTGAAGGTCTCCAGTGATTTACAGACAGGAGAAATGGCAGATGAGGCACAGATAGGGCAGTGGCACACAGCAGACTGCATCACCTGATAGTCTGGTTAAAAAAAATGTGCATTTAATGCAGCCAAGCTCAAATCCAGACACCCAAGGAGATGGGGTGCAGAGCACCCTTCTGGGGGAAGGGCAGTGCTTCCTCCCAGGAAACTGTGGCAGACTGGAAAAGAGCTGGAGGCCACACTGAATGCAAGCTGCTAACCCAGCCCTTCTGCCAAGCGATTAAAGACAGGGGAATATTGAGTGGGAGTAAGTAGGATATATTACCTCCATGTTTGGCAGCAGCACGCTGGCCAAATGAGTCCATTTCTAGTGTCAGCAATTCAAAGAGGACACCGAAAAATTGGAGAGGATTCAACTAAGAACTACCAGGATGACAAAAAAAAATTGAAAACATGGGGAAGCCTCAAGGAGAGGAGCCTGTTTATCTTATCAAAACCAAGGCTAGGGCAGCCTGTGCGTATCTACAGAGGAAACAAAAATTTATTAGCAGATAATTCTTCAGCCTAACAGACAAATATATAGCATCATCCATCAAGAAGAGCCAAAGACAGAAACACTTCAGATTAAAAATAAGGTGCAAGTGTCTAATAAAAAGAGCAATTAACAATTAACCTCATTAATAACTACTGTAGATTGCATTTTTTTCCTGCTGAAAGAGATGTGGTGGTTCCAACAGGGGTTAACACGGAAGTCTGAGGTCCATGTTCTGCAAAATGTCAAACAAATGATCTCAGTCGTCTCTTCTAGCTCTGGCTTTGAATCTTGTAACATATTCTGTTCCTAATTCAATATGGGAAAAAGGTTTCCTTTCAGTATCTTTAATTTCTACCAAATGCTTTCTGCATTCATCTTCCAGTGTTTTTGATTTCCTGTAATGAATTTTGGCTGATCTTTAGCTCTGTGTGCATAAACATTGTTGGCAGATAATGGGTAAGGACTTGTTTCACAATCAGGCTGTAATATCCAAAGCTTCATAGGAGCACTCCATAACACAGAAAGCAACTATGAAAATAAATGATTAGATTATGAATCTGCTTCTGTGTCCTGAAGGAATTTCAACCAAAATCCCATCCTTTCAAAAAAAAGAACAGTCAGGCCTTTTACCAAGGTCTTGCAAAGTGAGGATTGAAAAAACAACTGGTTGAGCCCCGTATGTTACTTATAATCATATTTTAGTGTACTTGTATATTGCAGATGTGTATTCAGGAGTGCACAATTAAAAAAAAAAATCTTTCATTGCTAGTTTGTGTGAGATTTTAATTTTTTAAAGCCTTTAACTCCTTTTCTTCCAGTAGCCATGTTGTTACAGTGCTGGAAGTTTGACACAGCTTTCAAAAGCCATATGATCCAGACTGGTACCCAGTACCACAATGAGCTGAAAGTGGGGTGGCATCAGAAGAGAGAGAAGCTAAAAAGCACAAGAGGGGGTGACTAACAGCTATGCTGGATACTGGTTTGCCCACTGGAGCACTAGTCCTGCAGGCACTGCAAGGGGCGCGCAGTGCCGGTCCCCACGGCTGCAGGAGGGCTGCAGGCACCCGGCAGCTCACAGCGGCACACATCAGGACGCGGCAGAGCTACCTCACAGCAAAGCTCTGCTCGCTCACGTGGCACCAAAGCCTGGTGGCATTTTTGGACATGATGTGACACCTTATTCAAATGTGGTGCTTGCTGAAATGCAGCTCTCTAACCCAGTTTTGCCTAGTCTTGTACGCTGTAAAGTCCACGCCAGGTGGATGTTGAAAGCTACCGAGCTGCAGGATGAATATTTTACATTCATTTTCTGGGGGACAAAGAGCAGGGCAAGTATTTGAGCTCAATTATTCTACTGCTTGCAACACCTTGTCTGTGCCTTGTGTTTAAGAGAACTAAAATTTCCTTTTTGGGGGGATTGCTGGGTTAGACTATTTGCTAGCTTTAGTATACCATTGTCACCATTTTATTACAATGATATTTTAATAATTATTATTGTTGGTATTACCCAAAGGGTTTCCAAGGCCATGGCACGTGGACACATAACATAAAGCATTTATATCACCATTCATTTATGAATTGACCACATGCATATGCTAAAGTGATAATAAAAAAGCAGCTGTGTTTAAGGAGACAATGTCGCCAAATGCTTCATGTAAAATTTGACGAAAGAAGATTTTTATTGGGGTTACTTCAAAGTGCTCAGTTGGTTTAAGACGTCTGTTTGAATGACTTGTACAACTCACTTTTCTGCTCCTGAAGCAGAGCAGTCAGAAGCTCTTCTAGTTTCCATTTTTAAATAGTCTGGTATGTGCTGACACAGACTGATAACCCAGATCAGGCTGATGAAGTGGGGCACTGAACTCAAATGAACACATTTTCTCCATGAATTTGGATGGGGCAGGCATACTTGTTTGACCAGCCAACTTTGTATTTTTTTCAACCAAAATGGACGAAGTAGAGAGGAAAATCCAATGCAAACAGCACGGATTACCGTCTGGACTTTAAGGGCACCCACAAAAGGATCTGCTATTTACAGAATTTTAGATTCAGCATTTCAGCACTATCAACTCCATTACTAAATTCAAACTTTGTTTTCGGATTTACCATGTACAAACACACAGTTAATATAAACCCTCTGTGTTTAAATAACAATAATTTGAGGCACCAGTAAGCACAGACAAATTCTAATGAGAAACCTTCAGACCCTTTGTCCACACTTGCTTTAGAAAGCACCCCAAAGCCTTGGCTCAGACTCGTATTTCTGTTGCTCTGAGGAGCCTAAAACCTCATGCGTTCAAAACACGCATGTCCCAAAACCAGAATTTGAGGCAAATTTGGTCTACAGACATGAGGGCTGAGATTGATTTCTGCCAGAAAACCACAAATCAGTTTGGTTTTGTTAGGTCAGTAGCCAGTTTGGTTTGGGTTCCTCAGTCCTGTCACATGAAGGCAGATGTGGTTTCAGTGCTGTTTCCATTTCCTTAGTTTCTTTTTTTTTCTTCCCTTTTTGTAAAAGAGGCCTCATGCCCACGGCTGTATTTCAAAGCAACAGTCCCCACTACAGGTCATCAGTGAGAAAGAGGAAAAGCCATGGCCATCCTGCGAGGAAGGCAGATAATGATCTGGAGTTTTTCACCAAATGCTCTTTCCCCCGATATGACTGACCCATTGGTAGCTTAAAATCATAGAATCACAGAATGGTTCGGGTTGGAAGGGACCTTACAGACCATCTAGTTCCAACCCCCCTGCCATGGGCAGGGACACCTTCCACTAGACCAGGTTGCTCAAAGCCCCATCCAGACTGGCCTTGAACACTGCCAGGGAGGGGGCAGCCTCAGCTTCTCTGGGCAACCTGCTCCAGTGCCTTGACACTCTCACAGTAAAGAATTTCTTCCTGATATCTAATCTAAATCTACCCTCTTTCAGTGTGCAACCAAATAAGACCATTCTGTGCTCTTATAAGTTCAGAAACAAGCCAATTTACTAGTAAACTTTTTCTACATCTAACCACTTAAATATTTTTGAATTTTTGAGACTAAATTAATGCTAAGCTTTGGATGAGCAAGGGCACACCGCTGAATTAACAAGGATAAGGGATAAAGTAAATAGCTGCCTGTGTTCATTCTGTAATTTATCAGCTTTTAAATTCATAGCTCTGCATGAGAAACTGTTCATATTTCTGAATATGAAACTTAGGGAGGTGTAACATCCTTCTCAGCCTGCCTTCCAACTGGCCTCCCTGCTGCTGGTCCTGGGCAGTCAGCAGCGGTTTCAGTGTCCCTGCAATGGCAGCCGGCTTTACGCTGACTGCTTTTATAATCTTTATAATGCCATGATAAGACCTGCTTCGAGGTTGAATGTGTATGAGTCATCAGTCCAAAGCAAACATTCATTTGGCCCCTTGTGTTCAGAAGAAGAAAATGCTGAGGTGGTTTTTTTGTATGCTCCAGCCACTGAAATGAGAAAGCAGGAAGAACAGCAGAAGCAAACAAAAATACTGTCCCAAGAAAGTCCATTCCTCACAGATAAAAAATACAAGTATTAATGAATGTAATTTTGAGGTACAACTTTGCACAAGACTTTGTTCCGCACACGTGCAAGTCACTGAAGTTTCTTTCATCGAACTTTCCGCTAGAGATGCTGTCATTTACTGGGAGGCTACCCATAGGAGGTAAGTATTTCAACCCCTTTTATTCACCTCTATCTTCCTAAGACTTATTAATATTTCATTTGGAGTTAGATGTATACATGATGAAGGTGGGATTATTTCATCAGGGCTACCACTCACTAACATGTCCTCTATGAACCTTGGAAAGTGCATTTAATCCTCCTTGGTGCTTCACAAATCAGTAAAGATGTGGTTGAGCATCTGTGTCCGTAAAGATGTGGCTAAGCTGTTACTAAGAGGGTTGTATCTGTTAAAAACAGACAGGATTCAGAAACACAGCTTTGCTCTGTGTTGAAGGAGGCTGAGGTAATTCACATGGAGGCTTTATTTATCCAGTAATGACTCAAGACAAAAAAGGATCTTCTAATTACACCCCAGAGACAGAAAAGTATGAAAGCACTATTCATGATACCCTGGAGACCACACAATATCTTGGTGGCAGTTGTTCTGTCCAAACAAATTTATATAAAGGAAACTATTTACATTTTTTTCTAAATACGCTTCTCTGAGGATTAATATTTACAGGGGATTTGGGAAAAATTGGTTTCTTATCAACACAGATTATTTAAATGAGAAAATGGACATTAGAGTAAGGGATAAAGGATCCCAGGAAAACATAAGACCAGTGGCTCTGTTTCTTAGGTCAGAGAAACACAGGTGTTGGGAGTCAGCCTGGAAACCTGACTCTCAGGGGCTGGATTTTAACTGATGCTGGCCCCAGTGAGGATGCAGATGTAGCATAAGCAAAGGTGGCTGGACCTCAGGGAGACAAGGGACCATGGCTACCCTCTTTGAAGGAGGTCAGTGCTGGGGTTTTTGCAGTTGCTAATTCAGTGGAGTTGCCTCATTCCTTTGTTCGAGAGAAATGAAGACATTTTAAAGGTGTATACCTGAAATCCCTCTGCTCAGAAACACCGGCCTGGCTGGCAGGGAGCTGCAGCAGCCCACAGAGATGGATATTTGTTTGTCACAGGCAGTTTTGGTAACACACAAAGCTGATTTTCATAAGAAAGAGGAAAAAAATGACCAGTGTTACCTTTTATGTTCCTTATTAGGTTTGCATCCTGCCCTCTGGGGGTTTTGCATGTTTTTTCAGGGGGAGCTGGGGCCAGTCCCTCCTGCCGGCTCTAGAAGTAATATGTGGGTGAGCTATTTTGGTCATTTCCCATGTTTAAAATGTATAGCTTTGTTGATGTGATCTTTTTCTAAAGATGAGGGGGAGGGGGAGAGAGACAACCACAGCCTTTCAAGGAAGGAAGGCCAATGGGAATTTTTGGTGTGTTCCCAAGTCATTAATTAATATCAGCTGATGAGTCAGAAAAATGTGTCTGTCTGCTGACTTGTAACGTGTCTTAGTAACAAAACAGGTTCCTGTAGTGGCAGTTCACCATTACTAATGCAAAGCCAAGCCCTCTGTCAGCCCCACATCCAAATAAAGGGCTGCTTTTTGCTTCCCGTTCGCTTGTTCGATCTCTTGGTCCCCCTACCGACCTCTGTGGGCAGCCTTATGAAAACAGTGTTTCTAAAAAATTCTGCAGTGTGCTGTATGTAAATATATATATATATATATACAAATTGAATCAATAAGGATACTAGATGGTGTCATATTCAGTATACTTAATAAAATAGTATTCTCCATTTTTAAGACTGTATGACTCTCAGTGTTGAAAACTGTAGGGGTTTTGCAAAGCAGTTTCAGCTCATGCCCGTGGCAATGCACTCGAGGCAGTTGCTGAAGGCATCCCTGACCCCCCCACACGACGTGCACCCCAGCAGCCTAGCACTGCTTCTTACTGCCCAGAGAAGAACACAGCAGCAGTGACTGGGATATGCTGCTGCAGGGATCTGGCTGTGTCTGCTGCGAGACAATCTGCTCCTCAGGGTCAGCTGTGAAGGAGCAGAACTAGGGAAAGGCAAACGCAGATGGCAAATGGGCTGATCCTGCTCTGAGCAGGAGGCTGGGCTACAACGAAAACCTGCTGAGGTCCCTTCCTACCTGAATTATCCTGTCATCCTCTAACACACACCAGGACCGCTCAGGATCACAACCCCTCGCACCCGCTTGCCTGAGTCGAGTATTTGTCTCTCTGGCTGGTTTCCAGCCTTGGCTTTTTGCCGCACATTTGCATCTACATAATTATTCTGTGACTTAAAAATCTGCCTCCCCTCCTTGACATCTTCTAGGTGTACACAAAAATAAAAAGACAGACAATTTTAAGTTAGGGAAATTAGCCAAGCCTGTGTTTTCTGGTGGATTTTTACATCTCGAGGTCAAGACTTGCTATCTGGTACCACTGCTGAGAGACAGGATTGTCCTAACAAACCTTAAGACCCAGGGCACAAGGCATTCAGGGAGCCTGAGCTGGCAGCCGCTGGGGTATTTGTCCTCTGTGCTGCTGCATGGCACACTTTGCTGCTCAGGACACAAACCGTTGTGGCTACCCTCTCCTGACCAGAATAACACCATGGTAATGTTGCTGTGAGAGGTCAGGCACGTAGGTCCTCAGGATCACAGCGGAGGTCCTGGCCAGCCCAGGGTCCTTCCCTCCGCAGTGGCTGGGAAGCTGCGCTGCCTGTTTTGGCAGGATCCACCATCTGTCTGATCCAAGCTCTAGCCGCCTGTCCTGCCATCATTTCACTTGTCTTCATTCCTCTCTATGTGCTAAAAGTAATACATGCCTCCTGCTTCGAGCTAGAACCAAACCAGTTCTCCGTCCAATGATTTTACTTTTCAGCCAAGTCTCTTCTAAGCGACTGCACTTTCTGAAGTTAACACCATATTTTTTCAGACAGTGTCTGCTTCTAGAAGTGATAGTGCTTGATGTTTATAGTTAGCACTAAGGAATGGTGTGCAGAAAGGCTCATGTTTATACTTACTCCTATATAAACCAAGGTCATCGCTAAATCCTGTGTGCCATGTTGGAGTGCCATAAGTGAAAGGGTCGCACCTGCGGGGAGGAGCAGACAGGAGAGGTGACCCAAACCTGACCAACAAAGTCTTCCATCCCATACCATACACGTCATGCTCGGTATAAAACTGAGGGATCACAAGGATTAAGTCCTTTTCTTCTATGGCCGGCATCTGAAGAGGATTCTGTTTGTTCTTTTGCCTTCAATCCCAATCCTTGCATTCCTGAATGCAGTTCCCAAATCCAGTTCCTGTCTGCCACCAAGTCCAGTCTGGGACTTTCCCAGTGCCTGCCCTGCAGCATCAGTGGTGATATATCCTCATCGGGGGAGTTTGATATTGGTTTTGTATATATTTGTATATATTTCATTATTTTCTTATTAATCTTATTGTCTTTTGCTTTTACTGTTACTGTTTCCTTAAAGGTGGTTTAGGGGTTTTTTTCAACCCATAAGTCTCTCTCTCTTATTCTCTTTCTCTTCGCCTTCTGGGAAGGGAGAGGGGTTAATAGAGAGCATCTGTCATTCTTTTAGTGGCCAGCCTAGAGCTAACCCATGACAACATGAAATCGGGCAGGCAAAACTAGGAGAGACTGCACACGCAAGGTGTTGAAGGATCTCAGCACCAACAAATAGGAAAGGAAAGCGGAGGTCAGCCCCTTCCTTCGCAGGGGCTGGGAACAGGGGAGCACCCAGCAGGCCACCCGCTTCAGGTACGACTCAAATACATCACTCACTCCCCCGTGTTCAAGTAAAACAAGCCAATGGCCCCTACTTTGGTATTGCTCCCAGCAGTCAGAGTTAAAAAACACACTAGTGTTTGGTTTTTCTAGCAAACAGGGGACTGAAAGGGGCTTGGGAAGGCGCATACAGACACATGGTTTCCTTGCAACTGCTGGTTCACCTTCTCTGCTCCTCCCCCAGAAGTACCAGGAGAGACCTTGTTGTGCAGACGGGCTGGCATGCCTTGTGAGCCATTGCCCCAACCCCAAAGTTTGCTAGCGGCTGTGCAGCTTGGAGGCTGAGAGCTCTGACTGCCCACCTCTGGACTGATGTTGTTGTTCCTCCTCCCGGCGGTCTCCTTGTGCCCCTCAGCTGCTGGTGTCCTTCATCCCCAGCGCGGTGCCTGCTGTGGAGAAGCAGCAGCTGGGCTCACCAGGAGCGGCTACTGTGGAGCTGGACGTCCCTGCTCATGTGGAAGGACCCAGTCCCTGCAGGTGTCCTGCTGCAGGAACAGTTTGCAGCCACATTCAAGGGCTGCTATGCTGGGAGAGGGATGAAAAATACAATTTTCCATTGCAGGTAAGTTTTAGACATATCAGCATCAGGCAGTGATGCTGATCTTTAAAGCCCCTTTTTTGGGACAACCTCTGGAGGTCTCCCCACAGCTCCCAGAGGCAGTGGCTCTGCGCTGATCACCAGCTCCTCTGGGAAGTGCAAGGGGCAAGGGGAGCCACCACCACTCGTGCCAGAAGGCATCTGAGCTGTCCCCTCCGCAGCCTTCCCGGCTCACACATGTCCCCTCCAGTGACACAGGCCACAGGCAGCTCACTGCCCATCACCCCACACATGCCCACCCTGCCTCCTCCTGGCTACCAGCCCATGGCAGCCCAGTGGGCTTGTGTTGGGTGGGGAGGGCTTCGGCAAGCGGCTCGTCTCTCTTAACCCAACCCGACCCATCTCCTTGTGGAACTGTGTTGCAAAAGGAAACCACATAGGCCACAGTTTGATGGAGGGGAAAAGGCATTTCTAAATGTTTGCCTACATGGTATGACCAGTAGTCTACAACATCTGTATTTCACACTGGGATTTTGAACTGCAGTGTCCCCAGTCAAACACAGGCACTGTAAATCTCTTTGCTTCTTCATACAGGGTAACGACTGCACATGAATTATCTAAATTAGTTAATAGCTCTGATCAAACGTATTTATCTGCTAATGTAGTAAATAATTGCTGGGCCATAGTACTGTATAAGTGATCATTTAGCAAAGGTAGCCGGGTTCCAGGCACCTGACAGTCATTGCTAATAACGTTTTGAGACCTAATTGGCAAATGTTTTTTTAATGCTTGTCTGATTAGTCTTATTTTCTTCTAGGTGAAGCTCTTGCTAGATGAAAACCAGTTAAGCTAAAAATCAGCTTATTAGGCTGTTCTGTTTAGCTTCACAGTTTTCTATCTTGCTTTTTTTCCAGCTAGCTGCATATTTTTAATCACTTTTGTTTGACAAGTTCAAAGGTAAGGACCTAACTGCCTTTTTATTCATGTTCAGCAGAAACTCAGGCACATCTGTTTAATCATGATCACTGAATCTGGTTGTGAGGAAAAAGGCTGCTTGGAATACATGCAACATCATGATGTGTGCATTGTTTCCCACAAATATAAAGCGAACTAAGGGAGAGGGCAGGAGGGACACAAATGTTTTGACACAAATAGACAGAAAAAGCATTTTTCCAGTAGTTAATTTTGAAATAAAAATCCTGTGGGATTTCAAAATAGAAATCATTCCTACGTAATTAAATCTTTTCAGAGGTTCATCTGCATGCTTGTCCCTGCTGTGGGATTGGTGTTCTGGTGTCCATAATCAGGCACAGTTGGTCCCTCCTGAAGCTCCCCAGTGAATTGGTGGTATGGTCGGCAGCTCCCAATGTGTTTGTAGGGGATGCAGCCGCAGGCCCAAGCTGCCAAACGCCTGGGAGGGGAAGGGCATTAGAGAGGACCAGCTAAAATAATGAGAGAAATTATCACACCCCCCAGGGGTCAGATTTTCAAAGACAATTGTACAAGTTCTGTTTCCAACAGTGTTGCACATATAGCCGGTATTGTCCACCCAGTCTTTCAACCAGGAAATACATTATCTGAATGCAAAGAAAAAGGAAATTATGAGCTATTACAGAGATTTGTCCTTCTCTCTGCATGGACTCAGGTTGGGGAAAAAATAAAAAAAATATGCCTGCAAACATGAGTACTACTCTGCACTGAAAATAACAGGGTAGTTTTTGAGCAGACTGTTTTCATATGTGGGTGTCTCCTCTTCCTTTCTGTTTCTGTCATTAGGCTCCATGGATTTCTTTGCACAGCAGAGAACAATGGCATGTTATCTTTTGGAGTGCCTCCGTGTTTAAGACCTCAGATGCAGGTATCTTGGGTGTGAACTATCCCAAACACACCATGCAGAAGCAATGCAAATGCCCCTAAGCCGAGCAGTCAGCATCAGGGTGACGTGGGAAGCCGTTTGTTGGGGCAATTGCTGGCAGACAGCCCTCATGCCCCACACAGGGAGGGGGAACAAGGCTGAGATGCTTTCAGAGGGGTGGCAGGACCCTACACAGCCAGATTCCTGACTGCCCCGGGAAACATGTCCCATGCACTTGGAGATAGATCAGTGCTTGCAGGGAGGCTGGGGAAAGGGGAAGCAGCGCCCTTGCCCAGCGTGCTCTCCTGAACGAGCCTCAGACCTGAGGTGAGCTGCTGCAGGGGAGGTGGTAGGTTTATGTATACAAAAATACATGAAATGCCTCCGAGTGTGCTGGGTGTTGGACCTTCCCTGGCAGAGCAGGCAGGCCCAGATGCCACCAAGACACTGATCTGTGCCAGTGCTGTGGGGTGGGCGAGCATCAGACAACCACGGTGCAGGAAAGCTCATGGAGGCTTTCCGCCATGGGGATGCCACACAACAGTCCTGGTCCCTCTTAGGTGTCTGTCCCTGGGGTGAGTCCACCAAGGCAAAGCCTCACCACCACCACCACACACTGGCTCTGCCCACTGCCCTTGTGGGTGGGAAGGAGCTGCCTGAGCACCTCATGTCGGGGCAGGGCTGATCTTCACTGGTGCCTTTTACACGCTCCAGGAGCTCAGGAGTAACAGATGGCAGCATTTATTGCATTGCGGTGGTGTCCCCCGCCAGCTTTGCGCTGGTCTGAGCTCAGCAGTGCAGGCTAATCCCTCTCATTCATAAAACTCTGGGATTTTTTATTGTTTCCTTTGATGTTTAGTTTTTGAATGATACTGATTTATGCTTATGAACGTCTTAGTGATCTTGTGAAAAATAACATGGTGGCACGGGGTCAGGGGCAGGGAGGCAAAACCATTTTTCTTTTTGCTCCAGTTCTCTCCCAAGTTGGATGTGATCTGTGTTCTGCAGTTAATGATGAAGTGCTGAAGCTGCTGGGACATTCTGCTTACCTAACAAAAGGAACAAAGCACATCTTTTAGTAAAAAGCAATATTTTTTTGTATCTGAAAGACCAATGGTGCCTGCAAAGCACTGAGGCTTTGAAGCTGCTGTTTGGGGGAATGTTAAATGCATGCTGCAGTAAAGCTTACTGACAGCTTTAGAAGTAGGGACACCTAAAAATCCTTCTCAAATAGAACAGCGATGCATATAAACTGAAACTGGGGCTTTCATCCCTTCATGCGCTATTATTTTACTCTTGTATTTGGAGCTTACAAGGGAGAAAATTACTTGTGCTGCCATTGCTTTTTAAGTAGAAATGAAAGATTATATTAACCATGTGTACAAAGTGTGGAGGCTCATTTCAAGTGATTTTTCAGAGATTGCTTGAAAGACAAACATCTTCTTCCATAGTGTGTAGGTCTAACCCCTGCTCATAGCTGTGGTTACAGCTGAGAGTAAATGAATGTCAGAACAAAAAGCTGTTATGGTACAGTGCTTACATGATTCCTTATACAGCTACAGCACAGTTATAACCTAAAGTCCTGGTGAAAGGGGACCATAAATGTCAAGACCAAAAGGGCAATATGGCAATATAACACGATTTCTCAGTACTAAAGCTGCGAGTCTGCCCTGGATTTCAAAAACATATGAATTGGTATCTTCTGGCACAGTAATTCAGAGAAACCCTAGGCCATCAGGTGTCTCCCTGCCTTGGATGCAGTTAAAGTGCCCCAGGACCTTGCAGGAAGGGGTGCTCGCTGCCCTGAAGCACCTCACTCTCCCGCCAGAAGTGCCCAGCTCCAGAAGTGGGACCACTGGGACAGCTGCTGCCCCCCACGTGCTGATAAACACCCACGTCCTACTCATTCATCACCCAGCCATCAGCCATAACGACACGTGGTCCCTGCCATTACCATAACTGCAGATCCAACCCTCTGCTAGCCAAGCCCTGTTCTCCTCTGCTCCCTGAGCGCCCTGGGTCATGAATTTCATTACATGGCCTCAGGCAGATGCAGTGGTGGTACACAGCACTATAACTCCTACCATGGAGGGATAATAAGTAAAATTAAATGAGATTTATGATTTAAACAAATATGGCATATTGCTTACCAAGTATTATTAAATATAATTTTCAATTTACATATTGACAAGCTCACATATTTTTTTAACTTCACTTGTTTTTTTCTTAAAATAAGTATAGATTTAAAATCTAATTCACAACCACGATGGCCTATTTTAAGGTCACCATAAGGTATTAAAATAGCATGAACTGAATAAACACTGACAGATAATATTCAAAGAATACTCTTTTGCTCACAAAGTCCTTTAGATAGTTGGAGCTGTAGAAGAAGGAGAGTCACAGCTAACCACCTTGAACCAGGGTTTTACCAAGGAGATGTACCAGCTTTCAGCAGTAGCAGGCTTTTCTCCAGCTACAGAAGGAATGTCCGCTTTGCTTTGCTCTAATCGTTTAAAATCCTCAATTATGGATAAGGCTTTCACTAACCAAGCCATTCATTTCCAGTGGAAAATGTAATTTGAGAAGAGTAAATGACATATGAAAAAAATTTACCACAGTTTTAAATTTCCGCACTTTTATTAAACCCACTTTCAATCCAGATGCAAAAATGAGTTGGCTCTTTTGGTTTTCATTTGCTGTTCTCTGCTACAGAAAATGAAGAACCTAAGGAGGGTACATTAAGTTGTGTAATGGCTTAAATATGTTCACCGTGTGTCCTCCTGGATAGCAAAAACAAGCACCAAATTCTGTGGAAAGACCATATACAACTCCAAATCAACACATCTTTGTGGCTAGTAATCAGAGGTCTACCTCTCCCTTGCCAAAGAATCAAAGAAGAAATGCAGAACAAGATTCAAATAAATTATTTAAAGGAAAGTGTCTCACTGCTAATTTGTATTGTAATTAAAGCCACTGATGATAACCACTTTGGTTGAAATTAGTCTATTCATATGCCCGGCCCTCTGGAGATGCCTCTCACTGTCTCCCACAGCTAGAAGTCACAGATCTGGGTGGACAAAAACTTTGAGGAAAAAATTGCCCTGGAGCCCTCTGATGCAAATGGAATAAATCTGAAGACCAAATCTGAAGCAGGACCCGCTGGCTAGGCAGGGCAGCCAAACAGGGCTTCATGAGAGGAGATTTTCTTGCTGTAGGAGTGGGCAGGCATAGTCACGCTCTCTTCTCCTAGCATAAGGACCTGGTATGAAAATGTTCTTGCACCAAAATGTCCCGTTGCAATGTATGCCCTGACTTCACTTGTCTGACTGACAAGAGCTGTGGTCCCTCTGGAAGGGGTGACTGAAGGGGCATGTAAAATGTCCTTGCTGCTCCTCCTCGTGTGCTACAGGAATTATTCATGAGGTAGTATCTGCTCTGAGGTTCCTCATTCCCCATAGAGATGTCACAGTCTGCTTGTTACCAGAGTCTCATAAATTGCAAAGAGAGAAGTTTCCTCCCGGATGAGAAGGAATAAATGACGCATTGCGGAATTCAAAACATTGTAGGAGTCTTTCTAACCATGCAGAGCTTTGTTGAATGGGCAGACATTGCCTTGCTGAGAATCCCTTTAGCAACTTGGGGTGCCTTTTTCTGACTTGCATTGCTGTATGCAGAAACCAGCCCCATCCTGTTGCTCTGTTAACCAAAAGACCAAGAGATGCCACTCTGGAGACTTTCAAGTGATTGAAGAATACTGCTGGCTCTCAAGGACACCATTTCATCTGAGCTGCCAGTATTTCCCGTGGTGCTTACCCCTCTGATTTTGCAGTCACAATGACTCCTGAGCGTGCATCGCCACGTGTCTGCCCTGAAACACGATGCTTTCCTGGGGTTTTACCTGGGGCACTGAGAGCTTTGCAAACCTGTCCCAATTGTTGAATTGATCCCATCTGAAACCAGGAGAATTTTGCCTTGGTTTGGGAAGCAGCACGCACTTGTGAACATTTTAGATAAGGATGTCTGTAGAAAGCCATGTTTCAGCCAAGCTACTGAAGGAGAACTTTTAAACCTTAACTTTCCCTTTAAAACTAATGAGCTGAAATAGCCGTCACTTACCATTCCTGGTGAACTGCTCCTTCAGATACTGAGGAAGCAGCAAGAGAGAAACTGCTGGGTTTTGTGACTTAATGGGAAGTGTTGCTTATTGGCTAGCAGTGAGTATGGAGATCCTTAAGATAATGGAAGACCATCAACTCTAAAGTAATATAGTACCTTTCCCTGCACTACAATATTTTTTTTGCCCATTCTCTGTTCAATTCTAAGGATTGTCTGATCTAAATAAACAGTCCAAACTCTTTCACATCCTTATCCCATTCCTATTTACTCTTTGGTATAAGACATTTTACATGTTTAAGTATTTTTTATCAGTGATGTAGAGTTACTATTTAGCCATTCAGCTCAAACCATATTTTGACCATGACCCAATTATAGTCTGATTATTAGATTCCTGTAGGGTAGATTTTGCTAAGTATGTCTGACTTTTCTCATTTGAAAAACAATCCTCTTTGCAATATTATCTTCCTTTTCTATCTCTTTTTTTTTTTTTTTTTTTTTTTTTTTTGGTGATGAAGCAGCCTGTGGTGTCAATACAAATGCTGTGACATTTATAGCAGTTCAGCTGGGAACACGCTGCCTGCCTGTTCCTTTTATACCTAATTTGCTGATGATTTCCAACAGTGTAACAAGCAAGCACTGTTGTTTGATAGCAGTGTCCGTTGGTGCCCTTTTCTTTTTTTTTTTTAACTCTTATCTTATTTTGGCAGGACTACAGTTCCTGCTCTTAAACCTGATAACGGGATCAGCACACAGCCCAAACCTACAGTAAAAGGCTTTGAGACCACTTAGGCAGGATGTCAGTCCGGCACATGCAGAAACGGGGTCCTCTGACCCATGAGACCGGCAGTGTCCTTCAGTCTCGGTGAGGTTGCTGGGTGCCCACAGCCCTAATAATCCCAGCGCTTACTATCACTATTGGCACATCTTGTCTTTCTTGCTGACTCCCTTTGTTTCCACTCTTCTGATCTGAAAATGGTCTCAAATCCTAAATAGGAAGTGCTGCTTAACCACAGCGATTTACAAGCATATTTTCTACTCTATTTGTGGTTTCCACGGTGCAAGGCTTAATGTGCAGAGCAATGCAGGGAGAGAACTGGGAGGGTCACAGACCTGAAGGCAAGAAAAGACCCTTAGATGTAGCACAGTTGCCTGCAGGGAACAAATCATTACGTTTTGTTTGAATGTCCATATATTGAACTAAATAACTTGTGTTAGACTAAAGCATAGCATCCAGAAAGGCACCAAATCTTCAGCTGACGCCATCAAGAAGTGGTGAAATAGTTTATAAGTCAACCCTTTGACAATCATTCTTCTTTTTGAAAAATGTATTTGTGTAAAAATTGCATTTCTTATTACTGCTACCTAATACTGATAATTATTATCTATTGATAATTTGACTATTACCACTGAAACCTTTATCTGAATTATTGCCTTCTTAATACTAGATATTTTGAAGCCCTATAGAAGCATTCTCTACAGATTCTTTGACAAGCAAACGACATTTTTTCTCAGAGCTTTTGGCAATTCTCCTGTGTTCCTATTATTTGGTGCGTCTCTCCTCTCTTCTGCAAATTAATTTTATTCTGCGAGAAATGTAATTGCTAACTTGACACAGGTTTCCAGGATCACCTCACCAATGCTGTATATAAGCATTTGTGTCAGTGTGTTGCTCACTATTTTCTTGCCCATAGCTGCATTTATTTTTTTTTGTGCCACATATAGCTTTTTTTGTCACACTTTTTTTTATTCATATATCTATTTTTTTGTTCTCTTTTGATTCCCAAACACTACACAAAGTACTTTCTTTCTAGGGTCCTATTTCCCACCACGTTGGTCCAGCCAGTGCCCCTCTTTCCTAGATGTGTGGGTTTGCATTGCCTTGTATTAAAATACTTCTTGTTCGGGTGACTTGAGCCAAGCAAGTGTCCCAGCTCACGCTGCGTGGCTGCCATATCATTGCGTACTTCCTTTGCAACCTGGGCATCTTCCACACATTGGCTTTGCAGTGTTCTTGTAATTGCTTTTACGTGCTCAACAAAACCACTGCCTTGGTCCTACAGTGACTGAATCTGAAATCTGGCCATTGATTTCATGACAGTTCCTCAATGTTAATCAGTGGGGCCTTAATCCACTGCCTGTGTCTTCTATTATGTAGTGGGGTTTTCGTGTTGGTGTTGGTGGGGTTTTCTTGAGATAACACCCAGCTAGCTTGTTACAATATGTAAGGGTTAGAAGTCTATGGTGTGTTCATAATTGCCTTTTATCAGCAAACTTGTAAACTGGAAAAGTGAAAGTTATATTAAATAATGCCAGTTTATTCTTATAAAACACTAGTGTCAGTGATTAAATGTGCATCTTTTTTATCACTGTGTCCCACATCAAGCTTCTCCATAGTTTCACTCAGGATGGAAATCAGCCAGCCAGCCTATAGCTTTCAACAAGTGACCTACTTGTCCTGTTCAATTAGCACATCACCATCTTGCTTTAATTTTTTTGTAATTCCCCCGATACTGAAGAAGCAACTAAAAATCATTCCCTTCTCAGCCAGCTCTTTTGAGACACTTGGGATGCACAAGACACACTCTGTTCCTGTTACAGCAGCCAGCATCCTGCATCTTCAAAAAGCAGGGAAAAAGCACTTTACTGAATGTTTCTGCCCTTTTTTGTCTCGTTTGAAACATTCTTCTATCTCCAGCTATTGCAGGTCCTCACTTATTTTCAGTTCTTGTTTTGAATATATTACATTTAATAATTTTCCTTGAACAAATGGTAGATTCCCACAGTAAAAAGATGCATCTATCTGGCATTGGCCATGAGATGTACTAGAGCTACCAGTACAGGTATCTGGTAAATCCTAGCACATCACTCATGCAGCTATGGAGTGATGGGACTAACATTGAATTGGTTTGGGGTGGGTGCAGATGGGATGCTCTGCATGGGAAGCTTTGTAAGGTGCCCCCTTCCCTATAACCTAGTGGTTGGGCTAAAGGAAAATTGGAGCCTGGCGCATGATGCCTGCCCCGCACCTGCCCACTCACTCCACTTTTCACTTTTCTTTGGAAGCTGCAACAGCAACTTCGTGCTTTACAAGTGTGAGTTCAATTGAGAGATTTCCAAAGTGCCCTGCAGCTTTTCCAATCTGCTCAGACTTGGAGTCTCCTTGTATGACAGCCTTTTGAAATGGCCACAAATATGTTTTCTCGCTACCCATTCATGTATTAAATACTCATCTCAATGATGAAATGCTGGCCCGGGTCTCTCTTAATGAACAAGTGTCAGATGTTTAGCACCAGTAGACTTTACTGCTCAAAGGCACAGGCTTCTTGGAGCTCCTCTCAGTCACTTCCAGCTCTGTCTGACTGAAAGTAATGGGGAGGGGGGCGAGGGAAAGGAAGAGGCTTTTCCTGTCAATGGGATTCCAGCTGGTTTGTATATAAAATCTTTCCAGGACACCCAAAATGCTTCATTCACCAGTTGGACGTCATATTCTAAATAAAACCAATTATTTGGTTGACATCTACAACCCTGCTGAGGTATGTGATAATGGTGCCCCTTGTCTGCTAAGACAAACACACGCATTCTCCCCGCAGCGAGCAGCCAAGCGGCCCTCGCCAGCCTCGGCGGTGGAAGAATGCACCCCTATTCGCTGTCGCTTTCTCACTCTGCCTGTCCATCCTGGCGAGCCAAGCCCCTGAGAATACCCTGGCGTAACTTCCTGGCAAGAACCATCATTTTTATCTTGCTTTTGGGCAAACTTCAATGACTCATCTTGTATTCATGCTCATCTACGGTTGGCTTTTTTCTTTTTTCCTTCTAATGTTCTGATCTGCCAAGCTGCAAGCGGTTTACTTAACAATGTGCAATGCTTGAAGAACAGATGGGCTCTTTTCTTCTGCCCAGTGGCAAGCAAAAACGAAATTTTATCAATCAAACTTCAGTCTGTGATGTTTTATTTGAAACCCACCAGCTCCGTTATATTTCCTTCTGAATCGGCTAAACTGCATGACAAATTCAGTGTTCAGCAGCCAGCAGTCTGCATTGTAGCTATACCTTGCACAAGATTATCTCAAATTGCCCTCCTGTACAAACACATACTCAAAGAAAGTTCCTGCCATTGAAAATTTACAGTTTAGGCACGGAAAGTGGTTTGCCAAGCTTAGTAGCAGCTCTGGTAATGGATATCCAGGTCCTTGAGCTCACTGTAGAGTTGACTACACTGTCTGAATCCCCTTTGCCAGGACTCCTATAAACTCACTATTATTCAACCCACAAACTCTACTTAAACGCAGACAAAACATTTGGGGGAAATAAGTTTGCTTTCCCATATGCCATTTCATGAACAGCTGAGCAAAAAGATGAGAAGGAATGCTTCACACTCTGCAGCTCCACCTGTTCAGAGACTGCCTTTCTAGAGGGTTGACTGGTATTTTTTTCACTGAAACTTTGCTTGCTGCCATTAGGAACCAAATGGCACATCACACAAACATTGCTCACCTCCACGAAATACTGAGGGGAACAGCTAAAATCAGAGCTAGCCTAGGACATCATCACTACTCAGAAAGTCAAATCTGGGACTGCTGCGGTGACTGTATTCCATACAGTCAGCCCAAAGTGCTTTCGAAGCCTTCACTACCATCTGTGCAAAAAGAAAGGGTTCACTCCTTGGTTGACTGAAAGAGTTATTTCCCTGTAGGTAAAAAAATAGATGTAACAGCTTGGACATTCCTAAATCGAGCTGGTGGAGTTCGGCTTCTCGAAGGTGTTGATGACTGGAGCAATGTTTGCCTACATGAAGATCAGCACACGGACCTGCTAGGCTTTTGCAAGCTTTAAAGATGGATTAAAGCAGAACATTCACACAGGCTAATCAACCAGCAGCAGCTGCTCTTCACAGGTCGGTCTGCAGGCAGTAGAGGGAGGCAAGATCCTGCCAGAGCGACTCAGAGCACCTCCCTATATTAAACTCTTGTTCTGAATCACCTCCTGGGACAGCCTCTGCTCCCCTCGCAGATGCCTCTCTCCACCATTTCACATTGCTTATGTTTCCAGCTGGGTCCCCTGGGCTCTTCTGCTGCCACTGGAGATCCGGGCCAGGGGAAATTGCTGTAAAATCTGTTGCGGGTGGAAGGATAAGAATGCTGTAAATGACTTCACAGACTCAAGTGGGGTTTGATCTTTCCAATTATGAAACATAGCTTGCTAAATTCAGGGTTTTGAAACTTGCTGCTAATGTTTTAAAGTGAAAAACAATAACCATATGGGATTTAGAAAGTCACAAGCCAGGTTATGATGAGCCGCTTGGTTTGTCAGTTCCCAGCTGCTACTTTGATAAATCACCAGGGGACTTCCTCGCTGGCTGGGCTGCTGGCTACCCTGGGGTGAAGACAGAGAACAAGAAGTTTCATATTAGATTTTATGGGTTGGAGCCTTCAGCATGCCGTGTCCCCTCTGAGCCGCGTGAATGTGAACCAAGGACAAACTGACACCACTGAACCTCTGCATTTATGGGGCTAGAGCTCCCCGTGGGCACAAAACTGGTGGAGACAGCGTTCCAGCAGCTCCAGATTTCAGACACACATCCTCTGGCACAGAGAGGTAGGAGGAAGGGAGATATGTGGGAATAGGCCTCCTCTGTGCCCCATCCTCTGCCTGCTGGTTTCCTCTGAGCCTGAGTTACAGCTGCAGCAGAAGCTGCAGGCTTATAGCTGCTCCCACTGCCCCTAGGGCCAGCTGGCCATCACCTACAGCTACGCATAAGCACATTTACTGATATACACATCTAACCAGGATGAGAATTGATGTCTTACGTGCTCTCTGGCAGAGAAAGCATGAGAGTGTTTCAGGGTGACCCAGCCGATTGTTGCTGTGCCCTTCGCCCAGGAAAGCCTTACCAGACTTGCCCCCGGGAGCGCCTGGCACCGTCAGCAGCAGTGAGCTTCCCTGCACAGCCTGGCCGGACTCAGTGCGAGGAGCAGCCCTGCAGTCGGCTGTATGAAGCTCTGTATCTTGAAATTAATTTGCCCGTGGTTCTGCTGACACCTTCTGATTATGCTGTTCTCCCAGTAAAACAAAGAGCTTGCTGAAATCAGTTTCCCACCCCCTACTTCACTGCAGATAGAAGACAAAAGATATATTGCTAATTAAAATGTTCTTATCTGCTGGAAAGCAGTTTGTAGGATTGATTTGAATAAAACTGATGATGCAGCCCACTCAGATCCCTGGGAAATGACCTCTCTATTATGAAGTCCCAGAATAACGTAGCAAAGCAATCTTGATTTCCTAAAATCTGTCAAAGAAGAACTTCTCAGTTAGTTATAGAATATAATATGGATATTCCTGAAATGTCCTCTGCTTAATGAACAGCTGATATTGGCTAACCTCGCGGAAATAAGAGAGAATTAGTACCAGCTGCAAAATGCATTCACTGGGTAGTGAAACTGGCAGTTGGTATTATGCCTGCTATAAATATTTTTAATTAAAAATTGTTTTCTGTCCCTTCAATTGGTATAATAGCGATGATGCTTACTGAGAGTTACTGAAGATGTAATAGGATTCCCCTTCGTGTATAGCAGGCTTATTTATTCTGCTGTAATATTGCTATAGTGGAAATTGGCATAATAATATCCAGATTCTAGTACAAGAGAAAAATAGACCAAGGGAGTGTTTTATCTGTATGTTTCAGAATAACATGCACAAGCATTGTTGTGAATTCCTAAAGAAAAGCTGTGCTCAAACTCTGGTTGTTCAGGTATGACTTTAAAATGATTTTAACAACGTTTTTCAGGAAATTCCACTTCAATCTACAGCACCACGGCACCGTATGCCTTTGAGAAAGAGTCTGCACTTTGCAAGTTTACAGGGAGCAGCACAGCAGACCCGCTTCTGCTGCTCTCCCAGGGCCCTGGCACAGGGCTGTATCAGGGAGGACGGAGGCTTTGGGGTGCTTCTCCTGCCCCAATTTGAAGAGGAGCAGTCCCTTTCCACGTAGCTCCCCAGGTACCCACTCTGGAGGGACTGGGAGAGACACTGGCAGAGGGGACCCTGCAGTGCTGCCGTAGACCTCAGCCTCTGGGCGCCCAGTCCCCACGCGGTGCTCCCCTGCCACAGCTATCCACAGGTGACAAGGGACACCTCCTTCTTTGGAGAGCTGAGAGCCACCAGACCAGCTCTGCCCCGGCAGGCACAGCCCATGTTAGGCATTACCTAAATAGGATGGATACTGAGACAGCTGGAGAAATCTCTGTTAGCCATCCCTGCTGGGCCTTCGGGAACGCGTGATCACTCTCTGCACTATGTGAGAGACTTTCTAGAGCAGACGGGAGCGATTGCTTTCTAATCCCCGCTGGACTCTCTTCCCCTCTGAGGCTTTGGACCACTATTCTGATTTAGGCATTTCCTCCCACCACCTTCTGCAGCCCCCTCCCTCCCTCCTCCCCGGCTTCCGATACACCTGCCCCTGACCAGCACTTGCCTTCTCCCTCCCATTTTTTATTCTCCTGTGTATATCTCAGAGGCCCTGGTGCAGCTTGCCATGGTGTGGTGTTTGCTTTCTGACAACCCCCAGAGGCTCAAGTCAAGACAAAAGCCTCATTCTGTCAGTCACTGTATGAATACACAATTAGGCACATCCCCTCCTCCAAGGACCTTTTGATCTAAACCTGCTGCTTTGATTTCCTAATGATACTAAATTCCTTTTGCAGTTTGGCTCTCATCCCTTTCTTGTCCCCGAATTGACAGTAATTTTATCACAAGCAAGCCTCTCCCCGGACAAAGCTATCATCTTTTTTAGCCATTGGTTCTTCCTTCTTATCTGGGGTTCTTCCTTCTGTCACAAATTATCTTTGTGCTGTTTTTCCAGCTAGCCCTTTCAGATGCTTTTATAGTTTGCAGTCCTCTCATCTTTCAGCTCATTGTTCTTCTTAGGGTTCAGCATGTACTGAAGCAAGAGAAACCCTTGCTCTCACAAACTCAGCCGAGATGAGTTTATGATGGCCACTGTTCCCTCTTCTTCATCTTTTCATGCCTAACTTCACAAGTGTCTTCACGGTAACTACATCTGAAAGCTTTGCTATCAGGTCAGTGACATTCCTCTCTATTGCTTGCAAAATCTTCTTCCTTGTCTTGCCAGCCTCAAAATATGAATAAATACCTGACTGTGTGAGTGTTTGCTTTTTTCCTGGGTTTTAACCCCACTAACAGTGAAGGTGAATTGTTATCTGTCCATCATGTCCTTGTGGTAAGATGCAGATTTGTTATCTGGTGAAAAGATAGCCCAAAATGATGGGAATTAGCATATGAGCCTGTGATGATAGAGTAAGTCTCGTTTCTTTCTTTTGAAATTCATGTTTTCGACTTCCACTTACCTGTTCTCACCTACGACACACTCTGTCTGTTTGAGCATTTCCCCGGCTCTCCATGGGGAAGGCAGCAGTGTGGTTCTGGCCTGACCAGGTTTGCAATGGACACCGTTACCTTCAACTATCAGCACCTCTGCAGATCACTGGATTTGATAGCAAAGGCGAGAACAAAACAAAACCAGAGAAGTGACTTACACCACTGCGCAGACAAAGGGAGAGGGAGGGGGAGAGGGGAAAGAGAAATGAAGACCGCAACCCCATCCGCCTGAGGGCACAGAGGTCACGTTAGCCAGATGGGGAATTAATCAAAAAGGACTTTTCTGGAGGTGGTTGGGCTGGGGGAGCTTCTGTCTGATTATTTTAATTCTGCCAGGCTACCTCCCAGTGTCAGGTCACTCAAAGACATAATTTTGTTCCAATTACAAGATAACTCTATATTAACAGAAAAAGGACAACACATTTGTGATTATTTTTTCTCCATCCAGTCCAATTAATAGGTTTTGGTGGCCAGATTCAGCTATATTTTGATCACTTGAGAGGTTTTGTATAAAATAGCTGATAACTGAAGAGCCAGTCACTCCAGGAGAAGCTCTCACTTGCCCGTGTGCCTGTTTCCTGCCCTGCTGTAAACTAAAACAATTAAGAACACCCTAAGCCAAGATAAATTTGAAATACAATTCTCCAGTTATTTGAATCAAAAGGCAGTATTGATTATTTAATTACATAGAAATGATCCAGATGCTGAGCATTTACTACAGATTAATGACTGTCCCAGAGCAGTTAATGGCCCTTCTCACTGCCATCAACACAAGCTGCTTATTAATCCCTGGAAAATGGCTTGCATAACAATCATAACCTGCTGTTAAAAGTTTATAAATAGATAAAAGTGTCACATGGATTTAGTGCTGAGGCTGAATGGGATCTGGGTGGTGTTTCTAGTGAATGAATGCCATGTGCATGAGCTCATCTGATTGCTTGAATTATCACAAAATCCCAAGTTGCTCTTTTGGATTGGAAAATGGCATGCAAGAAAGTGCCAAGTGGCTGGAGTCCTATCTACTGACTGGGAAATAATTACTTTGCTGCATAATAAAGAGGCACCTTCTTTCTAACAGCAGTGCTCTGCCCTTTTTATCATACAGTCCGAACTGCATGTAAGGGAGCCTGTGCGGCTGGGCTGTTTCATTCCTTCGCTTCATTTTTAACAGGAAAAAACGCTGGCACATATACATACACATACACAGAGAGCTGACCCAGGTCCCCACAAAGCCCAGCAATGGGTTCAGCAGGTGTAGGGGGTCTTTCTAGGCTGGGATCTGTATTATTCAGACAAAGGTCTTCAAAGGAGCCCTTTGCACCTGGGTCTCTCCATCCCATACTGGGCCGTTACAACAATGAAGACAGTATGGCTGCCAGCGAAGGCGGCTTGCAGAAAACACATTGCCCGTTGGTGCTGGCAGAGCTGGGAGGGCACACAGATCCCAGGGGCTGGGACGGTTGAGAGCAGGGAATCCCAGCAGCGCTGCGTCCCGCTGGCCGTGCGGTAGCTGTGCCCCACCACCGCGCTGGCACTCACGCTGCCCCTTCTGCCTGGGAGCTCAGCTGCCAAGCCAGCGTGCGGGGACCCCACTCCTGAGGGGCCGCAGCATCCCCATCACGGCACAGCCCAGTTGGAGACAGCTGAGCAGCAGCCTGCAGTCCCCCATCCCCTCGGCAGCCACTGTCCCCCCAGTTAGCTGTCCTCACCCTCCTAAACCCTCCAGACGAGTGGTGGCTGGTTATTGCATTTGAGCGGTGACTAATAAAAATGACATAAACATGCTGTTGTCTGGAGCCTGAGAAGGCTGCCCAGAGGAGCGAAGCGGGTCTGTGGGAGTATCCTGTCCCTGCCAGGAATTAGGGAAGTGGCTTCCTTGTATCCAACCCAGACCACAGACCCCGAGGTAAGAAGAAAGATGAGAAATTACTGTCTCCTTCAAAGAATCAGACAGGAGGGATGTGAGGGACCTTCCTGAATCACAGCTTCCAAATCTCTTAGCATGACTGCCCCTGTTTTCTATTATTTTTAGTGGACCTGTGTGACATTGCACAGGAGAGGGCTATCCATCAGAGAATCAGAGAAGCTGGGTGCCAAAGGTGCCAGTCCCTTGCCTCCTTACACTGGGCACCTCTTTCTTTCTCCAGTGCAGAGGCTTGGGGGGCTCAGTGACCCCCATGAAGCAGCAGCTGCCACAGGAGAGGAGCTGGAACACGAGTGGTCTGTCACTGCAGAGGCATGAGATGTATACCCAGAGCAGGCCTGAGAGTTCTGCAGGTTGGAGAAAAAGAAGATGTTCCTCCCGGGAGACCTTTCCTCTGACCTTCAAAACTGCTCAGAGCCAGAGAGCGCGCTGCTGCAAAGATCCTCTGCCTCACCCACGGCCTTGGCCGTGCCGCCTCCCCCCCTGCACCTCTCCCTTGGGCTCCCTCTTCTCCCTCTCTGCAGCCTGTAATTCATCTTTGTGCTTTCAGCAGTCCACGGTCTGCAGCCTCCCTACCTCTCCCCCCTCATCCCGGTCAGGAAGCTGATGCCACTGCCGAGTGCTGCCAGCATGCCCCTTCCACAGCCCACTCCTGAGATTTTTTGGTGGGTCGCATCTTACTCATAGGAGGAGTCAGGCTGTAAACAAGTGCTGAACCAAACTCTCCCCAAATCTGCTTTCCTGCGCTCCCACAACACCCGGCCAGTTCTCAGGCAAGACATGGGACTTCATGCGCTACCTCCCGAGGAGAAACGCCTCCCCGGGACCCCCCAGCCCTGCCTGCGCATCCACCGGGTGCCTGCACCCGGGCAGGACCCCCGTCTCTGCCGCGCAGGGGGACACCAGCCCCGTCAGCAGCCCCAGAAGACTCCCGTGCCCACGAGCTGAGAGAAGCACATTTGCCCCCCTGTGCTCGCCCAGGGACACTGCACCTTTCTGTCAATCGCATCCGGCATCCAAAACGCGGTGCCAGGCGAGGCAGGGGCACGACCCCAGCCTCCCCACGCCAAGGCCGGGCTGGGCGGGCAGAGGGGAGCACGTTCCCGTCGCCCCCATGTCTCCGCATCGCCGCCCTCGAGCAGAAGCACAGGGCGGACGGCAGCTCCCTCCGGGATGCTCCGCTGAGCGCGGCGGTCACTGCCATCTAGCGGGGTCGGGGAACGGGCAACCCACCACCCCAAACGGCTGGGGGGACCCGCCTGCACCCCTGTGCTGCGGGGCCTCGAGAATTCCCCTTCCCGCTTTTCCCCCGTTTGTCCTCAGAGCAGACGGTGACCGCTGGCTGTGCCGGTCCGGAGCAGAGGCGGTGCGCCCCGCCGAGCCCCTCGCAGCCCGGTGGAGGGACGCCCTGCCTTTCGCAGGCCCACAAGTGCTCCCACAGCGGCCTCCCTCTTTGAAGGACGATGACAGGCAGAAATTAAAATAAATGGCTCAAAACATGCATCAAACTGGTACGTGGAAGGGATCCTGGTGTCCTGTTCGTTGTAGGAGATGGGGCTGGTGCAGGGCTGGGAGAAGGAGCAGGCTAGGAAAGGCAGCAGTTGGGTTCAAAGGGAAGTTTTTTGGGAGGGCCAAAAGTGATTTTTGAATTAATATTTTATTTGTGTGTAGATCAGATGGTAGGAATATCTTTCTCATCATGATGGTAATTAAACACCCTGCAGTGCAGGCTTTTATGAACAGGTCTGATGAATACCTGCCAAGGACAACACTGTCCTGCCTCAGAAATGCAGGTGTTCTTGCTCTTAAAGGTCTCTTCAGTTCTTCACTCCATTGGCTTTTCATAGTTCCCACAAAAGAGAGTGAAGGAGGCACGTTCTTGCTTTTGTACTGAAGAAAATGCTCAGTCACAGAAAGGGCGAGGGAGGACGATGCAGAACACCCCCCAGAGAACCTTAAATTACATCATTCAACTGAATAATTACGTCTCCTCAGGAATACATTTTCTTTAGTTACGAGCACTGAAGTACTTCAAGTATTTATCAATGTACTTCAGTGCACATTTTGATGATGATGCTTGTTTTTTCCTTTACATTGCATAATAGCAATAGAAAATTCAAAGCTGAACAACGTGGCTGGAAAAACATGTTTTACATTAAAAAAGAAGGAAAGAAGACAATTGGTATATGCCTCCCACCTCAACCATGGCATTAAATTTCTTGGAACCCGTCCCTCTAAGCAGAGTAGAGGCAGAGTCCAACACGGGCTGCAGAGCCACCCTGGGAAAGTGAATGACGTTTCCAGCAGCATAACCACCGACTAGACCCTGTTGGCTTGAGACAGACCATGCTGTGTTCACAGAAGGCACTGTTGTCCAGGCGCAGACACATCTTGAGGTAAAAGTAGCCCTGATCACAGAATGGGTTGGAAGGGACCTTACAGACCACCCAGTTCCAACCCCCTGCCATGGGCAAGGACACCTTCCACTAGACCAGGTTGCCCAAAGCCCCATCCAACCTGGCCTTGAACACCGCCAGGGAGGGGGCAGCCACAGCTTCTCTGGGCAACCTCTTCCAGTGCCTCACCACCTTCACGCTGAAGAACTTCTTCCTAATATCTAATCTCTGTCTCCTTTCTTTCAGTTTAAAACCGTTACCCCTCACCCTCTTACTGCACTCCCTGATCAACAATCCCTCCCCACCTTTCCTGTAGGTCCCCTTTAAGTATTGGAAGGCCGCTGTAAGGTCTCCTAGGCCTCTATGATGCAGCTGTGGGAATTTTCTGCGTTCACAAGCAGCAACGACACTTCGGTCTCAGCCTGACACGCGGCCTGCGATACCCGACGCCGGAGAGCCTTCACCGCGAGCCGCACCGGACAGGCCGCACCGCCACTTGCCGGGAGGCAGCGCAGGCATCCCTTCCCGTCCGCACCCGCCTGACTGCCACTGCTCTGCTGCCAGGGAAGGGCAACCCAGCGGGAAAGCCCGTGTTGTTCTAAATACAAGCGCCGAGGCCACCCTCAAAGCCTCGGCCGCCGCCGCCGCCGCCGGCCCCACCGCCCTCCGCGCCCACCACTCCCGGCGTGCACTGCGCCCCCGCCCCGCCCCCTTCCGGCGCCCGGCGCTTCCGGTGCCGGGTGAGCGGCGGGGGCGCGCGGGCCGGCATGGCGGATCCTGCCGAGGCGGCCGAGGCCGAGGCCGAGGCCGGGCCGAAGCAAAAAGAAAAACCGAGAAACAAAAACAAAAAGAAAGCGGCGGCAGGTGGGGGCGGGGCAGGGGTCCGCGCAGGGCTGGCAGCCGGCTGGCCGGGAAGCCCTCGGGCTGAGAGTCCCCCCGGCGCCGCGGGTCCCTCCGGTTCCCTGCAACAGCCGAGGGGCTGAGGAGCTTGGCCGCGATTTCGTGTGAGCGGAGAGGCAGCGCGGGGAAGGCCGGCGGCTTCCCGGCCTGCGGCGCCGGGTGGGACAGAGGCGGCAGTCGGGTGCGAGGGGCGGGCGACGGGGGTGCTTTGTGGGGGTGAGCCCGGCCTCGCAGTGCGGTGGCCGGTCGCCTCGGCCAGTGGCTTGTTCTCGGGTAATGTCCTCTCCGCAACGCATCTCTCAGCTGCGGAACTTCTGTTTAAAATAAATAGCTTAAGGCGGTAACTTCTTTGAGATTGGAAGAATTGCAAAACACATTCAATAGAGTGTTAAACAAAACTTTGCGTCCCTGCTTTCAGTTATTGTATCTTTTGCAGTTGAACGGGGAGGAGATGTAATAGTCACTGATGAAAAAGGAGGAGAAACCAACTTTATTTTTTTTTATACCTGTAACAGTTGATGAGTCTGAACTTCTCACTGTGCCAGATGGATGGAAAGAGCCAGCCTTTACAAGAGAGGATAATCCCAAAGGGCTGCTGGAAGAAAGCAGTTTTGCAACGTTATTCCCGAAGTATAGAGAAGCATACTTGAAAGAGTGCTGGCCACTCGTCCAGAAAGCCTTAAGTGAACATGTATGAGTACTTACTATTTGTGATACTATGTTTTATCTTTTGGGAGATACAGGTCTTAAGCTTATAGAAATAGTGCAGGTTGCTTTTCTGATGCTGTATTTGTGTTTATTTCTACTGTGCTCATGTTTAGAATTGGTAGTGTCATTTTTTTATTAGCATCAAAATCAGTGAAGGTCTGTGTAGCCAGACTTGCCGTTCTTTACAGACGCTGTCAGCAAAGCTCTCTGCAGCAGCGTCTCGTCATCTAGCAGCTGACCACTTTGTTGTGCCTGAATTCAGGGAGACGAGGGAGGTGGTGTTTGAGGCCTTGTGACACATACAGTCAGTCTTTGTATGTGTCTGTGTGTGTGAATTTCCTTAAGCTGAAAGTCACTTAAGGAATTTTGGAAAATGGGTCTACATTCGGTATCTAGCGTTCTGTTTGTTAACTCCTCACTGCCAAAGATGAATTCTGAGGTTCTTATTTAGAGATTGAGTCGCTGTTTCTTTCCAAATATTGCAGTATGTGAATGCAACGCTGGATCTAATTGAAGGGAGCATGACTGTTACTACCACTAAGAAGACTTTTGATCCATATGCAATCATCAGGGCTAGAGATTTAATAAAACTTCTGGCAAGAAGCGTTCCATTTGAACAGGTCCGTATTTGAATCCTGGAAGTTTGTATCAAATTCTATCATAATACTTACAAAATAGTACATTTTCAAAACATGGGATTTTCAAGTGAGTCAGTCAAAATAAAATACATATTTAAAGTAAATATACCTGAAAGCAAAGTGAGAAGAATAAACCAAAACATTCTCTTAACTCTTCTGAATAATGCATTTGTGTTCAGATGATATTGCTGGCTTCTTGTCTCTTCAGGCAGTTCGTATCCTCCAGGATGATGTTGCATGTGACATCATTAAAATAGGCTCTCTGGTGCGGAAAAGAGAAACTTTTATAAAAAGAAGAGGACGACTTCTTGGGCCAAAAGGATCTACTCTGAAGGTATTTCCTATAGGTGTAGTAGCCAGACAATTCTTAGACCCAAATTTGTGTCAGGTCTTCAGTTTACACTTACTTAATTTCTTTTTTTGGTGTAGGCCCTGGAACTGTTAACAAACTGTTATATTATGGTGCAAGGCAACACTGTTTCAGCTCTTGGACCTTTTAGTGGGCTAAAAGAGGTAAGGGGAAGCAGATGAGCTGTTTGCGTAGCAGACTTCTGTGCCTAGCTCGGGGGCAGACAAGAGGCAAAATCTGGCGACCTCAGGAGTATCTCAGTGACTTTTCAGCTATGTGTAAGCCACGTTTACATGAATGTCCCTCCTCTTAGCATCTTAGCTGCTGAATTTTGTTTAGACTCTGAGATCTTTTTGTGTTGGAAGTAAAAAAGTATTCGTGAAATACTGTTGCTTTTGGATTTTAGCAGTATTTTTTGTAGTTTCAGTTAAGAGGTGTAAGAGTGAAAATCCTAGAATCATTAGGTTGGAATAGACCTCTAAGATCATCAAGTCCAACCGCTGACCTAACACCACCATGCCCACTAAACCGTGTCTAGAAGCACTACATCAACACATTTTTTGAATGCCTACAGGGATGGTGACTCCACCTCCCTGGGCAGCCTGTTCCAGTGTTTGACCACTCTTTCGGTGAAGAAATTTTCCCTAATGTCCAATCTAAACCTCCCCTGATGCAAATTGAGGCTGTTTCCTCTTGTCCTATCGCTTGTTACTTGGGAGAAGAGACCGCCCCCACCTCGCTGCAACCTCACCTTGGGTAGTTGTAGAGTGCGATAAGGTCTCCCCTCAGCCTCTTCTCCAGACTGAACAACCCCAGAATATAAAACACTGCAGAGTTAATGGTACATAACCTTAAGGAGTATCTAATGTGGTTTTAGTAACTATGTAGGAGAAGGTAGCTTGTCAATAGCAAGTTTCTCATGACACCATAAAATCCATGGTAACATGAAAGTAACATTTGTGGGGCGTGCTGGAGTGTATTAGAAACACAACAATGCGTTACTGATATTTCTGAGGCACTGTGCCTTCCAGTTAACCATGTGCGTTACCTTTTTAAATCTACTTGCTTTGGGGGGCAGGGGCAGGGAGAAGAAGCAAGACAGTATACTTTAATTGATTAGAATATGAAATACTTGCTGAGTTTTCTGTTCTTTTTCTCTTTTATTAAATACAGGTTAGAAAAGTTGTTCTGGACACAATGAAGAATATCCATCCCATATACAACATTAAGGTTAGCATGGTCCACTGTGCATCGTTGTTTACGAGAAAGTACTATTTCTTCTCAGAGTTGTATGTTAATAATTTACATATTTCTGTGTGGTAATCTATTTTTGAGAATTTCTGTAGTGCGCTGCTTTAAAAAAACCCTTGACTTTGATATCCTCCATTTTACCAGAATTTATTGCCATAATACCATTAACAGCATCTGAGAAAACATCAAAGGAAAAGTGTGTATAAACTTTCCTCACTTTGATTGTTTGCTTGATACTTGCTCATTTAAACTGAGGCACCTTCTCCGGTGCATTGTGTCCCTGTTTTGAGACACACATCTCTTTCTGGTTCTTCTGTTCACGATTACATGGCTCTGCTTCTACTGAAGTGAGAGGTGGAAGGTTCGGATGTAGCGTATTCACTGTAAGAAAGTTTAGTAAAACTTGTAGTTTGGAGCTCTTGGCTACTACTGTAATATTATTTTTTAATAACTTCTTTGTGCCATTCTAAAACTATTGAAGACTTTGATGATCAAAAGGGAATTAGCAAAAGATCCTGAACTGAGGTCACAAAGTTGGGAAAGGTTTTTGCCTAAGTTCAAGCGGAAGAACTTGAAAAAACGCAAGGAGCCAAAGAAGAAGAATACTAAGAAGGAGTACACACCGTTCCCACCTCCGCAGCCGGAAAGCCAGGTCAGCTGAAACTTTTATGTGGTTATGCAGGAATATAGCACGACTTGAAATTGTGTTCTTGCTAACCAGAGGTTCAGAGGCCTTTTCTGTCAAGTTCTGATTTTCTGGTTGTGTATGTGTGGCTTATAATGCGTAGTTATCTAAAGCTTCTCGGTGCTTGTCTCATACAGATTGATAAAGAATTGGCAAGTGGTGAATACTTCTTAAAAGAAAGACAGAAGAAACGAAAGCGAGTGGAAGAGATAAAGGTAAAGTTCTAACCCACTGTTAGTGAAAAAGCGTTGACTGCTGACTTGGAATTTTATTTTTTGTGTGTCTCTCTGCCCCGCTCTGCTGATACTTGATCTTCTTATTGGTAACTTCAGGCAAAGCAAGCAGATGCGATCAAGAAAAGACAAGAAGAAAGAAATAAAGCTTTTATCCCACCAAAGGAAAAGCCAGTTGTGAAAACAAAGAAAGGTAACCCATTTTTTTTCCTGTTCTAAAACTTTCTACTGTCCTAGGCTGAGTGATTTTGCAGAGATACAGCTGTAGGAAATAAGAAAGGTCATGCAAAAAAAATCCTAGTGGTTAGATCCATGCCTGGAGTTGCCACGGACAGTAGAAAGATGATGCAGCCCATCATTCTGTACCTATAAAATGGCCGTTCTCTGTAGAACATTTTCCTGATGGAGATACTGGGACGGCCATCCCAGCTGGTTGTTCTGGCTACATCATTTTTTGCCTTTCAGTCTTGTAGTGAAACTGCCGTAACTTTTGCATTCAAATGGCTTTTCTGTTAAGAAACCCAAGCAATACTTACTTGAAAACTTATGCCACAAGTAAGTATTGGTATAGGGTAGGGTAAATAGCTTTTCTAAAAGTTAAAGTAAAACCACACTGTGTGCAGAGTAAGAACTTGTGTTCTCAGATGATTTGGTTTTTACGCACTAGAGAAACAAGTGTTAAGATTTCTGGATTCATTGATGATACTACATATCCCTTCATTGTATTAGCTATGCTATGTATGTTTCGTATTAGCTATACTGCCTATATGTGATTATTCTACATATTACGTGATTTCTTACAAACTGAAAGTTCATGTTTCTCGAAAAGTGTGCGTTCTGCAGCACCGATACAGTACTTCTTTGTGATGGCAGCAGATTTTCAATGATCCTGCTGTGGACTGTACTGTATCTCAAATACTGTGCGTTTCTACCTGCTGTGTGTTTTGATCTGAAATCCTTCAGTCTTCCAAGAATAAATGACATTAGTTTGTATGTAGAGAAGAACTGAGATCCAAAGTAGACAGCTGGTGCTCACTGTTGTAGGAATTAACTGTGAGATAGAAGAGTTAGATCCAGACTCATGACTTGTGACCAAAAGAGAAAATACGATCACCTAGATGGACATAGGAGTAAGTTATTCATGTTGCTCAGCGTTGAGTGTTTAACTTAAGTACTCTGGCACTCGCTGTAGAACTGTCTCATGAAGGTGTGGAATACTTACTGGAGGTGACTTGGAAACTAAACTTCTAAGATACAGCATTGTTCACACATTAAGGAAAGATACAGAACAGAGCGCAGCGGGTACGCAAGGAGTCCGTTCCACAGAAGTTCCCTGGGCAGCCTTGGGTGTTGGCAACATCAGGGGAGCTTGGTGTGCTGACTCTAAGAGAAACGGGCACGGAGGGTGGAGGAGCGGAGTGAAGTCACCATGGCCAGGCTCTGTGGTACCACTGCCAGGATGGGAACTTGATGGTACCATGGAACTGATAAGCTGCATATTTGCTTCCCTGGGCCAACACTCTGTCATTTTTTGACAAAATACCATCCTTTGGGTGAACTTTGCTCATTACAATCTCATTATAATACCAAAACACACCTCCATCCCAAAAGCTACCCACCTTCAATGTGCGACCACCCCTTGCTGAGCTTGTGCCCTGACTTTCTTTCATCTATGCCTTTAAAAGCGAAGCAAATTTTACACCAGTCGTAATAAAGGTGTGTATGACTAGAGTCACGCAAGCTCCACCTGAAAGGTAAAAATTAGTATAAAAAATGGTCTCTGAGAGAAGGCTGTTAGGGAACACCCCATCAATGACAAGTCACAGACCATCTTAAACTTCCAGGATCAGTTGACAGGCTGAGCCTCTCTTCCCCCGCACAGGCACACCTTTGGGCAAGACTTGAACACTCGGTTACACTGGGTGCTCCCCTGGAAGCTTGGAAATCTCTATAGAGTTGCTTTTATGACTTAATGTGTTTTGCAGCCAGGCCGTGTTACTCTTACCTAAACTTGCACGTGCTTTGCAGACAGCGAATTTATCACCGGCCATCCAAAGAACTCGTGTATCTGTCACTGCTCTGATAAACTGCGCTGTCATTAATGGAGCCGCCTGAGCTCTTTTGAACACGATCACACTCCTACGTGTGGCCGTGATAGTTTGTCCAGCGCCGCTAGACTGACGGTGCGGGGACTCCGTCATCGCGGTAGTTCAATTGTCTCTCCAGCTGTGGGAGCTGTAAAGTGCCGCTACACTGATACTGGACACAACTGGACTCCTAGAGCCGAATTGGGCATCGCTCAGAATCTAAGCCCAGCCGCCCCCAGGCCCTCTGATATCTGAGGACAAGCCAGAAAGCAAGGGGCTTTATTTTCTGCCAAATTCCTTTGCCCTTTAACGTGACAGGTCGTCACGCAGGGGTCAAAGATCTCTGTCATATCCCCCCAGCCCGCCCTTCCCCATCCTGTTTCCAACAGCGGCTGTTAATGGATGGCCAAGGCAAGAGTATAAGGATGGGACAGGCATGTTTGGGATCTTACCCCCTTAGTTAATTGCAGGAAGCCAGAATACCACGGAAGCTTCTCCAGGTATAAGAACTAAGTAATTCATTTCTTCGTTTATGTGAGACCAACCAAGCCAATAGGCCTATGTTTGAGACTGCGTATGCCTTGCTTTTGGAGGAGTACCTCTGTGGTCTGAGGAGGGGGTGATAATAGTTTGTATGTGTGCAGAGTGTGGCATCGGTGTTCAAATGCAGTTGTGCAGGATTTTTTGTGAGACTGTTCTCCTTTGAATTCTGCTGAAAGAGGTTTGTGGATAATACTAATTTCAACAGAAATTATGAGAATAGTTTATAAAATCATTAGTGAACATAAAATGAGTCCTAAACAATGCCACAGGATGCAGTGTACTGTGTTTGCATATGAAGTCGTCTTGTAGACTGTTAAAATTTAGAAAAAGTAAAATTTATGTCTGTTTTCTTTGTATTTTTTACTGTGTAGCCTCCACTGAGAAAAAGATCGATATCGAAGCCATCAAGGAAAAGGTAAAGAATGCAAAGAAGAAGAAATTAGGAGCACTTCCTGCAGAAGAAGTCAAATTAAAAATGGCAGCAGATGAAAAGAAAAAAAAGAAAAAGAAGTAATTCACAAACTGAGATGCTCACTTTTCTCCTACGTTAGTGAACATTTTCATCTTTGGAAAATGAGAGACTTCTTGCTGTCAGTATCATCTGGACAAGAAAAGATGAGGTAGAAAGATCATTCTCGTTCCATAAGTACAGTTTAATTAATGGACCTAAAGCGGCTGTGCAGAATTGCCAAGGTTGGTGAAGAAAATCTGCGCTGCTGTGTCGCTTGAGAAAGTACGAGTGTGTTTGGATGATATCCATCTGCCTAAAGGGAAGTTTCGTATTAGAAACATGTAGGAGTTTGATGCAGGGTGTTAAACATTACAGTCAGAGAACTCAGTGAGAGTTTAAGGTAGCTCTTCTGTGAAAGACTCCCAGACTATACACAGCCTCGGTTATGGTGATAACTTCTGCAAAACAGGAAGATTTGTTACTATATTATGCTTTTGTTTCTGTAAAAGCTGATTAATTTCCTGTGTCTTGTCTTGGTGTTAATAAACTATTTTAATACATTGTTCTTAAATCCTTTAATTAGTCATCTGGTGTGCAACCTGCATGTTGTTTTCCAGGAAACAAGCTCACGGCTTCATGTGAGAATTAAACAAACCAAATTCTTAATTGAATGTTGTTAATAAACTCATTTATTAGCGTTATCCTGGAGGCTCTTAGACAGAATGTGGTACAAAGCAAGTGTCTTTCTGCATGGAATGTGCTGCGGGGAAAGCATAAAGTCTTGTGACCTTTATTTAAATGTATTTTTAATTTATTTCCTGCTTGCAAGAAAATCAAAGAAATGATGTTCCTCTTTTATAATTGAGGCCTTTCCCCTTTTTTAAAGGAAGTTTAGAGCATTTTAGTTTCCTTGAAAATGCAAATTGTGATGAAACAAAGCTCATTGGAAGAGCAGATGTTGCTTATTTCATATATCTGACATTAAAGAAGCAAATTTAATGATTAGGAAATGGTAGGGCCACACCAATTTAATGAACTTCAGTCACCTGCATGTGCAGTGGAAATGAGTATGCTAGAACATTGCAGCTCGCTGCTTTTAGGGTAGCGACCTTTTATTTGAAACTAGTAAGTGAAAACACAGCCATTTTCCTTTTTTACATATATAAATAAGAATTTAGGATACTGGTGGTTAAATAGCCGGTACATGTGCGTTGAGAAATAGCTAAGATGCTTGCCCTTTAGGGTAGGAGACAACATTAGGCTTAGTGTGCCTTTCAGTTATGGGGTCATTTCTTGGCACTTAAATTGTTAAGGAAAAAGTGCTCTCAGGCCTTTTAGGGACTGTGTTGTTCATAAACAGCATTTTAATTACTTGTGGAGAACACTACCTCAGCAGATACTTCAATGAGAATATGATCAATGAGCCACAAATGTCCATCTCAGGAAATGTGGCGAGCTGATGGGTTTAGTGATAGATACCACCACTATGGAAAGCTCTTTAGAAATGCCAGCTGGTGGTGTAAAGGGGAGACTGAAGTTCAGCACCAGTCAGATAGTTCAGGCCTCTTGTGTAGTGAAAGGACTAATTTCAGCAGGAGGCACTGCAACACTGGAGTTTAAATGCCTCTTCTCACAGTGTGACTCCAGGAATGAGCACTTCAGCAGAAGAGCCTGCCGAGCTAGGTGCTGGTAAGGAGGAGTCTGCGGCCAGCAAAGGAGTGTGAGTGTATTAGGGAAGGGAGAGTCCTTGGTTCTGATCTGGACTGGGCGAGGCCCCTTTCACTGCAGAGGACTGGCCCAGGTGTTCCCCTGTTGTTCAAAAAGTTGAAAACAAGGGTAGGAGTGGTTGCCCTACACTGGTCTTGCAGGCTGACATTTCATTTCAGGAACCCAGCCTAGCCAAAAGCACCCTACAAAAAAGTGTTTTCCAGCTGCATCAGCTAACTAACTGCCTGATCGCCTGAGTTGCAATGCAGGAAAACGTAGCTCAGCTTGGTGGCAGCCTGGCCTTAAGTTAAATCTACTTCCGTGAAAGTATGCTTTTTTAATCTAGGACCTACAGCTGAGGCACCTATGTAGCTTTTGCATTAAACCCCCATCCGTAGTAAAGCCCTTAACAGACTTCAGGAAGTCTTGTCCTTGTGTTACGGGGTGAAAAAGCTTTGCATTGTGTTAATCTTTTTTAGTTGTTATGGTTGACGAGTTTCAAGGATTGTTGGTTGGACTTCTGTTGTCTTAAACTGGAAAATCAAGAAAGCTTACTCATATTCCTATAGACAAGTTAAACCAAATGATTGTTTACTTAAGAGGCCATATCTGAACGATAACTGGCTGCATGGCCTCACTGTTGCTGCATTCTGCCCCTGTTTTCTGAGAGAATATGGCTATACAGTTCTAACACTTGTATACAAAGTAAAGAATGGAAAATAAAGTGGATTTGGAAGGGTGACAATTTTTTTCTGGTATTTTCAGAGCAGCTTGCAGTATTGCAAATTATATCCTTAAACTGATTTTAGAGTTTACAGACTTGCAAAAAAAGTACCCGAAGGCTGTATTTATAGATCACTGTTTCACATTTATCAGATGGAATTCATAGGCATATGCTATAAGATAAATGCAGACAATTAAAAGTGGTTTGATCATCCGGAGTTAAATATCTGGATTTTTGGATGTTCTTAAAATGAGATGCACTACTTGTTTAGCTTTGACTTCTTGACTTTCAGGCTTTTTTGTTTGAAAGATACCATGTTGTAAAGTTCAGGATTTTTTTCCCTTAAGCCCCAGTGATTTACAGGGTTTTTTCAATGAAGCTTTTTCGATAGTGTTCCGTTAGAGCTGCTGAAGTATGTAGTTAAATGACCGCACTGTGAATGTTTTGAACTTTAAGGGCTCTGTATTCATTCTGTTTACTCTCCTGGAGACCAAGCATAGATTAAACTAAGCAGGGGAGAATTCCTGCTGAGCTCATTTTTGCTCCCTGGACACCTTCCCCTGCATTTCTCTTTGCAATAGCAGGATCTAACTGCACGTGGCTTCAGTGGGGCAGCACAGTGCCAGGCTCCGCGCTGGGGTGGGAGCCCTGTGCAAGAGAGCGTGCACAGAGTGAGTCCTGCTGCCTGCATGCCGCTTGCCATCCCCTTTTCAGATGGGACTTCGCGGGCTTGTGTCTTGCACAAAAGAGTGGCAAAGAGACAAGTGGCAAGGAAAATAGCTGCTCTTTTTAACAGATAGTTCCATGGCCTTGCTTTTACAAAGGGGATTTTTTTTTTTTAAACACTCTCATCTGCCCAGTTTGGAAGACAGAACTGAGCTTGACGCTCTCACAAGTAGGTACTGGGGCACTGGTCACTGGAGCGTGGAAAAGAAGCTGCTCATCTGCTGCCTGGGACTGTGACGGAGGCTCTGACTGGCTATGGAGGCTCTGGTAGCCAACAAACTAAATGTAAAGATATATCAAGGGCAAAATTTGTAATTTTGTCCCCAGCCATATTTGCATTTTGAAAAAATTACTTATTCAGGGAATGCCGTGATGCTGAGGCGATCCTAGTGCAAGCAGTTAACTATATGGAAGAGTAACATGAGAAACTTTGGGTCCCGGTTCCAGTGTTTTCAGCTAAGGTCCGCCCCAGTAGTTGGGTTGGGAGTGGGTGTGCAGAAACACTGACAGGTATTGCAGGGGCAGCACCCCAGAAACAAACTGGTGAGGGGGGCTTCCGTGCTTCCTTCCCGGCAGTGTGTGCCTGTGCCCTGCAGAGGGGCATGGCGCAGAGGCGCCTAAACCCGCCTCCGCATAGATACGGATCGCTGAGGCTCAGCCGTGCGTTTGTGCAGCTCTGCTCCTGCCAGCCTGCGCTCCAGCTCAGCGACAGCGGTGGTTAGAGGACATGCCCAGCTGAGCACAGCAGCTGCCCCCGCCGCTTTCTGCCTACTCCAGATGTGCGGGTTCCAGGAGACTCATCCCTTGGCAGCCGTGGAACCAAAGGCATAACTACGGGCACGGCATGGTTTTATTTGGAGTTTTATGCCATCTTTGCCAGCATTGTGTTTCTCGGCATTGTGCAGGTTGGAGCTGAACACGGGGGGGTTTTGTGCACCAGCAGTTAAGCTTTAATTCATGTTGCAAATACACAACTGCCATACATGGGAAGCAGGAAATAATGATTTATTGTTTGAAACAGCAGTCAAAACCTCTGTGCTCAGAAAAAAAAAAAAAAAAAACAGGAAAGATTGCAGTGATACATAATCACGGGTAAACACAGGTGAAACTGTCTTGGCACATATGATGTGTTTAAAACCATATTCTAAGCAAAGAGAAGTAAGTAACAGTGGCGCCAATGCACTGCAAGACTAGGTAACACCCTGACTGCCTCAGGATGCAAATGCCAGAGCTCACAGGGGTCCAAAAATTCTTTAAAAAACCCGTTTAAATGAAAAACCTTTCCAGGCTACTCTGTATCTTGCTGGAGGTGCGTCCAAGGAAAGAGTGCAATAGGAAGGAGAGAGGTGTGTGCTCTGCCTGGGGCTGGGGCCAGGCTCCTGGGCTGGGATCCCTCCCGCCCCTCCTAAGAAAGTGTGGCAGGCAGCTGCCTGCAGCTCCACGTGCTGCCTGGGCAGCGTGTGCCCTTACCCACCGGATCCCGCTCACACCGCTCCACTTTGAAAAAAATACACGGGTAATTTAAAACCAGTTACTGTTTCTGAGCAATGAGAAAGCTGCTTATCAGCTCTCCTAGCTGCTGCCTGCAACAAAGACGGTATTTCTGTACTTCTGAATCACCTGTGGGTGCAAACAACGTTTCTGCTGGTATTTGTGCTGCTGGTAACTTAGGTGCAGGGAAGGGATGAGTTGACCTAAGTGCTGTTGTGGTCTTCTGCGAGTGTCTCACTTGGTGGCGGGTGCTATAGATGAGTATTTTGGTAGGAGCCAAGTGGCCAGAATTGCCAGTATAAGGAGTATCGGCCTTAAAACAATAACGGTGATGCAGTACTCATCACATGCAGGTCTGTCCCAGTCCGGATGCCACCTGGAATCGCCTATGAACAAAACGAGTTAATTGTTTTCAAGTATAACTGCACCAAGGGCAACAAATTGAAGCAGTAATTCTGGTGGTACTTACTAATGACTTCGTCACGCTCTGCATTTTCTGGAGAGAGAAAAGAAGTGAACGTAAGCAGACTTACACATTACAAACAGTTTGAGTCTAAGCAAAAGGGAATGAAGTGTGAGCCCCATGATGGGCTCATAAATACAGCTATGGGAGCTTTGTTTCTTTCCAGGAAGAAGCAAAGACCCACTGACTTTGGAAGAGCCCTGCAGCGACTCTCGGGGCTTTGCTGAGGAGCGCTTGATCACAGCGTATTGACTTCTCCCACCAGTGGCTGGGGTAGAGAGGACTCCCTCCCCCAGGCATGCTTCCCAAGATCGTTTTGGCTTTTGCCCAGTGCCTTGTGTTTAAGATCCTCAGCCTGTAGCTGACATTGAACTGCCCCACGTGCCAGGAACTCCCTCTCGTTCCTGTGGTGCTGGTGTTTTAAAGCCACCTTCCCGCTCTGTTAGTTCACCCAAAGTTGAGTGCTGGGGAAAAGTGTGACCTCAGCTGCCCCTGGGCAGATGTCCACAGCACAGTGCCTTGTCCTTCTTACGGGAACTGCAGAAGGTCTCCTCCCCTCCTGACTCCATCCAGCCATTGCAAAGCCACGTGCAGGAAAATCAGGTGGGCTGCCAGGGTCTCAGGCTGAGCACTGCGTCCCCGCGAAGGGCTCCCGCATGTCAGCCTGGTTCTCTGCTGGTGCTTAGGGGAAAGCAGATGGCCTGAGTGATGTTCACTGGAGCGAGCAGCTTTGGCAGTGCCGTGGCAGCTCTCCCCTCCCACAGCGGCATGGAGGGAGCAAGGTTGGCTTGGACCTGCACCAGCTGAAGCCACAGCTCATGCACCAGGTAATAACCTCGAGCCCCTGGAAGGGGACATGTGTCCCCTTCTGTGCTTCCCATTTCTGCAACCAGTAGCTTCTGGCGGGGGTAACAACGCCTTAAACTGCAGCCACTATACCTCCTGTACCATACCCTCCAGCACCTGAAAAGCAGACCCCATCCCATCACTCCCCAGGGCAGAAAATGGGCTCTTTCCACCCTCATGCCCTCTCTTTGCGCATCACTGCTTACAGGGCTTCTGACTGCAGTTTTTCAGACTATATTTAGAAGCAGGAGAGCGCTGTGCCTGCCTCCTGCCAGTAAATTTTGTGCTCTCTTTCCCTTTATATGTGTGATTGGGGAGGAGGGCTGGCTGACTTCTACTTACGACACAGCCGGTCGGCACACTGCTCGCCATTGCAGTCGCTGCACGCTGCTCCTGTCTCGTACGGGCGCTTTGGGTAATTCCCACTGTGAAGGAAAGTAACACTGCTCTCAAATCACCCTTGGGAGGAGAATGTTAAGACCTACCGCTAATTAGTTTTTAACATGGGTTTTGCTTCACTTGTGTTGATAGAGAGGTGGCTTTTGTCCTGTCCCTGAGTGCCCTGTTCCCAAGACATGCAGCGAAGATGAGGTTATGTGTAATGACGCATCCTGTTGTTTAGGAACCTGGAGACAGCAGTATTGCAAACCCGGGAATTAAAATAGTCTCAAAGCTGGGTAATTTGTGTGTGTGTAGACTGTGGGCTCTTAAAGCTGGCTGTAGCTATGGGAGCAAAAGCAGGTTCAGTTACTGTGTATGTACATGCCTATTCAACCTTGAAGAGGAGTTTCTGGTGCTGGAGAATCTCTCCTAGGTAGTGATTTCATCCATTCGTTGGTAAATATTTTAGGGGCAATGTGTGTCTCCCCCTGCTCCCTCCCTCTGCCAGCAGTGTGAGTGGCACCAGCTACCTCTGCCCAGACTCTCGGCTCAGTATTACCTGCCCACCTCTGATACTGCACCAAACGCAGCTCAGTGCTTTGCTTTGCTTGGAGCACGGCCAAAGTGAGATTTGCAGTGCACCTCAAACTCCCCATAAACACACTGAGAAGGATTTTATACACACACAACCTCAGCAGTGCTAAACTGTGGTAAAACCTCATTACTTTCAGCAAGGTGAGGCTTTCATTGCTTGGTCTAAGCAGAAGACAATCCTTTGGAGTATATTCACTTTAGGAATTGAAGTTGTGCATGCACCTTGCTTTGGCCCATGGCAGAGTTGAAAACAGTTAAGGATTAGATAGAGAACTTTTTTTACCTAGTAAAAAAAAAAAAAAAAAAGCTGGTTGGACAGAGGTGTACTTCTTTCTCTATTTTAGGGACCATTTCCCCATTTCATTTTTGGGGACACATGAATACATGGACTGATCTAATAAAGTTGCATTTTGCAGGAAGGAAGGAGTAGGGCCCAAACCCTGTGAAATATTTGTAATGAGAGATCTTACGCTGGCCCGTAGTTGCAGATGAAGTGTGCCGCATTGGTTATGGAGGAGTATGCTACACTGGGACAGAAGTGGACAGCACAGCCAACCTTGTAGCTTGTAGCCCAAACAACCTGCAAAGACAGACGGGTACGCCAGTGACAAAAGCTTTGCTTTGGCATCTGAAGCATTACGGAAAAGACTTGCCCTCCTGTTTTACAACAAATTGGCTGAGGAGCACTCCTTAGGCAAGCTTCATGGGGGAAAGCAGCAGTGATGGATATCAAAATAATAGTTTGTTCTGAAAAACGACTGATTGTTTTGCCCAATTTACCAGATGTTCGATAAAACGACTCTGAAAGAAAGAATAACTGGCTGTAACAGGTAGGTTTTCTTTCTTGCAAATGAGAAGGTGAAGTTTGTCTCCTTTGCTTCAAGGTAATCCATTAGCTTTCTGACTTTCCTGCTGGGGGAGATTAGATCAAATCTGTGCAGAAAAGGCTGCATGATCTGCTGCAGCTCCTACGAGGGCTGATTGCCCCTGTACTAAATGCAGCAGGGATGTATAGGCAAATTGCCCGAAGGCACTGGTGTCACAGGAGGAGCAGGGAGAAGGAGCGTGACCAGGCTGCAGTCCTGCCCTTTTAGCATCACGGCCGTGACTAAGATAAGCTAGAGGTGAGGGCATTATATCATCTGGTGATCCTCTTGTCTACCAGAAGCCGTTTGGTTTGATCCAGCATCCTATAACCAGCTCAAAGATTACAGTGCAGCTAAATGCTGCAGTCCTGGAAAAATAAACCCTGTGAGAGAAGCAGAGGGGAGATGAAGGCGCAACAGTACCTGAGGGCGATACAAGAGCAGTGACGACTGACTGTGTGAGAGATGTGGAGAGATCCTGGCAGCGCAGGGGATGAAGAAACGCACTCACACCTCCACCAACTCAAAAGGGAGGCCTGGCCCTTTCTGTTTGCATCTGTTTGGTGCCAGCTCTGGGAAGAAGGGACAATCCTCAGGCTCCTGAGGGTGTTCTCAGTTCAGCGGCAGAGCACAGGCTGCTTCCAATGCCATCCATAGACAACTGAATCCCTGAGGACGGTGACGGACCGAATCACAGGACCCTCCCCATCCCAGGTGGTCACCGGTTGAGGCATATGCTGGGGATGTGGTTGTGGTAACTGCAGTAATTGTACCTGGAGGAAATTTATCTTCTCCACAGCTGGGAAGGAGGGAGAGGAACAAGGGGTTCCCCGAAGCTGCAGACCCAAGGATGCCTCCCGAACCTGGCAGACATGCAGCTTCTAGCTACAGTCACTATCACCACTGACTCCAAGTGAGAATGATCTTATTTTCTCGTTCTCCCCAGTGCAAACACCTGGGATGCTCCTCTACAGACAATATGGCGAACAGCACTGAGCCTTAGTACCAGTTAAGGTGTGTTTCACCGCAGTTTCCAGATGCTGACTCTTGCTATGTCCTTGTGAGCAAGGTCAAAAAGCAATATGTTGTTACCTCTCACGGCTCCTGCATCCAAATACCTTCTCTGCACTCAAGTACCTGTAGGTGTCATTCAGACACCCTGCTAGCTTCAGCTCATCTCTTCAAGTCCTAAATGCATATGTGTATCTCTGCAGAAAATATTGCTTAGCCTCAGGTCAGTATCTAATCCCTAGAGCCACGGTTGCAAGCCATCCTGCTCTCCCAGGTTAGCCGTGGTTAGCAATTGTGGGGTTGCATGGCAGTGGCACTCCTCTCCCTCACTTTGACCTCTTTCTTTGGCAATCATGTTTGGGGAAAATGAGCACGTGAAGCTTGCAGAGCTGCAGACATCTCTTTACGTGATGGTATTTCCCCATGCCCATTGTCCTGCCGTGCACTGCAGCCCACCACCATTGTCATTGCCTGGTTTCTGGTCACTGCTTGGCTATATCTGACTGCTTGACAGCTGTCCCGTTTTCTTCCTGGAAACAAAATACAACTGGCATATTTAAAATAATAATGCAGTGACTCTTTTCCTCCCTAAAAAACATCTTGTGCACACAGACATAAGACTACAGCACTTGGAAAACAGTTCACTGAATCTTTCAACAGAAATCTAGAGTTTCTGTGTCAAAATGGCAATGCTTGTTCATGGTTTAGATGGAGAAATGCAATGCCTACCTGTGTATAGTGGCCACATGTTCTTCTGCAGGTATTGGTGGCATAATTGTAGGCGCTGACTTCATTGTACCAAGAGGTGATGGCTCCTTGCACAGTAAAAAGAGAAAGTGAGCCAGTCCAGAGGTTTTCTCCAACAGGGGTAAATTTGGGGTGAGCCTGCCCTGGATCTTTGAGGTACGTATTATGTTTAAACAGGCATTTCTTTGCCCAAGCTTTAGCGGTCTTTGCCAAATCTGGATCCCAACTCTGCAAAATAAAGACAACTAAAAATCACTTTGGTATCTTAGCAATGCAGTAATTCAGAAAAACTTTCAGGAGAAGCTGCATTTCAGTAGCGTATGTGCTTTGGATGAATTCTTTTTGCTTCTGCTGAGACTTACAGAGCTACATGGTAAATTGGCTTGTAGGTTCATTTCTGATTTGAACTTAGTTACTCATTAACCTTGAGGAAGTTTTTGGGGCAGTGGGTGATCTTGGCTGACTGGTTCTTTGACCACCAAGAGCTGTACATCAGTCAAATCCCGTGTTTGGGGTGCAATGTGCATTTCCAGGCTGTGCGATCTGTGAGAGAACGTTAATGTAATTTAAACAATGAATTTACAGGAAATCTGGAGTTTGGGGGGGTATGCTTACCATACCAATCAGACTGGAGTCTCATACAGCCTCATGCATTAAGGCCACTGCTTGCAGGTCATTTCACAAGCACATTGGGATCTTTGGGACAGTTTAAACTCAACCCCTTGGTTTGCATCTTTGTGTTTGGTGGCTTCAAACGTTAGTGCTGAATTCATAAATGTGGAATCACTCCTTCACTTACGTGGAATCACTCATTCACTTGCTATTCAATCCTACAGAAAGTGGTTATTTAAGCAATTGAGTCATATAAATGTCTTTTGTTTGGACTGGAGGTGGCGTCTGTTTTTGCTGGGCTTTCTTGTGCACACAACTTGATAGAGCAAATACAGTATTGTACCTCCTGGAAAATGCAGTACCACGAGTGTATGCCTGTAGTTCTAGTTACACTTCGTGTCATGTAAATGAAGTTGTTCAGCACTGCTGAACTATTTTGAATTGGACTTTTAAAAAAAATAAACTTCCCATGAACTCGGTTTTGGTTTTATAGCTCAGACGAGTTGCTTCCTGATTTAGGGAGGGAAAATTGAATGTATAAGTAAAAAGGGATGTGAGGCAGCAGTAAGTCAAAGCAAACTGTTGTGAAGCCCTGATGAAACTGGTGAGACTCTTTCTGCTGGTTTTGATGAGCCTTGAAACAGACGTAAGCAATGCTTCAGGGGAATGGGAAAGGGGTCACATTTATTCAGTAAAAAAAAAGTTAGATCACCATTCTTGTTTTATAATAGATGTATTACAAATATAGATGGCTGGGCTTTGTTACTAGCAGTTAAATGAGTTTCTTTCTTGTATTTTCTTTTAAAAACTATTTTTCCAAAAGGTGGAAATGCCCTGAGTTCATAGCCTTCATTTTTACATATCTAGGTGGACAGTTATCTCCAGCAAACAGAAATTCCCTGTGAAATAAAGAAGTCATCTTCTTTTCCTCATTTTTTGAAGGGCTAAAGGCCATTCAGATATGAAGAAATGTGCTGTTTTCAATTCCAATGCTTTTACTTTCATAATAGATTTAATCATGTATCGTACTTCTTTCCCCACATTAAATTCTTCCTGTGAGAGGTCATACTTAAGACTAGGGTTTTTGCAGTGTTTTAAAAGAAACTTACTATGATTTAGTTCTTGGTTTATTTGTAGTAATCTTTATTTGTTTGTTTGTTTCTTAAGCAATTTTTTTTCAGATTTCAGTTCTTTATTTTTTCAAAAGGAAAAATTAGGCACAACTTATAAAGAGGTATGCTGCTTTTTTAATACATCATAGCAAGATTTTGTTAGTGTAAGGCCAGTAAAGCAATCTACAAAACAGAGTCTAGAGCAATATGTACTGGAAGTTGATGATGCTGGGCTGAAGAAAGCTGAAGTAAAAAACACATCTACAAGAGAAACTATTGTTTCCTGTCAGGCTTGTAACTTGAGCGTGTTCACTGCTCACTTACCCCTCCCTAATGGGCACTTTTCTGGTGTTTGACAACCAGAAATGGAAAATAAGCCTTTTTTTTTTTTTTTGGATCTTCACTTGAGGTGTTGCTAATTACAGACGTGGTTATTTTCTTTCTGGTGGTGACTGTACAAGATAGTAAGAAAGAGGAAGAAAAGGAAAGAGAACAGAATTAGGACAATCATCTGAGAGATCTGTGGAGATCATCCCAAGAAACACGGTATCTCAAGTACTACCCAGTCAAACCACAAAAGGTGATGGATGTTGCAAGAGACAGGTCCCAAGCTGCTGGAATTGAACATCTCACAAATCAGAGATGGGCTTCTCAGCCATAAGCCAAGCTTTGTGCACGCATTTACAGCTTCCTGCTTGCTGGGTTTCCCATGCGCCACCCAGCAGGGAGGCAAGTGTCATGAGCCATCTGAAACGAGAGGTGGCCACTTTTGGCTATATTTTGAATCATGACATGCTGTCTTTTGCACGGTGGCTGCAGATATTGCCCCCTGATGTGGCCAAGGAGAAGGCAGGGGGGCAGAGCAGTGCAGGACCTGATGCCTCCAGTGCTTGTTCCTGCTGCACTTGTTGCTTTTTGGCTTCCCCTGCAGCCCCAGCACCTAGGAACAGCTGCTCTGTTGACTCAGCCCATGAGACGTTTCCAAAGAAAGCTTAGAGAAAGCTCTCCAACATCATTTGGCAACGGTCTCTGCTCTTGCTGGCTCAAGTATGAAAGGTTGTGCTTAGGTCTGCACATAAATTACACCCCAGGCTGTTGAGCTGCAGTGCCTTGCAATGGGGAGGCTTTTCACAGCGCAAAACGACAGCGTTAGGTTGAGGGTTGAAATATTGGGTTTCAAATGAGGAAGTTAAGCCAGACAAAACTATACACATACTTGATGACATAAAGCCATCAGATAGTCACAGCCTTTTTCTCTGCTTTAAAGAGAAGTAGCTCTTATAACCCCAGGAGATTGTGGTATTTTTCTTTTTTCCTTTTTTTTTTTTTTTGCATTTGATCACAAAAACAATCTTTGAGAATCATAAACACCATCGCAATGCTACACACTTGCATGTAAGTCATGAGCATCCCCTTACCATGTAGAGCATGTTGCTGGCTGGTGGATTCACTCCAGACCGGAATCTGTTATGGGTTCGCACACATTCCTCAATAAACTTTGGATCTCCAATACCAGGCAATGTCGATCGTTCATACGAGTCAGAGGAACGACAGAAGTGCAGTAAAGCCAGCACACAAGCAGAAAATCTGCTTGTCATGATTCTCAGCCTCTAGTCTTCCAGCTTTAAGAGCAGAGTGTTTCCGCCGTACGAGGTGGTTTTAGCTCCACCAGCAGCACTTTCCTTAGATGGTTTGTGGGCTGGACTTAGCTGTGGTAATTGAGTATGGCATTGGTCACAGGAAATGAGTCATATTTCAGGAGCGTTGCTATGAGAATAAGGAAACTGAGCTACAAGTTCACACCAGAGCTGTGGCAGCATTCTCTCTCTCTTTTTTTCCTTCTTTCTTTAACTGTGGTGGGCAAGCCTCTTCTCTCTTGTCCTTTGGGCTTCCTTGTTTTTGTTTATTTGGCCCCCACCATCCCATCCATAGCAATCACTAAACTGAAGTTTTGGATAAATTAACTGTTTTTCATGGAAACAGCACTGCTGTTAAGGCTGTTACTCTGAGCCAAAGTGCTGTAGGAAAGAATTGATTTGAACGACAACTTTTACTACAGTATGAACAATCACTTTGGTTGTACATCGAGTTATTGGAGGGGTTAAGTTTGGCTGAGAACTGCAATTTAAATGTGCTGCAGTTATTGATGGGTTTCTCCTGTGATCACATGCTTGTGCTATGTGTTGCTACCAATTTCTCCTCCCAAGCTTTAACAATTCATAATTCATTCACTGCAGCCCAAGACCCCAGGAGAGTTGGGTGCTACGAAGGCTGGTGCTGTCTCGTGTCGGGTGCCCAGCACCCATGCTGGGTTTCAAAGCCAGTAGTTGGGAGTTGATGTCCCATGCACGTTGCCTCGGGTGCCCAACATTCTCTGGTCTGACCCGCCACCATCACCACCCTCTTCCTCACACTGCCCTTAACTATCACCTGTCCATCAAGCTCAGGCCCTTTCCCACAGTCACAACCTGAACATCTCTGTTTCTTCCCACTCCAGGTTTCGTTTTAGGAATCTGCATCCTTTGAACACGTGGGTGTAGGTCCCAGTTATCACTTCTGTGCATGAATTCCTGTAGGTTTTGGGGCTGGTGGCAAGGCCACATTCAGGTTGGTGGTCCAGGGTCACACAGTGAGCCTGCAACAGCAGTCCCACTAGCACACATTAGGTCCTGTGGGTCACACACCTCTAGTTATTCATGGGGAGACTGCTTACAAGCAAAAAAAGCCCTCTGAAGGAATTGTGGATGAGAAAAACTATGTTCACAGCTCCCCTACAGACCACTCTTTAGAGCAGAATAATGTGGTGGTTTGTCCCCTGCCAGCAGCCAAGCACCCACACAGCCACTTGCTCACTCCTCCTTCCTCCGCAGGATGCAGGAAGAAAACGGGAAGACGAAAAGTGAGAAAGATCATGGGTCAGGATAAAGACAGCTTAATATGTGCCGAAAGAGGAGGGAGGAAACAAACAAAATCCCCAAGTGATGCAAAGGCAATCACTCACCACCCCCAATGGCAGGCTGACACCCAGACAATCTCTGAGCAATGGCCGCCCTGGAAGCCATCCCCCCACCTTTCTTCTTTCTCTACCCCAGTTGTTTTGCTGAACACAATTTTACACGGTATAGGATATCCTTTTGGTCAATTCAGGCCAGCTGTCCCAGCTGTGTCCCCTCCGAACCATTTGCCCACCCCCAGCCTACTACCTGCTATTGCTACATGCAAAAGACAGCTGCAGACAAGAAGTGACAGTTGTGAAATTAAGTATGCATATCTTCTTACATGGTGACATTTTGCAGCATATGACAAAAGCCCAAACATCTAGAGGTCATTTTTATTCTGTGGGATGCTATACTCTTTCAGAGCTGCAACGTGGCTCAGAATTTGAGTCACTGTGTTCTCAAAACATTAGGACTAAGATAAAGGAGAAGAAACAGCTTTAAATATTGATAGCACAGTTATGCATTGCCAATATCAGCCAGAATGTCTTAGCTTGAAGGATGGGTTTGTTTCCCTTACTTACAAATGTATATAGGAACAATTGGGGTCGAGGGCTAAATGTCTCTAAAATTAAACTAACAAACTGAATCTATCAATGGTTGGGGCTTTTTTAACAAGGCAGAGATCTTGCATGTCTGAACCAGAATCTGTCCTGGGCCCATTTCATCTTCCTTTTCCTGGTTTTCCTCCCTGCTCCCCCACTTCCCCTGCCTTCAAGTTCAGGATGGCTGTCATCGACTCTGTATTTCAGATTTTGTCACCATCTCACTCCTAAGCTCTCCCCATTGACACCCCATCTTAATCCTTGCTCTATCAACTTTCCCTGGTATCCCTCTAGCCATGGAGGACAGAGCTTATCTCTGAACAGAATAGCACAACTGACAATAGAGTAACTTTAACGGAGACTGATACACATAGGCTAAACATAGTAAGGGACAAGCTTTACTCCTTCTTTTCATAAAAAGTAATACATACAGTTAAATCTCCATTATCTGGGGAAAACGATGTCTGGGGTAATTGAAGGTTAATGGGGATGAGTTATTGCTTCTTTTGGACACAGTGTGCTGCTTCAGACATGTCTTTGTGATGCCCCAGGCCTCCAGGATGCTTCTCAGCATATATAGTAATATATAGTCTACATGGCCCCTGTAGCAATCTATCCCTGATCCATAGCTAAGAGGCTTGTACAGACGTAGAAGTGTGTTGCGGCTACTCACAATAAATGATACTAACTCTATGCACAGCCACTTGTATCTTGCTTTGAGTGAAGAAGCAGCCTTTTCTATGCTGGATAAACATCACAAGGGAAACAGAGAGATAGCCAAGTGGGTTTTTTTTAAATGTGTGCAATTCTCTGAGAGTAATACAGCAGTAGGATCACTATCAGTATCTTAATTGATTGTTACTCATAAAAAAATGGGTGTGGAAACCACTGTTGTACCAGAAGAGCAGCACCAACACTCAGTACCAAAAACAGTGGCCTTAAAATTGAAACGGTAAGACAATATTGGTCACATGAGGGATGTGGATGCTCAGCAGGTGGGATGTATGGTGGCGTGGGAGGCCTGGGGGGATGGGGCCGTGGTGGCTGGGGCTGTGTATCCCAGTCTGGATACCAGTAGGCATAATCTAAAACACAGTAAAGAAACAGGTGTTAAGACCCATCAAACTTAGCCATACTTATAGGAAAGCAATTAAGAACATTTTGATACGTACTTATCAGCTTCTCACGTTCTGTACTTTCTGTAATGAGATCGGAAGAGGAAATAAGTGGTGGTTCTTAATGTAAAGAGGTAAGCCATTGCTGGTGCCTGGCTGACCACACTGACAATGCCAGTCAGTGCCTAAAACATCCTGCAAGGGGGAAGCAGGCCAACAAGAGCAGGTTCCCAACTGGTGTGGGGCTCATAATTTCTACTGAATTGGAAGAGAAGCAGAAAAGAAGCAGCTGTATTAGGAAGAACTTGTGTCATGGGGAGGAAGGAATAGCAAATAAAAACAAAACATGGAATTTATTTAAAATTTATATACAAACCAAATTTAAGTAGTTACAGACAAATATAACTACTCAATTTATCACAGAAGTACACCTTTACTAACAGTTTTGTTGCATTTGTAGGACTGCCCACATGCATCCTATTGGAATTGCTAATTTGCCCTATAGGAGAATATGGTAAAACAGGTTGTAGGATCTAGCACTTAATTTTTAAAGGCTCTCTTCCTCCTCCCCCTTCCTCTAGTCTTTGAGATGTTTCTATTTTTCCTGTGATGCATCAGACTTCAAGATGAGTCAGCCAGGATATCACAGAAGGAAATAAGAGTACCAAATGTTCGATTATTTCTACAGCTGAAGCTATCTTGAACCTGGCTAGTAGATACCATTCCCCTTAAACCTCTGTATAAAATCAGTATATGATTTAAGACATTGTTGCATGTCCTTTAATCTCTGTTTATTTAAAACACTATTTCTGACTGATTTGGGACTAGGTGTAATGAAGTAAAGGTCCACGGCTGCAGACTGCTGTAGAAAAACAAGCTCTTGCTGCTGCATTTCAGAAAATTGTGGAACTTTGAAATAAGCGTGCTTTTCAGTTTAGTCTTATTACTGGTTCAGAACTATAGTTGTCTGGAAAATGTGATAGGCTTACTAAAAAAGCAAGAAAGCAGAAGTTAAATACACTATTTCAGCTAGGAAAGAAGAACCAGTCTGGGAGTATTTGTTGGGGCTAAAGTTTTAGATTTGACTTCCTGATCAGATAAAAGGCAGAAAGTATTCTAACCAATACTTCTTTTCATCAGAAACTCTGGCTTCTACCTCTGAGAGCCTTCAACAGCAGAGTATTTAAATTAATTCCTTCTTACACTATTCTTACCAGGGTTTGATACTGTTGCTGTACTGGCCTACAGACCCACTACGTACTTAGTGCAAACTGGCTCATTGTTATATTACCACTGATAATTATGCCAGTTTTATTTCTATGCAACTTTCTTGGTTGAACACTGGTCTTACCACAGAGCTTGTCTATGCACTTCTCATTACTGCATCCGCTGCATGGTCGTCCTGTTTTATACGGTTTTCTTGGGTAATTCCCCCTGCAAAGCAGAAGAACAGTATTTTGTCAGCTCAGTCATTTGAAAAGCAATTTAAATACGTGGTTTCATCAGATTGTTAGAATAATTTATCAAGAAAAACTGGGGGGGGGGGAGCCTTTATCCAAAACCCCATCATATTAGATCATATTAAAGCTCTCACTGGCATGGGGAGCAGCTACCTGGTGACTCTTGCCACTTGAAATTAATGAGACTTCTCAGGCAATACTGTATTATTCAGCGTAAGCACACAAGAATCTGCCTCTAGTCCCTCATTACACACCTGTATTTTAAAAACAAATCTGTAAAAGGTAAGTCCAGATATTGCAAGGTATGAGATAAACTAGAGGACTTGTCTTCCTTTTATTTCTTCAGTTAAAATGTCTTGTTTGAAGTTTGGGTGGCGCCATAAAAAGATGTAATCTTTCTCAAGAGGAAAGCTTGCACCTTCACCGCTTTTCCTGCAGAGGCTGAAGCCAAAACTGATTTTATTTCACCATCTTGGTTGTGGTGAGTGCTCTCAGCTATGACCAGCTCACCTGCTTTTTTAGAAAGGGATTTTCTGCAGCTCCAGCTATGTCCAGCAGGTTCTGCTATCAATGGCCATGGGAAGTATCCCTTGGACTAGTGACATGTGGATGTGGCTTCTTCTGAAATTTCTTACAACTCTTCCCATCGTTGTTAGCAGTTATAGGATTTTTAACAATTAAAAAAAAAAAAACCAAAACAAATGCCATAATTAACTTACGCCGGCCCATAGTCACAAACAAAATGTGCTGCTCTGAAGAGTCCTGGAAAATTTTCAACTGTATTGCAGAAATGAACTGCACAGCCAACTTTGTAACTCTCTGCCCAAACGACCTGAAGGGCAAAGGGAAATATGTAATGCACCTGTCCCAAGACTGAAAAAGCAACAGCATTATGGGAGGAAGGAGGAGGGAAGGATCTTGTGGAAATTTAAAACAGTTGACACAGGAGCAACATCAACAACCCAAAGGGCAGTTGAGACAAACGACCGATTGATAGACAGTTTTGCATTTATTATCTGGCTCCCCTGGAAACATGAAATTGTCAGCAGATAATCCCTTTCCACCATTAGTGGAAGTAGGATTCGAACATCTCTGGGGCTCAGAATATTTCTTTCCAATTTCATGCAGCAATGAACCAAGTGGGTGAAAATCCCTGCTATAGTTCCTGTTCCAAAGCAGTCTGTTCCAAGCCTGCACCTGGATTTTCTGTGAAACCATTACATTATAAACCGTTGGGCATGTAAAGCTCACCTGCGTGTAGTGACCACACATGCCAGTACACCTATTGGTGTAGAAATCATAGTTGCTGACTTCATTAAACCAGTCATTGAGAGCTTCATCCACAGAGAAGATGGTGGCTGTGCCAGTCCAGATGTTTTCTCCAACAGGCGTAAAGGTGGGGTGCACCTTCCCCGGCATTTTAAGGTAGATATTGTGCTTAAACTTGCACTTCTTTGCCCACGCTTTGGCAGTCTTAGCTAAAGCAGCATCCCAGGACTGCAGAAAAGGAAGAAAACATAATATAACCTGCACCGCAGTGGCCTAGCTGAATTCAAACCTTTTTAAACAGAAACTTGTAAGGATCCTTTTCTATTTCCCATCCCTGCATGCAGTTTCTTTCTCTGACTTGACAGTTCTACTCCCACAGCATTTTTTTCTCTTCTTTCTCCCTTAGATGTTGCAGGACAAGTAGTATCTATCCACTGTCCTGTGGTATCTGACTTGTTAAAATATTTAGAGCTGGACTGCAGTCTCTAAGCTGCTATGCCTGAGAGGAGGTAACTGGGTGAAACCCCCAGCTGTAGAGGGACTTTGTGCCTAGGAGACGCTGGCTGTCCAGGGACTTGCACTTTATCTCTAGACCAGATATGAATTCTGATAATATCATAACTTGCATAGTTATCTCTAGACCAGATATGAATTCTGTTCTGCTGGCCAGGCCAGAGAGGAGAAGAGTTACAATTGCTCCCTTTGTCAGCCCCTTCTGCCTCTTTGCTCTTCTTCCTCTGTGTGGCCAAAGCAAATAAAACGCTTACTCATCTCTGCTGGGCTGAGGAAGATCCATTCCCATCCTGACTGGCACAAGTGATAGTTTGCGAAACCAGTCTGGGAGACTTGCAGAAAGATTTTATGTCACTGAATGACCAGGCAATAAAATGTCAGGTAAAATTCAACACAGAGAAATCTAAGTTAAGGGATATGAGGAAAAAAACAAACAAATAAAAAATTTTGACTTTGTGTTTATAATGACAGGCTTGGAGATGGCTATTACCACTTGTAAATCAACGTTTAGTAGTAGGCTGAAAAGCACATAAAATGTTAGAAAATCCTTGAAAAGAAATGGAGAATAAAACCATATATATAATTACACTACTGTAGAAGTCCTGTTCTTAAGAAGGGAACACTAGAACTGGAAAGGGTAGAGAGAACATGGAGGAGGATGATCATCCTCAAGTATAGAGGGCTTTCATAAAGCAACAGAGTGCTCTGCAGCTTTGATCAGAGACAGCTGGACATCTTGTGTGAAGTAGGTAAATAAGTAATAATTACTTGCTCCTTCCAATGCGAAGACCAGAGACTACCAAACAAAGCTAGGAATTAACAAGTCAAAATCAAACACAATGAGATATCTTCACACAATTTGTGGTTGGGCTGTTCAGTGCAGCTCTTTGCTACATGATGCTAGCGATGACAAAAACTTGCATGAGCTCAAAGCTCAAAAAACAACATACAAGAAAAATCCATCAAGAGCTTAAATACAGTGCAACACCTTTGATTCAATAAGTTTCTATATATTTGACCTGCTTGTTAATCCAGGCTTGCTAGATCTTTGGTCTGAGCAGTTAAGTTTGCTCTTACGTGCTACCATTTTAAATTAAACATTATTTTTTAAAATGGCAAGAAATTAAAATCACAAGTAGCCTGAATTTTACCCTTTTACTATGAACTCCCTTTCATAGAAATGATTCATATTGTGCACACAGTTATGCATTTAACTTCCTTTCCATCTATGCAGCACTGCTGAAGGACTCAGAGTAATGACAGGAACTGACTGGGGTTACCTCCCTCTGCTACCTTTTTCATTATGTATTCCACCAAACAAGCTGAGACTTATCCATAGCCTGTCCTGATATCCACTGTATTTATAGGAAGCTCTGCTTTTCAGCCCAGATATTAGTATCCCTGTCTTCAAATCCTGCTACAGCAAATGAAGGTCAGGTATCTAAATGGACGTCCTGGCAAATCCCTTTCTTCAACACATGTTCTAGATTGGAAGAAACAAGGAGAGATGACAGATTTTCAACAAATCCTGCTGTGCAGATTGCCTATTCAGGAGCTTTTTAATACCAAACAGCTTCCCTGTATGAAACCTGGACTAACATAAAGCAGATTACTGTCACTTTGAAATTCCCTTGAGATTATTGAAACTGAGCAATACTGTGAAAATTAATGTCTTTTATATCTCCTACAAAGAACTAACTTATACAGTACAGAAATCATGGGCAGAAAGGGAAAGAAAAGCACAAAGCAAATGAAGAATCAGACAGCCTAAATCAGCAGCACAATCTATATTAATTTCCAAACAGATCACAAACACCTCCTTACCATGCGAAACATATTGCTGGCTTGTGGATTCACTTTGGACCGAAACACGTTGTGAGCTCTCACACAGTCTTCAATGAATTTTGCATCTTCTATGTCAGGCAAGGGATATTGTGGAGAAGTATGACAGCAAACAAAGAGATCCAGTAAGAATAACGCAGCAAAGAAAAATGCGATTTTCATAATTCTTCAGTGCTTTCAGTATTTTTTTTTAGGTTTCTAAAAGCAAAATCTCTTAGGTGGAGATAATACTGGCAAGCGGATCTTCAGAGTTGTCCTCTGGGTGTGGAAGCACTTGAAACCGTCAAAGTAACAGGAAGTGAAATTGCTTCATAAGATAGATCTCTACCTGACATCATAGCTGGCTGTCCAAGGGTAAACCACGAAACAGGCATCTGCCATGCATATTAGCAAGGAGCAACACTCCAGGTATACATCTGTCTTTTCTTTGAGTGTGCTCCATTCTGGTTGACTGCCAAACCATTTTGTGACTGTAGGTCTTATCTGAAAGATGCTGCAGAACAGCTTTCCTAAAACCTGAGTCAACCATAAAAATTGTAGCTTTGACAAAATACAAATCTGCTGTTCAGCTGATTTTCCTACAGAATGGTTTAGTCATATCAGCTCAATTAAAATTACTTTGCAGGACCTTGCTTCCATTTCAGAATGACTCGAGGAATAAACAGAATTAGGGGAACTGCATATATTGAAATTTGACCCCACCACAAGAAAAAAAAAGTTCCTGAACAACACCTTACTGCAGAACAGACCTTCTGACCTGGTTTTCTGTGTAACAAAAGTATGCAAGAGCATAAGAATAACCGTATGTTTTAAGAGCTAAGGTCTTGTAACTCAGATTTAGGTAAGTTTACAGAGAAAATATGTTGTAGATTGTAAACAACGTTCATGGGTCTGATTCCCTGCTCAGTTTTACAGGTATGCCTTATCCTGCTGAACACTTGTGGAAATGACCATTCTGCCATTGCCTCCTCTGTTTGAATGATGGCTTTTCCCTCTTAAATAATACCTTTGAATTGCTTCAGAGTCTTTTAACAACCCAGACACCTAATTCAGATAGGCTGAAGGACCTGTAGCCCTCCCACACCATCACAGCTACACCTATCTAGGCTATTAATGGGAGCCATATAATTAAATATTTCTCTGTGTGCACATGCTTACACAGAATCACAGAACGGCAGGGGTTGGAAAGGACCTCTGGAGATCAGCTAGTCCAACCCCCCTGCTAAAGCAGGTTCACCCACAGCAGGTTACACAGGACTGCATCCAGGTGGCTTTGGAATATCTCCAGGGAAGGAAAATCCACAACCTCCCTGGGCAGCCTGTTCCAGTGCTCTGTCACCCTCAGAGTAAAGAAGTTTTTCTTCATGTTCAGGCGGAACTTCCTGTGCTCCAGTTTGTGCCTGTTGCCCCTTGTCCTGGCACTGGGCACCACTGAAAAGAGTCTGGCCCCATCCTCTTGTCACCCACCCTCTAGATTTGTAAGCATTGATAAGGTCCCCTCTCAACCTTCTCTTCTGCAGACTAAAGAGCCCCAGGTCTCTCAGCCTTTCCTCACAGGAGAGATGCTTCAGTCCCCCAATCATCTTTGTAGCCCTCCGCTGGACTCTCTCCAGTAGTTCCCTGTCCCTCTTGAACTGGAGGGCCCAGAACTGGACACAGCACTTCAGATGTGGCCTCACCAGGGCAAAGTAAAGGGGCAGGAGAACTTCCCTCAGCCTGCTGGCCACACTTTTCTCAATGCACCCCGGGATGCCATTTGCCTTCTTGGCCACAAGGGCACACTCCTGGCTCATAGGTAACTTGCTGTCCACCAGAACTCCCAGGTCCTTCTCCACAGAGCTGCTCTCCAGCAGGTCGACCCCCAGCCTGTACTGGTGCCTGGGGTTATTCCTCCCCAGGTGCAGGACCCTACACTTGCCCTTATTGAACCTCATTAGGTTCCTCTCTGCCCAGCTCTCCAGCCTGTCCAGGTCTCACTGAATGGCAGCACAGCCTTCTGGTGTGTCAGCCACTCCTCCCAGTTTTGTATCTGTCCTGGTTTGGGCTAAACCAGAACAAATTCTGTTTCAGTGCTTTAACTTTTCAGTTAAGTCTCCTCTAACTAACTGCACTGTCTGAAACAGCAGCATGTTTTTCCAGACAGTGACTGTTCCTAGCAGTGATAAGGCCTGATGTTTATAGTTCGTACCAAGGAATGGTCTGCAGAGAGGCCCTTGCTTATACTTGTTCTTGTAGTGACCAAGAGAGGCTAAATCTCATACTCCGTGTTGGGGTGCCAGGAGTGAAAAGGGTCACAAGCACGAGAAAGGTCACACCTGCAGGGAGGAGTGAACCGGACAGGTGACCCAAACCTGACCAACAGAGTATTCCATCCCATGTACGTCATATTCAGTATAAAGCTGAGAGATCACAAGGGTCAATCTGTCTTCTTTGATGGCCGACACCTGAGGAGGACTCTGTCTGTTCTTCTGTTGTCGATCCCGATCCGTGCATCCCTGAATCCAGTGCTTGAGTCCAGCTCCTGCATCCCGTTCCTGCCTGCTGCCGAGTCCAGCTTGGGACTGCCCCAGTGCCAGCCCTGCAGCATCACTGGTGACATATCGTCATCAGGGTGGGGGGAGCTGGGTTCAGTATATTGGTTTTGTATCTGTTTGTATCTATTTGTACATACTGTATATATTTCGTTATTTCCTTATTATTTTCTTTCATTGTTACTGTTTCATTAAAGCTGTTTTAGGGTTTTTTTCCAAACCATAAATTCTCTCTCCCTTGTTCTCTCTCTTTTTCCCTTTCGGGAGGGAAGAGGGGTTAATAGAGAGTGTCTGCCATTCGTTAGTGGCCGGCCCAGCCTCAACCTGTGGCAGTATAATCAGCAAACTTGCTGAGGGTGCACTCTGTTCCTTCATCCAGGTTGTAGATGAATATGTTGAACAGGACCGGACCCAGTACCAACCGCTGGGGAGCACCACTAGTCAGTGGCCTGCAACTAGACTCAGCACCACTGATCACAGCTCTCAGAGCTCTGTCCTTCAGCCAGTTCTCAATCCACCTCACTGTCCACTCGTCTATCCCACATGTCCTAAGCTTACCTATGAGGATGTGGTAGGAGACAGTGTCAGAAGCTTTGCTAAAGTTGAGGTAGACAACATCCACTGCTTTCCCCTCATCCATCCAGCCAGTCATGCCATCATAGAAGGCTATCAGGTTGGTCAGGCATGATTTCCCCTTGGTGAATCCATGCTGACCACTCCTGATAATCTTCTTTTCCTCCACGTGCTTGGATGGAGGTGAGGCTGACTGGTCTGTAGTTCCCCGGATCCTCCTTTTTGCCCCTTCTGAAGACTGGAGTGACACTGGCATTCCTTCAGTCCTCAGGCACCTCTCCTGTCCTCCATGACCTGTCAAAGGTGATGGAGAGCGGCTTAGCAATAACATCTGCCAGCTCCCTGAGCACTCGTGGGTGCATCCCATCGGGGCCCATGTATTTGTGAGTGTCCAGTCTGGCTAAGAGATCCCTAACCCAATCCTCCTCGCCCAAGGGGCAGTCTTCCTTCCTCCAGACTTTCTCTCCTACCTCCAAGGTCTGGGATTCCTGAGACCAGCCTCAGCAGTAAAGACTGTTTATGGATGTCCATGCATTACTAACTGTCGACACCCTCCTCTTAGCCCTGCCATGATTTGTTGACAAATCCATGGAGGTAGGGGCAGCTGTGTGAGGCAACAAAGTTGGAGAGGGGGGCCTTCTGGTGTTTCGGAACTTTTGGGAGAGAAATAAAAAGCAGGCCTCCAATTATTCTTGTTGGACAGCCCTCACCAATGAACAGCCCTCAGAGGCACAAGACACCTAGGCAGAGAGGGAACTGAACAAGTATTCTCTCTTCTTCCCCTTTTCTTTTACAATAGTTTTCTGTGCTTTGAAACTCCCACAGTAAGATCACTATTTTTTTTCTCTAATAAATTATTTGTTTAAGAAAGATCAAGCCAAAGTGGTAAGTGGGAGGAAACTGGCCACTTTCTCTTTCTCCATGGGCACAACAAGCTGGGTGCAAGACGCTTTTGGTCCTGTCATGTCCTTGATGCATGAGGCACTACTAATCATCTTGAACTCTCACCTCCCTCATCAAGTATAGGGAAGTAGGAGGTAAAGCACCCACCCTGACACAACCCCAGTCCAAGGTGGTAGTCACACTTGTAGCCCAGCCATTGGCTTTTAGCTCTAGTCACTTTACCTGTTCCTCTATCAGAGGCTGGCTGTGGCTCCATCTGCCTCCAGAACATGTATGCCAAGGTCATGACCACACCTAAATTTACTAGATCCACCTGCTGACTCTGCCACCTGGTGTAGCACTAACAGTGCCAAGGTCCCTTGCCTAGCAGACGTAGTTTCTGGTCTCTTCTGATGTCATGGTCTATCCCAGAAACTTTGTGTGGGCATTGGCAAAGGTGATGAGGCCCTCAGCTGTGGTGGGACATTTTAAAAGTACAGGAAGATGGCCTCTTGCTGTCATTGGTGACTGCTGGTCAAGCTGGGATGGTGAAGGGGATCTTGGGAGGGAGGTTTCTTCCTGTGGATGCCATTACCTTCCATCCTACCAGAGGACAGAGGTTGGTCTCTCCTGTCAGCTGCTTGCTTCTGGGCTACAAAGACCCTCCAATCCACCACATGCACTCCTGAAGCCCACAAGGTACCATCCAGGTGCCACTGGCAGTATGGTGTGTGCATGGAACACCAGGTAATAGAGAGATCCTTAGCTCAAATTATGACAGCTTAGATCATTATGGTGAATGGCCCTCTTCCCTGCTTCTAAGCTGCACATAGAAGGCCTGGCCACTGCTTAGTTCCTTTGAAAACCATCTTGCCTCTTTTCTAAACTGGGGTCAACTGAGTTCAGTTTACTGGCAGTTATTTTTTCTCCAGCTGAACATTACCTTGAAATAAGAAAGTATGTTTTCTCTTTCTTTTTCTTTTCTAACAATGCCTATGCAATATAAGACAATCTAAAGCCTTTGGTCAGCTAGACTTAATGTAAAGCCATGATTATATTACAACTACATGCAATTTGCACAAAAATTACCACCACACTAAAACTGCACCATTAACTTAGCAATGCAGTGATCTTGCAGTTATATATGTATGTGGTTGAAATTCTGTGCTTGGAAACTGAACTGAGATCTCTACGAAGTAGGAAATTTTGACATATCCAGGATAGCCCCTGTTGTAAGATACTTTCCTGCAGAGATGACTCTGGCTCCATCTAGTGGTTCTGTCTATAATCAAAGCAGAAGTCCAGCCTGCCCTCAAGCATCTATAACCAATGTTTTCACAAAAAGAAATTTGCCAGAATTAATCAGTGCATCTTGTAAAACAGATTAAAATTAAGCTTTGGGATTTGGGTATCACCTTACATTTGTCTGGACAATACAAGCGTTGTCTATCCCTGCAGACAACAGATCTCAAGCGAAATTTAGCACAATGAGCTGGGTACGGGCAGGAAGCTGTACAGCCCAATGATTTTGAAAAAATCCCCACATTTACATCCCCCTTTCTCAGTCCTCACCTGCTTTCAGTTTAAGATGGGTGGAAAAGTAAGACCTCAGATTCTTAGTTTTGGATAATGTACAATTCAGCCAGAGTGATACAGGCTGGTAGAATACAGACTATTACAGATATCCAAGATGCTTGAGGATCTGTAACATTATGTTTAATTTTGTCCTCAAATCATCAACTTCCCTACATTGTTATTTGTGTTGGGGAGAGAATCTGTTTGTCCTTTACCTTGTCAAGCTGAACAAACAGGGGTGGATCTGCTGGGTTTTCTTGTTCTATCTGCAGGATTAGGCAGCTGCAAGATTACTTGGCCTGCCAGACCTGTGAGTAAACTGATACTCTGACATGCATTGCTACTTCTATTACACAAACTCACCTCAGGGCAGAAAACAGATTAAGTGAAAGGATGGTGGTGGTACTCGATTTCCACAAGAATTATTTTGTAATACATTATTCTGTATTTATGAAAAGTTTAAAAATCTTGCCATTATTTTGTAATAATGAAGCTATTAACAGCCTCACAGTTAACAGGAGAGGCCATCAGTATGTGGCTGGGCTGCAGGTAGCTTTACTGTCGTTTTGGTTAGGAGAATTTGTGTAGTGCTGCTTAGCGCAACTACGTCCCTCGGCCCAAGGGAGCAAAATCACACTGCACTGCTTGCTGCGCCCTCTCCACAAACTGCAGGGATGTCATACGGACCAAAGAACAAGAGGCTGGTAGGTGTTCTTTCCCCTGTGGTGCCCACCTCCTGCCAGTCAAGATGCCCTTTTATCACATCTACTTTGCCCCTCAAGGACAGCCTGTTTCTCTTCCTTCCCTCAATCGAAGGATAAGGGAAGTGTGAAGCACTCACTGAAGGCTGCCTCGTCCCTTTGGTCACAGCTCTGCTAAAGACTGTGAAGGGAAGATGGATAGGCAGTAATAATGCTGCGGAAGACAACAGTCTCTTGAACCTTATAAATACCTGAAGGGAGGGTGTACAGAAGAGCCAGGCTCTTTCCAGTGGTGCCCAGCAACAGGACAAGGGGCCATGGGCACAAACTGAAACACAGAAAGTTCCCTCTGAACATCAGGAAACACCTTTATACTGTGAGGGTGACCAAGCACTGGCACAGGCTGCCCAAGGAGGTTGCAGAGTCTCCATCCTTAGACATATTCAGAAGCTGCCTGGACATGGCCCTGTGCAACCACGTCTAAGTGGCCCTGCTTGAGCAGTGCTGTTAGACCAGATGAACTACAGAGGTCTCTTCCAACCTCAACTGTCCCGTGATTCTGCGATTCCTTGATGGAGCCAAAGCTTCAGCAGGTTCTACAGGACAAAGGATTTAGCATGATCGCAACAACATAGATACAGGAAGCTTGTTATAGAGTACAAGTATATGCCCAGCTGGACAGGATCTCTGGTTATCTTCCTTGTGCTTCACGCATGATTTAAAATTCTTGAACTTAAAAGACTGCATTTTTTCATATTTGTTTCTTTCTTTTTAAATTCCAGGTGTTTGAAAAATGAGAAGGCTTTTCTCATCTTAAGCCTCTTTTCACCTCTGGATAACACCAGAAATGGTTGGTGCATGGCAGCAGCATGGAAGTGTGAAAGTTCAAGAACTGCTACAATACTATTGGAATCTCATGGAATAACACCCAGGAATCTCCTGAGAGAAGATACAGCAAGCCATTACAGTTCACATCAATGCTGTTTTTAAAAAGGGGATCTTAGAACGAGCTATCTTCTCAGCCATTCAGAGATTTCATCCCAAAGACACCAAACTGAGGAACGGGGCAAACTACATGTATTTTGTGCGGACACCACAAGAACCAGCACTGAGGACAGAAACCTAACATCACAAGTTCAGGAAAGCAGAATGAAAAAACATTTTCATGGATGGAAAATTACTTCAGTGATTGACACGGGATCTGATGGCATCACTACCTGCAGATCATTCAGTGTTGCAAATTCCACACTGCTTAGCTCAGGAAAACCACTAAAAGTATGTCTCAGATGAAAGGCCTACTATCAGCCTGGCACAAATATGGCCAGTAGGAACCGAGGTTTTTCTAAAGCTTTGGGAGACTGCAGAGCTCTTTTTCAACTTTTTTGCCTTCTCTCCAAGGCATACTCTGCTTGTTATGGCCTTAACTGTAACGGAGTTACTAAATGACAAGAAGGACAGTTACTCTCAGGCACAGGAATTACTGTGCTGGATGTGAATTTCTTCCAGGTTATCTCACAGCTCCAAGTAGGAAAACTTAGGTTTTAACAACCGAATGTAAATGGCGGGTATTGTTTGTAAAAAGGCAGCATCTTAAAACGATGCAATATTAACACTTCAAAACTTGAAAGAGCTTTATTGATGTAGCAAATTTTGTATTTCAGGTACTAAGGAAACTTTTCTTCCTTACAGACATCTGAAATTTAGCTCTGAAGTCAGCTTTTCAACCCTACTACAGCATCTAAATAATGATTTTATCATCAGAGATGGTGAATATCAGCAACTTTCAGGTAAACCAATGGGAATATCTGCTGCTCAGGAATTTTCATAATGCACAATTTTGCATGTAGGAGCCGCCTATTTATGAGCTTAGGTATGTAACAGTCTTCTAGATTTGAGAATGTAATTCAGGTTTTAAATAATAAAACTTGTATTTGAAAAGCCTATTCTGTATTTTAGTAATTTTAGAATAGAGAACTTATAGAAAAGAATAGCTAGCACACACCTAATTTTAAATTAATCTACAAGAAAAGGCTATCTTACTTTCTTTGAGGCTTATAATGTTGGGTTTTTATATAATCAATGGAATTATCAGTATAGATTTAGATAATAAATTGGAATGATTTAGACCTAAATTGTCAATCACACACAGAGAAAGCATAAGACAAATTAGTTCCTAAAGTTGAACCCATAGAAGCTTCCTTTAGGCTCAGTTTGAGTTCTGAACATCAAGAAAAAAGCAGAATTAGTAGGGTTTTTTTATTTGTCCATTTTACAATAATGGTGAAACATTAATAAAAATGAACTTTCATACAGTCATATTGGCATTCACTAGAAAAGACTAACATACAATCAGGAAAAAAATCTAGTTTCCTATACTGGTAAGAAAAAAAGCTTTAGCTTCTTGTATAAATTTTATCTGTCTTTTGGAGAAACTGAAATTAAAGCATATTAATGAAAAGACTTCATGTCTTGGATACAGAAGAGTAAAATCTGTGTTGATTAAATGGACTTGAGCAAGTTTCAAGATAAAATAAAGAAAATTTAGTATTGAAACTTTAGAATACTTACAAAAGAGGAAATATGGTATGCGTAAATAACGGTACACATAAAAACAAGGAATAAAAAATATTAAAATTAAGCACAAAGTTTAGATGGAGTTAGAAACAAAATAATAATAAATCTAAAGCTTCACACTTTGAATGAGCAACAATAAATGCATCAGCTTATGAATACCAAGTTGTACTAACTCCACAAACATCAAGACTTCTAAAGAACCATTTTTCTATAACATCTTCTTACTGTATCGTTTTATTCCGTCACTCTATGGAACAGGACTGAGTACACAATATGATGCTAGCTTTCTCTTGGCACCTAAATTAAGCAATTGTGATTTCAAATACTGGCTTAGTATGAATTGTAACAGTTGCTTAATTAACACGTACTTTTGCCCTTGAATTCCAGGAATACAGTGTGTCACAGTTTTGGGAAATTTGGCATTTAAAAATAAGACTACAAACCTTACCAAGTACCATCTTTAGCTCAGTATTTTCCCAATACGGGTTTTACTCACACATAATTTCACTTCTTCTTGGCATGCTAGCTTTCCCAGGGAGCATAAAATAATAGCAACAAAATTATTGTCAAATGAAGTTGCCCTTAAAGTCATGTCAGTATGACTTTTTTGCTTAATTCATTAGCGAGTATCTTCAGAAGACAGTATGTGTTTCAAATCCAGTTAGATGGACACACACACGTTTGTAAAGTGGTTTTTGATAAAATAAACAGCTACAAAAACAAGAAACATCAGCAATGCTCTCAAAACTACAAGAGTGATACAAGCCTGATTGCCTACAACACTGACCTCCCAAGGGGGGTGCCATCTTGAATAATCTATAAATAAGCATATAAATACAAGATTTATTTGGAGTACACACCATTAAAAGTAACATTATTGTGGTTTATCTTTTACTCTTTAAGAGTAATCATTTAATTTAATTAATCATTACTACTTTTTTCATTTGCTTCTGACAGCTAGTGAGTATTGAGCTGGCATTTTCCATGGTTTTATAGGTGACTACCTTTGCCTTTTCCCCCATGTATCAGTTCATATTTACCTACAGTGATTTTCACTTACCACTTTATTGACCAGTCACTGAGGTCCTTCAACATTGTAACTGCCACAGCTTCTTCAGGAGAAACTGAGTCCTAAAAATGGTGGATACAGCCACTTACTGGAGACTGGACATCACCTATCTTTCTAAAAAGGTGGTGGAGACCTGGAAGGTCATATTCATGGAAAGGTACAATAACAAAAAGGTATTATCTGATATTATCTGTATTCCTAAAAGCACAGAAGTATCACAGACTATAATTTTTTCTTACAACAGCAGAATGGATAGGCATCGAGTGAAGCTGGGACAAGGAGGTAGTTTTTCCACACCTGTTGAAAGCTGCACCACATCTCTTGTTCTGAGGATGCCAAACAAGGAAACAGGGATATTCTGTCACTGTAATATCCTGGACCTCAATGAATCCTCTTTTGATGTGAAAAAGTGAAGTGACAGCATTTAGATTGGCAGCACGGAAGACTCACAAAGTACAGGTACTACCTGTACGACAGACTGATAGGGACATGAAAGAAGGTCTCTTGCTCTTTAAAGGCACCTTATTCTTTTTAACAGTGTTGGATAACCTCAGCCACTACAAATCCTAATCTGAAACTGTAAATACAGCTGTTCCAGTTCTGTTAGATCTGAATGTGCCACCATTTAAAAAGTCCTTTGCTCTAAACCAAGTGGAAACTTACAGCTCCAAAACCAGGAGAGGTTTCCCCTTCTGCTAAAGTAGACTTAAGACAAAGATCCCTAAAAACCTTCTATTTTACATAGAAGGACAAATAAAAGCAACAGTCTGCCTAGAACTCAATAAATCTTCTCAGTGACATCTACAATCCATCTATCTGTAATAGTATTTGGTATTTCTAATCACCTCGTAATATAGTCACCGTGGTAATTCTGACATACAATTTCCAAATGCATGAGAGAAAACTGAGCAGGAAGAGGAAGACTTTCAGCTGGGATATCTGATTTGCATGCATTAAACTAGTTTCCCTAGAAGTCAATGAATGATTAATCACTGACTCCTCCAGTGAAAGACAAATGAAATGAACAAACTTTAAACACCAAAAGAAAATAATTAGAAAAAGGTTTGGAATAGGAAGCAGAGCTGACACATTCTAGTGTCTAAGAAGGCACTTTCCAGTGTCTTAACAAAGACTTCCTTCACAATATAAAGTGGAAACTATGTGATTTCAAAATGACTTGAGCATCATAAATATGTGCATGTTGATTAGTTTTGGAACAAGCTGGAAGTCTCAAATGGAGGTCCTCTGGTATGTCTCCATGGGGCTGGTGAGTGCAAACTCTACCTGATACCTAAAAAAACAATGCTAGCACTCAACCTGAGACACCAGTGATTCACTGGGTCCATTGAATCCAGTTCAGATTGATAGCTTACCTTCGCACAGCCGTGCTGTAAAGACTCCAGAAACTGTCACATGCCAGGAGTTTTCTGACATCATGTAAATGTCACAGCACCCTGTATTCACATAACGGGTACAACACTTGGTAATTTGGTAGTTGCAACTGAGAGGGTATCTTGTAAAGTGATACAACATCACCACAGTACCTATCTAGTCTTCCCTTCAGATTTTACTAGGTTGTTTACACTTCTTGCCTTTAGCCATGATTATCAGAAACGAGAGTGAGATGCAAGATCCTTCAGAAAAGGTCTACAGAAGGACTACACTGTAAAACTGCTACACTAAATAAAGTAGTTTTGGCAAGGTGGTCCATAAATTGGTGCATCAAAAAAAGAAACTATCTAGCAGGGTAACTGAGCACTAAGCGTCCAAATCTCAAGAAGGAGTTTTAAAAATGACAAACAGATTGCGTATGCACATGCCTGATTATGGACTGTGCATTATTATAAGACAAAATATTCTATTTTAAAACTATCTGCCTCTCTGTTTTCAAACTCCTCCTGCCTTAGGAACAGCACCAGCTAGCGCCTACGTTTTTTCAGAGTATCAGTTTAAATGTAAAATCACGTGCTGTGGTTGGCTTTTTCTTGCATTGATCATTTTCTGTTTTCTAATGCCTAAAGAACATTTGGTATAATCACAGCTATTAAATGGGCAAGAAACGATAATGTAATTTTATTTCAGTTACACAGAAAGGAAAAGTAACTGATCTAACAACTTGCTATTCTTTCTATCATTTCTAAAGATTAAAAAAAAATTTAAAAAAAGAAATACAGTGTAAAAACCTAAAGTGCATTTTAAAAATATACAAAACTGCAAGAGGTAATTCCAGCTCTGATAGCAGTTGCCTGAAGCAACTTTCTCATTTCTTCTGTTTCATATGAAAAAGAAATCAATGAAGTGGAGCATGAGATAAATTTGGGATTTGTTTGCTTGAGACTGACACACAATTAGATTTACCAGTAAAGTTAACAGATTAAAAAAACTAAGCAAGTATATGTTCTAATGCTCATGGCTCTCTTGATAACTGAATTAGACAACCATTGTTTTCTCTGATTGCATTTACAAGACTACCAATAAAGAAAGAACCCAATTTACTTACAGCTAAATGTTATTTTACAATTGCTTTCATCTTTTAAACATTTAAACCAGCAACTTACCCTGGTGAATAGTTGCAAACAAAATTTGCTGCATTTCGTATTCCTGCAACTTCCTTACAAAGAGTAACAGCATAGCCAATTTTATATGAATAGTCCCAAACCACTTGAAAAAAAAAACAGTTTTCAAATAAATTAAAAACTAGATGCAACAGTTACCTAGTCTAGCATCTACAAAGTTTCTACTATTTGCAGGGATCTTACACATTATTTTTATTTTGCAACATCTTATCTGTTTATTCATTTTAAAAAATTGCTGGTAAGTGAGCTTTTTAAGATTAGCTTCCAAATAATTCACCACCCCCAAGATAAAGTGACCTTTGCCACAAGTCTCCAGAATCTTCTACAGAACAATCTCAGTAAAAGTCACTGACTTTGTGATCACGGGGTAAATTCCAAGGAACAAAAGGGAAATTAATTTCAACATTCATAACGCAGGACTGTAAGAAGGGCTTCTCCTGTGTGGTAGAAATGGTCTGGCTGATTAGTCCTGTAAACCTAAGTCTGAAAGCTTTAGCACTGCACATTTTCAGACTAACCAGTGTAATCTGCCATACTTAAGAGAAGCTGGTTTACTATCACTCACAGTTTGCACATCCTCTTCTTTTTCTTGGAGATTCTTCCTATACTTTCTGCACATGACTAAGCAAACTGTATTGAATTCAGGTAAACATATTTATACCTAGAACATCCGGATGACCATACACTCCACATGTGGAAAACCTTAAGACATCATGGATTTCTCTCAGTATTGCCCCAGTATGAAGAACAGCTCTCAGACTGATAAACTGATTTGATTGTCCCCAGAAGTTCTACCTCTTCCATTACAACTGCAAGAAGCAGTTATGTTCAGCCGACATATAAATGTCTCAATATAAACAATCTCCATGTTTAATGCGGTGTTACCTGAACCCTCAGTTAAGGATGAAGCATTTCAGGGGCCTTTATGTAACAGTTTGACATGTTTTTTGGAGATTTCCACTGTTTTGAGACTTCTGTGTTGCAGTTCTCTTAGCAGGTCTACACGGCCTATATATTTATGACTTGTAAATTTTACCTGTTCTCAGTTTTGTGTCTCTGAGCCTTCAAGGCCATGATGGCTCCTGGATCATGCAGGGACTTTGCTTATCAATTTTGAAGAAATATGTACTTTTACATGTTAATTGGTGTTTAACCCATTACTCGTTTTTTTTTTTTTTCCAGTGATTAGTTTCTAATCCTGCCTGAAATTCAGGAACATTTTGATACAACTTAACTGTGTGTAAGAAAAGAAGCAAGCAATCTTAATCAGGGGAAAGAAAGCTTAGAAATGAACATCACTCCCAAGAGAAATGTGCAAAACCTTCCAGAATTCTATGTAGACAAGGTTAAACTGCAAATTTTAAAACGCTAGGAAGTACCTTGCCACATCACTTTTTATAATTAATTGTGTCAGAATGAAAGGAAAAATACTTTCCTGAGATATTGTCTAATTCTAATCTTCTAAGAATTTACTGCCCAATCAACAGCAAAACTTAAATCCTCCAGCCTTGATTTTGAGTTTGTTACAGGCAGAACCAGGGACAGGAAACAAGAATTAACACTTAAGGAGAAATATGTGAGAAAAGACATAAAAAGAGGTGCAAAAAGGGGCAAACAAAAAATGTTTTGTAAATTATTCTGGTAACTCCAAGTATTTTCATTTCACAGTCAAAGTCCACTCAAAAAGAACCTCACAGCTACTGTTGTGTCTGGTAACAGTTTCACTTCAGTATAGTGTACAGTATTTTCGCCTGTAATTTGCACAGAGAGGAGTCTAAGCATCTTTGAATACTGAGATAAGAAATTAAAGAGTCACTTTTACCAGGTAAGACCTGACCTGACATTAAAATTATCTTCTGTTTTAGATCAGTGAAATACTATGTGTTTGGTTATAGATGAAACTAATTCTACTGCAAAGCTTATTTTTTAAACATGGAGATGAATAAATCCATTTAAAATACTAAGTGTTCAAAAAAAAGCTTCCTTTCTCAGCAGAACTAAGTCTGTCAGTATCACCACTGAGCAATCAGAAATGTATCATAAATGGCCTCTTTTGTTGTTGATGCTCTTTTTTTCCCCTTCCTTTTTTATAAGATTTGTAAAGAATACCATTTCCTTTGCCTGGATTTTCTTCTGCTATCAAAATTTCTACTAACAACTATAAACAGACATTCTGCAATCACTGTAATTATTTCAAATAGCATCTCCAAACTTACAGAATTCAGAACCGTGTGGCTTTGCAGTTAGAGAACTTGAAATGATTATTTTGTAAAGTTCATGTAGTACTGATAACAATGAAACACAAAGTGAGGCTTTCAGTGAGGTCAATTATCATGGACAAGAAGAAAGAATCATTATACAAGCCAAAGAGGTGAACCAGTGCAGGGGCAACTGGCACTAGAACCATTGCTTGAGATTACAAAGGACAGTAAGCTGTCAGTCACTACAACCATACATACAGCTCTGTATTATTTACAGCCCCTACTGACTCATCTGGCAGGCCCTATACAGGGCATTTTACTGAAGAGAACTCTTACCTGAATGAAATGACCGCAAACCTTAGTACATTTCTGCACTCCAAAAGCACAGAATCTGACCTCATCACACCACGATTTAATGGCATCAGCAACAATGAATGGTTAGCGACTTCCAACCCAAATATTCTCTCCAATAGATGTGAAATTAGGATGGCACTGATGTTTCTTACTTAAGTATACGTTATGTTCAAAAATACATTTATTTGCCCATGACCTTGCAGTCCTCGCCAAAGCTGCATCCCAAGTCTGCAAAACATGAAAGGTGAGATACTTGTGCAATGTTAAGTTACAATCAAATCTTAATCAGATAAAACCAGTCAGGCAATAAAGTTCAGAGAGATATAACACACTGGAGTTTCCAAAAGAAGTATTTTCCCTTATTTAGGCAAGTACTCACGTTTTATTTTCATTGACTTTTCCTGCTGCAGTGCAGAAATATGAACTGATTTCATTAGACAAGTTTTTCCCCCTTCACTGTTGAAAATTTACTTTGTAAGAGCACTTGCTAGCAACTGAAAAGATGTTTGAAATACACTTTTATCTTCAGATAAGAAATTACTGTCACACGAATTAAACATGAAACTTTTGTTGCTGTTGAACACATCATTAAGAATTTTTATTAGGTATACAAAAATTAATTCAAAGTAAAAATGCACAGCTACTGTAGACTCAGATGTACAAATATTTTAGGTATTTTTAAGAGAGCCTCCAGAAATAAATCTTACTTCTCCTACAGTAAACATTGAAGCATTTTACACAGACAGCTTCATGTTTGGCCAGTAACTCATTCTGTTACCTCTTACTTCTTCGCAGACTGTCACCGTTAACACAACTTCTGATTCCTGAACATGAGCAATCTTTGGTATTTGTCTTCCAGTCACGGTTCTTCTACCATTAAAGTACCTAGTTTTATGTCTTATGTAGAAGATCCTGCATTTTATTACCTAGGTTTATTGGTGTTCATACATTTTAGTTACTGTTAGTCTCTATGTGGATCTTACACCAACTCCACTGGCAGCCAATACTGTTTTCTCTCTAAGGCCTTTAGCTTTTTCTAACCATATTTCTACATGCATACCTTTACGCACATTTTTTCCTAATATTCCTATTCCCGAAGAGTACAACTGGATGCAGGGTGTTTCACAAGCTTCTTCACTTCCAAGGTTATACACCCTTACCTGCCATTCTGGCTTCAAGCCCACCCAAGCAAACAGCATTCTTTGCCATCACCATCTGAGTATGCCGATGTTCCCAAGCCTTCCTCAGGTCACCAATCCTTTAGCTGCTCATTGCTCAAGACATTTTCCTCTTGTGGTACAAAGTGGACTAAACATTAAACGTCCACTTTTTCAGCACCTTCTTCAGCGTTGTTTGACCCTTTCCAGCAAAAATTTTCGAGTGCAATTTGTTTTGGTTACAACAAGCAAAGATTCTTCCTCGCCACTAGAAATGCTCTGCAGCCCTAGTATTCCAGTTCACATCCTTGCTTTTGTCGGGAGTGCCTAATTCTTCTGGATCAGTCCTGCTGCTAAACCATTGTTTCTTCCTAAGGAGAAATTCCTTGCGCTGAAATGTGAAACATCTTCAGCCGGCCTGCGCACTGCATCCTCACACTGCACACCTGTTGGTTCCAGACTCACCTGCCTACAGCTGACTCCACTCAGTACAGTATTTCCTATCAAATAAACGTGATGATACGTGAACACAAACTCGTAATGCCACGCTGGTCGCCTTGCCCAGGGAGCCACCTGCACACCCCCAGACCTGTCCCTACCATGTACTACATGTTGCTGGTGGCTGGCTGGACCTCGGCATGCAGGTGACTGTGTTGTTGAGGAAGGCCCTGTCTGTCACTCTCAGCAAGGTGGGCAACTGCCCGGCTGTGGCCCTCAGCCCCAGCCACAGGGCCAGCACCGCCGCCCACACCCTCATGGCCGCAGCTGCCAGAGTCCCACGCAAAGCCCTGGCGCAGAGGGATCCAAATGGAGTCCAGCGTGTGTCCCTCCCCCCGCCTCTTCCAGAATCTTCGCCACGGAACCGCCCGCCGAGCCCTGGAGCGGCGTGTGGCGAGGAGCCCGCCGGGGGGCGCTGTGTCGCCGGGCGGGGAGCGGCAGCCGGGCGGGCGCCTCTCCGTGGCGGCGGCTCGTTGGCAGGCGGCGGCCATGGTGCTGTCGGCGGTGCAGCAGGTGGTGGTCTCGGTGGTGCTGGTGCTCTGCGTCTTCGTCGTCATGCCCAGGATGTTCGGGGGAGGAGGGGGCGGGCGGGCCGGCCGGTCTCCGCGGGGCGGCAAGGCCAGCCCCGGCCGTTACGATCCCCGGCAGCACCGCAGAGGTAGGAGCCGTGGCGGTGCCCGGGGCCGCGCCGCGGTTGGCGTTCCGGGCGGGGGCTGCTCGGGGCCGGCCTGTGGCTCGGGCGGGCTCGAGGGGAGCCCCCGGGAACGGAGAGGGCTGGTGCTTCGGCGCTGGGTGTTTCACGGGGCCTGTGGAGGGGGAGGCCTTGTCAGGCGGTTCCCAGCTGGCGTGTGTGCTCCTCGCCATAACCTTCCACACACCCCCTCCCCCGCCACCCCTCCCCCTTTTATGTTCTGCTTTTCTAGTTCATTCCTGTATGCGTTTTTGTCTGGGTTGCTTTAAGAAAATTACTTTTAAATGCAGGTAACACACTGTTACTGGAAACGTATCTTATCGGGGCAATTTAATGAATAATTCCTGCAGGGGCACCGTTAGTTACTTTTAACAGAGGAGTAGCTGTGAGGTGTCGGAGAGAGGAAAAAAATCACTGCGCATGTTAGGATTGCAATAAGGAAGCCAAGTGTTACTGTTGGTAGACATTAGCACAGAATCGTCTGAGATTTGTCAGGTAGTGTGCTGGAAAGAGTCCCAAGATGCTTGATTAGAAAAAATATCCCTGAACAGACTAGAGAGCTTACTGTTCGTTAAAGCTTGAGTGGTGTAAATGTATGTTCAGCTATGTCAGGGTACGTCAGCTGAGGATTTAGCTCAAGGTCCAAAGGTCCACTTTAGTTTTGGAAAACAACAAAAAGCCCGCTTTCTGGAGGTAGCCCCGTGATTCATTGATGATGCTTTCCAAGGCATTGTAAACCAAGAGATAGCTAGTTACTGTGATCTTCCAAATTATGTGTCTGTGTTTTTCCCTCGGAGTACCTTTCTAAGGCAGAAAAAGCAAGGATTGAGCTGCTATCATATTCTTCCCAGCTGATATTGAACTTACTGTGCTTCATAAGCTCTAGCCTGGCCTGTTTTGCTTGATTACATTTAATTTTCATGGTAGCTGCCGTTTCCTATAGATCAAATTCTTTTAAAACCGGACCTTAAAAAAGCACAACACTTTATATGCCTCTGATTCTACTGATGTGTTGATTCAGCACTGCATAACATAAATTTCAGGCAGATCTGCTGTTCTCACCTGTCTGGGTTCTTCTTTTCTCCTGTTTGTCCAGTAACTCCCTTGCTGTTTCTTCTGTGGGATAAACTTGGTGCAGGACACTGGACTCCATTAAATGAATTCCTCTGTGCCAGGAAGGTGTTGTTTCCCTTGACCACGTTCTTGTTTGTGTGACTTGTGGAAAGTTTTTCATCTGTGCTATTAGGTATTTTAGTAAATCTCCTCATTTACATTAAAAACAAATAGAACTGAATGTCAGGAAAGAAGAGCGAGCACAAACTTAAAACTAGTAATCAATGGGAAACATTCTGAAAGGAGGAAAACTGTATGTGAGATAAAACGTGATTTCCAGATTAGCTAGTGGTGTTTTAGTAACTCTAAACCTGCTTGTATTGAAAGAAGAATGTCTGCTTGAACTTGCATTAAATTATTGAGGTAGCTTGAGTTATGTTGTTTAATTGTGTTTATTTGTGTAACTGGCCAGTTCTGTTTCAAGTTCCAGTGAGCAAACATAGAGATAAAAGGTCTACTCCAAATGTGCCTGTTGCAAACTGATCAGATACATGTGGAAGAACTTGCAGTTATGCCTGGTACGACTTGACTGCAGAGTTGATAGTAAGTGTTGCTACAGTCAGGGTCATTCCTGGAAGTCTGAAAAGTTTTCTGGGTATCTCATTTTAGACAATTTAAAAACACTGTGCAAGATCTCTTGCCACGAAGCACCAGCTTGGGTTAGCAGAATTGGATTCCTTTTTCTCTTGTATTTGGAAGAAGCTGTAGCCAGCGAGGAAGGGAGTTGTAATTTACATTAATTTGTTTCTCTGTCTCATGTTTCTGGAAATTCTTGAAATGCCACTGTTTCAGTATTAATTGACAAGGAGTCATTTGCATAATGGTCTTTTGTTTGGGATTGTTATTAGAAAGTGCATCTTGTTTTACCCATACTCAGTTCTGATAAATTATGGCAAAGTAAAAGTTCAGAGGGATTTGAAAGTATAAGTCTAGGCAGTCAGTTGAGACATCAGTGTAAAACTTCACAACCCCTCAATCACCTGCTGTCTCTCACTGCCAAGCATCTCCATTGTTTAGCTGATAGCACTGTTCCTCATGTGCATGTCCCATAAGCCCCAGATTTAACTACCAAATAACCAAATTCCTAAGTCGAGCAATGACACTGGCTGTTCTTTCATCTGCTCCCTGTTCTGGCAGGCAAATTACATGTAAAAATACTTCACATTTCCAAGGTTGCATCTCTTTGCTATCGTGTAATTTTTTAGTCTTAAATATTTGATTTGCAGAGGTACAGCACTTCTAAGCTTGTGGGAGTATTCATGTAACGCTGGATTTACTGTCAAAATTATGGAAGCAGCAACACAGCATGTGTATTTCAACAAAACTTTTTTTTTTTCCTTGGGACTAGACAATTCAGGTTGTACTTAACTGTCTTTGTTACAGGGGAAAAAAAATTTCTAACTGTTCTCAGCTTCTCTGAGTATGCTTTAATATCAAGAGTTAGTTGTTCATTGTTAATCTACCTTTCTGTGGTTTGCTGTGGGTTTGCCAATGTTGCTATGATGACTTAAAACTTGTGTCTTAAAGAAAACATAGTTTGAGAGTCTTTGCTACCCAGATTTAGCTTTGCATTCTATTCATGAAAGAGTGATTTTTTTTAAATTTTTTTTTAGCTTTATTGGGATGCAGGGCTGACCACAGCACCTTAGAAGAGTGATAAACAAGTATGGTCACACAAGAAGAGAACAACTTAATTGCAGTTGTGAAACTAATTGGACTCTTTAATTTCCTTTCTAACTTTGTCTTCTTTCTCTCAATTTAATTTTTTAAGGTGGTGCTCAGACAGTTCATCAACTTCCCCTGAATCCAGACAGTTCTGACAGTAATACTTACCAGAGTTTTCAGCAGATGAGAAATGCAATGGAAAAAGAGATTAAAAGTGAGAAAACAAGAGGAAATGGTAGAGAGTTAGCATTCACCCTCATGCCTTTGTATGCTCTTGGAGTGGGCGTGTTTGCAGCATACAAATTTCTGAAGGTAAGCCGTAAAAAAAGCATTAAATTATTGAAAATAGAAGGAAATGTAACTGGGTGTCATCCCTCTGTGTGTGTGTGTGTGTCCCCAGTTCTGGGCTCCTGTATGTGGCTGTCCAAAAGCCGTTTCCTGCTCAGTTTAACTTTGAATGTGAGCTCCAAAGTTAAAATTTTAGCCTTTCTCGTTCTTCGTTATGAAGGCTTCTGACTTACCTTTTTTTAGACACTTAAAGAAATAAGAATCTTACACCCTGCCCTCAAATAAGAATCTGAGAACCTAAACAGTGCTGTTACCTGAAGCTGTAATTTAAGCCCGTCAGTATTTCACTTCCTTTTCGTTCTTCAGAATGAGATTAAGTATGGGAAGGAGGTGGACAATTTCTGCAGAATAGTAATCTTAGAAGATTAGTGATTAGATAGAATAGTGAGTAGACTCGACCTTTTATTTGGGCTTCTCATTTGGTCCTGCAGCTGCAACATTTTATCCATGAAATGTGATACCTTTTCTACCGTGTAAGTTAAAAAAGGAGAATGATTGTTTTTAAAAACAGTCTTGGTATGTATTATTTATAGTAAGAGATGTTGCAGCACTTGCAATGCTGAGTGCACCTGGAATATTGTTTCTTGCCTTAGGGAAAAAAAAACCTTAAACTTGACAGGACTGGAGACAGCATCTTCAAATAGTCAGTTTCATATCATCTCCTATATGAGAAAAATACCACAGCTTAGCAAAATGAATCTAGATGGTGATCAGTTTGGTTTTAAATATAAATTTAATTAGGTTGTAAATAAGATTTAAACATCATTAAAGCAATATTTTGTGTGTTACAACTCTACTCTTGAGCTTGTTGGGATTGAAATGTAAATATTTTTTGCTTTCTTTCACAGCTTTTGTCAGTCATGTTGTCATTGCTTAAAATCAGAAGTGTTAGTTTAAGATAGGAAGAAGGTATGGCAAAAAAAAAATTCATTAGTGGAAACCACATTTTTGTGATTGCGATTTACTTTCAGTAAATTTCTAAATGCATTTTTATTTTTTAATACACAAATAGCGATGAAGTCTTTTAACATGATTGTATTTATTAAAGATGAAGTCACATGAAGAAAGTCTCTCCAAAAAGGAAAAAAGTACAGAAGACAAGGCAAAGGAAACAGGTAAGATACCCGTTCAGAATGCATATGTTCACCAAAAATGCTTATTTTGTGCTGGAACAAAGCTACATATTCTTGTTGATGCAGCCTAGGTAAACGAGAACAGTGTTTTAAGTTACTTAACTGCAGTTAGGAACTAAAAAAGCCCACTTTGTTATTCTTTGTATTTTAAACACTTCTAAGAGGTTTGTTTGAAAGCTCCAGATGGTAATATTCTTTAAAACAGCTGTAGTAATATATAGTATGATTCTCTGCTTTTCAGTGTCTGGTGATTTTCTCACTTAAGACCTGTTCAGTTTTCTCTAGGAATAGGATGTTTAAGTAGAATATAATAATCTTTAAATGAATAGGGTATTTAAAAAGGATATAATGATTTGCTTTAGAATTGAACTGTATTGATAGTGGAACAGTATGGATAAACAATTATAGACTGTTGAATTTCTAGGCCAAATTAGAGACCTGTCAAAAACATTAACTGCTTCACATTCACATCACAGAATAAGTGATACTTTTTTTTTTTCATGATACAGACTACTCTTGACTGTCTGATTCAGTCTGTTCTGCACATGCCAAGAAGTGGGCTTTCCTTTGGAGAAAAACTTAATGGCACATCAAAGTTGAGCTGTTTTCATACTTTTTTTGCCCCTTGTACAGACACATTTTTAGTTAATTAAACAACTAGCAGCCTCTTTTGGTGTCCCTGTACACCAGATCTGTAATTAGGTTCAGCGATGATTTGCTACGCTGCCTGCTCACCATCCTTGTGTGTTGCATTCTTCTTTCTTCAGAGTTTTATTGTATTTTAAGAGGAGTTACTCCTCTCAACTCTAGTGCATTAAGTGTTGAATATTATCTGCAAGGTGCGAGTGGGCAAATTCATGACAGTATATTAAGTGTAAATACACTGCTTGTACCTCAGGAAGTCTTGGAACTGCGTGGGTTTTGAGGCTGGGAAGGCGAGAGCCACATTCTCACTCAGTTTCTACTAAGGTGTCCTCTCTTTGAACGCTATTGCAGACAGGTTATTGTATGAGAAGGACTTCTGGTCACACATAGTAAGGCTTCTGTTCTTACCGCCACCACTCCCTCTACATAATCTAGAATTTTATAGAGAAAAAAGTTCCTGTTTTTTAATCTGCCCAATCAAAAATGTAAATTAATCTTTTTGGTATTGTGAACACATTTCTTATGATGTTTTTTTCTCTCCTTCCTTCCCCACTCTCCTCCTCCCTTTGCCTCCCTCCTTTTTTTTTCTTTTGTTTTTTATTAGAGCATCAGCTTTTAGAACTAGAGCGGCATCTAGCACAGACAGAGAAAATGTTAAATTCTTTATTGACTCAGTTGGATCCACTGTCAAACTGGTGAGTGTTTCTAAAACATCTCAGTATTGTGTTCTGTAAATTGAAATTCTCCAAAATGTTAACAAAGAGTTCTTAAAATGTTCATTATATATAGGTAGGGAACAGTGTTTAAGAATCTTTTTTGATGACTTTACTGTTTCTATAGCCTTTTGCAGGTAATAATTCTTCTGCAATTTGCGATCTTTTCTACAGACACCTCCTGTCCCTTGTTGCAAAAGCTCAGACTTACGATCATGTTACTGTAGCTTAACGAGTTAAACTTTAATGTTGACTAATACTGAAAAGGTACTTAAGCTCAGTAGCATTCGAAAGCCCTTTTGGGAATTAGATTTCTGGTGGCAGAAAGAGTTTCTTGCTTTTGATTATAATTACAAGGCAAAAGTAGTTATCAAGGAAGAGCAGCTTAATTTTGTGTTTCGAAATGAACCTGTTAAGTGATTGTGGAAACAATTCTCTGTTGTAGCGTAAGAAGGGCATAAGTAAAACAACCTGCTTGTAGTTTGAGAGATGTTCTTTCCTTAAGAAGCTAGGGCCTTACCTATCTACTGGAAATAAAAATATCCATGCAGTCCATTTTGTATAGACTTGACATCCTTCATAAAGCCTAGTTTAAAACATGCAGAATTTCACAATTGTTCCCTTAGTGTACTTTTGACCTTAATATGTGCTGAAACTATTAAGCAGTAAATTCACTAACCAGTTTGCCAAACAAATTTCCAGTAGTGATGGGGAGGAGAGAGGGTAAAGAAAATCTGAAATAGATGAGAAAAGCCTCTAAACTGTAAAGTTCTGTATTAGGCATTGTTGTCCTAAAAATAAAATTACTTTGGATTATTGTGTCTTTCAGTAGTCATTACTCAAGCTTGGCCATTTGGGCTCCAGTGTCAGAATTCAGTGACTAAATTATTCGGTAGGTGTATGTGATGGGCTCCCCACTTCTGAAGAGACAGTTCTCTAAGAAAAGCTTGACCTAAACATGTTGCTAACTTATGGTATTTATCCACTTAAGGAAATACTGTGAGCTTATGCATTATCATCGAGCACTCGCTCACAAGGTAGACCTTTCAGCTGGTGACATCTGTCTTGTTTTCTAGTGTTAATGCTTTAGCCTGTGAGCAGAAAGATGAAATAATGACACAGCTCCAATCAATCAGACGACTGATGAAAGAAAGTGGATTGGATAAATCAGAAAACAAGATGAAAGGTACTTCAGTTTCCAGTAGGATAGATAACTAAGGAGTTTATATTTTAAAAGAATAAACAGATCTTACTATAAAAAATGTTCAGCTCCTGCATCTTAGGGGAAAGGTGTGTAGAGTTAATGTTATTCTGGAGGAGCGCCCTTCTTCTTGTTGGAGGTGTATCTACTTTCAACTTTTTGACACAGCATCATTATTTTTTTTAAGAATAGATGCTAAAAGACATTGAACCAGGATAGACCACGTAGCCACATTCTGCTTTGTTGAAACTGGGCTTCTCTAATATGAGCTCCTGAGCAGTCTGTTCGTATCGGACAACTTTAGTCTGAGGATTCCCAAACAGGAACCTCTGAGGCCATGGGTAACGCTTGCATAATGACATTAAAGAGCAAATTGTGTATTAGTTTCAACTGGAGACTTCCAAGAGGTCCATAGTAGTCCGAGAGAAATCTTAAATGTTAAGAACAGTTCACTAGAAGTTTTTGCATTAGTTGAGTCTTAGTAAAAGAAAGAAAACAAAAAAATACTCTATTTCTAAACTGGGCCTGAAATTTGGAGCCTTTCTAGTAATTTCTGCTTTTGGTTTGATTTTTTTTTTTCGGTGAATTCTAAGATGTCGGCCACATTTGTAATGAGAAACTTGAAGATCTCATTCAGTCATTTGCTGAACATTCTAAAGAAAGAGAAATAGGTCACAGAGAAGATGACAGTAATGACGATTTGCTTGAGGATGTTGATAATGATTACAAAATGGAAGAGCATGAATTATGTGATGAATGTGAAGTACATCAGTTTGAGCCAGATGTGGTAGAAGACCAAGAAATGATAAACAAAGATGCGATTGAATCAGAAGAGATGGGATTGAGGAGACGTAATAGATAGGAATGACACCTGCATATGTAAAACTTTCAAAACCTTATGAATTTTTTTTCTATAATGTTGTATGCACTTTAAACTGTTTTGAATGAAGTTATGTGCACTGCTATATGCTTTAAAAAGAGGCGTGAAATACTGCCTGTGCTTGTATCTGTGACAGTTCTGTATCTGACTTCAGTGGCAGCAGGATTTCACTCAGGATGTTTACATATTATTTTCTATTTATTTTTTTCCTATAAAAATATTTTCCTATAAAAATATTACTCTGTATATAATGCACTGTAATTATATCTGATGCTTCACTAAAATATTAGAATATCTTGCAATTAAAACTGTAAAGTATAGATGTTTCATAAATGTTTTGTTACTAGTAAGCATGGTGCCACTTGAACTGTGACTTTCTTGAATTCATTAAAGAGCATGCACTGATGAATTTAGCTCTTTGTGGAAAACTTTTCTTTAGGGGGGAATGAAAAGCAGTATGGTTTAAGTCTTAAGAGATACATTCATAGTCAAGTTTCTTCATTTGGAGAGAAATTTAGCCACAGACACCACTTTAAAATAATTTCATCAGGGTTTGATGAGGAATGATGTATAGTTTTGTATGTCAATTTAAACCTTAAGGCATTACTCTGAATCACTTAACTAATGTTGGATTGAGAACTGGCTAAAGGACAGAGCTCAGGAGGTTGTGATTAGCAGCGCTGAGTCCAGCTGGAGGCCTGTGACTAGCAGTGTTCCCCAGGGGTCAGTGCTGGTCCCGTCTTGTTCAACATGCTTGTCCACGACCTGGGTGAAGGGACGCAGTGCACCCTCAGCAAGTTTGCTGATGATACAAAACTGGGAGGAGTGGCTGATACACCACAGGTCTGTGCTGCCATTCAGTGAGACCTGGACAGGCTGGAGAGTTGGGCAGAGAGGAACCTAATGAGGTTCAATAAGGGCAAGTGTAGGGTCCTGCACCTGGGGAGGAATAACCCCAGGCACCAGTACAGGCTGGGGGTCGACCTGCTGGAGAGCAGCTCTGTGGAGAAGGACCTGGGAGTCCTGGTGGACAGCAAGTTACCCATGAGCCAGGAGTGCGCCCTTGTGGCCAAGAAGGCAAATGGCATCTAGGGGTGCATTGAGTGTGGCCAGCAGGTCAAGGGAGGTTCTCCTTTGCCCTGGTGAGGCCACATCTGGAGTACTGGGTCCAGTTCTGGACTCCCCAGTTTAAGAGGGACAAGGAACTACTGGAGAAAGTCCAGCAGAGGGCTACAAAGATGATTGGGGGACTGGAGCATCTCTCTTACAAGGAAAGGCTGAGACCTGGGGCTCTTCAGCCTGGAGAAGAGAAGACTAAGAGGGGACCTTATCAATGCTTAGAAATATCTAGAGGGTGGGTGTCAAGAGGATGTGGCCAGGCTTTTTCCAGTGGTGCCCAGAGACGGGACAAGGGGCAATGGGCATAAACTGGAACACAGGAAGTTCCATCTAAACATGAGGAAAAACTTCTTTACTCTGAGGGTGACAGAGCACTGGAACAGGCTGCCCGGGGAGGTTGTGGATTTTCCTTCCCTGCAGATACTCCAAAGCCACCTGGATGCAGTCCTGTGTAACCTGCTGTGGGTGAACCTGCTCTGGCAGGGGGGTTGGACTAGCTGATCTCCAGAGGTCCCTTCCAACCCCTGCCGTTCTGTGATTCTTCCCCAGCTGTCACTGATTAAACTCAGCAGCTGCCTAATAACTGTGTCAAACCCATTAGTACTATATCCCTATTTCATATTTATTTTAACGCAATAGAATCTGGCCTTTTGATTCATTGTAATACACTTTTTCTTAATCAGCAATAACAGATGTATTTCTGTCGTTCAAGAACTGCAGGGCTTGAGGCTTTATGTTTTCGATACATTATGCCAACTTGATAGTGGCTGGTTTAGGTCAGTGTTAAGAAAAGCATTTTCTTCCTTTGCCAGAATAATTTTTGTCCACACCTTTATTTTCTACTAATTATTTATTCACTTACCACACATGCCTATGGAACTGCCACCTTTTAATGACAGGAATTTAACATTAGAGGTAGGTCTGACAGTACGATCCTGTTAAATTTTCTGGTTTATAATTGCATAGCTTTTAAGTAGGCCAGTTATAATGCCTGAACTCTTTTGCCATCTTTTTTTTTTTTTTTCTTACAGGAAAATAACATGTGGGTTTGTTTTTATTGGGGAAATGTACTGTAGTTAAAGGGACCAAAACTATCACTGTGTCGCTCACTGAAACGGAATGAATTGTTCATTCTTGTGTAGAAACATGGTACCTCTTTGGTTCTAAAAACAGATCACAGAGGCTTGGAAGTAGCAGCATCCAGAAATACATCCTTAGCATCAGTGTATTAGTAGTTTTGCAGTGAGTGAGGTTTTGCTAACTTTGGAAAACTGGTTGACCAAAAAGCCAGAGTTTCTCAAGAGGTGGCAGATTTTTCCCCACGATGGAACAGATGAATCAGAATGGGTACTGGGACACAGTTTGATTTTTAGAAATAACTGACGTAGGTCTGATCATTCAGGACAACTGGGACTGTTCAAAGAATTCATAATTGCATAGAGGCTATCCTCTGAGGTGACTAATAAGCCTAAAGTGAACTAAAACTAATTTCAAAGCCTTTGACAAGAGGGGATGAAGGAATGGGAGCCAGGCGTGCTGCCCCGCCATGGCGTTTTCTGTTGGTGGCTCCATTGCTGGCTCCGCTGTCTGTGAGAGGTGCTGTGGGTGCAGGTCAGTGTCGCTGCCACTGTTGCTGGTAGAATCACAGAATCATTCAGGTTGGAAAAGACCTTTGAGATGATCAAGGCCAACCATCAACCCTACTCTACCAAGTACACCCCTAGACCGTATCTCCAAGCACCACATCTAAATGACCTTTAAACACATTAAGGGATGGTGACTCAACCACCGCCCTGGGCAGCCTATTCCAATGTCTGACAACCCTTTCAGTGAAAATTTTTTTCCTACTGTCTAGCCTAAACCCGCCATGGTGCAGCTTGAGTCCCTTCCCTCTTGTTCTATCATTAATTACCTGTGAGAAGAGACCAGCACCTACCTCTCTACAATGCCCTCTCAGGTAGTTGTAGAGAGCAATAAGGTCTCCCCTCAGCCTCCTTTTCTTAACACTAAACAGCCCCAGTTCCCTCAGCCGCTCTTCATAAGACTTATTCTCCAGGCCCTTCACCAGCTTTGTTGCCCTTCTCTGCACTCTCTCCAGCACCTCAATGTCTTTCTTGTATTGAAGTGCTCAAAACTGAACACGGTACTCGAGGTGTGGCCTCACCAGTGCTGAGTACGGGGGACAATCACCTCCCTGCTCCTGCTGGCCACACTATTCCTAATTCAGGCCAGGATGCCATTGGCTTTTTGGCCACCTGGGCACACTGCTGACTCTTCTTACCTGCAGGATTTCTCGGCCTTGGGCAGCGTTTGAACCACCGGTGCCGTGGCTTTCACGTTCACTTGTCTTCAGGCGCTGTTGCTACTTGAAGCTTTTGTCCATAAGGCTTTGAGCTACTTGGGGGCGATCGCTGTACCTCTGACCCAGGGCTACGGACGTTCACCGTGAGCCCTCTGGCTGCTGTTTTGACGTCTCTGGCTTCAGCCGCCTGGGTTTGCCGAGGACAGCAATCTGTGCAACGCCCGCCTGCCCGGCTTCCTACCGGGCGGCTGGGGGGGACTCGGGAGGGTCGGGGAACCCGCCCTCCCCGCTCGGCTGAGGTGGTGCCTTGCGAAGCCGCCGTGCGAAGCCGCCGTGCAAAGCCCGGCTCAGATTGGCCCCTCCGCGCTGCTGTACCCGCCAGGGCCCCGCGGCGGCCGGAGGCGGGGGCGGTGCGGCGGTGCGCGGGCAGGTAGGGCCGGGGCGGGGGACGCTCCGGCCCCTCGGGTGGCGGCCGGGCGGGGCTGGTGGCTACGAGGGCCGCGGCGGAGGGCGCTGGGCGGGCCGGGGCGGCGGGGCGCTGCTACCTTGGAGAGGCACAGAGGGCGGGCGGGCCCTTTCCGTCAGCCCTGCGCGGCCCGTCGGTGAGACCCCCCCCCCCGCCGGTGAGACCCCTCCGGGGCCCGGCCGGCGCCGCGCCCTGCGCTGTCGGGGCCCCCAGGCCTTTTCTGGGCACCTCCCGAGTGCCCTCCCGGGAAAATACGGCGTTTCCGTGGAGCCGTCTGAGCCCATAATGTTTGTTTCTCCCCTTGCAGCATTGTTGTTGGTGATAAGAGTTGCTTTGGCGTGTTAACGCTTAAATGCAACTTCGCTCTCGTCCCCCTGTACCTCCAGCTGGAGGACACTGCGTTTCAGTAAGAGGCCTGAGGCCCTCTGGAGGTAGGGGCTGCTTGTTCCCGTGCCCAGAGGAAGGGGCTGTGGCTGGAAGGCCGCCCTGTGGGCGAGGGGCTGTGGCCGTCTCGGAGGAGGCCTTGCAGCCGTGCTTCTGCTCGGTAAAGGAAAGGGTACTTGGGAGTTCAGACCGCCTCAGTAGGTAGAAACAGGGTCAGATTTTGTGGTTGGCCAGTTGAAAATGGAGTGTCTGGATTTTGGGAAGTAAATGATAGGCTTTTGGTTCAAAACTGGCTGGGTGGAAGGGGAAGCCAGCAGAGCAGGAGAGAGCGTGCTGTTAAAAGGTGGCTCTGGAGCTCCTGGAGGCCGGCTGTGCTCCAGGGAGGGCCCTTGTGTCTTCCTGAAAATACCTCGTCCCAGGGCATGGTGCAGTTGAGAACCAGGCAGGAGCTCTAAGAGAAGAGTGAAAAGTGTTTGATGTTATCCATGGATAGCAAACTGGTAATACTGGTATGAGAAGGTATCGAGAAATGTAAGGGAAAGAGGGAGTTAAACTTGAGCCAAAGATGCAAATTTGAACAGGAATCTGGTTAAGCATTAGTAAGGAAAGACTGAAATTAATAGGTGGTAAAAAAGGGAAGCCAGCAACGTTTCATAGCTTGCTGCAGACTGTACCCAAGTTGTTGGTGATAGACACATTCTTTTTAATGCAATGTTTTTTTGCAGAAGTACTTATATAAAAAATACTTTATTTTTTCAATAGCCCTTTTGTTTTTCAGTTTATTCTGAAAGCTGTCATTGAATTTGCATGGATTTGGAAGTTAAAGGAGTTGCTGCATCCCTTGGAAGGCAGGCTCAGCTGTCATCAAGGGGGAATAAACGTCAGGTACGTTAACAGGAGGCTGATGGTTACTTTCCTTCCTTTGACATTTTAACAAATATTTTAATTGTACTTCAGAAGGTTCTTAGCTTGAGGTTATAATCACAGAATCACAGAATAATGTGTTCTGTAGAGAAGGGAACTTTTAAAGAAATTAATTTTGTCAGAAAGTGGTAGTTTGGTGTGACAGCTTCTCAAATGAAGGTGAGAATTTCCAGTAAAAACAGCTGTCCTAATATAACTGATATTCTGAGTGCTTAACTGGGATGTGGAGAATTTGGGAACAAACTAGTGCTTGCAATTAAGAGCAACAGAGGCTTGAACCTGTACTGTGTGCTGTCTCAGGCTGCTGGTGAAACTGATGTGTCTGTGATTTTGTTTTGCAAGACAGCAATAAAGTAAAGCAACCCCCAAAACATAATTTCAAAAGTCATGATTTCAGATTGATGTGTAAAATGAATCTAGGTGTTCTGCATTCAGTCTGAAGGGGAGTTTTGTTATCCAGGTATTCCTAATTGTCTACGCTTTGAGATAAGCTAAGTGTGCAACCCTCGCAAGGTCACTGTAGCAGAAACTTTCAGGCTAACTTTTGAAAGTCTGATCAGTACAAATACGATCTTGGATTCTGAGGGCTGTTGTTTTTATTATAGCTAAGGTAAATATTAATATTGTTACTAACAGTTGATTTTTCTCACAGATACTGTGTACTTTATGTCCATGAAGTAAAGTTAATTGGTAATCTTCCTTCAGCCCCCAAGCACCCATTTAACTTCCTCGTTTGTTGCATGACCCCATTGGGAATTCTTGGAGTTTGACTGCCAAGTTGCTGTTTTCCTTTTTTGTTTGATTTGGAATTAAAAAGGGCCTTTTATAAACGATATCACATCGATGTTATAATGTTACCTTTTAACCAGTATTTTGAGAATTAAATACCTGTGTACAAGAAGAACTTTTAGGACATTTAGTGTAGGTTGTAAAAGAAAACAAATGTCAATTTTTCTCTAATCACTCATCCCTTTTTTACATTCTCTTTCCTGTGCACCTCAGTTTCCAAATTCTTCTTCAAAATGTGATTCTTCGTGGCTTGCAAAAATAAATCGTAGATGAAAATTATGTTATAACTATGTGCTTCACGCCGTAACTGGACAGCCTTCAGGATGATTTTTGTTTGCTTTCTTCCTGATTTGATGACTTCTGGAAAAGGTGTTACATTAGGACTTTAACATCTAGAATGTGGTGTGTTCTTCACCTTATCACAGTTGAAATGGTACAAAAAAATTATATACTTGTGATTAAATGCATTGCATTTAGTCTTAAGAATAAGACTAAATTGTGCTAGATCTCTTAACGGTTTTTTACATACTTGACCACAAGGTGGTGGTATTTATTATGTGCGACCTTACTGGAGAGAAACTGAATTTTTTAAAAACCTGAATACCCGATTTTGAAGGCTTTAGAGGGTAGTGTTGCTGAACTGTGAACTACTTTTTCAGGAGCAGGCTATCAGGGTGTGTGGCAAGAAAGGAGTTATAGTTTTGTGACAGCTCTCAAATTGTGAAAGGTCTTGGGCCACCACTGGAAATAGGATGTTGGCTTTTTGTTCAGGCTGTGGTGCTGAGACCTCTGAGCTGAAGAGTGTGAAAACAAAGATGCTGGCCCTGGTTCAGAACATCCCTGAACCACACTTTTTTTCAGATTGGGAGGCCATTTGGGGGAATTGTTACTATGTGCTTGCCCCAGTCAAACAGTCTTCCCTAGAGATTTGCTGTTGGCTGTTTTCAGAAAGCCGTAGTGGGGTAGATGGAGCTTTGGCTGGAGTCTTTGCTTCCTGCCATGTTCTTGCTCAGTTGAGTTTGGAGATCTGTGTGATACACAGCCATGCAAAATAAACAGTGCGAGTACAGAAGCTGCCTAGTCATCACTGTGTGCTGCCATGCTAAAGCTGAGATGAAACAGTTACACGAAATACCAGGGCTGATTCAGGGTCAGAGCTAGCTCCGTGTGAGCCAGCTGGCTGTTGGTATTGTGGCTTTGGTTTAAGGGTTGGCTGAGGGGTTGGTTCCCAACCAACAGGGACAATGTGACCTAAAACCTTGTGAACAGTGATGTACAAAGTCTCAGGAATGTGGATTATTTTTGATGCATTATTAGTAGCTGATGTGGATACTATCTGGATTCTTAATGACTGGAAATATTTCTGTCATGATGAATATTCAGTCTTTTAGTCTTACGATCTGTAAGAATCAACTTACAGTGATAAGGTTTTGTTTTGTTAGTAGCATCTCAGTCAAATATGTCAGGCAGATACTTTGAGGCACTGATTTTAAGTATTGCAGGGGCAGTTGAAAGGGAGAACTATGTATTTTAGTCCTGATCCCTGTAGGTATGTAATAATATGTCATTCTTTTAGGGCTGGAGACCAGATACATGGGCTACTCATGGTCCTCGCCCACCAGAGTAAGTCTGCTTCTGTTTCTGATCAATTTGTTTAATTGTGCATTATTAACACAGTGCATTTGCATTTGTGTTGATATGCAACTCAGTGTTCCATGAAATTTATCATCATAGGTTTGTTTTCTATGATTTATATTTAGAGTAGAATATTTGATGCATTATTTACATTGGAATTAAGTTGATTTACATTTGGTTGAGCTTAACGGTAGACTTGTACTCAGAGCTTTCATATTTATACCTGGTCTTTCTTGAATATTTTTAATATAGTAGTCTGCAAAAGGAGAGAAACATTTTTTAGCTATTGGCCTTCTTTGCAGGTATTACAGTAAAATTATAGAGAAACTGTTGTGAAGGGTTTTTACAAGAAATGGGAAATTTTGTACAGTGCTTGTGAAAATTAAACCTTATAATGACTTGGGCAGATAAGCAACATTTGCTATTTCAAGAACCATAGTTTAGGTTTTTTTGTTTACTGAAATGCCTTACAGCCAGTGTATCTTTCCACATTATTTTACAAGTATGATGACTGTGACCTTGTATTGTTCATATCAGTCAAAGAACTTAAATTTCTGTGTACTGTCAGTCATTCTTTAATGAAAAAAGACTGGAAATTAAGAAATTCTTTTATTCCAAGAAAAAAGTCGTGTTATAATGGGCTTGTTTGGAAACGCTGGTCATAAAATATAAAAAATGTGGATCATGGGGCTCCAGAGTATACCTGGAGTAAAGGCTGAAGGCACAGAGATGCTTTGATGAGTTGGAGATGTTTTAATTTCTTTAAGCAGAATAAAATACTAAAGTATAGTCTGCTTCCACTGTGTTAACCTTCCAAAAAGTTTGCATCTCAAGGAGCTATTGCTTCCCTGTTGCTTCTCTGGCAACTGATTATAGAGGGATGTTGACACAGACCTGCTGTAGAAGATAGGCGTAAGGAATCCCTGATTTATGATCTTGTTGCAGCAGCTCCTGTTGTGAAAAGAAGCCAGGATGAGCTTGCTGGAAGCCAAGAAGGGCCTTGTGGGGGCCCTTCATGGCTGCCAGGGTACTCTGCAGCTGGGGAAGAGGAAAAGCTCAGTGGCTAGTTCCTGAGCTGAAGCAAGAGGGCTAATAAGGATTTGCCAAGTAGCCCATCTCCAGTTGTGGTGAAACTATTCATAGTAGTGAAATTTTGGTGAAGGAACTAATAATAATAAATAATAGTTTGCTTTTACTGTAATGGAAAAATAAGATAGCATATTGCTATTAAAATAACTTTACATTCCTGTAGGGTGCCATGCCTAGACCTAGGGAGGCTGGGAGATTCTGATGAAGAGGTAATTATAAATTAGTTCTGTCTTGAATAGTTTTTAGAATTCATGTGTTGCAGGAGTTTATAAAAATATCACTCCTGCTATGAAACAAGGCCAAGTGCAGGGTCCTGCAGCTGGGCCAGGGCAACTGCTGGCATCAGTGCAGGCTGGGAGAAGACATGCTAGAGAGCAGCCCTGTGGAAAAAGACTTGGGGGTACTGGTGGATGAAAAGCTGGACATGAGCCACCAGTGGGCAATTGCAGCCCAGAAGGCGAATTGCATCCTGGGCCTCATCAAAAGAAGTGTGGCCAGGAGATCGAGGGAGGTGATTCTGCCCCTCTACACTGCCTTGGTGAGACCCCACCTGGAGTTCTGTGTCCAGCTCTGGAGCCCCCAATACAAGAAGGATGTAGACCTGTTGGAGCGTGTCCAGAGGAGGGCCACAAAAATGACCAGGGATCTGGAGAACCTCTCCTATGAAGACAGGCTGAGAGAGTTGGGGTTGTTCAGCCTGGAGAAGAGAAGGTTCCGGGGGGACCTTATAGCAGCCTTCCAATATCTGCAGGTGCCCTATAAGAAGGCAGGGGAAGAACTGTTCACAAGGGTTGGTAGCAACTGGATGAAGGGTGGTGGTTTTAAGCTAGAAAAGGGTAGATTTAGGTTGGACATTAGGAAAAAGTTCTTTAATATGAGGGTGGTGGATCACTGGAACAGGTTGCCCAGAGAGGCAGTGGAAGCCCCATCCCTGGGGACATTCAAGGTCAGGCTTGATGGGGTGCTGAGCAAGCTGTCCTAGTTAGAGATGTCCCTGCTTATTGGACGAGATGAGCTTTAGAGGTCTCTTCCAACCCAATACATTTTCTGATTCTATGAATTATGATTGCTTGTCCTTTTTTTATTTTATTTTTTTTTCTTCTGTAATTTTAGGATGGGGACTCTTACATACCATACAGTGGAAGTTATCCTCACACGTGCCCTCTGGATTCATCTTCAGATTGCAGAATGTCATTAGAAACGCCATATGCACAGCATCATCGGGCTCAACAGGTCAGTCTGTTGCTACAAATGTCTTTAAAATATGCACCTTTAGCTATAATTTAGAAAAGCATACTTAGCTTTAAAATTCAAGTTCTGTTTTTTTGTTTAGTTAAATTCCTATCTCCAAGTGCTGTTGGTCCAAAATATTTTTGGCAAACTACTTTTTACTGAGAAGCCTCTAGAATATTTCAAAAATCCTGTTTTCTTATATACTTTAGCTCTTTGTTGGTTGATACACTCATCCTTTTCATTGTACTAATTTTTGAAGAGCTATATTAATAGCTAGCTTTATTAACAAAAATGTGATACTTTTGAGATAGCCTGTAACTTTGGTTTATCTTTCTAAAAAAGTGAAACTTACAAAAATAATAAAGATAAGATCGGTAGTAGTCAGTAATTGTATGATTGAGGACAAAACCCAAGTTTACAAACAGTAAGTACAATTTCTGTGGAAGAATAGTTACTTTTGGTGAAAAGGATACTTCTGGAGTTACATGCAGCCATTTCGTAGGGTTTTTCTTCAGTCTCTTGTCTTTAAAACACAGCTGTGACGTTAACTTTGGAATTATGTTCCATTTGTCAGAGCATTTATTGTTAAAATTTCCTAATCACATATCAGCGTTGTTTTCCTCTGGATGTCTGAGAAACTTAATCACCACTAATCTTAGGTGCTTTAAAAGGAAAATCAGTAGTCCAGATGCTAACAGTCTTGTTTGCAGTACAGTACAGCTCTGTTCAGGATCAATATCCACTATAACAATTTTAGGAATTAATTTAATTACTCAGTTATTACAGTTCTCTGAATGCAGGAGAAGTTTTCCTTTGAACTCTTATGTCTGAATTAAATTTGAACAAATGAATGTGACAATTTTTATTTGATCATGACACATATTTAATTTCTCTTTTCCTTTCGTTTAAACAGGTGTCTAGAAAATTTTGTCAGAAGAAAACAGAGGTAAAATAGATGAAAAAATATATACCAACAAAATAACGTTAGCAATTCAGTAGTAGACTACTATAGTATATGGTCTGAAAATGTAATATGTTTAAACTTCTTTTGTGTGACAGGAACTAGCTTATTGGAGAGACTATTTTTAATCTGCTGTCATTCTGTTAATATTTTGAGTGTTTCAAATATGATAATTAAGGGGAAGATGCTGAAGTACTGCAAACAGGAGTCTTCTGGTTTTAGTCCTATATATTTGAGAGATTAGATATCTAGAGCTTTAAATTCATTCAGGAAGAGTGCTACCTACATGATTATTTTCTGTCATAATCGTGCATCACACATAATCATAATAAAAATCTTACTAGTAGTAGTACATTTTTATTTGGTTAGGATGCAGGAAATATCAAGAGGTAACATCAATGTTACCTGTTTTTGGAAGAACTGGAAAATATACTGTTTAAAAATCTATTATTAAAAAAAAATATTTAACTTATGTCAACCTAAGAAATACTCTAATGAGTGTGTTTAAAACAGAAGTGTAGCTAGAGAGGAAAAACAATTATTAATTAATTTGTACATAACCTGTGCCCCTTGAAACAAATAATATAGCAACTTGTAGGGCAAGACTCCAGATCGGCTGGAGCTCAAGGTGGGTCTGCCAAGATCATAATTTTATGTGTTTCCCTATATAACCAAATGGTTTCTCAGCTTGAAAAAAATATTACATTTAAATAAAACCTGAAATGGTTAAGTGTGGTTTTGTTATGTTTTTTTTTTTTTTTTAAATGATGGACTAAGAATGTACTACTCGGAATATCTACATGCCCAACATGGGTATTTATGCACGTCTTAAGATGTAACTGTAAACATGTAACTATGGATAGGTTATTTTCTTCTGTACTGCATTCTAAGTGTGCAGTGCAAGCATACTAGAGTTGCTATGCTCTCTTTAGGTCTGGATGTCTATGATTTTACCACTTGCTTTACCATTTTTTTAAAATATAAAGTTCATACACGTAATTCTGTCTAGCTCTGGGAAGGCTAACGGGAGGTTGGTATGGCTTTGTCTGTTTCTCAGGGGCTTTCTGCCTTTCTTCTCTGCTCTATCTCTTGTTGCTTCCTTCGTGCCTTCATTATGTCTTAAATACATTCCTGCACATTCAGCACTTCAGTATCTTCTGTTCACTTACCCTCTTTTGCTCTCCTTCTCTCTGTGTCTTTTTGCCTGATGGTTCTTTCCCCCCCCCCCCCTTCTTTTTTGTGAAGAAGATTTTCAAGCAGTTCTAAAATATTGTAATGTATTCCTCTGAGCAGCCTTTATTTCTGCATTGCTTGCTTCTGGGGCCTTGACTGAGCATTCCTTTAGCAAGATATATTCCAGCTTCTTCAATAACAGACTGTGTAAGTAAATCTTCCCAAAATAGGTCACTTTTGGAAGAATAATTTAAATATAGTCGTATCATTCAGGTATTAACCACTGAAGGGATGTGGATCCTCTTTTGAAAGAGAAAGCTGCCCTTTCAAGAACATAAATCTTTTGGGGTTTTGAGTCTAGAACAGGACTGTTAACACTGCTGTTGCAAGATGAGATGTGTCCAGTTGAGATGCTAGATAAGGCCATCTTAGTTTTGTTATCATTGAAGGAATATCACTTAAACATTGAAGTTATTCAGGGAGAGAAAGGAGAATGAAGTCTTGGCCTTCTGTCGTTGCTGCTGTTTCTACACATCCGGCCTCCATTGTGTAGAGCACTGAAATGGATGTAAGGAGGGTACTTAGCCTTTTCAGCTGATGTTGTTCTAAGGTAGGGGGTCCCATTACTAATACTCATCTGCCATCCGAGAATATTAGAACTTCTGATTGAAAAAAACACAACAGTCCATTTTGAGCTGTCCAAAATCAAATGTTAGAATTCCCATTTTAGTGATCTGTAACATTATCTGATAGGTCAGAACCATTGAATCATGGCTTCTCTCTTTAAAAGTGATCTAAAACCATTTGGCTTTTTTAGATTAAAAAAGGTCAAAATATGAAGAACTCAATGAAAATTAAGTCTGAATATGCTGTCATACTTGCATTTTTCTCAATGTGAAGCATAGTGTCAAGAATTTTCCGAAGTTATACTGGATGGGAATTACAATGATGCTGTTCTCATTCAATAGATAAGCCAGAGGCTTTTATATTGATTACTCTTTGCTTTAGCATTCTGTTTTGGAGCAGAAGACAATACCAGAAAATCTGCCATCCCCAACAGACAGATATAAACTGAAGTATCGTCAGTATGAAGCAGATATGAAGGAAGAATATAAGCAGTGTTGTCAGAGAATTGCAGAAAAGAAGAAAAACCACCTCCAGTGTCTAGAAGCTTCAATAAAGGTAGCTGGCAAAGAAGTAATTGCATTTTTAATTAGCAAGTATACATTGGTATTTCATTACAGTGTTTGGAGAGGTTTGCATGTGTGTGTAATTAATTTCTTCCATGTTTTTATTGCAAAGAAATAAAAACGTGTAATTTCAGCACAGGAAGCTTGTTTCAGTTGTTCTAGAGCAAGAAACTGAGGTGCTCTGAGAATCTTAAGTATGCTTGTATTCTCTGGTAAGAAATGTAACATTTGCCCTCATAGTGCACCTTGAGCTTGAACATGAAGATTTACATGATTGATAGGGAAGAGTTTGCAGCCTAAGAAGATGGGAGACAGCGGGAAGATCTTGCTGAAATATTACTTCCAAATACAGAAATGCATTCGAGTTTTTTTTATTTTTAAATATAGAAGTATATTAATTATTATTCTATTAAATTATGACTATATAGGACTTAAAAAGGAGAAATGAAAGATATAATGTATATTTTAGAGAATTACTAACACTGAAAATGGAAAGGAATATAGGGTTAAAATAACGAGAGATACTATCTGTACTTTTTGCTTTGACATTGGATAAGATCCAGTATAGTTGGACCGCAAAGCTGTGTTAATTCTGCCAGGTTTCTTGTGTTTTTAAATTAGAACTAAGATGCAAACAAGGGAAGATCAGTGGAGAGAAGCTGGAAAACAGAGGGGTGGAAAAACCCAACTTTCCTTTTGTTGTGGAAGAGATAGTGAAGAAGGGTGGCTGTACAGAGCAAGATACCTCATTGTAGGTGTAAGGAAACATGAAACAAAAGTAAGCAACAGCTGTGAGGAGTGGTTGAATGCTAGACTGTGCTGAGGGTAGATGACCATTAAGAATCTTAATGAAAAGTTAAGTAAGTATGCAGATATTTGAGGGAACTTAGTGTGCTCATTGCTTTTTAGAGAAAAGGGTTGTGATGAATGAGTTTACTGATTTTACTTGCTTAATGTTCAGTAGAATGAAAAGGGAAGGTCTTACACAAGATGAAGAGTATGTTTCTCATGTTGTTACTGTTTCACACATATTGTTGATAGTTTTAAATGGGCTTTCTCCTCTTACAGTCACCTTTCTAGTATTCAGATAAAACTTCAAGAAACTGCAAGTACCTATAAGTAAACATTCTGTGAATAAAACTTGAGTAAAAAAAACAGTTGTGTTATTTTGTGAAGTTTAGTTTTATGTTTGGTCGCAGTTAAGATTTTCAGTTCGGGGGATTTGTTGTAATATGCCACTCTTATGTACCAGTGTGACACGTCATCTGTTTTGCAAGGAGTGACTCCTTTATATGTGCTGTACTGCAAGCCCATCAAAAGGGTATTTACAGGAACAGCCAAGTTAATCTGAAACTGAAGAAGTAGGTGACAAGTGTATACTGGGAGAGAAAAAGGAAGATTGGCTTACTTTGGTGATTTTGTGTTCCAGAAAGATACTTGCTAAGCGCTAGAAGCCATTTGTGTCCATTCTTGTGACAGATTTTAATATAATGTCTATCAGAACAATTTTCTGTGTTAGATATTATCAGTACCTCATTAAATTAATAAATCAAAACCTCTTTAGATTTCAAAGTACTTATTACTTTATCTGATTAGTGGAATTTTTCTTCTCTGAACAGAAGCTGCCCCTAGAGGAGCATAGCTAACAAAACCTACTTTCTGGATTTCTTTCCTTCCTTCCTGACTAATGTAAACACAGTCTCCTTTGTCAGTTTTCTTCATATCATCCATGTAGGAGATATTTCTGTAATACCTTCAGACTGATTTACAAGTCTGTTAGACATATTTAAGCAGTATGCTTTGGCTTTTCTGACTGTATTTAACTTCTTTGCTGATCAAAAAGCAGCATTTTTGCAATGGTGAACTTTGACCTATATACATAATGGCAAATCCACCGCTTTCTATTGACTGTTCTTGAGCAGAACAGAAAAAGGATGAGTTCTTGTCTTCTTTAGAGAGGTACTAACAGCCTACCTTCTCTGACTTGCTGCTGATTTTTCAGAAAGCTTGTAGGAACACAGTATTTTTGAGTTTGTGGTGTTTTTTTTTTATTTCAATATGGTTGAAATCTGATAAGTATTCAAAAGATAAAAGGAAAGACTAGAGAGCAAGATTTGTAAGTTCAGTTTCTCTAGAAAGCTAGGCTTAAGAAAATTGTTTGCTTTTTCTAATTAGCATGAAGTGGAAGAAGTAGACATTTTAAAAAATGAAGAAAGAAAAGTGCTTTTAAAAGTTGAAGAAACTGGGTTTGTTTGTTTGTTTGTTTTTCTTACAATTAATTCAATTTGATTTATGAAAAGAATGTATTTTTGTGTAGGGTACACAGCTTGAAGATGGACATAGTGATGGTCTTACAGCTCTTGATGAGAAAGCTCTCCTGCAACAGTGCTACACAAGCAAGCCCTATAATATGCAGCACAATATAAGGAAATCAGAAGCTGTAAGTATTTTGGCTGGTATTATGCTGTTAGTTGTCTAGACTTGTAGAATGACTTCCCAGATGTTCAACAGAAGTTAGACCTTTGGTGATTTTGTCCTGGTATGTAATTGCACCCATTGAGATCACAGGAGTTTAAACATTTGTTTCGACTGAGGGACTGAACTGAGCCATCCAGTGAGCATTTTTTTTTCATGTTATCTGCAATGTCTATATTTTATGCAGTAATACAAATTATGAATAATAATTACAAATATATGCATACAACTAAGATTAACTGAGTGAGTTGATGAACCCGGGTATAGTGTTACATTTCCTCTGGTCTGTAGCTTCCACCTGAGCCTGTATTCCATAATCCATGGATTCCGTGATTCCATCAGCTCTTACTCTGACTTGTTTCTAGAGTAAACAGGCTGTTTTCCCTTTTTAACCCCTGGAATGAGGTATACGGTGAGAACTGGCTTTGTAAGCTGTATGGGCTCTGCTGCTGGTATGAGATCAGGTCAGCCACGGCTTTGGCTGGGGCTTCAAGCTCCAAGGATGGAGCTTCTACAGCATCTCAGGCAACATCTTTCTGTGATACACTACTCTCCTTGTGAAGAAGTACTTCCTATTATCCATACCAAGCCTCCCAAGGCTCAGTGTGTAACCTTTGCCTCCTGTGACACTGTTGGCCACTGTCAAAAAAAGTTTGGTTCTGTCTTCTTTGTAACTTCCCTTTGGTTGTAGGACGTTTTCATAATGCGTCATAGTTGCTGCTTCTGCAGACTGAACAGACTCAAGCTCCCTTAACCTCTCCTTTCAGTTGCTTTGGCTCCAGTCCTCTGTCAAATCCCTTCCATGTTCTTGTCATCCCTATTGATCTAGGGAAGGAGGAAGCCTCGAAAACTGGAAACAAGTGTGATCTCACAAGCATGTGTACAGGGGAATTAAAACTTTTCTTATATACACATACCAAATATGTTTCTTTAATTTTTTATGTCGACATGATTTTTGCTCTTCTTAGGACTGAACAATAGGAGCCTTGGCCATCTAAGGCTAATACTTGAATTCAGGATTATTTACAATGATGAAGAACCTTGAGGTTTGATATTGCATGATTCAGTACTTGCATATATATAGTGTTGGCTTTCATAATTGGTTTTTGGAGGTATTGTTGAATGGAGTTAGCATCCTAACTTTCTCGTGGACTAGTAAGCCATGAGATATTTTATGAGATTGTAAAAGTAGTAATTTTTTTTTTTTGCTAATCACTATGCACTGAATTTTGCATCATTGCAAACGTTTATTTGACTTCTAGTCTCATCAAAGTGAATGTGGATGTTGCACTACTGAGGTCACTTCACTTTCATTATAAGAAAATCTTTTCAGAAAGTACTTTTATGAAGAACTTGAAGAACCTCCTGTTTGTTATTTTTCGAATAAATTTTAAAATCTGACTATAGGTGAAGATAATGGAAAAAAAAAAAATTGAAGTATCATTAGAGTAACTAGTGAATGCTAAATCAAATAAGCTGAAAACACTGAGGAAGGGAGCCATGCCGGACCACAAAATAACAGGGACGCTGCATCTGGCATGCTTTAAAAGGAAGCCAGCAGGTGACTGAGCAAGGTGTCACTGGGACCTCTAGAAGCTGTCACGGTTTGAGGCTGGGCCAGCTACTAACAAATGACCGACGGTCTCTACTAACCCCTCTCCCCTCCCAAAAGGGAAAAGGAGAGAGAACAAGGGAGAGAGACTTTACGGTTTGGAAAAGAAAACTAAACCAGCTTTAATGAAACAATAACAGTAAAAGAAAATATAATAATAAGGAAATAATGAAATATATACATTATGTACAAATACATACAAAACCAATACCGAACCCAACTCCCCCCACCCTGGTGACAATACGTCACCACCACGCTGCAGGGCTGGCACTTGGGCAGTCCCAAGCTGGACTCGGCAGCAGGCAGGAATGGGATGCAGGAGCTGGACTCAGGCACTGGATTCAGGGATGCACGGATTGGGATTGACGACAGAAGAACAGACAGAGTCCTCCTCAGGTGTTGGCCATGGAAGAAGAGAGATTGACCCTCGTGATCTCTCAGCTTTATACTGAATATGATGTACACGGGATGGAATACTCTGTTGGTCAGGTTCGGGTCACCTGTCCGGTTCGCTCCTCCCTGCAGGTGTGACCTTTTACGTGTTTGTGACCTTTTTCACTCCCGGCACCCCAACACGGAGTATGAAATTTAGCCGTGACCTTGGTCACTACAAGAACAAGTATAAGCAAGGGCCTCTCTGCCTCCCATTCCTTGGTACTGACTATAAACATCAGGCCTTATCACTGCTAGGAGCAGTCACTATCTGGAAAAACATGCTGCTGTTTCAGAAAGTGCTGTTAGTTAGAGGAGACTTAACTGAGAAGTTAAAGCACTAAACCAGAATTGGTTCTGGTTTAGCCCAAACCAGGACAGAAGCCCTTTTGTTATTGATTAACACTCACAGTTGCATAGGCTGGCTGTCTCTTTCTAGGAGCATCACTTAGGTTCTCTCAGGTTCAAGCTTCTGGTAGTGGAAGGAATAATGGAAAAAATCAGTAGTAGTAGCTGCATACATATTCATTACATTGGGTATACGTTGCCTCAGTTGTTGGCATTTGATTTTGAGGTGCTTGAAAAATTTCCTTAAGAATACACAATGTTAACGTTTCCTTTTACTGTAATCATTACCAAAAACTCTAAAGTAGAACTTATCTTAATTTTTGTGTAATTTGGGATGAAACTTCCCTTATTCAAGACAGCTTATAGTACATGTGTGATTGCCAATAGATGCTATGTAAAATAAAATTAGGTTTTTTTGGAAGAAGGTTCATTTTCTCTGAGTAATCATGTTTTGTGAACAAGAGTTACTACTTTTTAACTAGTGAGAGCTGCTGCAAGTTAAATGTTTGCCTCAGCGATTTTGTAAATTCATAGAATCATAGAATAGTTTGGGCTGAAAGGGAACTTTAAAGGTCATGTAGTCCAACCCCCCGTGTAGTGAGCAGGGACATCTTTACCTAGATAAGGTTGCTCAAAGCCCCATCTAATCTGACCTTGAATGTTTCCAGGGATGGGGCTTCTACCACCTCTCTGGGCAGCCTGTTCCAGTGTTTTACCACTGTCATTGTAAAAAATTTCTTCCTTCTATCTAGTCTGAATCTGTCTCCCTTTCGTTTAAAACCATTACGCCTTGTGCTATCACAACAGGCTCTGCTAAAAAGATTGCCCACATCTTTCTTATAGGCACCCTTTAAGTACTGGAAGGCTGCAATGAGCCTCCTCTCCAGGCTGGAAAACCCCAGGTCTCTCAGCCTTTCCTCATAGAAGAGGTGATCCAGCCCCCTGATCATCTTTGTGGCCTCCTCTGGACTTGCTCCAAGAGGTCCATGTCTTTCTTATGCTGAGCTTCATAGCAGAGCTTTTGTCTAAGAACTGAATGGAAGATGTTCCATGGAAGAGTACATTTAGTGACCTGGTATTCAATTGAAATTCAAGGTGTAAGGTTTGTTTTTTTACAATTGGACTCTTTTCAGCGTGCCAGCTGGTTTGGCTTTATAAGCTGGGGTCCATGGAATATGTTGTTTTAACAAACACTGCTCTGTATTATCACTGTGTCCTCCTTTATAGAATGCTTTTTAATACATCTGTTGGGACAGTTAATGGGCAAAGATTCAGTAAGTTGGAATAAAGCACCTGTAGTTCTGTTAGGTGCAAAAATGAAACATGAAAGCAAACTAAAAAACTCACTGTCTCCTGTAGTTCAGAAATCTCTTAATGCTTAAAATTAATTCAGAATAAACTCCAGCTGGTCTGGTGTTACCTTATTTGTTTGGGGTTTTTTTGGTTTGGTTTTTCTTGGCTAGTGCTAATCAGTATTTACTTGAAGGTTGTGAATTAGACCCATAACATCTCTGTGCAATTAGGGATTTTCTCTTACGCTTATGTGGTGTCTGGGAACCAACTTCCAGTTCTTCTTCAGCCATGGTAAGGTTTGATCTATCTAGAATTGGGTTTGCACACAAGAATTGTGTGGAAAAAATAACAAATCAGAAAAATATCTTAATTCTTCAGTTTCAGAATACCTACAGAATTGTCAAAAAGGTTGAATAAAGACCCTCAGTAATAATCTCTGTTTTCCCATATATAAAATTTTTTTTGGGGGGAAAAAAGTTCAGAAATCTGGAAGATAAAACAAAGTGAGATGCTGAGGCCTGGTTGTTGCCAGTGGCCTCCATGCTGTCCTGGGGCATCCTCTTGTGCTTTGGTTTCTCTTTCAGTGAAACCAATGATGATCAATGCCTGAGCACTTTACAGTGAATGGCACAAGGTTATGGTTCAGTGTTACTCTAATAAACATAATAATAAGATCATGTTAAGTCCCCTTCTGCCTTAAGGTGATCTTTCCTGAAAGATTTTTCAGATTGGCCTGTCTCAGCAGAAAATTATTGTGGCATGCAGCAAATAAAAATTGTGCATTGAGACTAAGTCTTAAAAAGAATTTTTTTTGACTAAATATTGCTGGAGGTAAAAATTCATTCTCTGAGTTGGAATCTGTGTCAACCATGAAACCTGGAATAGTGCGAGTTTCCTCAGGGCGTATTGTACTTACAGAATTTATTGGAAACAATGCAGGGATAAGGATGCTGTCAACAGAAATACTAGAATTCTCATATTTATTGACAACTGATATGCATAGACAATTTGAGTGTATAGCAGAGAATATTATTTGTCTATTTGTTATGCAAATAGAACTCTATTCAAAAAGATAGTGGGAAAAAAAGATTAATTGTGACATCAGTAAGATTGTGCCCTCTGAATGTTATCTTAAAGGGTAATTTATTATTTGAGGTGTCTGGTGTTCTGTATTTCATTTGCTTTCAGTCAGTTTTTCATTACAGGAGGATGTTGCTGCAGAGAGGAGAAAACAGGCTGTAATAGAACAAGTGATGGTGGATCAATTATCCAGGTAAGTGAATTTATAATGTAAAATTTCAGTTTTCCCAACAGAACAATTTACATCTGTGAGTGTGTGGCTTTTCTTGCCTAGCAGGTATTTTGGTTGCCTCATTGCAAGTCTTACTAGTGTTACTTGCAAAAATTCTTTAAATGAAAAGTCTTTTTAATTTAACTTAGAAGAAGATCAGTTTAAAGCACTATGTGTAAGTTCGTTTATCTTCTGAGAATAATTTTTAATTTTATACTTGAACCTATTTTAAGGGCTTTACAATAGCAGTAGTTCTCAGAAGTAACCTTTTTGCACCTCAGCAAAATATATGAATGCCTGCTGTTACAAATTACACTTCTTCAGTATTTACTGTCTTTCCTAAGAATCTTGGACAACATCCCTTAGGAGTAAAGGAGTATTATACCGATGTTGGGCAGGTAGGAAAAAAAGGCATAATGATGAATCGAGTTGATCAAGGTTGCACAGGAAGGCTCTCCTAACTTCAGTGCTATCCTTTTAGCTCCAAGAAGGCATTGCTTCTATGTAGAACGATCCCTTTATGTGTTAAGAGTTAAAAAAGAAAAGTAACTCACAGATAAAGATCAGTATAGTAAAAATACCTTTCCTTGCTGTTATTCCCATAAACTTGTGCTCCTTTTTAAGCATGCCTTAATAATTCAGGGCTTTATCCAAGTTGTCTGGTTATGGCAATATAGGATGGTGCAAGCTAGGTTAATATAGTTTCCTGTTACCTTACACTTGCTAAAAATCGACTGTGGGAAGGTCTACAGTATGTTGCATTCTGTGCTTAGTTTACAATCTCTGTAGTCGTCTGTACTGATATAGCTCATCAGATCTTAAGGCTCTGAGGTTGAAATGTCATTGCACTTCACTTTATTTTTTCTTTGTTTCTGTTCCAGCTGCACTTTAAATTACCTATATTGTTTAAAAGTCTATTAATCCTTTTACAGTATCTGAAAGCTCAGATATCAAGAAAGTTGCATGAAGGAAACAAGTTTATAACAAAACACAATGTTAAATTCCAAGTGTCAGTGTAGCAGGGTTAAAAATATGGAAGTGCTTAGTGCAGAAATCCCTAGTTTTCAAAGAAATGCTTGTCCCATGCCATATCTCTACAAAGATGTAGGTAAAGCAGATGATTACAGAGGTTATCTTAAAAATGTGCTGGTTGTATTGAAGTGTTTCAATCCTGCTGATGTTGGATTAGACATACGTGTTTGTGCATCTTGGGTCACGGATGTTCATTCTGTGCTTAACCTCCTTCACCTGCTTCCCCTTATTTTTAACATGTGTTCCTTCTCCTACTCTGAACTCTTCTGTTGACAGTGTCAAAACAATATTCAGTAGTGCTGCAGCTGCATCAGAATGAACTTTTAATTAAAAAAAAAACTCTGTTTATGTTCTAAGTATAACTGCCAGTACTGCCAAACAATTGGTATCAGAGCGCAGGATGTTAATCGGGCAAGATTGGTTCAAAACCATTGCATGAAAAAAGTCTATTAAAGGAAACACAAAAGGTGTTTTGATTTTGTTTTGATTTTTTTTCTTAGTAGAGCCAATCTCGCAGTTAAATCAGTGTAATTGATGTGTGCAAAGATGGATCGGCGTAGATCAGAAAACAAGTTTATAAAGCTACATTAGCTGCACAAAATTATTTTTTCCATCTGATTATGAACCATTTCAATAATGTAAAAAGAATCTATTTTAAAGGGTCTCTTCATTTGTTTACTTGTTAAACTGATACAGAGAATATCAAAATGTTTGGAAACCAGTTCATCTGTTTCTTGTCTACTTGATGGGGCTTTGAGATCCTATGGGCTGCGCAGTCGGTGCTTTGGGAGAGGAAGTGCCAGTGATTCTGTGGGATGATGTCACTGGCCAGTACTAGTAACTGTTGTCACTGATTTTGGAGGGAGCCATGAGTAATGAAAATCAATGATGGAATTTTTACAGAAATAATGGAAATGCGGGAGGGGAAACCCTTTGTAATCCTAAGATTTATTTTATATATACATATATAAAATATACTTAAAATAATACGTGTATACATGTAAAGTTACTACATAGTAGTGCACTACTGGAGTATTATTGCCTATGTGTCATTTTGAGTAACAGACTTCAGAATTTGTAAAAACTGTAAACAAACAAATAATATCACGAATTTATGCAAGCTTAATGGATAACTCCCAAGATTTTATTGCTGTGTTACTCTTGGGTGTTTTCTTTCCTGAGTAAGAATAGGTAAGATCTGAAATTCAAACTTACTAATAGTCAGAGGGCTTCTCCCTGCTTTTTCTGGTCAGAGCTGTTATAAGCGACCCAGAGCAATCCACGTGTGCTGATGTTTACAAGGAAGCTCGTGGTCTTCTGGGACTTGGGACAGCACCAATGCGGTTTAGAAAAAGAACGCTGCATGATACAAAGTAAGTTTTTCCTAGAGGTCATTTTTTTTAGAAATACATTTTTCTGCTGTATTTTCTGTTATTCTGGGCTCTGCGAAGTCTGTTTGCCTTTCCAGATGTTTTATTTCTGGCTTGGATCCACCAGCTTCATGTGAAGCCTTTTTTGTAGCCTTCCCATGCTTAGAATTGCCTATTGGGACCTTTTTTATGTAGATTCTCTGTGTATAATGATTGATTCATAGAATTTATAAAACCTGGGAGAACATTCTTAAGCTTATATTGATATTGTTCATCAGAGGGTTTTGCCAATGTTTTCTGAGCTGTTGGATGCTTGCAATCTTGTCATATCCTTTTAGAGATTCCTATTCTGAGGTGCATAAAATTGCATAAATATGCATCTGTAAATGCTAATGTAGATCTTCACAATATGATCACACTTTTCTTTCATGTTTTGATTTCTGCTGCAATAATTAACTGTATTGGCATTTAAGTGTCATTCCTGGCCTGCCAGCGTTGAAGTGGTAACTCCAAGGCCTTAAGAAAAACTGAGAAAACGTTGTGATCCGTAAAATTAAAGGAATCTGCAGGACTGAGTTTTGTTCTGTTAATCTTTCCTAACATGCAGACAAACATCTCTGCTTTGTGAATTTTCACATCCTGGTCTAAAGTCTTTCTCAACAAATGTCATATTCGTAGTCTTAAAAAAAAAAAAAAAAAAAAAAAAAAGCCAACAAAACCAGCCTCAATCTCTTACACCGATCACATGGATAAATCTCCATTTCTGGAAATAGAAAACTAGTAATATGGCCAATGTAAAATACCTGCGTGGGTAAAGAAGCCCCAACCTGGGTGTTTTTGCAAGAAAACACTTTGATTTGTGGAAGTGTGATGAGTGGTAGAGATTTCATTCTTGATGTAAGTGTACGTAAACAAAATATCCCATTCATATCTATACCTCCTGTGAATGTACTCTCATATGATACAATTACAGAACACCTTCCACATTACAACTCTTGAGTTCTTTCTAGTTCAACTATGAGGGATCATCTGCTCAGCCAGTTGCCAAGGATACCGTATTTCACTTTTTTTGCTGTTTTGAAACAGTTGATTTTTATGTAACATTTCTCTGTGAGCGTATAGGTATCATTGAGATGCTGCATTATTTTCACAGAATAAGGACCAAATCAGGATTAACTGAAAACATGCTTTCTAACAAGCTACGCTTTGATAGTAGGATTGTATCGAGGTAATCACAAATTTTGTGAAGCATTTGTTTTCTGTGAATTTATGAATGATGATCTTTACCCTCTTGAAATAATTAATTGCACTGAACCCTTCCGTTCCCTGTGTTTAGAAAAAAGTATGTGCTGTGTGGGTATGTGTATGGACACATGTATAATACAAATTTTGACATGGCTGATGGATAGTGGCTTTTCAGTCCCAGTGTACAGTGTTAAGATGCGTAAGTAACGTTACCATCACACACATAGCTCTGTGCAGGACAGTTAGCACGGGGCTGTGTAAAATTGTGCTTTTAGCTCTTGCACTTCAGCTGATTAAAAATTGTTTTAGTCTTGTCTTGGTGTGTGCCAACCACAGTGGATGGAAACGATGGCTTTGTGTTTTGTTTGTAGCTCCTTACGTATTAAACTTGCAGGTTTAGGGCATCTTTGAAGCTGTTCTGAATTGAGTAGCAGTGGCATAAACATATTCTTCAGCTCTGAAAGTGGCACTTTTCTGAAGCAGGGAGCTGTATGCTTGTTAGATATAGCTGAGGATTCAGCCCCAGAGCTTCATATACCGTAATCATAGAATCATTAGGTTGGAGTAGACCTCTAATATCATCAAGTCCAACCGTTGACTTAATACCAATGAATGCAGTAGTCCTGGTGTAAGTAATCCGTTAGTCAACGAGTGACAGTTATATTGGTACACTGAAACATGAAGCCTTGAAAGGTGTTTTTAACATTACGGAGAATGAAATATTGCATTAAAATATGTGTCCAAATCCAGAAGTTGAATTCCATTGTGGTTTAGAGAAATAGTCAGATACCTCTTTCAAAGAAAAAGATTGTACAATATGCAACATTGGAAATAAGATGCATATTCCAAAATGAATGTTATTTATGTTTGGGTTGAGTTGGATTTTTATAGATGCAAAAACATAAAGGTGCTTTTCAATTTTCCTTCTAGAAATGGTCGCGATGCTTGTAGAGAGTTGATTGGATTTTTTTTTGCATGTGACAGATCCCTTACTGTGTACGAATTTCGACAGTTTGGAAGAAATAGGTACGATAAATTACTTTTAAAAAGGTTTTAGAAAACATCTTCCACTGTATCTAATAAACTTAAATGAATTTAATTGTTTTAATAGCAATTTTGAATTATTTCACAGAACAAATGCCTTGCCTTTCATTCAGAAGGGAGTTTATCAACATCAACGTGGACAAAGGAAGGGAAAAGCTTATGACCTTAGTGACTTCTATATTGTAAGTATTACTCTGCTGAATGTAAGGCAGTTTTGTTGGTGATTTGGAATTATATTTAGATATTAGAGCTGAAAATTGTGACCTAGCTTTCAGGGAAGACCAAAAGCCCTTTGCTTCAGTAACATCTCTGAATTAAATGTTTTTGGGAGTCTGGATCGTTTTGCTGTCCCACTTTTTTAGAGATTCCATTTTTGGCTTCAGGTTGAGCTGTAGTTTGCAATTTTCCCACTAGAGGCCACAAGACTGCAGACAGTGCGGACATTTTTGAACAGCTCGGGAAGGAGAGCCTGAAGATGAAGTAGACCAAAGTACTTGTTAAAAGTTAATAATCTTTGCAAGGTCTGCTGGCATTTTTGACACGAGGCAATTCTTAATATTTTTTTAAACATGAGAAAATTGTAAGTTAATTGGTTTTAACCAAAAGTTTGAAAATGTTTACCACCAGCTGTTTAGAGAGAGCTTTTGAAAAAATTATAAACTTCATCTACCAGCTAATCTGATGGCTGACTACAAACCATATTGCATCTTCTGTACTTCTGTACTTGGTTAAGTGTTCCTGGTTTATAAAGACTTGAGCAATTTTTCAAGTAGTGTTTTCACTGGGTTCTTCACATCTTAAGTTTAGAGCAAAAATCGTGTTTGAATGAAGTATTGAAAGTAAAAGAAGACAACTAGTTTTCAGAGTGTTTTGTCTAATCACCTGTCTAATTCTAACTGTTTACATGTAAATGTACAATGTAAAAGTTTCCAAGAAGAAATAGATTACTTTCTTTATGGTATGGAGGTTGAAGCTATTTTTTAGAGATTTTTTTTTTTTTATTAATTGTCATCTGTGTCTTTGCAACCTGCAGATGAATAAAGATACATCTTAAAGCCATCCGGAAAATGTACTGCTACCAAGCTCAATAGCTCTTTGGAATGAGGTCATCTCTGTGAACCTCCATATTTGCAAACTGGGTTTCTGGGCTGACATTAAGATCTACAAATCTCTCACAAAGTCCAAATGGTTGAGACACTTGCACAATAACAGTGTCTCTGTCTCCTTCCTAATTTATAAGTTTTGGAGGCTTTATAACCCAAGCCTGCATGGATATTACAGTAAAAGCTACTGCTTTTTTTGTTTGGGTTTTTTTTCAGCATTCTTTGCTTTTAGTTTGCTGCTTTTCTTTCTCTCCCCTACACTCTTCTCCCAAACCAAAAAGCATCTTTAACTTTGCAGAATATGTGATGCGTGTCCTCTGTCCCCAGCTTGGAGGGAAGGGAAATTTGTAATTCTCAGAAGAGAGTATACTGGGTAATAGAACTCTGTGCTACTAATAATATATTTTTATTCAATACTTATTAGTGAAATCTAACAATTTAAAAGAATAATTTCATCATGAAATATTGCAGGAATGATTTGAACTTTGGGAAGGCTACTTCTTAGTTGTTTATGTCAAGTGTGATTTTAAGTTATTGAAAACAACTGTGAAGGGTTTCTTCTAGTCTGAGAGAACTTTGCTCTCACGGAATCAATGGCATCTTCTGTGACTCTCTTCTGTGGCCCACTGAGTTTTGGCTCCCACAAGGATGAAGGGAGAAGAAAAATTGAAAAGTAGAGCCTGGCTGAAGGAACAACAATCTGTAGTCTCATGTTTCTCACCTCTAGATTAGGCAACGGTAGGCCCTCTTACTAGACAGACCTCTATGTGGAGAATAATGTGTCATCTTGGAGCCTGCAGCTGTTTTTATTTAGTACTAGAAAGGCTCTGTTAAGAAGGTTAACTGACCTTAGCTACACGTTTTCATGATTTCATACCAAGGCTTTTAACAATCTCTTGAAAGTCTTGCAGAATGTATTTTATGAAATACTTTACTTATTTATAAATCTGTGTGCTTTACCAACAGGGAGCAAACCTAACTTTCCGAAGCGCTGATCATAACCTTCCAGAAAGCGTTAAGCAGAACCCAGTTCTCACCCTTCGTGTGATAAGTATTGATGAAGCAGCTCTGGATTTGCTAAAGTAAGTGCAGCTAACTGTTTTCCAAATTACCTTTCATTCCTTAAGCAAAAAAGATTTTTTTAGTAAGAGCTTCTAAGATTTTATTACTTATACTGCTAAAAAAAAATAATCTGTATTTAGGTTGTTGTTAGGAAAAAGTAATAGATGTTAGTGGATGTTCTGTAATTCAGTAACTTTCTAGAATGTTAAGGAGTAATTTTAAAATAAAAATTAATTAAATTATGAAATTGTCTTATCTGCTTCATTCGAAGTCAGATGTTTCTATGTACAAATCATACTGAAACTTTTTATGTGATGAACTAAAATACTACGTTTAAGGAAAAATGTTTTTTTTTGTTGATCAACATTATTATTATTGAATCTTTTGTGAACCTTAAATTAAAGCTTCTATCAGTCATGATAACACAAGTGTTTGAACACAGGCAGGGGAAGGATTGGAGGTTTCTCTCTTTCTGTTTTTTGTTTTTCATTTTCTTTTTCCTTCCTTTTCCTATCCATTCTTCCAGATATTGCCACGTGTTGAAGACTTTAGGCACTGGGACAGGACTTCTGCACTTACTCTTTCAAGATAGGGTTTAGCAAATTATGTTGTTCCATAGTCTGAAAGATAGGGGAATTTCTTAGAAATTTTCAAATAGTTAGGTGAATGTTTAATGTTTGCGTATGTGTTATTTTTGAAGGTAATATTCTCATCTCAATATCTGTACAGAAGTAAACTGTCTAGGGAATGAAGCATCTTTCTCTGGGGTTTCTGGCTTTTATTGTGAATATACTGGTTCTTAGCACAAATAAAATCTTGGTATAAAATTTATCGCGCTGTTATCCTGAACGTGGAAGTGACTTAACAGTGTTGGAAATACAGTTGGAATTTGATTACTCAAATTTTGGTGAGGTGTGTTAGCCGAAGGCAGATGTAACAAGGTGGAAATTTTCATAAAATCATGGAGTAACAGAAAGAGACCTCAAGAGGGTCTCTTGTCCAACCCTTTGCTTAGGGCAGGATTTACTACAGCAGCTCGTTCAGGGCTGCATTCAGTTGGGTTTTTAGTATCTCCGGGGATGGAGACTCTGCAACCTCTCTGAGCAACCTATCCCAGTGCTCAGTCACCCTCACAGTACAGAAGTGTTTCCTGATGTTCAGAGGGAACCTCCTGTGTTTCAGTTTGTGCCAATGGTCTTTTGCCCTGTCACTGGGCTCCACCTAGCAGAGCCTGTCTCAGTCTTCTTTAGTCCCTCCTGTCAAGGTGTTGATACACATTGACAGGATCTCTTCAGCCTTCTCTTCTCCAGGCTGAACAGTTCCAGCTCTCTGGGCCTCTCCTCATATATCAGATGCTTCCCTTCTTGACTAGGAACAGCAATAACATAATCTTAATTAAATGTGTTCAGTATCTAAAGACTACTTTTGTTAGCACAACTTGACTATTACCGTTCTTTCTGTAAATGTTTAGGCACATGAAGCTTGTTCTCAGTTACGGTAATATTCACTTTAAGGTCCCTTTACACTGAAAGCTTTGCAGAGGGGCTGTAGTGAGCTAAAAGTACACAACACAGTAAATTCAAATGTAATTGGTGATAGAAATATATAGTTGTATGATGCTTAGTGCTAATTGTTCCCTCTCTGCAAGGTTTCCATGAAGTAAAACAAAATATAGTTTAATTTGGAATAGTTTATGTAAGACATTTTACATCTCAGTAGCCTATCATTCTGGTAAACAGCTTTTTCTTTCATTTGTTGCTAATCTTATACCTGTGAAATTTGGAGTGGATCCAATGTTATCTCTGAAGGCTCCAGAAAGAAGACCTGCTCGCTGGGTTATAATTTTGGATTTTCTGCTACCTGTGGTGGAACAGATTGTTTCTTTTTTATACTCTCTATGTTCTTTCCATTTGTGACGTCTGTCTTTTTCTTCTGAATGGAGGCGTTATTGAACTCGGTGTTCTCTGGTGCAAAACTCTTGAATTGAGTCCTCTTGCCTCCATTACTGTACTCAGAGAAACCTGCCCAGGTACAGTCCAAAAGGTCCATTGCAGGTTTTCAGGAGCAGCTCTGCCCTGCTGTCACAAGCCATGAATCTTTTGTTTTACTTGTGTTTTAGAGAGAGTATGCTGTCCTCTGTAGGTAGTTGTTGACTTTCCAGTTTAGGTGGTTTGATATAGGGCAGCTTTTAAGGACTTCATAATGGGGGGTGTCCGAAGTGGAGATGAAAAGTTTTAATAGATAGCAGAGAGGTAAGCCTTTGGCCTCAGAAAGCAGAAGGAAGAGTACTCCATGGCAGAGCACTGCTGAGCAAGCAGCTCAAAGTCGACAGTAGTGCTTTTCCATTTTGCCTTCCTATTCTGATTAAGATAATTATAGGGCTGCTTTTTTTTTTTTCTTCCAGTAGATTCTTTCACAGCATTTTTTTATTTTTTAATAATTTCTGATGTGGGTTTCTGGGAAGCCCTTCTCAGAAGGGAACTTGCCAGACAAAACACAAAATGTAACTGCAATTCCTAGATCACACCTAAGATGCTGATCCAGCTTTTGGTCTACACCCTTGCTATTTCTCTTCTAATGAGAGATTTGTAGCTACTTCATGTTATCTTCCTGTTGGTAGCTAAATGTAGTTGCTTTAACAAACTCTTCCAGTGGCCTGAGCTGAAGATTAGGACTGTCCTGAAATAAATTCCTGGAGATTTTATGCATGGGAGGAATTGTCCATGATTAATGAATTTGTAGAGGAGCTGCTAATAGAATATTGTCAGAAAGGAATTTCTGCATATCTGTAGCTGTTCGGCAAGGACTTTTGTGCGTGTCATCTCAAACTCGGGCAATTGGATACTGTACTTATAAGGGTAGTACAAAAATTGAAGTTCAATATGGTTTTGACTACAGCTGTTTTGAATTCAGTAATATTGCATGTAATTTCACCAGTCAACATTAATTTTGATTATTTTAGAGCTTCTATTGAATTCAGGCAAGAGTGTTCCAAGCATGCGGTCGACGACAGCGAAGTTTTCAAAAAGATTCAAGGTTTGTGTCTATCAGAACTCATTTAATTTTAATTTCTGTATCTCTACCTTTACAGCTCCACGCAAGGAACAATAGTGACTTTATATATACATTTCATTTGTGTAAATGAAATGAAACAAAAGGTAGATATTTATCAGAATATTACTAGAATCTGATACCAGCATAAATTGATCATAAGAATACTTTATCCTCTCTCTTTCTTTAAATAAACAGTCTGGCTGAAGATCATGGAGATGATATGGAATAATTGTGAATGTAATCAATAAAATGTTACTCTCTATGTCAACATAATGCCTGAAAAAAATGCTGAAACATAACAATCCTATGTTAAACTGGCGTTAAACTAAAACATTATGAGCAAAATGTACAAACACAATCTCATTTCTTCAGTTAATTTTGCGCTAGATACTTATTTTGGCCATTATTTCTATGCATTAATTTGGGGGTATTTGATAGTCTTTAATATTATGCTTATTATATGTGAGTATAATTGAGTAGTATATTCTGGAGTATGTGAATAAATTTTTCTAGTTTCCTACCTACAGGCTTTAGGACAAGGGCATAGCTTTGTGTTTAAAATTATGGAAAGATGCTTATGCAGTGCTGTGTATTATTTTCATAACCTGTGGTCAACAAAAACTGTTGAACTGAATAGCTTCCAGCTTGTAGAATCTCCAGTATTTACTGTCAATAGCTAAACCTGTTTTAAATAGGCACTCTGGTCACTGAAAACTGCTTGGACATTTACTTTTAGACAAATTGTTGGAGTAATAATTAGGGATATTTTTTAATCTTCTAGTTACTCCATTTTTTCCCCTCACAGATAATAGACACAAATTGATTCCTCAGTTGTCTGACTACATCTAAGGTTTGCTGGTGTGGCCTGGAAGAAGGTTAAGTGTATATACTACAAGACATATTTGAACATACATCTGAGTTTGAACTTTGCTGGAAAAAAACGTTCCTTCTTTCACTGCCTCCCCCCCACCCCCCGTTTTGCTTTATAATTGTAGATACAAGTAATTTGAAGATATAATATGATAACAGCAGATGACAGAGTATGCAGAGAAGCTCTGACATCCCCAAAGTAAATCTGCTACGTAAAGATTTTGATAAGGCTGTCATTTTTACCATAGAAATAGTTCTCTGCATATTATTTTGGAATGATGCTGCGGAATTACTTATATTTGTTCTTATTTCCACATGGAATGTTTGTATTACTGAAGTAGTGTTCCTAAGCTGCTTTGTGTGTTGAATTGTGGTATGGAATCAGTTCTAGCAGTAAGTAAGCAGTTTTATAATCTGAGCACATAGAGGGCGACAGCCATTCTTCCTTTCCTTCTGTGATCCATTCAAAAGTTTTGTTAGATGTTGCTGCTGCTTTATATGATTTCTACCTAAATGTTAAGTAACTGATAGTTTAATTTTGAACTGACATTCTCTCCTCAAAGATAAGGGAGCCTGGATGTGTGGATATGTAATTTAAAAGGCAGTATGACAAGTACTTGTGGTTTTCTTTACTTTTTTTTATTATCTTTGCAGTAAGTGGCCAACTTCAGGTAAACATTGTCCTTTGTTTCTCTAAATCCTCAGGTATACTCAGAGAGACGCTAAGTAAAAGAGGAGTTCGGGTTATAACAGGCTTAGGAAAGTATTTCCGACAGGTAGACAAGAACAGAAGTGGTTTTCTTTCTCAGGCAGCCTTTAAAGAAGCTCTAAAAGTATTCCATTTGGAAATGCCTGAAGGGGTAAGTCTAGCTGAAACTCTAATCATGGGTATTATCTTACTTAAATTTTGGAATCTTTTCTTTTCTTTGCTTTAATCTATAGTTTAATAGCTGTTTTTTGCGAGGGTTTTTTGTGGTTTTTGGTTTTTTTTTTTTTTTTTTTTTTCCCCCTTGGGGAAGGTATTTTGGTATTTCTGCATTCAGTTCTGTGTGAAATTCTTAAAGATAATAAAAAATTTAAAAACGTGCTATCTTTTTACATCATGAAGAAACAAATGGGATTGCAGTCTATTTTTTTTTTGTTGTTTTTGCCTTTTAATAATAATTAGGATGATGCTATTTACTTATCTTTTTTCTTTGTTTTATATATCATGTTTTAAAAATGGCCCACAAGTATCAGAACTGCAAATAATGTGAATTATGGTCATCAGTGACCGATGATGACTTGCGTTATTTTGAACAAATCTTTGAGTCAGTTTGAATCTGGAAGTTGCTTTTCTGTGAGAATACTGTAATTTCCTATTATAGCTCTTGTTTTATTCTAGGATTTAGTGAATAACTTTGGAAAAATATTTTTAAATTGCAGGACTTTGAATCCTTATGGCTTATTCTTGATGACAGCAAGAATGATAAAGTCGACTATGGAGAATTTACTCGTGCCATATTTGGAGAAATGAATGAATATAGGAAAGCGTTTGTAAGAAAAGTAAGTTTTGTGGCATATATTCTAAGTGTAGCTGTTTTGCAGTCTTACTTTGGAGTTAGTTATTCGTCATGTTCTGGTGGTTGGTTTTTTGTTGGTTTTCTTAAATTGTGCATCTGGTGATTGACTTTTTAAACTCTCAGATCAGTTTATTAAAATAAATGTGAATTAGGGGACTGGATGCTGTTTGAGATTATAAACTCTAGAATTATTTCCTTTATTATTTTGAGTTTATGCGTATGTGTGCTATTCTTACAGTTCAGTCCAGTGTATAAAGCATCTGGCACCGTGAAACTGTCTCTGTTTCCAGAAGTCTGTTTCCTTGTTTTGGCAAATCACTATGTCTGTGTGCAGATTTTTTTCCCTCGGTGTCTGAACTAAGAGGCAATAATACTTGCCTTCTTTGAGAGCTACAATTAGATTCATTATATTTGTGAGACTTCTTATATTTGAAATGCGATTTGTTCTATGTCTCATGTAATGCGAAGCCATTTGCAGTGTGAAACACTGATTACAAACCAGCCAATAGAGGAGCGACTGACAGGATATCAAGATCGAGAAAAATGACATGTACTTTCATACTTTGAATCGTGAACAATCTGACTCCCCTAGCCTCATGTGTCAAGCATGTGTATTTGAGTAAACTGAAATGAAAACGACGCTGCTGTTAGCAGTGCTGAAGAGGCTGTGTTGAGGCCTCTGTCAGAACGATGCAGGAATCTTAGTAATTAGAGAAGGCAGAAGGGAAGCAGCTTAACTTCTGATTCTAAGGATGAGCTAGAAATCTGGGAGAGAAGAAAAATGTTTTTCAGTTGGTAAGGGTACCACATTTGATGTGAAAGCTGTTGAGATAAAATAATCATGAAACTCCATAATCTAGAATCGCTTTCTGGTATCTGGTGCCTTACATAAAATAAGTAAGTCGACATAATCCATAGCGCAAGATCTGAAAGTATGGGGTGGGTAGGTAGTTAAGATCTTTGTATCTTTCCACTTTTTTTTTTTCCTTATATGCTTATGTGAAACTTTTTTTTCCCTTATAGGCTTATATGAAACTAGATTTCAACAAAACTGGGAGCGTGCCTATGGTAGATATCAGAAAATGTTACTGTGCAAAGAAACATCCTCTAGTATTGGCAGGTAATTCACATGAACAGAAAAAAAAAAAAAAAAAAATCTGTAACTGCTGAAGTCATCTTGTTAGCAGAGATACCGGATCCAGAAACGGGTTGCAAATACAAACTGTTTTCATATCGGCTTAGACTCGAGCTGTTAAGGGGAACTTTTTTCCTCTGGTGACCTATAAAGTGTCTATCTGGAACGTGACTATAAATAGTAATGGAGTTCCTATACGCAATTTTAATACTTGCTTGCTGCAAATACTGCATATATGCAGAGTAGTTCCTTTCCCTACCTGTGTAGGACTACATGTAAGCAGTTATTCCTCAGCTTTGATGTGCAAGTTATGAGTGACACATGTGATACTAGTAATTTTCATTTAGGAGGATACTCTCATTTACATATTACTGTTTTTTCCATGAAAATATGCAAGGTTTCCAACTGACACTGAACATACTCAGCACCTGAAGTTCCTTCTGAATAAATTATTCATTTATTTCTGGGGCAGGATTGTCATCCTTTATAGAGGAAATGTTGGTATCTTCATTATTTTTTCAGGATTCTCAAAAATGTTTAAGCTCTGCCATTGAAAAAAAATTGGAGTTTAAGTATTTGTATGTCAGTTTCTAAAATAACATCTCCATGTACCAAACTAGTGATTGCAAAAGTCTCCCTAGTGTCCTCACCCTTTCTGTTTTACCTGTAGAAGAGGGGGTTTTGTGTTGCCAGTGATTTTAATGGTAACACATGAAGACACGTGGTGATATAGGGATGTTACACATGCAATTTTTTCAATGCTGTAATGCTGTATCTTTTGCATTTTTTCTCAATGCTATGAAATCATCTTGAGTATAATTTTTAAGTCTCTAGAACACAGATGTAAATTGCAGAACACTTCAAATGCAAACTTGCATCTTAAGGTTTTCCTAGAGCTTTGAACTTGTATTACATTAAAATAGGCTTTATTAGAAGATCATTTCTGAATTAACGAAATTTTAATTTACAAATGCATTATTCAGTTTTTGCAGTCATTTGAAGAAAAAAAAAAAAATCTTCCTGATCTCATAATTAATTGAAATTGACTGTGGCCTCATGTTTCTGTTGATATTTAAGGCTATCATGCTATTAAAGTAAGATGACTTCTGCAGCTGGTATTAAGTGAGCCAGTGACTTAACTCTGAAATCATAATGTTGAATTTGTTCAAGAAAAAAATACTTGCAAGCTAAAATTTGAAAGGTTCTTGCCTGAAGTATATTAAATGCTATATATTCGCTGTTCTTGAAAATATATTTAATGGAAAAATATACTTTCACAGGCAAAGCTACAGAAGAAGAAATTAAATCATCTTTTCTAGAAACGTTAGGAGAGTCCTGCAGCAATCCCAATGAAGTGTCCTATTCTGAGTTTGAAGATTACTATGAAGGATTAAGTATTGGAATCATGGATGATGATGATTTTGTTAATATCTTAAGGAACGCTTGGGGAATTTAGAGTGGAAAACGACAAAAATGAAGAGAAGACATTTTCTAAACAAGGAGTAAGCTAAATAAGGGAGGATTTAGTCTTGATGTGCATTACTTCATAATTAGAGTCTTAATCTGACTTCAGGGACTGAAAATTTTAGATGCTTTTAGAATAATACATGACAAATTTCTTAGAGTCTGTTGAGGTATGCTAACCACTTTTTTAATATAAATGCTGTTCGTTCCTTTTCATTGGAAATAATAAAGGCTGTTCCCCATACAAAAGGCATCATTTGCTTGATATTAGAAGAAAGTGGCCTATCTTAAAATAAGAGGGAATTGGAATACTAAGATGCATAAAGGAGTGTATGCAAGAGAATATTTAGTTTTATGATGCACTGTGAAAAGCTTTAGATTTGACTGTATAAATATCAATGGTAGCTTTTCTCCAGAGTTTTCTTCTTATAAAAATAATATGTTTATTCTTATAACATTCTTTGTCTCGTTTCATGTTTCTTATGCTCGTACTGAGCTTGAAAGAGAGCAGGTCATCTTTTTCCAATTTTGAGGATGTCTGCAGTACTGAAGGTGCAGAGGTGTTCACACCAATTAGCCCTTTGGCCTGTGGGCTATCTTGACTGATCTTATTTGTTCGTCTTGGTCAGGCGTCCGAAGCTGAGTATTGAGTCCCAAAGATTTTAATAAGCACACATATATTTTGTAATGTACTTCTTCCTTTCCTATATTTTGCTAAGTGGTTTTCAAAACAAATAATTTGTGTTTAAATATCTGGTTTCTTACTTGGTGTTGCTGTGATTTATTTTTTTTCTTTAACCCAAAACTTAGCAATGATACTCTTTGTCAAACTGATACATAGCATTTCCTATCTACTCTGAAAGTACAAAACACAAAAGTGTAAAAATAAATAAATAAATTTTAAACCCCCACCTCTGTCACAACACAAATTAAACCATGAATTAAAATATTTGTTGCTGCTTCAAATATTCAGACACATACACTTTTCAATGTAATACATCTTGTTAATTCTGTAGAATTCTTTGTGTTAAAAAACTGTATTACTACTTAGAGATAGCCTTTGCTTTCCATATAGCTGTCCCAAAATTAACTGTATGTTGAACTGCATTTCTTAAGCCTATGCAATTAAAATATATTCATTTTCTCTGTACTTATCTGCCTGGTTTTGAATTTATAGTCTGTGGTTAACAGAACCTTCCTCTGAGACAGAATTTGTGTTTCATAGGAATTTAAGAGCAGGGCTGGAATGAATGCTGAAATGAGGGACCTTGGTCCCTCTGTGGCTGACTGGTTTGTTCTGATACAGCACTTTGTTGTTCTAATAGCTTGTGCATTGTTATGTTTTGATTGTTTGTACCCTGTCCTCTGTTGTAAGTAGAATTGCAATTTCTGCTCTAGATCCTCAGATGAGGGATTTTGGGAGTTTCTTTTGGGGCTGCAAAAGTCCGCGTGTATCGGTTTATAGAGAAAGGCAAATTCTGTCAATGCTTATTCTAAGCAAGAATTCTGATGTGGCTCATTATGATTTTCTTACTCCCCATTCCTGCTGGAATTTCTCTTGCTGGAAAGATTTTGTTAATTAGCGTTCTTGGAATTGGTGATTCTGAGAAGGGCAACTTCAGCTGATTTTACAGGCATCTGCTTGTTAATGTGTCTGTTCAAATAACTGGAAAATACCAAGTGGCAATTTTATTAGTTTTTCAAAGAATGACCTGCGCTATTTAGACTTGTTCACTTAGGAGAGTTGTACCAACGTGTAAAATCATAGCTCAGTTTAATAAATGTGAAAGTGATTGTGACATGAGATATTGGTATATTTCTTTGCAATGCTTAATTTTTTGGTGATGCTTTTAGGAAGATTATTCCACATTATCATATGGAACGGAAAAATTGATGAGAAGTGGATGTCTCCTTAGTGGGCCTGCTTATCAGCAGAGGCTGGATAGGTCACATCTGCAAATTAAGCGTTCTTTATTTTGTTCTTATCACTAAAATGAGGTGCTGTTACAAGAACATTATTTCCATAGCTTTGGTAGTCATGCATTATTTTTTTTTTTTTTCTTAATCTGAAGACAGATCCTTAACAGGGTAATCTAAGGTAAATTCTAAAGGTCAGAAATTTCCTCAAAATGCAAGTACTCTGGTAATTAGGTAAAACCTGCTAGGTATACAATTTCTATTAACTACAAGGTCAGTTATGCATCAGTGGCTGCCTCCAAACATCAGGTATGATGTACTACGGTGGATTTTTAAGTGACATAAAAGTCACTTTCTATCTCCCCACTATTTTTCATTGTCTAAACTCAAGATGGTGGCAGTGAATTCAAACCATCTTCTACCCAAGGCTGGCCCACCATGCTTACAGTTAGTAGAAAAGCACAGAGACAGTGTTCAGCCAGGGTCTGTGATGTCTGACTTCATTTCATTAACAGTGGTCTCAATGCCCTGATTAATTGCATTCTGATGTGCTCTTATTTACTTGTAAACATTTGATGAACCTAAATCCTTTTCTTTGATCAATGCTTTGGAGCCTTAAAACGTCATGGAGGTGTCTACTGAGGTTTACTGCTTTTAATGTGTTTAAAACGAAACTTTTTCTGTGTTTGCTACTTTTCTCAGAATTGCACATGTTTTCTGAATTAGGATGTATTCTTGGAAGTGGTGTTCTCAGAGAAGCTGGCTGGCTTCTTTCCTGAAACTCGCTGCTTAACAAAACCAGTTGTCTTCACACCACCCTCATCTACACTTCTGCTAAAAAATCTTAGCAACTTGCTGTAATTGAGAGTATCAGAAGCGCATTATGCTGCAAACATATCTTGTCCTATTAGGTGTGCACGCTCCCAGAAAACAAGTGGAAGTTACTGAAGTGATATAACTCCTCATGCTCAAGGTCTATGACCACTTCATCAAATGAATATTCACTGGCAATGTTAGCTGGAATGTTTAAGAGCATTTTTAAAAAGCAAAATGTGGGCACACGTGCAAATCTTCAGTAGCTTCACTTTTCAGCTGATGGAAATATGGCATCCTCACCTGGGATAGCTTTGTTGCTGAGAGAAGGTATTCTTACTGATTCACACCCCCAAACTCATTTCTCTTCTGTGAGAGTCACTGCCAGCTGATCAAATTTTGTGGAGTTTTTGGGCCAGAAAAACGAAAAGATTAAAAATGTATTGACCACTGTGTGATAGTATGGAGGTGCTGTTTAGTTTGGGGGTTTAGGGGTTCGTTTGGGGTTTTTGGTCTTGTGGGTTTCGTTATTTGGTTTGTTGGTTGGTTTATTGGGTTTTAGGGGTTTTTTTTTTTGAGCATGCTGTCTCTAGATAGTAAAACAGAAAGCCTAGAACTGATTTCTTACGTGTTGGTCTGCTGAGTCCATAGAAAAACAAAGCAGGTAACTTTCTGTGGCAGAAAAAGGGAAGGCAGAAAAATCACATGCTTTTTTCCTGGATATTACTCTAGTAATTTATCTTTTCTCTCCTTCATACTCAGCAATTGAGAGACTGAGATAGTTCTGTACTTTTTTTTTCATGTTGTAAACCATCTTCTCTTTGAGAAGCTGTCAGAAGGACTCTGTTGTAATCATGAGGCATTTCCAGTGATGACAGAGGCAAGGAGTATTTCCTTCCGGACTGATTTAGACTATGTTTTCTACAGAGAACATTTCAAAATAATGACTGAACTGGAAGGTACTTAGGAAAGAAATGTGGTAAGACGGTACCTACATGATGACCTTATGAAATATTTTGTTTTGTGGCTCCCATACTTTTGTTGCACCCCTTTTTGATTGTGGGGAACTAGAGGCTTAAAGATGATAGAAAGTACCCTTCAGAAAAAGAAAAATCTGTATATCACAGGTTTCTTAATGTTTATTATAGCATTTGTTGTGTTTACTTGAAATTTATAGTATCTGGGTACCTGTTTTCTGGCTTTTTTTCTCTTCACTCATGTGTTACAGTTTGGATGGAATTAATTGGTTTCGTGCATGGAAACTTCTGTTTGTTGCTACCAGCAGGATTTTGTGTGTCCAGCATCCCCAGAGAAGCAGCTTCAAAATAAGAAAAGTAACAGCCATTTCTTTGTGGTTTGATTTTTTTTCTTTTTTTTTTTTTCGGACTGCATCCTCATGAAGGAGGCTTGATATTTTAGGATCTTTTGCTGGCTTGTGTATTTTTTTAGCTTGTGTATTCTGACCTTTTGCTGTCATATCCCCTCTCAGTTTTAGGAGAAGAGAGGAACCTGAGAGTCTCTGGAAAAGGTAGAAAAAAATGGTATTTAGAAGGGTAGAAAAATTGTTTAGAATGTTGTGTTGCCTAGGTATCTTGCTAATGAGGATTCTCCCTGTAGAAACTTGGCACTGCTTTCAAACTGCTCTTCTGAGTAGTCTGAAAGAACCTCTTTGGCAGGCTCCTACCAGGAACCAGAAACGATGACATAAAGACCTGACGGGTTCTCCTCAGACAGCAAGGTCAGCCAGCAGCCCCTCGCAAACACTGGTGAGAAGGGCTAACCTCGTGGCTGGGAGAGGTGAAGGCGCCTGCTTTGGTCCCGGTGCCGATGGCTGCCTACCGCGCTGCTGGGCTCTTCGCAAACTGCCGCAGCGGTGCGCTCCCTTCGTAACCGTCGTTGGGAGAGGCTTGTGAGAAGGAGACGTCTTGCAGACATTTAGCTACCTACAAACATGCCTTTGCTGAGCTAGGTGACAAGGACTGTCTCATGGCGAACTGGTCTTTATAGCAAGTCAACCCCTTGGTGGCGTCTAGCTGCAGGCAAGCGTAATGGAGAGGGCAGAGGCTGGACAGACACGAACTAGAAAGGAGACATGAAGAGGAGTTAGGCAGGAGACATAAAACGGTATCACTCAGGGGCAGTGGGGGAGATGAAGAAGCAGGGGATGACAAAGAACTCCTCTGCAGCAGGAAGGCACCAGGGATTTGGGGGACTTCTTCCCCATCTTTTCCCTATACTTCTATTTCATGCCACATCTTACATTTGGTTGTAAGTTGGGAATGAAACTTGGCAGGAGCTGATTAACTCAAGTTCAAAATTACTATTACTCTGTTCCAAGGATACCTCCTGGTGTTCTGGTGTCCTTTTTTTTTTCCTCTATCCCATTTTGGGGGGCCTGTTGGTAATTCTGCATGTGTTCTTATTATAAGAGTTTCGGCCAAGGCCCTCACAAAACTCATTTTGAGAAGAGCATGCTACAGGTGATACCTGCTTTACAGTGCTTTACACTTCATGTGGGGAAACCCCAGGCCATTATAGGGAAGCACAGGTTAAAAATCAGTTGAAGCTAAAATAGCAGCTTCAGTGATGTATCTTAAAGCTGTATTCCCTTTTCTTACAACCTCTGTCAAGTAAGTGAATACTTAATGACTCCTATGACTAATTCTGGGATCCTGTGATTTACCTTGGCATGAATTAGATCCTGCACTCAAGGTAAAATTATTCCCCTGAAGTAATTTCTTTTGATGATAGTATTTGCCTTGCTGTGAATACTGCAGTTGTTTTCATCCACTAGACATTGTTGAGTTCTCCTTTCTCGGGGTTTCGTGACCAAGGGAACAGCAACAGAAGTCAAATCAATGCCAAGATTTAACTTTTTTTTTTTTTTTTTTTCCCTTTAAAACCAGAATTTTGGAAGTGCCCAATACAGCAACACAGTTTAAACCAAGTTACAATAGCCTGCTTTTTATGGGCTGAATATGCTTTTGAGAAATACCTGTTCTAGATATTATTGTTGCATAGATTTAAGTAACCATAGGGAAATAAGCACCCAGGAAAGTGTTGTTTGTTTGTTTATTAAAACCAAGACACTGAGAAGGGAATCAGTTACCAGTGCCAGATAATTAACTTTCCATATCCCTTGTGCTTCTTTTCTGATACTTTCCCCTTTTTTTCAGACTATGGGATTTCTAAATTCCCTTTCCAGTTTTATCTTGATATGCCTCCAAACACTCTTCTTTTGGGAGCAGCTTTCTCGGAGTTGAGCTTCTCTGTAACAGCCATAACCCCTAAAGACTTTACTGAAATAAATCAAAATATGAAGAAACATTCAGCAAGAAAAATCCTTGGGGGAGAGGATAGGAGACTGGGCAGATAAAAGCAAACAGTAGCTGTGATGACATCATTACTCACTAATATTTTTTTGTTCATTGCTATCTTTTGACTCTTCCCTCTGGAATGCCAGCTGTAAAGAAAAGCCTACCCAGTGGTTTAGGCCAGTGGAAATACTCTTCCTTCGCATACAGTCAGAAGAAATCAGTCTGGAAGAGATTTCATGAGGTTGTCTACTCCATTATCCTATATTATCTGGAAAAAATAGCGTGTATGCCCTCTTCTCATCTGTGATGGAGACTCGACCATGTTCCCAGGTATTCTGTTCTATTGCTTCACTGCACTTCATGTTAGAAAAAGTTCCTTACTGATTAACCTGAATCTTTCTTGCTACAGTTTAAGCTGATTACTGTTTCCGCTATCGCACCCTTTCCTTATGCAACAGCTTTGAAAACTATTACTACATCTCCTTTGATCTGAAGTCTGGTAAATATAACTCCTTAGGAAAATTACATTAACCGGACATGTTTAGACCATTCTCATTGTTTTCCCTTAAGTGCCAGTTGGTGCTTTTCTTGTGCTGAATGTGATGCCCCAAACTCGGCACAAGAAACTGAACTGGAATGTGAGGTGTTTAAGGGCAGCTCTTTTCAGGCACTGTATCTAAATGGTCTCCTCTTATACCGTTAATAAATGGCATGTAATATAATAATGTATGCAGATACTTAACTAGAATAGGTTTTATCATTGCTCATTTTTGACGGAAAATCTTGTGTCTTAACTGAAACATATCTTAGATTTTGATAAGTGCACTAATCCCTGTTCCTGTCTCACGCACAGAAGTGCAGGTAGACCACCTCCAGTCTACAGATACTTTAATGCAATTCCCAAGCCAAACCTCATTTCTCTCAAACAATGCTCATGATGTAGGACTTCTATTATTTCCTGCTGCTCTGTTTTTTCTCCTTTTACTGAAATTAGGCTGTGTCTACCCTGGTGAACTGAAAGGTTTTGTTCAGTAAACATAGCGAAAGAGCACTGTTACCAGGTGAGATTTTTCTTCAGCCCCCTCATTAACTTACTACTGTATTAATTTCTGCAGTGCCTTCCCCCTCCTCCCCAGCGAATTAACTACCGTGAATAATGCATAAAATTATGAACTGCCTTTCACCCTGAAGGTGCAGACCACAAGGTTGCTTTAGATGCTACTGAGGATTACATCAAGATTACTAACTTGCTAGTATTCTTTTTGCCTTAATTGCATTTTTCTCTCACTAAGATGAAAGGAGTAGTAAAAACAGTAGCCATTAGTTCCAAATAATCACGGACTTCAAACTGTTCCTTTGCACTTTTACTTCAAAGATAGTATTTTTGATAACTTGTTAGATTGACTTGCGATCTTGGGCTCTAGAGAGTATTTGATGGCAGTAGTTAATGTAGACTGTGCATTCATAACTCATATCTATGAACAGTTTAAAGGTGGAAAAAGATGGTTCTGACACTTAAAAAAACCACCTAGAATGGTAACAACATAGCAAGGCTCAGTTTAGACTGAATTTTAATTGCCAGTTCCTAGTATCTACCCTGATAGAAAATCTTCAGAAGCATCACACAAAAATTGGCATGGTAGATGTCAATTTAGTAATCTAATAAAATGTGAGTGGAGGTTGGTGACATGTCTTTGTGCTACTGGAAGTGCTTTAGGTCAGTTCTGTACTGTGAAGCTGAAACTAAAGCAGGGCGTGGCGATTCTCTTCCTTTGGGAAAGGCGACTGACCAGAGGCCTTTTTGCCTATCTGTATTCTTGAACGTGTTTTGCCCCAGGGAGGGGCTGGGTGGCTGCAGGATGTGAGCTGACACATGGAACCTCCTAAGCAATTTTCAAAATTAATATTAAAAGCCTAAGCCAAGGAGTTATTAAAAAATGTAAATGAACCTGATAAGCAGTGGCATTTTTCCACAAGATTAGTGTAATATTCATACGAATTATGATGCTGCTAGGTTTTAAAATAGAGCTTCTGTTTCTGGAGGAGGGGTAGCAATCTTTCAGTCACTGCATTGGGAGAAGCTTAAAGGTACACATAAGATGGCAGCTCTGGTCTCAGAGCATCTCTTTGATATCCACTGTGCTTCTCCTTTTGATGCTGAAACTTTCTGAGCTGGGACATATGTCAGTTACTGTTTCATTAATGTGTTTTCTAGCTTTGAAGCTCCTAAAAACTAACTGAGCCATGGTCTGAGCTGGGCACCATGCAAGCAATTACTTTGGGATACAATCCTTGCCTCATAAAATTTAGTGTCTGAGTTGGAAAAGGTACAAAAGAAAGAAAACGTGAGGATGGGAAACGGGGAATATTATGTTAATGGTACAAGCAGCTAATATTTCATGTAACCACAAACATCTCAGGTTGCCTCTTGCTCAACAAATATCAATGATAATGATTTATAGAATGAAAATACTACTGAAAAGTCAGAGCAAATCCTCATCTCTGTGTAAGTTAGCAGGAATGCTAAGGTAGAGCTCTAGAGAGGTAGGCGTTTAAAATATTATGAGGAATTTCTTTGTTTAGGCAACTCCCAAATAGAAGATCTTTAGAATCCATTTTTTTCTTAGAAAGGTCCTTTGATACTTCTTGGCTGCCTAAAGTCTTATAAAAAGTAATTATTATATGATATGGGAATGCTTCTTCCATTCTCACAGTCAACATTTATTAAAAAATATAATAGGAAAGATTTTGTTGTTGTTGTTTTTGCGTGTGTATTCGTGTTGTTAACCTCCATCTTGAGAAAAAGCAGATGAGAACCTGAGTGGAACAAAGTGGCAGTAAGGGACTTGCTCGTGCATGTCTTGCCAGTAGCTGTCTTGCATACTTAAATGGCGTTCCTCACTACGGCAATGGCAGATTGACTTCTGTCTCTCTGCCAGTCCTGCTAACTGCCGAATTGCAAGCTAAGTAGAAAGATGAAGGTTACAAAAGTGGCACCCTGAATTCCCACCGGAGGCTGCTGGTAAGCTTGTATCCACGCTGCAGCACGCGTGCTGTGATCTTCAAGTGAATATATCTTCTTAAGAGGGGTCTAAAACTCTCAGGTCACTTTAGCCTGCGTGCTTTCAAGGTGTAGGGGGATGAAGAAGTTGTTAGACCAACCCAGTCTCGAGAAACAGAGCCGTGGGTGGTTGTGGCAAGGTCTTGGTCAGTCACTGTCAGGAGCGTGATGCTTAACTTTAGGCAGCTGCTTTAGGCACCTCTGTTGTGCTGCTGCAGTCTTTAGGCTTTCTTCTTATTCTCCAGAAAAAGCAGGGTCTTTCAGGCTTTTAGAGGAGTGTGTTGTTCTCTTGTTGAATATGTAAAAGCTTAGGGAAATTACCCTAGCTAAGCTGGCTAGCCAAAGTTAGGAGGGGATTCACTCTCCCGATGGGACACAGATGTTATAAATCGATCCCAGCTGTAGCTTCTGTGGTTTGGCAGATCAGATCAGTCCAGTACATAACAACTGTCTCTGTTCTGTGTTCCTACTGCAAGAGGTACACCAGGCCTTAGACAGGACTGCTGACGCCCCAACGGCCCCCTTTCCTCCAGTCCAGACACATCTCTCCACAGCTCCATTTACACCCCACGTGCAGGGGACAGGTACGTGGCCAGGGGTTGCTGTCTTGTGGGCTGTGTTCTACCTGCTTTCCCTGACCCAGGTGTTGTGCGCAGCGAGAGTGCCCATTAGCAGCATCTGCAGCAGCAACAGCAGCCCCTTGGCCCACACCTTCCCCCCATTCCTCCAAATTAGCCCTTTTTTTCCTTCTAAGGCAGGCATAAAGTGACTAGAGCACTGCAGTTCGAAACAAATTGGGAAGAATCTCAAGGGTATTGAATGTTGCTGGAATATTTACAAGATTAGCATGGACATGGCATGCTTTTTTGACAACTAAGTGTAACAGTCAAAGTGACCAATGTGGTTTTACTCTGCACTTAAGTATGTAAGCTGACTTGTTCAAAGACAGGCGGAGACTTGAGAAATCAACTTGTAGTTTTACAACCCTATATTATTTTCCTTATACTGAGAAGGGCCACTAACTGAGAGTTAGTTAAGCTGTTTCTGCCAAGACTTCTCTACCTCAGCATGACCTTGCACAGCTCTTTGAGGCTCACTGGCACCTTGCCTCTGAGGAGGAAATGCTGACGATGCCAGCCGCAATGGATCTGGTATTTCCCATCTGGCTTTCCCCTGTCAGGTAGGGTAATGGACCGGTTTACAGGTTATAGCAGAAATCTATGCCAGCACCTCTAACTTTTGCAAGCAAGGCTGAAGCACAAGCAGAGGAGATGCAGTGTTTATCTCTTGAGAATACTGTTCTGTTTCCATGGCAGTAGACAGCTCAGTCCAGATTTGGACAATCTTGTCTGCAAAGTAGCATGAAAAAAATTAGGAGAGAAAAACTTGACTGCAGCTGAATGGAGGCAGTCAAAATTAATCAAGCTTGCATACACTGAGATTGGATCTGCTATATGAGACTGCAGACACTATGAAGAAACCTCTTTGCTTCCTGCATAGCTAAGGCATCTGACTTAAAATCTGCCTGCCTCAGTCAATGAGATTCTGCGGGAGACTTCTGCCACTTGCACTCTAGTTTTCCTTCTGACAGGTAAACTGCAACTACTCAAAACGGGCAGACAAAGCCACCGCAAAACATAATTATTAAACTTTGGATCGATAGTAGAGAATGATCTATTGTTACAAAATCTCTTCTAGACACTTGCAGAGTGATCAATTAAATGGCTGTAGCTTCGGGGATGCCTCGAAGATCATCAGTGCAAACAGCTTCAGAAGATAACCTATTAAAGCAGATCCCTTGCCCTCTTGGGGCGCGTGTGTGGTGGTTTGGTGTCTGGCGGGGTTTTGGCGCAGTTTTGGTAGTGGGGAAGAGGGCTACGGGTACGGACGTAGCTCCTGTATGGGGCTTCGAGAAGCTCCTCCGGCTACAATTTCAGACCCGCTTCTGGGCAAGGCCGGACCAATGGCACCTCTGCAAATAACTATTTAAGAGTGAAAGGAGGAGTTGATTGCTTCTCTTTGTTCTGTCCGTTTCAGTAAACGAAGGGGGGTGGGAGAGAGAGAGCCCTGCGGACACCCGGTCCGTGAGGCAGGAGAGGGGGAGCTGTGCCGGAGCAGAGGTTCCCCCGCGGCCCGCGGTGGGGGGGCGGCTGAGCCCCTGCAGCCCCTGGAGCCCCGCGGCGGCCCAGAGGTCGCCCTGCAGCCCGCGGAGGGCCCCGGGCCGGAGGGGCAGGGACCGGGCCCGGAGCAGAGCGCGACTGCGGCCGCGCTGGAGCCGCCCGTCGGTGGGAGGGCGGCAGCCCCGGGAGGGACCCGGCTGGGGGGTTCTGGGGAGCTGCGGCCCCGCGGGAAGGACTCGCGTTGGGGCAGCGGGAGGAGGAACGTCTGCCGGGAGAGGGACCCCGCGGTGGGGCAGGGGAGGGTGCGAGGGCCCCTCTCCCTGAGGGGGAAGGAGCAGCGGAGACACCTTGTGCCGGACGGGCTGTGACCCCCATTCCCTGCCCCCTGCGCTGCTGGGGGGGAAGAGGTGGCAGAGCCGAGCCCGGGAAGACCGGAGGGGTGTGTGTGTGGGGGGAAGGTGTGTTGTATTTAAGGCCTGGTTGTATCTCTCGTTATCCTCGATGGTGGTGGTTTTGTACTAAATGTCTGTTGTTATCCCCAAGTTGAGTCTGTCCGTTGCCCGTGACCATAACTGGTGAGCGAGCCCTCCCTGTCCTTTATCTCGACCCTCAAGCCCTTTTGGTTGTATTTTCTCCTCCCCATCCCTCAGGGGACTGGGTAGGGGTGAGAGAGCTGCTGTGTGGTGCTTTTGCAGCCATCTGGGTAGGCTCAAACCACGACAATGTGTATTATGCTGTCTTACTAAAAATTAATGACAATAATGGAATTCATTAGTCACAGAAAGGAGGAAAATTATAGATGTGGTGCATTTTCAGTTGAACTTTGGTGCAACACAGAAACTAGGTGGAACAATGCCAGTCATCTGAAAACCCTTGTAGTCCTTTTAGTGCGCTTTCATTGATTTTGATGCCATGTGAGGGTGGGTTTGCTATTTTCCTCAAATACATAACCCACATATGATGGTGATTTATCAGATCTGAACAGATTTTAGGAGAAGATCAGTAAAAGCTAGCATTAAGTGAAACATAATACTGTTTCCAGAAAATTTTAGTAAGTGGTCCTATTCTTTTAAAAATACAGGCTAACTGTTCAATAAAATTAATATCAATTGAGGTAGTAGATAGTGTATGTGCTAGATGATAGATTGTGCAATTTACGAAAATAAAAATGTAAAGGCCTCTTTTTTTTTTTTTTTTTTTCTTCCTTCCCCACCCCCCAGGAGCCAAATTATGTCCAACTCAATTTGATCACTTCAGAGACTTAGAAACTAAAGATCACTTTTAAGTTTCTTTGTAAGGTTGTTTAGTGGTACTTATACAGTGCCCCTGTAAATTGGCTGTTTCTTAATACAGTTTTGTCAATGAAATGAAGATGACAGTTGGTTCAGAGCAAACTGTGTTATAGATATGGGGATTTTTTTGTTGTGTTTTCGTTTGCTTTTTTTTTTTTTTTTTTTTTTTTTTTTTACTTTCCTGAAGAGACAGCTAAAATAGGTGGTAAGATTTCTTCTGTTTAGACAGATTTAGTTCTTTCAGGGCATACTTCTCTGTAGCTGAAGAAAACTATTTGTCCTGCATCTTCTAGGTGGTGGTTGGCTGTTTATATTACGGGAGTGCTTAAAACCTGCAACAAGATGAGGTCGTCATTATGCTGGCATGAAGTTTTATTATTGATGTGTTGTCCAAAAACTTCAGTCCAAAAGAATGACATGGATAAAGAATAGAAAATTGCAGAAATGTTGGGAACAGAATTTCACAAAATTTTCATAAGGCTTATGTTCCTGTGCCAGGAAGCAGAAGCCAGGTCAGTGGAGGCTACCTTGTCTCTGCTGGCTCAGCCATGCTGTAAGAGAAGATACATGGCTTGGGCATTTCACCATTTTTAAATCTCTCTGCACTTTCTTATTACAAATGGAAATATTTACCCCTTCTAAATGATGCAAGTTTGTGCCCAAAAGCTGTACCTAGTTTGGAGGTACTGCATTCATTTCCTTTCCCCTCAGGACTCTGTATGTTTGACTAGGTCATTCCAAGACCTTTTTTTTCTTTTTTTTTTTTTTTTTTTCAGTCTCTGAAAGTATATAGAGCACCTGGAAGAAGCTCAGTCCATGTATTTACATTTTACTTGAACTGAAGAGTAAATATTGAGGAGCTCAGTACTGTTCTCACTGTTTAATTAGTCTTCTTTACAAAGCCACTCTCTTGCTGGCAGGTGACAGTCCCTTAGAAGTGGAATCATGTGCTGGCAAGTTATGAATGAGAAAGACACATCACTGACCTTTAACTGGAATTGAAGCAAATTTTCAGGATGAATCAAAAATTCATTCCAACTATTTCAGCATTGGGCACTAAAAAATGTAAGTGTGGACAGAGCCTGAGGCAATGCCTCCTTTTATAAGCAGAATGTAATATCCTAAATCTCTTGAGAGTATGTGCATCCCACAAATGTGAATCAGCACTGACAATGCTACTTGAATTACAGCAGAAACATGAGAGTAACCTTCTTTCCACCATCTTGCATTGCTAGTGCTTCTGGCATTAGTAACTGAGGGGAGCCAAAGGGCACCCCAGGGTTGTGAATGAAAAAGGCAGTGGCTAGGAGAAAATTCTGGGGTGGCTGACATTTGAGCAAAGGGCACGCAGATCCACTCCTGATTTAGAGGAACAGTGGAATCAAAGTTGGAGGGTGATGGTTTCCAAGGGGTTGCCCCCTGTGAAAGCAGGTACTTTGGGTCTGGGAGTTTATGAGGCTGTTTGGAGGAGGTGGTTGATTGGAACAGCTCCACTTGCAGTTGATGTATGTTCTTGTAGCTTCGCAGGCAAAACTGTCCTATGTTGGGGAATTTTCACTTACTTTATTTATTCTAACCACACAGGAGGTGAGTGCTGGGGCTCTTGACTGGTTGAGGCTCTGGAGGGCAGGGGGCTGCTCACAGCGGGGCAAAGCCAGCTGGAAATGGATGGGACTGGCACTGGGCAGCTCACAGCCACCTCCCTGCAGGCACCCTGCGGTCCCACTGCCCGTACCTTGCCATTTGCACCCCATCCGCTTAGTCAATGTGATCGCATTTGAAAGGGTGTGTTTTGCCGCAGAGGCAATGCTAAGCAGATTGCTGAACTCGCACGTGCCAGCGCTGAGAGCTTTGGAAAACAGAGAAAGGTGGAAGGAATTTGGGATAGGATCAGAAAAGAGTTGGGGAAGATGTTTCTAGAGGGAGCTGGGATGTGAAACGGGACAGGCTTGAGTCACTCTCTGGGGCGTAATCTGAGGGATACCCTGTGGAAGGATCCCAGGTCCACCTCAGCCCCCAAAAGAGAACTGGCAGATTGTGCACTGGAACTGCCTGAGCCTGGAAAGGCCAAAGAAATTGTGTAGCTTGTGGTATTGGAAGCTTGTGAAGAGGCACGTTGCTTTGAAATCTTTCAAGCACCTGTGGGAGAACTGGGGAACTGAGAAGATGAGGAGAATATGCAAGTTGGTGTGTTCCAGGGTCTCAACTTACAGCAGAAGGAAACATGAGGATTTCCAAGGGAAAGTGCAACTGTTTGGCTCAGAGCTGAGACAGCGGAGCTGTGTGTGACATAAGGCTGCAGCTGGAGTTAGCACAAGGTAAAACAGGACGGTCCCAGCTCTACAGCGACGTCACTTCACACTTTTCCCAACACTCCTTTCTTTTGAAAAGAGACACCTGAAGCCTGTTTTAATGTACACTTTACCATCCCCTCCCACCGCCAGGGAAGGCAATGACAACCATGTAGCATGGGTTGTGCTTTGGATTATCAATTAGGCAATGAACTAGTGCTCACTTGTTTTTTTGACTGTGTCACGTGTCTCCTCAGGAGGTCACAATCCCTAGTTTTTCTTTCCTTGATAAATACAATGTACAAGGAACTTTTCCAGTTTTTCATTTTTTGATGACAGATACCACATTCCCCAGAATTTCACAGAGAATTAAAGATCTGGGGTGGGAGAAGGCAGATGAAGCACACCTGTGTGTATGCAGCCCCTCATATAAGGGGCTCCTGCCTGCTACTGTGGGACTAACAGTAGACTGATTTCATGGCAGCTTTCACATTTTGTCCATCTGTCTTGTCCAATCTTAGTTTTATTTATATTTTTCTGCAGCAAGACCTTTTTTTCACAAATTCTGTTTTATTGATCAAACTGAACTTGTATTTCAACTGCATTAACTAATAATGCAATCGTGATTTGGAATTTAACAATAATAACACCTTTCTGCTGGCTTTGTTTCCAGCTTTGTCCAATTTAACTACACCGTGGATCCTTACAGTTGTATTTCACTGACATTTACTTAATCTATTAATTCTTATTTTGCAATTTCAGAGTAGCAGTCTGAGTTATCAATGTACTGCAGTATAATGTGGCTGTCATGTTCTGCAAGATCTGTAATGAATTAGTACGTGTAATTGTAAATAGTAGAGATGATTACAAATAATAAGGGAGAAGAGAATAATACATGAAAGAAACAAGTAGAAGCTTAATAAAATGTTAATGACAGTGGATATTTAAAATAATTAGTTTATTTACTTAATTATCAACTAAACTGATATAAATTGATCATATTTTGGCTGTGTTGCACTGTCTTTAATCATAATTTTCCATCATAATATTGATTTTTTTGGGGGTTTTGTTTCCCATTTATAACTTCATATGAAAAATATGAAATGGTGACCTGCACTAGAACTCGGTGGCTTCTGCCTCTCATGTCGCTGGGCAAGTTAACCTTCCCAGGGACCCCCTAGTCAACAGGGACAGAGCTCCTCCAGAAGATGATTCAGAGCATGACTGTAACTAGGGTGCACTGCATTTGTCCTCAAATTTGTAAAACAAATGCAGCAAGTCCCTTCTTCCATTTACTCTTTTATTGTTAGGCAGCTGGTAACCGAATGACTTTGCATTGCAGTACTCAAGCTTGCAAGAATGATTGCTGCTAGTAAGTAAAATGCTCGTTTGGCTTGGGTTTCTGATAGCAGTCTTCATATCTAGTTTTATTGCCATGTTGGTTAAAACAATAACATAGGACCTTTCCTTTCTTAATACCCATCCAGCAGGGAAAATTGGTTGTGCATTGCTCAGTGTCACTCAGTTCTTCAAAGAAATTTCCAAATCCCGAGCTACGGCAATGTCTCCACTTAACTTCTACATGAATACGTTTGAGAGCACATGTAAATAGTTTTTGGGGTTTTTTTCCATGTGAAGATATATTTAATGGTAAGACTCACTCAGGAGGCGCGTTTCTCTCTCTTACATATGCCTTTTGCTTCAACTTTTATGGGAAGCACTGAGGAGTGCAAAAATTTAGGTCAGTCTCTTGTAGGGGGGAAATTAATTCATAAATGTTACTACAGTTACCTGTGTAGAATACTGTCATTCAAGAAAATGTCAGCTCTGGAAAGTCAATGTCTAATATAATTTCATCCTTTATTGAACAGTCTGCCACATGCTGAAAATGCAAGGGAGAGTGACACACAGAGAAATTAATAGCATTATATTTAGTAACAGACATGTTGTAGAACATGGACATTTTGACGTGACTGAAGGACTATTATATTCTGGAAGAGACCATTGCTTTTTTTACCAATTGGAAAAATTATTTCTCTGGCTTATTCTTCCCCATGCAATAAACCCCCTTGTGTGCTTAAAAAGTCTGAAGAGTAAACAGATTGCTCATAATACACGCCTTTTTCATGGCATTGGCTTTATGGGGTATGACTGTAAAGGTTTTGTTTATGAGAGGCCATCCTTGTTAATCTTAGGTTTCTTAGGTTGTTGGGTGGGTTGTTGGTTTGGTTTCTTTGGGGGGGGGGGGTGGTTTGTGTTTGGTTTTGTTGTTGTTTTGGGGTTGATTATTTGTTTGTGGTGGTTTGTTTGTTTGGTTTTTGTGGAAGGGAGTGCTTGTCTTGAGCACAGATGTGGAACTTGAGCAGACAGTGACAGTTCAGAAGGAAGTCCTGGTATTTCGTGGTGATACAGTTTGTCTAGTGTTTTGGCAGCTACTGCCACCCCATGGTTTTCCATAATGGATGAATGCTGCAGAGCTTTAATACGTTGCATTTCTCCAGAAACCTCTCGTAGGTCAGAGAGAAGACAATGAATATTCATTTTGTCTTACTCCCTCCTTCTCTATGTCCCCTTTTCAGAAAAATCCCCTCTGCAAAGAAAAGCAAGTATGGCATGAGCAGCGTTGCTTTGGTTTAGGATGAGTCCTTTCCACTGGATTTACAACTATGTAATTGAATATTAATTTTGGCTCCTGGGAGTTTTCACTAACTGATTATATCTGCTTTGGCAGGATATGTTTTGCCCCCCCCCCCCCCCTTTTTTTTTTTCTTTTAGGAACTTCAAAATGTACATCTGGAGAAAGGTTTTGAAATCCATTTCTTAAAGTTGCTGCTGCTTTGGGAGTCTGTGTTTACATCATGGACGCCACATACAGACAGATCTGGGTTAAAGCAATCTGGTCTAAGCACAGTGCCCTCTGAGCATCGCTTCTAGCAGAGTTTTGCCTTCCCAATGCCAGCAAGTACCCAGCAGAAGGGGGATGTTTCATATACCATTATTCCACCCTACTTCATGCCAGGGACTACCCTTGGTGTGGAGGAAGATTTTTCTTTTGAGGAAGTGGAAAGAGAGATCACCTCTCATTTTGTCTATCTTCTCTCCGGGGCTGGAAGCTCCTTTGCCTTTGACCAACCCAGCTGAAACCATGAATCAGTAAAATAGGCTGTAGAAAATAACTCAGCTGGATTGGAGGCAGAGACTTCGGCATAGGCATTGTGCTCCGTTATATATTATTGGGGACTCGCAGCTTCCAAAACCCCTGCTGCCCCCAACCTCCGAAGTATGAAGTGTACCAAGCATGAAGTGTACCCGCTCTCCACTGTACCCCTTTTCCCCAGCTGACATAAAAGTTGGATCCCCTCTCCTTGAGCCGTCCCTCCCAGACCCTCGAGGACCGGGGCTCCCCCAGCTGCTGACCTGCCCATTTGGCTCCGGGGGCTCCCCGGGGCCGGGGCTCCCCTCGCCGCCGACCGTGCGCACTCCTCTCCCGCCGGCCGAGGCTGCGGGTGCCGGGGGACTCAGGTGCTGCAGGCACCCACCTGCCGGGCGAAGGACCCTCTCCCGGGGGGTGCGTGGGGGCGCTGAGCAGCTCCTCTCCGCAGTCACCTGTAGCTAGGCGCTGCTTTTCCTGCATTCTTCCGAAAAATAGCTATTCTCAGCCCTGATCCCTTCCCGCGTGTTTTCCTTAAGCGAACCAAATTTACATGTAGCAGGAGCGGAGGTGGCGTTGCCTTTTTCGGAGGGATGTGGTATTTGTTTTTGCTGTCGCCTCCCTCCGCCCCACGGGGCTGGGAGTGGGGGGCTGGAGGGGTGCGGAGGGACGGCTCCCCCGCCTCCGCCCCGGGGAGGAGCTTCAGCCCCAAATGAGGTGCGTTTTCACCTTTGGCTTCGCCTTCCCGAGGAGGCGCTGGCATCACGGCAGCGGCGGTGCCCGCGGTGCCCCGGCCCCCCACCCGCGGCTCGGCCCGCCGCCCGCGGCGCTCGCTGGCGGTCCCGGTGCGGAGGGGCGGCGGCGGCGCTCCCGTAAGATGGAGGGAGCGGGAGCTCCGAGCGGGCGGCGGGAGCCGCTTCTACGCCTTTCGGAGTTGAGCATGGAGGGAGGTAAAACAGCTACCTGAACGCGGAAAGAAAAAAAAAAAAAAAAACCAAAACCAAACCACCAAAAAAACCCCAACCCAAACCCAACAACAAGTAGTTCTCGCCTGGCAGGGAGGCACGGAGAGCGGCTGGGAACCGGCGTCCGCCGCCACGCACAACCGGAGCTTGCCTGAGAAGAGGAGCCGCTCGCTGTCCTCCGGCAAAGGTAGCGCCGGGGAAGGGGGTGGGGGGCGAGGGACTGGCGGGGGCGGCGAGGGGCTGGCGGGGGGGGGCGCAGCGCGGAGAAACCCGCGGCAGCGGCTCTCCGCTGGCTCTTCCCCGAGAGGAGCGCTGGTCTTCATCATTTGAGAAAGTAGCGAGCCGAGCTTCACGCAGACGGCATTCCCAAGGGTGTGTGCCTGCTGCCTGAGCTTGCTGGGGGGCTCGGTGTTTCTTCCCCAAAAAGCAATCCCTCCCTCCCAAAATAGAGGGGAGGGGGGCGGAGAGGCAAACCTCTAATCCTTCTTCCCCCCCTCCCCCCCCCCCCCCTTGTTAAGCTGTTAGGATGATAAAAGATAGATGCCCATTAAATAATTAACCGCACACTTTCTATTCCATCAGTTCGGTTCACGCAGCCCCGCGAGGGAGAAGGGGGTGGGGACGGTGGCGGATCGGTACGCGGGAGCAGCAGCAGTGCCATTTCGGTAGCCTGCTGTCAGGGGAAGCGAGGAGAGAGCCCGGGGCGGGCAGGCGGGAGAGCCCTCCCGGAGGTGCGGGGCGGCGGGAGATCGGGGTGGGTGGAGGGGGCTGGGACAGGCGGTGATGGCGGGAAATAGCTCCCCCCCCCCCCCCCCCCCCCCCCCCCCCCCGCGGCGTTGCTTGGGGGGCTTCTCCTCGATTTCTTCTTTCTGTTTGCGTTTAAGGCAGAAGCTCGTCCCCCGCGGACCTGCCCGCGCCCGGCTGCCCCCCCGCTGCCGCCCCCCGCGCCCTCCCCAGTCATGTCCGACCCGGAGCGATGGGGAAGCTTGAGGACAACGAGAGGGTGATCCTCAACGTGGGGGGCACGCGGCACGAGACCTACCGCAGCACCCTGAAGACCCTGCCGGGGACCCGCCTGGCCCTGCTCGCCTGCGAATCCCAGAGCGAGTCCCCGGGCGGCGAGGAGCCGCCGCCGCCCCCCAACCCGCCGCCGCCGCCGGCGGGCGGCTGCCCGGAGCCCGGCAGCGGCTGCAGCCCCCGGGGCAGCGGCGGCGCCAGCGAGTTTTTCTTCGACCGGCACCCGGGGGTCTTCGCCTATGTGCTCAACTACTACCGCACCGGCAAGCTGCACTGCCCCGCCGACGTCTGCGGGCCGCTCTTCGAGGAGGAGCTGGCCTTCTGGGGCATCGACGAGACCGACGTGGAGCCTTGCTGCTGGATGACCTACCGCCAGCACCGCGACGCCGAGGAGGCCCTCGACATCTTCGAAGCGCCCGACCTGCTGACGGGCGAGCCGCCTCCCGACGGCGACGACGACGACCTGGCCGCCAAGAGGCTGGGCATCGAGGACGTGGGGGCGACCGCCGAGGGCAAGGGCGGCCGCTGGCGGCGGCTGCAGCCCCGCGTCTGGGCGCTCTTCGAGGACCCCTACTCCTCGCGGGCTGCCAGGGTAAGCGCCGCCGGACGGACGGCGCTCCCGCCCGGGGCGGGTGGGGAGGCCGAGGGGCTGCCAGGGGCGCGGGCGCCACGGTCCCCTGCGTGGGAGGCAGGCGCGGGGGGCGGCGAGGGGAAGCTCGCCCCGCTCGGGGTGGGCGATGCTTCGGTGGGCTGCTGCGCGGGGGTGACGTCGGCCCCCCGTGGGGCGGTGGTGCGTGTCCCCTCTGCACCTGCAGGTGATGTCAGGCGGTGAGGGGGTCCCGCCGTGCCAGCGTCCTCCCAAGGGAGCATACATGGGGTGAGGTGGGAGCCTGCAAGGGAGCCACGCTCAGCCCCCCGGCCCGGGTGGGGGGCGTGGAGGTGCGCTCACTGGGGCACCCGTGTGTGTCTTGTGTGGGTGTGGGCAGACCCAGGCCCACAGTACCCTCGACCTTTCTGAGCACCTGCATGGAGATGCGTTTGGAGCCGGAGCAGCCTGCCCCACCATCAGGCCATCATCCCTCCCCCAGCTGTCGGTGGTCTCCGGGTGTGGGGTGAGGTGGTGATAGCGATGCAGGAGAGAGACCTCAGCCCTTTCCCAGCTTCGCTCTGTGTGCGCTGGGAGATGACCTGAGTTCAGCAAAGTAAGTGTGACAGGGGGGTCACCCTGACTCTTCCTCCATTGATTTCTCAGGGTGACCCTTACCGACTCTGTGACTGAGGGTATGGGTATAAGGCAGTAAATGATTGTGCTAAGTTTTCTTTATTTAGATAGGGATTTTAGATTTTGATGCTACTTTCTACTTTGAGGATTTGGATTTTAGTTCCATCTTCTAGTTGCTGTTGTAGTGGCGATGCGGGTTCTTTTTCTAACCCAGGGCTTTGGAGCGAACAAATGGTTGTAAATCTTTTGAGAGAAATAATATAGCGGTGCCTCAAATTTTAACAACAAAAAAAGCAACTGTCAGCAAATCCTGTCCGCAATACAAGGAAAAGAACTTGTAATTGGAAATCTTTGATTATAAAACATTAATAAGTGTTTTGCAGCATATTTACCAGGATTCCCATAAAGTATTCAGAGCTAAGGGTTACCCTGCAGAAGTGCAGTTACAGTGGGTGTCATCTCCTGATCAGTTCCACTGATTGCACTGGCAGTCTAATGGATGTGACCATAAGTGTGTGGTTAAGAGAATTCCTGAATTGTGCTCTGTGGCCTGATGCAGTTCCTGTGAAAGTTAGCAACTCCTAGGAGCTTAGTAAGGTAAGTTAAATAGAAAGCAAAAGTCCTTGTAGTTACTACTGTCACTTGCTGAGCGACAGCGTTGTTTATGTTTCTGAAAGTTGCCCACCAATATGTTTTCCCTTGATAGTTGGCTCCAGCTGATGCTTGAAATACATTTTTAATAAAGGATCAGTTCTGAAGAAAAACTACCAGAAGTGTCTATCTTTGCTCGTCAATGACATACTCACATTGCTTGCATCTTAGCTGTCTGAGTCCTAAAGAAAATTTGGCTGTCAGTTACCTGACGGAACAGTAGCGCACGTGGTGATTGCACCGCAAGTTGTGTTTCACCTGCTGGTTCGTGGAAAGTTGCTGATGGCATCGAATCTGCAGCTTTTACAACAGGGAATCTTTCCACTCAACTTTGCTGGAGAACTGAGGAGTGCAAGGTAAATGTTAAATGGAAGATGCCAGGAGAAATAGGAAGGTAGGCATGCTGATTGCGATTGCACCCTGGAGTTGTAGCTGTCACTTGGGTTTCAGTCCACTTTGGTCCGCTCTTTGACAGAACCTGTAGGCACTTGCTTTCCAAATTTTCCATCTGTACTAGCCCGTCCTGAACTGTGAGTGGCTCTGATAAAGGTATTCTGAGTTTGCAGAGTGAATGCTGTATTAACACTATAATAGAAAATTGTGACATGGCAATATTCATCTCTTAGAAGATAAGGTACTTACCTTTTTATAACTTAAAAACTGGTTTTAAACATGATATTCTAACTTCAACCTCAGGCAGCCAGAGCAAGGCAGTGTCAGAGCTGTAACAACAGTGTCTAAACCAGTGTTTCCGTTTCCTTCAAGGCTGCTACTCTGCCCTTGATCTTTCAGGTAGGGAGACAACTTTGAGAATTGCTGGCAAGTTTTAAAGCATTAAGTAAATTTGTATTTAAGGAGTAGCATGCACTTAGTAAGCACTCTTGAACACAGTAATTTAAGGTGATGGTAACCTTAATTTGGAACGGAGACGTTACTGTCAACTCAACACTTTCCCACACCTGAAACGAAGACATTATTTTCTGAGTATTCTGGCAAATACACTTTTGTTTTGTGTCAGCTGAAATGATGACTAACTCTAAAAACATTTGAGTGAAATCCTGGCCTTACTGAAATGAAGACAAAACTCTGTGAACATCAATCTTTGCCTCATAGTGTTAGCTACTGACTCATACACCACTTAGATTATGGTGAGGCTGCTTAGTGGTAAACTTTCTTAATAACTGTGGTAATTATTTTTTTAGCATTACTGCCTGATTTAACTTCAGCAGTGTCTTTTCTGGGAAGCATGATGATGACAAAAATGGGATATTTTCTATTAATGAAATAGTACTTAATATCTGTAATTTTCTTTATCCTAAACTGTGATCTCTAAAAATAGAAATTTATAGAAATTCAAATATAAGTTGCCATGGTAACCTATTGGGGGATAGTGCATGCACAAGATTATTCTAGCAAGACCATCCAGTGATGTTATATAAATAGTGGGACTAGTTTGTTGACAAGAAGGTTTACTTTATTTGAGATTCTAAAAAAAAAATATTTCAGCCTTTAGTGTATGCAGTTTGATATTCAGATAGCGACACCTACTAAACATGGTTTTTGTAAATACAAAATTGAGTCCACGTACATACAATTGCTTTGAAACCTGCAACACTTTTCTTTGTTTCCCTAGTTCAGGAGTTACATCTGAATATTATTTCTGCTTTCATTTTAATGTTTCAGTTTTCATAGGCTGTGAAATGACATTAAAGAGTACAGCGGTACTCCTTTCACTTCAGGCTTGATAGAGCAATCATTCACAAACTGCTGTTTGACAGAATGCTGTTATGTAGATATGGAAAGTGACTGGCATAAGATACTGTCATAGGAGGAGACGCGCTGGTTTAAGCATCTCTGAAACAGACACCTGAATCTTATCTGAATCAAACATGTATTGTGAGTTTAGCTAGTTAATATCTGTAAATGATTTTGGTATCTTTCGATGGCTCGTAAGTGCAAAGCACTCGTTTTGCTTGTGTAAAGTACAAAGATACGTCTAAATAGTTTGTAAGAAAGGAAAAGAGACATAATTAAGCACTGAGTTCAAAAGAGTGTCTGCAGATGCCCAGCAGGACCTAGAATGTCAGTGCTAGTCTTAGATGTCATATTTCAAATTAATAAGCTTTTAAGGCCTTTTACTTTTGAATAATAGTTGAAACATGATGCTGTTTAAAGGAGTAATTAGTATTTGTCATTGATTTTTCCTAAGGATTATGGATTACTCGTGTACTTAGTGCAGCAACTCAGAAACGGCCCTGGGATTCACAAAGTTCATAGCTGTATAACCTTTGCTTTCTGAGAAGCCTGTAAATCTGTTTGTGGATATGGGGACAGCGCCTGCGAAGTTGGGTAGCTCAGCAGTGCCGGAGTCGGTGCGGCCCAGGGCACGCCAGCAGGCGCTGCCTGCAACACCCTTACTGTCTGCAGCAGCTGAAGGCAAGTTACACAACCCCTTTACTGTAAGGTCTTTATCTATAGGAGAGATCATAATTAGTTGGTTTACAAGGGAAAGATAAAAACTAATTAGCAAGTATTTGTAAAGTATTTGTAAAGTAAGCATTCACTGAAATGCAAATAAAACGACAAAAGCCTTGCAGTCTAGGCATCAAGATACTCATGCCTTGCACACGTTCTTAAAATTACTGATCTTATGCTGCTTCATCCTGACATGAGGAGTTGGACTTGAGCCGTGAGTGGTGTTGTTGGATGGAAATACGAAGTTCCCATCTACTACTTTACGTGAAGTTTCATTGTCAGAGGCTCTGTTCAGTGTCCTGTGACATCTACACCAGCTTTGAACATTTGCTAGGGTTGGTTGTAGGAAGAATCAGCTGAAATGAATGAGATGGAAGAGGGTGAAAATATGATTTTATAGATCCTCTCAAAAGGCTAAAGCTATAGAAATCATGTTGGAGAGCATTCTTATCAAAGATAACTTACGTCTTTATTTGGTGGCTTGCTTACATTTTCTCCAGGTACCTAGATACCTGTCGTGTACTACGGCAAATGGCTGGAGTGACTTATATTTTTGCGCTTTGGCTGTTGTGATGCAAGACAGTTTTTATTTTTGGTGGAAGCAACACATGCTAGGATAGTCTGAGATTTCGTGAATAGAGTGGTGAAGATATGTTAATCTCAGAATATATGTTTGTAGGTTGATAGTGAATAACAAAGTTTATTTGATTTCTTAATGAATAGAAAGGCCCTTTCATTTATAAGTGGAAGTCTTTACTCTGTCTTTTATTCAACAAGGAAAGCAAGTATACTTTACCATTGAATAATTTTTGAGTTATGCAGACATCTATCTGAAAATGATACAAAGAAAATAATAAAGGTTGATAAAGAAGCTGCAAAGAGGGTATTCCTTTTGCCATGTTGGTAGTCAAAGTGCTGAATTTATTTTTAAGTGGGAAAAGAGTCCATTAGATTAAATTGGTGAAAACCAGTCATCCTGCTTTAACCATTTAGCCTATGGGAGCTGTTGTTTTTAAAGAAACAGCAAGATTTGTTCCTAATGACAAAAATCATGATGCGTCACTGTTAGAGGTAGTCACACACTCTGTAGCTATATGTATACAATGGGCTGACTAAATCACATTGTAAGTAATTTTTATTAATTTACTTCTGTCATGCTGGCTTTTAAAAGTCTTAATTGGAAATTGTAGCTTAATAATTGTAGCGTGACATATTCAACATAAACTAGCTTGATCTACCTTAAATGTAGATGGTCTCTGATGGTACTGACATATTGGTGAGGTAAAATCAGCAAGATTTCTGCCTCCCGAACTTCTGCCTTTTCCTCTACAGCTGTTCTGCCTGATGCTGCTAGTGTTTCCATGGAAACAAGCCAGCTCTTGGCTTCCTCTTCCCATTGAAAACAGCCTTCTTGCTGTCACTTATTCATCTGGGAAAAGCACTCTGTCATGGCTCTGACATAAATGCCACAGAGATGATCTGTCCTATCATTTCAGAAATAGACACTGTTACGTATGTGCACGTGCATACAGCCAGATTCGTCTTCCAACGACTCAAATAATTTGGTTAATGGACTTAGGCTGACTTTGCTTTGGTGTAACTGGAAGTGGGAATTGGCTTAGCGTACACAGCTGAAGATCATAATGGTGTGAGAAGTATTTTTGGTTGAGGAATCTGGCAGACCACGTTTGCTTGCTTTATATAGTTAAGACACAATGTGCTATCTGTCATGTTTGTTTACAGTGGTAAATTCTTAAGTGGTTTACTTTGGAGATGAGAACTTATCTTCAAACTGATCTCATGGCGATGGGAGGAATAGCTCAAAACTTCTGGTGAATATTGTATAGGTGCTACTGCCAGATGAGGTATCCCATTATCATGCCATTGTCATGTGATACAGTCAGGATACGAAAAAAGTGATGTAAGAAAACCTGTATCTTTGAGGACGTTATATTCTTAAAGTGTCTGGTGCTTAGTCCAAGGTAAACCTATCAGTCAATACCCTGTGAGGAAGTCAGCATTTTTGCTTGTTTTGGTGAATTTGTATTGAGTCATAATCAAAGAAGTTCAGAACTCAGACTAATCCCAAATCCTTGATTAGTTTCCTTTGCTATAGGAACTTTAAAATATTTTAAGGGAAGTTTGCATAAAACTTGCTTGTCCTTTTCTCCTTCAGTGATCGTCGGCAGAAAGTGACTGTTCTCTTCCTATGAAGTTACATTGCAATTGGGGTAGAAGGATCAGAGAAAAGGGAAAGCATCCCTATATAGATGTTTACTATTTTAATAATCTCTTATGAAGTGCTGTCCAGTAGTTTTAAGATAGAAGATACAAGTTCTTCTCATTATCAAGTGCTGTTTCAGCGCAGTTCATTTCTCCAGAGATGACCTCTGCTTGTCCTGTGCTTCGGAATCTTGGCTCATCTTGGGGAATGTCACGGGTTAGGGCTGGGCCAGCCACTAATGAACGACAGACACTCTCTATTAACCCCTCTTCCTCCCCAGAAGGGGAAGGGAGAGAGAACAAGGGACTTATGGGTTGGAAAAAAGAACAGCTTTAACAAAACAGTGACAATAAAAAGAAAATATAATAATATTAATAAGAAAATAATGAAATATCTACAAATATATACAAAACCAATATCGAACTTCCCTAATGATGGTATGTCACCACTGATGCTGCAGGGCAGGCACTGGGAAAGTCCCAGACTGGATTCAGAGGCATACAGGAACTGGATTCAAGAACTGAGTTCAGGAACACACAGATTGGGATTGAAGGCAGGAGAATGGACAGAGTTCTCCTTGGATGCCGGCCATAGAAGAAGAGGGCTTAACTCTTGTGATCCCTCAGCTTTACACCGAGTATGATGTGTATGGAATGGAAGACTTTGTTTGGTGGGTTTGAGTCACCTCTCCTGTCTGCTCCTCCCCACAGGCGTGACTGTTTCACTTACAACCCTTTCACTTACGATCCTCCAACATGGCACACAGGATTTAGCAGTGACCTTGGTTTCTATAGGAGCAAGTATAAGCAAGAACCTTTCTGCACACCATTCCTTAGTGCTAACTATAAACATCAAGCGCTATCACTTCTAGAAGCAGACACTGTCTGAAAAAATACGGTGTTAACTTCAGAAAGTGCAGTCGCTTAGAAGAGACTTAGCTGAAAAGTAAAATCACTGGATGGAGAATTGGTTTGGTTCTAGCTTGAACCAGGACAGGGAAACAGGGTTTCCTTCAGCCACAACTGGAAGGAAGTGTTTGTGCTCTCTATATTTAGCACCTGATGGGGATAATATGTTCCCTTTTTGTTCTCTTTACTAAACTCTTCTTTAGACTTCACTTCTGGCACTGTGATTTAGATAAGCTTATTGATTCAGTTTAGAAACTTGTGGGGATTTCAGCAGGTATTTTTTTACTGTGAGTAAAGTAGGTAAATAAAATATAGATATGGTAATATTTGGAATATCGAACTACCGGTTATCATTCTGTTTAGTATATTTTTACACACTCAATCCTTTACAAACACACACCCTTTCCAGTGTAAATTATTAATTGCATAGGAAAAAAAAATGTTTTTAAAGGAATGCTAAGCAAGGCTATTCAAGAATTTTATGTGGAGAGCAAATAGAAGAGCTATGTCCAGTCTTTCTTACACTTGCTGTTACTTCCAAAGAGCCTTTATCCCGGTGCAAGGACTGAAACATGAGGATATTCACACATCAGAAATAATTTAAAAGTGGTGAACACAATATACAATTGTGGAAATGTGTACAGACATACTAATATAAACATAGCATTGGCAATACCAACATGATAAAAGGGTTTTAAGTTGTAGCGATGAACTGGTACATTTTCTTCCTGATCCTGACATACACATGTACACGTTGATATAACTGGTAATTTTGACAGAGAGCTGTAGAAAAAGCTGTAGAGAACAAACATGAAATCATGCTTTTTTTTTTTTTTTGTAGTTCTACAAATGTGTTTAATTAACATCTTTGTTGGTACTTTATGATGACTAAAGCACTTTTGAAGGAAAAACTTCACTTCCATCTGTTAATCAGTAGTGTTAAAAATAGAATGGCATCTAATCACATGAAATAACAACTTCTTGTGATTTGTGATTTGCTTTACAGAATTTTTGACTGAAGTGGTGACTTGAAGCTTAAGAACCAAATTATCCAATTATATATTATAACCACGTGTTGTTCCCCCCACAGTTTAAGTTGAAAATTCTGAGATGTTGCTGTGGCTTTTGTCTTTTTACCAGTAGGTTAATTATTACAGTGGTGTAGTAATGCAGACCTTTCTTATAACAGACAGTCTTTTGTAGTTTCTTAGTGTTTCTGAGAACCTTAGATACCAGGTCCTTGATATGCTCCTGCAAAATGCTGTAAACAGAGAACAGTGTCTTACCCCATCGCTGAATAATGGGATAAAGTTCATTAGTATGCATTAAATATACCACACAATATAATCTAGTCTTATTTCTGAAATAAATATAGTTTCTTAAGTGTTTATATTTTCATTAGTGTATAACATACTTTTTTTTTTTTTTTTTTTTTTTACTGTGCCTAGTCTTTGAAAAAGGGCAGGTATCCCTTAAAGTTTGTGGATTTAGTTTTGATAATTTGTAGAGCACTAGCTGTACAGCAGTAATCTCTTTAACTGTTTAATCCTTATCCTAAGAGAAATAATTCTTCTTTAGGAGTGACTTCCACCACACTAAAATGCTTTGATAAAAGCACAAGGCTACTCCAATACTAGCAGTTTGGTGATACCTGGGATTTTAGGGCAACAGAAATCAAATGCTGAAACTCAATAGCTGAGGAAATTCTTTTTCAGTGCATTGCATTGGAGAGGATGAAGTTCAGGAGAGTGAAAAAGAGGGCTGCGCAACAGTGCTGCGAAATGCTGCGTACGTGTTGTTGCAGTAACGAGGAGCGCAGGCTGAGTTCCTGACGATTTTGCAAGGGGGCTGCGTTGGTGCCTGCCGGAGCACTGAGTGAGAGGGCTTAGCCATCCCCAGTGGCATCCTCCTGGTGGGTGCTTTTAAGTAGAGGGAAGAATAATGTCTTCTAATGATATTTCTGTTGGCCTTCTTAATTTTTCAGATCGTAAATGTTCACAAAATATATTAGGGTTTTATATGCTGTCTATTATAAGATTGAGGGTAATCAATTACCTAGTACTTAATATTTTACATAAAGCCTGTGCAATAACAGGATTTTTAATTTTTTTTTTTTTTTAAAGCAATGGTAAAAATTATTACAGGACAATATAAAGGATGTTTTTAAAGTATACAAGCATGTGGGTATAAACTTCCTTTAGTTTTTAGACAATACCAAAGGAGATGTCCTCATTAGTCTTTATTTTTACATGGGTATTAAAAAATTCTCTGTCCTTTTCAAGCGAGCTGTCTATTTTATGTTCTTCATTAGCACTTGGTAATCATTTACCTATATGAGTGGCAATTATTTTTAATAATTGGTTTCAGGACTATCTTAATTTTCACAGGATAATGGTTGTTAGGAGCTGAAAAAGTTAGATCTTTTTTAATATCATCCCAAGTGTTACGCAGTTTATTTTCTGACAGGATTTTTGCAGTATTCTAAGTTTAATCCATATATGGTTTGGAGAAGAACCTTATTTGTCATCTTGGTTTCTGATCACATTTGGGAAAGGAGTTTTCTTGCATTTTCAGTTCTAGGTCTGGTATCTACCTTCTGTTTTCTATTTGAATTTTAGGATGCAAGCACATCTGGATTTCATCTTCAACATTCTTGCATTAGTTTGGGAAATTATTGAAACAGATTGCCAAAAGCTCAGTGGGAAGTGAGGTTTGGCTCTCCACAGCTTCCTGAGGAGGTGAAGTGGAGAGGGAGGTGTTGAGCTCTTCCTGGTACCCAGTGACAGGACATGTGGGAATGGTTCAAAGCTGCACCAGGGGAGGTTTAGACTGGACATTAGGAAGCATTTCTTTACCAAGAGCATGGTCAAACACTGGAACAGGCTTCCTGGAGAGGTGGTCAATGCCCCGAGCTTGTCTGTTTTAAGAAGCATTTGGACAATGCCCTTAATAACATGCTTTAACCATTGGTCAGCCGTGAAGTGGTCAGGCAGTTGGACTAGATGGATTGTTGTAGAGCCCTTCCAAGTGAAATAGTCTATTTTATTCTAAATAAGTTATGTTCTGGTTTTCCGACCTTCTTTTCCCTTACAGTGGAAAATGCAGTCCTTTTACTTAATAAATATGATGTTTCATATTATCGTGGTTTAAAAAATAAAGTGTATATAGTAAATGGCATATAATAAATGACATCAACAGCTTTTTTTTGCGGTAGAAAACAAGCAGGGTAGGATTTTGGCGCAGGTATTGAACATCGGCTCTGCTGTATAACTTGCTATCTGTTCATTATCTGGTAATACTTTATGTTAAACAAGTTGATTTAAACACCTTAGGCATCTTCATCCTTTGGCCAGTAAATTTTATTGCTGGCTATATTTGAGGCTATTTGAATATAGTTTCAAATTTGAGGACTGACACTTTTAACAGCAGTCTGGAGTTATTTTCCTGCTTGCCTAGCTGATATACCCGTGCAGCTTAGAGAGAGAAATGGTCATGTTTGTCATTTGTCTCTAAAACAGGCGTGTGAAGCTGATGTTGCAGTGACCTGTGAATGGTCAACAAAATTGGTTTGATGCATTGCAGCTACAGGGTCTCCTTGATTAGTCATTGCATGTTTTGAGTTCGTGCCTCGATAGCAGAACAACTGAGATGGGGGACTCAAAAAGGAGAAAATATGTGATAAAAGGGAAAATTACATCGTGGTGAAAGATGAGCCATTATGGCCTGAAGCAAAGAATGTATATTCATTATTTTGGTTTGTCACGATATAGCCAGCCAAACCTTAAAAACAGGAAAAGGCATTTTGTGTTGCATGTGAAGTTTTTTTGAGTGACGTTCGTTGCTTCAAGGATGGAAGATGTTGGTTTTCTTTAAACTGCAGGTTTATCTACTTGTACTTCTTGTTGCAGTTGCCTCTTCCTTAATCTTGAAGTGAGAAGGGAGCTTTGATCTTTTCAAAATGACTTCCCTAATGGCTAGGTTTATCACATTTTGGAAACAGCTACTGTAGGTAGTACAGTCTTGCAGCCAGTCTCCACCTCAATCCATGAGCTGTGACAGCTGCAGGTGTCTCCCAAAACTATCTCTGGAAGCTCTCAGACTTGGTTCTTAGTTATGTGTTTCCTTAGTCTTCAGTGTCGCAGCGTTACATTCAGTATCTTGCGTTGTCTTAGAGCCAATGTGACTTCTGAATCAATGCCTTTTCCAACGCTTTTGTAATAAAATTAACTATTCTGCTATGGTTTGAAGTACAATAACTATAGATACCTCTCTACTGTTAATACTACCTTTAGTAGCCCTGTTAGCTTTTCTTTGAAAGCTTGATGGCATGCATCACTTATGGAAATGAAAACCCAGCAATTTCAATGATTTTGTATTCTCGACAATTTAAAGACATTTAAATTTGGTATTCGGTAGCAGAAATGTACCCGTTAGTCTCTAGAAATTGCAGATATAGTTCATGTTAGGTTTGTATTTTATTAGAGCAACTTACCTTGCACTGCAATCCTGACAGATTCATGAGAGGAAGGCAATCCTCTTTGAAGTAATGCCTGCTTTTGTTCCAATATCAATAGCTCACTTTCTAAAATAGCGTGAGGAAAATTATTAAACTCCTGTCTTGTGCTGCTACTGTTTCTGTAATCCTTGAAAATATAGATCAGGAGGTGTGTATTAGTAATTATGGTCTAGACCTGCTAGACCAAACTTTATGAATCTTATTTTGTTTGTTTACTGGCAATGCAATTTTAAAATAACAAGGTAATTGTTACAGTTTCCTATTCACACTGGGAGTAAAATTCTGCCTCCAGAAACCCAAGCCTTGTTTCTGGGTAGGAAAGTCTTGGTAATAGTGGAGGCTAAAGGAAAATGTGTGACCTAAATTTTTTGTTGCAATTCTACTGTTCAGACAAGTGCACTGAGAACTGTGTGGACTGCAGAAACAGGAGTGAAATGTGAGTCTGAGACAAGGGAGGAGAGCATTTGTGGTTCTAGTGCTTTCAAACTTCAGGTGGAGTTTTTATCCATGTATATAAATATGAATTCAAGTATTTTTTGTGTGTGAGTATATATGTATGTATGTGCACACACACATACACACTTCTAAACAAATGCATATATTGATGTTCCCACCCTGTAATCTGATAGTCAAAAAGATTTTTCTTTTTTTTTCCCATTTGTCCTTGAAGATTTTAATGAAGAAGGCTGCATCCCAGATCTCATGACTTAATTCAGTGTTCTTAATTTTACTTACTTAATTCAGCTCCCTGCTATAAGTTTAAGTACAGTTTTTGTTGACTGAGTATCTTGCTTTATTAGGCTATGATAGATATACTGGATGTACATAGATATTACTATATTGGCTTACAGTGTTTTGTTAATCATATTTGATAATATAGTGTACTATTCTTTATAAATTTTATCTCACTAAAAATGGGAAAAACCTGAAGCAGTTAGTAAACTAAAGAAATCTTGCTTTCTGCGAATGTATATCTTATGGGTGACTCTCAGGGCCAATTAAACCTTTTTCCTGCACTTGACATGTTACAAAGTCTCCTTTGAGTGCAGATTTGTTGACGTCAGAAGGTTCTGAACTCACTTTACAGCTTTTTCTAGCTGAAGGTTTTGGATCTCTCTGTCTAAATTGACCCCTTATTTTCACAGTCCTGTGGAGATTTAATCGTTTTCAAAATCTCTGTCCTTTGATCTGACTTTGTTATAAATGGCCAGCTCGTTCAGAGTTCCTAGGTGAGGGGTCAGTAAGTCTTTTTTTTTTTTTTTTTTTTTAAAAAAAAAAAAACCAAACCAAAACAAGGTGAAGTTGTTTTTCCCTTGGAAGTCCTGACAACTTAGGACATCTTTGCTGAAGAAGGCACTTGCATTTACACTTGTTACATCAGGAAGCATAACTCTGCCCAAGCAATTGGAGCTTAGGAACAGGTTAGAAGAGCAAGCAGATGCTGAAGGACTGTTGTGACCGGGAAAGGGTTTGACTGATGTAAGGAAATCCTTCCGCACTTGAGATCCCTGCCTTTTGTGAAAATACTAAATCAAACTGGAAATTGTTTTACAGCATTTTGTGCATGTGTTATGACATGCATTATGTCATTTAAAAAATACTTAATTATTCCAAAGCAAACCAATATCTTATGGTGTCCATTTTATGGAAAGCACCTATAAAACATAAACAAGGAGACTATTCTTTCTACAACTTTATTTCAAACATCCTAATACAAGTAATTGTATTGCTTTTATATTTTTTTAAAATACAAGTAATTATATAATTACATTGCTTTTATAATGTTACACAGAATAGCTCAAAAACGTATAAAAAGCTCAAGTTCTTCTGGTAAATTATCTAGAATTGCGCTACAACCCTACTGATTTTTATATTGTAAAATCCTATGTGTTCTTTATATTATTTTAGAAGACATTTTAAGAAAGTCAGCTCCCAGGGCTGCAGCTTTCCCTTCTTCAGCTGTTGATAACGGGATATATTAAATACAATCAGATTTGGCAACCATTTTCGTCAGGTCGTGTTGATAACACACCATGATTTTTCACCTTTGAAGTGCTGCAACCTGTTTTATTATTCATTTATCTGTATTTTTTTTGTTTAGGTTTTTTTTTTTTTTAGAAGGAAGAGAGGATCAGTTCAAGTCAAGTTCATACATCTCTGCTTCTTGTGAGGAATACTGAATAAAGAGAAGCACAAAACCACGAAACGAACATTTAAGTGGAAGATGCAAAAAGCCATAGTACAGTGAAAACTGTGAGTGGTGTAAGGATTGTGTTACAATGAACTCATTAGGTCAGGCTAGGAAGGACACGGAGAGTGAAGAATGCTCAGTGACTAATGTGCTAGCAGGGAGTTCTGGGGATCTAGGTTTTTGTCTTTGCTAGACTGTAACATCTTCTGTGATTCACCACTGTGGTTCACCCTGTCTGCACACTGTGGAGGTGCCAATGTTCTCTTACCTTAGAAAATTAAAAAAATATGCAGTGCTGAAATAATGCGGTCAAAAAAAAAGGAATTGTATTTTAGTTGGTGACTGTCAAATGTAGTGCAAAGGAGTGCTTAGGTACTTTTTAAAGGAGGTTGGGGATTGTTTGATGGTTTCTGTACCCAAAGATTTAAGCATCCGTAATCATCTCATGGTCCTTTTTTTTTATTTTCCCCCATCATTCAGTGGATCTATGGTGGGAGTAAACTGTGTAGTCATTTGGATATATGCAGTAATGAGAGAAAATCCTCATAATATATTGATAATTTTGTTTCCAGGGCAGGGTTGATAGAGTGTATTCAGAGAAGGAGGCATATATCCCAGACCTGAACAATATGGAAAAAAGAAAATTTTGACTTGAGTGAGAAGACATTCTCCATTTTGTGAATTGACTGAGGCAGGGTCTACATGGGAGAAGACTCTTCAGTCACGTTAGTAAAATTGCTTTATGGGATGTGAACACAAGGAGATTGAATTAAGGTGGGGTTTGGCACAGGTACAGCTTGTCAAAGTTTTTTCTCCAAAACTTACTGTTGGCCTTTCTGAAATAAAAGGTTTCCAGAATTTAATACAGCTGAAACAATGTAATTCTCCATCTTTGTCACAGATTGCTGCATGTTTGCAAAGATACTTCACATTTGGCCTGTGCAGTTAAATTCTGGCAAAACAGAACAGAGGATCTTAAAATGAGAAATGCTGGTCAGTCTTTACAGTTGGCTCTGCTACCAATTAGATCTGCAGTATATTAGAAAGATTGTTAAATATTTTCAATGATCTCATGTTGACTCTTGGTTGTGTTCTGTAGCTGCTTTTGAAGTGTAGACTGGTGGTGAGCCTTAGCCACCAGATATGGGGGGAATGGTGGAGCTTCCAGGATGTACTTCTAGGGGATAGATTTTATCAGACTTTAAAAAAAAAAAAAAGAAAAAAAAAAAGGCAAGATCTGAAAGGAATGCCCAGTGTGAGCAATACTAATGGTAGCACTTAATTTTGTATTTCGGGAGCATTGCATTGGAAGTGAAAGCTAGTTGCTATTCTTTGCTGCTTTTTAATGTGCTAATGAGTTGTGCTCAGCTATATAGATGACCAATATCAGCTAAGCACATGGCAGTGTTGTAACTGAGTTACTGTAAATTTTGCTAAGAGTTTTTCCCAAAGGAATGGGTAATACCTGTTGCTTAACTCTGAAATAGCACCCATTTTTGTGTTCTGCTTCTCATGTACAAGAACTCTAACTGTGAGTTCTCCCTATAGAGATGAGTGAATTCTTCCTATATAGGTGAATGCATTTTCACGAGCAAGATTCTATTTAACAGTTTATTGTGAAATAAAGCCAAACATTTTGCTAACTTGATCAGAAACCTGAATTGCTCTGTAAGGTAGAAGCCACGGAGAGCAAGTACATTGCCATCAAAATTGTTGAAATGTTTTGAAGATCTGCCTTTATGGATGCCTGGGGGCACCTTCGATGTTAGTTTGATTTTTCTGTCTTCCCCCATAAACACCCTTTCCAAGTTCAGCATTACGTTACTTTTACATATCAGGGAACCTATACTGAATTATTACAGGAAATTCATTAATAGTTTAACTGCTGTTTCTGTGCCAGAAAAAAACCCATCTAGCTGTGTCTGGCCAAGATTTGAGGATGTGCTTGAAGCACATGACGATGTTGGCTGAATTAGTTCCAAAAGATGGCAGTTGACAAGTGTTAAGTCTGCTGTGATCGTGGACAGGCAAGCGATTTCTTCATTCAGTTAATTGTTTTGGAACAAGATGCGGGATAAACAAGTGAGCCTCAGTTTCTTATCCTACCTGAAATGAACATTGACTAGAGCCTTTACAGGAGGAAGCTGCCTGTTTGGGATTTCTCCTGAGGCTTTTGAGGTTGGAAGAATTCCTCTCCAGTGTGTTTTTAATAGCTGCATATGGCAGAGCTGGATTTCAGCATGATTACTTACGCAGAGAAATGTCTGATCTTGAAACAATATACAAGGTTTTGTTTAGAATTGAATGCACATTCCCAAGCAATAAACTAACTGTGAAGTATTTAGCAAGAGAAAATTTATAGAATTATAGCTGTGTAAGTCTGCTGCGTAGGCTTTCTGTTCTGCACATGCACCGTGCTCGTGTTGTGCAAGGTTCTGAATTTGGCAAAGCTGGATCTGAACCATGAGTGTAGGACAGATCATGTTTCACATTCACCAGGTAACTTTAAAAAACATACCTTCCATTACAAGAGTTTAACATGAAAAAATAGTTCTCTGTATTCCTAGTTGTAATTGCAAATTGTTGGTATGGGTGACTAGTCTGGCCTTGAAAGAGCTGTGAGCTGGTAGCCATCATAACAAGCTGCAATGCTTTTTAAACTGAATTTGGTGCTAGATGTTCAGAAGGACTTCTTCCATTGCTGTGATTAGAGTGAAAACCCTAATACCTTAAAATATTTTCAAGACTTATCAAGGTAAATACCTTGCTTTTTTGTAAAGATTGGAGTTCATAGTACTGTTCTTTCAAATCAAGGGTGTTTGTGCTTAAAAGAAGGACACTGTGCTTCCTGCATTAGTCTGGCAATCTCTGAATCAGGAAAGGCTTTCCTAGAATATACAGGGAATCCTGGACAAACTGAGCATTGTCAAATTGATAAGCTAAGTGTGCTAGAGGATTTGAGTGCTCCTATAAATAGGAAACCAATCTGAAAAAAAACCCACATCAAGACCTTGAGGAGAGAGGATCTTAAAGGAATAATCTAATCAGGAGATGCTGAACGAAAATGATACATTTGAAATGGCAATTAAATAGGAAGCAAGGCCAGGGCAGAGAAAAGAAAGTCCTGTTGGCGAGGGTTTGCTTTTTTATTTTTGAAGACCACAAAGTAAGTAAGGCAGGCTCAGGATATGAGGGACTGGTGTTGCCCTGAAATGTAGGTTGTGTTGGTTATAGTTGCTTCTGGATTTGTTTTATTCTGCTGCCTAGGGAAGAAAAGAATACACGTTAACAGTTTTGTAGGGTGAAAATACTTGCATTTATCACAGTCCCTGGGAATTCTTCAGCTGATTAGAATAAAGTATTGATGAGGGGAAGGGAAAGGAGAAGGACAGGGAGAAGCCTTGATGTCCATTTGTACAGAGCTACACAGTCTTCCTAGGCATAATTATACACTTGGATTTTAATTTTGAAAAACAATATATAAAACCTTTTTGTTTATCATGGATCTATCTGAAGATGTATCTGAATGGTAAAAATTCAGTATACCTCTGTAAGCTTCAGAACGTGATCCTGTACATGCATTTACTTTTAATTTTTCTAGCAAGTCCGTAGCTCACAATCTTGACACTGTGCTTGTGTGTAACCTCTCTTGAAAGTGGTGCTTCTTCTGCACTATTTGTAGCTTTTTAGATAGGAGAGTTTGAAGTTAAATACCTGGAAATATGTGACATATGGCATTGAGGTATAACTGTATTAGACAAAATATTTAGTAGAGTTAATTACACGTATGTACCAATATTATAAATATTATAATACAGTTATTTTCAATAAAACTTTTTTTTTTTTTTTTTTAGGTCATGGGAAAGTGAAAAATAGGTCATGTAAAGAGAAGAGGATACTAAGACAAATATTTAATATCTGAAATTCAGGAAAGTTATTAAGTAGCATAGAGATTTTTTTTTCCCTTTTATTTCTACCTCATTAGTTTTTTTACAAAATAGCATTGACTACAATTATCCTAAGGGAGGCTATACTATACATTCTGAACTGACATACTCAAATCAAGGCCTTTTCTCCACCTCAAAACATTCTATATGGATGTTGTTGGAAAAACACTGATAATGCAACAGTAAGAAAGTATCCTAATAAGGCTTTGAGGACCCTCAAATACCAAGTGATTCTTCTATTTTTTTAAACAAAGAGAACATTTTAAAGTTATTGGAGGCTAAGAAAAATAGGTGATCTGCAGTCCATTGTGGGGTACTTTTCTGCAAAAGTTACATTTATGTGATATCAGCTAGTAGTGGTTTCTGTTCTTTTGGAAGAGAACCGTGGAATATGGTGTCAAGAATGGCTAGTGTCTTGCTCTGCAGAGAAAAGGTGAAGACAACTATAAAAGATGGGGAGGAACTTCTAAAAGATGTTGTCAATTTCTTCTACATTTCCCAGTGCAGGGATTCCCTCTCTTTTAATAAAGGAAAATATGAATGAATTAGAAGCTTAAGAAACATGTTTCCTAAGCCCTTATTCCTCCTTTGATCTTATCTCATGCTTTTCTTTGGTCAAAAGCTAAAGTCTAGAAGAAACTGTTCAACAAACCCCACTTTTTAAAGTGAATTTTTCTCTGTAGAATGGAAAGGAATAATTTTTCTCTCAGCCGTTGTCTAGAATACAGGCATGTGGTGACCTCTGGAGTCCTAGGCTTGAGATAATTCCTGATTTCTAGTGTCTTCAAAGTTATCCAAAGCTTTGTGGTAGAGTCCTTCTCATTAAATTTTTTTTTTTTTTGGTGGTAAATTTATATTAATGTCAATTAAAATGTTTTTGTAATATGTAGTGTTTATGATTTATAATGTGTTTTTATGCTCACAGCGATGAAGAATAGGTGGTTTGCTTTATCATTCACTTAATGTGCCTCTGTAATTTTGATACTGGTTAAAGAAGACATACTTTTAAGTAATCTAGGCTTTTCTTGGCTGTAGGAGTGTTACAGTAGTTTCAAGGGGAATTTCGTAGTGAACCGTTTCTGCCATGAAGTAATACCATAGAAAAGTGGAATCGTTGTCCTTTACTGTGTCATCAGTTTTCTGTCTTTAAAGATAGCACTGTTAATGCTATTAGCTAATGTTAGTTTCATATGAAGAATGAGAGACAAAAATGAGCAGAAGAACAAGTGACTTGAAATAACATAAAATGCTGTGTTGCCTGACCTCTAGGATACATTTTTATAACTGGGTTTAGGAGACTTATTTTGTAACCATTCAATTAAAATGAAGACTCAGAAAGGCAGAGGAAAAGCAGTCACAATTGAAAATGAAGCTTGGAGATTTGCAGTACTCCGTTTCCTGAATTATCAATGATGAAAATTAAAGTGCCAGACAGTCTTGATAAACTGCTTTGTGTTCATAATCAGACCACTTTATGAAAATTTGAATTATTTTGGAACAAAAAGGAAGAAGTGCAACAACAAAACATATGAAAATTGCTATGTGTGAAAACTTTCATCAGAGGTTTGCTTTGGAATGTCTTATTGATAACTGTGTAGAAGGGAAAACTGACTAGTTGTGCACAATCAGAGACAGTTCTAGTTCTACACTAAAGTTAGATTTTTGTTAAAGTTTATTTTATACAAGTATATGAATCATCATAATTGTTATTTCATAAATTTGCTAATTTTTGGAGCAAACTCATTTTCTTTTGGCTATTTCCTATTTTTCTAATTAATTTGTCTTTCCTCTTTATTTTTTTTTCCTATTTATTTTTCCTTATCACTTGAAGACTTTCTAAATTTAAGTAACGCATTGCTCTGTAAAATGATTAGTCAGCAAGGCTCCATTCCATAAGTGTGGGTCTCTACATCTGTAGAGCTAGTGGTACATCTCATGAGCTTAGATATTTGATCCTGCAAAACAGAATACATAAGCAGAGTCCACACCTTTTTTTTCCCCTTTTAATGGGTAACATGAAAAAAAAAAATCTTTATAGACTCATAGCTCAGCACTGTAGAATATAATGAACAGTGTTGTTCTCTTTTCATACACAGAGTTACAAACTTGAAACTGTGGGGAGAACTCCCTCTACCTTTTTATCCTATTTGCAGACCCATTATATCCCTATGAATTTCTGTTTGAAGAGTTCTTAAGTGTTGTGGTATATATTTTTTCAGCTAGGCAGCCAGGAGGTGCAATTCAGAGCACCTAAAATTAGGAATCAAAGTTCTCCATATTCCTTTTAACTAGAGATACAGCCCTAGATGATTAAAAATAGCTGAGATGCATATATTTGGACAGAGTAAATCCCTTCTTGAGTGTTTTAAATATAATTCTGCTATATGTATGAGTGAAATGGATATTTGTGCTCTTTATTTCAGTGTGATACGTTTGTTTTCACATAAGCTGTACTACTGAAAAATAAACAACATGAAAAGTAGAAAAAGAGTGAATTGTATCTGTGGCCTAAATACAGAGTTAGCACTGATGTAACGAAGTTGTTTGCTAAAGCTGATTTACATAAATCAGTGTAGCAAGCTTGTATGACCATGGTTCAATCAGGTTAAGAGTGCCCAGTACTCATTTAGCATAGTCTAGCTTCCAGACCAATTTTCCCACACTTAACAGAATGCACCAGAGGCTACCTCTGATGTAAACAAGTCAATTTGCAAGCCAGTTTAGCTGTATTAGTGCAATTTCTGTGTGATTTCTGTATAGGGCACTTGTGGCATTAAGGTGTTCGGACTCTCATGAGATATTCTAGGAAACCACTGTTGTACGCCTGGAGCTATCAGTTTTCCTCCTGAATGCTTGATATATCTGAAATACACTTGCTTTCAGTATGCAATGCTTTTTTTTGAAATTAAAGTTTTTAAGTGAAATCAGATTGAACTGAGACTCAGCTACGGAGATACTTCCTTCTGAGCCACCCACTGCCTGTGTTTAGTACTCTTCTGCTCCTACTCCTTGCCTTGGTCTCTATCAGCTGTAAATCCCATATAAGCACAGGCTGTTGTTCCATATATACGCGTGTATTTGACTTGTGCACGTTTTGGATTTCATGGCAAGAGCCCTGGTATCAGTTAGCAGCTTCCCTAGTTGTTACTGCAATAGAGATAGTAATGAGTCCCAATGCAATTCGCTGTCAAGTTTGTGACCTCATCAAAGTCAAGCGTTTTAGAGCTTGAATATTTTTTAGGAAGTCAGTAAAATCATCTTAATTCCATTCTAGTGTCTTATTAATGTTAATGGGGAAGAACTCTGACAGCTGCCAGCATACCTTACTGCAATTTATAACATCACGTAACCACTAAGTGATGTTTTTTTCATTCTTTACATTTGTGCTGAATTCCCTCAGCACAAATGCCCCTTGAACACAAAACAGAACTATTGCATGCTTTTGGGATGTGCTGTGGCTGCATGAACCCTGTTGAGGCAAACCTCTAAATCTGTTACTTCACCATTAGGGATTTCTCTTCCCCCCAGCACACCCTAGCTTCTGCCCTTCCAAGCCAGGGAGTAGAGGCTGGATGTCTGCGCCGCATGGGAGGATAGATGTGAGGCTGGCATGCGTTCAGAATCAGCAGAGAAATTCTTGTAGTAAACAGGGGGATTGTGGTTTTTGCAGTGGCTTGCATGCAGAAGGATCAAAGGGCGAGGTCTGTTTGTCCTGTGTCATGTGAGGCAGTACTGATGGAGCAGGCATGGATAGCTGCCTGGACAGACCTGTGGAGGTCCATGCAGGTGCAGCCTTGTTTTTGTCTTTCAGGCCTTTTTTGGTGATACAGAATAAGAGACACACCGGGGCATCAACAACCTTAAAAGCTGTTTTTCTACGTGAAACAATAGATGGCAATCACAATCAAAATGGAGGCCAGCACATTTTAATTTAAAAAGGTGTGTAAATAGTCTTTGTTCAAAGGTAAAGCGGAGGCTCGGCAGGAAGCTTCCGACTAGGTTGCCCTAGGTACACACCTGCCCAGGAGTGCTGAAGTGATGTTCAAGTGGAAAGCACTGTGTGCCTATACAGCATCATGGCAGCTCTGTTTAGTTTCTTTTTACTTTATGAAGATGGACGAATTCCATAACTGTAAATTTTAGTTTTTGCTGGTTTAACATTTGATAGGAGAAGAAACTATTGGGACTGAATTTTGCTTGTTGTCCTCTTCATTAGATATCTCCTTTCTGCTGCTATACACCCCTATTCATTTTGAGGAAATGAATGCAGCCCTCTGTGTTGGGTGGGGTAGGAGGTTACACAGTTGCAGCTTTTATATAATTTACTCAGTCTGTGTCTGCCTGAGGAACAGAAACCCCAAACCTTCTCAAGATCTTTTTGTCACTATAGGTAATAGACCCATGCTTTCTTGTATGGGAAATACTTTTATACATGGTATATAGCCTTTAATTGCAGAAATTACAGTAAGAGGCATCTATTAAAATTGTACAGTTAGCACCCTGAATTACAGAATACTAAAATTCAGCATTTAGCAGTAACATCATCCTTATGTGCATATTTAAGATGCAAGATTGTAGTGCTGGGTGCTACTGTTCACCTAGTCAATGAAGGCTGTTGCTGCCTTTGCAGTTTGTTCACCGAACTGCGTGGCATGGTATAGACATACCGGTAGGTAGCTATTAGTTTGTCCTATCCTTATATTTCCTTGAAAACTTTGTAATGAATTCAGTATCTATAGATCAGGCAACCCGGTGTAATTAAAAGCAAGGATCTCAGTATGGACTGTGAATTGCTTTCATTTGGGACCACTGTGTTTTCTTCTGTGCTAAGAGGGTTTCCCTTTCTTTGCTTTCTATCTATTCTGCCTCTCTGGGAAGTGAAAATATTCTTGTAACTTCAAAATTTGTTGAGAAGGATATTATTTTTATAGGTGTGTTTGAAAGAAACAGATTCAGACATTAAATGAAGGGTAGCATGGTGATCCTGCAAAGACCACCTTGGCTTCCTCATTGCATGCTAAGCTACATTCTCAACACTGCTGTGGGCATCACTGTGATTTGTATCCATCCAAGCTAACTTTTTGTTCAGGATGACTAATGTACGCACTGGTCTGAATGGACGGTTTACTGAAATGTAGCGTTCCGCAGTGGCAGAGGCTAAAGAACAAATACAGACTTTCTGTCAAATGCCAAGAACTGACCTCCGAATATTGCTAGAATAAAAAAAAAAAAGCAGTATGGAAAAACTGCTTCTGAAGGACAGCTGCCCATTGCTATTTTGTTTTTCCCGAAGCTGGAAGCCAACTACATTTGCTCAACTGCGGTTAATGGCTTCACCCATTTCAGAGGAAACTGTCTTGTAGTGCACTAGAAAGAGATTGATTGTTTGACTAAATGTCATTGAAAGTGTCATAAATATGAAAAAAAAAATTGCTTTAAATTTCAAAGCAGCAGGTCTTGCCAGTGTGACACTAACCCAGTCATGTGTGGCTACTCAGTATCCCTTCAATGTATTTTGTTTCCTACCTGTATTATAGTTTCCAGCAAATGAGAAAGGTTGTGAGAACCAGAAGTTTTGCTGCTTTACTGGTTGATGGATGCTTATGTGGTGTGTTTACCTCATACTGATGGATTTCTTTAATTAAATTTGTTCCTAAATGTAATAGGAATTATTATGTTTTCAAATGTTTGTAACCACTGTAGGATCTGACTTAGCAAAGAAACTAATGTTTCATGTTTTTGACCTCTGAGGACATACAGACTTCTGAAGTTTGGCTGTTGCAGAGCTTAGGTTTGATTCTGGATCCAAAGTAGTGTTTTGATTAGCCTGGAGCTAGGGGAAGTAAACAATCATGTGAAAAAGCATGAAATTTCTCATTTATCTCAATGGATGCTGAAGTCAGGTTCTGACCATATGAGTGCCAACATCATTAAACTTTAACAGATGAACAAGCTAAAAAATATTTTTCTGGTTATTTATGTGATCTTGTAAAACAAAAAAAAAAAGGAAGTCCATTAACTTGAAAAGATTGTAGCTTAAGGACTAAGACTAAATGAAATATTCAGATAGGCTGATATGAAAGATGTTTTCATTAATTAGAATTATAAAATTCTAACATTATGAAGACAGTACTATAGAGATTATATGACTTTTGTATTGTGGTTTGTAAGATTTTGTCGTTTTTCTGTAAAACATGGTCCTATTCTTAGGCATAAAAGCTGTATGTTCAACTGCAGTTGAACAGCTGTACAAATATTTCCAAATGACTTTCTTTCAACAATACCTGACACAATAAAAAATACCTGTTGGTATTAGCCTGGGCCCTAAGCACACTGCAGTATTCCTCCCTCCTGAGCTTACCTGAACCTCTGCCCCTTGAGCTGTACCAGTGCACTTCTGCCCTCCTTCTCGTGCACCCCTTCTGAGAGGCTCTCCAGTGGGGCCAGCAGCAAAGTCCCACTCCAGGGTGAGTTAGTGGCTGTCATCCAGGAAAAGGAATAGGTGATGCTGCTTTTCTTCCCAGGGCGTTTGTGTGAATGGGTGTGCCAGGCTCATTGCATCTTCCATTTGCTGCATAAATTCCTGTTGAGTATTATCTGTTCATTGGTTGTCTTGGTCAAATTCTCAAGTGTCCCTAAACTGCTCTGAATTGGTGACTGATAAAAACATGTCTGAGGAAAGATGGAAGAACAGGTAAGAAGGTAATGACATTGTGGTCAAGTCTTCTAGGTATGTGGGTGTACTCTTTCATCATAACCTCTGTTCTTGTAAGCATGAGTTTGTTTTTGATTACAGAACAAAAATAAAAAGATGTGGAGTAATGGAGACAGTCCAGATCACTAAAGTAGTCAGAAATTTAGAAGTGATGGCCTATGGGAAACAATAAAGGACCTAAGGTTGTCTGTGTTAAGGAACAGGATAATGTAGAAAGACACAGGGGATTTCGAATAGGCTACTACAAAGAAAAGAGTAAGGTTGTCCTATGTCCATACCCAAAAGAAGAAAGCGTAGTAGGATTAAATTGGAGGTGGAAAGTTTTGTATAGATTTAGCTTAGTTTTAGTTCAGTTCAGTGCTTTAGTTTGGCCAGAACAGATTCTGATGAGGCTGAGCAGAAGCCATAAGCATGAAACATCAATCCTTACTCTGCTCCTGTCTCCTTGCATCTTACCAAATTCTACGGAGTTGCAAACAGTCTTTAGGATTTAAAATTGAAATTGTACATCTGTAGCTGGAGAGTTACAGATTAACCAGCAATTGACTTGAATGAGATCATCCATGCTTTATTCCCATCCATGCTTATTTTATGTTTTATTCTTAATTGCAATGCTACTCTGTAAAGTGGTAGAAATTGTTAATATTTAGAAGATTATATATTTCTCATCACAGAAACTTGGGAAATGTGTATTTGCCAGTGGATTCTGAACTTGTAGAACAAGAGAATGGTTTCAAATTATAGGTTAAGGTTTTGTGTAGTCCTGATTAATTTTTTTAGGCAGGCATTTTTACTCTGTGTTGTCATTGTGTGTAGCTGCTAAAAACACCAAGTGATAAAAGTAGTTCCCTGCGACAGGAGTGTTGGGAGCTAAGAGAATTGTGAAGTCAGGCAATGTAGAGTGAAGCTAATTTGTGTTCTTATTTAAATCACTGTGTAACAATAGTGATGGTAGAGAGCTGTTACCCATCAGGAAGAGCTGGCTGGGAAGTTGGAACATTTTGGTTCTACAGCCTCTATTTGCAGTCATGAATTTCTACTCCACAGTTTCTAGTCATGAAGCAAGCTTTAGTTTTTTTTACAAGTAGACTCTGAAAGGTCATCAAGGAGGTGCCAGATCCTATTATTTTGGCCACATCCAATCCAGAGTCGTCATCTATGATTTCTGTCACAGAAATCAATATTTACAAGCCTCTTCTACATAAGAGAAGATGCCAGCCAATTGGCACCTCTGTATCTAAGCTCCATGTGAAAGACTTATACTAGTTTATAAATAATCCAGTGAAGTATCTAAATAAGCGCAGAGAAAACAGAAACATTTACAGTGCGTACTTGTGCCAAAAATACTTCAGTTTTATTGAAAGACCTATCTTTTTTTTTTTTTTTTTCATGGAAAATGGTAGCAAGATTTTTACCTGAAACAAGGTCTGAAAATTTGGTTTGAAAAACTTGATGATAATAATAATAAACAACTTCTGGAATACCCTCCAAAACCTTGAACTCAAACAGATTGTATCTTCCATATATTTTATATTCATTCAACTGTTTCTCCTTGTAAATTTGTCATGCCTTCTGATGTTGTGCCTTTTCATGTTTATGCTTATGCAGATAAGTGCCTGTTGAATGCACTTACATGCTTTTTTGAGTCAGGGCTGTAGTGTTTTCCTGTAGTGTGTGTGTTTCTTATGTGGAAGTCCATTCAAATACATGAAAAGCAGCTGAAATGCTGGGAAGTGTATATTACTTGGCCAGTAGTGAATTTGTCCAAACTGCAGCTTAGAGGAGATAGAAACTATTCATAGATTTTGTTGGTTTTGGATAATTTAGATATGGCGAAGGAGAAATAATGGGGAGGGGTAACATTTTTAAGGTGCTGATTTTTTTTTTTTATCAGATATTAATTCTGAAATGTCATTTTCAGTAGAAATCTCACTAAAAATTAGAAAAAAAGGGTAAGATAGGTTTAAATATTTCGATGTTGAGGAAAAAAAAATTTCCCCAGAAAAAAACAGAAAAGTGTACATTATGGACTGATCTGTATTAACATTTAGTATTCCAGTGTATTCCTCAAACTGAGAAGTCTGTTATTTTTATTGCTCAAGTGACTGTCCCTGGTCAGAATTTTAGGCTTTCTGGGAAAGCAAGAAGAAAAAAGACAGAATTTAGAGCTATCTGGAGGAGTCTTGCAATAACAGCATTAAAGGGTGAAACACCCTGGATGTCAAACACTCAAAGCAAAACTGACAGACTGCTCAGGTCAGAGAATACGGTGTCATGTGCTCAGGCTGCCTGAAACGTGTACCGGTATGTCTGAGCCATGTGTGCTCTGACAGCAATTGTCTAGAGAAGGTTCATTAATTTCAGAATAATAGTTGTCTTGTGAGAGGAAAAATGGAAGTCATGGCTCACCATTTCATCAGAAGTAAAAGATGTGCAAGGAGTTAAAAGAACCAAAAACTGGTATGCTCGATGGTCTTGATGAGTTCATTAAATCTCAGGCTCAAGTAGAGGCAAATTTCAGAAAAATATAGTAGATGAGATTTCTTAAATAAACATGAATGTCTTCTGTTAAAAGCCTGTGTAGATAGAAGTAGCGAGTCTTCATGAACATTTGTTGGCTTTTTAACAGAATTCATTATGCAGAAATATGTCTCTTCTGCTCATTTTAAAGTTTGGACATTAGACTTAATTGATTCATAAGAAGTCGACATGGGTAATAGGCTGTTACTAATGTGCATAACTTACTAAGGTGAGCTTTGTTCTGCTGAATTAATAAGTGAAATGTTACAGAAATGGCCCAATTACCAGCAGAAATGGAGTAGAATTTCTTTGTAGACAAGGTATAAATAAATTTTATCAATTTAGATTACTTTTAAATTTTATTGAAACAAAAAAGCAAGTGGAGAAAAGTGATAGAAATTTCAATGTGAGAAGCCCCAATGGTTGACTTCTCCAACAGCAACTGTTCTGAATTAACGGATTGTGATTGCATGCAGGCAAGGGAAGGACTTTTAAAGGAAGACACACTAGTGGAAAAAAAAACAAAAACACTTTAAAAGGCTTCTCTGCAAGGGAAATCAGTTGCTTTTGCTCTACTATTTGGAATGCCTACTGAGAATTTCTTCTTATATGTTCCTGTGATTTGTGCTGTGATGCATCTTCTTTACACTGTGAGTAAGATGTGCGTGTATATGTTGTTGCTGAGGTGTCACTGAGCTGTTGTATGAGTGCATAGGCTTGTCCCTGGCCCTCTGAATGTCAGCTGTCCTGCAAGGGCTGAGTTATCTAGTGCCAACGGTGTGAAATTCTGCTGTTGAGCCCCACCTGGCTGATGTGATGTCAACTTGCAGACCTGTATGAGTCTTTCTTCTCTTCTAGAGACCATTGTAGACCTACTTGTGTGTAGAGAGGGACTTTTCTATACATAGGAGAACTGGGAACTATGTCCTAAATTCTCTCTGCATGTAATACCAAATCTTTTGCATAGCACTCAGTTTTGACTTGGCTCCGTTGACAAAGCTAATCAGTCCCAATCCCATTTGCAAGGTTTAAATGACTGTTTCATTTTGAAAACTTGAAGCAGGAGAAATGATATTTCAATTAAATGGTAATTGCTCACCAAGACAAAAATTTATAAACTAGTCAGAAATTTAAACTAGAACTGTTCTTTGCGAGAGTAGTTAATGGTTGCAGGAAAAGAAGTCTTTGAGGAGGAAAAGAGTTTGTACAACTTGCTGGCAGCTTTATACAAGAGGAGTGTACTGCTGCTATGCGCATTCCCTGCAGATGCATGAGGAGCTCTTTTCATACAGTCATAGAATGGTTTGGGTTGGAAGGGACCATAAAGATCATCTGTTTCTAAGCCCCCTGCCATAAGCAGGGACACCTTTCACTAGACCAGGCTGCTCAAAGCCCTGTCACAAAGGGTGTGCTGTGTGAAGGAATCGCCACCAAAAAAAATCCTTAACTATATTAAAATTTTGTTCTAGTATTAACAGAATTTTTTTTGCAGTCCTTATGTGCGCTATGCTCAGTGCTGTTTTCCAGTCACTGTAGTATCAGTTGAAATATGAGTTAACTCAGTTCAGCAATCTGTTTGATAATGGTAATGAAGATGGACAGAGTCTGAGGTGAAGGCCTTTTGTACAGGAATGTCAGCAGACACACATGCCCACAGCGTAGGCTGGTTTTGTTATTAATATTTTTGCTCACAAGACTGTCAAGGTTAACTGTCTCCAGCAGATGTTTTACCAGCAGTGCTAAGTTCGTGATGTTGCTGGAAGGTTTTCATCTGAGAGATGCACCAATGTGTTTCTCTGGTACTCAAAATGTCATAGAATAATTCCCTTCCAGAGCAATGTGGCTAAAGGGAGAAAGAAATGCTAAAACAGTGAAAGCATGTATCTTGAATATTTGAGGTTAAAAAGTTCTTTGAATGATCAAAGCAGCAAATAATTCAGTCAGAAAAGGAGGTGAAAACCGCCTGAAAATACCAAACCTGCCCTGGTAGCTAAGTGACCAGATATGTTGATTTCTCAAATCAGCCCAGAGTTTGAGCAGTGCTGGGATTATTTTGGCAGCTATGCAGAATTGGGCAACTTGGCTTCAGTGTGATCAGGTCGTGGTCTTCTGCCTTGGGGTTTGAAACACGGTCTTTATGTCTTTTCTGCCTTAGAAACTAGTGATTGGCCAGGTAAATCTGGACACTGAATCCATTTGAATGTACAGTAGTGAAGGAGGTGAGGAGTGACCTACACAAGGACCTTTTGAACTAGCTCTCCAGAATATGCATCACGAGCGGCTTTTTAGGGCAAAATGAACCTCATGTTTGTGTTCTATGTTAAAGAGACTTATTTCTTCAGTGGAGGAAGGGCTATAGTACCTGTGGTGAGAAAAGAGGCACAAAAGGTAGTTAGAAAATGCATATGTGTGTTTGAAAGGGCAAAACGGGGCACCTCTACTCTCCCTTTGTCCATCCCAGGAGTAACAAGCAGTTCCAAACAGGTTTGTAGGAGTGCTAGACTGAATCTATTTCATAGCATTTCTACTATGATGATGAGCTAGCTCTCTTTTTTGAAGATTCTGATTTTGCATCAGTGAATAACTGCTGTGGCTGAAACCAATAGCTTTTAGACTATAGATTTTTTTTAAGTTTCTTTCTTTTTTTTTTTTTTTTTTTGTAGTAGAGATTGTGTTTTACTCTATGTGTAATTTCAGCATGTGTCCAAGGTGGCCATTCTTTTGATTGTGACCTACTGGCATTACAACTGTTCAAAAGAATACCGAGCAGTCTAATGGGCAAGTGGGAGAAGCACTAGAAAGATCTCCCAATCCCAGGGAAACCAGCGTGGTCATCATGGGAAACTGTTATTTGAAGAAGTCTGTTGAGGTAAAGGCACTTCTAGCTTATCTAACTATTTCTGATAGAGAAAAGAACTTGAAACGGCATTTTTTGTAGAATCATAGAATCGTTAGGCTGGAAGAGACCTCTAAGATCATCAAGTCCAACTGTCAACCCAACACCACCATGCCCACTAAATCGTATCTAGAAGCACTACATCAACATGTTTCTTGAATACCTCCAGGGATGGTGACTCCACCACTTCCATGGGCAGCCTGTTCCAATGTTTGACTGTTCTTTCAGTAAAGAAATTTTTCCTAATATCCAATCTAAACCTCCCCTGGTGCAACTTGAGGCCACTTCCTCTTGTTCTAGCGCTTGTTACTTGGGAGAGTAGTCTAACACCCACTTCACCACAACCTCCTTTCAGGTAGTTGTAGAGAGCGATAAGGTCCTCCCTCAGCTTCCTCTTCTCCAGACTAAACAATTCCAGTTCCCGCAGCTGCTCCTCATAAGACCTGTTCTCCAGACCCTTCACCAGCTTCGTCGCCCATCTCTCCTACATAGAAACTCTGCTTGTCATAAAACAATGGAAACTAGAATAGGCTTTTAATTTTCCTTAATGTCTGTTATATTTGGGACAGATAGAATAAGGTGAAGAAAACAAAAAGAGATGCAAAATGCATTTTTTTAATTCACTCTGTGTTTATATCTATTTGGCTTTCTATCAAGAAAATACATTTGTATGAATAATAGTTTTCTTGCCCAGATTTTCAGTGACTTCAAAACAAATTGGCTACTAATAATGGGAAAAGAATTTGGCAAATGACTACCCCAACTCAGCAATAACATTTGTTAAATCTGTCTTCTTTTTCTTTTTGCTATAATATAATAGAGCTCGTAATCTGAATATATTTTCTCTTCAATGGAGAGTGATAACTACTGTAATTATTAATGCAATGCCAGTCACTTAAACATGTGGTATTCAGTATGAATAATAGTCTTTCTTTTAAAACAATTTTCACTCCTACGGTAATAATTTCATTACTTACTTCATGTCATGTTGTTATTAAATGGAGTATACCTAAATGCGCTTCAGAAAAGATATTGCTGACACTTTCAAATTAGTTTTAGGTCTAATTAAAATTTCACCATAACAGTTAAGGCATTTGGGGATTTCCAAATTATTTTTTTTTTAAATAGCAAATAAAGTGCCACTGGAACAGAGAGAGAGAAACACAAGTTGCTGTGACATGATAGATTTGATCGATCACGGAGCCTTTTTAATTTGTCGAAATGTTAAATGCAGAGTGCCAGGTATCTCGGGACACAACTGAAATTTGAGGACTGAAATTGTGGATCTAGCTGCATCCACAGCTCTGGAGTTAAAGACAGTCAGTGGATACTTCTCTTATCCTACATGCAATGAATAAAACTGCTATCACACGAGACTTCCTTTATTCCAAAAGAAGAATTAAATGATTAATACACTGGCTTCTTGTTGCTGAAGTTCTCCATGGCTCAGAGCTGCAGTTTTCAAAGGACAAAAACTATGTACCAAATTGTATTGCATGCCGATAATGTTTCAACTCATTAAACTGCTTTGGATTCCTGGTTGACAGATGTCAATTGTCAAGTATATCACCCGTCTTGTAAATTGCTGTAAACTGGGTTTAATGAACACTGGTGTGGTTCCGTGAAGCAACTCTCATTTATACCGCAATAGAAGCTCACTTTTGAAGCTCACTTTTTTCTTTACTGGATGCATCAGAAAGCTATTATTACAATTTCTTGATTTATTTCAGGATTTTTTTTTCTTAGTATCACTATCCTTTATTAAGAAGGAAAAAAGCCTCAGTTTTGTATGTGAGAATTCCGCAGCTTTACTTTTAATAAATATTCGCATCCTTAGTTTTCTGCTTGTGGATCAGACATTGAAAAGCATTTGCTTCTTTTGACTATTCAGTGGAAAATCGACTTGGGAGAATATTTTAATTTTGTGATGGAAAAGGAAATTGTTATTTTATATTACAGCAAAGTAAAGTGCATGAGAGGCAGTTGCTTAAGAGTTTGGCATGAGGTTCTGCTGGGCATATCTGGAAAGCTTGAGAAATTAATTTAATGTGGGATGGAAGCCAAAATGTAGTCCTGTTTATGAAACTGTGAACAGTTCTAGGTTTGGTATCACCTTCCTGCTAAATGTCACTGTCACAACTGATGGAAATATTTCCTAGACCTGATTAGGATTTTAATTTCATACTCTTTCTTCTTATCTTGATAGTTCCTTGTATGATCTGATGATATAAAGAGTATTTTCCCATACTATTTATTTATTTATTTTTCTCCTAACTTATAGTTAGAAGTGTAAGCCACATCTCATTTCACTCACATAACACAGCCCTATTTACTGTTCTGGCCCACTCAAGAGCATGAAGGTGCTTCTAAGTCAGTCAAGCCAAAAGGCTTGTTTATTTGCTTTATTATTTAGGCTAGAAGAAGAGCTGAGGTGATAACACATGTACAAAAGACAATAAATATTAGGTCATCAGTGATCCAAAGAAATTCCAGTAGAATCATGAAATGGTTGAGGGAGGAAGGGGCTTCTGGAGATCATCTAGTCCAACACCCTGATCAAGCAGGGCCTTCTAGACCTGGTTGCTCAGCACTGCATCCAGTTGGCTTTTGAATATCTCCAAGGATGGAGACTCCACAACCTCTCTGGGCAACCTGTACCAGTGCTTGACCATCCTTGCAGTAAAATGAGTTTTTCTTGCATTTAAATGTCATTTCCTGTATTCTGATTTGTGCCAGTTCCTCTTGTCCTGTTTGGGTACATCTGACAAGAGTCTGTCCTCTCTCTACTTTCATTTTCACTGATGCATGGCTGAGCTGTCAGCCCTAAACTTGGCTTGAATCATCATGATGTACCTGCATCAAATTGTGTGTATGGAGAGGCTTAAAGCATTAAGATTGAGATCTTCTAGATTTTTCTAAAATCGTGTAGTAAAACAGTGTTCTTAGTATTCCATTTGGTGTGGTTTATTAGTGTTGCGTTTTGATGAGTTTTCAGTATTTGAGATAAAGTATCGCTCATTTGATTAAAAAAAGACACAAACATTGATTAGAATGGAAGAATGTTAAATTTCTGTTTTAGAGGAAACAGCGCCTTCTTATTGCACATATTCTCCTCTCCTGTCTGTTAGAAGAAGTCTTTAACTTAGTGAATAAAATTAATTTGCATTTATAAAACAATGTACTTCTACAGTGTCACTTTTTTGGCAGAAAAAATTGATAGCACAGAGTAGGCCTTTAATAATGAGGGTTTAAATGATTGCATTGTCATTTACAGATGAATTTACTGTTAAAAATGTACATGACAAGCAGCTGGTTTTAGTTTTCAGCCAGTGGGAGTGTGTGGTATTTCACTTTTCAGCAATGAAGAAATACAGCACAGAAAAGAAAAAGGCCAGATGTTTACTTCACAACATGGGGAAGAATCTTATTAACCTCATCTGCCATGCCAAAGGTTGAGACCATTTTTCTCCGTTAAAACTTGTGTAGCCTTCATGGGTTCATAATTGCTGAATCTGAGCAATGCATGTGAAATCTACTGTTTCACAGTGACAAACTTTTTCAATACATCTTTGTGAACTATGAGCATAGCACAGTAGCAATAGAAACCAGCTTGGATTAATAAGAAGTTAATTAATAAGAATGTCAAATTTGAATCCAGTTTTGTGGAAAGTAAACAGTTCTGTCATTAAGACATTTAAACACAAGGTTTGCTGATTTGGCCAGTTCATGCTCTCTGCTAAAAGAAAAATATTTATTTGTGAAATGGCTCTTCTATAGCTCCGACAGCATTATGGATAAAATTAATGTACTTTTTTTCAGATAAGTAGAAATCATGGCTTGATTATTACTTAAAGAGGAAAAAGGAGAATTAGGCAGAAGATTAGTTTCATAGTCTGCTCATTTTAAGCCTGCAGATTTGAGCATGAGCCTTGTATAAATAATGTTTTGCTGCCCTAGTGGGACATATGTGCCTTGAGGTGATTACTCCTTCAGAAAAACATGTACACTTAGACTGTCCAAGAGTTAAGGCAACAGGACATTAGCTTCTGCAGTTGTCCTGCAAGAAGTCTGCAGACTTTGCCTGTGGAGAATAATTACAGTTGTTTTGCAAAGTAAAAATCCCCTCTCTTCAGCAGCTGCAGAGTATATGATTAGGTATCATGGAGCATTGCCTTGGATTATAACCAGTCTGATTGCTGAGCCTGAAAATCTGGTCCTTTAAACTGCCTGCTGTTTGATTATGCCTCTCTGTCAGAGTTTGGGATTTACAGCAAATGGCTCCTAAGGGCAGAGGTACCAGAAGCAGATTGAAAGCTGCCCTTACACTTCAAGATATACTCCCTTGTGGCCAGTGAGGACTGTATATGCCTGTGTGTATGTGCTGAGGGGAGCATGAAAATATTCTGTTTACAAAAAAATGTAAACAAAACAAGGAGGTATTCACTGAGTACCTGCTCATCTGGGAGCAGCTGAGGATCTTTCATGAGAGGGACAGCTATGGGTGGGAGGGCTTAAGGGAGTAATGCTCGGGAAGGGTGAGTACAAGGAGAAACTGTATATCCTTGCCTTCTGTTGTTTGACCACTATTTTTGTGCATTTCAGCTTTTTTGTGGACTCTAATGGTAAAATCATTGTTGATGTAGGCCAGCTTAGGTTTTGCTGTAACTAGGAGAACTCATGATATCAAACAGCAAAGGTGGAAAACTCATTTAAGGCAGAGGTTGGTAAATTATGGATGCAATTGGGTGACAAGGTTGCTAGAAATTGAACCAACTAGTATGAGTGCATGGGCGTTCAGCTTGGTGATTTCCCCAAAGGAGATATGATTGGCATTGACAGTGATCGTTTGTTACCCTTTTCGTATGACTTGCAACCCACAGCTTACTGCGATTGTCCCCAGAGCTTCTGTTGTATGTCCTGTCTTCTCAGGCATTTTTCTTTTTCTTTTTTTTTTTCCCTTTTGTTCGTTCGTTCTTTTTTTTTTTTTTTTTTTTCTTTTTGAAGCATACAAGTAGGTATGCAAGTAGGTAGGTAGAAGAAACTGGCGGGATCTGCTGATGCTATGAGAAGTACCAGTGTGCCATCGATCCCTGAGTGGTTTGTCATGTTCACGTGCTCAGACCTGTCACCAGTTTTACAGCTAGGGGAGGATTCTCACCCAGCTTTGGAAGTAAGGAATGGGTTAGTTGTTTGGTTTGTTATCATTGTAATTCCATTGCAGAAAGGGGTCTGGGCCACTTCCTTGGAGCTTTAGGTCTCTTCTGTGACAGAAATGTAAGGGGTTTTTGTTTGGGACAGGATTTGTTTTGCTTTAAATAGTGTTGTGTACTGCTTGTTCACAGCAGTGTGGGGTCACTGGTTTAAAAAATAAATTAAAAAGAAAAAAATAATGTCTACTTGCCTGCAATAGTAATACTTGCCTACTTGGCCTATGAGGAATTAGACTTGATGACACTGTAACGTGTTCTATCCTTGGGTTCACGTGAATGGGGGCTGAGCAAGTGAGTCTGGCATTTCCAGCCTCGGAGTGTTTGATTTTTATGACCTAATTAACATTTCTAGTGTACTTCCTTATGAGTATGTAATACAGAATATTGCTTCATGCAAATTGTTTTTTTGAAAAATGTTGAATAGCAAATTACTTCATTCTTTTCAGTTATAAAAAAAACAACTTTCATATGTAGGGAATACCTACAAAATGATACAAAAGGTACTTTTTGCATCATCGTGGAATACTTGATTTTTCCTTTTGTATTTTACCTTTTTATATCAACGCCTTTATCAGGCAGTAATAATTTTGAAAGACGAAGCATTTACCTTAGGTCTTACAGTTAAAGAAAACAAAATATAAAAGCAACAGACATGTGCTTCAACAGTTGTTTCATTAGCTACATTCCAGTCACTCATGGAATGTATCCCTCAAAAAATGTCTTTAGTCCTGAGGTGGATCTCTCTCAAAAAAGGTAAATCTCTGTAAATTAAACTGATTTCATATGCAGACATTTTTAAACATTTGCAAATGTACTTTGTGCTGAGGTATTGCACAAATAATTACACCTTCTCATTCAATAGGTCTTTTATTCAAACATATTAACAGATTTATGTGTTTAAGGAGAAATTTTGACCTTCTGTTGCCACTACATAGACTACTGCTATTATGAAGAGTTGACTAATGATTGCTCTTTCATACACATCAGTGGAAGAATCATTTACCTGAATGGTATTTATCAATTGTCTGTGAGCTATGGGAGTGTTTAGCATATAAATACATTTATTCTTTTCAAAAGACATGAAAAACTGCTTCAGAATCTTCTGAATGGAGCACTGGTCCAGGCTGTGTTTGGAAATAAAGCTGCTGCCTTGGTTGACAACCTACAATACTGTCTAACTTCCAACTATAAAACTCCTGGAAACTGATGTCTTTCACACTGTCAGAGGTACAGGAGGCAGCATCACAATAACTCTTGGGCTGAAAAAGAAGTGTGCTGTGATCTGACCTGAATTTACATGGGTTGTACATGCAAGTGCCTTGGGAAGACCAGGTCCTTCCTTGGGGTAGAGGTCAGCCTGGACATTGATAGGATAACCCGTTTATTGAAAGTACTTATCGGGGACTTCTTTTATAGATGGATAGACATGGACAGTAAAGTGAGAAGTACATTTTTCTCCTGTATTCTGTGTACAACTGAAATTCTCATCAGAGGTAAGATGAAGATACTTAATTCTGTAAGGTTTGCAAACTAAAGTGTTGCCAAACTTTTCTTCTCAGCTTAAATTTCCTCCCATGGTTTTTATTTTTTCTTTAAAATATTTATTCTCTTTTAAAGAGATGCTTTCTTTAGTTGCATTTTGCTCTGCTGTCTGACATGAATTCTGCCTTTTTTAGCAGTGTTTCTGCCTGAATTGGAAAAAAAGAGAAAATTCTCCAACCTTCTTTGCCTGTTTTCCATGTGATATAATGGCTTTTGTGAGAGGCATTGGCTAGGAACTGAGGTGCAGAAAACTGTGAAATACATGAAAATCCTAAAAGCATCATATAAAAAATTGAATGTCTAAGTGTATAAAGCTCACACAGCATATCATCCTGCTACATATTTAACAGTTTTTCCTGAGCAGTAGGCAGCTAGTGTTGGAAAGTTCATGAATATTTTATTCTGGGAGATGAAAAGTAACCATGTAGCAAACATACAAGACCTACATTTTTTATTTTGTTTATTCCTTTTTTGTTGTTGTTTTTGTTTTCATATGGGTGAATCAGCCTTTCATCTCCCACAAACCTTCTAAAATTATTCCCATCAACTTAGTAGTACTCATTGCTTAGGGCAGACCTCGTCAGCTGGAGGTTCCCTTAGTGAAGAACTGAGTGAAGCAGCAAATCATGACTGTTTCTTTAGTCTTGGGGCAGTTTATGAAGAAAAAAAAAAAAAGAGGAATTCTGAAATTGTAGTGCTGAATGTCAAAATTAAAGTATAGTTTGAACTCTTTCTGCTGCTGGGAACTGTAACGTTCTGTTACCTTCTGAACAGAGGACAGAAGCAGAAACCTGGGATGTTGGCAAATGGGCTTTTTGACAGCAACTAGCTGAAGAGAAACCAGCCATCCTATATGAGATGTTTGTCATAGTTCTGGTAGTCAGGCTGTTGTAGTTCTGCTAGAGTAAAGATCAAAGAGAAATATGATTTACAGGTAGAAATAATACCTTTTCTTAGGTCAGAAGGTATAGCTGGAAGAAATAGGCAAGGCTTTGGCTGTGTAAGCCCTTGTTCAGATGAGAAACAGAAAAAACAGAGATAGTTGAAGACAGTCACTGTGAATTTCATTATGCAGATCTTCTAGACAGCTGAGAGAAAAGGATTCTTCCTACCTGTGGTGCAGAGTGTGCTGTTGTGATGGATCACTTTCTTTGATCCGGAGGAGGCAAGCCTTAGACTGGTAAAATTGCTGACACACAGACTTTCTTTCAAGTCTACAGGTATGTTAGGGGGAATGCATGATTATTTTTATCTGGGCAGTTATTTTATTGCTGGAATTTCTTTTACTGCTTGTTGACAGACATCTGTTCAAATTATTATATGCAGTTTTAAAATATTGTTTTATGGCTTTTTTCCCCAAGGATTCTAGAGAGCTTCTGTTGCCCTCTGCCTTTACTTTTTGAAAAAAAAAAATTCTTTTTTTCCCCCCCTTCCTTTCTTCCTATCATAAATCTACTTAGGTTACATCGCACTTTCATTTTTCAATTAGTTAATCAGAGAGTTCTCTTTTCTGTGGCAAGATGTCAGGCAAGGAAAGTTAATGGTACATACCAGTACAGGTTCCCCAGAAGTCATATCACACGTATGGTGTCCAGAACAGAAGTAAAGAAATGATCTGTATGCATTGCAGTTGGAGGCAGCAGAAAGGAAAGCCTTCAGCAGCTGCCAACATTTATTTAGTACAGATGCTGAAACAGGCAATCATTCTGCAGCTGTAGTTCTGAGGTGGCCAGGAGATCTGTAAAGGGCTAGAAACTGAATAACTGTCTTTTTAAACAAATGGAGCTGCTACTAACTGGTAATCAAATTCCAAAACGGCCCCTTGGAGCAGAACACAGATGCAGTAGAACAGCCAAGAGCACCTGAGCAATTCATGGCTGGTGGAAGGGGGCAGAAACCAATGTAAAAGAGGCAGTTTACACCGGCTGAAGATTTGTTATGTCTGTGTTTTGTTTCTGTAAATCCTAAAATGAACAGTAGTATTTAAACTGTGTTTTCCCTGTAAATGAGAAGAAGAGATAAGCTGAAACACATAGAAAATGTACAATGTCCATAGCTCCTCATTTGAAACTGAGGATTTGAGACACTATTTACTGTATACTTAAGAAAAGTGCAGGATAGTTTGTGATGTGTGGGTAATAAAATGTGTATGTTTACACATACAGCAGTTGGAGGAGAGAAGAGAAAGTTTTGTCACAGCTTGTTGAATATATTGTTGAACTGTACTGGGAGCTGGAAATGCATTGAGCCTGCTGCCTTTCTTCCGATTCACATCGTCTGAAAAGGCTGTGCAAATGGGTCTGAGCTTGCCTCCCTTGAAGGGACTTTTCCTTCACAGATCTATCAGTAAAGATGAGCATTGCGCTTACAAAGATGTAAAATTACTACATATTCCCATTTACACTCTTTTTTTTTTCCTGTGTGTGCATACATTTTTCTCATGGGTGGTCATGAGGATGAAATGCTGTGGCATAGCTTCAAAAGATGTGCTGGAACTCCCCGAGTCCTCCTTCAGTTTTTCAGGTCCTTCTCTTTTTGCACATAAGCTTGAAAGTATTGTAAATCTTTGAAGCCTATAGGCTTTTCTCTCAGTATATGTTTATACCGGTAGAGTACCACTGAGTATTACTTCATTACATTCATGCCCCCTAATCGACACTGGCTCTGAAGGTAAAACAGATGGAATTTGTTTGCTTATGAATTATGCAAAATTATAGTTTATTAAGTTCATGGACAATGAGCTAATGGCTATGTGGGTGGGCTGGGTACTACACAGCATGTAGCTGCGTAGATGGACTACAATTGCTTCAATTCACTAACTATGCTTCCAAATACACCTGTTCTCCGTTGTGGTTTTTAGCTGGAAAATCTGTCATCTGGAATCAGATCAGATCTTGAACTAAAAAAATTAATGGCTATAAATTTAGGTCAAAACAATTTTTTTTCATCAAAAAAAATGCACTTTTTCATGGAACTTGATAACAGAAACAACTATTTGTGGGAAATACAAGGATAATTAGAAAGTAAAGAGTTCCATATTGCATGCTAATGGATGATGAAAGCTGAAAATGAGGTAAATATGTGAAGTGTATTGGCACTGCTTTAAATACTGCAGATTGCATTTAATCAGAACCTGATTTGGCTTGAAGTGGATGTTTGTTGAAATTCCATTTTTTATGTTTTGAGAGACAGAATATAAATCTCCAGTGACTCTTTTTTGATTTAAAGGGATTGAACTGGAAAAGATAGTAGCAACAGATGACAGGTGTGTTATTTGGCCGTTGCCTAACTTTATTTACATTATTCACAGACAGGAGATGGGCTTCTCATCCTTTTTTTTTTTTTTTTTTTTTTTTTGTTTAATAGCTGGACAAAGTTTGATGGAAGATTCTTTAAAAAAAATCAGCTTCCATTTTGATTTTGAAAGACACTGCACCAACCCAGTTTTGTAATACTAGCCCAAGAGCACAAGAAACTATATTGCAGGGTATCTGGCAATAGAAAAAAAGGCAATAATGAAGGTGGGAAAATTAATCTTTTAAATTATTTTGAGTTCTCTTGTAAGCATGAAGAGTTTGTGGCCATGTAGGTGACTTACTAAGAACCACCACTATGTAAAGAGAAATCGGAATAGTGTGTATTAGGAAATTATTGTTTAGTGGCTAATTAATTTTGTAGCTCCTCTTGGTATGGGAGAGCCAAAAACTAAAAAGATGAGCCAAAGTATGCCTTTATATAGACTAGTGCAAGTACATTGACCTCAGTGTGGTTGCAGAGCTGTAACAAATGCTGAAATGTGGCTGTTGAGAGGGAGCCTGAATCATAGTTTCCTCCTCTGCTAAGGGCAAAGGCAGATCCCCTTTCCTGCAGACGTCAAAGATGATGTCACAGGTACCTGTGTGTAATCACCAGGATGGAGGTTATTATGACCAAAGGATACTAGCCACAAGGAAGGCTTATTTGTCCGTTTGTCATTCAGGTCTTCCAGAGTGCTTTAGGAAGATATTTAGAGCTAAGATGAAAAGCTTTGCTTTGAAATAAAGTATGAATGCTTATGCATTTTTTTTTTTTCTTCCAATGGGACTGGTATGATGTAGGAGAGGACAAGTAACAAGCAGCTTGAGGAAGAATGGTAACACTGAGCCACCCTGGTATCTTTCAAAATAGTCAAGGATATCTGTTCCCAACCTCTCCAGTCACTGCTTTGTGGTGATTACTGTTTCCTCTTGCTAATTTTATGCCAGAGAGAGTGATTTTAGGTGTTAATTTTGGTGGTTTGAAAATTATTTTTTTTTCCCCCTTCAGAAGGGGAGTGTTTGACTGCTGATACTGCATGATGCATAAATGATGAGCACTGATGACAGCTGCTCACTCACATTTGTCATCATTATGTAAACCACCGTCTGTCAGAAATGGGCACCGTCCGAATAAAAAGCAGAAGAGCTCTGCTGAATATCAACTGCTTGGCTGGGCTGAGCTATGGCGGGGCTGGAAAGATTGTCTGGTCATAGACTTAACTACTTCCTTTTGCATTTGTTGCAAAGTGATTGTCTTTCAGATGAAATTGGTGTGCCTTGGCTGGGTGACGTGCATGCGTTGCTTCTGGTACCGTGCTCCCAAATAAACATTCAGCAGTGAAGAACTAAGCTAATGATGTAAATTGTTTCAAAAATTGCCACTGACTGTGTGGTGGCTTTTATATCATGTTCACTGCGAATGACAGTGCTATATTTGAGAGAAAAGTTGGACTATCTGGTTATTGGTTTTCCAACAATACATCTGTCAAATTCTGCAACTGGCAGGCTTGGAAATAAGTAGTGAAAGACTACTGTGGCCAGAATAGAAGGAAAAGAGTGATGACTTATCTGAAACAGGACGACAGAACTGTTTTCTGCTTTGCAATATAGTGTAGTTTGGAAATATTTCTCTGAAGATGCAGTATTTTTGTCCAGTTAGTAAGAGATTGTGTTTGAGAAAATTACAGTTAAATATATTAAAAAAACTATGATGATCATTACAAATTGCTGCACAACCTCTTTGGTGTTCAGGTCTTTTTTTGTAAGTTTATCTCCTTATTTTTATGTTACAGCTAAGTTAGCGCTAGTCTAAACCCAGCAGGATAATAACTCTGTGTTGGCCAGTATACACTAATAATGTAGTGATCTCCAGCTGAGACAACTCCTGCAGTGAAAGGAATTTGTTTTGTTCACAGGCTTTATGTAATGTTCAAAATTTTCAGTCAGAAATATTTATTGACTGGGAGTCTTGATTAAAAAAAAAAAAAAATCTTGAAACTTCCGTTATTTTTAGTTTCCTCATGTCCTGTAAATCAGAAGGTCATCGCAGAATGATAATGCCAGCCTCAGTGGTGCTGCAGAGCAGTGCATGAACAGGGCAGGAGAGAAACATGGGCTAAATTTTGCGTATTCTGGAGGTTTACCTATCCGTGTTGACAGTGATGCAATATGATACATCCTGTTCTTGATCACAGGCTATTTAAATGTGGTTAGTGATTTTAGTCAAAACTTAAATAGAAAGTAACTATCCATATAAAAATATTTGTTGTGTTTTTTTCCCCTGGAGTAATGAATTCGCCAGTAAAATGTTTCATACAGTTTTGTGTTGTTTATTAGCTACTGTGCCACACTGTACTTTAGAAAGAAAATAACTCTACAATTTTGTGAAGCAGTAGAAGAACTTTTATTTGAACAGTTTGTGGCCAGTGTCTCAAATGATGACTGCAGGAAGTAGTAATTTTAATTTTTAATGTGTCTTTAACCTTACTTCATCAAAAAGTCAACATATCAAAATGAAACTATTTTTCATTGCAGTTTATGCTTGGTCTCAGTTACCTGATATTGCAGATTTTGCATTAAAGAGTTTGGAAGTATGAGGACAGCAGTGTGAGGCCCATAGAGTTGTCCCTCTGGAGCAGAACTGAACGAGTGTTTCATTATGGTGCATGCAACCAGGTAGTTCCTGGTATCAACACGCAGCACTTCGTCTGTACACTGTAGCCAGTACTGTGCCACACACCAGTTACAGATTTTTCCCAAAGCCTGGACTCCTCTTTAACATTCTCTCTGTTTTGAACAGTGACACAAAGTCCTCCCTGTTCATTCCTGCATTATTTATGTTTTGCTGCCAAGCCTTTCTTCTGGCTCCTCTTAATCCACCTAGAAAATCTACTTTTTCCATCTTTTCCCTTTGCTAGCAGGCAGAAGGCTAGAAGTCAGCAATGTTTGCTTTCACTATACTTTCTGCAAACCTCTTTTACACCTTTCCAAACTCAAGAAATCAGCTTCAGGCATAAAGACCAACTGTATTTTTGTCTGTTGGTGACTTGACTCTGACACTGACTGATCTACACTGTAACTGGGTGTGATACATTTTTAAGTTGTCTATGGCTATTGTGTCTATACTGTAATGCTTGTGCTTTGCAGTCTCTTTAGTTGTGCCAGCTTGGGGCTTAAGTTTTTGCTGAGCCTCAAATTCTGTATTGTCTTTGCTTATTTCTTTTGTTTCAAGGGATGTATTCCTCTTACCTTAACATGAGAAAAAAGCCAAACTCCTCGTGATTTTTCCTGGTTGGCACTGTGTTTGTCTGCTTCGTGGAGAACCTTCAACGAAAACATGAGCATGATGATTCAGATCTTCATAAAGTGCCCAGAGTATTTCTAGCCTGTTCAAAGCCTTTTTCGCTTGCTGTTTGGAAGGGATTTAGGATAAAAAGGTGGGAGAAACAGCTGAAATAGACGTGTGAACCATTTGTGATCTGCTAATGTAGTTAGCTGTCCTTGTGTGCCAAATATGCAAGTACCTTCACTCCAAGTGATTGTCACATTTATAGTTAGGAAAAAAATATATTTCCAGTACTTAAAATGAACCAATAATGTTTATTCTGTTGCAACACTTACAGTGGAGCAGCTTCTTCTTTTGTGTGGATTTTTTTTTCTTATTATTCTTTTCCCTCTTAATTTTCACCTGTGAACTGATTCATAGGATTTGTTAAATCTTTGTTACATGGCACATTTGGTCTGATTCTAAGAAATTTTTGAACATGCATTTGCTGCTGAGATAAAATAAGCAAGGGGAAAAATGGGAAACTGCTTTGCGGAAATGAACCTTATTACAGCTTTGAGGAAATGACACTGTAATTAAAGCTGAGACAGACATTTTATTCAAATCCCTTCTCTTCAGCTGTGCATAGCATATTGAAAATAATGTGATAATTTATCGTATTTAAACTCTTTAATGGACAGTTTGTTGAGAGAATTTGTACTTAATTCTGAGAGAGAAAATAGAGTATTTCTGCTTCATATATTCAGATTTCTGTGAACTTTTGCACAAAGTAACTTGGAAACTGGCTTTAACCTTCTCTTTTGTGTCAAACTCCATGTATATTATTTCCATGGAAGTTCCTATACAATGGAATTCTGTCTCTTCCTCTGAAGAGCAAGAAAATTGGAGTTTGGATTTTGACATTAATACATATCATGTTCTGTAATGATTAATGATTTATTTTTGCAAGAGTAGAAGTGGAAAGGGAGCAAACAGAAAGAAAAAAAGAACACAATCAGATACAATTGACTAGGTTTCATGTTCTTGCATTGCACCTGTGCCTCTACTACCTGGAGACCTTCCAGATTTGGGAATCTGGAGGGAAAAAAAAAAAAAGAGAAGAGAGAGAGAGAAAAAAAAAAAAAGGAATATGAGTAAATCTGAGGATACTTGCTCTGATTTTCTCTCATCTCAGCCATGATATGTACTATTGAGCTGGAAGAGTCATGAGATCAGACATTTTTGTTTAGTTTGCCACCATGGGAATACTTGGAAAGAAGAGTTGCTGTCTTCATCCTTTCCTTTGAAATTCAGTTCCAGTAAGTCAATTACATGTCAATTCTTACTCTCACAGCTTCTCCATCCCTTTCTTAAAAACAGCAAGATATATTTTCCAATTAGATAAAAATATATAGAATAGACAGACAAAATATAGAATAGAAGATTTGAAGATTGACCCAGACATGTTCCATAATTAGCTCTTCCCCCTGTTCTGGTTATATATATATGACCTTGATTTTTTTTTTTTTTTTTTAGTCTTTTCTTGTTGCAGCCTTTTTTTATGCCTTCTTTTCATTTACCAGAAAAGACGATAGTTTCTCTGAACAGAGTAAGAATGAAAGAAACCCATATCTGTAACCTATGGCTAGTGGTGTTCCCAAGGGGTCAGTACTGGGTCCGGTCTTGTTCAACTTCTTCATCAATGACGTGGATGAAGGGATGCAGTGCACCCTCAGCAAGTTTGCTGATGATACTAAACTGGGAGGAGTGGCTGACAAACCAGAAGGCTGTGCTGCCATTCAGCGAGACCTGGACAGGCTGGAGAGCTGGGCAGAGAGGAACATGATGAGGTTCAGCAAGGGCAAGTGTAGGGTCCTGCATTTGGGGAGGAATAACCCCAGGCACCAGTAGAGCCTGGGGGTCAACCTTCTGGAGAGCATCTCTGTGGAGAAGGACCTGGCAGTGCTGGTGGACAGCAAGTTACCCATGAGCCAGCAGTGTGCCCTTGTGGCCAAGAAGGCCAGTGACATCTAGGGGTGCATTGAGAAGAGTGTGGCCAGCAGGTCAAGGGAGGTTCTCCTGCCCCTCTACTTTGCCCTGGTGAGGCCACATCTGAAGTGCTGTGTCCAGTTCTGGGCTCCACAGTTTAAGAGAGACAGGGAACTACTGGAGAGAGTCCAGTGGAGGGCTATGAAGGTGATTAGGGGACTGGAGCATCTCTCCTGTGAAGAAAGGCTGAGAGACCTGGGGCTGTTTAGCCTGGAGAAGAGTAGACTCGGGTGATATGCACATCTCATCAACACTTACAAATATCATATCTAGAGGGTGGGTGTCAAGAGGATGGGGCCAGACTCTTTTCAGTGGTGCCCAGCGACAGGACAAGGGGCAATGGGCACAAACTGGAGCACAGGAAGTTCCATCTGGGCATGAGGAAAAACTTCTTTACTCTGAGGGTGACAGAGCACTGGAACAGGCTGCCCAGGGAGGTTGTGGAGTCTCCTTCTCTGGAGATATTCAAAACCCGCCTGGATGTGATCCTGGGCAGCCTGCTCTAGGTTAACCTGCTTTAGCAGGGCGATTGGACTGGATGATCTCTAGAGGTCCCTTCCAACTCCTACCATTCTGTGATTCTGCAACCTGCAGTTATTGCACCTGTTATTTTAAATTACAAATCCCTTTTTTCAGTTGCTTGTATTTTTGTCAGAATCACTCCATACTAGTATGTACTAAACTAATTTGCAGTGCACAGAAGGGGAAGATTATCAAGCAGATCTCTTTCCTTAGCAAAGGGGCACTGTAATTTAAAAGGTTTATGCTTAAACGAGAAGGAAGTTATATGCATGAAATATAACAAATTACATGTATACCCACAAAAAAAATACACAGTAGTTGCAAAGATGCAAATATATCTCTTTGAAGAATCTAGATTTTTTTTTTTTTTTTTAAGAAGGATGAATTTTGTGATGGTAAGTAAGAGGTGGTTATTTTTAGACAGGAGAAGTAACAAATACTATTTGCAGTGTCTTTTGTTGGTGTATGGTCAGGGTTCCAAACTATGGAAAGTGTATAACTAGTTGTATGAAGCCCTCTTCAAAGCGGCTTGTAAAATCTGCCTAAGCAGATAAGTGATATCTCATGTTATGTTTGAAAACCTTTGATACAAGCCACGTAGGCTGAACTAAGATCCTTTCAGGTGAGGATAAGGGTGACTTTCTGCCCCATCTCTGGAGTCCATACAGAGTTTAACTATGAGCTTTTGGCTGTGAAAATTCATGGTATATTGTCAAGTAGTATAGGTAAAATAAGGAAACAACCTTTTTTTCCTGTTGCAAACTTCTTTTTTTTTTTTTTTAAAAAAAAAATGCATTTTTGTTAGCAGCAGGAAAAAACAGTAAAACAGCTACACACCTAAATATATTAACTGTGAGGACACTTTCCTAACAAATCTACTTTCTGCTTCAGCTTTAATCCCCTCTTGCAAGAATATTTTCCCAGATGCTCTTCAAGGAGAGCTTCCCCAGGACAGGTGCTGAGCCAGAGAGGAAGGCTGACCACATACCTGACTGGCAACTCTGAACAAGCTCAGATTAGTGAAAGAGTGAGCTCTTGTCATCATCTTATCTGTAAGACAAAATTTGTTGGAACTCAACAGGTTGTTCTAAAAAAGCCGATGTATAGCAGTAGATAACTTGTTTTCAATTTTCAGTGTTGGAGAGGCACTGAGATTTCTAAGATCATTCAGAGATAACTATTAATAGCACCATGCGCAAAGAAGGTCTGTAATGCTTCAAAGGGATGCACAAAGCCTAGGGGGATGCTCAGACTTACTGCTGTGTGTGATTGCAGAAGAAAGTCATGAGGCTTGCACACTTCAAAAGTCAGGGCATGCACAAGTTCAAGCAGCCCACGCAAATTCACCTCCCCCTTTCTGCTTGTTCATTACAGTGCATATAATTGCTCAATCAGTTTCATTTCTTCAGGGCATTTCCTTTAGCAGTTAAGAGGTTTGATGATGGAAGTATGAATGAAGTTCTTAAATAATATTTATTGGTATTGAGCTTTTAGCCAAATAGAAATGCAAGATTTTTGTTTTATTGCTGCTGCTTTGCCTTTACAATCCATGTATTTTTTGATCATGACCTTGTCTATTAAAGATCTGTCTTGTTTATCAAAGCAAGCTTCTGTTCTCAAATGCCTATATGGTATATAATTTACTGGTGTTTTGGTCTATGGGTAGCATTTTTACGTGCTGCTGTAGCTGAAAGAAAAATCACACATGAACAGTACCCTGTCTGCCAATATTTAAATATTATCAGTTAAAATGTATTTATTTCCATACAGAAAAGCAGCATATTTCTTTAAAAATGTAGTGCTAAGCTGTAGGAATGAAGCCTTGACTCCACACCTCCTGGTCCTCCAGTCCAACAAAATGACCCTGGCATGACGCAGACATATATGGGTTTAAACCCGGTGTAACTTAAGCCCTCTCTGGAGTGTGTGAGTTGAGGTGAGAATATACTAATCAGGACTAGGTTTAAGTTCATAAGTGTCAGCTTTTTCTTTGTGTTATGGATGCTGAGGTACACATAGCAGTTAGAGCAGCTGTATCCTGGAATGGCTGGTGCAATATGCCCTTTACTTTGTCTAAAGCTCTAGGAAGGCTGCAATTAAGCCTTTGTATTATTATTATTGTTGTTGTTATTATTTTTATTAACTAATAATAATCTGATTTCTGTGTTTTCAGTGAGAAGATCCAGCCTCATTTAATACACAGATCAACATTTGCATTTAGTTTCAGTGGTGTCAATCCACTGAAATTCTGGATTTGAAGACTGAGGTCTCTTCTCTAACAAAATAAAATTAATCCATTATTAAATACGACCTCAAAAAGAGGGAATGCACTGCTCTGTCTTTATTGATATAGAGTCAGGTAGGTTCAAATAGGTGCTTTTGGACATGTTTCTTGCAGATTACGTAAAGTGAAAGGCAATAAATTAGTTAAAAATATTACCACAAAGGATTTTTATGATAAGGTGAAATAGTCTAAACAAATTTATAGTGACTGAATAGAATTTAGGCATAAGTGGCAGGTGAAATTTGATAGATTTGAAAGGTACTAATTGCCTTCAGCAGTAGCTATTGCTGACTAACCAGTTAGTAAAGGCATACAGTAATGTCAAATCTGTGAATACAAACTATATTAAAATACCTCAGTTTATGTTCATGAACTATTTTTTTTCCCCTGCACACTGAGCTAATTTACTTCCAATGCCTTTATCGCTGAATTGTCAGGTTTTGATGAGACCGCTGCACTTCTGGGCGCTTTTTTTTTTTTTTTTTTTTTTTTTTTTTTGTCAAATAGTTGTGTTATTTTTTTCCTGTTGCCCAAAGCAGAGAAATGCTAAACCTAGTGGTGAACTGGAATGTTAACAATAAATGAGAGATAAGGCAGAACATTTTGAAAATGATGGAATTTATATTTATGAAAAATGATTTTAGAGGAAATAGGAAATGGCTAATAATTAAAGCAAAGAAATAAGAGTCAGGTTTGGTTTTTATTTCCAGCTCTAGCAGAAGCTTTAGGAAATCATTTAACCTTTTCACATGTCTTTGTTTCCACGTCTGTAAAATGGCATGATAAAGCCGTACAGGAAAGCTAAGCTAATTCAAGGCTGCAAAGTGTTTAGAGACCTGTGGATGTGTCAAATGGAAACACCTGCAACTTATTTCAATATGAGAATTTACCTTATTTAAATTAATTTGATTACCATGCTAATTATTTTTTTATCTAGGGCCTAAAACACACTGTTGAGTAGCTCATGAGTATCAGAGTAATAACCTGTAAAAAAATGGTGGAAAAGCTAGAAATTAATCTTATTTTCATGTCATACAACAGAGACCACTTTGATAGTCTCTGTTTAGTTTATTCCAGCTCTGAAATAATTTTGAATTTCTACCAGGTATATGGAGCAACAATAATTCTGAGGCATTACCTAAAGAAAAGAAATGGTCATAGATTTTCAAATAAAGCAAAATCTGGAAATCCTGATTACTTGAACTCAAAAAGCTTATTGGGAAACCTCTGAATTCAACTAACTTGCACAGATTTTTGATGGATAGTCTGCACCTTCCTGGCCATTGTACCTATTTGATTTTGGAAATGCTTTTAGAGTTCTCTAGAGGTCTTGTTTGGGGGAGTAGAGAACTGAAGTTCTTTGGACATACTTTGGTTGAGATGGTTGAAACAAAGAGTTTGGTTTTGAAATTTGAATCTGGTTTAATTTCATGTTAGAGTTGGGTGGAAAGTAATTCTTCAATAGAACTCTCTTCAGTTAAGTAATTTTTCTATTTAAAAACAACTTTATGTTTTAAAATATGCAACCCATTAAGATTGAGCATACTATTGTTTTTTATTTAATCTGGATTAGAACATTTATTGTCCCAATTTAAGAGCCAATCTGTGCAAATGAAACAAACAGCTAAAAATAAGTGAATAATGAATTAATAAGATGCATGTTCCTAACTGAAGTGTCTCTAAAGGTTTATTGCCTTAGTGAAAAGAAAATGAAATGCTGTGTACATTTTCCTGGTGGAAAATCAGCCAGTAGGAAGATACTGTATTTGCCTCGAGTAACCTCCCAGGGAACATATACAAAGGAGAAAAATCTGAAGCCAAATTTGTTCTTCATCTAGAAAAAAACCACTGACAGTATCGGGATTAACCTTCGTCTAATTAAATGATAGGCTTTTATCGAGTTAGGCAAATATTGTATATTTGAAAATTTTATCCCAACGTATGGTTTATTATAGTTACTAATTTTGCTATGCTAAGAAGTACAGATAGATAAGTAAAGCAGGTGAAATGAGAAAGTTATCCGAGATCCAGAAAGAAACTCTTTTAGCGTTTCTTTTCAAGCTTGCAACAACCCAAGGCACTTGATTGCAAGGTAATATATGAGAGAGGAATGAGCAACCTTTCAAAGTGCAGGCCTTCAGAATGCAAAATCCCTGTGTAGATTTCAAGAAGAGGTAGTGACCAAGTTGGTTCCACCTTTTGATAATCTGCCTTTATAAGAAAAAGGAAACCTCCCTAAACCCTGGCAGTAATTTTGGATAACTTCTAGGTTATATGAGCCACACCCCTCACAATGTATAGAATAGGAATGAATCATTACAGTGAATTGGCCCAACCTCATGCTTGATAAGCAGGGTGAATTGTGCTGATCTTCTTGGTTTTATATGACTTTGAATGTCAGATCTAGGGTTTTGAGCCAGCAATCTGAGTCCTTCACAAGGCGTTCCTACATGTCTGTAGCTTACTATGTCTCAACATTGTCAGCTCTTAAAGGAAAAAGTGATCAAGTGTATCTGAGGGTTTTCCCTAGCCATTTGTTTTAATAATGTCTTACATGCTTTTCTTGTTGATTCTTACAGTTTTTGCATTGCAACTTCAAAAGGTACTGGCTAGATAAAGCAATTGCTTAATAGGTGCAAAAAGCTGTCTTATCAGAGCTAAATTGCTCACTGCAACTAAGACAGAATCAAATAAAGATTCGCAGTAATAGGCTAAAGATGGTGATTTGTGTAGCACTCTGGCTTAATAAATGTGCAATATTTCATTGTCTCTGTTCCTTCAACTCTTAGAACTGTGGATGTTTGTTTCATTTATGTAAAAAATAGTTGGACTAAATGATTTACTTTCTTCTTACATCTTTAAAGATAGCTGTGGAAAAGAGGGAAATGTCTTAAAAATTTATACTAGAAGCATTTTAATTACCTAAGACCTAGCTTTAAAAATGTTTATTTCTGTCCTGTTTAGTAGTGACTTGAAAATCATGGATATTTAATTTCGAGAAGAATCAAAACAAGTGAACTTCAAGTTGGCTTTTCAAAATGGGAACTTGAAAAGCTGTAGTTCCTGAAAGACAAATATTATTTGTACATAATGGTCTTTGCACATAAAGGTCTTTGACTAGAATAGTTTCTATTAGCAAGTAGTATATGGTTTCTTATACTGATTTTCTTTTGAAAACAATGACTTAAGGGGAAAATCATGCAAGTTAAAATGCTTTGTAGAGACCCTGTCCTTAAAAATGGTAGTTCTGAAGTGTAGGTGAAACCACACTGATTTTATATTGTGCTGTATAAAACTGTAGAAGAGTATCCAGGGAGAAAGATTTGATACACCATATGCACCACGTAGCATGAATATGCACGGAAAGTTAGCTGAATGATAGTCTAAACTCATAGGCTGTTGCCTATAGCCGCGTTTTTTGATGTACCACTAGAGAAATTCAGAAGAAATCCATCACGGGAAGATTTTCAGCCTTCTTATAAAGTTTTTTTTCTTTTTTTTTTTTTTCCCCCACTGTTTAAACACAAAAATTAAGAAGCAGATATCTGGGTGACAGCTGCTGGAAATAGAATGCAAGAATTTTTTGTGAATAGGAGTGGGATTATTAACAATTTATATAAGGCTTGTAAAACATCTTTCACCTACTCATCCAGAGCCGTAATAACAGATTCACACTGAGCTTGAAAGACAACTGGACTTCCAATTATCTTTCTTCCTTTTTGTTCCTAATGGATTGAACAACACCATGACTCTAGCTCGATAAACAGGGTAATTGCCTGAGCTGTAGAACCAGTGATTTCACAGTGTTTCTATTAATTTCATGGGGAAACAGGATTTGTTGGGCTTTTTAAAATTCCAGCAACCTGGCTTCTAGCGCGAGTTACCAACTTTCCTGGATTCTCCAGGGTGCAGATTCATCTTAGGAAATAAACTGAAATACATACTGAATTGTTTATGGTACCACTGAAACCCATGAAACCTTTCAGAAAGAACTTCCTTGAGAAAGTCTTCTGTTCACACTGAGAAGGGTCCCACTGGAGTCCTATACAGGACCTGGTTTATTTGTGCTTAACCAGTAGGCCAAGCATGAACAGGCTTAGTACTAGAGTCTATACTTGAGTGGAAAGCAATGTTTAATCAGGTAGATGAAATCTGAAGAACCATACTGATTTTAATCATGCTTCCCAGAAAACAAAAGTAAGATGACTTTTGTTGATAAGACCTGATAGTTCATGTTCTAACCTCATTGCAACTTCCAGGAGCTATCCCCAAAGCTCTACATGTGTTTATTTGGCAGAGGCAGCTGTGTTCATTGGTATATCACATGATAAACCTCTTGTAAATATCTTTGTGATAGCAGTAATGTGTTCTAATGATGATGATGATGATGCGCATACACAGGTTAGAAACATAATTAAGCTGAAATTTCTATTGTAGATTTGTAAAGTCTAATTTCCCATTTTGTATGGCTTATGGTTGGGGACCATGTAAAATTGCTTCCTAGAGTAGTATAAATTGTCTAACACTCTGCATGCAGGTCACTGATAGGTGTTACTCTCTGTACTTAGCTTGTTGAAGTGCTGATCCCAGCCAGTAATGTGTGAGTGACAGTGTAGTACAGATTTATAATAACTGGTGGTGGAAACAGTCAATGGGTATACCATTCTTTTTTGCCTAGCCTAATCCATCTAAACATTATTTGTCTGCATTTAGCTGGTGTCTGCACTCATTGTAATCAGTGAAAAGAGTTACCATAGGATAAGATGAATCAATCTCCTGAGATACCCATCTTTCTCCATAGACTACAGAAGAGTAATTCTACTCTTAGTTCCTCATCCAACATACTGCTTTCCTGAAGGCATCCCTGGTTAAGAATGATGTTTGGCAAAAGTATTTGTGTTTGTCCCAACTTCTTGAATTTTTTTTCCTGTATTATGTGCAACCAGATCTGTCTTCAAACAGCCAAGGGGACATATTAGGCCTACCGGGATTTATGTTGTGAAAAATATAAACCTACTGTATCTTCTTTCCTGCTTTTGTTCTGATTAGAGCTCGGTTGTTGTGGTACTTAAGGCTCTTTGACCCAAATCCATCCTGTCCTGCACCATACCCCTACCTGCAGACCTATCCAAGCTAGAAGGTCAGTCACTCTGGTGCATCCATGACTCCTTATCTGGAAGAGCTCGATGTGTTTTCCACCTGAGGTGTAGACTCTGTTCTTTCAAAATGAAGCCTGTCTGCAGGACATAGGCTTTTTCCAGTTGATTTGCAGCTGCCTGTTCTCCACAGTAGTTATCTGCTAGATCCTTAGTTATCTGCTAGTCATTCCAGCCTCTGCTAACCCCCTCTTCAAGCAATTCCCTTCATCTTTGTTTAACACTATTTGCTGTCTCTTCTCCTCTCGTAAACACATTGTTCACATAGTGTGCAACACGACAAACATTTTACAGATCATGGGTGCTCCTATGGTAACTGTAGTGCTACTGCACTTCTGGGTACTGTAAAAACCTACCAAAATCCTTGATTTTATTTTTTGCTTGGCTCTAGTGCCTTTTTTGGTAGCAAGAGCATTTCAGCAGGTTTACTTCTTTTTTTTTTTTTTCCTTGATGGGAACAAGAAACTCGTTAAAAGATATGAACATTAGGATTCTGGAGAAGCTGAAATTACTGCTGTAGAGGAAAAGGGGGATTTTGCATGCTGGGAGTCTGATAATTACAGCTATGAGTGAGATTTAAATAATTCTTCCTGTGAGCTGGGTGGGTGCCTCAGGCTATGTCGAGACTGAACAGTTTCTTCCTGAAGAGATCCTGGATCTGCCAGATCCTCCCAGGACCCCCAGCTTTGCATACCTGGTCATCCTTCTTGGGGAAACTTTCTGGAGGAGGGAAGAGAGGGAGGTGTTGCATATCTGGGTCTTGACCACAGCAGAGTTTCAGGACAAGTCAAGCCAAATTCCTGGACCCATGACCTTAGAAAAAATCCCTGGTCCAAGTTCAGCCACAATTTTAATGTGCAGGAGCTTTTTAATCAGATGGAGAATAATTCTTCTGTAATACACCATTAAGCCTCTAAACCAAACTAGATTATTTTTTTCTTCTGAAAAAATTTTTCATTAGGATTTACTTTTATGAGACTTTTCTGAGAGCTGATATTTAGCTGAACTGCAGTCTGCTGAGGAAGGGGACAAGTGACTGCTCTCTTGAAGTCCTTTAAGCAAATGTTAATTGTCTACACTTGATAAGAACAGTAAGTGCTAAAGGGGAGATGCTGCCTGCAACCCTTGTGGTAACAAACCTAAGACTGACTAGAACACAGGAAAGGTAACCCTTGGCTAAAGTTAGACTCAAAGTGAGATGTTGCCTGTGAAAATCTGAGCTTAAAGCAAAAACACACAATGGCTGGGGATTTCTGCTAGCTAGAAAATATTTCTAGTAAGAAAACAAGGACTGGCAGGATAGTGCTACTTTTAGCAGGAATTCTGCTCCAAGGCTTGGGCTTGAGATATACAAGGAAGCTGTGACTTTCACTCTCTTCTGTAGATTTTTGTTTTATCAAGCTGTAAATGTTATGTGCAAATAACCATTTAATGTTTCTGAGGCTGTCTGCCATGCCACATATTTAGTTTGCCCTCAGATAAGCCTATAGACTGTGTAAATTCCAAATTCCACTGATTTATCACATCTAAATATTGATACTGAATTGAGAAGACTCGTTAAAAATGTTTGAATGCAGACTTTATAATCAGCTGCTTTTGTTCCTAAGAAAACACTTTAAAGACAGATTTCTAGGAATTATTTCATTGAGGATTTATTAGCATCTATGTCCTTCTCTCTGCAGGCTCATCCCATCTCAGGCCTTTTGAAAAATAATTGGTGTTTTAGAGTGGAGTGCTAGTGCAAAACCAAATACCAGTCAGACAGCCTGAAAGGATGTAGGAATTGACGCAGCAGAAATATATACAATCAATTTGGGAAAATAGCTCAGTGATAATTTTACTCACAGCCCATGAAAATGTCTGCTTTGGCTGTGAGGTTGTTCCTGGTAAGAGGCATTAGCAACGTGTTTCCATGGGTCCAACTATTCATTGGACGGGGAGGAAAATTACTAAGAAAATACAAAGGGTCTGAGTAATCTTAGATAAGTTTAGCGACAATGTTTCTACTCCCTAGGCAAAATCCTGCAGGAATTAGCAAATAATTTCCTCCCCTTGCCCCAGTCTAAAACATGCACTATGGAAAAAGACAGGACCATAAGCACTTCCATGTGTTAACAACAAGCATTTTCTGTTTCTTTTTGAAACAGCCATGCAGTGTATCCAACAGGAAACTAAATTGAGTGTCTGAGCTCCCACGCATACTTCCCCTCTTCAGTGTGGCATAAGAAAAGAATGACTGACCTTGAGTCATTTATTTGCAGACTAATAAATGAATATGAAAACCATTCCATGCTTACCTATAGATTTTTGAACATTTCACCCTGAATTGTAATGCACCCTGTCTGTGTATGTTCCTGCATGCATTGGTCATGCTTAATGAATAAAGTAAAAGTTTCAATAAATTAATTCTTAAAACTGGTACTTTATTAAAATGTCTATTGAATTTTTTTCTTTGAAGTCATACAAAGCAGAGAAGGTTCAAATGGAAGCTGGTTACCTTATAGGCTTCGGGGAAGTTCAGGGACAGCACTGAAGTTTGTGGCATGGGTCGAATGGCAAGTGAGAATTCACCAAAAATTGACAAAAAAGGTGAAAGAAAAAAAGTTGTAACCTTAGAGTAAAAGTTGCACATGAACGTCTCTTAGCAACACAGTCCATAAAAGTGGGGAAGCTAATGTTAATATCGGCACCCAAAGTGCCTATTGCTCAGATGTCATGGCTGTGTAGAGTAGTCCCAAGGGTGAATTAAAAGGCAAAATAGTTCCTGTCTGTATTACTTGGTGGCAGGAGAGTTGTGAAATTATTCTTCTTGTTGCGCTTGTCTGGTCCTGTCTGGATCACAGCAAGCCCCAGAAGGTCCATCTACTAGAAAATGAAAGGAAATGCTAATGTGTCTGGTTTCTTTATCATCCATATAATCCTCAGTTCCTTCTGGTAGGTACGTTGGCTGGTGGTTGCTGGTATTTGTGTTGTATATTCCTTTGAGGAGACAGAGAAGAACCTCTGCAGCTGATGAAGTTAAACAACCCTGGACCTAGATCGTGCTTTTCCCTTTCCAGTGTTTCTGTGGGTGTGAGTTTATCTGTGATTTTTTTTCCGTAAAGCCACTTGAGTTTGTTCCCTCGTGTCTGCTTCTTTTTGCACTTGTCTTTATGTACCTTTCACAGCTGGAGAAGGTCTTTATGTACCTTTTACATCTCCAGCAAAGCTTCCCAATTCTCCCGGCTTTTCTCTGTAGAACTGAGTATGTCAAACAGTTTATGTGTTCCAGGACCATTATCTCGTGCCCATCTGGGCTGCAATGGCAGAAGAAAATCATTACTTTGGGCTGAGATGCTGTGCCTCTTAAGAATGCTTATTTCTCTCCACTGTGTATGAAGGGTACCTAGATTTAGATGTCTATGGTACAGGCAGCTACAATTGATTATTAATGCCTGCTTAACGTTCCGTATGCTAGTTGACTTCTTTTTGGTTTCCATATAAAACAGCCCAGTGATCCAGAGAAACTGAGGAATCAGCCGTAAAAATAAAGGACAGAGAAATTTTTACAGATTTACTATTATAATATCATTTGATTGGTGAGGTCTAAGGATGAAAAGAAAGCAACTGTTTGGCAGGACCTGTTGGTTATATGCTTTGTTAGAGCACTAGGCAGTCTCGCTTTATCTGACTGCAGAGAAAGCTGACTTTTATGTAGCTGGGAGGAAGGCGAGTGTCTATAATGTCAGCATTCATGTAAACAAGTTCTAGGAATCTGTTTTCAGTATGAGCATGGAAACCCCAAATTCTCATTTTTCTAATTGTTAGCTGATTGAAAATGCAAGGAACGTTGTCCTTGTCAATGAGTGAGTGGTTGTGTGTGTATGTATATATAAATTCTATATAATGCATATGTTTATATTTAGAACACATAAATTATAATGTATATATACTTACATATATAATTTTAATGTATTTATCTATTTTAGAGAGAAAGAATCAACTACTATGTAACTGCTTTATTTTCACATAATCCATGCAATCTACTTTCATTCTGCATGAGTAATAAATATTATGTACCTTTTAAGCATACAGCTACAGGGCTTAACAGATTAATTGCTGTAATGTAAAAAGACTCCACTGTCCCTGAAGATCACGCTCTGTCAAAATTGCAACTAATTAAGGCTCATTGGCTGTCCAAGCTGATGCAAGTAGAAATAACTATACACAAAGCTATATTTTTATAATTAATTAATTAAATAACATTTTCACTAAGCTTATTCAGAAATTTCTTCCATTCTTTCGTCAAAGAGATAGTTATATTCTTCATCTACATTTTTGAAGCAGTTAAGCCATTACTGATTTCATGGATACAAATTATATTAGAAACTCTCTGGGGCAGGGACTCGTCGCTTCAGTGTTTGCAAAATTCTGCTCTCATTGCAGTTGAAGCTTTTGGTACTGCCACAACTGAGTTAATAGCAGAAGATAGGAATCTTTTAATCTCATATATTTAGGATGTGCATTAGATAATTTATGGAGAGTTCTACATTGTTTCTTCTGAATATGACATATTAGCAGTGTTTTCTTAAAAATTGGCCATTTCCTCTTTTTGCTTTCACTAACTTTGTCCTTCACTAGCATGATATGTTAAGTTTCATCTTCTTGTGTAGTAGGAGTTGTAAATCTGTAAGATTCATGCATTTGCTTGTTTCTGAAGAAAAGTCGCTTTCATACAGGCTTATTTTTCTTCCTTATGTGAAATATTTCATATTTATCAGGGAAATAAAAAGTCCTTTTAAATGCTAGGACAGTATATATTGAAAAAAAAACAACCAACAACCAACCAAAATTAGTTAAAGTTTAGAAATCATTTAGTTAGTGATCTAGGTTTACAAGCCTTTGTATTTGAATGAGTCCTGGTAGTTATGGAGAGAAAGAACTTGATATTTAGGTAGTTGAATTGTAGGTTCTGAAGTCTTCCGTACTGAATTGGTGGCAATTCATAACTGTATTTAGAGGAACTGATCACTGCAGTATTTATGAGTATTTACAAGTCCTTATTGTCTGCTTAGCAGCAGTCAAATAACAAAATGAACAGATGTCTCTCCCAAGCTTCTTAAAAAGACCTCAAGAAGAGGGGGAAATGACTTATTAAACATAACTGATGCTGCACAATCTACCTCTTTCTTCAGCATAGATTCACATTTGCATGGTGAGGTGATGTGGTTCTTGTTTTGAATAAAGCAAACCTGTTCCTGATTGCATCCTGACTGTGCTACATATATAGTGCTAGCCCTTGGCATAATCTCTGTGGTGTATACACGTTTCACAGAGCTGCGTACGTCTATTTTATTTTCAGGCTTCCAGATAACCTTTTCAGGTGATTTGGGGATATGAAGAGGAAAGGCAAGACTGACTGCAGACTAATTGTTGTGGGGCTGCAGAGCACCAGGGACCTTGCAGAAATGAATTGCTGCTGGCCTCAGAGGCTCACACATTTTTAAGGGGCTCAGGGAAGATTTTCCCACCCTGTTCAGCTCAGCCTCTGCAGTCCAGGGGGCAAGGTGACTTTTGGGGACTGAGTCTCCTGACACATACCCCAGTCAATCTCTCCATCTGGGTGACTTTTCCCAATTGCTAACGCAGGCCTGTGATTAAAAGGCATTAGCTCAGAACGTATAGTTTGTTCTAGAGGTTTGTCTAATCCAATTTGTATGATGCATAATCATCCCTGTCTTGCTTATCTAGTATGGGTGGAAAATAACTCAGGTTATGAAATTTGCAAGAGAGGCTTGTGGCTGCAACATTTTGAAAATAGAAATGCTTGATGATTGTTTATGCTTTTGTTCTCCTTTATGTAAATTGGCTGATGATAAATGAATGCAGTATTTTTTCTGTAGGCAAACCAAAAACATATAAGACATGAAATCCTCTACCCTGCATAACTCTAACTGATCCGTAAACCCGGCTGAATGTTTATATCTTTGGGTTCTTTTCTGTGGTTTAGCATGGAGAATGGCAGTAATTGTTACTGCTGAAATAAATCTGTCACTACCTAATCATACTGTGTCAAATATACTGTTAAAGTAATGTAAGAAGTACTTTGGATGTGGGTGCTTAGGTAGCAATTCCCACCTCTACCTTTCAGTATGTTTCACATCCAAGGAGCTCTGTCTCTGCACTGCCTCTCTCAACAGTGCCGTGGCAGTGTCTTCCTCTATTTGCTGGATTTCTTCTGCCTTTTCTGGTACCTTCCACCTTCTCCCTTGCTGAACAAGCCTTTAAATTATGTGCTGGGAATCAGGAAACTCTCCAGCACCCACGTGACTAAGCTGTGCTATGTGCTGTGGCACATACCTTGTGCACTCACTGTGGGGCACTTGGACTAGCTTCCTGTGTGTCTACCTATCTCACTTCATAGAGGAGCACTATTGCTCCTTCCCTTTGACTTGGACATGTGCTTAACACGTGCAGCTTCTCTCACCAGATTTACTGTTGCCTGTTCACCAAAGACTCCTTTGATGACAATTTTCATGCTGTCAAGGAAACAATAGCAATAGTTTGCTTTATCTCTGCCACAACACAGGCAGATCATCAAAAGGAATACCAAATGCATCCTGTTTAAAAATGCTGCGTTGTATCAAGTATTGAACATTTCTATTCATCTAGGTTATTTGACTAGGTCAAAATGTGGTCAATGTTATGTCATTTTATGAGTCTATGGATAATTTCTGTCCTCATTTACCTTGACAGTAACAAGAAAATCAGTGGAAGAGAAAGCTGTTTAATGCATTTGTCATCTATGCCATTCAATGTACTGGTAGATGTGTTTCATACAGACCCACTTTAATTGAGTGTGTTAAGATTGACTTTGTTTCTTGCAAACTGTTCTGTTTCACCATAAAGGTGTACCATCTCATAACTTTTGTATAATAGGTAGTCTTGCTTCATAATGGTCTTGTTAATTTTTCCAAAACCTTGCCAGGGTAAGTTAAAGCTCACTGATCTTTGAAAATCACCTGGAAATCTTGCACGAACCTTGTACTTTTTCAAAATTTCAGTAAGTATAGAAATACCATGAGGAACAGGATTGTGTCATTAAGGGCTTTGGTGGCACAAAGGAAAATGAAGGGGAGGATGGACTAACCGTTGAAGTCCAGCAGTAATGGAAAAAGTTAGGATCCTGTTCAGGAGGACTGCCTTTGCCTTTGGAGGAATTCTGGTTTCGTAACTGTTAATACTACTGGAGATTTGAAAATACAATTTCCACTCATCTGTCAGACCACTGGATGAGGCAGTATTGTTTCATACTCAGCTTGCTCCCGTGCATTGGATAAAGCTCATACTGCAGATAGTGTTGTTAAATCTTTGGCAAAGTTCTGACCAACCACCCTCTTCCAGAATCAGTTCTTACAGGGAAAGCCAAATGATACTACTAGTCAGTTATGTTGTCTGTTTTTCAGTTCTGTATCCAGTACAGAATCATAGAATCATAGAATCATAGAATAGTTTGGGTTGGAAGGGAACTTTAAAGGTCATGTAGTCCAACCTCCCTGTAGTGAGCAAGGACAGCTTTAGTTAGATCAGCTTACTCAGGCCCTGTCCGACCTGACCTTGAATGTTTTCAGGGATGGGGCTTCTGCCACCTCGCTGGGCAACTTATTCCAGTGTTTCACCACCCTCGCTGTAAAAAATTGCTTCCTTATATCTAGTCTAAATCTACCGTCTTTTAGTTTAAAACTTATCCCTTGTCCTATCGCAACAGGCCCTGCTGAATAGATTGCCTCCATCTTTCTTATAAGCTCCCTTTAAGTACTGGAAGGCCTCAATAAGGTCTCCCCATAACCTTCTCTTCTCCAGGCTGAACAACCCCAACTCTCTCAGCCTGTCTTCATAAGAGAGGTGTTACTGTCCTCTGGTCATTTTTGTGGCCCTCCTCTGGACTTGCTTCAAGGGTTCCATGTCTGTCTTGTGTTGAGGGCTTCAGAGCTGGACACAGGTGGGGTCTCACCAGAGCAGAGTATAGGGGCAGAGTCACCTCCCTCCACCTGGTGGCCACACTTCTTTTGCTGCAGCCCAGGATATGGTTGGTCTTCTGGGCTGTGAGTGCAAATTGCTGGCTCATGCCCAGCTTTTCGTCCACTCACACCCCCAAGTCCTTCTCAGTGGGGCTGCTCTCAATCTCTTAATTGCCCATCCTGTACTGATATCGGGAGTTGCCCTGACCCAGCTGGAGGACCTTGCACTTGGCCTTGTTGAAGCTCATGATGTTCATGCAGGCCCACTTCTCAAGCCTGTCCGGGTCCCTCTGGATGGCATCTTGTCCCTCAGGCATGTCAGCCACACCACTCAGCTTGGGGTCGTCTGCAAACTTGCCAGGCGTGCGCTCGATCCCAGTGCCTATGTCATTGATGAAGATACTAAACAGTACTTGTCCCAGTACAGATCCCTGAGGGACACCACTTGTCACTGATCTCCATCCGGACATTGAGCCATTGACTACTGCCCTCCAACCAATTCCTCACCACCGAACAGTCCACCCATCAAATCCACATCTCTTCAATTTAGAGAGAAGGATGTTGTGGGGGACCATGTCAAAGGCCTTACAGAAGTCCAGATAGATGACATCTGTAGCTCTTCCCTTGTCCACTGATGTAGTCACTCCATCAGTAGATACTGATTCCTTTAAACTTTCCAGGGAAGTTGCAGTGGAGGATGTGGGAAACAAAGTAAAAGATAGTAAGAAGAGAGTAGTCTTGTGAGGAAAAGATAATAGCTTTGTGACTACTATCTATGGATACATTACCGATACAACTGACTGGTTTGAAATAATGTAATGGATATGCAGAAGCAAAACAATCATGTTGCAAAAGTTGGACAATATTGAGACAGAAGGTTATAGGAACTAACATCTACAGGAAGAGACAAAAAAAGACATTAAACAGTTTCTAAATTAGCATTGTGTTTTTTAAATAAAAATACTGATGTTTTCACTAGAATCTAAACATTTTATCTGGTTATGTGTGTATGAATGTAAGTTAGAAGCAAAGTATTTTTAAACAGCTTTCTCCAAGTTTTCAGCTACTGAGAAAGATCCTATATTTCTTTTAAAGGACTATTTAAATTATTTTCAAATGACAAGAGATAAGGTAAGGGAAAGAAGCTATTTTTCAACTGAGGTTTTGGTGATTCCATTGAAGAAATCAGGCGGTGACACGTGGAAAGAGAGCCCTGTATACAAATAAATCATTCTTGACATATCCCTTGGGCAGTTGGCTTTCTTATGCTATGCAGTGCATTGGGACAACCTATTATTATTTCCCATGTGATAATATGCGTGCATATGCTGTCACTTTCCATTGCTGGAATAAGCTGTTTGAGCTGGATTGTTTTTGAGTTTAAATATCTCCTCTTTATTCATCAATGAAAAGTTCTTCTGATGCAAATTAAGGCCTTACTGAATTGGATTAACAAGGAAAAATATGATCTTTCTTTCCTCTGTCCCATCTCCAGTTGTATAGCTAAGGGGAGTCAACAACCTCTAAGGTGATACCTTAAATGCTGGAAGTGGTGTGAAGTGAACTGAAAAAGGTGCAGTTTTAGCTGTCCATTTCCAATTTGAAGGCCTCCAATTTTAATGTGTTGAGTATTGGCAGCTAGCACTGAAACCCAAAGGAGCGGTATGAGTGTTCATTATCTCCCCACATCTAGACCCAAGAAAAGATGCGTTGCAGGAAGCAGTGAGAAAGATGATTGTCTTTTGTAAATAGCTGTGTGATACCCTGTGCAGTTTTCAGAGAGATTTTGTTTGTGACTTTCTGTACTTCCATCTTTTCTGCTTAGAGCCTGGCAAGATGATAATGCTTTCACTGGATCAGATCAGGAGTAAGACCTCTGTGACTCCTGATCACAATCATGTCTGGTTTGTCCTGGAGGGAAGAAGAGTCTAGTTATGTTTGTTTTTTCATGAACCCTCTTCTATCATATTTCTTTTAACACTGATTATTTCTTACTGGCTGTAGGTGCTTGTTGTAGGGACAAACACAGTGTTTAGCATCTCTTGTCAGTATAGGGAACATAACATGCTCAATATTTTGTACAAGGAGTACTAATCATTCTGTAGGAGATTGATTATTCCAGTAAATAGTACTGAACTATGACTGTTTAGCTTTTTGTTGTTCACCAGGTATTTCAGGTTGTGTGTTGCTGTGGAAAGCCATAGGGATTGTATAGATTGGCTGCAGTGAGAGAGGGACAGGTTCCTGGTGCAGCAACTCCTGTTTGCCCTGGGGTTGCCGTGTTGTTTGCCACCCCTAAACACTAAGGAGTGGGGTGGGAAAAGAGAGGAGACTTCAACCCAGATTCAGGCATTTCATTAACCAGCCACAGCCAAGGTTTTATCAGACAAAGCTGTATGTGTGATGTTGGACTGTGGTAGTCCTGCTTTGTTACCAACTTGTCATTTCCCCTCCCACCTTGCTCCTTTTGCTGTTTTGCCACAAAGCTTTGTGCAGCTGTGCTGTAAATTGGATTTGGAAATGGATGACTTGAAAAGCGTGTGAGCTGGGAAAATTTAAGTCAGAATAAAAATGCTTCTTGTGAAACCACAGCCAAATTCAGAAGGATTCTTCTGAGGAACCTTATGTAATAAGTGGAGAGAAAGAGGGATTCCTTGATAGTGCTCCTTTCTCTACAGAGGGAACCATCTGGAATTTGACTGATGTGAAAGTGTCTTATAAAATGACATTTTCAGAGGAGCCCTAAGTCTGAATTGCCCTTCTTTGTGGATTTAAATACGGATTTCGTATTGACAAACCTTCCTATGCTCGCAGAGTATGTAGGGTCATGTATTCTGTGCAAACGAAGTTGTTATCGGTGGCATGAGCACAAACTGGGTATTTTTCTTGTAGTTACTCATTTTACATTCAGTGGTGCCTGCTCTCTTTGTGCTTTATGAGAGAAAATGATGTGACTTAAATCTATTTTATGCTTCTCCTTTAGCAGCTCCCCATGCCTAAGACTTCAGAGATTTTCCTCTTCCCCTGGCACTCGTAGTGGCTTTTTCTATGTACAATTAATAGTCACCATGCTTTGGCTGCAGCTGCTTCAGAACTCACTCACTGGGCCAGTGCTTTGGGCAGCAGAGGACTGAGAAGCCACAGCCTGAGGGGTTGCCTTCAAAACTCACCTAGCTCTTGGCTGGTGTGCTTCAGTCAAGCTTCCTTCGAAGTATCTCTGACTGTTACTCGCTGCGCAGGCTGTGTTAGTTATCATGCTGTCAGATGTGCACGCTGGATCCAACCCATTCAGATCTCAGAAGGTTATTTCAGCCTTCTATTATTAAAGTGTTTAAAAATAAACTGTGGCTTTGAGCTGCTGTCCAAGGTGAGGGAATGGTGAATATGCCCTTCCCTGCTGGAAGCACAGTGGAGAGCCCGTGGATTCAGCTCTTCCCACATTGTCAGAAGGAGGTGAAGAAAACTGTGCAGTTTCCTGTCTCTTTTATTGCCCATAATCAGTTATCAGACTTTGATATGTTATGTTATCAGTTGTTAGGAAGGAAGATTGCTTTTGACTGTGTTGCAGAGGCTACATGGATTTTCCTAGTAAGTGAAATTATGGGTCTATCTTAGTCAGTGTTCTTCAGTAACTTCAAATCAGCCAGCAGCATTTCTTCTGTCTTTGCTTTCTCTTCTTTTAACTGTGGGATCTGTCCTAATACAGTGGAGACAGAGAGAGAAAACTGTTTCATATAGAAAAGGAAACTGTTTTAGGATTACAAACATTATTATACCAGAACTTATATAACAAGTTTTTTTGGAAGTGTGAAATAGGCATGTATACATGTCTATACACAGATGGTAATTTGAAATTATTTGGTATATGATGGTATACATACTGTCATTTCAAATACATGTCAGAATTTTCTGCACAGAGAGTATGGGGAAAGAATAGAGACATGCTGTGTTAACCCTTGTGGTTTTGTGTGTATCGATGTATTAACAAACAATTCAGAAGAAATTATTCAACTTTAAATATAATTCTGCCAAAGCCTTCTAAACAGGAAGGTGATTTTATATCTAACCTCAAGCATGTGTCTTAAGGGACCATTGCAGAAATGTATGCTTTGTGTAACTCATTATTTCATAGTTTTATTATTTTGTAATGAGTATCACAGTGAGTCAACCGAAGTATGAAATTATGAAAAGCAACCATTTCAATACCAAAAAGAAAATGCACAGTCAAAGCAAGTATTTAAACTTCTTCCTTTATTCTTTGTTTACATGGCAAATGGAGCAATAGATAAGTGATATATCCATAAAAGAGTCAAGTAGGATTGAAATCGTGTAAACACCATCTGTTGTCATTTGAAGCTGTCTCTAAATGGTATCTTGTATGCAACCTTCATAGTCAACGGCAGAAATGTTTCCCTGCCTCCTTTTAAATTTTTCTTTCATTTATGTTGTCCATCTAACGTCTTCAGATTCAGCCCCTTACTGAAGTGTATTTTCCCAGAATGGCGACCTCCCTACCTCCATGGTCTCTTGTGTAAGGGATTCCGGTTGGTGTCATGGTATCATGCCCATGTCATGTCTATGCTGTTAAGCACCGACTTTGGAATATAAACCTTACTGCTGAACTATCTTATTCAACTGTAGTAATGTACTCTGGGGGCCTGATGGTAGCACGTAGTGGGCATTCATGTAGGCATTTTATGCGTTGAATTGTGCCCCATATGCTGTGTACTTGTTACATGGGACGTGCTTTTCACTCCCCCTGCCTGCAGACTGCTCATCACATGAACTTTCTAAATGAGAGTCACTCATGGACAGCCGGTACTGTTAGACCCTCATGCTCCGTGGCAGTACCCCTTTTGCTGCCATTTTTCTTTTTCCTGGCTTCTCTGACCTCCTTTTACTCTTTGCAGCTCCCCAGGCTACCAACCATCCCTATTGAGAAGACCTGCAAGGACAACATGGTTCTAGAGAGGACTGTGTAAAAAACCAGGGATTTGCTGAATGTCAGGAAAAGAGTTACTTCTCACCCTGCCTCCATATTTTTGGAAGGAGGTTCCTGAAGGTGAGGAGAAATAGCCTGACAACAAATAAATTTGCCCTCTTGACTTGCAGAGGTGAAAAGGACTGAGAAGGTTCAGGGAGGGCTTTCTCTTGATCGTCATCTTAGCTTTGAACAGTGAAGTGCAGAGGCTCCTCAGCCCTCAGATTGGGTGGTGGCAGATGAAACAAGGGAAGGAATACTCTTTTAGCATTATATGATAAGAGGTTTAATGGATTCCTTCCTTTCCATTGGCTCCCTGATGCTTGTAGTGGTCATTCAGAAATGCCACCTTCGACCCCACAAATCCAGAAAAAGGTGAGACTAGGATAATAAAAGGTGTTGCAAATGTAGTAGCCCTTCATGGGAAATTTGAGCTGAACATTTCTGATCTTCTTAGTTCATTTAACATGCTCAAAAAGATTTTTTGGTGTACTGTCTCAAAGGGCAGGAACATGTTTTGCATATTTTCTGTTCTGCAGAAGGGAAGGCACCTGGCCTTCTAATCTGTATTGATTGCTGTTAAATATTTCTAAGCAGGTGGAGACAATCTATACAAGGGAGGTGAAGAAAAGCCTCCCTAGAAAGAGAAAGACATTTCATGGAATTACAGTAAATGTGTGGGAATTTTACTTTTCAGTTAAAATGAAAATTAATGTCACCGAACTTAAGAACTTTTCAATATCTAAAAGCAAATTTAAAAGTCAAACCAAACAATGTTGCACCACTGCACTACAAAAATATGCCCTCAAAATGAAGTCGCTTCTAGGTCTCTACAGCAAGCATTTTTATGTTGCAAAAGAAAAAAAACTGAACAGAAGCATTCTTGCTGTTATCATCTGCCTTATTTTTTCAGATATTATTTCTAAGCATGTTTTAGCACCATTAAAGATATAGATAATTAATCCCCATTTGCCATGTGAAAGGCAAGAAATGAAAGCTGTAGCAGTTTAACTCGCATGTAAACCTGCCTGTCAAGACTCAGGCTGTTTTTTAACCTTATTACGTGACGTTCAGGGATGAAGGACAAGGAGAGTAAAGCAACTAAATACTTTAAGAATTCTGAGAACTCCTGAGGCGTTAGTTCGTAAGTCAGACATCCTTTCCCCTTGGGAGGCTTACCGACTGAATTAAATGAGAAAACAGAGTGCTTTCTTCCATGGTGTACTCTTGCTTTTGAAGCAATAGGGAAAGGAGTTCATCAAGAACTGAATTTTGCTTTGATTTTCCTCTTTCAAGGCAAGCAGTATTTATTGTATTTTTGTTTTGCTTTGCTTTGTCTTGCATTGATAACTCCATAGGAAGATGCAGTCTGTGTATTCGTAGACTGAGGACGTAAAAATAAAAGGGAAAGTGTCAGAGATGCTTTTTAATTATATGAAAAAAATATTTAAATATTAGAGAATGAAGTTGAAGAATGCATTTAAAGGCTGGCAAAAATACATGATTTTAACTTGAATTTCGTTATATAAATGCTTCTAATTCCTAATTGCTAATAATTTCTTAACTTTGAAGATTTAAAGAGCTATCTACAATGCAATGTTTGCTTCTTTTGAATTTTTATTATTATTATTTTCTTTCATTTGTTCCAGAACAGAAAAGAAAATAGAGTCTAAAGGTGCGTGTGCCAGGCAAAAAGTTGAAGTTCTCTTTCGTGTGCTGTAAACCTAGAGGTATAAATAGGTGTAGTTATCAGCAATCCTGAAGGTCAGCAATTTGAAAATTTAATTTTTCACTCAATAGGGACAATATTTCACCTAATGCCTGCACCCAATGGTTATAAATCTGCTCAGGTTAGTTTATACTGGTTTGCTATTTCTTACATAGGAAGAGTTCACCAAGCAACACAATAATCATCCATCTGTTGTTGGTATATTAAAAAGGTGATGCTTTTCCATTCATCTGTTTTTTTTGGCCATTATTAGATTCATATAGAGTCATACTGTCTTGGTTTGAAAGACAGGTGTCTGCTGAGGAAGGCAGGAGCCTCCTCTGAAATGGAAAATGCAACCCCCTTCCCTCCAAATTATTATAATTTTGAAATTAACAGGACTTCAGGCAAAGATATGGGGAATAGGAACAACAGTTCTTTACTTATATATATAACACAAGGCAGCGAAAAAACCCCCAACCCACTGGTTTACACTGACAGAGTCAGAAATACAACCTGACACCCTGTTAGGGTGGCAGTAGCAGTCCGATAAGGTCGTGACTGCGGTCCTCCTGAAGCGATGGATGTAGTTCTGTTGAAGCAGCGATCTTGTAAAAGGGTCTGGTCTTCCTCCGAAGGTCCAGTGGTAGGTAGGTAGCTCTTGTCCTCTGGAACTCCAGTGGGGGGGAAAAACTCCTCCGGGAATCCAGTGGAAGAAGGCTGCTAGGGTGTTCGAGATCTCAGTTTTTATTTGGCATGGACTGCTTGGCTCCTTCCCCCCGGGCGGAGCATCTCACTGTGGGATGGGGAGTCGTGAGGCAGTTCCTTGATGGGCCATTAACAGGAGATATTCCAGGAGCGAGTTATCGATGGGTCAGGCGATAAGGCATTGTTGTGCCCATTAACAGAAGATAGTCCAGAGGGGGGAGGCAGGGAGCACCGCCTCACCTGGTCTCAACAGCTCCTGAAGATGGCCATAGAATACTTTTTTTCCTCTTTTGGCACATTTTACACTGTGACCTAGGACACAACTGAAATAAGAAATGCAAAATACATCACAGCAAAATATGTCTAGCTTAGGCAGATGTAGCAATAGTAGCACATCTAGGAAATAAGAGCTTGGCTGTGAATATTGTTGTTGACTTATCAGATATTATGAAGGGGAATATTAATGTGCTGCCTTAGTTGGCCTCTGTGTATCACAGTTATGCTTATGTATTTTGTGAAACCAGTTCGTAAAAACGTCCAAGAGTGTGTTTTTTATAGGACTACTGTGATTTATTTTTTTCTGAATGAGTTTTTCTATGATAGCCTGAACAATACAGTAATTGTAATAGCAGCTATGTAGTACTGTATATTTTCAAAGCATTGGTATGATGGAGAAAACATGAAGAAGCTCTTTGAAAAAGAGTGTGGTTTTAGCCTTTTTTTTTTTTTTTTTTCCCTCATAAAAGTAATTGTATGATCTATCATTTCGTTTCTTATCTTTGAATTCAGTGGCATTTTACCTGGGGAACACAAGGGAGGATTAAACTTTGTTAATAGTTCGGTAGTCAGAGTGGGAAGTAGCCAGATGAAACTGGGTTTCGGTAAACCAGAAAACGTGATGTCAGTATTAGTAGGTTAGAGGCGTTCTTCTGAAAAGAGACACGAGTGACTAGCGAGGATACTACACCTAGCTGTGCAGCCACAGCGTGGGAAGTGGGGGGGAAATTATCACTCTGACCTCCTCTAAGCAAACACATTTGATCGCATTAAGTGTCAGTTTCTTGATTTTTAAAACATGCAAAGATGAAGAGGCGTGCTGTGATGGTTTGCTAATGTTTGTAAAAAAAGCCATGTGGCCCAAGAAGGCAGTTTGTTATGTTGCAGTCTCTCAGCAGTGTGTTGTCCCTTGGAATATCCCACTTTCAGCCTTGAGGTCTTCTGAACACCTTCACACATGAGTGTGCATGTCAAGACACCTTCTGAGTTTCTGATGAAGGGATCATTCCCTGAAAAGCCAGTCTTGTTGGTAAGTCTGGGGAGACCTTCGAAACTCGTGTTCTCTGAATCATGTCGTCTAGCTTGAACAGTGGCAAGCAAATCCAGGTTTGCCACCGTTAAACAAAATTGTGCTAGTGTAACAGGCAATATCACTGGTCCCTGGGGTTATAAGCTCTCTTTAACACATACTGTATCAAAGATGTTTTTCTCTTAAACTTTTATTTATAGTTTCTCTAAAGCAAAGTAATTTGTATTTAAAATAAGAGGTTTTGTTCTTTACAGTGCTTTGTCACTCTGATATAGAAGTTTATTTGTAAACTTTCTATTAACTGATTGGTTTTGTACCCCATAGCTGCGTTTTAAATAGAAAGGAGTGAGTGACCAGTCATTCAATCAAATACAGTGTATCTAAGGTCAAATTAAGACGGCACATTTGTTTCATGACCTGATAAAATTATGATGTTCTTTTGATAAAAATTTCTTCTGATCTGGCTTTAACAATACGTTGGAAAAAAATATTTTAAAACCTGCCCTTATATTACAATTCCCTTTAATGCCTGACTTAGCAGAATTCATTCTTTTGACATAATTTTACAGCTACAAATGACCTGAGATGCAACAAGCAGAAACTATTCTGTGGTGCTTCGGGGTCTGAGACCAACATTTTGATTTGAAAGTAAAAAATTTTAATGGACATTCAAGGGCATGTAAAGAATGTGATGCAGTCTAGCCATAATGAAATATTTCAGGGGGGAAATAATCTCTTTACTTTATTTTTCTTTTTTTCTTTTTTTTTTTTTTTTTGAGTAAAATTTTAGAATGCTGTAAACATTCAAAAATTTTGCATTTTCTCTCCAATGTAAAAATCCCATATTCCTCATTTCAGACTTTCCTCACATGATGTGAATTTTACATCTGTACTTCCCCTCCCCTTTCCTCAAAATCAGATTAACTGAAGCATGACAGATCTAACCAGAATTACTGTTGCTGTCAAATCTACTGTTTTAAGAAATCTACTCTCAGTGTATGAAGTATCTACAAGTTGTTTCAATGGTATTATTATCCCATGTGCATTAGCTATGGAGATGGGATGTACCTGCTCAAATGTTGGTGTCCACATAGAAGTTCAGTCATGCTGGTCTCCTTCCATAATCAGCGGAGGCAAACACCCACTTTCATGTCCTGTGGCTCAGTTCTAAAGCAGCCATCTTTATGGATCAGATAAGTGGTAGCTTAAAATTGCCTGAGTATCTCTGTTGACTATAAAAAGAGGTTAGAAAGTAGGAATTCTATGAAGACATGCAATAAATGTGAGAGAATGTCTATTTTCTGGAGCCCCAGTCAGCTTAAACAGAACAGAGCCCTTAAAATTCCCCAAATGGGCCTGTTCTGGGTAAGAAGGATATGCACATGTCCTGATGCCCAGAAAATTGTAATGACACAGTAAGGAGTCAGCTGGTAATTTTGGGCACCCCCAAGCCCTCACGACGGATGAGGCTCTTTTAGATCATAGTTTAGGTGGGTTTGGGGATTCTAAGTTACATGTGGTGTCCAAGACTTCTGAATTTGGCTACATGGACCTGGGAACCCAAGAAAAGTGGAGTTTATTAGCTAAGAAAAAATAGAAAACACATAGGTGCCAATTCAGAAAAAATGAGCAAGTGCTAGATTTTCAACACAAGCTTATTTCCCACTAACTTTGATGAGATTTATTAGTCGTACAATAACAGCAACTTACAAGATGTGAGAAAACATCCTTTAATAAGACTGCTTTGAGATAACTTCCAGCCTGTTCAGGGATTTTATAACACTTCCCATTCAAAGATGATGTGTGCATGCACATTTTAGATACGGTAATTGTCATAGCAGCTATATGGCACTGTCTATTTTCAAAGCATTTCAAAGCACATTTTCATAGTATTATATGTAGTTTCTACTGCCCTATCTCAGCACTTAAGAAACATACATCAAAGAGTTTTAATTCCTGCCAATCCTACCAGTTCTCTTTCCCCCTTCTACATAATTAAGTTAATCTTTCAAGGCAAGTTGACACATGTAGGCAATTGGTTACAGGGATTTCTAAGATCATATTTCATATTCTTCTAACATGCTAGTAACGATGGTGAAATCTAACTTGGGAAATTTTCTACCCGCAGACAGCTCCTTGTTATTAAATTCAAAGTGCACATATGCTGATTGATTTCTGATTAAATCCTTGTCTTCTGGAACACTTCAGGTAATTTATCTGGACAGTTTCTTTTGCGATCAAATATTAAGAGGGAATAATTCAGTGTGTTATGTGCAATTATTTGCAATAATAGTGATTTGATCAGTAATATTTCCAGGATTCCAGACACTGGCAACATACGCTGCAATAAAAGGCTGTTATAGTTCCGTTTGTTACAGTTTTCCTCACATTTAGCTATTTTCATGCATTATTAGTTGAGCTGTGAAATTTATAGGCAGCTTGAGAAACAAACAGCTGCTTGGTATGGAAGGGGAAACCTGCTTTTAGTGACTGCTGGTGTCTTGACTGATATGCTATTATGCTAAAAAAGTGGTATATAAACAGTTTACTGATGAAGGAAGAATCTTTAATTGAGACTTTGACCAAGGCCAACTAGATATTAAGGAGAAGGTCATGTGCAGAAAATTGGTTCACTGATAAATGGCATGATCATCTGCAGAATGAAATCGTGGACTTTGCGTGACTGACTGCCAAAAGGGAGAATGCAGTAGGGGCTACAAGATAAAAGACTTAATATCCTCACAGTGAGATGACAGTGGGTCAGATGCTGCTCCTGACACACCACTTTGAATCTAGTTAGTGCAGACTAACTTCTGAAATTGCTGAACCAGCTTGGGTTTCTGTTCCCTGTGTTTTTCACTGTTGGAGAGCTATTTCTGCTCAACGCCTTCTGGAGCGCTTGGTCCTGCATCCCTGTAGGAGAAGCATCCAAGGGAGATGAGCCAGGGGAGGTGGGATGGATTGTGACTAGGTCTGTTTGCTGACCCTTGGCTCACAGAACCGCCACCAGCAAGCCTTTCTAGCTGGCAGCTGGTAGGGGAACAGCTATAATGAAGGATAGATATAGGACTGCTACATTCAGTGGAATTAGTCCAGGCTCACAATAACTCAAGTGGCCTGTTGTTGACAATGGCATGGCTGTTGTTGCTATGAGAAACCAACCACGTATTGGCAAGAAGGAAAGATGGCGGATTAAATATTTATGTCTTGTTTATTTACCTTTTCATTAGGAAAGCAAACAAATTAATTGCCTATGGCATGGTCAGGTTAAAGATAAGATGATGTAATGTATTTTTTTAGTGTTCCTAGTCAAAATATGGTCTCTCTTTAAATGTACTCTTGAAACTTCCTAAATAGAGAAACTAGCATGCTGTGGAAGTTGCAAAGCAGCCAGTAGCATTGGCATATTTTCAGCAATGTATATTTGCCAGGGAGGGATCCTACTTTCTGAACAGCAGCGCTTTCTCTCTGTCTTTTGTTGCCGAGTGTACAAGAGCAATTCCCAAAGCTGTTGCACTGGCAGAAGGAAACGCTTGTTTCATTTCATGTTTTCTAGCTATGGTAGTTGTGATAAGCTCATTCCTCACAAATTTTCAGTATTAACTCACCACTTGTGGACATGCCTGTGCAATGGTACAAGCCTCTGATCTGATGTTTAGTGGTCTGAGTCTAAACTCCATGTCCCATTCTAGTCTTTCTGTAGGAGGCGGTAGTTGTTTATGGAAAATGTGATTTTGACTGTGACACAAGCGACTGCCAAAACGTGTGTGAATGGCTATTATGTTAAACAGATATTGATGATCAGAGCTACTGGTTTTGCCCCATTTTTCCCCAGCCAGGTTGTCTACTTGAGGAATCAGGATGCTCTTCCCTGGGGGAAAACTCCATAAATAACCATCTGACTGAAGGTCAGCTCTAAGAAAGTGAATTACAGTTATTTGTGGTGTGTTTCCACACTACTGCGCTAAGAACAGCTCTTTTAAAGGTGCACTGCAGCTCCCACTTGTAGACATGTTCCCTCAGGTAGACTGAATCCTGTTTTTCTGTTTCATTCCAGTATCGAGCATTTCTTTTGAAGGTCCTGATGGGTTCTTCCTTCTTCTTTACTTCTTTCTCAGTCTACCAAGTTGAGAAAATAAATAAACTTTTGAAGCCTGGGATTAATTTTGTCTTTCAATGATTGTGGGTAAATCCCTGTTATGGTATTCAAAACATGGAATGGGTTGTTATATTTTCCCTGAGTTTTCTCCCTATTAATAATATGGGCTGAAAATGTAAAAAATGTAAGAACTGCACAGAATATACAAACACAAACAAGAACACTTACACACCCAGGACAGGAAGAACTTTCGAAAATTTAAACCTGTGCCTCATGGTGTTTTTATCCATGACATAGAACAACTGTCCAAATTACATTTATCAGAGAAAGAAGGAGTTCTGAAGAAGTGCTCCTTCAGTACTGCGTGGTGGCAGCAAGCCTCTGAACTAAATCAAACTGCCCTATTTGCGGGTAACTCATTTTAAAAAAATGAATAGGACACTGAATTGAAAAAATGTTTTATTTTTCTATATCAAGTATGTGAGCCTTCCTTTCCCTCCTAACCTGGGAATTCCTCCTGTCTCCTCTTTGAGCTAGTTAGCACACATACAATAAGCAGCTCTCAAATCTAGCCCGAGGTTTAGAGTAAATTCATGCTGAAGATCAAAATGAAGCTTCTTAATGAGATGAATGCCATTAATTCAAAATATTTCTGCTGGCATCTTATCGACTTGGGTTGCATCTAAGATACAAATATTACTAGAGGTTGAATAAGGCTGTGTTTACTTTTTCTTTTGTACTCAGCTACAGTATTTGGTGTAATTATTAGTATTATACTTAGAAATTAGGAGTCACTTTATGAAACTAAAGGTTGGAAATAACAACAACTATTTGCAGTCCTATAGGTCATTCCACCTGGTAATCTTAAAAATGGCAGTGTCATCATCTTACAAGTACCTTGGGGAGAGCTGAGTAAGTTTTATTTTAACAACCTGTCCACACTTGCCTGGTTTACAGTGACAACTGGGTTCTTGCAATTTGTCTGGTTTTGTATACAAAGAGTTTCCAATTACTTGATGCATATATATATGATCCAGATTTAGTTTAATAAACACTTTTATCATACCAATAGCTTTGTGGAGAAATTTAGCAGGGACCTGGGAGAAATGGAGCTTTCTCACGTACACTGTCACCATTTTGAACTTCATTTCAAGCTTACTTCTGAGGTAAGCCTGTAAGAGAATATTAATTAATGATTCATAGACCAGCATCTTGCTGCATGTCTGCATATCTTACAAGCCTGCACTGAATACATTTGTCAGCCACCTTTAAATTACATGAGCCTTTCCAGATTTACTTTGAATAAAAGAAAGATATTAAGGTCCCTGTCACGAGCTGAATTTTGGATCATGTAACAATGGATTTCAGAGTTTGTTTTATTGCTTCTCTATAAATTTGCTACACCTAGTAGCTGCAGAATAATACAGCAGCAGTCTGTGCATGTTGAGTGAACTTACACACAAGCAGGAGACATAGAGTCAGCATCACATTACCAAAATCGATGTATTTATTCCTGGGTCAGCAAGATTCTTAAGCACGTGCTCCACTGAAACCTCTGTGTCGTCACATTGACTTCAAAAGAACTGCACAGTCACCATCTTAGACAGTCTGATATTGCCAGTCTAGGTTACTTTTTTTGGCTTACTCTCATTTCCCCAGTTCTATGACATTGGGTTTGTTTCTGGTCTCAATTCAAACAGCATGAAACTCTGTTGTGTCGTAGTAAGTTATTTTCTTATTACACCAGTGCAGCTCCATTCACCATCAGGTCTTGTATGGTGATGATCAGCCACTGAAGGAGTACAAGCCTGAATCAACTTATATTTTTGGAAGAGTGTCACTGATACCAGCTAGCATTGCAGGCAGCCTGGATCTAAATGAAGTGAGGGAAATATGACTTTGCCTATTCAGGCTGTTTCTCCTCTATCACATAGGTGGGTGCATGTGTACCACACTGAGTCCTATCTAATGGCCTACTGCCTCCCTAGTGCGCCTTGTAAATGCACAATCAACTGATAAATGTTCTTCTTTTGTTCTTGCATGTGGCTTGCCTTATTGCCTTCTAGTATCTTTCATGGGCCTAATTTTTCAAATAGGCTGCTTCTGATCTCCATGTGATATTGATATAGGTAAATCTTATATGACCATCCCTTGCATGAGACAGTTTTATGCATTGTCATTTCTGCAGCCAAAAAAAAACCCAAATTTTTTAATATCTGGCTCTATTTACACAGAATTTTGGCTCATTTTGCTTTCATAAGGGAAGTTTTCCACCTACCCTATATTCTTTCCTTAGAAAGTGCAAGAACCTCATGTGCCAAACCAGTTATGGCAATGTCACCTCATGGCCTTTTTAGCTTCTTGCTGTGTGCGTATTTCAATAACACAGAACTTCAGAAGACAAATATAGTCATGTTTTCACATAGTACTGTTATCAGATAACTAAAATAAAATAAGAAAAATACTTCAACTCAACCAGTACTGGTTATCCGATACGGTCATGTATTTGTGACAGTGAGTAATGTAACATAGCAGCAGTCAGTCCTTCTAGGGTGGGCACAAGTCTAGTTGCAAATGCACAAAAAACCTTCCCAGCATTCTTCATCCTCAGTTTCTAACATCTGAGTGTTTGGATCATTAGCCAGAGGTAGATAAAAAGGGATTTAATAATAGACATTTGAGTACTTTTTCTGGTCATATCCATCATCATTTTTCATGCATTTGAAATAAACTGTTAATGAATATGAAGCTGTGAAACTTAGATTTTCACGCTGTTGCTCATCACTTCATATCTGAAGCATTATATCACTTGATAGCATGCTAGTAGTCAAAATGTTTAATGACATCCCTGCAAGCAACATGAGGAATACAACTTTCTTCATCTTTTAAACATAGACCTGTACTCAGTGAGCAAAACTCCATCTCAGCTGGCCTGACACATAGTTCAGTTGGGGACATAAGTGTCCATAACCTTGTTTTTAACAAAAATATTCTCAAAACCTGTTCCATATTGGTAGTTTTCTGACAGAAACAGTATTTCTTGCTTCCCGACTTCTTGCTATCCATAATTTCAGAACCTAGCTTTTAGAATATGTTCCCAGGCTATAATGTGTATCTGTTCCCCAGCATGCTTGTTGAAATTCAGCTGAAATTTTTTGACTGAAATCTGAAAAATAAACAGTGAATAATACATAAATAACTGTTTTTTATTTCAGAGAACCTCCTGTCCTGGCACTGAAATTATCTGTACCTGAAGGATTATCTGTTTCCTACTCATTTACCTTATGAATAAACTACAAGGAACTTAATGAACAAGAAAGGCCTCAGAATAAGGAGTTTTTTATAATGGAAACTGTTCAACAAGCCCTTTTAATCTTGGTAGTGATTTAACCCAATGTAACACAGAGGATTTTCTAAATCCTAGAAAATTTTTAAAGATTTGGGCCAAAAAAGAAAGCTGTAACTGGCAGTGTGGGTAACTGTAAGAGCTGAACAAGAATATTATATAATGAAAGAAACAGTAGATGAAATGTTAAGTGAAAAAATTTCCAGAAGCTATGACAGCAAGGCATGAGCTCTGGAAGTACTAGCATAAAGTTTGCTATAAATCCCATACAGAAATGGAGATAAAAGCCCAAGAGTGTCAGATGAAGCAGTGTGTATGAACTGAGATTTGTACTGGTTTTATTTTCCATAAAGCTGAAGAGCTTTGTCAGATTCCCAAGTTCATATATTTCCTACAGTGAGCCTGGGCAAACAGCCCTCACCAGACCAGTCCTATGTTCTGCTTATCCCTCCCTCTATCAAGTATCCTTAGTTTGCACTGCATGAAGTGCTCAGCATTTCACAGGATTGAGCCTGAAAAGCTCTGTGTATTTGGCTCTGGTTGAGCTCCAGCCACTCTTGTGGGTTTTTTTTTTTAATAATAGAAATAGTATTGGTGTCAGCTGTGCAAAAATGGAGAAACCTCCACCCTTGCTTTGTCTTACTCTGTGTCTGATTTCTTCTGGAGAGAAGCTCTTGTATTCAGTGAGCGCATGGCCAGGCTGTTTGTCTGAAGGCCAGTTTTTGTTGTGGATTGGCAGTATAGTATTTTTGTGAGCTTCCCCCCTGCTATCACTGCAGCTGCACCTGGCAAGAGGAAGCAACCCACAATCTAAAAAGCTCATCAGAACAATAATGTCTGCTTCTCTCTTGACAGGTTAATTAATTGCGTGCCATTATATTTTGTGTGTGGTTTTGGATGGTTTTGATACTTTTCTTTCAAGTGTGTTTCCCAGTAGGGTTTGAAAAGGCTGGTGCATTGTCTGCTTGTCTGTCACTTCAGATGGCGCTTGATGCAGAAAGAAGAGATGGAGAGGAAAAGAAAGAAAGAGAGAGTACGTTGGGATGTTACAGTTAGAAAGTCATGCCCACTAGGAACTGGGATAAAATCACGATTATGGCTGGCTGGAAAACAAAAATTTTCTTTCATGATGTTTTGGGGGTTGAAGCCTGTGGCATAGCCCTTTGCAAGGCAACAAAAGGTGGACTCCACATCAGTCCTAGGCAGTAGTTTGGGGCATGCATTGACTTCTTAGAGACTTTAACATGGTCTTTCAGTCTCCTGTGAGCATCCTAACCCCCAGCTACTTGCTGTTTTGGTGGGAAACCTCTTTTGTGGGAGGGAGACAAGGGAGAGCAGAAACTGAATTCTCTGCTGGAGAGACTGGAATTCCCAATGAAAATTTCACAAACAGTTTTTCTGTGAATGACTGCAGCTTTTCACCTCTTGGATTGCGTTATTTAGAAATTAAAGCAGCAGCATGCAAATGATGTGCTAGATCTAAGGGAGCTGACCAGACATTATGATTTTTCAAACTGGAGCATTTCCAGAGGTTGTATAACACCTCTTTATGTCCTCCCACCCAAAAATATATTGAGACGTATGGGAGGAAGAAGTTTGACAGTTTTCAGTGTTCTTGGAAGATCCACTGCCGCAGAAAGTTTTGAAAGACATAAGTGCTATATTCATGTATTAACACTATCTTGGATAAACAAGGTAACATATCAATGTCCACATTCAGCACAAAGGAAGATATTATTAGAAATGTGTAATTCATATGCAAGTGTGTAGGTTTGGAGGTCACCTGTCACATGGCCTGAGACAGGAACTTCGTCTCCACATGAGAATTTGTAATGAAAGACCCGGCATGCCATACATGATGCTGTCCTCCCAAGTGCTCTCAGTAATGTGCAAATGTGCTGGAGTTGCTAATGGTTGTTGTCGGGCACTGCGTTTGTGTACCGCTGTATGCGGTAGCAGTGCAGAAAGCATGCCCTGGCACTGAGGGTTCAACTTCACATGACTGAAGCAGGTGCACGTGGGCATATTTGGACCAAGAGAAACGAATAAACCAAACCACAACGGACTTACCCAAACACCCTAACTTATAACTGGATGCCATTCACTGTGTAGGATTTTTTCCTTTCATATAGAAATGACAGAGAAATAAGAGGTCTGATGGTCTGGGAAGCAACCCAGCACTCTGCAACACGTGGAATACAAGTTATTTCTATCTGCACTTCAATGATTTTCATCTACGTTATATACAAGAAAGGTAGAAATAGTCCTTTTTTTGGCACTGGGACATCTGGAGCAGTGTTGTGGCCTTGGAGCTTGCTGCCCTTGCCATGGTGAGATGGAATTGAGCTCAGGATCAGAAAGCACTAGAGGTACCTGGGATCCAAAATCCCAGCCCACGCAGTACAGATGGCATCATGGATCATTCTGGAATACTTGAGCTGGGTGGGTGAAAAATACTCTGTACAGCTGAGTTTATTATTAATTTTAATTGAACAAGGAGCATCTCTTTTCATTGTTTTCCTCTAGAGAAGAGGAGGACTGGATTTGCAGACAGTAGTCACTACTGCTGTTGTGAAATAAGATGACCGTAATTTCTTGCAGTGCTAAAAACCCCCTTTGTAGCAACATTCTTCCATTTGTTGAGTGCACATGCTTCTCTCAACCTTGATACCTCGTGTGAGTCTTGCATCACGCTCATCTGACACTAGTCATTCCCTGTCTCTTCCTAGGGACCAAGCTCATAATTGCACTGAGAGACATGCAGCAAAGATGCCTGCTATAAAACTGCAGGTCAAACACAATAATGTATAAACAATATGTATTTGAACTGGAAATACCATATATTATAAACAAATTGAAAAACATAGCATACATGGCAAACCCTGCTCATGAATGATATTTTTTTGAGCTGTTCATGTGTTGAAGGCGGGGGAAATACCTGGCTGACTGGGAAAACATTTACGTTATAGCATATCTGTTACTAAATGAAGAAGCAAACTTTTATTTCTAAAATGGAGCAGAAAGAAGCCCTCTCTCTGCTGTGTGCCGCAAACAAGAAAGAACCCTCTAGTGCACTGAAGTTTGCTTCTGTTCCCCACAGTCTTCTAGGTTCGACACATGCAGTCTCTTAATGTGTCTCTGCTCTTGCTTGGCAAAGTAATCCTGCACACTATAAGGGATAACTTGATATTAGGCTATTTTAATAAGCATCATCTCTCATAGTAGCTTCACTCCAAAAACCACCCCCCCCCCCAAAAACCAACCGCACCAACACTTATTTGAATAAAGGTTGATGTTTTAATGCTGTTTTATTTCCGAACATCTTAAGGGACAGAGAGTCTTAACGGTTAGGAATAATTTCTGAGTAACTGTTTTTGTTAGGCATTAGGAGGCTGTAAAGAAAACAGTTGCCAGTAGCATCCTGCTAATTTTTTTTGTTTTGTTTTCAGTTTCCAAGAGTTACCAGGGCAAATATCATTAGACACCAGGGAAATGGGCTTTCATTCAAATCATGAAGAAGCAAACCATCTGGAAAATTTGTGATGAAATGGTTTATCTTCATATTCTGCATCTTGAACTGCAGAATGGTAGGGGAAGAGTCAGTAGGTGAACTGATGAAAAAGAGCTGAAGAAACAAGGTGAAAATGAAGGCCGAGCCTGCAACTAGACTTCTTTGCTTGTATGCTGTTAAATAAGGTTGTTTTTCTTGGCACGCATCATTTTGTCAAGATGTTGTATGACTGTCAGTGATATGTAAACAAAGAGAATTTATTACTCTTTAAATCAGTACTGCAGAGCCCTAAATAAAAAACACAGTTCCCCAAAGCCCAGTTTGCTACTTCATAAACACCACCAGTGACCGACTTCTGCTGGTATGTCACATGCATATTTCAGCAGCAACAACACTTGTAATTCCATGTACAAGTAACCCGCTCCTTATTTAAGAGAAGCATGCAGACAGACGTAAGAAGTCTTGAAAGCAGTGTGCCAGCAGTAAATATCCCATGTAGACCTTAAACTGGAAATGGAAACTGCGAAATGTGCATCTGTGCAGCATTGCGTGCCATTCCGTTTGCAGATTACAGTCACAAACAGTCTCTAGTGAGCGTAGTCTGCCTGGTAGCAGTGGCAATTCCCTCTCCCGGAGTTCCCACTCTGCGCGCAATCAGCAACAAGATCTCAAGTCATGTCAAACACCCCCTTTGCTGTGTGATTTCCTGACTCTGGTCTTTGCCACAGAAACTCTCTTTAGGGAATTGCATTCACTTGATGCAAAGTTTCCACTGCATGCTACAAATGTTGCCTTTCATTGTGAGGATCATCGCAAAGACACCAGCCCAAACTATAAACAATGCAGAGTTATTTTCCTTCGGATACCCTGAAATCTTAGTTGCATGGAGAAAGAGCTGCTCCAGCCAACTCAATGGCATGTTGACTCTGATGCATAAATGATAAGTATTGATATTGCTGGCTGCTTTGCTGCAGATGAATTTTAGCCATCTAGGACATTGAAATGTTTATACTAAGTTTATATTTCTTCCATGCCCCTTTGTGTGGAGAATTTAATCAAAAGATCCTGGAATGGGTCCACTGTGTATAGTCTACAATTGATTTTTCATAAGTAAGCTATTAATGTAAGTTAAAAAATAAATAAATGGGGTTTAGAATCACAAGAAAAAGGACAAAGATACTTACTTTCTCAGTAACTGTAATACCTCTGAAAGAGGCAAGAATTGCATAAAAAGCAAAAATGCAGCAAACAGACAGTAGCTTTCCCTGCCAAGCTGGGAAGGCTGCTTCTGAAGCCTGCCGGATTGGGATGAATGCTCTTGTCCATCTCGGCACTCGATTCTGAAAACATTATGCTATGGTGGACTGATGGATTTGACACAGGAATTCATTCCTCTATTTTCCTGAGGTCACAAGGCAAGTCCCGTATGTTTCCGCTTTGCTGCTAGCGAGCTCTCTCTCATCAATAACAAGCTCTTGAATAAAGAAATCTTCAACAGGATAATGGTCTGTGTGCAACATCACTGGTATTTGTCATTGCGCTAATTAGTCCAGCCCTGAGTATAAGGATTAGTGTCAGTCCCTAGGGCAAACTGGTGATAAAGTTCCAAGAGAATGTTTAAGCTAAATAATGTTGGCAATGCAGATGCTATTAAATAATAGGAATACTTTTGAAATGGTCTCTATGCAGCCTCAGTGCTAATGCTTGCAATGGCAATAGCTTAGAACATAATCTATGTATTAAATAAATGTGTAAATTGGATTTGGAAATATTCATGGGGGCAGAGGGCTGGAGGAGCCTCTTGGGTCTTTTGAGTCAAATTCTCTGTTATCACAGGCCCAGTGTCATATAATCCCCCTCATAAACTTGTGTAATCTTTTTCATGTGCTTAAACATGCTTCACCCAGGATCTAGAGGAGGGACTTGAACTATCTTTCATCTCAGTTCAAGTGTCTGCTTTGAACAGGGCAGGAATGAAATCTGAACGTCACAGTTGTCTGAGTATCCTAATGACTATCGTACTGGTGGCTTTTCTTTCTTATATTCCCCTTCTCAGTTCAATTGAACTGTCACTTCTGCGTCCCTGGAGACAGGGGTAAATGGAATTTTAATGTATTAAAAAACACAAGTAAGCTACATACAGGGTTTTTTATTTATCTTTAGGGAAACCTTTAACAAGATTCTGGGGAAGTGGTTGAGCAATGCATTTTTTTTTTTCACCATGGAGCCAAAAGATAGATCTGAAAAAACAATGTGTATGAACTAGTGTTTTCTGGGGTGATGTGCTCAGTTCCTGAGAGTCTGGATAAGCCTAGCTGACTACTGTTGCAATGAATAATTCACTGGCTCTAAATTTAGCTTTGATCTATGTGATTGTGTTGTGAGCTTGGGACATACTCACACACATCATGCACAGGAGCTTTAACAGCCTTACCCTTCCCCCTCTCACAAAAATAACCTTCTGACCTCGAACTCTTCTCCAAGTGCACCACTCTTTCAGCTGTACCAGTGTGTTAGGATGCACAATTCACCAGTTTAGATGTCTCAAAGATTATTATTTTTTTTAATCTTAAAAGGCTTTTCAGGGGCTCCTGTGAGATCATGGAGGAATTCTAAGGGTGCTGTCTGGCCTAGGAAAAGGTTAAAGCTGAGATGCTGTTTTTATTTTGTAGACTATCCAGTGATTTGACTATAGAAAAGCATAAGTCTTCCTCTGAAGAGGAACTGTTTTAATTTTATTAGATGGTAGATTTGTTTAATTAAGGTCAGCGTTTATTCTATGCTCTCTTCCGCTCTCCTGGCATCTAGCTGATGCAGGGGAGGAAGCCTTCAGTCTCAAAGTGAAGGCAGGTTTGGAGGAAGAAATAGTATCTTTCATTAGATCAGTAATTTGGTTGGAAAAAGTACATGAGTTTGCAGGCACGTGTGCCCTTCAGATTTAAATGTAAAAAACAGATACACCACACAGGGAGAGTATACCGGCATGAAAATCTTGATGAGGTTGTGAGTAGAGGCAGAAAAGATATTTGAGAGTGGCTGGATCAGGAGACCATGGGGTGGTATCAGCTCTGGAGCAGATGGAGATGGGAAACATGAACGTGGTTGTGATTTATGTCAGAGAAGAAGGGCTTGAAGATCCTCTGGATATGTGGAGGGAGGTAGAAAGATAGAGAGATTGAGACTAGGAGGAAAACAGGGATGGACGAGCAAACAGCCTGGGACAAAGAGCCAGGGTAGCATGCGAAGAGAAGACTGACGCGGGAGGAGGACCTTGGAAGAGGAGAGGCACATCAGCTCTGGAGAGAGAGCTGCATATGAAAATAAGGAGTGATTTGAGATATGGGACATGGATATACAAATAAGGTAAGAACAAGCTGCTCAGAGGAGAGGAGCAAAGTCTGGGATCCAACTGTAAACCTGAGGAGTAGAGCTGGGGTTGAGAAAGGGAGTGAAGGACATTGAAGAGAATACCAGGGCAGGGGCACACTGGAGTCTGAAATGCAGAAAGGAGCACACTATGGACATATGGGGACACAAAAAAATGTGTTCCTCTAGAGGCTTTTCATGTCATAACCAGGGATCTTGAGGCTGCCAAGTCTTGGCACTGTGTGCTCTACTGTGAGTAAGTTACACTACTCCTATTCTTGGCTAGTTGCAATGTCAGAGGAGTTTTGTCTACTGGATTGCAACTGTGACAGTTCCCATAAGAAGATATAGTATAGAGTTTCTGGGTTCATCATTTGCTTTTATTAAATCTAGATTACTCCACAAAATCTGCTACGTTGGAAGCTTATCATTAAGACTACCATACCAAGCAACTAAGATTTAGGCAATGCCATAGTCTAGCTAGCCTATTCATTATGTTTTTGCTTTCCTGTAACTAATTTGCAATTATGAAACAACTTAATATAAACTGTATTGAGTTACTCTGGTGTAGGTATGAAAACTTAAACCAATGCTGCTTAATTAGTGTAAGGAAGAGTTTCCAGTCAAAAGAGACCTGGTAATCAGCTGTTTGAAGGCTCTGCATACACTTTTGAGTGTCTTGGGAATGGCTCCATTCCTTCAAGTTTTAAGAAGTAGTTTGGTAATTTCTGTTCCAGCACTTGCAGTAGAAGTCATTATGTTGTACAGGAAAAACACAGGCCTGGAAAATCTGTAAATAATTCCAGTTTGTTTTGATTACGTTTGGGATGGCACAAAAAGTGTTGGTTAGAAGGCTTCTCTGGTGAAAGCTAAGATGGACTCTGATACACATCTTAATGGGTGTCAAGCCTCAAAATCTTAGTGTTTGCTAAATTCGGCCAAGTGTAATTTTAAATTAGGCCATCAGACTTGTTTTGAGTAAGAGAAAAAGTAGGCATAAATGAGCCTGAGTGCTTAAGTGAGACAGAGATTATAGGGCTGAAAATGTTTCTGTAATTTTAATGGACGTGAGATTTATGTGCTAGGGAAACCACATTATAATAGAACTTTCATGAATTTGTCTTCTTAAGAATTTCTCTCTTTTCTCCATTTGTTTGCATGGGTGTGAAAGTCTGTTAATAATAAATAGTATTTAACTGAAGATTTCTTTTCCAATGTTGAACCATTGAGCCAAATGAAACCTTTCCATGATAAATCAAGTGCAGAAAGAAAGATACTGCTTGTGTAATATTTCAAGTTGCCAGGTCCCAGAACCTAATCTTTCTGTAATGGTGTGAACAGTGGGTAGTCTAGGGAAGGGAGACAAAGCATACAGAGAGGCTAATTTGACTCAGCATGTAAATTTGGGATTGGCTGAAATGGGTCCTTCAAAAACTGTGTTCTTCAGCCCTTCAGAGAATTTTGGCTTCTTTTTGGAATTTTTTTTTTTTTTTTTCAGTAATAAGAAGCCTCTGAACATCTGATACCAGACCCAGAATATGGACTGAGAATTCCATTTTTTCTCACCTTTGCCTTGACTCCAGGAAGAACATCCATTGCATTTTTGCAGCCACTAGAAATATTTTGCCTGTTTGATTTATAGCAATGTTTAATGAATGAATGGCAGTGGTTTGCTTGGAGACCTCTTTAACACGGCAAGGTCAAAGTGAGACTTGCTGGTGCCTTTTTAGAAAATGACTGCTAGAATATAAATGCCAAGTCTAGTTAAAAAAAATTAGCACAGCGGGCTGTAAAACCTAAAACATTGCTGCAATAGTCACAGCTCAGAAAGATCACAAGTGAAACAAGCTTGATAAATTCAAGTGGATGGGAAAAGGAAGCTTCTAGAGGCAGTATAATTGCTTTTCAAGCTTTTCAAGTTCTGCTGAGTCTTCAGGAGAGAAAAACAGGCAGTGGGATGTATGTTGTGTGTCAGTGTGACATGCTTGACTTAGCTGCTCAATAGGACAACAAAGTCAGATGATTTTGATTTGCCTAGTGGGAAACAGCACTGGTCATTTGGTAAATTAGTAACTTTCTTGGACGTGAGGCAATCAGGGATGGAGTACAAGTGAATGTCCTGGGCAGCATATCAGTCCTGTCCTGGGAACTTCCGCTGCATGAAGTGTGGTTCTTCCACTGAAATGCATTGTTACATCTTCTTTCCAGTTGCTCAGCAGAGACAAAGTTTTCCATGCTGAGCAGAAGAACATGTGTCTATATCAAGGTAAGTTTGTAAATCAGTTTTGAATCCTTTGGGAAGATATCTGTCACTTAAATGCAATTAAAATGCAGCATAATTTGTAACTCTGGTCTTCTTTATGATCTGCTTTAAAACGTAGATGTGCTTAAGATTTGTTGAGTCAAATATGTATCTGGGTCCAGCTGGTGTCAGCCTGCTGATTTACCTGACTGCTGAGTGACTTAATTGCGGACCTGGATTTCTCAATATGAAAAGAGACATTCATAAGCTTTTTATTTGTGCTACAGCTTGTAACTGCTTTGTAAAACTATAACAAATGGGAAAAGAATAAGCAAGGAAGAGAACATTTGTGTTCCCACTACTACGTACAGATGGTAGCTGGTCTCAGCTGTAAATATTCCCGCACTATAAATCTATACATACCGTATTACTTATAGGCTGTTCTTAAACAGTTTATCAATAAAAGTGTATGGTTATATAGGGTTTTTTTTTCATTCAAGTATCACTATGTGTAGAACTGTAGCAGCAGAAAGTTAACCATTAAATGGAATGTCAAATAATGTTAGCAGGAGACAGTACAAATGAGGAAGAGCTGTACTGCGGATTTGAAAAGAGTAGATTTATCTTTCAAAGGATGAAAACAGAAATATTGTCAAAAACTGTACTAACTGTGGCTTGATGTTGGTTGAGAAATTATAATGGCCAGAGTTTCCCAATTATGATGCTAAAGTTGGGCTGTTAAATTTTTATGCAAACATTTTAAAACAGTTTAATGCTGGCATTTGCCTTATCTCCCAGAAAGAAGGTGAATTACAGATTTTTTTAGAGATGTTAAATTGGTCTTAGTGTCTGATACTTCATGTATCATGTTTCTGGTTTATGCTTAAATATTTAGTTAAAATGCTGTCTGTATCCATTCCTTAATCTTTGGAGCATGATAATGTGAGAGAGTATGATTTATGAGTGATGAAGCAAACTGATAGTATATTTGCCTTGAGTTTATATTTTAAATACCAGTAGTTTGGTTAGTAGCTACTAGATGGTATTTGGTTTCTTACTCAGTATACCCAAATGCAATGCACTGAAAATACATTCACACCATAAAAACATGTTTTTTCCTTTTTTTTTTTTTTTTGCTTGAAGTGATAATTTTCCAAGGGGAGCTTATAGCTAAGAAAGACTAGCAACTTTGAGGAATAGAGTTGCGAAGAGACTGATGATCTGTTTGGTGAGATATTTGGGTTTGTGTAAAATGAGTGTCAATACTTAGATTTCACCCCAAGAATATAAACCATACAGAGAGACAAGGTCATTACAAGAGCTCATTCTGAAATCACATTATGATTTTAGCAGTCTCCTGATAGCCAGCTGAAATTAAACAGAGGGAAAAAAATCCATCATGCTAAAATCAGAAATGAGGACTATCTGTCAAATCTAAACCAGAGACAACTGTGTTTAAAGCTGGAAGTGGTATCTAATTCTGTGATTTCATTCCGATGTTAGTTGCTATTCATTTGCATGAAGCATGCCATGTACTTTACAAATGCAGTTTCTTCTTCTGCTTAAGTAACATCCATAGTTGAGTCATATTTTCATTGAACACCCAAATCCCTCAAACTTATTGGAATTTTTATGTGGCTTTTTTTTTTTAAGACTTTGGGTTTATATGACTAAGTAGCCATAAAACTAGATTAAAAAATCAGCATTGCAAGATAGTTGTGACTGATTGGAAACAGTACGTGACACTGGCTTTGTTCCCTGCTTGACTGGGTCTCACTCCTGCAGAACTAGAGGGATTCTGCAAAGTAACTGGGGTTTTCAATTCCTGGAAGAATAGGAAAGGCTTGTGGAGAATATTTTGGGACAAATATATGGAAGATTTACAGGAGCAAACACTTTTCTTTCATGAACGTTGAGAGAAAAAAAAGTCAGTATAAGATTATAATGTTTATGATGGGACTATTCAATTTTGGTATAAGCACTTGTAACTGTCTTATTGTAAGAAAAAGTGTTGATCAATGAGTCTTAGAGTACATATGAAGAAAAATTGTAAAATACAGTTTTGTAATGAATATATCTCACTAAATTTTTGAAGTCAATGAGATTGGATGCATTTAATGCATAGATTAACTTCTTGTGGTCAGAGAGTTAGTAGGAGGAAGAAACTGAGTCAATTATTTTTAAAAATAATTTGTATCATATTCTGAACTATGAAAAGATGAGGCTTAAACTAACAGATGAGATCAGACATCATTGGAAACAATTTTTAAATCTCTGAAGTAGGGAAATTTATTTTTGATTTTTCAAAATCGGTATGATATTAAAAAAAATACTCCGTTCCTTTTAAGCATTTTGTTATCCAAAGGAAAGTTGCTCTGTTTTGACTGCTCTGTTTAGCACAAATGATCTGGTGGGAAAGTAAAGAACTCATGACTGTGGAAACTCCCCCACTCTTGTTTTGGTCAGGAGAAGTTAAGTTGTTCAGTAAACTCTTGTCTTTTGTAATGAATATGAAATAGATTTCAATAGTGAGCAAACTGTCAAAGCTTGGTTTCTTTAAGAACTAAGAAACCATCTCTTTTCTGTGACAGTCTCCATATAGGTGTGCTTTTAGTCTACTAAGTGTGGTGAGGAGGATTATTGGTTTTTAAAAATTGTTTTAAATTGCAGCAACATCCATGTATTAAGTCTCATAATGTGCCTGTGAAGATATTTATTTAAAGCAACATTGTCATCTTTTTTCTTTAAAGGCAATTCTGCATTAAAGAATATTAAATGTTGTATTTCCAAGGGCTTTTTAAATATTTAGTAGTTTTCTTTTTCTGTAGTCAAGTGTGTCAAGGGCAAGACTTCTAAGTCCTGGAATGAAACTCAAGTGAACTAACAGAACCTTAAAAACTGCTGTGGAATACTCACATTAGAAAATATACGTTACACCGTGAGGGAAGTTCAAGGAGGAGGTGTTGAGTTTCAACCTCATAACCAGTTGTATCCAAATAGGATACAGACTCTTTCCAGGAAAATACTGAAATATTGTGAGAGATTTTGTTCAATACTTAACTGTGAAACAAGAAGTAAGGGTGACTGTGACCACTAATAGTTAACTGTGCATTAACTGCTTCATTGACTATGACCCGTCCATCTTGGAATACTGAATAATGTGTAGAAATAGCATGTTTTAAGGGTGCAGGATGGACAGACAAAACATGTCTTGAATGTGAGGATCAATTTCTAGTTCTGTTGCTGTTTTATTTGGGCTGTGTCTAAGCTGATAAACCTTGGAATGACTGAAGTCAGGCCCTGGCTCCATCACAGGACAATGACCGGCTGTGCAAGTCCCATGTCTGGATTTGCCTTGGAAAGGTAACTTGGGCAGGTGGGTTGGATGTGAGCCACAGCATCCTCTGACCAAGTGCCTTTTCCAGCTGTGAAATCCAGATATGGCTTATGAGAGTGTTGTCAGATTGTTTGTAGCCACAATTTTTAAAGTGACCTTAATTTCTTGAAGGCCCTTTAGGAGCTATGTGCAAAGTAAAACATGACATTAGACACACAGAAGCTCTGATAATCCAAGACTGCTCAATTTGCAGTCCTCGAATTTGTTGTCATTTTTGAAATTACTTTAAACTCTGAGGAACTCAGTTCCCCACGGGACACTGAATTCAAAATAGGAATCATAAAGTTTTCTACTTCCAACAAGTTGTCTTCAGACATCTCACACTCACTTTAGATTTACGTGCTTCATTAAAAATCAAGTTGTAGATGGTTAATTCACTTACCATGAACATTAGTAGGACTCAGCAACAGAGCTTGGCTGGTGATCCCATCAACTAGAGAAGCTGGGAGCTGGAATCTATACCAACATTGTCTGAAGTGTGATGCTGATGCACATGAACGAAATTGGGTGCATGCTGCCTTCAAAGCGTGAGCAGAGGGAATCGGCAGCCTACTGAGGGCTTTAACTACTTAATGAGGAATATTCTGCATGCTGTGTATTACATACTGAACATTTTTGTAACTTTTAACTGCTCTGTTCTGGCAAAAATGGACTGAACTTTTTATTAATTTAATTTGTATTAGTTTCAATTTTGAAAAAAGGGGGTTTGGTGGCCCTGCAGTGTCTGTACAACCATTCTGTCACTTAGAAAAGTGTTGTGCCTCAGGGGGAAAAAAAGTAAACCTGAATGAAGAAAGATAATTTTATCTCATCCATTGAAATAAACAAGAAACAACCATTTAAAAAAAAAAAAAACTTTTAAGAAATTATGAAAGGATCCTGATTATTTGGATCTTATTTGAAAATTTTTCTTCAACTTTCTTCCCAAAGAGTTCCAAACTAGGTGCTTGGGCCACAATCTTTGATTTAAAAAAGGGGGTCAATGAAGCTATTTTGCTGTATACCAAGGCTGAATTTGTCTTGCAACTAGTCAAAACCTAGGTTTTTAGAACTTCTCACAGTGAAAGTTTGTCAATAATTCAAACAAAAAATTGTCTTGTGGTATGACCTTTCTGAAATGATGATCAGGCTAACTCCTTTTAGATTTGTGTGCTTCATTAACAAAAAAAAAAACCCAACCAAACAAAAGTTGTGTGTGGTACACCAATTATTGTGGACATTAGCAGGACTGAGGAACAGAACTTGGTTGGGCCCATCCACTGGAGAATCTGGGAGTTTGGATCTGTACCAACTTTGTCTAAAATGTGGTGCTTGCCCACATGAACAAAAATGGATGTGTTTTTAGAGGCTCATTACCTTCAAACTGAGAGAAGATGGAATTAGGATAAAGCAGAAGGAAAGCATAAAATGATGATAGCACATGACTTAATTGCATGTCTATCGTTACAACTGTTTATGAAAAACATGCTAGAATCTTTTCAACACATTGCCTGGTATTATGTAATATAAGACTAAGGAAATGTCTTTGTTAATGTAAATTAAATCCCTAAGCATTTTTCTTCGACTTGTAGAAAGTTCCTTCTTGCATTGGCCATTGCATTTTCTTCTTGTATGTTCTCTGAACCCTCTGACTATTGCAATAACATTGTAGGTCTTCCTGTGCGTTGGGTTTCGTCATGCTAGGAGCTGTGCAAGCTCTGTCCGGAATGTCCTGACCCAAGGCTTTTACAGTTTAAAACAAAAATCAAGAAGAGATAACAGGAATGAGTGCCTTTGCTCAAAATCATTGATGTATATGCTATTGTGTCCATGGTGAAATGTATACATCTCGTTGTTTTACATTGCTATGAATGGAAGCTGAGGGATTATCAAGAAATTGGTCATCAGATAAACAGTTTTTTCTTGCCTTTGTTTGTTCTGCCCTCTGAAAGATGATTCTCTTTTGGGTAATAGAGTAGGATACTCAGCAGATTTTGGAAATGACTGAATGTCTTTTTCCTTTAGGGATAATAAAGTGCCGTTGAATGTAGGTGCACAGTTAAAAAATTTCAATCTGGTTTGCCAAGTGCACTGTGGCCTTTCACAGTGTCAGCGTTGAGTAAAACAGTAATAAACAGCTTGTCAGGGAGTTCTACCTGTAGTTAATCCCCTGGTATTTGGCAATTTTTTAGAAAGGATCTGAACCAGAATGGACTCTCTTTCTGAAATACAGCCCAGAAACAAGTGCTAATTATTTACGTACTATTAGATCAGTGCATTGTTGAACGCACAGTTAATCCTTATTATCTACTCTAGGTGGTCCTGCTTTGGCAGGGGGGTTGGACTAGATGGTCTTTCGAGGTCCCTTCCAACCCCTAACATTCTGTGATTCTGTGATATCTGAGTTGTTGGTAAATTTCAGTTTGGTGAGGTTGAATGTAATTTTCTGTTCTTTTCAGACAAAAAATGTTCACAGTTGCCTGAAATCACCAAGATGGTGTTGTTAAAGAGGTTGCCCAATATTTTATCTGTTAGAGTTCCCACCCAGAATACAAACTACAGTGCAGACTTAGCATCAGTCATCCTCAACCTCCACAGATTTGTTTGCTTTTTCCTTCCTTCACTGTGTAGAAAGATGCTGGAGGATGCTTTAGGAGGCTCCCAAGGGTCATTCTCAGCCCACTGGTAGCTTAGAGTCTGATAAATTCTCTATCCATGTTATTGAAAGGTTTTGCGAAGATCCACTGAGATTAATTCACTTAGGTTGTGTAAATCTGGTTGTATTTGCTGACTCTAGTTGTCTCACACAAGACTGAGGCTTTTTTGTGTATGTTGGTGTCAGGTGCCAGGAATAAATGAGCTAAAAACGTGCAGCAATTTTTTAGTTAAAGCAAAGGCAGAAAAGCCTGTTCAGTAAACATCAGCCAGACAGTGTAAGATTGTTTGCTTAGCTCGTGACTAGAAGTTCAGACTGGATGATAAGTGTTCAGTTCAGTTCCTGAGATAGCCCTTTCTGAGAGGTAACAGATTTAGAGTGTTTGTAATTGAGGGGCTGGGTGTAATAACTTTGTTTCATTGATTGAAGAAAGAAAGCCATAAACAAGCTGCAAATCTCTGATATAGGTAGATATATGGATTTTTTTGACAGATATATCTTGTGAGTCTGAATATAATAAATTTGCCAGGCCTGCATTGCAAATTTAAATGTATTTCTCAGAATAAAAGCAATTCTCTCTACTGTTAATGTTCTGTGTTAGGAAAATGCAACCGTTCAGCATTGTACCAGCCCCAATGAACTCCTGTGGCACATAATACTAAATCTGAGTGCTAATACTAAATTCGGTGATTGATACCCAAAGTACACAAAACCAGTTTTGCCGCAATGTTGCAGCCTGGGTTAAAGTGACATAACAGAGGCATTCTTTCTTATGGCTGCTGTTCTGTCTCCCTTGTAACTAGATTTTTTCAATGAGATTCAACATTTTGGTGTGGTAACATACCAGCATCGTGCTGACACATTTTCTTTTGCCTGCACTGCTAGAACTCAGACTGTAAGCTATCCTTTCCAGTAGGGTATTAGTAGAGAATATTTTTTTTTCTACTTGCTGGGCTTCTTTAAGGTACTCAGTTTCAGGTTGGGGAATTAACGGACTGGAAAAGTGATAGCCTGGGTAATTTTTAAGAAGTATTAAGGGAGACATAAAATACATATTTACTAAAATAAATAATATTAAAAAAGATGAAGAGCCTGCCTCAAGTTCTGAGATCTCTATCATACATTTTGTTTTACTAGCAAGTAACAGTTTAAAATTATAAAAATCCAAAGTTGAAAGACTTAGTAATTTGCTGCCATTTTGAAGGAAATATCTTTCTTGCTATTATGCAGTGGTAAAATTTCAAGCTGCTAGATATGTGAGAAAGCACATAGACACTAGATATTTTCAAAAACCTGTTTAGGCATCTTTTTTGTCTCTTTGGGCCCCTAACACCTTCGAAAATCTTCACATCTTCAGAGAGTTTTTTCCAGGATAATACTGGCTATAAAATGTCTATTAAGCTGAAAATCCAGAATAACAAACATATTGATAACATGTTATAAATCCTGGCTCAGGTAGGGATTTAAACACATTGTCTATTCATGCACCACATTATTGCTGTTGGAGTACTAACACGGTGGTAATGTATTGTCACTTAAGAGAAGTTAACCATTGTAGCAAAGGAACAACTGCCCTCAAAACACCTTTTCATTTGGCACATTTTACTGGCTGTAAGAAAGTTTGTCTCTCCCTTCAGCTGTTTATCTCAGTGTTAATTTTTATGAGATCCTGTCCTGGACATTCTCCTTTCTTCAATGCTTGACTGTGATGACTGAGTTGAAGATCAGGCAGTAAATGTTTTTTAAGTCCTTAACAATCCTCTGTGAGGGCTGTCTCAAGGTTATTTAACTGTATTTTATCTGTTCATGTGCCTCTACTAGAACTGAATTTGTATTTCCCTATTTCTTCACACTGTCCTGGATTTGTTACTACAATAGCAGGATTGTGGATCCTAACACACTGGCAAAGCTCTGCCACTGTAGTGAGAAAGGTTCTGCTATGTTTACTCTTAGTCCTGCCTAAGGGTATGAGTGACGGATGACTGGGAACATAACAAACTGTGCAACCAACTCTTACCTGTAACATGTAAGGCATTTTCTATCAGAAATACCCTGTATTTGTGAATCAATGAAAGACCAAAGGAAACCCAGTGTTTGGATCTGTTCCTAGGACCCTTTGAGGTGCCGTTCAGACCAGGTGTGAATCCCTGCACCATAATCTCAACACCATTAGGGTCAGCCCCATTTTCCACTACGTGAGAGGTGGACAGCTCCAAATCTTGCTGTGGTTGGTTTGTGTATGGGGGCTGTTAGGTATCTTGACAACTGAATGGAATTCAGATGATTTAGGACAGATCAAAGAACTTGTGGCCACTCTCTGAATGAGTTGCAGCCTGTCATGGTGTCCATCATCAAGACTTTTCCTGCTCCCAGACTCCTGGCCTATGGGTGACAGCTGTCTGCTGCTCTCCTCTGGCCTAGATGCAAAGTTTTATGCATATAAATTTGTGGATCATTTGGATATGAATCAGTAAAAGATTTATAATTATCACTGACATTGTTACTGTTATTGTGAAGAGCTGTATGGTTCTGATGTCTCTTTTCCCTCTTTTTGTTTCAGTTCATCGCCTTTGCCTCTTTATTCTTCATCTTAGTTTCCATCACAACCTTTTGCCTGGAAACACATGAGGCTTTCAATACTATTATAAACAAAACTGAGCAGGTTGTCAATGGGACAGAAACTGTGCTACAGTATGAAATTGAGACAGATCCTGCCCTGACGTACGTGGAAGGAGTCTGTGTGGTATGGTTTACATTTGAATTTTTAGTACGTGTTGTTTTTTCCCCCAACAAACTTGAATTCATCAAAAACCTCTTGAATATCATTGACTTTGTGGCCATCTTGCCCTTCTACCTAGAAGTGGGCCTGAGCGGGCTCTCCTCCAAAGCTGCTAAGGACGTGCTTGGTTTCCTCAGGGTGGTAAGGTTTGTGAGGATCCTGCGAATCTTCAAGCTCACCCGGCATTTTGTGGGCCTCAGGGTGCTGGGCCACACTCTGCGAGCCAGCACCAATGAATTTTTGCTGCTGATAATATTCCTGGCACTTGGTGTTTTGATATTTGCCACCATGATCTACTACGCAGAGCGGGTGGGAGCCCAGCCTAATGACCCGTCAGCGAGTGAGCACACACAGTTCAAAAATATCCCTATTGGCTTCTGGTGGGCTGTAGTCACCATGACCACCCTGGGATATGGGGATATGTATCCACGGACTTGGTCAGGCATGCTGGTGGGAGCCCTATGTGCGTTGGCGGGGGTTCTCACCATAGCCATGCCTGTGCCTGTGATAGTTAACAATTTTGGGATGTACTACTCCCTGGCCATGGCAAAGCAGAAACTGCCGAGGAAGCGGAAGAAGCACATCCCTCCTGCTCCTCAAGCCAGCTCACCCACCTTCTGCAAGACAGACTTGAACATGGCCTGCAATAGCACACAGGGTGACATCTGCCTGGGCAAGGACAACCAGCTGATGGAGCACAACAGATCATCAGGTAGGACCCCACTGGAAATGCATGTCCTCTGAAAACACTTTATAGACCAGTATGTTTGGTAGGAGTCAGAAAGCAGACAGTCTTTCTGCCAGGAGAAGACATAGATCCCACCCTTCTCCCTTCCAGTGTTTGCGTGTGTCAGTCTCATAGAGGACAAAATAGGTATAGCGATGTTCCCAAACCTTGATGTAGCTGGTCTATACAGTTTTGCTTGCTCTGTTGAGAATGCTTTCCTGCTGATGATATCAACCTTTTCTTTTGCCTGTTGTTTGTTGCGTCGTATGGGTGTTTCTTGTTTTTCTGCATGACTGTGACTATTTGAGCAGCCACCGTGTCCCACCCTGTTGGACTCCATGGTGTTTTGCCTCAGTGTCTGTCTCTTGTGTCAGCTTTGCCTGTGCCACATCGTGGCCTTTTAAGCAAGATCCTACAAAGAAGCAGTCATTTAAAAGGAGCAGGTGCTTTACATCAGAAGCCCAGCACTCAAAGGAAATAAGAAATTCTCTTTCTAGCTTTCTTTCCATTTGGCATTCTGCTTCCCTGGCTAGAAGAACCTCCTTCATCTGTGTTAGATGAGGCATTGCATGATATTTACTATTAATTGAATGATAATAGCGTAGCTGATGTAAAGTTTGTCAAGAAAAATGAAAATTACAGCCCCTAGCAACATCATCATTATTAGTGTTGATTTTTATGGTTTACATTATCTTATTTGTTAGAATTCTGAATGATGGATAAGAAGTATTTTGTGCTAATCGCTGTGAAAATGCGTATCAAATGACAGCCTCTGCCCCTCCAAGCCTCTGCCCCATGTTACATACCTCTTCAAATTAAAAAGTAAATTTTATCTGTCAGTGTATTTAAAACAAATCTTTTAGAAGCAAGGATTTTTTTGTTTGTTTCTTGAAAATATTTGTTTTCAAGCCAAGCACAATCTGGTTACAAAGCTCACATACCAGTCATTAGACTCCCGTTAGAAAGCTGCTAAAGGATAAGAGCAAAACCACCCATGACTGGTGTCATTCAGTAGTTGAAATTTGGTTTTTAAAAAGAAGAGTTTGGAAAATTGGTCTTTGAACAATATCCATCTTTGGTCTGTTGCTCTGTTACTGAATAGCATTTATGTTCAAAGAAGCTTGGTTTCAGTCTCTGAGTGAGTATTCACAGACAAGGTTAACACAGCTTTTTGAACATCCTAAATATACTTAAGAGGATGGATACCCTTGAAAGGACTCACACTGAGGGTGGAATATAGTTAGTTTTACAGTGCTTTGACTGATACCCACTTTCAGACAACATTTTTAAAGTGTTCATGATAACAGCTTTTTCATGCCATCAGGTCCTACAAAAGGTGTTCTGGAATGGAGGAGGCTCAGTGTGATCAGAGCAAAGAGACACTTTTCTGTGTCTGCAGCTTTATTTACAAGGTGTTGTAATCCTTGAAGTTAGAGAGAAAGGAGATATGCAAAAAGGAGCCATTTTAAAGTGTTTACTTTCTCTTCAGTATTGCCACTGCTCACATCATGCACTGTAGCTTTATTTCTGGTAGAGAATGCTATTAGAGTCACTAGGAATTCTGTGCAAAGCTTCAAGGCTGAATATAGCCTTTTGCATTACCAGTTCAGAAAAACACATGCTCAGGTTTAAATGCAAAGGTAAAGTTGAAGTCAGTAACATGCCATTACCTGTTATGTGCTATACTGAGCAGAGATTTTTTTCTTGACGTGTGGCCTGAATCTGAAATAGTAGATAATTTTAAAAGAGAGTCCTTTGGGAGTGCCGAATCAGGAGAGGTAAGAGTTTCACTGTTTGACAAAATAAACTACAGAGACCAAAGACAGCATTTAATGTTGGGTATTTATGATGATAAGCAGTGCAAGTGTGGTATGTATAAAATGAAAGCTAAGTGTGTTATTAAACAGGTTTTAGTGCCAAATGTTGAAAATTTAACCCTCCTGGGGGAGGGGTTGTCTTTAAAATACGCTAAACCACATATTCTAAGCAAAAACATGACCTCTTGTTTAACAAAAAGGATAGCCAAATAGTAAATACTTGTTTGAAATATCCAAGGCTGACTGTAGACTGAAAAGTTACAATCCATAGTAGGCAACTAACTGAGCCTTGATTTGATTGTTTCTTATTTCATGTTAGTTTAGTATAACTTTATATGGATTTAAAAGAAGAACAGGAAAATCAAAAGTTCATTTGTTCTTGAATAAAAATATACTTTTTGCCATTTGGTACTGATTAATGGTGAATTGCAATCTTGTTTTCTTCTAATGATTTACCTTATAACTATATTTTGAGTGATGGGAATATCCAGCATTCAGCGTAAGCTCTTTGTGATGTCTCATTTCCTCATTCATTATTGTCTGTAAATGGGCATGGTGCTTTAACCAGTGTTATCAGGTGAAGACAGTGCAGGAAGTGAGCAGCCACTCTCACCTGGTGAAAGGCTCCCTCCCATCAGACGCTCTAGTACAAGAGACAAAAACAGAAGAGGGGGAACATGTTTCCTACTGACAACAGGTGATTACACGTGTGCTACTGATGGAGGGATCAGGAAAGGTATGGACTTCTTTCATTAGATCGTAAAAGGTTACCCAGCAATGTGCTTGTGAAAAGCAAACTTAGAGTAAAATGATGTGCACAATGCTCTTAGGGGAAAGACTGTACTCACAATGTATCTTTTTTTCTTTATTCCTAGTCATTCTTTTCCTGCTTTCCTTTTAGAAACACTCATCCCCTTTAGTCTTCACAAAATGTGCTTGTTGTTGGACCTTCATTTCACTTGTGTCTTCATTTGTCTCTAATCTTTAATGAAAAAGCCTGCAATTCAGACCTTGCTCGCTCAACCACTCCTCACTCAATACCATTTGTCATTCTAAAAGACAAATTAATTATTTAATAACTTTGGTCTGCACTTAATAACTTAGTAAAAATTACAGCTGAATAAATTACACTTAAAAGGTTGAAATGTCAGAAGTAAGCAACATTTTTGTTCTGAACACAACAAAGCATATCATATGAGATGTTATTTAGATTTCTTTCAAAGAAAAGTTTGAGTTTATAATGCCACAGAATGTTTCCACTTTGTAATGCACCACTGATGCCAAAAGGTGACTGTCTGCCCCAGCCAGGATTCAACTACAGTAAGCAACGTTTGATCCTCCAAGGTTCTAAAAATGCCTTTCTAGTTATTCAGCCTCTTTAAATCTGATTACTCACTCTTCAGGAGGATTGGGTTCCCCAGGTAGAGTTTGCAAAATCTTCTGTCGTTATCTGTATCAAACATATGACTGATGGTGTGGCCCCCATCAGGCCACAGCTGGCTGGGGCTGCAAACCTAACCTCCGGGCATAGCCCCAAAATCAGCAATGCCAGGGGTAGTCTTGCCATTTCTTTAGATAAGGATTGCTTTGGCTTTTTGGCAAATTGTATCACTCCAACAGGTTTCACATTCCTGAGTGCTGATGTGCAGTCGTTCACCTCAGAGTTCATCTACAGTAGCCATGTGGCACTGGGCAAACATTTTTGGCTGAGATTTTTCTGCCCCCCCCCCCCCCCCCCCCCCCTTTATTTTTTTAAACTTGCTTTGTGTACAGCAAACATAGCTGTCCCAGCCAGCCATAGACCCTAAAGGAATTCTCTTGGGTTAGTCTGCAAATGCTCTTTTTACATTTCAAAAGCATGAGCTCAGTAAGTTAAACCTGTGAAGGCAGATAAGCAACCAGAGTTCGATGTCTATGGTATTTGTAAAGAGTATGATTGCCTCTGTGCTCCTGTGTTTTACATATTCCTATATATAATGTTTAGATTAAATGGGACTTTGTTGCAAACATGTTTTTGCACAGATTTAGACACATTCCACTTGCACTGTCTTCTGAAAAACTAGGATTATTTACAATATCTCTAATGGTATAAGTCCAGTCTTTCAGGAGGTCAGGAAGGCCTGAATAAGGCAGATTGCCTTATCTTGCAAGGTAAAGATCTTGACTTCTTTTAGGAATGTTAGTACAAACATTAGAGTGCTGTTCACTTGGCAGTAACCATAATTAGAACAGATCAGAAATAATAAAAGAAGTTACCCATCAGCTACTAAAAGCATATTCATAAAACATTTGATACTGGGACCACATGAACATTTTCATTTCAAAATCTAGATTCAAGAGAAAATTGTTTCATATTTTTTACTAGAAAAATGGGGCTTGAGTTCAGAACTGAAAGTTTCTCAATGAGAAATGTGCTCTTTAACTGGCTCTGATGATAACCTTAGTCTAGACTGAAATGTTTTAGCGACTGGCTTTCAAGTTTATTTTATACAGAGTAGGGAAGTTAGCTCATAAGCAGAAAACATCTTCAAGTAGCATCCAAACGGTTTTGAACACTTGAATTTGACACATTGAGTCTACTACTTTTTAATTTCACCCCCCTCACCTCTTTCTTTTGGTACATCCTTATTATTTGGTTGGTTCCTTGGTTGGTCCTTGGTTTTGTTCCATGATCATTTATTCTGAGCTTTTTTGCATTAACACTGTATCTCCATCTGTAAGATACCGATTCAGAAGTGATGCAAACCCCACTGAAATACCTGGGAAGTACTGACTTTGGATCACGCCTCTATCTCTATTCATCTTGTGTATCTGGTTTTCATTCTTTAGGCGTTCATGTTTTCTTTATCATCTTTACCATCTTCCTCTGCTAGTTCTTTGCTTTTATCATTAGAAAAGTAGCAGGAAAAAGTATTTTTAAAAATACTTTCCTAGTTCCTGTGTAAGAAAACTACCTGATTATTTTGATTTTTTTTGTTTTGTAAGCTTTATATTTACAGGGGAGGTTAAATATATACACTAGCATTGTGCTTCCCCTTGATTCCCCTTTCAAACATGATTCTTTCTGATCTGTGTAAATACTGATAGAAACTCAAAAACTGGAGAGGCTGTTTTTGAAATGTATCAGAAGTCTGTGAAGCATCACAGTCTAGCCTGCCCTTGCAATCTGGAGATAACATTGCACAATGTTTTAGCACACATGAGGTTATACATTTGCTCTAAATATAGTATTACAGGATGCAATTCTCAGTAGGTAAGAAATATGTTAATTGTCATTAGGGGAGAACCTGAGATATGATTTTTCCTAACAACTCTCTGTCAACTGGAGATCTGGAATTTGATCCAGTAATGATTTCAATAAGAAAAAAAAAGTGTCTGGTGACATCCTGTATAATCTTTAGCTGTATTGTCACTGACGTTTTATAGTTTCTGTCAGAAGAGTCTCAGTATTTCACTGTAAGCAATTTATGCCTGAATGTCTTAACCTGGCAAATGCTTAGATGCATATTGTCTTCAAGGAAATAGGTAGTGCCATTGAAATCCGTGGGACTTCTCATGCTTGCGGTGAAGCAAGTATCCATGTACTTGAGGAGGAAGGTCCTGTCCACCTTCATCTTTGTTGTATTTCCTTGCTGATATCTCTTTCCAGACTGATGTGCTAATCCTTTTCTTCATAAGTGGGGGGCTTATTCAGGTGCTATTGAAGATACTTGCGTATGAAGATAGTGATGCAGTGAGTAGCAATGCTTTTCCATCATTTTACAGCATAGCCTCTACTCACAAGGTGAAAACAATCTGTATGTAGCAAAAAGTATGTAGCTAGAGCTCACAGTGTATGTGAACAGATATGCCTGCAAGTGCAATGTTCCCTCCAAATTGTGAAGCATTTTGTGGTTGCCTCATTTAACAATAAACTATCTACTACTTGCTTATGTGGATTATTTCGAATCAGCTGGAGAAGGAGCACAAATGTGGTGTTTTAAATTTGCTGATCAGGAGGCATTTGCAAATACGTCAAACTCTGCTATGTTGTTATACTTTAATATTAGACACAAAGTCTTAGGGTTAATATTTCTGAAGATGGAGCTTCTTTCTAATATAACATTCAGTCCTCTGCAGAAGTGATTTACACATACTGCGTGCAATTTATCAGCTTTTTGTTTTATTTATTTTAAAAGAAAAATAGTCCTTTATTAGGAATTGGGTTTAGCAGAGATTATATAATTCTAACAGTTTTTATAGTTTGTCTTAATGGGTTTTTGATCGTGCTTAGCCAGATAGCTCACCCAGTAACCCTCTTGGGATCCTTTATCTTGTATTCTGTGCTACCCTGCTGAAGCCAACAAAGCGGTGCCGAGTGCAAGACGGGGTGTGGAAGAGCAGGTCAGACCTCTTGTGTGGTGGTCTGTTTAATTTTCTGGGGAAGAATAGCTGCATTAATTTGTAAATAATTTTATTTATTAATATCTTTTGGTAGTAATGTGTCTCAGCATTGAGTTCTTTTGCAGGCAGATTCCCTCTGAGTCCCAGATAGCTCCTTGGATTACATTACATTGTATTGTTTGTCTTTGTCTATTTTTTTGGCTGAATTCAACTGATGTCTGTGCATTTTCTCATACAAGGGTATGAAAAATCTCGAAGCTTAAACAACATAGCTGGCTTGACAGGCAATGCTCTGCGACTGTCTCCAGTAACATCACCCTACAGCTCACCTTGTCCTCTAAGGCGCTCTCGGTCTCCCATCCCTTCCATCTTGTAAACCAGATGGCATCAATCGGCTACATAGTATTAATTCAAATACTATTTACCACGTATTGGAAATAAATGTAGAATTAACCATAGGCTCCACAAATATGGTATAAGTCCTGCATGATATAACTGTCAGTAGTAAGAAATGCCACTTGGGTAGCTGAAGATTTTTATCTTGGCTTTTAAAGATTACCTAAGATAGCGCTTCTCCTTTTGTCTACTATATTGTCTTATTTTCCTGTGGCAATAAAAGGACAGTTAGTGGATGCCGTTGGCCAGTATATTAAATAAATAAACATATTTTCAGGGAGATTTACTTAAAATATTGTGCTTCCAATTAATTATCAGTCACTCCATTGAACCTCCATTTCTTGTGACTCTAATCCATTCTGAAGATGTCTGGAATCGTGTCTTGATTGCACACAATGTGACTTGAGTCTGCTCATTTGCATGGACCATCCTGTCTCCATCACCTGAAAAGCAGTGTTGCCGATCGCGGAGACCACAGAGGGCTCTGGATGTGTGTTCTCGCATTGTACCATCCTGCTGAAATGAAAGCACTGATAAACTGGTCTGCATGTGGGATTGTTTTTCTTTGTTTAACCTTTTCCTTTATTTTTTAACAATCTACTTGTTTATAAATGGCTTTATTTTGTGATTAACTTATTTCGGTACTGGATTGCTGTATCAGAGTTCTGAATGTCTCCGGTTGTTTGCACACAGATAACTGCAAAGAGGTTGTCATTACTGGTTACACGCAAGCAGAAGCCAGATCTCTTTCTTAATGGCTTGGGGAAGGCACAAAACATGCAAGAAAGGTAAACGCCATCCAGACTTGCAATTTTAAGCTAGCAAGTGCTGCTTGGTACTGTAGTCATTTCTCTACTCCAGGGTTCTTCAACATTTTCAGAGGCTGAGTACCAAGTAAAATTGAGAAGATTACTGGGGGCTTTTTTGTACCACTGTGAGAGAGTAGTAGTTCTCAACTTGGGTTTTTTTACCAGCCTTATACCTCTGGCTCACGAGCTTCAAAAATTTCTTCAGTCAATGTTTTTTGAGGTGCTTTGTCCTGTATGTTGTTTGTCTGTCTGTTTTGCAACCTGTCTACTGTATTCTCCATCTGTCTCCATAAAGCACAGAGATACTGTTAAAATGCCCCCCTCTTTTAACGTTAACTAAGGACGTTTTTCTCCTTTTCTCTTTTTTTTTTTTTCATATGGACTATACTTATGTATATGGATACAAATACATATATTTTTGAAGTGCAAGTTAGTATCATCTAGACTAACTCATGTGAGCACTCTGAAGATTTTTCAAGTGGGCTTTAGTAGTGGCTTTACAGTACTGACCGGTTGCCTATTGCACTAATTTTCCTCCTAGCAACAGCATTCCTTACAGTTTTGAAACTGTATCTCCTCTAGTGGCTTTTTCATTCAATATTAACCTCTGTTTATGCAACAGGAGAAATGCAATGGCAGATTTGATGTTCTGGGCTGGTGAGGAAAAATTACCCTAAGCTGTAGAGTTTTAGAACTACACGGGGAAGACCATAATAACACAAATCTTAAGGGATCCTTGAGATTGTTGAATAATCCCTGATTGTCATGGTTTATTTTTTGTTAGGAAAAGAAATATAACTTATTGTTGACCATGTAACATGTTCTTCTGTATATAGCCTAGCCCAATAGCATGACCTGCATGTCAGAATTCTTGTACAATAATGTATTTATCAAAGTATACCTTTCTGATATTTAGAGATGTACATTGATTTAGTTTTGGTAAAATATTGTCAATAGAGAGATAATTGCAAACAGCTTTTAGCAAAGGAATTAATATAATATCTGGTGCTGCTGTTATATTAACTACAGTGTTGTACAGAATTTATCATGGATTTTTGACTGCTGAAAAAGGGACAATGGAATTTAGCCATACCAAGGACTGTACTGGAAAGAGACTGCTGCTGCTGAATGGGCCCTGATAAACAACTCACGTCTTGAGGAGGTCACTGAGACTTTATATGCGAAGTAGAGCTTGTTAAAGAAGATTAAAGACTGCTCATAATTACTGCTGCCAGAGGAAGGGGTGACTAGTCACTGTTGATGAGTCAGCTGTAAATAAAATGTGTATGCATGGAATATCAGTTTTTATCTATATCCAGGAAAGCTGAATTCAAGTCATCATTGCTAAGGCTCCATGCAAAGACCCACACCCCTGTGTGTATTCTTCCTGGTTCCTGCAGTAAGTTGTGCTGTGGATCATACAAAGACACACAATAATGATAGTGATGTAAACTACATCTGTCTTGACTTCTGTCATAATAATGGTATATTTTTCAAAGGTCACAAATATGAACAGAGTAGGTTTGCATAAGTCCTTGCTTCCTCAGTTTGCCATGACCTATATTTGTATGAATTCTAGTTTACATGCCAAGTCTTAGGATTACTTTTCACTTTGATAACAGAAATGTGACTGCAGACAGACATCACCTACTTTGTTCACAGCACACAGTCTTCTTTCATTGTTACCTCAAAGTATAAGTATTATGAGAAATAAAATTCTGGCAGCAAGACTATTTTGGGTTTTTTTTTGGTTTTTTTTTTTTTTTTAATTCAAAGTGTTGCAAACCTGACATCAATAAGTATAAAATATGTATTAAAATTATATCCTACAAATGTATATTTTACATAAAAGAGATATTCTTTGATCAGTTACTTTCTGTGATTTTTGTGGTAGATGATCTAGTCTATTCTATGTTTATGAGGCATTGTAGTGCTACGATGTGGTAATTATGTTCTCTCCATCCTATTCAGTGGGAAATTCTCCAGAATCTGTTTTGTCACCCTGGTGTCCCGATTGTAGGGACCTGTCCCACTTGTGAAACTCTGTATTGTGGAACTTCTGTGAACATGTCAAGGTGCATGCACAATCCTGGTGGAAACCAGTGGAAATGTAATACCTGAATTGGAGAATAAAAGGCAAAAGACCTGGGGATGAACTTGGAACATATCTTCTGAAGTGGCTCATGCGCTTTCTTTAGCTGTATCGATCCCCTGCCTGCCACTGGCCATCCCAGTTCTCAAACCAGTTTCCTGGGGTAGGTGAGGAACTAATTCAAAAACTAGCATGAACTGGTTTCTAATACAATTTAAAGTCTTCTTTCTTGGTAATAACCCCATGCGTCATGTGGAAGTTGTAATTGGGCTACATATTATCAGACTCAAGGCAGTTTTATTGCATCCTTGTATGAAATCAACCTAAAAACAAGGTATAAGTAGTTGCTTAGAACACCTAATCCATACCGTATTTGGGGCAAGCACTGAAATCCCCAAATACACAAGTAAAGTGTCTGAGAGGGATGAGGGAGCTAGCACAGCTGTACATATGGTCTGAGATGATGTTACCTCAGTATTTTGGAAAAGGTACTGGAGTGTAAGAAAGATCTCAGAAAGCAGCATCAAGAGGTGTTTAAGTTTTGGAAAAAGTGTTATAATGGCATACCATGAAAGCTCAATGTGCTGACTTTGCCCAAAGGTTAAAAGTTGTCTGTACTGTGACCTGTGAGCAGTACTCACATGAAGAAGAGGTGCAGTGGTTAGCCAGGACAAGGCTCACAGCTCCAGCTACACAGGTCTGGTGTCTGCCCCCAGCACCCAGAGAGAGATGTCTGGCTTTCTTCAGTGCTACATGGGGATGGTGAGGAGCCCCAGATGGCATGAAGGCAACATGGTGTGTTGTGTTGGGTAAGACTGTAGAAAACACTGAAAGCCAGATGGTGCCTGACATCTTCTACTGTCTCTGGATAGTAAGGAGCTTAAGTCTAGATGGACCACCACTGACACAGGAACTTTAGTCCAACATATACTGACTGTAGCTGTTTATTTTTCCCCTAGAGAACCAAGCCAATGTTTAAATGCTTTCTTTTAAAACATATCTGGAGGACAAGCCGATGGTGAGTCCGTTAACTATTCATGTGTCTTGGGACTACAACCCAAATCTAACTGTTCTAAGAGGAGCTGGCTTAACCACTAGCCCTCAAAGACTAGCCCGCTCCTGTTCTTCCCCTGCTTCTGGGCCCAAGAAGGGTTGAAATGCATTTTCATGGGAGGTAGGCCACCAAGGTTTAACTTTCTCAGACTGAGGAAGGCTTTAAACCTAGACTTCGCTCTTCAGGATAATGCAGTTCTTACGTCTCAGATACTGTGTAAAGGATGGGCAGCACATCTACATTCGCTTCCTTTTTTGGCTGTCCTTTAAAAATAAGTAGGTACAATGATCTTTTGTAAAGGGGGGTCCTCACAGTGCGATGTGCTTATGCAGAGCAGATCTGTCCAAGCCGCTAGAGGTCTTCAGCCCTGCAGAAGCAAAACTGCACCTGGAGGAGGGAGTTTTGGGTCAAGCAGAAAGATGCTGTGTGAATGTAGTCATCCTGGGGATCAAATACTCACCAAGAGGCAGTAGTGGGCATTTCTAGACCTGCTTTAAGAGTCCAAAACCTTATTTAATCCTTGTGTAAGTAAAACTTGAGAGTTAGAAGTCAAAACTAGATAGAGTTAAACAAGCAATGGGTTTAGAAGTGATGCATCTGTTAAGAAAATTTACCAAAGGCTGTTGCTTGTTCACCTTTTAAAGTTGTAAAGTCAAAATGTCAAAAATGAACATCTTTTTGAAAGATAAACTAGTGCAATAGCAGGGTTGGTGCAGAGATCAAGAGCTGTGATATATTGTGGAAATGAGCAGATGAGACCTTTGGACTTTCAACACAGTTATTGTTCTTTTAGGGCTTCATTCAGCACTGAGAAAATGTTGCTGTTCCAGCAAATTTTGAGACACTGTATTACAAGTGTTGTAGGTGTGTATCGTAAACTGCCAGAACTGCTAAGAAGCATGCAGCTAATGATAACTAATATAATGCTGTGTCGGGGGGGGGGGGGTTCATGTGTGAAACAATTCTTGTTCCTGAAAGTTCTCTGACAAAAGGTCTGGATTAAATTAAAACTGTTAAAAGAGAAGGAAACTTAAGGAAGCCTCTGTTCAGATAGGTTACTGAAAACTAGAGGGGGAAGGGACCAGTCTGACATGAGCAAACTTGCCAACATATTTAATGTGTAGATATGAATTTTAAAAGTCATGAATGAATTAACTATAGGAAAGGAGAGGGCATTTTACCATCAGAATAAATCATGCAGAAGTCAGATAAAGGAAATTAGAATGGAAAACTGCTACTAGAAAGAGAAAATTAATATATTAATATGCTGTATTACAAGCAGTGGCCTGAACGATTTCATAATAGAGCCTTTGAATACTAACTGAGTGAGAAGAAATGATAAAAAAGCAAAGGTTTCTATCAGGCTAAAATTATCAGAAATATTAATATTTTTATAATACATTATTTCCCCCTTGGAAATACTTGTTATTTATTTAATTTCTAAAGAGACAAGTTATTTAAAAATTATCTTATTTAAAGTCAAGAGTTGGCTTGTGAGCAAATACTGAGATGTTAGTGTTGGGTGTTGGGTACCTAGCTGGTGTGCCATTACCAGCATTTCCCTCCTACTTAACTGAATATCCCTGGGACATGTTGAGATGGCAGAGTTGTCTGATTCCTGGCCCCAGAGACAGGGATGTCACACACTGGCTCTGTGGGAACGCTGGGGTGCGCTCCAGCCAGGTGTGAATGGTGCAGAGGTCCCAGCTCCATGGCACAGCCTGCAGAAGCACCCCTAGCCGTGGTCTACGTGCAGCTTCTCATTGCCTTCTGGCAAAATATGCGAGCTTCCCCCGCCCTCTGCAACCTCCTCCCCAAAACCCAGCCTTCTGTCACTTGCATTTTTTTCTCATGAGCATGTTGATGAACAGCTGACAGATTTCAGATTCATACTTTCACAGCTTCACATTCACAGATGGCAATATTCTAGCATATTTAAAAAAAAAGAAATCGGAGGTGGACAATTTTTGAAAATTTGGCACAAAAATGTTACGCATTTCATTTAACATCTCCTGTATTATTTGCAGGTGGAAGACTGGAGATCAGTTTAAAACCAAGGCCACAACTAGGCTATACTAAAACTTTCAGGATTTGTTCATTTTATATTCTGCATCTGGTTAGAGCATCACTGCATTTTACTATCACATGAAGTTTTCTCCCCAAATGGGATTTGGCCATAAGATGCTAGGGCAAGTCCGAGAGTACTATTTTAAGTTAAATATTTTCTCAGAATGGTTGTGACTCCTAAGGACTGTAAACAGGAATTGCAATATGAAGAAAAAGATATTGCTTGGGAAATTCTGAGGCTGTAGTAGATGGCTGTAATCCATCTTTGTCTTGCAGAATGGTACAGGCACCCTTTCTTTAAAACATGGAAAGTGGACGGTTTTATGTCAGCCTCCTCAGAGGAGCATTAGACCTGCATAAGATAATGAACTACCAAAAGAAGAAAGTGGAAGTTGTTTCCCTTGACCTTAAGACAGCTTATTTGCAAGAGCAGCAAGATCAGACTTATTTAAGAAGCTTGGCCTTTGCAGTGAAACAATGCAAAACTCCCATCAATCTGAAGAATAGTAAACCATAGCCACATTATCCTATTAGGCTGATGCTAAATATAGAAAGGATTTTCAGTTTCTTACAGGGATTTCCTTGCTTCGTGACTAAATGCAGCACTAGGGTTTTATGAGAATCTTGTTTTCTTCATGCCTGCAAATGTTGTTGGTATAATGCAGTGTTTGGCACTTTGAAAGTCTTAAAATAATGCCATTGTTTAGTAGTACTTTTTGCATTTTGCTGGCATGAAAAATCAGGTTTCTTCTGAACTGGAACAATGGAAAGGGGGGTAGAGGAAGCACTTAAGCGCACGGTTTTCTTGAACTCTTATGGAATCTGTCACATGTAACCGAGACTATACAGAAATAAAAATATGCAGCTTTCCATATGTCAGTGTCTTGACATTGACTGTTACTTTTCCAGTTCTGAAGCTCCTTTTCTTAGTTTTAGTTGGAAATCACGGCAACAAAATTTATTTACTTGCTACTTTTTATAACCTCTGCTTAACCCTTGATAAGTTTGCTTTAAATCTGTGAATAATGGAGCAATCATAGAGCTCAACAGCACTAGGACTGAGCTCAGAGAAGAACTTATGCACAAACTTAATAGGTCCACCTGTAATTATTGAAGAGTTTTCTTAGTACAGGACATTATCTGAACAAGTTCCCAGCATGAAATGGCCTCACTGACATAAATGGCAAAAATGTCCTTGGCTTTCTTGTGCAAGACTAGGTCTTGGGAAGCAGCTGGTTTATGTCATGGATCTTTCCAGGATGTTTATCACCAACATCTTAGTCTTCAAACATATTTCAGCTGAAATAATAATAAAGATAATAATAGTAGTAATAATGATGATAATCATGTGATTTATTGTCACTGGTTCTGATGTGAGTACAAGAAATCATAAGGATATCCTGCCGCAGCTTTTATCTGTGTGTTGTTCTGCTTTTCTTCACCCTCCGCCAGCTGGTGCAGCTCAGCAGAACAGCCTGTGTGAGCGCCCAGGGCTTCGAGCTGCAGCTGGAAGGTCCAACCTCTCCCTAACAGTGCAGGGGCGAGGAGGTAAAAGTGCTTGTCACCTCCCACTCAACTCACCTACAGCGTGTGCGGCAACACCTCTGTCCCATGCATGCCTGGTCCCTACTCCAAGCAAGCTGCTTGGGTTTCTCCAGAGCTAAAGGAGTTGGATCAAGTATGTCCAGAAAGTGATTTTACCCATATCTTAGATGCCTTTTTCAATATGGGTCAAATTCATCTCTGTAAGTGCCTGTTGACAGAAAAAGTAGCTGGCTCTGTCTCCCTCCCAGCACGGGGCTACAGGGTAATGTGCCCCTGGCTCCAGTGCCTGCCCCTCCCGGTGCTTTGCCTGCTCTTGCAGATGTGCAGCGCCAAGGCTACCTCATGAACATTTCCCCTCCACTGCCCCAGAAATAGTTTCTTAGTCAGCCTTGCATTCTTCTCGGAAGAGAAAGGGAGTCTGCAATCAGAGCCTCCCCAGGAGGTGGCTCATGCTCAGGTGTATGTGGGACTGACATGTTTGACATGTTGCTGCCCTGACTCCCAAGCTTTCCTCTTTTTTTTTTTTTTTTCCTTGCAAGAAATACATCTCTTACTGAAACCACTCTATATCACGTGAGCTCCAGGTATACTTCAAAAATAATTTTTGGGAGAGCATTTGACTATCTAAGCAGCTTTAAGCAGAGTTACTTGTTTTCTTTTTTCTTCCTTCTGCAGTCTCCTGAACCCACTATGTAGATTATTCCCTTGTTTTCTTCACACGTGGCTTCACTACTGTCTGCCTTCTGCAACCTTCCCGGTTTCAGCTCTGCCCATCCCATATTTGGGACTTACCCACATGCCTCCTTTGTCTGTCTCCTCATTACAGTGCAGCTGTAGCCTGCCTGAGAGCTTCTGGGAAGGGAAAAGGTAAGTGAATTTGGACCTTAATCACAAGGGTAGAGGAGTACAGGACTGAGTCTCCTTGTGAAGCTGACTAAAACTTGTTGGAGATGTCACCATACGCCATTTGGTCCAGCCCAGCTTGGAATGAATTTGCATGTCTCTGCAGCTCCTTTTGTATGGCCACCATAGTTGGGAACATTAAATTTTGGAACCATGAAGTGCTGTCTGAAAGCAGCACAGCTGTCAATGAAGAGCAGTTTGCAACTGGAATATAGCCAGCACCAGGGACACTGCAGAGGGACAGGCCAAAACACAGATAGAGACGATTGCTTAGAAACCAAATTCAGAAATTATGTTTTCCAATCACATGTTCACTGAACTGTTGATTTACCAATCAATATAATGGTACTGAGCAGAATGATTGGAGTGCTGAATGTATCATAATTTATCAAAAATAATGACAAATACTGACATGAGTCTTTCTGCCCTTTTTTAAGGCTTACCATAATACTGAATTTCCTTCAGACCCGAAGATAAATACAATGAAAATGGGTGCATTAGCTAAATTAATAACAGAGAATAAACATCCCTCAAAGGTAACTGTAAGAATTTACTTTAAGAAAAGTTTTTATATTCTAGCGGTTCATTAAGTTTTATCTGTAGTCCTCAGTACCCTTCAAATAGGGCGTAATTTCTAGACTTTTACTGTCCTTATTACAGGAAAGCCTGTTTCAATTATCTGTATTTAAATCTTTAGGCAGTAACTGGTAAGTTTTTGATTCAGTCATTCCTGCATTGCCTGTGTCTGTTTAAAAATACTAGACAAACTGTGTTATGTGCTTCCCCAAGCTGTCAGGTGAGATGTTTTGTAACAACTGGCAGGACAGGTGGACATATGCTTAGCAGCAGAGATGCTCCAGTTCAATGGTCTTAGTTCAAAGCAGATCCTTGGGGTGATTTGTGGGGCTGGCTTTGCCTCAGTGGGGCTGTTGCTACCATGTCTAAGCTAAAGGAAGGCGCTGGGACTGCAGCTGTCTGACTCCCCATAAAGGTTTCAGCATGCAGAGCTGAAAGATGCCAGCATCTGTCTACGGCCGGCACGGGGATTTCGTTCCCCGCCTCCCTAAAAAGCCCAGCCCAGGCCACTGAGCAGCATGGACATCCTCTTCAGGGACCAGCTCTGGTGTTACACCTGCATTGCCAACAGCATTGCCATCACCTTTTCGGGTCCTGAATCTGATTTTACCCCTGCAGATGGCTGACTTGTTTGGGACCCAGCGGTGGTGCGTGGGGTAAGTGCAACAGCATTCAAACCTTAACACTAAACCGTGCAGCCCCTGACAGAGGTTTTCGTGAGTCAGCTGGAATGTGCTGTCTGCCCAAACCCCAGTGTTATGTGACAGCCACAGCGCTGCTGCAGCACACGCCTGTGTCCTCTTGTCCTGAGGATTTAATGAGGATGTTTTCTCCTGTGCGGTGGGCTTCGCTCGCAGAGCTGCTGACAGGGAAGCAGAGCTGTGCGGTGAGCACCAAACATGTTGCATCCCTCTTCCTCCTCCCCATCACCTCCGCAGCTTCACAGAATAGTCACATCATCACAAAAATGTTTAAATAATGCCACATCTTGGTGTTTTACGATATCATGTGCTGAGTATAAACTGTCAATTGTACCGCTTGGCACAAGGCAGTGGGAGGCAGAGGATCTTCTCCAAATCTTTCTGCAGGAGTACACCTTTGGGGGCTCAGCTGTAAGGTACTTTTTTTTCAGAGACAGAGAAAGAGTTTGTGGTTTTGCCTCTTGGGTAGGTGGGTGGATTTGGAGGGTCATGCAGGTCCAGCTGGACCTGAGAGGGGGACAGATGTGCACTGGATGGTCCCTGTGTCCACACTCTGGCATGCCTGCACCAAGATCCAAGGGATCTGTTGAATGTGGACCATGCTGTGAGGGCTAGAGACATTATATCACAAATCAGTCTCAGTGGCCAAATCCTGGTCCTCATCAGCTGGGGCTCTGGGTGTGGGCAGGAGGTGAGCGAGCTGCGCTGCACGAGGAGGTAGGCAGCTGCAGAGGCTGCAGGTCAGTGGTGAGAGCTGCCACCAGGACCTGGGCACAGGTATGGAGTGGTCCAGTGGGGTGCAGCGTCACTGCCCACTGCATATCCCCTCCTGCTCACAGCCAGAGGCATTGGGCCCTTTGCCACAAAGCTGTACCTCGCTCCTCCCCAGTCCCTGAGTTTTCTCTTTTAGGGCTTGATTTGGCTCCTACAGATCAAGGGAAAACACAGAGTATGCCCTGGAATGGAGGCACAGAGGAAGATTTCCTCCTTGGGTGCCCTGGGTATGGGGAGATCCTCCTCTCCTGGGCATCACTGCAGCCACCAGCTCCTCTACTTCCTGCCCCATCTTGCCCCCCATGCATCTGCAACAGCTGGAAAATGAGAAAACACTGCATTTCTGGTCCTAATGAGGTTCTTCCTTGCTTCCCTGATGCTCAGTCACTGTGAAGGTGATACCAAATACGTTTGTCACAACAATCAGCCCAAAAAAATGTGGTCAAGCACAAAGCAAGGTGTGTTAAATGGCTCAGTGTGGACTTTAGACCTCTAGAGATGAAGTTGTTTGTTATTAGGAATTTTGTGAAAGGGATTGTACTGATTTTGGCTGGGATAGAGTTAATTTTTTTCATAGCACCTCATATGGGATATTTTTTGAATTTGTGAACAAAACAGTGTTGATAACACACCCATGTTTTAGCTATTGCTGAATGGTGCTTACACAGGGCTATGTCCTTTTCTGCTTCTCAGGCTGCCCCGCTTGCGAGCAGGCTGGGAGTGCATAAGACGTTGGAAGGGGCCACAGTTGGGACAGCTGACCCCAACTGACCAAAGGGATGTCCCAGATCACCATGTGACATCATACCTGGCAGCAAAAGCCTGCAGGAGGAGCTTTGCCAGGGCTACTGTTGCTTGGGAACTGGCTGGGCATTGGTTGGCTGGTGGTGAGCAATTTTGGGGTTTTATGCATCTTGTTTTTCTTGGTTTTGTTTTTCTTTTCTTTTTATTTTTTAAACTTATTTTATTTTATTTTTCTTATTAAACTGTCTTTATCTCAAACCGTGAGTTTTTCCACTTTTACATATTCTCCCAGAATCTGCATTTGGTTGTGTTTAAGGTGATAACAGGCCTTTTCTGTTTCCTTGGATGTTTTTGCCTCCAATTAGTCAGGCTTAAATATCCAATTTAGCTTCTACAGAGGAAATTCCTTTTTTTCCTTTCTTTTTGCAACACTATTTTCTCTTTCAAGACCAACTTGAGGCAGTTTCAAGGAGACATCAAAAGCGTAGCAGCTGACATTGAAATGCGAAGCCAGCTCATAGATTCACAGCTGCATATGGTCTTTAGCCTCATCAGGATTACAAGGCCACCAATGATTCTGAATTAATTTTATGTACCTTCAAATGGGTTTCTGTTAAAAAACACAGTAAAATAACACGAATGACCACCTCCCCTCTATAAGGATTCAAACAAAAAATAAACAAGGGAGAAATTCTGTCCTTTCGTTGGCACTGTGAATCTCTGGTAAAGGGTTTTATGGACAAAAGACTTGTTATCAAACATGCAAGGAAGGATCCCAGGAGCTCTACCTTCTACCATTTGACTTCATGTTTCTTCTGCTTCAGAAGTCCTGACTCCCCAGGTACAGGTAGTTCCTGGCTACACCAGGCTTTTCAATGTGGGTGTATTGGTCCTACAAGCTTCTGCCCTGCTGCTGGTCCACAAAAGCTCACTTGGGTGAAAGTATCAGGCTATTCTGCTCTTTAGCCAGGGAAAAAGAAACAGCAGAGACCAATGGATAAAAGCCAAAAGGCTAGCATTTAGGACCTTGGGATTCACTGAAATAAATGGAGTGTAGGTTTCTAAGTGCTTCTGGATCTGGCAGATTGAATGGATCTGCTCCAGATGTGGGAATCAGAGCTCTGTTAGTCCAGCCTTGATCATTAAATTATTGCATTGTCTTAGCTTAAATACTGAGTGACTGGGCCTCTGTTTCCTTCTTTAAAAAAACAACAACAACAAATGGGATAATATTGCTCATCCACTCCTGAAAGGTGCTTCGTGTATAAGCTACTCTGCAGGGGGAAGCTGGGACTGAGTTAAATGGTACCCTCAGCCTTGCGCTGACCCTTGGGGTAAAAGAGGGTAAGATCTATTTGGAAAAAGCCCTTGCTTGTGTGTATGTCAAACACAACTGCTGTGAAGAAGCTGCTAGTCTCTTTGGTCACAGGTCACTTGGAAGGGTGGCTGTTAACCTGACTGATGTTGCCACACACCAAGGTGCAGATGAGAAGGCTGCAGTGGCACCATGAGTGCTGGGGCACTGCCAGGGCTTGAGAGCTCCAGAGACCAATTTCCTCTATCGTGCTGCCCTAGCATGCAACAAAATAAAACTGTCTCCCCCAAAAAGGGAATTTTATCCTTCTCATCAGACAATGCAGCAAACAGCGCTTGTGATTGTCAGTGCGGTAAACAATATGTATGCAAATGGACTGCACATTTCAGAGATTAGCACTGAATTTTTAGAGCTATCTAGGCTAGTGTGTTGTGCCAGGAATTTCCATCGCATTGTACAGAGCTGCCCAGAAAGCACAGGGAAGCCACAACCCTGCCTGAAAACTGGCATCGCTAAATTAGACTGCTTGGTGCCCCAAGCCAGTGAAGGAGTGACAGGAGACATCCCCTCCCTCTAGTGAAAGGTTTTTGCAGTTCAGGATGTGCTTTTTCAACACACTGGCTCTTGGACAGCATCCCCATAGACTCCATTCCCTCGGGGAATGGGCATTTCACAACCTGCCGACATCTTCAACTTGTACAAACTATAGAAAACCTATACTTGCAAAGCAGTAATGTGTAGCTTTGGAACACTGTTTAATGTAATGCTTGCCCAAAAATTATGTCAAACAGGAAATCCCAGAAAAAATAACTTAAGGAAGCAAAATTCATAATCATCTAATGGATGTCCACTAGAGTACTTCCTTAGTTTTCATGTCCTGAGTCTTTCATCAGAAAGATTCCTGTTTGCTGTTTGTAAACAATCAAACTACAATAATAAAAAAGTAATCCTTCTCAACAATAATCCCAAATGACTGATATTATTTTTTTGTCATCTTGATCTCATGGAGTTAAATTTTTTCCCACCTAGATAAACACTAGGAAAAGAATCCCGTTTAACTTTCTATTAATTTTTGACACTATCAAAATGTATGTCTTTTGCTTGTGGAGCACAGAGACTGCTACACACTGGAGATAAAGCAACCATGTTGTGTGGGTGGTGTCCAGAGTTAAGGGTTCTTAATATTTTTGCTTTCCTCCCTTGTGTATCATGTGCTTAGCAAGAGCCATTATGTGGTGGTATTAACATGAACAGTTCTTAACAAGCTCTGATGGAAAGCTGAAAGTAGTTCATTGCATAAAAAGTCGTCATCAAACTTCCCTTTCAACAAAGTTCTTTTCAGATGCCACATGTATTATCCCTTTCCATTGAGTCTGCATTCAGCTGTCATTTAATATCACTAAACATTTGCTGAATCTGCTTTAGCTTCTGGGTAAGCTGTTTCCTAAGTGGTAGCCTTGATTCATTGGTTGGGACACATGAACTGTTCTGAAGAGGAACAGCATAGTGCCCCATACATTGGTCCTATTTTACCATACAGAGGTTAACACGCTCCTGCTTGTCACGCCAACTCTGCACAGGCTGAATCTGCACAGACAATGAGTGCTGCAACGAGATGAGCTCTTCGGCTGCAAATGTGTGATGCACACAAACATTTTCACAAAAAAACCCCAGTAGTCATTAAAATATTCAGCCAACCCTAACTGGTATAAACACTGTTCAAACACTCCTAATTGATACAAATACTGAATGGCTCATATGTTCTTCTATTCACATTGTAGCCAGTCCTTTTTTAGGGATGGCATTTCTTCCTGCCATGTGGGGTTTGGAGCACAATTTCAGAGTAAGGAATTGAAATTTGCTGACGAAAGCGATATGAGCACTATGAGAGCACATGGTATTTGCCCACCGCACAGTATCAGGGGGGATGAAAGATGAGGGGGGCTCTTGCCAGGGCAGAACAAAGAGCCCAATTCAGCCATACTTGGGGCTGCTCCCCAGTCAGGACATTATGGAGCAATGTCAACAAACCTGCCTATGTACTTCAGGGGAAAAAAAAAAAGAAAAAGAAAAACCCCAGCCCTCCAACTATGAAAAAGATGAGAAAGATTTGCTTTTCTCTTGATCTTGCCCAAACCTCAGTGCAGCTTCTTCTCAGAACTTTATAAACAATATCTCATGCAAATTGGTCACATCAAAAATTCATTTACAGTTTGATGAAAAGAAAACCTGGTGACTCATGGCCGGTGCAGAAAGCTGACACTGGCCCATTGACTATAAAACTTGGGGACCAGAATAACATACAGCAGATCAAGACCCACCCAAACAGTGTCCCTGCCTTTGATGTGGGTTGCCCATGGTTAAAATCCTTCTTTGGCTTCTAACTGTGGATGTGTTAAAATCCAGATTGTTGCCATCGACCTCATGATCAGAGTAAAGTTGAATCGCAGGAGGAACAACTAAGAAATAAAGAGGAGAAGTACAAGGAAAATAATCCTTCTTCAGTTTATGTGGTTTTATGTCTCACTCTGCCTTTCAGCATGGAGACCTTATACAAATGTAACTGAATCAGTTGGACTGAGGGGCTGCGAATGCTGCATATTGCTTTATATATTGTGCCAGGGGAGGTTTAGACTTGATATTAGGAAAAAATTCTTTACTGAAAGAGTGGGCAAACATTGGAACAGGCTGCCCAGGGAGATGGTGGAGACAACATCCCTTGAGTTGTTCAAAAAACATATAGCTGTGGCACTTTGGGGCATGGTTTAGTGTGCATGGTGGCGTTGGGTTGACGGTTGGACTTGATGATCCCAGAGGTCTTTTCCAACCTTAGTGATTCTATGATTCTATGATTCTATATGCAGCCCTTGAGCTTCTGCCCACATTTCACATATTCCTTACCAGCAGCAAGGTAAGTTTAGAAATGTGACTTCTCTAGAAAACTCACATGAACGTGCACACCAGCTTGCAGGTTGGCCTCAAGAACATTTTTGTTCTTTTCCTCAAAACAGCATCAAAATTGCAGCTGCTTTCACATTTTCAAACCAGTGTCCCAGTGAAATTTTCTTCTGAAATTGCAAAGATATGAAGAGCACTAATGCAAGATGAAGTAAACATCCATTACTTATAATAGAAGACTGGAGCTGGAGATTAAGAAAAGTAGAATTGCAGGAAAAAGCATTAGTGAATGCTGTCGTGTGCAGACATCAGAGGCCACTGGTTAATATACAGTGTGTCAAGAGCAGGCATCTTTGAAGTATAAACGTATCTTTTGTGCAGAGGAGGAAAAAACCAGCAAAGATGCAAGAGAAAAATAACATGCTGAGTCTCAAAGTTTTACTGTGACCCACTCATCCAAAGTCTGCCCCTGAAAAGATTAATGTCCTAGAAATGTAACTATGAAAGGATATCTAGATTACCTGTCCAGCTTTGAGAGTGAAAAAACAGTAAAGGAGTAAATGAAAAGCTAATAATTCATGACTAAAAACACAGCTTGAAAGTTTAGCCTTTCTTACTGCTTTTGAGGATATAAAGTTATAGAAAATTGTTTCCTGGAGTGGATCTGGGGGAAAAATGGTAGATATATATTCTTAAACGTATTTAAAGTCTATGGATGAAATCTTAGGCATATATTCTGGACCAAATTCTTATTTCTTTTCTTGTAAGGTTGCTCCTGCTCTAAATGTTTTCCTATTTAACACCAAAAAAAAAAAAGAGAACTGAATGTAGCTTACTCTGAGTGTGGAGTCTGTGGGTCTGTGAGTGATCCATGTTTTGTCTATCTGTGGTTTTCTGCGATTGATTATAACAATCACATCCCTCAGTGGACAAGCATTTCTGGAATAGACATTACTATGTGTGAATTAAAGGTTCATTTTTCTACAGTCTTGCGCATCGACAACTTTGCATTTTGCTTCAAAGGCCAGCACGGTAAATATTCACTATCCTAAAACTTGCTTGTTCTTACTGTGATGATTGAACTAGTGCATTGAATTCACACCATAGTCTGCACAAAGATGGGTTTCACGCAAGTTAAACTCAGATGCCAGTAAGATTCAATGACAGAAGTGTTTGTTTAAAGCAAATCCAAAACACTCATATGGGTATGACTCTAATAAATACATTAAAAAATAAGTGATGACTCATGTAAAATATTTGACAGCATACAACCAGATTTACAAAGAAGATTCTGCTAGGTTTTAAAAATATATCTAAATAAGGAGTATTTTTGTTTCACCACATTAAACAAACTGATAATTACTTTGCTCCAGGCAGCAAGGTTTTTCCTTTTCTGGACCACCAACATGGGCTCTTTCACTTGACTTGTCTTTTATTTTGGCGTATGTGACAAACCTTTAGAATTTCCATAATGCCACAGTTCATCTGAGGTCAATCAAAAATGTCTTCAGCTCCCCTCTGAACTTTTCAATCCCTGAATAACCCTCACACAGCCTTTTAAATGCATTTTTCTGTAAGCATTTAGGAATGTTGCACCATTCTGTTTCTAGAAAAAGAAATATAAAAAAGTCTGCTACTGAGAGCTCTGCCTCTCAGTAACGAAAGGGGCTGATAATGTGGCCAAAGTAGTAGCATTTAATGGGGCTGCTAATTGCTTTAATTTCCTTCTGCCAGGCCTCATCCTTAGCTGCACTCACTTTTTGTCTGAGCTTTGGCACACTTTTCATCGGACAGAACAGAGTCTTGTACGGGTCCTTGTTTGCTGCACTTGAAGTGTGGATGTCTGTGACCACTGAGTCCCTCTTAGGCTTCCCACTCACACTTGTCTGGAGGTGCAGAAGTTGGTCCTACCCTTTGGAAGGAGCAATGATTTGGTCGTTTCCTGGTAATACTGGTGTCCTGGAAAGTCCCTCAGCATTTTTAACATGATCAGCAAAGGCCTTTGTTGTATCTATGTTTAAGTGCCCAGGAGGATGACAATCTCCAGTTTTACTCACAGTGTTGTGAAAGTTGCCCAGTTCTCCATGGAGAGTTTAGAGTATATCTACAAAGCACATGTTAATGTTAAAGGCATTCACAAGATCTAATAAAATCAGTAAGTGTGGGTTGATTAGCCTGTTCAGGGGACTGGCATAATGCAGTTACATTTCCTCCAGCACCGGATATGATTTTTAAAGCCTTGTACTATCGCTTCTTGTGCCACCATCATTGTCTTCTGCTGTCATAAAACTGCAAGACCCCTTCAGCTTCTTGAGCTCTTGCTTTGATTTTCATCTCAAGTCCATTGAAAGCCTCTGCCTAGTAAATGCTGGTGATCTGGGTGAGAAGATAGCCCCAAAAGACTCAGTTCTCTATTTAGAGTCTTTGCATCCTTCCTTACCTAGGCAACACCCATTCTAGTGTAGGCAACAAAGATTTTAATCTTTTAGGGCAATTTTATCCTCTATGTTTTTCCACTAAGGATTTTGTCTTTGTCCACAGCACTCCTAACCCTGTGTTATTCATCAGTTACTCACAGTGAAGGCATGTGGCTTTATCCTTTATCTTAAAATTTTGGCATGTCTGTCATTTAACTAGCTCTGACTTGAGGCAAACTGATTCTGAGATTGAATGTGTAAGTCCTCTACACAGTGCATGTTTCTGCCAGAAATGCTTGGTCATGGTTGCAGACCACCCAGATGAATGTCAGGGCTAATACCTAAAATTTTCATTCTGGGAAATGATCCCTTTCCAGCAGAGTAGTTAGGTACACTTGAATGCATGCACTTATGCAAGACCCATTGATTTTAGATGCACTTAAAACATGTCTTTAAGTGTCTTAGTGAATCACCATTATGATCAAAATCTAGATGGCAAAATAATGCCCTTTGAGCAGGTAAAGATCATGTAAGGTATTTCTATGAGATATCACTTAAAGATTGCTTCCTTTTCTAATTCTTCAATAAGGTGACTCAGCTCCTTCTGATCATTCACAAAAATCTGCTGGAAATGTTTAGTCAGTTCAGGAAAATTCTGGCAGCTTCAAACCGGAACTCTCTTTCAAGGACGACTGTTGCTTCTGCTTACTAATAATCAGACAGCAGGGAAAAAAGAAAAAAAAAAAAAAAAAGCAAAGCATAAATTAACCTGGAAATAGCAGCATTAAAAGTTTAATGGCTCGGGAGACCGCACATCTTTGGGTTATTCATTAACATAATTATATGTACTGTTTTGTCCAACAAGATTTTTCCCTGGGAAATCTCATACCTTTATCCATGGATTATAAAACCTACTGCTCTGGGTTGTTGTTCCAAACCTCTTTCCGGTCTCGCCTTTAGCTCAGTGTACGAAAGGACTCAGGTACTCACCTGACTTGCCCCCTCCATCATTAGTGCTTACATCCAACACCCAGAGCCTCCAAGACACTGCTTAGTGGTGCCTAACCCCAAAAGGATCTATTCTTCCAGCACCAGGAGTAAACCCTCACAGCTGCCTGCACAGCTGCCTTGGGCATGCCAGCTGCTTTCCCTGTCTTGGGTGGATCAGCAGCCAGAAGGTTGGAGCTCTTCCCCAGTTTTGCAATGATGGCTTCATGTGTTCAGATTTGAGGACAGAGGTGCGGTTGTCAAATCTTGAGGACAATAAGATGTCTCTGTGCACATGGAAGTAGGTCACACATGTCCTCGAGCCCCCATCTCAGCCTTCCCTGAGCTTCCTTTTCCCCAAATCATGCTCTCCAAAGCAGGGCCTTGCAAGCTTCGTATACTTTGATCTTAAACCCCTGATATGGTTGTAGCATAGAGGAAAGCTGATAAGGTAATATTTTAGCAATGACGTTAATAAAATATTTATAAACTACAATATAATTCCTTAGAATATCATAGACCTATTTCACACAAATGGAGCATTGGTAAATTTTTAAAATACTCAGACCACTCTGAACTACAAATTTAATAGGAACACCTGAGTGACAGCTGGCTTTCATGAACAGCAATTCAGCTTGGAGAAAAGAAGTGATCAGCAGGCTGGCCTATTTTGGGGAATGTCTGGCTGCTGGCACAAGGGATTCACAGGCATGGAAAGCATGTAACTGGCAGACGGGCATAAGGGAAACTCATATGGTCTTAGGCTTGCTGCTGTGATCACTGATCCATCCCTTTCCTTATAAACTTCATTTTTACAGCAGCTAAGAGCTGCTGCTGTGCTGTCTCCACCTTGCACAGAGTGCCCTTCTGAATTAAAACCTGGTTGTAGAATACAGCCTCTTAAAATTTACTCTTTTACCAGCAATTATCAAATATCTGTTGCCCAAGATCTGCTTTCCTCTGTATCCCTTCTCAATCCACTGCGGTAACTATATTATCATTGTACTGACAACATTTTCTCCTTCCTTCCTCCCTTCTCACTTCATCTTCCTATCTGTTCGTGATGCCTTGCCGCAGGTGAGATCTTGGCTCAGGTTACGCAGAAGAGGACTTGGTCCTGAGAGGTGTCTGTCCTGCAGGCGGATACAACCTGGCTACCCTTCCATGGGCTTACCTATGCAGAAAGCAACACGTCTTGTTTGCAGGATCAGGTTCTTAGGGTGCAAACTGTTGTTCTGTCCTCTCTTCTGTTCCTGAGGCTTGCAGCACACTTTGTGACACCCAGGGATATACTGCAGAGGTGGCAACACAGGTTTTTAGAAGGAGAGATGTGGCCTGATGCACAGGAAGCCTGCAAGTCAGAGTTCTTGACTTGTCTTCCCAGGTTTGCTTCTGACTTGCTGGGAGATGTCAAGCTCAGCCTGTTCCCCAGCTCTTATAGCTGCATTAATATTGTAATACATGCTGAGGTCTTTATTAAAGTGAATTTTATGAATGTCAGAATGACGATTATTTGGCTCAGCCGTATTCTTCTGAAATGCTTACTCACATGCAATATTTTTTTTTCTTTTCAGAGGTTTGAAAGATAATTTGGCTAGATTGTTCCTTTCAAGTAAAGCAATCTCACATTTGCCATGGCTTGATGCAAAGTTGTTCAGTAGTATCGTTTCATTACTAGCTTGCCATTCATGTTCTCAAAGAACTTCAAAAAGGATGTTTTGATGTAGTTATGGACTTCTTCCAGCTGGTGTATAGCACATAGTGTCTGTGCTTTTACAGCAAATCATAACTTGACTTGTGGGATTTTTAGTATTTTACTGACTGCCTGAGGAAGTATACTGAGGGTTGCCTTTTGAACACACAGAATCTGGATAACAAGATGACAGCCATAAATGGAATATTTACATCGACAGCAAAATACCCTGTGCTCCTGGAGAGAGCTAACAACTTCTAAAATCTACACTTCTCTGTAGTTCCTTAGATTTCTGCAAAGGGAAGTGACAGTGTGGCATCTGAGTTGCTTCTGGCTTCATTTCCCCCAGTTTCGTAGCTTCTCAAAGAGGCTTGTTGAAATCCCAGTGATCAGCACGTGGATCTGAGCCTAATGGTCCCAGTGGCTCTACATGCCCAGTGGCACAGTCGTTATTGTCACCAGGTGGTAACCGGGTTATTAAAACTCCTCTCCATGGGAGCAAATGCATAGTACTGGGAAGGGACCCAAGGAGCTTTAGAAACAGTTTTGCCTGGTGAGAAAGCTTAACTTCCCAGCCAGAACTGCCTGATGCCAGCTCATCAGATGAGAGACACTTGAGGACTGGTATTAGCCTGATGCAGCCTGGCAGTTGCTGTGTTCCCATGAGATGGTGCTCTGCTGTCTGAAAGACAAATCCATCTCTCCTGCAACTCTCCTGGGGTTGTATATGGAGTGATCAGATTTGGGCCACTGTGTCATCACTGCAGGATCCCTCACCTGCAGATTTGCCCCAGTATCTCATGGACGTTAGGTAACCTAAGGCTAAATTCTAACATGTCAGCAGTACACAGTTGACTTGCTGCTCCATCAGTCCTGCACTGCAGCCAGGCATAGAGTACCAGTGCCACAGCTCAGTGTGCAGACAAGATTAGGTCATAGGATGTGGCTAATTGCTAGACCTTAATCTTTATTGTGAAGCCGGGACAGAATATCTACAAAATGTCCTGACATGCTGGGATCAAGACCAAAACTGACAACTGCCAGGTGACTACTGGTGCTTTCTCTATCACAGAGGTGAGGCTTGTCAGTTGTGGGCATGGAACTTTCTTGATGGCTGAGCTGAGATTGTGAAATTGCTCAGGAATTGAGGACCATCACTAACCTGGCCATCACATACTCTGATGGTAAGAGCCATTGCTTTGACTGGCTCAAATACAAATATATTAAAAGAAAACCTACATCAGACCAAACTAAATAAAAACCCTATCAAAACTTAATGTTCCACATGGTTCAGACTTCTACCTCTGGAGCAAAGCTGAGAAGCTAAACAGTGTGTGACTGATTTTTAAGTCCGTTGCTTAATGCACTATGGGTCTGTGGCTCAGACATTATGGTGATGAACGTGTTATGAGAGCTGACACAGACTAGAATGAGTATGAAAAAATTCAGACATCATGTTGAATTTGCGATTCAGATTGAAGTGCATTAATAATAAATTGAACACATGTATTATATATGGAGGTTCCTATTGAAACATTTCTTGAGGGCAGCTGAATTTTAGTGCCATAGCAGTTTTAGAGCATAATAGTTTTAGAGGAAATGTAGATTACTGTCATTTCTCTTGTAAATTGTGTTGAGCAATAATTATGAACAATGACAGAGCTGACACAGGGTATATGACAGGAGACTCAATGATGTATTCCCACCTCTGGCCACAGAGTCAGATCTTACCAATCTCCTTGATGAGGGAAGAATAAAAAATATGCTGCAGGTTACAGGTCCAAAAATCACAAGGAGTATGTCCAATGATTTTAAAGGAAAATCTGTTGATGCTGGAATTAAAGACCTCTAACTGAAATCACATTGTTCCCAGAAACCCAACCCACTCATCTTATAAAAGATAAATGAAATAGTGGAAGCTTTCTGAATACTCATTTATGATCTTAAAAATGATGAGTTGCAAGTCATATCCAGAGGGATTTCTCAAAATCCCTCCCTCCTCCATGAGAAGGCAGGGAGAGGTAGACCAGGGGCGTAGTCACAACATGTGCCCTGATTGCCTCGGACTCTTCAGATCTCCCTGTGTCCAAACCCCTCCATACAACCCCTTTCCTGTTACAATGTGACAGATGTGGTTTTAATGTGCTCTGTATGTCCCCTGGAAATAGCAGAATTGGTAGCAGGGGACATCTGGTGCTCAGGAGGGAAAAGGGAGATTTGCTTATGCTGGAAGGCAAGTGCTGCTACCTTCTTAGTTAACTTTAAAATCTCTTTCTGAGTTCAAAATCTCTTTGCTCCTCCACAGACCTTGTAATTAAGTTTGGAAGCAAGTCAAGTGGCCCTAGGGGCACTGGGTAGCAGAGTTGCCTTTTCCAGAGGTAAAGGTGCCCATTTCCCCCTACAGAGAGACAAGAGCAGCTTTGCAGTGCCTTTTGGTACCGAACCAAACTCTGTCCTTTTTCTTTCCATACACAGACTTTTCTGTTGAGAGGTGCCAAGGGTTGTATTTGGCCTTGAACTTCCCTTCTGCCAAGTGTGAATACTTCATGCTGTCAGGACATCCCTTTTGTGCTTGCTGCCTGGGCCTTGTTGGTAGATTTGTGCCCTTAGAGATGACTGGGATGCTTGCCCACAGTTCAGTGCCTTTCTACTTCCCTAAATTTAGAGCAGAGAGGAGCAAAAGCCAAGGGAAGGGCAGCTCCTCCATCACTCAAAGAGTCCCTTGAGATACTGAGCATGGGGAGCATCATCAGCCTCAAACAGGACATCTTCATCCAACTATGGGTTTTGCTCCCTCAGGTGCTGCTGTTGCTACAATAAGAATTTTGCCCCCTCTTTCCTGGACACTTCAGCCCTGCCTTAGTGTCACTGGCATTCTCTGCTCTGGGGCTTTCACTTTGGAGCTGAAAAGCTTGAGCAGGGAGGATGCTTTCCTAATTATAAGGGTTGATTTTTGTTTTCAGAAATGCTACCAATATGCAGGAGATTGCTGCAGGAGGAGGGGCAAGATGGTGCCTCCTCCTCTCCTTTTGGTGCTCTCTCTAGCTGGAGGTTTGACCTGCCTTTGTCCTCACTTGGATTCCTGCATTGATTGTATGGGGATTATGTGTCCAAACTCTTTCCCTTGAACCTGCAATGACTAAAACATTTTTTGTGTATTTACTTATTTTTTTTTTTAATGAAAGCAGTAATCCTGATGCAATCTCAGGATTTAGAACCAGAGATCAAGGACTGAGCACGGGTCCTGGATTCTCAGATGTCCTTAGGTGCATAAATTCTTAGGGGGCCTGGGACATAGCACCTATGCCAATAACATGCCCTGCTTTCATGATCATCTATTTCCAGGTCTTCTACTGCTAACAGACAGTAAGGACAGCCAGGGAAGACAACATTGCTTCCAAATTAAGGAAAGTAAATATCTTAACTGAAGACCAAACCAAAAAACTTGCTGAATCTTTGCAGAGTTTGTCAGGAGAAAACAACCCAACCTAGAGGTGGGAAAGACTGTCAACATTAACACCTCTTGGCTCTGCCTCAGTCCTCGTTGTCTAACTGCAGTGAAACACTCGAGTTCCTGTGTTAAGTACTCTGCCATGGAGCTAAGCCTTCATGTCAGGATGGGCAAAAATGGTGATATGTGTCCCATGCTGCATTTCTTTCAGTGTTTCAACCAAAGACTCAGGCACTGGTGTAGGCAATAGCATCCTGACCCAAGAACAGGGGATGGAAAGGAGCCACATAAACTTACTGAACATGAAATAGAAAAAGCCCAGCCTCCTACAGACACTACAAAGACTTTTAACTTTCATTTGAAAAAGAAAAGATGGGAGTTAAAAGTATTAGGATTGGAAAGAACACTTTTATAGCTCAGCAGAAAATGTAGACCTCTTGAACCAAGAAACCAGGAGAGAAAGCTTTTATCTGAGAAGAAAATGTGGAGACTTTGTAAGTGAAGTCCTAGCTATCAGCACAGCTTCTAATAGCTTCTAAGGGGTCCTATTAACCTTCGGAAGAAATATTTGCAAGGAGCTTGAAATTTCTTTCAAAATAAAGCAGCCATATTTGACTGTTAGCTGTCAGAGCAGGAGAATAAATTAAGCAAAGTCCAAGTATGTGGCTCAGTAAAGATAACAGAGCAGTGAGAGCTAGACAAGGCAGAAGAGAGCTGGGTTTCACATGATATTTGCATATGAGCAGGGTGCTGGGACTCCCACGCTAGTTGATTGAGAGCTAGTCAGAAGTTAGTGGAGCCTAGAGAATGATTCAGTTCTCTCCAAAGGAAACAGAGGGCATGATTCAGATGTCATTTACAGCATCTTTGAGGAACCTAGCCTTGTCCACGGGTCTGTCAGATATGTCACAAGTTCTACAGGGGACCTCAGGTTTCCTCTAGTGGTTGCTGGAGGGAAGGGCATCTCAGATGGCACCAGAAGGCTAAGTTGAAGCAGTTGAAACCAACTGAAAAGGTGGCCTGCAGCCTACGCTTCACTTACTGTCTGTTCTTCACTGGCTATATTGGGAGCTAAGGCACCAAATTTACATGTAGACACCTGCATTTATGTGCCTGGAGCTGAATCTTACCAGAAAGGCCTGGCTAGGAAAGGGAGGTGATTTTTCCTCACCCAAGAAGCTGCCTACAACCTAAAATATGCACCAGAACTCGCAATGTTAATAGAAAAAAAATGCCAGGGAGCTGAAGGTACACTGTGCTGTCCATGCTAGGGCAGAGCTGGGGGCAGAGTGTGTGGGGCAGGTGGTACTCTGGGTGCATACTGAAACCACGGGGCATCTGGGGCACAGGAAGACCAAGAAGACCCAAGTCATAGAGTTACTACTTTTAATTAAGCTTCTGCCTCCTCAGCTGGAAGTTTTGACTCTCTCAGCCCTGGCCATCCACAGTGCCGTGTAGTTAAGCTGTTTTAACAGGCACGGCAATGGGCTGTGGGCAGAGTATGGACAGACACAGTGCCGCAGGTGAGAGATGTGGATTTCCAGCCAAGGAACGCTGCAAAATTACTATTACTCTGTTTTTCAGGTTTTGCTAAGCAGATCCTAAATGCTCAGGAAGCCTGGGTCAGCCTTAGACTGCTCAGTTACACAGCCCAGGTAACTTATGCCTTAATTTTCTATATCCGCAAAAATAGAAATATTGATCCTAGTCTCCTTTGTAAATTGCTTTAAGAGATCATAAAGAAAACTACATAAAATTCAAGGGCAAGAAAACAGCTAATACCAGTTAGAGCTAGGTCAAATAAAAACTTACAAAAAAAACCTGAAAAACATTGGTGAGCTACTACCTTGTGAGAGCACTGCCAAGAGTCTTCAGCTTCACTATCTTTTCGATGTCAGCATTGGGACACCTTAGATAATAGCACAACTTCTGTAGCTATTTGATTTAGGAAACCATAAACTAATGTTATTTGAATTTCTTTACAAGTGGAAGAAGTTGGACTTAAAATTGAGCTTCTTACTAGATCTATCATTTCTAATTTCACAGCAAGACGATTGGGACCACTTAAAGAAGCAAAGTCACGGAAAAACCTCATTTTTTTCAGTCTAGAAGGGGAGCCCTCACTCATCTGGGTGCCATTAGGCAGAAGACAGGCTGTAATGATAAACAGTCCTGTTAAAATTTTATGTTTTGAAGAAGGAGTATCACACATTATTTCATCGGCAAGTCACAACAAGCCAGCGGGTTTCAAAAGAAAAATTATTATATCTGATTGGAAACAAATTAGCTGAACTTTTCAAAGCTTATATCTTTCAAGATGGATTCATAACTATAAAACAAAAAAGGCAAAACTAGACTTAGTAGAATGAATTACTTTTAACTTCTGAAAAACTCAACAAGTTTTATTTTATAGCTGACAGCAACTATTGGTTTCCAAGCACACGTCATAGACAGTGTTGTTGGAGAAGTCACAAACCATATGAAGAGTCATAGCTGATGCCTGTACAGTTTGGTTACATTATTCAGGGAACATGAAGGTGTAACGGATATGTTAGTGTTTCAGGAGGCTGTTTTTCCATCAAGATTATCTGTCCAGTGAAATTCCAATTGGGAGAATTTGTTTGCTTGCACCAAACTCCTAATGTGTGACTAGTTTTCAACTAGGTACCATTATCCACAACTAGGAGCTGTTTCAGCATGGAGAGCAGCCAATCCACAGTCTGGGCTAAGGCTTGTAGAATGGAGCACCCATGAGATGTGGGCAAGCAGAGCCATTGGCACTGTGGTGGTCACTGCACTGGCCAACTGTCCTGGCCAGAGGACTATTCTCCATTTGGGGTCTGCAGGGCTCCCTTCTCACAGCCTCCTTCTTACTGTAGAGAGGGCATGGATGAAGATGTTTGCTTGTACTCTGTACTTACACTGCCTTTTGCACAGCCCCTTTTTCATAGCCTACATTAATGCCAGTCTGTTATCCAGCTGCTGACCTTTTTGCCAGCTTTGCTATACACATACATAAGCTGTAACAATTTATCTGGGAGAGGAAATTCCAAGTTTGCTAGGGTGAAAAGAAGCATTTATGAGGGCTAAAGAGAAGGTGAGGGGGGAGTTGGGTTTTTTTCTTGCGTAGCTTATACTTGCAACCTACTGAAAATACACCAATTTGGAGAATGTACTAAGTCTAAAATGGAGTGGCTACAAAGTAAATCTTCCCCTTCATTACTCTTCAAGCATTCATCGTGCTTATGAAATCGCAGCAAAAACGTCTATGACAAGAAGGAATATGACAGATTGCTTCTGCAGTTCACCAAATTTCAAGTCATGCTGTGAAATGATGCTTCTGCATTTTAAACCTATGTCAGACTTGGGCAGATTTCTTGTGGCTGAGTTGTGGTTCTTGAAACATGACAGTGTTGCAGAACTGTTCTTCTGTGTGACAGAATATGAGAGAGTTTGCAATTCTTGTTTTGATCTTTCTAATCCTAGTTTTTTGTATTATTTTTCGTCTCACTGTTAAGCATTCCTTTCACCTCTTTCCTTATTCTCTTAGTTTTATTTAGCCTTGATCTAAAATCAAAATAATAATAATACATAGATAATAATAGTGTTCACACAGCAATGAAATTCAACTAATTACAGCCATTTTTCAGTCCCTGTATTTTCAGCAGCCTCTTAAGTTACACTTCATTGCTATCTATTAGAGAAAGTGTTTCCCACTGTTGACGGACATAATTACATTCAATTTCAGTAAAGGTCACCATAAATATGTTCCTTTCAAAAAAAAATCCAAAGCAAGTCACCAAGTTTGAACATTCAAAAACAAGCAAGTAAACCAATCCATAATAATGAATTAAATAATACTAGAAGAATGAGGAAGAAAGTATAATGTCTAGCCCACTTAACAAGACTTTCCTTAGAGGCAATAGAGAGAAATACACACCCTCTGTGGGCAATTCATGCCATCCCTAAGAGTCTAAGGTAAACGGGTTTCAGGCATCATTTTATTGAATTTAGAGAGCAGAAATGCATACCTTAGACCAGATGCCTGACTTTCAGATGATGACAGTTAGGTGTCCAACCTTATCAGCCATCATAACAACTAATTACGTTCACGGGAAACACTTCAAAACAGTCAGCCACTGACTGGTTATGGCAGTGGTGCTGAAGACATGCAGATATTGGCAAAGAGTTTCTCATGCCTACTACATGCAACTGTTTGATCCTATCCAGGATGTCAATCTATCTGTATTGATGAGCTCTTCACATCTTTCGGTGTCTTATTTTCAGCTCCTACAGGGACGTTATTGGAGAAAAATCTCTCTTGTCCTGCTGCATTGGGAAATCAGTCCTAAAACGCTGACTGAAAATCATAGACTCATAGAATCATAAAATCTTTTGGGATGTAAGGGACCTTAAAGATCATCTAGTTCCAACCCCCCTGCCATAAGCAGGGACATCTTCCACTAGACCAGGTTGCTCAAAGCCCCATCCAGCCTGGCCTTAAACATCCAGGGAGGGGGCAGCCACAGCTTCTCTGGGCAACCTGTTCCAGTGCCTCACCACCCCCACAGTAAAGAATTTCTTCCTAGTATGTAACCCAAATCTATCCTCTTTCAGTTTGAAATCATTACTAGTCCTATCACTACAAAATGACAATATAAATACTTAAAGAGGTATTAAATGTTTTCTAATAAACTTTGTCAATCATACAATCAATGATTGTTTGGAACAAGAAGAGAAAAACGCCTTTGTGGTAGCAGTAGCAGCTTTGCTGTCAAGCACTGAAGTGCAGCTTGGAGCAGTGAAATTGCTCAGCACAAGTTCAGATGCTAAAATTTCCACTGCTTCCTTTATCAGCATTCAGAGATGCAGACTTGTTTACCACCATGTAGTTATGATAGTACAGTGCATAGCATTAAACAGGAATCTTATTAGCTAGAGGACCATATATAACCACACTATTCTCAGAAATGAGCTGCCTTCTGAATATTGTTTTCTATACCCTTAAGCAAGCTAGTGATGAGCAGGTCAGCGCCAGGATAAACAAACTTCATGCAAATTCTGGTACTGTGTTCTTTCTGTGCATGCTTTCGTGCTTCTCTTTGGGTTTATGACCACATTAACACAGCAAAGGGAAGTGCAGCTTTCTGACACATGCACCCTGCAGCTGCTGGTTCCTGTCCCTCTGATGGCACTTATTGTTCCTGCAGCGCAGTCTGTGGCCATGTGAGCACTTGTCCATCATTTCTGTGCAAAGTCTAGTGGCCTGAGCTGTCCTTTGGGGTGTTTGACTTTGCTAAAGGAGTGATCATATATTTTTTCTACTGCCTACTGTCCTGATGGAATAAAACATATGACAGAGAGGAGTGATAACATCTTAAATCGTTGTTGTTTATTGCTATGTGAAGGTATGTCTGAGCCCCGGGGTTAACTCAGCCAGATATTCAAAATTCATTGATGAGAATCCCAACCATTTTAAGGATGACTTAAAAATGAGGACATAAAAATTATAAACGCATTATTTTCTAATGATTCCCTAGCTATTTAAGCATTCATGGATTTTCCAGGTTTTCTTTGCAACTAGGAAGGCTAAACAATAAAATGGAGGCTGTGGTTATTTGCATGATTTCAGAAGCAGGAGTTACCAGAAAACACCCCAAATATTAAGATGTAATATTATGCTACAACAAAGAGAGAAGGTCTGTCTATTTGCCTATATGTTTAGGTTGATGAATAGTAATTGATGACATGTCAGAGGGTTTAATGTTGTGAGCTGGAGTGTGTTTCCTTACTTTTTTAAGCAAGTATTTTAAGTTTCAATTCCTGAAATATAGTGTTTTCTCCCATATTTTATATGCCAACCAGAAACACTCAGCAGGGTTGTATGTATTTTCCTGAAGTTCATTAAATTCCAGGGTGACCTACAAATATTTAACTGTTCGTTACCTGGTCTTTTATTGAAGATGCTTCTGAAATGCTTTGATGAAATTTCTTTTTTCTTCAAGGACATCTAAAATCTTGAGATTGTGAAAGAACATTTCTAGGTAAGTCCTTCTTTCTCTAAAAGTGATTTGAGCAGTTTGTCTCATGTTGTGTATTTGTTCAAAGTGCAAGAGTATCATTGCCCTAGGGTTCAGCTTCTATCTTCTTTCCTTCTTCTGGAACCAAAGTGTCCAACCAGAGTGCCCTCCACCAAGTTAGCTATCTTCACTGACATCACCAAAATGATTCTAACTACACAAGATGTTTCTGATATGCCTCATCTGTCAGAAAAAAGCTGACAACCACACCAGTATTCTCTAGAGGAACAGCTCCAAAACCCATCATTGAATCTGATTTTAACTCTAGTATACATATTCATTAAGTGTTGATCCATGAAACTTAAGTTACTGCTTTTCCTATGTTCATAATCAAAGACTCTTTCTTATAAATATTAATTCCTTTCTTACTTCTTTAACTCAAAACACTTCTGTACTGGCAGTACAACCACATAAGAGAAGATTGTCATTGCAATGTTGTACAAGTGCATCTTGATAGGGTAGGTCTTGGGAGTGGTGTAAAAACCCAGACTTCAGGCGCACATTTTTTAAATGCAGGGCTAACCCAAATCATTTAAATAGGATTTTTTTTTTTTTTTTCTGAGTGACGTATGGACTGGTGAAACTAAGAAAAAGTGAGGGGTTTTTTCCTCATTCTGAAGCACCTCAAATTCACATAGTGCTCCAGGTTTATCAGTGTTCAAGCAGAGGAGTAGACAGCATTTAATAGGCTAATGCAGATGTTATATTAATACTAATATTAACATAATAAAACAAAATGTAAAGGGTTAATCTCCACCATTCATCCATTTGATGAAAATAATAAGCTAAAATGCCCTTCTTGATGGTGACTGAAAGCCAATATTATTAACACAAGGCTGATGTCTGGTGTTCACATGCAGCAATTAAGTTCACTTAATTGCAACTACTTTGAAAGGATTTTTCAATTTTAGTCTATATTTTTTGATCTCTTCAGGTCATGCATCATCATTTTATGTTACGGCACTATAATTTTTCCACAATTTTCTTTTCACCCTTGGCTCATTTGTATGACAAGCTGGAAATGCACATTCCCCAATGAGTGACAGAAGTTGTGTTAACCAACGAAACAAAATTGACTACAGGCCGCCCTTGCAGAATGGAACAGATTAATACTCCTGCATTTTTTGAGGAGTAAAACACTTTCTAGTGTTGAAACAAATGGCAGAAGCAGCCCTTATTTGATTAAAGTAAAGCTGCAGGCTGTAGGGCTTCTAAATGCAAATGCTTATTTTGGATCCTAGAAGATGATTCTAATTGAGGAAGGAGTAACTTAATCACATCACCACTTTTTTTTTCTCTTGAGCAAACTGTATTTTCTGGTCTCTTTCTGAGGATTGAACCCTAGGCTGTACGAGGGTGGTATAGCCCTCATCTCAGAAACAGGATCAGAGAGAGCTCTCCATACAGATTCACAATTATCCACAACTGCAGGGGGGAAGCAAAACCTAGAGAATCACCAATATAGCATTTGCTAAACAATGACACACTGTTGGGAAGACTTACCTACAGAGCAAAAAAGCCATGGACAAAAAAAAAGGAAAAAGAAAACAAAAAGAAAGCTCAAAATTATATGGAACTGTGGTAACATTTCTGTGGCGTTTGATGAGAGTAGACGGGTTTTCCCAGAGACACACATGGAGGACTGCAGTCTTGAAGGTGAAAGAATAGTTGTTTCAAAATACATAAAATCAAAATGACTGAGATAATTAAGAGAAAAAAAGTCTACACAGGCAAAATGTAAGATAGTGTCAGGAAAAAATTAGCTTTCTACTGAAATCTAGTGCTCATACGTTAGAGTCTGTTTTCAAAACCGAAAAGAAAGTTTCTTCTTAATACTACCAAACAAGTGGCACCCTTATGCCTGATGGCTCAGAGGTTCTCAATTTCAGATTTTTATTTTACCACAAAATTGAAGAAAATACATTAAGAATATGTCATTTTATTTTATTGCTTTTCACAATTGTCCACTCTTGTGCAATTTCTATTCCTCTGTAAAAGGAAGTCAAAATGGCCTGAAAAGTGTGTAGAATTCTTTGTCAACATAATATCAATAATAATAATTAATCTTATTAATACTGATACAGGAGTGATTGATTCTGCAGTCTCTGTAGAACATCATTTGTAGAAACTGACGGGTAATAAAGATGATGTGTAGCAGATGAAACATTTCTGTACATTAATTAATGAATCACATGCTGCAGTGCAGCTATACGCATGCTGATATGTGTCAGACCTTTGATATTTTGTCATTGTGCCCTGTTCCTATACAGAATTGATTCTTCTGTGGAATTTAATGTTGCATGTCAGCTAATAAAACACTATTATATGGTTTCACTTATTTGTATCAAATGTGTTGCTGTAATTAAAATGCGACCTCCATGGAAGATCTTTTGCAGAGTGAATTTTAATGTCAGCTAGAATGTCAATGCCCAAGTCAGAAAGAATCTCAAATAAAATATAAAAATATATTTATATTTATTCCATGACTATTCTCTGCACCAAAATCTGTGGTGTTTGATAATGTGTTGTGATTTTTCTTCATTCACTTAATTAACAGGATAATTAGAATAGGTTGTTTGTTATCAAACCTTCTCAGGGCCAGCTAGCTTCCTTCCAGGAGGCTACTGATTTCTGCTACCTGCAAATATGTTTAGACTTGCCAGAAAAAGAAGTTGCATTAGCAGAGAATTCCCTGATTATTCAGTACAGGTGATGTGGCAGGAGAAGGCAGTAAGTAGGCTTGAAATGTTGTCCTACTGCTTGAGTACCTGCATAGTTCAACAGCTTTTGAATTCTGAACCCTTTGATGTCCTAAAACCTTTGTGTTGGACAATGTTGACAGACTTTTGCCCCTGGTTTGTATTTTGAAGTCAGCTACAGGAATTCTTGGAACTTCGCAAATGATACACAGAGCAGGAAAATAGACCCACAGGTCCATGATCATTTAAATAAGCAGTAAAAATGAATATGTAATTTCCAGATTTTTTTTTTTTTCTGATTTGTGTTTGTTTCGCCCCATTTGAAGCAAGAATATTCGGTCTATGTAATGGGGGATAACTGTGTTCAGCTAGCCCACAAATGCATGTCTGGTCTGGTGTTTGGAGAGGGGCAATGGTGTTGGCTGGAGAACCTCCAGAATGGTCTGCACGGTTTTCTTGGCCAAAACTTTTTAACTAAAGAGCAGCCTCCCAAATTCCATACTGCTGATTCAGACACAGTAGGTGCTTTAATTAGAGGAAGGTTATACTTACTGTAACCATCAGTGTTGTCAGACTCTAACTATGCTGAGGATAAATGATTCAAAAAAGAAAACATTTCTCATGGTAAAATAAGGCAATTCAACCAGAACATTGACAGTTTTCATTACTGTTCAACAATCTACCTGGTGGCAATATGGAATCATATAATTAAATTAGATTTGGCACGTATTTTTTGATGTTTTGCAACATTGTCAGAAATACCTTTCCTTTCCAAAAAGAGAACCTTGCACAAAATTACATTGCCTCTTTACAGGCAGATCATATCAAGCATCACATTGCTTCAGGTAGTAACAGGAAGATGTGAACTCACTTTGTTTCCTTAACTATACTAGATGTAGGCACCCTAGAGTAAACAGGGAAAATCTTTCCTTTCAATGGAGAATGGAATGGAATTATTTTGATTTAATGCAGAAATGTCATTTATTTGCTGTGTCTGGGCTTTTTCCCTCTATAATGTTAGATATGTTGTCCTGAGTGTAATTAATTCTAACTGAAATAAAGTGCTTTGATTTATAATGCTGTTAAATGAACTTGCCACCTAACCAAGCTTTTAAATCCAAATAAAATAACCCATAAGTTTAATAATACTTGACATGAAAGGAGTTGGTATTGCTTATTAAAATTCTACTGCCAAAAGTCTTTGGTTGGTTAATTTTAAGAGGTTTAAGTAGATAAATTGCAATGCAAAAAAGGTGACGTCTAGATGAAGTTAATTTTATTAAAATCTTTGTGTTTAGTACTGTTACTGAAAGGAAGGAGGCAATCAAGTACTGCTGAAGTGTTTAAAGCAGGTTGTTGGTGCCTTTTACAAGCCCAAGCTGGAATGCCAAGGGAGAGGTAGTTAAATTTGTGTATGTTTCTAAATGCTTATGAATCTATTTGAATTGCAAGTTTCTTACTAAGACCCAATCAAAAAAAATCTGTCAGCTGATGCATGCAGTAATTATTTGCAGTACTAGAATAGAGTTAAAAGTGTGGGAAGAAGGCTGTTACGAAGGATTTATGACTTTTTTTTCTGTCTTCACCGAGTGAATTAAATCCAGCTTGTAGTGTCAATTTTCCTTACAGATGGATAGAACTGTAATGGAGGATTAATGAATGAATCATAGAATCATTCAGATTGGAAAAGACCTTTGAGATCATCAAGGCCAACAGTCAACCCTACTCTACCAAGTACATTCTTAAACAATATCTCCAAACACCACATCTAAATGACCTTTAAACACATTAAGGGATGGTTACTCAACCACCTCCCTGGGCAGCCTATTCCAATGTCTGACAACGCTTTCAGTAAAAAATTTTTCCCTAATGTCTAGCCTAAACCTACCCTGGTGCAGCTTGAGTCCGTTCCCTCTTGTTCTATCATTAATCACCTGTGAGAAGAGACCAGCTCCTACCTCTCTACAATGCCCTCTCAGTTAGTTGTAGAGAGCAATAAGGTCTCCCCTCAGCCTCCTTTTCTTAACACTAAACAGCCCCAGTTCCCTCAGCTGCTCTTCATAAGACTTATTCTCTAGGCCCTTCCCTAGTTTCGTTGCCCTTCTCTGCACTCTCTCCAGCATCTCGATGTCTTTCTTGTATTGAGGTGCCCAATACTGAACATAATACTCAAGGTGTGGCCTCACCAATGCTGAGTACAGGGGGACAATCACCTCCCTACTCCTGCTGGCCACACTATTCCTAATACAGGCCAGGATGCCATTGGTTTTTTTTGGCCAGCTGGGCACACTGCTGACTCATATTCAGATGCTTGTCAATCAGCACCCCCAGGTCCTTTTCTGCTGGGCGGCTTTCCAGCCACCCTTCCCCAAGCCTGTAGCATTGCATGGGGTGGTTGTGGCCCAAGTGCAGGGCCCGGAACTTTGCCTTGTTGAAGCTCATCCAGTTGCCCTCAGCCCATTGATCCAGACTGTCCTAGTCCCTCTGTAGACCCTCCCTACCCTCAAGCAGAGCAACACTCCCACCTAACTTGGTGTCGTCTGCAAAGGGTGCATTCTATCCCTTCATCAAGATAATTGATAAATATGTTAAACAGAAGTGATCCTAGTACTGACCCCTGAGGAACACCACTTGTGACTGGCCACCAGCTGGATTTAACTCCATAGGTCACCATTCTCTGGGCCCAGCTGTCCAGCCAGTGTTTTATCCAGCAGAACGTATGCACATCCAAGCCGTGAGCAGCCAGTTTCTTCACTAGAATTCCATGGGAAACAGTGTTGAAGGCTTCACAGAGGTCAAGGTAAACAATATCCACAGCCTTTCCCTCATCCATCAGGCAGCTCAAACTGTCACAGAAGGAGATCAGGTTCGTTAAACAGGACCTGTCTTTCATAAACCCATGCTGACTGGGCTTGATCAGCTGGTTGTTCTGTAAATGACTTGTAATGTCACTCAAGATGATCTGCTCCATGACCTTCCCTGGCACCAAGGTCAGACTGACAGGTCTGTAGTTTCCCAGATCCTCCTTTTGGCCTTTCTTGTAGATGGGTGTCACATTTGCTATTCTCCAGTCCATTGGGACCTCCCCAGTTAGTCAGGACTTCTGGATGGATGGATGACGGAAAGAGGCTTGGTGAGCACATCTGCCAACTCTTTCAGTACTCTTGGATGTAGCCTGTGTGGTCCCCTAGACTTGTGTGCATCTAAGTGGTGTAGTAGGTTATTGACCATTTCTTCTTTAATTGTGAAGGCCACATTCTGTGCTCCCTGCCCCCGCTCCCCCCCCCCCCCCCCCCCCCCCGTCTTCCAGCTTGAGGGGCTGGATGTCTAGGGAACAACTAGTTCTACTACTAAAGACTGAGGCAAAGTAGGCATTGAGCACCTCAGCCTTTTCCTCATCCTTTGTCACTGTGTTTCTCCCTCTATTTAGTAAAGGAGGAAGGTTCTCCCTATCCCTCCTTTTTTTGTTAATGTATTTATAGAAACATTTCTTATTGTCCCTAAAAGCTGTAGCTAGTTTAAGTTCTAATTGGCCTTTGGCTCTCCTAATTTTCTCCCTGCATATCCTCACTACTTCTTTATAGTCCTCATGAGAGACTTTCCCCCCTCTTCCAAAGGTCATAAACTCTCCTTTTGTTCCTGAGGTCATGCCAAAGGTCCCTGTTCAGCCAGGCCAGTCTTCTTCCCCACTGACTTGTTTTTTGGCAGATGGGGACAGCCTGCTCCTGCACCTTTAAGACTTCCTTCCTGAAGTATGTCCAGCCTTCCTAGACACCTTTACCCTTCAGGGATGCCTCCTAAGGGACTTTGTGAATCAGCCTCCTGAACAGGCCAAAGTCTGCCCTTCGCAAGTCCAAGATGGCAGTTTTACTGACCCCCCTCCTTACTTCCCCAAGGATTGAAAACTATCATTTCATGATCGCTATGCCCTAGACAGCCTTCAACCTTTACTTCCCCCACAAGATCTTCTCTGTTCACAAGAAGTAGGTCCAGGAGGGCACCTTTCCTGGTTGGCTCCCTTACCAGTTGTGTCAGGAAATTATCTTTTACACACTCCAGGAATCTCCGGGACTGTTCTCTCTCTGCCGCATTGTATTTCCAGCAGATATCTAGAAAATTAAAATTCCCCACAAGAACAAGGGGTAGTGATCGTGAAACTTCTTCCGACTGCTTATAAAATATTCCATCCACCTTTTCATCCTGGTTAGGTAGTCTGTAACAGATTCCCACCACGATATCAGCCTTGTTTGGCTTTCCTCTGATTCTTACCCATAATGACTCGACCCTATCATCACTAACATTAATTTGTGTGCATTCGTATGTCTCTCTAATATAGAGGGCCGCCCCATCACCTCTTCTTCCTCACCTATCCCTTCTGAAAAGTTGGTAACCATTGATCGCAGCACTCCAGTTGTAGGAGTCATCCCACCAACTTTTCATGATAGCAGCTATATCACAGTTTTCTTGCTGCAGAATGGTCTCCAACTCCTCCTGTTTATTGCTCAGGCTCAGTGCATTAGTATAGAAGCACTTCAGCTGAGAAAATGATCCTGCCATTGTTTTGAGAGAAGAAGCCCTAATTCCTACCTGACCATCCTCAGCTGCTTCCATGACTAGTAACTTACCAACAAGCCTAGTGGTTTTGCTGCTGCATGGGTCACCATCCCCCACTTCAACTGAGATGTCAAACTGAAAGAACACACCAGAGCATGCATTGACCCACGAGCACCAATATGCTGCATCCAGGCTCCTCTCTGGCAAGCCTGATTTCATTCCCATCCCCCTTCAAACGTAGTTTAAAGCTCTTCCTATAAGTTGTGTTAATTTTTTTGCCAGGATCCTTTTCCCCCTTTGAGACAAGTTAACCCCATCTATTGCTAGCAGACTAGGCATCTTATATACCAACTCACAGTCAAAGAACCCAAAGTTCTGCCTGTAACACCAGGCTCGAAGCCAAGAATTCATCTGATGGCTCTAAGGCAGAAGCTGTAATGTATACACTTAACCAAACTAGCAGCTGTTTGGTACAGGGTCCAGAGCAGGTAAAGGTCTGAGCCATAGCCAGGGCAAGAATTCTCTAGGAAACCCACAAAGGAGCAGAGTGACAGTGAACATTGAGGCATACGAGCTTGGAACAGCGATCATGCGATTAACACATGAATAGATGGTTGCTTTTCCAAGACTCATTTATCAAGGAACAAAGAAAGTTATGGGTACAAGTAGTCTCATGCATACCTTTCCCGTTGTATGCAATTTGACAATGAGCCAACCAGTCTATTCAATAAATATGACCGCCTAAGTAAACCTTCTCTGAGCTTGCACTGCTAAGTAGTGTGGTTGTATGATGGTGATCTCCCCTTGAGCTGGGATGCCTCTCAAGGTTGCTCCTCAAGGCAGAAAGTCCTCTTTCTGACAAATCTTTGGATAAGCCCAATTTGAATTCTCCCTAAATTGCAATTGGACTGCATACCAGGTGACTCTCCTCTTGAGCAGGGACGCCTCTCAAGCTTTGAGATTCCTTAGCTGAGAATAAGAGACCCTTACTTACACAAGGCTGAGAGACCCCTTACTCACAACAGATCCTCGGTAAGTGACTGATAGCATGCTAAATTAATACGGCTGAAACATTACTAATCCATGCAGTTAATCAATATTCATTATTACAAAATTTGCATATATACTCCTTTAGACATAAACCATTGACCAGGCCTGGGAATAAGTCTGGATCCAGCTGCATGTAGACTCCTCTCTGAGAAGGAGTTTAGAAAGCAATGGAGTCCATTCTGAACCTCATGACTCAATGGGAGGGTCTTCCTTACCCTTTGGTGTCTCTGGTCTCTGTGTAAACCATTCTAGCTCGATTCTACCTTGATTTTCCTTTCTAAGTTTCTTCTGTATAGTAAGTAATAGAGTGAACCTTGCTATCAAACTTAATAAAGTTCCACTTTTACAACATTGTATTAAAACACTTTTGCCAATACATTTGACAGTGATTCTTTAAGTGATCTAAATCACTCATCTGCGACAAATTGATGTAGTCAGCAGGATCCTAAATCAGGATTCATGACAAATCAGCATAGTCAGCAGGATCCTAAATCAGGATTCGTGACACCAGCAGGCAGGGGCAATGTAAATGAAGGGATGAGAAGGAAAATTCAAATTTGCAAGGCAGATCAATACAGCGCTGCATGAATCTTCTACACTGTTGTTCCTTCTCCTGGAAATTAAGGTCACCGTCTAACAAGCTGCAATACTAATTGTTCTGGAGAACTGCAGAGTGAAGCTGCTTGTTTCCAGCCATATTTTCTAACTCTGAATGAAGTGCTTTCTTCTCCCAGGAGTAGAAAATATCAGAACAGATTAAAAGTTTCTTTTGATGTGTCTGTGCTTCTACAAGCAACCTGGAAAATTATGTATAGTTTTTTTTGAGACCTTGAGCTGAGGTAACAGCACCAGGGAGCTGGTATACCAGAGCCCAGACTGGTATGCTGGAACTTCTTCCATAATGTAACCACTTGCCTTTGTATTTCAAACTCTCCATAATATTTAATATCCTTGCCAGAATGATTGACACTTTCAGATGGTCATACCTGCCTCCCTTAGCTCCCTCCCTCTGTCTTTCCATGGAAATCTGGAGGCTTTTCAGTCAGACAATTTTATTTTATTTTTTTTTTTTAATAAAATGTTAAGGAAAAGGGTATTTTTAATTCTTCCCAAAATTACAGTGGTGGTCTTATGAAATAGATGGGATTTGGATGAAGAAATTTAGTTGTCAGTTGTTTGTCATTCCAGGGTTGTTTAACTGTTGGATTAAGTTTTTGCAACAAAAGGTGTGTGCAGGTGGAGGGAGGGGGCAGATATGTTGTGCTGAAGTCCTGTGGAGATTATGTGCAGAAGGTAAAAAATCAGGATGTAATTAGCAGTGCTGGATGGAAAATGACTCCTTTTTGATAAAATGAAGTGATCAATGCTTTGAATTCTTTTTACCTTACATTTTCATAGAATCACAGAGTAGTTGAGGTTGGAAAGGACTTCTGGAGGTTGTCTTGTCCAACCCCCTGCTCAAGGAAGGCCTCCTAGAGCTGGTTGCCCAGGACCATCTCCAGATGTCTTTTGAATATCTCCAAGGACTGAGACTCCACGATCTCTGGGCAACCTGTGCCAGTGTTCACAGCAAAAAAATGTCTTCTGATGTGCAGGAGGAACCTCCTGTGTTTCAGTTTGTGCCTGTGGCCTCTTGTCCTGTCACTGGGCACCACTGAAAAGAGCCTGACTCTATCTTGTTTACACCCTCCCTTCGGGTATTTATGTATGAAGATAAGTTGCCCCCTGAGCCTTCTCTTTTCCGGGCTGAACAGTCCAGCTCTCTCAGTTCTTCCTCATAGGAGAGATGCTTCACAGAATCACAGAATCAAAGAATGGTAGGGCTTGGAAGGGACCTCTGGAGATCATCTAGTCCAACCCCCCTGCTAGAGCGGGTTCACCTAGAGCAGGCTGCACAGGACTGCATCCAGGCAGGTTCCTTAATTGTCTTTGTGGCCCTTTGTTGGACAATCTCCAGTAGCTCCATTTCTCTTGTGTACTGAGGAGCCCAGAACTGGACCCAACACTCCAGGTTTGGCCTCACCAGTGTTGAATAGAGGGGAACAACCACCTCGCTCAACCTGCTGGTAGCACTCCTCCTAATGAAGCCTGGGATACTATTAACCACCTTTGCAGGAAGAGCATGTTGCTGGCTCACATTCAACATGGTGTCCACCATGACTCCCAGGTCCTTTTCTGCAAAGCTGCTTTCCAGCTGGGTGGAAAGAAAGAAGAACATTTTACGGCAATCCAAATACTTCCTTAACAAAAAAGACTTGGCTGGCTTATATTCTTCCAGGGGAAAATGCTAACAGCCTCACCATGTGAGTGCCCACCTTGAAACAAAACCTTGCAGTTGTCTGTGACGGCAGGGCAGAATGCCATGGAAAGCCCTTTCAAGTCTCTGTCCAATACATTTGCACCAAAACAACATCAATAACAAAAGCTTTCCCTGCTGATTAATTGTTGCAGCTTTTTTCTACTGATTGAGAGTTTCTCCTGTCCTCTTTCTTTGATCAGTCACAGCCCTGAGATCAGGCTGAACACAGGTTTGCTTTTGCTTCTAGCTCATGACTGCTTTAACAATGATCTCCTTTCCTAGTACAACCCCTGTGCTCTTTCACTTACCCACATACTTTCTTTTTTACTATGCCTCATGGCCACACTCTGTATAAGTCATAGAAAAGAATGCTATTTTGCTTTAGATTCCTTTAATGATAGAAATATCAGCCCCCTTTGAACGCTGTTGGTACCATGGACATCTATTTGTCATAATGACAACCTGTTTGTATCAGTCAGAAAAGGAAAAGAAATAAAGGTTTTGTTGCAGTTGTTACTCAACTGACACCCAGCACTCAGAACCTCTTCCTGATGGTATCTTCTCTTACCAGTCCTTCAGAGTATAGGATTTCTTCTTTATGCCTTCTGTGTCATGTTGTTGCACCTAACAAACTGTACCAAGGCCCACATATTTAAAGATGTTTAAGTGCTTGACTTAAGTTTCCAGGTTCTGTCTCTAAATTCTTACATGACACCTTTAATCCCTGTACTACAAAACTCTTTTCAAAGGGAGGCAAGCACTGCTGCTCAACCTGGTGCCCCATTTTTGGGCAACTCTGCCTCCCTGATCACTTACTATTGAACTACAGCAATCAGAGGGTTTACATACATCAAATAAAAATCCTTACATGAGAATGAGAAAGCCATTTAGCGAGAACAAAAAAAAATAAAGGAAACCTGAAGGATTTAAGAAAGAACACTTAACAACATGCAGGTGTAGTGGGGTTTGCATGGCAAGATTTTGGTAAGGGCGGTGTGTGTGTGTGTGTGTGTGTGTGTGTGTTACAGGGGTGGCTTCTGTGAGAAGCTGCTGGAAGTTTCCCCTATGTCCAATACAGCCAATGCCAGCCGGATTTAAGACAGACCAACCGCTGGCCAAGGCTGAGACAATCAGTGACGGTGGTTGCGCTTCTGTGATAGCGTGTTTAAGAAAGGGAAAAAGTTACTGCGCAGCAGTAATTGCAGTGAGAGAGAGGAGTGAGAATACGTGAGAGAAACACTTCTGCAGACACCAGGGTCAGTGAAGAATGGGGGGAGGAGGGGCTCCAGGCAGCGATTCCCCTGCAACCTGTGGTGAAGACCATGGTGAGGCAGGCTGTCCCCCTGCAGCCCATGGGTGGTGGAGCAGATACCTGCCTAACCCCATGGAGGACCCCACACCAGAGTAGGTGGATTACTGAAGGAGGCTGTGAACCCATGGGAAACCTGCACCGGAGCAGGCTCCTGGCAGGACCTGTGGAGAGAGAGAAGCCCCCACTTGCTGCTAGTGACCCCATGGCAGGGGGGCTCACGCTGGAGCAGTCGGTTGCTGAAGGACTGCACCCCGTGAAGGAGACCCACGCTGGAGCAGTTCATACAGAAGAACTGTAGCCCGTGGGAAGAACTCATGCTGGAAAAGTCATGGAGGGCTGTCTCCTGTGAGAGGGACCCCACATTGCAGCAGGGGAAGCGTGTGAGGAGTCCTCCCCCCGAGGAGGAAGGAGTGGCAGAAACAACAGTGGGATGAACTGACCCCAACCCCCATTCCCTGAGCCCATGTGCCGCCCAGGGAGAGGAGGGAGAGAAATCAGGAATAAAGATAAGCCCAGGAAAGAAGGGAGGGGTGGGGAGAAGGTGTTTTAAGATTCGGTTTTATTTCTCATTACTCCTCTCTGAGGTGATTGGTAGTTGCATTTTTTCCCAAAGTCAAGTCTGTTTTGCCCGTGACAGTAATTGCTGAGTGATCTCCCTGTCCTTATCTCAACCCACAAGCCTGTTGTTATATTTTTTCTCCCCTGTCCAGTTGAGGAGGGGGAGTGATAGAGCCACTTTGGTGGGCACCTGGTATTCAGCCAAGGTCAAACCACCACAGCAGGTCCAAAGGAAAAATACTGGATCCTATGCCTCATCTTCTAAGAATTATTACTTTATTTGGATTTGGAAGAACTCTTTGAAAAATAGCTTTTATCTGCTTGAGTAAGTCATTCAAACATGCATGTAAGTCCTTTTGTTCAAGCACCAGGCTCATCCACAAAATGCTCCCCCCAAACACACCTCTCTTGGAGGCAAAATTCACGTGTATCTTGCCTCGCCCCCAAACAAATGCTTTTGCATGAGTCATAGACTGTGGAACTATTAACCCTAATTGAAATGCACATCTAAACTGACACTTAACCCTGATTTTTTTTTTAAGCAGCACATGAGGCTGTGGGTGATACTGTCTTATTTGGATAGCACCTTGCAGCCTGGAGGCTTTAAAAATGTTTTATTTACATAATGTCTCATTTATTTTGTAAGAATTACACATTCCCCATCACTGCTATGATCTTCTTTGGCACAGAAATATCCAGCAGCTGTTTATCAGCCTACAGAAATGCTGTGTAATAAGAAATAAAAAGAGATTGTGCTTCTCACTGAAACCATGGAATGAATTGAGAAGGAGCACCAATAGGAAAAAAAAAAAAAAAGAAAAAAAAGCAGTCCCTGGGCTTCTACCCTGCATTTGTAGAGTCCTGCGGGTCACCAGTAGACACAGAATCAGACAGGGAAAAAGTGGTCACTAAGTTTCCACCCGTGGTTTGCACAGTCCCGCTGGTCACCAGCAGGCACAGTGCACTAAGGCACAGGAACCACCCTGGGCAATCTCTGTGGGGAACAGTATTTTACATAACCTGCAAAAATAAATGCATAAGCCAAGATTTTGAGAAGTGACACATTCTTTGGCTGCTGAATAGAAGGTATTTTTAAAGGGGGTAGGGCCTGTGGGGTTTTTTTGAAAGCAGATACCTATGAGGGAACACTTCACCACCCTGAGCAGCTAGTGAGAACCACAGGAGACCGCAGAGAATAAATTGCAGAAGATAAATTGCACAAACCTTTAGAAGTTACACACCTGACAAAGTGGTTTTCAGTTTGTATTGTTTAAAATAGTCTGATCAATATTCTTGTTTGATTAGGACAAGAACACAGGAGAAACATCAAAACTTTATTAGTTGGGGCCACTAGGTGGGCAAAGCTTATTGTGGTTTAAATGTGCTTGATTACCTCAGATGTATAGCGGGAGAGATATTTATAGAATAGAGAAAATGCTGCTAGTATCTTACTGGTGGGAGAATATTTAAGTGTAGAGAAATGCAATACAATTTGAGTTGTCAAAATTATAGCTCTTGCTAATTATAAGAGACAGAAGTTACAAAATATATTATTAGACGTGATGGGTATAACTTTACTAAAAAATAATACATTTTTCAAGATACAATGTAAGTAAACACCTTGAAAGCCAATTCATGTGAACTTGCCTTGAAATAAATAAAAGAATGAAAGTTAACTAAGCAGCTGTTGGGATGACAGGCTTTGTGAATTTATCTCTTCAGAAAGAATGGAGCATTTGGAAACAAGTACATTGCCATTTATCATTATCAACTGTAATTGAAATTGGGGCAACTCAACACTTTGCTCTGAAACTGAGAAAGCTGTGTCATCAGGTATTGGCCTAACATAACAGAGGGCCTTAATGTTCACTGACAAGAAAACTTTGGAGTATTTAATGTTGTTTCCCATCAAAACTCTAGGTTATTAAATATGACAGTAGAATACATATATAGGGGGAGAAAGAGCCTCAGCCACAGATTTTACATCTTTTTAAGTAATGCATCCCTTGCAAAGGTCTTCCAGGTGCTCTTGTTGTCACTCATACACGTCAGTAGTTTTATTTAGGGATTGTATATCATTCCAGCATCAGTCAAGCATATTGAACTGACTGCAAGAGAATGATAGAACATCTAAATTCTAGGCTGCCAGATAAATTTAACTGTTATATATAAAGACTAGTGATTAAAGAAACACAGAGCTACAATTTGTAAATTATTCAGATTCTTCAGGATGAGGTTTTGTGTTCAGCACAAAACCTCAGCTTTGAAGAAGGGTGGCTGTTCTCATCTGTATTTCTTGCCTTATAGCAGGGACTTGCAGGAAGGCAGGATGGTTTGCTGTGAGTCTATAGCCTGCAGACTACAGGCTATCTAGCTGGCTTTCCTTTTGTAATTTTTTTCTATTAAATACTTTTCTTCTTTGCCTGTCAGACTCTTCTGTAAATAACAGCATTCAGGTACAACTAGAAAGACTGATATAGAAAGAGATCTGTGCTTTAATTTCAGCCTATGGTCTTGAAGGTTAAGGATGAGATATCTGAAGAAGAGGTGTTTAGTCATGTCAGTCACTAAGATTCCTTCTACAGACAAGGGAAAGAGTTCATACTTCAGGAGGGTGATGCCTTCCACATAAAGACAAGGGTTTAAAGTTGGTAGGTTGAATTGCCCTTCAAGGTGCCTGACTCTCCTCCATCAACTGTAGAGGAGATCAGATGATAAGCTTCCATTATGTGTCTGAGTTTTGATGGCTAAAAATAAGATAATTCCCCAGCAGAGACGAGACAAGTCCCACATTTGGAGGCCAGAACTGCTCTTCATATGTTCTCTCGTGGTGACAGGGAGAGCCTGGAAAAGCAGCTGTGATGAGGGAGGGAGCTCTTCTCAACCAATACTGAAAAAAAGGTGTAACCTCTGTGGTTTCTTCATCTCAAGAAACGGGAAGCTCCAAACGGTGGGCTGTACCATCCTGAAACACTTCAGACAGATGGGGTAGATTGTCCTCTGAAGATGTTATCCTCATCATAGAAGAAAACTTGTTTATAAAAATTTTGAAACGGTGAAAATTAAATTAGTTGAATGTCACCAATATGACAGCTGAGACTGAAATGAGGCATTGTATTTGGTGTAGGTGTCAAAGTACTGGCATCAGGGGGGCTGCAGGGCCGGCCTCTGTGAGAAGAGACCTGGGGATACCATGTGCCAGACACATGGTTCCAGCTGGCTCCAATGGACCCGCTGGCAGGACATGGCTGAGCCCATCAGCCAACCTAGTGGTGCTTCTGGGAAAACACATTTAAGAAAGGGCAGAATGCCACAGAAAGGGGAGGAAGGAACAAAAATAGTGAGAAAAAGCAGAGGAAACACCAAAGTTCATAGGAGCAGGGGGAGGAGGAAGTACACCTGGTGCCAGAGCATATATCCTTTGCAGCCCAAATCCGCACTGGAGCAGAGGAAAAGTATGAGAAGGAAGGAGCAGCAGAGAGAAACTGCTGTGTTCTAACCAAAATATTCCAGCCCCGTGCTGCTTACAGCATGGGAGAGGAGAGTGAAGTGAACCTAAGTCTGAAAAAGGGGGAAGGAGAGGTGTTAATGTTTTTCTTTTCGTTTCCCATTACCTGAACTAGTAATTGCATTTTTATTTTTGCTGGGAACAAATTAAGATAATTCTCTTCAAGTTGGGTCTGTTTTGACAGTAATTGGTAAGTGAACTCCCTGTCTTTATCTCGACCAATGAGATTTCTTGCTCCTGTTCTTCCTATTTACTCCTCTACCTCACTAAGGGGATGGAGTGAGAGAGTGCCTGGGTGGGTGTTCAGGTGTTAGCCAAGGCTAACTCACCATTTGTTATTCATTCGCCCTTTGTTATTATAAATTATCTTCATATGCCTTTTCTAGGAAAAAGAGATCCTGAGTGAACACAGTTGCTTTGGAAAGCACAGCAAAATTCCATGTGTGGTACCTGATACATGGGTAATAGAGTTAATGGGAAAATTCAGATAATGACTCAATATTTCCTTCTTCCAGATAATTCAGGAGGGAAGATTAGAATAGTCTATCAGAAGGTGAGATGGCTTTAGCAATATCAAAATTTTTCCAGATATGTGTGCGGAATATGTGCAAACCTATGCTAATGTATGCACAAACCCAACTGGCTGTCAGATTTGCATTGTAAGCTGAATAATTGAATTGGGAATGTCTTTTCCATTCAAAATTATAATTTTCTGAATGTTTCACTTGTGCTGCAGTAGGAGAAGAGCAACAACCATTCCAAAATCTGTATTAAATTAGCTGGATTGTTCGGTTTTGATTTGGGGAAAGAAAACATTTAATTTCAAATTTCACCTTTTCATGAAAGTATGATTACATTTATTTTTACTTTAAAATGGCTTTTCAATATTGTTTTTCAAAAATATTAAAACTGGGCTTTTCTATATCACAGCATTTTTTTCCTAAATGAAAGGCTGTCAATACTGACACATATTAAAAACATCTCATTGTAAGTGTGAATGCTACTTATCCAGGAAAAAACTTCTGACTAAAATATTCTGACTGGCAGACCGTTTATCTCAGGGCATCCTTTTCTTTAACTCCTCTTTGCCATTGATGATGGAGCAGGTTTTCTGTTCAGAAACAGATGCAGTAGCCTTCTGGGTTGATGTCACAGCAGTCACCTTCTCTGTAGTCACTATGGTTACATGGCAAAAGCACCGTTCATCCTTCGTGCTCACTATTCAGCTCTCCCTATTCCACTTTCAACCAAGACTACTGCCATACTGGCAGGGCTGCATTGCCTGTGAGCTTCCTCATCCTTTTCTCACTGGGAATGGGCAAACCCCCTCTCTCAGCCTTTCTCTTAATCCTGGTATGTGGTTTTGAGAACAGCAATGTCTCACAGATAATGTTTAGCAATAGCTGTCAGGTGTAAAGGATGTATTTACTGTATGGGACTGCAGCTTAATAATGGTGTCTTGAAAACAGTAGCTGAGATCATAATTTTCAAAGCATGGGATTCATTAGGCTAGGTATAGTTGTAGCTGGATACTCCTAGGAGCATAAAGCAATTCTACAGCCATTAAGGTAGAGTAAAATGGACAAAACCATCTGAATAGGATACACAAGATGATTGCATAAGACCCAGCTCAATAATTTACTTCAAAGGTAAATCAAACTGAAATCAGGCTTCTAAAACAAGCTTTTTGGTGGCTCTTTTACATTTCTGCCATGGCTTTTCATTCCTTGTTTTGGGCCAGGACCAACAGAGTTATTCTGAAGTGCCTCAGCAAGCATATGGTGCGTGTGCTGTTTCCATCATTAACTACCCAGGCGGCAGGGAACGGAGCGCCTGCTTGAAAACATTACGGGAATGGGATTTCTGATTCTTGAAGTGCAGTTTATGACTCAGACTGTGGATATGCCTCCTTGCCAGTTAATATCTGGACAGAGCCAGAAATTGAATATTATAAGGCTGAAGTATCATTTTGATACACATTACCCACTGATTTTCTTCACGACTAGTTATATTTTTGCTTGTTAGAGATACCTATTGACAAAAACAAGCATTCACACTAGGCTCTCCCAACTGCAGATTAAAGTGCTGCTGTCATTACAGAGCTGACACATTGTATACACCCTGCCAACTTGTTGACAAAGAGGGAAACATGTAATTTAATACAGCTGTTTTACTGCAAAAAGTATCAACAACACTTCAGCCTTTTTATTTCAGTCCTGTCAATCAAAAATATCCACTGCACCAGATAAGTTAACATGCCCTGAAAGAATGCCTGTTTTTGACAGCATGGTGTGACTTTTTTTTTTTTTTTTCCCCCTCTTTTTTATTAGCTTTCCCTTGGCCTATTCGTGTGTCTATTTATTCAGAAGACTACAGCCCTCCTTCTTGACTCCAATGATGAATTCAGAGAGTTTTGGGCACACCCCTAGAGTTTTGCAATCTTTGCATATGAGTAATTTCAGCTGCACAGCAGATCACTATGCACATATGAAATCATTTTTCTTTTGAGTGTGGACATATCAGATAGGTACATTGTTGAACTGTCTTTTACAAATTTGTCCTTTCTCTTACAAGTAAGAATAGGTTTCGTTAAAGGTGAGATCAGATTTATTGATGCTTCTTGGATTATTACCTGTCCCCACTTACACATGCTTGCTCAGCATTGGCATTTCTGAAAGTCTGATATCAAACTCTTGTTTTATACACCCTTTTTTTTACTGAAACTTGACAAGATGTAGTCTTCACAGCAAATTCTTACTCTCTCTTGTCTTTTCCATTTCCCCTCTTCTTGTTAACAACCCTGGTCTATTGGCAGTCATTTCAACCTCTAGCTTGTGTAAAACAGCCCATTTGAAGTTGCAAATGAACCTGTTCTTGTACAGATGCTAGAATTCTGTGTCCTGAACATGAAACTGATGTGGAAATGCATATTACCTGGACCAACAGCAGTTTAGGTTTTTTATAAGACTATTATTTCTTGCATATACTTCCTTTTTATACTTTCACTCATATATTTTTAAAATAGGAGAACAATTCTGCCTGGAGATTACCTGATGATGTTCTGAGTTTCTAGCTGGTGAGATTTCTGTAGTAAATTCCTGAATTAGTAATATCCTAATGCAACATAGCAAATCCTGACTAGGCTACCTGTCAGCAGGTAAATAACATATTGATGAGACTTACAATCCAATTTCTATTTTATGATTATTTTCAAGAAAGAAACTGGAAAAGGAAGTCAGCTAAATTTTGACCTTGCTTATACTAAGTGCCTGTAACTACAGGGCATCTGAGATCTTCCTCGTAAGCAGGAAGATTTATGATCTGTTCAGTGAGAATTCGTAGGCTGAGATCTCTCTGCCAATAAATCTTGATATTCATCTTGCCTAATTCTCTGTGAAGTTAATGCAGAAAATTCTTAAGGCAAAAAAGATGGTTTGACTCACTGTAAGTTTTTAATAAGTGATACAGAATGAAGTAATTCAGAAGGAAAAAAGAAGCCATTCTGCTCTATGCTGTTTTTCATGGATTCTGTGACAAAGGAATGAAGTGGCATGGTGGGCCCAGGCAAGGCACACATTTTTGGCAAGGGCCAATGAATTTTGCATTCTGCTTCAGACAGAGCTGTCCTGATGTGAAATTTGCCATTTCAGCAATGTATTTCGGCATCAACAACAGTGCTAAAAATACAACCACCGTTGTGTGCAGAAGGCTTGTTAGTGCCAAACTTAGTTGGCCAAGCATGGCTGGGGAGGAGTCCAAGAGACTCTCTGGACCCCACAGCTCTGTCCCGAACAAGGAGCCAGAACCCCGTTATACAAACGATATATTTAAAAAAGACAAATACGAGACAAAGATGCGACCGGCACCAGAAACCATGGCAACAGGTGGGTGAATCTCAAAAAAGCAGGGAAACCAGGAGCAGGGTTTAAGGCTAAAATGTATTGATCTCTTTGCTATGAACTCCCTGTGGTCTGGGGAATTGTCTTTTTGTAACCTGCAAGATTTCGCACTACAGAGCACTTTAGGAATGTGTTAATTTCTTTGAAATATTTCAGATACATAATCATGAGGCAGGTATCAACACGGTTTAACTGCACCAAGGTGAAGATGTACAGTCAGGATGAATGTGCCCCAAATGTGCTTTAAAAAATGCCAGCCTAGTAAATCACAAGAATGCCAGATCTGTCCCTGAAATCAGAATTCAGAATCCTTTAGGATCTGGTAGCACTTCTCTCAATTGGCTGGGGGGAACCTGTTTGTCTGTCCGTGACAGGTTGCGGTGCAACAGGGCACATGGTCACCCAGTTTGTGCACAGCCTGGTTTCTCTGCACTGTAAATGACTTCAAGAGCAGTTGCCACTGGGTGGAAGCTTAAGTGCCTGCATGCGTCTTCTCAAGTGTAAGGAAATTGATTCTTAATCATGCACTTAATTCCATTCATCACTATCATTATTCTAGCAAGGCAAAATTATCATGATTTAATTTACGGAGCTGTGCATAACATTTGTCAGTGTCTTGCTACTTTTTACTCTCAGAAATATGACACAACTGTCTTATTTGGTGGTAATATTTTTATACCATATTGCATATCAGAATTAATCACTAAGTCTCTCTGCTCTTTATTGACATCAATGATCTATCTTGGAACTTTTTTTATAAAGATGATGAGATGTGTTTCTCAAAATATCGGAACACCAAAGAGGTAAATCTCTGGTTTATTTGCTTTTGAAAGATTTAACAAGACAAACACAATAGTTCAAAGAGATGAAAACAAAGTCAACATACACACTTTGCACACAATTTTTAATCCCCCCTCTCCCCCAAATTAAAGCAAAAACCTAGAATTTTTAAGAAACTGTTTGACTCCTTATAATATTTCAAAATTACAGATGGTTCAAAAATCCAAACCTTTTGGGCAAAAAATTTTTTAACACAAACAGTTTTGCTAATCGTACACCTGAAACAGAAAAGAGTTTGCTGGCTTTCTTCTAGTAATGGTCAAGCTGATAGATCACCTAAAGACTTCACTCAGTTTAGGAGGGTCAGAAAGTCATCTTTCCACTCAAAAGAACTTTTCCTCTGGATATTTTGTTTCTGTTCCATGAATCAGCTAATCCACCAACAAACCTGTGTTCAACCTAAAATGATAATTGATATCCTGTTACTTACACACCATTATTCTATAGAAGCATTTCTGTCCTCCAGAGTATCTGAACATGTTCTGAATTGAGTGACTTAAAATTCATTGCAATATGGATGTTTTCAGAAAATTTCCAATTAAAAGACAAGCATGTATGTGTTATCTTTTTTTTTTTTTTTTTTTTTTTCCCCACTGAAGAAATCCAACTGGAGTTTTTTGAACAAGTTGCCATTCTTAGTCAGTGTATGTGTTTGTTCCTGGAGATCTTTGTAGTGCTGCTGTGTCCCTCCAACCTAGCTTTTCTTTACAATAGATATCCTGTCTTTTGTCTTTGTGCTGATGGCAGTGAAACATGTCTATCAAGCAAAATGCTTTCTTTTACCATTTAATTATCTTATGTCATGATTATCAATTCTTCCATTGACTGCCTCCTCCAAGGCTGACCGAGAAAATGAAATGTCCCAGTTCACAGCCTATTCTCTAAAAGTAACAACATGAAAAAGCATGAAAGGCCTGTCCTAAAGCCTATAAAGGAGTCCTACTCAGTCTGCAGTTTAATGAAATTCTGTCATGGGATGTCTGGGAGTTGAGTTAAATGATACTTTTGCAACAGCAAAAGGCCAGTATTTTGTCTGGTAAGTTTTGATGAAATAGCAGGTAAAACGTTGGCTCCTTTTGAAATCATTGGGAGCTTCACAATACAAGTCAGTGCCAGGATTTCATTGAAGGGAACGCCATGTGTCTTCAGGACTCTGAACTGAGGCATGCTGTGTATCACTCACAGTCCCTTTATTAATTCCAGGGATTTGAAGGTAATTTACTACCTAACAACCTCCCCCATTTTGTAAAAAAAGGGGGAAATAAATAAATATATTTATTTCTTAAAATAAATTAATTCTCACAACTGTAGGAGACAGGCTGCCTCATACCCATCTACAAAATACTCACTTTGGCTCATGCAACATGAATTCTGAACCTAGACCACTGATCTGGCCTTCTCCCGACTCACCTAAGTCAGGAGATTTGATCATTATCCTGGCCCCGTGGAGTCCCAGCGTCTGAGCCATGTGTGTGCCAGCAGGCAGTGCATGGCCATGGGGACCTACCTCCTGGGGGTACCCCGGAGGTGCAGCATGGGAAGGCCCTGCAGCTCTCCCAGCATTGCCAGGAGCTGAATGCAGTAGCTGCCTCTCCCTCGGCTCTGCTCAGATCCCCTGGGGCCAGGCACCTGCTGTCTGCCGTCTGCCGTAGGGTGGTTAGGGGATGGAGGGGTGATAGCTGGCTGTGCCTTCAGAGAAGGGTTTCTGCCATCAGTGTGCAGCAGGGTTGTTGGCAAAACACATCCAGTGTCTGACTAATTCATAAAACCTACTATAACCGATCAGGTGACCAATTCAATGCTGAAAGAGAAACAACATTAAAAATTGGGAGAAAATGCTTAAAATAGAAAGTATGAACACATGTCTGCATATAGCTAGACAGATGGCATCTCTTTAAGCAGGGTTTATCCATATGGCAAGCTAGTAGGTTGAATCTGAATGCTGTATAGGATCCCAGTGGAGCAAAACTCAGATTTTTTGACTCAGAGAGCGTGCGTTATATATCTCACTTATGCTTCAGATGACAACATAAGCGGTTTTATGCCATCAGCTTCTGGTAGTAGGTGCAAATAATCAGAGAGAGAGGGAAAGAGATGGAGAAACATGAACTTATCAGGGAGCTAGGAGACTCTCTGAGTGAGGGTTTGAATAAGTAGAAAAGAAGAGTAGGAAAAAAAGACACATTCAAACCCCTGTAAAGCAGCTCTCATAAACAGCCATATTTAATAACTGACTAAGAGAAAATTGCAATTACTGCCACTGCCTAACTACCTAGCAGTAACTCATTCACTGAAGAGGCCTGTTCCTTTAGCACTGACAGACCACAGAGTCCTGCAGTACCAAAAAGTCCGCGTCAGTCTGGGGGAAGGCTGCTGAGGACAGGAAATCTCTGTAATATGGTAGGAAGACTGTCCAGGTATGGAAGATTTCTGAATCAGAATAAGCACATCCCTCATCTTTTTATCCCTCACAGGAGTTTAAGCATTCAGCTCACGTGCTGGTTACTGCTCCTGAGCTGCAAGCTCTTCTCAATGGAGGTACTCCAGGCATAAAGGAAAGGTTGTAGCTGAGAATGTATTACCTGCTGTGGCACAGGGATTACACTGCTTGCACAGGAGGAAGCCTGCCCAGCAGTCTTACGGTACTGGAGAACTGGGAAGAAGCCAATTATCTACGAAGAAAACTCAAAAGATAGTTACACCCTTCATTTCAAACCAGAAAATCTCCAGACCCTTTGAAATGAAGCATAACGAGGTTATGATGTTTGAAAACAAAGAAAGTGAATGTACCAATATGAAATATCTTTATTTTAATGGAATTTTAATTGCTAGAGGCTGCCGACAAGTTCAATTAATCTCATTTACTTGTTGACATGCAAAGTGTGGAAAAATACTTCATTTATTTTAATATAACAAAACCAAAGAAAATGTAATAATAGAAAGAGCACACTTTAACTATTTCTTAGCTAAATAAACGTGTATCTTAACATTTGGTGGAATGGCTAATTTAATATAAACAGTTTATATATTAACACTTCTGTGGATATTCGTATTTTCAATTCAGTTTAACAAACACTTGATCTCTTTCACAGACGATATCATCTTTGGAACTGGGAAAGACAACGGGTTGTGTATGACATTAAAGAACTTCTCAGGAAAAAAACGTACCTGTGCTTACCTGCAAAAAATGTGGGAAAGGCTGATGATTTGATAGACCGGTGTGCTTTTACTGCTACATGCCGTAACTGATTGAACCATTTAAAGTAAGACTGGAATACCAAACAAATCAAAAATCAACAGAACTTTATTTTCAGGCTTAAATTTGTACTTTCAAATGAAACATGATGTCTGAACACATCTCATTATTTGCAACCATCCTGTGCCGCAGTAATGCCTGGATACACAGATAGCTGTATCTGTATGTTGTCTTTCAGAATTCAGAGGCACCTTGAGGGCAATAAGATGTCTACGCAAATTATAGTGCAAGACAATAATCAAGGCCTGTCTTCAAAACACTATTAAGTTATTTCCGAGTCCCTGGTTTCTGAGTCCCGTACAAGTCTAACATGCATGCAGTGGATGAGATTTCAACCGTTTACCATCTAGGTACCAAATCCCACCAAGTCTGACGACTTTTAGGTTCCATCTATCCCAGTTTTTATAAATCTTCACAAATATTTCAGGTTTTTGGGGGAATAGTTTTATGTTCTGTAGCAAGAATGGGTGCTATTGCTAACTACAACTATCAATAATTATTACTGGTTGTTGTCAGTGTATTGTTAACTTTTTCCCTAATCTTTCTCATTCACCAGACACAGAAAGCACCTTTGACCTTGCAGTCTGGAAGATGAGGCTCAGGAAACTATTCAGCTCTTCTGCACAAGAAAGGCTGACGACTGACAGTTCTTCCATTGGCTCATGTATTATCTATAGAAAGAGGATGTAAACTTGTGAATGTGTATCAGGCTGGTGAGTCATGCTGATGAGCAGATATTTAGCCAGGCTCATTTGCTTAACCTTAATGCTTGTCACATGTCATGTGACAACCTCCACTGCTCATTACAAAAGATTTGACATCATGGAAGTAATTATTCCAAAACGATTCTGATAGATTAAAAAAAAAAATAAAAAATGAGGCAATTTGGCCCTAAACCCAACATTCTCTAATGAGAATGTTTCTGGGTCTGCAAATCCATAGTCATGTTTTATTTATAGCCCAGCCTATGATTCATCATTAGAGTTTCTTTCAGATTTTGGAAGAAAAATTGTTCTTCCATGCACGAGTGTTTTCAGATAACCACAGCTGCTCCTCACTAGCTTCTGTTTCAATAGCAGAAAACCTAACACTAGCATTCTTACGCATCTTCGCTTCTATCTGCTCACATTCAAACCTTTTCACCACACAATCAATCCCATTGTAAGGGCTTCAGGCAGCAGCCACCACAGCCGTCATTTGGCTTGTCAGCAAACCATCCCTTTTTTGTTCCAGGAAGGAACAGCTGATGGGATGAAACTTTGCTGCTGGCTAGAAATCTTTGAAAAGATGGTGCTGCACCAACCCTGCTCTCATCTTCTCCCACAAACACACTGCCTGTGCCAAAACACCTCTGAAACATTATAAGGCAATTGTCACAAGCTCTGCTGAGTAGGCAGCAGGGGAAGGCAGGATACTTACTATCTAGCCTGTCTGCTGCTCTGGCATCAAGGGCCACAATTTGAATTTTTCTGTGTGTTGCTTGCCGGTTGATAAGAGGAGGAATGGTCTAAAGTGATTTGTCATTGAGAAAAGGATTTTTGGAGGTTTGATGGTTGCAGTTAATATTTCTGGTCTTGTTTTAAGACCCTTCTCTGCAAACGGGTAGGTTTGCAGGTTGTTTAAGAAACAGAGCTAGAGCTAAATTTTTCTGGTAATCCTGTCCCCCCCAAAATTGTTGTTGTCTCTGCACACACATACCTCTCTATATACGTAGTAAGGTTTTTTCCACTAAGACAAAACCCTGTTGAACCCTCTGGGCTGCGGGGCTACAGTTTAGCAACAGATGCTTCTGTACTTTGACATACCATACCAGGTTATTATTACCCTCATGTTTGCTCTTTCAGGACCTGGTCAGACTTGAATTGAATGAGACCAGAGGCTGTGCCTGAGTTAATGACCAGCTCACTGAATCCAGCATCGTTTACTGAGTGCCTCTACAGACAATGCTGCAGAAATGAGACTACAGCTTCACATGCATGCCTGGTGTAGAGATACCAAATGGAGCTGGTTTGTTATCTCCCCTCCCTTCATCTTTATGTTGGAAATGAGTATGAACAAAACTCTGATCGATGCCGGGGGGGGGGGTGTGTGTGTGTGTGCAGAGGTGGAGGAGCAGCAGTGCAGTGCTTGCTGCACTTGCAGCACTTTGTGAGTTGAAAACAACTGAAGCTTTGTGACTGTAATCCGCACGTCTGGGGAACTCGTAGGCTGTTTGTAATCTTGGCCTAAGGTTGAGGAAATGAATGCTCTTGTCACTTATCCTACTGGCAGTTTACTGCTGTCTGGCAGCTTGGAGAAGGCAGAAAAACAGTAGGGAGTAGCTAAGTGGATGACTTTTGACTCTTTGTAAATAGAAAAGGAAAAATTGAGGCCTTTGAGCAGTCCTATAGCTCCAGTACAAGGAATCTGCAGGTCTGCTACCAATTTCATTCCTGTGGGCAGTCAGAAGTCTTGTTCTGTTATATTCCCTCTTCAACAGTATTGTGATCACATGGACCTACAGAGCAAACCAGTTCATACTACGTGAGTACTTTGTCTAGTTCCCATAAAAAGTAGCATATACACCCATCAAAGCACAGCAGCTTCACATGAATTCTTATTTTTTCATTAAGAACTATGTGGTCATACATATTCACTTAATATATATTTGAACAAAAACCAAGAGTCGTCAAAAATAAAAAAAAATTATTTCCACGAGAAAAGGACACAGAAGAAATACTCATATCGGGATCTGTTTTCTGCTGTTGGTAATCCCATATTCAAGGTGTTTGAGAAACAGTTGCATGCCCCTTCCTAATTGTTCTGTATGTTCCCAGTGCAAAATATGAACATATCTGTACCTCTTCCAGTTTAATTTCAGCACAAAATATTTTTGTATAACTTTACATCCTGTGCCAATTTTGTATGGATATTACCTCTTAAATATGCTAAGCAGAGAGGTCAATCTTCTTTCTATTTGTTAAACAAATTAGTGTCAGAGATCCTGAACAATTCCAAGGCAGAAAGCAGGAGAAAGGCAGTGAGGGAGAGAGGTAGTTAGAAAAACACAATGAAAAGTATTCTGTATGTCAAAAATCATACAATTGTTAATAAAAAGCTCAGCTTCCCCAAAAAACTCCGTGTGGAGGGACTAACTTTAAGTTAAAATGTAAACTCTTCTCTCACTGCCCCACCACAGAAAATGTATTAATTATTTCCTTTAAATGACCTTGGAAATGTGAACGTGGTAATTGGAGCAACTGGAGAACTACTGAAGATGACCTCTGTTTAGTTTGCGTAAAGATCCATGCATATTTGGATACATACCTGAAATGTATCTTTGCCTCATTCAGCCCATCTATGCTTTTCTTCCCTTCCATCTCACAAGGCAGCCTTTGGGCTATCCTGCTGCTTCAAATGGGCAACCAAGGATCTTAACATACAGACTACGTCCCTCCCTCTCTCCCTTAATTCCCAGCTCATCTCTGGCCATGTGCAGCTCTCCCCTTCTGGATACATGCACCACTTGCACTAGTGCTACTGCGTGACAGAGCATCTATCTAGGGCTCAATGAAAGGCTCTGATCAGCATTCAGTTTACAAAGACACCCAGGGGTTTACAGCCAGGGTAGTCTGTGTCTGCAAATTTATGATTTTTAAAGAAAGGCAGGCAGGGAGGTTAGCTTTCATACTCATTGCATAAGGAAGTCCTACAGTAATCTTAGACGAATAAGAGGGCTGATGAAATGGGGATCAGTCTTATATGAAGAAATGGAAATCTATTCGAAAGAGAGGAAGAAGGCGAAGGATCTAGAGGGAAAGAATTGCTGATTGATCAGCCATCATGGGAGAAAAACAGGAAAGATAAAAAAAAAAAAAAGAAAAAAGAAGCAACAGTCCCTGTAGAGGGAACAGCAAATTTGAAAAAGGAAGTAAGACCAAAGGAAAAAGGTATAAGGCTTCTTATTGCTCTTTTGGTGGTAGTTGTTCTTTTATTAAAGGTATCAATACAATATGTTTATATCAATGCCAAGCAGCTGTGGTGGTTTAAAACCTTACTGCCTGGGGGCTGCTTGCTACTACCTGCTGTTGGAGGTTACCCAACCCAGCTGCCCTCAGCAGAGCAGAGCAGAGAAAATAGCAACAGGTACTCCTCTTCCCTTTGGCCATTGGGCAGCCTGAATTTGACTGACAGTGATGATAAGCTTAAGCTTAGCTGCCTAACTTCTCACTGAAGCAGAGAGGGCCCATGCATGTGGTAACTAAAGCAAAAGTGGTTTGTGCACACAATCAATAAAACAGACAGGGTCCATGCACATTCACTAAGAGCATGGATTTTTATCCTCTGTGAAGCATGGGAGAATCAAATGAAAATAGTTCTGCAGGACAGCTGATTCATTTAATGAAGAGTGTCCCTCTTTCAGGGTCTTTATATGAAATCTCTGTGAAGCCACAGGGGTGAAGATGTTGACCTCAACAACTCAGTTGGATTATTGTTTTAAAAATATTCACTGAAGTATAGTATGATTAAGTTACCAGAGCAAAAAACTAAAAGGATAATTAGATCAAGTATATGCATCACAGTATGACTGGTATCATAACTTCTGGAAAAAAAAAAAAATCATAATGTTACATTTCCTTTTTGAAAGCTAATGGATATGCTTTCACTGCCTGGAGCCCTGGTAAAACTTTTATTCTCCAGAAAATAAAATAAAACTTTCTGAAATTAAACCTGGGGAAATAAAACCTTTGCATGCTGCATTTTTTTTCCTTAGTATAATCAGTGTATATGGTTAAATTTAATTTGAATGCACTGGTTTGGAAGCTACAGCTATTTTAAGGAGTCATCAAAGAGATGTTTGCAATCTTTTGAGAATAAAAATATAATCTCACTATTTGTTCATAATATTCTTATTTTCCTCAAAATTTTGCTGAAAGTGATGGAAAAAGAATTGGTATAGAATATTAGGGCCAAAATTTTCAAATTTGAGCATCTAAACTTAGGTTCCTAACTCCATATTTAAACAGCTAAATATAAGTAGCCTGATTTTCAGAGCTGCTGAGCAATCCCAGCTGCCACTGAAATCAGTGGGAGCTTCGGGTAAATACCAGATTGCCTATTTAGGATCATTATCATGTAAAGACTAAATAAGAATTGGGACATTTTAGCCAACGTTATTAATAAAGGTTATTGCGGTAGGACTGGGATCTGCAGAAGTGCATAGCAAACTCTTAGTGACTTTCAGAGGCCAGAGTTCATGCAGGCTGATGCTCATGTAGGCACAAACCCTTCCTCAGCCATCTCTCCCATTACCTTAAACCATAAAAAAAATGGCCCCATGCCACTTTTGAATGGTCTCTAGCAACTAGGCTGCAATTGCTCTCCTAGAAAAATCATTGCACCAATCACCATTATTGTCTAAAGGCTTTTTCTGATGTATAGGCTTAACCGAACCTTTTTCGGCTTCCTCCCATTCCTGCTTTTTCAAATGCAAGGTGGCTATTTCACTCCCCCCTATCCCATTCCTGACACCTACCCTCAAACAGCATCATCCACATGTGCGTGGGCCCCAGCACCTCACCCTGGCCTGCTGCTGGGGGCACGGGAGGTGCAGCCCTGGCCATGGCTGCTGCCCACCTCTTGCACCTTTGCAGACCCAGGAAAAGCCAGTGTGTGGCTCTAAGCATCTTCTGGGTGTAGAGCCCTCCCTCCTGGGGAGCCCCCAGCTACCCCACGGCTCTGTGTAAGGGTAGCTGGGACTCACAGCCTTGCATTTCTTCCACGCAAGGTGGTGCGAGATGATAGCACAGTTGCAGCACTGCCTGCACACCCTGGAACAAAAGAGGCTTTCTTATACCGGCGTTGCACTGGGAGCCACACTTTCAGTTTGTATTTTTTGAACTAGCACCGTCTTATGTTGTTTGTTCTCCATAATCTCCTGAAGCCTCTTTCTCTATGATAAGAGTTGTGTAATGTTTATCTTTACTCCACACGGCTAGGGCAGCCTCAAAAGCTTTTCTGAGCTCTCTGCAGAGCCCAGGAGCAGGTACCCAGCTGCCGGGCTTGCTCTATTCCTCTCTGCCGAGCCCCGCAGCAACTGGGTACTGCTGATTATGAAATGAAACAAAAGCTTCCATTGAACATGCAATTGATGCGAAGATCAAAGCAGAAGCGGACAAAACACAACTTGAAAGAGAACAGTTCAAGGAATCAAGTAGATGCTTTTTTTTCCCCTACCTTGTGGTGCAGATGCAGAGTGAAGCCTCAAGTCACTGAAGTCAATATCCAACCTGACAGGAGCCAGGATTTCACCTCCAGTGTTTTCATCCTTGGTTTATGTCAGAACTGCTACATTCCTCACGTGTTTTTTTTTCTCTCATTCCACATTATTTTCACAGCCGAGGGAACTCTGCTTTTTAACACAGTTCCAAACCTTTCCTGGGAGTAAGATAGATCTTCTGTGTGTAAGCGCTGCTTTCATCAGGCTTGTTACCTCCAAGAGTTATAGATTTCTGTTTAGCTTCTAGAAGCTCATTTAGCTATCGTGGTCTCATTTGAGGCTATGACTGGATCTGGCAAAATCTAATTTATGCTTTAAGTTGCTTATGGTTTTTTTGATGGTTTATAATTTCATGAGGCTTTAGCAGTTTGTGTTCAAATCTTTCATGTAAAATGTCTGCTTTTTTTCTTGAATTATTATTATTGTTTGTACTTTTTCGTAAAAGGTCAGAGAAGCACTGTTGATATTTCATGAGGGAAGAAATGGAAAAAAAAATTTGTTCTTTTCATCTTAAGAAAAAAAAAAAGGTATCCATCTAACTGAGAAGTTTAAATGCCTCCACTCCTGGGAGCAGGCGATTCTCAGGGGAAGCAGGAAGAAGAAAGACTCCTCTTTTTTATAGTGGTCTAATTTTCTATGTTTAAAGAAAGTGAAGTTTGTACCTAAAGTCAGTGAACAAGTTGCTGTCCTTAAATACATCAAATATGAAGAAAAGAGAACTGAATATTTTCAATGACATTTACAAGCATTGCAGCATGAATATTGATGGGCAAAGACAAGGACGTTAGATTTTCTGAAGTGCTCAAGTGAATTACAAGCCTGAGCACTACTGCATTTGAACGATGATTTGGGAAACCTGTCTGGTATGAGGCAGAACTGGGCAGTCACCCCTGAGTGAGCATCAGGTGGGAGTGTCTCGGGCAGGAGGCGGCACAACTGCACTGAGCCCTGGTATAGTGCCATGCTCAGGGGATGACATTGTCTCCAGGGCCAGAGGTCATCTCCCTGAACGGAGCTGCCCTGTTAGGAATGCATTTATCAAATAAACTTCATCTTGGTAAGGGTGGCATGACTCTATGTCACAGCGAATTGCTCCGGACAAAGCAAATTTGCTGATGATACAAAACTGGGAGGAGTAGCTGATACCCCAGAGGGCTGTGCTGCCATTCAGCAAGATCTGGATGGGCTGGAGAGCTGGGCAGAGAGGAAACTAAAGAGGTTCAGCAAGGGCAAGTGTAGGGTCCTGCACCTGGGGAGGAATAACCCCACGCACCAGTACAGCCTGGGGGTCAACCTGCTGGAGAGCAGCTCTGCAGAGAAGGACCTGGGAGTCCTGGTGGACACCAAGTTACCCATGAGCCAGCAATGTGCCCTTGTAGCCAAGAAGGCCAATGGCATCCTGGGGTGCATTGAAAAGAGTGTGGCCAGCAGGTCGAGGGAGGTTCTCGTCCCCCTCTACCCTGCTCTGGTGAGGCCACTTCTGGAGTATTGTGTCCAGTTCTGGGCTCCCCAGTTCAAGAGAGGCAAGGAACTACTGATGAGAGTCCAGAAGAGCGCTACTAGGATGATTAGGGGATTGAGGCATCTCTCTTACAAGGAAAGGCTGAGAGACCTGGGGCGGTTTAGCCTGGAGAAGGCTGAGAGGGGACCTTATCAATGCTTATAAATATCTAAAGGATGTCAAGAGGACGGGGCCAGGCTCTTTTCAGTGGTGCCCGGTGACAGGACAAGGGGCAATGGGCATAAACTGGAACACAGGAAATTCCATCTAAACATGAGGAAAAACTTCTTTCCTTTGAGGGTGACAGAGCACTGGAACAGGCTGCCCAGGGAGGTTGTGGATTTTCCTTCCCTGGAGACGTTCCAAACCCGCCTGGGTGTAGTCCTGGAATCCTGCTCTTGGTGAACCTGCTTTGGCAGGAGGGTTGGACTTGATGATCTTCAGAGGTCCCTTCCAGCCCCTACCATTCTGTGATTCTGTGATTCTGTGATTCTGTGATTCTGTGATTCTGTGATTCTGTGATTCTGTGATTCTTCTTCTCCAGAAGTGATTTTGCAGTGCTGCCTGAAAATCTGCCTCCTTCTTTAAGAGAAAATATACCCTTTCCCCAAATAGATAGTAGATATTTTGAAAATTTTTATTTTGGAATTTGGCTATGAATACCTTTAATCTATTTTCAAAAATACTTTCAATTAATGGACTTTTAGGCATAGTTTTTACTTATGGAGGGGAAAAAACCCACTTAGTCTTTCTTCTGCTCCTCTTTTACCACAAGCCAGCCTGATGCACAGGCCATACTGACCTATACTGTCTACATTATCCTTTCCCCTTTCTGATTGTATCTGCCCCTTCCCCTTCATGGAACTAAAATTTAATGCTGAAATGACATAAAAATATATAACAATTGGAAAAGTGGAATTATTCTAAAAAAAAGCTGCAAGTGTTGGCAGTCAAGCAGTAAGTTTTGTATTTCAATTAATTTTATTCTTTGCAAATGGCAGGAAAACCTTGCAACTCATTGTGTAGCTAAATGTCTTTGAGCACATGTTTTTGAAGAATGGATTTGATTGTCAGATATTCAGAGGTGAATTGTTTTCTACTGTTATTTCTAATGATGATGATAGAGATTATATTTTGATACTGTAAGTTATGAGAAAATGTCTTGTCAGACAAGAGTTACTCGCTATTGTTTTCATTGAAAATATTCCCATCATTACTGCTAGACTGTATTGCCTCCCCCTCATACTTCTTCACCATCACTTACAAAAATGAGTCCAACTAGAGTTTCTGCCTCTCCCTATCCTTTTGCTGCCTTGCCATTAATTTCCCCTTCCCTGACACAGCCTGTCTCCAGTCACGAGGTCTGAGGACTATTAACTGCCTCTCATCCTTTCAATCTCTGATATCTCAAGCTTCCTTTCCTTCTTTATTTCTGTTCTCATTATCTCAGCCTCACCTTCAACTCTGTTGGCTCAGTCCCACTGCCTGCAAGCATGCTCTTGCATATACTGCATCAAAATAAGGCTTCTTTATTCAGTTTGCCCACTTACAATCCTATCTCCTTCTTCACCTTTGTTTTCAGCACTCTAGGGCCCAGATCCAAAGATCTATTTAGTCTCTTGTCTTGTCCTTGAATGTCTAAAAGTATTCTGATTGCAGTCGTGCCTCAGTTTTCTTTCCTTATTTTTCATGATGCACTTTTAAATGTTTCTTGTACCTTCTCTGCTCTTCAGTGAGAGCTGTATTCCTTTTTTTGGGAAACAACATTTATATGTTTTGGTTCTTTGTGGAAGGGACATTGTAGCAGCTGAGCATGTTGTACTTGTGTTCCTACAGCCCCAGAATCGTTCCCTTAATGGTGGCTACTTCCAAAACAGAGCCAAGAGGAAACTTCTTACTAGGTCCATATTGGACCAGTCAGCATAAATTAGTTCACAAAAATAAAGGGAGAAATTAAGAGTAATTCCCATGTTCATTAAACTCTCTCTTCATCGGCAAGAAATCTTCCCATAATGACCTCATTAATGTTTATAAATAAGTAAAGGGTGAGTGTCAGGAGGATGGAGCCAGGCTCTTCTCGGTGATGGCCAACGACAAGACAAGGGGCAACGGGTGCAAGCTGGAGCACAGGAGGTTCCACATTAACATAAGGAAAAACTTTTTCACTGTGAGGGTGACAGAGCACTGGAACAGGCTGCCCAGAGAGGTTGTGGAGTCTCCTTCTCTAGAGACATTCAAAACCCACCTGGATGTGTTCCTGGGTGATCTACTCTAGGTGGTCCTGCTCTGGCAGGGGGCTTGGACTAGATGATCTTTTGAGGTCCCTTCCAACTCCTAAAATTCTGTGATTCTGTGATATTTTAACAAGACACATTATGGCCTATTCAACCCTGCTGTGATTCTGCAGCCAGATAGACTCCTAAGCTGTACTAACTAATAGGAAAATTACATACATGACTGCTCCACAATAAGCATGTCTTAAGGATACTAATAAGCTTAGTTGTGTGGAGGAAGTGCCCAGACCACAGAGGAGACAGGAGCAGCTCAACACAGAGAACTGAGGCTGATGGAAGGAACTCTGCCAGCAAGCATGTAGAGAAAGACATTTCTACACTGGGGGTTTTGTGTGGCACAGGTAGAGCTGTTGAACCACTTGAAGGCTGTGACACAAGTTGCAGAGGATCCATAGAGAGTACCTGGGTGTTGCAAGGTGTCGTATCACTGCACCTTTTAGCTTTGTACCCACCTAGCAGGACTTACAATACAGTGTTTAGAAACCTGACTGTAAGGGTTCGTGAACTGGGATTCACAAAATCCAGCTGCTGGAGAAGGCAGCTGGGAAGTGCTATGAAGATGTCAGAGCATTTGAATACTTTCCCTGCTCTTTAGCCTTTCAAGTCACAGGCACTTTTGGAAAATCATCTCATCTTCTTCATTCCTTTGGGACTAATGGTGCTGTACTGTTTGCTGAGTTAAAAAAAGACAAATTAAAGTCCTCTGTTTTAAAAAATTGCCAAGAAATTAGTTTTTCTTCCTAAAGCTGGCTGAGAGGAACATTAAGACACTTAGCAATACCAAGTAGTTGGTGTTTTCCTTAACAACTCCCTGGTGAACATGTGCTTCTGGTTTGTCAGAAGCTGGCAGAGGTATTATAAAGATCTGAGTTCTCTGTTTAGATGTCTGAGGTCAGTCAGTCAAGGTTCCTCATTTGGATTCAGCTCACAGGTGTTATCCTCTTAGTTGTGCCTGGCAGTGTTTTATGTTTCTTAGCTTTGCATATGAATGGTAAATGGCCCATAAAAAATTTTGGAAGGACACCTAAAATGGAGCAAAAGTAGAATGATCATTGCTCTTGTTACATTTGTACATGCAGTAGGGGCCTGATTTTCTCACTTGGGTTTCAGGAGCTAGAACAACCCCAGTATTGCCTTCCAGGGCTTGTTTTTTGCAATGCTGTACACAGAGGCTAATGGTGAATCTGTACCTTTACAGTGTCCTACCTCTAGGCTGACCTTGTTAGTACAAGCTTATTTTGAGTGTTTTATCTTTGACTTCATAGCTGTTTGGAAACAATGTCCTGTACAAGGGGCAAAATCAAAACCACTCATTGTTTTAATACTTATCTATGTACAGTGGTTGACTGTCACATTTTGGAGCCTCTTTATGTTTTAGGGGAATGGAAAGCTATGCTAGCTTGCTTCAGTAGAGCATAAAAATATCTTCCTTTCATAGAAATGAAACATACTAACAGAAAACATTTTAAGTTATGTCAATAGCTACATTTTCCTTTTAATAATTTAGAATACATTACATAATTTGCTTAGCTAGATCATGTATGGCCTGTGTATCATCTCGTATCAACCACAGAACAACAGAATTTATTAATACAATGAAAGAATGTAAAACATAATCCACTCCTAAAAAATGCCATTATAGTATCAGTAGGTTCAGCTGACTTTCTAGAGTGTGAATGTACTTGAACTCTTAGCTATTAAATGCATGATCATTAGCTAAAATCCAATCATATACAGAGTAGGAGTGGAAGAAGGGAGTTTCCATGGTCACATGATATAAGACATGATGATTATGACAAAGAGCACGCTGGAATATTTTGTGAACTTAGGGCCAAATACAGCACTGAAGTTTTCATTCACAAAGTTCAGCAAAACTCAACTGAATTTTGTAGAGCTGCACTCATGTATTCTAGAAGAGGACTGTCAGACAAAGATAAATGTCCCTTGGTTATTTATCTTTTGGTGGTTCTTAGGCTCACTTGCTTCAGACTATAAAGAACTGGAGGGAAAACAGAGTAAAATTAAGTGTAATAACATAGATACTTACAACCCTCTGCAGAAAAAATGGGAACAGATGTAACAAATAGAAGCTAAGCACTAAAAGAAGCATTAATTCACCTCCATTTGTATGGCTATGAATGCTGAGTGCTAATGACTTCTTTTTATTACAATTTATTATATACAGTTTCATTAATTTTTGAGGCACACTATTGGAAATACTGTATATTCCTTTCCCCGTGAAGTTCTACCCTTTGGTTATCACAAGGGCTTGTAATACCCCTCCCAGAATGGGGCACAAACTTGGTTCAGAAACCTGAAACAGCAACCTTCAATGATGTAGCAATAAAAGCTGCCCATCCTGCACATCAGAGAAATTCAATCTGGGAATTAAAAAGAAGAGAGGGGAAAAATGAGAAGCAGATCTGAGATGAAAGAATGGAAAATCAAACATTCTTCTTCTCCTTTCTTGCCTTCTCTCCTGGAGCATCACAAGAACCCATAGGAGGTGGTGGTCTGGTGTCACACTTCACCCTGCTGAGGCTGGGATTGCAGCTGCACTGGAAACATTCCTCTTGCTGCAGGCTGAGAAGTGTTTGGCTTGCTGCCAGTGAGAGATCTTTACTGTGATTGTGCATTTGTTTGAATTGAAGCCTCAGTCCTTCCTTTGGCTGCTGGGTAGGACCCGTGTGCATATATTTGGCAGCTCTATACCCCTCTCCAGAGCTGGTCTGAAAGGCTGAAGAAGCTGAGAGCTTCATGGACTTGCTGGGACTCCCACTGTGGTGGGAACAGCAAGGCAGGGCTCAGATGGGCGCTTGTGAAAAACTGAGTCTCCATGTCGTGTATCTGGCAATATTCATACTCTGTTGATCTGAGAAAGGGACACTGTTCTCACATATATTTAGTAACCAAATTTTAATAAAGCCTGGAGAGCAAAATAGCCTAAGGAAACATGTGTTTGCTTTGCTTAACCTGGCACATGACCATCATCCTTATCTGGATGGGCAGAGACTGTTGCCAAGATCAAACATAATTTCTCCTGCTTCTAAATACTGATTGATATAGAATACAAATATACAAAATAAATATGTGCATATATATCTTCAGATAGGAAAAAGCAGATGAATGTTTAAATAATTTTCTTATCTTATATGCTTTTGATATTTTCCCCTAAAATCATATTATAAAAAATAATAAAAAGGTGAATATAGTACAAAAGTGATGGGCAATATAGATCATGCAAAGAAAACATAATTATATCATTCCATAGTGATTTCAAATAAAAAATTGTCTCAAAGTCTGGGTTTCCCTTTGCTTTCTCTTGTGATGAAAGCTGATAAATGTCAATGAGCTTTCCAAGAAAGTCCAGATTCATTGGAGCCAATAATGTGAAAACTCTCTGTGCAATGATAAATTTGGAAAGTCATTTATTCTTAAGATTGAAGTCATAGGCTGCAGGGGCAGCAGCACTGAAGGTTCTCACTTTGCACATTTTCCCTGAAAATGGAAAATAAATGACTCTGTGACTAAGCCTTTTTGATCTCTATTGAAAACCCTAAAATCAAGGCTCTGAGATACAAACCAGTTACTCTGCGGTAACAAGTTCCCACCAGCACTTATTATACCCTCGCCCCTTTTATGTGGCACCCCCGATAAATGTGAGGTAAGTTAACTCTTTCCCTGATAAGTTATCTCTCATTCTGAGGAGAAATCCCTTTACAATTGCAGCACTAGTGCCAATGCTCAGAAGTACTTCTCGAACCACTAAGGTGCTGAAATATCTGGGGATCTGGGATCAGCGCCTGAGAGCTCCATCCATTAAGCAGAATGGAGCTGACAATACTTTATGTTGCAGCATCTGTATTTTAGGCACTTGGCCCTGCAGCAGCACCCACAGTCCCCACTGAGCCCAGGTGCCTGCCCCATGCATCACACCTGAAGCTGGGGAGGACCCCAGGGTTGCCAGCACAGGAGTGCAGAGCTGTATTAGCCAGGAAGAGAAAATGTGTAGAGAGAAGTGGATCTTAGTACAATATATGGCCTTTATTCTGACATTTCCCATCACTCATGATTCTCAACACATTACAAAATTACTTTCCTAGGTCTTTTCCTCCAAACTGGTGATGCCTATTTAGGAGCTAATAGGTCAGGCACGACAGTGGGCTATGGGAGACTGAATTTCCATTAGGTTTTTTTGTGCATTAGGATTTAATCTCATATGTACCACCTTCCAAAAGCTTTCTGTAACAGCATCGTTACAGACCTCTCTCAGGGCCCCCCTTCCTGCTTAATTGCTTCACGTACAGTAGATTACCATACATCACGTGTGTGGATGCACAGGAGACAAAACCCAAGAGGCACAGCTCTTTATCCTTGTGGTTTGGGCACTCATTTGGAAGTGATGAGACCTGGGCTTCAGTGCTTGCTCCTACTAATGTTTATGAGCTTTATATTTAGTGATCACTGAATAAATGTATTTTTTTCAGTGCTTCAAAGACAAAATCATTCAGCACTGAGGTACTTCTGGGCATCCTTAGATGTTTGGGCACCTAAGGATTTCCTTTTTGGAAAAGATAGACATCTAGAACTCCCAAGCACCTTTTTGGTGAGAAATAAATTTATAACGTGCAATGTTTTGAGCTTTTGGAAATGAGCTTTGACCTGTCTATCCAAAAATAGAACTTGGATTTCTTGCGGCTGACAATCCACACTCATTAGTGTTTATACCTTTTCTTGCGGGAGAAAACCAAATAGATAAAATACAGACAAAATAACTTTTTGAGCATCAAGGATTCCCCTTATGATACAATTATTCATTGCATTTTGTGGGTACCAGCTCTGAAGAAAATGATCATTTATCAGAGTAAGTCACCAAAATGCTTAGTTGTGTTCAGCCCTTAGTAAACGCTGGCTCTGATTTGGGAGATGTGCTATCTTTGGTGCTCTGTTATGTTATTTGACATCCGGAGTTGGTAAAGTACTTGAAAAAGGTGAAGTTTTCACAGAAGTACCCTCAGTCCCATAGCATCCAAGGTCACAGGGCTCTCACAAATAGGAGAATGCAGATAAAGAGGAGCTGGCATGTGTCCTGGAAAGATCCTGTTAGTGAATCAAAAGAACAGACTAAATCCCTAGGCAGTTGTTTCATACACTTCAGAAACTAGGGGTAAATTGAGTCTTGAGTTTTTGGTAAACTTTTTTTGAGAGCAATAAATACTGAGATAGAGGTACTATTCCGTTTATCCAGCGGATATGCACAGAGATGGTAGAATGAGAAAGACACAGCAGAAAAGCAGACTTGCATCAAAGTATTCGTAGGTTTTTATTTCCCCCATCCTCAAGTCTTCAGACCTGATAATTCTCCTGGCCATCTTTGGGACCAGACCAGCTGTACGTAACACAAAGTATCATGACAAGAACAATTTGTGCACAGAGAGGGGCAGGACCTGTAACATTTGTGTTACTCCCATCTTACTACTATGGAAACTTCCTAATTCACTGACTGGTGGCTGTGACTGTTGGGATATAGGGCAGCTGGAGCACCCTGGAGAGCCTCTGAAGATGATGGTGTCTGCTCCAGCTGCTGATGCCTTTCTCTAAAGCATCCAATACAAGTCAGCAGGAACTTGCAAAATCTCCAGAGGATAACCTGAACCCATTTTTTTTTACATTTTCTTACACATTGTCATAAATGAATGTCTTACAAAGCATTTGTGAAAGCATGCTCTGCCTGTGCAAAAGAACCTCTCCAGTGCCCCAGTCTGAGTGACATTTTCATATCAAGAGACTGAACACCATCATAAGGAGAAACAATTCACCATTTTAGTAATGGGGGGATTAAGAAGACCTTTTGGACATGTTAAAAACTTTTTCAAACAAAGTGCCTTGGACATTGCAATCAACTGAATTTTTGAGCTGGAAAGGCCTTAGTTTGCTTGTGGATGCTATTGCCCATTGTGGAAAAATTAAAAACACACAGTGCTTGAAGCATAATTGTCTCAGGAGCCAAATTTCATAGCTGTTCTGTACAACAGCAGACTTCAAGCCCTCCTGCAATGGTAGGAGGGATACACTGTACAGTGAAGGCGTTCAAATCAGTACATTTGTGCTGATATTAATGCTTTATCCATTACGTGCTCCATTTCATCTTAATCACCTGAGTTTTTTTGACCCAGGATGATGTAGGAGGAGGAATGAAGGAATCCAATTACTACATATCTACTCAGCAAAAATTAGAAATAAAAAAGAAATAGAATATTGAGTAAGTTTTTACTTTTAAATAATACAGTGATGACCTGCCTAATCTGGAAAAGCAGTTAAGAGTGACTCTTATTGTATTCCTGTTAAAAAGGAAACTGCTCAGAATGAGTAGACATGACCCTGTATCAATTTTGGAGAATTGCTTATTTTTATCAGTCATTTAATTGTTGTGCTAATGCTCTAAATTGAGTATGGAATAAAATGCTTGTCAGATGCTTGCTGCATCTGCAGAGAAACTGATAATGGTTTAAATTCTTTTCATGTTTCAAGCAAAAGGCACTGTTTTCATGCTTCAAGCAAAAGGCACTGACTGAATACATCCAGAAGTGAGTTAAGGTGTATTCTATTTCTCACAAAAGCAGAACTACTGAAAATTGTATCATGATGCCAACAAAACACGTTTTTCTAAAGAAAGTTGAAGATCCATAAATGGTGCCAACTTCAAAGCTTAAGAAATAATAGTTGGTTAAAGTCAAAATCACTGTTAAAAAGAAAGTCATAAATAGTTCAAGTCCCAAGTCCTGTGCATCCTAATGCCTTGTGCAAAAGAAACACGTACATAAAGTGAACTCCAGTAAAGTCAATACTGTCAATAGGTGTGATGAGTTGTGAGCGCGTTAACAGTCCATTAGTGCCCAGTCTCACACTGCTGTTTACCAGGCTCAGGACCTAAGGGCAATTGTGTCAGGACCCAGCACGTGCTGCTGTGCTATGTGATCGGAGTTTCATCTAGAGTGGGCCCACAGCCCTTGCTGACCTCAGTGTCTTCGAACAACAGGAAAGATCCTCTTGTTTTTCACATTACTATGATGGTATATAAATACTCAGTTTCTGAGCCAGAGACAACTTCAGGTTTTCTATCTTCATTTCTTCCAGCAGTTGTTTGATACATTTGGGTTTGGTTCTGAATCTGCTGAAGATGTAAATCCCACTTGGTTGCTGACCTGGAGGTGCTCCTATCACCTACCTGGACAAAGGAAGCCTCACTTTACAGACCCAAGGACACAAAGTATTTGATAACAAGAATGATGAAGGTGGTCAAACCGTAACTGTGTAGTAAAGCAAAATAGACTTAAGTGGTCATTAGCAATCTCTTTTCCTGAAGTTGACATATTTTCCCCTTCTGACAGACTGTATAATTGAATACGTTTTCCTGATACCAGTAATGTGAATATCCCTAGGCAATGAAGCAGCCCTTTCAGCAAAGTCAAGAAACTATTACAATTTTTTTGGCCAGTGGAAGAAATCAGGTATTTCTTGATCACCAGCCAAATTTGGGCACCAAATGAGATTAGTATTTTTTTCTTAATACTGTTAAAAACAAGGCTGGATGAAAGTGATTTCTCCAGTTGTCAAAATACCTGTTTGCTCTTTGTTTTCAAGGTCTGCTTCTTTTACAGTCCAGGGAGCATGACCACTAAGCCACAGAGGTGAACTGACACTAAAAATACTTCTCCAGACTGCTTTGCTCCAGCAGTATATCAAGGGAACAGAGTATCAGCATATCGAGATCAGGTTCATTTCTATTATCTGTTTTGTGTCCTGAGTCCAAAGACATCAAGACTGCCTTCGTGTGCAGTGATGCCCCAAACATTATAACTCACGTTTGCTGAGTGGTGGCACAGCTTGCTTGTGCCCAGCACTCGCACACGGTAATCATTGTCCCACTAGAACTCCAGGCATATGTGACTGCTAGCCAAGCTGGCAACTGGCCTTGTTTTTTAAATTCCCTTCTCTAATTATTCCAGCTCATCTGTAGTATCTGTGTCAGCATTATCCATGCTTAGCTCACATCTGTGGAATCAGTCTGCATAACCCGCTTTGTATTGACACAGGGAAAGCAACAATTCAGTCTGTCTCAATGAAACATTTTCCACAGTGCTATAGACTGGTAGAAAATTAAATAATATTTGCTTAGAAAAGAAAGGTTTTTTTTTGCAAAAGAGCTTGTCTTCTGCTGACAGGAAGACATGTGTCTAAATCTAGGTATGCTCTTTCTCCTGCCAGCGGCAAGCTGGAATGGTTAGCTTCTTCCTTCCCCATTAGAGACAAAGATACCATGAGCTGAAGTCTGTTCAGGCCCCTGGCTGCCCTTGCATAAGATCTGGAAGCAGGTGTTATGCAACGGGTAGGTAAAGTTAATATTCCCTACAGAAATAAAACCAGCATCATGTAGGTATAAGTATACAGATACGCTTTAATACAGTGCATGTTTTCTTAACAGCCTTAAATATAATCTAAATTATTTGTAGCATTTTTGTTTAATATTCTCATAAGAGACTAAATGTTATTCAGGTTTGTTCACATTGATTTAAATTCCTTTTTTCAGTACTATCATACTTTTGCCTAAGGGTAAACTACTGCTGAACATACTTACGTAATTCTCCTGAGGGAAGGATTAAGTTATTGTTTTATTTACACTATTAGAACACGTTCCTCTGAAACGGGGTGGTTTCAGTCAGAGTAGAGGATGGGCACTGAAGCATGGCCTATTGGTATGTCACTCTCTGCATTCCCCTTCGATGTGTGCCCGGCTTGCAGGGTGTGCAGCCTCGTCGGTGTAATCGCACTGGGTACACGAGTCCCTGGGAGTCAGGGGACACCCATTAACATCCCTTTGAAGGCAGAGCCTCTGCATAATTGTGACACTAGTTTGAGCCAATGGAAGGAGGAGATCACAAAGAAGGCAGAAGAAAAACAAAGCAGTAAAAGAAAGGTGAAAGATTGAGAAATAATGCGTTTTATGTTCACATGTGCACACTTAACAATTTGCTTTCAGGAATTTGGCAGACTGCTTGCTCTCTTCATTACTTTTTCTTTTCAATTAATTTAAAATTTTGAACAATTCATTACAAGATTCAGTGGCAGGAGAACTCTCCAATAGCTTGATAATGACTTTTTCCCTGGCTAATGAATCTCTCTGTTGTGCTCACTGGGGCTTATTCCACTGATTCACATATTGTCTTATAGGGAGTCTGTAGCCTCAGGTTATCATTTAATAAAAGATGATCTGTTTTACTCTCCTCCACTGTTATGTTTTTGATGTAGCTATGAAGCGTTTCCTGATCAACTTGTTCATGATAATTTCAGATTCAGATTTCAACCTTAAATGAACACGAAGCAGCCAGAAAAAAACCAATGCAGGCCTGGTGGACTGTTGCATTCACACAAACACGGACGACCGTGGGAGCAGGATTCGGTACGACTCCTCCCAGCCCTCCCACGGCTTGCTGGTATTTTCTCGCCGTCTTCCTCTGCCTCCCCTCCCATCTGCTCTTATCCTTTCTCTGAAGAAAAGGTGAGTGGGGAGAAGAGCCCTTTCTGAGGCAAGAAGAAATAAGTAGCACTGAGAAAAGGAAGAAAGAGAAAGAAAATAATACACCATGGCAACAGCCACATTACTGTAAACCCACTGCTTTCTGAGCATGACAAGGGCTCCCCTAGCCCTTCCTTCATGTGCCTTGTCTGCACATTTCAGGCAGTAATTTTGCTGAGAAACTCTGCCTGCTGCTACCAGCTCCTGCTGCAGAGGTGCGAAGGCAGTACTGAGGGCCAGGGAGCATATGTTTCCTGCACTCAAAGAAAAGATCTCTGCTTGAACCTGCCTCAGGGTCACAGAGACTAGGACAGGAAAACAGACCATTTACAAGTCACAGTTTTCATGTAGGTGAGGTGTCGTCAGCTCTGCTGAACATCTGAGTGTATTTTGCTCTTCTGTGACAAAAGTGTTTTGAGTGCACCCCAAAGCTATGACTTCTAATGAGCTGAACCTCACTCAACTTTTTTTGTTGAAATATTTGTTCTTGGCCAAATGTTCATGTGCTGGCCTGTGTTCCCCCTTACATTGTGATGGAAGTGCATCACACAAGACACTTGGAAGAAGACAATTTACCACAAGCCATCATACACAAACACTGAATTTCTCCTCCTGTCACAGGCAACCATGCAGCAGATATTCAGACCAAAAGCCCTGCAGAACATTACTTCCTCACATTCCTGCTCAGCAGAGGCCACAAAACACTCCCAGTAGCCTGTGGCCAACTCAGACCTAAAGTATAAGGTTAAAAGTCACAGCTATTTTGTGTAACAGGGAAGATCACATGGCATTTGTGGGGTGAAATCAAGCAAAACTTAAAAATGTCCCATGCCTTTGTCTTTCTTTAGAGAAAGGTAGAAATAGTCCCTGACAATCTAGATTGGGGGAAAATTCTCTTCTGACCCCAAATATGACAATAGCAATAAACAAGACACACTGGGCAAATACTTCTGAGGCCTTAATACTTAGGAGCAGTTGTGTACTTAATTTTCTCTATCGCATCTCTGTCACCAATCTTCAGTACTTCAGGAAAGGGCAAAAATCTACCCAAAAGCAAGGTATTCAACAAGTGAAGATCTGGTCTGGCTCCTTCCACCAGAAGTACTAAAGCTTCATTAAATAATTCATTAACACAAGCTAAATACAATGCACATGCATGTATTAAGGAACCAGTATCAAAAAGGGAATTGCTGCCTCAGCTAATGTGCAAGTAGGGCCAGGGGCCCATGTGAAACTGTCCTACAACTGTTGAGCACCCTGTCTCAGAAACACCCATTCCCTGTTTCCCAGCAGGATCTTAAGTGATCTCATTTTGGTGCATGAAAACATTTGGATAAATATCTTTCTGAGGTTATTCAGTCTGTCATCTGAAATCCTGTGTTTGGACTCTACTTTTGCAGGAGGTGATCCTTATGGGTAGCATTATGCTCACCAGTGCAGTAACAGAATGAACCTCCCTTACGATGGTGGGTTGGGTGGCTGTATCCCATGAGTGCTCCAAGTCAAACTGCATTGCAAGACCTCTAGCTAGTACTACAACTGCATCCACCTCTACAAAGGCACCTGGAGTAACTATAAATACCTTAGTGCTGGAGTCAGGATCAGTATAGCTCCTCTGGGAAAGGGTTCTGCAAGCTAACTTACTGCTTTGCCTGCTTTTGGGACCCTAGCTGATGAGTAGGCATTGTGCTGCATAAGTATTTCAGCCCATTTGGAAGCACCTCAAATTAACCCTATGGTGAAGAGATGCTTCCTTTCATAATACACACCTGTCTTTCAGAAACAGGAGGATGAACGTTTCCTAGTTGGTAGTACACTTTGTTTTACTCCAGAGCTGAAATTTGGACATAATAAAGCTTCAGATGTGACTCTGAACTTCAGACCTTCTCATGTCTGCCTGACTTATAGCTTCTGATTTTCACTAGTTACATAGCTGCAACAAAATCTACAGCTGCGGAAGATAAGCTGCTCTTCATACCAGATCAGGACTACAGAGCATGTTATGCAATGGCAAGGACCTACGTGAGGCTCAAAAGTGATGTCACATCCAGGAGTGCCAAAAAGAACATACGCATTTGAGACAAACTTATGCAAAAATTCTGTATCACCATGATTTGCTTTTTTTTCTGTATTGTAACTCGCACGAAAATCAGCGTAGGAGGTAGGCCAGTTCTCAAGGATGGAGGGTTATAAACTGATTGGACATTTTTTCATGACACATCGTGTAGAGAAAAAAAGACCATGACCCAATTAGAAAAATTTGCTTTAGTGAAAAATTGCTGTATCCTTTTTGACTGGTTAATAAGTTTGTGTTAAAGCCCATGACTCATGCCTGCAGCCAATTTTGATAATTAGTCAGAAATTCAAGTGAGCAACGCAGGAAGTGAAACCACCAGATGAGAGCATAGCAGCAATGAATCCTTGGTTTAGTCCTAACATATAGGATTTACCTGTGAACTTGCATGGATGGAAACTGTGCATGATGTGAAGGAAAGCCTCACCTTGCATCACCAACTACTTCTTGCAGTTTAGGAAACAGTGAGTAATACATAATTTCATGTAGAAATCATATGGTCCTGTGAGAACTGGTGGGCTGCAGTCCTTGCAGTTTGTGCACCAGGGACACCACTCTGGAAGGATGAGGCAGTACAGACATTAAGTCCTGCTCCTGAATGAGTTTTAGGTGGCCATACTGTAATGTCTCCACACTGAGCATAGGACCACTGTTCTTGTATGGTGCCTGCATGCAGCAAAGCACACTGCGTATTCTGCCGTTGGCCTTTTTTGGTTATTGATGAGAAGGATGGGAGTGAATGAAGGGCTCAGCAATAATCCTAAAATGGAGGACAGACTGATGTTGCCAGCAGCATCTGTCTGTATAGCAGCACAGATGAATTCACCATCATTCCCCTCCTCTCTTAACCTGGGTTATTCCCACCTCAGGGCCTGGAAACACTAAATTCAGCTCAGAGAAGCTCTGCACGTCCAGCTCTTTTGAATGCATCCTTTTTATCCTGTCCTGCTTCAAGACTTGCTTTATTTACAGCTCATTCCCCCAAGCTGCCTTCTCCCCTGTGTTTTTCATTCTTTGTGGTTCTCCTTGCTCTCTTTTTCACTTTGTTCCTTTCCTTGCTTTGACCTTTTGCTTTTTTTTCACACTCATCTCAACCCTTCCTCTCAGGCATTGTCCCATTTTCTTCCTTCCTTTGCTTGTCAGTCATAATCTCCTCACTCCTAACCAAGTTGTCATGCTTCACCACTGCCTTGCTGAATCTGGTCACCCAATCCTCCAAACGTCTAGCAATTAGAAGAAATTTCTGTACTGGTCTGTAGGAAATAAAGCAGCTCCACACACCAGCATTGGGTGGAGGGGAAAGATTATTGACTAAAACAGACACCAAAATATCTTGTTGTATGGATATGGCACATAGGCTATGTCTAGTGTAATGAAACTGGGATAAAGCACTGGCCCATGGATGTCTGTACTCTTTAATAGCTATCAAGCTCCCTGAAATGGTCTTAGACTCTGCTGAAGACTGCTTAGCTAGCTGGTGCCTGGCACAGTCTGCAGGACAGCAGCCTGCAGGCATCTGGGCTGCAGATATCCTGCCTGAGGGAGGACCCTGTGCTTGGGGGAGAGCTGCGGAGTAAGTTCACCCTTCAGGAGCTGATACCCTGCTAGACAGCACTGTGATAGTCACAGTCCTGTGGATCTAATTTATTTCACTGCAAGAAAACAAAGTGTATATAAGCCTTCTCAAACCCAAAAGTTGCAGGGACCTTTTCAATAGCATTACACATCTTTCAGCAGGGGTTCAGGGTAAGAATCTGTTCCACAAAGACTGCCCTGGGAAAAAAATGATCACGCTGAGCAATCATCATCTGTGAAAAGGAAAACAAACACACCCATTAATATCTACTTTTCCTTGACCACTTGCTTTCGAACTGAAACAGTACTAAAAACATTCAGGACGTATTACAAATCATACGCAATGCTCAGAAATGTCCCTATGTCCTTTTAAGATGCACTATCTTCTACTTCAGAGCAGATGTCAGTCTGGAGAAGGGGAACCATTTGTTCTGTATTTTACAGTACAATCCCCTATACATTTGAGTGGTCTCGTAGGCATGCTACATATTATGTATTTTTATATATATTATGCTGGGAATAAGGAGAAAAAAAGAATTGTAATATTTGGTGTTTGTTTTTTTTTTCTTGTCATTGATAATTAACAAGGCAATGGCTAGGAATCTTGGCTCCTAAACTTATCTTTGGAAAATACTTTGTGTTGCCTTTGAATATGAGAAATGAAGAGATTAATTTGAGAACATAATCTCTTTTTGCTAGCGAAATATTATGGTATTTGAAGATACTGTTTTGGTGCCTTGATGGTTCTCACGGGAAATGACATGGCATGCAGGGTCCTGGTTCTTCTCATGCATTAAATAACTGTTAGTTTTACCGAGATGTGTGTTTACCTACATGGCTCACCTGTATATGGTTGTTTGGAGATGTATTTTTTATGATACTGATGGTAACTGGCTGATCAATGGTCAAGTAGTAGAGGTGGTCTGATAGAGGAATGGTGGTTACCACATCTGTGGTGGAAAATCATTGGGATAGTATTGTGGGTGATGAAGGTGTTTGTTCTGTGCTAGGTTTCCACTGCAGGCTTAGTAGAGTGTACTACTTTTAACACAGCCTTCTGTGTCTGGCTCAGGAAGAAGCTGTGTGGTAAGGATCACCTTGAAGATCATGTAAAGGGGACCAAACCACAGCACAGAAACACATGAGCTTACACAGGACAGAAATACCTGGCTAAATGTGGGAAACCATTTCCACAAAAAGGTCATTGTCCTCTGACTCCTGATACTCAAGAGACACAAAACATCGTCAAAAGATGTTCCTGGGAAATAGAATTAACTTTGTTGGACCCTTGGAGTCATGGGATTAATAGAAGTACAGGGTTTATGGCACATAATAGTTTCCCAATCTCAGTTAAACTTCTGGTGCTCCATAAATATCTTTTTTTGTTGTCCTTTTAAAGATAACTGAAATGGGGATGAGGGAGAGATATTTTCAGTGACTGAATTTTGCTTATATTTCTGTTTTTTAAGAGCTGTTCCTTTATATCGCTTTCTTAAGATTAGAGCAATCTGTGCTGAAGCTTGTGACAGAATGCATTGGTTAAATGATAAACTGCACAAAATTACATTTTTTTTAATAATGAATTTAGCTCTTGTCTAAAGAAAGCATCATAATAAAATGGGAAAAGTAGGAAGGCATTTCATTCATTTCTCAACATTTAAGTCTTCTGTATCTGGCTCTGCATTTGATTTCAGCAAACAAAATTATTTGAACTTAATTCAGCCATTTCTCTGAGTTTTAGAAAATAATGAATATTACCGAAGTTCACAAAAGGCTAGACATGATTTTTTGTGTGAGGCATGTTAGGCAAGTCAAGATTCAGTACAGCATATTTGTTTTCATATGCTTCAGTGCATTGTATTAGGAATTAGTCTAATGTTCTGTCTTTAAATGGTTGCCTTCCCAATTAATTAAAAATCATGAAATATCTTGAAAAGATTTTAAGATGCTCCTCTCAGATGCAGCTGAGAAGAACCTTTTCTTTCAGAATACAGATCAGAATGTATTTCAGAAATTTTTTGAATATTGATTTTTCACACTTTCAATTTAATTTTATCTGTAAATCTAATGAGTTTAATAAATCGGTGTTCAAAAACATGGGATGTAATGAAATATACAAACCTGATACAAGTATTATTTCAACAAATAAATTGATTCATGATAATTGAGTTACACTTTCAATAGCAGTAGCAATATACTTTTGAGAACAGAGGGGAAAAAATTCTATTAAAAGAAAATGTTTTTTCTGAAAAGTTCTGAAAAGTTGAGACAAAACCTTTTCACTTATTTTTCTGGAGATTATTTCTTATGTCAGTGGAAGAAAGGTGGTCATTCACTTTAAACGTGTTTACTTAACGTTACCTGCAGAGAAGCTTTAGTCCAAGCAGAGCTGCTTACCAAATCAAGCAAACAGATTCTTCTATGGCTTTTTGTTTCTATAAATAGAAAGATACTAAAGTAATTTATTTGCCTTTCACAGTTAATTTCACATTCATCTGATATCATGTGTAAGATTCTAGTGTATCATTTCAATCTAACCTGTACAGAAAGACCTTTGAGATCAACCAGGAGGCTTTAGGCTCAGATAACCAGGCAAAAAATTAGAGACCATCCTTTTCTTTGTAGTTCTGATGTCAGTGTGTAAGTAACAGGACAAAGCTAATGCCGATCATGTCACTGCACTGTCTTCCTGACATTTTGAAGCATGCATTTCCAGATTTAGTTTTTGTATGCATGCGTTTTACAGTAGAAAACAATTAACAATGCAACCTGTATAAAGTTGGCACATTCTACTTTTCTCTTGAGGACTGAAAGCCTTTGTGCTTTCTGTAGGACAGTACAAGATCCTGGCCTTCATACATATGCCTGAGGCATAAGTATCATATCACAGTGGCATAAAGCTCGGCAGTACTGTGGTGAACAGGCATTGGTCCAGAACAAAATGATGGATCGACAGCTTCCAGGGCTGTTTTGGCAGATGGGGTCACCAGGACACAGAAATGCCTTGATTAACCCCACGCTCTGTGGATATTGAGGGTGAGGAGAATTGATGACAGACCAGCATCAAGGGATGCATCAGCTTGTGTAGGAGCCTGTGCGATGAGATGCATGATTTCAATGTAATGCTCTGGAGGGCTGGTGCAGATCAGGCTTGTTAAGATGAAGAGCCAAGGTCATGCTGTCCTTTTTTTTTTTTATTATTTATTTGTGTGTGTTCAGGATGAATTTGATTCTTGGTTGTGCTCACACCAACGATGCTAATAGAAACCACAGTACAAAATGGGCTCTGGCACTGGTCTCCCTGTTGCAACATGAAGACAAATGACAGTATCATGCAACCTCCTGGTAACAGATTTTGTGTTTAGTCATGTTTCCTTCTGGTGTCTATTCTGTCAGAGAAACAAAAGGCTTACAGTGTAGCAAAGGCCTGAAGAGGTATTACAATTCCAAAAACCAGGACTGCTTCTGAACTCTTAACAAAAAATTATACCATATAATCCAGAAATAATTCACTGCATTTTTAAAGATGACGAGTGAATATTCTAGTTGCCTTCTATCAAATAAATGTATTTACTTAGACAGAGAAAAAAACACGAACCAATCAACAAACCTTACTTGAATAACTTAATTAGATTCTTGTGGAGGTTTTTTTTTAATTATTCTTCCTTCCATGTCATCATATCAAGTTTTCTTATTATAAAAAAGCCAACAAAAAAAACCTTCAACCAATAAAAAGGAACAAAATGTCCTAAAGAAAAATATTGTGGAGCTAAAGGTAAATAATTTGAAATAAATAAAACATATCTAGTTTTACACTGTTTCACGGTTGATTAGTAAATCATAAATCCATTTAAAAGCCTAAGACAAAAGTGGCTATGAAGTCAGTGGGCAGCTCACAATAACACCCATGAAGCAAACTGAGGGAAAAACTGCTTGATATTTTCTCCCTCTTAGCTTTTTCCTGAGAAACAGAAACAATCTACTTGATGGGCGGTACTTCCAGTTTTTGCAAGGCTAAGGAGTATCTATACTTCAAAGGGAGCAGAGAATATTGTACCTTGTTCAGTAGTGAAGCATATTTGCCAGAACTTGACTCACAGAGGAACAGGCTACAGGGCAATGTGGCAGCCAGGAAACAAGCCTGTCAGTCTTTTGCAGAAAGTTATTCTCTGATCTTATTGATGTACAAATTATAGTTTGAGACATAACTACTCAACCATTTTTTCCAAATTACCTGCATTATTTCAATAGATTTAGCAACTGTCAAACAGAGTTTCATAGGCCCTGTTCCTCTGGACCCATTTGAGTGACAAATTACTGAATTCTGTTAATGCCATGAAAATTTATGACTACTTTTAATACTTGAGCAGATATCGATCCAATAAAAGTTTTATTATAGCTTTGAGTCATGCTGCAGAAAGAAATTACCTTTGTAATGATCTTACTCCATAAACAATGGTTCCAGCATGTATTTCACTAAAAGTATGTGGAAGTAGTGGGCAAGTGGAAAGTCTCTCTTAAAGGAGAGATTTTTATGCAATCCAGCAAGAAACGATCCATCCAATGGATTTCTAATGATATTTAGATCTGCAGAAAGCTGGCAATATGGACTCTTGCAGCTTATTAACCTCTCAGTTTCTAATGAAGAGGAAGACCTGTGCAACTCCTGATGGTGGTTTAGTTTTCTTTTCTCAAGGCCTGGGAAATCTGCTGTGAGTTCAGGAGAATCAGCAGAGTTTCTGAAACTTTGAAGTGACACAAATAATAAACTATCAGTCCTGTTCTGGCTGGATTTTTTTATGCATACCTTCAGAGGTACTGATGAGCACATCATAAACCTCACTTCAGAAATGTACCTGTATCACCACCCGTTTTTCCCCCTTTTGTCTTGTTTTGAACTCAAAGACTTTTAAAGGGAAAATATTTGGCAAGTTGGACTGAAGCAAAACAACTAGGCTTAAGTGGTTTTATTTTCTTGGAGCTCAGTTTTAGACTGTTTTCTTCTTAATAGTCATGTCGTGAGGTATTATCACACTGAAAATCTTTTGCAAAGCTGCATGCTATCCTAAATCTGAGATCTACCCTTAGACCTCAGAAAACAAAGTTGTTAGAGGTAGCATCATTGTGCATGCAAGTTTTGTTCTTAAGGACCTTGTATCAATAGACATTTGTGATAATATGGCTGAGCTGCTGTTTTCTTTTGACATGGGCTAGAGAAATTGGAGCAAGAGCGAGAACTACAATAGAACAAAAGCAGATAGGTATGAGATGCTCCCAAACTCAAGACAATATAAACTTTCCTTTCTCCACTATTGGAGGTCAGGAGACTAAGTTTGCAGGAGGTATGTTATTCTGTAACTGCAGAGAGCAAAAATGGTATTACTGGGTACCGTGGCAGAGGAAGGGCCAGTATGAAGGTTTTATTAGCAGTCTCTTAAGCCAGTCTGAATATTCATTTTCCATTACACTACTACATGCTAAGACTATTTAATATAGATATTCCAACTATGGGATTTCATAGACACAGAAGTATTACTGACCCTTTGTTCCCTGAGTTTGTAGATTCATTTCTGCAACATTTTTCCCTGTGGCCTCCTTACTGTAAATCATGGAATCCTTAAGAAAGCTGGACTTGCTCTAGGAAGATCTTTGAATAACTCACTCATTTCATTCACATGCTGCAGCTTTGTGAACTCACCATTTGCACAGTTGCAATTAAGCTCTTTTCTTGTCTAACTCAAACATAGCTGAGGCACAGCAATATTAGCAACGAGGCCTTACGGGCTCCCTGTTATTAACTTCATCTTTTGTACCAATACCATGATTAACTTTGCATCTGCTGTTAATAACACAGATAAAAAATGTAGTCATTCTTACAAAACATTATAATTTCATAGGCCCAAGAGAATTTACTTCCTTATTATTGCTTTTGTTTCAGTAGTGTTTGCTGTCAGATTTGTGGATTTAGCGTGGGAAAATACCTCTGGCTGTCAATTGCTTGTCATTTGTGCCTGTGTCAACTAAAAGACAAAGCTAGCTGATTTTCCTTAGGTTGCAACTGAAGGGGAAACACTGTCAAATTCCATCTGTCTACAGTTCAGCTGGAAAGAGCAGAAACACCTGCCTGGAGGGATGGAGCTGTGCAGCTCTCTGAATCCACAGGATCGGAGTGCTCTTACTCAGATGCCTAAAACCTGTCAGGTGTAATTTCAAGAGACCTTTTCAAGCCTTCAGAACATGACATCATGGTAGATATTTCTAAAAGCTGATCAGAGATGAAACTAGTGAAAATTCAGGTGACCTATATGTAAAAAGAGTTATGCCCAGAAATACCACAGAATCAAATCGCTTCCTGTCTAAGCATGCATGCTGTCTGGACACAACCTTCCAGAGCAGGACACTTTATTTTGAAGGAAGCCCAGCCTCATTTTGTGGGTGAGGTCGTGGCTCACGACATTTGCCATTCTTTTCTGACTTTCCCTGTTTTTATGACAAATTGAATCTCTGTATCTTGCATTTAAAACTTAATATATATTTTTTGCAGTCAGATGAAGCAAAAGTAATTTATTCCTACTCAATCAAATCTTCATCTCACTGTCAGCATTATCTCTGTATTTTTAGAGCACTTACCTAACAATGGATGTAGTATTTCAAGAGGTAATACCTGGCATTTTTTTGTTTTGCAGTGTGGACCAGCTGTAAGTGAAGGGGCAGACTCATAGCTGTGCACACAGAAAACTCCTGTGGGTCTCCCAGCAATGGGGGAGCCATCAGTAAGTCGCTCTGCTCTGTGTCCTGCCCCAGAGCTGAGGGCAAGGGTTTGTCGAGAGCAGGGACAGGACATGGCTCAAGACCAAGGCTCTGCTCCCAGCTGATTTGTTAATGGGCACGGACAGCTATTTCTCATACCAGCAATTATGTAAAGAGCCAACACAACTTTTTTTTTTCCTTAACTCTGTTCATTGTTGAACTCTGCTGCACTAAATATTTCAATAAGGTGAGAATGGCTTACAGTGAGCAGAACTGAAGCTTCCTTCAGCTGGGGAAATGTATGAGTGTCCATGGCTTTCTTGCCACAAGGACCGCTCCACAGGTTAGAACTTGACATATATGTTGAGAGGCAAAGTGACAAAAAGTGAAGGTACAGTGAAAGGAAATGATGACAGAACTCTTAAAAAAATATGAACAAAATTAGGATATGCCATGGCTGGTTCACAGATATGTCAAATAACTACAAAATGATGCAGGCTGAGACTGCTTTCCTTCAAAATGAAGAGTTTGCACAAAACAAACAGGAATTTTCTCTTCCCTCCAAAGCAAGATACTCAGAAGCAACTGAGAAATTGCTAACCAGGATAATGATGAACCAAATAATGTCTTTCCACTCATATCTGATAAGCAACTGGTATTAAATTGAAAAGCTCAATGAAATTATTCTGCATACTATTACACAGCTACAAAACCTGTAACTCTTTCCCACAGCACTAACAGAAAGCAGACAACCCCATTTTCTTGGTGTTTGTGCTTTGTAAAGTAGTTCTTATACATTTCTCTAACCACAGTCCACCAGCAGGGTTGGACTAATAGCCTGAGACAACATGTGCATTTGTCTTCTAAACTACAGAAGACATTTGAAAAATTCTCTACATGTTTGTATCTCTCTTCTAATTCATTCTGAACACAGACTGACCCATTCAATTTTTTTAATGCAAAAAATGTCTTTTTCTCACCAGAAGCAAGTCAAGCTTTTCTCTTCCATGATGAACCTCTTCACCCTTTCTTCTTTTATACACCGAATACTCTTGTATTTGGCCCTAGAACATCCTTTCCCATCCTGAATGTGCCAAAAAATATGACGTGCTGAGAGGTTGGTTTGGAGGATGCACCAGGGAAGCCCCTGGAGAAGTGGATTTCACTCTCATGACATGAGTCCTCTCATGTAAAATTACCTGTGCTTGCACCTCTAATGTCAGGCTCAGATAGTCACATGCATCTGAGCTTTCTTCCAGTGAGGTGCACCCCATGGCTAGAAGCGCCACCTCCGTCATCTCCAGCTTTGCTCACAGTCCAGGGGGGAAGACAGTGGTACCTGTGGGGCAAATGATTCAGCCCTGCAGCCAGCTGATGTCCCAGAGCATCGGAGACGTCTAAAGCCTGAATAGAGAGGCATGAAAGACTTGGCACCAGGTGAGAAGCAGGGATAATTTCTTCACCCTTCTCAGGTGGAGGTGGTACACACAGTAGCTATGGACCAAAGGGATCCCTTCATTTCGATCAGGGCATGCATGATTGCTGTCCCTCTATCTGGAGCAGAGCTCGTGGTCAGGCACCAAGGTCAGCAAGCTAACCTTGAGGTTTATATTAGTGTGGGGTGGATCTGCCACACCACAGTCTGGGGTTGTGTGGCACAGAAAGTAGGCACAGCCAGGAAAACACTTCATCCCTTGCTATGGGGCACAGGTGATCTTTTCCCTTCCCTCATGGAAGACAGTTGGAAGTAAGTGTAGCTCTTTAGTACAGAAATCAGGACTGCCATGTTTTCTGTGGCGCTGGCAGGGTGAATGCCTTCCTGAAGAAAGGCCACTGCCATTGCTCTGTTTGTTTACGTGTCAGTGTTCAGCAGCCAACAGACAGAAATTTCCACCTGCAGAGAGTGGGCATCACAACAAACAGAGAAGCAAAACAGCAGAGAAGGTAGTCTAGGGAAGGACAGGGCCACTACGGTATGAAAATCTCACAGGGTGCCAAAACTAGGCTTTTGGACATAAGCTACTTTAAAGTTTCTGGAAGGAGAGGGAAAATATAATGTAGCTTTTGTTTATCCAGCAACTTGAATAAAGTCTTTGAGGTAACATGTTATTATAATGTGAAACTATGAGAATATTAGAAATTACATTATAAATCATTAATTTAAGTCAATATGTTTCTTTTACAGCTATGTGCAGATACATAGGAAGGCATTTTGAACAGCACAAAAAACAAGTAAGGGAGAAAAAGCAAGAAAGTGATATGAATGTAATTCTACCTCTGACATGGTCAATATTTTATTATGGTTTCATAAATCTAACTGTCCCAAACTGTCCTTGGTAAAAAAGTGAAATAAATTACTATAGTCAAGTTCCCTGTAGGTGTTAATGTGTGACATTACTGTGGTCTCCACTCTCTGCACAGTACTGAATCATTCAACTGGAAATGTAACATTGCTTTCTTACTTTGCAGCTGACAGGGATTATTGTTTGCCCAGTCAGAATCTGGCAAAATAAAAGGCTTAGAGAAACATCATGTCTCAGTGCTGTTTCTGAAACAAAATTCTGCAATCACCATTAAGAAATGCTGGACTGAACGTGTTATGCTAAAGTGTCAGCCCTAACTTATTGATGTAAAGATTTTGTTTGCTTTTCCAATTGCATTAAATTAAGCACACCTTGTTTTATGTTTTGGTGGTTTTTTTTTTGTTTGTTTTTGTTTTTTTTTTTTTTTTAACTCAATTTTCTCCCTTGCTATGCTAAGAATTTACACCCTTAACAAAACAGTCGAGAGCCATAGCTTGAAAATTCCTTGGCGTGTCATTGACATTCTCCTTCTGGATGGTAGTTCATTTTTCAGGAAGAGATCTTAGTTTGTAAAACCAATTAAGTATGTGTCCAGTTTTTTGAGTGAACGTTTGGGAATCCATTTTTTACAGGACCAGAACGTTCCTGATGCAACACGACGACAAGTCCTACCTGGAGCAGATGCCAAACTCTGGAGGGGACTGCAGTTTAATAAAAGCATATTATAGATTTGCTCAAGAGCATTCATAAAGACGCAGATGTAGTTCTTGGGCTTACAGTGAGATTTAGAGTTTGCTGCCTGACTGCAGCTCTGGAACATCAGGGAGACAAACTACCATCTTTCCCAGAAGTAGTGAGATCATTTGTCAAAGCAGTGTAATGTGTAATGACATAGATCAGTTTAGAAGGTGCATCAGCCTGGAATAGCACCATGAGAAATTGGCCAAATACTGAGAGAAATAAATATATTCATCATCTATTTTATAAAAACCATGAGTGACTAATCTAAATATCCTCTTCTACTTGTTTCCAGAACTCAGTGGTCATGCTAGTGTGTTTAGGATGTATGTCTATACTCAGGGTTTTGCATCACCTAAATCACTGCTGTAGACTTGGGTTAGTTACTACATTTTATTGATAGTTACCAGAAACAGGTAAGAATTGAACCTTTGGATGGTGATCCAAACCTACAGTCCTAGTCCTAGTGTCACTTTCACCGGTTACTCCAGAGAAGATTAAAGCTAATGGTGGAGTGGGATGCAGAACAGCGCACTGCTGTGGCAGCGGTTATAGCTGTAAGAGGAGACAAGCATCAGAGAGGTCTATTAATCAAATTTCCTTAATGTTCTTAAAGTATCTTCTTTCTTAAAAAAATCCTGAAACAGAAGTAAATAGGAAGAAAACATTTTCATGAGTCATAAAAAAAACCCCACCCAGACTGTTTTTCTCTAGTGACACAGTGATATTAAGATCAGTCTGCCCTGGCAACATTTTATCTTTTAATTAAAAAGGGCATCAGTTGCAAGTTCTTCCTTGCTGAATACACTCTAACCAAAACTCTTTCTATAGACAGTAAATTTAACATGTTAAATGTCACTATAACTAAGGCCTTCTGGTACGAGAGCCAGACTACAACAAAAGTCAGCATAACTCATATTGATGCTATCTTGTCATTTTATGCAACAGCTTTCTGAAGAGAATGAAGGAGTTTCATTTCACTGCAAAGAAAAAAAACATTCCATCTTGCTAAGAACTGAGAAGAAAAGTGTCTTCAATTTATTAAGCTGTCCTGAATAGTAAAGCTATTTTCCACTGTATTTAAAAAAAATAGTTTATTTATTCTCAGATGATTGTCACATTCTCCTTCCATTTTAAGCAGTTATTTGCTAAATTCCTGCTACAATGGATAAGGGCTGAAGATTATATTGGATTATACTATTTACATTGTATATTTCACAAACACACACAGATGCACATGTTCACACATCGAAAATGTTCCATGGAGCCACTGTACTTGGCAGAAGGAAAGCTCTTACTTCCAGACCTGGGCTAAGGGATCCCACTCACCCCTGGCAGGCCATCTGTGGAAGCAGAGGATCTCTGAGCTCACAGTTGGACAGAAAAAATTATGATGCCTCTTTTCTTTTTTAATTCAAATGCACAATGATTGGAGGTTACCTTTAGCTCTTCAGTGACTCAATCAAGACTGGGTAAAAGGAGAAAAATAAAAAAACCTTAAATACTACGTAATGTCAAAACACTTTTGTAATCAAGTGCTCTTGCTGCATGGATTCTGTAAAACATAGCATGCTCATGCCTTCTTCACTATGTATTCATGGTGTATTTAAATACTCTGGTAGGTTCCAGACCCACCACTTTGCAGTGACTATAATGAGTAATGATAATCCACTAGTGAAAATTGTCTTGTCTCAGGCTGTACTGCAATAGGGAAGGACATGTCAAGGACAGGGCATCAAATTGCCCAGACTGACCTGGAAACCAGCCTTCTGGGTCGGGTGCTAACCATCCCTTGGTTTGGGATAGTGTGCCAGCCCTCTGATGGCAGAGGCTGAGCTTGCCTGAGCTAAGGCCAAGGGGATTTGAGGACAACAGACATTTCTGCCAGTTGCCCACAGAGACCTGGGCTCTGTTGTAGTGCTCTGCAACAGAGCTCAATGGGGACTTTCCTACAGGCATGTCATCGTAGAGCCTGAAAGCTCCCCAAATCCTCAGAAACTTTTCAAAGCTAGGCTGCAAGTGTGTGCCCAACATCAGAAATGAGAACTGGGTCTCAGAGCTTTGAATTTACAGAACTTTTTTCAGCAAATTTAACTTTACATGAACCAAGTGCACTGCTCTCCTCTTTTGACATGTTCTTTTGAAGATATCTGATAGTGCAGGGGAATGTAAATCATTCATGGGGAGCTAAAAATATTGGTGATATGTTATGATGTTTTCCCCTTGGTCTCAAATGTTTATCAGCTATACAGTTCTTTTTGCTGCTCTTGAGGATTTTAAATTTAAAGCAAGTAAAAGCCAGTCAACATTTCTTTAAGGACATACCTGCTTTTCCCAAAAGAAAAGGTAATGTCTGAAGCACAAATAATCTGTTTTACTAAATTAACATGCAGCAATGAGATCTAGGTTTGGGCTTTGACTTCAGCTTAATTATATGGTAGCATTTTGGAGATCATCTGTTCCACCAGCAACTCCTTTCCAGTTGTTGTATAACTGCATTTCAAGGACTGTGCTCTGCTTTCAAGTTAATACCAGTGCATCTGAGAGCATTTTTCTTCACTGGATTGACTCCCGATTTACCTCAATATAACACCAAAAATACAATGTGGCTTCTATGTACATGCTACTGATGTATTTTCTTTCTCATATTTTGGTGATACAACACTTACAGGAATATGAAGTAGATACCTGAGGAACAACTGGGGAGCTGTGTTGTCTGGGATATATATATTGTAACTTGGAGGTGCCATTTTTTCCTGTATAACTTACTGGAAAATATGTTTTCATTCTAAGCTACTCTTGTCCAGCAAACTGTTCATAAAATAATTCATATGGTGTATTTGTCAATGAAAACACATGCAACAGCTTTGTACCACAAAGGTGGCTCAATTGGTCAGGAAAGGAAATTCACGCCCACCGTGCCTTTGCAAGTCATCTCCTCTGCTTTTACATCTGACCCAGCAGCCTGTGGAATAGGAGTGGGAGGACAGTTTCTCAGATTTTGATAACCTCCTTGCTCCTGATGATACCACCAAAAAAGGCAATTTAATCCTTCCATAAGCAGAGTGGGCTCGTCAAAGCTGAAGTGTTGCAATCGCTGCAGTATATTTCCTGGCCAAAACCTGACAGCTAGAGATGCCTAACAATCATAGATTCATTTATTGATATGTTTATTGATCTAAATCTCTGCTGATTAGGAGGCAGAGGTGAATAATTTTATAACAAGCAGTTCCTGTTATGGTATTCCCCTTTTGAATACTATCTGAACTGGGCAAATGCTGAAGGGACAAGGGACAACCCACACTCTGTGACAGCCAAGTGTAGAGTTGGTGCTCTGAGAGCTGAAGGTGTTATGCCTCTATGCTATCCTTGGGAAGACAGGTCTTCCCAGTGCATTTTCAATGGAAGTTGTCTAAAAAGATGCTTTGACAGGGAGGTGTTACCTTGCCTATATGACTGACAAAAATGACCTAGAACTTATAAATCCCCCTCTTATAAATTCCAACCAAACATGGAACAATGTTCAGTAACATTGCTTGAAGTCTTTTAGAAATGTGTTCATCACTGGTGCCTTGGTGATGCTACTCCCTTGATAGACAGTGGAGCAATTAGGAAATTTATCCTGCTGATGAGTCATTGACACACCCCCTAGGAAGGCCTGTCCCTCCTCATGACATATAGAGGACCCTGTGACAATGAAAACCTTAACTTGAGCATCCATATTAAAGGACTAAAATGAGATAGGATGTTTTCTAGTGTATTCTCTTTTCAGAGACAAAAAAAGGAAAGAAAAAGAGAAGGTGCATAGTTAACATCCAAGAGGAAATTTAAAACTTTACATTCTACAGAAACGTCTGTGAACTCAAGGCAGCGATAATTCCTGAGGATCTGGAGATCCCATAGTGCTCAGGGTATTGCTGTTGGTCAATTACCTCAAATAATACAAACTGGACTCTCTTTACAGCAAAGAAAAACTGCTGAGCAGACTGCACAAAGTCTGTCTTTTAATCGGGCTAGGGACTGGAGGCTAGTGCAGGAGAAAGAAAGGTATGTATTAGAGTAACCCCAGAATTAAATGCTCATTGTTGGAGGAATGGAGACAGGAAATAGTTACTGAGTTCTGCTATGCTGTGTATTGTATCTGTAAACAAGACTTCTCTGGGAAGAAAAAAACCTGAGCCATATCATTCCTCAGAGAGGTTTTGAATACTTCAGCAATGTCATTGAAGTGAACCTAGGGGTAAGTGATGTCTTTCAGGAGACTGAATTGTGTCATGGAAGGAGAAACTTTTCCGTCATTTATCTGGGAGTGGAATGGGAGCCAGCTCAGCTCAGACCCTTCAGCTTTGTCTGGTGTTTTCATTCCTGAGCTTGGGTTGCTGAACCTGGCTGTGCTGGGAGCCCAGCAAATCAGTCTGCCTGCAGTTGGCCATGCCACACACTGAGACAAATGGCAGTGCTGCGCTGGCCAGCCTGGTCCTAGCTGGGTAAATCAATATCCCTGCTGCAAGTCGGTGTGTCACACTGCACTGATGAAAGACATGACTTTCCCTTTATCCAAATCCTGCCTGTGAGAGGGACTTGTGCCAAAGCAGCACGGAAAGGAGTTGAGTTTATGCTTGAAGGCATAAACAGCATTTGAATTTAGTGTAGGTGTGACCTAATGACCCTTTCCAGAAATATCAATTTTTTCAGAAGATCAATTTTTCACAGAACTAAACCTTCCCTTTCACTGACCACATACTGCTCTGTGTGTGGCACGCTGAGAGGAAAAAAGGGGTGCAGAAAATTAGGACTGGAATAGAAGATTATTAAGAAGCTGTTTAATATTTATCAACTCTGAAATCTTGGATGCAAAATAAGAAACTAGCAGGAGTTTAAGCATCCAACTCTCCTTTTGTCAGAGGACTAACTAGCATCACAAAAATCTGATAGTACAAAAATCCTTGACCCAGTCCTCCAAAGTATTGAGCTGCCTTACTCTTTATGTCACTGGTGACCTCATTGGGCCCTGCAGGTTTCAGTGGGACTCCTTTAGACAATGAAGGCCCAAGTAAATGTATTTCTTTACAGGCTTTGACATGCTTTCTTGTTTTTATTGACTTGGTTTTATATAATCAATCTATTTGCTTCTACCTGCTCTTAGTATTTTCAGTAACATATTTGCTACTGACACTGACTTGTATATTTTGATTTTTATTAAGCAATGAAAGCTGAAATCTTTTGCTATTGGCTTGTGGGAAACCAACTCAAATGAGAGTGTTTAAAATAAAGGCATTTACGGTGGTATAATTTAAGAAGTTGCTGCTGCATACATATATCTATATTTCATTTTTGAAGTAATTATTTCTGTTCCCCCTCAATATCTAATCGTTTAAAATGGCAGGGGTCGGACAATACCTCTTATGAAAAAGAAAAAAGACCACACAGAGAAATCACTATTGTTTGCAAAAACTCGGCATATTTCACCAATTTATTTGCAGGATGTTGTGAATTAGTGTGAAATTTTTCTCAGTCACCTTTACCTGTCTCAAATTCCATCACAGCACAATATACAACATTAGCAGAGTTCTGAAGGACCACTCTGGATAGAAAACAGCAGCTATTTTCCATGTGATGTAGCTGTTGCAAAACTGATGGAATGAGTAAACTAAGAAGTAAGCGGGAAGGATGCTCTTGTCTTGACTGTCTAATGGAGGCTTTGGCCTTTGATGGATCTAGTGAAAAGGCTCTACCCATACTCTTTTAATTTTAACCTTTGATGTAGGCATGTGTTTCCATAAAAAGTACCCAAGTCCACCAGGTTCTTCTCCAGCAAGATCAATCCATAATCCAGACTATGGTTCTGAAAGAAACTTAAACCTTTCTCATCCTGAGGGGTTCCTGCCTCAGCTCTGCAATCTGGTATCCTTCATAACTCTCTCTGCCTCCTGGTGCTGGTCTAGCCCAGGGCTGGATGGGCCCTTGAAAGTTCTTACAGAAGTTTTGTGTGTATCTTCACAGGAAAAGAAGAGAAAACAAAGATAAGTATGAAGGAGAACAATAAGAGAGAACACAGTGTATTTTCTTCCATCTTCTGTAAGAGTTTTCTCTCCCCAAATGACAATTCTTCCTGCAGTCAAGTGTTGTGATTACATATATTCAGGTAAATAGAAGACAGAAGAGAATAATGATCAACTTGGCAACCTAACCAGACACAGCTTCATCTTAGCAAAACGGATTGAAGATCACTCAACATTTATAAGGACTGAGAAAGGAGAAGAAAACAGGAATGAAACCAGAGAATCAATGTCTCCAAAATACAAATGATCTGCAGTGGTTCTTGACTAAATCTCATTTTGCTGATGTGATTCAATCAACACAAGCAAAGTCCTCCCAAGCCTGTACACAGGAATTAAGATACGAGTTTTCTTTCATAAAGGTAAGTGCTCCAGTCCAGCTAATCAATCTCTTCTGAAATGCTTGAGACACATCAGTTGCTCACTGGTTTGATGATAAGTTTGTTCATCCCAGGTCTAGCACATGGCGGGTAGGAGCTTGCCTGACTTACTGACCTGTCATTCACGAACTCTCAGAGTCACGGCCAGTGAGCATTAGAGCCTGCAAGAGGAGCTCAGCAAAGGTCCAGTCCTAGCCACCCATACACAACGGGAGACAAATACTTACTGAATTAAGTAATTGTCTCTACCTTTCTTTCTGAATAGCTGCATCAGCATTCATGCTCAAATTAGAGGACTGACTATTGTAAAAGCATACGGTACAAAAAGAAAGCCTCTTCTTGGAAGTCAAAGTTTAAAAGAAGCCCATCACTTTAGCTTATGGAAATTTGTCCTCATTACTTTGTCTTCTCTTTGATGGCCATTTCTTACCCTTAGAGATTAGACTTTCACCATATACTCTGTATGTCACGGTCCTGTGATTATGGCATGTAAGAGCAGGTGATTTAATCTGTGCCATCTGGACTGAAAGTCTAAGCATAGTGGGCATTAAATTCCTTTGTAAAATAGTGAAAAATGGATATTCAGTAGCCTGAGAGAAGCAGAAGAAATCGCACATGGAATTAATCTGGTCTTGTTATCATGGCCATTTGTTTTATTTGCTGTTTAGCTCAAAACAGCGTCCTGTCAAGAAAAATACCCAGTTGTTCTTATAGATGGACAGACATCTAGAAGATGCGGATGCTCCTGGCCTATAGGTTCATGAACCAGTCAGAATAAAACACAGTAGGAGGAGTGTGAAGCTTTGTAATATGCACCTTTTTAGCTGTAGGGGAGTTTGAAATCCAACTTTAAACTCATGCTTGCTCAACACATTTCTTAGGATTGAGTCATAATTCATGATAACTTTAACACACATAATCAACAAAACAGAGGTGTTTTAGTTGAGGGAACAGCGTTTTGGCACCTCTACCCGTGAATCGTTTCCTGTGCTTTAACTATATGATACTTTCTTCTTCTGCTTCCCCATTTTATATTCCATCTATGTTATGTTCCACCTATTTTGTTCACTGAAGGATAAGCCAATATTTCTTGTGATGCTGAAAATCTCAAAAACAATATTTCCCAAATCAGATGCATTATAACAACAGTTTGTTGGAGCATTGGTTTTGGTTGTTGTGCTGAAAGATTCATGCTTGGAAAAAAGTCCTCTTTTTAAAGTCTGAATTGATCAGTCACCTTTATCAAGATCCCTTTACATCCAAAATCATCCTTTGTGTTCAAGCTGATGAATTGTTATCAGATAGAGATGCTAGCCTCTATGTACTTCTTTTTATCTGGGGTATGATCCATGAAACTGTGTATTTTATCCCATTTGACTTCTTCTAAAACTGATTGAAAGAACTCCTTGAAATAGCTTATCAGGCTAATGCTGTGCAGAAATAAACAGTGTAGCTTGTGTAAAAAATTTTCAACTTTCTTACATTAATTTCTTTTTCTATATAGGGGGATGAACAGAAGAAATCTGATGAAGTAAGCCATTGCTATGTAATTTTTTAAATAAAAGGCCATGCAATCATGAGTAACATTACATCACTTTGATGTTGTATGGTCTTACAAGTCCCCAAAGCCCTCCTTTGAGATATGAAGTCTGTCAAAATAAATAACATGAAACCACTTTCTATCTTGTGATGGCCCTTTTTGTTGGAATATATGAGTAGAACACAGACAGCTGTAGGAAATTATACAGGCTGTAAAATCTTCATTAATTAAGAGACAATTTTTACTCATGGACAAATTTTCTTGACTACTTTTGGCATCATTTTGGACCTGAGTAGTTTCCACCATGAGATTACACAGGACCTTGGTTTCACTTTAGACATGGTCTTCAGTTTCTTCAGAGCTTATATTCCAAACTATTAGTCTCTGTGAAAAAAATTGATCTTTTAAAATGGTAGAGAAAAGGTTGGTATTTTCCTTATATTTTTTCAGATTTACATCTATGTTTGACAGTATCAGACAGTCTGAAAGCAGGTTACCTGAAAGGGAAGTTTGATTAAAGCTGAAAAGAGTCTATTACATGCATGAATATAAAACCATCTAATTTAAAGTTATCATACTTCCCAAAAGACTCATCAGTGTGAGGAGAGAATGCCTGGTGTTAGTTCTTTCCCACTGACGGTTTGATAGCTATATATCTTATATGATTTGGTTTGGGGACCTCATTCGGCCCAGCTCAGCTGAATGTCAAATCCACAAGGCAGGAAACAGTGTCCCTCTTATCAGCCCATTATCTCCTCTCATGAGCAGCTTTGCAGCATCCAGGCTTCCTTGGAAAGATGTCCTTACCCATGAGATCGTATTGCATGTAGCAAAACTTCTATTGAAAATCTGAGCTCATTTCCTGACTTCTGGCTAAAGGCTCTACCTGAAAGTGCTGCAAGAATGCAACTGTGCCCAACTTTTCAAGCATCTTTAGGGGGACATGGCAGAAGTTGGCTTGCCTGAGACTAAGCCTGGATTGCAACAGTGAATCCTACCCTTCGCATTTATAGGGTTATTTCTGTGATCCTATTTTGTCACCAAACTTTACAAAAGTTTGTAGGCATGGAGAACCCAGAGCTATGAAAATAAATTATCAGCCAATGTCTGATTTCATGGTGAAGCCTCGTTGTAAGTTAAATTTTGTTTTAAATATTTTCTGCTTAGCTGAACTGAAATACAGACCATACCGTTTTTCTACTCCGTTTTTTTTTTGCACATTCTGTGGATTGAACTGGTATTCTGCATTATCATAAACAAAATGTTGTTCAAAGTTTTCACCTTTAATTAAGCTCAGAATCTGATGAATGCTTATGAAGGAATCAGATGGGACATTGTGTTGGGAAGTCAAATGTCTTCTGTCATGGTGACCGCACCTATTAAAAAGCAGGGGAACATCTGTTGAATCTGTTCTATTGTCCCAGGAGATTTCCATGGCGGGAGGGAAGGGCCCCAAAATGATGCAGGAATGGGACACTTGGCATTTATGATCCTCAGTTCCATTGACTGTGAAGAATCAGTTTAGAACAAATGGAGTAAAAAGAACACAAGCCTAAACTAGATTAATAGCCCCTGCATTTTTTTTAGACTGAGTTTATGTTACCTGAGAAATCTAAGCAGAAATAATTACAGTTCTGTTAAGAGTTAGTGTTTAATTATGGCTGACAAGAACCTAATTATTTAATCACACAAGGTTTTATTACTAATGCATCTATCTTTAGAACACCATGACAGAAGAAGATTTTCAAAGATGCCTGTACAAAAAATGTACACTGACAAGTTCCAAATATGATAATCCAAGAAGCTTGATGTAAGCTGTTGACTTTTTGTTCTTACTACAAAAGGATTTGTTCGTGAAGCAGCTGGCCTTTAGCAAAGCCTTTCATTGTATAAACTTAAATAACTTTGGCTTCACTTTTCTTGTTAAGAGTGGTGTTGGAATAAATTAGATTTGATACTGTGTGAAGAGTGATGAGCAGGCAAATGGAGTCTGCAAATGTGACAGTGGATGAAGAATAGTTTGGGGATTTTAAGAAAAGGAACTCTTTGCACTTAAAGAATATTAGCTGACACACAAAATGAACGGGTTAATGATATGCATACTTAGAGCCATCCATTACTGTAATAGGAGTTATGTGCTTGTATCAAATGGAGAAATGACCCTACATTTCTTTGGAGATAAAAAGGGTCAGCTTAAACAACCATAACCCAATAGCTTCTCGTAGCTTGCTTCCAGTGAGAATGAAACAATAAAAATGGTTATTACACTGAAAGAAAATGATTTGTGCTCATAAAAGGCCTTTATCTAAGCAAAATGTAGTAACCAGCTGGATTAGAGGAAATAAATTTTACTATGCCTGTGATGGCTCCTTGAGGCACTGAAGCATCAGAGTTCTGAAAGACTTTGTTGTTTTTGCAAATTCACAAGAAAAAACTGCAAACCAAACTCACACAATCATCAGCCTACCAGTAACTGCCCCAAGACTATTGTGATTATTTAGGTTTCAAATAAGCAAGACAGTGAGTTACATCTTCTGGAGGGTTCAAGTAAGGGCACCCAGTCATAGTGAAGAACCTGTACTACTGAATGAACAGAGAGGAATCAACTGCAGGTAGCGGTGATAAGCTTTTCTCACTGGTTAGTTTGAATCTTTTCCACCCTTTACAGTGGCTTCCTCAATTATGCTTCTGAAACACCAAGATTAGAAATGAGAATTTAGGAAATACTCTGGACATCTACAAAATGGCAGTTTTGTAAAATAAACAATCAGCTCACCTATTACCATGGATCTCAAAAACACCATAAAGCTGATCTTACATCGAGCTCTGCCGTAAATCCTGAACTTCTTGACATTGAAGAAACTCAGGGTAATTTAAAGGTTGAAAGTGCTCATCTGTAAGAACGTAGTGACTTCAGTAGAACCTCTTCCAGTTGCATTTCTGCAGATGGGAAGATTGCCGCTTTCTTGTTTGCTGTGAGACAGTTTTTTAGAGACCAAAAATGTTGATTAGGTGTCATGAACATTAACCATCTAACGGAAACTTCCAGAGGAAAGAAGGGAAGCAGATTACTGCTGTCTACTTCCTAAAAAATGAAGGAAAAAGCAAGAGGAGAAATAAAGTTTGTGAAATTATAGAAAGTACTAGATTACAAAATAAATTGATGCGCTCTATAAATTTCTTGCATAACTAAACAAGTGGATCTTGCCAATTGCACTTGATTTTGTACAAAATTTTGATCTGTTTTTTAGATAAAATTTTGTCATCTCAAACTGAACAGTTTCTTTCAGTGCTATCAATTTACAACAAATTATTTTCTTACACTCAAGTTGTGGGAAGGTGTTTGAGTCTGACATGGATTTCTTCAATCTATAGAACACATACAAATCACTACTGGACCAAAACAAAATCATCTCTATGTGATGCACAATAATTAAAGTAAAATGCAAGAATTAGTGCTGGCAAGAGGAAAACTCTTATCTCTCGTGTCAAGGTTTTAATTTTCTTTTCTGATATTTATGTGTCTTTTTCCTAAGAGTAGTCATAATTGACAGAAGCAGCTGGTAAGCCTTTGTCTTACTTTTCTTTGGCTACTAGTTGAAACTGCAAGTACAGTTTATAATTTTGTAAGGAAACTCATTGTTTCTTTTCTTTGGAAATATAAATTAAACAAAAAATTCCAAACAGAGAAAATATATTAAAAAATATTAAAACGACTGAATTACCACAAACTGCTTGAACAAGGGACACAGGGGCATAGTGTGAAAGATAATGTAGTGTTAGCAAAAATAAAACACTTGTGGTATAAAGCAGAAAACAATTCTGGAAATTCGTAACAAGTCCTGGAGACTTAGCTTGTTCTGAGACTGTAGGGATGTGCAGTCAGCCAAGTCTGTATCCTCTGACCTCCTAACCAGCACTGTGGGTGGAGATCTGACACTCGACCTGGCATGTGGGATGATGCACAGCCCCAGGCCTTAGTGTATCTGCTTCCAACATTACGGAGCCCTGCAGAAAGGGTTCTCCAGTTTTGGCATACATCATGGCATAAGTTTCACAAATCAGTACTTTTCCATTATAGAAATGTCAGATAGCTTTCTAAAGCCTCTTCAATATTTAGCCTGTATCTTTCATCCTGCCTTGTTGAAGGTTTTCTATTCTTTCAGTGTACTGCAGACTGGCAGCCCAGTGTAAATAATATTGACTTTGCGAGTAACAGCCATGGACTTTGTACTAACTCTGCAGGTGCTCAGGACTGAGGCTTACTTCATCAGACTGACTTTCTGAACTTCCCATGACTTGCCTTGAGTTTTGTTTTAGCTAAACAAACAATTTTCTAATAAGCAGGTGACTACTTCTGGTTTGGTTTACTTTTACATAGCCTTGTAAACTTATGTGATCTAACAGGTGTTCTTAATATAGAATTAGTGTCAAGTAATTGTGCCATGTAGATTGAAATACTTATGACACCAGCATAATGGTGTGGAGGAGTACAGCCGTGGGGTGGTACCCGAGGCCTTGAAAGTGGAGGCACAGGGTGCTGTGTAGAAAGTGGAGGCACAGGGTGCTGTGTAGAGGGGCCAGAGAACTATGGGATGATAATGGAGGGGGTGCAGGATGAGACTGGCAAAAGCGGTTTCAGAGCTAACAACCTGAACCAGGCAGCTAATACAGGTAAAACACGATATAATAAATACATATATGGTGTGGAATTTTACACACAGTAAATACATATGTGATGTGGAATTATAGACCAGTGAAGAAAGAGCAAGGTGCATATTGTATTAGCAAGCGTATAAAAGAAGCACCAAGTGGCCTCAGGAATGAAGCGGAAGAAACCTTCAACATCATACTTATGGCAAAGGACTGGGCACACTGATGATTCACCATAGCACCTCCACCCCAAGCCAACGACCTGGGGACGTGGACGGCAGTAGAGGGTGAGTATAAAAGCAGAGAAAAGTATAGATACTAGGAAGTGTGTATAATTATTGTCATTGAACTATTGTAGACACTTTTTCTGTAGTAGTATTCTTTCTTTCTTTGGGTGGTAATTCTATAAATCATATGATTGTTCATAGACAAAATTTGAACGAGAGTAACAAGAGATTCTTGGCTTCGCATATAAGGTGTATATGTCTAGTTTTGCCCATAAGAGGATTTTTAGATCTATAACAAAGTACCATTTTCACTTTGGTATCTACTTGAGATTAAATACAACATATTAACGATCACAATGACAGTAGATGTAAAGCATACTGATGACTTCCTGTCTTTACTGGCTTACAAGAAAACAAGCCATCCATAGTTTTTCTCAACATTCCAAAGTTGTGGTTTTGAGTAGAAACACTGTCTCTGTATAGGCAGAACACGAAAATAGTAACTCTTCATGATGGAAAAATCCCCTAATCTATAAACTCAAGGAGTGATACGCAGGTGATTATTTCATGTATTTCTGTTGCTAAATGACCATCATTAAAGGATGTAGAGTGAAGCACTGTTCCTCTCTGCTTATGTTTTAGATCTTAGAAATGCTTAGTTGAGAGGGTACGTTCGTGACCACTGAACTGTAAGTTTCCTTCAGCAGAAAAACCGTAACTGAGGACCTGTTGCTCTACAGATTTATTTAGAGTCATCCTACCAACAGTGAAGCATGTCTCGGTCAAGCACAAGGTCTAACTACTAAAGGTGCACTACTTCATTGACCTGATGCATGTTACCTCAGGAGACAACAGATGTCAAAGCCACCCATGCAGTGAGTGTGTGCATCCCACATGTGTGCATCCAAGTGTCAGTTTCTGCCCATTTCAACCCAATGAATCAAGAACACTTTGCTACAGATAAGCCAAATCAGTTCAGGATGACTCATGAGAGCTTCCTCTAGACAGTCAGAAATGGTCCCGACCCCAGTGCAACCCCAGCTGTTGTTCATCATGCTCATAACCAGTTACGGATAGAGTTTAACCTGAAAACTAAAAATTGCTCATGACCATCATGAATTAGCTACCTCTGCTTGGAGAACAAAAATAATACTGTAACAAACAAACAAAAAAATAACATTTGAACTGAAATGTTTATGGCCACTATCTGACAGAAAGGGAAAGCAATTCTGAGACCTCGTGTTTATTCTGGCCCTGGTGAGCTGAGCTGACAAAACAGATGCATTTTCAATGTTTATTGCAATATCCGTACCTCAGCGAAGTGCTTTCTAAATAAAGGAGGAAGCTAAAGACCTTGGGAGAGATTAAATGCTGCTAGAGAGAGATATTTAGATATTTGGATCTAAAATACTAACCCAGTAACAATTTCAGTATAAAAGAAACATGCAGAAATGCTTACTTTTAAGAGCGAAACAAGATGTAACTTTCAAGTCCTGTTTGGTTTATAAAATAGAACATATAAGCACGATGGTTGTCAGCCTAAAATTCACTTTAGGCCTATTATGTAGAATCTTTTTGCAGCTCAAAGGCAAATGACAAAAAAATCGTGCATGACTCTGTTTATATTATATGTAACAAAAGCCATATAATTTCAGTCTTTTTGCTTACATCTAATATTGCCCCTGCAATAATTGAAACTGCTTGGACACAGTTTTGCACAGAAAATTGTGAACTGTGGAAAAATGAACTACCAAGCACTGTGGATAAATGAACTACCAATAACTGTGGAACTATCTTTTAAAAAAGTATCAGTCAAGTGACTACAGTGTGTCTCTCACTGTATGTTCTGCAGGAGAATACTCACTTGATGGTGTTTGTTTTCATCTACTATGGAGCTCCTGGGTTCTGTCACACAAACATTTCTCATTTCATGACTCACTGGTCTGATGCACCACAAAAGCCCCTTTGGAGATGCTACAGTTTATCATTTCCATCTGCCTACCACACACGCACAAACTCCACAGATGCCACTTACTAAAATCTGTATGGTATTTTAGATAAATACAATATGAACTTAATAATAATACAGGATATATCTGTAATTTTATCCTTGTTTGTTACGCAAATTCTGACACCTTTGAGCCCTATCTGGAGTCAAACAACTAATTCTTCTTTCAAAGTTTCAGCTTCTGTTCTGATTAGTAGTAACTTTTGCTTTGAGGAGTTCATCAAGGACTGCACAACTGAAGGCACTGAAAGAAATTAAAAATTCAGGACCTTACATAATGACAAAGTAGTAGAAGGTTTGTATCATGCAGCGCTTTTGTCAGTGATGTACATTATATACTATTTAATAGTCCTGTCATCCTGATCAGTTCTAAGAACAATGACAGCATGTTATTTTAATATGGGGATTCCTTCGTGTCACCCATGCCTTTATAAATTGCAGACTCTACCACCATGAATCAAATCCCAGGAGTCTTACAGCTTTTTTCTGAGACCATCTACATACCGTTCCTTTTAAGTTAGAATGACTTTTATTCCTTAGAAAGAAAAAAAGAACAAATTACAAGTTACAGTTCACAGTATAGCATGCCAGACTCTTATGTGACATCCAGTCATAACATCAAAAATGACTTGCTGTCCTAGTTTCAGCTGGGACAGAGTGAGTTTTCTTCCTAGTGGTGGTACAGTGCTGTGTTTTGGATTTAGTATAAATATAATGCTGATAACACACTGATGTTTTAGTTGTTGCTAAGTAACGCTTAACCTAAGTAAGGGACTTTTCAGTTTCCCATTCTCGGCCAGCAAGGAGGCGCACAATAAACTGGGAGGGAACATGGCCAGGACAGCAGAGCTGAACTAGCCAAAGGGATATGCCATAACATAGGATGTCATGCTCAGTGTATAAACTGGGAGAGTTGGCTGGGAGGTGCTGATCGCTGCTCTGGCATCAGTCAGTGGGAGGTGAACAACTGCATTGTGCATCACCTGTCTCTTGAGTTTTATTTCTCTCTTGTTATCTTCCTTTTCTTTACTATTATTATTATTATTATTATTCATTATCATTATTATCATCATTACAATATTTTATTTCAATTATTAAGCTGTTCTTATCTCAACCCACAGTTTTCACTTTTTTTTTATTCTCCTCCCCATCTCACCAGGGGGTGGGGAGAACGGAGTGAGCAGCTGCATGGTCCTGAGTTGCTGGCTGAGGTTAAACCATGACACCTGCATTAAAGGCACTAATCTCTGTGGGTAAAAACCCTGTCAAATTCCATGTCTAAGTCACTTTGGAGAAGTGCCCTTCAGAACAGTGGTGTAAGCCAGCCTGCTACGTGGACCCTGTGTCCGTGGTGTTGCAGCTATGAGTGGTATTTCAGCTGTCTGCAATATCTGGCTTGAGGATGGCTTCTGGGTCCAGTACAGGTTGATCCCCCAGGGCCCTTCCCTGGTAAAGTGGGATGCTGTGCCAGGGTGACAGGGCTGGGAGCTGCTGTTGAGAGCTGGTAAAAAAGAGCGAGGGAGGTCAGGAGTGTCTCCAGCCTGACTATGTCCTCAGGACTGCCAGAGCAGAGGAGCAGCTCTGCAGCAGCCCGGCCCTCTCTTCCCCCCCCCTCATTGAGTCGTCACTACATTTTAAAGATGAGCATGGGTCATACCTTTTGGGGTTTTTTTTAATTAACATAGACATAATGTTAACTCTTACCATATTTATCTGTGGTGTAAGGGAACAGGGATCATCTCTATCCATCAGAGATTTGCACCTGCTCTGATATAACACCTGGCTCCTCAGGGACATTCTCCATGGTGCCTGCTGTTTTGCACATGAAAGCGAGAAAATCCTGGAAAGAGTTTACCCTTGAGCATGATTATCCAGTTAGAGCATTCCCGGGGGACAAAAAGAGACCTAGGCTCTTGATGTTCTTCCACGGTCTGTTTAAGCGTTTCACATGCACCACTCCTAAGCTGCAGTGCATAAACAGCCCTCTGAGGAGAGATCACACCTGAGGTCTCCTCCCACCCAGGGGAATACATTAAAAAACAGCCACAGGAGACATGTTTCCTTTTGCGCTCTGATTAGCAGTGGCATAGACTCTGTTAAAGTCCCAGCTCTCAGTTAGGTAGAGTGGAGGGTTAGGGTACTCTCCTGGGATGCAGGGGACATAGGTTTGAAAATTCTCAGGCAGAGGAGGTAAATGAACCTGGCTTTCTCAAATTGTAACTGAGCCGGCTGTTACCAGGCTGGAATATGAGCAGCAGGGCTGGCAGTGATCTTTGCTGAGAGGTATAATCCACTCAGGCAGCACTGAACCTGCTCAGACAACACTTAAAGAATTAAACCTCATCAGGAATGAGCTGAAGTTTTCAGGAGCGTAATTTTGGACATAAGCAATTAAAGTAAGACTTACCAAAAACTGAGACGGTTTTGGATTTAGCTCCTGCATAATTCTTTGAATTTAAATGTCTTAATACCAGAAATTTCATCTTAAATCTCTTTATCTTTTTCCAGTTTTACTTGAATTCTGTATTTTATATTTCACCTGTGGACACGTCTTCAACTTCGGATGAATTATTTAAAAACTACATGTATGTGGCACACCAGGGACTTCCGATTTGTGCCTTAAAAGATAAAGATTTCTAATCACAAAACAGAGGCTGAAGAGGTCGAATTTGTATATTTTTTTGTGGCAGTTATTCATGTAAAGTAAGGAAAATGTCAGTGTACCATCCAAAACTGCATTCCAATTTCAAAAGGGACCCTGTTCCAGCTCTATTAGATGAAATGTAATTATTTATTTGTCTCCTCTTAGAGCTCTGGTTTAGTGCCAGACCTCTTCAAAAGGGTACTTTCTGGAAAGGCTACATTTAAATTAATGGAGAAATAGTTAGACCTGTAGTCTTGTCAGAACAGGAGCTATCTTTACCTTTACTTTCACATCACCCAGTGCAATCTTAGTGGAAGTGCTTAGATTGCAGAACTGTATTCACTATATTTTCTCTATTTTTTTAATCATTATATAAAAACAAGGAGAAACAGCTTCAGAACACCAGTGCTCAGACTACGAATGCACAGTTACTTCTACTGCTTATTTTTTCTCATGCCAATGGGATAGCTTATAAAACAGCAGGCCCCACAAGTAGATTTGACTTCCCAGAGTCCTTTAGAAGTACCCACCTCTTTCCACCTTAAAGGGCAATGGGAAACTCATTTTTGAAAAACTTCTTTCTCTTCCCAAACATAGGAGCCTAAAAATGAGGCACACTTAAAGCTGTATCTCAGATGCCCTGGATCTAGGCCAGGGCTTTTATGAAGTTCTTTTTATCGAGGAATAGGAAGAGAGTGGAGTATGACAGCACTCAGTGTTAAAATGTTCCAAATGAATATGTTGCACGGCACAGCACGAATATTGTTGTTGTAAATTTGTTATTACTGACAATAAGTGGGAGAAAAGAAAACCTCAGCTGTTTATTTTATGACTGGCCTATTTATCAAAAACCTTACCTGCCTCACATGGAATTATAAATGACTGCTAAATAAGTAATATGTATGCATTGCACCTGAATAAACATTGTCATTAGAAGAAGACATACTGAGCTTTCCAGAGGCATAACAAAGACTGTTTGAGCTTCCATCCTCAAATGGAAGGGGTAAATACATCAAATACATCTGGATATATACTGTGTGATGCAAACGTCGCTAGCATACATATGTTATATATTACACTTTACTGAGAGTCAGTGGCTTTCTAAAACCTCTAAACCCATCAGGATACAAATGACAATGGAGAAAGACAAAACACAGTAAAATAGGACACAGCAAGAAATGAACTATTTCGTTGGTGGAACGAATTAATACTTTGCAGGAGGTGCCCCCACAGAAGGTGTGACCAGTTCCTGCTGAGCTGTCTAATAGCATCGTTGTATGCTCTGCAGACGATTGTAGGCCAAAGGCTACAATAAAAAAAGAAATGACATTCATGAAAGAACCGGATAGGTTTAAGAGATAGAATAAAGTCACCTAGATTTTTCCTGATAAGTTCACCGCTGTTTGTTTTTCACGACAAAACAAGAATTAACACCTCTGTGTTATTTTGATTCATTCTTTTGCTTTTGTTAGTATCCATGAGCCTTAATGACATTTTGAAGACTGAATTTAATAGAAGTGTCCTGCTCATTGCAAACAAAGCAAAGTTCGACAATTTTCATATCCTAGATGTTTTTTTTTTCAGTATGACTATCAGAAATCTGTCACAAAATAGGTATGAAATTTTAATTTTTCTTTTATATAAGCATTGGATTAGGTTCAGGAAAGAACTTGAAGTCTCCCTTCAACTTTTCATCAGCATGAACAATTGTTGGGGTGGAGGAACATGGACAACTTCACTCAGTTCTCTGCAACATGGCTAGCATTAAATCTTACTCAGAAAGCCGAACCACCACTATAAAGTGCAAACTTTGACACAAAATCATGTCCATTTCTGATATGTATAAATGATCAGTTCAACATAGTAATTCCTCTCGTTTAGACACTCTGAGTAGGGCAGAGCCAAGCAGAAGCTGGTCTGATCTGGCATTTGCACTGAATGAACTGAAGTAGTTATAATATCTTCGATCAAAATAAAAATTACATGCAATCTTTTTCCTTTTATCAGATTTAAGCCAGGATAAACTGATTAAAATTAACGCTCCTTGCTTATAGTGAAAGTTTTCAATGTTTTACGATTCCAGTTTGGCTCACTAAAGCTTGAGTGTGGGTTCATGTCTTAGGCCCCAGGAATCAGTATGAATTCAGCTGCCTTCAGCTTCTAGCCTTTTCCTTTTTAAATTTTACATTTGCCTCAAGGTCGCTGAGGAAATATGTTCAATACAAATTATCCCCAAGGGTCCTTATTAGAAACACATCTGTTCAATGATGGCGAAAACTGTTTACAATTACTCTGACACCAATTCTGTTAACTAGTTTTGAATCCTTCGAAAGTATGCAGTCTCTTTATCTTTTCATTTCAGTGAGAACACCATGCGGAACAAAGCCGAAATCTTTCTGAATAGCATTAAGAAGACACCAACTGTATTAAATTAACAACATCATTTTCAGCTAAGCCTTAGATTCTCAGTAAAAAACCCACATTAATACACTTTGAGAAATTTTTTCCTTAAATCAGAGCTAATTTAATTTGTTCCTTTCCTTAATTCTGTATTAACAGATAGCTATATCAGCTCTTCATTATTTTTATGGGCTTATACCAACACGATTGAACTATAAATACTTTAAAAAATGTTAAGAGCAGCCTTTTTTATATCAGTCAGAAATTTCCTGTTATCCAAGAGTATTAAAACTTAGCACTGATGTTGACACATCTCCTCAGCTTATTCTTTTAACACTCATAAACAAAAGTTATTCAGGCATGTTTAATTTTAAAATGTTTTATATTATTACCTTCTGTTTTATGTCCTTGATTGTTGTTGTTAGGGGCTATATGGCACAATGATTTCCCTAATCTGCAGATCAAGAATATCTGTTGAATACAGTCTTTCTGCATTCTTGACCTCGTATCATTTCTGAATTATTTACCTTCTATTATTTCTGCCCAACAGCTCACTACAGCTAGCATTAGGGCTCCTTCTGTTCCTGGCTTTTAGACTCCTCCTTGTTTCTCCATATTCTGTTGGCATTGACCTGCTCTTTTCTTCCTCTATCTGTTTTTTCTGATTCCATATAACTTCTATTACTTATTCTCACTATCCAAGGTACTTCTTAACTTTTACTATTTTTACTCTCCTACTAGATGAGGCTGAATTATTAAATGCTGTAGTCTTCTCTCAGCGTGAGATTTTATAAATTTATTAAACATTTTTAACCTCATTACAATTATCACTCATTTTGATTTCCTATTAAAATTGTCTTTCCCAACTCACTTAGCTTATGATTACTTTTGATTTGGTGAAACTGAGTCCTCTGAAGCACAAAAATTTCCTGCTGAGGCTTCATTGTGCTTGCAGATGACAAGTATAATAAAGTCATGGTCACTTAGCTCAGAAAGGATAGTTTCATTTGGTGATCAAGTCCTCTTTAGTTAGTGAGAAGAGATGTAACATAGGACTCCCTCAAGTTAGATCAGAAAATTGTCACGAAGATTTTTAGACATATCAAGGGCATTTTAGCACTGGCAGAAAAAAGACTGTAAGCATCTCCCATTTTTAGCTGAAATTTCACATGATGATCCTCTTGCTTTTCAATATTTGATAGCAAGTAGAACTGGTCAAGTGTTTTTGAATGGAAAAGCTTGTTTAGCAAATTTTGATTGAATGAAATAAGTTTTTAAAAGCAGATTCATGAAAAAGACTTGAATGTAGTTTTCTTAAAATTAAAAGAACACCCTTTGCTCTGTATTCTGTCTTTTAGGCACACATGAAAAAGGAAAATACTATGACTTCTAAACTTGAGGACATTGAATAATATTTAATATGAATACTATATGCTTATGGCTTCAGGAAAATAACTAAGTGCTCCCCTCTTTAAGAGAGCAAACCAGACTGAACACACATTAGAAATCCTCCTGATGCTCCCATACACGGATTTTGCTTCCCCAGGACACTGTGTTGTGCTGGGTGGGAAAGTCTGGAGTACATAAAGGCGAAGCAGTGGAGGGCCTCATCCAAGTATTTGGATCCTCACATAGAACAGATTTGTTGAAGCAGGGCTGTGGATGGATAGTTAAGGGCACTGAGCAAAACTCCCTGGCTCTTGCCACCCATTAGCACCTTCTGGCGTCACATAAGCCCCACTTCAGATATGGAGGCACATATGCCCTACTGCATATATGGCAGTTGCAGTGTCACTGGGTCAGACCCTTTAGCCCCTCATACAGACCATATTTACATTTCCTTGATTTATATATTTACCCTGATTTTTATGTTTACTATATATTTATATAGATAGTTTGCTATGGAAATAATGGAAATTTATGGGACTTTTTAAATAGTCAAAGGGTATGATATCAAACAGCAGCAAGTAAATTAAAAAAAAAAAAAAACAGATTCTCTGAAGAAAAAAAATTAAGATATATGGCTTTCAGTAAAAGTCTGATGAACATATGAAGGAAAAGAAAGTATGAAAAAGTGTCAGAAGGCTTTAGGTTACCCTCCAGCCAAGTGTGCTTTTTCAGAGCTATCCAAACCAATGGTGTCTTGCAGCACTGCTACTTCTACTCATTGAAAAATTCACTGAGTTAAAAGAGTAGAGTGGGAAGCCAACTGTGGGAAAGAGCAAAGACAGTCATGTCATCCTCATCCTCCTGGATCAAGAGCAAGAGCAATGCTGCTGTAGAATTTCCAAGTCCTTCTCACGGAGAGCAGCAGGAAGCTATTTTTAGCAGCCATTTGATCTACTGCAAATTGTCACATTGCTGATGTGGTAATCAATGGTAACAATATAATTCTACAGTCACGGAGGTTACCTGGAGTGAGAGGGCAGAATTAGCAGTTTTCCTCTAGAAATTACTTGCTAATTTCTAGTGGTTATGTATACACAGCAGCGGTCTGTGTTCTCAGGTAATTTATTTTCAGGTGATGCTTGAAAACAGACTGGATTTTAAACAAGAGTGATATTAAGAGTCCAAGTGCTTGTAATGTCCGTAAAACATTTCATATTTGGATTTAAGTGACAAAGAAAAAAATATATTTCCATGATAACATACAGGTTTTGGCCCCATGGAATTTAACCCAGGTTCTGGCAATCTAAAGAGAGCTGTCACATAAACCTTAGAAAAGACAGAATATGTCACTGAATGATTTAATTCCCTGAAAGGGAATAGAAGAGTATTGCTTTTTGTACATATAAATTCAGTCACACACCTCAGAAAATTCAACTTCTTTTTGCACAAGATGAGATTTATTAGTGTAATGACATGAGGCACTTAATTCAGGAGATATTAATTATCAAATCCAGAAGGAACTTGTTACAGTAAATCAACAATACAAACCTAACTCCATGCCAAGGTCATGTGCTGTCAATCACTTTTAAGCAGACTGGTTGCATATTCCTTGTAGTTTCACAAAAGGATGTCAGTGACATCATCTCTCTGACAGTTACATCAAATTAAAATAACTACAACAGACATATGTTTGGAAAAGCTTCTTCTTACTGGGTTATGGAAAGTTGACAATTATTATACTCTCTGGGCAAAAAAAATATCTGGGGAAAGATTAGGGAAAGTCTTGCCCTCCTTGCTTTTCTTCTATGATTCTCTTCCTGACAGTTAATGCACTCCTCTGCTATTCCTTTTGCTAGTTTTGCGTGGTTGCTTCAGCAAAGAAACACTAAATACTCCAAGTGACCCCCCAGTATACTTAGAGGCAACAAGAAAAGGAGGAAAATAGGGAGGAACAAACGAGAAATGCCCATTGATACGTAGTTTTATTTGGATTCATCACGGGGGCAGGTTGGTTTTAAGTCACAAACTGAAACAAAGCCATTTAGGATCACAGAAATAAACTACATCAGAAGAGTTACACTGTAAACTCTAGTCCAAGGGTAGATTCTTGCAAACATGTAGAGTGTTATTATTTAGGTCACCAAAACTATTAAAAATGAGTATGAATTGGCTGTCTAGATCCCAGGTTTTATCAAATCAGTATGCAGCATTTTATATATTGACGTCATTCTAGTGATTTCCATATTCAACTTTTTATTTCATCTTTCAAATGTATTTATAAACCAAATGCATAGTAATACTTCTCTGTCCTTCACTATTTGTTGTTTCCCCCTGTTTTGTAATACTGTTAGAATAGCCACATGAATAAAACACTTGTATATTGTTGTTATATGATAGGATTATCATAACTCAAATTTCAGTCAAAATAACCTGTAAATTATTATTACTATAAATGAAGGATAAGAATATTTCACATTTCAGTCATTTAGAATGGCATTTATGTAAACAAGTAGTTCATAAAGTACATTTTTTTGACATTATCTCAGAGTAATTTTAAATGTTAAAAAAATCTTAAGTACCTATAGAAGCTAAAGGACCGTAGCATTTCTAACAAACTGGTACTGTCTGTAAAATGAAGATTATGCATTCCAAATTCAATATTTAATGAATCCTAAAACAATAGTCTGAAAGCATGACTTTAGTTTAATTTTCATGGGAAATAGATCAGAATCTAAAAAAGATTTCAAAACTAAACGCTCAAGAAGAATGCAAGGATGACTTGCAGAAAAAACTGGATGTCAAAATCAACCAAGAAGAAGACCTCATCAGGTCATTATTATTTTCTACCACTAGGACCCTCCTCCTTTGCCTTCAGTCCTTCTTTATGTTGGTAAGAAATTAATTGTCTTCCAGCATGTGAGCCAATACCTACAGGTGATATCAGAAATAACATTTATACAAGAAATCAGAAGTATTTTTGTCCTCACCTTACAGTATTGTTGATCAATACTCTTGGCTTGACACTCCTGTTTAGGAGGGAAACAAATGACTACATTATGGAAAACCATTATGACTACAACACTCCACCGTGACAGAGAAGGTGGTCTTAATGAACAAACTTTCACAGTGCCACTGGGGAGCAGTTCAGAAGAAAAGCTCCTGTATTAATATATTTCAGGGACTGATGTGTAAATGAACTGCTGCACCAAAATTTTAGTCCTGATGTCCTTCATGAGACGTCTCCCTTATTGGCACAGGGCAGCCAGCACAATATTTCCTGGGGGTGGCAAAGACCTTTTGAAAAGAGTATTTCAGCAAAGCACAAGGAACCATTTATTTACAGTAAAGTAGTATGTGCTTTTATTGCTTTTTTTGTCTTTTGAAAAATAAGCAAATTGGAAAAGCACAGAAACAAATGACTCAGGCCTCTCACTAGTTTTGAGCAGCCCTACCAGTCAAACAACTGCCAAACAAGTTGTCAAACATCTCCCTTCAGCTGTGCTGATGGTGAAAGAAGAACGCTGTTGTTTTGGTAGGGCTGCTGCAGTGGGAGTGAGAATTATAAATGCAGTGTTACACCTGCTTTACATTTAAAGAAACAACAGCACAGCCTTGGCATTCCCAGCTTTGAAAATCATACGTGACTTTCTCCTGGAGACTGAATTACCTTCAGAATGCGAAATACTGCGCAGTATGTGTTCGTATTTTGTCAAAAAATGGTTTATTTTTTACTCAACAGTGTTACCAGATGCCACACTTTTCCACTGGGAATGACAAGTTATTTCAGAGCTATCAGGGTATATAAAATTCATGCATGTATAGAACTTACAAGATCCTCCTGCAAGTTACATAAAATTGTAACTAATGCTTTTGCTGAGGTCTTTTGGGAAGGTGGAAGTGTGAAAGGTTCAAACTGATACTCAGAAGGTTGGCCGCAGGAAGCTGATCAAAGCCCTGGAAAACTTTGATTGCTCTTCTATTGGATCCCCTGTGTTATGCTTGCTTTTCTTCTACATCAGCTGGTCGTCTTAAAGCATCACCATTACAAAGAACCAGCTGGCCTCTTTCTGCTTTGCCACATGCTGATGAGGGGAAGGAAGACACAGGGTGCTTTTATAGCAAGGTATCCTGATACCTACCAGGGCATTCATTCCTGTTGAAGCATGTGATGCTCCTCAAGGTGTCTGAACTCGCAGTATAAGTGGGTGATTTCAAAGCATTGCATCTTTTGGAAGGCTGGTTTCCAGCCCTTTCTGCTGCAGCAGTGGCCATTGTCCTGTTTGTTGCAATGGCCTGAATGTGTGCTGGAACACATTTCCATATTTTAGCATCAGCAGCTGGTTGGTCAGGGTGTTTCAGGTCATTGCTTGGACTTCTGAGCTTATCTGCAGCAGACCAGCAAGATACAGATAAGGAAGCTGTCCCACAGCAGAGTGCTGTAAGTAACTCAATCAGATACAGATTCAGCTCTACAGAGTATAAATAAATAAATAAATAAATAATACAAAAGAGTACTCTGCAATCCTGGATTCTTCATCTCGTAGGGATGATATTATCTACTGGTTAGTGAATCTTCTCATTCCTGGGTCTCAAAGTGCTTAATAAATAAATAAATAAATAAAGTAATTAATATAAAGAAAATGCTTAATAAGTTAGGGAGTTGAGAAAGGGATGAATCTTGCATAAAGTCTTTCTGACAGTAGTTCAACCCAGAAGGTGCTGAGACTTTCAGCTCCCAAAGTCCAAAGCCTGGGCTGCTTTGCCTCATGTGGATGAAGGTCCATAACATACAGTGTGCACCCAAAGCACTAAATATTTATAATCTCTCTGCTAAAAGTACTTCATAAATTACATACCTAAAGTTCTGTCCCTTTCTGGACAACAGGCCCTGCTACATAGCTTTGTGCACAGGAGGATATATTTGCTAAAGATAACAAAGCGAATCCTTTATTTTTACTAAGGGAAATTTGAGACAGAGATTCTGGGTGCCTGTGAAGTGCACTACTATCTTATCAACCTATGAGCAATTGGCTAAAGGTAAAACTTCCAATACACCCATCCTATTCTTTGTGCTGGGGATCTGGAATTGAGGTAATAAATTATCCCAGGCAATCTGGTTTTCTACAAAGTGTTGGCTGAAAACTAGAAAATATGTATTGCATCCACACGTGCTGAGTGTAAGAGAAACCCAGAGGCAGACTGTGACTTACAACTCAATCTCTTTCCAATTTACTGATGAGACCGTTCAGCTGCATATTTCCTCACATGTGTAATTCATGAAAATGTTTCAATTTTTGTTTTAAAGTACTGTTATGAAGGTTTCTGCTCTCAAACAGAGCACTGTGGATATAAATGTCAGGCAGCGTGTTGACTGACATACACAATGGCAGACCTTTATTTCAGTGAGATCACTAGTAATCATGAAAGAAGGGAAGAATAGAACATACAAAAGGGAGTTGTAAAGAGAAAGAATTTTATGAGTGCATTTTATGAGTGTGTGTTTGTGTGTGTGTTTGTGTGCATATATGTAGCGAACAGAGAAATAAAATGCCTTGGAAACACATTCAATTCTCTAAGCTGTTATCAAAAGTTCAGTGATTTACACATTTGAAAGGGCTCCAAACAAATAAATCACAGCCAGATATACCAAGTGTTTCTGATTTTTAAGTCAAATTGACTAATTGCTAGCAAATTGGCTAAATCCTATGCAAAATAAATTTTATGTAACTGGATTTGGAAAAAAAAAAGCAAATTTGATTTAGGGATATTAAATACGGTTCTTATGGGGCAGAAGTTTTGGTAATGAGGCAGAAAAAAATCTGAAATAAAAAGTAAAATATTTTCTATACCCTAGTAAAAGGATTGTCTGGATACTCTATCTGCTCATACATCTGTTTTCAGCAGCTAACAAAATCAGAGAATTCACTGGAGAATTATAGTTAATATTTGCACTCAGAATATTTGAGTTAGCAATTTTAGCTCTTGAATTCCCTGAGATTTCCCAGGTACTTTTGCACACATACTCAACTCCACTATTTACAAGAACTTTTTTCAGGAATAAGGTGAAGTAGAGTCATGAGTACAATATGGACAAAGATGATTTTTTTCAGATACAGCATGATGATCTACTTTGATGATCTAATCAGGATTATAATTACATTGGATGTTCCTTAGGACAGGAATGATATGAAATGCATTTACAGTGCAATGTATCCATCACACTTTTGGTTAAGGTAAAAATCAATTAATTAATTACAGAGGAATCTGATACAGAAGTCGGTCTGGCCTTCAGCACTGCGTTTTTGGAGTGACTAATTTTCCTCCTACAAAAGTGAGAACTGCCCAATTGTTTTGTTTTGTAGGTCTCAGGTTAGGTGTTTTTCAACCTGGCAAAATTTAAGTAAAGAGACTTTTTTGACTTGTGATAGATTCAGTCAACGTTGCATATCCACCCTGAGCTAGAGCCTCACATTTTTCAGCAGCCCATGGTGTGTTGGTTACAGAGCGCCTTTGTTTCACTTTACATGAACCTCACAGAAAACAAAGCTTGTCCTTTGCTCCAGGTACCTGGTGGTTTCTTAAAAGTTTATGTCATCATAAGTGAGCACCCTTCAGACTGGCCATGACAGGCCTGGGCAGGGGTCACCACCAAAGGTCTGCAGCCTCTGCTCAGACATGAGGAAAATCATGATTCCAGCCTAATTGGAGGTGACCCTCACTAAGTCGTGAACTAGGACATGTGGGTAAGTTTTACCTCTGCCAACACTGCCCCTGTGAAATGGAGTCAGGAACAGCTGGGAGCACAGCTTGCTCCTGCATCCTCCAACCCTTTAACCAGATCGGGACACACAGAGCTGCTGCAGGCAGCCCAAGGGCAGCCTTGGGAGCCCAAGGCTCATCCAGATATGTCTAGTGATATATAAACACATCATTAAACACTTGGGCACTTAGGGACTCTTCTCTTCCAGACGATGCCTTGGAGTTCCCCACCTGGGACTTGTTTCTGGATTTGCTGTCTCCTGCTGATCTTGAGAAAGCCCTCACAGGAACAATTTAGGAATGCCCACTGGAGCTGTTAGAAATATCTGGGAAAATCTGAAACTGTGAGACAGCAGGAATAAAACCCATCTATCCATTCTCTGAAACAAAACAGGAATTCAACACAATTTGCTTTAATGTCAGTGATTGGAGTGATCTTTTAATCAAGAAAATACATATGGAGCAACACAGTCCTCTTCTGAAGCATTTCAACGGTCTTTGCACTTGGTACAATCCCAGGAAAATCCTCTTTTCAATTCATCTGGTAGATGAAACCATTAATCAAACTGCTCATACATTTTTAAACAAGAAACAGAGTGCCACAGGTTTCCTGCTGCATTCAAGCTGTTTATGATGAAAGAGAAGATGAAAAATGTTTTCGTAATGGAGCTCTCCAAAATGCTGTATCTTTTCACTAAGCAAATTCTGCAGTGTTTAATGTACGCTGTGCTTTGATTAGGAAAATTACTGTACGAAGGAACAGCAACCTAAGGAAAAAAAAACAACCTGCATTACTAGTGTATATGTTCGTTGTGGCAAGGATCCATAAAAAGTTATTGCTTTTCAATTATAACTTCCTAGCTGATCTTTAAGAAAGCAAAGCTATTGCTCTCGGGAATGTTAGTAAATTGTATAAACAAATGAGGTGGGTTAGTTTGGCTTTAACATAGGCAAATAGCAGGAATTTCTATTTCTGTGCTACCAGTCTTGTAACGAAACAGAATACATTATAAAAATGTGATGAGACAGAGATGGTCTAGTTGGTTTTGTACTGTATCTTACAACTGACATCAATCCTTGTGTGGAAGAAGCTGGTGTGGGATAGCTAGTGATTTTGAGTGTGATGTGGCACCACTTGAACAGACAAGTGATTATATAGTGTCTTCTGTATCTTTTTCTCCTAGGGCATATATCTTAGACTCAGGCACTGAAGTTACTGTAAAGATATCCTTGGTGTGAGCTTTCTCCTGCTGCCCCATTATGGCCATACGGGTTGTCACAAAGCAGGACTGGCGTCTCCATTTGCACGAGCAGAGTTACAGGTTGGTTTACCTAGGGAGGTAAAAGAGATCTTTTGGGAAAACACATCTTAGCCCGTCTCTAGTGTCTGTGATTTCCTTTATCTGAACATTCACTAGAAGTAAAAGTGCCCAGTTATCTCTTTGGATGTGGACTACTTTGTAAGTTAGGAAAAATGTCCACTATCAGTTCTAGCTGAACATGGATGAATGTGGACACTTTCACCACCAGGACAAATCCAAACACTCTGTTCAAAGCTGGACAAATGGAGAAAGTATTGGCAGAGAATTAAGGGATTATCAGGTACTAGGAAGGCTCAGCAGATAACATTATCCGGTCCTTGGATGAAATGAGAAATCTTTTTCAAAAAGGGAAAGAGTCTTTGGTACACATGAAGCTCATCTTCAAAAATTTATCTCAGGGCACTTGTCCTGGAAAGCAAGACTGGGAAAGATATGGATCTTTTTTTCCCACTTTCTTCTTCTGCTTTCTATTTTCATTTTCAGAGCAGGAGAAGGCCAAAATTGTGTTTGAAATGAAGGCGTTCACTACTACTTTGATACACAAAATCACCTGCCATTGCCAATGAAACTTGCTTTCACTGATACTCATCTTCTGTGCCTCACATCTCACCCATCTGTACTCTTGTGAATTAGACAGAAGTCTTCATAGAGGGTTTGGTCTCCTTTTTCAAACCCATTTTTACGACTGTAACACCACAGGAACACATTTATCAGTGTTCAAACATGCTTTTAAACCCACACTGCTGAAGTACATGATATTTGTAAAAAATTCACACGATTTGAATAAACTCCCAAGCTGACTTAATTGAGTCTAAATTACACAGCATGTAAAGAAGATATGGCAGCACTTAGTTTCCAGAACCTGGAAGAGAGACAACTTCTTCATCACTCGAGGTTTCCAAGGTTTTTTAAGGAGGGCAGTGAGCACTTCTAACATGCCATTTCTAAGCATGTTACTTCTCTAGAGGGAGGCTGAATTTTACCGTGCACCAATTTAATACCCTGCTAAGGTATATATAGGGCTTCCATTGTCATCAGGTCAGACAGCATTCTCTCTTAAAAATCTCTCCTCCACTATTGTCAGTCTAATATCTGCGGAAGGCTAGGAAGCCCAGGTAGCCCATTTTACAGATACAGAATGGAAACAAAGGTATATTAAGGTTATTCCTGCAATGCTGTGTCATGCACAGCTAGCTCTGAATGAGTGTAAGGAAGCAAGCAGAACTGTACAAATGCACTGCTAAGATAGCCCCGCTGAAAAGCTGAAAAAAATGTTCCTGTATTTTGCCTGCGTCTATATTGCTGCTCTGCCTTGACCAGTTATGTGCCTTACAGGCAACATCCTCAAAAGTACTTTGTTACAGCTCAACTGTTCAGTGATATGTCACCTTTCAGTGTTCATAACCCTAGGCTAGGTACTCAGGGTCTTATTGTACAAGCTGCATTGCAAACTGCCCAAATGTTTACATGGACCTGTTTTAAAACCCATGTTGAGCTTCAGGGTATACGACAAGACAACTTGGGTTTATTAACAATTGTATTTGGGAATATCACACCACAAGCTATTTCAAAAAAAAGGATTGTACCCCAACCCCCCACCTTCTCAGACACAGGCAATTATTGTGACTGCAGGACAAATACCTCCTTCCAGCTAGAATTCATCATAGCCATCAACCATGTTCAAGAGCTGATAGCTTGACTCACATACTAATGTGAGATGCCACTGATGCTGGGGCATTTTCATCCACTCTCAATGATTAGCTTGGATGGAGAAGTTTAGATTGTTTATCCAGCATGTTGGAGGCTACATATGAAAGCACTTACTTATGAAAGCACCTGCTTATGAAAACTCTTACTGCGAAAGTACAGTTCACCTGTGACAGGGTGTTCTCAGCTTTTCTGGTTAAAGATGGAGATTTTGGGTGTATGGCATTTGATCCTCTCAAGATGCAGGCACTAAAATCATGTTGTAAATGACTACAGTTGAACAGGAAAATAGAGCAAGGAATTTCCAGAGAACTATTATTTTTTTTCCCTGCATGCCATTGTTGTATTACAGCCTATGGCTCAGCTGTGCAATGCACTGTACATGGACAGAATGAGGCAGTCCCAGATACACAATCTTACAACCAGTTCTACAAGACAGATGGATGCAGACCGAGCACAGGTAAGCTGTAGCATAAATTGAAATGTTTTCTGATTATGTCAGAAAATCAAGATCCTTTTTTCTTTCAGATAGAGGGATCTTTGAGTGAAACAAGAGAAAATTCTGGAGCTGATATGAAGCAAAAGCATGGATATAGCAGCTGTTGCTTCTTTTTCTTCTGGTCATTGTTTTCGTCCTACTGTGGTCATCGGGACATCACGGAACTCAGCACTTCTAGGTCTATCACTGCCACAGAGCTGGAAAATGAGACATACCACAACAGGTCAAAGAGTTTCTCAAGACTAAACAGCTCTCCAAGGACAGTGCTAAAACTGCAGAGCACCCCAGATGTGTAGCATAGTCCCAGGATTACCATGGACTTCCTGTATGATCTTGGCCAAGTCACTTTGCTTTTTTCTTCCAGATCTCTTTTCCTCTTTTGAATGCAATGCCTTTAAAACAGATAATTTCTTTCAAAACTAATTATTTCTTATTGGACACTGTATGGGAGTCTAGTAATAGCTGAGGCATTTGATCAACTGTAACACAAATTTCAATTACAGATGCTTTCCTCAGGGGGAAAATATGTCTAGAAACGTTCCAGCCTTTCTATTGATTACCTGGGAATGACAGTATAAATCACCAGTAGGATACTAGCCAGGGAATAGCTCATAAAGTAACTGTTCACTTTCTTAGGAAACTTCTGATCTGATCTTGAGAAACTTGGCCTTTCCATTTTCCATAAACTTGTACTGAAAGATCTCCATAAGAGAGGTCAGTTAAGCCTTTTATATAAGATGCTGAAATCTCAGCCAAAATGAAGATGGTATTTTACTTTGAATGGGGTGTTTAACTAACAACGCTGGGATGCAGTGCTCATGGTTCAGATCAACTTCAATGAACTAAGAATGGGAAGAAACTGTTAAGTTATTATATTTACTATTATTGTTTTTTGGCTGGCTAGTATTCAGAATAAATCTGCTACTGCCATCGGGACACTCCCCAAAAGTGAGGCATTGTCCTAGGTTACAGTGTAAAATGTGCCAAAAAGAAAAAAAAAGTATTCTATGACCATCTTCAGGAGCTGTTGAGACCAGGTGGGGCGGTCCTCCCTGCCTCCCCCCTCTGCACTATCTCCTGTTACTGGGCACAACAAGGCCTTATCGCCTGACCCATCGATAACTCCCCCCTCTGGACTATCTCCTGTTAATGGCCCATCAAGGAACTGCCTCAGGACTCCCCATCCCACAGTGAGATGCTCCGCCCGGGGGGAAGGAGCCAAGCAGTCCATGCCAAATAAAAACTGAGATCTCGAACACCCTAGCAGCCTTCTTCCACTGGATTCCCGGAGGAGTTTTCCCCCCCCACTGGACTTCCAGAGGACAAGAGCTACCTACCTACCACTGGACCTTTGGAGGAAGACCAGACCCTTTTACAAGATCACTGCTTCAGCAGAACTACATCCATCGCTTCAGGAGGACTGCAGCCATCATCTTATCGGACTGCTACTGCCACCCTAACAGGGTGTCAGGTTGTATTTCTGACTCTGTCAGTGTAAACCAGTGGGTTGTTTTTTTTTTTTTTTTCCCTGCCTTGCGTTATATATATATATATATATATATTAGTAAAGAACTGTTATTCCTATTCCCCATATCTTTGCCTGAAGGCCTGTTAATTTCAAAATTGTAATAATTTGGAGGGAAGGGGGTTGCATTTTCCATTTCAAGGGAGGCTCCTGACTTCCTCCGCAGACACCTGTCTTTCAAACCAAGACAGGCATGATGACCAATGTGAGATTATAATCATGGATACTGTCTTCACCATCCATTTGAATTCTAGATCCACCAGGACACTCTTGATGTCACCACCAGGTCCAAACAGCAGAAAGTAGGAAAGCTCAGGGAGATGGATTAGGTCACTCTTACATCCCCTTCTTTCTAGCTAAATCCTGAACATCTGAAATAGGAGGCCTTTGATTCCTCTGCCCTTCTTCCTCCTGACTTGCTCATCTCTTTGATTATCCTTTTTCTATTTGCTTTCTGCTTAAAGTGAGACTCAAGGTTAGAGAGGCTACTCAGCACATCCGCCCCCTCTGTAACAACTTTATGAACTTGTGAGGTAAATGAGAAGAGTCCTGCTCGGCCCGAGGCTTGCACATTTTTGCCAGGTCTCAGAGTAGCCAGTAGAGGAAGTGGCTGAGTGTTTCTCCAGTACAGCAGTTGCAAACATAGGTCAGGAACAGAACTGACACTTTCCTAACTCTGTTTGCAACATTCTCATTCCCTTCTTGGTTTGCTTATTGTATCCAAGTGAAAAAGAACGGGAACTAATAGAAGTACATGAACCATCGTGACCTCTATGTAAATTTAAAAAGTTGTTGTTATCTCTAATATGGTGTAAAAGACTGAAAAGTAGTGGATTCATCCCTAAAATCTTCTGTTGCTGAAGAGAAAGCAAAGATGGCTAATATTGTTACTATGGAAGCCTAAGTTAAGACCAAAAATACTGAGAGTTGTAGAGCTATTTTTCTTTCTCACATTGTTTTCCTTTCAAATCCTGCAGGGTTATCAGCCTCCCCACAAAAAGCTCCCCTCAGAAAACATAGCTTTTCTATGCTACCAGAATAATTAACAAAAAAAAGACAGCCTAGAAAGAGAAGTGCTACTCATCCCATGAAGAAACACAGCACAGACACTCAATTTGATGTTGTTAAGTTGTGCTGAGGTGTGAGATATCTGTATCAGGGGCTATTGGGGCAGAGTTCTTTGACTGTACAAAGCTGGGATTAATGAGGAGCAGCAGGGAGGTGACATTTTACCTCTGTGTGATGCTGTTGAGATCAATAACAGAACAACACATTCACTCTGGGTGGCCAGCGATATAATAGCATGTTGAGAAACTGGAAGGCACACAGAAAATAGCTGCAAACTAACTAAAAGCACAGGAAAAAAAAAGCAATTTTTTTCTGACAGATTTAAAGTGTTTCATTAATTAATTATTAACTTCACTCTCACGAAAGTAAGACTCAGTGGCTGGAACTATTTGTAATTAGAAAAGCTCGTACAGGAAACAATGCATGATTTTTAACAATGACAAGGCTTTAACTACTGGCAAAGGTTAGCAGGCAAAATGCTGGATTAACCATTTTTTAGTGTTTTCCAACCAGTATAGGATATTCCACCATCAGTATGCCGTTGGATTCAACTCAGAGGTAGCTGTGGTTATCCACCATCAGCCCCTTCCTGCGGTTAGCTCAGACTCTAAGCACTCACCCTGCACAACAGGGAATCTCCAAAGGAGTGCTGCTCAGCACCACCTCACACAAAGCTGAGGGATAACAAGCACATCATTGATGTTTTGCCAGTCACACCACACTGGGACATGGCACACCCAGGGCAGTGTAACCACACTTTTCAACAGGGAAGCATCAGTTTGAAAACCAAGACCTAGCGGGAATCACATGTTGTAACTGTGTATTGCAAAGGACAACTTTCTTGGAGTCCACGATGTTGGCATGCTAAGTCAAATAAGGATTTCCTTGGTCTGTTTTCATGTAGTAGTTCAGCACACTTTGTAGTCAGCTCTCCACATGCTCCCCACAATGTATAAGGTCTATTCAGCTAAAGGCAGTGTTTTTATAGCTCCTTAGTGTTCCCCACGGATTTTATCTCCTTTAGATCCCCTTCAATCAATGTCTGCAGGAGAGTTTGAGCTACCAAGTCACAGCAAGTGTGCTAAAATGCTGCCACCTTGTGCTGGTTTGGCAGTAAACCCAGGCCTATCACTTCTCCTAAACTGTCCCCAGGATGCGAGGCTGTGGTCGGACACGGGTCTGCGGGGAGGCAGACCGGAGAGGGGCCGCTTCTGCCCTGGGGCAGCCCCGCCGGGGCACCTGCACCCGGTCTTCTCCTCGACGTCCATCTTCCCACCACACAGCTTCCCTGGCCGAAGAAACGGAGAGGGAGGCAGAAACCTCCCTCAATTTCAGCTCCCAGTCTGAGCTCATAGGCGACTGGAAAGGAAGAAACCCTGATATGAACCAGAAGACTTCTAATGGAGTTAAAGAGACACAACTCGTTCCTGTAACTCTCCCTTTTGTGACATTAGTACCAGAAATATTGAACAAATCTGCTTTCTTCATATTGGCAGGAAACTTCCAAGATGCAGAATAGCTCACACATTTAACCTAACTCACTGCTTGTGCTTTTCAAACTGGGCAAAAAGTAACTTCTGAGGTGCATGTTTTGAGAGGGGAAACAAAGCTTCCCAGAGAAAGGATGATTTACCTTGTCTTAGACTTTAGAATTAGCACTCTTCACTAACATGCTTGTCCTTCCTTATCCCATTTACCTTCAAAACCTTTATTTGTTTGTTTGTTCCAAAACAGCCTTATAACACCCTCTCTAAACCATGCTTCACCCTGCTATGAGTCGCATTTAGTTCATATAGAGCCCATAAGCCAATCCATGCCAGCATCCTCTCTAATAACTAATAGTTAATCAGTACAAGTTGCTAAGTTTCTCCCCCTGTGTAACATTTCACTTTGATGCTCTCCTTACTTAAGATGAAAACAGAGAAGTTTAGAATAACCTGGAGAGATTTTCTAGTATCTGATCAGTAGATCAGACATGAATTAGGATTTGAAAGTCATGTATGTGAAATGTGAAGTACTACGTTACAATGAGCTAAACATTATTTCATCGTATTGTTAGTCTAAAAGTTACAGAGCTTATTTCCTTTGACCCAAGAGGAAAATCAATCATCAGGGAACTGTTATGGTCTACCACTTTGTGAGATTTAAGTTGCAGGCGAAAGAAATATAAATTGTGGCAGTCACTGCTCTGGCTGTTGCCTCTCAGCACTGACACTGTTTTGGATGTCGAAGCTCAAAGCTGGTTGACAGACTGCAGGTATCTCAGCTACCTACTCACTGACTCTTTCTCCATGTCCAAGTAACAGGAGGGCTGAGGTGTAGGGGTGCTGAGCACCTCCTATGAAGCTGCTGGTAACTGTGAGAGCTGGGTACTTCCAAGTCAGACTGTAGGAACATTGCTAAGCAGACATTAGACAGTTTATCTTGGTAAAATGTAATAAGCTCTTTGCACAAAATACTTCAGTGGGAATCATCTGTAAGATCACATTTTTTCCCCTTATTTCCTGTTCGACAGAAGTCTAATTAAGTGAGCAAAGCACACACACAGAAATAGGCAAGCACAGAGATATCTCCTGATTTGAGTAAAGGTCAGCAACAGACATTAATATTTCTTTTCCTGTTTCATACAGTGCTAATCAACAGGAACACAAGTTACTTCCAGACAATTTTGCTAGCATTAGGTGGAATGACTGCATTAGATATGTCTCTCTTTTTTGCAAAGCTGATTTTTCTAGGATGCAAGCGACTTACATCACTAGTGTTCAGTCCAGATAATCTTCTTTGGACATTGACAGTACACTTCTGTGTGAATAAGTGTGCTAGTCAGTGTCTGAGAAAGATTCAAACAGCAAGGGGAGCTGTACTGCCTGGGTTTTGCAGCTTAGAGTGCCATACCTGGGACCAACAGGGCTTATTTGTTATCTCCAGTCTTCTGCCATCTCTACCACTTTTGCCAGCTGGATTACAGGAATGGAGAGGACAGCAGGGAGGAGAAACGAGCGAGGTCCTTTTCACTAAAGAGAGAAGCAGGGGGAGAGAGCAAAGCTGCATTGGATTTTCAGTCTCTTTGTTACTCTTCGCTGCTAAGAAGGATATGCACTACCTACTCCCACCACCTCTTCTTTCCCCAGCTCCTTAGACAGGGGTTGAGACAGAAGACAGCTGTGCCAGGAGCCTGTCCCGCTGTGTTTGCTGCCTCCTGCATTTAATTTCTAGGGAAGGGCAATCATTAAGCTACTCTCGTTGCTGTTATCTACTTCATGCTATTTGCTTCTCCTGCAGCCTCTTCATCCATGCTCAACTCCCGGCTACCACTGAAAACCTCTGAAAGCTGGGCTTTCCCAACCAGTCCAATTCTTTTGGGTGTACAGTGATCTCCCGAGTGCTGGCACCCATTTCTGAGGTTCCCTTCCTTCTCTCTGCTTGTCCGGTATCCTTCTCACCATTTTACTGTGAGCCATACAGCTCCTGCTAGTTGGTATACACCCTGGTTTCTGAAGTGATCAGTAGTGGATCTCTAACATAGCCATTCACATGTAGGCATCTACCCTGCTATCCACACACCTTTTCAGATATAACAACATTGAAGCATGAGATTGACTGAAAAACTATGACAGCTAAATATTGAGAGGAGGGAAGCTGTGTCTTCTCATTTTAAAGCCTTTAAGGTTTTATACTTTTTTCCTCTGTCTAGATAGTCTCAATGTGGAGATTTTACTCGGCATTTAATAAAAAGACAGAGGGCTCTGAACGAGCACAGGTAGTATGAGGGTTAACAACTCTGGGACATCTGACACTGGCCCCTTTGCTCAGAGGGTGGAAAATAGCCAACAGTCAGTCTACAGTAACAATGATTTACTTATCTCCATAAATATGTCAGTAGGTGTCCATAAGGCTATGTGCAGATGGACTATTTATCCACCTCAGAGTATGAGGTGAAGATCTTTGCCCCAGGCTTTTGGTCAGAAACTCAGGACATTTCTCAGGCTGTCAGTTGCCTGTATATCATAGCTGCGATGCTGCAACCAGACAAATGAGATAAGCCAGACAGAACAGAAACAAAGACATTGCCTGATTCTTCATACTATCTGGGTTTACCTACTGCAAGTGTTATATGAGTCATACCTTTTTTTCATATGCTGAAGGGAAATCCTGAGCTATGGACAGGAAGTCAAAGAGCAGAAAAGAACAAAAAATACTCCAATTTCCTGTTATAGGTAGCTCTGGGAGGTGTAGCTGTGGCTTCTGAAATATGATAGTGGTAAGAGAAATAGTTTGTGGGAAGGGGTAAGGAGATGGATTACAAGTATGTGAGGGTACCAAACCGCACTTGGTGTTGGGCTGAACAACTGGTTCAGCATACCTACCACATAAAGTAAAAGATTTACTAGTTGTTATTTTATTTTCTGTTTGCTGAATAGAACTCCAAATCTATGCATTGTTTTCAGATATCAAAAAGCTATTTATTCTCATTCCAGTGGAAAAGGACAGAAACAGGCAACCAGACTATTAATTAAAAACATGGCTCCTATATATATTTTGGTAAAATTTGTTTCTATGTGCAGTCTCATTCGGCTTAAAACATTTAGTGATTTCTAGATTTTAACATTTAATTTAGTTTAATTTTATTTTATTTTTCACATCTAACACATATGTTTATGCCCACTGTGTCAAGATAAGACAGTGTCAGGAAAGAGGGAATCAGCTGGAGCAACTTTTTTTAATGAGGCTGTTGAGGCTATTTGACTTGTTCAACTGCGTGTCTCAGTTTTGGATGATCAATTCTCTTCCACTATTCTCTTTATTACCCTAAATAGTGAAGGAACTTGCAAAGTGACTTCTAACAACAGTACAATACAATCAAATGAAACATCCATAAGCATTTCATCATGAAATTTGGAAAATGTCAAGAGTTTTGCTGAGACGCTGTGGATTTTTACAGATGGAACCCTCGATCTTGCAAAACCAAGGTTGCTTAACTCACTTGAAAAAGTAATATTCGTTACACTGGGTGTTTCTGCCCACAAAGTGGGCTCTCCTGCCTTTCCCTGGAGAAGTGCACACCACCTACAAGGGCTTACATGACAGCTGCAGGGTAAACAAGCCTGAGGCTCTGCAGGGCAGAAGCCACAGGGCATGGGACCCTGACTGTGTCCCTGTCTGACGACAAGTGACCCAAGTGTGTCAGGTGATATACAATTTAATGCATAGTATTTACAACTATTTTCATGTTAATGCATTTTTCAGTCTAGGCCTTGTTAGAAGCAACTGGGCTTTGAAAGATGCAGAGAGCTTTTGTGGCCAGAGAAGCAGTGCTAGTAGGATGTATTTGCCATTTTGGAAATCTGTTATTGCTGGTGAGGGCTGTGGGGTTTATAAAAACACCCCTGCAATCCTATCTTCAAGGAAAGCTTTCAGACAAAATTCATTCCTGCTTGAATATTATAGCTGTAGTGATTTCTGTTATTACTATTTTTTTTTCCCTAATTTTTCATTGGGCTGTAGCATCTTTGATGTGGTTGAGTCACCATCCCTGGAGGTATTTAAAAGACATGTCAATGTGGCACTTAGGGACATGGTTTAGTGGTGGACTTGGCAGTGCTGGGTTAAGGGTTGGGCTGGATGATCTTAAAGGCCTTTTCCAATCTAAACGATGCTATGATTCTACGATCTTTGATTAAGTCATTGTTTGTTCATGTACCTGCAGTAGTTGTAACTCAAGGAGCGTTGCAATCTCTTCTCTCTCTCTTTACACTCTCCCTCATTACTACCTTTTTCTGTGGTAACTGCTGTAATTCTTTCTTCTACAAAACCATATTTTTCTCATTTTTTCAAATGCTAAACACACAAATTACCAAAAATTAGTGAACTTCAGTACTAAGAACTATATAAATGCTGTCCTGTTTGCTTCACTGCTAATGCATTGGAGCTGTGTTACAAGTAAATTGGTAATTTTTAATGAAGGGAATTGCTGTCTGGAACAAAAAGAGGAAAAAAAGGCAGCATTTGGATGGGGAGGGCAAGAAGCTCAAACATGGATCATCATCAAAGGTGTTGACTGACTGACACTGTGTTAGATCCCAAGCGATCATCCCTCAGTTCTGCCTGGAAACGAAAGCAGCATTTCTCCTTGTGTAGGAGATGTATTCAGCAAGGCTCTGCCAGTAAACGTGCCCAAAAGGAGATGCTGAGGGCAGCGGAGGTATTGTCTGGAGGCATTCATGGCTTCAGACTGACTGCCACTTCACTTTCTGCAAGATTCACCAAAATGAAAACTTTTCTGCAAGTGACCCTGAGGTTTGGTGGATGATCACTAGCAGATGGAGAGGCTCTGTGTGCCTCATTGCAAACAGGACTTCCAGGTATTTCTGAGTGCTACAGCTCATGCTCTCACATCCCTACACTCCATTTCTCAGCTGACACCTTGAAGAAAACAGCGAGCGCTGTTTTGAGAGGAATGGGTAACTACAGCAATAGTGTCCTGCTCGTGCCTGACAGACATGTCTGTTTCTTTCTGAGTGCCTCAAAGTCAGACATAGGCAATTATGAAAGGCATCTGTCTAAGAAAGGAATAAGAAAGGAAAACTTCCTCTCTGTTTATTTATTTATTTTTTTCTTCGTTATTCTGCAGATGGCTGTCATTTTAGCTGACTCTTGCAGAATCCCATTTGCGTGAGAAATACCACCTGTTATTAATGCCAAAGCCCTGCTCTGGGATGTCAGCTATGCTATGTGTATTTCTGTGGTTCCTCTGTAGAGGCTTGAGCCAAGCCTATTCATATCAGTAAGTGACTGACTTCATTTGCTTTGAAATAAGCATACAAATGCCTAAAGAGACAACAAAAGATGAGAATTTTGTCTCCTGTCTCCCAACTACGGCAATATTCCAGTACTGTACGAACTGTGTTTCTTCAAAGGTGATTCCCACATTTTCGCCTAAATTCAGTTATCAATTTAATAAAGGTGAAGAAAGGTAATTGTAATCAATTAAAAGAAATTAGAGCAATACTATTGCACAAGAAATACAGAACTAGATCCAGTTTCTTCATTAAAAGTACTCTAATATGAACTTTTACAGTCTCTTGTAACTCAACAGCAGCTATCAGTACCAGAACTTTTGTCTGGAGATCCACACGAAGACAGTCACGGTAGAAACTTTTTTTTACATTGTAAAGGGGCCCAAACAGAGCTTTTGACATAAAACTAAGCCTGAGAATTCGTCTGTAGGTCTGTAAGAAATACTCCTGTTTTCTATGGTGAATATAATAGCATTTTTGCCATGTTGTCCATTACAAATGGAATGCCTCACCTTTTAAAGACTCGATCTCTTTACAGATTAATTTGTATAAGTAAGCCCTCTTTACTAATCAACCCAAAATCAGAAGAGTGTGTAGTAGGTAGTGATATATGTAGATGTATATGGATTTGCAATGTGTGGAGGGCAGGAATTTTAAAATTTGGCAGTCGTATTTGTACTATAGTATTTTCACTTGTCTGTTGGTGAGGGATATTGGAGAGAAGGTAACCCTCATGTTTACACTGCTCACTGCATCTCTGATCTGTGCCTTTTAAGTGGAGGCTGAACCTGTGATGCTCACTCATTTAACTCAAAGTCCTGTGCCAATGTATCTTCTTGATCAGCCCTGCTTACTTGCATTCATAGACAAACATTAAGCTTCAAAACAGTCCTTTGAAAGGGAATACTGTTGCTGAGCTGACCATAGGTACAAGAATAATGTGTATGTATACTTTTTGTTCCCCCTTCATCCCACACATACACATATACATACATATATATGTGTGTATAGCAACCATGATGTAGTCTTTCTGTCTGCTGTAGTCATAGAATCAGAGAATCATAGAACAGTTTCAGCTGGAAGAGACCTTCAAGAACATCAAGTCCAACCTTTGTCCTAGCTCTATCAACATCACTAAACCATGTCCCTAAGTACAGCATCTACCCATCTCTTAAACACCTCCAGGGATGGTGACTCCACCACCTCCCTGGGCAGGCTGTTCCAATGCCTGACAACCCTTTCAGTAAAGAAATTCTTCCTAATATCCAGCCTGAACCTCCCCTGGTGCAGCTTAAAGCCATTTCCCCTTGTTCTATCGCTTGTTACTAGGGAGAACAGACTGACCCCCGCCTCTCTACTGCCTCCTCTCAGGTAGCTGTAGAGAGTGATAAGGTCTCCCCTTGGCCTCCTCTTCTCCAGGCTGAACAGCCCCAGATCCCTCAGCCGCTCCTCATACGGGACATGCTCCAAATCCTTTACTAGCTTGGTAGCCCGCCTCTGTACCCTCTCCAGCATCTCCATGTCCTTCTTGTAGAAAGGGGCCCAAAACTGGACACAGTACTCGAGGTGCGGCCTCACCAAAGCTGAGTACAGGGGGGAATGACCACCTCCCTACTCCTGCTGACAGCACTATTCCTGATACAGGCCACCTGAGCACACTGCTGGCTCATGTTTAGACAGCTGCCAATCAAAACAGTCTAAACATAGTTGTGAAGATTGTAGTAGGCAAATGTTAAGACTATTTGTGAAAATAATGGATAAGCTGCAATATCAGTGGTTTCTCCAACTGGAGTATTACGAAGTATGCAAGGCTTTTGCCCTGTCCTATGGTCGTTGGACCTCTGTTTCCAGCTGCAGGACAATGCCCAAGCTCCAATGTGAAGCTGCTGCCTTATAGCTGCTGCTGTAAATCATTGAGAGAGAGCACAGCTCCAGGAGAGCAGAGCTGGCTGGTGTTCAGCCACTTGGAGCAGAAGCACCTTGGAGAGGAAACTTCTCTGAGAAAAAGACAGTGCACAGATACAAAACATAATGAATTAACACAAACACATTTAAAAAGTGTCTCCATTTCAGCTGTGATCCTGAGCTTTGTCTTCTTGATTCATTTTTCCTTGTCTACTACCTTGCACACTTTTTTTCCCCCTTCATCACATGCTTTCAGCCTGAGTTGGAATGGTTTCATGTATTAGGAGTTCCTATTGTTTGGGTACCCACATCTGCTTCCTGTCTTTTAGGTTCTTTCTCAAGCATTTTATACAGTGCTTTAACATTACTTGTGTTGCTCTTTCTTTCCTTCTTTCTAAGAATATTTGTTTTTAATTACTCTCAATACTGTCATATATGTACATAATACATGATGGTACAGTCTTATTGAAGTTATGTTGAGCAGTGAAAAATAATGAATTCTGAAGCCATAGTGTTTTTTTGGTCCATTATAGCCTTGCATATGCCTGAAGATTATTATTATAGATGTCACACACTAATAGTTCAAAAGCATTTAAATCAAATGTTGTACGTGCTGCTGAGTGTTGGGTGTGTAGCAGGTGCTTCTCTTACAAAACTCAAAAGAGCCGTATATGTACAGCACCCAGAAAAACGCAGAAGAGCTGCAACAGTTTCACCATCAGCTCCCTTTGATGAAAGGAGAGTGCCACAGTCTCCATGACCTTGTCTCTGCAGCTGCACTGCATGAATCTGGTTTTTTGATGCTTCAGTTTTCCTAATCATTGGAATTGTTCTCCCTACTGTGTATGATGCATTTAGAGTGCTGGCAAGACTTTACAAAAGCGACTAATCATTACTAATGTGGGAATGTTAAACACAAAGGAGGCAAACCTGAATGTTAGAATGAATTTGATATATCCAGTCAAACATGATCTAACTCCTTTTCTCTAAATTAATAATTAGAGAATGAAATTAACACCCTCAAGCAGCTGAGGACTTAAAGTTAACTTGCCTTAAAATTCGTAGAGGCAAGAGAAATGCATATTCAGCAATTCATATTACTGTATTTATTTTCCTTCTGCTGAAGTATAAAATTTTCTTTACAAAATATCAGAATGGAGTTTTCAGGTTTTTTCTTTTCTTTTTTTTTTTTTTAATAGCCTACTAAAATACTTCATCATCCCTTCCCAGCGTAAGACATTTTTACTGTCCCAGTGGTAGTTCATACTTCTCAGGGAGAATATGACATGTAATTCTCTGAGAATCTGCTGTGTTATCTAACTTTGGAAGGCATATAGTACCCCACCAGTTTTAAAAGAAAAATAGATTCGCACAACTAGGTAGGATATTTTTGAGGAAGTTACCTTTCTTTGGGACTGCTGGTATCTTGGGGTGTCAAAAGACATTTTCTGGGAAAAGCTTGGTTTTGACAACAATTTCCTTGGCTCCAGGGTGGAATTTCTACTCCAGGATATAAAACTTACTTTGTGACAAGATATATTATTCATTTTGGTTTATGTAAAGTCCTCAATATTTAGCAGAGATCCAAGCCAACAGAGTAGGGTTTTTGACCTGGTGCTGTCTACAAGCAAGACAAAGAGGCTAATAATAAGACAATTAACACTTGTATGGGGTTATCAGAAACTATCTTTCCAATATGAAATTTCATTCTCTTGGAAAGCCAACAAAAAAATAGAAGTCCTTCACTTTTTTAATTAAATAAAGGTCTTGTTTTCTTGCACTGTCTAATTCTGACCACAGAACATTTTATTTTGTCAGAAGCCTTCAGTGCAGGGATATAATATTGACTGGTCTTCACAAAGAGCTACTGAAAAAGTGGAACTCTTCCCCAGGGAGGAACAAAGGGAAAAAAGGAAATTAAAAAAAACCCAAGGAAATAATAACTGCCACTTTGGTAAGTGTAGGATGGGCAACCAGTCCAAGCACTAAAGTTCTCCCTATTTTCCCTACCACCGGATTTTCTGCTTTTGTGGGTAGATCATGTTGCTGTCATTTTTGACAAATAAAGAATTACCCTTACTAGGTTTGTTCCTTTCAGATCTGAAACTCTGGTAGGTCTCCAGTGAGATGTCAAATGAGTAGTTTGCATGATGAAGACTTCATGTCCTAGTTTACCTCTAAGTGATCTGAAAAATCCAGTTCTAGAGATATCCCATCATCAGCACCACAACAATGCCAGGGCTGGTCACTGACATTCAAATCATGGCAATGCTGATGAGCACTGAACTTCTGTGTGTCATGCTCTTTTCCTACCAAAAGCTCTCACCTGACTCTTCCCCATCCACTGCTGTAGTTTAATATTTTTAATATTAATGAAAAATAGCAGCCAAGAGAGAAAAGCAGATGTTCTGGTTTTCTCTGTGTGCAAGCTACTGTTCATTCATAAATCACTAGCAAATCCAGAGGACTGCACAAGTTAGATTTTACAATGAGAACATGTTCCTAAAAGCAAAGAACTGCATTTTTAGAAGGGGCAAAATGTCTACATTTTGAAAATCAGCATCTCTAAGGCACCCTGTGACATGTATCCCAAAATCTAGGTATCCAAAATCATGAGTCCTGGTCAAGTCAATAGCACTCTGATCAGACTTAGGTTCCCCGAAAACTCACACTTCCTGTCAGGCCTTGAGCAATGCTGTCTATAGGTGACAGCACAGAAGGTGTATGACATTGACACAGCAGTACAAATTAAAATAAATATTAGAGTAGTAGTCAAACTGATTAAAAAATCAAAATAGAAAGCCAAAGTTTAATTCTTAGTAAAACTTATATTGTCTGGATAAAAGACATGTAAGAAATAGTACAGACATCATTAAAACATCTGAGAGAAAGAAACTACCACGCAGCGAAAGTGTCACAGGTAGAGGGCAGAAACAGTTATCAGAAATCTACAGAAGCAGTGTTGATATTGGCACCGGAGCTAGGGGAAAACCTCACTCCACTCTGCATTACTTCAGAAATCACTGAGTGATTTATGCCTCAGTTACCTCATTCACTTGGCATGTTTATGGACAAGTCAAAACCAGACTGACCTGAAAACCAAACAGTCTCCAAATTGGGAAGGAATGAATCGTACTACGTCACAGATTTGTAGCAGCTCTCATATTGATGGATTACAAAGCCACCTTGAAGATCATGGGTGCATTAGTCACTTTAGCCAGCCCTATCTTTTATGTCCACAGTGTAACAGAAAGCAAGAACAGAGTGATCTGCTCAGCACTGAAAAATGCAGATGGAACTGGAGTTACTGAATTAGTTTGTTCTCATAGCTGTGGAGTGTGACGTGGGATTGTTAATTAACATATGGCATTAGGCCATCAGCAACAGCTCTGCATATGCTCTATTAGTGACTAAAGGAATGAGAAAATGCTCCCTAGCACAGTGAATGAAGATGCTGCAGTGTTTTTATAAAGTAAACTTTTGTATTTAGAGCTTCTACCTACAGTGCTGCAAGGAAGCTGGGTCTGTCCTAGAGGGTTGTGCTCCTGAAGACATTGCAAAGTCAGTGATAAATGTGCCTTTATAAGTTTGTGAAGTAGAAGTAAATATGGGACAGAAACTATGAGAAGCCTGCAAGTCTAAATTAGGTTGCTACATACTATGGTTCACGTTAGCCACTCTTAAGAAATGAGGTCCGAGTCATTTTGACTACATAACAGAAGCAACATTTTATAATTTTAATGAACTTGAACGAAAAGAATAAAGGGAAATAAAAGATGATGAGTGAGAGAAGAACAGTCCTCTGAAATCTACTTTTCTGGCAGGTGCCCTCATGCTTTCCATAAATGTGAAACTGATAACCCAACCTCATCAATCACATACAAATGTCAAATGATACAGACCTTCTGTAGTTTTTAATAATTTCAGTTGACTCATCCTCGCAATGGACTCATTTCGTTCCTCACAGTCCAGTTGTGATTAACCTGCAAGAAACTAAAACCCACTAGACAGAGACACATATAGGAAAAACTCAGCTGAAATCAGTACATATCGTCTGACTACAATGGTTATCTGCTAGCATCCTCTTATAAGGGACCTCATTAAAATGCTAAAGCCTTTTTGTTCTCTTCTTTTGAATGTCAGCCAAAATTTTCACTTTGTACCATTTTTACAAATATTTTTAAGCTATTCATTTCTGAGTTTTAGAAAAAGAAAATGACACAGATGTGAGGGCATTAAATGACACAGATGTGGGGGCATTAAACCCTAAGGCACAATGTGCTGTTGCCAAATTCTCTCTCATCCCACACTTTGCATTTGTTCCTTCTCAGGAGCCAACTCTGTCAGTTTTCAGGACAACCTATTTTGAATGATCTTTCAGGTCAGGATCCCGCAACTCTGTACAGAACACAGTGCATGTAGGATTTGTCTGTGCATGGCAACGCACTGAGAAAGGGCTACGTTAGCCTGAGCAGACCTGCATGCTAACACAGCCAGGCAGCTTCTCCTACCACAGCAAGCCTGCTGAGAACAAATCCTGTCCTGAACAAGACTGTTATCAGACAGGTAACTTTAAATTTTGCACTTCTTGTTTTCCTCTCATCAGGACCTAAAGAACCAGTCCTTATTCACTCTTAGAAGTATATTTTCAGAACTGCCTCTACATGAACCAAGAGTTTGTGTCATGTCCATGTGTACATTCTTGACCATGTGCTTGGGAGGATGATGGGGGAGTATGCACTCAAAACAGAGAGACAAGTGTCAGTCTAAAGCTATCTGCACTCACTGTAGCTGTGAGTGGAAAGCTGGTTGTTTAAAGGCATCCAGAGACAACATACTCAAGGTCAGATTGGACGGAATTTTGAGCAACCTGATCTATTCTGACCTGATTTGTCCTATGAGGAGCAGCTAAGGACTTTGGTTTCGTCTAGTTTGGAGAAAAGGAGGCTGAGGGGCAACCTCATTGCTTTCTACAGCTTTCTGAGGAGAGGAAGTAGAAAGGGAGGTGCTGATGTCTTCTCCCTGATACCCAGCGATAGGCCTCATGGGAAATGATTCAAAGCTGTGCCACGGGACATCAGACTTGACATTAGGAAATGCTTCTTTACCGAGAAGGTGGTCAAACACTGGAACAGGCTTCCTAGAGAGGTGGTCAATGACCCGAGCCTGTCAGTGTTTAAGATGCATTTGGACAATGCTTTTAATAATGTGCTTAACCATTGGTCAGCCCTGAAGTGGTCAAACAGTTGGACTAGATGACCATTGCAGGTCCCTTTCAACTGAAATAGTCTATTCTATTCTATTCTATTCTATTCTATTCTATTCTATTCTATTCTATTCTATTCTATTCTATTCTATTCTATTCCTCCCCCACCATGGCAGAGGGCTAGGACTATATGATCTTTAAAGGTTCCTTCTGACCCAAACCATTCTGTCATTCTATGATTCTATGCCGCTGGCTACAGAACATCTTTGCATGCTGTTCGCCTAGGTGCTGTTGTGCCTTAATCTCAGCTTCCTGAGGGGCCATTGAAGCTGGGAAAACCGTTTGCGCTGAGCGAAAGTGTCTGTCACTTAGAAGGTGTTTGTGGAAAAACGAGCTTTTCTTCATAGAGGATTATAACAGCTTCATGAAAGAGAGACATACCAGCTGTGCAGAATGAAATTAAGAAAGGCAAGCACACTGTAAAGGTTGCAGATTTTGTAATGACCGTATGAGATATCAGCCTTCTTTGCACATTGCCCCTGCTCCTCCTTCTATGGTGCCGAGTAATGGCAGTTCCAGTAGGAGGAGGACAGCGTATTACAAACCATTATGCACAGGGAACTGGCAGCTTCTAGAGTTTTCTTTGAAAAAGCCCTGCTTAGCCAAAGAAGCTTTCTGCCTATCAGAAAATTCTTTCAGGGCCAATCTTAAACCAAAATCCATACAAAGGACTAAGAGGGAAATATCTACCATCTGGGAGATATAGCTATACTAATTGGTGTAAGAGTAGATTTAAGAAATGAGAAATCAGAGAAAAAAAAATGCTGATGATATGACACCTACTCCCATCCCTGCTATTATTTATTTTTATTCTGGATTAGTTCTAGTCTGGTCCTGTGGTCTAAATGTGGATTTATCTGCAGTGTACCATGTGAAATCCTGAAGGTTTTATTCCTGTTTAGTTTTTTTCCAAAAGCAATTCGGTTCATGTACTCCGAATACTTCCTGGTAATGAAAACAGAAGCACAGTAAGTGGAGCCACTAGGATAGTTACTTCAGAAGTGTACTTCTGTTTGCAGCTAAAAAATTGTGTGGATAAGCTACAGACAGTATACAGAAAGATGTATGTGTGTGAAGTCTATAAAAGCAGACTGTTGAGCAAAGTCACTGAAGCTAAGGACAGAAAATGTTGCACTGAGAGGTGTGTCTTAAACCTTGTAATATCTGCAATGTCTTAGCTCGGCCTTCAGAAAGGAATTTTCCCCTATTTAGAATCACAGTACATTATAATTTCCTATAAATACAGGTGTGCTCTCAAATACCTTGTAAACTTTTTTCATGTAACCTTATAGCGCAGAATATACATTTAATAATAGTTATGCTTATGTGAGTGAAAGACCGAACTATAATTCATGTATCACAAGAACAGTTACAAAACAAAGCAACAAGAAGGTCAATTACACAAGCAAGGAGCTACAGGATGGAGAAGGCAAGTTACTGTCTTGCTTGGCTAGTTCATGTTGAGGCTCCAAAGACACTACCAGGCTGGACTAGTCCTGATACCCCTCTTATGAACCACAATTTTGTTTTCTTGCTTATTTTTGCTTTCTACTAATTTTTAAGTTGTAGAAAGGGTGGGAAAAGATGTGTTCCATCATCCTAATTTGGTAAGCCATAAATTCTAAAACAGAAGTTTACACCTCCAAGCTACTGCTTGCAGATCTGAAAGCACAGACTTTTGTCTGGGGCTCATGCTGTTGTTGCTGGCCTGCTGCGAGGCACTGAGGGCATTTCTGTACTCCCAGTACTCGCTCTAACGCCACGATGAAAGTCCATTTGCAAAGTTCCTATCTAGCTCTGTCATTATTAGCCATTAGCTTCAAGTCAGGTTGTGATACTCAGGTTCCAAGAAAGGTCCCAATCATAGAAGAAGGACCCACTTCCATTGCTTTTTGCAGCAGCTTCTGAGCCAAAGGAGTTTCCCTGGAGAGCTATAAGACACTTGCACAGCTTTTTAGAGCATGCCATGAGAAAATCCAGGCCTCTCTGCAAAGTGTATGAAGTGGTGCTTATTTCTTCTTCACTTATTTCTCTAGGGACACTTTTTGGACTTGGAGGTTTTTTAGACAGCATTTTCTCCCTCTCTGGCAAAACACATCTCGTAGTCCTCATCTAATTTCATGCACAATGAATAGACAGACCTTCATGAAATGAACATTGCTACCTACTTCACATGTAGCATAGATACCTGCATATGTACAAGGCCAGGTTTAGACCTTCTTTACTTTGAAACACTGGGAGGTGTCAACATTTTTTAACCACCTGCTTTTACATTTAATATATTTCAGAAATGATGGGAAGGTGGGCACATTCTGTCCTGTGCTGCCAGCAGCTGCAAAAATTAAAATTGCTATTGTATCAGAACCAAACAGAAGCTGGAAATAATTTGTTAGCCTTAGTCAATATAGTGAGGATTTCTGTATCTATATACAAACTTATAAAGCCTGTGGGCTGGGTGAGACTTGGAAGAGCTGTGTTCTAAACCTGACAGCTCCTTGTGTTAACCATGGAAACATCAATTTCATCCTTCTTTCTTATTCCCATTTGGTATATCTGTTTTGTCAGAACTGATATTAGCTGTCTAATAGCAAGGGCATGTTGGAGCTGGCTCAGAACCTTTAAGTGCTATAGCACTACAGTGAAAGAAAGCAAAAAGGACAGGAATAGCATCTGTGTTTGCAAAGTGAAAACTTGGGTTTCATGTTTTCCTTCTTTTTATCAACATGTATTATTTACTACATTCAAGTAAAATCACGAAGTGGAAAATGAAATTAAGGATACAATCTGCACTTGGGTTTTAGCAATAGGTTAGTATAGAAAGTAATTTGCAGATTGCAGCTGAACATCATATAAGAATCAACATATTTTAGAGAAAATTCTGAAGATTGTTCAGGAATATTTTATCCCCTAGACTGTCTTAAACTGTACAGTTTAAGTCATTATTCTGCTGTCTTTGAAATGGCATGGATCTTTCAGTCCAGTGAATGAAGACCTATTCCTTGCCAATATAAACCACTGCACTGATTAATTAATCATGATGTTTGTCCAGAACTCATGTGGTCAAATCATTATGAAACTTGTGGCCTGTGTGTATTAGAGCTCTCCAGTACTATTTTAAAGTAGTCAATTAACCTTACTCTAGAAGGATGGTATTCATTTCTGCACACTATACTTGTTGCATCTTTCACTGTTACCTTTATCTTGGGTAACCTTTGAGTTCAGTGTATGATTTAACAATAAAGTCAAAAGGTAACATTTCACTTAAGCTGTTTATGGGGATTGCTTCAGTTGGTTTGTAGTCATAAACATTGTAACAAGCAAAACCAGACTCACTGCTTTCACACTCACAGTTTCTTCCTTGCTATTATAAAGTTGGTTTTATTTGAAATTGCAGAGCACTTTCAGGTCAGAAATTGAGATTGTTTTTTGCAATTGTGAGCTATTTTCCTGCATTATGCTATATGCCCAGCACATTGTTTCCCTCTGTCTGTCATACTCATAAATGTTAGAGTTTGTCCTTCTCTTCTCTAAACAAAACATTTCAAAAGAGGGAAAAGAGACTACAGAATGCTTTTAATGACCTTATGCTAACAGAACTATTGACATTTATTAGTCACCAAACAATCATTGGTGCTCCTCTGCTTCCCTTTTGAAATTTATTTTATATGAATGTGCCTCTTCTGTTCTACTGTGAAGAGTTTTGTATGTTTTCCACACAAATAAAAGCAGGTCTGATTTTCTTTTTTCTTAACAGGTGAACTCTACTTAGAGTGAATTCTGTTAGCACAGTAGGATCAAGGTTTAGATAAAATTAAATCACAAAGGATGAAAAGATCAATGGAGGTTAGATATCAAACAAGTAAAAGAAAGCTGATATTTTTTGTGCTGAGCTACTTCAAATTCTGAGAAGCAAAGAGAAGTGTATGCCTGAGGAAAGAAAAATTAGTTCTGGATAAAACTTCCACAGAAATCTAAAGATAGAACCAAATCTCCATACTCTTTGCAGACTAAATTCACCTGTAAACATGTACATTACAGGCTGCACTCTGCCAGCACTTTCTCCTCACCTGTAATAGACACATTCATCATAAGTAAGTATGGTAGAATTAGTTCTTTTAGTGGTATGAATTCAAAGTGCTCCAAAATCACCCCAGTATTACATAGGGCTGTTTTTCTGCCCTCATTCATTTATGAAGAAATAGTAAATAAATAAATAAGCTCAGGTTTATTAGGACATAGTTCAAACATTCAAATAACACTTCTAACACCGCAAAGTTGACAAAGGGTCTCTTAAGCTTTCAGATGGCGATATCTGAACATGCTGACAATGGTTGCTTTTCTGGAAAGAAGTCAGAAGAGTCAGTCAAGGAGGATTTCAGGACTATAAGCATCAGGGCAGGTAGAAGAACTGGATGGACTCTCTGCAGGAATATTGCATGTTTTCCCTGCACAGGGCAGACAAAAGACAAGTACTGAGCAAGGCTTAGATTGCCCTTTGAGTCAGAGATCAAAAGCAACCCAACCTGGGCACCCTCTGTTAAAGATAGGAAGAGCCTAACACTGAGTACTTAACCAGTCTCAGTGATGGCAAGCACCTGCCCTTCATTAGCTGTGGCACTATGTCTTTTCCCATTTGATACCTCAGGTAAGCATAACTAAATGCAGCCTGAAAGGATGCCAGTAATTGATTTGAGGCACAGTTGGGTAAGCTGCCTATTTTTAGTCTTTTTTTGGGTGCATAAAACAAATCAATGCTACTTTGGCTGTCTTTAAAGCTAACAAAAATATGGAAGCTATATATAGATAGCCAAACTGCCTGCTGATTTAGACAATGTCTTGCTACTGCTTTAGTCCCAATTTAGAAGTGCTGAGATCTGGTGGCTGTCCAGCTCTATACATTCTTGAACAGTGCCTGCAGTACAATGCTGTAGGGTGTTGCTCCTTCCCTGCAGAGCACCACACCTTTTGGGGCCTTGAGTTCCTGGAAAGAAACCTGGGAGCAACACACTGTGCCGAAGGGGAGTCCAAATGCTCCAGAAAGATCTGCGTCACGTAGAGCAAAGTGGAAAAAGTGCTTTACTGAGATTCAGTCATTGAATAAGCTAACAGACACCTGAAGGTCAAGAGGACAGACAAGGCTATTTGGAAACCAGGCCTGCCGTACTACAGAGGGCACGTGTGGCTGAAGCACATTAGCTGCTCTGTGTTAAGCCTTTCCTCCTGTTGTGGTTTGAGCTTACCCAGCTGCTCTCTCAACCCTACCCAGTCCCCTGAGGGATGGGGAGGAGAAAATACAACCAAAAGGGCTTGAGGGTCGAGATAAAGGACAGGGAGGGCTCACTCACCAGTTATGGTCACAGGCAAAAGGCAGCCTCCACTTGGGGATAACAACAGACATTTAATACAAAACCACCACCATCAAGGATAACGAGAGATACAACCAGGCCTTAAATACAACACACCTTCCCCCCCCACCCCTCTGGTCTTTCCAGGCTCAGCTCTGCCACCTCTTCCCCCCCGCCCCCAGCAGCGCAGGGGGCAGGGAATGGGGGTCACAGTCCGTCCGGCACAAGGTGTCTCCGCTGCTCCTTCCCCCTCAGGCAGAGGGGCCCTCGCACCCTCCCCTGCCCCACCGCGGGGTCCCTCTCCCGGCAGACATTCCTCCTCCCGCCGCCCCAACGCGAGTCCTTCCCGCGGGGCCGCAGCTCCCCAGAACCCCCCAGCCGGGTCCCTCCCGGGGCTGCCGCCCTCCCACCGACGGGCGGCTCCAGCGCGGCCGCAGTCGCGCTCAGCTCCGGGCCCGGTCCCTGCCCCTCCGGCCCGGGGCCCTCCGCGGGCTGCAGGGCGACCTCTGGGCCGCCGCGGGGCTCCAGGGGCTGCAGGGGCTCAGCCGCCCCCCCACCGCGGGCCGCGGGGGAACCTCTGCTCCGGCACAGCTCCCCCTCTCCTGCCTCACTGCCCCCGGTATCCGCAGGGCTGTCTCTCTCCCACCCCACTTCGCTCACCGACACAAACAAAACAAAGAGACAGAATCAACTCCTCCTTTCACTCTTAAATAGTCATTCGCAAAGGCGCCATTGGTTTGGCATTGCCCAGAGGCGGGTCTGAAATTGGAGCTGGGGGAGCCTCTCGAAGCCTCTCACAGGAGCAACCTCCCCCACTATCAAAACCACGCCAAAACCCCGCCAGACACCAAAACCACCACACCTCCTTAATTCTTTCCAAGGCCTGTGTAGCATGAATTCAAGGGCCTTCTATGTTTTTTGATCACGGCATCCTGTAGCAACCAGCACTCACTAGCCACCAAAAGATCAGAAGGTAAAAATTTAGTAAGAAGAACCAAAGAAGTTTGTACATGATGGCAGGGTTTATTTGCCAGTTAAAGGGGACATATCGCATAATGGAAAATTACAGTAAGAACATATAAACAGCACAAGTGTTTAAAAAGTATTTAAAGCCAAAGTTGAGGTGTCAAAACCAATCCCAGTTCTTCCCTGGAGTGCTTCAGGGTATCTTATGTTCACACTGTTAGGGGTTAGGCAGAATCTTTCTTAGCCAGCTATACCAGCATGTTCTGTTATCAAGACTTGTTGCACCTTTTTTCTTTAGTGTGACACCTTTGTCAGTCATAGGTGTAAGAATGCAATCATTTGTGATTAATGCACTGCTGTACAGAAGTCTTTGATTACAAGGATCATGTACTGTTTCACAAATAACGGATACTATGCAAAAGAATGACCCTCATTGTTAATCAAGACAGAAGAAGTCTACTTTTAAATGTGATGCACTGAAATATTTATGGGGAAATTTTTCTCAAGCAATCAGAAGAGAAGAAAGAAAGAAAGATTTTGGAAGCATCTTACTCTGTTTTTCCCCTCTCAACTGCCAGGACTCTTTTCTCTAATAAAGAACATTTTAACCAAAGGATCAGCATCTCATGCAAAATTATTCTTGCTGAGATTCTGTGATTCAGTCATCTTTTTCTGGACCAATAAAGATAATGATGGTTTGTTTTCTTTGGGCTGCTTCTGTTTGTATATTTTTGGTTGGGCTACCAGAAGACATACTTGACTACTGTTATTTGTACAAGTCTACTGTTATCTTCACATATTCACAGCTTTACCCTTTACCCTCTGTATGGCATTTAATGGTCACATCTCACAGCTCAATGAAATGCAGCTGTGGGCTGAGCTTTTCTTTATAGCATGATAATACAGAGACCAACCCCAGTCCAGTAAAGGCCCAGTACAATTGTTATCCTTGGTGGGAGAGGGTGTGTGTGAGTTCATGATCCTATAGCATTTCCAGCGTTTTAGTCTCCTGTCACTGGGTTGTACTGAGAGACTTGGGCTCTGGCTTCTGACTTGAAACCTTTATATTTATTGTCAAATAGAAGATCAGCCTTTGGATGAGAGCTCAATCCCCCTTTTATCCACGAATTTAGCAACATGTACGTAGCAACGCTAATTCCTTAACTAACTTAAAGAGACTTCAGGCTTTTACCACAAGATGGGACAGTTTCAACTGGATGAGCGGAAAATACTTCATCTTGTTGTAACTTTTCTCTCAGTGTCTGGGACACTGACAAAGGAAATTAGAGTCCTGTCAAATGGGGAGAAGATTGCCCTGGAGCCTACTGCATTCTGCATGAGTGTACTAGTTACTTGGTCATTATGGAAAACAGACAGCTGCATCTTAGACAGAGCACAGGTATGTAAGCCCAGAAAAAACATTTCATATTAGGCTATCTGCTACAACCACACAAACAAATACTTTTTCAGAAGGCCAGTGTATGTTGAAGTCAGATATAGATGGGAGATTTAGATTTGTCTTTTTATGTAAATGATATGGAAAAATGACTGATCTTCGAGGATCCACTGTACTGACAAAGACATGTAATGTAAAGTGTTCTCCTAATTTAATTTTGGGTTGTAACAACACAGCATTCTTCATTTTGAGCATTTCTGTTATTTGATAACACTAAAGCAGTTTCTTACTGCTTCATTTACAAGTTTTATTGGACGAGAGTTCTACATATCCTCTAGCTCTGTTACTTGAAAAATGCAGCTGATAATAATAAAATAAATATTAGTTTCTGTAGTTGGCAGAAATCCTTTTCTGGAGTTCCCTAGTATGAAATAAGAGCTCTCGTGGGAATCATGTTAATTTTTGGCAGGATTATGTAGGATTTGATGGAATGGGTAGCATGATTGTATTTACTTTGCAGTACCATGTGAGCATGGCATATAAATTTGGGTTTCTCAAAACACTGTGTAACTATCAGCGTAACAACTTTAACAATACTAATATAAGATGCAAACTCTGATGGCTCTGAGATTTCTCTTGTTGCCTCTTGGGAGCTGCTGAAAGAATTAAGCTCTCTAATAAAATCATAGAGTCATAGAATTGTAGAATTGTTTACGTTTGAATAAACTTTTAAGATCATAAATTCAATCTGTTAGCCTAACACTGTGAAGTCCACTGCTAAACTATGTCCCTAAGCGCTGCATCTAAGCGTCTTTTAAATACCTCCAGGCATGGTGACTCAACCACTTCCCTGGGCAGCCTGCTCCAGTGCTTAACAATGCTTTCAGAGAAGAAATTTTTCCTAATATCCAATCTAAACCTCCCCTGGTGCAACTTGAGACCAACTCCCACCTCACTACAACTTCCTCTCAGGTGGTTGCAGAGAGTGATAAGGTCTCCCCCTCAGCCTCCTCTTCTCCAGACTAAACAACCCCAGTTCCCTCAGCTGCTCCTCATAAGATCTGTTCTCCAGACCCTTCACCAGCTTCGTTGCCCTTCTTTGGACATACTCCAGCACCTCAATGTCTTCTTTGTAGTGAGGGGCCCAAAACTGCACACAGTATTCGAGGAGCAGCCTCACCAGTGCTGAGCACGGGGGCACAATTACTTCCCTATTCCTGCTGGCCGCACTGTTTCTGATAGAGATGTTCCCTTCACCATACATTTGCATAGCCTGTGCTTTCAGTCCAAAGTGAAAAATCTGATGGAATGAGAGGAGGACTGCAGGATGACTGGGGAGGAGGGATGAGGGTGTTAGAGCTGGATGAAAAGTACACAAACTTGAGTTTTCAAGTTCTGTCTTATATTACAACTCTGAGTCCTCCAAACAGGAAAAGTGAGTGCAACAGGCAGATGAATTCTTTACAACAATGAGGAAGAAACGTTTATTAAAAATACACATTATGACAATGTGTCATAATCACATATCTTAGGTTGGTTCTGATACCACTCTGCTGGAGAGATCTGATTAAGACTTGTCAGTGTGGCTGTGACCCATTTGTCTAAGTTCTTCTGAGTTCATCCTTTTTTGCTTTTTACAAAGCAGCATTCTTGTACTCTGTACAGAACTGGCTGCACTTAAGTATCTTTTTTTGGGGGGGAAGCTGAGTTTTACAATTTGTGGCTGACACTGTTTCCTCCCTCTCAATCTTTTCTTTCTGATCAGATATACCTGTCAGTATTCCAAACAGTCTCTGACTGTTACAATGGCAATCATACCTTTACTTATGAAGATTAGGTTTACATACCCTTGTTCAAAAGCCATCCATGGGAATAACCAAAATATAAATGTATATGTGTACAAGAAGACTGAATAAAATAAATAAATGGAGCAGAAGCTAACAGGTTCCCTAAGATGTAACCCTCAACCTTAATTGTGTAAGATATAATCCTCTTAGAAGTGTAAATAACCTCAGCTTTTTTACACAGCTGAGTGCTGTCAAAGTCTGGAGTTACAGTAGTGTTTTGGGAAGGCTTGTAAAAATTACACCCTTTTGTATGTAAGAGCATGCCCCTCAAAATGGAAAGAATGAATTCTCAAGAGTTTGTGGCTCTGCTGAAGCAGTGTTGGTGATGTAATTAGATTTATATGTTACCTTCTTGTTGGAAGCAGAAGTGGAACTCTTAGGCCTGTCTTTTGCTACAGGCATGGAGAATTTAAGGCATACACTTTATTTGCCCCAGGTCACTACGGTGAGTGAGTAGTAGAGTAATGAACAAAATCCACGTCTCTCACCTCTTGCCTCGCTAGAGCTTGTTTCCACCATGATGGAACAGTCCTGTGGCTCTACTGTGGCTTCTCTTTTTGACCTGCATTGCTTGCTAGAGACTACTGCATATAGAAAGATGAAAACATAGTTTTCTTTATTGCTATGCCATTTCAGTCGAAGTCTAAATTAGGTAGTGTTAAATAACAAGGGGCTTTTTTTCAGTTTTATCCACTATCATTCACTGTAATAGAGTTTTTATGGGGCATATGAATTTTGTAACTACTTCTGTGGAAAGTGATAATAACAGAGATTTGCCAGCAATAAAGGAAAAGAATTCTTGCTGATCTCAGCTATGAATAGCAATTAAACTAATGATGGTAAGCACAAGAATCACTGGTGTTGTGCCAGCACCACAAGTGAGAAGCAGCTTCTGTGCTGAAATGAGAACAAAAGCAATACCAGCTGCTGCTATTGGCCACAGAAGTGACCACTGACTGCACTTACCTCAAAAAGACAATAGCTAAGAGACATTAAGAGCACAGGGACAGCTAGTCAGTCTCCACAGCATTTATTTTTCTCCCCTCTATAGTAAATCACTACTTAACAGATCTCAAGTCATAGAAATATATTGTAGGATAGAGTATACAGAGGGTCATCTAGTTGAGGACACTCCAGTGAGGTGTTCCCTGTCTTAAACTGATGAGGTTTTTAACTGTTGAATCACATCTTAATTTGATCGTGAACCAAAACCCAATAGTTTCTCTCTTCTGTGGTCAGAAGATTTTAGTTTTGAAGAACTTTATATTAGTTAGAAAACATAGCATATGAGTTTCAGACAGGAGTAAATACAATCTTTCTTTGCTTTTAAGAGGGTGTGATTTTTTAAACACTCCTCTTAGTGGATATAGGACCTCAATCTTTGTTTAGCTGACGTGCAGAGGAAAAAAAAATCAAATTGAGTCTTGCTAATCCATCAGTTCAAAAGCTGGAAAAACTGTCTGACTGAGAAATCAGGTCAAAGTTACAATCTACTCTTTCAACAAAATGCTTTGTGTCTTTTAATTAACAGACTGGCCAGTTATGAACTGCAGTACAGTGTTGACACTGAGACTGGTAGTTTCACTCAACTTTCATGCTTAAACTAAAAACTGCTCCCAAGAAAGATATTCTAAAAAAAAGACAAATGGAAGCTTTATATTCTTCACAAGGATGTATAAATAAAGTTGCCAAAACAAAATTTAATTTATTCTTTCTTACCAATGCATTGACTTTTTGAAAAAAGAAACTGATTCTTTCTAAGCAGCCATGTGCAAAACCCCACATATTTTCATAGCTTTCAAAACTAGGCCTTCTACTAATACACTGATTTTGAAGTAAACACTGATTCAGCTTGAATGAAACTTGGAGGTGAGGTAAAGAGGTGCCATAAAACAGGCTATACAACATGACCTCTGTGGAAGTCTGGATCGGCCAGTGTCACAGAGGCCAAGAGGATGAGTGGCTTGTCATCATTCAACATTCTGCCACAGCCTTGTGGATGAAATACTGATGAAATACTGCTCAGATGTGTATGGTCACTGCTCCTGACTCAAGAAGGATAAACCACAGGTATGCTATAGAGTGTTTACTTAATCCTCAGCTTCAGTATCAGGAAAATGGACTTGTGCACTTGCTCTTTCTTTGGTCAGTAATAGCTATGAAAAGTCGAGAAGGAAGAGATCCCTCTTCATTTGCCGTACAGCTGTAATTTGGCCAGTCAAAGGAACAAAGAATACAACATCCTGTCATATAATTAGGTACTTCTTTGATTAGGAAGGAGAGACTGGAGAGAACAGTGGAGCCTTATTTATATCTGAGAGAAGGAAGGAGCTGCTTCTATTCTTCCATTCAGGATCAATTAAACATATTTTGATCCCTTAAAAGGTCTTTTGTGAAGCTGTCCTGCATTTCTGTGACTTCAGATAAAATGTCTGTCAAATGCTATTGTTTAAAATAGCTGAAGAGAAAGTAATGAGCAGCACAGCCAGCTGCTCCTTGGGAATCACTGCTGTGGTGGTTATTTTAGGATCGTTTCACTTACAGACTATGTCTGCACTGCTCAGCTGGGTGTATTACAGTACCTCCCTGGTACAATCAGACTGGCCATTCTGTTGGGATAAAAGCTCGGTTGGGTACAGTAATACAGCTGGAATAAAAACCAATTGACTAACTGGAGGCATAAAATTCAGTCCTAGAAAGGAGTGTGAAGTGTTAGTAGAAACAAAACAGGGGTTTCATTCAGTACCTGACTGAATCATTTAACTTCAGCTGAAAGTGGTGTAGAAAACAGTAGAAAAGAGTTGAAAGGAGTCTGAGGTGTTAATGGAATTTGCAAGGGCCAGTTTAAAATCACTGGCTTGCTGTGCATTTGTATAACCAGAACCACTGTGATCTGACCTTTTCTCGTGCTCTCAGCTTTCTAATAGACCTCATATGCCTGGGGTAAACGGAGTGGAGAAGGGGGAAAGGAGAAATGAGGAATGTGATAAAGAGAATCATGCTTTTACAATTGTTTGCAATCCCTCTGATGTAGTTTTTGCTGTGATATACTTGTTCCCCTATACTAGTACACAGAGACAAAAAACCAGCTAAACCAGATGCGGTACAGCACTCATGCTAAAGATCCTGTTCTCTGTGGTTTCCCATGTGCACACTCTTCTAAGTGAAGTCTTGTTACTTAGATCAAGCAGAAATGAGTATCAGAGGTACAGCCACTGTAACCTTGTTTTAAAGTACCTTGTGGACTAATCTTACTGAGTCTGCTGGTGGGATGAATACAGTCTGGATACAGGACTTGGGTATCTTAGTGGACTTCTCCATCTGGCCAATGTTTGGGACCTTTGAGCACTTCCCATCTCCTAAGCCTTTGTGTGTTGTTCAGCCAAATTCTGGCTGTGGCTGGAGAAGACTCCAAACCATAAAATTTCCACAGAATAGAATCACAAAATAGTTTGGGCTGGAAGGGACGTTTAAAGGTCATCTAGTCCAACCCCCTTGCAGTAAGCAGGGGCATCTTTAGCTAGATTAGGTTACTCAAAGACCCATCCAACCTGGCCTTGAACACTTTCAGGGAAGGGAGTCCAGAATTTCTCTGGGCAACCTGTTCCAGTGTTTCACCATCCTCATTGTAAAAAAATTTCTTCCTTATGCCTACCAATCTACTTCCTTATGCCTTCTCAATCATCTACCCTCTTTTATTCTAAAACCATTAATCTTCTTCCTATCTCAACAGGCCCTACTAAAAAAATTGCCCCCATCTTTCCTGTAGGCCTCCTTTAAGTACTGAAAGGGTGCAACGAGATCTCCTCAGAGCCTTCTCCTCTCCAGGCTGAACAACCCCAACTCTCTCAGCCTTTCATCATAGGAGAGGTGCTCCAGCCCCTGATCATTTTTGTGGACCTCCTCTGGACCTGCTACAAGAGGTCCATGTCTTTCTTGTACTGAGGAGTCCAGAGCTGGAAGCAGCACTCCAGGTGAGGTCCCACCAGGGCAGAGTACAGGGGCAGAATCACTTCCCTCAACCTGCTGGCCACACTTCTTTTGATGGAGCCCAGGATACAGTTGGCCTTCTGGGTTGTGAGCGCTTGTTGCCAGCTCATGTCCAGCTTTTTGTCCAGCAATACCCCCAAGTCCTTCTCAGGAGGTCTGCTCTCAATCCCTTGATTCCCCAGCCTGTATTGATGCCATGGGTTGCCCCAACCCAAGTGCAAGACCTTGTACTTGTCCCTGTTGAATCTCATGAGGTTCACATGGGCCCCAAATTTTCCTTCCTTCCTTCCTTCCTTCCTTCCTTCCTTCCTTCCTTCCTTCCTTCCTTCCTTGAAAGATATTATGGTACATTTCTTACCTGGATTACCAGGAATTTCAGTGTTTTGGGTATGAGTGTGGGACGAAGTAGCCTCTCAGTTTATACGTAGTCTCATTCTCATGTTATTCTGCTGCTTTGCCCCCGCATGGTCTACAAGTCAGTCCTTTCTGTCTGTCACTGTGGATCATCAACAACAGACTGTAACCTCTCCCACTGTGCTGTGACTCAGAAACATTTGTTTTCTTCCAAGCCCATTCCCTCCTACAGACCATTTTCCCCATTTCTGTACGGTAAAGACCTAGATTTTCCTAGTTATTTTTAAGAATAACTACAGTCCCTGTTGTTTAGATTGTTTCCCTGAAGGTCAAAGAAGGCAAAGAAAAAGTCTTTCATTAGCAGCTAAATCGCCTATTATGGAAGCAATTAAACAAGAGGGAGTTCCAAAGAAGATAACTAGTAAGGGGAAGAGTTCTTGTTATAGTTCGTGTTCAAAATCATGTTATAATGATGTGAAAAGAAATCATTTGATGGAATGATATGGAGCTGCTCCATATGAAATCAAACTTGGCCCTGAAAAGGGGAAATCTAAGTAGACTTCTAAGGACTGCAAGGATTCTCACTCCCTTACTGCAGTCTCTGGGTAAATGTTCTTCCTTCACAGATAAATTGGCAAGCATGTTAATTTTAAGTAAATATTATACTTAAGGTAACTCCAGGTTATAATAAAAAAAAAAAAAAGCCTTTACCCTCATCCTGCATAAAATCCCATGTATAAGGCACAAAAATAAGAGGAGATAGCTAACATTTTTGTATTTTTTGATGAGATTTTCCAAAAAGACAACCTTTTCAGATACCCATTTTCTTGGTGCAATTTTCTTGACCCGCAATGTACAAGGTTAGACTCTAAATTCCATTAAAAATTATTTTCAAAATAATTTGTTTAATATTAAAAATGGTCAATACCCAACCAGGATGCACCCTCCCTTTCCTGTCAACAAAATTTACTGCTGCTTCTTCTTCCTATTATTGTTTTTGTGTGTGTGTGTGTTCTTCAAAATCGCTGACAATGTAAAATTGGAAATACTGTGCAGCAAGAGAGGGAGAGGAATATCAACCAGGTTTTGGTAGTGTTTAATTTAATATTCACTTTTATTAGCATCTGCTGCACCTCTTCGTCATTTTGCTAAAGGCAGGACCTTGCTGAGGGGTAAAATACAGCAGGTTCAGCTTGCAAATTGAGGCCTTAAATTAATTATGTATGTAAATAATATATGAAAGCATGTTTCTGCCAGCAAAATTCCATCTGGAATGAACCTCTGGGGAGGAATCAAGCAATCAGATTCAGTAGATTTTTTTTTTCTTTCTACACTGTGTTGGACTCCTGGGGAGGTCTTCCCATAAAGAGGCTGTTGTTTTCCTCATTTATTGCTTTCTGACTTAGATGTTGAGCATAAGCTTCCGATGTCCTGGCTGGTCATGTCATCCCAGCCCAGCCTCTTTGGTTTTTCCCCTATCTTGTTATCCAGGTAGCAGTTGTTACCTGGATTACTACTACAAGTGGGGCCACACAACTCCTTTTGCAAAGGTAATGCACATGTGGTCAGTGCCTTTCTTGCCTGTCTTTTTTCCTCAGTCTTTCTTATTCAGTCATCTGCAGACCTCTTACCTCTCAGAGCAGCTGATATTGGTGAGAACGTTCTCCAGTTCTTCATGGAGTCGTGACAAAATTAGCCCACATGTAACCAGCCTCTAGGCTGTCTTAGGACAATGAAGCTTCAGTAGATCCACAGAAGTAAAAAGAATCTTCAGATACTTGATGTCATAAAATATTAATGTGGCAAATAATTAAAAAACCAGGGGGTTCCTCTGCCCACCTATGCGGAATAACAGGAGAAAAAGTGGCAGCAAAACCTGGTTATTCACTGCAATTCTCAAATTTGCAGACAGACATTGCTTCAAGACTTTGATATGATAATTCAGATCTGTTGTACCATGAAGATGTGAGGATTCTTCAAGATGATTAATATTCATATTTAGAACTCTTCCAGTATCCAAGTACCATGCAATGGCACATGTCAGTTGGAGAGCTGAAGGAATAGTTTATTATTCATAAAGACTGACTTTTTAAACTGAATTTGCTATCTTTTCTGGGGAGAGGAATGGGAAGTACTTCTGTAAAACACTGTAGTTTTCAGCTATCTTTGCAGGTATCTTTTCATTGCAGAATAAAACAATCAAAACAAGCATGCTAACAATCACCTGTCATTCAGAGTAGAGTCTTTTGAAGATCAAAGACAGTCAGGTTTAATCTAAAATACATGGGAATTTTTATTTAAATAAACAGTTACCTAATGGAGGAATCTCAGAATTTCTTATGAATAACAAAAAAAAAAGTAGCCCACATGTATGGGAAGTTACTGCTGACCTCATGGAGAAAGGTATGTTTCAAGAAACTTTCAAATATAGTTTATTTTGTGAGTTGCCTGGAAAGTAATGAATACTGTTGTGTGAAAATATCAATTTCAAAGTTTACGGTTTAAAAAGTGATAAGTAGCTTTTTGAATGCACAATTAATAAAATATTTATATCAGAAAAGTTTACTGTCTTAAGCTGTTAAGGGAACTAACATTTTAGAAAGATTTGGAAAAAAATATAATTTATTTCTTGTCCATTATTAATGAAGATAAAATAAACAACTATTCATCAAGTTCTGGTAGGGCAGAAACTGCAGAGATCAACTGACATTTTGTCAACAATCATTTTGCCCAGCCTTGGACTGTAGGATATATTCTCTTACAATATAAGCCCTAGGGCCCCAATTTGCTTGATGCTTATAAGAAATTGCCTGTGGCAAGAATTAAATTAAACACAAAGCCTTGAGTTTAGGCATGTAGTTAAGCACTTTGCTTATGAAGGACTGCAGACACTATTCACACTGGTGATAATAATTAATAAAGTATTGATTAAAGCATCTAGCAGAGACATTAAATAACATATATTTTGTTGTGCTCCCTTGCCAAGAAAAGCATAATTGAAGTTTATTCATAGGCTTATGCACAAGCTTTACAGAAAGGTGAACATCACTAATGAAGACTGTAGACATTTCTAGCAGCTGACACCAGGCGGTTTCCTCCATCCCCAGCCTTCCCAGTGCAGGACATGCAGTGGGTAACCCAGAGTGAAGGCACCTGTGAGGAGGTAGCTCTGTGGCTCAGATGGGGCTGCGGTATGCACTGGGAGGAGGCTGTGGCTGTAGGTGGGCAGTACGGGCAGGTGAGGTAGAGGGATGGGTTGCAGTTGGGAACAGAGGTGCTGTGGTGGCGGTGGTGGTGACCAGCTATGAGGCACTAGCCCTTTTCAGGGCTTTACAAAGTTATGATCCCATCCATGCCCCACATGGGTACTTCTCTCTTCCCCTCCTCATCCCAACCCTGTTCCATGCCCCCTATCCCTCTCCCCCAGCCTGGGAAGGGAATATGTGTCCTCCCACTTGGTTTTGGTTGCCTAGCAAAATGGGGCACCAGCACCTCTGCTCTTTGAAGATGGATCGCTGTTCCACATACCAAGAGTTTAATATTGCTTGTTGCAAGAAACATGATTAGAGCAGATACTGGTAAGCCCCTAGCTATAGCAGTAAGGTAGTGCAGGCTGGAAAACACTATATTAAACCTGTTTGTAGAGCTGAGCTGCCATGACCTCTGTGCGTCCTTGGCTGGACTGCTGCAGCCATCCATGCTTGTTAAATGAAAGCTAGTGTGGTGTTTCTTCACCATGCTGTAGCCAGGGAAGTGACACAAACACAGTTTAAAAGAATCCTTGGGAACGTGACTCTTTTCCCTGTCAGATCGAGTTCCTGACCAGGCTGAGTCTGATGTACACCTTGCACACACCATGCATGCCACATTCATGCCTTTGTCACCTGTAAACCAGCAGATGGGGACCTGAATGTGATGGCTTATCTGAGAAAGCCCTTAGGAAAGGAAATGGAACAGAAATTTTTTTTATAGACTGGTTCTGTAAAGGCCAGTGGCCAGAAACTGAATTCATACCAAATTAATTTACCGTGCCAGGTCAGTTTCGAGAGCAGTACTGCTGCCTTACAGCTAAAAACTCAAATGACTTTTCAGATTGCTGTATTGATTTATAAAGCCAAGCACCATATGGAACCTGAATTAATATCTCCCAGAAATATAGGTAAAAAGCAGAAAAAAATTTGTGTTTGGATGAAATACTACACATGAAGGGACATTCTAATTTATTTAACTCTTTTATAAAAAAAGTGCAATTTTTTTTTATTTTTTTTTTTAGCAAAGTAATTGTCAGGTGGTTGTTTTTAGATACCTTATTCCTCCTACTTGGCTGAGAACAGCAAACAAAAAGCACCAAGGTTGTGGTTGTAGGCTGTCCATAAGTTAAGTGATAAAAAATGCTTAGACTTCCTTTTCTTGCATATCTCTCATTTGGTTTAATGTCCTAAAGTACGCAGTGGGCCTTGCAAAGACTACAGCTTTAGTCACTAGACTTTTCATTAAACTACAACAGAAAGGAACTTCAGCTAAAGATGATGATTCAATGAAACTGCACTTTTATTTATGACAAGAACTAAAAACATGTTTCCCCCAAAGAATTTAAGACTATTTACGTGACAAAGAAACTTAGAAGTCCACTATAAGAGTATAAAAATACAAAAATTTTTAGCAGCCTGCTCCTCTGAGAATATCATTCTTTTTATTTTGCCATTTTAACTTTATTAAAATTGCATTTTGTTTTTATATGTCATAAAAATTTAAAAGTTCGAATTGCTTCTTTTTCATGCAGTGAAGTCTATTTAGTTTTGAATTTCTGTCACCCCTCCAAGTGGCTTGTGGTTCTTATTCTAATACAGGAATAAAACAATTTAACTGATATTTTCATTTTAGTTTTCTAGTTCAGAGAAAGCGTCTCACGATTTTGATTAAATGTTGCTATGATGAAACAGCATGTCATGAAATGCCAGTATGATGACTCACAGGCCAATTTAACTTGCTCTGTAGTCACCTAACACATTTTCCTGGCTGCTAAAATTCTGTTTCTGAATGCGCCCAAGACTCTTATCAAGGCTCACTGAAGCAAGCCTAAAGCACATTGCCTCCACACCCTAGTTTTTTTCGTTGCATACGCCCTCCACAGGCACAGTCTGTTTGCACTTTCAGCACCATGTCACCTGCCTTCATCCCAGCCAGCAGACTAGGAAGAACACCAGTGTTTATACACTCAGTGCTCTGCCACAAAGACCTGTCTTTTTAATATTTTTGTGGGTCTGAAATATTCTGGTGGTTGTCTTCTGCCCATAGAAGAAGTTGTTAACCTTTGTGGAGCAAAAGAATGAATAATGAGTTTCTGATTCTTGTGGAGGTTTTTGGGTGTGACTGCAATGGTAATAAGGCCTGAGTTGCAATGGAATTCATTTGCTGGCAGCTCCCATCATTCCCAGAACTGCTAATGTCCAGATCAGCCAATATTTATGTTCTTAACTCCTGCTTAAACAATATGAGCTTCCTCTTTGCTTGAACTGATGTTTGGTGTCACACTACTGTGTCTAACTTCACACTCAGCAGGCAGACAGGAGAGCTTTCCTCTGCCACAAGTAGATCCTTTGGTGGGGCCTGGGCTAATGCATTGATCAATACAGTTGGATTTCCTCTTAATTCAGTGTGTACTGTCAACATCTGAAGTAGTCAGTGACCTTTGTTGTTGGTGAAGACACAGGAGTCAACCGTCAAAGTAGGTGTGATAAATACATCAATGGGGATCTGGTTAGTGTGGCAGGTAGTGCTGTGGAGTGGAATCTGGTCTACCTAGAAATGGATACTTTCACACTCAAGAAGTAACATTTTAAATGTCTTGTAGAAAATTCTAAGTTAGGGTTTCTCAAACATTTGGCAAGGTAGGGTTTTCCTTTCTTGCCCCTTTCACAACTTGTACTTGTGTGTCTGAATTTCACTTAACGTAGTACTTAAGGAGCTTACAGTGCTGTGTTAAAATCCACACATTAAGAATATGAGATAAAAGTGGAAAGAATATTTTAAAATATTTTAAATAACTGGGGGGTAGGAGTGTGGAATAAAGAAAGATCATTATTTCCAAAGGTTATCATATTAAAGCAACCTGTCTTATTTTAGAGGAGTGTGTGACATAAGTGACAGACACCAGATGGCTCCACCTCATTAGAAATCAGACTTCCTCAGAGTTTGAGCAGGAGTTAAGGTGGACCTGGCTGCCGAGGGAGATGATGATGATCAAACCCTACCTTGGAAGTAGTGTGGAATGGACTTCTAAAATTGATTTTGCAAGTTTGCACTTTGATATACTTCAAATTATAGCTGGGGGGGATATAAAAACCGAAGCATAGAAATTAAGAGAAAAATGTAATTTGATGACTGAACAGGATAAGAAACTCAATAAGGGAGCAGTCTGAAACTACAGGAGATATGCAAATTCCTGGTTTAAGAGCCAGATTGGACCTACTTGACCTATTAACCCTCCTTGACAGATAAAGGTTCTCCCAAATTTAATATTTCATTATTATTATTTTTAATTTAGCTTTTATGAGTCTGAAGACATCTTCTGAATGTGAAATACTTTTGTGCAATTCTACTGACATCCGAGGAATACAGTACAGAATATGAAAAACAGTAAAAGGCAAATGATTGTTTTGATGATGCAACAAAAGATCAGCTTTTTTTAGTGCATTTTGATGTGAGGGAATAAACCAAACATTTGGCTATGCTCCTTATATCTATTTTGTTTTTTTCTTCTCATAGTGTAAATGAAGGACAGGAGGGGAGGCATTACAGCCTATTTTGTTATCATCGTGTATATTCAGTGATTTCATAACACACAGATAGTGAAAATCCAGGGAACTACATCAAGGCATTAGACTTTATAAGAGCTTTCAGCTGTGCATGAAAGGAATGAACAACCCCAAGGAAGCGTTGTATCTACAAGTAAGAGGATGTTCCTTGGCTGAATGAGTGAATAGAGTGATGGAAGAAAAAGTGTATAGAAGAACAGATTAAGTACAAATTGAGTGTGGATGTTTCACAAGTAGTGAACTTTTATATGGTGAGTTGATTTTTAGGTACTAAACACCTGCATAGGAATTATACTGCATGTCCTGTTAAAAATTTCCTATGGCACAACTTATCCAAAGCTAAGGAATTAGTCAGTTTTTCAGAGAGGCATGTAGGAGAGAAAATGTCCTCATCTCAGAGCACTGAAATAGATCTGAGCTAAAGTAAAAGGCAACTAAATAAATCAACTGGACCATTAAATTGAGTCATTTTGTGTACACTTAATTGGGTCATCTGGCACTCCTCCTAAAAAAACCCTTCTCACCATCACCCAGGGAGCTTACTTGCAAACCTGCACTCCCCATCTTGAAGACAGTGGCTGGGATCTGGAATTAAGTGCCTCAACCCCACAACTGAATTGCGTGAGTTTGTTGAGCTGGGAGTCCTTTGTACTCAGATGGTAAATGCGAAACCCAAAATGATTGTTGCAGAAAAATGACAGTTTCCACATATACCTATATGAATGAGATGCTCTGGTATTTCCCCCTCAATTAGGGCAAGTAATAAAACTAGAATGAAAGGCTGTTGCATTCAAAGATATTTTACTGGGTGCTGCGTTTATCTGAGTTGACTCTAGTGGATGTGACACAGCTGCATGTACGAATTAATAAGAAATGTTGACTGTTTTAATAAAGTCTGTTGCTTTTTCATGAACTGCCAGGCCTGTGCAGGGGTCACCTCTGCTCTCAGCTTGGCCCCGCATGGGTGGCCCCACTCCTGTTGACTTGGCAATTTCTTTGTTATTCCCAATGGTTGGCTTTCTCTTGCTCTCTCAGTGCTTTGCGAGCGAGTTGGATTTGCTATCGATCATACTGTGCATGGTGGCTTGCTAACTTAATGTCTACAACAGCCATTCTATCGCTAGGGTGAGTACTCAAGGCACAAATAAAAAGATTTATTTTGAAATATGAGATGGGTATTTTTATCAAGTGGTAGAATAAACTAGTGTTTTTAAAGGAAACAAATTTGTATCAGAATTATATGATGTCCACTCCCTTTTTTTTCCCTGAGTACTGTCATACAGTTAAAGTTAGGAAATTCATTATATTTGCTTTTAAAACTAATGCAACTATGTAAATATAAAGTTCCCCTGCAGACTATTTGGAAATATCAGACCTGTCGTTTAATTCCTCTTTACAAATACTTTTGAATATGCTCTCACATGTAAGGCTTAAAAAGCTGACAAAGTAGGTTTATATTCTTTAATACTGATGTCAGAAGCTGAAATAATAAATCAAGTACTGTAATTTTGATGGACACATTACAAGAGAATGTCTCCCAAGCAACCTGTCTGCATATGAAACTATCGCTGACTTTAAGGGAATTTGAGACTGAATCTGGCAGGAGAAGCTATCACTCTATGTTTCAACAGGTCAGACTTAGATCCGTTATTCTTTATGCTGGCTTTTAAAGCTGCTTCTTCTGTCTGAGACCTGAAGAAGGGCACATGTTTTATCCCCCTACAACTATTTCAGCTAGTAAGAGTTATATCTTCCCTACAAATATAATCTTACCTCTGTCTCTAGACTGTCAAGGTCAGAACAGCTTGGTCTCTATAACCTCTCTGTTGCTAATCCCCATGCTGCAAAAGATGCACCCATTCTTTGTTTAAGTAGGACTGCAACAGTCTTCAGAAATCTGCTGAAAACATCAGGCAGACTCCTACTGACCTCAGTGAACTTTGCATTTTGTAGGAGCAATTTCAACTTCAAATTCTTACATTTAAAAATATATAATAAATACACGGTTGGCTCTCATAAAGACCGCCAGCTGGTTATAGGGTTGTGTGTGTTCTAGAATTCAGCAGTTGGGAGGGTGAACTCTGGACTTCTGTGCTTCCTAACACAGAAGGGAAACCTGAAAAGACAGCTGAAAAAATTTGAAGCAGTCTATATTACAAAATTAATATAAATTACACCTCCCAGAAGAGTGCGTGAATAGGGAGATGCTGTAGAGGGTTGCTCCATTGGACTGCTTATTACAGAATAAAAGGTAGCATCAAAAAGTAATACAGCTCAACAATACAGGTCATTGACAGACTTCTCTGCTGGGAATGGTTAAAGTGGCATTTAGCAATACTGGTTGACCCTCCAGGGTGCTGAAAACATCCCATCAATACAAATCTGCTTAGCTGCTCACAGAAAAATACGATGTAATGAAAACATAAATAAGTTGCTGACTCCCATTCTGAGGAATAACAGCAGCATTTTGGATTTCAGGAAATAATAAATAACACAATGGAAGACAAAACAAACGAGCTAATCAGGCCACCTCTGATTTATATTGTGTTCAGGCATGCCCTCTTGCCAACAGGTCAGGGCAGTGGAGTCTCATTCTTATGCATTGGTGAGGAAGTAAAACTGCTGCTACTCAAAACATCAAATTTGAAAAAGCCACCTATAAAAAAGTAATATAAGAGATAATGTAGGAAATGCTGGAGGAGTGTCTACAGATATTTCAAGTGCAGCAGGGAGCACTGTCAGGGCTTGTTTCGCAAGTAGATACATAAGCAGTGTGTGGTGTATTGAATATTGTTTCTACCTCTGCAGGAAAAATTACAGTATAATTATCAATAATTCTGAATGGGCTGTATCTCTTCAAGGAAAGACAAGATCTAAGACGTCACTCAGCTGCTCCATGATATTTTCAGTAACAAGATTCAGTGGGACTGGGAACTAAATTAAACCTCAGGCGTGATTAACTTTTTGTGCAGGCTGGTTTTGGATTAAGAAGCACGTTACTCTTTTTTGCATGTTACAAATCTAAGGTAGAAAAGTTCAATGAAGGGTGTCCTTTTAGGAAATCAAATGATTTTATTTTTCTCTGTTATTGCTGGGGGCACAAATAAAAAGTCTCTTGTTACTTTAAAGTCAAACTTAATTAAAGAATACTATTGGCTTCTCTTGTGTAACAGAACTGTATTTTCACAGAGGCACTGTGTGAAATTCTATGAGTCTTGTAAACCATATACATGTATAACTATGCAACTCAAATGTCCTTAAGAAATCAGTCACAATTTTTATTACTGGGGGAAGGATATTTTGAAAAATCACTGAAGGCAGATTTTTTTGCCGGTAGCGTCCAAAGAAGGCTGTCTTAGCCCTTTCCTGTGGGATTGGAAAATTGAATGGTGTTGATTTGAAAAAAAAAAAATAAATCCATTTGTATGTTGCAGTTTAAAACCCAACTAATCATCCCTTTTGATAATAGAGCAAGATAATTTTTCCAGGAAGTATATGTTGCTTTTGCAATTTCACTAATGGTACAGGGTGAAAATAGTAGCCAGCTGGGAAGTAACACCACCAAGGCATGGCAATTTTTGAATACAAGGACACAAGCAGTAAGCATGAGCTAAATTTAGAGAGAGTGAGTTATATGCTCTGGGGTAGGAATTAAAGTTTCTTGTACATAAAGATTTTTGCTGTCACTGCAACTTAAGCTGTGAAAATGCAAATTCTTCTACAGTTGAATAATATCATATGATGACAGAGGGATGACATCTATACATACATTTCTTCAGTACTGATATTGGTAGTTCTGCAGTAGGTTAACTTGGAAAACCGAAAGTAATATTTTTAATATTTTGAAGCAATCAGTACCCTAGGCTGAGATGAGGAAAAAACCATGCATCTACAGAGGAGTCCTGTCTATGCACAGGACCACCTATTCACTATAATCACTAGTGAAAATTCACCACTGCGGGATCTTCTATTTAATCTTTCTAGCGTAGATTTTTAGTCTGAAAACGAAAAAAACACAAACAGTGATCTTGCTGCCTGTGTGGTATAGCTGATATTTCATACGGAAATTCTGAAGGCCTTTTAAAATGTTTATAAGCTGGACTCTCCTAAATGATCTGGGCAGTCATGTCAAAAGTGGCAAGAAAAACAGCACTTTAATATAGTTGAGTTTTATTAAACAAGCTGCACCAAAAGATGTGTGGCCAGCAGGTCGAGGGAGGTGATTCTGCCCTTCTATTCTGCCCTCATCAGACCCCACCTGAAATGCTGTGTCCAGCTCTGGAGCCCTCAACACAAGAAAGACATGAGCTGCTGGAACGAGTCCAGAGGAGGCCTACCAAGAAGGTCAGAGCATTGGAGCACCTTTCCTGTGAGGACAGGCTGAGAGATTTGGGCTTGTTCAGCCTGGAAAAGAGAACTAGTGGCCTTCCAGTACCTGAAGGGGGCCTCCAAGAAGGCTGGGGAGGGACCTTTTACAAGGGCCTGCAGTGATAGGATGAGAGGTAATGGTTGGAAGCTGGGAGAGGGCAGGTTTAGACTAGATAAAAGGAAGAAGTTCTTCATCCTGGGGGTGGTGAGACACTGGAACAGGTTGCCTAAGGAAGTTGTGGCTGTTCCATCCCTGGAAGTGTTCAAGATCAGGTTGGATGGAGCCTTAAGGAAACTGCTCTAGTGGGAGTTGTCCCTGCCATGGCAGGGGGGTTGGAACCAGGTGATGTTTGAGGTCCCTTCCAACCCAAACCATTCTATGATTCTATGAAACATTTTTCTTACGGCACATTACTTTTACTGCACAAATTCTCTTTACTAATGGGACAAACTTTTGTGTAAATGATAGTGTGTGTATAAAATGCAGGTGCCTTCTGCAGGAGAAACGCTGTGTTTATTTACCCTCACCCAGAAAGTGTGGTCCTTTGTGACTTAACAACATGGCTATCATTCTCTCAGTTCTTGTGTTCAGATGTGTAAGGCTACAGTTCATCTGTCTGTAGGCAGGAAAACAGTCATAGGTACCAGCTATTTGATTTGGGTACGGTCTTAGAGACACCTCTTGTTCTACTCTACTGCTCTCTGAGGTGGACATTGTTCTTCCCAGGGAAAATGGATGCATTTCAACCAGATGCGAGATGTGAACCAGCAGAAATTACCTTCTCCACATACATATGCATGGGAAATTAAGGCTTTCACCTTAACGGGTAGGTGGGAAGAAGAGGAGAAACTTCTACTGAGCTAAGTGTGGAGAACATGACTTCAGGGAGAGGTAAGGGTAGGCAATGAAGCCTACTAGACTTGTTTTTTTCATCATATAGATCAAGAACTGTTGACTTTCCTCCACCTAATCTCTTCCAGCTCAACTTCAGCTCTTCTGAAGTCTAGGTACTGTTGGCTGTAAATTCAATCCATAAATCTTGGGCGGTAATGTACAAGTAGTTCCAGAATTCACTGCTGTCAGCCCCAGCAAGTGTGCAGGATGGTAGTATTCTGTAAAACAAAATGAATTACCGCTAGATTCATTCAGTTGTAGAGGAGGAGTAATACTTTACCTTCCAGCTAATTGATAGCAACTGAGATGACAGGCAAATTAGTCCACAAAAAAAGTGCATGGCACTTCATCGTGCTTGGGCCTATTCAAAGAGCTCAGTTATGGTGCAATAAGACCAATGTTGAATTCTAATGACTGCTGTATAATAAGGGGATGTTTTGATTAGTTCTGTCACATAGTCTTTTTCCAGTGTATTTGGTCTAATAAAAGAGGTTATTGGTCTAAATAAGTTATTTGGAGCAAGCTTTCCTTGAACCCTGTGGATCGTGACTGTGTTTTCTGTCTCTGAAGGTATGGGTAAGGTACATCAGATGGAGCTCAAGCCTGTTTGCTAACTAACAGTGTCAATGCACTCGTTCACCTCGTTGGTTATTGATTTGTTTTGCAGCTGGGATGAGATAGAGCGAATATAATGAATTACCACATCTTGACTGATAGGGACATAAATCTAGTTTTTATTCATATGGTGCTGATGGTACAAAATTTGCTAAAAGAGCTAAAGAAAGCATTATTGTGAAAATGCATAGCTGAAGTGTTATGATTCCATTTCAACCGGATTCTGCTGGTGTAACTCCACATGACTTTTCACACATACATCCATCTGACTTCTCAGCTTCTTATCTGCCAGGCTTTCTTGAAGCACCTCTTTACCAGATTCTTCAGCTCCATCACTTTTCATTACATATCCACATCTGTTTTCCTAGGTTGAAATGAAGCCAAGTTTTAATTAGTGTTAAAACAGTTCCTTGCCTAAACCAACCACACAATTGAAAGCACAATATTTAACTTAATAGAAAAGCTACCTAGTGAGGAAAACTAATTGTCAAAAAATTACAGTATGGGAAGTGATACATTTCAGCCCAGATCTCAAATCAAAATATGCTGGAAAAAAGAAGGCAGAAGAGAAGAATGGCAAAATGAACTTTTCAGAAAGCAGCTTTAAAGTATTTTTCCATGCTAATTTTCATTCCATAAGTTTCTTATCTGACAAATGACTGTGCATCTGCTTAATTTTAAATACGAGTAAAGCTATTGGTGTTCTTGGTATTAAGTGTAAGCAGAAGACTTTGTACAGTTTTTTAGAATATAGTTTAGGGCTGTTCAAAGTATATTTAGGAAGCTGCAGGATATTCTAAGGATCTATAAACCTTTTATGGATAAGAATGCACTTGAATTTTAATATGTGTAACTGCATAACACCTAGTCTTTAAAAATTCATTAAACCAGCAAGAAACCTGAAGAGTAATTGTAGTTTGACATTAATTCTGTCCCTGCATCCTTATCAAATACTTTATTCCCTACTTCGCTGTACTTTCTCCCAAGCAGGGAGAACTTGCCCTCTCTGAGCAGCAGAAATGTTAGTTTGTGATTTCACTGGCATCCTCTCTGGTGTTTATTGCAAACGTATTTCATTGAGGAGCTGATAATTAATTTCAGTCAGGGAAATTATGGGTTGATCTCTGATCTCTAATTTCATATTAGTAAAGCATAACATTGACATATAAAGTTGTACTCTTCAGGCAATTTTCTACCATTATACAGAATACAACCTCCCTTCCAAAAGGCAATCACTGTAAAGAAATACAGAAATTCACCACAGCATGCAAATGGTTCGAGAAAATACTTATAGAATGAAAAAACTGTGAACAGATTCTTCTGCATCTGTGTTTATATCAAAGTGCTGTAAATAAATGCAGGATACATCAATTCAAATATGCTGGTTTGGCAGCATGTGGCATGTAGAACACAAGTTTTAAATCAAGTTTAGCTGACATTGCAAGGAGTCAGTCACTGCATAAAGAACATTGTCACAACACAAGGGTAATCAAAGAAATCTATAGATCTGATTTCCACTCAGGTCAAATGGTAAAACAGAGAAGGGACAACTTTACTAAACCTTTTTTTTTAAAAAAGATGATCTAGAAGATGCTGAGTTAATCCCTCTGCAGATTTTGAAAATCTCTGTATGCAAAGATCAGAAAATCCTGTTTCCAAGGGGAAATAAACAGCCTCTGTGATGTCAGTGAAAAGGATTTGCTTTCCTCCAGACTCAGAGTGTCATGACAGTCTTTTGAGAACCAAGTACATGAAGTTTTCTTATGCTGAAAGGCAGCATATGTTAGCTCTACCTCAGCACTTTGTGGCTACTGTCACATTACTTTTGGCTGTGCCAATGCATGGAAAGGACTGACGAGCATTGACTCTTATTCTATGAGATGGTTGTGCCCTGCTGGAGCACCTTCCGGGGGGCAGCAGGTTTGGACCAGCTTCTTGGATTCATTTTGCTACCTGTGCAGAGTGCCATGCCAAAGTAGATGTTAGCTGCTGCAGGTTTAAAGCTATCTTCAATATGTCTTCATTAAATGATGGTCACAATGACTGCAATTCATCCTTGACCAGACAGTGACACCTGCATCTGAGCTAATCACTTGGTGCTCCCTTGGTTATTAGTCTCCATTATAGACAGTGGAGAAAAATGGGCAGGTTTAGAGCATAATTTATCTTATCTAAAGTAGGCATAGGAGATAGGTGAGATGAATCACATGCCGTGAGTGCCTCTTTTGATCTGTCAATTACAGCAGCCTAGGTGTGAGCATCGACCCTGAAGACTTCTTGAGTCAGGTGAGACGAATCTTCCCTCCCAGGTTGTAAAATGAATGTGCTTAGGACAGAAGGGTACCTCGCGAAATCTTTAAGTGGATAAGCCTCTTACCATTTTCAGGGCCAGTGAAGGACCCTGCTGTGTTTTTATTAAGGAAGTTAGTGAACTAAGGTCACACACATATCAAAGGATCTGCACATTGGAATCTCATCTACTTTCCTAGCCCTGACAGGCTATCTCATAAAAGATATTACTTCTTCCTCACTGCTTCTGCTGGCAGCTGAGGCACTGTCCTGTGTTTGCTGTTATGTATTTACAGACAATCACATGAACACACTGCTCTGATTTCAACTAGTTAATCCTCGTGTCAACCAGGCAAGAATTATCCCCCTTTGCAAAGGAAGCTGAGGCAGTGTGAATAATAGGCAAATCCAAGCAGAAAATTTTTCTGTTTTCCTTTCAACATGTTCATGAAAATTAGATGAAGTCTAATGCAAAATTTGCAGCCAGCACAATGCTAAGTGAAGAAATTCTTATTTCTATGAAATTGGCTTCTTTTATAGAAAGAAATGTATGCATATCTTTGGAGCTTGGTTATTTAGAGCAAAGGGAAATAAATTTCAGTGGAAATATTTTCACATAAAAATGCAAAGTAGAATGTTAAGTTCCAAATCTCAGGAAATGAGAAATGCCCTATCCAGTTTACACTTCTAGCTGTAGAAAAATAATATTGAGCAAAGACTCTGTAAAAAACATACATATTATCCTTTTACCTGCTCAGGAAGTAGTTCAAATTAGAGTTACTTCTAATGACTTAAGTAGCTTTATCAAATGATGTAGTTTGGAGATGTTATGTCCCATGTTTTCTTTCCAGGCAAAATTACACAGGAAGATAAGTAAGAAACTAAGGACTTGAATCAAGGGTGGTCTGAGACTAGGGCAAGTCTTGGTGCTTAACCGTGCTTAGGGCAAAGACAATAACACATGGGAATTGTTTCTTGGTACTGAAAAATAACCCCCCACACCATTGATTTATACTGGTAAATATTTCTGGACATTTAAGTCTGCTAGGTCTCTTCAGATTTCAGCTTGTTTTAGAGTATTCAAAGGCTTCACTCTGACAGATTTCCAACAGCGTAATTTCTGCCAAAAACCTGCAAGATTGCTCCTTAGTTCAAGAGCACGTGTTGCTTTCTGTAAAAGCTTGAGGATTGCTGTTTCCCATGGCTGAGCAAGGCATCCCAGTGCTGCTCCCAAGAGACTTTATTCCTGTAACTCCATGTTCAAACATGTGTGGCTGTGCTGTATTGACCCTGCACTTGCTAAACCAGCGTATCTGTCTTGCTGGTACTTTAATACCCTAATTTGTAATGGCAGGAGTAGTGCTGCCATTACTTAAAAGAAATCTTCTTTTCCTGTCCGTATCTCTCCTCTCTTTCTCCCCCCTGTTTTTCTCTCCCCACCAGTGACCACTTTCCCAGCCATCAGCTGTTCCTGGGGCCCTGTAGTGTTTATTAGCACTAGAAGGGTTTCTGTGTGTCTGAAATTAATCTGTTTTGGATAAATATTTACAGAACAGCTGAATAATATAGTTTGCATTCAACAGACTGGCTTCTGTTCCTCCCGTACTTTTCCAGCCTCCACCCTCCATATAGTTTGTTGCAGTTAAAAAGATAATAGAGCAAAACAGTCTTCACCAGGTTGGTTTTGAGCTGCCTGCTTCAAGTAGGCCAAGCCAGGGAAAGCAGATATGAAAAACACAAGCTGTGTATTTGTCATTATTTTCAGGAAATGGACAAGGCTAAGGAAAAGCATCTGCAAATTTCTGGCTTTCAGAATCAGTAATTCTCACAAGACTTTACACAAAAATGATATAAATGCCCTTGTTACACATGAATTAAAAATGACCAGTTCTCCAAAAAAGCCACTTTCATATGTAATTTATTGATGTTTAATTCAAAGGAAATTATTTGAAGTTATAAAATGCCATGCTTGTTATACGTATTTGTAGTGATTGATCTTAGAATGTTTCGATAATTTCTGAGAAATGTCTGTCTGTGTTCAGAGTCTTGCTATGATACCTCTAAATTCTGATCTGGATCTCTATATTTAACCATATACCCTCTGTCCTAGAGTAACAGAAGCAGATAACAAGTCTTTCTTTTATCACCTGAACCTTCAGTGGCCTGCATTCATCATCAGCATTTAAGTCCTGAAGACTTCTTGCAGATGATTTTCAAAATCCTTTAGACTAACTCTTATCTTCTTACATTCACAGCATGACATATTCTATAGGAACATAGTTCTGTAAATGTGTTTCTAAAATTATTTGAAATATTTTTTTATTCTTCCTCAGCTGTAAAACTGAATACCTTCATTACCACATGGCTAGTTCTGCAAAGATAGCCATAAAGATCTCTTAAAAAATCATCTAAAGGAGCTTGCTATATACTAAAATGAACAAAATACTCAGTCTCTTTCACCTTGGTATTTTGATGGACAAAAGTGATTGATGGGTCTCATTGGGGAGCTACGAAAACCAGTTCCCCAATAGTTTAAAGGTGCCATTTGAGATTTTGCAGTTCTATGAGATATGAGTTTTTAAATTCAGGTATTAAAAAAAAATTACAGAAGGAATAACTGATTCAAAATGGAACCTTATTTTCTTACGTCTTGACTCAGTGTAATGGTTCAGGGAAACCTTAGCATTTTTAAAGAAAAAAGTGGGAAACAGCTTTGTATTTAAAATATAATAACAAATTGGTCAAAGCCTTGGCATTTCAATGAGCTGCAGGGGAGGGGATTGATGAGCAGAAGGCAGCAAGGATAGGTTTAATGGTAGGTGATGAGTTTACACTAGCTTTTTTGCAATCTTTGTTCTTTTATGTCATCTATATAAAGACCAGAAAGCCCCCAAACAAAATCATGTGTTATGTAGTAAAATCATATCACTGAGAATTACTCCAAAAAGCCCAAGTTAAAATGTCATGTTGAAATCCTTTTAAAGGAGTGAGCTGATGTTTCACTATATTAAATTATAATAACTTCTTCTAGGCTTTTTTAAAATTACTGAAGAATGTCTTGAGTCTTGTTGCCTTCGTGTGTTGCTAGATCGAGGCAGATGAAGGAGTTCCTGGACCCAGGGACACCCAAGGAAGAGCAGGGAGCCCTGCCAGGAGCCAACAGCTCTCGTGAGTGCAGCTGATGCAGCTTGGGCATTGCCAGGAACAACCATGTGAGATTGGAACAGCCCTGGGGAGCACCAGCCACCAGGGCGTGGTGTGGCAGTTCATGCAGAAGGGTGTGCAGGGAGGGCCTTGCCACCCACTTGTAGGGCCACAACCCAGGGCAGCACTCTAGGTCTCTGTCAAAATGGTGGGCACTCACCTCAGAGCTAAAAGCAGTGTTCCTACAGAGAAAGCCTCTGTCATGTCTGACGTATCCACCTGGACGGAATTGGCAAAGAAGGACACTTCACTACAGGCAGTAGGTTGCAGTGAGTGCCCAGACCCTTTTTCTGGTGAAAAGGTAAGTACCTATATAAGGAGTGCAAAGGTTGAGGATCTGTTACTTCATGTGATCATGTTGCAGGAAACAGTTATAAGGTTGTGCAGTATTATGGGAGACAAGATGGAGATAGGGGGTTTCATAACCGTGTTCCTGTAAAGGACACCACTGAGAATGAACCCCCTTGGACCCTGGTGATCCACAAAAGCAGGACTCCATTTCAGTCTCCATCCTCTAGCATCACAACAAAATACAGATGTGAAGCTTGAACAGCTATAGACACCCATGAGCAAGGTCTGCATAGAGTAACTGTACCAGCAGCACACAGTGGATACCGTAGAAAGAAACTATGAGTGCTCATAGTGGGTGACTCTCTGTTAAAGGGCAGTGAGGCACCCATCTGCCAGCTTGACAGGGAGTCACAAGAGGTATGCTGCCTTCTGGGAGCTAAGATCTGAGACATTGCTGAGAGGGTGCCACAACCTGTCAAGAGCACAGACTACTAGCCATTGTTGCGCTTTCATATGGGTGTGAATGACACAGCAAGACAGAACCTGTGCAGAATTAAGGAAGACTATAAAGCCGTGGGGGTGCAAGTGAAAAATATTGGTGCCTAAGTTATCTTTTCCTCCATTTTACCAGTTTGAGGTAAGGGGGCAGCCAGAAATAGACATATAATGCATATCAACTTCTGGCTACATGGCTGGTGCTGTCACAAGGGTTTTGGCTTTTGTGACAATGGGACATCCTTTGATGATTATAACCTGTTAGGAAGAGATGGAATCCACCTGTCTAGAAGAAGCAAGGGAATCTTCGCAAACAGGCTAGCCAACTTGATGAGGCGGGCTTTAAACTGAAGGACTCGGGGTCCAGAATGTCAATGCTCATGCCGTTGCATCCAGCTAGTGAATAATTCAGGCCAATCAGAGCAGCAACAAATGTTCCTTAGCTGCCTCCTGAGATGAGAACCAGAAGACCAACAACATCAATAGTGTGTATGGCTATGGTGGATCCTCTTGCACACCTCCAGGGAAACCTGCATGCTCAATTACCTCTCTCAAATGCCTGTACACCAACACACACAGCATGGGGAATAAACAGGAAGAGCTAGAGATCTGTATGCCATCACAAGGCCGTGATCTCATTGCAATCACAGAGACATGGTGAGACAGCTCACATGACTGGAATGCTGTCATGGATGGCTACATATTTTTTAGGAAAGACAGACCAGTAGGGTGAGGTGGTGGAGTTGCTCTTCACATGAGAGCACCTGGAATGGATCGAGCTCTGCCTTCAGGTGGATGAAGAACAAGTCGAGATCTTATGGGTAACAATCAAGGGGCAGGCTAATATGAGTGACACTGTTGTGGATGTTTACTACAGGCCACCTGATCAGGATGAGGAAGTCAACGAGGCCTTCTACAGATAGTTGAAAGCAGCCTTGTGTTCACAGGCCCTGGTTCTTGTGGGGGCCTGCAACGACCCTGGTATTTTCTGGAAAGGCAACACGGCTAGGAACACAAAGTTGAGTAGGTTCCTGCAGAGCATTGGTGATAATTTTTTTATGCAGGTGGAGGCGCCAATGAGGAAATGTGTGCTGCTGGACCTTGTACTAACAAATGAAGAAGGACTGGTTTGGGATGTGAAGATTGCGGGCAGCCTTGGCTGGAGCTCAGAATCCTGCATGGAAGAAGCAGGACAATAAGTAGGATTACAACCTTGGACTGCAGGAGAACTAACTTTGGCCTTTTCAAAGACCTACTTGGAGGGATCCCCCAGGTTAGGTTTCTAGAAGGTAGCGGACCCCAAGACGGCTGTTTAATATTCAAGCACCACTCCCTCCAGGCTCAAGATCAGTGCATAACTATGAGTAAGAAATAAAGAAAAGGAGGTTGGAGACATGCATGGATGAGCAAGGAGCTTGTGGAAAAGCTAAACTGGAAGAAGGGTGTTTAAAGAATGTGGAAGAAGAGACTGGCCACTTGGAAGGAATATAGGAACGTTGTGAGAATATGCAGGGATACAACGAGGGAGGCTGTGGCCCACTTGGAGTTAAATCTGGCAAGAGATGTCAAGGACAAGAAGAGCTTCTTCAAGTACATCAGTAGCAAAAGGAAGACTAGCAAAAATGTGGGCCTGCTGCTGGATGACACGAGTACCCTGCTGACGGAGGATACAGAGAAGGTAGAGTTACTGAATGCCTTCTTTGCTTCAGTCTTTACTGCTAAGGCGGGCCCTCAGGAACCCCAGACCCTGGAGGTAGGAGAGGAGGTCTAGAGAGAGGAAGACTTTCACTTTGTCGAGGAGGATTGGATAAGAGATCATTTAGGCAAACTGGACACCCAGAAATCCATGGATCCCAATGGACCACAAGTGCTGAGGCAGCTGGCAGATGTTATTGCTAAGCCACTCTCCATCATCTTTGAAAGGTCATGGTGAACAGGAGAGGTTCCTGAGGACTGGAGGAAAGCCAATGTCACTCCAAACTTCAGAAAGGGCAAGAAGGAGGACCCAGGAAACTACAGGCTGGTCAGCCTCACCTCTGTCCCTGGAAAGGTGGTAGAACAGCTTGTTCTGGTTGTTATCTTTAAGCATGTGGAGGAAAATAAGATTATCAGGAGTAGTCAGCATGGATTCACCAAGGGGAAATCATGCCTGACCAACCTGATAACCTTCTCCAATGGCATGACTGGCTGGGTGGACGAGGGAAAAGCAGTTGTTTTTGTCTACCTTGACTTTAGCAAAGCTTTTGACACTGTCTCCCATCACATCCTCATAAGTAAGCTTAGGAGGTGAGGGAGGGACAGTTAAGTGGACAGTGAGGTGGACTGAGAACTGGCTGAAGAACAGAGCTCAGAGAGCTGTGATCAGTGGTCCTGAGTCTAGTTGGAGACCTGCGACTAGCAGTGCTCCCCAGGGGTCAGTATTGGGTCCGATCTTGCTCAACGTATTCATCAATGACCTGGATGAAGGGACAGAGTGCACCCTCAGCAAGTTTGCTGATGACACAAAACTGGGAGGAGTGGCTGACACACCAGAAGGCTGTGCTGCCATTCAGCAAGACCTGGACAAGCTGGCGAGCTGGGCAGAAGAGGCTTAATGAAGTTCAACCAGGGCAAGTGTAGGGTCCTGCACCTGGGGAGGAATAACCCCAGGCACCTGTACATGTTGACCTACTGGAAAGCAGCTCTGTGGAGAAGGACCTGGGAGTTCTGGTGGACAAGTTACCCATGAGCCAGCAATGTGCCCTTGTGGCCAAGAAGGCCAAAGGCATCCTGGGGTGCATTGAGAGTATGTGGCCAGCAGGTCGAGGGAGTTTCTTATCCCCCTCTACTCTGCCCTGGTGAGGCCATATCTGGAGTACTGTGTCCAGTTCTGGGCCCCTCAGTTCAAGAGAGACAAAGAACTACTGGTGAGAGTCCAGAAGAGGGCTACTAGGATGATTAGGCGACAGGAGCATCTCTCTTACAAGGAAAGCCTGAGAGACCTGGGGCTCTTTATCCTGGAGAAGTCTGAGGGGGGACCTTATCAATGCTTATAAATATCTAAAGGGTGCCAAGAGGATGGGGCCAGGCTCTTTTCAGTGGTGCCCAGCAACAGGACAAGAGGCAACGGGCACAAACTGGAGCACAGGAAGTTCCACCTGAACATGAGGTAGAACTTCTTTCCTTTGAGGGTGACAGAGCACTGGAACAGGCTGCCCAGGGACATTGTGGAGTCTTCTTCTCTGGAGATATTCCAAACCTGCCTGGATGCAGTCCTGTGCAACCTGCTGTAGGTGAACCTGCCTTAGCAGCGGGGTTGGACTAGATGATCTCCGGAGGTCCCTTCCAACACCGACCATTCTGTGGTTCATTAGTAAGCAAACCTAATGTTATAACCCAAATTCATTCAAATCTCATTTCATTACCTAACTGAAATATTTTAGATGTATAGATGCTTTAGATGTTTCCTAAAGGGACTATCTTGGGTGATGTCTAGGACTGAACCAGAGGTGAAATACTGCTTCCACATGAAGGACTGGCCCTAAAGGCTAGGATGAAAGTCACTGTAAAGACAATCATAAGGTCAAACACAGAGAAAAATACATTTTTTGGTGTACCTTTCTTTGATAGGACTGAGTATGTATGTTCTGTAATATTACATTCTTAGGTGAGAAAAATTACTTTTCTACTAACAGCAAAATAATGCATTTCAAGCATTTTTTGAAGAGGACTTTGAAAATCAAAGTCATTTGGTCTAGTGATAGAAGATTTTAAATGCCACACTGAAAATGTAGTATGTGCTGCAATACCCAGGAAAAGAAGCCATGTGTTTTGTGTGTCTGGCATTCTGCTGAACCTTTAGAGAGAAGCTACAGCATATTTCTATAATGAAGGAAATAAAAGGACAAAATACCACATTCATAACTGGTATGAAAGAAATAGCTTGATAAGTGATTTTTGGTCTGCAGCATTTGGTGAGATTCATAGCCTACGGCTGCCTATAAGAAAAATGTCATTTAAAACATCAGGAGGTTCAAGAGGTGAACTATGAATGCCGGTGTACTTGCTTGCATGTCTGTATTGCCATGTCAAAGAAGTAAAAGGATTAGGTGGCTCCTTTGAACACCAAGATTTTTCTGAGCAAAAAATAAAATAGGAGTGTAATTTCTTTATTAAATTGCTGCCTCAGACAAATTTGGATAAACTCTGTGTATCCTCAGAGCAGAAGCTGGCATGAAGATTTTTAGAAATATTGTACTAACATTTTGCCGATGTTGATAGCATCAGTTATTTCTGAACACTGTCAAATTCCAAACTAAGACATATCATACACTGTGGGACAAAGCAAGGTTGCCGGGACCCTTGGGAATTTATTTTATTAGTGTGCACATCTCGGGATCATTTGGGTGTTTCATTTCCAAAGGAAACAGAAAATTAACAAAGTTCAGATCTGTCAGAGAAGTTAAATTCCCAGTGCTTCTTCCTCCTTATTTTATCTGAGGAGAGAGTGAATTTTAATAAACATCAAGGGTGATTCAGCACTGAGGTTTGACTTTCTGAGTGAGTTACCCTCTGAAATGAAAAAGAGGCTCCCCTTCAAAAGTATAGTCTTAAAATGAAATTTCAAAAATAACAAGAGTGCAAAATGGAGAAACCCTGTTAGGCAGGGAATCACAAACCAGCTGCAAGGGGACCTTTTACTTGAGTCATCCCTAACATGGGTTGCTCATAGTGTGATGCGGCGAACACAGTTCAGTATTGGCTCTGGCAGCAGTGGTATTTCTGGCAGGGAGACGTTCTCCTTTTTTAACTCTGAGCAACTGTTTCTGCACCAGGGGCAACTCTCATGCGTTTTGTCTGGGGGGTGTGTCAACATAAAATTTTCTAATATATATTTCCATACTATTTTCTACTAATTTTCTTACTATGTGTACGCATACTTGTGTGTGTATGTGCCAGAGAACTCAACAGAGGCTTAAAAGTGCAGAACTAAACAAAATAAGCACAGTGTAGATCATTCAGGCTAACATATATATTTGTTGCATATGGGAAAACAGGAAAGAAAGAGCCACTACCTTTAAGTTTCTTTGAAGGGTCCCTTCTTATGACACAAGTGTGTTTCTGCTAGCTTGGGGATAAGTCCCTCCTGTTGAGGGCTACTGAGCAGGCACATGAATGCACAGGAAATCTCTGATGCTCTGGTTGTGTATGTATGAAAACTGATATATTTTGGAAAAATCGTTACCTGTTTTAACAGGTTTTTGTGAAGTTTGTAGTTACCTTTGTAAGTCAGGGGTAAGCCACTGTTGTGTTATGCTTTCTTGTATGTCACCATCAAAACAGAAATAAAAAGATTTGAGAGAGGTTTATAAATCTCTGATGGGGATGGACCCCACTGTCCCCAAGGTAAGAGCTATTCTGTTTATAGCATGTGCTCTTCAAATTTTGTCAGTGCAAAGAGGTTTCTATCACCCCTTGATTTCAGTCCCCTATATAAATACAAGATTAAATAAAAGACAAGTGAAAATTTTAAGAGAGTATTGTTTGTTACCAGTTCATTTTTTTTTTGTTTGGTTTTTTTTTTTGAAGGATAGGTGTCCTTCACATGAAGGACTATTTTTTACACTTTTGATGAAGCCTTTGGGAGATTCGCTGAAGTACACATAGTATGTACGTAACGTATGAGCAGTGCAAGTAGCAGAGCCTGAAGCAGAGATGAGCTGGAAGTATTCAAGTTTGCCTCCCCATTTGTTGCAGTATTTCCATGGCAACCAGGTGCTATAAAATATTCTCACTAAATATATTACTTGTACTCTTTTCTTACTTTATATTTATCTCTTCTAGTTATCAATTAGTATAAAAAATAGTCTGCCATGATGTTTTATTTATTTACACTCATGCAAATGGCTTTGTATTTATTTTGTTATTATTAGCAGCATAAATTTTAATTGCTCACATTACCAGGGAAGATAGAAAGGTAAATGATGAGTCACTGCGGCAAACAAAAATATAAACTCTGCCAATGAAAAAAATAAAAGTCAAGGTGAATATGTGTAGCAGTAAGTATTAGACACAAATGGTTTTATTCATACAGATTTTTTTTTCATGCTCAGTCTGCCATTTGCTGTTAGCTGTCCTATATGATCCTAGCTTAGCTTTTATTCAGATACTGCAGGACTAATCAGATGTGGCAGAGTTTCCCCTTTCAGTGGTCTGCACTGCATGTGAAGGCCTGGATGCTTCCAGGCAGGCAGCACACAGTGGCAGTGTAAGCCAGAAATGACACGTCAACCAAAGATCAAGGAGTGCCATTCAGTTGTGCTCTTTATCTGCTAACAAAACAGCTCCACTGGTGTGACAAGAGTTAGTTAATGAACCACCACTGCCTAACCAGGGAGCATCCACCACTGCTTAACAGCCAGCCTTGCTCAACGATTGGACACCACCATATGCTGGGTATGAAAATTATTTAACAAAGAAAAAGAAGACTGGATTACAGCTGAAGTCCTACTCTGCAATGGGTAGCAGCCAAACCCACCACAGGTGTGAGATGTGGCTCCCCTTTCTTTCATCCAAATCGTCAGTGCCATGCATGACTCACCTAGGTTGATATACAGATACTAGTTGCAGGGCCCATCACCTGCCTTTCTGCTTCATATCACTGAATCTGGGATGCTGGTGACAAATTTCTTCCTCACTTTGTATGCAAAGGAGATGACGTATATGAGTCAGCAAAGCAGGCTGCACTATCTGGGTTGTCCTGCAGCTGAGTAACAATGTGGCACAAACAGGGAATGATGATAGTACTAACATCAGCAAAATAAGACCATGCACCTGTCATCTGAAAAACAACATCTGAGTTCCTCTAGTACCAACAGTCAAATGGTACCCAGAAAGACAAGGTCCAAACTTTCATAGTCTGTGAAGGGGAAAGCAATAACACGAGAAATTTGGGCAGCACTACTCTACTGTAACTAGGTACCTTGGCCCTTCATTTGTTGGAAGAATTAGTTGGGAGTTTATCAACTTTGTGTTGAAAAAAGAATATATATTCCACAGAAAGAAACTCTGAGAGTGAGTATAAATCACGATTTTTAAAAATTCACATAGAACTGGAAACGTAATGAAAAATTGGACAAACTTACACGGAATATGACTCCTAAAAGGATGAAAAAGGACCATTCAATTTCACACAGCACTGTATCCCTTAATAATGGAATGAATATTAACAAATGATGTTGCAAACATTTGATTATGAAAAGATGATGAGAAGGTCCCAAAAATCTTTCCGCAGACTTCTTCAGCTTTGAGGGGCCTAGATATTTAGAGAACATGGCAGTAAGGATCAAAGAGTGGAAAAACCTCAGGTAGTGTCTTATTATTTACTTTTCTTTTTGATAGAGCCCTCTGTCATCCTTTCTTCTGCAAGAGCATAAAACCATAATGTAGATAAGATGATCAATCAACTATTACAGATAATTAAAAACAGAAGTTGCAATTAAACATTGTGTGAATAATCTCTAGACTCAGAAATTTAACTGGTTTTGTCAAATTATTGGATGAATAAAAAGGGACAACACTCTTAAGCAAAAATAATATTAAGACAAGAACTGGTTTGTGAATGATTCAAGAAAAGTAGCTTGAGAAAATTTTTCCCGTCCTTCAATCATGCTTGACATTTGTAGGAGAAATGATGTTTGACAAAGATGTTGGACCCAAGCATTTGTTGTGGTTTAGATATTTTAATTGCATGTATTCCCTTACTATTTAAAAGCCAAAAAACTGCTATTCCTTTGCGTTGCCAGTGTTCTTCAGGAATGTTGTTTGCCTTTTCAGGGGCCTACTGGAGCTCTGTCTCATACTTGGAGCATGGTACTTTTCTAGTAGGTTTGCTGTGGAAATGAGGTACGCTCCCAGAACCATCCACAATGCTCAAACCCACACTTCTCCATGTGGCACCAAATCAAATCTAGTTCTTCAGCAGCTGCTGTGTAGTGAAATGTTTAGCTTTTTGTCAGTGCGCAACAGGGATCTGTCAGTCATCTCATTTCATTCAACCACTGAAACAGTCTATTCACTTACATACAGAGCAGAATATGAGTGTTGACGATCACTGTGGACATGCCAAGTATGTTGGAAAGTTTGGCAAGCTTACTTTACCCTAAGGCCCTGATCCAGTATTATATTTCAGAACATGACTCAGTAGTACCTATACCAAGTGATTAGTACGGGCTTAAAGTTACCCAACCAAATGCTTATATAGTTTTTTCAATCAGTCTCAGAAAGTTTGTTTTCTGATGACATATTACAGCCAGGTGAAGTAATTCAGTTTTAAATCTAACGTTGAAACATTTCCAACCAAAAGAATGGCCAAGTTTAACTCCTGCATTTTGAATATCCACTAATTTTAAATTGCTTCACTCCACACTAGCACATAAAATCTAAAAAATTTTCTTAATAAAAGTCTTAGTGGACATGAATGAGATGAAAGTCAGTGTCCATTAGCAGAAACAAAATCTTGCAGACAACTGACTTAATTAAAATAATTAGTAAGGTAATTAATGTGATCAAATGTCCATCTAACCCTATTTTTCATGGGATATAATATAATATGTAAAGATCTTTTTATTCTTGTTGCTTTAATTTAAAGGATAATAATATATAAAACATAATTACATTATTGGAAAGAAAAACACGTAAATGAATGCCCTGCAATGAATACTGGCAATAGTCAATAATAAGTATGAGAGATCTGAAGTCCTGGGGTAATCCCTGCTCTACAAAGGAAGCTGGGATGAATATTGTGCACAGTCTTGCTCCTGCCGTGTCCTACAGGTTTTGGAAGAATATAAAGATGAGATGAGCCTTTAATCACTCCCTGTGATCTACTCTCATGCAAGGCACCTTGGCTGCCTAATATAAAATTACTTACTGTGCTAGAGTCCTAACAGGGTTAGAGATTGTATTCAAGTGAAGAAGAACTAGTGTGCAACGTGGTCTCAAGGATAAAATTGCCATGGCAGCTCCTAGCCTCTCTGAAGCTGGGCCTTGCTATGGCATAGCATCACCCTAGACTCTCCTCATGTATGAAGAAGTAGGTATTGCACCCTCACAGCAGCTCTGGGTAACAGGAGGAAGCCCTTCAGCTGGGGTGCCCCCCTCAGGGCTATTCCCTTGCTGTCCTCTGCTGCTGGAACTGTAAAAATCAGCCAAAGTGGAAGACACAGTCTTTTAAGGGTACCACTAGTTTTGATGTCAGTGGTATCCACCTGATCAGCCTTTCACAAAACAGAGCGCTGCTTTGCGAGTCTCTGAAATGCTTAGGAGCAGTACTACCAAATTAAAAGAAAAAGACAGATAAAAGTGATTTTTACTGTAAATGGCTTGTATTACGTGTTTCACTGTCGAAAGTAGTTTATCCTATTTTATGTTAGTCGTAACAAACTAGGAGAACGACTTCCTTCAGATTTTGCTTTAGTGTTTCTAAACAAAATATGTACTACACAAGTAATAGTGAATTTTCAACAGATACTGATTGAGCAAGACTGAAGACTTTACATCCCTGGAGTAAATTCTGTGCCAGTATAATCTTTTCTTCCACAAATTAACTGTATGGTAAAAGACGTGCAGTAAAGAATACAAATCTTTTAAATTGGAACTCAGCATTTTTTAATGAAGTGTGTACAACAATAATATCCTGCAGTGAGGTGACATCCGGTCTTCCACTATGTCAAGGGAGATAAGGTAGTTTGTTTCAGCTGACGGTAGGGCCTACAACAACATGTTGAGGTGTGGCTGGGAATTCACTCAGCTTCATTCATTAGTAACACAAAGCTTAAGCTTCCAACATAGGTAGATGAAAGAGAGAGAGAGAGAGAGAGAGAGAGAGAGAGAGAGAGAGAGAGAGAGAGAAGTTTTTCCTCAGTGATTCATTCTACCTGAAGAAAAGTAGGATGAATTGACCTTGGATGTTTGGATGTGCACCTCTTTCTCCTTAGCTACATATGGAGTCTTAAATGATAAATGTAAATCAGATATCTGACTTTTAGGTGTCTGACTGCACTGCTGTACAATCAGGATCATAGCAAGCATTCTGAGATGGCTCTTTCAAACTTAATCACTCCCTGGTTAGGACTAGGACTGGTTTATTTAGTTAATTTTTAAATATTATTATAATTTAGCAGCAAAGACTATGTAGGTAAAGATTAACAGCATGATGCTTGTGCCTTTTCATTTAAAGCATTGCTAAAACTTCAGTTAGTGAAATAATAACTCAGCAAGATTTGTTGTACGTCAGCTCCTATAGGAGCAGCATGTGCAGTGCAATAGCTCCATTAAAAAGTGCCAAATGGAGTCACTATGTTAATTATTACCATAAGCTACCCACCTCCCCAGTTTAAAGGCGTATTTAAGGTTATTTAAGCAAAGCTAATAAAATGTAGGGTTTGAGCTTTGTTGAAACTTCGGTTACATTAGTTAATAACATACTTTTAAAGCATTAAACTTATAACAAGTATGTTGGACTGGAAAATGGGCATTTTCTGTCTCAGCTTTTCCCTCAGTTATAATTTTCATGTATTCATTAAGAGTCATTTGTCTTGCTCAGCAGCTGATCATCTGGAGTGGCTTTACAGCAAAAGTCATTCTTCAACATTATCATGAACAAAATCCCAATAATTAAAAGTGGTCATCGATGATCATAGAGTATTGGTGGCATGCAGTTTTCAACAACCACCAAATGGTCTTCTACATCAACTGGTTTATATCAGTCATTCTTCAGGGAATCTGTGGGGTTACATAATGTAAAATTTTTTCTGAGTAAAATCAGAGCCAGCTTAAATGCCCAGCTTTCCTTTATCCCCCTTTCTTATCGGAAAAACAAAACCAAAGATACGTGCTGTCAAGCAGAGTCATGCCTGGCACAGGACCAAGGAGTGACGAGCTCATGTGCCCAGAAAAACAACTCGGAAACGCGCATTTCAGCACACGGGACTCTTTGGAGCAAGGTACACTCTAGGAGAGCTGGCTTCAGCAGAGCAGGAGCTACAGAGCCAAGAGTGACCAACCTTTGAGGAAAAAAAGGCATAGAAGAACTCTGCACAAGCTGACACTTCAGTCAGGAAAATGAGGGACCAAAAGAACCCTACAAAGACAAGAGCAGGAAGGAGGGGGTAGATAGGGATCACTTGGTCACTGGCAGTGAGGGAATGATGAGGCATCAGATGAGCAAGCAGGGAGCAAGTCCCTTTTGGGACTACTCATGCTAACAGTTAAATAGAGATTGCTAAATGAACTCCAGTATGGTGCCTCTATGTTATTTATTCTAACTTTCCCTTCCAAGGTTTACCAGAAAATCCAGGCAGAATCAGCATCTGTCCCTCTAGATGCTGATGGACAATACTGTTTACACCATGAAGGCCACAGGAGAGCGGGCAGGTTTGTGCTAGTAGCCCATGCAAAGAAATTGCTGCTGAAGAGCAAAATCCAAAGGAAAAACCTTACAATTCCAGCATTTTTTATGCCATTCGAACTTCTGTGTTGAATTTTTTTTTGGAAAAGAAATAGAATAATGTATAATACCTGGGTTAGTAACTTATGAGGTACATGAATACTTGTGGTGTAAGCAGGACTTGATGCTCAGTATACATGATGTCTGCATATACACATCTGTCCTAGCATCTCAGAGTTTGCAGCTAGCAGTTCAGACATGGACAGGATCCACTTATTGTGGTAAAAGTGGTATTTATCCAGTTTTTATTAAGTTTTGCACGCTCTCATTTGATCTTGGAAGCACCGTGAGTTAAGATTCTGATTTGCAAGGCATGTTTAACCACTTCTGCAATATGTCTTGAACTGAGCTGAGGAGCCTGTGGGAATTATGTTCTGTTCACTCTCTGAATTTTTACAACACAGCATAAAATAAGCCTCTGTCTAACATTACAATTTTCAAACTGCCTCATTCCAGATGCTCTGAAAAGGTGCAATCCTTCTTTTTCTGCCAGACAGGAGCAATAAGCACCAGTTGACATTAACACAATGCACGTTTTCAAATACTTAGAAATTTTTTAACTAAACCTGCTATGTTCAATTAATGCAAGCTTTTGAGTAGCTCCTTGTGCTCCTGAAACAAGAGGGAGGGCAAGCCTTGTTGCATTATGGAATGTTGGACCTGTATGGTGGTTGTTCAAATGAGATATAAAGCTAATTATCAGATCTTGGTGGCAGGAGGGCAGGTGGTCATGTTTTGGAAAAGTTCTGGCTGTCATCAGAAACCATCTTCAGTTGTTTGGTTTTTTTTTTCCAAAATTTGAGTACTGATGGTTGTACTCTGTGTTTCAAAACCTGATCCCTGCATATCTGTGAAGGACTGGAATTAACCTGACATCTTCAAGGTAAACATGCATGGATTTAGCACTTGAAGATTGTTTTAAGTCTCAAAACTTCTCAGTAAAAGCAGGAGCATTATTTTTTACTCTTATTCTTTTATTCTTATTCGTATCCTTCTTATTATTTATACCTGGTGTGTTTCTGTGCATTCAAATTACAAGTAAATGTATGATATTTTACATGCCTCCAAAGAGTGTCTCTGCCTGGTGTTGGTAAGTCTGTCACATCACCAGAAAACTCTTTCATCTTTCAGAGCATTCTTCTTTTTTCCTTGTTTATGGCTACAGCAGATCACATCTCCCTGCCCTCTCTGAAGCTAGCTAGTGCCCAGCTGCACTGCTGAGCTGTTCTGCACAGCTGGGCACAGCAATGCCACAGCAGCGTTAATAAGGTGCCACCTTCTGATTGCTTAAAGATGTGCATCCCACACTCCTAGTTGCTAGAGCCTCCTGACCAGACAAACCACTGGTCAAATGCTGTTGTTTGCTTGTCTGGAAAAGTTCACGTGACCTTCAGTGACAGGAACAGCTAGATTTGAATAGTGAGGAAACCTGCTTTCTTTGGATGCAAGGCTGTTCAGAAATAACAAACTGACACAATTTTGAGTTACATTTCAAAGATTCCTGAGTACTTACAGGATCCTCAAGTTTCAGGAATATTTCCAAAGTCCTGTATGAGTTTATAGCTTTGCTATTTTTGCTGAATTATCTTAAGTTTGTGATTATTGAATTTTTAATATGTTTCCTTTCTGACTTGTTTTCCATTATGATTTCATGAAACAACAGTGGCTGAATAATAAATCTGTCGCTGTAGGTGAGGCCATTTCATACGAATCCAGCTTCTACATCAAGCCTCTCACGGGCAAATTAATAAGATCAGTAGAGCTTTTGCATCAGGCTCTGTAGGCATGCATAATGCTTTAATAAAACAAGCACGCCTAAGGGCTTATTTGGAGCAAATTATATGCTGGTTTTGAGCTATTGATATATGCTAGAATTTGGTAAATTTTCAGGTGCATGGTGCTTACCTGAAAATGCCAATAGTACAAGCCAAATATGGTGCCAATTATAAGCATTCTTATGAACAATTAACCGTCAGCTACAAACACCACACACACCAGAATACACCCCGTGTTTCAAGTTTGGTTTTGAGAGTGGCAATTTCCGTGCCTCATTCCTTTCAAAGACTGTCTTTTAAAATAACCTTGACAAGAAATTGCTGTTTTCTGTCCTTGTCCTCTTAGGAAAGGAGAAGGTTGCAGCTACATACACCTCTGGAGGCCTGTTCCCCTATGGGGTCTGCAGCAATGGGCAAGGCTGTGTGGCTGGAGGGGTTTTGAGGTAACCCAGCTTCATCACCGTGGGAGGAAAGCTATTCAGCTCAGCAGTGCCAGGCATTTTTCAATGCCTTTCTGCATTCAGTAAGAAAACAGTTACCCTCCCTCACCATTCTCAGAGCTGCTTCTCCTCTTGGCTCTCCAGAGTTTCTGGTTTGTGGTTTGGTCCTCTTGGCCATGTGAAGGTTTGGGGGGTGTGATTCATGATGGCTGGTCAGCCCTGACAACACCCTCTGCCTTCATGTACTATTCCTAAATATCTGCAGAATAGGATCTTTTTTTCTCAAGGTTATAGCTTATGGTATATGTGTGCATTTCGCTAACTCTTTATTTGAGTTGATAAGTTCTCCTATAGAGTGCAGTGCCGTGTGCTAATGTTCGCCCAAAGTGACATTTCTGTGGTTTTCAGTTTAACATTTAGACTCCTTTTGCGCATGCCAGTCACAGACAGCTCACAGATAACCTCTCTGCTTATAGTTCTCTGCCTCTTTGTCTGGTCTATAAACAGAATGCTCTTTGAGAAGCCCGAAAGCACCAGCAAATGAACACACTTCATGCTGTGGCTACAGGCAGCATCTGACATATTTCAAAAAACTGTAGAAGTGTCCTGCTGTTCTCCTGTAAGCACATACAACCCTCACAATGGAAAGCACTGTGCTTTTACGACCTAAGTTCATCCCAAAGATACTGTCCATGGAATTCCTATTCTTTCATTCAATCAGTTAGCTCTCAAGTTCTTCCAGGTATAATAATCATATGTGAAGAATTAGTTTCTAAAAGCAGGGACCTGTGCATAACTCCATTCAGTATCCTCTAACAGTGCTTCCAGCAAGAGTCCTCCTGTCATTCTGTGCTTGCAGACAAATTCTCTCTTAGTTGCAGCTATAGAAATGCATTAAAGATGTATAAAGAAATGTACACAGTACTGAATCTCTTCCAGTCTAGCTTTCTGAGGAAGCTTGGGTGCCCTAAGAATGCAGTGGATCTACTGGGAATCACTGTATAAGAAACCAGAGCATTTAATGGTTAAAGCTTTCTGTAAAATCTAAAACTTTTCAGCCAATAAAAAGGGAAATAATTTTTATTTTCTTTGATAGTAAGTCTAGTTCGTGTTTCACTAGTATCATTGTGTCCATCGCCTCCCCACTAAAAGAGAGAATTAAAGCAGCTGGAGAGAGTCCAACAAAGGGCCATAACGATGATTAAGGAGAGTGAAGACTGGGGCATCTCTCCTATGAAAAGCTGAGAGTGCTGGGATGGAGTGTTCAGTCTGGGCAAGGGATGGCTCAGGGGGATCTTACCAGTGAGTACAAATATCTGAAGGGAAGGTGCAAAGAGGATGGAGCCAAGCTCTTCTTAGTGGTGCCCAGTGACAAGACAAGAGGCAACGGGCACAAACTGAAACACAGAAGGTTCCCTCTGAACACTGGGAAACACTTTTTTTTTATTGTGAGGGTGACTGAGCACTGGCGCAGGCTGCCCAGAGATGTTGTGGAATTTCAATCCTTGTTGGTATTCAAAAGTTGTCTGGACATGGTCCTGGGCAACTGGTTCTTGGTGGTCCTGCTTGAGCAGGGGTGTTAGACCAGATGCCCTCCAAAGATCCTTTCCAACCTCAACCATTCTGTGATTCTGTGATCAATGAGACAATGTCTTGCATTTCAAACTGTACTCTGTAAATCTTTTTTTTTCCACAGCCTGTTATTGTCATTATTCAGCCTTTGTAGCCTTCCTGCATCACAGAGGTGTTTAAAATCAACTTAAGAGGTGTGAACATTAATTCAGACAGGCTATTTCATTCAAGTATATAAAGAATTATATTGCAAGACTCACTTTGTTTCTGGAAAAGAAAATGAGGTCTCTACTATCAATTTATATAAGCTCTACGTTTGTAAGAGATGTGTCCAAGTGATTGGTGCTGCTTTTAATTTGCTGATTGCTGAAGTCAAGTTGTGCCCCTGCAAGGACACCAGTCTGAAACAGAGCTAAATCAATTGAAGGAAGCAGGTGGGCTTTCCTCATGAAAACAAGGAAGGTTCTGATGTTCTCACATGTTTCAGAATAACAGGTTTTTGTCATAATCATGCTACTCTGAAAAAGGAAAAAAGTCATAACCTTCGGAAATAATATTCTATTATTTAGGATAATTCTGAAAATTACAAAGTTCCAGATGTGGAAAAGAATGAACAGAGCACATTAAAAAGGTAGTTAAGCATTCATTAATAAATATTGACATTTACAGTCTGCTTTTGGACATTGGTTCCTGCTAAGTATCAAAGCAGTATTAAACTTTTCTGAATAAACCTCGTGCTACTTTGTTCTTTATTGCAGCCAAATCAATCTCAATAGTTCCTGATCCTGTTTTTTTACATGATTTTTAAGGAGGCCAAAGTAATGAGGAATATTTGAGCCTTCATGTAACGTAATAGCTAAAAGACCAGAGCTGATATTTGTGACTTATTTGCAATTAAGCAAAAAATATGAAAGCCACTCAGTACGCACATGATTAATGAATTACTCTGTCTCCTAGGGATCCAATCATTATCAGAGCACATCCTTCCTTCTACAATCTAGTACATCAGCAAAAGACTAAAACATACATACACATTGCCAGTTGCTCTGCTGTTTGAGGGAAAGCTGTTACCCAAAGAGGGTCTTTTGCTTCAGAGCTTACTTTCTGCATTTTCTGCAAAAGGTTTAATTTAACCAATTTCAATGGCATCTAAAATGTTAAGTTTTTGTCACGCCTCTGGAAAATGGGTTTTGTATCTGTGTGATAAAATTTGGGAAAGTAAAAGTCAAATCAGGAGTCTTAGTCAAGTACTTTTTAAGTATTCACTGTTAATAAGCACATTTAAAAGTGACCTTTGTTGGCTACATGCGGTCCTCGTAACTTGATAACTCACATGATGCCTCTGTCTGACCAATTTGAAAAGAATCCTTTGAAAAATGATTGAAATAACATTTGGAAAAGCAATGGGCCATTTCTGTAAATTTTTCAGTGGTTCAGAATCTAACTAGAATGACATTCACATTTATGTAAAGGGTCATCAAAAACTTCACAAAAAGAGCAGGGCAGAACCAAGATGAAAATTTTACAAATATCTGAAAAAAAAAATCAATTTGTTTGTACTGGCATGTTCCATTAATTTTAAACAGCAGTAGAAGTTTTAATGCTACAATTTTTCAAAAGCTCCCTACTTTTAAATCCCCGTGTAATATGTACATGATTTTAATTAGAATCTGAGAATCACTATTTTGTATTTAATTAGTAAGAAGGAAACTTTTGTTTTTTCATACTGACGAAGCTAGTATATGAATAATTATTTTCTAAGTCACTCAGCACACTGACACGCTCTTCATGAAGCAGATGATAATCATCTCTGGAAAAAAATCATTAAATCACTCTTTAACAAAAGATATCATTATATTTTTAAGGTGAATCTGCATTCAGATGGTCTCCCTCCTGCGCATAACTCTGCTTTTTACATCTTACTGACTCCTTTTCAAACACGCTGCAGGAACGTGTGCTCCTCCCTGAGGCAGAATTTGCTCTGAGTATCTCCTCTCATCTGCTTGCTATTATCACAGGCTAGCTCAGATACAGAAATGCACATTTTCCCAAGTGCCTCTGTTCTTTCTCTGTTCTTTCTCTTTGGATGGTTGTAAAATCCAGATGACAAATTAATTATTGAAAAGCAATGTCACCTCTCTCTTGTATCTATAAGCATCAGAGAAGAGACACACTCCATCCAGTTTTGCGCACACAGAAAGTAAAACACATTACATAAAAACCCAAGAAGGCCTTTACGTCCACTTAAAAGAGGCAAGCAACTCGGTTCTTTTTTTTTGGTTACAGAAAGAGAAAGGAGCACTAGAAGAGCATCTACTGAGGGACAACAGCAGTAAAAGAATTTTACTCACCAGAACACAGAAAAAATACAGTTTTTCTTTAGTAAAGACTTTAAAAGCAGTCTAAAAACAGTGAAGGTATTCAATTAACAATAAACAACTTTCCTATTAAGAACTTGATTTCTAGTTCCTAAGTCCAGGTGCTATGATACCACAAAATATATTTTTCTACAAAATAAATAATGCATACGTGAAATCCTTACAATTTCAAGCTTTTTTGGGGGGGATGTAGCACGTAGTCAGCCTGCATGACAGGTGAAAATGTGAAGGCTAAACACAAGTAGTTTGAGTTATTTTTCCAGAAAGATACAATTTGCAGTGAAGTATCCCTTGAATCAGGTTCATTAAATGAATCCATGCACTGTTCATTCATTAAATGAATTAGTGTACTCTGTTTCACACGATGGACCTTTGCTTGCCTCTGTTTGGGGCAGTCCGTTCTGAGGGCTGTTCTCTGAGCTAACCTCATGCACTGTTATGGGCTTTTTTCAGCTTCCAGCCCCAAAAGGTCTATCTGTGTTTCTTCTGACTCTTGCAGCTCTCTCTCTGGAGAACTTTCCATCTTGGATGCTCTCTCTCAGGATTAGTACTCAAATAAAGCCCAGGAAATAGACTCTGATGATTTGCTTTACCATCAAACTTCATTTTAGGAAAACTCCTTTTCGCTTTGGTAAGTGGATTCCCTGAACCAGAGCTGAAAAACTAAGCTTTATATATTAATTCTGAAACCTTTCATTAACTAACTTCATGGACCCACAGATGAAATAATTTGTCTTGCTAGCAGAGTAGAACAAATAATAAAAATTTGCCTTTCTCTGTATGCATGCTCCCAGAGCCTTTCTGTGTTTACTCTCAATAAAGAATCCCCAAAATGCAAAAATCAAACCTTCTTCTGAAAATAGGTTTCTCTCTATTTCTCTCATTTGAGTCCCAAGCATATTAAATAGGTGCTATATTCTTGCAGCAGTTTTGGCATGTATTCTAATCAAACCTCATACATCACTTGAGTCAAACATGCAAGTTGAGGGCTTTTTGAAATGCTGTAATGACAACTGGGCAGAATGAAGGACAAAAATCAATGAAATGGAAATGTTCAGTCCCATTAAAGACATGATAAACAGTCTAATTTTATGCATTTGTACTAAACCAGTCATCTGCCATAGCCACGTCTATAATTTTGCAAGGGTTAGAAGCAGAGCTTTCAGATTATTATCAGCAAAGCACTCTCTCACTTTTTGGATTGCAATAAAGTCAGAGAAAACAAAACAAAAAAATATATATATTTTAAAAGCTTTGAGATTGTCTGGTTTTGTACTCCACAGCCTTGGGGAGCTGATTATTCTCTTTCATGTGCTTCAGCAAAGACACAGCCAGCAGTGGCTTAGGACTGAGGATCGCTGAAGAGCAGAGGACAGGCTCTTCTAATGACAAGCCTGGCCCATAGCCTGCGTACACACCTGATGCTGTCCCTGCTCCCATGCCCTCACTCTCCTACAGCCAGGCTAGTGTCTACAACCAGGGTAGCAGCATGCTGCCACTGCCCTCCCTTCTCAAAAACCACCAAGCAGTGGCTGTTAACAAGGGGACAGCTAAAACGTCAGAAAATGTTTGACAGCATGGATAAAACAGATCTTTCAATCAATCTCATTTTGGGGAAGGAAGATAAGAGATTAGGATTGGATTTGGACAGAAATAATTGCAGAGCTATTAAAAATTTTACTAGATTTTGTGTAATTTTGAAGTAGTCATTTCCCAGATGTATACAGAAGAACAAATAGCTTGTGCAAAAGGATTATAAGTGATGTTGGTTTGCCAAAGCAGGCACTCATTGACCTAGTGAGATGGGTTGACCCTGGCTGGATGCCAGGTGCCCACCAAAGCCATTCTATCACTCCACCTCCTCAGTGGACAGGGAACAGAAAATATAATGAAAGACTCATGGGTCAAGGTAAGGACAGGGATATTGGTCATTAATTACTGTCACAGGCAAAACAGACTCAAAATGGGGAAATTAGCTTAATTTATTACCAATCAAATCAGAGAAGGGTAATGAGAAATAAAATCAAATCTTGAAAACACCTTCCCTCCACCCTGCCCTTCTTCCCGGGCTTTATTCCCTATTTCTCTACCTTCCCCCGCCCCCGAGTAGCACAGGGGAACAGGGAATGGGGGTTGGAGCCAGTTCATCACATGTTGTCTCTGCTGCTCCCTCCCACTCAGGAAGAGGACTCCTCCCACTCTTTCCCTGCTCCAGCGTGGGGTCCCACCCACAGGAGACAGTGTTCCATGAACTTCTCCAACATGAGCCTTTCCCACAGGCTGCAGTTCTTCAGGAACTGCTCCAGCGTAGGTCCCTTCCAGGGGGCGCAGTACTTCAGGAACAGACTGCTGCAGCATGGGTCCCCCACAGGGTCACAAGTCCTGTCAGCAAACCTGCTTCAGTGTGGAGGGGCTCAGGCCTGAGGTGGCTGGGGCAGGACCCCCATCCCAAAGGCATTTGGGTGGTGGAACAGACCTCAGCAGGCAAAGTTCTGCCCCAGTCACACTGAACCAGGCAGCAATGCAGATGACTTCTATAAGTGAAGTGTTGATACTTACCTTCCAGAAATAGTTTATTAAATTAATTTTCAACAAATCTTCATATCAGCCTGTGTGGCAGAAGTTAGTTCACAGCATGCCTTCCATTTCGGCATTTCTATGAATTTGTGGAACGTGTTTAAATTTCAGTTGGGTTTTTCTTCCAGTAGTTTTAGCCTGTATTTTCAAATGAGATTTTTTTCTTTCTGTTGTATGGAAATTTGCTTCCCTTCAAAAATAGCTCAGGTTGTTGAAATTTTCATATGGAAGATAGTATCTATTATTACCCTTCCTGGAACCTTGCACGTCTAATAAAATCATATAGAATTTTGTAATTTGTACCTTCTATTGCAATTATGTTAAAGAAATAAAGGCAAACTGACATCTGCACCATATTTGAGAAGACCATGAGGAATAAATTTACTGGAAAACTTCTAATTGTCTTTTATGATCCACATAGGTCCAGCATACATTGGAAAGTGTAAAGTCTATTCTCTGCTTACTCCTGGAGCTGAACATCACAAGGCTGCTCTCTCTGTGTATCAGCCCATGGAATGGATCTCCTGTACGGTCAGGAAAATGTTTTATCTATAGAGACATAATATTGAAAAACTTCGACACGCCCTTCCGATGACTACAGAGCTTCAGGCTGATAATATGTAGGGGTAAAAAATTCAAGTTCAAATATTTCCTGAGTTGCCAGCCTGAGTAAGAAAAAATAAATTGCTGATTTGCATACCAAAATCTTACCCAAGAAAATTATACCTTGTGTATTAACTTTCATTTTTTTGACACAGCAGTGCCCAGATCCTTGTTAGCATTACATAAAACTCTTGCAACTAGACTCTTCAGATCAGTTAAAAATTCAATGGTCTCTATTACTTTTTCAGCTTCTGTAGTCATATTCTCTGTTTACTCTCATGCAAAGCACAGGTTGGAGAACTTCCTGTATGAATTCAGAACTTCTTTGTTGCCATAGTAAACATTGGAAATATATTCCTTCTTGACTGCAGATGTCAAGAGATGGAGAGCCCAAGTATCACTAGGTTCACTGGTTTAGTACTCCTCCATTGAAAAATGAGCCTTTTATTTCTACTTAAAATTGTCTAGCTTCAGCTTCCAACCACTTTTCCTGCCACCTTAATGAATATCATCTTTTCTTACAGCTGTAGACAATACAAAAGACACTTCATAAACGTCTCTTGGGCCTACTTTAGTTATATTCTCAAGTATAGTAGAGTATGTTTTCCAGACATCAAATCCTTCTTTCAAACTTTTTTCTAAATGTGAGTGCTACAATATGCAGAAAATTTCAGTAATGAACCTATTAATGTCATCCACAGGGATAAAGTAAATCATCCAAACCTACTTGATATTTGCTGTATTTCTGCATCCAAAGCCTTTATTTGCAGAACTAAACTGAGACGGTAAGATTCCTTGTTTATCATGACCCCAGAGTCTCATATATCATCCTTCACTTGAGAATACGGTCCAGAACCTAAAGTGTGTGAACCTCATCTTCTGTTCCGAAGGGTTCAGCTTTTCCTGGTTTTTATCTTGGGTCCAGTGCCACCTAGATTAGCTTGTCCTCACTGTTATTTCTAGCTTAGCTGGAACCATATCATCCACTCCCTGTTCCTCAATAACCTCTGCTACTGTATGAAGCTCTGCATAGCACCCCAGCCTTTATGTTCTTTACCTTCATCTCTACATTCAGTTTCACTAATAGTAATATAAACTAACATTAACTAAAAGCAAAAGACATTTCACTATACAGTGCATAAAGTATACTTGTTTCTAAAAATTATAAATCTAATAGTAACACATTTTTCCTTCTTTTCTACTCATGGTGTATTTTATGACAGAATTTTATATTCAGTGTTTATATTCAGCAACAGGAAAATTTCCCTTAGTGTTACTGGAAAAATAGAGTAAAACTTGGGCATGGATGCAAATTAACTCCCTAATTTTCCCTCCCACTGTTTATCAATAATGTAAACACATGAATCTTGGCCACTTGATACCCACTGCTCTAGCTACTGCTGCTGGGGAGGGGCACTGCAAATGCTATGACTTCAGGGAGACTGCCAGATGCAGTCTTATGAATGTTAGACTGAATCAGCCTTCTAATTATAAAAGCTTTTAAGGTTTTCATAGAAGTGCATTAGTCTCTACAAGTCATACAGGTGAAATATTGTGACATTAACTGACAGCTCTATTCACACTGAACATTATTTATCACAGTAGTAAAATTATAAAGGAATTACATGATTACATATAACTGAAAAATTATCATACCCCTGTGGTTCTGACTATCTGGTTACATCCCATCCTGTGCCTTGAAGTCTCCCAGGTGTGTGGTTATCTAATACAAATCAATTGTTTGCCTTATTGTTTCAGCACCATATGTCGAATTGCAAAGGGAACAATAATGATGAGAAGAATTTATGTCTAGAGGGGGAGTTACATGTGTACCTATTTGAACACTTTCTTATATTTATTGAAATATTTAAGATTTGGAATTGCAATATACATTTGCCTTTGAAAGCTTCTGTTGCTCCAAATGATTCAAAGAGCACAGAATTCAGTTTCCAAGGCCTGATGGTCTGATTTTGGTGGCAGTACTTTCAATTCCTACTAATTCCAGATATTTGCTGAACATAGATTTCTTTTTTGTGCCCCAGTGTTCATTTTTATAAGTCAATATTACAGATCCATGTCTTAAAAATTTAGCTCAAAAATTTAGTTTTGTAAATCAAAGGTATAGAAAGAAGTAAAAGCTGTTTTGATGTCTCACATGGTGGAAGTTCTACTCCCTTGGAATAAATTAATTTCACTAAATCATTCTGTTATGGGAATTTTTCCAGGACACATAGTCTAGGAAATTCTGTCCATAATTTGTACAAGAAAATAAACCCCAGCTAAAATTAAAAATGAAAGACCCAGCCTCATACACAGCTCCCAATATACTTCAGCCATGGGGAAGAGTAGGTCTTTGTAAAAAAACCTGCAGGTCAGAGCAACCCAGCCTTGTTTCTGCCCAAGCCCAATGTATCATTCCACCTATGCACTGCAGAAAAGAGGGTGATCATTTAAGTATGGAGGGGAATAAACAAATGCCTGTAAGAATCTTCTTTACGTGTTACCACTGGTGGTAGATGTGGACTACATAGTCTTAGAACCGCAGCAAACAAGTGAAAAGGGTTGTGCTTAAGCCCACTGAATGTTTTCACAAGGAAAAGGGGCCATACCCATGAGAGTAACACACAGCTTCTTTTTGGTGCCAGCCATGCTTTGATTCTTTCTGTAATTCAAAATACCTGAGAAAGAAAGCAGATGAGAAATATTTCAAAAATTCAGGGATATTTTTGAAATCTTAATGTATTTGCCTGTTCAGGATATTTGTAAAATGGGGAAAGAATACCAAGGTGTCATTTCACAAAATATGAAAATAATTATTTTTCTGTAGCATTCACATAATATAAAGAAAAGTGACTCAGAGAAAAAAAACATGAGGAAATCAGAAATGGGTCCTCAGAGGATGATGTGAATAGAATAAATTAAGATAAAGCAGGTAACTGCTGACTGAAATCTGACTGTAAAACCAAACATTGAATGGGTGCTCATTAACTGAGCACCTTTCACTGCATGCTGTAAATGTGGCAGGATCCCCAGGAAAACAGAAACATAAAACCAGGCTATTCAATCTGTTCATGTTCTTCTCAAGCCAGTGAAATCAAGACCAAGTTGGCAGAAGATACAGCAAGTCAAGGAAAAGGTCTATAGAGATACAACTCTCAATCTTTCTCTTTCCTCTACGGTATTGTTCACTGTTACATATTTAATGTGACTGAATTATATTTGTACAATTTAAATTCTGCCATTTAATAGTTCTTGAGTTCTTGGTTTTGTATTCTCAATAATGTTGTGTGTATATGCGGATTAATCATAATATTATAGTGTAAATAGCTGCAGTGAACTGAGCAGCAGTTCATAACAAAATTAATTATACTATCTTCATTAAACTGCAAACTGTGTAATCTCCTCCTTCAAAAAAAGGTTGTTGGGCTCTTCACTGTACAGCCCATCATAATTTCTGGGCCCCAGCCTTCCCTTATGAGAGTATCAACTGTCTTATTAGCATATTACTTCATATTTTGATAATTTAAGGCACTTGGTGAAAGCTCCTTTTTATTTGCCATACCAGTCCTCAAAGGAACTGAAGAACTGAGACAGCTGTGAATATACAGTGCTATGCAAAAAGAAAAGGGGAAGCAAATATCCTCAAAACAAGACAAAACAAAGATAAGGAAGAGGATACCTCTCTTGTTGAGAAACTCTGACAATGGAGCAAATCTTTTTCTCTGCTTCCACAGTAAAGGCGTGACTGTGTGGCAAGTTTACAGCCTGTAGCATCCTTCTTAAATTACATCCTTCTTAAAAACATATTCTGCTGAATCACATTGGGAATACAATTCAGCAGTGAGACTTCCAAATAACACTTCCTCCCAGTAATGCCGTATGGTTTTTTACACATCTATTTTTTTTTATTTGAAGTGAATTGAAAGCAATCTGGAATTCTTTGGTCACCATCACAATTAACTTACTTTTGATCCCTATTCATCCCAGTTGAATTAGCCTCTCCTCTCCTCTCCTCTCGTCTCGTCTTGTCTTGTCTTGTCTTGTCTTCTCTTCTCTTCTCTTCTCTTCTCTTCTCTTCTCTTCTCTTCTCTTCTCTTCTCTTCTCTTCTCTTCTCTTCTCTTCTCTTCTCTTCTCTTCTCTTCTCTTCTCTCTCTTCTCCTTTTCTCTCTTCTCCTCGCCATCATCCTCTATTCTCTATCCTTAAATTAGATTGTGAACTCTTTGGAACAGAAAACTTACTATGTGTTTATTTTATGCTGCCTTGCAGAACACATATTGAGACTGTAATTTCTAACCAAATTAATTTTAAAAAAATAAACCAAAGCAACTTCCTGGGGCAAATCAGTTATGAAGCTGACATTCAATACTTCCTCGTGTAAGAAAGTACAAGAGATGGATGTGCTGTCTACAATGAAGTGAGAACTAGAAGGAAAGAACAAATTTTCTGTTTCTTTCCAGTGTTGTCTGAACTGTCTGAGAGCAGTGGCAGGCTTTGATTCACTCAGTTGTGCTAATGTTTGTGAACTCTTTTTTTCCCTTGATCTTTGTTTTTGGCCTAAAACCAGAATTATTTCGTTTTACAACCCATCCCCTGCAAAAAAGAGAGAAACTAACCCCAAAACTCTACAAAACTGCTATTGTTAAGAACAAACACTCTTACGTATTAAGCTTTTCATTTGGTATCATCAGGACAAACTGATCTCTGTTGGTGTGTTATGTGAGGGCATTTTTAATTGCAGGTATAATTCAACACAAAACACAAAATATTTCATTAATTTCTTTCTTTTGATACTGTAGTTTACCTTATTGTTAAATTTGCTATAGTAATAACCCTTCTTTTTTTTTTTTTTTTTTTTTTTTTTTGATGGGGGAATAAATGGTTTTGCCAAACATTAAGTTTACAGTAGATCAAAGCAATTTCATGCAGAATGGATGTATCTTGTCTAACTGTTATTTTAAAATCATCAAGTTTCCTGGCATGAGGTATCTGTACATTTATGAGACCTTACATAAATGGAAACAAGTGAATTATTCTACTTCTTCCCATTAAGTATTCTGCATATAACTGTCTATGTCTTATTTTGCATTTTTATTATTTGTAACTACCTAATATTTGGGATGAGCCATTGAAATAAAAGAGAAGTTCTGCATTAAATATGACCTGAAGGCATATTAACAAACAATATTTTAAAAAACCCTGAATTTTAATATGAATATAGAATGCACTGGGACATTCAACAAACATGGGACTTGAGAAACTAAAGTACAGTTTTAAAAACATCGAGCAGCTAACAAATATGAGTACATATTTAAAATTAAGAGTAACTCATATTTCTTTAGAAACCAGCTTTTGAATTTGGTTGTGTTAGATTCATTTTGACAATGTTATTGTACCTTACACCTATATTAGTAAACTTACTTGTATGACAGCAGAGAGCTTAATTGCAGCATGGGGCAATGCATGGAGTTGTTTTTCTAGCACAGTCCCTGGCACAGTTTGGCCTGGACTAAACTGCTGCTCTCCAAGATAATCCACAAACACCAGTCAGAGACTAGGAGAGGATTTGGATGCGGCTAACCGGTTTTGAGCAATAAGGTGTATGGATGTGCAGACACAACCCAGGGATCTTCCTTCAATGGACTTGCCCAGCACAGAAGTGGGGTGTCATGGCAGGACAGGGCAGTTTTAAGGGCCTCACACTGCTAGGGCTAGGCTGAATCCATGCTTTTTGAGAGAAGTGGGCAAGGGAGATCCACAGGCTGATAGACGACTCCAGAGCCTGAGGGATCCATAGAGGCAGTGCGAAAGGGAGCTGGGTTTGAGGCTGGTAGTCCTCATAACTGTGTGGCCTCCACCTTTAAGTCCCACTTACAAACTGGCCCTATAAACAGTACTTTGTGAATCCCTAGTTTACACATTCTCCTAATCTGGGAGACAGAGGCAAATACAGTTCTTCTACAAAGGTGTATGGAAAATGTGTTTGCCTGGTTGAAGTTACTGGAATTATCTGTGTGGCGAAGATGTGTATTCTGTCCATAGGAAGTATGACTCGCCCTCACTCAGACACTCCTCTCCTTAAGACCATAAGGACCACATCAATAACTGCATCTTTAAGACTTCAAGAATGTATCGATGGTCCTGGTAAGGCAGCAGAGAGTGCAACATTTCTACCGTAAACAGAACGAAATATTGCATTTCATGCAAAAAAGGGATGAAGGAATTACTGGGAACATTTTCCCTCATCCTTGTATGTCTCACAAGTGGGATTCATTGATTTCTTTCTTTTTCAGAGCTGCCATGTTCTTTGGATTTCATGGCATGAACCTGGCTATCTGTCTGCCGGATAAGTCATGTCTTTCAGTTCTGCAGAAGCCTTCATTCCAAAGAAGAAAGCAAATATAATTTTCAATCTCTTGATACTTTGTTATCTCAATTATGGCTGTTTTGCCTGCTATCATATTGCTCTGTTTGAATGTGCCATATGTCAGTCATAATATAAATGAAAATCTAAGCAGAAAACATTGCTTTGAGGTGACATAATAATAATTAGAAATACTACTTCTAACCAGCTTAGAAAGCTCTGCCTGTTACACATCTCAACTTCCTCGTAAAGAACATGGAGAGTGGTGAGACAGAAGAATATAAAATTGGCTCAGATAAGCTTAACCATGGAGCCCCCACTGTTAAAAGGTATTGAGGGAAAGGAGATAGATCTTCTAATCCAGAACACATCATGGGATATAAAGCACTTCTCAATGTCCTCTAACAAATGTCTGGTTTGCAATGCAAGACCAAAAACCTGACTATAATGCACCACACAACAGGAAAGATTAAGGTGGAACAGGAAAGGTGACAATGTGGCCCTAAACCAGTGAGAGATTCAATCTTATTTTGATTAAGTTTCGTTTTCCTTGTATACCCAAAGGGAATCATTACTGGCCTTCAAAATTACAGTTAAAAAAGGAGTAAACTGGGTTCTGGAGAACTGGTAGTTAGCTGCTGCATCCTATCAGGTACTTCTATTTCGGTACAACCTTCAGTAACTATGAAATATATAAAGTCTTATAGTCTCCCCTTCACATTATCTCATTAACAAGATGTACCTGAGACAAATACTGGAAAAAGAAAGCAAAAAATCCAACCAAAATCCATTACCCGTATAGATATTTTTTACTCCTGTTTCACCTAGCAGTGATCATTTTTTTTACTAGCATCAGTAGCATCAGAGCAGAGCAATGATTGTTAATGACATCAGTGTTTGGAAAACCATTTCAACATGAATCTTGATGTCAACTCACATTTTAAAACTTGGATCACAGCTAAAGTCTGATTCATACTCCTGCACTGTGAAAAAAATAGGTGCACACTTGGCTGAGAAAATTGAGTAAGGATAAATTGAAACATGCTAGCTGCCCTAGGCCTGTGCCTACAAGCTGGAATTAGGTGAAAGCTATAAAAATCTGCCTATATTCTTTATAGATACACTTTTTTTCTGGCCCACAGTTTAGGTTCCCTCTATATAACCCTAACTTTAGAGATGAAAGACATGACATAACGACTGTTTGATATATGAAATGTGATAGCTGAGCCTTGGCGAATGTTAATTTAGGAGTTCTTAACCCACGGCAAATGTAAGCTGATTCAGCTATGCTTTGTGCACTGAACTGGGTGAAATAACTTTTTCTATTTCAAGAAGTGGTTGCATGTGGGCAATTCCTCTATTACATGGTTAAGTCATGGTCGTTTATTTGTGCATGAATCCTTAGAATTACAGATTTTGAGCCTGCATACCTGAAAACCAGCATAAATCAGGTAAAAATTCTTGTCATTGCATGTGCATTCAGTTGTTCTAAGAGATTAGAATGTCTAAATGATGATAGGCATGTTCTAAAGGGTCTTTTATCATGAAAAGTTGGCTTTAGGTAGTATACTGGCTGTAACTCTCTCTGTCTGAGTTACTTTATTCAGGCATTTTTATCCATGTGTAAAGAAACTATGCAAGTGGGATAGATACCATTTAAAAGCAATGATTATTAGCTAAAATGCACAATTGAGAACTGGAGTTAGCAAGCAACAAAATGCATTATTATGGTTATCACAGAGCCTTGCTGCAAGGCAGCCGTCTGTCAGGAGAGGAAGGTTTACACCTTCTTGCCTGCTTGAGCCGATCTTCAATGTTTGTAAGTTGCCTTCATTTCCCAAGTGTCCGTGTTTTCCTTGAGGATTTTATACTTTGCCTTTTTGGCACTTTTCGTCTTGAATGTTTGTACTACTAATAATCATCATCTGAACAACCAAACCTCTGTAATTTTACCTTTTTTTATCCTGCATGGCTCTGCTCTGTAGACAATTTCCCAGCCTTTTCTCATTATTTAGCAGTTTCCTCAGCAGTATGAGCTAAGGTTAGATGGCTGGGGCATGCTGGAGCTGTGACTTGCTCCTTGGAAAACAAGGACCTGAGCTGTGGAGAAGGAGGGCTTTTATAGACTGTGAATCTGATAGGGCTGAATAAGATTTAGAGCCGTACACCAAAATTATTCCATGAAAAAGAACAAGCTCTCTATCTCCCTTTTTGGGAAGATGAGGTCTGGATTTGGTGTCAGCTATGTTGGCAACTAAAGCTGCTACTTGACATGGAAGCAAATCACTGTTCACCACTGCTTCATGGCAGCTGTCTGGGTGCAGACTCTTATCCCAGTGAATGGTTGCAGTAAGTTAAGGTTGGCTATGCCTCAAGAAAAGTCTTCCTGACAACACATTTGTAACTTCACAGGTTTTTCTTGGTTTTCCTCTTTTTTTTTTTTTTTTGGGGGGGGGGCGGGCGGTTTGGGGGTGAGTGTGTTTGTTGGGGTTTTTTTTTTGTTTGTGTTTTGGGGTTTTTTTGCTTTGGTTTGGTTTTGGTTTTGGGGTATTTTTTCTTTCTTTGTTTGTTGGTTTGTTTTTTTTTCCTTGAGCAATAAACACTTTACTAAGTTTGGGATAAAAAGAAGAAATAGTAACTATTTACTGAGAAAAAGATTCAGTATAGTGTAGAAAATTTTCATGTTCCATTTTGCTACCTTATCGATATATTAATGTACTTTTCAATTTTCCTCATAAAATCACAGGTAGCTCTTTACACTAAATGGCCTGTAGCAGGTTTTTAATTATACTGCAGTAGCTCAGAAGCAGTACCTCAAATGTAGCCATATGATTTACTAGTGCAGTTATCTACTGAACAGCCTTAAAACTGATGCACTTCTAAGGATTTTCCTTAAAAAGAGGTAGCATGTCAAAACCCAGTTCTTAATGTATGCATTCAAAATGGAACAAATCTGTCTTGTTTCACTTCAATGTAATTTTTGACGGGAAGCAAAGACTCTAGTATTTGCAGTTGTTAATCTCTGAAACTCTACCTCAGCTTTTTATTTTAGTTGTGTGATAAATCAGACTGCATATTTTAGTATCAGAAGACACAAGTCTTTACATGAAGCAAATCAAAATTCTATGCAGGGGAAAGTAAGAGATGTGGTGACAGCAACATCTTTCCAATCTCTTCACCCAGCATCAGCTAGTTATTGGAATAGTCTTTAATGCTACTTCAAGCAACTTAACTCCAGAAACTCCAGTGAACTTGCTCCTAGCCATCTCCTGTCTCTTTCTCACTTCTGGCCCAACTGTGATGCTGTTCACTGATGTTTTGAACAATTACTTCTAGAAATGACGTTCTTACAAAGGTAGTAGAAGGCTACTCCAGCTTCAAACTCAGACTGCTGAGAATTAAACACTGGTTTATAGACAGAAAAATTAGTGAAGCTTGGTTTGTCAGTATGTGGAAATGAGTATGGATTCCTTGCTGTTTTATAATGGCTGAACTCCAGCAAAATTAACAGAGTCTGTCTCTTCATATACCTTTTTCCTGTTCATATAGCTTTTTTTTTTTTCCCTTATGGATGCTTTTGCTGTATGTTATGTGAGCGGGAAAATTTAGGAATCAATCAGTAATCCATATTGTGTTTAAACTGCTAAGAACATGAGAATGACTCCTAGCTCTCTTGACTGTGAAGTTCAAAACTTTTTGCCTCCTAAGGATCGACTGCCTGTCACATAGGACAGAGTGAGGTTTTTACCTTTCAGGTAATTTGAAGCGACTAGTAAATCCATTAGGATGGATGAAACTGTTTACAGCACCCTCACTCTTAGGTCCTTAGAGGCTTTTGATCTGTGTCTTTCCAGCACGTTTGCCTTTGGACCACACCTAATTCTCATTCTTGCTGCTTCACAAGTTGTGAGCACTGCAGGAACAAAATATCTGTAGAGTGTTAATGCAGCTGTTGACAAGGAATTGAAGATTAGCAGTAGGACTACTTCTACCTATAAGAACAAGAATTAATACTTTGATGAATGCTGAGGTAATGATTTTATGAGCAGCTGAGCTGACCTAATGACCTTCATAATGATGAGGTCCTCCTGGATTCCTGCTCCTGCTCTTTCTGCTGAGAATGGTTCTGCTACACGCTTGAATACTTCTGTTTAAACACAGATACCTTAAATTACCAGTGCAATTTTGGACATGTACGTGTTTATCCAAACTCTTCTAGCTCCCTGGAGTCACTCATTTTGTGTGACCAAATCTTTTGAGATGCCTGCCTCTTGGTTGGGAGTGGTCAACTTGTACGAAAATAACCAATGACAGGAGTGTTACAGACCAACAGACAAAAAAGCAACCAAATAAGTCGAGCCTTTTTTTCTTGAGGAAATCAGGTTCAAATTTTCTTGACCTTAGAGGTCATTTCAAGGTTGTAATTCTTCTGGTGTTAAACCTGGCTTACAGAAATAACATTCTCCTCGTAGTCAATTGTTGTTCCCTACCTGTGTTGCAACATACTGCATTCCTGGCCTGTGCCAGTCAACAAAACGCTGTAAGTCTGTAGTCTAAACTGATCACTTCAAAGGTTTGTTCCTTGATTTTCTGAATGTGGGCTGCTTAACTGTTCTGGTTTAGCAGAACTCTACAAATGGTAACATTGGCATAATTTCAGGACCAAATATATGATTGAGAGGAATGAGTGAAGAAAATGTAACCTTAAATTGTACAATATTTCATCCTGGGTTTTGTTTAGAAGTTCATTTCTCTTCAAAATCTATCCAGAATAAAATGTAAAATAGGACATCTCCTTTTGTCTGTGTTTTGGTTACAAAGAAACCAGCCGAAGTGGTACGGGGAAAGAAAGGAGTTCAGGAGCCTGTAAAGATTCTTAATTGTCACTCTAGTTCTATTTTTCTGCAGATGGCATACCCTTTCAGCTTTCCGTTTAATGCTATGTGTATAGTATGGATCCATGCTTTTAATTAACTTCTGTTTAGTAAATAGATATTCAGACATGGTTTAGCACTGCAATTAGAAGATTAGGGTTAGTTTTGAGCCCTACTGTGTTAATTAAACCACTTTTAAGATCTGTTGTTCATTCATTAAAATGTCAAGCGATTGACAACCCATAAGTGAAAAATCGATCCAATTATCAAGCTAGCCAAAATGTTCTGCTTTTTTTTCTCCTAAGAGTTAAGATTTATTATGGCCATTATAAATACAGATGTTTATATGTCTGTGTCTTGAAATTCGTTTAACTTTGCTGTTCCTTAATGCTGTTCTGCTTGCTAGAAGACAGAATTATCAATGGCTCCTTCAGTGGAAGAAACTGCTGAACCTCCTTCAACTGAAATTTTAATCTGGAAACAAATGACTGGTATTTCCCACATTAAGGAGGTGGGGAGCATCAGCAACCTCCTACAACTGTTCTGCTGGAACTAAGAAAATCTTACTGAATCCTCCAAATAAGGTTCCACCATGGGAGTTAAGTGTACCATAGAAGTCTAAATAGCTAGACAAGAGAAGAAATGAAGAATAATTGTGAACGATATCCAGACATGTTTTTTAAAGTGAATTATTGGGAAATGTGTGATAATCCAGCAAGTCCTAAACAAGCTTATCATAGACATGCAATTTTATAGTTACTTTTTAAAACACATAATGATCCATTTTAGAGGTGGTTAGGTCTGTAACCATTATGAAAGTGAACACTCTCCAAGAGCCTTGCTGTACAAAAAACAGGATTTTTTTTAATTCTTATTTCCAGCCTATCTGCATTCATGTTCCTGTAAAACTGTTTTGTTCCTCTACCACTAAGACTCCTTTTTACTTCACTTTAAGTAGTCCCTAGCACTTTGATGGAATGCTGTTGTGTCCTATCCCAGCCATAACTTGGCTAGGTTAAACCAGCCAAATTGCTTTGTCAGTTCCTATGACAGGCTCTCCATCTACAGATCAGCCCATTAGCACTTCTCAGCACTTATTCCAGCTTCTCTTAATCTTTCATGGGTGTGTAAGGTCAGAATTGTACACAGCTTGAGACATTTCATATGAAAGCTCATTGGTACCCTGTAGAATGGAAATACTATTCTCTCTCTCTACTGGAAATGCCTCATCAGAAGCATCCTTGGATCACATTTGCCTTTTTAATGACTGCAATACCCTGGCGACTCACAGTCATCCCCTGTAATTAACTAGGTTACACAGATCGTCCTCTTCCTCATTCTTTCTAGTTGATGGATTCTCAGTTGAGTTTATAGCAGAATTTTATATTATTGGTTCTCAGGAACATGACTATGCATTTTATACTATTGAACTTTGTACTATTGGATGTCATCAAAAATAATTTCTGTCTGGTTTTATTTGCCTGCTTTTTATGTTCACTTTCAGTAAACACTGAGCAAAAAACTAAATCTGCCTGACTGCTTTCAAATTGAGACTTTCAAGGAGTACTTTTGCATTCCCCCTTGCTGATATACATATATATGTCTACTAACAGAGCCTGTTCGCTCAGCTATTCGGGGAATGGCAATAACGCAGTCTGCATCATTGATCCAGTTGTTAGGCAAGATGCTTCAAAGTTAGTAAATTCTGGAGATCCTGAGACTTACTGTGAGCTCCAGCTTGGCTACAACAGTCAATAGTGAAGTTCTCATTGTCTCTAGTGAAATGGGAAGTGAGTTTTTTTTTGCATTTTAATTATGTTATTATTTCTTCTATTTTCAGGGTCACTGTGAACTGTATCAGTCACGTAGAATTGTCTGCCGTCCCGGACAGCAGACTTTGTCCTGGACTATCTGTATGGGTTTATACAGCTGATTGCCAGTATTCTTGGCTGTTTCATTGCCCCAGTGTTTAGAAACAGTTCATGCTTTACAGAGCAGCATTGCACTTCAATATTTCTTTCTCGTGCTTCTTTATAAAACAATAAGAATTTGATCAGAAAGTATGTGAATGCAACCAGTTAATTATCTAATCTGCTATAAATTCTATGTTCACTGTAAAGGCTATTTTTGTATTAGTCAAACATTTTTGTGCAAATATAATCCCATTTGCTGTGTGACAACATCATTTTGTGGAGTGTCCAAGTTTTTTGTTTTGTACAGTAAGACTAACAAGTTTTCCAGATAGGCTGCCATAACTACTAGTAGATGACAATGACTTTTGGATCCTGGATGGTCTAGACCAGTGAACTAATTTCTCCAAAATCCTGTCCCCAAAATACCACATACTTTAAACCATACCGAAATATTCTACACATCTATTAAAATGTAGTCTGTTCTTTTTTTTTTTTTTTTTTTTTTTAATTGTAAAAAGGCAACAAACATATCTGGAACTAACAATCCAAACAAATCTAAATCCTAAGTGTCCTTTTGCTTCAGTAGTTGCTTTTGACTGTGGAGCAGGAGCTTGAAATTTGGAATGACTCTCTGTACTAAAGTGTATTTGGCCATTTCTATAAATTTATGAGCAAGACATAATCTTTACAGAACCGCACTGTGCTCAAAGCACAAGCTTAAGAAAGCTTGGCTTGAGTCCTTGAAGGTTTTCTTCTGATTAGACAGGCTTAACTTCAGAAACTACTAATGGAGATCAAACTGTACCTGTGCCATCCACACATAGTGACTGAACATGTGACAAACCCACATCACTCACCAATTACTGTCACGCGCAAAACAGATTCAAATTAGGGGAAATTAGCTCAATTTATTACCAGTTAAATCAGAGAAGGGTAATGAGAAATAAACCCAAATCTTAAAAACGACTTCCATCCACCCCTCCCTTCTTCCTGGGCTTAATTCTCAATTTCTCTACCTCCTCCCCACCGAGCGGCACAGGGGGAGAGGGAATGGGGTTTGTGGTCAGTTAATCACATGTTGTCTCTGCCGCTCCTCAGGGCGGGGAACTCCACACACATTTGCCCTGCACCAACACTGGGTCCCTCTGATAGGAGACAGTCCTCCATGAACTTCTCCAACATCATCCCTTCTTGCAGGCTGCAGATCGCCATGAAATGCTGCAGCATGGGTACCTTCCATGGGGTCACGACCTTGAGGAACAGACTGCTCCAGCGTGGGTCGCCCATGGGGTCACAAGTCCTGTCAGCAAACCTGCTTCAGCATGGGCTTCTCTCTCTCCGTGGCGCCACAGGTCCTGGCCGGAGCCTGCTCCAGTGTGAGTTTCCTATGGGATCACTGCCTCCTTCGGGCATCTACCTGCTCCAACATGGGTTCCTCCACGGACTGCAGGCAGAAATCTGCTCCACCGTGGACCTCCATGGGCTGCAAGGGCACAGCCTGCCTCATCATTGTCTTCACCACGCATTCCAGGGGAGTCGCTCTCTAGTGCCTGGAGTACCTCCTCCCCCTCCTTCTTCACTTGGTGTCTGCAGAGTTGTTTCTCTCACATATTCTGACTCTTCTCTCTGTCTGTAATTGCTCCTGCACAATAACTTTTTCACTTTCTTAAATATGTTATCCCAGAGGTGCTACTACCATCGCTGATGGGCTTGGCCTTGTCTGGTGGCAGGTTCATCTTGGATCCAGCTGGCATTGGCTGTTTCAGACATAGTGGAAACTTCTAGCAGCTTCTCACAGAAGCCACTTCTGTAGTTCTCCAGCTACCAAAACCTTGCTACATGAACTCACTACAAAATTGGAAAGTAGATCTTGTTTATGTAGGTCCTTAGTGACTTTTCACCTGCTTTATTTTTGCTTTCTTTTTCTCCTTTTTTTTTTTTTTTTTTTTTCTTTTCTATAAAAAGCTTACCTCTCTGGCCCTAATTGGGAAGAGATGCTCTGAAGCTTTGCTGGAGTAAAGAGTAAGCTAAGACAGGGGAGATGATAGCAGAAGTGCAGGAGAGAAATTTAGACCAGGAAGCAGGAAATGTTTGGTGTAGAAGTAGATGGAAGATGATATGTGTGTAAAGAAAGAGATTAGGATGGGATGGTGAGGATAGAAAGTTGGGGAGATGGTCTGTTTGATTGGGTAAGAAAGTTGGTTTTGGATAAAAAACTGTGCCTTGGGGTAGGATGTAGATATGTAGGCAACAGACATGAAGATGGGGTCTTTGCCCTTGACAGCAGTTCATTGTAAGTTAGTTTTCTTTTCCCAGTGGAAGTTTTCTTCAGGTTGTAGAGTCAGTATCTGTTCACAGTGAGCTCTCCCTTTAGCCTAGGTCAATGATCCTGGCAGAGTTTTGTGGGAGGAAGCTCATGACTCATTTTTGGATAAAATTTCTTTGATTTCTAAGCAGATTAATTGTTCAAAGCTGCAACTGAATCAATGAGGTTGTTTTTAAAGCTACAGACAATATTATATGTTATCAAATAATATAAAAATCACGCCTGATAATGACAGAAGAAGGAAAAGAACGGAGAACAGATACTCTCAGTATCCCTACTGTCTCAGAGGCCTAAAATCAGGACATAATTCTGGGTTTGTAGGGGCTAGTTAAGAGTCCCTAAAATAGATTTCTGTGAATCAGCTGCTGAGTTGTCCTTTCCTTTGACTGTGAAAAAGGTTAAACATGCAAACAAACAAACAAACCAACCCAAACCCCCCAACTTTTAATTTATTCAGGAAAGTTAGGTGCTTAATATTTATTTTCAAGAACCCCAGATACATGTGTCTGAAAGGAAAAGGACGTACTCTACCTCAGAAATTTGCGTTCCAACCTGCTGAGCGGCACTAATATCAGCTCTCACCTTGCCTGCATTTTATGAAGGTAAATTAATTACAGCAATGTTTATTGGAGCATTTAAAAACTATAATAACAAGTGCAACAGAAAAACTCATGAGGAAGTTAGTACTTCTGTCTTCAGAAATGAAGGTCGAGTACTGTGTGGTAAGTTAGTCACAGGGTGAAAAAATGGGGAAAAACCCAAACCATTGAAGTGGAAGCCTCACAAGATAAATACTATTTCTCTGAGCACTGTGTAAAGGGATCTGTGGAAAAATACCTGGTCATCCTGTTCCTTAAAGACTGCGTGATGATGCATCTGTATAAGAGCTTAAGTACAGGTTGTTCGAGTAGTCTCAGTTTGGACAAATATGGGGAAAAAACTCTTCTTATTTGAAGAGTGGGCTATTGAGGAGAAAAAGGTAAATCTAAGCAACTGCTTCGATTTCCATGATTTAACATTGCCTGTTACAAAGCATACCTATCTTTAGATGCTCCAGTTTTCATCTGGGATATCAGGTCACCATATAATTTTAATATATATTTTTGGGATGGGTTGTCTTTATTTTTAAAAGATCATCACTAAAAATGTGAGAAAATTGAGTTGAACAGCTATTTCAACTTATTGTAGTTATTTCTGAAATACATGCCTAATTCCTTGTTACTGTTATCATTTAGCACTCTGTTGTAATGATCACCATCGCTGTGCCTGTCCTCGTGTGTTGCATTATTCACATGCCTAGCCTCATCCCTTCTGTAGTTTCTGCAGTGTTGAAAGCCTGCAACCACAGGCAAAGCTGTATGGCCCTAAAACCTGGGTTTCTGCCTGACTCCTGTACTCTGGCACCTCCAAGTTGGCTCAGTTGTTTAAAGTGTCCTGATGCTCCTCATTGCTCTGAGTAAATGTAAAAAGCAGCATGGACATAGTGGTTTGTCCACACATAATCAGTGAGGCAAAGTCCACTCATTCTGCTGAATTAAACTTGCAGTTGGCCTTTCCTGATGCCCAGAGCCCAAAGCAGTCATAGCATTGGACAAATATGGGGAAGAAAGTCTTCTTATTTGAAGAGTGGGCTATTGAGGAGAGAAGGTAAATCTAAGCTAAATGTTGTCATACAGCACTCTGTCCTGGCTTGTGTTTTGCCTGCTAAAGCTGGGACCCTCTCAAGCAATGAGTGTCACTGCTGGTGAATAACATAATTTCACACTGACCTCCAAAAATACCTTTTTTTAATTTTAAATCACACAGAGAGCCATATAAATGTGTGTCTGTCTATCTATTATTTATCTGTCTAGTATTTTAAATGCCTTGAATTTATACATTTGAAAGACTGTCAGTTATCCCTGGCAATAAGAAGTAGAGCAATAGTGTTTTGTTTGCAACTAGAATAACACCCACTCTACAGACAGGCAAAACATATATTAAGATTTGCACAACACTCTGTGTTCCTTAATCCCAAAGCTCAAGCTCAGTTGCTGAAATGTATATTCACATGAATACAGAGGGCTGTCGTCCTTTATGGAGGGACTGGTCATTACCCTCATGTGTTACCAGCTGAAGTACAGCCAACCAACAAGACAGATGTTAGGAGAGGAAAACACAAACAGCAGAGATGGATTTTACTTATGATTTTTTTCCTACCAAGTAAAGCAAGCCTTTACTTGCAGTTTACTGGCATTCTTCTGTTTGTCTGTCAGTCTGACTGTGGTACTCAATGTTACCAATTGTCAAAGGTGAAAATTAGAAAGCTGAAAATATAGTTCCTAGTTGGTATAATGGTCAAAAAGTCGATTTGAAACTCCTATTCAGTGCTTCAGGCAGAAAAATGATTCTGCTGTTCCCAGCTGCCGCCTTTTCCTGTCACCTGTAGCAGTTTAATCAACCATTCCCTCCTTTTGAGTATATAGCTCAACTTGTGTAAGTAGGTATGAATGCATCCCTCTACCAGACAAACCAACCAGACCAAGTGTGGAGACCATGGGGAGACCAAGTGACTGTCCAAAACTTAATTGCCATTCACTTCTTGTTTTTACAGTGTTTTTCCCAGAAGCAGGGGGAAGAAAAGCACCCTAGCCAAAGGCAATCTTTCCTTAATAAGCACAGCATATAAATACAGAACAGCCATTTCTTTTTCTCAGACTTGTTAATTATTCCAATATATGCTTTCATGGAATAACAATGTACCCGATGAGTCCTGTTGCTATAGAAATTGCTCAGTATAAGCCTCCTGGCACTGTAATTGGTTTAGTTCCCTTTAGCCATGAGGAAAAGGGCAAAATAGAGAACTTCTGGTTTGCATTTTTTATTTAAATAATTCCAAATTCATAGACAGAGACATGTAGTTCCTCGTCGAGACAGAACAGCCTTTGGAGGACAGTCATTCACTGTCTGCACACAACTCCTGCTCCACACTGCAGCCAGAGTAGCCGAAGTTCTGCCCAGGGTTGGTCCCTATGTTCTTCAGCAGAAAATAAAGCCATCAAAGACTAGAGAAGCACAGACCTTTGTTTCGCACATCAAGTTCCACATCAAGGACCCCACATCAGCCTGTACTTGAGCTTTACATCATGAACTCAGTCATTGGTGGGACACTGAATAGCTGCTTGCTTTTCCAGCAGTCTTGGATGGTCTCTGGTTCCACCATTCTCCCAGTGCCATGTAAGTGGTTGCACCACAACCTAGCATCAGGGTCTTAATGCAAAGTATCTTATGTATGAGTTTCAGCACGGATGCAAAGAAAGAGAAATAGCAGCATCTTATGCCAATGCCATTACTTGAATGAACAAAAAGCTTTCTGTGTGACTCCACAAACTCCCATTAAATGGATGAAATTAGAGTATTTTAGGCTATGTTCTTCCGTTCTTCCAAGGAAGAACCCTTGATTAACTGAAAAGAGCCAAAGTTAAGGCTGTGACTGTATTTTCTCAATCAGCAGTGATTTTTTTTGGTGTTTACACCTCAGTACTTATTTTGTGGACTTTTATATGCCTTTCAGAGTACTAGTTAAAGTAAATTTATCTTCTATTTTTATAAGTGTGTTTGAGAAGAACTTTCAGAGCAGCATATGTACAAGAGCATGTCTTTATACACAGGATATATTGTGTAAGATTATAAAACTGTTGACATTGCAGAAAACGCTATTGTAAAAAAATTGCACATAAGCCCCGGTTTTAAATATAGACACAATCTTAGATGGTATCTCAACTATATTCCCAAAACTTATGCTAGTACATATGTCTTGTGTAGGTTTTATTGCTACCTAGTAACTATAGAAGTATTGCAAGAATTTCACGAAACTTCCATGATCATATGTGGCAAGCACAGCTAATGACTTACTAAACTTCATTAGTAGAAGCCTGTGTGAAGTATGCAGGGTAAGGTAACAGGTTAAGTGGTGGAGGTGGGTGTGATACAGTCTAGAAACTCTTATTTAGTAGTGAATGAACAAGAAAAAATGACCTTCTATGTTATTCTTAGTTTGGACTCCATTTATTAATCTTGATAATGTAGAATGGAGATTTCCTCCACACTTTAGCTTTCATCTTACAAAAAGTTAGATTCCTTTGGCATAGTCTTTGTACCTCTTCCTTTTCCTTTCCTTCTTTCTTTACAATTAAATTAAAAGTTTGAAATCACTGTGAGACGGAGACCAACAATGGAACAATGGAACCAATGAAACAATGGAACCAAAAAAGCTAGGAATAAGTATTAAAGCTTCTTGTTTGTTCAATAGCCCAAACTCCATTAGCTTCACCATAGCAAAATATTTCCAGTTTCAGATTTTTGACCTTGAAGTTATTTTTCTATTTGACAAATAATGTAAGGCCAAAGACAGAGAAGCCCTAGAGACCACAAAAAAGCTTTTAATTTCAACTTTATTTGAACTGGATTTGGGATAGGATGTGTTTCTTGTTGTATGCTTTTCTTAGTATGCTGCTTGCACAATACAGTGCAAGTTCCCAAGTGGAACTCATATGCACTTCTCCAGTAGAAATAAAAAACTGGATGTGAACCTAAAAGGTAGGTTGGGAATTAGGTTTGCCAGGTCTCACATTTATTCTGCTACTCTTGTAATGTTCCAGTTCCTTCTAGTTTTGAATGATTTGCTTAAAACCAAACCAAAGCAAACCCCTATTTTCACTTTGTCTAAATTTTTTCACTGTTAAAGATAGTCTTGCTGAAAAAATATTTACAGTTAAGATTGATTGCTAGAAAATGGGAACTATTTGCAACTGAGAGATTTTTACCTTAAAATGCAGTGTGTGTTCCAAATCTTATTTGTGTATTGTACAAGTTTCTTGAAAGAAGCTGTTCTGCTGATGGTGATGAGGAGGGGAGCTAAGGAAAAACACAATAATGAGTAATACATGTGAGATTTAAGGAACAATACTTCTAAAATTCCACTTCTGAAGGTGTACTTCTTTAAACCAAAGTCAGAACTGCGACACATATGTTAGAAAGCTGCATCACTTACCTCAAGTATACATAGGACTTGTGAGTGCTTTCTCAAGTACTGCGTTCTCTGTGTAGATTGACATTATTACTATAATTTTCCTTGTAGTTCCATTGCTATGTGGAACATTAATAATTTAAGCCTCTGCATGTTCTAATTCAGTCTTAAATTTAATCTCAAAACACAGGGAACAGACATACAAGGAATGGTACAAGGAATCTCGCTGCAAATTCATAAGCCACATGGCTTGGTTTCCAGCAAATCTGCCCTTCTTACACAAGCAAGGAGACACTAGAAGATTCCTTTTTAAAAAATTTAGTCCTTGAAATGAGCTGGGTTTTGCCTTCAGGAAGCAGACAGGATCTGCACCCCAAAACTCAAATCTTGCAAGCTGCTTCTTTGTTTTTGTCTTGGTGACTGTGATTTGCTTCATTTCTTCAATACCTGTGAGTCGTTTGGTATATATATCTTGCTGGACCGAAGAAAGTTTCAAGTTTTGCAAACTCCCATGAACCTGACACCTATTGTCTGGAAATAAGTGTGCTGATCAAGAGCAAAGCAACACAAATTACTGAGCTAAACAAAACCCAGTGAATGTGACCAGGACATACAGATTCAAAGCACAGAGCTCATCTTTCCTTGTCCAAAGACTGAACTGTACATTTCCATTAGCAACATTAGCAACATAGTGACATTCAGTGGCTGGTCATCAGCAAGTATCTATCTCCTCCTTGTGGGAACTTGTGTTTTTCCATTCCATTGGTCTACAATTCCTATAGTTGTAAATTTGTCTATTATAAAACCTTTCGTCTAAGTCTGTCACCTACAGATACAGATAACTTGACGTTTACTATTCAATTTTTAATTAAATATTTTAAAAGTTAAATTCAATAGCCGTTAATTGCCAAGTAACTCAGATTTTCCATACAAACCAGCACAACAACTAATGTGTTTACAGTGGTCTATCACACGGAAAAGATTGTGTTTTACAAATTAAAAATAATTTGTATAATTTACAATTTCACCTTGCCATTTAAGCATCCTTTTATGAATTTAATCTGTAGAAATGATATTATACTATATATGCCTCACAGGAATAATGGGTAATATTCACAGGAGCTTCCTTAATTTCTGATAAACACGGCTGAAGAAAAGCACAGCACACAATTCAGGAGGAAATCCCAAAGGCTAAATCTTGTATTATTTAATAGCAGTTTGATGGATAATGCTTGTTATACTTTAGAAGTACAGTGCAGTGTCTTAAGAAGTTCTTCCAAAGTCAGAAGAAATTGTGTCTCTGGATGCTGGGAGTTTCCCCTGAATATGAAGTTGTTTCGTACTGGTCACTGGCACCATCAACAACATCTGTTACAACCTTTTTCATGATTACTGACACCTATGAGCTGTCACCTGAGTGAATCAACTGATAGCATGAGAGCGTGTTGTATTAAAATAGGAAATCACTATGCTGCAGATTGCTGTCTATAGTTACCAAGTGGAATTTTGAGCTCTCTAGACATGAAAGCTGTAGTTAGGTCTCCTAATTTGATATTTGGTATTATTCTGCATTTTTCCAGGTTCAAATGTTTGCACCAATAAGCAAAGTGGTATAAGGACTCCTGAGCAAAGATAGCAAAGTGTTTGCTTCAAATGACAGAGAAATAGTTTTCAGAGGTTGGTGAGTAACTAGCCATGTGGAATAGCAAGCTATTCCTCGGTGAACAGTCAATGTCAAATTTAACACGTTATTTCTCGGTAGTTTTTTTGTTTGGAATATTTAAGGCTATAACTATAGCTTTTCCAAGGCAGACTGAAAGACTAAAGATCCTGGTTGCCCTTTGATTTTGCATAACACAAACTCTACACACTGTGGTTTTCACTTTAAAAGCTTCAAATGCTGACCTTTTATCAGCTTTGAAAACATCTTCAAACTTAGTTTTGCGAGTTTCTTTTAGAGACAGTTTCTCGGCAGTTTGTTTTCATAACAGAAAAAAAGACACAATGACCTTTCTGCTTAACTATTTGGGACAAAGTCAATTTGTGCTCCATCTCCTGCAAGTGTAATTGAATGATCACTAGCCTGAACTCTAAGTTACATAATTGTAATTAATTATATCACAATTGACCTGCAGTTCTGCTTCTCAGTCCTCCCTTATGCCCTTCTCAAACTGGGACCACACTAACAGACAAATGATATCCTGCACTTTTAAATTCAAAGCCTAAAAAACCAGTTTCCCTCAATGATAGCAAAGACTATACCGCAACTTTCAAAGAGCAGCTTCTTCCTACCATTCTTGGGTTAGACTGTTTCTTTGCTGAAGCCACATTAACATCAACTATAGTCCAATGTGGAAAGCAGAAGAATCCTTTGAGAAATCCTGACAAGACAGCATGAAGGGAAAGCATAGGCAATACTCAAGTAGAAAGCTGGTGTGGGAAATTCTGACTGATGCCTGAACGTGACAGATAAGCAGATGAAAGGCAGGAGGAACAATGTCAGCTGATGCTTAAAATAGCCTGGAGAAAATGAGAGAACAGTAGGATCTGTTGGGGATGGGTCAATGCTTTGATAGCATTTCTAAATCAATGTCATAGACTCCTGATGGCAGTACAGCAAAGGACTTCAGAAGTCACAGAAGTCAGGTTTCCTGTTAAGCCAACTTGTGAGTTTCCTCGTTATTAATCAAGGCCCATTTTTAAACAAAGGATAGGCTGCTGCGGACTAACCCTTGTATTTTTCCAGTTTTGACATCTGGTAGCATGTCCATTCTTAAATAGGCTGCATACTCACTGCCAGTTTAAATCCACTGTTTATTACCCACTGTTGAATTATTATAAATTTTTTACACGGATACTTTTTTTACAGCTCACATAGCAGTTCTCATATGCAATGGAAACTTCACAGCTTGTGAAGCATCACTAAAAAAGAGAAATACTCAGAATTTATAAAGAAAATATTATGTATTTTTATATTTCTTTCCGACATCAAAGATGAGCTATTAGTGCTTGATGAATGATGGACACCCAGACGGATAACTTATGATTTCATGACTCACAACACCTCAAAGGATAGCACTACATTTTCCATTGTACTACCTATGATAAAAATAGACTACCTTTTAAGTTAAAGCTCAGGACATTCTGATTTAATAAAAAAATTAAAATGACATATTGGCAGTAATAGTCCTCCTTAGGCTGTTGTGACTTTATTGAGTTGGTGGGCTTGCTCCTGATTTACATAGTGATAAAAAATAATCTGGCCAAGGATTTTTATACATTTGTGATAACCACCTTTGTTTTCTCTATACAAAACTGTAAAAGTATGAAGGGTTTGAAATGACCTTGAGGATATATATTCCTTCCTGTAACACAGAGCTTATGCTGTATTACAAACATGCAAAAGCACAAGCCAGAGAAATATTTATAATATAAGGAAACATTATCATCTCCCAGGTACTGCACCTCGAAGGAACTGATCTATATCAGTGAAATATGAAGCCGAACCCTCACAGGAAGCGTGGAGAGGGAAACTCCTGCATGTTGTGCTCCCTGATAGGCAGCACTTGCCTGGTGACTGTAGGTACAACACCAGTATCCTTTCTCACCTCTTTCATGATACTCTGCTGCTCAGAGACTCCCTAGAGAGAACAGTGTCTGCCCAACATACAGGTATGCAAAATCTGTTTCTCCTCCTACTGCAGTACATGGGTTATCTTTTTTTTGTGTGCTTCACCCTGCAATACTGTAGTTGATTCCAGGAAGCATCCTCCCTGGGAGAGTCTTCTTCCCCACCCCAAAGCTTCAGCCTTATCTCAACCCCGTGGCAGTCAAAATCTTCCTCAACGTTACCTTTTTTTCTTTTTTTCTCTTCCCACCCTGCCCTGAGTATTAGAGGTGCACTTTCACTTTTGTGTCTCATTTGGGATCTGCTTCATTTCTAGATCAGCTAGGGTGGCTACAGAGAAGTAATTTCGGGCTAAGCGTGAGGGATTTCAAGGTCTTGTGAGACTCTAAGGATAACCTCCAACCACTTAACCATATTCTTATCTGTCCTCTTGCAGTGATGAGCTCTATAACATTTGGAGTTTATAGGTAGGTAAGATTTCATGTAGGAAGGATTTTCTATGAAGGAAAACCTGAATCATTCACAAAGAAGGGGGTTCTGGATGCAGAGGAAACAGGCAAGAAGATGGTGGAGGGAGGACTATTCTGGTTCTTTCAGCAGGATAGAAGTCTGCAAGATGGTGTCAGAAGAGTTTAGGGGCAGGGTATGATACTCTGATCAAGCTTGTGGGAGGCTCTAAAGCTGCTGCTTTACAGACTAACAATTTCAAAATACCCCAGTATATGAGGGCAGATCTAGCTCCCTCAGATTCAAAGAATGTAAATCTTTGGACTATATATCATGCTCATATTTGTCCGTATCAAGTATAGGCATGTTTCCCCAACAGCAAGTTTAGGAAAAGTCAAACATTTCCATAATCTAAAAATTTAGTAGGTACACCTGAATAACATAGAAATTAAACAAATGTTTGGAGTTACCAAATGCAGTATGTTAGGTGTCTATATGCTAGGTTGTTTGCAGGCTGTTATTCACACATAAGCTTTGGGCAGTTGTAGTGCCTGAGGGATTAGATTTGGAAGAAAACCCCATAAATTTGGCTTTGTTGGAATAAGTTTGCATCAGTGTTCAATACAGAATAGAACACAGGGTAGTCTGGCAGCAGCAGAGCACTATGCATTTTATTTCAGGACATTTCATTGTATGTCTCTGACAATTTAAAAATAAAAGCTATGTATTTTTGAAGGGGACTTAAAAGCTAATGTTGAGAATTTAGGATTCAGTCAAAAACATTTTGGTACCGTGTTTTGTGCTTTCATGGTTAATCTTGAATGCACTTATGTTCATATCCAGCTCATTCTGTTTCGTGTGCATAGCTTCTCTTTACTTGATCAGCAAGATTAGACATTTATAATTTTGGAGAAATACAATGATAGAAAGAAATGTTTATCTTGCTGCTTATTATGTGTTCCAATAGCTACAAAATACTGTATTGAACTACAATATTACAGATAATAGTACAAAATGAGCTATCTAGAATGGTTGAATCTAGCTTTCTAAATCTGTCCTTTCAGATAAAAAGCTTTATATCTAATGTGACAAGCCTGAGGCATATTTTATTGTTATAAAACCTAGTTATTGTTATAAAACTTAGTTTAATAACATGTAAAGCTCTAATGTTTCTTTTCAGACTCAGTAAGTTTAATTTTAAATTATTTTAAATGCCTTGTTTACTCATGAAAAATCTTTATATTTGGATTGATTCAAATGGCTTTAAAGAATTCATGGAATATATTCTTACATTTGATGCAATGACACACTCTGGGGAAAACTAGTTCACAACTTTCACATTGATCCTCTTTGTATCTTTCTTACAAGACTTATTTACCTGAAATTTAACAGATTGTTCCTTATGCAAACAAATGAAAAAAAAGCATCTAAATTTAGTGCCCCACCTGAACAGGTTATTTATATCTTCTATTTGAGGATCTGGCTATTTAGCTCCCTTTCTGTTGAAATGGTATTTGGTATTAAATAGTTCCTGCATGTTGACATGGCATGGATAAAGTCCTGCAGGTGGAGACAACAGTATTTTGAAAGGATATGAACACATGCCTATGGTGCTGTGACTTCTTTAATATCTTTGATGTAATTTAAGAAGTGCTATGGAGTCACTGACTGGATCTAGCAAATATGGATTGCACAGAGGATACTCGGCCTGATGGGGACCAAATTTGTTCAGGTACAGGGGAGTCTTAGTAACAGATCTTTGTGGAGATCCTACTCCAGGCTCAGTTGTTAGTAGGCTAGGACATTATGCAGCCTTTGAATGGTGCACGTTGAAAGCATGGCTCTAGGTACTTAGGTACATATACCTAGATGAACTAATTATCTGGAAGGTAGCTGAAATTGAAGATTGGCTCAGAATAGCATCTGAAAATTAATGTGTGAGAAGTTTACTGATTAAAGTAGACTTTGATTAAAATTAGGTAAGGTGCTAGTGAAGTGTGAATTACTTGTGTCACTATAAATGTAGAGACTTAATATAGAACTGTCTATGTAATGAAGAAAGTTGCTAACAAAAGCTATAGGTTTTGGGATCATATTTCAAATTTTACAAAGTTCCCAACTTACTGATTCTAGTCCAGGGAATGATTTCATGTTACTCCCACAGCCTATGTTATCAGAAGTTACAGATACATGTCCTGTAACTCTTGTGTTGTGCACGCAGAAGCAGGACATCAGGAGGACATAGGAGAAGCTGCATGGAGTTAGATTATAGATCCACCTACTTCAGTACCCAGTCTCTGACAAGTCTTCAAGGGTGGATGCAAAGTGAAGAGTACAAGAACAAGGAAAGAGAATATGATAATTTTTTGAGTACCCTCCCCAAATCTATAACTCAGGGGTATCTTCAGGGAGTCTTTTTGCCTCAGATCGATGAAATTTGTTTTAGAACACACATATTCTGCAAAGCTTTGAGTAAAAACTTGTTTCTGATTAATCCTTCCTTTCTTTGAAGTCTGAGTTTCTTCTCTTTTTATGGAATTGTTAAAAATTCTTTTTTAGTTAGTTGTTTATTTTAATAAGGAACACAACCTTTTAGACTTATTACTCTATTATGGTGTCCCTTCTGAGCTTGAAAATGCTGAAATACACCGAACCTAACAACACCAATGGAGTAATACAGATTGTGGTAAGATACATTTTCAGGAAGGTCAATAGGACTCTTCTACTGTCAGTATGCCTCAGCAAGTGAGGGAAAGGAAATGAAAATAAAAGTGTTTCCCTGACAGCTTGGTACAGTGAATACATTCCTTTTTTTCCACTCTGAATTTATTTTTCTTGATTTCCCATTGGTGCATGTGCATCACAAGTTTGTTGTTTGATGTGTAATACATCTGCAAGGTACAATGATGTGCTGTGCACACTCAGCTGAGCTTGCGCTGAATGAACTATCAGCTCTGACAAACTGGGACTCTGCCTGGATAAGTGCATGCTTCTCAGTAGGATCAATTAGTCAGCACAGAGTATTTGGTGCTTGGATGTCTCTGCGTTTTTTTGTTTCATACATATAGACATCTAACTAATCATAGAGACTGATCAGTATTTTAAAATAGGCTGCACTGTGTATTTTGTTTAATTTCATTTACGTGCCCCCAGAAGGTAATCTATACAGGACAAAATAAAAGTCCCTTATGCTACAATTAAATTATCTAGTTAAAATCATGCTTTTGGTCTCAACAGAAGAGAAAGAATTTGATACTTATGAAAAAAACCATGGGAAATTCTTCTCCCACCTGAGCCACACAGAAGGGTTTTCAGGTGACAACCAAAGTACTCACACATCATATATCACCTAACTCAAAGCTCAGTAGATATATTTTGATTTATGTCAGCTGGTCTCAGGTTAGACCTCTGACCTGAACCTGTACTTTCAGAGACTTTGAACATTTCAGGCTTGAACAACTTTTAATAACATCAACCCCATGACCCAGAAATAAAAATATACTTTGAAAGAAAGTGAGAGCAAGCACAAGAATAAAGAAATCCTACATCATGTGGCATTTTTCTCTTCTGGAATGCAAGTGGTTTTACTCCTGTGAAAAGCCCCAGTGATTACAGTGGGTTGAGTAGGTATACATAATTTTCTGAAGGATCAAGGCCCAGAGAAAACAAATGATGGAAAGGAAAAACATTAGGAACATGTCATTTTGCAGAACTGGTTCCACATGAAGGGTAGTGAAAGCTGCTTGGCTGTTTAGGATGCAAGCATATGACTGCAAACTGCAAAGCAAGTTAAGCTGGGGAAGCTCTAGTGAGAATTTGCGATAGCAGAATTGCTATAAAAAGTTGGTGTTTATGTGTTTCCATCTGTCTTTATTTCACTAACCACATGTTTGGGCATTCAACAAACTTCTGACTCTATTTTTGTTCTCTTTTTTTGTTTAATATATCAGAGTGTGTTTGCCTATCTCACCTAGAGTTTGTACATTAGGCATTTTAAATAACAAAATCTGTTCCAATAAATCAAAGCTTCTCTAACTTAACTGGGCAGCTGGCATCCCAGTTTATGGCTTTAGAGGGAATTTGAAAACATCTGTGTCTGATGAATTACCATAAATGCACAGTGGCTCTTGCAGCAGGAATAGTTCAGAGGTGCAGATAGATGGTAATAAATAATTAATGAGTACCAAAGTAATATCTTTCTTTTACTGCTGGAGCTGGAGTGAGCAAACAGAGCAAGCCATAAACCAATGCTTGCTTACAGTTGGTCTTTTCCATTCAGATGACTTTCTATACTGATTACCAGCCACAACAGCTTAGGCAGCACAGAAATAATGGCCCCTGTCTTGAGCCTCCTAGTGACATCTCTAATCCTTACTCAGCTGAATAGTCTTCCCACTTCAGACAAATAGAATGCTTGGGTGCTCAAGCAGTCTTTCTACATGCGAGATCTGCAGGGTGGATGAAATGATTCTGCCCCTTCTTTCAGTACTTCCAAATTATTTCAGAGTGTGGGCAGCTCAAATGCCGGATTTTCCTTTGCTTCTGCCTTGTCATTTCATCATTTACACAGTGCAGGTTTATGAGGATAGAAGAGGAACTTTCAGAGGCTTTTTGGTAATGACTGAGATAAGACTGCACAAAACTCTGGACTGCATGGCTTCCTGATTACTCCAGTTGCCAATTCTACTGGTGGCAGAAAGTCAGCTAAGCATCTGCCAGCTCATGCTGCCAGGTGCTTCTGCACATTGACCCAGACGAAAAGAGTTAGATTCCACTGGCGTATTGAAGAACTTAAAAATTTTTGATGAAAATTAAGTATTCAGGTTTTTTCCCCAAAAAAATACTTATTTCTCTAATCTTACTGCAAGGACTCTGAGCAAGAAAGGTTGGATTTCCTCAGATGGAAGTCACAGTGTTGTGGGCAGCCCTTTGCTTTATGTTTTTTCAATTTTTTCTTAATGGAGTCTGCGATACAAACCTTAAATTTTATTGTACTGCCAATGTGTTACTCCTGCGGATTTCAGCAACAGCTACGCACTGAGTAATGTACTGTGGTCTCACACAACCATAGGGAAAATCTTTACTTCCCTCTGAGGTCCCCTCCTTAAGGAGCAGGTTGTACGTTTGTGCTCCAGCCCGAGCACAAGCGCCTGCTTGTTCTCAGCAGAGTCTGCATTTCTCTGGCATAACCTCAGCTGTCAATTAGATCTTTTAAGAATCTGTTTCGAAGGAACAGAGTTTCTCCATTGAGTACTCTAACAGATTAAAATCTCTTTTGTTTTGTTGTGAATTCTCAGTACTGTCCATATCAGCTCTGAAGGACTTAGGAAGTAGAAATAAAATTATATGCTCTAGTGGAATGATGAATGTTGTTAAAAACAATTGATAAGATTTAATGTATTCATATTTATAAGTACATATATTATGGGACTTTACTTTTCGGGAAGGACATGTGAGTTACTCTAAAGAACCTATTATGTTCTACAGGCATTAGTCTGAAATGTATTTTCCCTGGGACCTTTGCTAATAGTCTTTAGAGCAGTTCCTCTCAAACTACCAGGTGGGGATGGAGCCCATAAAACAAATAGCTTAAATTGTGCAGTCTGTTTTCTGATAATACAGGGACATTGGGAATATCTGTATACTGTTTTAATTTGAAGGTCACATGGAAAACCTTAGTGGTTACTCTGTTTTTGCTAACATGAAGTCCAAGTTCAATCCCCAGCTGTAATGATTATCAGTGTGTGTGTATCAAGTTTCTGCTCAGATTTCCTTTGAGTTTTGCCTTTGTCTATTGCAGGAATCCTAGTACAGGGGAGCTGTGCTAATTGATATCTGGGACAGGCTAGCTTTTTTGAATGACTAAGCACACTAGGAAAAGGCAGTTAGTACAAGTGACAGCATAACTGCTCAGGGAAAATAATCTCCTGGCTCCTTGAAGCAAAATCAGAAATGGAGGTGGGCATGGATGGTTGGATTCCTTGCCTTTGAAGTGGGTATAGATGGCAGGATTCCTAATGGAGCAAGAAATCATGGAAAATATATTAATTTGAACTGTTATATACTGGCATATATTTACTTATTTGTTTAAGCACAGTACAGGTTCCAGGTGCTCAGATTTTTGTAGTGACTTAGGAAAATCAGTTGAACTTCTGCTTATAGACGTGGTAGCAACATCAAGATTAGACCTCTGCATTTCAGTAAATTTCCTTGTGATAAAGGGAGGTATAAAAATCGAACAGGAAATACATGCACGTTTCTTCCAGAAGTAGCAGTTCTTAGTGAACAGCAGTGCTTAAAAGAATGCCAAATTGTAAATACATCAATATAAATAAAAAATAAATCACAATCCTTTAGGCTTGTTATATAATGGCTACACTGGTCCACTAAATAATCCCTGGGTTCACCCATATGAACACAATTGTGAGCAATCATACTGCTACTTTTACTAATGGGAATTGATTGTGTAATTATTATAAAATGTTTCAGCACACTCTACTCATGGTGAAAAAGGCCCAAAGCCAAAAAATAATGATGCTCTGACACATAACGTAGCCGGAGAATACCTGGGAAGGATGAATTCTTAATAGCTAAGTACACTTTCTGCATTTCTATTGTGGACGTGTCATCCACATCCACAGAGTGGCAGTGCAGAAGACAGACAGGAAAGGCAGAGAGGGGTCAGAGTATTCTCATATGAAAACAGCTCCATATCACCAGCCCAGAAATGCTGTTGCTCTAGGTAACAAAACTGCTTTCAGCAAGGATTAGGATATTTCCTGCAGTGTGTCACTAATTGACTGTGGTGCAACATCTCTTTATGTCACATCTCTTTATGTTGCTACTTTGCCTGTGCGAGTGGGAGCTACACTATGTGAAATATCAAACCGCTTCAGATGTTGGAAGAGCCTTTCATGCATGACAAACATAGACAGAGCATTCTTACTCTGATTCAGTGGGCATAATGGCAGTGCCCTCACTGAAAAAAAAAAAAAAGAAAAAAAGAAGAAAGAAGCAATAATGGTTTAAATCAAATGTAACTGTAGAAACAGGAACCCTTGGAACTTACCCAAAGCTCCCTAGAGTTGCTGGGAGTCTTTCCCTTGGTTTTAATGAGCACTAAATTAAATTCTTTCTTCCGATGCGTTTGCCTCTTGTTCTAAATTTCTTTGCCAGGGATGCTCTTTAAGGCCATGATTGCAGAAAACATCCTAGGCAGCGCATAAGCATGTTCACATACTCAATTCCAAAGAAAAATTAGGCAAATATTGAAACTCTTGATTATCATCGAGTATGTTTGAAATGCTGTATCATTAACCTCTGTAAGTCCCTGATACCTAGCAAACACCACAAATTTAGATGCCATTGTAGTACAATATGGATTGTGAACCTACTTTAACATTCATAGTGGACCAGTTCATTCAACTGGCTTTACTGTGTTTTTCAGAGCCCAAGGCATCAAAAAAATTACAGACAAAAAGGAAGTTGTAAATCAAGTGACCCTTACGATTTTTATTGTTCATGTATCTCCTGTTGATATGGAGCTTACTCAGGGTATGATGACGTTTTCAAACTTAAATATCAACAGGTGGTCACTTAAATCAATATTGTCATGGCCAAATAAAAGGAGTCTGGTTATGAAAAATGAAAATATATTTTTCAGGCATTGTGGTTTATTTATTTGTCCAGAACTCCTGGGCAACGGTTTTGTGAAGAGACTCCCATTTTTGTGTGAAAGACAGCTCCACATCTTCACTTAAGGGCCCTAGGCAGCACTAACCATTTGTTCTGAGCTTGTACTCCTTCAGGTTCAGAAATGTTTGTGTTTGAGCACATATAGGGAGCAAAGTCCAGTTATGTTGGACTTAGTTTTCAGTCACCTCGACAATCAATATATATGAAACTTGCACTCTGTAATTCATGCTGTGTGTTATAACCACATCAGAACCTGGGCCACATGCAGCCGGCCATACTTTAAACTGCTAAACTCTCAAGCTGAAACCTTTTTCTGCTAATTCTAGGTTTAAAATCTCAACCATTGCCAACATTTTCTTCACTAGACTGTTTCAGACACTCTTCTTCTTAAGTGATTATACAACCCTTGGGAGTTTTTTCTGCTTTCCCTTATAGGCATTCTGTTAGCCTTTGGCCAACAAGATTTATAATCTCACCAGTACTGACACTTTACATGTTGTCGAGTGACTACATAAGCGTTAAAAGTAAAATCACAAAGTCTCCAGAGTTTTGTATCATTTACTAAGTGAAAATTAAGAGAAGTATATCTATCACTGGCTATGCAACAAGATTTGGGAGTTGACACTTTTCTGGTTGCTATGAAAGCTGACAACACTAATCAGGGATTTGTCAGTAATCATTAAAAAGCAATGTGATGTGGTGTCATGCAGTGTAATTCCCAAATTTATTTCTTGCCCATCTTCTTCATGACTACTATAAAGTTTTCTACTTGTTCATCTCCCTTCCTAAGTCCCTTTACCCACCTCCGTTTTCTTTTCTTTTTGAATGCAATCAGATCTCTATTATTACCGCAATTAACTGAAGCACCATGAAATAGTGTGTAAGGTAATTACCCCGTGGCAGACACTAACAGCTTCTATCAGGTACTTACACATCATTAGCAATACTTACAGCATGTTTTCAATTTTTCAGAGCACAGAAGATGTGAGCTTGCATGGCCATATTGTCAGGAGATGTTATACCAATGGTGCACACGGGTCATAGATCCAGGCTTTGGGTCATAAAAGAAATCTGGACATATGAGCAAGGACAACAACATTCATCAGAACAGGTAATTCTTTCAGGTAAATCTTTCAGGTAATTCTAGTTACAGATGAGTCACCTGCTTAGAAAACACTACTTGAATAAGCAAAAAAGTGTTTAGACTCCAAGCAGGAAATCGCTAAGTCTAGGAGCTGCTAAATCTGGTAGCTCAATAGAGGTGTGATTGCTTCAGCTCCATGTCCACATTCGCAGTCGGTAGTAAGGCTGAGCATGTGTTCCCAGTAGGCATACACACAGTACACGTGTACCCATGGTCAGCCACACAGATTAACACAGAGAAATACATACACAAACACAAACAGCAGCAACACCTCTTTCTGTTCACTTCTCTCTCACTGATTGGAATAAAGGTCTGTTAGTGGGAATTATATATATTTCATTTGCTTCTTTTATTTTATATTTGTATACACACATATGTACAGTGTGTATTGCTCTGACAGCTGGGCTTAGACACACAGTCCATCCAATAGCTGCCCCTGGATCCTGGTCTCCCCAACTTCAATCAGAAAACTGTTAGCTAGTTTGACTAGCTAATAAAGTGGAACTGTAGTCCATATCTTCAGAAAGTGCTTATAAATTTTCCATAGTAGCTCTATGCTTTTCCAGACTTTCAGCCTAAAGCTATGGAGTAATGCTGTCTGGGAAAAAGTACCCTTACAACCTCTGTATAATGTTTGTCCAGAGAGATTAAGAGTACCTTTTTGCTTCTGATACAGTGTGGCCATCAGGAGTCATGATGGTCACTATATCATAATATCCCTCAATGTGAAAAAACAAGGCTCCCAGCTGTCTTAGAATTCTGTATTATTCTGATGCTTCTGCACTGTTCTTGCAGTAGATGAAACATTTTCTCATGTGGAATTTTTAATAACTAGTCTGTGTCAGCATCAAAAGCGTGCTAGCACGGAGCTGAAAGGAAAAATATTTTACAACCAGTCTGCAGTTAAAACCTTGATGTATAATTATTCACAGTGAATAGGATTTGTTCTTGCAAGCCTTTTTATAAAGCACGTGTCTAGATATTATCCGTGCTGGGGAACACTGCATAATAAGATGCTGTCACTTTTTTCTATTAAAGTGGTTGTGAACATATAAATAAAAGTTAGAAAATACAGTATCTGTTTTACTGAGTGACTAACCTATGCATAGGTCAGGAATTAAGCTGCTGAGTGAAGTCTACACCTGCCTCGATAAAAAACAGGCAGCATGGTGGATGATTTCTTGCGAAGCAGGAAAGAGTCTAGCGGTGAATGAGTGGGACTACATATTTTCTGCCCCCATATTTGCTAAACAACACTTTACTTCACAGTTGTAGGATTAAAACAATATTCGTTAGCAAAAGCAGTTATAGGACCTATGTTTCATAAAATCAGAGAGTAATGAAGCAGGTTGGAAGGGACTTTTCCAGGTCGTTCAGGCCAACGTACCTCTCAAGGTAGGTCTGTTGTTCAGGACCTTCTTCAGTCAAGTTTTGAAGACCCATAAGGATGGAGAATCCCCAGCCTTTCTGGGCAACCTGTTTCACAGTTTTAGCATTGTCATGGTGATAAGTTTTCCTTATGTTTATCTGGGATTTCCCTTGTCGTATGTTGTATCTGTTTCCTCTTACCCTCTCACTGAGAATCCCAAAGAAGGATCTGTCTCCGTCTTCACTATAGTCTTTCATGAATTATCTGATGACAACAACAACATTTCCCCTTAGCCTTTTCTTCTTAAGGCTGAACAAGTCTCAAAATGTCCAAAATCTCACTTCAACTTCAGCAGTGCAATATGTCATATACATGCTTAGTCCTCAGATCTGCTGCTTGCTTAGCAGAGAGGCAACCTTGGGCTTGAGATCAAAACCAATCACAAGAATACTTAGGATATTATTATACTGTACTTAGTAATAAGCCAGTACAGTGCTGAAATCACTAGGCAGCCATGCAAGTATGCAGTGGCGTTTTCAGAAAAGAACGTTGGCTCCTCTGAGAAGTAGTTATCTGCTCTCTGGGTGTGATGTAAATTTTCTAAGGATGATTCTTCCACAAGTCGCCTTTTTGCAGACACAGAAAGTTGCCAGTTGTACTTCTTTGCTTTGGAGAGAGTGAACTGGATCCAAAGGGCATCCAAATGCTCAGTGCAGAGTAGGAAAATGAGAGTAAATGTATGTCAGACAGAGTGTACATCACAGGGCAGCAAACAACCAGACTACTACAAACAGAGAGCTAAAAGTGGCTAGGAATAGCACCATACTAAATCAGATGTTGAATCACAACCTGAATTCCAGATAGAGGTGTGTATTCATTATGGGAAAAAAATGAAAGTGTACATTTGATGATCTGAGCCTACCCTCATAAGAAGATTTCTGAATCTGGAGTCAGAGCAGTAAGGGACTGCTCTGACATCTATCTCTTACATTAAGGGCTTCCCGCTGAAGCTTTCTTGGTGTTTCATCCTGAGCCTTAAATAGTCCTGTACTATCTACAGTCATTTTATTAGTTTGCTTGAAGAACTGCAGGTATTCAAATTGCATGTTGCACTTCAAGAAAAAAACATGCTTTAGATATTGCATAATCTGAGCCATAACAGTTTTTTCCAACACAAAGGAAAGTTCAGAATAAGCACACATAGCAGTGACATTTTGAGATTTATGAAGCTAAAGTTAGCTGCCACTGATGTGGAAAGAAGAAAAGCTATGAATAATTTTTCTATGACAGACTGCCCAATGAAATACAGAAAGTGTTTATTGTTTGTTATTCATTGCTAAGGAATTTAACTTTGACATTCCTACAGTAAATAACTTATAATTTGCAATCTTACATACCTAAAAGGAGTTTTTCACTGGACAAAGATATTACATTACATATTTGATGGCATCTCTTTCCATAATCTCTAAGTTGAGGTAATAACGGAGCATATGGGCTGTTTCTCTGAGTTCTGTTTGGATACATCTATACTTCTAATCAACCATCCTGTTCCTCCCCGGTTCTGGCCGGCTTACACATTTGCATCTACATGTGTGGAAGACTCATTCTTTATTCCTATTTGTTTCTCCATTTGGTTTAGAATTTCGGGAAGAATTCTTACTAACTCTGCAGTTCTGTTTATACAGACTGTATCATGGAATCTCCCGGAAAGTGATGATCTTAATAGGTTTTAAAACCCAGATCTTGTATATATTAAAAATTAAACATATTTTATAACAAATGCACTGAATCTACAAAGTGTTCTGGTTTTGTAAACCATATTGCATAACATAGGGTAAAAAGTAGAAACAAGGAAATGCATTCAAAGTAAGAAATAAGTTATCCAACCTTTGTTCAAGGTTGAATACAAACCATGACAATCACTAACCAATTTATTACATTTCAGTTATATTCAAATTTTTCCAAACTTTTTCATATTCTAAAGTAAAAAGCCATTAAGAATGAGTTTGTCTTGCTTCAGAAGGAAGAACTTTGCTTTGTCATAAGGTAATCAAACTTTATCATGTGCACACATAGCTGAAAGAGCATGAAAAATTTAATACTAACTTACATAAACTTCAGGTAGAAGTTTTTCCCTTGTGCTTTTGTCAGTTACCCTGAATATCATAATGTAACTTCCAGTTTCCCAAAGAAAATAAATACAGGTTTTTAATTTATGTTTATCAACAATGAGGAACTTTCAAAGTAGTCTTGAAAAAGGGAGATAACAGATGTCACCTCATAAAACATGTTGGCTTGTTTTAAGAACTGCTTTCAGAAATTAAGTTGATCGGGAAGAGATTTGTAACCTGCAATGAACATTGCACATAGGAGAATCTGATGAGAATGATGCCAAATGCTTCCTGATCTCAGGTTTTTCAGAGAAAAAATATACATTGAACTTAAAAAAGTTACTAAGTTCATATTTGTCCAGATACAATTTCTACTTTTCTTATTCACAATTAAACAGAAAAGAGTTAACCTCTAACCAAATTAAAAGTCAAATTTGGGCTAAACCAGAACTAATTCTGTTTTAGTGCTTTAACTTTTCAGTTACGTCTCTTCTAACTAACTGCACTTTCTGAAACAGCAGCATGTTTTTCCAGATAGTGACTGCTCCTAGCAGTGATAAGGGCTGTTGTTTATAGTCAGTACCAAGGAATGGTCTGCAGAGAGGCCCTTGCTTATACTTGTTCTTATAGTGACCAAGGTCACTGCTAAATCTCCTACTCCGTGTTGGGGTGCTGGGAGTGAAAAGGGTCACAAACACGTAAAAGGTCACACCTGCAGGGAGAAGCAAACCGGACAGGTGACCCAAACCTGACCAACAGGGTATTCCATCCCGTGTACATCATATTCAGTATAAAGCTGAGAGATCACGAGGGTCAATCTCTCTCTTCTTTGATGGCCAAAACCTGAGGAGGACTCTGTCTGTTCTTCTGTTGTCGATCCCGATCCGTGCATCCCTGAATCCAGTGCCTGAGTCCAGCTCCTGCATCCCGTTCCCCGTCTGCTGCCAAGTCCAGCCTGGGACTGCCCCAGTGCCAGCCCTGTAGCGTCTCTAGTGATGTATCGTCACCAGGGTGGGGGGAGCTGGGTTCGGTATGGGTTTTATATCTATTTGTACATTCTGTATATATTTCATTATTTCCTTATTCTTATATTTTCTTTTATTGTTACTGTTTCATTAAAGCTGTTTTAGTTTTCTTTTCCAAACCATAAAGTCTCTCTCCCTTATTCTCTCTCTTTTTCCCTTTTGGGAGGGGAGAAGGGTTGACAGAGACCGTCCGTCATTCGTTAGTGGCCGGCCCAGCCTCAACCCATGACGAGTTACAAACACAAAGCATGAAATAGTGTATGAATTAGCAATTGATGAATTTGCGTTCTCAAAAAGATTATTTTAAGATATTAATTATGTTGTCTTCCCAAGGAGCAGGTGGTTTGGATTCCATAGACCTAAGATACAGATGGAAGGGTCTGGCACTCTGATGCAAAGTGAAGACAGTGGCATTGGATAAGCTGCCACAGAAGGTAACTGATGGAGAGCACTTCTAGTCTTGGTAAGCTCAAGTCTAACATTGACGTTCTCTTAGCATTTATAAGGAGATGAAAGGTGGAAAGTCAGAGCCTGAGTAAGGTAAAAGCAGACATATCCAGGCAGTCATATCTGGGAAATCACAGTGACACAAAGACATTACGGAAGAGAAGCATGTCTGATTAATGAGGAGAGAGGCAAAGAAAAGAAAAAAGCAAACAGCTGACATCTGAAATAGAAATCAGATAAAACAGTTCACAAGGAGAGCTCAAAGTACAATGAAAGTTGTGGTGAATGGCAAAATTACTTTGTGAAAAAGAAGTCCATGGCTAATTTGTCCTTCTTCTGGGGAGAACTGGCAGGAGAAGGAGTCCTTTAACAAAAGCAGTAAGAACAGTCTCACTTGAATAGCTGGCATGTGCTGTGGGTCAGAGTAATATGATTTACAAAACTCAAAGGGATAATATTGACTTGCAAAGCAGCAGGCTAAAGGTCACTTAATTAAATTGACAAGCCACTCAGGATTCGAACAGAATTGGGAAACACAAAATAAAACTTGCAAGATCCTCTTAAAATAAGCAAAAAACAAGTTTCTTTTTCAGAAAAAAGTATAGCTTTGTCATTTTAATGTTTGTACCTTTTTGAAAAAAAAAGGCATGGTACCCCTCCTCTTTGTGTGACACATGGCCTTCCCTAATGTTTGTTTCCCATATTAGCCATTGCTGGATAAGTGCTTCAGCTAAATTCCATAGATGGGTTTATGTTAGCATCTGAGTTTGGATCAGGAGCGCACTTTTGAAAGCAATCCTGTGATGGGCCTCACATACCCTGCTTTAGTTCACATTGCAAAACTGTCTTGAAGTATGCTTGCTGGATTCCTTTTGGATGAAACTAAGCTGGAAAGTGCATCCCAGGGGTTCATCTAATGAGCTCCAGCTGCTAAGAAGCATCCAGGCTGTGCATTGGACTTGAGGTAGTCTGCAGTGAAAGCCTTTGAAATGCACTTGGCATGGGCATGAGCCCACAGCATCAACTGTTGTGCTGCACAAATCTGCTCTCACTGGGCTGCACTATTTGCTAATAGAGGTATAGCCTTAGTTTGCACAGAGGCGGGCACATATAGTGGATAAAAGTCAGTTTTTAACTTTGATATCCTGGGCACTGAAAGCAAATTAAAGGTCTTTGCTGAGCTAGAAGAAAAAAAATCAAAGTGAGGCTGTTTGGAACTCTTGACTTTAGATATCTCATTGTTTGAAAACAAGTCATATAGAGTGCCTGAGAGACATAGAAAAATAACTGAACATCAATAAAATATTTCTTTTCTGTGAACACTTTTAAACCTGATTCGTGAATAGATTATTAGATGATCTTTAACATCAGTATATTTCACACTGTGCTTGTTTGAACTTCTGTTGCCATAATATATATCCAGGTGTTTTTAAAGAGATTGACTGACATCAAGGCAACAGTCAAGCAAGAAAAAGGAAGGAAGAATGATATATGTTCAAGCTAAAGGTTTGCTGGCTGCTCTGTTCACATGCTTTTACTTGCACTAGATTTTTCCTTCACACAGATATTGAAAACTGTCGGGGCTTATGCTGACAGATGGCAGCTTTTTCACTCTTTTAAGCACCAAGGCAATCTTTGCATCGTTATTGTATCTCTTGTACTGTTGTGAGAAGCACTCAAAGCAAACTTGTGCCTGGGCGAACAGGATAACAAAGAACTATCTTTCTAGCATTTTCCATGTATTTGATTCATATCTTCAATACTGCTGTTCTAAAGAAGTTCTCAGTGTTTTTCAGTCTTATCTTTGGACTTGTGTCGGATGAAAGGTTGGAAAAGATCACAGAGTTTGAAATGTCAGCATCTCTGTTTTGCTGGGTTAGAACTTGACTTCCTGTTTCAGGAAGGCAGTGGCTCTTTGTGGATCATGCTAAGGGAGCATGATTTGCAAAGCTCCTGGGGGACATTCATATTTATGTCTAGCCTGGCATATACCTACTGTGAAAAAGTTTCCTAAAGACCAGAGAATGGTGGTATAAGAGCTCCAGTATACCCTCTCCACACAAGCACAGGGTCTATAACCAAGAAACATGGCAATATCCATGAACTCAATATACTACAGTGATCTCTGCACTGGGTATCATTAGTGTGTGCTTTGTGGACTTCAACACTCCTAGGGAGCACACATGCACATTAGTGCACTAGTTTGGATCAAAGGTACTTCTGTAGTGACTTTCTTGATCATTCCCATTTACTGCAGTTTGGTTCATGTCCTAGAGTTTGTAGCCAAAATAGAGGCTCTAAATCTGCAAATTAAAAGTGGAATTATCAGGCTATAATTCATATTAACTTTCCTTGAATCCATGTGGAAGTGGCATAACAAAGAACAGAATACAAATATTTCGTAACACTATGATGGCACAAGCAGACACAAGGTGTAAGGGTTTTACTTAAGAATGTGAGCAGTGTTAACACCACAGAGTAAAACATGAAGCTGAAAATGTGGATATTCCTGTATCTACACCTATCTATCTGTATTTGTATCTGTACCTGTATCTATATCTATATCTGCCTATGCTTATGCCTATGCCTGTATCTATATCTATTTCAGTCCCTGTATGTAAATGAAAATACATACCTCAATGGAAGTAGTACGGAACTTACGGAAGTAAGTCCATTTACAACAGGAGGTGAAATGCACACAGCTGTTTCACATCCAATCCTCAGCGTCACCTATTTCACATTAGAGCTCTTCTGTTGATCCTCACTACCTCTTAACGCAGACATAGTCCTAATGAACTTATTCTTTGCTCCAGTAGAGTGATGTAGACACCAGAAAAAAACTATTAAGGGTCACATAACTACTTATTTTCAGTATGGTTTTGGTAATCAAAGTTCTATTATTTCTTCTTCAAAAATTATTAATAGAAAAAAGAAAAAATAAGTTTGGAGAAGTGCCTAACTGATCACGTTGGGAGCAATAGACTAGAGCAAGAATTTTGAAAGTTCATACGAATTTTGTCAGGAATTTTTCTTCAAAGGCACTTGAGGGCCACAAAGGTGAATTTGGCTTCATTGTTAGAATTAGCTATATTATGAAAGCTAATTGCAAATAACCTTTCAAAGTTGTTTGCCAAGAATTCCCAAGTCTGATGTAATCGAAAGCCTGGACAGAGATATATCCAAAATGCAAACAGGTTTATGACTAGATAAATTTCCTCAGGGAGAAAATTAAGGAAGTAAAGATCTTCTAATAGGAATATCAATTATTTCATAGTGGTACCACCAATGAAGAGGTCTAGTTAAATGGAGCTGGCACAGTGTGAATAGAGGGAATGAGATTTACTTAAGTGTATGGAAATTTGAGTGTTTACACTGATACTCATGAAGGGATGTTGCTATGATTAATTCCAGCTATGCAAGTGGGTTTTGCAGTGCTGAATTTGTTCCTTGTATTCTCAGTGTTTTGCACATGGGAGAAGCTGGTTGTTAGGAAAGGCATTTGTAGTATCTAATGCACTGACTCTTGGGATCCTTCAGCTCACCACTAAGACATGCCAGAAATGAGGATGTGTTGTAAAAGTCTGCATGAACTCAGTTTTCTATTGCTGGCCTGCAGTTAAGTACCTCGTAAAATCTTACGGATTCAGAGCATGAAGCTACTTCCCACACTGAGGTATCCATTTTTTCCCGTATTGTTTATGTAACTTACTGGAGGCAGTGAGGCGATAGGAAACTGGAATACTGCTGGGCTCAGGTCAGACACCCTCTTCTCCCTTGCATGTCTCTGCACATGGGCTCAGAACTGATTTTAACCCATGGACGCTGCATCTCATTTGCACATGGACTCAGTCTGAAATGGGAAAAGCCTTGCCTGGTACCCATGTTATCTCCTGGCTGAGAAACTCTTTGAACATGGGGAGATGTAGGCTGAGGAGGACACAGAACTTGGGTTTTCTAATCCTTAAAAAATTCTTCAACAGTAGAGTACAAACCAAAAATTGAGTAGGAGATGTCATCACTTCTGGTATACTTGATAGCAACTGAGGAGTTAGGAGTGATTTGTGGATGCTAACCAATACACTCCTCTACGGCTGATGCCTGTTAAACTTAAGTAAGAGGTAGATGGTGAGGAGCAATTCTTCTTGCCAAGCATCTGTCATCTAATGTAAGCTAGTTGTGTGGACATTTCCTCTGCTGGTGAGGAGAAAGGCACATCTAGGTACTTTATAATCTAAGACAGGAGTGGTGAATTAGTCTCCAGAGAAGTTTTCATCTTTTACAAGAGCTATGGAGGGAAACGAGGTCCCAACATTCAGGTGAGTAAAGTTAGATGAGATGAATCACAGCCTGAATTAGTCATGAAATGAAAGGTAAGGATATTATTGCAAAAGTTCAAAGATACAACACATATATTGTAGAAAGCTACTGCTTAAGACCTTGCTTAGCCCCAGCTCAAAAATAATATCCTTGTGTCTCCTCACTATAATGTCTCAACAATTGCTTGTTGCCGGTAGGACTTCATGCCCTATATTCTGTTTTACAATGCATCATAAGACTACTAGGAAGGTGACATGCTCCTGAAGTCCCTTACCAAAGTTATTTAATTTTTTCCTCTGGAAAGCACTGTGTAGGCCTAAATTGACTGCTGAATGTTTTCTGCAGAGATCATAGGCTGCAGACAGTACACCAAAGTCCACTGAATGGTGGTTGGTGCCACTACTAACATAAACCAGAAGTGTGGTACATCATTCACAGCTACTCATTTAAAAAACAGGTGCACGCATGATATACGGCCTGAGTCCTTTAATGATCTGCAGGTTATTTCCAGTATCTGTGTTATAGGCTGGATGCAACATAAATAATAATTCTTGCCAGGTTTCTTCTCTCACGTTGCAGAAAACGTTTTTTTAAAAGTCTCAATATTTTTCTGTTTATTTAATTATATCAGAATTTAATAGAAGTCAAATTTCAAATGAACTGATTTTTTTGTAGGTTCTTAAAAGAAGTATTACAGTATTTTTAAAATTATATGCATAAAAGTAATTCTAACACAAGATGTTATTTCTTTAAAAATTTTCAGAGCAGTGGTTCTGTTTCTTTGCTTTAATAAAGAAGTTACTTCAACATTGTTAAAAAAAATCACATAGTTCCTCAATTAATAGAGATATTTTGTGCTTAACGACTTCTTATGTATCAGTAATCAGTTATTGTCATGCCATTTGATTCCTTATAGATATATAGCTATCATTTCTCAGATACCAATAATGGGAGCAACAAATAATAGTTATGCTCAGGGAATTGTTGCAGTAATTCCTCTTATTTTGTTGTAAAATATTTATGCATGAGCTTTGCAAAAGGTTTTTTTCATCTTAGGCGTTAAAGGACAAAGTGGACCCAGACCTCAGCAGATAAAAGGCCTTTTGAATTTTCCTGAGAATTTTAAGGGCTTAAAGTGCAGTTGCTGTCCAGTTGGTTCCTTGGTTATCCAGGGCCTAGGGCAACCTGTCTGTCTGTCTGTTCACCACTGAGACATTGTCGCTCAGAATATGTGTGGCTTTCTGGCCTCCACAAAACAGTTAATTTTTGCTGAACCACTGAACCATCAGCTCCCCAATCCATCTCTGGGAAGATCTGTGAAATGAGCCATAACCAAAATACAGCCACTTGGCTGTGGCTTAAAGTTCAGTAAAGCGTTTGTCGTGCTTAAAAAATGAATCTGTTTTCATATGAATATATTTAGAAATTTGCTTGCATGGATGCATGTGGTGCATGTGTATGTAAAACTGTCTGTTGTGTTAACAAGAAGGAGAGGAAAAAGGTCTTACAGTCTTAAACAAATCTAACCTATTGCATATTATACAGAATTTCTGTGATTCTAGGAAAAAATACTATCTTTACACACCTTAAGCAGAAAGAAATGACATTACTTTGTGACTTGCCTTTAATCACACAAAGAATACAAAGTATCAGGACTTCATCCATGATTTGCAGTACCAACCAGTTACTAAAGACTGAGTGCAAAGCAAAATCCCCAACTGCTAACATTTAGATGTGCCTTCCTGAGAAAACATAAAATAAACTCAGATATAGTCATGAAGATAAATGGAGATTCTTAGAGTTATGTTTCTAAGGGGATAAGATTAAGGCCCAGGGATAATGCTTATCATGGCTGGGGCTGATGGGGGAAAATGGAGGTTTATTGAGTGTACATTTAACTGACCAAACATTTCATTTTACAAAATCAGTAAACAAACGTCAATTAAAAAAAATTGTAGGTATATGATCTACTACCCTCCAAGCACAAAACTGAAATTAACCCCTACCATTGATTGAAGACAAGGCAAAATTACCTTAATAAATTTTGTTAATTTTGCATATTTTTTGCACTTTCATCCTTATCTGCTGTGGAAAACATTCTGGTCTGTGTATATAACTTCTGTCACTCCTAAAGAAAACATGGGGGCTGTGGTGAAATCAACAGTATTCTGTCAGAATTCCCGTCACAAACACATATTTCCCAGAGGAAATCCATGTTTGTATAACAGATACTAATTACAGGGGAAGATGCATCTGCAGCAAGACACCAGCTCTCTATTGTAACTTCAGAAAGACGATTTTGTCTCTGAGAAGTCAACTGCCAAGAAATGATTCATGCTGAATTTGACCAAGCATCATGTCATGGAAATCATCATTTCATTGTGTTAGACTCTACATGATCAGGACGTGAAAAAAGATTCCATAGGTAAATTCCTCATTGTTTTCCCCCAAATCTTCTTATTGTCTGTACACACTATTTAGAGAATTTTTGTGGCTCTGGGGAGTACTTTTAATAAAAGATGTTTAGTGCAATGAGTTTAAAAATTACAATTTTCAGTCCAGTCTGGTTATTTGATACACTATTTTTTGAAAGATTAATGTTTGTACTTAAAACAGTGATTATTTTTACCATTAAAATCTTTCTGCCAGGCACTGATGTTAGTTACTTTTACCAAATGTGTTCACTGCCATTTATTTTTTTTTTATTTTTCTTGCAGTTAAGGGCTCCCACTGCACATTTTACTCAGCTGATCATTGACAACTAGACACTTAGAGCAATCCATTTAAAAAAAAAAAAACCAAACCCAACATTCAGTAAAATAAGAAAGCTGGAGGCCATTTTTTGTTTCCTTTTGTACTATAAATATCCATTCGTAAATCCCTTTGCCCTGAGCTCCTTCACCTCAATGCAGCATTTAAGTCAGGTAGCTTCCACACATTGGGCACACATGGACTTCCTGTGTTTTTCTCTAGCACTTTGGTAACTAATATATTCTCCCTGACTTTATACCTTCTCTGTTCTCAGCATACCTCTCCATACTCCTGTGTGTATATACACACATAGTATCCCATACCCTGTGTCCTATTGTACATTCCTATGTATTAGGCTTGTGCAGATGTATTCTTTGGCTCCTTCCAGCCCAAGCATCTCCCTCTTCAGTAGTTGCAAATGCAGCATTTATACAGAGGACTTAAAGGTTCGCATCTGTGTGCACTTAGCAGTGAAGGGCTGCATTTTCCCTTATTCTTCAAGCCAAATGTGAGTCCCTCATTCATGAATACAACCTGTGATAACACAAACAAATAAAAAGAAAAAAAAAAGATGCTATGACTCCATGGAAGTGCCAGCATTAGTTGATAAAGTCAGTAGGAAATGTGTGAAGTGCTCTCAGTGAAGAAAATGATGCCGTGTCATTAACAAAATTGTTAAACAGCTAACATCTGCTGTAACATGTCCTTCCTTTAGTTTGCTGTGAGTTAGCGAGCCCAAACTTGCTCAATTATTGGCCATGACCATTATCACTAAGCTTTTTTCCCTATGCACACTAAATTTACTTATTAAGAGTTAGACAAATAAGATTTAAAGTTAAATCACTGTGAATTGTCAGTTCTGGCAATCAAATACTTCTCTCTCCCTATCCCTGATACTCGAGCTGGTGGCATGCCTTTCAATTCAGTTGAAATATCAAGGTGCTCTTCAGAAATTAGGAGCTGTGGAAATGTTAATCCTGTTCACTCTCCCTGTAAATTCCTGAAAGTTAAGAGCAGAACGATCTTGTCTTAGGTTAACAGGAGGATAATTGACAGTTGCTATAATTGAAACAGATTGAAGGAGATCATTATCCAGTCTCAAAAAATGAAATTAAAGACTAGTGGAATACCTGAAGAAATATAAAACACTATATCTTGGCCTATATTTTAAATATACATATAAATGTAAATATGAACATCTATATATATATGTATGCATGTACAGTCTGCCCATAAATTAGAGCATTTGTTACTTATGAAGTAAGGGTAGAGAAACAGGATCTCTAAAAGCTGTTGTGCATACAAATCAAAGTATCCCATTGAGCAGATGGACAGCTAAAAGTGACTAGAGATCTTAAAGCTAATCATCCAAGATACCCTAAGGCAGTTATGTCAACTCTCTCTTTAGCTGATGGAGAGAGATGAGTACCTCCAAAGGACAATTCATCTCACCTCTCTTTGGTGCTTATTTTAAGATGAGATGAATCACCTTCAGGAACTATCCAAGAGAGCTCCAACTACACAGAGAGCTCTTATGACTAACTTAGGTGGCTAAAGCTAGGTGAGATGAACTGCTCTCTCTCAAGGGATTGCTGACTGTGATATTTATTTAATTGCAACTCACGTAGAAAATGTTCTAACAAGCAACGTATTATAAAGACAACAGCTCCCAGAGGTCACTAAGCTATTCATCTGGTTTGAAATCAGACTTGGAACAGCACAGAACCATTGGCATATGAATTGTGAGCTTTTCAAATGATAGAAGCAAGTGACTCCTAAAAAAACATTAGTGAAGGAATCAGATGTGACTATAATGTACTAGAGGAACAATCCAACACTGTTGTTTTGCTCTTACTAAGGTTTATTGAGTACTCATATAACTGAATTAGCTTTATATTTGCATTTTTATTAGGGAAGATGACATTGAAAGCAAACTTATGTGTAACACACAAGTGCTCCATTGAATTACTTGCTTCTTACATCTATTGCGTGCAACCCATTTAACACCAGACAGCCACTTGGCGACACTTCTGTCTCAGTATGGGTGAAAGTCTTGAGCAGTATAGTATTTATGTATAAGTATTGAATGCCTTGCTCAGAAGTTAGAGAGGCTTTCTCATACAAGCTTCCTTCCACTTTCCTGATCTCTTTTTTTTTTTTCATCCATGGCCCTACAGGATGGATTTTTGCAAGCATTAGGGAGCGTATACCCAACACACCATTTTTAAGATGTCAAGCAGATTGTATTATTCATTCTCCCATGAGTATTTTGATGGTAACTGTGTGTACTTTGTCAGATGAGCTATTTCAGACTCTACTCATCTCTATTTATAAGGCATCTCATACAGTTCTCATCTGATTCATTTTTACTCAGTGAATTGGTACTTGGAAGCAGCAATATATCCCTCCTCTACCTCCAAAAGTTTGCAGTATGATAGACAAAAGAAGAAAGGATTAGCAAGCTTGGCAAGAGCACTTCTTTTGCATCTAGGTCCAGATTTGAAAGGGAAAAGTAGTATAGCAGTTCTGGTCCCACTCCTGTGACCCAGCTTGTCCCACCACTCATCAGATAAACACTCCTGTGAAGCCAGCTGGGCTGGCTTCGCTGTTCAAGTTACAGAGCCTAACCCTCTGATCCAGGCAGTCCTTGCCTAAATCTCATAAATGCAGCTGTTACTCCATTCATGCATGTCATGCAACGCCTCTTCACAGTTCTGTCTCCTTTCTGGGACGGCCTCATCCTGTGGGCTCCTCTTCAAGAGATTTTCAAAGAGGAGAAAATGATGAAAAGAGGATTTTGGAGAGAGCCCCAGGTGCAGTGACAGATGCTAGGCCAGCTGCAACTCCTGCCCTGTCCTTCTCTCCATCTGGAGCATGCCTATTTTTAGAAGACCATACTTCTCCCCTTCCCCTTCAATCATACAAAGATGTCATTATACAACTCAACTTAAATACACAGTCTGAGCTCACAGGGTAGATGCTCACTCAAGGTGTAGATGGTATAGATCCTATATTCTTCCAGTGAGTCATTGGCAGGGAAGATTTTTTTTGCTGATGGTCCCAAAAGACTTTCAGATCCACAAGAAATCTTGTTGCCAGCTGTACTCCTCTACTCCTCTGTTTGTATAGCGCTCACAGCGCAGTGCTCTTCTATGAGTAACAAGTGCAAGCCACACAGCAAACTCTCTCCCTTCCCAAATCCTTGTGCTACACAGCATGCCTCACTCTTGCCCCATTCATGCTGCAGACAGAAAGCCACTTTCTTCGCATTCAACTCTCAGCCTCCCTTTGCATCACAGCAGTACTTAATACTTGCAGTGTAGATATTTATATCAGAGCCTATCACTAGTCAACCTTTAGAGTCAGTGGAAAGAAACAGACAGAAAAGTGATTAGTCTGACCTATGATTATGTCCCAGAAATGCCTATTTCTTTCCACAAACCTAATGGGAGTTGAAACAGCTCTGATGTAGCTGCTCTTTCTGATAGCCAGAGGTCAAAGGAAACTTACATGAGCTTTTTTCAACAAATGTAGACATCGGCTATTGGGATCAAGGTCTGAACTTTTTATAAGCCAAAATAAGTCTTATTTTCAGACAGAAAAGCGCTTAAGCCCTGTGCTTTACAGTCAAAAAATGTTTATTTCAAAACAGTAGGTAAAGGCTCTTCTGTATAATTTGTGGAATAAACACAACTCTATCCCTACTTTGTAGAAAAGTTGTGTTATTTGAGTATTCTTGTGAAAGAGTGTGAAGAAAATACATATTAGGTTTTCTGGCAAATTACAGAAAATGCTAAATTTGCTAATTAAACTTACAGTTTCACCAGGAAAAGAAAAATTACAAAGCACTCTTGTCTACATATTTGTATACTTGACAATGTGTGATACTTTCTTCTTTTTTCTATTGTTCATCAAAGGATGAATTTGCAAGATTTACTATTCTGCAATGGTTGCCTCTTGTGTTTTGTGAATTAGTGAGGTTTGACAGGGATTTTTTTTGGCGAGAACTGCAGGAGAAGGAAGTATGTGCAAGTCAGAAGTCAGAACAAAATCAAAGTCTAATTTTGGCAAATAAAGAGGATCTTGAGAAGCATTTCACATTTAAGCTCTGCTCAAATGATAGATGCATTGCATGATGAATGCATTTAGAATAATCTAATATTTATGAAGACTCATGAATTAAGAGTCATTTACTGTTCACACATTTCAAGTGTAAAATATTGATACACAGAGTTTTCATTAAGACTGCCCTTACATGATTCAGGCTTTCAAGCATTTAATTCTTCTGAACGGTTCCATGTCATTTATGTTGTAGATAAAGGCAACTACTCTTTTTCCTGTTGAAGAGTGAATAGAGTTATGTCTTCACATCTGGAACCATAAATAGTCCCTTGGCAACAAATTCTTAGGTACAAAATCTACTAATTAGTGTCAAGTTGAGCTCTGACATGTGATCCAAGACCCAGGCAGGCCAAAGACCTTCCTGCAGAGTGAGCAGGGCTTGCCATGCACCTCTGCAGAGCAACCTTGAACAAGCTGCTCTGTTAGCAGAGGAAATAGCAGCACCTATGTCCCAGTGTCTTCCCTGATGTCTAGATGAGTTCTCTACGTCTGATATAATACAAAGTCCAGTTAAGACTTTGTTACTGTTTGAGACTTCCATCAGTGTTCTAGTTAGCTGATACTTTATGGAAAGCTGAGTCGGTAGCTTTTCCCTTAGCTTGTCAAATATACCAGAGTACTGTTTTCAGGAAACTTGTGGGGATGAAATTTCTCCATCTGTTGTGCTGTCAGATTTAGAAGTGGAAATCAGGAAGTGTCCAGAAGGATGGGAGAGGGGCTGATTTTATTTGATTTCATTTTTTTAGTGAGAGGTTGAGGGGAGAGAAACTGGGTACTGACTTGTCTCTATGTGTATAAATTACATATATATGTAGATATGTGTAAGCATGTACTTTACATAAAATGCATGGATGTCCTCAGAAGCCGCACTCTTTAGGCTGTCAAGCTAAAACTGCATGCTGAGAAGGAGTGCCTGCAAAGCTAAGCACCAAGCACGGGTATTTGTCTGAAATACTCTTTCTCTCCAGAGCAAAGGCACCTGAGCCAGGGCTGCTGCTGTAAACCTGAATCCCACCCCAACTGAAGTCATACACCCTGTTTCCTGAGAGAGCTGAGCAGGATTTTCTCTCACATGCTGCAGCAGTGAGGTCTGCTTTTTCATACCAACAGCCTAAGGCTTGAGGTCTGGGTCCATCTCTCACAGATGGAGTTCAAATCTGTCACTTTTCTTCTGTGGGTAGCTGAGAAATGCCAAAGATCGAGCTGCACTTGTGTAGGCAGACTGGGCAGGAATCGGGAGGGAGGCATAACCACTCCTGCCATGGTGGTGAGGTTGTTCAGAAGGAAATGAAACATTCTGGTGCCGGAAGGATGCTGACAGCCCACAGCACAGTTTTTCAGTCATGCGGAAGATCCGTGGCCTGGTTTCTTTCTCCTGGAAATATCTGCTTTGAAGAAGTTCTGGAGCTGCATCCTTTAGAGTGTTATCTTCCTAAATTAACTGCGGTACACGGGAAAGCAAAAGTACTTTGTGAAGGATGTGTAGTCAGAGACCACTTGGAGCTGAAGAGTTTATCAGGGTCTGCATCCTTCTGTCCTAGCTTCTCTTTGACCAGCAAGAGCTCCCAGCCGAAGCCTCTGAAAAGTATGGCACCCCTGTCTTCCCAGCCCGCTCAAATATGACCAGCTGACAGGGACACATGTATGGCTGCATGACTTGCCATGTAGCCTCTTGTACTTTTCCTGTGAAGGGTGAACCTGTCTGGTGCCAGCATGTCCTTTGGTCCTGACAGTACCCTGCTGTGGGGCTCAGCTCTTTCACCCCATCTTGTTACTTCCTGCTTGAGCACAGCAGCTGGCTGAGTCCCTCTCAGGCAAGGTACTAGGATTTGGGAACTATGTCCCCAGTGCGCTAAAACAGTTTGTCTAACGCCACTCAGTACCTGAATAAGTTGCCTAAAATTAGATGGTGCAAAAAGTTTCCTGCATGACTAAAACTCTGATTTTTTGAAAGCTGTCTGTCCTTTGGCAGACTGTGCTGTGCCTGTGGTACTATAGCAAATAAAACTCAGTTTCCATAATTGCTTGTTAATGGTAATATCTTAGCAGAACTAAATAAAACCAGTCATTGTCTTGGAAAATTGAATGACTTTCAAGGCAAAATATACAAATGTCGCAGTCCTTTTTCCCTGTGCAATCACATTGTCTCGCTTGCTTAAAATGCTCTAAATATTTCTCAGTATGTCTTAAGAATGTATTCAATGCTACCACTTACTGGAAGTAAGCAACTCACTTTGTTGGTCCTTCCCCTAGAGTTTTTAATTTTTTTTTCCCATTTCCTAGCTGATTTGCATTTATTTTTAGTACCTTTAAAATGTCATTCTGATGCCTCTAAAAAAAATTCCATCTAGTCCTTGAAAGGTTTCAGAAGACAGAATTTCTGTTTTCCAGCAAGGCCTACTTAAGGGTACTTACAAAGCATTTGTTGATACTTCACACTTGCTGCCTCTTTCTTGGAGACCCTGGAATTTCTTCACTAAGTGAAGGACTTTTGTAGTCTGAAAAACACTATGATTTTTCTCTCTCTCCTTTATTCTATGATTCTTGATTTACCAAGGAGATGATGACTTTTTTTGGCTGTTTTCAATCTAGCTGGAGGTGTTAGGTCCTGCTGATGTTTCAGTGGAGTGTCCTCTTACAAGAGCTCACCTCTGACACTACAGCACATCTCAAAGGAGCTTCTGAGCAAGCTTAAGAGATGCACCTGCCTCAAACTTGTGATCTTTGGATGATAGCATATTATAATGTGAATGTACACAGACCAGACACAAGGACTAAAACCCAATCAAATCAAACCAACCAAAAAAATCACCATCACTCCTCCCCCGCCCCAAAAAATACAGGCCAAAAGTTCACAGCAAACTATGTATCAAACCATACAAGACTTATGTGTATGTTCAAGCCAGGCTCAAGAGAAGGATATGGGACTTGTTTCTTTTAATCTGTTTCTGTGCATTTATCATTTTAGATGATGTGGTTTAAATTTTTTTTAGGGTTTTTTTTTAATTAATGTGATTCCTCTTCATCACAGCAGTTAATCACAAAGATCCCTTCAGGCCTAATACAGTATACCTGAGATTTATGATTACTAAAAGATGTCAAACCCTAAATTTTTGATAGTAAGCTTTAGCTATAGCTACAGTATATGCATGATAATATCGAGTCCTGTACACAGTGCTGCATCCTGTTTTGTTAAATATGAAAGGAGTTCAGATGTATTACAGGAATACAAGGTACGCTCAAAGCCCATGTGTAATCCATGCTTTGCTTTAAAAATATTATTTCTAGGACAGGCAAATGTATTGACTGCCGGTTTTGGAGAGAAATTAGTATTTGTAGATTTTTTTGTAAGCTTCCCACTTTCTTACATGACTTTCTTTGTTTTTCTGTAAATTCAAGCTTCCTCTTGGTGGAGTTGGGACCCCAGTCTCAGAAAACCAGGGTCAGCTTCTCATTTCCCTGGTCTGGTGTATGGGACATGCTGAGCAAAGCTGACACAGCAGGATGTGATGTGCTTATGTTCGTGCTGAGCCCTCTGGTTTCAAATTATGTAAAGCCAGTTGTAAAGGGAAATGGGGGCAAAGATGTCTAAAGATAGAATACAGAAGGCAACACTATGTGCCACTGAGGCCTCTGCGTGCTGATATGTGCCAACACAAATGGTCTTTTGAATTCTGTTCAGTTACCAAAATTCCCAGATTTGCAGTGGTAGGAGAGGCAAATGCAGAAATCAGTGCAACAGAAGAAGATGACTACTGTGGATGGTGGAAGTTGTGCTGTGGAAAAAGAGCAACTTTACTCTTTTCCCTCTTTTTCTGAAACATAGAAAATCTGGGAAGAAAAAAAATTGCCTCTACTTAGCATTTGCAAAACCAAATGCAAGGTTTTCTTGCTTTCACTCCTATTCAGGTGCTCCAGTTTGCTGTAAACACTTCACCATCCTAGAGACTGTATGTGCTCAGTGGTGATACCAAAGAAGAGTCATGACATGACTGAACAAGGTTAAACTACCAGATGAGTAGTTGTTAAGGTATCTATGAACTGTGGCTTGGGGCAGGACACTCTTTCCTTACTCTTTCTGCTGCAAGCCTCCTACTCCCAAGACTGTCTCATTTTAGTAGATGGACAAGTCTTTGCCTTGTAGGATGTCAGGGGGTGGCTGCAGCCTTGTGGGTGGGGACACTAGTGTCCTCTCTTTCCACACACCCCCTCCTAGGGCATAGGACCCTTCCCTGAACCTCTTTCCTCACTCAGTCTCCCATTAACCTACACAAGCAGCAAGTGTGCTCTGCACTACTTTCCCTGACATTTTGCTGGGCAGAGGAAGAGAGGAAGAAATCATCCTTCTGCAGAGCCCAGGTAAGTAGCACCACTCCAGCTGTGGTGAAGGAGTCAGATGAGAGAGATCAAACAGAAACACAGCTGGACTAGGTGGCTCAGAGCTTAGTCACATGGTAACAGGAGGGGTACATGTAGACTGACATAGAAATTTGGGGTAAGTAAAGGTAAACATGCATTAGTGCCTCTTGATTTTGTGTGCTGTGGTATAGGCTTTCTCTTACTGCACAGCTGATGTATCAATGCTCAGCAATACTGTTGGATTTTCACACGTAAGAAGTGAATAAATTTTTGTTAGGAAAACATTTTTATTGTGTGGGTCAGGCGGGAGGACAAATAGCACTTGAGGTCAGAGGGTTAATTCTGACACGATTCCAGGGGCCTAATGCTATTTAATCCCCACAGTCAGCAGGAATCCTTTGAACAAAAGCCTTGAGGACAGCAATAAATCAGCTCCAATTTCGTTGTCTTCATTTGTGTGCATACTTTGCTTTGTGCTTGCAGGCACAGCTTTCTTGAAGAACGGTTTAGTGGTTACAGTATCAGAGGAGAGGCAGGATGGATGAGATGAAGTAGCCCTTCCAAATACAAAAGCTAAACCAGAAACACTTGAAAGTCCTTGAACGTGAATTTTCCTCAGCAAAAAACCCCAAAACAGTAGGTCCCCCACCTGTTACAAAATGATGACGGAACTTTCATACTGCTGACCTAATCCCTCTTTCCTACCCATCTTCAAAATTAATTAATTAATGTCTCTCGCTTAGGCTAGGTTATACCTTTAAAGTGGTTTAAACGAGCAGAAGGTTTTCAGTCTATGTTGTGTCCTTGCCTCCATATTTACACAAGTCCCACTTGTTCATAAAAACAACTCTTCTTGTCTGTGCGAGTCCCAGCTCTTTTTCATAAGTTCATGCAGTGTAAGAAGATCACTCTAACTCATGCCAAAATCTTAGGAAGACTGTCCGAGAGGGGAACCTTTCTCTCAAAGAGACTTTCCAGGAAAAATAATGAGAATTAAAAAAGCTTTTCCTTAAATTAAATTCTTGGGGTCTGATTGCTCTTGTATGCTGAGATAAGCAGCTCTTTGCTGACTATATGTGGAGCTGAGGGAATAGAGAGGATGAGCATATATGGCACAGAAGAAAAAGAGTGCCTAGATCTCACTGAATTCATAGGACCTATGCCCCTAAACTGCATTGTGAGCTTGAGCAGATCTCTAAATCTTAATATTTGCCCTTTCTCATTTAATGGAGTATGAAAATGAAGAACAGAAAATCCTTCTGCGTAATTCTGTGGAAAAGTACCCCACATCACAGAGGTGACTCTCTGGACAGATGGAGTTTTAAGAGCTCCAGATCTGTAGTGCAAGATTGCTCAATTACATGCACCATCATGCTAACTTTTATAAAAAGCAAGACACAGCAAAAAATGTACTTCAGTTTCATTTTAATATTTTGCCATGTTAATTTCAATATATAAGACTAATTTATGATCATTTTACCACTCAGGGGCCATCTGTTTTTAATTTAATCCTAGAAATTAAGCACAAAAGCTAAATTAGACACAGTTGGTAATGTAATTCTTGGTTAATTGTTAAGCAGACATGAATGCACAGAAATGAGAGACTTTCAATGTAACAGTTATCTAAGCTTTGAAAGCCAAAGTTAAATCCTAACTAAATGCAACTTTTTATCACAGTAGACTCACGACATGTAGAAAGAAACCAGGGTTTGATCCACAATGGGCATACATTCTGAACAGAGAAAATTACAAACTTTATTGGAAAAATAAGTAAGTTCAATGAGAACTGTATTCTAAGGTCTCTCATCTCTCTTTAATTTTAAAATTGGGAGTATCATAACATAAATTGATTTGGTATTACTTTAATTACAGGATAAATTTGAATTTCTGTATCAGTATTACTTGGGATTGTCACCCAAGTGACCAAAAAGGGGAAAATTCCCTAGAAAAAATTAAAATCCTGAAGGATTATTTTCTTATAGTGTAAGCAAGTAATTTTGATTTTCACTTTTAATATTCAAAAATAAGTTTAATCTACTCTGTGACCAATAAAAATAACTTCTATCAATAAAAATAACACAGTGTAGTTTTGTGGGGAGCATTAGAGCTGAACAAATAATAGGTGATCAGTTTAAGTGCAGCAAGTCATGTTACACATATATAAGTATAAATATGGCAGTAAATAACAAAAATAATTGCAGCCTGAAGAATAACTATTTTCATATCAGTATTAATGGCTTTAAATAAAATATTTCAATGAGATACATTAAAAATACTTTTTAATAAAGTACACATTTACTTAGCTGTCTGACATTTTACTACATGGAAGTTTCTGAAGCAACTAAGAAAAATAATGTTATACTTTTACCAAAGGAGCAACTCTACCATTTTGATGACTTTTGCAAAATTTTCCTGAAATCATCAGCTATTTTTGATTTATTACAAGGCTGTTTCACTGGAGTAGTATTATGGAAAGCCCGTGAAATAAATGTAACAGCTCTCAAAATACAGAACAATTTTTCACCCTGCTTTCAAATTGTTTTTTCAAGCCGAAAAATTAACTTTTATGCTCCTGTGTTCTCACAGGAAATAAAAGTGTAGCACTATTAAAGTGAGGCATACATAAATGTTTACATTAGCTGAAATTCTTCCAGAGTGATCTCTCTGTCTTGCAGAAAAAATCCTGACAATACAACAGTGGATGAAATACTTCAAACACAAGCTATTGCGCATTTACAAATAATATCCACCAGATGGCATAAGGAAACAAATTTCAGTCAAGCTTAACACAAACCATTTTGTGGTCTTAACACACGGCGTGGGGGTAGGGAGAAACAAACGGAAAACTATCTAAAGCATCCTACAGGATGCTCAGAGTTCATAGGTATAGGAAATCACTCTCATCTCAAAAAATTGATGAAGGCAGACATAATAAATCGTTTACTCACAAGTGAAAGGAGAAGAAAATCCTCAGAAAATTGTTTGGTTTAGGGTGGTTTTGAGATAGCCTTTCACATAGTCTGTATTTGGTAAAAGCATATACCCTGACCCACACTCAGTGGATAGAAAGTTTACATTTCACTAGGAGAAATTAAACCAGTCATCTGGAGCTAAAATGTCAACACTGGATGTCATAGAACAAATGTAAAATATATACGAGAATTCTTTTGACAGGCCTTTCAGCCTTTCCCCTCACTTTAAGCATGCAGCCAACTAATCCTTGCCCTTAATTCCGTGCTTGAACCATTCAAAACTTAGAGACCCCACATTGATCCAGGGATCCTCAACATCATGTGTTTTACTTCTCTGAATAGCTCAGAGGTTTTTAGTCCTACTACTCACAGAAATCAGGATACTCTCTGGCTATACGTATGTCAGAATAATAATTATTATTCATTTATTCTTTCATTCATTCTCATTGGGCTTATGGTTCTGTACCACAGTAAAACCCTTGGTGGGTTAAATCCTTCATGTTTGTGGGTTGTGAAAATTCTACAGATGTCCTTATTGAGTGATAAGGACATAAATAGAAGAATTTTGTATACATCTCAGCCTCCAGCAGTGAAAACCAGATTTTTTCACTTCTCTTACATAACAAGCTCCTGCTGGTACGTGGAGGGAGAGGAAAGGGATTGGAAACATCAGTAAATAACAAGCAGAATTATTTAAATGCAAATTAAAAGTGGATACACACACGTACACACAGACCTACACAGCCTGTTCTAAAGAGTTTCCTGGGATTGCTTATTAGTCTTCAAATGTCACAACACATGCTGTTTTCGTGGATGTGTCAAACTATCAGCTGGATGTGGCTGGAGCAGCAGTTGCAGCTTCAAATGTATTGTTCCCCTCCGATCACTCTAATTATATAAGCAAAAGGGTCAGACTGCAGTAACTTCATTTGCACTTCAGTCCCCATGTGGTGCCATCACCCCCATGCAAAGAGAGCTGGTGTCCAGCTGCGTCAGGGGATCATGATCTGGCTCCCTGGTGCCAGCCAGACGTAAAAGGCACTTCAGCAGCGCTGCCAGCTGGGTTTATTTAAACCCCTTCCAAACTTAAGAACACTAGTTTCAAAACAGCCTTTTATAAACTCTTTTGAGTCCTGCTATTTTCTGATCAAAGCAGGGTAGGTAACACTGCAAGCCCTCCCTGAACCGTGAGCAGTTCTCAAATTCTGCATGGCGCTGTCAGTACGTTATTCACACCATATTGCCCTTCCTGGTATCAGTGAAAATCAGCAAGGCTATTGGTGGAGTTAAGGCGAAGCTCAGACAATCTTAGCTACCACCATTTAAATACAAGGTAGTGTGACCTAGAATTCCATCTGTTAAAATCTCTGGTTCACTGGGTCCTTTTGGAAAACGGATATAATGCAGCCTTACCTTAGGAGAGTGCTGGGGAAATGAACAATTGTTTCTATAGTTGAAAGCTGGAATTACAAACATACATGGTTTGGAGGTACAAAATGTTCTTGTCAGAAACAATCAAACATAAATCTGAATTTTTAGATATTTTTCTCATCCCTAGACGCATGGCACAGACTATTCCGCTTCACTCCATCTGGCAGCTGAAAAACAAACAGTTAAGATAATTCATTTTTTGGAGACCAGCTGAGTATTGTAATTAGTCTTACTTGGCACTCAAAAATATTGCATGCATTTGGTCAATTCTAGTTTAGTGAATAGCATTTGCTTGGCAATTTTCAACTCTGTTAATCACAGAGCACATACACGCACACATGCACATGTGCATATGTGCACAGTTTATATATTCCTATACACTCGAAATTTAGTAACTTGAGTATCGTTCATAAGGCTCCTATTTCAGAAACAGTAACTTTTGGTAGGAATTCTGATGCAAATGTTACTACTTGGTTTGTGGGATAATGAAATCAGAGCAGAAATCTTTCATGTTTTTCAACATGTAAAGAAACTTACACCTTAATGAATTGTGCTGGAAAGTCAGTATAGGGATATAGTATAGTCTCTCTTTCTAACCAGTCCTTTTGTCATCTTTCTGGATGCTCAGAGTGGGGTTGAAATCTTCAGAGACTGACAATGGTTTCCTTTAACACAGAGGAACATCTTTATTGAACAGTTAGGAGCTGCCATTTCTAATCTGTGTTATTCTGGCTGCCCTGTTGGAGGAAATACCTCAGCAATACAAAGGACTATACTGGGTGTATAGAGAGCATCCCTGAGGTTTTTTGAAATCTGGTGTGTCTGTAGTGGTCCCAACATGTCCCCAGGATGCACAGTAGATAGTACAGAAATATGACCAGAGGCAACCATTGCTCCAAAAATCACAAATGGAGAAAGGGATGTATTACTTCATTGTTTTGAAGTGATGAAAAAAATCCATCAATCAATAAAATGTAAGGTAAGTAACCCTATTACTTGGAAAGCACAGCAAGAATGGACAAGAGTATTTTAGTATTCATGCATTTATATGTTCTAAGATTTCTTGTGCTTCAGTGGAGACAGAGATAGACCTGCACCATTATGTATGTAATAAAAGTGGTAAAATGATGCCCAGCATTACATGAAAAATTATGAAATCTATCTTTTAGTCATTTGAGAGCTCCTGAAGCCCAAGCTCTAATTACAGTTTTGGTATTTTATAATGTTGTGAGAAAATGGAGCAATGACTTCACTGTTTTGAGGACAGCATGGACTGATGCAATTTCCATCATCTGCTGACTGTGAGTCGCTTAGCAATTCTGAAACAGTGTAATCCCCAAAATAAATTAAGGACGTTAACTTCATACAGGAGGATGAGTCTTTTCTCAACAATACAGAGCATCAAGCACAATTTAGCGATGGGGCCTAAAATTATCCTGCATAATCCTCAATTTATCTGTCCTCCCTTTTAACAACAGATGGTTCAGAGTCTCCATTTCTTATTCATGGGCTTCTTCACCCCCTCAGTCCCCATTTCCTCAACCCAGGAACTTTTTTCCGATGATTAGCAACATGCTGGAGATAGCAACACATTCATAGCTGGGGAAGATAATTATTATGAGGAAAAAGGGGAGCACTTGGGTGGCAAGCCCTTTGACTGGAACTCTATGCTAGCTAATATGACAAGTTTCCAGTTATCTGGCTATAGTCCACAGCATGCATTTCCAGAAAGCACTGTACAATTTGCATTAATGTTATATGCTTAAGGGACCTATTGCCATTCTGGACTGTATCTAACTGAAGGCATAAAGTATCTCTAATGTCCTTTACGTGTCATCAAAGTATGAAGACATAAAGTTTCTGCATAGATTTTTACCTATGCAGCTGCAAAATATTTTAGCTGAAAAATAAATATTATTCTGAACAGCAAGTAGTCTCAGCTCTAGCTCATAAACCTGAAATATTTTCAACGACTGTATAGTAACAGGCCTTAGTCAGAGCTCTGTGGTTCTGAAAGAAGCACCATTTATAATTAGAGACTTTACCCTTCCCTGGCATTATAAACATACAGCTTCTTTTTGCATGTCTCTGAGCAACTTTTCTGGTAGCGATTAAAGATCTCTCAGCTTGTCTTAATTTCGTCCTTTCTTGCGGAATGGCTAGAAGATGGAGAACTCAGGAGATCTGTATTTTTTCCCAGTTCTACCATTGTCCTTCTAGGTGACCTTGGGCAAGTGTCTGTAAAGAAACAGAACAAATGCCAGATGACCTTCTTTATGAAGTGTTTTGAAATCAACAAAAAGTTACGCATATTACTGATACTGGAACAGATTTAAAAGGTTAAATATTTGGTGAATGAGATTGCAGCTTTTACAATCACAGTTGCAAATAAGGAACCATCTATGACCTAGGTGGGGTCCTGTGGGACTTTGAAGGAAACTTGAAGTTCTCGCAGCCAAAACTGGCAGTTGGCGCAAATATTAAGATGACAAGCAAGTGCTGAAAATGACAGGTCTCCTTTGCAAGGTGATCTGTAGAGCAAGAAGACTTGGTGCAAGGAAAGAAGGTGTGATTTAATTTGGCCAAGTACCAATCCATATGCCTGAAAGCACAGCCGGTAGCTCAGCCTTAACAAGCAGGGGGGCTTTGTTCCCAAACTGGCAACTCAAGCTTATCTTACTGGGTATTCAGCTCAGGATAGGGGTAGGGCTGTCATATCTAACCTCCTGCTCCCATCATTTGTCAGCTCCCACATGCAGAAATACACATTCACTAAGTAGGCCAAGGCAGCTCCACATTTTCCCCTTCCTTAACAGACGATTTTAGAATATGTCCTTCTTTTTCTGTTATGTAAGTATTTCTTGGAGTGTTTTGTATTTATTACCCCAAGCCAAACAAGCAGTTACAGAATCTGTTGGGGAAAAAAAAGAATAATAAAAGCTTGTCTGAATTTATTTATTACTCTCTTACAGTTCATTTCCAGAGTATGATAGCATAAAGGTGATGTAAAAGGACACTTCTCAAATTACCCTGAGAGGATTTTGTTAACAGCAACCAACCAACGTGAAGAGATAAAAACAAATACTCAGTGATGTCTGCCTGATGATATTCTGCTTCTACTAGCATGTGAAATGAGAGGTGGAAGGAATTAACCTAGAAGAGGAGGAATGACAGCAGATGAGAAATGAAGCAAAGCTACAAGTACTCAGGCTTAGCTAGCAGCATATGTTGGCTGAGAATTAAAAAGGGAGGTAGCATTTCAGAAAGCTTGGTAATATAAAATGTGAAGGTTTGTCACCAACCTCTTTAAGGAGTGGGGTTCAAAATGTGGGAATAAGTGCCCAGCTGTCCTACATGCTAAATAAGAGGAATTAAATACCTGGATTGTAATTCCCAGCAGGAAGCCCCAGAAAGACAGGTATATGTAAAATCCTGTCTTGATGCAAACTGAGATACTTGTGTAAGATTCAGTATCTCTATGAAGCTAGAATTGAGAAATAGGCTTAGGAAGCCAGGGCCTATTTCTGTTAAACTGTCTGTGATAATGGAGGAATTTTGTCTATGTCTGTACTACTAAGTAAAACAGCCCAGAACAATTATTTGCGCAGAAGAGCATGTGGCATGCCACAACATGCATTTGTTTGGCTAACTTCTTCTTTTTTCCTGCAGAAAAATAAGTAGTCTCATTTGTTTTGACTATTGGAAACCACATCTGGATCATTTTAGCCCTGAACCCGGGAAATATCATCTGAGTCAAAAGGTGCCAGGGAATATGGTAGTGGCTAACCAGTATGTATAATTATGGCCAAATGCTCAAGTCTGTTTCATTTATTAGTGCAGATATATCTAACAGACTTGGCAAGAGAGGAGAAGATCTGGTTTTGGGAAATACTTCACCTGCAGGGATTTGAGCTCTGTTCAAAACTCAACAAGGGGGTGACAGCTAAAAGGCAGTCAGGCTTTCATGTGTTTGGCGCTTGATACTGAATACAAAGCAGTGCAAAATATGTAAGTACAGAGAGCAAAAGGAGCCCAGGGAGAAAGAGGGTCAAACCTTCTGACTTGAGCACTCAGCTGGAAGGTAGCTGCCCCTCTCTAAGCATAGTTTACATTCTTTAATTTAGATATTTCCAGGTTAAAAATATTACAAAAATCAAGGAAAAAAACCCCAAGAAATAGGACCTCAGATATCCCTATTGCTCCAGCCACATTTCAATTCATTCTTGCATGTCTACCTTTACTTTCTGAAGTAAGAGGACCCTGACCCTGAAGGGTGCATTGCATTTTATGTCTCGCTGCATTCTGTCATTCTTTTGACTTTTCCTCTCAGAAAGCATAGCAAGAGTAAGTAGTTAACATGGTACAGAGCATTTTTAGAAATAAATATGTGATCATAAGGAAACCAGACATCTGGAAAGAATTAATAGTTTTTACAAGGTCTTCTATATGTGTATTCTAGATGACTTTATAGAATTTCTTCTAACAGCCCACTTCTTCATTTAGCGTCCAGTCCAAATCTCACTATTCTTCATATAACTATCTTCATTGACTTCCCTTGGCTTTGGTTTCAAGGGAATCCAGTCAGGCTCACTGAAAATGGCAAAAAATTTCTGCTCTCATACGCCACATTTTGGAGACTCGCTTTTTTGGTTGTTGTTGTTTCCAATGACTTTAGGTCAGCCACACCTGCTCATGCATTTAAATTAAAGTTTAAGATCTCTCTCTGTTTGATCAAATGTTGTTTTCATAATTTATATGGGCTTCACTCTTCTGGAAACATTTGTTTAATATAGTTCTGTTTTATCTATCACTGATATTTTTAGCTGGTTTATTCTACAGTCCTTTAAGATGTGCTATGCATGAAAACAGCTTTATAAATAAAGATTGATTACTCAATATCTTTCATGCAATAAGCCATTGTCTTCAAAAAAGGCTATAGAAATATAAAAAGCCTCCCACACTTATACATTAATGGTAGCATCACATATTTGTCAGCTGTTTGGATGTAGTAGATCCAGTAACAGTTACTCTTTTCTAGTGCTTTATACATAGAAGACGAATTTTCGATTCACTGGAGGTCTGTAAGCAAACGTTTGGTTTAAAAATGTTGATTTTCTTCCTGAAAGAAAGAATGGTTAAGTGTTAAGGGAAAACTCTGTGTGCAAGGAGGTTTTCTTTTAATTCTTTCTTGTTTCTTTTTTAATTACTCCTGTTGCTGCTGTTACTAATCAGCTTGTTTTGCATCATGCTAAACAGCACAGCTGGAGAATTTGCTCACTGATTAAAGTATCATGTGAGCAGAGAGAGTGGGCACCAGTGGGACCATGGTGGAAATGACTGCAAAGAGATTTCAAAGATGTTATAAGAAGGCAACAATTTTTGGCATCTCAGGATGCTTGAGGAAGGGAAGAAAGAAAAACCCAGTGTGGGAGGATTAGAGAAGGAAAGCTGTTTCTGGGAAATAAGAGCAAAAAAAGGAGGTTCTTTATTTATTCCTGGACAGTCAGTTTAGCAAATATAGCTCAATGGCTGTGGTAGGAGAAAATCCTATCTTCAAGGCAGAAAACTTCCATCACAACCAGAAAAAGAAAAAAAAGGAGAAAGATGGGAGTGGATGACAAAACAGTCATTTGAATTTATCCCTGTTACAAGCTGTTATAAAACCCATAACAGAATTAAAGTTTCTACTGTTCTAGAAATAGCACCTGAGTTTCATAGGCAATGAATTGTACTAAGAGGCAAAAGGCCTGTTGAGAGCAAGGAGTGACTCAGTCTTAAGGCAACAGCACAACATGCACAGAGAATGCAAAGAAAAGATAGTATTTTACTTACCTTCTTTTAGACTTGTATGCAGCTTTCTGTACCACTGTTTTTTCTGTATTTCTACTGTATCCCATAATTAGTGTTGATTTATAGCATCAGCTCCTGCCCAGGTCTACTGCCACAGTCCCTTTTTTCTTGATAGAAACATGCAGATAGCTGTACGAAGTGAATTTTGCTGCGTCTATGAGTTTTGGGCATGAGGAAAAGCCCTAAAAAATAATATAAGGCAAAACTGAGCAGAAATCTAGGCCCATTTACTGTAGTTTGTTTTGTATAGGAGTCATCAGTAGGACTGCCTGTTTACATTTCTTGACATTTCCAGTTGCAGGTCTTTGTTTTAATTTTCTTTTAACTTTTCCAGACTTAGACTGAAGGCTAAACTTTCCTTACCAGCTGCTGGGGCCAGAATGTTTTCTTTTGTTTCTAAAATTTTAAAATTACCTTTTTTTTGCAGCTTCTGAGAATGAAAGGAAGGGGAGGAGGGGGAGATTTTCACTGCTGTAGGAAACTTTGGTAGCTTTTTAGTAAGATGATCTGAGTCTTGGCACATGAGATGAAAAGCTGGACAGGTCTAGTTCTTCTGTCAAGGATGAGCCTTGCACTATCCCTGAGAGAAACTGCCTAAACTTAGCAAATTTACAGGCCTTTGAAAAATCTCCAATTGCACATTCTCAGCAGTGGTGGATACCAATGCCATCTGTGTACGTCTCCACCACAGCTGTGTGGGCTGAGCCCAACTGACCTGTTGCTTCTGCTTGGGTCTACTGGGAGGGTGCGGGGGCCTCTCATCCATGAACGCGCTGTGCTGGTCCTGTTGCTGCCCCCTCAGTAGTAAGGAGAAAGAGATTTGACCAAACAGAAAAATGCTTGAAATGTCTGGGATGGCAGAAGGAGTAGATTAGGATAAGGAGTTTGGGAATAGTAGTCCATGTCAGGAGTTTAAGAAGGTGCAAGAGATCCAAGGACAAAGAGACTAGGAGCGAGAGGTGAAAATGAGAAGTGGAATTGGGAGGTAGAAGACCAAAATACAACAAAGAGCTAAGGAAAAAGTAGGATACCATGCACTGATGGACAAAGAGGTTAGCTTCAGGCAGAGGAAGAGATAAACCACTAGTCTCAGGTGAACTGCATAAACATGGGGAGGTTGGATGCTGACCCTGGGTAGAAACTAGAATGAAAAATTTGAGTAAATGGAAGTTTGGGTCTGCAATGAGTATCCCTGAAAAACAGATTTGCAGCGTTAATTCAAACAGACATAGATTGGTATGAATATCTTAGACACCCAGACTGGGACAACCCAAAGTGAATAGGTCAGAGTGAAACAGTATATGAGAAGAATGAAGTGAAAGAGCTAAATCAAGGACTGGCTTGGGGTAAGGATAGCCTGAAGGAGATGAAGCAGCAGGAATGAGGAGAGACTTTGCCCACTAAAACATACCTGCTTTCTAAAGCAGAAGAAAAAGTAACTAATGTTTGTGACTTGTGACCTGAGCTATGAAACTTAAGTTATAAGTGAGATACATAGAGGAGTAATGGTTGTGGAGCTGAGAATCAGGGCTGTGCCTTACGCACACCCAGCAATCTGAAACCATTCATTTTCTGTAGGGTCCCCAGCTCGTCTCCGCATATCTGAGACAACGGACTGGAATGAGAAAATAGGGCCCCTGATACTATGTGATTGACTGAACTAGTAACCGCCTTCACAACAGAGCATTTGACTAACTCTCCCAGGAGCTCTCCAGGTGGGAATTTTGGACAGTCCTGGATATTTTCCTCACACTGCTCTTGCTGTGCCTATATCCAACTGATGGGTATGATTTGTGTGCCCATCACTGAGGCTCCCCCAGGCAGTTCCTGCTGTAGAATTGGTGAAAGTCCAACTCAAACATAGATAAGTTACTTATATATGGTCAGGAGAAATTGTCCCTGCAGTTGCAGTAATGGTCACATAAGATGGAGATGTTTTGTATGTAGTTCAAGATAACCAATAGCAATAGTCATGCGTTCGTGGGAGCTGTAGGGTATAGGAATTCACCAGAAAAAAACGTTCAGTGTCTCACCTTACAATCCAGGTGAAGATGCCAGACTCCTTTTGTCATCCAGGCAGAAACTGTCTACGCTTTAAGAAACTGATGAAGAAGAATTGATGGTTGGACTTGATGATTTCAAAGGTCTTTTCCAACCTGAATGATTCTATGGTTCTATGAAATTTGATCCCCCAAGTCTTCATTGTCCTATGGAAAAATCCCAATAATAATCTTTTTGTCTTCCAAACACTATGTCCGTGAATGCCTGTGCGAGAGAATCACTGTAACGATGAATATTCTAGAAATGGTCGTGAGAAAATGGATACTTTTGCACAAAACCCAAAGTTTAATTTTGTGCGATAAATGAGGACAAATGAGATATTGTATAGCTTCCCATTTGTTAAGCTTTGTCCACCCTGTGAATTGACTGAGGCAGAGGTTCTGTGGAAAATATTAACAGCTGCATCATAGCATGCATACATGAGAGACCAAATTAAAATGGCACAAGGAATGTTAATGTTGACAGTCTTAAGTTTTTGGCACATCTTTAATGTTCTTTTAATGTCTTTCTGCTTATGTAAAAAGGCACTGGGGAATGAATGGCACATCAAAAACTTCCTGCTAAAAAGAGATTATGACGTACAGGAGAACAATAAGATACAAGACAGACAACGAAAGGGAAGCAAGAACTTTACACTGTTTCATCATTAAATAACAAGACGGTGCTCTGTATATAGTTTATCTTTCTCACCTTCTACTACCAGCCATCTTTCTTCTGATAGAAAGTGTGACATTTGATTAAATCAGTAAAACCCCTAAAAGCAGTAAAATGCTTAGTATTGCTTCTTGCTGTTCTATGATGGCTCAGGTAGTGATGTTTGATGTGCTTTTTTGCATGTGATATATCGTGCATCACGGCATTTGTTCCCATAGCAGAGGGCTCCTGGGTGACGGAGAGGAAGACCCCCAGTTTGTGTGTTGTTGCTGCTCTCTAAGTGGGACAGAAAGGGGAAGATGCCCTCCTCTGGGATCAGTGAGGTACGGTAAGAGGCAGAGTACAGGGAGGGCAAGGCAGTGAATGAGGTACAGTAGGCAATATGGAATAGAAGCAAACAAGCCAGCAATCTTGGAGGATGATTCATCACAGAGGCTGGAGGTCAGCTGAGCACTCCCAGGACTCAGCTGGGATCGGATAACTTTTGCAGGGCCTAAGCAGGACTGTGCATAAGAAGTCACTGCCCAGTAAAGCACCTGTCAGCAGGGATTCCATGAGCACAGAGGAATCTGTCTTCCACCCGGTTTTGGCATTTTGGGAGTATTTGATGTAAGGAAAAGACCTAATTGGACCCCCTTCAGAACACTGGCCGTCTTGTCCTTCTGTCAGAAGAAATAATATGTAAGTAAATGCTATTGAGGAAATATTGTGAAACTCAGTCTGAATCATCAACTTCCATAGCAATCTTCACAATCAGTTTTTAATTTTTTTTGATGCCTTTGGTTTTTCACCCTTCTTCCTTTTTTTGGGGGTGTTATTTAACCATACAGCTTTGCTAGTGAAGAAAATTACTTGTTGCACTTGGAAGACAGAAGCTTATTTGCCAGGAAGAAATAAATCTAAAAATGACAGAGCAAAGATTATGTAGTGAATGATGAGTGATGAAAGAAAGGACAAACTGGTTTTATTATGTATACAAATATAGCAAGTTTAATACCTGCCTTGCAGTTCAGGTATGAACAAAAATAGACCCAACAATGTAAGGTGTTAAGCGCCAAGTTCTTCTCTCAGTCCAAATGCTCTTCAGGTTTTGGATGTATGCTTTTGGCCTATCCAAAAGGTCACCTTTTTATTTTTGCACTTGAAATCATGGAAAGCATGAAGAAAACAAAGGAAATACAAAAAAATCGGGCTCAAGAATAAAACACTTCATCAAATAAATAACGTGTCAGACTTGTCCACTGACTGTGGAGAATGTTAACAGCATTGGCTAGACTAACATTACTTCCAGCAGAAGGCAGATTTCTTACAGATATGATCTTTCAGCTATTTCATTAACCTCACACTCCCACACACAAAATTGAAGCTTAAAGGTCATGTTTAATGTGTTCAGTGTTTTCAGATCATTCTAATTCCAAACCTGAAGTTTATTCTTATAGTAAGTCTATTTACTAAATTTCAGCCTTCAATGTTTTACGCTTTAAGTATATTTTTATTAGAGTATTTAATTTCTGTTTTAAAGTATTTGCATTTTCTTTTTTAATGGTATGATTTCCTATTAACTTTTTGGTTTTCTTCAGTAAATAATATTTTTTTTTATAGGCAAATGAAGTAATTTTAGAAGGAATCCATCACAGATAATAACAGTGACTGTTTCTATAAATAATAAGAAATATTTTAAATACACATACACATGCACAACTGAATTTTTTTGTTGTCAGTATTCGCTCGTTTACATAATCTAACCATTGTCTTCTGTCCTTTCAAATTCTATCAGTGCTTTCCAAACAGGTACCTACCTGACACCAGAGACTTTAAAGATATTTTAGTGCCAAATTCCTATTCAAATGAATGAAAGTGATTTCCCCAAACAATAGAAGATATCAGATAAGTATCTGAGAATATAGTTCATGGAATTCCTGATTGCTAGTTCTGTGTTGACTTTATTGCAAAAAATAGTTCACATTATTTGTACAGATTATTTCTATAACCATGTCCCAGTTTTCTTGGTTGAGAACAGTAAATGTTCATTGTCCACCTTTTACTTCTCTTTTTAGGCTACCTTAATCACAGGTTACAGTCTCTTGTTGATTATCAGTGCAAGTAAAGGACAAAGATGCTAGTGAGTGTGATAAGCAGGACTCATTTTCAGCTTTGACTTGATTACTTATTTGTTTAAAGTAAGGTGCTTATATTTTTTTATAATGGAAGGAATTCATCTTTTTGGTCTTAAAGTTTCCAGGGTAAGTGTGTGCATTGGCACATGTTTATTTGCTCACACTCCTTATAGTAGGAATGCAGGATAACTGTTAATAAAAGCACAGTTTTCAAGTGGATGAACTGCAATTAATTCAGCTTATTGCTTTGTAAGATCTTTTGGGAAGTTGGCTGAAAGGGAGAAAATAGTTAAAACAACCTATCAGCCCTCTAAAGTCATATTGAAAAGGGTGCAAATTCTTTCTGATTCTGGAGGAAATATAGGAAATGCAATAAGAGAATAATTCAGCTGAAGTCAATGCTTAAAAACAGTGTCTAGGAAGTGGAAACTGGATAGGACATTAAGAATAAGTGCAAAAACATATAAAGGTAAACTCATGAAAATCAGCTAATAGAACGATTCACCTAGAAGGGACACCAACTGCAACAAGAAGTGGTGTAGAAGGATACTGCATCAAGAGGAAAACCAAAACAGAAAAAATTCACTACTACTTATTAAAGGAAGATAACTACAAATAAATGATGTTAAGAACGCTGAACTGTTTCACGCCTTTTTCGCATGCAATCAAGTGACTTCCATACTCATCCGCTGACAAAGAGAAAGAACGCAACATTTGAGTGTTGAACAGATATTAACTCCATGGAGGGCCTTGAAGGTGGTTAGGTAGTTGGAGCTAAGGACATCCGAGTGGGAATTGGGTGTATTTAACTTGGAGTAAAAAGGATAAGAGGGGATCCAGCTACATTATTGTAGAGAAGGTGGAGCCAGATTCTCTTCAGGGGGCACAGTGAGAGGATAAGCCCCAAGGATCAAAAGATTAAATACAAGAAATTGTAATTGCACATAAGGAAAAACTAATTCATCAGAAGAGGTTTCCCAGAGTGGCTGGGATTTTAAACAATTATAAGGGGAAGGTCATGAGCAGTCTGATCTAACTCTGAGTCCTGCTCTGAGCAATAGGTGTTGTAATAGACCCCAGGTCTAGCTCTAGGTAGGTCCCCTCCATCCTATTTTTTTCTATAGTTCTGTGATTTTAAGTGCTTAAGTCAGATGTTTTCAGACAAGCTGAATTTGATGAGCTTTTTTTCTAGAACTCTTTAACGCCCTAAAATCTGTTGAACTTTTAAAGATATTGGCATACTTAGCTATACAGCTAGGTACAGCTGATCCTGGGAGCTCTAGGGATGAACTATATGATTTCTTAAACCCCTCAATGATACCTTATAATCTGCTGATCACAGAAGGTTTCAGAAAAAATGGTTCCCAGGTTTGGTCATGTAGTCACCTGCAGGTAAAAGCTAGAGTGACATTAACTTGGAACTATATGAAACTATAAAATATAGGTGTTTAAACATTATGGTGGCCATGAACTTCCATATCTTCATATATGAGCCTTTCAAGTTCTGTTCAAACTGAAAAACATTACTCTGATTTTTTAAAGCTGTGCATTTTTCATTTGCTTGGTTTTGATTTTGTCTTTTCTATTTTTTTTTTCCCCGAGTGCTGTGCTGATTATTAGCACAACAGTATGGTAAGCACAAAAGTGATTTTGGGAATTACACACTCCAATCCTGTCCATTTCTAGTAGCTTCGGAGGTATTGTACTAAAGCTCTGCAAAGTTAACAGGTTTGGGCTACCCAGGATACCCTGAGTTCCAAGGAGTGCTTACTGGCCAGGCCTGCAACTGTAATTACACCTCTTGTGGAAGCAGTGAATTGTATCTCAACAGGGGCCTTTGGGCAGCCTCTATATTCTTAAAGATGTATGCACTTTTTCTCGTATAATTCTTTTGGATGCTTACTTTGCACCAAGAAATTCTGCAGGACATCTTAGTGGGATACCAAGTATTTTCAAGTACGTATATAATACAGTTGTGTTTCCAGCAATTTCCTGCCAACTTCTCATCAAGAGATATTCTTGTGGGGACCATCTGCTCTCAGATGCTTCCCTGTCCAAGGTGTCTAAAAATGAAGGTGCTAGGAGAAGTAATCTTGTACCTTTTTCTCTCATGGAAAGCTATGATGGATGTAAACACAGGATTACTAAAAATACACAGCAATTGGAATAATAACAGCAGCAGAAATCCATTTCTCTCTGAGGGTTTCTTCTATTCAGAGCTGCCTTTGGTGAATATAAACAGTTTTATGCTAGGACATTGACTGATTATGAAAGCCCTTCTCTCATGGTGGCTGCTGCTCAGGCCTGAAAGAAAACTGCGGGTCATTAGTTTTAAGTGCTGTTAGACAAGAAATAATGTAAATAATGGTTACAAATGAAGCAATTTAATCTGAATGAAGTCCACAGCTGTATCTCTTTTGATTTCAGTTTTACTGACTTCCTGCTTCTTTCTTTCCTGCCATTATTATCCACTACTTTGCAAACCAGTCCAGACACCACATTTGTGTGGAATGCATAGCATTTCACAACAATTGCATTCCTTTTCTTCAGAGATAGAGTAAACCACCTCCACTAAAAACCTCTGCAGCATGAGAAAAGGAGCCACTTTCACAAAATGAACTAGAGTATTCTAAACAGCTGGGTGTAGTAGCCACAAGGTAGGTACAGCATAGGTAGGCTGTGACCTACTCCAAATCTGCTGCCAGGTTGCTATTCAGCTATGGATTAGTGCAAGGCAAGCCTGTGTCCCAGCCACCATGCAACTGCTCTGAGGTGGCTTCAACTGAACCTTGATACAATCAATCTGTCTGAAAACATGGCTCTGTGTAGGGAAACTACATTTGGACAAATTAAATGAAGTGTTACAAATATTGCCCTAAGAATGAAAGGTTTGCATTGCACACTTAAGTGCCAGAAGTGTGATGATGAGTTGTGCACAAAACTGAAATGCTGGTTTTAGGTTCTAGATGGCCTTCACTGTCTAGATCAGACTTTGAGAAGTGAAGGATGGCAATGTTAATCCCATTGATTAGTTTCTCAGGCTCTATATTAAAGCTGGTAAGGGTTTTTTTTTCTGACTTTGATCCTGTTGGGAAGTGGGTTTAGAACCTCAGTACTCAGGTGTTCAGAAGCTTTCTAATTCCTGCCAAAGGTATTAATAACCAACGCATTTATATTTGTTCTTAAGAGACATTCACCTTCCTGCTTTCCCTTTACTCCCTGACTAGATGCAGACATCAATCAGCCTTTGCAAAACTGCTAGAGTTGAGTAGATGCCAAAGTGTTTTTCGTGTGCTTTTGCATGGAAACTCCCTGCTTATCCTTTTCTGAACCACTTTCTCTTTGAATTTATGTCCTTTGAACATCTGAGTTCAAACTTTCCATGAGATTTTGGATCAGGTCCCACTTCTCCCACTTGAATGGTGCCATTATTATTTTTTTTTCTACTGTTACCAGAATTCTCTGATTCATCAGGCAGTTGTTCCCTTTTTCATGATACTTAATGGGGAGGACAACTAGGCATCTAATGATCAAATCAAAGCACTTTCTATCCTTATCTGTAGTTTACTATTTTGTGGATTAAACAGTTGTTACATGCACTGTGGAACTACTGTGCCTGATGCTGAGCTTCTTCAGTGTTAGGTAACAAGTAGTTCAAGTTTTGGGATGAATTCCAGCTAGCCGTGTTGAAGATAGCCTCGTACATAGCTTAACTCCTTGACAGAAATGATGAACTAACAATTTACCTTCAGCACAAGTGAAAAAGGACTAATTTTAAGCCATAAGAAATTTTGCCTGGCATTTTGACTCTAAATCACAACATACTTTATAAAGCATTAACTTAGTCTTTATAATCTAGTCATCTGAACAATTATGTATCCTAAGGGCAAGATACTGCTGTTTGGATTTACTTCTTCATGCTTGAAAGGACAGGTTCTCTGATGCTGAAGACAGTGAAAATGTTATTTTTCAGAATGCAATGAGTTTAAGACCGCAGGTCTAATCTTCATTGTCCCACTTCTTCAGTCATTCACATTAGTGGCAGATGAGAGCAAAACATGAATCAACAAAAGCAGTAGTGTACTTTTCCTTCTGCTATGCATTCTAGTTACAGGTGCGTTACAAGGCAGAATGGTGGATGTACTCACCACATACACTTGCATGTATGCATTTGTGTGCATAACCTTATGTGTATTAAATTAAAGTTCACACAAGACTGGTGGGGTTCTGTGCAGAGAATGAGGTAGGATACTTCCCCATTTTATCTCATCTGCAGATGAAGTACACTGTTCCTAAGGCTTGTCTCATGACCTTTGTCGCCTCTACTAGGTGATGTTTGCCCTGTTTGCTTCCTGTGAAATCCAGCTTTTATGACTCTGTACTGTATTTTGTTTTCTCCTTTTTCTAGAAGGTTGCTCAGCTAAAATGCTGTACTTATTTTATTCATAGCCTTCACTTAAGTAAATAACTTTCTGTTTCTCTTTGTGTAGAGGTAACAATCGATCATTTTCCTTCTCAAAATAGAGCTTGTTGCCTGATGTTTCTTATCAAACCTCCTGAAAACCTTTCCCAGCACAAAGTGTTTCTGATTGCAAAATGCCCTGCCTGACATCATTAATAAGAGTAACGAAGCTGAAGGTTTTTATTTTTTTTGTAGGAAGATTGCCAAATACAGAAACTTAGAGAAGGAAAAGTGAGGTCAGAGAAAAGCTCTGTAAAGCCCTTTGGAAAGCTGAAAATTAGTACGTCATATCATCGAGTTTTGTTATAACTCTTTTGCCCAATAAGGTGTTTTGTGGGGTCCTTCAGTCCACCTCTTTCATTTGGTCTCCTTCACAGTAAGTTAGAGAAATGGACATGAATTCCCTTTTGGATCAAACCATAGACCTATGTTTCCTTTCACACATAAAATAGCTTCTACCTTAACATTGTTATGGCAGGATAGAAAGATGCTGGTCACCAACTCCTTCTCTCCCGGCAACAGCTGGATGGTGACAGCCTTCAGCATGTTGGAGGTGGACCTCTTGTAGTAACTGCCAGGAACTACAACTGAAATGAAGGAGAAAATGCCCTCTAGAACTTTAGTATTTGCCAGAGTGTGTCCTTAGAGAGGTCATAGGGAGAAAATGAAATTACCCACATGGCACAGCAGTATTCATAATGAAATATGTTTCAGCAGGCAATGAAGAAACAAAATGAGGCAGGAAAGAAACTGAGATCTGGTGACATCACACTTCAAAGGAAAGCCTGCCTAATGGTAAAAATACATTAAAAAATGGTATAGAGTTTAGTGGCTTTTAAAATACTGGAGAGTGATTAATTGACTGGGTGGTGAGCCACCGGCTTGGACAAGCACATTAATCACTGCAGCAGTTGCATGTCTGTCACACAGTCCTTTCAGTGCTTTGTACTTCCTTTTTATATCTGGAGATGCAAGACTGCTAGACAACCATTGACAAAATGCCATCTCAGGGAGCAGGGGAAACAAAACTGAACAACTTATCACCACCTAGTTCACTCTGCAAGGAAAGCTCTTGCCTCAGGGTTTGCAGAAGGCCTGAGTTTTCTCCTCTTGGTGCAAGAGGACAGAAAAACACTGCTATCCCTTTCTGGCTTGGCTTTGCTGTCTTTTTCCTGCTTCCCTGCTGATGGGGTATTGACCTGGCCCTGCTCACACAGCAGCAAGATCCAGAGAAGGAGCTGGAGAATGATGGCTACTTCTGGATGAGGAAATTCCCTTATTGTTTGGATGAAATTACTGAGTGATGCTGAACAGAGGAGGAGGCTAAATAATCTGTGCTTACAGGTGAACACGTTGCAGCCCAGGAGACATATGGGTAGACAGTTGCTTGTGCAGGGGATAAATACTTATATGGAAAAGATCAACAGAGAAGGAGTCTAAAAACCCAGATCTTGTCTCCAGAGCTTCTCAGATTTGACAATACAGTGTTATTTAGTGACACTTTTCATTTTTTGAAGAAAACAAATGTTTTGTATCACGCACATATTCTAGCAAGAGATTAGCTGTCAGGACATTTGAATATTCCTAAATGTGCTAATAACTTACATAGTTTCAGAAGTTTTAACAAACTTAGCCTCTTTGCTTCTCTGTTCTGCTGCTTGGAAAGTGAATATAACAACTCTTCCCTTTTAGACAATCTATCACAGTCCCAGTTCAGGCAAATCCACTTCTGGAGGCAGAGGGATACTCTACTTAATTAAGGTCTGTCAGCTTCTGGCCATAAGATGTTAGTATAAGCAATCCGTGTGTATTAAAAAATGTTCTGCACGAGCCAAACAAAAGTATTTAACTTTGTAATCCTAAATAGTATGATTTCCCAGATGGCATTTTCCTAATTGAGCTTGCAATTTCCATTCTTACCATCCAGGTCCCTGCTTCCCAGCTGGGATGACTGAGTGCAGTTCAGGGAAAATATGAAATTATTTGAAAGATGGATGAAGGTAAATTAAGTATTTATCATCCAAATAATGGATGGCAGTAACCAAACAGAGTCGGTTGTATTTCGTGCTTTCTGTAAGCCATATTTTGCATGTTGGATCTGTCAGAGTGTTATCTATGCAGCAGAAGGTTAGACTAGAGGCAAATGGTTGGAAAAGCACAGAGAGGGTCTGCCTCTCTGGCAAACACAGGTTAAAAAACTCCAGTTAACACTTTATTATTTCAAAAGGAGTGTACATGCCAGTTTGCTAGATTTGGGGATGACTATCCATTATTCGTCGTCCTGTGATGGAGAGATCGTAACTGGAGATGAGGCCAAGAGAGATGCCTCAGATCCAGATCTGGGTTCAGATTCCAGTCTGCTCCCAGCCTTGCTGTAGCTACGTGCTGGAAGCATGGCTTGGACCTCATCCAATTGTGAGAAACTCCAGCCTTTCGGCAATAATTAGTGGTGTGATGTTCACAAAACAAACAAACAAACAAACAAATCTGCTCTCATGCAAATGCTGCCAGTAACAGAAACTAGTAGAAGACAAATCGGAGACCTATCACATGTGTTGCATAGCTCCTTCCTAGTCAAATGGTTTTCAGTTTGTTTGAAGTGTTTGCAGCTGTTAAGTGCAAAATTTTACAGGAGTAGAACGTGAGCTTGATGTAGCAGGAGTAATTTGAAAGGCTGGGAAAAGAAGTAATAAAAGCCTTTCAATGGTTCTGTAGGAGGTATTGCATGGTGGCATAACTTCTGATTAAACGAGAATGGGTTTTATTTGTTTTCTTATTTACTGAAGGTTCAGTAACGTTCAAAGCTGGATCCAGCTGCGGGACTGTTTGCATTCTGTGCCATGTAACTGTGACTACTAGGATGCTTTACCCCTCTCTCCCTTGCCCTACCCCACATAATCTGCACTTGAACTTTTTTTAGGTCATGCAACTAAATGGTTATGAAAGCTATAAAGGAGGTGAACAGGCTTTTTATTCCTTACTTGAAATGCTTGCCATTCCCATTTGAAGTCAGATGAAACAGTATTGCATACAGATTGGAGAGAATCTAGCTATATCTGGGGAACTGAGTGGAAAAATCCTTGCTAAAAAATTCAGCTACAGACATACTCACTTTAGTGAACATTTTGTCTCTGCAAACAAAAATTTACTACATTTATAACTTCTTTACAAAAGTGTTGATCCAACACAAGAAAAGTGTTGTCACTGTTTCAGATATGTTTCCTGGACTAGGTAAAAATAAGAGTATTTCCATAAATAAAAATGACACACTGATTTCCTATGATTCATGGGTCAACCAACTCAGTCAAGTGAATTTTAATAACTCTCTGATATTCACAGAAATGTCTGCAAGGTTCTACAGCCTCTAAATCAGCTGCATATGTGCCATCACCAAGCGAAAAGATACAACTGGTTTAATTAGAAAATTCCAAAGTTGCTGCAGCATTATTTAAAGATCAGATGAATGGGCAATGAAGTCATATCGGCTATGAAAATATGACAAAAGGACAACATTGTCAAAACCACAAGAACCTTCATCAGATCCATTAAATCTAGTTTCTCACACTGCACATCACAGAGAAAGCCACAGGTAACCGGCACCATGTGAAAGAGGGATTTGTCCTCTTCTTGAGTTCTAATAATTATAACTGAGCTGGTACAACATTTTAAACATTGTGTAAATGTGGATATTTTCCTTGTTTGTAAAAATGACAGCATGACCTAACTATGACCTATGAGCTAGATATGTTCATTAAATGTATTTCATTTCCTGCTTGAAATCTCAATCGTTCAGTCAGAGAATAGAATATATATCAGTAAAATGATAATTCCTTCAATATAAATAATGGATTGCAAATATGTGAAAGAAATTGAGGGACTGCTTGAAAACTCTTCACCCAGACTGTTCATCACACAGTTGTAGATTATATTGTAGAGAAATTGGGAAAAAAAATGTAAATAATATATTAAACAAAAAGTAGCTAGATACAATTTCTATGGAACAACTCCGGCATCTCTTCATAAAATGCTAATGCGGCTACAGTTCCATTGACCATATGCAAGATCTGGAGAGGTCAAACCACAAGGCTCATCTCTTTGATATTTGCCTTTTATCATAGCCAACTCTTTCAGATTCATGCCTGGTCTGTCAATAAAAAGAAAAAACTGTTAGTAAGTCAGTAACTGTGTGAAAGTTTCCATTACCAACCAAATACAACAATACAACATCCCTAAGCCTTAAAGTGCCAGAAACATCATATCACACTGACGACAAGGAAAGAGAGCGATGCACTTTACTCACAAGAGAGAAGCAGCAATATACTTCGTTGATAGAAAACAGTGAGTTAACAAAGTTCAATGGTAAATGTAACAGTGCTTTAGCAAGATTTGATGGCAAGGTACACCTTGAGTATTTACTGCATAAAGGACAAGGTCAGGCAAAATTGTTAGTGATACCTTCCCATTGGCTCATAGGTTTAGAGAGGACCCCCTTGCATTCTAAACTCCTTTTCAGAAAGGGGTCGAGGCACGCCTGGATCCAGACTTAGTCCCAGACTTGGTCAATGGTTTATGTCTAAAGGATTATATATGCGCAATCGATCCTTTATATCACTTAGCTAAGATTTCAAAGTTTCAGTGCTCTTATTCCCAATTCACTTACCAAGTATCTGAAGCGATAAGGAATCTCTCAACCTCAAGGGGTAAACTTGAGAGGCATCCCTAGGGGAGATCTGGTGTGCAGTCTGCTGCCATGCAGGAGAGCTCAGCGGGCCCTGGGCTGTTCACTGTTTATGGAGAAGGATGATTGACTTACAGTCATATTTGCATACCAGGGGGACGTCTGGGTCACTGTGCAAGACAGCCCTTGGCTGCCTTGTTGCCATCCATCTCCAGCTTAAGTTGGATGCAGCCATCACGATCACCAATGGTGCTTATCGCTTAGTAACTGGGAGGGGAGGAACACGCCGCCACAGCTGATGATGCAGCTTAATGGACACTTACAATACAGTAGATTATTTAAAGCCATGTTATCCACATTACTGAAATATAAAGTAATGTACAAAGCACTCTGAAAACATTTAAAAGACTCTAATATTTGGAACCCCCCCCCTATTTCATTGTTGTTAATCCACTTGAAAGTCTGAATGGAAGAAAGGTCCTCTTACAGTGTGGTGTTGAACTACAAGTTAGGTGATGTGAATATTCCTTGCAAAATAGGAAATTCAAGGATGATCTCTGACCAGTTACGATTCTGTCATGAGAGTGGTACACACCTGTCTGCTTTAGCAGTATTCTCCATACCTTGTTGGAATAAAAGTCTAATTATTTACTGTAATGTAAATGAAGCATGAATTTTTTGAAAAGATTCGTAATTGCACCACACAGGCTGTATTTTGGAAGTAACAGTTTTCCAATTATTTTAGTCATCCATCATATGTTCAGGAAATTCATCTGCCAGCAGAGGAGAGATATTGCAGGTACCACGCACAACCATCTGTATGGGCTGATCAAATATTAAGGGCTGGGGGTTTGTAGGGTTTGTTTTCTTGTCCATATTTGCCCTGTCCTGACTGAAACTCTCTCATTACAGGTACAGGATATCACTATTTGTCACTGTTAGTAGTAAAAGAAATACATTCATGCATCTTTTGGGTTGATTTTGGCCAAATTTCTGTTGTCATGAATTTATTGTGCGTTTTCATCACAGTGCCAATATTGCCATGAACGCTCACTTCAGATGGATGTTAAAGAAAAGTTTTTCTTTCTCTGAGTTTTCCAGCACCTATGTTTGATCCTGTCCTGGGACACCCAGACCCAGTGGCCTTTTTAGGTGGGTCCTTTGTTCTCTTCCCTACTTTTTCATAGATGATCCACCATAGCATTCAATAAATATGTGATGAAGAATTTTGCTCTTAAATCAGTTCTAAAATACTTCAGTGGGTTTTTTTTTGACTAATCCTTATATGTGTGTTTGCATCATAAATAAACTGAGTCAGAGCACTGGGCTGTGCTCTGACACATCTGTTATGATGTGCCGCTACACACTAATGTGTCCCAAAAAAACTGGTGTCAAACCTTTGTGGGCATTTACACTGTGATTGTACAGTCCCCGGTTTATTTTGCTACTGCTCTGCAGCACAGCCACTTGATGCTTTCCACACACATTGTTACTGTTGTTGTGATGAACAATTTGCTGACTGAGCTCAAAAGTCAGTCTGGTGGTGGAGGAAAAGGAGGTGCTGAAAAACATTGTCACCCTTATCAAGCTGGGGGTATGGCCAGAAAGTGACTGTAAGGGGATGTGTTATATTGCATTCCCTTGCTTTTTCTCAGAGGTTCCTGGGAGGTGTCCAAAGGCATGTGCTGGATTTTTTCAATTATGGTTATTGTAAACAAAGTTCAGTTTTTATACAAAGTCCAAGCTAACTGACTTTTCAAAACAAACAGCAGGTTATCTAACACCTCTGAAAAATATTGAGTTCACTACTTCAATATCTATAACATAGATGTATCAAGCAGTGATTTGGACTGTCATGTTGCTGTAAATCTTTGAAATATTATCTGCATACATAAAACAAGAAAACAAGCTAAATAATTCTACTAGCTCTTTTTAGATGTATTTCTTACAAAAACCCCAGTAGTTTTGCTTTTACTTGTGCTTACCAAAACCTAAAAGTATTTGTTAGAATACTGTTAAATAAATTCCTTACAAAGGAAGCGTTTATTAAACAGTATGTTGGCTAGTAAGGCATTTAGGTGAAATCAATCAAAGGGCAGAGAAATAGTTGCTTCATTGTTAGAAAACTGCTAAAACTTACATTTTCTGAAAAATGCCAGAAAGAATTGTGACAGTTATTGGGATGCGATGTGCTAGGGACAGAGCTAGAAGTTCTACTAGTGGGAAATACTGGAGATCTGGAAATAACGTATAATAAGATCTGATAGTAGAACTGCAGATCTCAGTTCCCTTTCTCTGTAGAGAAAGAGGAATCATGAAAAACTTTTTCTAGTAAAATTAGTTGAACAACCTTTCCAAAATTTACATTCAAATCTTAATTTAGATTTGAAATTTCTGAGCAAACTCTAGACTTTGTCTAATTATAGACTGGTTTATGGAGAGAAGATGAGGTAGCAAGCACTGGTAAACTGTTCAATAAATGGTAAATACTGAAGAAAACCACAAAAAATGCTCATTGGCAAATTGCTCAGTACTATTCGGTATAGATGATCCTGCTCTGCCCAACATATGAACGTATGGTTTGGGGCTTCAGAGCTTGTCCAGCAGGCAGTGTTTGTGGGTTGCATGGGTGTCCTTGGAGCACTGTCTCATGGCTCAATGCCTTTTGCTCTGAGCAATTCTGCTTTGCAAGGACAACTGTAATTTAGTGCCAAATGATACTTATTTTTGCACATCAGGATAGGATAGCTAAAATAAATAGTGCCTCGCATTGTAAGTAATCATGCTGAAGTCAGCGTTGTTGTCTATGCAATAAGTAACTACTCAGAGTAAATAAAAATTTCAGTTTTGTTATAATAAATCAACTTTTGATGAATAGTAACAGGAATTCAAAATGCTTAACCTGAAGTCTAGACAAACTAAACATTTGTGTACAACCTGGATATTATCAAAGCAGATCTGGCTTTGATAACTTGAATACTATTAATACTGACATGTTGAAATAGCTCTTACTTTCTGGGAAAAGCTGTGCTACAGAACCATAAGACCCCATATCTTTACAAAGAATGATATCGAAAGAATGGGTATGACATCTCACAATGCATAGGTGCAAAGCAGCCCAATTAAAAAGCAGGTGACCAAAGGCAAAGGTCCCTGAAATTGGGACGATGCAGAACTGCTAAATTCAAGACATTTATCAAACTGTCTCACAGAAGTACTGTTAATCTAAATGTGTCTGGTTTAAAGCGCTGGTAATTTATTTGGCTGTTTCATCACTTGTGAAGTTTGTGCCATTAGTATTTAATCATCTTAGATTCATAATCATCCTCCCTTCCTGCTATATACCTCAAGGACAATAGACTCCTGCAGTTTTGTCTTTGTGCTTCCTTTTCCTTTTCAGTCTTGACTGGTGAAGAAACATTTTAAAGATACTGAGTGCTGCACTCTGCAAGGTTGTAACTTTTAGCATTATGAGGACATTTTCACTCAGAAAGGCAGAACTTTTTTTAGTTGCACAACAGTATGTTTTAATTTCTCAAGTTTCTTTATTTTTCTCCTGTAGGTCTCTCTGAGCTGGTCCTGCAAGCAATGCCTACTGAAATTCACACCAAAGGCTCATCATGTAATACATATTTGAGCATTAGATATTTCAGATTCTTTGGGCAGTATCTTTGGTTCTGCTATATCAGCTGGTTCTTTGAAATGTCGGTGCAGACTAAATCAGTCAGCTTGTTTTCTTTTGAAAGAGAGTGTCTGCATGGGACATACTAATGACCTCAGTAAAGAGCATTAGTGTGCAGGAAGAAAAGGAGGAAACATAAGCAGGTTCCTAGAAACCATCTGGGAAAATATACTGAGCCATTCTGAAATGTTGGGCCTATTGGTACTGAATGCGTGACTGTCCAAAAAGGAAAGCACAAGTGATTTTGTGATAGAGTAGGCCACATGCACAGGTTGAGGATGAGAGGGGATACAATCGTCCGTTCCCCCAAGCTCCCAGAGGACTATCTGCAGAATGGAGAAGGCAGATCAAACACAGCATCCTTTTTTCAAGACCCTCCAGCTGTGTCGACACATATAAATATGTTTATTTTAAGAATATTCATATTACATTTTCAATTCAACTCTATAACAAAAACCTATTTTTCAGGGGAAAAGGAAGCCCGGAGGGAGACTTAGGGCAATAGAAGTGCGTTTGGGTATGTGTTGTCATGGTGCCAGGACACCAACAGAAGAAGGACTATACAGAGAGAAGCAGTTTCTGTACGTAGTTCATGCCACAAATGATAGATGTATCTAACCAGCATCAAAACTCTTGAACATGTCCCAAAATGTTAAAATGAACTTTAGTTAGAGAACCTTACTTTGACTCAATAGACTCTAAATTGCTTCTTGTTTCACTTACAGTTTTCTGTAACAGAGACGACTTAAGCTATTTTTTCCTGGACCTTTACTGAAAATGAGGATTTAAGTCAGAAACCTCAGTGTTGTTAAAAGTGACTCACTGACATTGTATTAGCTTTACACCACTGTCAGGCACACTGTTAAGAATCATCTGGTAAGACTCCTAAAGTAGATTTTAGGATAATCTTACATAGCCTACTTTTAAAGGAACATTCATTTTTTACCCTGAAATGTCCCACATACTAGGAGAAGGGTAAATCCTTTGAGCAGAGTCCATCTGAAGTTGAGAGTGAGAACTGAAGAAATGTAAACCACTACTGTTACCAAAAAGAGTAAGGAAGCATAACAGTGTTATCAGGTGTCAGATAAGATCCTATCTAATGTTTTAAGTCTCCTGTAAGTGTTCTTCATCTATAAGGACATTTAACTTCTAATTCAAGAAGAAACCTCAAGCTTCACAAGTTTCAGAATATTGACATAAAAAATGAACCTTCTCATCTTTTAGCTATGTTTTTTCAGCAGAACAGGTAGACTGCATATAAAGAACAGGGCCAGTACCTTCTCTGCACTGTGCACTGCATAAACTAATTTGGCAGTGAAAATAACTTGAGAAACAGCTATCCCTTACCAGCTGGGAGGTGTGCTTCTCTGAACAGTTCCTAGAAGCTTGAAGAAAGCATACCAAACTCCCACACCTTCATATTGTATTGTCCAGGTAAAAAAAAAGATTTACAGGGTACTGTCCCACTTGTTGCACAAGCTTGTAGTGATTGATACCAGCTAATACAATTCAGATAATTTCATTCTGAACAGTGATTAACATGTGTGAGCTTTGCAAGTGGTATCTGACAGCTGCTTCTTCTACTAAGAAAAACACATGTTTCACTTCAGCCTACATTCTAGAGGATGTTTACACTCACATTTATAAGGGTATTTAGAAACGTCTCTGATAATGAAAAACTTAAAATTGCACAGCTGCCCAACTTCTATTGAAGAACATCACGGAAAGAGCTACCAAAGAGCTCAGGCAATATCACAGATAATGCTTTTTCACTGCTAGATATGTTGTGGCTTGTTTTCCACTTTGTGCTGAGTGAATTTTCCTTATTTTGAAGAGAAAAACACTGGAGCTTCTGTCTGGATTCACTATTTTTAAAGACTTCTATGTGTTGCTCAATACACAGGTAGCTTACACATGTGCGTGTTTCCACTTGAGGTAATCAGATCCTTTTCTGAGATCTGGCCTAAAGGCACAGATCATCTGACCTATCTTCATACGACTAGGCATGAAGCGTAGCAATTTTAGTTTCTGTATGCAGTCAACAACAACAAAAGTTTCTCTAGAGAGCAATTTAATTTCAGAAGCTGCAATTGACCCTCTGGAAAAGCCATTCTCTCTGTTGACTAGATAGGGAGTCTGGAGTGACTAGACTTTGTATAGGTACTTAAGGATCTTGAATTTAGTTTCTTTATGCATCTCTAGGGAGCTAGGCATCTGTTTTAAGAGCTTTATTGTGGGAATACATAGAAGAATATACTCAATTGATTTCCTGCACTGTGCCCCAGGTGCAAACGAGCATCTGAATCTTAGTCTTGTCAACTTGAAATGCTGAGATTTGAGACAGAAAATTTAAGATGTCTGACCTATAATGCAGCACAGCTCACAAAACTTGTGCTGAAAAATAGATAATATTGCTACAAAACAAAGATATACTTTCCCTTGAAAAAGCGTATTTGGTATCATAGATACAATTTTAGATTAATTAATTTTATCTCCTTTCTAATGTAAAAATAAATTAGTATTTAAACAAATTCTTCTTACCTCAGAATTTTTATGTATCTGGATGAATACTTGCAGTGCATTTAAGAAGACAGATCAGATTGCTCTTAATTGCTCCGTGTTCATCACGATCATTTAATTGGTAAAATCACTCTCATTCATTCTACAATGTTTCTGAAATTAAACAGCGCATAAACTGATGCACAACAATCACAACAAGTGAAATTCACAACTGATTATTGGCCTGTGTCAATATATCAGGAGATATATTTGTCACTTCATTTTCAGCAAAGTTATCAAAAAAAATTAGATTTTAACTATTTGCACCATGGCAATATGCGATATCAAGCAATGTTATTCACATATTTTGTATACAATTTTTGCTGAAGCAGTCTAGATTTCTAAATGTAGGAGAGATTTTTAGCTTCTTTTGAGATGTTCTTGACCCCTCAACGATGAAAATATATGTATTTTATTTTTCATTGACATATTTACCCTGTGTTATATCAGAATCACCTTTAGCCCCAAATCCTTTGAAACATCTGTCTCTTATTTAAAGGGTTTCTTAAATGATGATATGTTTGAGATTACAGGGGAATCTCAGATCTTCTTTTAGCCAGAATATCTTGTGTCATTAAGAGTCTGTACTACAAGAAGATGGTAAGGTCCAGTGGGTACAAAATGCCCATGTCCTTTTTGCACTTAAGCTATGCAGCCCTTGTCTGACTTTGAACAAAGTGCTTCACATTTTTCTATATTAGAATGGTTTGTATACTGCTCTTATCACCATAGTTTTGGAACAGCTGCCAGTAAGACACTAAAAAAGTAATTATACATCTGTTTCTCATCCTTTGAAGAGTGAGAAGTATGTTAGTGAAGTGTTTGCTTTGCATTTCTTATATGCCTATTTCTATAGGTTTATATTAAAAGGGATAAAGTCAAAGAAGTGCCTTGAGCTTTACAGCAAAGTTGTGAAGTTTGCCCCTGTGAGTACATTTCCAAGTCTCAAACTCTCACTGAGAAAGTTGTTTAGCTTGACTATAAATTCATCACCATTATTGTACAAAGTTTTTTTAGTTGTATTAAGGAATGTCATCGTGGATGACGGTCTCTTTCAAAGCCTGAGGTAGTACCAGATTATTTGATGCTTTAAAGATGAGGATTAGGAGCTTGCATTTGATTAATAATTAAATTATTTGACTAATAATTAAATAATAAAGGATTAGGACCTTGCAGTTGATTAATAAATAAATAACAATTCTGACATATTCATGGTTCTTTTAGATTTTTTCCAGTTTGCTATTGTATGTGCACATCTATTTGGCCACACTGGAAACCCAATTCATATTCCTTAATATTAAAAAAACTGGTTTGTTTTAAAATGTCATTGATTTCCATTGCATGGATCAGTTATCTGTCTTTGCCAGACACTGCCAACCCACTGTCTGTGGACTGTATGCCTTCTAACACAGATCTCTCTTCTGTTCTTATAGGAATTTACTAAACGGTTTGCATCAGAGCAAACCCAAAATGTACCCATGATGAAGTAGAATGGGGTCATTCTCCATCATTTGAAGCCATTTGCTTTTTACCTTTTAGCTGATGGAAACTGATGTTTGAGGAATTCTTAGAGACTTCTGTTGGAACTAAGTTTTCTAGAAGTCTGTACCGCTCCAGTGGTAGGTACAGATTTCTGGTCATGCAGCTGTGCCAGAAACAGCACTGTCACAAGTGAAAATCCAAAAGCAGGACCAGAGTTCTTTTCACCTTGGTCTTTAACTCTCTTGATGTGTGTGCATGTGTGGAACTGTAGCTATTTCCAAAATAATACATTCTTCTGCAGAAGTGGAGGACTTCAGTATGGAGGGTCAATATGTTTTGCTACCATATTTCCCCATTAATGACAGGACACTTGACACAGCACTTCGTTGCACATCTTCCAGCTTGGTTTTTCCAGGAAAGGAACCATTCAATTTTGACCAGAGGTATATATAAGGACGTTGCAACTGTGCACACTGGGAAGCACTGCATCTTGAAAGAACCAAGGCTACACATGCAGGCACCCATAGATGCTGCAGAGGCACCCCTAGATAAGGCAGAAAGAGGCCAAATTGTTTTCTGCCACTTAGAATATTCTAAACTCTTCAGATTTCGTTCTTAAGTATATTACACTGGTTTAGTCCTGCTGGGAAACATCACTGAGAACAGTTTATGTTTCACCAGACTGGGACGGTCTAGAAACACAACACAAGAACAGTAGGAAGAGTGCCACATTGAGAGAGATTAAGGGAAGGACTTGTATTCACAGCCAAAGGAACTTTATGCCACCCTGTTGGAGGGCCTCAGGACATTTTGACACAATACTTGAAGTGGTTGTCATTACCCTCTGACCCAACAGCCACCTTTTATGGTTGACCATATCAAATGCAATGGAGAGGCTGAGAACAAATGTTTGGTTGAGAGGGAAGCTGTCTGTCAATGCTACTTGTCCTGATTTGAGCTAAACCAGAAGTAATTCTGTTTAGTGATTTAACTTTCAGTTAAGTCTCTTCTTAAGTAACTGCACTTTCGGAAATCAACAACATGTTTTTCCAGACAGTTACTGCTTCTACTGGTGATAGCGCTTGATGTGCATAGTTACTACCAAGGAATGATGTGCAGAAAAGCTCTTGCTTATACTTGCTCTTATAGAACCCAAGGTCACTGCTAAGTCCTATACCCCATGTTGGGATGCCATAAGTGAAAGGGGGCATGACGAAGTAAAAGGTAGCACCTTCAGGGAGGAATGAGCCAGACAGGTGATCCAAAACTGACGAAATGTTCCATCCCACATACGTTATATTCAGTATAAAGCTGAGGGATCACAAGGGTTGAGCTCTCTTCCTCGATGGCCAATATCCGAGGATGACTCAGTCTGTTCTGTCTGTGGTTCCGATCTGTGCATCCCTGAATCCAGTGCCTGAGTCCAGCTCCTGCATCCGGTGCCCATTTGCTATCGAGTCCAGCCTGGGACTGCTCCAGTGCCAGCCCTGCAGCGTCAGTGGTGATTTGTGGTTCAGTATTTGTTTCGTGCATATTTGTATATATTTTATAGTTTTCTCATTGATATTATCTTTTCTTTTTTTTAATTGTTATTGTTTCATTAAAGCTGTTTAGTTTCCTTTTCCAACCCATAGGTCTCTCTCTCTTGTTCTCTCTCCTTTTCCCTCCTGGGAGGGGAGAGGAGTTAATAGAGAGCATCTGTCATTTGTTGGTGGCCAGCCTAGCCCTAATCCCTGACACTACTATAGCACTTCCAGTTCTGGCTTGAATGTAGCTCAGTTGGCTTTTGGGTTGTTCTTCTGTGAATTTTTTCAGAAGGCTTTACAAGAGCAAAACCCACCTAGAATTGCTGTACTTGTCTAGAATATCTTGACATTCAGTACGAATCAGAGTGATGACACAAGAAAACAGAAGTTCTTTCCCATCCATCTTTTCTTTTGCCTGCTTGGGTTGTCAGTTTTCTACAGAAGCTTGTGACATAACTGCACAGTAATTAATACAAATATATTCTCGTTTCAGGTGGGCTCTACCACTACTGTTACTTTTTCTTGCTAAGTGTCAGATGTTGCTGAGGTAACAAACAAACTGCCACTTCTTTGCACATTAGAGAATTCTGTTCATAGCCTTTATGTTGCTACTTCCCTTTACTTTCCCTCTCTCTGACAACATTTGACTGTCATGTAAATTCAATTCTATTGCAACAGATTTATATTTCTAAGTTAAACTACTACATCACCTATATGACGCTGCTTGGGTGCAGCAAATCCGAAGGGACAGGGAGAGCAGTTTCAATCTGTGTGTGAAGATGATTTGGTAGGAAAAAAATAAAAGCAACTGAATTTTATCATTGGCTATGTCTTGATGAAGACTGCTAGTGTCATAGAGCAATGAAAGTCAGGCAGGCAAGACAGACGTTTGGACCCCATGCTAGGTGTTAAACGAGTATCATCTCTGAAAGAAGCATGAGGTGGAGAGCCAGTTCAGCCATGCGGATAGTGTAGACTCAGTCCTGCTCAGTGCTATGAGGTCTAGTGACAGCCTGACCCACGTGGCTGCAAGCTACCATAAGGGACGGGTTACAGACAGAGAACAGCCCTACGGCAAGATCTTGGTCTGGCTGGCCCCTGCTGTCAGGAGCAAGCTCCTGAGCACCCAGAGGACCAGGGAAAGCCAGCATGAAAGTCCCCAGCTTCCTGCTAACTGGTGCCTTGTGTGTACCTCTGGAAGGGCAGAATTGATTAATGGGCTTTCCTAAACCACCAACTTTTCTGCTCAGAAATTGCAGTGAAAACAGTAATTTTGAAATTCCAGTGACTTATTTGCACATGAGTGAAAGCGGGCTTGAACTGCAGTGAACTCACTCCTACCACTTTTGTAAATCTCTCTTTAACAAACACTCTGACAGTCACTGAAGTGGTCTGCTGTGTTGCTTCACACACCACCACTTTTCTCATTAACCCAAAAGACAGATGTGGGGGGTCACTGTCATGCTTTTCCTTTTATTGAAGATGGTTTCAAGGTTCTGCGTAGTGCCACAGTCAGATTTTTCACACTGTTGGCACTTTGTTGTTACTTGTAGTGCTGCCTTTGCCAACAGCTGAAGCAGTAGAGTGTGTCTGTAATAGCACTTTTGGCAGTGCAAAAATATTTGAACTTCTAGAGATGCTTTCTTTTATCTTAGGGTTGTAATTATTTGCTGTGTTCCTTTCATATTTTTTTCAACCCCCTAATATCTGACTAAAATGCTTTTGCTGAACTTTTCTCTTATTATCTTTAGTATTTCTCTATATTTGCAATCACAATAATTCTCCCAGACTTTTCACTATTGTCTTTCAACTGATATCGTGTCTTTGCAGATATCTGTGTTAATCATTAGTTTGTGTTACTCTAAATTATGCTAGCACAGATCTCTACTCAGATGTGAGATTATTTCATAAAGCTTTGAGCTTGTCAGTTTTTTAGGGGGAAAAGATACAGTTTGCTTCCCTTCCACACAAAAATTAAAGTAAATTGGAGGCGGTTCTTCTGTTAGGCTGGTTCCTGATATTAGGTCTAATTTCGACTTACTTCCAGATTCTTCATGGTACACTACTCCAGCGAATGGCACTCCTTCAGAAAAAAAGAGAACCCCTCCCCCCAAAATGAAAACAACCCAAACACCTGTATTCTACACCACCTTTTAGCTCTTCTTACGCACAGCAAGATCTAAGAGGTACTTTTGCCTTTGTGCATCATAGAGCGGCTTCATAGCTGCTAGCTTTTATAAGTAGAATGGTCAAAAGGAGAAAAGAGGTTATAAAAATTAATCAACTAAAAATACCTCAGTCTTTTCTTGTTTTGGACTTCAGTTGACCCAGCTCCATTTTTCCTTTCTTCTCTAAATCCACTGGATTTGTTACTTGGTACTAATGTCCTCTGCTTCTATCCTAGATGCCCCTCCAGTCTCACAGCTTTCTCCCATGTAATCTAGAAACATTTATTCAAAGGTTTCTAAAGACTTCTTTCTAAAAGTATTTCAGAATCACAATTCAAATCCTTCTTGATCCATCACTAACCTCTAAATGCTCTGACCTTTTCTAATAGACCCTTAACTCCCAAATGTAGGTAGCTGGTGAAGCACTGAAATATGAAAGGTGCTCTGAGAACAAGAAAAAGCTACTGAAGGAACAAGAGAAAAAATACAGGGAAACAAAAAAATAGAAAAAAAATTCCATTCTTTATGGTCAGGACAATGCATGTGGGTTTATATTCATGAACATATGAAAAAAGGCAGCCACTCTGTCCCTTTGTGTGGCAGGCATCTTTTTGGGAGACGTGACCCTTTCTAGCTCATGGGAAAGGATGAGATGGCAAGCAGACTGAAGGATGCTGTAATAGCCATGCACAAATCTTCTAGGAGAGCTGAGCAGTTGTGCCTGAGTTCCCAGCAGAGACACCGTTTTTTTGTATCTGCAGCAGCCCTCATCCTGACGAACTGATAGCTTATGCAGAAGTAAATGAAGAGTATAAAATTAAAGGGCATGATGAGAGTCATGCAGTCCTGAAGCAAGGAGCCAGTCTAAATGCCACAGTAAAATTATCCTCCATGCACATGGGGCTAGAGCAATCCCCAAAGGGAAGCAGACTCTTTGGGGGTCCCTTTTTATGAAGGTGGGGGAAGTCACTTTACACTGGATTGTCACTTGTTCCTGCTGCCACAGCTGAGACACCTCTTTTGCACTAATCTGGGCTGTTCTCAAAGTAAGAGGGTTGGATTAAAGCCTCATTCATATCCATCTAAATAAGTAGGGCTGTCAGTTTTATCAGCTTCTGCCAGTCAGTGCCCCCCCCCCCCCCCCTTTCTTTGTTTCTTTCTGTGAGTGATTTAGTTTGATGAAATAAATCAACATACTTCTCAAGCCTAGTCCTCCATGGTTAGCATAGCTGTTTCACGTAGATTTACCCCGGAAAGTTTAACCTAACATTTGTTCCATGCTCACCAGACCTTGCAAGCTGCAAAACCAGGCATTTGCAGTGATTTTGAAACCAATTGATGTTACAGGAAAAAAGCAGAGGTGAGTATTTAGCATACCTGGAGTACGCTTTGCTACCATGGGACATGATGTAGCTAGTGTACCTGATTTTTATGAACTACTGATCAGCTATGCTTTTGAATGGGACTATGGGGAGGGGCCATGATTTTCAAAAGAGCTCTGCCAGAAGGCACACAATATAGCTTCAGCCTTGAAACATTGCTTCAGGAAGAAATCTTCTTGTAAGCAGGGATTTAACAAAGCCCAGACATCAGAAGCACTAGCTGTGTAACCCAGCATCACTCAGGAACCAGAAAACTGAGAAATCTATGTAACACTAACCTCAAAACAGGGATCACAGTAGAGGTATGAGATGATTCTTTCTGCAAGCACTACAGGAGAGCAAAATAAAAGCAGTGAATGCCAGCAGATAACATGAACAGGCCTGCAACATCACTTGATGCATCTAGGGAGATTTTCAAAGTCTGTTGTATTCTGGATAAGTACATTATAGGCTGCAAGTGCTTAATTTCAAGTGCATAGTAAGGCCACTGGAAATTTCTTATTCTACTCAGGCATGTAGGATTTCTAGAGTGACAACCAAAAGTACCTTCAACATAGACAAAACAGGAAAAGGACCTGTACAAAATACACGAAACATTCAAAAAGATGGATTTTAGTTTCTAGAAATACTGAGGAAATGGCACTGGCAATCATGTTTAAAAAATTGGTAAAAACCAAGGTTTAGCACTGAGAGCTTTTCCAGTCTTTTAAAAAAGGTTGTTCTGATAGTGTCCATGGGTACAGGACAGATTGTTCTTAGTCCGCAGCTTGTGTATGGTGATCATATTTACAAATGATAACAAAGACATAAATTATGAAAGTCAGAAAGTCAGAATTTGGAGTAAAATTTAACTATGCAGCATCATAGATGACATGAGGGAAAAAAAAGGAAGAAAAGAGAAAAGTTATCAGTATAATCGTATAACCTTTTGGTTGTTTTGGTTTTCATAAGGCCCTGATTCTCTCATAACTTTTCATTTTTGTCATCAAAGGCCTGCAGCACCACAAGGTGGCAGTAAAAAATTACTTTTTGCATCATTTTTGACACCTGGTTATGTAAACAGTAAGTAAACCTGTGGTCCCAATGTTGAACTTATGCAAATATCAAACCTATCTCATCTATTATAAAAATGACACATACGGTCAAGTTCTAACATTTGTGTGAAAAAAGCACTAACATTGGTCGAACAATTAAATCATCTTAACTCAGGAATTACAAATTTTAATTTGCAATGTATGCAAAGTTGTTCACAGTAGAAAACTCTTTAAACATTTAGAATAATCAATCAATTCTTTTCCACCTGGCAATCAAAATCCTTCAAATGTGGTAGAGGAATTGCAACATTATCCCCATTTAATTTACCCTATGGTACAGAAAAGTAAAAAAGAAAATGAGAATGGATTGTGATAAATCTGCTTGCTTCTACCAAATCCACTAGAACCAGTGTATGCCAAGCAGAGACCCCTGCTAAGCCAGTTGGTGGTACAATCTGCCTCTTCAGGAATAAGAGTGAATATCTCAAACCCTGCTCCTGTCAGAGGCAGTGGAGATTCATTCAGTGCATTTGATATAAGGATCAGCTCCTAAAATGTTATTGGGTATAAACGATTGCCCAAGCAGAAGGACATGGCAAAGGTCACACTGCAGAGAATTTTTTTGCTGAGATCAGCCAGAATTTCCTCTTGTATATTCTTTGTTGAGTGCACAAATGTCAACTCATCCATCATTTCATTTTTCCTATGCCTAGTCACCTCTAGTAAACAAAAGTAGTGTGAGGAGCGATCTGACTTTTCCAAATCCCAATCTTCAAGTTAACTTCAAGTGTAACTACCCTTCCCCGTAAGGGCTGTGTCAGGTAAAGAATCACACTTGGTAGCTGTAGTGGGTCTGTCTGAGATGGAACCCTCATCATGCTGTGTTGTGTAGCGGTAGCTAGAAAGGTGTTGATAACTCACAAGTGTTCTGACTACTGCTGAGCAGGGCTCACACAGCATCAAGGCTGTCTCTCCAACATTCCACCAGTAGGTTGTGGGTGGGCAAAAAACTTGGGAGGGAATATAGCCAGGACAGCTGACCCAAACTGACCAAAGAGATATTCCATACCACGTAGAGTCTGCTCAGCAATATAAGCTAGGGGAAAGAGGAAGAAGGTGTTCTGCATTAGTTTCACGTTTGTTATCTGGAGCAGCCACTGTGTTGTACTGAAGACCTACTTCCCAGGAAGTGGCTGGACATAGCCTGCTGATGGGAAGTAGAGAATAAAATCTTTTGTTTTCCTTTGCTTCTGTGTGCGGCCTTTGCTTTTGCTTTATCAAACTGTCTTTATCTTGAGTACACGCTTCTTGTTATCTTTCCTCTTCTCTGTCCAGCTGAGGGGCAGAGTGATAGAGCAGCTTTGGTGGACACCTGACATCCAGCCAGGGTCAAACCACCACAATAGCATGCACAAGTAGCTACTTGTCAGCCTCATATCAAGAGAACATAATACCAGTCTCTCATGCATTGGTTATAATTTCCATAACCTAGGCTGTGTCATTTGCTAAATATTATCTCTGGTTTTGCCTAATAGATGTTTCCACATCATATGACTACAGAATGGTGTGCTTCCTCTGAGGATATCATAGCATACTAAGATACTCCCATATCTGTGCTTGTCAGATAAATTATTCCACATTTAGAAAATCTTTACAAGTACAACAACACTAAAGCTTATCTTCAGTTGAAATCACCATCTACTGTAAATATTATTTATAGAGAGCTATAAAGACTGTATTTCCCAGAATGCTTTAATAGACAAGAGAGGTCTAGTGTCCATCCTGTTGGCATCAGCATAGACATTTGTGCTCCCTTCCTGGAATTTAGATCAGGTCTGAGAAGTGCAGATGGCTTTGAGTGGTACTGAAGAGCTGTCCTTCTAATCCCACTGGTCTGCGCCTGACAGGCTGCAAAATGAGTTAGCTACTTGGCTGCCCTCCCCACAGGGCTGCTGCTAATGAGCTACAGCTCTTTGCAAGGACCTATACAGCTGGTTCATCAGTAGTTGCTAACAAACTCTGTTTCTGGCTAAGACTGTTGATGGTGCAGACCCTTCAGACCTCCTACAGGATGCAGAGATGGGCATCAGGCCCTTCGGGACGAGGATAGATCTGGCCTTGAAAGCTGGAGGCACAGTCGTTGCAGATGCTGCCAGCTCCAGATCATGAAGAGAGATCATCAGGACAACCAGTGCACCAGCTTTTCCAAGGAATGCCTCTGTTTTGATCTACAGGAATAAGAGAGTTATTTTTTTAAAATTAAAGATGACAGAATGGCCTGTGGCAGAGCAAAACAAAATAAATGAAGCAGAACAGAAGAAAAGCTGTTCAAAAGGTGTGTAACTGCAGTGCATTGGGCTACTGCCTTGCTCGGAAGATAAGTGTAAATGCTATGGAGAAAAGGCTAGGTGGCTTCATTCCTTTTGTTTTTGTTTTTGTTTTTTTTTTTTAAGTTTACATTGCGTGGGAGAGGGGATGGTAGTAAAAGAGGAAGTACAAATATGCTCCAAGGAACTGCATTTGAATTTTTTTCAGAGAATCCTCAAAACTACAAGGCCTTAAGCGGATGTATTTTCCTCTAGGTTTGAATCATAGGCAGCTAAAGACTAGAATTTGCAGGTCCTGAAGCTGCTTTCCTCTCATGATGGTGTATCACCTAATAACACACAAAAAAAAAAAAAAAAAAAAAAAGAAAGCCTTGGTTTTATTTTACAAAAATTCAACACCTGGGCCTGGATTGCTAAACAACACATCCCATAAAGTTGATGCACACCAGGGATGGTTTCGGACAGGGCATAGGAGCACAGGGGCCTTCTGAGTACAACCACTCTGTCCCCAAATCAGTCCTCGCAGCGAGCTCCTGCGGGGCCACCGGAGGAAAGCAGAACTGCGGCAGACTGCAGGAGTGCAGGAAGGGAGAAAAAAAAGATGAAAGTGGCACTTGAGGCCCCTGAGGTTTTGCCACAACCGGGTAGTCTGTGGCAGGACTACCAGGACAGAACCGGAGGCTGCAAGATTGATTGCACAAATGCAGATCTCACCTTTAAAGTGGCTTTCAACTCTGCTTTCATCCTAACTTGTAGGTTCAGACAGGGGGACAGGAGCTGGTGGCTCTCACTTCCCACGTGCTCATATGTGACAGCACAGATTCATGCTCCTCTAAATTATGGTCTGCAGCTGAGCTGTAGTGCATACAGTGCCCTGGAAAATCTACTACTACACTTTCACATGCAACCATTGTAGCAGATTTTGTCAAACACTTCCAATGCAACTCCATGAATCCTAGATTACCACTGATGGCTTTGATGCAGACACCAGCAGAAACAAATAAACAGGATTTAGATTCTGTTATAAAAATGACAACTTCTTTCAATGGGGTATGCTGAAATAAATAGCTTTTTATCTTAATAGTCAGGAGCTCTTCCACGTAATATTTATGAAAGCATGTCTTTTAGGCTATTCTGTACTCCCAAATGAGAGGTGCTTGAGGAAAAAAAAAGTAATTATGTGTGTTGTCACCTGGCATTTGGGAATATAACATGTGTTACAACAGGCAGAAAACATGACTTAACCTTACAATAAACTTTCATTTCCTGCATGAATAATACGTTTGCAATAAAAAGAAAATTTGAGATGGACAATAAATTTAAGGATAAATGAAAGATGTTGCTAATTTATGTATGTCCTATGAGAGCAAATAAAATTTTCAGTGGTAATATCTTCTCAAATGCATAATTTTAATGATGATAAAAGACTTTATTGCTAGTATTTTTAAAAATATATTTCCAGGTGTTTCAAAATACTTCTTGTCCCCTGGCAATATTAATTAGATTCTTTCAGAGAAGATGTGTAACTTCTACCTGGCCCAGATTTATCTCCTTGTAGCGCTGTGAAGAACCAGAGAAAGCCAGAAGTAGGTGTTTGTTACGGTTTAAACCCAGTAGGCACCTTGGCTCCACACAGCCTTTTGTTTTCTCCCCTCCAGTGACATGGGGAGGAGAATCACATAAGTAAAACTGAGAACACTTGTGGGAAAGCAAAAGCTGCACACATGAGCACAGCAAAACAAGGAATTCATTCACTATTTCCAGAACAGAAGGGCTCCGTCACCTGTAATGGTTACTTGAGAAGGCAGACATCATAACTCCAAAACATCCTTACTCCTTCTTTCCTCCACATTTTATTGCTGAACACCACATTATATGGTGTGGGATATCCCTTTGGTCAGTTTGAGTCAGCTGTTCAAGCGGTGTCCCCTCCCAACTCCTTGTGCACCCCCAGCCTACTCATTAATGGGGTGGTGTGAAAAGCAGAGAAGGCCTTGACTCTGTGCGAGCACCACTCAGCAATAACAAAAACATCCCTGTGTTATCAACACTGTTTTGGTCACAAACTTAAAACATAGCCTCATACAAGCTACTATGAAGAAAATTAACTCTATCCCAGCCAAAACCAGTATAATGTGGTCAAGAGATGATAATGTTATTAATATTTACTACTATAGCAGCTTCAGACCACTGCAGACAAAACTGACTAGTGGCACAAGTCAGGTATAACTATAGCTGTGACTCTTTATAGTCTCTTTGAAATATGTGTACTTCAACATGCATGTCTTTCATGTTTGCTTATGTGCAGTCCTGTGGCTCTCTGGGTCTCTCTGCAGGACTGTCTGGTTCTGGCATCTCCATGAAAAACTTGAGAAGATCAAGTTGGATGTCATGCATGTCAGCATTGACGTGAGCACTTTAGCCCTTGACCAGTTGGTGGGTTCGTGCTGCCCAGCTGGTCTGCAGAGGCTCAGGATCTCCCCATGGCTTCTCCCCACAGGCTGCACGCAGCAGCTTCTGAAAGAGCAGTGCCATTCAAGGCCCATTGCAGAGGTGGAGCATGGAGTGGCATGTACATTTTCTGTCCTGGGTTTCGACTGGAATCAAACCAGGTTTCAGAGCAGCAAAGCAACATTAAACAAATTGAGATGATGAGGCAACAATACCGAAGCCGGTTTTGCCACAAAATCTTAATCTAGACATAGCCTGAAAATACATCAGACTATGCTAGGATCAGATTCTCCATTTCTGTCAGAACAAGAGTGCTATTTACTGGGCAGTTCATTTTGAGACCAGGCTAATTATTGAACAAACTTAGAGGAAAAAGACAAATGACATTTATCCCAGAAAAACATAGACTAGGTAATTGATTGCAGAATTACAAACAAAGAAAAGAGATAAAAGAAGGGAAAACAAAACAAAGCAAAACAAACAAAAAAAGGAAAAAATATAAATAAGCATAAAATAAAAAAATAAGAAAAAGGAGAGGAAGGAAAAAATGTAATGAAGTGCCTGTCAGTTCTGACCTAAGATGATGGCTCTGTTCTCCAGCTTCCCTTCAGGACCCTTTTCCAAACATCACTCGGATACTTGACTGAAGAGAGAATCCAGCAAGAATTTCTCTGTCACAGTGTTACCACTAAGAACTGATTGTTTCTTTTGATTAAAATTCTTATTTATTCTACTGCTCAATAAATAACTGGGAGTACAACTGGTAGCTGCCAGTACCCCAGTGCTTTCTGTTCCTGATATTCAACTTGGAGAGAGCATTACATCCCAGTATCAAGTGATTTCATTCCTCTTCTCCTATCTCAATCAGAAAAGTTATTCTGTTGGTTATGCCTGTCAGTAGTAACGCATAGAAAATACTGTCGAGTTTGTTTTCATGATCAGGCAGCCTGGTTCTGACTGATGCATAGTCTCTAATGCAAATGCACAGAGGGTATTTCATTAGACTCCATACATCTATCATGTTGGCTAAACTAGCTTGTGCTTTGCAGCTCGGAATTGCTTTAGCTTGTTACAGAATTTCAGTAATCACATATTTTGCAACACAAGTAATATCTAAAGACCTCACTAATATCACAGTAATCAGCTTGTGCACTGACTTGTCAACAAATGTGATTTATAACTAAATGGACTGGAGAGTGGAAGGACTTAGATTTTATACTATGTTTGTTTTAGGGAATTCTTAAACAACCTTTGTATACTCACTCCCTTAAAGGAAATGAAGCAGGCAGTGGTACAAGTGGTACAAGTGGTTTCAAGTGTTCCAAATGCGCGACAAATACATGATGAAAGGAATCTCCATTACGTGGAATCACAGTTGTTGTTCTTGAGTGCACTGATTTAGGCATTACAAGAGAATTGGAACTACTTTTGTCCATGTGTGCCCTTTTCTCTCCAGTGTCACTTCCATGTTCTGTTTTTTTATGAAAAATTAAATCTTGAGTATAATCTGGTTAAGAGATATGGTGCACTTTGAGTGGATTCCCAGTCTGTCTTACTACCGTGAATCTAGGATCTAGTGATCCTTCGCAAAACAGTTTATACAGCATCAGAGGACTCGCTTGTTTGATTGGTCTTTGGATTGGCGTCAGGATCTGTCCCTTAGCAAAGCTGTAAGCCTGTAATAAATAAATGAGGGCTATGAACTCATCTACTCTAACCCAAAATAACATGTGATTATTTCTGCACAATAATTTATTTGTAGTTATACATTTTTATCAGTCAGGCTAAGGAGTTAGCTCTCTCCAGAAGATTGCAAATTAGAGATTTGAGAATAAGATCAGTATAGGGTATTAATTCACTGCAGCACTTCAGAATGAATCTATTTATACTTTGAGAGACTTAGTTGTAACCCTCTAAAGTCAGCAGGCCAAGTTCATCTACACTATGATCTTACATTTGAAATGTCATCTCTGGAAATCAATGGTGATGAGATTTGAGCCTAAACAGGTGGAAGTGGTGTAGATGGAGCATATGAAACTTGTGGAACTTAAGGTTTCTGAACCACTTAAATGTATTAAGGCTTTGTCCTGGTTTAAGCTGAAACAGAAGTAATTCTGATCAGTGATTTTACTTTTCAGTTAAGTCTCTTCTAAGTAACTGCACTTTCTGAAATCAACAGCATGTTTTTCCAGACAGTGCCTGCTTCTAGCAGTGGTGATGTTTGAAGTTTGTAGTTAATACCAAAGAATGGTCTGCAGAAAAGCCCTTGTTTATACTTGCCCCTATAGCACCCAAGGTCACTGCTAAATTCTGCAACCCGTGTTGAGGTGCTGGAAGTGAAAAAGGGTCAGAGCAAAGTGAAAGGTCGCACTTGCAGGGAGTAGCGAGCTGGACAGGTGACCCAAAACTGACTAACTAAGTATTCCATCCCATACATGTCATATTCAGTATAAAGCTGAGGGATCACGAGGGTTAAGTTCTTCTTCTTCGATGGCTGACATCCAAGAAGGATTGCGTCCGTTCTTCTGTCTGTCATCCTGAGCCATGCATTCCTGAATCTGGTGCCTGAATCCAGCTCCTGCATCCCATCTGCTGTCGAGTCCAGCCTGGGACTGCCCCAGTGCCAGTCCTGCAGCATTAGTGGTCATCAGGGGGGTTGTGTTTGGTATTGCTTTTGTGCATATTTTATATATTCTATTATTTTATTATTAATATTATTTATCTTTTCTTATTATTGTTATTGTTTCATTAAAGCTGTTTTAGTTTTATTTTCCAATCCATAAGCCTCTCTCCCTTATTCTCTCTCTTTTTTCCTCCTGGAAAGAGAGAGGAGTTAATAGAGAGAATCTGTCTTTTGTTAGTGGCTGGCCCAGCCCTAACCCGTGACAGGCTTCCTAAAAGCTTTTTGCACTTCAGCTTCTGTATTCCTATCATTTAAATACACATTTCATAATAGTGTTTTTCTTTAAAGAAAACATTCTAGTGTAGTACTAAATGTTACAGTACTTTTTGGCGTTTGATCTCCTGGAATGAAAAAAACATTTGAACAGAACTGGATGAACATATGTTCAATTGCCTATGCAAAGTAGGGTCAACAATAAATTCAGACTATGTGGCTTGGAAATTTTTCCAGATAGCTCTTAAAAAACTGCCAAGAATGGGCTGCTCCACTATAGGTTGCTGTCTGGGCAGCCTGCTCCACCGCTTGACTTTTTTTGTGAGGAATTTTTTTTTCCTTCCATCCAGTTGGAGACTCCCCTCTTTCAGTTTATGAATACTGTCTCTTGTTCTCTCACCGTGCACCTCAGTAAAGAGCCTAGGTCCACCTTCTTACTAACCTCCCTTGAGGTTCTGGGCAGCTGCTAGTAGGTTCACCTGAAGCCATCATTTCTCCAGACTGAGCAAGCCCTGGTCCTTCAGAGTCTCCTCACGGGACAGCTGCTCCAGCCCTGATCACCTTGGTGACCCGCCACAGAACTTTGTATTTGTCAACAGCTGTTGTCAGCACTGCTTCAAATATGAATTAAAAATTTTGTACACTTGTGGGTGATCTATATTTCAGGCAATTTTCATGCTGAGAAAAGGATTAAAAGTGTGAAGAAGCTTTTTGCTATTAGTGCAGGATATAGTTGAGTTACTTGATAAAGGAGCAGTTCACATGGTTGCAAGGCCAACTCATTTCATGTTTCTGCTTCAAGTATACCAGGCGCTATATTGCCTGATTATTAATTCAGTAGTACTTGCTGACTGGAGCCATCAGAAACAGCATCCTGACTGCTATATGGACGGAGATGATCTAACTACAATTATTGTTTTACATACACAATGAATGACAAAGTAACTTTATATTAGATGAGAACTTAGGCCCGTCTCACTGATTATCCTCTCTTCAACAATGTCCCCAAGCAGATGTTTAGGAAAGAGTTCAAGAATGGGAACGGAACATGAGAAATCTGTAAATCCTTGTACATACCTTCTTTGCTTCCAGCAGTCCATGGGGGAGTGTCTTACTGTGATAGAGTTAAGCTCTAGATCCTTGTGTTTAATAAACATCAGTAGAACACTTTTGTTTGGTTTTTAAATGACCTCCACAACAATCTCTGGCAACAAGTTCCAGCATTTATCATGCCATGTGAAAAACAGCTTCCTCTTGTGGCTCTAAGACTACTCTTTCTTAATTTGACTGGATGTTCTCTAGTGTTGTGAGAAAGAGTGAGGAGATGCTCCCCATTCACCATTTATATGTCATTAATGATCTGATGATCTTTTCCTGTATCTTTCCCTATTCTTCCTTATTCTATATTTTTTAAACCAAATTATGAAATTACTTAATCTCCTCTCAGATGAAAGCCATCCTGTAGGCTGGATCACCCTTTTTACCCTCTTCTGTGCAGTTCTTTGTTTCAGTTACAGGTCTCCTAGATCTTTTTTGAGATACTTTGTCTGGAGCTATATTCAGCTGTCACTGAAAGCTTGTAATTTCATTTTAATGACAGTTCTTGTGGCAAGCTATCAACCTATAGTTTAGCAGGTGTTCATCAAAAGTGGGGCACATACAAATTGCCTTCTGAGACCATCCCCAAATCAACCATCATGAAAAGATTGCCATCCAAACGGTGAGACAGAGCACAGTTCCAGACATGCCTCAAGGGCAGTATCCAAAGTATGTGGCACATTAATGTTTTACTAGTAAGGTCATAGTGTGCTGTCAGAAGAATCTCCTGGGTTATCCTCCAGAATTACACATCTTGCAAATCATTTGGACATGAAGGAAGCAAACTGGGAACATACCAGCTCCTGAGGCTGCTCTTCCAGTGAGGTGTAGACTTACTATGCGGAAGATCTCTGTTGGCTATGTGTTTGTCATGATTACCCATTAATAACCTGGAAGCAGGTTGCTATGTACTTCAGCAGAAAGTGGATTGAGCTTTTTATTATCTGTGGTAAACCACACAGCAGCCCACACTGTAGTTCACAAATTTGGCAAATAATACTCTCCCATTCAGCTCATAAAGCAAAATGTTATCTAACTTTGAAAAAAATAGAAAAATACAGCTTATCCATTGCCACAATGCAGTGAAAATATTTTTAACCAAGTAAATAACAAACCACTTTTTAAGATAAAAATATGAACATTTTGCATTTTAAATGTGCATGATGTTACAAAAAAATAAGGTGAATCTTAAAGTAGTTCCAGTATAAAAATGTACCAGTCTGCTATTTTGTGGAATATAAATTACCCCACTCAAGAGAAATGACGATAATTCATGTGAAGTGGTAAATGTATTGTGGTAAAAAAATTGCAATCCAAGTTTGGGTTCCTGCATGTGCCATTTATGATCTAAGTGTTGCCATCTTGAGAAGAGAGATTTAGTGGGACACAAACCCATTGAACATACACATTGTGTGCTAGGGTCTTTTCCAGGATGCAATTTCTTTCTGTCTTAGGTAAATCTTAGACTCTTACTTGTGATGATCCACAGTGTGAGGAGATCTGCAGAAGACCAAGGCCAGGGTAGTCCTACATATGACAATGATGGAGAATTAGTCCCCTAATAATGTCTTTTTGGACTGCCTCCAACCAGTTTCTCTGGAGGCAGCACAGCCCTTTGGCCTACCAGTGACACAGGTTGCAGTATGTGCACTCTTCTAGATCAGGTGTTCAACCATGAGTTGATAGGACTAAAGCTTTAATTTTTTCCTAGCATTTTGCTCCTTTTCTGTAAAAGTGGTGAGCCTGGCAGTTCCGACAAAGTTGACCTTTTTTTTTTTTTTTTTCTTTTAGGGGCTTACAGTTAATGTGACGTGCAGGTTATGAAATCAGTGTTGAGAGGACTGATATGGACGATTTATTCATATCTGGGAAGAGATAAATTTCATAATAATGTAAAATCCCCAGAGGTAAAAATTAAAAAGCTAACAACAGAGTACGGTAATTTAATGTTAATATTAGACTAAAGAAGGCCCAAGGATCTTGAAGGTTTTTGCTATAGCTATTTGCTATAATAGCAGCAGCAGAAGTATGAAGATGAAGTCGATAGTTTGTTTTCCTTCCAGAGCGTGGGTGAGAACAGCAGTAGATTCCGAAGACACCCCTAGATGTTTTAAACCTGTGTATGGTAGCAGCAGACTCTGAAATCATTAATTTTCACATATATAAATAATCACCAGAGTTTAACTCTGCCACCAAGATTCCATTAAACACTCTTGAAATAATTATTTCTGCATGGGCAAGAGCCCCTCAACTTGAACGTCTAACCAATAACTGGAAAAAGAATGGATCATATTCTCATGAAAAACATTTGAATGCTTGAAGGACAAGGAGACAGAGAAGTACAATGAGAGGAAATGACTGGCAGTGACATCAGAAGAAATATGGATCAAAGGCAGTAGCCCAAATATTTACAGTTTCCTCAGCTGTGGTCTGGGCAGCTAGTTCTACATGGTCGTAAAATAAAGGGAGGCTTGCTTTGGGGCAGAGAAGCAAACAGTTCAGTTAATAAGGAAATATGATGTTGGATGAGGAGTAGCTTCTTGAGCAAAGACACTAATAACTCAGCTCTCCAGAGGGATCCTCTCAGGAAGTCCTAGTCTTTGAACTCTGAACCTGCATCCTTAGCAAGTGGTGATGTGAATCCTTTCAGACACGGTAGCTGGAGGCTGCTGGACAAGGCCAAGATTTCAGGACTGTTGACATGGCAGGTCTGTATGCATTGGTTCTGCTGGGCAAGGTGGATCTAAGGCTTCCCCTTTCCCTGGTCAGAAGTCACTGTGATCTGGCTAGCACTCACAAGTGAAAGGCAGATTTGGCCCAGAAGCACTGTCAGAGCTATTGACATAAAATAATATGATGGTTTGGTTTTTTGCTGAGCCACACGAAGAAGACATGCCTGAAAGGACACCTGATCAAATGGAGGTCTTTGCTTTTTGTACCTAACCATGAAGCCTGGGTAATATGTCTTAATCTCAAGAGATGACTCATGATTACTATGATTTCACAACCTTATCTGATATCAGTAAGATTTATTTTTTCTGAGATGAATAAAGCAACCAGAGATTTCAAACTGTCTCCATTAAATGATCTTTTTGTTGTTATTACTGCAAAAGAACAAGCTAGAATTGTGCAAATATGTTAATAAAAATTTCTAACTTAATTCTGCGTCAGTTAGAGGGCCAGCTGTGAAGTATTTCCCAACACAAGACCTCCAACAAATTGTACTTTTGGGGACAAATAAAGAACAAGAAAAGAAATTAAAAGAGGTAAGATTAGCTCATAGGATGAGCCCCTTGAGAAAAAAAGTGATTAAATTTACTACAAATGACAAAATAAATTCTGCTGGAGAATTTATTTAAATATGACTTTTTTTCCACTGGGCATCAAAGAGTTATTACCAAGGAGAGAGAAGAGGAAACACAAAGAATTAAAATTCGAAGTCAACAATATTTATCTCTACTATTATACATCAAGCTGCCAAATTAAATAAATTATTTTTTTAAAAAAAAGGCTTTTATGGCGTTTCACAGGAAACTGACATTCGTATGGTGAATTCTGCCTTAATGCTGGGGCAGTTAATAGCAAACAGAGTAATTACAGAAAGCAAAATCAGTAATATGCTTAATTCAGGAAAGACAAATTCTTGTTGATGATGACTTCTCAGATGCATTTTATTTACATTTTAGCAAACATCTGTCCCTACTGATACTAGAAGTTGTCAGCTACTGATTAACTATAAACTTCCACTAGTGAAAAGCACATTCAGGATTCTGCTTAGGAGAATAATAGCTCTGCTATGGCTTTCCTTTCATGGTTTTCCTGTCTGTTTCACTCATAAATAGATTGTCGTTGATAACGAACTCCTGTTTTATCAAATTGCACTACAGCTACACTGTTAAATACTTGCTCTGTATGATGATCTTTTTGTCTTTTTTTGACTCACAGGACTCATTTCCTCCTGATTTTTTCCTCTCATATGGAAAAGTGATAGCATTTCACTTAAAATTTAGTTTGAAGGGAGACAAAATCTGAAATGATGTCCCTACATTTGTTACACAATTAAGGCCAAAGGCAACCTAGATTTTACGACTAGATAATGCAGTATAATCTTGTTTATTACAAAGTGATACCTATATAGTTTTGAATAGCAGAGTTAGGATTCATTTGTCCTAGCATAAGGTATCTTGTGCTGAGTTGTCCTCAGGTATCCCATGTGGTTTTCAGCTGCTATCACAGGACTATGAAGGTCTTCCAAATGTCCTACATCAATCTGACTCTACACAATATCCCACTTGAATTCCAGCAGTTGTATGTAGGCAACAGGAAGCCCTTTGTAACACACCTAAACATCAGTTCATGTCTTGGTGCTTACGCATGAACAAGCTCCCATCAGAGTCTGTACATAGAGCGAGACCCGGGAGATGACTGTGTGCTGAGTGCCCAGTTTAGGATGATCTGATAAACTAGGTCTATATTATGTAAAGGATTTTTGAAGATCATGTGAAATCAGCAACATCCGTTAGAAACACATCACTTAACTGTTGTAAACACATGTAAATATTTTTTCAGCCTTTTGTCTTTCAAAGAGCTTCCTTCCCCTGTTCTGTATGTGCCTGGCTCTATCTGCTCTGCCTAACTTTTCTGAGATTGATCCGCATGGTACTAATGGTCATACATAAAGTAAATGCCCTTTCAGGAATGAAATAACTTTAATTATAGAATGTTTTCCTGCTTAAAAAAAAAACCAAATTTTTGTTGGTTTTGCAAAGTTGATTTTTGTTTTATAAGACTAAGTTTTCAACTGGTTCACAGCAAAGACTCTAGAGACATTGTCACGCTTATTCATAAGTATTTAATGCCTAGTTTGTCTATTTAAAAGTAAATTATCCTTGGAGTCTACTCTGAAAATCCTCTGAGATTTCCAATCCCATAATGATCAGGTAGAGAAATAGTGTAATTTAGTTTAAAACCTTTACTCATCACATAATCTTTTTTTTAAGTTTTCAGTAAGAAAAATATAATTTGTGGCTCTTTACATAATCATTGTATATGCAAACTTATTTACTATTGCACCTTGCTACTAAATCCTCTTTCCTTTACTATCACTGTGGGTATCATAACTTCTTCCCAAACCAATCCATCTATTCTGCCTGCCCAGTTGCTAATGAGATGCCAAGCCAGTCACCCAGTACTGGGCTGGTCACGCATTGTGCCTAGATTATTAGACACATAGACAATTTTGACTGGAGAAAATCAGGAGCTTAGGACCCTGCAAAGAAGAAGCGGTGATGAAGAGAAAGGTTGACAAGAAAAAACGGCCTTGGAGAGAAGGGGACCTAGAAAGGAGGTGGTGAAGATCCTGGAAGTGGGGAAAGATCCTAATATGGGGCAGCTGTGTGGAGACAAATTCTGGGGGGCACCCAGAGACCTTGGCCAATAACCCCTGGTACTGGTAAGTGTGAGCAGCAGCACAGTGGGAGCCAGACAGATTTTATGCCTGACCTTCACGGACTGACAGCAATCTCCCTGATGGAAAAGGAAGTCAACACCTATCAAAATGCTGGGGGATCAAATGAGTGCAGTGCGTGTGTGAGATAATCAAGCAGGTCGAGAGCTCAAATCTCAGAGGTTCTTAAATGAACTCCAGTATCCAAATCCACTATGAGTTGTCATTTATTCTATCATGCCTGTGACAATGACCCAAGCTGTTTTATGTCTGTTCCCATGATAACTTCCCCAGGAAAAAAAAAAAAAAAAAAAGACTGATAGAGGATCAAATCCTTAAACTATGATAGGACCATAATATAATCAATTTCTATTAAAACAGTTTATGGAAAATAGATTTTGTCAAACTAATTTGATATCTATTGATAAAAGTATTAGTGTCAATGTAATATAATCTTTTATTGGTTTTGACTTAGTGCTGCCTGACATTTCGATTAAAAAAACCAAACAGTGATACACAATCAGCATGACATACTTGTAATGTATTAACAGCTGGCTGACAGATAAGTCTCCAAACGCCATTGGCAATGAAGATTCATTATCCCATGGGTGGGTTTCTAGTGGAACTCTGCAGAAATCAGCTCTTGCCCTGTGCTATTTAACATTTTTTCATCTGTATCCTGGAAGAAAAACATTTAAAATCTTAGTTTCAGTAGGTGGGTGACAAAACACTTAGAGGAGTGATAAATAATAAAAAAGACAGGTGATCTGCAGCCTTTGAAAGAGAAGTACAAGAAAACATCATGAAAGGATAATAATATACCAATAGGATGGTTAGGGTGCTGCAATGGCACATAAACCTCTTGTGCTCCTTTTGTAATTGGTGGAGAGAAATAGATATTTCTAGATTGTGACTCATCCTAGAGTTAAATTAAAATAGGTCAACAGTATGGATGCTATAGATACCTGTTTTTCTCCCTCAGTCATAAAGGGAGCCAAAGGCAACTAACTTGAACGTAGGTATTTCTACTGCAGAGATTTGCTGTTATGTGTAACAAATCAATCTGATTGCTGCCATGTCAGAAGTGTATGTGTGTGTGTTTGTTCAATGACTGTGTGATTGGAAATATTCAGGAAGGTGGAAATCTCTGAGTAGAAGCAGGTATACACTTCTTGGTAAACTGTTTGGAATATACACAGTAACTGAAGGTTTCTGTGTGACTCCTGTCAGATTTACCACAGTTGTTTCATACACAAGTTCCAAATCCAGGAAAGATGAATCGAAAACTTCTGGGATAACAAAACTATCTACTTTGTGGTAAAGAGAAGTTCTCCTGAGAAACTGCATGTAAACACTGTTTCTCAGACCATAGGACAAGATGGACTCACCTAGAAATCTTTGGAAGAATGACCTATTTTGACCATTATTTTTTTTTCTTGCATTATATTCTTCCTCTTTGTTAAAAACAAGTTTTATTTTCGGTCATTCCACAAATACAACCGGGATGACCAAGCAGCAGTTAACCTTTCAGAAATGTTTCTTTATCTGCATTTTCCAATGTCACTTGTTCTGAAGAACGTTATTCTGTATTCAGGCCTGGGCTACTTGGTGACCCACACATGTATGATTCCCACTGCACTCAGTATTGTTGTTGTTGTTATTGTAAGGAATGTGAAACACAATCCAAGACCAAAGAAGCAGAGTTTAAACAAAGTATTACAATACCTGCTCTTCAATGGTTTGTTTTTTTTTTTAATTGATCTCAGGTGCTTGTCACATACCAGGTCTATATTTGGGCTATGGCATATTGAGAAAGATGGTGTTTGAATTCTGATGAGAGCTACAGAAGCAATGCTTGGGACCATGAAAAGACACATCTTTTCTCTCAAGGGCTTTGAGATGAAGCTTATTAAGGCTTATACAACACAGATAATAGATAGTAGAGGAATATATTTGCAATCCCATCCAGGTCGGATAGGTATCACATCATTGTCCTCCATGCACATGTTCTTTTCTGCAAATTGAAACCTCCTTCTGAGGGAGAGTCATCTTAGCTCTTGTGAAAAGTATTTCCAGCAGAGTCTTCCTCACCCTGGGTCTATCTTCTGTTTGCTCCTGTAACTAAAATTAATGGAATGTCCTATCCTAATTATTCTCTTTGCCATTAATGAAAAGAAGAAAAGCTATTCTAGAGGTCAGGTAGCACTAGAGGAATATGCAGTTTCTGGTCTGTGTTTGTACTTTCTATTTTCATTAAATATTTCAGGTGCAGCTCTGCAAAGCAATAAATACGTAGGAGGACAACAACCTGAAGTATATGAGAATCTGAAAATAACACTGGCAAAATAATAATGAAAGGAGGTATAAAAGAAGAACTTCCCATTAAAACAAATGTAATAGTACTTCTGTTACATTTTTATACGACATATTTTATATTTTATTTGAAAAGGGAAATTTCTGTACCTGGAATTTAAAGACGTGTATCTTTGTTGGGATACATAGCAAGGAACGCTGTAGCAATTGTAAAGTGGTCATTGTAGTTTCTTTCCCCACAGAGGACATTCAAGTTAGCACAGCTCCAAAAAATCTATAAATGCAGGTTTTGTGCCCTATAAAGCAATCCATAGGAAAGCAACGTCCCTGTGCTGGCTGTCAGTTGCCCACCAAGCTTCTCTATCACTCCCCCTCCTCAACAAGGCTAAGGGGAGAAAAATACATTTAAAAGCTTGTGGGTCAAGATAAGGTCAGGGAGATTACCAGTTACCATCACAGGCAAAACAGACAACTTAGGGAAAAGAATTTACTTCATTGACAATTAATCAGACTAGAAAAATAACAAATAAGAAGAAATCTGAAAAAACACCTTCCCCCCACCCCTTCCTTCTTCCCAGGCTCACCTTCACTCCTGATTTCCAGCGAATGGCACAGGGGAACAGGAATGGGGGTTGCAGTCAGTTCATAACATTTTATCGCTGCTGCTCCTTCCTCCTCGTGCTCTTCACCTGGTCCAGTGTGGGGTTCCTTCCACAGGACACAGTCCTTCCTGAACTTCTCCAACATAGGTCTTTCTTATGGACTGCAGTTCTTCAAGAACTGCTCCAGCATAGGTCCTTTGCATGGGGTATAGTCCTTTAGGAGTGGACTGCTCCAGTGTGTGTCCCCTGTGGTGCCACAGGTTCTGCTCTGGCACAGGCTTCCCATGGGCTGCAGCTTCCTTGAAGTCACATCCACCTGCTCCAGAGTGGGATCCTGCACAGGCTGCAGCGTGGAGTTCCAGAAGCAACTTCTGTCCCAGCTGCGAGAGAAAGGGCAGTTCTTGCTGCGTTGCACGTATGGGTCAAGGCTGTTCTTGACTCCAGACCCAACTTTCATTAACAGGTGGAGGGCTGCTTTCCAGGAGCTTTACCACAGTTTACAGTATGCTACAGAACAGAGATTTTTGGGTCCATTTCACCTAGTACTTACCTACACGCCTCTGTGCACCACATCTGTCTTCAAGGCAAAATTTTACCCCTGATGTTAAGCAGAAGAACTGTGTGGGCACTAAAATGACCAGAAAATCAAAGTGGGATCTGGAGGCAGCTTGAGAGTGGGCTGTCCTCATGTGCCTGTATGGTTGTGTGGGGCTGTGCAGCGTGCACCCACCTCACTAGAGCAACTGATTTATGCAGGCAGGGCATGAGGCAGGGTTCATACCTTGCCTGAAATTACTCATAGAGAATAGCCATAGATTCCCAGTGGCAGGAAAATTTCGAAAGATTAAGGCTCCTGAAAAAAAACCCCAGAGGATTTCATAGCATGGAATTGGGAGATATCTTGATAAATGATTTTTATTTTTGTGTCTTTTCACTGAAGGTCAAGAGATTTCACAGCCTAATATAAAGTCTCGTGCTATTCCTTTTCTGTGGCCAGCTCCTTCCCATTTGTTTACTTTTAACCTTTTCTCTCTTTATAAAGAAGCACCACTAATGCATTTATAAACTCTAGATGTGAGGTCTCTGCAGCAATCAATGTACCTAATTCAATTTTCCTAGGCAATCTTTGGACTGTTCTTAATGGGAGGTTCTGCAGGTGAAGAAATTATGATGCTGAAGGTATTTTAAAAAGGGAACTCTTTGGCCTACAACTTCGATTAGATGAGCTACTGAGGCAGATGCCTTTCTCCAATACCCAGAAAACAAAGTTATTGCCTTTAGCTATCAATAATTGTCCAAAAATGTATCTACAAGTGAACGAATATTTACAGTGATGTCAATTTAACAGGAACACTGTTTTTTCTCTGAGACAATTAAAAAATCTCATCTTACTCTAGGTCATATCTTTGTCCAAGTATATGAATAATTACTCCAGACAGTTTCTTAAGAAAGCAAAAAAAAGTAAAAGGATATTATTGAACAACTGCCAAAAATTTAGAAATGCAGCCAACTCTTAACACTTTCTAAAGGATTAAAAGGTCAAACCTGATTTAGTAGCACATTACTTCTTTTCGCAAGGGTTTATATTGATTCATTTAAGGATAGGACAGAAATAGACCATAACAATTGTTGGAATCAAAAGTGAAGTGCATTCCTAAGGGTGGAGGACCAGAAGGTATAAAGTGTAAAGGCCAGTTAATACTTAATTCTGTGTCTGATCTTTCCCACATCACAGCTAAACACATGGGGTAGGTGATCTTCGCAGCAACAGAAATTTCAAGAATGTTTTGAAGGAAGAATCAAGGTGTTTGATTAGGAATGCAGAATATTGTTCATCTTCAAGCTACTTTGTAGATCTTCAGTTTTCCTTCAATTCTATAAATCTGTGGCACCTCCCTTACTAAGCCCTATGAGGCTTCTCACTCTGTCTACTGATTCTTTTGCAAATGCTTTGTTCAATGACCCTTTTTTTTTGAAATATTTTATGACCAGCCCTGAGCACATATCTCCTTGCAGCATTTGCTCGAGGAAAGAAGATATGTTCTTTTTATTCTGTTGGTAAAAACCTATACAAATCAAGTGTACATTTTTCCAAAGTTTAGAATACTGACCTTTTTTTTTTTTTGGCGTTTAGTATTTTTTTCTTTATCTAAAATAAAAGTCTTGTGACAGTTTTATAACACTATTTCAGACTTATGTTATTTATTCTTTTTGCTACTACTGTTACTGTTATTGCAGGCTGATTGAAAATTACTAACGAAACTTTTCCCCTGTAGAACAATGAGCTTGTTTGTGTGGGAAACAATAAATCTTGGAAAAAATTTCTCTACTGGCAACATACAAGTTAAAACAGTCTTTTACATTTCCTGGTCTGAGATTAATGTTTGGTTTTAGATCAATATCAATATTTGTATCTTCTTGAATGAACATTGTGATACTGTAGGAAGTAAGTAGAGTGAATTGTAGGAGAAGTAAACTGGCTGGCCAATGGACTCGGGGCACGGTTTAGCTAAAGCAGCACTCTCTAGACAACAAGTTTGAGGCTCAGGTGAGGAAGGAGACTTCAACATGCCCAAAAATGGTGTTGTAAGCTTTGGTAATGAAACCATTTCTTTTTGAAAAATATCGTAATTAAATGCTTAGCTACAATTATGTAAAATTTAGCTTTTTTTTTTTTTTTAAATCATATTTTTGACTTTTTGCCTTTTTTCGGGCCAAAAAATATGTCTTGATGTCAGATCTTCTCTTTCTATAAAATATATTATTTTCAGTTAAATCTGAATGTGTAACAATAGATTGTCTCACAGACTAAAAGTAAACATGTTTGTGGACAGTGGCCTAATAAGAAGAAATGATGTGGTGACTTTCTATGCTAATGAAAAAGTTTACCTTTTCTTTGTATACATGGATAGAATAAGTAAAAAGAATCAAGTGGATTTATGGCTTAGAATTTCTAAAGTTGTTACTTGTTTTGTATTCAGGACAGTAATGTAAAATACATGATTTGTTCAATGTGGTTACAAGAATCAGTACGTTTTTGTGAGAGGCTGATTAAACTGAATCGTTTCATTTGCCCTTAGCAATGGCTGTAATGAACAATAATAGAGTGGGCTGAGTTTGCTGTAGTTGTTGTTGGTTTGGGTTTTTTTTTTAATTCACTCTGTGACAAATGGTTTTGCTTGAAAAGCTTGCCTTGTTTGGTTTGATTTGTGTCCAGACTGAGTGCATTAGGAAGTGATGATACTTATCTGTGTGTTTCACATGCTAATTAAATTAACTTTACCAAAGCATGCAAATATCTTCCATTATTTTCTTTTCTCTTACCTTGTGTCAGTATGTTTCTATAATAAATCAGAAAATCTTTATTCAGCAGGCAGATAGCATTTGAAAAGCGCAAAAGATGCATCCATTTTGACAGTTTTTATGTTTTTCAGAGACTGGCTTGCAAAGACAGAAAAGTTTCAGGAACGAAAACTTTCCTATGCCGATTCCTTTGCTTTGTACACCATGAAAAGAAAAGATAAACTGATGGGTGTCTTACTCATAAATTGAAAAGTAGATTTATATGACAGCTTAAATGAGGTCTGGCAAAATCCACTTTTAAGCTTGGGTTTGTACTTTGTGAAAGCATTTTGACTAATCAAACAGAGGTGGCTGTATAATGAATAATTCATGCATACAGTGCCTGTGAAGAAGCAGGCTGTAAATACCTGCAGAGAGACTCCATTGACACCATAATTAGCAGCTGGTGTTGGCTGGTTGATGATGTCACTGTTGCTCCTATGTGCAATTATAAGATAACCTGCTGGTGAAGTTGTCTGCATGTAACATTTCCCTCTGCCAGTGGCACACCTGCTTTCAAACACACAAAGGACAGGGGGAAGCCTTTCCATCCATTCCTTCCGGCCCCAGCCCCTAACCCCTGGCTGCACCTCCCTTCACCACTCAGCACCCTTTGTCATCCCTGAAGCTCCTTTTTTTCCTTCACTCACCATGATCTTCCTTCCGACCTCCTGCTAAGACCATCAAAAGAGTCATTGTTGTTGCTGTTCCCACACACCATGAATATGGGGCCCACAGGGAAGATCAGGGCTCTGCTTGGCACAGTCCCTCCCCAAATGTCCCATGAGTGAGTGGACAAGACAGTGCCGTACCTTCAGAGGCACATGTCCTGCACTGTGACAGGGCATAACAGAGGAATCAGGATCCCTTGTTCCTCAAGGAACAGCTTTCTGGGGCTGTGGCTCTCTGAGTGATTCTAGCAGCTGTGGCACGTACGAAAGCTAATCAAGATTTTTTTAAACTGTTGTTTACTTTAAGATGCAAAACTTTATAACTGAAACCCTAGCAGTCAGCAGAAAGGTATTGGTAGTCTAGTAGAGTGAGGAGGAAATGTCTCACCAGAGCTGGGAGTAAAAACAGGGAAGTAAGAGTGGGAGTACATGCATCCCTCAACATTCATCAGAGATCCAGCAGATATGGATCAAGTATCTGCGTAAAATGCAGTAGACATCAGGACAAATACAGTGGTTTTTAGGGAATTGATTAATCTGGAATGTTTTTCATTAAAAAACCCCACCAACCAATCCACCTCTCCCCCCGCCCAAATAAAAATCAAAGCAACAGGAATTCTGTTTTGCCTTTGTGCTGAGAATGTGACACAGAAAAATTGCTCCTATCCTTTTCTGGAAGACCACATATGAAGACTATTTCACTAGTGACCGAACGGCTCTGTCCATTGCCTCCTGTCCTTGTTGCAGTTCATTCCCATCATCCCAGTGATGTCCTCTGAAGTTGCTGGTTAGCACCTCTTTGCTGTCAGGCAGCTATGGTAGATTTGATCACTGTGAGAGTCCTTACTTGCACCAGCACTAGCAAACTAGAAAAAGTGCTGGTCTACAGGATCCAAAGGATGGACTGCTCTATCTTTATCCAGAATTAAAGAAAGTTCAGCAGGAGTCATGTCCGCTAATACAAAGCTAAAAATTTGGAAAAGTTATTTTTGTAAACAAATATGGATAAAAACACTTGCAAATAATTATTTTCATTTCAACACATGCATATATCTGTTTACTTTTATACACGCAAAGAAGTAAGTGCGGCCTCTGAATTCTTCAGAAGTAATTTTTAAGATGCCCCCAGGTGTCCTGGTTTGGGCTAAATCAGAACTAATTCTGGTTTAGTGCTTTAACTTTTCAGTTAAGTCTCCTCTAACTACCAGCACTTTCTGAAACAGCAGCCTGTTTTTCCAGACAGTGACTGCTCCTAGCAGTGATAAGGCCTGATGTTTATAGTTCGTACCAAGGAATGGTCTGCAGAGAGGCCCTTGCTTATAGTTGTTCTTATGGCGACCAAGGTCACTGCTGAATCTTGTACTCCGTGTTGGGGTGCCGGGAGTGAAAAGGGTCGCACCTACAGGGAGGAGCGAACTGGACAGGTGACCCAAACCTGACCAACAGAGTATTCCATCCCATAGACGTCATATTTAGTATAAAGCTGAGAGATCACGAGGGTCTCGCCCCTTCGCTCACCTTCGCTCTTCTTCGATGGCCGACATCTGAGGAGGACTGATCCGTGCATCCCTGAATTCAGTGCCTGAGTCCAGCTCCTGCATCCCGTCCCTGTCTGCTGCCGAGTCCAGCCTGGGACTGCCCCAGTGCCAGCCCTGCGGTGTGGTGGTGACGTATTGTCATCGGGGGGGGAGTTGGGTTCGGTATTGGTTTTGTATGTATTTGTACATACTGTATATATTTCATTTTTTTCCTTATTCTTATTATTATCTTTTCTTTTATTGTTATTGTTCCATTAAAGCTGTTTTAGTTTTCTTTTCCAAACCGTAAAGTCTCTCTCCCTTGTTCTCTCTCCTTTTCCCTTTTTGGAGGGGAGAGGGGTTAGTAGAGAGCGTCTGTCATTCGTTAGTGGCTGGCCCAGCCTCAAATCGTGACACCAGGGAATGTAACAATGGATGTAATCTGGTTGATATCTGGTTTGTATCTGGAATAAAAATCCAGAGATAACCTTACTTCTGGTGCAAGCCACACATAAGGAAGTACATGGCTACAGCACATTGTAAAGATGAGCCGTGTCAGTTTCTTAAGACATCTTGCTAGGATACCTTATGGTGAAGAAAGTCTGTGCTCTGGAAAGAACCTTATGGTTGCACTCAATAACATGGGTTTACAGATGTATGTCTGTAGTCATATCCAAGTGCATGCTATGGGACTTACGGGTTTTTCTAAAAACTGGGCTAAGTTGAGGGGGAATGATCACTCCCTTCTTTCCCCTGTGTGACTGCCCAGTAATGTACCTGTTTAATCAGTCCAAAATACCCTCAATCACAATTTCTTTGCGTGCAATGCAAAAGTTATTAGTCAAAATTTTATTAACTTTTTTTTTTTTTTTTTTGGTCGTTTTTAATGAACCACATTGCTCATTGCTAACTTTACTTGTAACTGACATGGATAAGCATAATATTAGCTCTCTAGAGCTTATCATTAACAGGGTCAAGATAATTTGTGAACCAGCAATTTCCTTTCTCTGAATCTGAGAGTTCTTTATACGGCAGTGAGTTGCTCATTTGTGCTGTAGCAATTTTATTCAAGGTAGTGTCCCGGTCATTATGTGCTCAATGATGTCTTCCACAGGTAGACTGTGGTCTTGTGTTAGTGCTGGTTAGTCTGTGATGTGTGTTAATATAGAGATGTAAATATTGGCCCAGGTTCTGTATTTTGAGTGAATAGCACTCTGGGACTGAACTCACATTCTTTCGATCCCAAAGTGAGGAAACTATCCACAGAGACACAATAACACGTGGGCAAATGGCAGTTTGATAAGCAGCCTGAGTAAAATCTGTCTATTCGACACATCTGTTTTTTATAGACAAAGACTCAGGTATGTAGTTATGCTTGGAAAGGAATAGTAGTTGCAAAGAGGGAAGAAAGGAAACCTGTTCCTTTGCCAATCATTCTGATATTTCTAGAGATTAATATTTTCAATAATTACAATCCAGGGAGCCAGGTTATAGCAGGTCCTTGTTCAAGGGTTTTGAGGTGGTGGGAGACTTGCCTTCTGTGTTAACAGCTCTTTTGTGTTGTGCTAGTGGAGCGCCCTGGCTGGACTTTCTATGTCAGTCACTACTTGCAGATAGGAAGGCAACAAACCCTCTTCAGACCTGGAGGAGAGGGTAAAACTTGTGTCTCAGAGAAACTGACAGGTTACAGAAATGAGCACAGCTTTGATTTGCACAGGACATAGCTAAAGTGCTACGGACAGGCGCTCTGTGTGTGTGTGGAAGTGTCAAGCCTGGTAACATGGGATAGTAGCTAGCTGTAGGGACTAGCTATCTTACTCCTACACATAATGACACCTCTGGCTAATGATGACTCTGGCAATATAATTTTTGCTAATCCCTTTTAGAGATTTTCTGAGAAGTTTTAGTTTATGGTTTATATCATCTTGACAAAGGATCTCAAGGAAGAGGTGGTGGGACCAGGAAATACTCCCTGGATGCTGAACAGTAACCTGTATTTCCACAGAGGTTGGGGGATCCAGAGAGTGTGGCGCAGGAGCTCCCGAGACAGAGATTAATCTACTGACAAAATCAGCAATGCTGTTGCGAGGTCAGAAAGTCTGCACCACCACTATTTAAATGGAATAATCCCATTAAGTGATCAGAGAACCAGATATTATCAAGAAATGGAGGAGTTGATGTCTTGGTTGAAGAAGCAGTTTGGGAGTCACAGCCTATGCAGGCTGAGGATTAGCTTTAATTTTCTTTGTTGGCTGAAGGTCAGCTTTTGTGTAGTACCAGCACACAATACTGTAGGAAACCTGAGTGGAGGCATGGGAGGGACCTCGCATCTCTGCTGAGATGCTAGTGGTGGAATAGCTGAGCTACCGGCAGCCCTTCCACTTGCATGAGTCACTGGGCTGTGAAATCAGAGAGTATCTGCACAAACAAATACATGATTGCATCTGACTCTTGTGCCCAACATGGAGGAGCTGTGTATTACCATTCTGAGAGCTGAATGATGTCCAAGTCCAAGACTTTAACAATAAGGCAATTCAAGGGTTTGCAGATATATTTTTATGGCAGTAGTAAATGATTCTAACAGTTTAAGTAAAGAAAGAATAAAGTCCTAAAAACAACAAACCAAATAAAAAAGTAGAATATCTAGCCAGATAATGAATTCTATATTATGCACAGTACTGTGGCTAACAAAAACAAATAATGAATTGGAGGGGATTAATTTTATATTGTCAGAAAATAGGGCTTACCAAAATACCTAATGTTTTTTCCTGTTGTAAGAAAATACAAAACTGTAATATTTCTATTTTAAGATTACTTTTTTTACTAGTACTATTATTATTTCTGCCTCAATATTTCAGCAGTTAATGCAAAACTGAATATTTTTGTTTATTTACCTTATACAGTAAAATGTCTGTTAAAATGCTGTCCTACTTCTATGAAGAAAAGGTATAATAGAAGACAAATAAAAATACTTCTCTAGATTTAGGAAAATCCTCAAATTATCAAACCTAAATGAACTTTGTCTCAGTGGAGACTTAAAGATAATGTGAAATAAGTAGGAGTAATCTGAAAAACATCATAGCTTTTAATAAAGACAAAATACGTTTATGCAGGGTAAGAGCTAGGATTTCCAATATCTCTACTCTTCCTTTCCCCCTTTCCTTTTTTATTTTTTTTTCCTTTGTCATCTTTTGCCAGAAGAAGTGATTACCAGGGAGAAAAAGCCCTGTTTTCTCCTAAATTTCAAGTTCATGTTAGCACAGAGGTCTGGCATGTTAATTACAAAAGTCAATTACCTAAAGTTAATATTCTATTAATCATGTAGGAAAGAAATGGAGTTGTCAAGGTAAAGTGAGCTAGTGCTTTAAAAAGTAAAAAGTGGATGGGCATGGTGATAGGATGGATACAAAGAGTAATCTATGTCAGCATATTTCTGACTCTTCACATGGATTCAAATTTTAAATAGTGAGTTGTTTTAATATTCAATTCTGCATCTCAGATTAATGTATTTTTATACCCATTTGGTGATTTCCTGATTGTTTGAAAGACGGAGAGGTGATCCCACATCCTTATTGTTTTAGAAAAATATTAACTGTTAAACAGTATGGTCGTTTGCAACAAATTATGTATTTCTGTGAAATTAGAGTTTTTACCGGTACCCAAGTAGCCTGATTGTAGCTTTTTGCTTTTCTAGTGGGTCTCACATCTTTTAATTACATTTGGATGCAGATTTAAAGCACTAGTTGTGCCAAACTAGTTGTTTGCTAGTGACATTGCTTCACTTATTTCTTTAATCTTCTATCTAAAAGAAGGAGAGAAAGTCATTAGGCAGATTTTTTACTGTCTCTGCTGAATACACTCTTTCCAACATAAAGGACTTTGCAAATAATTTTTTTTATTAAGGTATTCATTGACTGTGTATTTCAAATCTGTTAGTAACCTTTATCTGTATTAAGCAATAATGAGACTTAAGAAAAATTTTTTTTTTCTTTTTTGTATGGAGACTGAACCATCAGGAAAAATGAAATATAATTATCCTGGACCTATAACTTGCAGTTTAGGCTGTAAATGTGGCTTGGGGCCATGTGAATAGATGCCATTATGGGACTGTAGGTCATAGTTCCTGGAAGAAGATTCTGACAATATAAGGATGATGCACATGGCAATATCTTATCCTGTCAAGCTTTGAACTGCTGATGAGACAAAATGTATGATATTCAAAACATATACCTAATTGATCTAGAAGCTTTTTTCTGAAGTTAATGGAACCTAATTTCAGTGAATGTTGATGGAAGTGTGGTTCTCTGATCTCAGTGTTTTTATAAATCCTATTTTTAAATGCTTTGTAAATTCATCTCTAGTGTTCTGAAGACACAAACTTCAGAAAGCATTAACCCGAGACTCTCCCCTTCCTGAATTCCACAAGACAAATTTTATTAGTAACTATTTTTAAAATTCCCTAAAATGATTGAAACAGAGCTATTGTTTTGACATTTCTAACAACAGTAGCCTTTCAAAAATAATTGTTCACTAAGTCCTTCAGTAGAGAGAGATCCTGATTTTGAAAACCATTATTAGTATGCAGAAAATTGATCTGATTCCTGGAATTCACTTGTGGTTTTTACCTTCTGTACTTGTCTGAATTTCTTTCCTACAATGATGGTGTCGTTTATCTGTTTTTTATATTATTTTATACGTTGTATAGTACTTTTAAAATGGGTACCTAAAAATTCAAAGAGGCATACAACATTTTCTGTGAGAAATCATGGGCTCAAATCCTGTTGACTGAAGTTTGAGGATATATGCTTTGGATGGTGTAAATCAAAATAATTACTTACATCTAGAAGGGTCTTACCTGAATTGATTTCCTCTCTTCATACAAATTTTCTGTTAACAGTTTTCCCGTGAGATAGCTACTTTCCTTCCATTTCCATCTATCTGGAGATTTCAAATCTTACCTTTCCCAGTCTCTTTAGAAAAATCATCACAGGCAATTTTTTATAGGAAGTGTGATGTGCACCTTATATCAGGAAGGCGTTTGCTTTCTCAGAGATGTGGATCTTCACGTGAAGACAAAGTATTTGCAATTACTGCTGAAATTCATTAATCTGCTAAAATGTAACATTTTGCAGGATAGCCCAAGATATTTTTGGAAAAGCAACTCTCGTATCTTAGCACCAGCTCTGATTTTAAGAAGTAAGTCAGACCAAAGTCTCCACAATCTAGTCTTAGTTTGCAGAAATGTTTCCACCACTGTCATTGTTAAAATATGTATTGACTTCAGTGGGCCCAGGATTATTCCTCTTGCTTCCTTTCTATCAACATATCAATAGCCTGCTAATGTTAGATAGAGGATTTGGATAGGCAGTTGTGTCATAGGTAGAGCTGTGGAAGTTATTTATTATTAACTGGGAGTACAATAGCATTTCAACTGACTTTAAAACCCTTAATTTGCCTTAAAATCTTGAAAATAGGGCGCAGATTTTTAAGCTTCAAGCCACCCGGACTGAGAAAGAGAGGTCAAATGCTAAAGCAAACAAAGCTCCACTCACAAAAGTCAAAAGTAAATATGATTTCTTCTAAAATCATATGATGCCCCCTCTCTTCTGGGTAACCACTCTTCTTGTCCATCAGCAAAGAATATTTAAATTGGAAAAAAACCCTTTATTTCTTAAAACTTTCCCCCGAACACATTTCCCTTTTACATTTCAAGTACACTCGTGTTCCACTCAAATACACTCCTCATACCTATTGCACACCCTTTCCTATGTACTCATTTCTCACTTCAGTGCTGTCAGGAGGCAATGCTAATTTACTTCTGTTTCTTTGTAATTATTCCTCCCCGATTGATATTACTTATTACCAAAATGTTCAGAATGACTTCTTTCCTCGTTTCAGCTGAGAGACACAATCAGATACAATTGATATGAGAAATTGGCTCTCTTCTTGATTGGCAAAATATTGCGATCCTGAAATCTAAATTTTTCTTACCACAAGAGATAAAAGGTCTATTTCTGAGTGTATTCATCTCACAGTAGTATTACATACTGACTTATCTGAGAGTGCTTTAATGAGTGAGAAATAGAGATGGTAAGGTCATCTAATTCAGGACAGACAATATAGACCAAACAGGCATAATACCATCACTGAAGAGCTTTGCGGAGCTGTTTGTTACAAGATTTGTGGAAGGTAAGAAGAGGAAAATCCAAGAGGAATCACTGCCACGTTGTATTATTTTACTAAAAGCAAATAGTAACAAACTGGCCAAATACAAGACCTGTTCAAGTAATGGAAATGTTTCCATTCAGTCCAGATCTCTTGTAAATCTTGAGGGTTATTTTGTACACTTTTTTTCTTATCCAGCATTGTGTTAGGCAAGATAAAGTATTTCAGTTGTCCTCATTAATCTTTGAGGCTACTTATACAAATTTTGTGATGTTATCACTCCCTTCCCTGAGATATTTTCCTATGTCATTAGGCAGAAATGAATGACTACATCATTGGTTCTGTTTGAAGAGAAAAAACCTGTATCTCCATCTGATCAGAAATGGATTTCAGAAAAAGTATATGAGAATAGAATCATGACAATAAAACATATTAGCTTTGATAATCTATGCTTACTTTACTTTATCATAGAATCATAGAATGTATTGAGTTGGAAGGGACCTCTAAAGGTCACCTAGTCCAACCCCCTTACAATAAGCAGGGACATCTCTAACTAGGACAGCTTGCTCAGCACCCCATCAAGCCTGACCTTGAATGTCCCCAGGGATGGGGTTTCCACTGCCTCTCTGGGCAACCAGTTCCAGTGATCCGCCACCCTCATATTAAAGAATGTTTTCCTAATGCCCAACCTAAATCTACCCTTTTCTAGCTTAAAATCTTTACCCCTTGTCCTACTGCTACAAACCCTTGTGAACAGTTCTTCCCCTGCCTTCTTATAGACCCCTTTCATGTACTGGAAGGTCGCTATAAGGTCTTCCTGGAGCCTTCTCTTCTCCAGGCTGAACAACCCCAACTCTCTCAGCCTGTCCTCATAAGGGAGGTGCTCCAGCCCTCTGATCATTTTCGTGGCCCTCCTCTGGACACACTCCAACAGGTCCACATCCTTCTTGTGTTGGGGGCTCCAGAGCTGTACACAGCACTCCAGGTGAGGTCTCACCAGGGCAGAGTAGAGGGGAAGAATCACCTCTCTTTATCTTCTGGCCGCACTTCTCTTGATACACCCCAGGATGTGATTGGCCTTCTGGGCTGTAATTGCCCACTGGTGGCTCACATCCAGCTTTTCACCCACCAATGAATGTTTCAATGTTTTGAAACATTAACTACTTATTATTCTATAAAACATATATTATAAAAGCACACATTAACTCTGAAGGTAATAGCAGTGTAATTTTGCAAGAGGATAGATGTAGTGTCAGGAATTGAGGTACAACTGGAAGAGTGTAGGGAGAGATATCTAGCACTGATCACGATGTGGAGGAGAACTGGTCTGTCTTACATTTCTGGCTACAGCTTATAACTAAGACAGACAATGCAGAAAAAAACTTGCTTTTCTGCACCAGGAAGAAAGACTTTCAGTAAAGATAGCCAATGATGTGAGCTATGTCCAGTCTGGGCAGACCCATTGCATCTGTGCGGGATGTAGTACGAGAAAGATTTTGGTCAGGCAGGAGTTAAGAATGGTGCAGCAGTCAGCACTCAGGGGCACAGTACCCACACCTCCTCCTGAGGATCAGGTCTGCAGCAGTGAGTGATAAAGGTGGCTCCTACTTTCTTCCCTTTCCTGCACTCTTCTCTGAGGATGTCAAGAAAGTACCAAAATTAATTTGGGAACCTTTGTTCAGAGAAACCACCAACACTTATTTGGGCGCTGTTGTCACTTCCAATCCATCCTGTTATTTGTATAATACTCTAGGAGAGTTAGAACATTCACCTAGAGATGTGGAATGCTGAAGTTCAACTCTCTCCTCTGCTGGATAATCTAAATCTAAAAGACACCCATTCTTTTTCCTGAAGCATCTCATGCATACTAGGTTATGTGGCCTACTGGTAGGGAGACCTTCACCATTCCTGTTGGAGCAGCACTACAGAGCAGAAAAGAGTGCAGTGAGTAGAAAAATGCTTGAAAAAAGCCTGATAAATTGCTTTAATTTTTTTTTTTCCAATGTATGTTTTGAAATCTGAGCAGTAAAAAGGTATTTCTGTGAGTACTTCTATATTAGGAATTTTATCATATGCGGGTACATGTTCATGGCCAGAAGGGACGATAATAAGAATCTATTTCACTCCCTCTCTAACACAGGCTGTAAAAATACCCCAGTGATTCCTGCATTAAGACTACTGGCTCAGATAAAGCTAGAAAAACCCTTCCAGAAAATGGAATATTTGTGTTCCAACTATTTGTACCTATAAGCTGAACATTTTGCAACGATTCTTCAGGTGATCTATTCAACTTTACACCACCAGAAAATATGGACATGAAAGTTTACCATTTTATCAAACAGCACAGGAAAGCACAGCCATGTGTGACAGCACAGGAATGTCTGTATTTTCTGGGAACCGGACAGATTTTTTTATTTCAAAAATGATTTCTAGAACAGCTTCATTACCCCAGATATAAGCAAATGTGGATATTAAAGTCGGTATCTTAAGTCATATATATCAATGTACAGAAAAATTGCTGTCAGGCAGCTGGGAACAGTAATAGTGATGAAAAATCGAGACATGCAAGATCAGGCTTGATGGGGCTCTGGGCAACCTGATCTAGCTAAAGATGTCCCTGCTCACTGCAGGGGGTTGGGCTAGACGACCTTTGGGTGTCCCTTCCAGCTCAATACATTCTATGGTTCTATGATTCTATGAAAATATTTTGTCTGGATTTTCCTAATGCCTCTACTAGAAATCGAATACAAAACATTGTTATTACTTTATTATTATTATATCAAGAGATTCCAGCTAAGATCACATTTGTCTTTGTTATGTCAAAGAATATCCTCTTTTCAAGATTAAAAATGATACTGAGTCTGTCCTATATGTCTCTTAAAGAGTCAAGCTCAGTTGAATCACAAAAGATTCAGCTTTTCCTGCCTTGTGGTGAAAGAGCTGAGGAAGGAAGTTCACAACTTGTCCATCTGCTGCGAAACCCAATCTCAGGTCAGTGATAGGAGTAAGAACAACAGAATTCTCAATAAAAATGGTCACCTGGGTTCGCCTCTGGTGCTGGAATTTGAAAAATCATCTCTGTTGAGATTATTGTGCTCAAAGGGCATATTAATGCATCCTCCATCATTATGCACAGTTTCTTGTTTGCGTTGTTATCTTCCAAGAAACTTTTATCTGAGAACAAATCTAAAGTTTGTTCGCCATCACTGAAGAAGACAAACAGCTACAGAAGTAGAAGGGAACATAACGGAAGGAAGAATAGCTTTCAAGCAGAGATGAGTGAAACATCTTTCAATTGAAAGAGGGAAAAAGAAATAGCATTTGGGACACAATCTGGGACAGCAGCAGGATGCCCTGTTACTAGGAAAAGATATTCAACCAAGTTAAAATACTTCACTTATGATTAGCATAGCTTTTAAGTTAATTTTAATTTGTGGAAATGTTACATTGGTTCCTGTTGTATCTGGTTAAATGAGAGGTAAGATCTGTGTTAATAGGGTTTAGGAGCAATGAACCGCTTGTGTTTTGTAAGAGCACTACATTGATTGCACCGGGCTATGCCTCACTTGGCCAGTCCAATATATGAAAAAAGCTGAGCTATACCAGCAAGCACTAGAAAGCCTATTGGTCTTAATAAAAGCTGTCAGCCTTTATACTTCAAAATATAATTTGGCTGATCTCTGGAGGCTTGGAGACTTTTCCACTCCTATGTTTCAATTGGATAATAGGCCAGGTAGATCCCAGTTTCTCAGATGACCTGCTGGTGACTGCTGCTGTGCTCACCAGAAGCTTCCACCACCTCACCCACACTAGGGCTCTGACTGAAAGGTACTGTGGCTGCCTGGCTCACCTACCCAGGTTTTCTCTGTGCAAACACGAGTGGGGCCAAGGCATGATTGGATCTCACCACGGAGTGGTAGTGTTAGGTGCCGCTGTCTCTGTTTAGACATAACCTGTGAAATCCATAAAAATCTGAAAGCTTTGAGACATGAGGAAAGGAGTGTTTAGCTTCATGCATGAGGGAGAAACCTCCCCAGTTGTTTTCTGGTCAGTTTGTTTCCACTGCACATAAATCACTCCCCAGCGGATATTTTCTTCTTTAATTCCCTCATTGAAGATGTGTACATTGGAGCCTGATACCTGATGTGTATGCGAGGGAGAGGTCTGCTGCACCACAGACACCATAAATAACTATCTTGCATCAGAGGTAAAGCATATTGCTGGTGCAGCTCATAATGTTAATACTGAGTGCTAATGTCCTTCCCTTTATCTTAATTAGTGTTGCTTTCAATTAGAAGTAAGCCATTTACTTTGGAATAAAAGAACTGACCCACGCCTCTTCCCCAAATTTGAATTATCCCCACAATTAAGTGCTAAGTAGCTGTCTTGACACTTACAGGACCTTTATCACCACCATATCTGAGGGGCTGGCAGTGAACTGCAGCATTCATTCACTCACCATTCCATAAATTTTTCATTTCAGATACTAAAGATGTCTTCTATGATGCATTTCAGAACAGCATTTTATAAGCTTTAAAAAGGACTGACAAATTTCTCTTATAACCTGTTGTCCTTTGTACTTACTCTTGGGTCTTTTAACAAGTCTCAGAAACTGATAATTTTGTGATACTGGGTTCTAAGCAACTTATTTAAGTCCCTTTAGACTACCTTTGATTCATACCTTTAGTATAGATCCTGCTTGAATTTAGAGCGGAAGTGTCACAGTTATCGGAGAAAAAAAAAAAAAAAAAAAGAAGAGATATTTGGAAACAAGGTTTTCTATTTTATGTGTGTGATACAACATATAGTATGTGTCTGCTTTTCTGTATGTCTGTGCATGTCAAACATATTGAGGCAGCAGCTAGACTATTTGGTTTTGAACATTTTACCCAAAAAGGCCTTTAACTTGAATATGAATGTCTGTGTTCGCTCCAGTACTGATACTAGCATATTGACTCTGGAATCTGAAGGCTTTTCGCCTTTAATATTCTCTATCCCATCTCTTTGCATGATGCTGTTTGTGGAGCTCCTTAATAATATAGTGGCACATCATTTAAATACATTCTTTATGCAACAACTGTTTCCTAAAATGCAACTATTTTTAGAGTAGGAAAAGACTGTCATGATCTGGGGTAACTGTCCTGCTAGACTGAGATAATGAGCTTCTGAGGCCCTCAGTATCTTTCTGGTGAGTTTAGTAACCACAAGCAATTCACCCTAGGAATTAAGGTTTGTTTGTGCTTCCTGACAGCGAGAACCAGAGTGCTGAAACAGTGTCTCACATCATACAGTTAGAGGAGGTAGTGACAATGACACAGACTGTAGGATTTTTTTCAAACATCTGAGCAGTTGGAAAATTACGGGAATTGTAGGGCATTGTGAGTTCACAGAGTCGGACCTTATTCTACCCTTTCCAATGGACACTCAACAGGGAAGGATGCAGGTCACCTATTCAACAACCCTGTTGCCAAGCGTATTTGCAACCCCTGAGAGCCATTTCAGGGGTTCAGATATTTAGGAACAGCCAGAGCAGTGATGACAGAGGCACCAATATGGGATTGTGAGTAGCAGAACTCAATCAGTTTGACTTCATTCTGCAGTTTCATGTTTCTAGATGACCCCATGAGCTAGATACCTTTGGAAACATTGTTTGCCTTTCCTTTGGCAAAGAGTAGAGAAACAGACAATAAAGGAAAGTGACACAAATGATCCATGTTTGTGCATGCCCCTGCCATAATCCAAAGGAAGGACGCTTTCTGAGATCGGAAAGCATGCTTTATGGTTGCTAACATCTTTTGATGAATTGAAGGCCAAAAGATTTGCCATCCAAGTATGGTGCGAATGTGTGTTATTTTTACAGTTCCAGGCAACCTACCTCACCTTCAGTCTGACATGGCAGGCTGAGTTTAATTTGTCATATGTTTCATAAACGTCTGAGGAGTCTTTAGCTACAGAGATTAGTGTATGTATACAGAAAGGTGTGTGAGAATTGTGAAAATGATTCTGTACAGTAATTCCCTTGTTATGCTATACAACGTATAATAAAATACATAATAAGGATTGTAACATGCTTTTATATGAAACTGCATACTTAGAGCTGTTCTTTTATGCTTCTTGAAATGATCTCTACTCCTCAAGAAAATAGATATTTTTTACCATGTTAATCATAGATACCTCTGTAAGGTCTGTATGAACTACAATATTAGTAATTTAAAATTGTCTTTTAGTAACGTGACATTTGCTTGTATGAGACCAGGCCAGACTGATGCTATAGAGAATCTGAAAGTTATGTTATAGGTTTTTTATGTCTGAAGCTGTTTTCTTTTTGTAGAGCATAACAAAAAGTAGGTGGATGAAGTTGCAGAACAACATAAAGAGTATAACAGTTTCAAAACACTTTGAATTTGGCAAGTAACAACAGACAAAACAACAAAGTGTGCCAAAAAAAGTGTTCAGAACAAGCTGAGTGAGCAAAACACTTCCTTTACTGCAGCAGTTCCACTCACTTCTGGGACAAGAGGGCAAAGCAAGTCCAAATTGATCTAACAGAAAATCTTCAGGTTCAGTAAAAGCCTTCAGTGAAAAATAGTCCATGTGGTCACAAGCTGTTGTATTATACTGTACTGCTCACAATTGAAAACTCTCCAGTACTGATATGGGCCTGGCAGCCCCATCCTGAAAATCCTTCTGCCAACAAGATGTCTTTGGAAGGCTGAAACAAATGAGAAACTAAATTCTTCACAGCTTGCCGAGATAAGAGGTTCCCGGGAACTGCTGACTGTTAGATTGCTGCCCCAAACCCCTCAATTTCATGCTTTCTTTTTCCGTACTGCATATTTGTTCCAACTGGCTTCCTACCTTGGACTCTACTGCATCCTGATGGGTTAAATGTGATGGACAGTCTATATGAAAACCAATCAGTTATTTTGACAGGAGACTCAGAGAAGGTCAAGGCCACCTCTTTTCAAAACCCTGTCTGGTAAGGCTTCAGCTGTCACAGATGAAATGTCTCTGAGGCTCATCTTTTGACTGGTCTGTCCTTTCATTTTGTCCCAAACACTCAGGAATCCAGCTAGAGAAACAGTTCCAGTGCATTCATCATAATATTTGATTGCCATTTCTCAGCTTTAGAGGAGGGAAATTGTAACTCAAATGCACTGACTGTATTGTGTGCTGCAATACCTAACATATGAAGGAAGACAATTCAATCTGATGTTCATGTGAAGTACTCTCAGTGGTAAAGCTCTGCTGGCACATAAATGTGTTATTGTGAAACATTGCTTCTGGAGCTTATATAATACATAGCTGATACACAGTTAAAAGATTATGGTGGGAGTCAGTCTTGTAGGACATTCCTTTTCATTTAAAAACAGACACAGTGAGGCTTGAAGTTGAAAGGTAATTTCACTAATATGCAAAGAGATTTACTTACCTTATTTAAGGAATAAGTTTTTCACCTTCTCCAAAACGTAAAGAAAAAAATTTGGTTCAAATTTAGAGTCCATAAAAATATGCCCCAATCTCACAAGCACTTCAACAATTTTTTCAAGTATTATCAGTTCTAAAGGATACATGTTTCAAGCATGCATATTCTGATCCAGGTGCTTAATTTAAAGAAGTTATTTACTAATATTTAGTTGCAACTACCCTTGTTTCTTGAGGTTTCCAATTCGTCATTACATTGTCCAGGAAGAGGCACAACTCACATTACACTTGCAGAGAAACAGAAGGAGAAATAATTTCCAGTTCTGTGTTCTATAGAGATTTTAACAACTGGCATATTCTGTACCTCTGATGAATTTTGATATTTCAAAGTTTCTGAGAAACTATTAATTCAATTCAGTCTTGTGACCTAAGGCTACAATAGGAAGTACAAGGAAGATCTAGTTTGGTAGTGTTCTAGCATTGCAGGTGATGGAGAGTTTCCAGAAGAGTTCTAATGCTTACAGCTGTCAAATTATTTTATTTTTCAATATATCCATGTAGGGCATGTGGAAAAACTGAATAAAGTTACCCCTGATGACTAAATTGTGTCGGAGGAAATTGAACAAAAGCTACTTCAACATCAGATTTCAACAGTAGGACAGAATAGACCTACTCTCATCACATTAAAATGGTGTACATATTTTACTAGAGTTTTGCTGATCTTTTTCTTTTGAAGGACATGTGCTGGTGGCTGTACATGATCATTCAAAATAGTCAGAGTCAGTGTGTGAAGAATGATGTATTCATTCAATGTTCTGTTGAAACACCCTGAGAAATACTCAGTCAGCTTGGTTTGTCACCACAGCTAGTACTTGGGAATGAACCTAATATTGTAGTTCATAAATTCAACATTCTTAATACAATATTAATTGTGGTCATTATATCAGATCGGTATTGAACCATATAGGCAACAATTCTTTACCAAGAAGTTCAAACAATCAAACAAGAAGAATGATCTAATCTTAACTCCCTAATTTCATTTTGTCTTGCTGAAACATGTACCATTCAAAGAACTTCCAGACTTTTCTAATTTATTGAAACCATTAAAAAATGACACAGGTAATGCAGTGGCAGCATATACAGGAAGAATGGTGATAGGTATCAACCCCTTAGTTCCATTAGGAAAAGCATATCTAACTTACAATATTGTTGTAGGGGTAATCAAGTTTTACCTAGCTAATACCTATATAAAACAGAGGACACAGGGTATGGTTGCTTATGATGGTGTTCGGGGACAGACGTATGAATCAAAGGATTAGAGAAGCTGAAATATATTTGTTCACCTGAAGAGCACTTGAGTGTCTTTCAGAAGGGTATGGCTCTAGAAGATTTTGTGGGAACAACATTAGGTCATCACAGCTGGCCAGAAGACAAATCTGTACAGATGGAAGATAAGGAAGAACTGTTCTCAGTCCAGATAGTCGTAGATCAGAGCCAGGGCTGGACTGAGTTACCTAAACATAGGCCTCTGGTGCCATCCAAGACACCGTTGGGTATTCTGCCTGGCCTCCAGCTGTTTATCCAGAAGGGCCTAGATCACTCATAGGTGCTGATATCATAGGTCGTATCTGCCAGCTTTGCGTGCACGCACCTTGGGTGGTCCAGGTGCTTACGCATGGAGCTGAGCCCCAAAGACCACTCAGTCCCACAGTCTGTTTTTATCAAATGTTTGTATCAGTTCTAACTTTTAAAAGTCTTTTGTGTATCATTCATATTTTCAGAGAAAAACAAAGCCCAACTTTTTATTCTCTTCTGTGCCTCAGCCCCTGTAATCTTTCTCCAAACCACATTTTCTTCTCTTATCTCATATTTAAAATGATTTACCAGTTGTGATACACTAATCCAGATGAGCATGAGCCTTTGTGTTGAGCAGTAACATGTTCCTGTTCAAATTTATTTCTGTTGTACCCTCCTCTTCTTAAGCCACAGGAAATGAGACCTTTGGTTTTGATGTAGTGAACTCAAAATATAGAAGAATGAAAGAGAGGCAGTCTTCAGGATGTTTCTGACCAGTTTTCCTGTTTCTCAGGAGCAGCTGTGTGACTCCAAGCCTAACTTCTGTACACACACACACAGATATTCTGATAGAAGATGAAACCTAATTCGAATAAACACCTGAACGGAAATTTGAAATTTTCCTGAGGCTTCCCAATAACTAATCCTGTTAGAATTATCAAGTAATGTTGCTGGCTCTGAGTTATCCACGTGTATAAAGCAGTGCAAAATATAATGTTAAATAACGTTTGGGCCGTTTGTAAACAATTAGCAAAATTAATAAAACTATCCATTTACAATCTGTGGGTTTTTTTTTTTGTTTATGGTGCTTCTTAATAGCCAAAGTCTTTCCTCAGTTATGCACATGTAATTCCTGTTGAAGGCAACTGGAATTGTTTGAATATCTTGGAGCAAAATTGAATCCTAAGTGTTTAATTTATGTTTTAATGCCTGTTTTTACAACAGTACTAATTAATTGTACAAATACTATTGAATGTGAAAGGGCTTCATGAAAGCACTATGTTGATTACAACCTGAATTTATCCATTTATTGGTTAAATACCCATCCACATATTTAAATGGTGCTTCTGATAATTTTTCTTGGCTTGAGAAACAGCTAGTAGTTTCTAGACCACTAACAAGTAAAGAGATGCTTGAAAAAAACAGACTTTGTCTTAGAGGGGAAACTCTGACATTTCTGAACTTACTTTCACTCTCAACTGGAACAAAGATAACAACAAAAATTATGAGGAAAGAAAACTTTAAAATAATTTGTACAGAAATATGTATGTACAATTTCATTTCGGTCAAAACTAGTTTCAGTGATGTGGAATGTCACAATAAATATCCTATATATATGTGTATGTGTACTGTGATATAATGACTACATTGGAACGTATATTTTTAAAACTGAGATGAAATTAAACAAAACATGGAAATAATTATGAAATACTATTACTTGATTGAAGCAAAATTATTCTCACTTTATGAAAGCAACTCAGAAAGCTGAAATAATTATGCCATTATTTCCTTGTGGAAAATTCTTCACCTTTATGAAATGGCACTAATGAAAAAATTCTCATTAAGTCTCTGACCTGCTCAAACACAGAGGTGAGGTGTACCCCTTAGACCATAATGCTGTGACAGCTTCACCAGGCAGGAACACATAGGACATTAGTCCCTCTCCACAACAAGCCTTTTCTTAAGCACATCCCACAACTGCCACCTCAGGTTAGTTTTACTATCAGATGTATTTCTTTCTGTTTATCAAAATCTAGCCTTTTTGTTTTAAATTTCCATCTTTTGATAAGGTTTGTTGGTGAGCAGACAATAATTAATATTGTGCTAATTTTTGAGATTTCAAGTAAGTTTTTTCTCCGCATTGCAATGAAAGGAAAGACTTCTTGAATGCTTTTAGAAACTATTGTTGTGTTAAAAAGGCCATCTCTGTTAGAACAGTCATCCTTTAAGAAGGATGTGTGGCTTTGTGGTCTAAGGTTCATGGTTAGGCATTACTATCTGTAACACTGTAAAACAAGGTGTTTTTTTTTTCCTCAGAGGCCAGAGAACATATAGGTAAAACGAGGCTGACAAAAATCAAGCTGGGTTACATCTTCCAAGGATATTGACAAAAATAACAAAAGAAAGGAAGAAAAGTGACATAGGACAGCAGCACAGTGTTGATGGATAGGGGTTAAAGTGTAGCTATGAATTAAAGATAACTATATACATTACCTTAGTTTCTAGCTGCTGGGCATTTAGAAGGCTGATGGGAAGGAATTTGTAGAAATGCAGTTAGCCTCACAATCAAAACAGAGACAAAATAAAAGCTGCTTTAATGCTCAGTATCTCCGTATCTACTTTTAGCCTGTACTAGGGGTAAACTATAGCAGTTAGAAACTATCACCCAATGACCTCTCCTCAGTTGAGAGGGAGAATTGTGAAAAGAAGACAAGATTTGAAGCAAGGACAGATTTAACAAAATAGCAAAACAAATAAAACGTACAAAGCTCTACTCAGCCTAGAATGTCTGGCCCTGACAGTCCTCCGGAGCCCAAGGAGAAGCAACAGCCAGAACCCCATAGAAGTTCCCTTTTCTCAGCAAACCTTCCCCCTTTACAATGACCACGACGTTATGGTATGGGCTACACCTGTAGCTCACTTAGGTCAGCTGTTGCGGCTGACTGGAAACTGCTAATGACCTGTCTACCATGGCTGGTGTACGATTCTGTCCCAGCCAAGCCAGGATAGTGCATAATTTAGAAAACAAATGGCACATGAAACCACAGGCATGATAGCTCTACCCGGTCAAATCAGGGGTATCATCATTTAGCTTGAAAATAAACCAAAGAACAATATTTCAGAAAAATGCAGTGGAACATGAAGGCCACATATGAATTTAATGAAGAAATTAAGAAAATCTTTCTATTCATTAGAGAAGTGGGGATTTGGGATGCCTTTTCAACTGGCTGGGAATTTGTCTTTCTTTAAGATGAGTTTACGAAGATGTTCCTCTGGCATTCCTGAATAAGATGGCAGGGGAATAATCCTGATGACCTAGGAAGTCTGTAACAATTCTATTATGCCCACTCACATTCTTTTCTCAAAAGATTTCCAACATCCTTTAACTATTTGTATTTTTCTGTATGCCATCCTACACTAGTTTTCATGGTAACATGCCCTCTTTAGGTATAAGCTCTTCCATTAAGCAATTAGAATCCCATAACCTTTCCTTGTAAGTCATTCCAAATCTTGCATAATTTTCACTGTATGTCTTTGAAGATTTTCTATGGAGCACATCCTGAAGTTCAAATATAACCCAGCTTATGCCTTTTAATACCTTATACATTTAGAAACCTTTGAGTTCAGTTTCTGGGGTCAGTATTATCAGGATGTTTAAGTGAACATATTTCACAACAAATAGTTCCTTGTAAATTTTGATTCGTGCTCAGAGGTGGATGCTCCAATTCCTGATCTGAAACCCCTTCACTGTTACTAGTACAGTGTTTCCAATTTGTCCTTGGGGAGGGGGTACTTCACTTAGCTTTTTATAGCCATTGAGAGAAACCAGTGGGTTTAGGGTGTGATTCGTCTAATCTCTTTCAGGCATGGATTTTAATGTGGACGGATGGCCTAGAGTTATTGTTTTCCTGTAAAGTAACAACAGAGGGAGAACCAGGTCACCAGCAGAGGAAGGTGGTTCCCTTTTGATCCAGTCAATCCTACCACAATTATTTACCCATCTTACTTTATCCTTATCCCAGAAAAGCATGCTCTGTTTTCCTATGAACTTCAAAAGCCTTGAAAAAGCAGCGGTAAGCCATCTGCTCAGCTGGCCAATGCAGTACAAGTGTGGCTTCATAAAGGGCTGTGATATAACTGTCCCTGCTGCCTATGGCTCACTGTGTCCTCAGGAAAAGCAGAGGCATGTTTAAAACATGCTTCATCTGGCCTATTTTAGATATCTGGATTAGGAGGGGACGAAACCTGCCCTGAAAACAGTCTGATTCTCTCCTTTAACAGTAAAAGGAGCCTGTAGTGGCTAGATCAGAAGCAGAGGGCTTAAGCTGCAGATCTTAACCCTACTCCACTACCTATTAGACTCCAGGCTTTGCTAGAGTTAGGTGGCAGCAGAACATGTGTTTTGAATAACATGTTAGGTATGAGCCTATACCTTTTCGTGTGCCTGGTCTTTGCAGTGGTCGAGACTAGAGGAACTTTTGGTTGAAATAGAGAATTACAGTGATAATTTTCCAGCAATTATGAAAATCTGCAAATACTCTTTGTAGTTTTTGTTGTTATTTTTTCTTAGGAAGCAGGGGCAGTTATGGTGTTTCTTGGCTGAGGGAAGTTTGAAGAAGCCTCTGCCCCCTCCTTGTATGAATTTCTTCAATGAGGCAGTTCAAGGCAGAGGAACTTGTGGTTCTTGCACTCAGGCTTAAGTCTGCAAGCAATAACACGACACTTCTCTTAGTGTTCTTGGAGAAGCGAAAACATGAGTGCAGGAGGGATGTGAGTGACATTAAGCTCAGAGAAAGGGAAAAATAATATCTGATTACTCAGCCTCAGGAAGGAAACATATTTGAAGCTTGCTTTGAATTTCACTGTTAATAGAACACCGTTGTTTTGATGCATCATTTTTCTCAGTCTTTGTTTTTCAACAGATTATGGACTATTTGGATATATGAATATATTTGTGGTATGTAGTCATTTGTAAGGTTATATTTCTTGATAAAATCTCTGTTATTCACAGGTTAGAAATTATTAATTTATCACCTTGTATGCTGGTTTTAAGAGATGTTTCTGACTGGTATACAAAACAGAGAAAAGATTTCAAAATCATGTGAATGTCAAAGCCTGGGGGGCTGCAGTAGCAAGAAGTTTGTAGTTGTTGAAATGTTCCTTTTCTGTGATTCTAAACCAAAATATTCTATTTTGACTTACAGAAAGAAATAATTTTCTTCATATTGCTCACTAGAGCAACAAAGCAAAAACACCTTAGAGATAAAAAAGTTGAAAAAAATAGCAAGGTATAATATTTTCATTGATCCTATTCAAATATTTTTTTCATAGTTTTGAGTTATCAATGTTTCATCCAAAGTTTCATAATTTTTCTGAGAACAGAGTGGGGTTTTTTTTCTCTCTCTCTACTTTTGGGAAATCATTTCCTTCAGGTTTTACCTCTCAGGAGGTACTTATCTTCCATAATAGAGGAAAAGCTGGCTGGGAACAGATTTCAGACAGACAAGGGGGCAATAGGGAGCCATAGCTGCCTTCTCCCTGCATTAATACTCTGAATGGATTATGTGCACAGATGCATCTGCACATCTCGTTTCCATCCCCATATTCATTTGGCACTTGGAAACAGCACTGAAGCATATTTTATTCTCTGCAGAGTGTTGACAAGTTTTATAAATAAGACTAGAGATTTAAGTTTAGCAGCTCAGATTTTAATTCACTGGTCAAGAAAATACATAAGCCTACATCATCTGTCACCTCTGTCTTTACCTCCAGCTGCTTCCTGAATTACTGGCCTTAGGTGAGTATTTGCTGGCTGAAGTATCTACCACTGTTTTTCAAACAATGTTCCTTGAACCCTTGGGCTCCGTGAGTGATAGCTAAGAAGACGAAACCCACTGTCAGGGGATTTAAATTCCCTATTCAAAGTTCCCCACAGTCCTAGGAAAAAGAATTTAGGAATCTTCAAACTGGAAAAAGTTCTAAAAATCACTGATCTAGGTTTTAAGTGATACATCCTTAAGTGATCGTATTTTCATTTAATATTTAACGTCTGAGCATACAAAACAGATCAGCTTCTTCATAATATTCAATCTTTCACCCACATATCATAGTTCCTTGAGTACTATCTAGAAGAGTAGTATTTGCTTAGGTCGTTACCTCCAAGTAGGACTACTCACCCAGTAGCTCAGGAAGGAAAGAAATAGCAAGCATTACCTCTTCAGCTCTGTGTTCAGCATTGGGTTCAAGAAGCCTGTGTGATCTTTGACTGTATGTACCTTATGTTATAGCTGAGGAGCAGGTCTGTGAAGGAGGTCCTGGGAGTGCTGGTGGCAGCAAGCTGAGCACAGGCCAGCAGCGAGCCCTGGCAACGATGAAGGCCAACAGTGCCCTGGGCTGTGTCAGCAGAATTACAGCTAGCGGACCAAGGAAAGTGATTATTCCCTTTACTCAACAACTGCTAGACCTTGTCTAGAGCACTGTTTCCAGTTTGGGGCTCCCCAGTACAAGAAAGGCACGGATAAACCGGAGCAAGTCCAGGGGAGGGCCACCACGATGGTTGGGGCTGGAGTATGTGACCTGTGAGGGACTGAGGCTTGTTTATCTGGAGAGGGAATGGGTTTGGGGGGACCACACAGAGGCCCCCAGCATCTATGAGGAGCTTAATAAAGGAGATGGAGCCAGGCTCTTTGAGCAGTGTGTGTCTGGAGGCTGAGAGGCAACAGACATAAGATGAAACCATGGAGGTTCAGACTGAACAGAAGAAATGTTTCCCCATAAGGACAACTAAGCAGTGGAGCAAGCTGTCCAGAGAGGCTGCACAGTCTCTGTCCCTGGAGGTTTTAAAGCCCACACTCTGGGTCCAGCCCAGAGCAACCTGGTCTGACCTTGTAACTGAGCCTGCAGTGAGCATGAGGTTGGGCTGGAGGCCTCTGAGGGACTCTTCCAGCCCAAGTTACCCTGTAATCTTCTGATTCTATGTGCCTGGGTTACCTGAACCAAAATAAAAAACTGTGTTGAATTTTGGTTAGGTGATAACAGCAAAATTACCCTCTGCAAAGGAGGCTCTTCCAGGTTAATTCAAGGCTTGTTCTGCTATTAAGAAATGAAAACTAACGCTGACACAATATTTTACAAATATTCTTATAATGGAACTTGAATAGTCTTACAGCTTCACATCTCCAGGTTATGTCTAGAGTCACATGACAGGCTTCACAAAAATATAGCTCAGTTTTAACCAACAGCAAAGTTGGCCAGCTGATCCTACTCACTGTGCTACATCCAGCTGAATGTTGAAGGCTATGTATTGCTGCTGGCTACATAGTTTCATCAGCTGAATCTCACCATCATGGTCAGATGCATTTGGAGAAGGTAGATGACCAAACCTCTCCAGAGGCAATTACTGAAACAGCTTCAAAATCTTTGCTTATCATTACAAGTTAAAATAACTTAATAATCTAATTGGACTTTGAATCCTTTCAGTTATTTTTATTCTGTTAGCCAGATAAATATTTGACAGGTAATATTCCAAGTTTCCTCTGGCTGGTACAACTAAGTAGAGATTACACTTTCCCATGCCAGCAAAATGGTTTATCCCTTTGGGTAAAATAATTCCTAAAGGAGAATTCTCATTGTTTTTCTTGCTGTTGTTCCTTGAAGGTTATCCTTTCAAACTACCCAACATTGCTTTCACCAGGGAGCCTCATGGAAAGCCTGTCTTGGCATTATATTAAACTAACTTAATCTCTAGCCACTTAATTTAATCCCTTTCTTCACTTTGCCTGGCTTTATCTCCTCTCCTCATTGGGTCATGATGTCTCTTGGCAGAAGCAGGACTGAATCTTTATTATCACTTCCTCTAGATGTTCTCTGTTGGATGTCCTGAAATTTATTTTATTCCAAGAAATATTTTAGGAGTATGTTTCATTTTGTAAAAGAAATGGGAAGTTCATTTTAAAAAAAAAAAAGCATGCGAGAGTGTAATGGGTTTGCATGGCAAGGTTTTGGTAGCGGCAGGAGTTATAGGGGTGGTTTCTGTGAGAAGCTGCTAGAAGCTTCCGTGATACCCGATAGAGCCAATGCCAGCTGGCTTTAAGACAGACCCACCGCTGGCCAAGGCTGAGCCAATCAGTGACAGTGGTAGCACCTCTCTGATAATGTATTTAAGAAAGGAAAAAGTTATTGCACAGCAATAATTGCAGTGAGAGAGAGAAGTAAGAATACACGAGAGAAACATTTCTGTAGACACCAAAGTCAGTGAAAAAGTGGGTGAGGATGTGCTCCAGGCAGCGAGTCCCCTGCAACCTGTGGTGAAGACCATGGTGAGGCAGGCTGTTCCTCTGCAGCCCATGAGAGGTGGAGCAGATATCTGCCTAACCCCGTGAAGGACCCCACACTGGAGTAGGTGGTTGCCTGAAGGAAGCTGTGAACCCGTGGGAAGCCGACACCAGAGCAGGCTCCTGGCAGGACCTGTGGACCCGTGGGAAGAGAGAAGCCCACACTGGAGCAGGTTTGCTGCTAGTGACCCCATGGGTGGACCCTCGCTGGAGCAGTTGGTTCCTGAAGGACTGCACACCATGGAGGAGACCCACGTTGGAGCAGTTCGTGAAGAACTGTAGCCCGTGGGAAGGACTCATGCTGAAGAAGTCATGGAGGTCTGTCTCCTGTGAGAGGGACTCCACACTGAAGCAGGGGAAGCGTGTGAGGAGTCCTCCCCCTGAGGAGGAAGGAGCAGCAGAAACAACAGTGGGATGAACTGACCGCAACTCACATTCCCTGTCCCCCTCTGCTGCTCGCGGGGAGGAGGGAGAGAAATCGGGAACAAAATTAAACCCGGAAAAGAAGGGAGGGGTGGGGGGAAGGTGTTTTGAGGTTTGGTTTTATTTCTCATTACTCCTCCCTGAGTTCATTGGTAATAAATTACATTTTTTTCTCCCAAGTCAAGTCTGTTTTGCCTGTGACAGTAAATGCTGAGTGATCTCCCTGTCCTTATCTCGACCTGCTAGCCTGTTGTTCTATTTTTCTGTCTCCTGTCCAGTTGAGGAAGGGGAGAGTGATAGAACAGAATGGTGGGCACCTGGCATCCAGCCAGGGTCAAACCACCACAGAGAGTTTATGAAGGAGTTTCTTCAAGACAGCGCTAGCAGAACTAAGGGGAGCTCAGTCTATAATTTCCTTAAATCTGAACGTTTCCTCATAGAGTGACATTGATACAAGGATGTGCTGGTGAACAGATTTGTGGGTGGGTGGGCAAATATGCTGTGGTACAGCAGGTACAGACAAACCTGTAAGCACATCCCTCTTCTAGTGTCTCTTGAAGCCTATGTATTCTCTCTCATTAATTTTTGTCCTTTTATAGGAATTTATTTCTTGCCTTACTCTTCCAAGGACCACTTTGTTAATGTAGCTATACTGTTCATATGCTTTCCTCAAGCTTTTGAGACTTCAACGCCCTTTCTTTTCTCCTGCTCTCCTCCATGCCAGCCTCCTTTTCCATGTTCCTGGGAAGGTGGGTCAAACTGACAATGGTATTTCTTAAAAGTATCTCCATTTCTATGTGTGTACATGTGCTGTAGGTGTGTTTGGACAGAGGGGTAAAGAAAAATCAGTAATTATGAAGGGAGCTTCTTTAGTTAACAAAACACTTAAGTACATATTAAAACCTTACCAATTTAGTGTTTAGGATTAAGCATATGTGCATGCACTATGCTGAATAAATATAATTCTAAAAGCTAGACACAAACTTAAGTACCCAATTAATTGGCAAGGAATGGAGGGGGATTTGCACATTATTAATGTATCCTTTATGGTTGTCCCCTGTCCTACACTGCTGCTGTTACCAGCTAAGGGGAGTGGCAACATTAGCAGCTGCCTTCGGAACTGTGAGAAGGGATAATAAATACAGTTTGACAAGCCAAAAATCTAAAGGTAACCAATATCAGATCTGACTTGTCCATGTTAAATGAGATAATTTAATGAGGTTGCTTTTGAGATGAATTTTGACCATCTCAGCCACAACGGGTGATAGCAATTTGGGAAAAATCCAATATAATTTTCAAACATCATGAAGACTTAAATCATGATGCTCTGCACAAAACCTGAACCATTTAGAGCCTAAAGTAGTCTGGCATCCGAGCAATGCTATTGATGCCTGGGAACAAACTGGGGATCTTAATTTATATCATTCAAGTTCAGAAACTGGCCTATGGGTTAATATTGTTTGTCAGGATGAGTTAATGAAAACGACTCTCCTGGGTGGTAGTCAGTTCAGATTACCACAGAGACCAGCTGGATACTTGCTGCCCATCAACAGAGGATGTGCATCACTTGCTTCCTTCAGGCATGCTTGGTAGCTTTTAGTATGTAATTTTGGGTTATAACAAATAAGCCAGGCTATACAACCATCTTAAACGTCTTCTACTAATAATTTCTGGATGGAACATTGTTTTTGCTGATGGTGAAACTCAGAAAAGCCTGAAATGTTTTCAGAGAGCTTGGTACTGGTCTCACTTCTGCCAGATGCTCTCACCTGCAACATGGAAGTGAGGGCCGTGTGACAGCTGAGGACTTCTACAGAGGGCACAGCAGTTTGCAGCACAATAGATAACATTGAAGAGAGATCTCTGGATTGAGGCACTGACATTGGCATGCTCAGCCTGGTGAGATGGGTTGAGGCCTCCCCAGACCCTTCTTTACAAGGTTTGGGGATATTTTATCAAAATGCTTGAACTGGCCAATAAATGCAGACCCACACCTCTCGAGAGGATTTTTGCCCTAACTCTCATCCAGAAGAAAGGCTTTCTAGCACCAACAACTGGAGAATTAGCTCCTGCATGACAGAACTGGGATCTTGTCCTGGCAACCGCCTCCCTTTTTCGATGGGAGGCAGGATTGAGAGGTTAGGGAGAACAGCTAACTGTCCCACCCTGCCACAGGGCTGGCAGACATGCTGGGAAGGAGATGTTGGTGGTGTCACTTGTCCAAAGCCCCCCTGCCAGTCCCCTGGTCCAGCTGAATAACCCCACCAGGCAGCAGCTGTGTGCAGTGTCTTCATCATTGCTTTCTGTCTGCGCCTTTGGGAAACAGACCTGAAGACACTAGTGCAAAAAAATGGCAAGAAGGCCAAGGTTTTAAGACTGTGTTCATAGACAACAGTTAAGGAAGTAATTTTGCTGGAGAGTTATAAAGTGTAAAAAAACTGCAAGGAAAACTTTAGTCAATGAAAATCGAGTGTAAATGAAATTCAGTACTAGAAATAGGCTCAGTTCTTCCTAACCTCTGAGTGCGGTGAAGATATTTAATACTTTACAGGGGGCTCTGTTATACAACAGAGCAACAGTAATGTTCAGTGACTTTTCATGTATGGATGTATGCACAAAACAATTTGAAGGAAAGAGCCCACTTCAATATTTTTGCCACATTTAGACAAAGAATTCCAGGTTTAAAAAGAGACTATTTTAACATGTATTTCTACTCAAGAACATTGTTTTTAATTCAAATAGCTTTCATTTCAAAGCTCTAATCAATTTATATTTAAAGAATGAAACACTAAAACAAAAAAAAATATTCAAAAGTGCTAAATAGAGTATTTTATTGAGACAATCTGATGTTTTCCTTCAATATCAATAAATCGCAATTTTTAGGATACTGTTTTTTACCAATATAGCCAAAACTAAAAAATAGAGCTGAGGAAAACCATTAAGAACTATCTATACAGCTACAGATATCAGAAATAATACAAATTAGATTTAGTTATGTATCCTCTGGCAAAATAAAAGATTGATTATAAAATTTTATTTGAATGGAAGGAAAAAATCCATCTCCAAATTAAAGTTGCCATGCAGGCAAGAAGAAGGATAATGCCACAAATAGTTCTTGCTAGCATGACCTAAACCAAGGAGATGGAAAATAAAAGCCCTGCAAAAGAAAGAATAATCCAATCTTCTACATTTCTCAAAAATATTTTAGAACAGAAGTATCTATTAACTGGCTGATGAAACAAAATCTGTTCTGAACACTCTTTTTTTTTCCCCCATAAATTATATCAAGGGCATCTAGAAAATAGACTGTTTTCCCCTTCTTATATTTGTCTACATGAAAATAAACAAATGAAATAAATAAATACATTTGCATAAATAATTAAAAAGGTAACATGAAGAAAAGAAGGACTTTTTCAATTTTTTTTCTTAATCCCTGCTGTCTTCTAGACTCTACAGGTTCGCTTTGCAGAGTCCTACACCGCTGTGGATAAAAAACTTGAATGAATAGTACAACCATCAGTGAAAGAAGGTTATCAAACCAGTAAATGAAAAAACAGCACAAAGAATAAGGACACCTTGCAAACAGAATTCCCTGCCTCTGGAGAGGAAATACAGCAGGGTTGTTTGGCCTAGGGGATATGCATATTGTACAGCACATGCTCAAACATAAAAGGCAAGTGGCTTTAGTAATGAGAGCTCCCACATAAAGAAAGTAAGAGGATCAAATGTCACGTGTAGCCTCTAAGGAGCTTGCAAAAATACCTGCGCAACAGCATGTGTAGCTGCCTTCGAACTAGTCCTTTCAGGTCTGTATCCTTCAAGACATAGTAACTGCAAATAACATTTCCATTGTGACTGTTTTATTAGTTTCTAACAAAATGGGAGGAGGAGATGCTGGCAGGAGGAAGGTGAATGACTGGCCAATGAAGCTAGGTGTAACGCAAAAGGTTAGCTACCAGACAAATGTGGTTATTGAGGCTATTACTTAAGAGGTACAGAGGCAGCCTTTTGTTCCTGCTTTCACTCTTTAAGCTGAAATGCTAATAGAGCAAAGGGGAAGGGAAAAAAACCCCACATGTAGATGAGACTATGTCTCCTATCACCAGAGAAATCTGTGAAGCAACAGAAGAGACTGTGTAAGGAAAAGAAAAGGTAATGATAAACATTTTAGTCTTTTGAGTTATAACTGCAGTGAATTATTTTTCCCATTTAGAAAGAATTTTCAAAGAATCTGGGGTTTTAGCTAAACAAAAGTTTTCATAAAATGCATTTGCTCTATTCAAAACCTGATACTGACATGGACACCCTGATGTGAAAATTTTGGAGACCGGCACATGGGGATTTCAGTTCCTTCTGTCATGAGGCTGCCATGGTGAAGTCTCCAGAAATGGTCCCCCACAAACTGTGTGGGGGGAGAAGTACTCAGGCTAAGTATCTTATTCCCATTTTTATTAATAGATAGCATTGTGTTTAGTCTTTTTGTAATATCCACAGAGAAAAAGTACTGAAGAATTGAATCAGATGACTGTGTATTTTTTATTTCTCATAATAAGAGGTACGAGTTTTCACAAATGTATTAACAAAAGACTGTTACAAAGAAAAGAAATCTGAAGCCATGAATGTGCCAGTTAAAGTATTTAATAGAAATATTAATTCACCCTTAAAGAAAAGTGTGGAAGAAAAAGATTTTCTCCATGGAGGTATGCCCATGGCTGTTTACAAGAAACGTGGAAGTACATTCTTCCAGGAGGAGTTCAGGCAACATTAAGGCATAAAAAGATCCTAGTTTGACCTCTATGGCTTTTGCTGACCCTTTGGGAGGTGAAAGTAGTGCCAAAAGCCATTATCAGACGACTAGGCAAAAAAGACTTCATCTTAAGAAAGAATGGGAGATTACAGCTTAATCTGAGATACAATGAGGTGGAAATTCATTTGGACTCCGAGACAGTCAATAGATAACTTTAGTGTAAATGCTAATGTTAACAATTTGTTTTATTTTCTGATGGTTGTTCCAGTATTTTGATGCTGTGGTTTTAAGGAAGCTATTTATTCTACGACCCTTAAATCTCCTCTTGCCAAATTTCTGAATAACCCGGCAGAGAATGGGGTATTCCTAGTAGTGAGGGGCCTTCTGGCTGCACCACTGAGACAGTCTAAGAACACAGCTCCCTACCATGTTGCTGTGGCTTACTCATGGCATCCTGGGGTATGAATGGGCTGGTTTGCAATGGTGTAAGCCAGGCTCCATAGGGACACTGCAGATACAGGGGAAAAACAAGGTCTCTGCTGTCTCTGAGTGGTGGGGAAAATTGGTGACTGCTAAAACACAGAAAAAAATGATGCATCTCTCCTCAAATCTGCCTTAGATTACAATGCAATCTTGCAATGTTTCATGTATCCTCCTTTCTTTTGTAGAAATATTCTTCAAGCTGAAGTATTCCTCTTTGTCATTGATATGTGCCCACTCTGTCTTTCTCGAGTTCTTTACATCTTTTCTTGATTTTATGCTCTGAATGAGAGCAGAGGGAGGATATGCACATCTTTCTAATGCTGAAAATCCAGGAATATTCTAAATTTTTAAAGCTGAAAACACTTCAGTTATGACCATCGCATTGTAGGATGTTATTGCAAATGTATTCAAATAGTTTACAGTGATGAGAATATTTTCATTTTTGGAGGGCAGTTCAAACAAAGTAACATATGCCTCACTGGTAACAGGAGGAAGTAAAAAGCACTCTGACAGTTTGGGAAAGAAGCAGAGAAAAAAAAAAGCTATCAGTTTATGGTTAGGAAATAGAACAGAATATGGTGCCAACACGCTGCAAAAGAATAAATTGTTACAGTTTTGTGGGAGGGCCACAAGTGCCTATGCATTATGAGTAGACAACTGTGAAGTTCTTCAAAGCCTTTTTTGATTTTGAGAAAACCTGCCATGCATTTATCTGTGGTAACTCCTGGAGCAGAAACTAGATACAGTACTTTAAGGTAAGTTGGGTCAGATTTTTCTGCCATTACTAACGTTCTGTCTAAGTCTGAGTTTAAACAGCCTTTGGGCATTTAAGGAGTGACATTTGCTGGCTAAAAATCAATTCTCATCAAGATCTCCTTGGCTTATATACTAGAATCTGTACTTTGAGGCTCAAAGGAATTATTGAGAATTTAAATGGGGGAACAGGGAAAAAGGGAACAGAGAGGAGGCTCAGAAGTCTAGCAGGGAAATAGCTTCTTTTCCTCATCCACTATACATTACTGGACTGTGAAAGAAATAATGAAACCAAAGGAGACCTGAGGGGAAGCTTATGATTAAGCAAAGTGTATGACTTCTGTCCATTGAGAGCCAATTTAGGTGAATCTTCAGGCTGAATCTTTGTGACATTTTATTTACTGACGGTTGCTTTCCAATTGTCTGATAAGAAAGTAAATCAAAACCCATCTACTGGAGATATTATGAGTGGAATGGGTATGTCTGGCTCTTTCTAGACAGTATCACAAGAGGGAAGTGGAGAAGCAGCAGGAGGAGAGTTGAAATAACGCAGCTGAACCCACTCCCTATCAGGTGCAGGTTCAAGTACAGACCCTATCCCATTCCCAGGAGTTTCTCATCACTAGACAAAGACCTTCCTTCACCATGAGGCCAGATGACAGAAGCTTTGCAAGGGTAAAGAGATACAATGAAAGCAGGATCAGAGCAGGCGCTGAAGTTTGCAATCTCCTGTGTGATGAGGATTCAAACGCTTCACAGCCAATATCAGCTTCTGTTAAAAAAAGAAAAAACTTCTTGAACCCACTTGCAGTCTCATGTATCACAATCGCCAGTGGAAGAAAAGGTCACTGGTCTAATTCTTCGTTCAGGCACGGGGAATATTAAAATGTAAGAGGCAATGTGAGATATCATATACAATAATTAGGATATAACTATGTTCATATATTTTCCTATAGATGAAATTACTTTGTCTGCACTTCCACTTTAAGAAATTAGAGTGGACTTTGTTCCTATGGTTACTGGAAGGAGAATTTACAGAGAAAGCTGATTTCTAGAAAAGGAGCAAAACCACTGTAACTCGAATTGTCTGTTAAGAGTCACTTTGTACTACAATTTTTATTTGTTAAGAGGAAGCTGAAGATTTTGCATCTAATGAGGTACAATGTGGCTAACTAAACATTTTAGATGAGTAATACAGTGTGATTAATTTTGTCAGCTTTTATTGTTCCTCTCCCTCCCCCCCCCCACCCCCGCTCTCAAAGATTTGAGATTTGAGGTGTCAAAAAACATCAAGAAGATTTTAGAACAGCAAAGGACAGACTGATCTTAAATGTGGTCAGAAGAGAATAGCTAAAAATAAAATCCAGTACATGTTGCTGTCTGTAGTATTACCATCTGATCCAATTTTGAGGTGCATTTGGAAATATTGACCTATTATAACCCACATTCACTTACAACATTATTTTTTTTATTTTATTATTTTATTATTTTCTTCTTTCTTTTATTTTTTTCCTCCATATATGAGCTAAATAGAAATTTGGAATTATTTATATTGGGAAAGGAGCTGCTGTTCTTTCGAAAATTTAAATAATATTCAATGTAGTTCTAGAGTATAAGAGGACAGGTTAAAAGATAGTGAAAAGTTTTACCTGTCTAAGAGGAAAATGTTTTGTCAGACTGGTTGATATAATCTGTTTCAGTGAGTCAGGTCAGGAATAGACTTCAACAACCTAAAATTTTTCAAATCTTGTTTACAGTCTAAAAAATATTTCTCACAAAAATGAAAATATCTTGTTTATGTCATTGGTATCTGCTGCTCTGCCATCACGGCAATTCTGTTTCAAAGAAGTTTACACCGATAAAAAAGCGCCTTTGTTATGGAATTACGGTAGAAGTACCCCAAAAGTCAAGTTGGAGCAAACGTTATCTTTTATATACTTTCTGTGGGAACACAGATAAAAGCATCTTTATGATCACAAAGTTTGGTTCTCATTACACTGTATAAAGCACAAAGAATATTATTTATTTATTTTTGCATCATATTTAACTTCTGCTGGAGCTGAAATTTTTATTTTAGAAGCATATTGAGTTTTGATGCAGGAAAAAAACCACAGGATAGACAAAAAAGTATCCTTTTATATTCAAATTTTTTCTTTGTATCGCTGTTCCTTTTTCTGCAGGTTTTTCCATTCTATTTTTCATTCTTCTCTCTTTTTCTACCCAACCGGATTATTTCTTTTTATTCTCTATTCACTTGCCTAGCAGGGGAAAACAGCAATGAAACAAAACAAAGCAAATCACTCCTCAATGGACTGAAAAGCCAAAATGTTAGTATTCAAGTCAAAATGTCAAAACTATGATATTTGAGTGGGTTTCAATATTAGAAAAAGGTTACTTTGGCTGCCCTTATAGCTCTGAACGGCTGATGATCTCAAAATTCATTTATTGGCCTGATCAGCAGATGGATGATTAGCTGAACACATTGCTTATCTCTGTATGTCCAAGACAATTCTTTTTGGGGAGTACAGTAACTTCATTTTTCTTTAGCTGGGGCTACACCACTGCTTTCCTCATTCTGAACAGTTATTTTTGGTTTGTCTGTGGATTTACATGGTCATTCAAAGCACTTGGGTAACATTTACTGTGAATATTAACCATGTGCATCCAGTAAATGTTTAAACCACAATGCATCAAATCCCATCTCTAAATCATACTTTCTCATAAAATGGGAGTGTCGGAGCGCAGCAGCACTCACCAGTACAACAAAGCTCACTCTGCAGGGTCTCACAGCTGACAAAAAAAAAGTAGCCTACACAGAACCCACATGGTAATAAACTTATGCAAATACACTAATTAAGGTTGGGAATTCAAAGAAATTCGTTTGAACACTCTTACAAATTTCCTGGTTCTTTTCTTTTGGTCTGAAGGAGCTGCAATTCTTTGTCTTTCAGAAAATGTCTTGGGGCATGTCTGACAGCAAAATGTCACCTATTAAAGAATGGGCAGGATCATTTTTACTTCGGAGAACACTGAAAAAATTACTGGGAGAGATTCTGCCGTCTTCCTTACATTTGCTTTGGACTATTCAGAAGGAAATTGTTACTGCAGAGGAGTTGTAACAACCACAAGCTACTAATGAATAGATTCTGCCACCAGTACTTGCCTTAATTGACCCTTGCTTCTTGCGGTGAATTAATGGATTAACTCCATAGCTGGTGTAAATTGGAATAGTTTCACTGCTTTCAGTGAAAAAGTATAGGTGAATAACAATTGCAGATATATCCCAGAGAGGAACTTTGAAGAGTAAAATATTACTGAAGACAGAACTGAAGACAAAATCTCCTCGTCGTCAAGTCATCAAGGCTTAAAACGTACCTTGTGTATAGCATTTATTCTACGGTAGTAAGAATAACAGTATAGATGAAATCTCACACTTCCCAGAACCTTTGACTAAGTATGTTACTTTGGAAGAGAAAGGAAGAGCAGAATCACCGTAACAGAGTGGTTGGTACTCAGCAGAGAAGGAACGGTGGGACAGCTCCCAAACTCCTTATAGATCCTCCCAATGAAGAATGGCAAGAACACGTCATCATTCTAAATGACTTGTCTACAAGCACACATCCTGCATTAAAGGTTCAGAAAGGAACCTTGAAGGCACCAGTAGAAGTTCAATTGTTAAAATGAAAGCTCAACCTGAACTTGGTGATATTTCTAAATAAAAGCTGACAGCTTTTTTGTTGGATAATGTGGACCCTGGGTGTGAAATCTTCTCAGCATACAAAAATACTGTGCATAGAGAGAAGGCAAACTGCTCTCTACCATTTACTTCTGCAAGAATCATGCTACTTAAAGGTGATTTGCTGTCTTTTTATGCATTCTGAGAAACGTGAAGAGAGAAAAAACCCAAACCCTGACAGTGTTGAAAATGCTCCAAACCCAAGACTAGTTATGGCACTTCTTCACCTGTTAGCCATTAATATTTAATCTGCACATGGACAAAATGCCAGCCGAGCTGTCCAGAAACATCTGGATGTTATGATACCTAACAAATCTAATAGGCACAGCTAATGAGCCCAAAGATGGGGAATGCATTATGTGGTTGCTGTTACAGCCTTCACCCAATGAATATAAATAGGCTTTCGTTGATCTTTTGTCCTACTAAAATGTAATCCAGTTTATTGAACTGGTGAATTGCATTAACCATTTTGACATTATTTCCTTATAAATCTAACATGGTGTCCTTGTTCTGTTCTTTGTCTGTACATAACACTAACCAAAAGGAAAGGACAAAAACCCACAGCAGAAAGGGGTTCCAAACCACAGATGGATGTGGATTTAAATGGGAAATGTTTTTTAAAGCTTGATGAGAAAACCACATATCTGCAGAAAAGGTCTGGGGAAGAGGTTGGAGGAATACATTATAAAGGACATGTTTCATACTCAGAAGGACATGTGTTATAGACTTGGAGCACAAGTAAATGAAGGTTTGTAAGTAGAACTCAGGAAAGGCTTATGCATCTGAAAGATTGCCTACTTTTCACTACTGTAGTAGTTTATCATGTATTTACAAACCTCACTTCACAAACTGACATCAAAGTGGCTACCACAACATGAAATAAAGGATGGTCTTTAATTAACAGTGGTTGTTTTACCGTTCCATTTCAAAACATCTTAAAAATATTTCATAAGCTGGCAGTTATGAACATGGCAATAAGAATTTGCCAAAGTTGAGGCTGCGTGTTTAACAAGGCCTCTGCTGTTTCCATGTAAGTGACTGACAGGGTTGAAAACATACAGTTGTGCCTAAGAAGCAAAACATAAACTTATTCTTACTAAGTCTAATTTCTTCTTCATTCAGCTCACAAAGGGCCCTATTTTATGAAATGCAGGATTAACTGCATTTCTGGTGTCATTGTTGTTTATTACACATATGTTAATATAAACACAAAATAAATGCTTCTACTACCTGGATTTATAATACCCATAGACAATATATAGATTTTTTTTTTTAAATCCACAGCTTATGAATCTGAAAAGTTAGACATAAAATCTTTCTTATGATAAACACTTAACACAATTCGGATGCAGATTTTATTCCTCCTACTGTTTTAGTCTCATACTGAGTTGTGACTCCCTTTCATTTTAAAAACACATATTTATTTACAGGTGACAGCAGCAAAATGGCCAAGGTAAAGGTAGGTTACAGAATTCTTGTCTAGTATCTCTGAAGCAGGTATGTGCATCCCCTTAAATCAGGCTGCAAAAGCAGGACATGTCCCCATGGCTCCTGTGAAAGAATGAGTTGGTATATCCCAAACACCCGAGACCAGCTGAATCATTTCACCTGTAAACTTATTTCTGTTAGTCTTCCATGTATTTTCTTTTCCACAGTCATTGCTCCTGCAGCTCTGCAGGATATTCAGCTAGCTCAATATCAAGGGTAATTTTTCCATTATTTCCTCAGTTTACCATTCATATTCAGACCCTGTTTATATGAGCCTCTCAAAGACTGTCAGACTGCGGTTAAGAACAAGGTGTGGACAAAAGATCTAGCAAGGGAATAGTAGACAAGAAAGGAAAGTATAACCTTAGCTAGGCTTGTCCAACCAGTAGTTTTCAGTCATGAATGGAAAATGTTGTGGATTTGCTTCCGCTATGAAAATATTGCATTTTTATAGAAAAACTGTTCGCTTTTATTGCATTTTCTTGTAGAAGAAATTAAAAAAAATAATAAAAAGGACAAGAAAAACAGAAACAACTACATATTTCTTTGGTTTTAGGTTTTCAATTTTTAGAAAAAAATATCATTTATTCTAAAAAGTAAATCCCTACCAAAACACAGTTTTGATGGAAAAAACCTTCTGATTCTAACATTATTGTAGTTTTCTGCACAAACATCAATAAGGATGGTAGAAATAATTTATTACACTTTTACCCCTATAAATGCCAAATAGAGATTTCCAAATGTGCAGACGGCATCTCAGAAAGACAAACAGAAATTTGCTATATTTGGTAATTTCTTTTGTACTTATTCAGTGTTACAGGATATCCTAAGGACAATGAAGGACCAGTTATGCAAGTTGCTGCACAGCAGCTGAAGAAATAGATTCATGTATCAGAGAGGGGACACAAAGAAAGGACACGAGGTGAATGAGCAGGAAACTGCTGTGGTAAGGAAAGCAACACGGCTCAGAGGAAAAGCAGAAGTCATTGCCTGCTTTTCAGATCACTTGAGAAGAAGAATCTGTAACTAGAATCCAAATAAATATCCTCATAATCCGTTTTTGAAAAGAGAAAAATAACATTTTTAGTATATTTATGAGTCATCTGTTCTGAAATCAGTTAAGCTTTGGGTATTGCAATGAATATTGCCAGTTCTGACAGCATCATGACTGTTGTATAGGTAAAATATTAAGAGATGAGAATGGCTAATTAAAAAAAAGAAAAGAGGATAATGAATGACTAAAATAGGAAAGGAAATCAAATAAGAAATCTTCAATATCCCTCAAGTACTAGAATCTTTAAATGATTAAACTTATCTTTAAGATTAACTGTGAAAAATTAAAAAGGGAGGGAAAACTCAGTCTGTTAGATTAAACAAATACTTGACCAGTAAAAGTTTTCACAAAACTGAAGAATGAACAAGGAAAAAATTGTAAAAACATTAGTAATGAGCTTCTCTGTATGTACAAATTGGTCCCTGTATTTGTTCTGGACCTACAATTTTTCACATCACATATGTAATATAAAGAGAAGATTAAACCTTTTCAATTATTTTTTCCAAAAATCTGTGTGAGAAGTTAACAATTCTAAGGAATTTTATGAAGAAAAGGAAGATATTAGATATTTACTATGCCCGTCTATGTAACAGTGTACTAGATAGGTAAGGGAAATAGCCTTGAGCCCAGCGTTTAATATTGAATGATTTGGTGGGGCTGGAATAGATTATACTCTCTTAAAATATAGGAATGACAAACATGTTACTTTTAGAGATAGCTTTGGAGTCAACAAAAGATGACAGAAAAAGAGACTGTCTCCTGTCAACAATATCCTCGCTGGATTCAAACTGTCCCCAAATCAAGCTCTCAACACAATAGTGGCTACCATGGCTCAAAATGAAGAATGTGAAATTATTTTCACATTCTAATATGTATTGCAAAAATTGGTATTGGGGGATGAGAAAGCCACTATGTAAGAGCCCAGCTCTGTGCTGCTCTTATTCAATGAGAATTTCCACCTTTTGGCATTGTAAATCATAACCAAGGGAGGCTTTTTCACCTGGCAGGATAATTCAAGTAAAGGAAAAGTTGTTCTCTTTCTTGATTTCACAGCAGAGCAGAAGCTCGACTAAGTGGGATGTGATAGAAGAATCAGGCCTTTTGGTTACAAGTTGTGGGTTTTTTAAAAAAACCAACCTCCACAAGTATTATTAAGAATAAGAGTGTTGAACTACTGTAGAGCAATGATTTTTAAAACCTTTCTAAAATAATAGCTCACATCTATACATATGTTTGGGTATTTTTTTTTCCTTTTCAGAAAGATTGGTACAATATTGCAAATAATACATAAGTATTTTCTTTGCAGCTTTTTGCTTGTTGAAAATTGACCTTGGGATATCTCAAAGATGCAATGTCATCTTCAGATGTTTAAATTACAGCAATTACGACACCTTCTCATTACTTGTTACTCTTTGTTCTTTTTTCTCCCTTTTTTTCTGTGTTGTTCACTTGACACAGAATTTGCCCATAACATTAAAAAATACACCTTAAACAGGATAATATACATCACTATTTCAGCCTTTCTCTGCCAATTACAGTTTGGATGCAACGCTTTTGTTAATTTCTGCTGTGCAACATATGGATAATTTCTTTCTATTTCCATAGCATTTGCTATTGTAGTAACTATGATAGTTCTGCCAGATACTGTTGCCACTTGTCCATTGAAATACAAGAATCTTCTTTGCATGTCCGATATAATGATTGTTCTCTGCAGCACAACTGATGAGGTTTTAAATATCTAAATTCTGTCACATTATTTCAAGGGTTAATTACATCTTTAAAAAAGTTTTATTGTTTCTAATTACAGCTAGCTTTCAGTTTTGGACAATTTCTGCTTATATATTTATATACAACTCCCACTATTCCTACACAACCAAGCAAATGCTGCAGGCTATCCCCCAATACCCTGGAATCCGAAATAGTCCAGATGTGATATTCCCTCCAATCATCATCAGTGGAGGTGGAGCTCAAGTTTGCTGCTGGAAGGGATTTGGGAGAACAGGTTTTAGCAGGGAGGTGCAAAAATCAGGGTGACTTCAGAGAGCATGTGGAAGCTGCAGATCAAACACAACTGGCTGAACTTTGTCCACAATTTTATGTGGGCCCAAGTAACAGTGGACCAACCTAGAAGAAGGATGCACAGAACATGTTGGCTGGACAACCAAATACAGTCCCCAGACGCAAAGTCCAGAGCTGGTTGCAGATGCCTCTCTGCATAGTCTTTGTAAGCAGCCTATGCTTTTTCCAGCTGCTCCTGAGGAAACAAATGTATATGCTGCAACTGCTGAGGTGAGTCCTCAGGTCAAAATCTCCTGGACAGCCGCCCCAGTATGGCTGGGTGGTCATGGGGCTGGAAATCATACTTCATGTAAAAAGGTGTCAGCTACTTGGAAGAGCAGACACGGCTGTTATAGACAAATTCTGCTAGTGGTGGCAGATGAACCTAGTCATCCTGATGACAGTTAATATAACAACAGAGTTCTTGCTCCAGATCTGGTTCACCTGCTTGGTCTGGTCATTAGACTGTGCGTGATATGGGTTGTAAAGACTATGTTGCATGCTGAGCAGGCCCAAAATCTGCCTCCAGAACCGGGAAGCAAGCTAAGTCCCTCGGCCCATGCAGCCCACGGTAGCCTACGGCAGTGATATGCACACTGCAAAAACAAGTCTGTTGTCCAAGGGGCTGGGAGCAATCTCATTAGAGGAACAAAAATAGCCACCTGTGTAAAACCACCACAAGCACTGCTTCACATCCTTGGGATGTAGGCATGTCCACAAGGAAATCCCTTGAAATAATTTGCCATGGCTGCTCAGGAGCTGGTAAGGGTTGGGATGGACCTTGCAGCCTCTTGGTTGATCTCTTGTCCCAGGCATAGACACTGCAAGCCCAATCATATCTCATGACATCTGCATAGACCAAAGGCCACCAGGAGGTTGATATGGCTCAATGCAGTCTTAGGACAACCACCGTGCTCCGCTGTCAGCACATCACAACAGCGCTGAAGGACCTGTGGGGATGTACAGCTACTCATCACCACATGGAAAATCACTCTTCTGCAGGTCCTGCAAAGTATCCGCTCACCAAAACTGTGTAGCCAAAGGATCAATGTACATCTCAAGATGCACAGAATTTAAAAGACGTTGGTAAGTGCAGCCACAACAAAATGTTGCAGAAAGAAAAAAATTACAAGAGTATGGATCCATCTTCAGGACAGGCTCAAAATGAGAGAAAATTACACGAGATTTGCAGGCTTTATCAATCAATAGCTGGAAGAAGGCAATAGATGGAAGAGGCAGAGCTCACCTTCCAGCCAGTTTTATTAGCTCTTCTGAAAACTCACCAAGGACATTCATAGACATAATATTTATAAAGCATTGCCTCCCTTGAACAGATAGCCCATAACCCTGAAAGGAACACCCCCTGTCCCAAGCCTCAAGACCTCACTCTCCATAATTTCAAAGCAGATCTCAGTGAACAAGCAAGATGTTTGGACAAGAATATCCTCCCAAAAAACATGGGTAAGAAGCATAGACAATGTCAAGAATGAGCTGCATCAAAGCTAGGAGGGCATCCTCAGAAAGACCTTGGCAGATGTAACCAAGATGAAAATTCCATGGAAACGGGCCAAAAAATCTTCCTGTATACAATGGAAACTACTCCCTGAGGAGAAGGGCTCAGCTAAGGTGGCTCTTGGGGAAAATGCTATATGAACTTTGCAACACGGACTCCTTTCACAGATGGAGCTTACCCATGCCAGCTGACTAAAAACCTGAGCTGAGCATTCATAGTTTCCTAATAACTAATATGAAATAAGTCTGAGTAAATTATTTTCCTACTTATGGTACTTTTCAGTTGTCTCCATGTCTATGGAGATCACCCATCTCCTGTGGAGAGAGGTGAGTTTTTTAAAATTCTAGTCATAGTTTTTGTGACATTCACGATTTAGCCTCACTTTTCAGGGCTAAAACTTTTTTATTTTAAGCCTTTTTTTTTTTTTTCTTTCCCCATTGCAATTCGTCCAGCTCCGCTTGTACGGCAGCAATTTCATGGACCAAAGCCTTCCACTGGGGATAACAGAATATATGTAACAATTTATATTGAGTTTCCATCATGTTGTACCAGTTGCCACATATGAATGAATTTAGGTTTGCTACACCCCTGTGAGGTAGGAAGATATTGATTTTCTTTTATTATAGATTGTGAAACAAAGACTTTAAGCAACAAAGCCTCAGTCAATCACAGAGCCGAGAGCAGATCACAGCTTTCCCAAAACTGGACTCGTGATGACTAGTGCAAGGCCATTTTTCTACCTTCAAAATGATGTTACTTTTCTGATAAAAAAATGCAAGGGACAATAATATCAGATGGCTCCCCAAAAATAGGACCGGATATACAAATGGACATCCTTTTAAGGTGGTTTCTGTAATGTAATACATGCATTTTGGATGTTGCAATATTGCTGACAAATTTGATATACAATCATTTTGCAGGAGCTTGAGTGGAAATTTTGAAATATTTACCACTGGGTTCTACTAACTGATTTTTTTTTTTTTTTGGTGGTATTAAGTATCTCAATCTGTTGCCCTTTCAAAGTAGCAATTATTTCTGAACTTTTCCCTTCCATTCTTCATTTTTTCCCTGAAAAGAGGAAAGTCTAGTAACCCTGAGCTACAGTTAAGAATACAGTTGAGCTCCCCACATCCCACAGAACTAAAGAATGATAAGTTGTTTCTAATAGTAGGACGATTACCCCTTTTTTTGGCAGTAAGAAGGCTAGTTGTACCTGCGGTAGAGCATATAACTCAAGTAAATTTTAAAGGAATTTTAATAAAATATTTGAAAGCTAATTTCCGTCATTGAGATCCTAAAGTTCCAAAGTCATTACGTTTTTCACTTAATAGACCCCTTTGTGACTACTTCTTGACAATTCCTCCTGCAAATATTTTCTAGGACTTATTACAAGACATAAGTGAAAAGTCAGAAGTATTTCTGACTTTTAAAATTAATTTTAAAACTCCTTGGTTTTTGTTCTCTTGTATAGTTTTGCTCTCAAGAGTTAATTACATCTTGCCTGAAAACCAGCAGCTGAAAAAATTATAATTCAGTAGTAGGTTTACTCATGCCCTTAGATAGATCAGGAGTTTTCTGAAATGCTGCACAGATATTGACTATATTTAAACATCTAGCTTTCAAACAAATCCTTGATATGCAAATGCTGTATACAGAATGCTACAAAACCAAATTGGATTCGATCTAATCTCTGCATACAAGCCTGTGCTGAACTTCTACAGGAAAACACAGTTTTATAATAAAACAGGGAAATAGAGACAAAAGTGAAAACAACAATTTGCATTTATCCACCGAGGAATTCATGATCCTTGTAGCATTAAATTCAGTGCTTTGACTATAAGCAGTTTCACCACAGGGACCAGCATGATGAGATAAGCAGGGGAAAACACAAAGCAGAAAACAAGAAACTGAGGGAAATTAGTTAAATACACAAGGTTTCACAATTTTCTGAATAAGTAAAAAGCAGAACATCAGCTTTCTTTTGTTAGTGCAGCAACAAAAGACAGGCAAAATGAAAACTGTAGAACGTTTGAAATACAGATGGTTAATTAAATACACCTGTTTTGATTGAGTTTTTAATGGAATGAAATAAATCAACACTAGAAATCTGTGGGCCAACCTGCCATGGTCAAACTGTCACTCCAACAGGACCAGAGTTCTTGGTCGTGATGGTAATACGTTGTTGTCATAATACTATATATGGACCCCTGCAGCATATAGAACAGCTTAAGGTATGGACATATCCAGACCCAATCTGAAACACAGACGAGACATTATCAATTTGGCGTGTCTTTTATTCAGAAGATAAAACCATACAAAATACTGTAGCAGCTCTACAAGGTATGAAAAGTTTCTGCTGTGCTGGGAGTTAAACTAGTTTGATGGTATCAAATAAAATCACTTATCAAAATTGCCCTGGAAAAAGGTCCTGCACAGTAAGACTTCTCTTTACAATAAATCACACTAGTATGGCTGTAGTTGCTGAGCCTGTTAGGAAATTAATGAGAAAATGGGTCACTGAACTAAGTACTTGCTATAAACAGATACTCATTAACAAGGTAGTATTTCACACTATCTCATGTTTTATTATCATACAACACTACTATGAACAACTACATTCAAAGAACACCATTAAGATTGCAAAACTAATCTCCCCAAAGAAGCGAAATGCCAGAATTAAATCTGCTTTTGCAGTCTTAATATAACCTCATCCTCACTGCCTCTGCTTATATTATTCTTCAGCTGTGTGATCATGATCATGTTTTGATCTCCACCAGAACTCTCCTCTGTTCAGTGCACAGAAGGTTTAACACTTGGCTCTTAGTTCAGAGTTTTCTTTTGTTCTGTTTTTTACTGTGCCTCATCCAAGCCTATTCCTGAGTCAGAATTCTTCATTTCTTTTTGGCTGGATTATGGTGTTCACCAGTATGCTATCTGCAGTCACTGACACCGCTTTGCATCACTGTCAGTTGTTGATGAGAGTGATCAGAGCTGGCTCAGGCTCCCTCTGAGCGCAGACCAAATTATCCGACAGAGTGCTGTCGCACAACATTCACTTTAGGGATCAGTGGCAATTCTTGAGAGGCATTGCCAAGCACTCTAATTTCCTGTCAACAGGACATCATCTCCCTTTTCTGCCTTCTTGCTTATCAGCAGTGGTTCGCTTCAGCAGATACCTTTCCTCCTTCAGCAAGGTGGGAAAAGGCAGCACTGAAGTTGCAGGGAGAAGCGGAGCCCATGCTACCAGCTCACAGAGCAGCAGTGTTAACTGTCCCATGCCCTTTTCCTAGGAGAGATGCTGCCTCATCCTCACCCTCCCATGCTCTCCAAATAGCATATCCCTGCTCTTCTACTTGAGGTCAGTCTTCCACTTCCTCTTCCTCAAGCATTTATGTGCTTCACAGCTAGAGTTAGAACCTCAATAAAAAAGGACCCACAGAATTCAAAATGCAAGAGAAGAGAAAAGGAAGGGCAAAGTGAATGGACTCATAGAGGGGATGATTTACTGACCACCACACATGCACTGCTGAGTATCCCTTCCCATCATTTCTGTGTTATGCTTGAAGGGGACTTGATGGGGTGCAGAGTACTTTAGAAGACTTTGACCTGGAAGGGGACACTCTGTGCCCCCATTGCCAGATTCCCAGTCCTGCCTCCCATGCCAGCTATGGGCAAAGTAATTAGACTCTTCTTCTGCTGTCATTTTATTTCCCTTACATTCTGCTCCATGTAACAAATAGTTACTTCTTCTTCTATGCTTCTAAACCCCAGAGTGCTGAGAAAGGTGGCATGGAATATGAGACACTTGGAAGGAGTGGTTACCTGTGCAAGACTCTGGAGTCTGGAGCCCACTAATCAGGACATAGAAGCTTTTCCACAAAACCCAAGATGGAACACAGTTCTCCAAGACTGCTTTTGCCCACAAAAGACAGATCTTTCTCTTCTGTGAGTGCCTTGCTTCTTCCACTGCTTATAAACTTCCGCCACAGTTGAGCAGGGATCATATAGAGATCTATCTTCTCTTGTTTTTCTGGACACCTCCTCATGTCAAGTTGTTTGGGCAGTGTTTGGCTGTGGTTGGTTCTGAAGATGCCGAGAGAATGACTATCCCTGATTCAAGCTCATTCTTCTTTCTCTCAGGGTTCCAATGAAAATAGACAGGAAGACAAATAATAGTATTTGCTTTTTGAAAGTATTGTCTCATGCAAAAACATGCACTGATTGTCAACACAAAACCTGGAATATTTTATGAGCCTCAAATTTATGAGAAATCTGTTTTTTCTAGAATGAGAATCTGAAGATATTCACAGAATTATATCAGAAATGCTCATGCAATTTTACAAAATCTTTAAATTAAGTTTCAAGGGTAATTTTAGCATGGCACAGAAATGGCACCAGAATTCTGGAGAAGCTGAATATCATTATTTGTGAATTTCTATTGTATTTAGTGTAAAATGGACACAAGGGCATGTACGTCCCTGGAGACTTGGCTGAATTTTATCCATTGACTTCAGTAGAGCTGGGTTTTCAGTCAGGAGGTATCAAGATCAGCTTGTTGGTTTTTTGTTTTTTTTTTTTCCAAATTCAGTTAACTACAATTTAATATAGCACAAATACCTGCTGTATGGTATAAAATAGATATTGCCATTCCCATTCCTTGCTTTGGACACTGTACGGTTTTCCCCTTTAATGAATTGGCATTTAGGATTGTGGAGGGATAAATCTGTTTTATCTTGGCCCTAAGAAACAGATTCACACTAAGAAAACCTAACAGAATTAAGTTTCACTAAACCCCATTGTAACTCCTGGGTTTAAAAAGAAAAATAAGAAAAATATTTCTGAATCTCTCTTTATAAAGTATGTATGTATTTCAGGTGATAGATTAGAATTGACAGTCTCACAGGGTAAGAGTTTGTCACCTAGATTCTCTTCAGAAATGTGTATGGGTGAGTGATGTAAAATACACTCTGTGAGAGGAATTGAAGACTTCTCTCCATTTGGGAATAATCTTTCAGTCTAGAAAAATAGTTTTCTAAAATGAAAATGGATAGGTTTTCAGATTTAGGGTTATTTATAAAAAAGCTTTTTACATTCTGTAAGTTCGCAGTGTTCTGAAAACAGCTGGAAGCGTTGTAAGTTTTGAGGAGACTGAGTCACTTCAAAATACCTTCTTGTGTATTTGTATTAAATATCTTAAAACACTGACTGCTGCATAAAAATTTCTCTACATTTTTTTTTTTTTCCTTACTTCATTTCTTTTAACAGAAAGTCTTGCTTTTTGGAGCTATCACCATGTGGTGTGTAAAACATTAATGTATTCCACTGTCTACCCCTCATATTATATAATTATCTCTGTTACATTTACAGAGTATCTGGCTTCTGTGTAAGATGTACAAAACATAAAACTAAAAACATCATTCTAGTCAAATGAAGAGCTGTGCTTGCGGTACTCTTTAGCACTATCAAGTGGCAGTAGATAATCTGCTGCCACTTTGCCTTATCTTCAGTAGGACAAATTATGGATCACAATTTGTCCTTTAGTGTTTGCATGCACTTTAAAATGTTAATCTGCCAGAGAGATAGCACGACTTGTTTGAGAATGAAGCACTTTTCTGAAACAACTTTTGACTCACAAAGCATTTGACTGTAAACAAAATGAAACAGGAATCTTTGGCCATTAGTCATTGGGGGATAAATTCTGGATACATGTGCACATGCTGGGTAAATGGCATTCATTTCCTGTGAGAGCATGTGGTTTGTGGATTTCTTAAATTTTTAGATTCTCAGTCTGGAAAGCATCAATTCATCATCTAGTCAGACCCTTGCTCTGTTGTTAGCCTTGGAATTTCAGCAAGTTACCCTAGTGCTGAGCTCTGTAATTTGGATTTATGCTGCACTGCAAAGACAGTTTATCATATTATCACAGAATGGTTTGGGTTGGAAGGGACCTTAAAGACCATCTAGTCCCAACCCTCCTGCCATGGGCAGAAACACCTTCCCATAGACCAGGTTGCTCAAAGCCCCATCCAACCTGGCCTTGAACACTGCCAGGGAGGGGGCAGCCACAGCTTCTCTGAACAACCTCTTCCAGTGCCTCACCACTCTCACAGTGAAGTTCTTCCTTATATTTAATCTAAATGTACCCTTTTTCAGTTTAATGTCATTACCGCTTATCCTATCAGTACATGCCCTTGTAAAAAAGTCCCTCTCCAGCTTTCTTGTAGGTACCCTTTATGTACTGGAAGGCTGCTGTAAGGTCTCCCTGAAACATTTCTATAATTGCATCCGTTCTTGAGCCACACAGAAAAGAAGCTGTCCTTTCCCATGGGCAGTTTTGTTCATCATCTCCTAAATTCTTAGCTATGTTTCTACAATGTATTGCTCCCTTTTTTCCCCAGTTCAAATGTAATTATTTCTGATTTCTTGTAGGATACATACAGAACATTTGATGACTTTCAGTAACTCACACAGGTTGCTAAATTCTAACCTTACTCTAGTCAATAGGACTCATGAACTTAAATTTAGTTCATAGTCCTATTCAATGCATGTATTAGTAAAAAGTTTGCCAGAAAATTATCTTCCTAACTATTGCCAAAGATATTTACCCTTATTCTATTTGTCATTATCTGAATGAGTTCAGTATTAAAATATCATGTCACCCCAGGCATATGAAAACAGATCAGATATTCCCCCCAAAAAATCCTGGCTTCCAAGGAGAAAAAACTTTTGAATTCTAAACTGTCTTCCTTTCTGAGTACCAAGATGTGCAAAAATTATGAATCCATCTTATTATTAATCTCCAGTCTAAGCAAGTCTTTCCTCTTTCACAAAGCTCAGATCCTGAGATGTGCAAGACCCGTTGGCAGTGGTTCATCCTCTGTCATGAGGACTTGTGATTACAGCCAGAACTCAATATTTTAGACCACAGTACTTTTCACTTCTCTCTGGGAAAAGAAAATTAAAAAATCAAACAAATAGAAAAAAGATACAGAAGTAATTTGCTGAATTTAATTTATGCCATGCATTTGGGAAAAATATGTTCTTTTGAGCTAACCCCTGCAGCTATACAGTCAACAGGGAGTTTCCATGTTATAGCACATGTGGTTTAACACTTTTTCAGCTACTCCAGATATTCAAATGCAAAATCCAGCATTCAGAGACATCATGTGGAGTTTTGACATTCCCAGGGTCTAGAAGCTAGTGAATGAATTATAATGAGACATAAATATAGTATTTTTAACCCTGACAGATATAAACTAGTGCCAATAATGTTTCTCATTTCATATAAGAGAAAGCAGTATGCACAGTGATCCTCCAAAGAGAGTAAAACTTGGCAAATACAAGCAGCATTTCTTAGGAATTTTTAATGAGCTTTTATTTTCACTTTCACTAAGAAAATGGGAAAATTAAATTTGCACAACGTATTCAACTTGAGGAAGTTTTTAACATTTTCTGTAATTTCAGACTGCTACGTTGAGCAAAATAAGGATAGCTTTCACTGTTTCAGAATGTGAACACTGTGTAGGGATGTACATAACAGTAATGAAATTGCTTTTATAAAGTATTGGAGTGGGTTGCAGCTCCTTGTGGCCTGTGCCATCCCTCTTTGTGAACAGAAAGGCATGCTATACAATTGCTCTTCAAAACCAACATTTCATAGAGGAGGTCACATACAGCAAACAAAGAGCTGTCATATGGAGGACTTATAAACACAAAATGCTACAATCTCTACAAAATGTTATAGTACATTTTAGTTTTGTACATTACACTACTGGATTACTCATGTATTTGCTGCCTTAGCAGTCACAGCAGGATTATTTTTTTGGGGGGGAAAAAAAAACCTAAATATTTTAATATGGGGTTTTGTCTTCTGGAAGAACACGAGTGCTAAGAAACACCTAGCTAGACAGTCTCCTCATTACTCACAATTAACATAGAAAGTTTTGGCTGATACCCTATAAAGAAGGACAAGAAACCCATCTGTGAACTGGAAAATTGACAAAATATATGGATGGTTATGTGATATCCTATACCATTTAGTGATTAAGCAAGCATCCTTCCTGGCTATATTTATGAGGTTTGGAAACACACCATCATGAGAATTCATCTCACTACAGAAAGAGCTAGAGGTACCTTGGGTGTGTGAACAGAGGTATTCAAAAAAGCTGTTTACCCCTTTCACTGCTGTGATAAGGAAACTTTTCTAGGAAAAGAAATAGTAGATATTTCTGTGCAAAAGCTGAAACTAGTTATCTTGTTAATAGCTATGACAACAGTGAATTCATTCAAAGTTTAACAGAGAATCTTTCCATCAGTCCAGCTGTTATAGATGAAAGAAGTATTACTGAGTGAGATATATTTTACAGTCTTCCACTCATCCAACTCTTTCAGGAAGCTTATTCTTGTGTCCACAGAAATATTCTGAGATGCAGCAAGGAAATAAGAATAGAAAATTACAAACTAAAGTCTAAGTTCTTTTGCAAAACATAGGGGTACCATGAAAGAGAAGTCATAATTAGCATTCAGTACCATCGGTATATAAAAAACAGAAGAAGATTTATATTAAGTGGCAAGATTAACTGGTGCAAACTAAGTCATGTGCCAAACCCAAAGCCCTTGAAACTTTCTGGATTCTGTGTAACCATGTCTTTCTCATAACTGAATTTGGGTTATTCTTTATGCGAAGCCTTCTTTGGCACAGAATTTCTCCAGTGCTAAACCTTGAGTGTGCAATATCTGACTTCTAATGATAACAATAATTGAAAATAGTATTTTTACTGATACTGTTATTTCACTAGTTCTGATTCCCAGCTGGCTCCGTTTTAGGTCTTGACTACGTTGTGTTAACTGCTGTATGAACAGAGAGAAAAAAAGATCTCTCTGCAGAGAAGTGCCTTCAACTTAATTTGTAGCAAGTTACAGTAAAGTGACTGTTGCAAACACCAGGGGGTAAAGGGGCTGAAAGACTGAAGGAAGCAATAAGAAAAACCTTCATTCATACTGGTCAGTATTCTGCACCGCTTCATGCTTCTGCACAAGCTAAATGTGTTTTTAAAATTATAAATATATGTCCACCATTTTCAGTGGCCTTCTGCCTACCTATTGTCAAAGGTGATTGAATTACTATAAGAAATACAGAGTGAGACACAGATACTGATCAGAATTTCATGCCTGACACATCTATCTGTTTCATTTTGATTTCTCCTTTTGTACATAACAGTGCTTTTATGATATGAAATGTTATTTATGATTTTCTGTTTGAAATATATATGCGGAATGAAAACAAACTCAAAACAAAAATACTTTAAAGGAATGACTCCTGACAAAAAACCTGAAATATTCTGTTATTTTTATCTGACATGCTCATGAGCCAATTGATCATAAACAAGATAAGCAAGAAAATTCAGTTCCAGGGTTGGTTGTCTTTATTTTTTTTAGTTTTCCAGATGACAGATCTCTCAGTATTTCTTTCTCTGTACAAATAACACGTTTTGAATTAAAAATTGAAAAAAGATATTGTCTAAATGAAGAATTTGACTGACTGTATTTAACAAGCATTAACATCTATTGGTCTCACAGAGAAAATAAATTAATTATTCACATAATGTTTCTTTGATATTATTGTTAGTGATTACATTATACTAGCACCCATGGGGTGACTGGTCTTCCCAAGCATAAGGGGAATAATGTCCTTTCAAGAGGAGCAACAGATAAAAAGTGGGACAAAAAGTCTTCTATTTTGGCAGGATATTAAACATGAAGGTTAGAAGAGATCATTTAACTTCTCAGCAGTTTCTTTGCATTCCCTTGGTTTTAACACCCTTTTTATAAATAAATAACCCCCTGCTGTAATCAACTGTTATCTCTGAGTTCCTGCCTTAATCTCATCTACAAATTAAACTATTAATTAGAAAAAATACTGTGGAGGACCCACAGACTGCAAAATTCATCGATGTTACAGCCATGAGGAAAGTGAAAAAGAATACGGCATAGTGAAGATGTACTATGGTTCACCTGGTCAGGAAGGCTACGAAAGCAAGGCTTCTCAGTAAAAACTAGGACAATCATCTGAGACACAGCAGGCAACTGGAAAACGGAGGAATATAAACTCTCCAGATACTTGTTTGGAAAAATGTATTTAAGGAGTCATGTCCATGGTACCTTCCCAAACTGAAGCAAATGTTCTGGGGCTGTTGCTATTCAGTACTTTAATTAACGATCTTGGATACTGGGGTAGAGAACACAGCTTTCGAAACTTGCAAACCACTCTATGCTGGGAAGGGTGGCAAACATTTTGAAGGACAAGATTAGAAGTCAAAATAATTTTGACGAATTAGAGAAATGGCCTGGGAAAATAAATTAAATTCAATAAAGATAAATGTGAATTTTTATATTAAGTAGGAATAACCATCTGTACAAACAGTGGATAGTGAACATCTGTCTTAGGATCTGGGAGGTGTAGTGGATGACAGTGTGAACACATCCACAAACATTATGCTTTTGTTAAAAAAAACAAACCAAACCAAACAAAAAAACCCAAAGCAAAATAAACCCAAACTATGAATATCACACTGGTATGTACAAATATCTGTATTTCAAGGTTTGGCATAATCCTCTTATTTGGATCTGACACAAATGAAGTGGGAAAAGTCTGTAACACAAGATCCAGCTGGAGAAAAACAAGAACAAGAATGATTAGAGGACTAAATAACATGATTTCTGAAGAAAATCTAAAGGAGCTGAGTTATCTAGAGTGAAGAAGTCATGACAGCAGATTTTAAATACATGGAAGGTTAGTTTCAAAGATTATGATGATAAACTACCTTGTCATATTCATTTTAGCTAGAATAAGAAGCAATAGGCTTAATTTGCAAAATGATTAGGGATTAGGAAATGCATTATAACAGGCAGAATAGTTAAATAGCAAAATGCTGTCTGGAAACGTTTGTGGTGGTTTGGGGCGCTTTTTTTTTTGTTTATTGAGGTTTTTTGTTTGGTTTTGTTGTTGTTTTGGTCTTTTTTTTTTCTCCTTGAAAGATGGTTAGAACAAGTCAGGTGACCTTTTAAGATCTAGCAAGAGGCAGACTGCTTTAGTCTTTCTCCAGGGTAGATGATCTCTTGACCTCTTTTCCAACCCTATTTTCTATTATTCTGTGTTCAGTCCACCTAATCATACATCCTATAAGTCTGTATCATGGCTGGATGTAAAATGTATTGATAGAGACTGGGCTGTTTCCTAGGTTGTGAAATGAAGACATTCTAGTGGGGCACAGCTTTGGCTTCCCCCCTGGTGGTAGCTGGAGACCAACAGGACAGTGCAGAGAGGATAACTAATCAGAAAAGTGTGACAAATGTGCAGATGAATTTGATGCCGCAAGGAAGAAAACCTGATATAGTTAGGAGTCCTAACTCTCCTTTTCCTATTACAAGATAGTAGGCATACAAGCTACTATATATGTTTCTCTTTATAATAATAGAAAAACATGTGTGTAGCGGGAGGAGGGTGCACATGCATGTTTGTTTGCTCAGATATAGGAATAAGGAGCAATGGGACGTTCCTCTGTCAGGGGAAGACACGGTTCCCCATTTGCATCTTCCTTTCATGAACAGTTTGCAGGAAATATACTGAACAAAAAACTTAACTCTTACCCTTGCCTGATTAATCTGTTCCAATTTTTACTCACAAGTTCCAGGGAGAAGCTTTTCTCATTAATGCTGCCACTGGCCAAGAATTTTCCAACAAGAACTTTTTTTCACTGAAAAATGAAAATCCACCAAAAAAAGGTCTGAAATGACTTAGTGCAAAATCTGAGCAACCATAAATTTACTGCAGGTCCAGGATTAGTGGGGGGTTTTTAAAGTCAGAGAGAGACAGAGACAGGAAGGATAACGAACATGACATTGGCAATTTGTGCATGTTTCTATGACAGATCACTTGATTAGACGCATGCCATCACAACTAACTGGTGAATAAGCCAAGACAATCCAAGAGGCAACAAATGTTCCTTAGCTGTGTCTCAAGATGAGAACCAGAAGGCAAACAACCTCAACAATGTGTATGGCTATGGTGGATCCTCCTGCACCCCTCCAGGGAAACCTGCTGCTTGCTCAATTCCCTCTCCCGAATGCCTATACACCGACACACGCAGCATGGGGAATAAACAGGAAGAACTAGAGATCTGTGTGTGGTCACAGGGTCATGTTCTCATTGCTACCACAGAGACATGGTGGGACAGCTCACATGGCTGGAATACTGTCATGCATGGCTACATACTTTTTAGGAAAGACAGACCAGCAGGCCGAGGTAGTGGAGTTGCTCTTTATGTGAGAGAACACTGGAAATGGAATAAGCTCTGCCTTTGGGTGGATGAAGAACAAGTCAAGAGCTTACAGGTAACAATCAAGAGGCAGGCTAATATGAGTCACACTGTTGTGGATGAGGTCTTCTACAGACAGTTGAAAGTAGCCTCACGTTCACAGGCCCTGGTTCTCATGGGGGACTGCAATGACCCTGATATTTGTTGGAAAGGCAACACAGCTAGGAACACACAGTCCAGGAGGTTCCTGCAGAGAATTGGTGATAACTTTTTGACACAGGTGGAGAAGCCAACAAGGAGAGGTGTGCTGCTGGACCTTGTACTAACAAATAAAGGACTGCTTTGGGATGTGAAGACTAGGGGCAGCCTTGGCTACAGCGACCATGAGATGGTGGAGTTCAGGATCCTGCATGGAAGAAGTAGGACAATAAGTAGGATTACAACCTTGGACTTCAGGAGAGCTAACTTTGGCCTCTTCAAAGACCCACTTGGAGAGATCCCATGGCATAGGGCTCTAGAAGGTAGTGTGACCCAAACACCACTTCCTCTGAGCTCAAGATCAGTGCATGCCTATGAGTAAGAAATGAAGCAAAGGAGGATGGAGACCTGCATGGATGAACAAGGAGTTTCTGGAAAAGCTCAAATGGAAGAAGGGACTTAACAGAATGTGAAAAAAAGCTGTGTCTCTTTAGCTTGGAGAAGAGGAGACTGAGGGGTGACCTCATTAATGTTTATAAATACTTAAAGGGTGAGTGTCAGGAGGATGGAGTGGGGCTCTTCTCGGTGATGGCCAATGACAGGACAAAGGGCAACGGATGCAAGTTGGAACATAGGAGATTCCACATTAACATAAGGAAAAACTTTTTCAGTATGAGGGTGACAGAGCTCTGGAACAGGCTGCCCAGAGAGGTCGTGGAGTCTCCTTCTCTGCAAACATTCAAAACCCTCCTGGACGTGGTCCTGTGTGACCTGCTCTAGGTGGTCCTGCTCTGGCAGGGGGGTTGGACTAGGTGATCTTTCAAGGTCCCTTCCAACCCCGAACATTCTGTGATTCTGTGAAAAGGACTGGCCACTTGGGAGAAATATAGAAATGTTGTCAGTGTATGCAGGGATACAATGAGGAAGGCTAAGGCCTGCTTGGAGTTAAATCTGGCAAGGGATGTCAAGGACAACAAGAAAGGCTTCTTCAAATACAACAGCAGCAAAAGGAAGACTAGGGAAAACGTGGGCCTGCTGCTGGATGAGGTGGCTACTGTGGTGATGGAGGATACAGAGAAGGTGGAGTTACTGAATGCCTTCTTTGTTTCAGTCTTTACTGCTAAGGCTGGCCCTCAAGAACCCCAGACCCTGGAGGTAATAGATGAAGTCCGGAGAGAGGAAGTCTTTCACTTGGTCGAGGAGGATTGTGTTATGAGGATGATTAGGGGACTGGAGTGTCTCTTTTATGAGGAAAGGTTTAGACACCTGGGTCTGTTTAACGTGGAAAAGAGAAGACTGAGAGGGGACCTTATCAACACTTACAAATATCTAAAGGGTAGGTGTCATGAAGAGGGGGCCAGACTCTTTCCAGTGGTGCCCAGTGACAGAGCAAGGGGCAATGGACACAAACTGGAGCACAGGAAGTTCTGCCTCAACATGAAGAAAAACTTCTTTACATTAAGGAACAGGCTGCCGAGAGAGATTGTGGAGTCTCCTTCCCTAGAGCTATTCCAAACCTCCCTAGATGCAGTCCCATGCAACCTGCTCTAGGCAAACCTGCTCTGGCAGGGGGGGTTGGACTAGATGATCTCCAGAGGTCCCTTCCAACCCCTGTGATTCTGTGATTCGAGTTCTTGCTTTCTGTTCTTTCACATTGCATAGTTCTGCCCTGACTGCAGCCCATGGCATACTCTGATGCTGGTCTTTCTTATTCTGTCCTGTTCAGGGGACAGTGGAATAACCTTCCCCTTTGTACATGCAATGGGTCATTGGTTACAGTCTGGTTTACTAGGTGACACTCAGTGTCTCTACTGAAAAAAAAAAAAAAAAAAGGAAATGAGCTAAAGTTGAGGAGGAGAAGACCCTTGCCCTTTAGCACTCTAGTCCATGTCTTCACTTATGGCACTGATTCAGGGAAACAAGGATGCCTGAGACTTTTATACTTACTGCTTCATTTCTTTCTGACCAAAGATTTCCAAAAAAGAAACATTAGTAGTTCAAGTATGTAGTAAATACATCTGTATTATACATCTGTATTTTTAATTTAAAATTCAAAATAGTAGAAAATATGTTTCTCCTTTTTTTTAGCTTGGATTAATCCTATTCTCACCATTTGCATTTCTCTAGGCTCTGTCTTGTCTACCTTTCTTTATATTCTGGTTCAATGATTTATCTTGTGTTTAATTAACCTTATTCTAATTTCTCTTTCTACTGAAGCCCCAAATGACCAGAGGCCAACTCCTGTTCTGATTTAAGGACATAGCAGCAGTCATATTGGCTTCAGTGGTGCAGGATCAAATCTCTTATGGCTTTAGAGCACCAGAATTACACTTTTTCCATTTCGTACTAACAATACATTCATTTTCTATAGCAAATTTAAAGGTAAACTAGCACACATGGACAGTGGTAAGATGCCATTTGAAACTGAGTTCTTACATGTCACAGTCAAGTGGAATAATGAACGTGATAAAAAGTGCATTGGTTGCATTGTAGCTATAAGACTGAAAGGATGCAGAAAAGTGGTAACTATTTTTATGACCAAAACACTACATGCATATTTCCACTTCATTTTGTTAACCGATCTGAAAAAAAAATTCACATTTTTCCACTCTGTCTGTAAACGGAGAAAAGGAAGCTAAAGAACTGGAGGAAAAGGCAGGTAATGTGAATCTAAACTGCTCATCATGGAACCTTTTCATTATCTTTTTTTTCCCCCCAGCTTTTCAGAGATACAAAGTGTTCTAATGTATTTATGAAACTGTAGTCTGAATAGCTGCATTTAGCAGTGAAAGTATATGAGGATATTTGAACACACAAACCAGAGACAGATTTAAACAGGTTTGATTGGTATGACTCACTGAGGTCCTGCATTCAATGGGACCAGCTGGGATTGCCACTTACGTTATTTACAGAGAAACAGCAGGGGTTATGGCTCTGTGTGTGGTCAATATGCACCCAAGACATGAAAGCCTGGAAGGTAATTGTCTACACTGAAGCTAGTCAGCCTGGACTCTTAAGAGCATTAGATCCTTATTTCTCTAATAAGCAACTAATGCGAAGAAAGATGCAAAAGATAGGTTAGAGGTGCCTCTGGAGCTATTTATCTTCCTTGACTATAAATTAACTTTTAGATGTCTAAATGAGACAAGGCGATATTGAGACATAGTGCCTGGACACTAGCTCCATCTCACATCGCTTTCCCTGTTTGCCCCAGGCCAAGGCAAGGAAGTTGGGTACGGCTATGCCACCTTCTGCTCTGTTCCTGCCCTTCCTTCCTTAGCTCTTCCTTCTTCTGGCACCTCTGTACCTGGTCACACTGGTTGGATATCACATGTGTTTATATCCAGCGTAAGACTTATATTTTTGTGACAGACTTCTGCTCTTTCAATTTGGAGATTGCCTCCCATGCATTAACAGCATAACATTTTGGTGTTTTCTCTCCTCTGTGATTAGCAGTGCCAGTACCAGTAGCAACCACAGGCAGTTTTGGGGGCTGCAAAGCAGTAAAGAGGCTGCAGAACTGCACAGCATTAGGGAATGCACCTTTGACAGGGACTGACTCTTGGAAAGGTTTCCACTAATAGGCACATGAGCACCCAGTGGGCTTTGTGCTGCAATTGTCATGCCCATGGCAGATGCACAGGCACAGGCATGGCTGGGCTGACATGCTTGTCCACACGCTTTGAGAGATGGTTCAGTTTACAGGTGTTCGGACCTTCCTGCAACTGCTGCTGAATTGTCTTTTTTAAACCTAAGAACGTATTTCGTTGGTTACGTTAAATACTAAAAGCGTACAGCTAAATCATATTGTAAAGAAAAGTCACTTTTCAAAAACATACTTTAAAAAAATCAATGGCTGATTTAATAGATAATTGGGATAGGACAGAGGCAAGATAACTCCTGGCTCCGAGAAAACCCACAACAACAAAAAACTTAGATTTCCTTCAGAAAGTAAATTTTCAGTGTCACAATTTGTCTGCATGCTGGACAATACCAATAAATCTATTTCAGACTTGTGTTTCTGACACAAGAAATCACATTTGTCCCTTTTCCCCTCAGCTCTTTTTGTTTCTTAGGCAGGAACCATATGGCAGATAATATTAATCTGACCTTCCTCTTGTCCTGATACATAAAATTTTTTCTCTCCTTTCATTATCACTCTTCATATACAACTACAACAAATGTCAGGAACTGACGAGCAGGAAAACAATTTGTTTTCTGCAAGTTCTTGTGCAAGTCAGCCAACAAAAGAAAAGACATCTTACAGCAAGATATTTTATAGACAGATATTTTTATACATGTTTTCTGAATATTCACAGGTTTCGTGAAAAAATGAGTGACACTGCTGCTCATATCAACTCTTTCCAGAGTGAAACCAAAGACCAAGAAATAACACACTTCTGAAGTGGATAACTGAAACAGTGCTCTCTCAATGCCATATAGCAAGTCATGCCCTTTCGGATAGGTCTTCCAGAGCTGTCAGGCACCCACCTCTCCTTAAAAGGTTGATTTCAGTAGAATACAACATTGCTCCAATTTCAAAGATCAGTTTTAAACTACCCTTTTATTTAAAATAAGAGGATTTTGTAAACGTCATATTGTATTTTACTTCAACGAAACAGAACAGCTTCTCCCTCTCCTCTCCCTTTCCTTAAAACAAAACAAGGTTTAATTTTTAATGGTATTTCTCAGAGTCTTTTTTTTAAGGTAAGTGCTGAATTTGTTTGTCTGTCATAAGCTTACTCTATCACACTTTAAGAATACATTTAAGAGTTTATATGGAGTTAATAAATTACAAATAGCTCATCCAATAAATCTTTAATCAGTTGTTAAAAATCCCAGCAAGCTGTTAGGTTACTTATCGCTCTAGTTTATAATCTTGAAGTAGCAGGCTTATAGCTGCTTATAGCGAGTATTGTACATGTCTGTAATTATTCATAGAATCATGGAATGGTTTGAGTTGGAAGGGACTTTAAAGATCATCTAGTTCTAACCCACATGGTCAGGGACTCCTTCCATTAGATCAGATTGCTCAAGGCCTTGAACATTTCCAAAGAAGGGACAGCCACAACTTTTCTGGGCAACCTGAGTGCCTCACCACCCTCACAGTGAAGAATTTCTTCCTAATATCTAATTTAAATCTACCCTCTTTTAGTTAAAATCATTACTCCTTGTCCTATCGCAACAGGCCTTTTTAAAAAATCCCTCCCCACCTTTCCTGTAGGCCCCCTTTAAGTACTGAGGCCTCAATAAGGTCTCCCCGGAGCCTTCTCTTCTCCAGGCTGAACAACCCCAACTCTCTCAGCCTGTCTTCATAGGGGAGGTGCTCCAGCCCTCTGGTTATCTTTGTGGCCCTCCTCTGGACTTGCTCCAACAGGTCCATATCCTTCTTATGTTGGGGGCCCCAGAGCTGAACACAGTGCTGCAGGTGGGGTATCACAAGAGCGGAGTAGAGGGGAAGAATCACCTCCCTTAACCTCCACCTGCTGGCCACACTTCTTTTGATGCAGCCCAGGATATGGTTGTCTTTCCAGGCTGTAAGCACACATGGCCAGGTCATGTTGAGCTTCTTGACAACCAACACCCTCAAGTCCTCTTTCTCAGGGCTGCTCTCAACCCACTCATTGCCTAGCCTTTGTCTGTGCTTGGGATTGATTGCCCCAACCCATATGCAGGATCTTGTACTTGGCCTTGTTGAACTTCATGAGGTTTGCAGGGGCCCACCTCTCCAGCCTGTCCAGATCCCTCTGGATGGCCTCCCTTCCCTCCAGCATGTCAACCACACCACACAGCTTGATGTTGTTGGCAAAATTGCTGAGGGTGCACTCAATCCCACTGCACATGCTAAACAGCACTGGTTCCAATATTGACCACTGAGGAACATCACTTGTCACAGGTTTCCACTTGGACATAGAGCCATTGATGAGTCTCTGAGTGTGACCATCCAGCTAATTCCTTATCCACTGAGTGGTCCATCCATTAAATCCATGTCTCTCCAATTTAGAAACAAAGATGTCATGCAGGACAGTGTCAAATACTTTTCACAAGTCCGGGTAGATGACTTTGGTTGCTCTTCTCTTATCCATCAACTCTGTAACGCTGTTGTAGAAGGCCACCAAATTTGTAAGGCACAATTTGCTCCTAGTGAAGCCGTGTTGGCTGTCACCAATCACCTCCTTATTTTCCATGTGCGTTAGTATATTTTCCAGAAGGATCTGCTCCATTATCTTTCCAGGCACAGAGGTGAGACTGACCAGCCTGTAGTTCCCCAGGTCTTCCTTTTATCCATTTTTAAAAATCGGGGTTATGTTTCCCATTTTCCAGTCAGTGGGAACTTCACTGGGCTGCCACAATGTCTCATATTGATGGATAGTGGCTTAGGCCTCCTGTTCCATTAGGACATGGATACACATCTCATCAGGTCCAATTAATGACTATTAATTACTTATTAACCCTTTGTTATGACTGTGCAGTTTTTATGAAGAGCTACTTGATTTTTTTTTCTTACAACTCTCTACCTATTGAGTCCCTGGGCTAGTGAAGTAGGTCAAGTATCAGAGGTTGCTGCCTGGCCCCAAGAATCCCACATTTTTGCTATTGACTTGCAGCAAACTTAGGATTTACGTCACAAAGTTTTTCTTCTAAGTAGTGAGTTTTGTGTATGATGATTAGGACATAGAAGGGCACAGAGGAGGGGCAGGGAATGAAAGTAGTTCATAGCTTTGGTTTCTAGGGCTTTGCTGACAGCCTATTGACATTCCTAAAATATTCTGCCAGTGTAACTTCCTTTCCCACTTCCCACCTGTCACTTGATTCAGGGAGACTAAAAATAAAATAGAAAGTTACTCAGAGGGTATGCTGAGTCCTTCTTGTACAAAGTTTGTGAATGTCGGACTTTAAAACCAACTGTTTGAAGGAATGGTAAAATCTTCAGGGCACCATGTCAATGCAGCCACTAGAAAGGCTTCCTGGAATATGCCACACCCATACCTCCCCTTCTGCTTTACCAGATTAGTGATGTTGGATAGGGTATTTTAAACAGAATGAACAAACCTTTCAAATTTAAGAAAAATCAAGTTTGGGCTGATAAGGTAGGGTCCCTTGAACTTTCCTCAGATGCAGCTATGGATAATAAACAACTTGCACCATGTGATACAACAGTTTCTATGTGCGTATGCTAACTTTTTCTCTACTTATGAACTCATAAATACATATAGTTAATTGCTCTGTAATGAACAGGCTGATGTGATACAGATCTGCCTAAGCTTAAATACAGAACTTTTATTAAAAATTCTGAATATTGTTTCTCCCTCCTCTCCATCTAATCCTCCAAGGCTCCACTTTGCTATTTAATGTGTGTCTTAGAAGTGCTTATGGTATATCAGAGTCCTTATTATGGAATAGAGGCTTAGTTGCAGGGTGGAGGGAGTAGCGAATGACTACCTGAGAAGTTGGAATAGAGAGAAGGAACAAGGGCCAAAGAGAGGTCAAGTACTCCAGCAGAACAAAGAGATCCCATCTCAAAAGCAGAGCTGTTTTTCAAAGCAAGGATCAGTCCATCACTTCAGAGTTGAGAAAAAGCAGAGGCAAGGCTTCCTTCCTTAAAAAACCTGTCCAAAACCTGTGTGCGTGAGGATGTGAAAGATATGTATGTGTGTTTCTTTTAAGAAGAGATTTTTTTCCCCATTTTTTTCTCCATAAGACAAAGCCTTTTTCTTTGTCTTAAGGTATCTACCTTAACTTTGAAGGTATAAATTGAGCAAGGAAGCTTTGGCTGCCAAATTAACTTTCTCCAACATACCCATACAGACCTTTCTGTGGCATACAAAGCTTAGAAAACTGGAGGACAGAAGTCTCCAAATACAGCAGTCTAGCACTACAAGATCTGCTGCTGTAGTAGGTCTATCAGCTATGAATGTCTCTTCTTATCTCCAAAGCCAGCAGCTGAGACGAATCCCCTCCTGAACCCAGGGAATTTGAAAGCATGTGGAGGTCCTGCAGCTGACTCCACTCACAGCCAAACAGCATTCAGCCAGTGGATGAAACCTGACTGTCCTGAGTTTATTCCATTCGTGTCATACCAGAGAAACATAGACCTCTTGAAGGTACTGCAGTAAATGAGGCTTGACTCCAGGTCTTTGTTTTTAATTTACTACTATCTTTTCTGTATATATTTACAACAAATGTGGATTATAAGTAACATACTAGAAAAATCCTATTGATAAATTAATTCAGCAGTTCATGATGAAATTACTAACCTTTTGCAATTAATTTGTTAAACATGTCATAAAATATTGTCATGTTTAAACAGTTTTAATTTGAGCACAAAATATTCAGAGATGTAGCAAGTTCCCAAATTGACATAAACTGAGAAACAGATTAGTATATCAATGGAATACATGAATTCTAATATGACTTAAATTTAAATGTAAATGAGGTAAAAGTTATTAATAAGGCATTCAGACACACTAGGAAGGAAAACTATGCTAAAGAAATCTTGATCAAGTAGCAGTCTATCCAATTTGTAGTCCAGCACTCTGTAACTAATTGCACAAGACTAAAGAAAATAGAACCGCTATTTTCTGGAAATAAGAATACAATCGATGAGATAATGTCATGTAGAAAGGTCATGATGACTCAATTCCCATGTGTTTTGGGGATATAACATTTGGTTTGAGTGCATAGACACAGTCACAGCTCTATTATCCTCAGTTTATGTCTCACATTCATCTGTAACATCACCTGCTGACATTTGACACCACTTTGATTTCATAATCTTCATGTCACTTCTGTCTGTAAGTTTATCAGCAATCATGCCCAAAAGACTACCAGAATTCTCAGTGATCCCTCTGCAAAACTCTTGTTTATGATCCAGCTGCATTTCAGCTTCATTGCTGTAGTTCCTGATCTGCCTAATCGTAGCTACACAGAGGACAGCATATCTCAACATTACTCCATCCCTACATAGAAATAAGTGTTTCTCCTCCAATTTCATCAAATTCGTGTAAGACTTTGGATTAATTTTCATGTTACATCTGTTATTGTGAGATATGAAGTCTGTGAAGCTCAATCTGCTTCAGCAGAACTCTGTTAAAACCCCATCTCTTAGCCAGCTCCCTCCTTATTGCTGCTCCAGTGTTGTCTGGGAGATTTGTTTCTGATGTTTTACATGATAGGCAGCCTTACCTGCTCCTTCAGGCTTGAACCATGAAGTGCTTGCTGAAGGTTCTTCTCTTTACCTTTACTCCCCTATTCGCCTTCCCCGCCACTGGAGAAAAAAAAAAAAACTACTTTGGTGCCATGCCACTCTGGCCATGAAGGCATAGACAGGACTTTTGGCAGTGGTGGCTGAGAAGGGTACTACTAAAAACAGATGTGGCTGTTGGAAGAGATGGGTTCAAGGGCAGGAGGAAGAGGACAAGGCCCAGTTTTCAAACAGCCAGAAAATAATATTTTAACTGCATAATTTTTTTTCCCACATTTAAAATAAAAATTCTGGCTTCAGAACGTTGGCTGCCAGGATAAAGCAGTATCCGTGTATCTTGGTGCTCACCGTCTCTCTATAGCACAGCATTTTTGCACTGTTTGGTGTTCTCAGATGACCTAGGGGTAGCATGTAGTTTAAGGATCATACATGAAGGGGTATTTTGTAGTCAGTTGGAGACTACTTATTATCTGATAGAGCAAAGTTTGTAATGTACTTTTCAAAAAATCTAGTTCAAGAAATCCAGGTGAGAACTGTCTCCACTTACACTTGCCACGGACGAAATGAGGAACTTACACACTCTGTACACAGCCTCACACCTTAGATCTTCTTCTCGTTTACACTTAGAAGAGTCACAGACTCTTTTCCATCTCTTTTGCCTTTCTAAATTTCAGAATCTTTCTTCTCCTCTACATTAATCCTTTAGATACTCAATGGTATTTTCTCCCAGTTTCTTTCTGTGTCCTAACATTTAAATTTGGCATATTATAACTAAAAGTTTGCTAATTTGGGTTTCTTTTTTTCTTTTTTGCAGAATAACTTTAAATGTGAACCTTTTCTGTCTCTGTTGTGGTTTAACTCTGGTAGGCAGCTCAGATAACCAACACAACCTGTTGCTCTCTCCCCTCCAGTGGGATGGGGAGGAGAATTGCAAGAGTAAAACTGAGAAAACTTGTGGTTTGAGATAAATATAGTTTAATAAGTAAAGTAAAAGCTTTTTTTTTTTTAAAAGCAAGCAAACCAAAATAAGGAATTAATTCACTACTCCCCATCAGCAGGTAGGTGTTCAGCCATCTCCGGGACAGCAGGGCTCCATCACACCTAACTATTACTTGGGAAGGCAGGTGCCGTAACTCCAAATGTCCCCCCCTTCCTCCTTCTTTCCGGCACCTTTTTTTTGCTGAGCATGACAAGGTGTGGGATACTCCTTTGGTCAATTGGGGTCGGCTGTCTCAGCTCTGTCCTCTATCGACTTCTTGTGCATCCTCAGCCTACTTGCTGGTGGGGTGGTGTGAGAAACAGAAAAGGCCTTAACCCAGTGTAAGCAATGTTCAGCAACAGCTCGAATATCCCTGTATTATTGACACTGTTTTGGTAACAAAATAGCACCATACAAGCTACTGGGAAGAAAACTAACTCTATCCTAGCCAAACCAAACACACTGATACAACCAGCTTTGAAGTCTTATGGGTACTTCTGAAAAAGCCCTTTGGCTACTGCTGACAAGGCAGCATGCCTCACCTATGCATGTCCCAGAAGATGATGGGCTGTGAAACAACAGCTCCTCTGTCCTGAGAGAATTACTGCACTGGTGACCTTAGAGGGTCCCCTCTGCACCCTGTTCCGATGTCAAGGCAGCTGTAGGTTTTGAGGGACATAGAGTTGGGGTAGTGATGGAGTTTGTGATGGTAAGAACTGAGCATAAAAGCCAAGGCTCCGTCTTACTTGATTTGGACTTTAAAGTTTTTACATCACTCCTGGTATGAATGAATGAAGCAAGGATTAGTTTCTGGGCAAAGAAATACTTCAGAACTCAACCTCTTCTTCTGAGAAGAGTAGTCCTCCTATTTGATTAATTTTTTTCTGATTCGGTTTGATCTGATTTGATTTCATTCCATTCCATTATGTAAAATATGGGAGCATCTGGAAACGTGTGCTTCATTTATGAAATAAAACTGGGCTTGCTCAGTCAGTGTGGCAGGATTACATTGAGTGATATGTTTATATGACGACAATAGAAATATTGGTTTCAGATTGCAGAAAGCTGAGTCAAAACTAAAAGCAGAGAAAAATAGTACTTGAAAAACAATGTTCTGGTTGTAAATCCTTAGGACAAAAGAATTGGACAACTGAGTTGATGACCTGGAAAATAAGTTCAAATTAAGAAATATCAGGGTATAAGAATATTGGAGGTATAGAAACAAAAGAAAAAAATTTATGGTGCATGATAAAAATGAGGAGACTGAGTAATTTTGAACCCTTTCTGGACGGTGCAGCAGTGTGTTGTAATCGTGAAAAACATAATCAGGTAATGGCTTGCCAGTGCTTCCAAAACGTGTGTCTGTTGGAACGAGGCATCATGTTTCTAAACTGCCACATAAATTTGAGTCTAATTTTCAGGGTTCAATACTTTTATTGAGATTGCAGTTTTTCTCTGTCAGTGTCAGAAATGTATGAAAGCATTTATGATAATTAAAAGAGGAATTAAAAATATATGACCCTAGAAGGGGCATTGCTCTATCCTGCCAACCTGGGAGTCTGTGACAGCAGACTAATAGATGCTGAATTCTTCTATGTCACACACAAATGCCATTGCATTTCTGGAAAAGGTACAGTGTAGGAAACAGAATGGAGGGGCCCTGCTACATATTACATAGTGAACTCTATCCCCAGGTTGGCTCAGCTTTGTTATATTGACACCTCTCCAATTTTACCATAACCCCAGCAAGCAACATTGTGTTCTGGTCCACTGAGATACTGCCCAGTCCAATAGTTGTGTACGTCTTGCTAGTGCTTTTCTGACTGTGGCAACTTTTATTCTGTGCTGTTCTACACAATATTTTGAGCTTTCTCCTGGTGTTAGTTCCTTCTGTGATTTTCCCTTTAAGTATTACCTTTGTCTGCCATCTTTCATTATCATGTGAGATTAGTCTCCATCCATCAGAGACAGGCAGCTCTGGATCATAGTCATTCTAACTGTTGGACAGAAAAATATGGCTAGATTTTTCAAAAGGTGTAGTGCTGGATGCTTTGATTTAAATATTTACACCTGTTAATACTGGAAACTTACTTGCTTTTCTCTTCAGATGAAATAATAGCAAGAAAATGTTTTGTAGGTTGAAAACTAAACTGCTGATGTGTGAAATACTGTCCATGAGACGAATTGTCTATGTTTCTCTTTATTTGATGCGATACTGGGCTTAGATAAAGGAATTTTTGACAGAGTTCATGTGGTGTTCTGGACCATTTAAAAATGGTTTTTAAAATTTTAATAGAGTTAGTCAAGGTCTGTGAATATTTTCTTACACCCTTAAAATGCAAATTTACCTCAGCGAATAAACTGACTCCTCACGGTTTAATTACATTAAATAGGCTATGCAAAAAAAAACATGAAGAAGATAATACTGGTTTCTGCATGTTTCTATACATGATTCGTTAGAAGAGTAAGATACTGTATTCCTCAGAAGAATAAGGAAATAATGTCATTTGTGCAAAAAAGTTGTTGATGGTGCAATTGTATACAGCTGCAGGAACTGTAGCAAAGTCAGTGATCCAGGTATGCAATAAAAAACAACCACCAAAATTACAAAGCTTGCTTATTATATCCAGCTTTATATAATCTAAAAGCTGTATAGGAAAGAATGGAAGCCAAACTGAGGCAGAATACCCACATAAAAAGCAAGCTCCCTGTATTAAAATTGTTACTGGATATGGTCTTCTGCACAAATCAGGCCCATTTGGTAGGTTCCCATTGCTTATCCTGTTAGACGTCTTCACTCTGAAATGCCTGCAACGAGGATTAGTGATTTTGTTCACTTATACTCTTAACAAGTACCAGAATGTATACCATGCTGCTGATACAGCAGTTTGGGGAGATGCTGTTGAGGCAGCCCTCGGCAAGGCTGAACAGCTGGAGTTTGACTCTAACTGTTCTTTAGAAGGATGTTTCTTTCCCAGTTCTAGGCAATACTGGAGTTAGCATTGGCATAAGCAGAGTAAAATCAGTGCTTCAGTACAAATTAAATATGGGAAATAATGATATGAATGAATGATGTGACAAAGAAAAGCCTAAGAAAGCTAAACATGAACTGGTGTAGTGAAATAGTTTCTACATCTTGATTTTATATTCTAATTAATTTCATTTTCCTCCTTGCCAATCAAATGCTGCTTTTAAATGTGACTTTTTCAAGAAAAAAAAAAAAACCACAACAAAAAACCCCACCTCTTTTTATTCTTCCTTTTTTTTTTTTTTCTTCTTCTTTTTTTATTAACAGAGAGAGAATGTGATTCTCCTGCAGGGATGCAGAATGGTAATACAGTCAGGCAATGCCATGCTTAAGAAGCTCTTGCCTAGGTCCTTGGTCTGTTCTGGTAGCCTATTCACAGGGAATACATATTTAGTCTTTCTGGTAAGGAGTCATCTATGGCAGCAGCAGGAAAAATAAGGTCAAAAGAGGCTTGGGAGAGGGGAAAGTGGACGAAGGAGGAAGTCTGGCGTAGTGGTGAAGTGGCAGGAAAGAAAGGAAACTGAAAGATCTTTCATCCTTTTTTTTTTTTTTTTTTTTTCCCAGAGTAACAAAAGGTAAGCACTGAAGCAGCAAGCATGAGACCTCCTCTTTTCCTATGTTGAACTATGTTGTAGTTTGCAAGGATGAAGTCTAGAGATGCAGGACTTTCACGCAGATAGCATTGACTATTACAAATTATGTGATACTTGGACATGAATACTGTCTCATTTCATGGCTCGCCAGTTTCGCTTCTGCAAAGTTTCAAGGACAACCCAAAGAGTAAATATTTGCAGTTCCTGGTCTCTTTCCTGGAACTCCTGGGAATGCTGCATCCGGTTTCTCTCTATCTAGTATTGTCTGTCCCTTTGCTAAAATTGACCTGCTTCCATCACAAACATTTTTCTTCAACAAAAATGTGTGTACTAATGGTAATATTCTTAGATGTTGGCTAAGAGAACATCAATTTCTGATGCTACCTGAACACAGTACCAGGATGACTCTGATGAGAAAAAGCAGGAAACCATAAAAAAAAAAAAAACACATTAAAAGTCAGAAGGGTCTTATGTAAAGCTCAGAGAATAATATTCTGCCATTAAAAAATGCTGATTAGGAGTTGAACTCCCACAAGTGCTGTGCTGGTGGCTGACTAAAGTTCCCAAATAATAGAGAAATTGCCCAGTAATCCTAATCCAGCTTCGTGACACAAAGAGAAGGCCAGATTCGCGTTCCTTAAGTGGGGCTCTGAAAGCCTCCAAGAGGAGCTGCTGTCGAAGGAAGCAGCCAGCTGTCCACAGAGACTTGGCTTATGATGCGAAATCCTCCCTCGTTCCTTAGCTTGTGGTCTTTGAAGCCCTTCTCCTCTCTGACTCACTTCTCCAGTATTTAATACACCTTAAATCCCTTCTGTAAGGGTAATGTGAAAGATCTGAACTATTCTTGTCTCCTGCCTCTTTCATGCTTACTGTCAGAGTTCTTTCCATGGCCAAGACATTCTCCTCTTTCATCAGTAACCTCTATCCCTCCAGCTGTTACAGACCTGAGTAGAAAAGCAGTAACCCCCAATGCTGAGCAGCCCCAGAGCCATGCCGAGCTTACAGTCACCAGTGAGCTTTCAGCCCATCACCAAAAGAAACTAAAGTTCTGTTGAGGTGGTGCTGGGATGGCAGGGTGGGATCAGAAGTGTTAAAAGGACAAGAGATAGACTGAGCAGCATTCAGACCACTGCTCACTTGCTTCTGATCCAGGCTAGGATGAAGGTCAGACTTCTGAAAGAAACAACATAGGGAAAATGATTAGAGACTAGTCATAGGTACTGATGTGGCAAAATTGCTGGGAAAAGCAAGCAAAAATAACACTAGACAAAAGAGAGGAAGAATCTAACAGGTCACAGATTGGAGATATCTGCATATTACCAAAGCTAGCTTTGCCTGACCTGTCTTGGGTATGGACAGGCACCCATCAGTGGCAGCAGGTAGGGTGCTCAAACTGGATGCCATAACATGACCAAGAATGGAGGCACACGGGGCCCATAGACCAGAGCTAGTGAGTTTAAAGCTAGTTTTAATATATCCATGCTATTTTGTTTGTCATACAGGTTTCACTGTTAAATAAAATTTCTCTGGCATGAATCTAGTTAAATACATTGCACTGAATGCAGAAGGGCTTGTGGATGCAAAATACACCTCTGATTTTGAAGCCTGTTTCTAATGTAGCGTACACCCTAAAAATAGGATATTTCGTCAGAGTGCAAAAGATCTACTTTTCTCACACTTGCAGAGGGTTCCCAAGTAATGGGGAACGATCAATAATTAAAAGAAGCATTTAATCTATACCTAAATTTGAACTCTAAATAAATTGAGCCTGGTAAATTTTAATACATTGCTTAAATATTAAAGGTGAAGTGTAGTGTGTGATTGTTACCTCTGTAGCTGAGAAATGGTCTCATTTAAATAAATATTTTGTGGTTTACTTCTGTGATTTTGTAATACGTAAAACCTTAAGGAAAATAAAAATTTTCAAGATTTTGTTTTTAAATTACTTTTAAGAGGAGCCTTATTAGCCAGTCTGAAGTTTAGTATCTGTGTATACCTATATTGCTATTCAGTAGCAAATAATAAAATTATTATTTTTTTTTTATGATTAGTAACACTGACGAATTTTCATCTTCATCTTCACAGACAGATTAAGGCTGACACACAAAATTTGCCATTCCAGCAAGTTTTAGCTGTGAGATGTCAATAAACTCAAATTCTATATTTAGGCTATTGAAGATAGACACTCTTAAAAAAAACTTAGACTTCTTCAGTTAGATAAAGTAGTTTTCATGACCACTATATTAATCTGGCTGAAGAAAGGGGTAAGTATCTATCTGCTGCTATACAGAACCCCAGTTTTCTAGGGCTCCTAAGCCCTATATCAGCAGTGGAGAAACATCATTGCAGTGTCTCATCCTAGAAATAAGGTTATTTATTTCTTGTATGGGATAGAAGGAAGTGTTTTGCAGCTGCCAGATACAGATATATGGATAGATAGATAGATAGATAGATAGGTAGATAGATAGATAGATAAATAGATACACACACCGTAGCTGAGCACTGATACAATGTCAGGCTGCAATGAACCATGTACTACCCCTTCCTGTTCTTTCCTTTGGAAAGCATCTCTGGTGCATGGGCTGAAAGACAACCAGCATCCCTTAGCACGTCCCCTGATTGTCCACCTGCAGAATGAACAGCTTCTGAAGGAAACTATCCTGTCAGGAATTTGAATGCTGTATGCAGCCTGACCCGTTGTGATATGCGTGTGTAGAGAGAACAAGGGCAGGATATTGATCTGAGCATATCAAGTCCCATTTACTCTTTATCCACCACTGGTTACATGATCTTACTATCATTTATAATGTATACTCTCATCATGCACTGCTCTCAGACCTATGCTTTGCCTGGACAAAACACAAACAAGAAACTCAAAATGTTGTCACTAGTGTTAAGCGGATTTTGTGGCTATGGTAATATGAATGGAAAATCAGTGCATTGTATATTACCCAATTTCCTGCAGCAAATGAATCCCATTACACTCATTTCAGTGAACGTCATTTTTTAGATTCTTGAGCAGGCAGGTCTTTTATTTTGGCTTTTCTCCCCGTAAGCAATGTGATACAACTCATCTGTGTTAAGTAAATTTTCTTCGCTTAGCCCAAGCCTTTGTGTTTATTATCTGCTCCTTTAACCTTATATCTCTTTCTCTGCAGTTAAATCTGTGTCTCTTTATAAATGATTCTTTAAGAAAAACAAGTCTAAGCCTATTTCTGCAGGGTCTTTATCTGCAGTGACAGATGACCTGATGACTTACTGTATCTAATACCTATATTTGGCATTATTTTGCAACTGAACTTCTAAAAACTGGAAGACCTCACCACAGAAAGAACAAAATTGCATTTTTTTTCTTACAGGTTCTGCCAGTGAAGGCCTTTGCCAGCCCTCATCACCCTGTTTTCGTCCTCTGCTGTCTCTTTTTAGCTGAAACTTGCATCAAGATGAATACTGAAAATATGCAATGCTGGAAAGGACTTGGGGAGATGCCTAAAACTACTGAAATAGAATAGAAATACATGTGAGAACCACCCACTCCCTGCAGATGCAGAGAGCATCCCCCTTCTCTTCAATAGCAAGGGAATGGATGTACCCACCTCTTATCAGAAGGTGTCAGTGTTGCCCCTGGCCTTCCCTGTGCAGCAGCACTGAACAAATTAAAGTCCATGGGTCATTCATGAAGTTTATTTTTGTCCTACTAAAATGTCTTTTAACATCTGCACATTTGGCTGCAATATTTCGGAAAATATTTCTGGATACTAGTTGGTCTCCAGGAGATGTATACCATCACTGTTTCTGAATAGCAGAACAAGGTGGCGGTATCAGTGGTGGGGCTGAGAAGGATGGATTTAACAGCGCTGAATATGCTTTTTATACAACGGACTTTCGAGCTGCCAGAGGGTAAAAGTATCTTAAGTCTAGTTCAGCAATCTTTTATTTATCAAATATACTAACTATGCACATATACAATTTTTTAATTTCTACGTGCTGAGAATCAGTTATGGCTGCCCAAACACAAATTGTTAAAGTGTGCCAAAATGCATTTGAACCCAGAATTTCTGCTTCTTACATTCTTGTCTAAATCACAGAATCACATAATTGTTTGGGTTGGAAGGGACCTTAAAGATCGTCTAATTCCAAACCCCCTGCCGTGGGCAGGGACACCTTCCACTAGACCAGGTTGCTCAATGTCCCATCCAGCCTGGCCTTGAACACTGCCAGGGAGGGGGCAGCCACAGCTTCTCTGGGCAACCTCTTCCAGTGTCTCACCACCTTCACGGTAAAGACCTTCTTCCTTACATTTAATCTAAATGTACCCTTTTTCAGTTTCAAGCCATTACCACTTATCCTATCACTACATTCCCTTGTAAAAAGTCCCTCTCCAGATTTCTTGTAGGCCCCCTTTAGGTATTAGAAGGTTTATATCCTTCTGACATTGTTACCTGCAGCTCAGGGAAAGGGAAGGAAAGAGATAAAAAAAGATTGTTCCTAAAACTACAAAGTGTACAAAATGCAGGGCAACCAAATCCAGCTGTCTTCCCAGCTGTGTGGTGCAAAGGGGCCTCAGGGGACGTGAGGCACTGTAACCCTGTTGGGTGAGATGTAAAGGTCTGGGAACTCAGCAACACTTCACTGAAGCTTCCCAGCAGTACAGTAGTTCTGCTATTAGTTGTTTTCATACCTTTGTTCTTGTTGGGAATGTTATATTTGTATCTACATTTGTATCTATTATACTTTGTCAAGTCTACCCCACCCACATACCATTTAAATAATTTTTTGAACATTATATTAACAAGGCAAAAAACATAAAGGCTTTGGGTGAACTTGATGTTGACATCAGCCATAAACTAGCAACATTTGCTGTTTGACTGGGATTTTTAATGACTAGATAAGATATTAAAATAAATCCTTGTATTCACTTATACTGAATAATACTTTTGCACTGAATAATTGTTTGAGGAAAGAAATGAAGCAGAAACAGCTTGTTATATAGACATTTTGACTTTGGATATCTTCTTCTCTTCCAAGTCTTGAGCAGATTATTTTTAAAACTTAAGAGAATTTTTAGTGAATTGCACATTAAATATTGGGATTTTCTTATCATAGTTTGCATGTTTCAAATTAAAAGCCTTATTCTGTTGCTGCTAGAGTAATTGGTAAACTTCCCATCAGCTTCAGTGACTGTAAAGGGAAGCCCAAATATGTCTACTATGCTAGATTAATAAAGATATTTCAATATTTTTGACCTCCTCAGGTAAATAGCCACCTAAGAAGACTTCACCTGAACATACCAACTACCAAAAAAATATAGGTTTAGGTAAATGGTAGTAGATTTTTAATTTATTCTCTATCTCTTGAAGAAACTATCATCTGGTGCTTCAAAAACGTCATTAATTACATTTAACCATTATGCATATCCATTAACCATAATAGCATTATGGAACATGGACTGAGGCAAAGAATGTTTTCCTTAATCCTTTCAATAATCAGTTTATGCCTTGAAGAAAAAGGTACGGTTATATTTAAGTCGAGTTCACTCAACGAAATTCTTGTTTATCCGTAAAACCATTCGGCACACCTAGAACTAGAGGTTGGAATATTGGACTCTGGTCTCCTGTAACACTGGATCTCAGAATGGACTCCGGACAAAGACTTGGGTCTTTCCTTGGTTTTGTTCCAGTGTTGTGAAGGGAACTATGTTCTCTCTATTCACTGATAAGAACTGATGCTTAAGTAACCGGGATGTTAGAAGAGGTGATCATCTCCACCCACCTGGCAGGTAGTTCCCTAAAAGAAAAGAAATAGTATTTGAATTAGGTTTTGTCTGCATACTGTTCTGCTCAGCTGGAGGAACTTTGATGAAAGGGCTCTTAGCAGGAGGTAGGTTTCAGAGATACCAGGAGTACAAGAGGAGACTGATTATTTTCATATCATCCCTATATAATCTTGAACCTCAAACACCAAGTCATTCCTAAGCTTCCTGTATGCTCTGATAGGGCACACTGACCATACTGCCTTGCTAATGACTGCAGCTCTTGTAACCAGGATAAGCTCCAAGCAAAGCAGTTAATGGTTTTTCAGTGTTTCAAAAAATGTATTTTGCTGTCTGTTTCATAGGACCAGCTTGCCACTGATGTCTTTAGGGGTCCTTGGGGGGAAGCCAGTGGTGGGAGACAGATGAATAATGGCTTCTGTTTCAGTAAAGAGATAAGACATTCAGCATCTCTGGTCCAAGGTATACTTTCGATATGGTACAGCTGGATAACTGTAAACCTCTTGCTCTGTGGCCCCATCTGTAACACACCTTCTGTAACACCCCCCCCCTTCCCATGTTTCACCTCAGGTCTAGTATGTCCCAGCTGCATAACCTTGGCTGAGGCTGCTGAAGAAATTGCGTAGTTGTGCAAAAGAGCTGTGAAAGGTCTGTAGAGAAGAGCCAGATGAAATAAGAAAGGTAAAATTGAAGAGGCAGAATTGTTGAGACAGTGGTAGGTCACGGCTCAAGTATTCAAGAGGAAAAACATGAACATGAAAAATAGAAAATATTAGGAGGGGGTTAGAATATGACAAGTCAACCACATTGAGGATGAATTCCAGGGAGCACAAGGGCCAACCCTTCCCCTCTGGAGAGATCTCTGCCTGGCCTCCAGAAACTTCATGATAAGCATACTAATGCTAAGACTAGTAGTAGCTCCTTAATCCTAGCTCTACTGGGTGTAGAGTTCATAAATAATAAACCTATAAATAATTGCTTTATCGTAAGTAGTATATACCCTGCTTAAAAAGTCTGTTTGTGCATTGCTCAAGAGGCCTAAATAAAGGGCTCCAAGGAGGGAGGTTTGTAAGAGAGACCTTTCAGTTGCAGATACCTGCATGCCACTTACCCATCTTTTGTCCTGGCGTCAGCAGCAGCCAGCTCAGCTTTCCAGGGGTCTGCTGTGGGCAAAACAGGCCATAGGACTGAGTGTTGCTATCATCAGCTGTTCGCTGCCCTTGACAGCATCTGGCTTTGACTACGCCTTGCATGAGCCTTGACTTCAAGCTAGCTGGTCCGCATGCTGCTGACGATGAAGAGGCTGGCTATCACAGGCTAGATCCTTTCCATCTGCCACTAGGCAATACCAGCATAATTGCATTACAGCAAGTGTTGCTGAAGTGCAAATTAATATATAGCCCTTGCTCCAGGCCCGTGACTTTATTTTGATTGATTAGATTGGATTAAATTGATAACACTTGGTGTTGAAAAAGTGCAAGGATCCCTGGGCAGGCAAATGGAAGTAATAAAGATATGAACTGTTCAACTAACTTGCTGAGATACAGATGAGCTGCAAGCTAAAGGAACCAACAGCTCCTCTCATCTCTACCTAGGTAATAAACCTGCTGTTCTATTCTCACTGTGTTATATTACCTTCCTGTCTCAAATATCTCAGGTACATATTTAGAATAACTATTCTTGGGCAGTAGCCTTAAAAGACTTCTGTGGTTTTTTTTATTTGAATAGGGTTGTCATCTTATTGTGATTCTAATCATCACATATTAAACAGTCTATTTTTTACCTAACATCTGTGTGAAGGGCTGCTTCCCACACTACCTGCATGTTAACTGCCTAGAGTCCCACCATACTGGGGATGCTATTCTTACATAATTACCAGCCTCAGCAGATGGCAGTTCAGGGAATGATGTTAGTTCATTAGTTATGACTTATAATAGATATTCACAAATTATTGAAAATCAAGGTACGCTTCTCTTATGCTAAACAACTAATAACTTGTGCTTTCCATTTTGGTGGACTCTCTGGTATTTTCCTGTCAAAAGGGAGAATTGCTTACTGCTGCTTAAGGAGCACATAAATCTACTGACAATAGACTAATTTCCTCACATTCCTCTTATTTTAAGTCTACTGGACTACAACAGTGGAGGACAAGTAGGACAATACCCTTGTCTAGAAATTCATGTGCCTGCTGTGTTTGGGATTGACTATGTCTCTGCAAATTTAATCAGTTTAACTCAGAACAGGTACCACTAGAAAGGGTGAATATAGCAACACATTTGTAAAAGAAAACATTTCCTCTTTACTCACAGCCTTGAGCTTTTTCAATATTTTCAACAAAAATATTCAAAGTGCAAAGCCAAAACACGACCATCAAAACCTGAACTAGGGAAAGCATCAAAAAGTAAAAATTTGAAGAAAGCTAGAATGCTGCTGATTTTTTTTTTTTTTTTTTTTTTTTTTTTTTCTTAGGATAACCTGAATACTGTCAATTACTGCAACGGAAAAATACTTGAGAGAAAAAAATCTAAGTCATCACTTCCTCCCTTGAGTTCCCACAGTCTCACTGCTGAGCAGATCTATAATTGCACTTTATTGAACGTGTGGTCAGGCTAATCAGGAATAAAAGAGTCCTGAGTGAGACTTTGCCCTTTGCAAACCAGTCTACAAATTGTTTTAGTGCGGCTTTCTAATATATTGGGGAAGGGGAAAGGCAAAGGAGAACTATTTGAAGATAATTTGGTTTTAATATGCATTAACTACCACCACAAATACTTAAGGGAGGAAATGTTCTCTTTCTGAAACAGCATTTCTACTTAATCAGCAATGAGAAGCCAAAAGAAAAGGTAAAAGAGAAGAAGGAGAGGAAACAAAAAATGGAAAAGAAAGAGAACTTCTGTTCTGATATTGTCCCTGATACTCTGAGCTTCCCGATGTTTCGAGGTGGCTAAATAACATTGTCAGTTATGGTGATACTGAAGGATTCAGGGAGGACCCACTGCAGTCAAGTGTTCTGAGTGTCATGCAAACCAAAGAGAGATGATGTCAGGATTTGAGAGGGTATGTACCAAAGAGGAATGTAGTGACACAAAAAAGGATGCGCAAAAAAGACATAAAATAGAGAGCAAGTGAAAATATGCTGGGAAGTAAGCAAAAAACCAGATAATTCTATGGGACAAATTTCCACAACCTCAAGTTCTTACCCCAGTAGTTTCAAAAGCTGAAATTTTAAGCTGTAGGAGATTAAACATTTTAGCTATCTATAATTAATTTTTAAAAAATTGTTAAAATGAAACAGAGAGATTAGTTAAGATTTTTAACGACGTTTCTGCCTTTCTGAATCGAAACTAGTTTCAGTTTGTTTCTTTTTCTCTCCTCGGTACAAGTATTTAGAAATTCTAAATATGAGTGAGAACTTCAAATAAATACAATAGCAGATATTTAGAAGGCAAAAGAAAAATCACTGCCTCCCTCTACCCAAACAGTTCAATGACCTTCTCTGTTCTCTCCTATGGAAAGTTATGGTCCCCTGCTCATGATACCTGGTTGTAAAGGTAGGTGACTTGACAGCTATGAATCTTGCATACCATTTTTCTGTTCACTAACTTTGCCAAATACAGTGCTGTGGAAAACCAGTGGTGCTATAAATGGAGTCACAGATACAGAAGAACATTTCTGAATGTGTGGTCTGTACAGTGGCCATCTCCACAGTGACTAGCCCCAGTCTCAAAGCTCTTGTTCTGGGAAACTATTCTTACTGCCTGACAGAGGATTAAGTAATTTCAATAAGTTGTTTAGACAGCTGTAGGTCTCAGACTTTAAAATTTATGAGTATATTCTACCCTGCAGTTGCATAACCTATGCAATTACATTTATTACACATTGATGTATAATTTTTTTTTATTTCCTTTGTAACCACATGGTAAAGCATTTTTTTCTACTTCAGTATCTTTTCAAAGAACATCGCCTCTCTCCATGGGTTCATGGACAAACATCCTTGTCAGAGATAGGCTCATTAGAATTTTAATTATTTCCTAATTGTATGATATTTCCTCTCATTTTTTCCCCTAACTGATGTGTTTCACATTTCCTTTTGACCTGATCTTAAATCCACTATAATTATTTATATAATGGTACACTGTATTAAAGTATCTACCAAGGTACACTATAAGAGAAAGTGTGTGTGTGTGTGACATTATCAAAGGGGTAGTCTTGGTTGTAAGAGTGCACTACAGATAACTATTTCAAGTACTATTGAAAAAGTGTATTTTTGTTCTGGGCGACACTTTACAATCGTAAAGTAGGCTGCATGTCTTCACATGTATACTTACTTGTACTCAGCATGTCTGCAGGGCAGGATAACCACTTTGAATACACAATCACAACAGTTGCATCTGCCAGAAAACTTGTACAGGCACACATTTGAAGAATGAACTTTGGCTCTTAAAGGTAGTAAAATATACCATATGAATTCAAGCTTATGATGCTGTCAGATACAGTGCCTTTCAAAAATATGGGCTGATATTTGAACATGTCCTTTTCCATTTGCCATGTCACTGGAGGATTTTTGTGTCTGTGAAAGACTGTGCACATTCCAAGTATATCAGTGTATCTTATTTAATCTTACAAATAAACATTCCTATACCTTCCTTATTGTTTCTTATATTTTTTGTTATTTTGTCCCTGTGAATGCCAAAATATGTGCTTCTCTTCCATGAATTGTGCTCAGACTCTGTGGCCTGTGTCATTTTAAACTGAAACTACACAACCTGAAATTTGTTGTCTTAGCAGGTCCCTGATTCCTGCTTTTGTTTATGAATCATATTGCTATTGGAATTCAGTAATTTGCCTGAGACCAGAATTTCCTTGTCAGATGAACCCTTCTTCCCTGGGATAAAACTTGAAAAGTTCTCTGATTTTGCAGAGTCTTTCAGGATTTGAATTAATCATTTTGAAAGTCAGCATCGTGCCAATCCCAGATGAATACTGCTCCTGCAGAAAAAAATCCCCATGAATTGTGTGCTACTCTGGAAAGCTGTCAACTCCCATTCAACATCAACCAGGACTCAGGTGACCTTTGATTAGCCTGGTGCTACCCTCCAGCTAAATGAGTTAGTAGCTATTAAAGCTGAAACACATATCCTACTTTGCATTATAAAAGACTATTTAGTATTTATTCAGCTATGGACAGCTTCTAAAACTAGTGTACAAAGACATTTAACCTATAATGATCTTCACACTTATGAAAAGATCCTTCTTTCATCCAATTACTTCTGGCAGTAATAAAAACAAAGCATTTATTTAATTATAACATTTAAAATAAAGATTCCACTGACTTTACTGCATCTCACAAATTGCCTTTCATTCAGCAGTTTAGGCAATGCTTCAAAAACTATTAATATGGACTTTAGAAGTGTAGAGGAGTATGCACTGAGGATGGAAATTTCATTTTGGGTGTATACTGTTTTCTGTTTTCAGTATGCATTCCTGCCTTAAGTCCTCCATAAATACTTGTCCCTTTCAACCTGCAAAAGCCCTGCAGTGAGAAACAATACACAAAGCACTAAATGGATGGTACGAAAGAAATGCATAGACCAGGTAACGAAGGCCGGCTAATGTTCTGATATTCCTCTCTTATGATAAATCACAATAAACTGCCTTCTTCCTGAGAATAATAATGAGTAGCATCAAATAGATGTAAAAACAGAGGTAGTGCTGGAGTTAAACTATGGGCATTAGAGCACCTGCCCAAGGTCACATGAATGGTTTGTGTAGTCCAGAATCTTGCCCCTGATGGCAGCCAACAACAGATGCCTGGGGAACAATATGAAGCAGCACAAGGATACAGGGAGGGATATTTTCACTGAACAGTTGAAACAGTCCAGCAATTTGTGGCTCTGGACATCCTCAGAGTATGGTACCAGTGATGTCTCAGAAAAGGAGATATTTTTCAGGCAAACAGATTCAGTTCAGGCACCTCTTCTCACCACTGGTCAGTACTTTCTTTTCTTTTGCCACTGGCCACATAGCTTTTCTTCCTCAAGTCAGAGTGACATGCCCCCTGGTCCTTATCACTGCTTTTCTCAAACTTCTGGATCTCCTTCTTTTAACAGAGCTGGCAACTTGCACTTACACACTGTATGCTGAGAATCCACTCTGTACTATGGTCCCTTAGTGGTTCCTTCACAGAAATCATGTACCTGAAAGCTGACCACTTACCACAGCAGTCACTGTTTAAACAAGTGTATATTCACAATATTTGTATTTAGCTACTGGCTAGGTCTGGAGGCAACTGAAACCAATAAACCATACTTCCCTAATGTTGCCTAAATATTCTGATAGGAAAAGTCAAAATCTTGAGCAGCTACATACCCTACTTGCACTGAATCTCTGCTGAGATCTGAAAATGGAGTTGAAGTCCTGTTTATTTTTACCTCCAGAAGTTGCTCCATTCAGGAGGCCCAGAATACACTTTTCAGGTCTGACATCATGCAGTACTTGACCTAAACCCATGAGTCGAGCTTTAAGGCCACTGTCTGTGTATGCAGTAAATTCAGGCTCATCTCTGAAAATGTCTGACCTGCATCACCTGCCTCCCTAGTAAATGCTCTGGACATAACTTCTCTGACTTCTTCCAGCTAAAGCTATTCTGTTTTGTGGGGGTTCATACAATACTTATTGTGCCAGACAGAAATCATCATCATAGTGCTTTATGGTTAGGATGCCCACTGGAGAGAAAGTAAACATAGCTTACAGGCTCTTGCTGTCACAGTTACAGGTATGACCATTGGAAATAGAGAATCTCTACTCAGTCCTTCGCTGACACTCAGTATTTTTACTAAGTGGTTTGACTGCTCTGCTAAGCATTTTTCTTAATGTTTTCCTGAGAGCAGTTAATTTTCACTTGGTAGCTTCATCTGGGCATCTATATGTCACTATCCAGGGCACAGGTTTCTGATATATTATACATTCCTTTCCGATTCAGCTGAAGCTGGGCTGCAGCTAATGATGTCTACGTTCTACATATCGGTCTTTCCCTCAAATACCAGAAGGACTTAATACTTTCCACCATATTAATCCTTGGTTGATCTTTGGTTCTCTCAGATATTAAGGTTAGAGGTAAAAAATTTTGGCTTGCTTCTGCTGCTGGAAATTTCCTGTTTCTGTAGAGATGTTAGACCGAGTCTGCGATGTCAATATACCTCCTGTCTCTAATGTTATTTTCTTCATAAGATAATAACAGGAAAATACTCCAATGCCTCTTTTGAGATAGAGAATTGAAAGGGTTTTTTTTAAGAATCCTTCTTATTAGCTAACCCACGACTTACCCTTTGTCTGTCTCTGTAGTTTCCATAGTAATTGATCAGTGATGCATTTCTCTAATCAATGTTTGAATAGAAGGAATGTGCTGTACCAATGTTTCTTGTGTTATTATGTTTCTAAAAGGTAATAGAAACCAGCTCTGCCTGGTATGAGATTCCACATTGAACTACTTTGTTTTCTGGTTCCTCAGTCCTACAGAGAGTTTCATGGAGCCCAGTTCCTTAACATATTATAAAAAAAATTTCTGAAGATAGCAGGGTATAATTCTGCGTAGAGCTGTTTTAAGAGCTGGTGATTACGATCTGAAAGGGGAAAAGAGACAATGATTATCATTAGCGAAGAAAACTCTCTAACATGAATTAAAGAAATGGAGAATACTCCCAACAGTCCTTCTTTATGACACCTGGATTGCATAGGGCACTTTAGCCCTGAATCTAGTCTGTTATTCTTTTGTATTGTTAACTACTTCTGTCCTTCACAGTCATGTTTCAAATGACCTTCAATTCTGCAGAGCATGGTGTTACTGTTGGATTCTCTGATAGTTTTGTAATTTTAATGAAGTCTTGTACTCTCCAGATTGTACTGGACAACTCTGTTGGTTCCATTAGGACAGTGATGTCAAGTGTTTTTTAGCACCTCTGTTGTGAGTTTGTGCCTCTTGTTTTCTTTTTTCAACTTCCGATTCCTACCTGTACTTCAAACACGAAAGTCTATGCATTGTCTCCAAGTACTGCTATTTTTTTTCTTCAATTCCAGTCTCTAGTTCATATTTCTATGCCTTTCTCACTGCCTAATCTGTCCCTCAGCTCAAAATAGAATTTCCTAGAGTACAGTTCTGTTTTTAGATTTGCACTGTTCATTTTCTTTTCCAGCTTCTCTATACTCCCCAAATTTATATGTGTTTTGGCATGGAAGGGTTGTGACAGCTGCTGTTTCTTGCTTCCCTATGTGATCTTGAGTCTTAGACAGAGGATGTGAATTTCATGTTCATGCAAATGTGGTTTATCTAATTCTTTTACTGTGACAACTGAAGAGTTCTGTGTTTTTCTGTGTTGCAATGAGAAAAATGAGAAAAAAAAAAGCATGATTTGGCCAACAGTATCCAGGCCCAAACTCTTTTTATGTTGTTACATGTTCCTTCTTTCTTGGCACTAGTGTGTGACACACCTCTGTGACACCTGTCACAAAAAGTAGTTGGTATTCAGCTAATTGCTCTCAGAATGCAAAATATTTTTGCCCTGCTCTCCTCATTGGGTGACGACTGGCTGAAAAAACTATTTTGAGACCAGGAGTATGATGCTTTGATTCCTACCTGAATGCTATGTTCTCTCTAAAGTATGATCTCATAAGCCCCACCTCTGTAAGTGCCTATCTTTACTGCTGCCTGAGCACTTTTTATCTGCAACAACTCCCTCTGATGTCAAGGGTTTCAGGTTTATAATCTTCTCTCTTTTACCATGATCCATGGTCTCTTTGCCAGGGCTGAGCTGCTTTTTCAAAGACATCAAGTTCAGTGTTAGCAGCCATGAAGTAGATGAATAGGACAGGGTTGGGAGGAGTGTGAGGGTCCTACCCCACATACAGAGGGAAGGGATGGGGAAGGGATTTCTTTTGCCAGAAAAGTAAGGAGGCAATGAAGAAGCTGCCTGCCAAGCTGATCATGGGTGGAGAGGGAATTTCAACCAGAAAAAAAGGACACAGTCATGGGAAACAGATCACTTTGGCAGAACAGTAACACTTCTGATCCCAGAAACTGATTTAATCACAGTCAGACTGTGGTTTGATCACAGTCCTAATCTTTGTTTTTTTAAAATATTGTTTCCACAAGTCAGTAACTAACTTGGATTTATGTGCTGAAATTAAACTCCAGATCATTGGCTCCCAGAGACCAGCTTTCACCAGCAGCTTTCATAAAATTCTCTATTAGTCATATTAGTTGGACAATCAACCTCGACCAGTTCTGGAATAAGCTATATCATGGCTATACTTTACAGCAGAGCTCTCAGAAATGTAAGAAACAAAAGTTCAGGTTACTCCAAACAGATGAAAAACCAAATTTGCATAGCCAAAGCCCTGTATGAGAGAGAGAATTATTGAGTTATCAGGCTAAGTCCCCCCCCCTCTTCTGATAATGTTTTGAGAGAAAGCATTTGAGGCTTAGGAAAGGGTTCATAATTTAAGTCTAAGCAGTGATAAAACCAGGCGAGAATTACAAAACTTAGTCTTTGATTTTGAAGTCCAAGTTCTGCCAGCAATATTGCAAGCAGCTTCTCCTGGATGTTGCACATACTTAAGATGCTGGGTCATGAACGGGCATTATACTGATGTGGGCAGGAACGCAATGGTCCTAGGAGAGGCACAAGTGGCTGAATTGGGATTTTCCAGGAGATCCTTTTTAGCAAGGCACATCTCTTCTTCATCTCCTGAGAAAGCAGGACGGGCCATCACTCTTGTAAGAATCCGTCTCGTAATTGTCTGCTGTATGCCTTTTGGTACAGTCTTTGTATGTGTGCAAATGGACCTTCTTTAAAGTAGGTGGTCTCTTCAAAGGGCAAGTGAGAATGTATTCTTTTAGAGAAAAACGCTCAGGAATTTCAGATATTATGAAATAATGTTTTAAAAAAAAGGCACCACATCTGCTAAATGTATGACACTGGATAATAAATCATGGAATTCAAGGTGAAAATATAAAGGTTTGGGAGGAAAAGAAAAGAAATCTGGGGAAGAATGTATATGTTTCAAGTGAAGGCAAAGACACTTCTTCAAATCTGTGTGTCTGATAATGGCCACTCATGAAAGCAATCTCTGTTCCTTGCGCTCTCTTGCTGTTAGAATTGCTGAGGCTTATGACAGTGCCAGCTTTTGTGAAAAATATAAGGAAAAACAGGTGAAAAATGAAAACATTTGTCATGAAAATTTTCCACAAAAACACGTCCCTTCCATCAACTTTCTTTTTAATTCTGAATTGTATGGCCAACTCTGACATCAACAGACAAGTCAAAGTCATTCTTTGTGTAGAGCTTCTTCTCTTCTGTATTGTCTATTTTTCCATTGAAATAATATTATGTTGTATCATCTGAAAGCATAGAGTTTAACATTTTTTGACAACTTGTGTACTTAAGGCTCCTTCTTCTAAAAGCTGAAATGCAGTAATGGAGCATTGTACCTTTCAGGCTGACAGACAAAAAATTCATTACTATATATTAACACAATTAAATATATAATAAGAATGATAACTGCCCATTTGCAATAACAGTCCTCCACTGATGAGTGGTACACATGAGCAATACAATTTTCAGAGATAGTCTTCCAAACAAATCCCTCTTGACTAGCTAAATTTTGTCATATTACAAGCTGAAGATTCATAGAAGGTAGGGATAACAAGACAGAGACACTTAGAACCCCAACGTATAAAGAAGAGCTGCATCAGACTGAACTTTTGTAGGAAAGCTGAAAAAATTAAGGCATGTAAGGCTGCTTCCCACCTAATGCTGAAAGAAAACTTCAGGAGCAGGAAATAGCTATTTTCTACCCATGCCTTAACCTTTCAAAGCATGGAGGGCATTCATCCAACATTTGTACTTTCTTTGTTGTTCCTTCCTTTTCATTTATATTGAATTTCCATAATGCTTCACAGTGAAATTTCTTTAGCCTCAGCTTTCTTGTAACCATGTCATTCTTCCAGAAAAGAAATCACAGATAATGTGGAAAACTAACCACGAGATCTTATACCACCAGCTTTGAGCATGGGAATGAGTTCAGTGGAAAAACACAGCATTTGACTGTAGCAACACAAAACAGGTGGCTATAGGTCAGTTCACATTCTTTTCGTCCCAAGTGACCTTAACAAGCAATTCTACAGTGCTTAGTTTCTCAGCATGTTCCATCTATAATGTCACCAAATGGACTTTGGGCGCCAAGTCGTTCAGCTTCAGGTTATTGACATCAGCTAGAGTTGTTAGCCACCTGGCCAGATTTTAAGCAACTTACAATTTCCTTTTAAACAATTAGGCTACTCTGAAATGACATGCAAGCTCTTTCTTCTTCCACAAACAATTGCAGGCACTGTCATCTTCTTGTGTAGATTCATGTACATTGTTGGTATAAAATGAACAAGAACAGGAATCAAATGTGTTATGCAAGTACCTTAAGAAACACACCCCTGAATACCGTTCTTCAGAAGGAACCATAAAGCTATGAGTCTAGATCACTACAGGAAATCATTAATATATTTGGATGCTGCAACCGAAATGTCAGAAATAATAACATCTACAGCCGTTCTCCTACTTCTCTCCCTCATCACCTTCCCACCTCCCCTTCCCTACTGTGAAGTGGGACCAATCCAGAAGGTAAAATAATAACAAGATGGTAAGTATTTCTCTGCTAATGGTGCAAATGCATGGAGGATAACCTCTGATATCAATGACATCTCTTTTCAACTTGTTTTACTCTAAGTGCAATCATTAAAGGCCACTTCCATCCACTAAAGTTTAGAACAAAGAAGAGTCTTCATAAATGTTGACGTCAACTCCTCTCACATTGTGCTTTTGTTTTCCTAATTGAACCACCTGAGCAGTAAAGCAGCCCTCCAGTGCTATGCAGTAAAAGCCTTATTGTAGAATGCAATGTGGTTGGGCTTGCTATTGTGGCATATCTTAGTGTCTTTAAGACCAAATGGGAGCAGTTGGCTGTAGATCATTAAACAGCTGTCTAGGCATAGGGTCTCGAATTCCCAATGTGCACTTAATGGAAACCAGTGACCTAAGGTGAAAGAATCTTACTCAACATCCTGCCCCTTCTTGCTCACCCTCCCACATAGTGGTTTATCCCCTAGCTTTGCCCACAGCCATCTGTGTTTTCTTGGGTTTTATGGATGACAAGCTATTCCTGAGCTGACCTACAAATATATTTATCTTCTGATCTGATTCTATCAAAATATTCCACCTTTTCCTTTGGACCAGCAGGAAAGTAATCAGTTCAGTCTTTCAGGTCTACTTTGTATATTGGTTGCCTGCCAATCAGAGAAAGGGAAAATGATGAACACATACTACAAGCAGATGGAGAGGAAAACTGCAGGCTTGGTGAAAGAGACTAGCATGTCTTATGGTTCTTAATCTAAAATAAACCTTCTCAGGGATTGGTAATGACACGTTAACCTACCACTGATCAGCTAATTTTCTTCAGTTTCTCCCACCTTTCCTTCCCTGGCACGTAATCCCTTGTTCCATGACTGTTTTCATTTTTCTTTTCTCTTTGTTCCTTCATCTGTCTTAGTTTCTCAGGGTATTTTGTTTGTTTGCTTTTAAGATTATGAGGTCCTGGAGCACAAGCAAGAAGTTCCCTTGTGTGCAAAGTATTCAGTGCTGCTGGCAAACCTGAACAGTAACAGTGATGAGAGCTGGTAAGAACACTTTGAACTGATCATTTCATGTCAGGAAAACCTTTTTGCTCAAAACAGAGAGTACACTATGCTCTTGTTTTTAATGGCTTTTCCCATAGATATGTTTCTGAGGTGTGGGATGAAGTCTCCAGTAAAAGACTGAGTCAGAAACCTCATCTTTCATATCTCAAAATGGACATTTCAACACAGCTCCATTTTGTGATTTTTTTTTTTTTAAGAACAGTTTCCAAGTAACCTTCTTCCCAGAAAATAAGAAAAAAAATCTTCAAAGTTTTCACAAAATTTACATTCTTCTGTCAGGTCTCAATAACATTTATAAGTAAACAAATGAGCATCTCTGACTGATGTGTAATTTTGACCTGATTTAATCTCATTTCTGACTTTTCTACTATTATCTAAAATCCTGCTCATAATCCACTTTTCAAACCACGTAATTTTTAAGAGCCTTGATGACACCTCTTTGACTAGTTCTTTCAAATGCTTCACATTTTCCCTCATGTTGGCTTTACTCTGTTCTGGAAAAGGTATAAGGCCTTTTGCTTTCTTGGTTGAAATCCTGCGCCCTTTGAACTTCATAGCACACCCGTGTTCAGTTTCAGTACAGCCACAGCTTCACCCTTTATCTCTCTTTCTCCTCATCTTAGGAAAGTGGTGATCAGTCCCACTTACTTACCTGTGGCTATTTACTGCATGATGAAAGCTCTTTCCAGAGCCAAAGTAGAGGCCATTCTACACAATCACGCATACCAGAGATACTCAGTGTACTGTGACAACAAAACAACATTAAATCATTCTTTCCTCTGCAGTGTATGAGGCATGTATTGCCGAGGACCTGGAAGTGTGAGGACAATATGCATTTCCAGTTTGTTTCCCTGGCTACGAGAGAAATGTAACAATTAGGAGGTTTTCTTATTCGCTGGAGTCCGTTGCATTTATATGCATAAAACATAGGTGGTCACATAACTCTCCACTTCCCCTCAAAGTCCAGGCTTGACACAGGTTTTATCTGCTCACCTGTGCCTTTTAGGAAAGCAAGATAGTTGAAAGCCATGGTATACAGTCCCATACATCTTGTTAGAGGGGGTCGCCCTTTGTCTGCCTATTCCTGTCCCTTCGCTGCAGTTCACTTCCCCTTCATCTGCAACAGCATAACCATGGGGTCACTGTGCTAGGAAATGGGTTTGGAATATAATCCATTTTATAACACTTTAGGGAGTGAACAGGTATCATGACTGGTTTAAATCCAGACAATTTCACCACCCCAAGTTACAGAGCATCCCCATTAACAGTTGCACAAGCGTAGCTGAGGACTCTAGTCTGTTAGTATTGGCATGATCAGTGGGAGAAACTCCTGGGACAGCTTCATCACCAAGCGAAAAGGCCATGGGAATCTAATAAGGTTTTTTAAAGAAAAATACCAAGTAATCTGAGACATGAAAAATTCATGAGAGCTAGCAAAATCGTTCTTTTTGTTTTGTTTTCCATCAACCATAAATATGGTGCTGTTTCTGGTTTCCTACCTTACAGTGCTGTTACAAGTTTTAATTCACAACATGTTTGCAGTGCTCTTTGGGATGCTGAGATAGAAGGCAATCCACACTGTTATAAAGAATGAATGATTATAAAAATGTAAATTAAAGAAATTATGCACGCAAACTTCCATGAAGCTGTTTAATACACCACTTAATAGTTTCATTCTTTATGCCTGTATGTGAGCTATGTAGCTTGTTGTGACATCATTTATTTAATCTACACATGAACTGTTCTACTCTTTACATAAAATATGTATCTGCTTAAAATAAACCTGACCTCTCACTGACCACTGTTAAAACCCTAAAGTTTGAAAACATGTTGGTGTGTTCATCTTTTCGGGAAAAAAAAACAACAAGCAAACAAATAAGCAGGAAGAAAAAGGTTTGTGGTTTGCAGAGTTGGATCAGTTTGAAAGAGCTGTTCATTTGCCCTCAGCATTGCTGTGTCGCTCTGCATTGCCCCCTGCCTAGCAATTGGAGCACAGATTCTTCTAACTTCTACTTCACTGCATCTGTTCCAAGTTCTGCCATGCACAGAAAATTAGTAGTCTTGAAATAAAATAAAATAATTTTTTTAAAAGTGGAACAGGTGTTCAGCTCAATAGTTTCATTTCAAACATTGACACTGAAAATTTCCTCCTTCCTGGTCCCTAGATAATAAAAATTAACCAGTGCCTCACCAGATTGTTAGACTTTCTCTAAGTAATGTTTAGATCATTAAATGAACATGCAGAGATTTATTTCCCTGTGTCAAATTTTTCAAAAGGTTTTGAGTGGATTTTTTTGAAAGTCGAAATGACTTTTTTTGGTTTAAATAAATAAATAAATAAACAAATCTTGTTATTTAAAAGTGAATGGCAGATCTATTTTAATTAACTATGACTCAATAGAAGCAAACCTGCACAGACACGGTTATTAAAAATAGACCTACCGTATGTTCATGTTATACTTAATATTTCATAAAGATACAAACTTAGATTAAGATCAAGCCTGCCTTCTTCAGATGCCTAGTTTACATCCTGTTTTGATAAAACTTGCATCCCTGGACAACCAGTGAGGGATCTCCTTAACCTCCCATGTTGACCACCTGGGTTTCCTGCACAAAACAGACTCCTCCATAGGTCTGAGGTAGAAATCCCTGTTTTGGGAACCACTTTGTGTCCTTTAACTATTTTGAGACCAGGGTTTCTTTAGAGAGATCAAGGGCATTTAAATCAGGATCATGTCTTCCACTGAGAGCTTATAGGATGAACAGGAAATTGCTGATTCAGTCTGCTCAGCCTTTTCTGAAGAGAGCCATTAAATGAAGAGAAAAGAGTGACGCTGCGTTTTCAATATTGGCCTCGTGGATTAGAACACTCAGTCAGAACTCGGAATCCCTCAATCCCAGAAATTAGAGCATCCCGTCAGAGCAGTCAGCAAGCATCTACCATCACCCAGAAGGCAGCTCCAGCACCCAGCATGAGTGCATGCTCTCTCCCCAGCTATCCTACTCATAGACACAATGGTGCTGTGTGTAACATGACCCTTTTGAGGACAGCCAAGCAACAGGTATAAATGAACCTCATCCCAACATGGTAGCTAGGCCATTTGTTTGGGAATAAGGGTAAACTAAGGGTCCTGGCAGTTATTCCTAGCACTTTGCCCCATATTTGTTTTGTAGTCAGGTGTGTCCTAAGGCAAAATTTATTTTCATGCTAGAGTACTTTTACTCCCTGCCAGGTCAACAACCACTCATCTTAAACACAGGAAAGTTTTAACTTCAGGAAGTGTAAAATTGTGTGTGTGATGTCAGTCATCTTAAGCCTGGATTAACAGAGTTTTTAGTGGGTAACAAGAAACTGCATGACCAGTGCAAGCTCCTGAGGCTCAGGCTCACCTAAATACCTTTGAGATGAGTAGGCAAATGCCCAATGAGTGCAGGTGGTGGAGGTTACAGGGATGGAAAACAGGCATCCTTTATTGCCCTCAAGGGCTTGCCCATTTTAAGGCTCTTAAATCCTACTTTTAGTCTCGCTGTAAATCAACCCAGTGGTTAAAATATACTAGAAGCAGCTCACAGGAAAGAATGCACTACTGGGTGATGATCCTACTGATGATTTTGACTGATCTCATCAAGGCAAGTTACTTTTTCCCAAAGGCAATGCAGTTGGGTTAGCTTGGTTCATTACCCCTGCTGAAGAATCACTTTGTAAGACAATATCACTTTTGGTTGTAGACTTTTGTTGGCTGGATTTAGGGCAAAGCATCTTTACAGAATTTCACACTGGGCTGTGTGGGTGAACAATGAGTCAAAGGGAAAGTAATTTTTGATCTTTACAGTCAATCACTGATTTTAACAGTGACAGCTGCTGTGTGCACTTTGTTAGGCTGAAGTTGCACAACAAAACCACTGTAATATTCAACATTGCAGCTCAAATTCTGGCTACAGTATGACACAGCCCTAGTGTACAGGGTAGGAAATTTCACCCCATATCCTTCTATGTGGGAAGGTTGTCCTTGTGAAACAGTTGGCAAAAATAAAACAAGGCCCAGTAAGACACAGAGCTGCACCATCTATTGCTGAGCTGCTCTGCTACCTAGAATTTTTATCTGAAACAAGGATCCAGATAAGGGGAAAGGACATCAGAAAGCCAGTACAGGAGTACTAATAGAAAATAGGGAGAAAAAAGAGAGAAGGAAAAAAAAAAGACTGCTCAGTCTTAAAAGTAATTGTCTACTTTTCTCCAGACTGGAGGGAAGCATAGCACATCACGTAAAACACTTCTCTCAAACAAGATTTACCTTTCTGAGACCATTTTTGTGACCAAATAACCAACTAGCAAGATTCAGGCTTAAATCCCTGTTTTCCTTAATTTGACGAAGGATCTGAAACTGTTGCCTCCCTGTTTTATACAAGCATCTTAGTCATTAGATTTAAGGATATCCATATTGCTAAGTAAAATAATATTTAAACTTAGCAACTGTTAAATATATAAATAAGAGAGCTACTGAAATCAGAATAATCCAGGACACAGATACCTCTGGATTTCACCCTTTGTTTCAAGCCAGCCATGGTAACAAGTAAATCCATACATTAAACTATTCAGATATACAGCTGGGAGGAGAGTACACAACAATAGCAACCAGGACTTCTGTGTTTTGTAAAAGGCTTGGTCTGGTTGCACTGGTTTGAAAACTGCTCTGAATATAGCTCCACCAGTGCAATAGTCAAGAGAACATTGAGTTTGAAGATCTAACTGGGTTTACAGTACAAATGAGTGAGTACTGCCAGAGCTTGTGCATTACACGATGAGTTGAGTGGCAGAAACAGAGCTGCCATTAGGAAAACATTGTCAACATTTAAGTATCAAAGTTGTTTAGTCTATCCAGGATTATGTAGTAGATGACAAAGTATACAACTATTTTATTTATTAATATAAATTAAAAATATATCAGCTATTTATCATCTTTATTCTAGGAAATCTAAGAAAAGCAAATTTCTTAACCTAGCAGAGTCTGACTTTGTTTTTCTAATAATGCCCAAGATTATGCCAAAATTGACAGCTGTGGAGGTTCTCTTCTGCCAGTTCCCATTACAGTTTTATCATCAGCCTTGCCTTTTTCCTTACCATGTTATCCTTTCATGATAGGCTTTGTCTTCTCAGATTAATTTCTTTTTGGTGCTAATTACACACAGTTCTTTTCAGCCTGCCAAAGTAGTCTGTGGGATTGAAAAGAAGCACCAGGATTATTGGCATTCTGGAAATGATGGCCTCAGACAAATGCATCCCATCTGTAAACTTACCTGAAAACTACCCTTTCCCCTGTCCCAGTCCTGAATGCTTATTTCATGTTACAGATCTCCTTCCTCTGACATTCAGGAACTTTCTGGTTCTGAATCTATATTTATTTCTGGACAGATTATAACTGTCCTTTTCTGTTAAATCTTAAATATGGATGACTTCACATTTTATCATCCTGATTTATTCACTACAAATGCAAACTCAACACAGTTAAAAAAAATGAGTTTCTTATTTTCCACATGCATATTCATTAGCAGGTGGAAAGGATCAGACACAATCACAGTGCTTACTGAGGCAATTTGCCTGCGTCTGCCCACTATTTAATGTTTCAGGTCACCTGTCCTTTAGAATTATTTCTGTCACTGCTGTAGCACAGAACACCCTGCTTCCCCAAATACCACCCATAAGTGTGATGAAAGAGTGGCTCCTCCAGAGCAAGGAAGAGGTCCAAAGGAAGAAAATGATTTACCAAAAACATAGTATTAAATCTATGCTAGAGATCAGAGGAGAACTTGGGGCAAATGACTGACTGTGACGCTGCCATGCCTGATCTGATCCACATTTGGCAACACCAGAGGCAGTTCTGCCATCTGTATTTCCAGGTGGGAATATGAGGTAGGAATAAGGGAGATCAGGGAGAAAATCTATGGTGCTGGAGAGCTGAAAGCGTGTTGTGTGTAGAATGATTAAAAATTGCTGGAATGAGCTCTTCCCAGGGAGAAAAGGAGAGACGGGACGATTTTATTGTTTAGCACAGAACAGGGACTTTTACGTCAAATCGTTTAGGGCAATTATTTAATGTCTGATTTGTCTAAGGCCAGGAATTTCCAGCTCTTTACAAGGAGACTTTAAAGACTGTGTTACATTGCACATGCACTATGGTGCCTCTGATTCCTTTTTCCTATGCATTTTGTTGGGCTTAAGTGCATTGATTTTAGTGGAACTACAGTGGCTGGCACAAAACTGGAATAACACAGGACTTGATGGTGTCAGAAAAGCTATCCACCCTACACTCTGTACCATGTCAAATTGTGCATGCACTATTTTGGCACTTTCATGCTGAACGGTAGTTATAGTACACCTTTTCTCTAATTATTTTCAGGACTTCCACTGAAGTAAGAATTCACAATAACAGTAAGTGTTAAAAATAAAGTCATGGAGAAAAATCATACACTTTGCTCTTCACCCATTCAGGAGTGATTTCCTGCATTACTCGTAATGGGGAAAAATGTACTTTCTCAGTTGTAATGGGAACAAATTTACTAGATTATTTAGAGCACACCTGTTAACTTACTGTGCCAAGAAATTTTTTGGAGAAAGGAATTTTTTTCAGGGATCCACATTTTAATTCCTGGTGTTTCTCTCTGAACTTCTTTGCTGTACAGCACAGATTTTCTTCATTAGCACGTTTTTAATAATTTTTTATGTGGGTAGGGTGATGTCATTACATTTTTGATTGGACTACCAAAATTTAATACTTATTAACCCACCTCATTTCTTGCTTCAGGGAGCCATTAGGTTTAATGGAGCAGTAATCCTGACATTCTCAAATCAGATTGGCAATCAGTTTCTTGTAACTGGATTAGCAGCATACTCTAGGTTGGAAGATCCTATGACAATTTGCATGTTTATACATACACTGCTTCACTATGATTTATGTTCTGATTATTTATATTTATACAGTTGGCTTGAGGTTTCCTAATGAGATGTCACCCCAATTTCACTGTTTATTGTTTATACTAGTCCAGTTTTTATTACTTGTCTCTGCATAGTTAGGAGATGAGTGGAGAGATTCTTATGAGGTGTCACTGGGTACGACAGACTTTGGATGCCACTCGACAGTGTCTCTTTGCAGGTGTAAACAAACTACTTCATAACTCTTTGTTTGAAGGGGTATTTTCTTCTGAACACAAAGGTACCATCTCTGGCTGAGCAATATCCCACAGTGCTTTTTCTTAGGCCTTTTCTGAATTTTCTTATTTTTTACTTTCCTGCTGGTCGAAAAGGTTCTAATAAAAACCTTCTGCAGATCTGCAGGGAACTCTTTTCCTCTTCTGAAAGTCTTCAAGGGTCCTTTCCATCCTGAAGTGCTAAGGGCCACGAGGCAAGTTTTGGAGAGGACTTTCCTCACAGTTATTGCAAGTATTGTACATCCAAACAGATACTGTAGAACAAAATGTACTGCACTGGTGTACGTCATGGTGGCTATCTAACTGCATACATTATTCTTACAAATGATGTTTTTAATTCCTGTAGATTTCTGAAAATTTTTTGTCTTCATATAAGTTTCTATTTGGCACTGACCTATTTCAAAAGAAACTCCCTCCTCACCTTGGGTTGAAAGAACCACTGCAAACCCAATAAGAAACGTTATCCTGAGATCTACTAAAGCAAAAAACTTTCTTAGCTTGAATAATTCTTGTTTTCTATTGACAAGTGGACCTTTGCAGAGGTTTGTTACAGGGCTGAGTTATTTGCAATGCATTCATTAGAATATTAACCACTTGACCTATTTTATACAGCCACTACTCAAGATGGCAACAGGTTGACCTGAAAACACCCAGGAGCATTACAAATGGAGCTGGGGCACAGACTTATGGTAAATGACCTCAGACTTTGCAAAAAATTTTGGAATATTAGCTAATGAATTATGCTCATTGTTTTACTAAAAATCGGGATCAACAGAGGCCGGTGACATTTTGCATGACTGCAGTGGCCGTAAAGGATAAACGATGAAAGACAGTGTTGCAGCCTTTTCTAATATGCAGCAGGTCTTGACTAGAACCGTCTGAATAAGTTCCCAGCACTAATGAAACCAAAAAAGAGGTAAAGATTAGCCCAAGGGAGCAAACCTAGTAATTTCTGTTTTACTTGCTACCTATATTTTGACAAAGGGCAAGGGCCTATATCTGGACGTAAATACATTTATGCTGGGAGTTGTACATATGCAGAGAAAGAGAGTTTCTGTCTCAAGAATCTAGCCTTGCAGGCTTTTACAGTGACCAGAATTTCCTAGTGGAATTATTTTGTTACTAGCAGAAAATCTGTCTTTACTTCACAGTTCTGTGTAAGACCATCAGAGCTGGTGACTCACTATTACATAGGCTGGTTTTGTTTGAACCCTGTGCCCTCCTTTCAGTGTTACATTGTTCTGAATGCCTTGTTGATCTCTATTTATTCGATTTAGGATTTAAAATACCTTTCAGAAAGTTATTTGAGATATTGAGTTACATTTTATTTCAGTTCTATAGAGCTTTGTAAAATATGTGTATTAAAACCAAGCACTGTTGTTTTAAAACACTGATGCCAAAAGAGATGACATTGCTGTGGGAGTACAAATTCTTCCAAGCTAATAGTGACTAGATTCTACCACTTCTTCTGGAGAGACATTTCACTGAGTGTTGTGAAAGGCAAGACACAGGCCTGGTATGTCAAAAGCCCGTCAGTGGGTTTGCCTGCTACTCGTGGGGAGGCTAAGCAAAGGTGGCAGTGGAAGGTGATGGGAAGAGGGCCTTAGCAGGGATTGGGTTGCCGTGTGTCATTGCTTAGGTGAGAGAGGTGCAATTCTCTCAGTTAATCGGTAATAAGAAACTGTGGTTTGGATATTAAACCTATGCTAACTCTCTTGTCCAAATTGCAGCTCAGTCTTGGACAACCATTACAAGCCTAGAGAGAAAAGGTTGAAGGTATTGTATTTTATTTTTTTTAAACATGTGGGAGTAAGACTCAACATTTTACAGCCTCTACAGAGAAAATGGAAGGCAATTTACAAGATGTGTTAGAGGCTAAACTCTCACTCAAAAGATTATTGCATAGGCTCATAAATCTATCTGTTTTGGAGGAAGAACATGACTTTTAAGAGTCCCAGAATGTGCCTTCCACTGCTCTTATGACATGTGAGTGTGTGTAAATACAGAAGAAATTAATATTATATGAAAAGAAGGGAATTGGATGGGGTATCTGCTTCATGGCTTACTAGAAAATGTTTCACTTACTACCAGCACACCTGCCTTAGAGTCTGTCCAGGTCACCACACATCACAGAAAAAATTCTTCTGACAAGGCCAGGTAGGCTGACATTGATATGCATCGTTTCAGGTCAAAGTCTTCACAGTCAAGATCATTCAAACAATCTGCCTAGTGGTCATGTACGGAGTGACCACAATTACAGTTCATCATTGGCTGCTAAAGACAGGAATGCATCCATGAGCGAGTCTAAGTTTAGCACATCTACTAGCGATCACCACACTAAAATTTGCTCACTATTTTTGCCAACAACAGATTTTACCTGGGATTTTACCTGAAGATAAGCTCTTTAAGCAAACAGCAGCTCCTTTTATACCTTTTATACCTAATGAAAAGCACAATGTTGTCTCAGTGTCGTCTTAAAAATCTGTTGTTTGTTTGCAAGTATTTGGTGCAACATTGCCTCTTCGTCATGTAGCTCCCTCTCTGCATCAGTAGCAGCATCCCAGATCGTCATAGTATCTTTAAATAATAGATTTGCCACTCTCAAAGAAAAGAAAAGAAGTCTAGGTGGGATGAATGGAATGGTTATCTCATTTAACGAGAATTTCCTGGTTTACTTGAAGTCTATTTATAAAAATATTTAAACAAACATAAAAGTTATATGTGATATCCTGGCTTTTGACTCCAAGACAATGATTTCTAGCTTTCTCCTGAAAAGGAGACTCTTTTTCTCCTGCCCCTTCTTTGTCTTCACCTGAAAATCACCTTTTAAAAAGATGTTATTCTGCATATTTTAATACCTGATGTAATCAAGGAAATGCATAGAAGTTGTAATTGAGCTCACTCAGTTAATTCTCTGCATTCAGAATTGCTGTCTAGATCCCAAGTGCTGTCACTGCGAAAATGCTGAATCAGTGACAGTTTTCTCATTAGATCTGCCCACAATGGGTTATTGTAATTCTGCCCTGGTGGGCTTACTAAAAATCTCTGCAAAAGCCTCCTCCTCCCATACATTGGCAGATAAAGAGAATGTGCTGTAATCCCCATTCTTTGCACAGGGAGCTGCTTGCCACTTCGACAGAGAGAATGAACTCCAGGCTCCCGAAACTATTTTTTGATTGTTTAGCTGGTCATTGCTCTGAATTCATTTTCTGAACTATCAATATCTTGTCCCTGTCATTTTCAGCACCCATCTACTGAAAATGTTGTGTTGTTCATAAAGCAAAGGAGTTCTTAGAGGAGTAAAAAATGTTTTTGCTATCTATTCTCTCTGACTTGACAGCAATCCTCTCAGAAGCCTTAAGTAATGTTCAGCTTCCTTTCAATTCAAGATATTGTGTGTAGAAAAGACTCAATGGGTTACATCCAAAACATGATCATTGGCCTAAACTGGGAACTAACTCTCTAAATCCCAAACAGTAATCTTGAATATGAGCATTCAGTGTCCAGAATGCCTTGGGGGAAATTACCATCCCTATGCAACTTTTCCTAATACTTAATTTCCCAGACACCAAAGACTCAGTGATGTGACATGGTACACCTTTATCTTAGCAGGTCGAAAAGAGCAGCACTAAACTAAACCAGCTTTCATTTGCCAGTCATCCCAGGGCATAGGCTTGCTGAGGGACTGATTCTTATAGAGATTATCATTACAGCAGTGCAAATCTGTGATCTTTACAAAACCAAGTGGAAGATGCCTCTTCAAAAGAGAAAAAGAAAATAAAGTCTGAGGAAGCATTTAATACATCAGCAGAGTGGTTATAAGACTTTCTTTGTCTAATTCTGTCACCTACTGAGGGGATTCCGACCCAGCACCTTGTCAGTCCCTCTCAAAGCTGCCCTAACCACAGCAACGGGAGTTAACCTCTGGTGTGCAGCTGTGTCTGTGTGCAGCTGTGCAGCTGTGGCTGTGCTTTGGGGTGAAGAAGGTGGAGGAGAAGTACTGGTTGTCACATCTTGAAGAAACATGGGAATAGCCTTTCTCTTGCTGATCAGGATACCCTTGCAGGACAAGCCTATGAGTTTCCAGTCTGGGCACAGGAATGCATTATTTTTTCTGGTCATATAATGAAAAAATAAAATAAAATAAAATACTGGGATACTCAATCCTTGTGTGTAAAGGGAAAGAATATTTCCTCCTGCTGCTGGGTCTTAAAGGTAAAGACAGGTTCCTTTTCCATTTGTGAAAGGAGTTTTGAAAGGAGCTGGAGGCCTCCCTTTGGAGGAGGGTTCAAAGCTGCAAATACCAACAAGAGCGTGGTGCCTCTAAACTGTTGTAAGAGTCTATATTTAGGCCATATGCTTGGTCCTTCTTATTAAGAAGCTTTAAACGTTGCCTCTTAGATTTCTCTTTCCTAAACATGTGTGTGTTTTGTTGGAGTTCCTTTCAATGTGCCTGGATGTACCGAAGTATAATAATGAAAACAAAGATGCTCAAGTAGTTCCACTTCAGAGCCAGGCACTTTCAAGCTAGAGATTGTAATGCTCAGCATCATAGTGTCTAAACTCATTATTCAACTTGGTTTTATTTTGGTTAGCATGCAGTCTGACTCATAGGTCCATGAGCTGAACTGGTTCTGTATTGAATTTTCAGATTGACAATGGCATTATTGAGACAACATATTCAGTCTCAGAATAGCGTATATGTGGGTAAAATACTGTATGAAAAGCCTATTTTTTTATATTAAAAATTTTTCTCTCAGTCTTTTTTTGACACACACACAAAAATGACTAAAAAAGATAAATTTGCATGTTTCATTATAACCAAGAAATCTGAATTATTTTTATGGTTTTGATTTACCTTTTTTCTTTTTTTTTTTCCCTACAGAAAAACACGCACGTTTGCAGAAAAAAAAAAAAAAAAAAAGTTCATCTAGGTATTTTCTTGCCAACTATTTCTTCCACGCCTGGAATTTTGGTTCCAAAATTCCTTAAATATTATTTCTGCAAACTAAATATTCAACTGATTGATATGTTGCTTAGAATTCTTGTTAATCTTCTGCCTTGGTATCTTCTATGTGTTCATAATGTCAGCAAGTCAGATAAAAGAAATCTGACTGTATCTTAGTTGTTGCATTTGCCAGAAGACAGACACAGCCTTCCAGAGCCAGCTGCATTAAAATGCATTAGATTACCATTGGTCTGAACAAAATTCATCTAAGCAGTCTTGCTTTGGGAGACAGTCCTTGCTGTCAAATCTCCATAACTGCAATCTCCTATTACTGGCAGGTAAAGCCAATCATATTACTCTGGTCTAATTTTTCTGCTTTCTCAGGGAACAAAGGAAAGAGCTCAAGTGCCTGCCTACCTAAAAATGATCACAACAGATCATTAGGGTCACCCACCTATGGGGCACTTCTAAACTTTCAGGCCAAATAGGAATTTGCAGAGTGAATATAAATCTCTATCAGACAGATGATCCTGGACAGAAGGCAGACTCAACTGCTGTCTGTATTTAGTTGGTATTTAAGAGGATCACACCCCAGACAGACTCCTGAAGCAAAATACACATTTGGTCTACTGTCTTTGAAAAACTCTGATGTGTTATTAGACCCTGAGATTAGAACTGATATGAATTACACGGCAAAAGAATAAGAATCTGCAGCAAGAAGCAATTTACAACAAATAGGTAGCAGCTATTCTGTATCACATTTGATGCCCCAAAATAGAAATGAAATATGATCCAGAAGGTGATAAGTGAACAAACACAATTGATTCGTAGGAAGAGAAGGAGGGAGATGGGTTGGAACATTGCTATTGACTTTGTTGTGTTACACCAGGGAATGAAGGCTGAATGAAATATGTTTAGCTTGAATCTGAACTGCCTGTCTCCACTCTTTGATTAAAAATAAAAACTGTTACATCATGACATGCAGCATTCTCAATCTACTATTCCCAGTGAAAAAGCATTTTATGTAGCTGCACTGCATTGCATTTCAGATATAATTGATTATGCCTGCTTTTAGGCTATGTAAATAGGCCTGGTAAATGGCCGGTTACAGAGGAGATGATATCTGGTATTACAGAGAAGGAAATAAAAGGTAGGGGAAAAATATTCCTACAGACATGGTTTATCTAATATCAGATAAGAAACTTGCTAATGATGAACCGCTAAATCATTTCTGGGATCTCATATTATTTGTAATTTGTAAGTTCCAGAATTTCCTACTAACCATCGACCACAAAACTATCTGATTTCTACAGTGAAGTACACAGCAGCACAGAAATAAAATTGCTTTCTCAGTTCAAAGGCATAAAGTTAATTAATTGGTGTAAAACTGCATTTTTAAGAAAATTATTTTCCTCAAATGATTAAGTGCTACAGAACTGTTGCCAGGATTATTTATTTCTATCATATAGATAATACATTCAAATCTGTTAGATTTTTACTGAAGACATTATAAATTAACTCCTCAGGGTTATGATATTTAATTAGGTGAACATCAATATTAATAACCAGCTGTGACTGTCATCTACACTGTATCTACTTTAATATCGTGTACTATATCGCACTGAAAAAATATACGTATACAGTTGAAAATGTAGGAAGGAAAGCAATGGGACTTTGAAGAAAATACAATGGAAACATCATCTAATTGCTAATTAGACTCCCCTAAAATGCAGTATCTGCAGTGATTAACGTGCTTTTAACAATCAAAAGGAATGAGTCATTCTGGCGCACAGAGTTTTGCTTAACGGTACAATTATCTTTCAATTTAAGGGGGAAATTGTTTATTACACATTTTCCCCTTTCTTCTTTGGTTGAGATGGAACATTCTGAATGTCATTCAAACCACACTTTTTATTTTAACATATACTGATTAGCCTGATCTAAAATTTTGGTAATATACTTAACTTCCATGTAAGGGTTCAGTTATTCCAGGTGGCTGGAGATTTATCTATCATCGTTTTCACTAAGCACTGAGACAGCAAATCTTAACTGGCTGTATACTAAACTTCTCAGAACAGAGCCATTTGCTGTTACATTTGTAGAAAAGACACTGGAGGAAAATAATTTGTAAGCTCAGAAGCAAGACTTGGTAGAACAATCAAAGGATTCAAAGTCATTAGGGTGGCCACAAACATTTCTTCCAAATGAAAATCCTTAGCACTACAAAAAGTCAGCACTGCTCTGCTGAAGCCCTTTTAGTGATGCTGTGGTTTGCTTGAGCTTCCCAGAAGAACTACTGAAAGTCTCCACACTGACACATGAATATGTAAAGCAGCAGGGTCAGAAGAAGGGTTGGCAGTTATATTTGTCAGAGACACAGGGACCCAAGGACTCTAAACACTTGGTATGGGTGGGTAGAGGCCTCTGCTCCAGCACAGATTGCCTGCAGCCCAGCTGCCAGCTCTGATCCTGGGCATGATGCTCACTTCAGACAGACAACCCTTCCACTCCTGAGACACAATCTTGTCATTATGCCCTGTCAAATTGGGAATTTCACAAAGTTCCTTGCACTTTTTCAGAATAGGGGGATAAAGAGCTACAGCCAAATGAGGTACCTGAAGAGAGCTGCAAGTGCAAGTGAAATACTTAGATGCAACTCTGCAAGTACATAAGCTTTATAGGCTCCACACTTTTTACTCAAATGTTCTTCAACATCGCACAGCTTTAGCATACCTGGGCAAGTTCTACAGCTGTCACAGGACAGAAGTTTGGCATTGATTTCCTGCCAAGGCCTGAAACATGAAAAACAATTGTTGTTTCTTCACCTAAGTAGTTCGTGGACTTGATCCTGTAGGATCTCCAAAACGTAAGAAGTGTACATCTTCAAGAGCAGTGACTTTTTTTTCCCCAAAATGAATAATGAATATAATTTTCTGGGTTTTCTTTGTGTTTGTTGGCTGGGGGAGGAGGATGGTGACGGGAGGGCTAGGGCATAACAACAGAAGCATTAACTATGGCTTCTATTACACAATAGTTATGGTTCTTGGTAGTAAAAGTAGTTAAACCTATTTTTCCTTTCATAAAAACAAAGCCCAGAACAGTAGATATGGTCCATTCAAAGCAGAACAGACTTTGCAGCTCCTCAAATCACAACCAGTTAGAGAATAGTTGAGGTAGGAAGGGGCCTCTAGATCTAGTCCAACACCCTGCTCAGAGCAGGGTCACCTACATCAAGTTTCTCAGGGTGGTGTCCAGTCAGGTTTTGAGTATCTCCAAGAATGGAGACTTCATGACCTTTCTGAGCAACATGTGCCAGTGCATGCCTCCACCAATTGTAAAAAAAAGAAGTGTTTTCTTACGTTCAGGAGGAATCTCCTGTGTTTCAGTTTGTGCCCATTACCTCATGTCCTGTCACTGGGCACCACTGAAAAGAGCCTGGCTGTCTTCCTTACTTAGTCCAATCAGCTATTTGTACACATTGGTAAGGTTCCTTTGAGCCTTCTCTTCTCCAGGCCAAAGAGTCCCAACTATCTCAGCCTTTTCTCATATCAGATCTCCATGCCTTAATGATCTTTGTGGCCCTTCACTGGACTTGCTCCAGTATCTCTTTATCCCTCTTGTACTGGTGTTGTCCCAAAACTCATGGGATCATTTACCTGGTGTGCAAGTCAGTAACACAGAGTCGAGGTATTAGCTATTTATTATCAGTTCTGCACAGAAAGGGGGGCTAGGGGATATTTCTGCAAAGTTAGCACAAACAGCATTGAAACAGTTATTCATTTATACATTGTAAAATTAGCATGATTAACATATTCTTTGTTTATTAGGTTTTCATTGGTGATCATAATTCCTTGTCTTAAAGTTGATTGGCATAAACTACCTCTGCCTTCATTTAAAGGTACAGCAATTTTTAATTCTACTGTGCAAGCTCAGTGAGTGAGCTCTTCAAGCGGAGGCGGGTATCCTAACTTCTAGAGGTGTGGTTTTCATGTTATAATTAGCTAAGTTCAACTAGAGGACAAGATTTCCACTGATGTATGCAATTTGGCCAGGTTTCTTGGGAAATCAGCCCACTAAAGTTTCTGATTCTTGGTTTTAGGTCCATTTGTCCCTTCTATCTGATTGTCTTGTCAAGAACTGTTTACCCAGGTGCTTTACATCAATTACTTATTAAATTAATTAAGAATTACAACCCAAAAGATTTTGATATCACTGTGGAGCCCAGGAATGGAAGCAGGACTCTAGATGTCTCTTGCCAGGGCTAAGTAAAAGGGAGGCATCACCTCCCTTGACTCGCTGGCGACACTCTTCCTGACTATATATTTAATTAAAAAAATATATAAATACAGGTATAAATATAAATATAAATATACATATATATATATATATATATATATATATATATATATATATAAACAACACTCTTCCTGGCTATAGCCCAGGTTGCTGTTGGTCTTTTCTGTGAGAATACATTGCTGACTTGGTCTCCAATAGGACTGCTGAGTCTTTTCTTACAAAGCTAGTTTCCAGTCAGTCACCCCCCCCAGCATGCACAGGTGCATGAACTTATTCCTCTCCAGTGTTCCTCTCCAGGTACAGGGCTTTGTGTTTCCCGTTGACGAACTTCATGAGGTTCCTGCTGACCTATTTCTCCAGCCCATCATCTGCCCTCTGAATTTCAGGACAGCCATCTAGCATATCAGCCACTCCTCCCCTTCACCCTTGCCCCTGTTTTGTATCACCTGCAAAACTGCTGAGGTGCACTCTGTCCCATCATTCAGGGGACTGATAAAGATGTTAAAACGTATTCGTCACAGTATTGACCCCTGGGGTACACCACCAGTGACTGGCTTCAAGCTGGACTTTGTGCTGTTGATCACAACAAGTTGAAGTCAGCAGTTATTTTCAGTCCAGCTCACTGTCCATTTCTTTAGTCTGTACTTCATCAATTTGTCTGTGAGAATGCTACAGTAGACAGTGTACAATGTTGAAATCATTGTTGAATTCAAGATAAACAATATCCATTGCTCTCCATTCACTAAGGTAGTGATTTCATCACAGAAGGCTATTAGGTTGGTCAAGCATGATTTCCCCTTTGTACATCCATGCTGTCTACTTTCAATCACTTTCTTAATATCTTTGGAGACAGTTTTCAGAAGGATTTGCTCCATTACTTTCCCAGGGATCAAAGCGAGTCTGAGAAGCCTCACCTTAAAGGCTAAGACAAAATAGCAACCAAATAAATTCTGCTGGTATGTGGCATATAGAGCCCTCACTGAGATGGCATCTGGGCAATGGAGCTTCTGCCTGGGCCTCCACCTGAGCCAGCAGAAGAAGAATCACGGTGCAGGCCTGAGTATCTCTGAGAGGGGCTGCTGACGGTCATGTTTTGCAAGTGTAAGACTATGGCTGCTCTTCCCCTGGCAAATGGGGATCCTAGCTTTGGGAGGCCCACTGAGTTGGAGAGAGGGAAAATGGTAACACGGTCTCTGAAATGATGCAGCAACTGGGATTTAACAGGGTTTGTGAATCTAATGCTTCTTTGGTGCTGAGGATTCAGTTTCCTCTTGTTTCTCAGGAAAATTATGAGAAAAAGCTTCCCTTTTTGCTTCAAAGAACAAGAGGATGAAGCCACTGCTACTAAAAGTACTGTAGAAGAGAGTGCAGATTGGGTGCTCCCAGTATTTGATGTGACAAGACCACCACAACTTTTAGCATGGCCTTGAGTGCCAGAAGTCAAATGAGGGACATGGAGTTCACTACAGGGATATAGCAGTGATCAATGTAAGTTAGGTGTTTCAGCCCTGGAAAATACTACTCTTGGTCCCTGTTTAATGGCAGACCCACTGACTAAGTGATTGTGTTTAGGAGAGCATGGGAAAGGAATACAAATCATGTAGTAAGGGGAGCATCAAGCACCTCAGTGCATTGAAGAAACACTAAGGAAGAAAAGCAGAAAAATATTAAAGGAGAACAAACATGTCTATCATCTTTGAGGCTAGTTTGTTACATGCTGAGTGTATTTATATGTAATACTCATATCACCAAAAGTAACCACCGCTTTGTAGTGCCATGCTGTGAAACATGCCCTCAAGCAAGTGACTCCCCAGAAAATGATGTTACAGCATCAGTGTATCAATGGCTTTATTGCTCCACAGTGTAGTTTTCAGCAGCCTGTACTTCTGGGAGCAAAACAAGGCACTGCTTTCTTGCCAAGAGTGTTCTTTTAAAAATCTATCAGTATAGTTACAGGCTGGCAAATAATCCCCATTCTCAGGTGGATAATTGTCACCTTGCTTCTTCAGGTCTTTTCTTCTCTACCCTGCAAGTACTCATGGTTCTCTCTGCAAGCAAATAGATCTTCTCCTTTGTATTTAAAAGCATGGGTGACTGGATAATAATGTTGAAGTGTACACCATGCTTGAATCAACAAACAAGGGTAGATCTAGTGCTTCTTGAGGGAGGAGTAACATATGTTTACTGTCTGGCTATAGTCACAGTTGATTAAATCATTTGCTGATGCAGAAAAGATAGCACTATATAAGCACCAAAGATCCTTAGGGTTGTTTTTTCTTAATTATGCTGAGTACAATATCTTCTCTTGCATTAAACCATGAGATGTCTGAAATCCTTAAAGTGTGCTTTCTGCCCATAATTTTGTGTATAGAATCGTCACAGAAGTCATCCATTTCCTTCAAGTAAAGGACAAAAAACAAAGCAAAACAAAACAATAACCCAAACCCTTACCCCCAAAACTTTGACCCTGCTTTTCATAAGAGAAATTTGGCATTTTAAACCCCAAATTTATATATTTTAATTGTCATAGGTATCTAAGAATTTGTAACAGGTCTGCCTGAGATGCACCCTCACCGTGCTGTGCAGTGGTAGCTCGATAACACACCAGTGTTTTGACTACTGCTGAGCAGGGCTCACACAGCACCAAGGCTGTTTCCCCAACATTTCCCCAGTACGCTGGGGGTAGGTAAAAACTTGGGAGGGGATATAGCCAGGACAGCTGACCCAAACTGACCAAAGGGGTATTCCATACCACATGATGTCTGCTCAGCAATATAAGCTGGGGAAAACAGGAAGAAGAGGGGGACATTAATTTTGCGTTTGTCATCCAGAGCAGCTGCTAGGCATACCGGAGCCCTCCTTCCCAGGAAGTGGCTGGACATCACCTGCTGTTGGAAAGTAGAGGATCAGATCTTTTGTTTTGGTTTTGCTTCCGCATGTGGCTATTTGCTTCATTAAACTGTCTTTATCTGACCCACGTGCCTGTTGTTACATTTTCTCTCCCCTGTCCAGCTGCGGGGGTGAGAGTAATAGAGTGGCTTTGGTGGGCACCTGGCATCTGGCCAGGGCCAAACGATCTCAGAATTAAAGTATTTTTACATTAAATATTTCCCTTTTACCCAACTAGCATTTTAAAAATAAAGCAAGAAAATACTTTTGCAGCACTTTTATTTTTGCTGTACAGGTTATATTATTGCCAGTCAATTCAAAGTCATTCTTACAGGCCTTCCTGAAAGGCTATTAAAGAGCATTAAACCTTGAGAACTTACACATCCCAAGGTGTGTGCTTCAAGGCTGTTCCATCAAAGATTTGCAATTAAACTAACCTGTACCTCATTTAGCCAGGTAGGTGACAAAAGCACAGGTCATGCAATTTTGTGCTAATGTGCGTTCCCAGAACTGACTGACGAGAGAACAGGGTAGTTGTATCCCAGGGACAGAGTTAGTGAGACATGAAAGAGAAAAGAAGCTTGATAGATTTATCCGGGAAGTAAGGGTACTGATACTTGATAAAGGACTGAAAAAGTAAGCGTGCCACTGAAACAGAGACCAAATAAAACAGCTGATGCCCAAGTCTATTCGGGTAAGGTTTGTTCTCATAACAAAATATGTAAAAGAAACCCAAGTAATCTGTTCTTGACCGATTGAGGCAGTAAACTAGGCAGCTGGGTCCAATGATACTTCTGTTTTAACCGTGACTGTATCTCCTGAGCTATGTAGGTCCCTCAGAAAGGCATAATTTGCTACATTTCCCCTTCAGCTCATCCTGGTCCTCCAACACAAAAGGAGGGTTTCCAGGCCCTGTGAGACCTGCTTGCCTCTTTACATGGGACAAGCTCTGGCTAGAGGGACAGAAGAATGTCAGTGTGCCAGACCTGGAGGCTGGTGTCTGTCGTGGATCTACCAGACATTCACTAAGACAGCCTGCTACTTGCTCCCAGATGCTGTGCTACTCAGGCTCTCAGATGGACATCTCACCACATCTTGCACAGCCAATCTGCCAAGTGATTCTGGACCACTGTGGGCAGCTGAGTTGATCAAATGACTCCCAACAGCATACTTGCCCTGTCCACGCCTGAGGAACAGTACACTCTTGGGCAGCTGTTCACCATTCAGCAGTCAACCACTGCTCCTGGATGCCTGCTCCAGTTTCCAGGGGGCTCTTGAAGAGGTAGAAAACTACTTGCAACTCAGAGGGGGTGACATAAGCACATGGTGTAACTTGCTCGGCAAAACCAAAACAGTTCTTCCCTCCCTCTGAGACCTGAGGGCCCCCTCAGGGACAAGGTACTGCTGCACAGTGGGTGCCCATTCTTGACACAGGGTATCAGAGATTAATATCTCATATCCTCAGGTTTGACAACTCATTACTCTTGCCCTGAGTCTGCCCAATCATCCAAATTGGTTGCTTTAAGAAATGAATGTCAGGCTGAAGCAACACCTCAGTGCTCCCTAGGAAAGGTCCCAGTGAGGCGGAGGGGATAAAACTGCAGGACTTCACAAAAACATGGGCAATGGAGAAGAGGGTAAAAAGTTACTCAGTGCACTGCCTTCCAGGTTTTTGTGTCTCGTTACAATGAGTGCGAATAGCTCCAGCCAATTTTCTGGCAGCAGATACAAACATCACAGATGGAAGTCCATTCAAGGTTAAAATATAAATAAAAGTTTTGTTGTGAACTAATTTCGTAAGATCCCATTATAGCCAGTGGAGATCTAGCCAATCTAGTCTGTGAAGGCTAAAGGAGCAGTTTGATATCTGGTATCTCAGGCTGAGATGGGGCACTCTAGGTGTGATAAACTCTATTGACTAGATCTCCTATATCTATAGTGTGAACCTCAGGAGATCACTCACAGGTAGGTGTTGAGGTACACTTGAACATAGGAGGTTCAAGTCTCCTCAAGTTTAGAGGAGAGCTGGAGTGGAGAGGCACTGGCATGCAGGCATGGTCAAAGGGTTCGTGTAACAAAGAAATGGGGAGACGCTCCAAAGGGGCTGTGGTGTCAAAACTGTCCACACTGTGGTGAGTTGTTCAGTATGCCATTCTGCATTCAGTATTGATTTGGTTTGGCTGGGATAGAATTGTAGGCCAGCCACGCAGCTAGGAAGGCCATTAGCAGTTTCAATTCAGCCAGGACAGCTGTAGCTCATACCATAACATCTGCTCATTATGCAAGGGGAAAGTTTGCTGAGGAAGGTGGAGTTCTGGCTAGGATTCGTCCTGGGGTTCCTGTGTGGGTTCCTCCTGCTCCTGAGGACTGTGATGGTCAGACATTCTAGGCTGGGTATAACTTCTGTTGTTTCATTAAATCTGTCTTTGCTTCATCCTTTGTATCTCCTCCCCTTTTCCTGATTAACCTTCTCAACTGGGAAGGGGTCATTGAGTGATAGATTCTAACAGCTGTAGTTTAGCCCCAGATACAGGCTAAACAAAGACAAGTATGCAAGCACACATACATGCACACATACATACACACATGAATAAATAGAGTCTATGGAGCGATATGTGTATTCCTATTAAAAGAATGCATCCTGTGCAGATAATAATTTCTGAATTATCAAACCAACTCTTGAAAACTGGTCTAAAGAATATGGAAGGGGCTGAGTCCAGAGTGAATATTTATGGCTGAGATTATAACCCAGTGAATGTGGACGCTTGTAATACAAACACTGTCAGATGTTTTAACTGTTTGCCAAGTAATGCCTGGGAGCCTGATTTGAAGCCTATTTAAAGCAATGGAAAGTTTCTCACAGATTTCAGCGGGTTTTAGGATCAGGCCTCCAATGTGACTTGCGATACCTGTGCATTAAACATCCTTTTATCTCTCTGTTGTTCTGAATCAGGCAAAAGTCTACAATGTCAAATTTTTTTTAGCTACTAGACCTGGGGGAGCAAACCACTTTCAGTGTGGCATGCAGGGAGTGGTATGAACAGCTTCCATTAACACTAAGAGGAAAATAGTGTGTAATTCTGTATATGTTACAAAAACTTTCCCCCATAAAGTGTAGTGTACTACTCATAAAAAATGTTCCTGCTATTTTCAGTTCCTAGATATTTATTGGAAATTTCTACCACCAGCCATTTCTTTGTGCAGAATGCTCTTCTATCTGTTTTGGGGAATAGTATATTGACACATAAATTTTCTCCAAAATATGCAAAAGCCCTATTTTAAACACGAGGCCTATTTAAGTGATAGTCCATAGATTTAAATCTTCAACTTTCTCTGTGAAGTGAAAACCAATTGTACTTTTTTGTTTTCATTCTTTAATGCAACGGTTTAATTGTTTCAGCAGAGCTGACAGGCAAGTAAAGGCAACGTATTTTATGTAGTTCTTTCTAGAACAAGCAAAAGATGTCTAAATACAATTTCAGATGGAAAATTGTACAGATAAATTCACAAGCTTTTCCTTTTGACATCAAATTTTTATGAGTTTTTTTTAATACCATTCCCTGAGATGCTATGTTTTACTTTTCTCTTCAGTACAACAAAATGCTAAAGGCTTGTAGGAGAAGAGCAAATAGGAGTTTTATCGAAATACTTATGAATAGTTTTTTTCTCTAGTATGTGGAGTAGCCAGAGTACCCCACTTTTCGGTTACAATTAATTCCAGATTTCTGTTATAACTTTTGGTATGTCATTGGATAACTCTGTGGTCAATAGGCTATTCATTACTTACAAAAAAGCGCATATACGCTGTTAAAATGGAAGTAGCTGGTGCATTTGGAGGCTAATGTGTTTTAAATGCTCTCAGCAGAACCATGTGATGAACAGGGCTGATGTATTTTGATCCTCTTTTTCTGCATGACATCCACTAACAAGTAATAGCTCAGCAAGCAGATCTGAACTCTTTCAGACCAAGTAATATCACCCAGGCCATTCATCCATGTTCATCATCTCTGTCAAGGGGAAGAGGATACTTCATTATCTATGATCTTTTTAACGGTCACTTCCGACACACCTGCTGTGCCTGGGCAGCATTTCTTCTTACTCATCTTCAACTTCAAGCTGACAGACATTCACAGAGAGGCTTCTGTGATTCCTTTTTCTCGATTGTAGATTTCAGTTTGGCTTGGGTTTTGGATGGTTTTGTATTTCTAAACAACAATTATCTCTTTTTATAGGAGATAGGACTTTATTCTTGAACATAACTCTATACAACTCCTCTGTCTACATTAATGGGTATTTTCTAATCGAGAAATTCTTCATAAAATCGATCATCAAAAGCAGAAGTTCTGCTAGGCTTTCATCATTCTTTGAAGTTATTTCTTAGACTAAACAGAAAATCCTGTTTATGGTACAGCCTCATCCAGCAGGAAGAATGTAGCAGCTTTTTGCACACAATCTTCTAAAATGAGTAATCTCTAACAAGTTCTATACTGAAAAATCCTCACCTAAATGTGGTTAGATTCCTGATATGTTCAATTTGTTCCAGAAATTAATTATACGAGTAGATCTCATAAGCTGCAAGTTGTTTTATCTGCACCTCCTACACTTTTGCTCTGGGCTTTGTGGTCTGTGTTGCCTCATAGGGTTGAACATCCCCTCTGGATTGATAGTTGTTAGTACAGTCTCCTCTTATGTATTCCCACTGATAACTTTGAACTTCAATACAGTAACTGGTCATGGCACTGGCACCATTATTTGGTAATTATAAGGGACAGAAATTCTGATAATTTAAGGAATAAGCTGGTCAATAAATACCAGGGTTTAAGATAAAAGACACCCTTTATGCAGCTTATTTTCCAGCTGCTTATGTGCAAAAATTTCTTGTATCTGCTTCTGAAAGTCCAGTTCCTGTCAGTGCTGGATTTTGTGACAGTCTTATTTTACTTCAGTACCGGTTTTCTCTCATGTCGTCTGAGTTCTTCCAAATTTCTGCTTCAGTAGACTGGTTTGAGACCATTGGCAAAATTCTTCAGGAAGTGGTATCACGCTCTGTCAAATGCGACTTCTTCCATGAATTAAATGCCTGTAAGAGATATGTTTAGTGACTGGGGAACAGTCCCTGTGCTGAGGGGATTTCTCAAGCCTAAAGGCTGAAATAGGGTATGTAAGATGCTAAGTATGAAGCTGGACATTCCTACTGACAAGGTGCAGATAGACTGGAAAATTAAAATAATAATAATAAAAAAAGGGGTGGGGTGGGGGAGGAGCAATAAGCAGCAGCAAAGTACAATATTTTTCCAGCAACAGGATGATGCATAAAAAATGTGCCAGCTTCTCTGCTTCTTGGATGGGATCCACTTTCTGCACTAACTAAAGTGAAGCAGTTGTGTTTGCCAACCCATATATCCCCATACAAAGGGTAGAGTAACCAGAGCCTCACGGGGGACTCAATGTCAGAGCAGCAAGCCCTGAGAAGTGATGGGCACTAAAGCTCACTGTTCCCCAGAGCACTGGCCTCCACTGCTGGGTGATTGCTGCTGCCACACTGCAGGGAAGGCACAAAGGAAACCACAACTCTTAAACTCGGACATGCCCATCAGGACTAAGCGAATATCCAGCAGAAGGATATGTCCAGTTAAAAGATCTACAGGAGATGTGTACTTGGGCACAGAGCTTGAGAGCAGTCAGTGTTTTATATTTGTGACATATGAATGGGTTATGCAAACAATGTTAGAAAAGTTGCCTATGAATTGCCATGCTTTGCAGACTCCATTCTGTTCCTCACAGCAGTCCTTTGCTGTATTTCAGTTTCCGTTTTGTCAGTCCCTACGAGAATCTTTCCACCTCTGATGCCTCTTGAAAATCTCCTGTCTACATGCAAAATCAGCCAAAGAGAAAACATACTAAATATTTCTAAAGCACCTTCAATGGTACCTCCCTTGGGATGGCATCTGCATTATATAATCCTCCCTGTTACAATTTATTTCAGAATTGTATTATTTTTAATTTGCTCTCAAACAAGCCCAGATGACCAATTCCTTATCTGTTATTTACCACAGTCAACTAGATACCACTTCAATAAAATGCCAAAATACTCATAGTGCTTAAAGTGTTTGTTCTGTTCAGGGTGTTGAGCTTCATCACATTAGTTGAATGCTTGAGCATACATTCACATACTCTTGAATCATACTGTTATTTAAATAGCATCTGTAATTTCACTAAGTCTTTTCCACTACCTTTAAAAATCACTGAGATTTAAAACACTGACATGGGGGTCAGCTTTATTCCTAGCATGACTTCTCTCTGATCATTGAAACTACCCCAGGGATGAATTTGGGTCAAGGTCTTTTGTTCACACCATTTTCTTTAATAGCTTTATTACTTCTGTATATGCATGATATTAGAAATATCTCAGTATTAAATGCTTCTGAAATAACTGAAGTTCTTTCACAGAAGAAATGTCCTGGAACCCTACCTTTACCAACACATTATGTAGCTAACTAGCCATTTCTTCTAGTTGTCTGACAAATTAATCAAGTAAATCACTCATTGCTGTGCTTTTCTGAAACTCCTAAATGATAATGGATAGAAAAAAAAGGACAAGATGTTTGATTTCATTTAGCTTCTAGACTATTGCTTACTTCATAAGAGAATGTAAATAAGAAGCCAATCTCAGGGCTATCATATTTCTCATAAAGCAGCCAGCCACAAGTTGCTGATGTGGGTACAATTCTCCACAGTGCCTTGCATAGACATTTTACGAAGTGGTGTGAACCAAACAAGCATTACAAAGATCAGCCAAAGCAAATTACGCTATCAGGAGTTTGAAACAGTCAGAATGCCCTGAGCACAAAGAACAAGTTATTTCCTTTTTATGAGAGAAATGAGTAGACAAAGACACACATTACAGATTTGCTTAAGATACACGTAGTTCTTGCTAAGTATAATCTTGAGCAGTGTCATATTGAACAAATGGATCAACATGGCCTGAGTACTGGAGTTAAAACCTGAGCTTGGAAATTGAATAGACTTATAGACCACTAAAGTAATTTAACTGTAAAGAAATATTGAAACCTAAGACCTATTGACATTCATATTTTGAGCTTTACCACTAGTTATTATGAAGCAGTTTCTTTCCACAGAGAAATACAGTTATAAGTATTTTGATTAGGTACTTATAACCTAGGAGTGATGCTGGGATGGGCAGAACCATGTGGGCTCTCTCCTGCAAGGTTCAGTAGGGGTCAGCAATAAACTTGGGTCTGCTGTTTCCCTTTCTGACCTTGTTTCAATGTCCTACATGACTTACAATCACCCTCGAAGGTCCTTGCCTTTATTAAACCTTCTTTAGTGAATCTACTTATTGCAGAGATACTTCTTGTAAATACCTGTTAATTATTCAGGGATTTTGAAACATTTTGGCTAAGCTGTGCATTAGGAAATCCACTTGCTAAAATGGCCAATATTACTTTATTTATTACAAAACAAAACTCAATCAAAAAGCACTAGTCTCAAAGAAGAATTTTTTAACAAAGAACAAACGAATTAGGGCTTAAACTTTCTTTTCTTTTCAGGCGTCAGTACAGGCTGGGGGTCGACCTACTGGAGAACAGCTCTGCAGAGAAGGACCTGGAAGTTCTGGTGGACAGCAAGTTACCCATGAGCCAGCAATGTGCCCTTGTGGCCAAGAAGCCAATGGTGTCCTGGGGTGATTTCAGAAGAGTGTGGCCAGCATGTCAAGGGAGGTTTTCCTCACCCTCTACTCTGCCCTGGTGAGGCCACATCTGGAGTATTGTGTCCAGTTCTGGGGCTTCCCAGTTCAAGAGGGACAGGGAACTACTGGAGAAAGTCCAGCGGAGGGCTACTAGGATAGTTAGGGGACTGGAGCATCTCTCTTGTGAGGAAAGGCTGAGAGACCTGGGTCTGTTTAGCCTGGAGAAGAGAAGACTGAGAGGGGACCTTATCAACGCTTATAAATATCTAAAGGGTGAGTGTCAAGAGGATGGGGCCAGGCTCTTTTCAGTGGTGCCCGGTGACAGGACAAGGGGCAACGGGTACAAACTGTGGCATAGGAAGTTCTACTTCAACATGAGGAAAAACTTCTTTCTTTGAGGGTGTCAGAGCACTGGAACAGGCTGCCCAGGGAGGTTGTGGAGTGTCCTTCCCTGGAGATATTCAAAACTCACCTGGACGCTGTCCTGTGTAACCTGCTCTGGGTGAACCTGCTTTGGCAGGAGGGTTGGATTAGATGATCTCCAGAGGTCCCTTCCAACCCCTACCATTCTGTGATTCTGTGAAGATGGATTTTTTTAGTGCTGATAAAAATATGGAAACATCTCCCCCAGATTAAAGAAGTGCTTTGGGTTCTTGGGCACTAAACACAGAAGATTCAGAATTCTCGGACTATTCAGAAAATCACGTTCTCTGATTTTTCCGTCTCAGCAAAACTGCACATAATATACTACTTGAATTTACACTAGATGTAGACATGTCAAGTAGAAGAGGGCTCTAAAATTGTATCTTTCTGTGGTGAATTTCGAAGCTTTGGTTAAAGGCTATTAAATGGTGCCTGTTTCTGAGGTGCACTTGTCTCTGGTTTTGATAAGCTTAAACATATCCAATAAAAATCAAAAAACTTAGAGTATGGATTTGGGGTCACCTAAATGTTACTTAGTTACGAGTCTTCAAATTCAAGAAAGTTTAAAGTTACTCTTCTGGGATCTGAATGAAGCTGTTGGCTTTTGATTGGTTGGAGGGTTTTTTTTGTTTGTTTTCTGTGATTCAAGTTCTGCCATTATATGTTTTACCCAGGAAAATTAAAGTATTCTTGATCTTCTGGCAATATACCGAGAGACAGAAAAGGTTTGATTCTCACTGATACTAGAAATTAGATGTCTCTTGTTGCTTGCTGATAGGGTCTCCAGGTGAAAATAGACTCAGAGAAGAATTAAAGATAAAAATGCCCTCGAAAGCAGCCTTGTGGATGATGGTTCAGATTCTCACAAATTTGACACAGTGTGTCATAGTGTGGTGGGTTGACCCTGGCTGGATGCCAGGTGCCCATCAAAGCCACTCTATCACTCCCATCCTCAGCTGGACAGGGAGAGAAAATATAATGAAAGGCTCGTGGGTCAAGATAAGGACAAGGAGATCACTCACTAATTACCATCACAGGCAAAACAGTTACTTGACTTGGGGAAATTAGTTTAATTTGTTACCAATTAAATCAGAGTAGGCTATTAAGAAATAAAAACTAAATCTTAAAACACCTTCCCCCCATCCCTCCTTTCTTCCTGGGCTTAACTTTACTTCCTGTTTTTCTACCTTCTCCCCCTAGGTGGTGCAGGGAGGTGGGGAATGGGGGTTGTGGTCAGTCCATCACACGTTGTCTCTGCTACTCCTTCCTGTCAGGGGGAGAACTCCTCACACTTTTCCCCTCCTCCAGCATGGGGTCCCTCCCATGGGAGACAGTCCTCCATGAACTTCTCCAGCGTAAGCCCTTCCCATGGGCTACAGTTCTTCACCTTCCACAGGGTGCAGTTCTTCACGAACAGACTGCCCCAGCATGGGTTGCCCATGGGGTCACAAGTCCTGCTAGTAAACCTACTCTTGTGCAAGCTTCTTTCTCCACAGATCCTGACAGAAGCCTTCTGTGTGGGCTCCCCACAGGGCTGCAGCTGGATATCTGTTCCACCATTAACCTCCATGAGCTTCAGGGGGACAGCCTGCCTCACCATGGCCTTCATCATGGGCTACAGGGCCATCTCTGCTCCGGTGCCTGGAGCACCTCTTCCCCCTTCCTTCTTCACTGACCTTGGTATCTGCAGAGTTGTTTCTCTCACATATTCTCACTCCTCTCTCTCTGCTGCTGCTGTTCTGTCCCTGTATTTTTTCCCCCTCTTCTTAAATACGTTATCACAGAGGTGCTGCCACCGTCACCGATGGGCTCAGACTTTGCCAGTGGCAGGTCCATCTTGGAGCCAGATGGCATTGGCTATGTCAGATGCAGGGGAAGTTTCTAGCAGCTTCTCACAGAAGCCACTCCTGTAGCCCCCCTACTACCAAAACCTTGCCACACAAACTCAATACACATAGATACTCTGGCATAAATAATTGCAGCAAAAATATATAAACCGGATGTGGTAGAAATTTTACTGTTAAGCTTTTCCAGTGAAGAAGGTAGTCTTACTCAAATCAACATTCATGTTAGGAAAACATCAGTTCTACTTATACTCATGGAAAATATTGATATAAAGAATCCCTTATCTAAAACCCCCAAACAAATAAACAAAAAAATATGGTGGGGCTAGAGAGGACGTGATCAGATTTTCTGTCTGAAACTTTTTGTCAGGACAAAAATAATCTGTTTTATCATCAGCTCCACTATGAACTTTAATGCTGTGTTACAGCATTTTTTGCTGCTTAAAGCTTTGAGTCAGTGAGGCAGCAGCTTCAAAGGTTTTAAAATCCAGAAAGAGTTGCAGGAAAGGATTAGAAGAAAGGTCATTGACTCCAGAGAGAAAATAGTGAACAACATCTCTTTTCAGGAACATTGTGCATTAGGATAAAACAAAGACTAGATTGTTACTTTGTGTTTTCCAGCCCATATGCTGAAATCTTTATTTCAGCATGCAGTCTTAAGAATCTGCAGACATCAAATACAGGATTGTTTGGTGCCTTCCACCGATGATGGCAATTCAAACTGAAATAAATCAGAGCTGTGAAATACCTGATCTTTTGCAACAGAAGCAAAGACAGACATAGATTTTGCTGGCTCCTAACATAGCAGAAAGAAGCAATCTCACTATAAAGATGTTGATACTAAATTGATAGGAAATGTTCCATTCCTATGTTACCTGGGGCATTTTGTGGAAATGTGATACACCTATATGGAATAAAGGCAGAAGAGAGATCAAAGAAGGAATGAAGTATTTCTGAGAAGAAGAGCCACAGATAAGGGTGATGAGAAGAGTTTGTCCCCTTTACTGATCTTGGACAAAATATCTCATAGGTTTCTTTCTAGTGTAATACTACAATTTAGATCAAGTACAGAAAAAATTTTCAGTTAGTGAATATTTCTACTTTCTCAGTGTTTCAGCTGGGAAAGCTCTAGATTCCAGAAGTAGAAAACCTGAAGAAATTCTAACTGGAACAAATTCAACATTCCTTCCTTTTAACATCCTTTGTAACCGTATTAAGATGTAATATGGCATTGCATTGCTATAACAGACGATAAGCTCTGCACCAAGTTTGCAAGGCATCAGGACAAAGTCCATCACGTCCACTCTGCCTGAGCTTTTCTTGACCTGCCTGTAGCTTTGTTTTATTTGGCTTAGCTCTAACAGCATTTTTTTTTTAATTGACCAAGTGTCCAAGGTGAATTTATTTTAGTTCTGCTTGTCTTTGTGTGGTATCACCTCTAACGTAATGAAGTAGTGTGAAGATAGCAGAACCTTTGGTACAATAGCAGAAGCTTTGAGAAGTGAGGACACAGGATGTGGCACAGAGGATTGCAGGCATGGGATGGTAAAAGATGGGGAACAGGCCTGACAAAGGAGACCCCATGCTTATAATCAACTCACCAATGGTCAGTTAAAGAAATGCATACCTGTACCTGGACAAAAATGATTTTACAGGTAACACAGAAAACAAAGAAATAGTATCCAAAACATAAAAGTTACCATATATAGTAAATTTGGATGCAATACGCAACTGCAGATTGATGAAGAGCAAGGGTGTAAAAGCATGTTGCCAAATGTATAAAAATTACCTTAAGTGAATCCTACAGTGAGTGGAAAGAAAAATCTATCAACACCATATGTCTGCTGATGAAACACACCGGAGATTGACATCTCATCATAACACCCTCTCCAATGCTATGGAGCTATCAACTTTGCAGCGCAGTGGAGCAGTGGAAAGATGAGCACAACATCAGGAAAGGGATAAAAACTAAAAGTGTATATTTCAATCTTAACTGCATTATTACTATTATTGATTTTTTTTCTGTATAGAAGTATTCTCATCCTGTATTATTACCTCTTTTTCTCTAACAACTAGATCTAGATTAATAATGATTATTGAATTAGATTTCACGTATACCAACAACAGACTCTTGGTTTTATATGCAATGGTTTTCTTCTGCCTAATGCCTTGAACATAAGAGACTATGAGGAGATATATTACCGCTGATCCATAAGTCCACCTAGCCCAGCTCCCTCTCTCTAACTTTAACCATACAGGGGAGGTGGTGTGTCCTCTTAAGGATGCTCTGCTCAGTGTTAGAAGTAATTACAAGATTTGCTTATTAGAGAGGATCCTGACTTTAATGGAATCACTTTCAAAGCTTTCTGGATTTTATTCCTGACTTATAATTGTAAACACTGAGATCAAAACTCTCAAACTTTGCTTCCTGAGGTTAGGTGATAACAGCAATAATGAGGCACTGTGGCAAATAACCCTGAGAGAAAGAAACTATCTCTTGACATTTTCTTCAGGAACATGTAATAACTCTCTCATGCACTCCTCTGCTGAATTTGTCCCTTTGTTTCCACACCCCTCCAAATTCTTCTGTTCTGTATGGTTCCTCCTATTTGCCATGCATATATAGCCCCAAAATATTTTTGTCCACCAGCTGACATCTATCAACGCTGCACCATGTCAAACATTTCTAAACACAAATTCAGTCAAAAGCTCACTCTATTTCTGCTGGTTTTGAAATTTGCCACTGTAATTTCCTTTTCTTGTTTTATCCTGCTGGCAAGACCCTGACCTACAGGGCTACCCCTGAGTCTTGCCTCACCTTTGGGCTCTGACTGCAGAACAGAATCTCTGTTCTTACTCAGTCACCTCCCTTTTCTCAAACTAGTAGGTTTTTTCAGCTTTCGTTTGCATTCCCCATGATGCTACATCATTCATTTCTGCACCTGGATGCAGTCTTTCCAGAAAGGGTCAAGACTACCTCTTGGGTTATCCTAGCTGCTTCCTCTTCAGTTCCTTTCTCTCCGTCTTAAGGCACTCCTTCCTCGGATAATATCTTTAGAATCACTGATATCCTCCAGGTGATCTTAAAACCTTTTGTCAGGCCTCATTTCACAGATGCTTTTTTATTCTGACAGCTTGTCCTATGCTTAGGCAAACTCCCCCTGTAAACAAGCCCTGTCTCGCCATGGCAATATAGAAAAGATGTCTAGATATAAAAATGTGTGTTCATACATTTGACTCTGCAGATTCTGTGTGTTTTTCCCTCAAGCTGATAAAAACAGGGCCAGGTTTATATTCATGCAAAATAGTGATCTGCCTTTCTAAATGTGACCACTAGTACTTGTGCTAAGAATCACATGTACACATAGGGGAATTAGTATCAGTATTTTTGTTAAAGTGACATTTCATTTCCAGTGACATTCTCCTTCCTCTCCTCAACCCAACACCAAATATTGATTGCACAGTCAGACCCATGTTGTTTACCAGCCTGGATATTAGCTTATGCTATCTAAAATAGCATTCACCATAAAAGGTTTACACAACTCTATGAAATTCTACTTTCCTTCTGAAGTATGCAAGCTCTTTCTTCATCCTTTCTCTCCTCAGCAGGATCTTTTTCATCCTTTCCTGGGAGATTCTTCACAGAAATCTCAGAATTGTCAGTTCTGCATATGAGATGACAGGGAGTCCTTTCCCTTTAAAAGTATACACATATACCTGTGTCCATATGTGTGTCTACAGATACGCACACATAAAGGTTTTCATGTTTTTGTTTCTATAGTGATAACCAAAAGAGGCATTATTTGTGGAGTGACCACTGTATTTTTTTGTTTAGGGAAAGTGAACCTTTAAGATGCTGTGGTAATGGATTGCATGGCTTAAAATGAAAAGAGTGTCTTTGAACAGGAATGATAGTGCACTGTCCTTGGAATAACAATATAAAAATAAAATTGCTGCTCATATGCACTACCTTTCAAACGACCCTGGCTGGCCTTTTTATCTGAATAAATAACCCTAAGTTACTGTGGACACTACAGATTCACAACTGGAAGACATGGTCATGAGACATCTTAAAACTAAAGAAAAATAAACCCTTCACCTCTTTGGAAAGCTCAGGGGCTTTACGAGATGATAAAGGAAGACCACAGAAAGGAATGCCAACGGGTCATGAGAGCAAGCAGGATTATCTTCTGGGATGTGCTCTTTAAACTGTGATAATGTTTAACTCCTCACAAGCAGGTGTGATGTTTGACACCTGTTTTCACACAGAGCCTGGCCCTGCATCACCCACAGGGACATGGTTCTAATAGATTTCAACAGGTTCTACAGAACAGCACTGTAAAGGGAACAAAGTTATGCAGCTGATAAAGCCCGCACGTTTTGGAATGGAAATGGCATTATTTGCAAAGAGCTTTTTTTACTGCACCTCCTTGCTCTGCAAACTGACATCCCATTATCAAGGATTTAAAAGTTTATGCCAAAGAAAAAGTATTGACCTTCAAGTTAATGCTGTTAAAAATGTAATTTGATTCAAATGAATGGAATTGAAAAGAATCTCCACATAAAGTGCAGTACTGCCTTAATTAACAGTGCATTAATGTGCAGAAGCAGAAGGTCAGAGGCATTAATGTATTTGCAGAAGAAGACTGACCAGAAGTCACAAATCCTTAAAATACTAAATGATTTTAAAGCCCTGATTTTATACAAAAGTCAGACACTTTATGTACTAATCTACTTTGGCAAACAGAAGCAAAATCCAGCCACTCCAAATCATGTCAATTCACCTAAATACAATGCAAACCACAATCTAGCCTATCCTTTTTGACTTGCACTATCAGCAATCATCCCTCCTTTTTGCCCCCCCTTTATCAGGTTTTGACAGTGCAGTCAGCAGTGTACTGGGTGCAATATTAAGATTACAACTAGAAGACGTTGGGCAACGCATATTCTGTCAGAAAAATGCTGACTTGACCAAATTGAAATTTTGAGGAAGTATGTAATTTGTTTTTCATTTTTTTAAGGAAACGAGGTAAATCAGAACTGAGTGGAATAGCAGGAAGGCAAATACATTCTCTTATGCTTTTCTGTAAAATAATATTTATTTGGGGAAAAAAATTTTAAAAGATCCCCTTGTGCGGATATTGTAATTTTTGCCCCTGAAAATGGCTTTTAATTTCTTTCTTTTTTTTTGACAAAGGATTTTCCTCTTTCATCCTATTTTGATTAAAATTCATATAGTTTAAGCCCAAATTGAATGACTCAGTCTTCTCAACTGTATTCCCTCTTATTTCTCTTACATTCCGCTATGGCCATAATAAATTAGTTTTAGGCTAAAGCTGTGTCTTAGTCAAAATCTGCCTTCCTGAATGACGTAGTCATTTGATTTGACTACAAGAACGGGCAAAGTATCTATTACCTTCTTTTGATTGTCTGTTCCAGTGATTGATTACTAAGTAAATTTATGCTTAATTTTGAATTTGAACTTGTCTGGCTTTGAGTTCTAGCCATTCATGCTTGTTATATTGTTGTCCATTGTAGTATTTTCAGTCCACAAGAATATTTAGGCACTTAAACATAACATTATATCTTTATGATGAATTAAAGCAGATTCAGATCTTTTAGATGACCATTCTAGGGATTTTTGTCTAGTCCTCAAACCATGCTGCTTCTAAGATACTAAAAATTTAAGAAAGTCACTCATGTTCTCCTGGCCTGCATTGCTGAGCTGTATCCAGACCTTACTAGCTTATTAAACTTGCTCTATGTATTAGAACAATGTAATGTTATAGTCACAAGCACCCTTTTCCACACACTTTGGTCATCTTTGTATCACCACAAGGCTGAGAGCTGTTGAAATCTAGAGTTCTTTTCATTCCTGTGTATGTCAGCTATTTCCTAGCTTGTCTCAGGCTTTCAGAATAATAATGAACAGTTTTACTATCCAGATTTCTGTACAAGAACCTCAACAACAAAGGGTTTGCTTATATAAACCAATTGTTTTCTGTCCACTTTCAATTTGGAAATCAAGTATTTAGTACAACTTCCTACCATGCATTTCTGAACATCTCAATTCAGAACAGTCCAAAAATTGTCATGCTGTAACTTGTGCAAAATCCCCTTTAAAACAAGCATACAAAAACTGTACAAAGTATTCCATCAAATTTGTGTATAAGTCAAGTCACCTCCTTGCACTTACTTATTTTTTAAAGATCCAAAGATCAGATTAATCTGGTTTTGTCACAAAAGCACACTGGGCAGTTATAATGCATTATTTGGCCATGAAGACATTTAAAATCTGTACACTCATTGGTGCAGAATACACTGTTTTTCTGTGCCCAGGCTGCATCAGCATTTGGCTGTACTAACAATTATTATATTTTTTTTCTAATAGCTCCCAATTTACAAAGCGAAGGAGGAACTGCTACCTTGGTATCGACAGGAAGGGAGAGTCTCTCTGTATCAAGTCATATTCTCCTGTTGGGTCACAAGATACAGGAAAATGTTCTTGCAAATCACTCTTCTGCTTCACGGGGATCTCTTTTTGCATGGATTCATCCTGACCCATAGCTCTGGTTTAAATTTTGTGAGTCAAATCTGGGTTTTCAGTGTCATAACAAGAAAGACTGAACCAAGAACGTAAACAAGAAAAGTGTTTAGTCCTATGCTTTGTCTTTTCTAAGACAAAAGGGAAGCTAACAGCAGGATCAGGAGTCCAAATTACTGCTAATTTGATTTCTATTCTTCTCTGGCAGCAGCTGCAGTTCTGTGTTTTTTCGTCTCGAGGGTTTGTGACCAAGCTACAATTGAATCCTAGATTGTTAGTAAAAATGTCTATTCATAAATACACACCTTCAGTATTGTTAAGTTGCCAAGAGGGGTTTTAGATTTCTACTTGGAATTTCATGCGTATTACAGAAATAGTACATTCACAGAAGATAAAAGCACTATTGGTGCATAGAGCTGTAATGATTCTAGTGTAATAAAAAAGTGTCTGAAAGCCACGGCTGATAAAGCTGCTAAAAAGCAGAATCACTAAATGTTACAGAAAAAGCTGCAAGCACTATGATGCTTATGGTGGTATTTTTTCCTTAGAATTGAGAATGTGGAGCAGAATCTTCTTTAGACCTCAAAGACCTGCTGTGCACACCCATTTCACTATGGGCTCTGCAGAAAATAAGGGTATATTTTACTCTGCAAACAATCTGTGATTAGCAGACTCCTCAGTTAATACCTCTTGTCAGCATCCCAAATGGCAGTCAGTCAAAAGGGAGTATCTATGGGACAGAGGGGAAGTGAGGGCAGGAGACAGAATATGCAACTCAGTTATTATTCCAAGGATGTCAGGCAGTCTCACAATATTTAGCACTAATTCCATTTTTGATAGCATGTTATTTTTTAAAGGAAACTTTCCAGGGAATTAAAATGTCCCCTTACTTCCTGCTAAGTGAAGATACTGATTTAGTCAGGCTTTCCTTATTTAAATATAATCTCCTTTTTGCTCCTTCACCCTTTTCATGTGAAACTTATTAGACTTCATGACTGACTGGTATTACCTGAACAACTGATACCTTCTACAGATTAGGCTCCTGGTGCTTCATGTCCCAGGCTTGAAGAAGTTACTAAACTTCCATGTACACTAGACAACCAGCAAATTAAAGCTTAGACCAATATCAACTTCCCTGACACTGCAGCAGAAATGTTAAATACCAATTATTTGTAAGTCAAACTTTGTTTTGACTACAAATTATATAGCTAATATACGTCGTGAGTACAATCTTGTTTGTTATTTTTTTGGCATTACTTAAAATCCTCTAAAGTATTTAATAATATGTGTAATCGTATGCAGGACTAATTAGCAACGGCCCAGTTGTGCCTGAAGGCATACTTTCAAAAGACACCAGTACCCGTAACTGGGGCCAAATTTTCAAGAGTTGTGTTCTGATGTAAACGTAGGTAAATTGTGACAATAAAAAACAGCAAAAGGAGGGCAATGGACAGCAGAAGGCAACGAGGGAAGAGGAAAAAGAGGAAGAAAGTACGTCAGATTCACACAGAAGATTTTACAAAATAATCGGCGTAGTACTTTATGAAAGCACTCTAAAAAATATTTTACATCAATATAGATGAAACTGTTTAAAACACAAGTTGAATTACAGTAAGAAAAGTTGAACCTACTTTCTTCTTTACTCTCATACCAACATTTAGATATAAAATATTAGGCTTCAAACAGTTTTAAATTTGCAAGGACAATTGAAACACATATATAGATATAAATAAATATATATATATATGTATATACAGAGATAGACAAGAATTTTAAAGTGTATATTTAGCACTGAATCTTACCCATTCTAGGTCTTAGATTTAGTGTGTGCCCACAAACCATGCCCAAGAACTCAGTTTATTTATTAGCGGAAAAACTGGATATGAAGGGAGAACACAGGTTTTTTGTGACTGAAGGTAGTAACTAGATTTTGTGTCCTTGAAATCATCACACTGAAGATGGAGAAAGTGAATTAAGCTCTTAGTAGAGGAAATGTTAAAAATGTTAGAATACATATTTAAATAATCTTCAGTATGGTGCCTGAAAACATTTGGGAACGATTTTGAAGTTCCTAAAGTACTCTTTGTCTCAGTTGGAAAGCCCACCTAAAAGAAAAAATATTTATTTGAAGATTACACTAGTAAAACAGAAAGTTATCTGACACGGAATCAAATATTTAATTTAATTATTACTAACTCTCCTTATCAGGCTTTATGCTAAAATTAGAACATATTTTTAAGGAAGATTTTTAAAGAACATTAGACCATAATCCTTGCATTGATACACTATTTAGCAAACAATTGTAGTATTGAGTAGGTGAAACAAAACGTTACATTAGTCCTTATATTCTTGCCTACTACATTGGAATTTGCTAGTACGTGTTCTTACTAAATCAATATTAGCATAAAGGAGTTCAGTCTTGTTTATAAAATATTAATCATTATTCTTAATAAATTTCAATCTGCCCATTGTAGTCGAGTCCTTGATCCAAGATTTACAAGGAAAAGATTAACCAGGTTAAGCATTGCTTCTTTATAGACACAAATGCAAGGTATCTTAGAATATTACTGGGCTTCAAAATCCACTTGTAGAGAAATGATGATTAAGAAACCAATTAATATTTGCCAGGTTAGCCCACGAAATCTGTTAGAATTAATGATTAAAATAAGCCATATATTGATAGTAAACATAGTGATGAAGAATCTTCCAAAACACTACGAAAATTATTGCATATCCTTCTATACAGTAATCTTCATTTTAACCTAATTAAGGCATCTTATAACAGAGATCTGGTTTATTCATGGAACACCACTTGCTGTATTCATACTTGTCATTATGTCCAGCATTACCACAGATTTCAATATAATGCAGAATCCCAGAAAGGAAACTATCCTAAAGTTGCCCAGTACAAAAGGGCTGATACTTGTTTGGGTTTGTATTACTAGAGTACAGTGCAGAACAGTGACATTGTTGTAATATTGGCAGAGTCAGAGAAAAACATTCACTATTTGGTCTGGCCAATAACATGAAGAGGGATGTAGCAACTGGTGTCTCAGTGTGTTTTAGCTATCAGGCGTTCAAAGCGGCCAATGTTAAAGAAGTACGGTACTGGGATATTGCCAGTTACTCTGCAAAACCTAGTGCAGAACTCTGAAATTGAGTGGTGAAAGAAAGATCCCAGTTTCCTGTTGATAGATGTTGAACTCGCGCTTTTGTCTGGTTTCTTCTGTACATTGGAACTTTATACATTGAAATGAGACTGAAAGCAGACTGTCTGGGTGAACTTTCCACTATTATTTACCTAAGTTAGGCACCTTAGGTGGGAATCAATTTGTCTAACTTTAGGTTTCTACAACATAGTCATGTAATCAGGCCAGGTTCAGTGAAGAATAAAAAACACATTTAGGGGACTCCTCGTCTGTTCTAGACTTTACGATGAGACGAATGACACAAAGTGTTCATTTTTTTTGCCAGCGATTACAAAAGGAAGAGCTCAGATGTAGAAACCTACATTGTAAACATATCTGTTTGATTAGATGAATTCCACTCTTTCTGTCTTTTATAAGAAAGAGGAAGACAACAGTAAAACCCTTCTCTTTTATTTCACTGATGAACATGTATAAGGCACTGTATCATCAAGGAATTAGTCTTTTTAGCAAAAGCAAAACATGACATTAGCTTTCCATGTAAATTGAGTTTCAGTAAAAAGGGATGGCCTACTGCACTTGCACTAATATATTGAAGAGTGATTATGAGCACATACCACACCGTATAGTAAGGACCTTGCTTTAATTGAATTACAGAAAAACAGTGTTACACTGAAGATATTTTGAAAGTGGGATCCTCTGGCCATGTTTTATTTCTATAGAGACCTGCATGAGAAGATTCTTGGCCACACAGCTGGTACAGGTGGGAAGAACAATGTTTTCTTTATTAGCATGAAATCCCAGGTCCCTGTCAGTATTATTCAGCCTCCAGAGTGCTTCTCTGCAGAAAATGACAAAGCATTACAGTCCTCTCTCCAGTCTTCTGGTTTATGTTTTGTTTGACTTTTGATGCCACTACCCACAATGTTAGCATAAGAATTATGTCAGAACAAATTTCTACATATTCTCTGTTCTGGATCATATTGCTCAAAAACCTACTTAGCCTGCTCAGGGATTTTCAGTCCAGGTCAGAAATTAAGCTTTCTGAGTTTCTTAGATGTCCCTGGTCTGGCCTTGATTTCACATTTAGGAGAACTTAGTGGCTCTTGGTGCATGGCAGAATGTAGCTTGGAGACATTTGCACCTGCTTTCGAGGCTGTATCTCCAGAGTAGAATTGACAGCTGTTTTATGTCAAAAATCCAAATGGGTACAAAAAATGACAGAAAAATCATGGAAATATAAATCATCAGAGGTCATTAGCTTAAAAAAATACCTGGATTTTCAATGTTCCTCAACCCCAACTTTCTGGAAGAGTATTCTGGCAAAGTAGCAGTACATGGTTGCTCTACCCTTACAGTTTATAGGGTTCTGCTATTGTCCTCTGTCAAAAATAAGGTAAAGAGGAGGGGGACTCCTAGATGTCTAGACCCTAGGCAATCCTCGGTAGCTCAAAGGGCTTCACACGCTGACAGTCTCACATGCTCCCACTGATACCCTCTACTGGGACCCCGCAAAGGCAGATTAGGGCTGCTTGTGTCAACCCTATGCTATGTAAAAGGAATACCTGAGACATGCATAAAAGGAAATTCTCAGGGAGTGTTCTGGGTCCTGCCTTATTCATATCAGAGGCACGGCAACAGAATTTGGCTTGATATTTTCAAAATGCCTATGAAAAAAAGCTAAATACTGTGATTTTTTTGTTGTTGTTGTGAATAACTGCGGATCTGAACCACAAAGGCTCAGCCAGACTTTAAAACATCTTTGTTTCTATAAATTTCAAGTCAGACTGCCAAGTCACACTGTTTGATGAAGTGTTCTGAGTTAAGTAAAAGTGATGGGAAAGAAAGATTTTTTTCTCTAATAATATCATTCTATTTCAGCCAACCAAACTCTAAATGCTTGACCATGTTATTCGACCTCCTACAACCTGTCACTCAGCTTGAAAGAAATGCCTTTTTTCCCAACAATCACTCAAGACACTTGGACATATGGTGTCTCCTTCTGTAATTTCATTTGATCTCGATAAAAGTCAAACTATTAAAGCTTTTTTTTTTTCCCTCGCAAAAAATAACCTCGGAGAAATGTAATATTTGTTGGAATGGTAACCAGTATCATCAGGTTACCAGAGACTTAAATACTTGAGACAAAATGGTGTCAGGTTAAAAGATTTTCAGATTACTCTTCTGATTTAAAACCAGCATGATGTTTTTTTTTTTTTCTTTACTAGAGTGCATTACAACTTATTGGTTTTGCAAATGTGTTTGTTTTAGGACTGGATGGCTTTTTACCTCATCAATGGGGACAGAACACAATGTTGCCTTTGCCTTGAGAACAAAGTCTGCAGTTGATAAGATTTCTTCCTGATGTAAGGGATTGATGGCTTGATCTGGATCACACAGACATACTCGGTTTCATTTCCAATTGCATATGTTCTCCATGAACTATCTGTGAAATTCCAAGTGTAGATGATTTTAAAATGAGTAACAGAGCAGGGCTTTTAAAACAAAAGCATATATTGCTGACATGTCTTGTCGATAAACACGAATACCCTGGGTTCACTTGTTTTGACTTGGTATACTAGTTCTCATTTGCACACTTAATTTTCTTAGTACAGCACCCATTTAAATCATTAGGTAGCGCTAGCATAACAGAAGAATTCATGGTTTTTGAAGGGTTTGTTAGTCAGTTTAAATTACACCCCAATATGGGATTCTTCTGGATGATTGATTTCACAAGATTTCAACTTGCAACATAAAAAGCCAAAAAAACAACAAAACAAAACAAAAAAAAACCACCCAAAGACAATGTTCTGACCGTCCTCAATTAATCTTCAAATCCTTCAATGGGTTGACCTAAATTACAAAGTCACTTGCTATGTGATTGTGATATCCCATGGCTATAACAATGCAATTGTTAATCTCAAAAGTGAAGTTTATGTACAGAAAACCAGCAATTGGACCATGATTTTAGAACTTGCATCCATGATAGATCATAATGACCTCAAACTTCACCATCACTGTTAAATGTTAAAACCATTTTTAATCCTAACTTTATAGTAATAATGTCATAAAAAACATCCTATAAATCAGTTTTCTGAGAATAAAGGATGTAAGAAAAGCTATGGAGATTTTCCTGTATGTGTTTAATGTGCAAGCTATGATATGACATTATGATATGATATTAATTTTGGCTCAATAAATTTGGATTATGAACAGTAGATAATGGATTATGTAATTAAACCGAATGCAGTGAATGTTTTGATGAAAAAGCAGGGCAGAGTCTCTGAGGATTGGTAGTGTTACGTTAATGGTTGGACTTGATGATCTTAAAGGTCTTTTCCAACCAAAATGATTTTATGATTCTATGATTCTGTAAGAAACACTGCAGTGTTTCTTTGGGGGAGCTAAGAAGGAGACCTGGAGAACCCACACATTGCTTTAGTCATTCTACCTGGCATCTGTTCTTGGTGTTAAGTTGTTTCATAGGAAATGTGTATTCATTTAGACCAAGTTCCTTGTAAAAGCAGATTGCCTCTGTGTTGTTCATGAACCATCTCTCTTTTGGGCTTGGTATTTGTAACAGAGAAAAAAAAAAATGTAGGATTTAAAAAAACCCCACAAATATGCGATTTATTGTTTTTTCTGGTAAAACAGACATGTACTTGGCCTTTGCAGTGTGCTACTATCTAACAGTATAAATTGCTGTAGGAAAGTATAGTTTGTTTTACAAAGAGAGCACCTCCAAATAGGTGTCTCTGTCTTCGATAGATTCAATTTGTCGTATCACATCTGCATATTCACTGAAAGTGCTTTGTACTACTGCTGTGAAACTTTTCCATGTTACCACTTGTCAGTATGAAAGAGTCATCATCACAAAAAATCCTGAGTTATTGTGCAGAAAAACAGTAAGGAGGCTGCTGTCTGTCTTCCTGAAGCCAAAGGACAGAATCTACAAAAGCCAGCTCTTTCCCTGAAATGAGGCCAGGAATATTATGCATCATTTTTGATTTGCACAAAAAGCTTGTTTCAAGATGAGAGGTTACAGACGTCTTAGTCTCGTATCTTGAAGATTTGGCCTTGGGAAGATAGATGGGAAGTCTCAGGTGGAAGGCTGAGCAAGGCCAGGAGTCAGGGGCTGGGCAGCTGGTCTGTGGTGCCAGGACAGCAACATATAGAGCTTGCCAGAAGAGGGAGACATAGCTTCTCAGAGAAGACCTCCTCCAGCTTGGCATCTGTGACCTGTACTCTGTTTAGAAGCGAAAAAGGAATACTGTTTTATGATGGGCTGGAGCTTTTATGTGACTCATTCTTTTAGATCCATCAGGGGAATTCCTCGTGCAAGGGTCAGGGAGCCAGCTGATGCCCTGTTAGTCAGATGGAGAATAGCTCCTGAGAAGGATTGTTGATGAAACTTGGCTGCATCTCAAAACCTCAGGGAAAAGTAGATTCAGTCAGAAGAAAAAGAAATGACTGAGAATTGTGGAGGATTTAAGGGAGCTGTGTCTCTATTGTCACATAATGCTGAATTGCCAGAATAAAACTTGATTTTCGTCATATTTCACAATGCACTGATTGTATGGAATCTATCAGTGCAACAATAAGTTATTCCTTCACCATGATTATAACACATCTCATATAAGCGACTAAATAAGGAGCTAAAATTCCTGAGGCATAGGGATTTATAGGACAATAGACATTTTTGCATAATGCTGTGGTGATGTTTCAGCTTTTCCTGACATCTACATCTTTAGAACACCCTGTCAAAGGACTCTGAATTAATACTGCCAGTAGAGGAGGACAGCGTTGACAAGAGGGGAGTAAAAGAGAGGCAAAAATAGACAAGCCCTTAGCTCCTCAAAGGAGGTAAAGGGAAAATGGAGAAACAGCTTAGTGCCATTAAAACTTAGGATTTTATATGTACAAGAGGTGTGTAGAAAGGAGAAAGATTAGAAGTGAAGTTTGGATTTTCATTGTCAGAGTACTCACAGACACACCTTCTCCCAGGAATGCATTTGCTTTGCTTGTTATTGTTTGTTTTCAAACCAGTAAGGTATTTCAACACTCAAAATCCATGAGTTTAAAGACGATCCTTCTCCAAAGATTTTCAAGTAGAAAAGAGAGATTTCTGCTCTGCTCCGTATAGATGGAAGGGCAGTATGGGATACCAAAATACGAAAAACATTCCGTGAACTATATCTAAACTCCCCACTATTGAGATATTAGTGCTGTAGTGAACATTTAGATGCAATTAAGGAGATGGAGAATGTGTCATGATTATTAATGCAGCATCTTGCAATACAGAATACAGGCATGCTTGCAGCTAGTGAGGATGGCTGCCAAGCCAAAAATATCAATGATATCTGAATGAAAATTAGTTTGATTACACTCTTTTCTCACTCTTTCCTTGTAAAAAGAATGCGGCAATTCTGGGTGAACACTCTAATGTTTGAGCCCTAATAGGAGAAAAGAGAGGAGGAGAGAGAGGGAAGGCAAGGTTTGTTCTTATAGCACAATGGTTAGAGCAATTGTGTGGGATGTTGAATCACTGTATTTGGCTCCGTATTCCCCATGAGACAATTTTAACATTCACTTTCTATGATTGGTAGTAACATTCAGCAGAAAATTGCTTTATGTATTTAAGAAAGTGTTTCATATGCCTAGTTATAGGTGTCTCATGCCATTGCAGATGCCTGAGAGATACCCCCCAGTATCTATACAGGTGGCTGACAGGTACAAGGCAGTAATATGGGGGACACGCCACTTTCTGACAATGAAGCTGGTCCTGGAGTAGGTCCTGTCCATCTGGAGCCTTTGCAGTCTAAAAATAATTAAATATTCATTGATCTAGAAAGTAAGAAACAGAGAAGCTTCCAGACTAGTGATTAGTGGACTCACCTGAGAGATAGGATTCCTGGATTTCAGGCACTGCTGGGTGCAGATTTACTGCAAAAGGGGCATTAAAAAGAGGGTAAGACAAGCACCGCAGTCTACTTTCCTCAGGAAAGAGGAAATGTGAGCTCCTGGTGTGCTGGAGGATGGTCATAGCTGTGGTGTCACAGCTGTTGTCCCCTTCCCAAACCAAAAATAGCTACCAAATTGAACTTGCATGTAGTGATGGTTAAAGACTTGGCCAAACTGTGGCAAACTTGTTTTTTACAAAAATAAAGCACTACCTCTACTAATGCATCCTTTTAAATTTCTGTCTTTAGTTCTTGTTAAAAATGAGAAAGTAAACAAAGGAAGGACTAAAGGCATGCGGCTATGCAAAACAGAAAGTGCTGGAGTATGAAACCTACCAAAGCTGTTGGTTTTTTAAGATAAATGTGTATCTTATTATTGTTCTTTTAACTCTCTTTTGCCTGGTCTTGGAAGTGAGATGATTATACATAGCTTTGAGGTTAGCCACATAAACTAAGCAACAGAAGGCAGACCTTGTTTTCAGCTTTTGCAGGTGAACAGAGACGTTTCTCAGATCTCTCTCTTTGACTTTGTATTGAAATGAGAGTTACATGGGTACAATGAATCCAAGCTACAGCCGTATAGCTAGCAGCGGTCACTTGAGCATAGCTGATCAACTACTTCAAAGCCTCATACCACGTTTTTTCTCCCAAAAGTCAGCTATTGACAATAGGAATAGCTGGCAGGATCTGACTATTCAGAATCACTGGCACCTCATCAAGACACGGAAAGTCTGTTTAGAGTGGATTTGGATGTATTGTAAATGAAGGAGAATATATCGTGCTTTAAAGTCAAGGACAACTGTGGGTTCTGCAGAGGGGCTAGATGAGGCAAGAAGGACTTACACAATCACTCGAAACTGTAAACATTCACAGCTAATAAGAAAAGAGGCCCAGCAGCAATGAAACGTGAGATTAGCCAGACAGCAATTATCCCAGTAATAATACGGTATATGTTTCTTCTTTACTGCTCTTGTGTGGATTACAAATGGATTCTAAAACAGAGCTGGATAAGCCTGGGAATATTGTACTTATGCTCAGTTTAGGAGCCAGCAGGAAAATCTACGGAGACTTCAAGTCTCACTGAGGCCCTTCCTTGGCCTTATAGACAGGAAACAAACGCAACAAAACATTAAAAGCTTAAGAAGGAAGAAATAAAACCTGAAAAAAAATCATGCTGGATTTTCCCTGTCAAGCTCGCTTATTAAGTGGACCATATCCTACCTTTCTGTGTGCATGCTTAAATGACTTAACAGCCTGCTTCTCCTCCATTGTCTTTTACTGTATCTATATAATTACTCAAAAAAATGAAAGCTGAGCGCTCATTTTCTCTGAGAAAACATTCACCAGAAAGAAAAGTTCAATGGGGAAAAAAAAAAAGATTTAATTCCTTTTTTGTGTGTGTGTTTGTGTGATCTTCACCTAAAATCTTGTTATTTCTCTCTGGAACTTTGGTTAACATTGGAGCAAAGGGCTATACGGCATAGTCTGTGGTCACTCTCTTCCCTTCACCTTTTTCTTTGTTTTGTCCTCAAAGTGCTCTAATGGTCACTGCAATCCAGGCATCATGTCAGTTTATTCTTGTCCTGGCTGTCTTCACCAGTGAAGAAGCATTTCCCTTCCCATTCAGTTTTTCTGTTGCCGAAGGAAAAATTATTTCCCCTCCAAGCTGGAAAAAAAGAAACAATGTCATTAATCAACTTTGGAAAATCTGAAAAGATACTTTTAAAAAATGTATAAAGGTAAAAATGTTTGGTCTAGGGAATTCTAATGCCAGTGTCTACCAGTCAAAAAGTTTTGATCTAAAAGTCATCATCTTGAACTGCAAAATGCACAGTTTTTTTTTCTGAAGGAGACTATGAAACTAAGCAACATTTTTTTTTTTTTCCCCTGCCTGTAAGCTTTGTTATTTTAAAGACAGTGGAATTTTGAGCAGGTTTGCATTTAGCTGCAAATATTTTGACAATGTTCTGGTATCATACTTGGTAGAAATCACAGCATCTAAATTTGTAATAAGTGAAAAGTGCTGAAAACACACAACAAAACGTGCAAAAGTCAACAGATGCAGAATACAGATGGAAAGCAATTGGCACACTGCCTAAACACCTTATACCTATAATTGAGAAGCTATTTTGTCTTTATTTCCTTCTTTTCCTCCTAACAAGATTGTTCTTCCAGCTTTGTAAATCACCTATAACCAAATGGGTAACAAGTTCCCTCACAGGTGAGTGCTCATCTGCCTACCTGGGGCTCAGAGTGGTGGGCTGGTGCCCGGCTTGGGGCAGTGCCGGCACTGAAAGCAGCCCCCCGTTCTGCCACGGGATGTCCCACCGGGGCCCAGGCACTGCCCTAGTGGCTGCGTCTGTTCTTCTGTCACTGCGTTTCACTGTAGAGCATATCAGCATAACCTACCACAATTTTTGTTAGTACATCAGCCTACAAGGGGTGGTGAGGACTTCAAGACCCTGATATTAGCTCTTGCAGTGAAAGAGATTATCACCCATGGAGCTAAACCCAAGTGACATGTCTCTCTTCTCTTACTTAAATACATGTGATTAATACTTTTCAGCCATTTAGAGAGCTTGTTCTTTGCAACTCTGGCACTAAAATTGGTTAATTTGTCAGTATTTAATAAATCCACTAGGAGGCACCTGGCTGGAAAGCTTAATGGCAATAAGGGGCTGTCTGAGGACTCTGGGTTTCTTCTCAGAAGACACTATAATAATTTGGTTTCAATTGTGAAACCTATGATAGAAATGTCACACAGCCATGACAGTCATTTTGTCTTAAATACTAGATCCTACCTGCGTGAGACCTACATCCAGGCTTCAATGCTGGTTATCAAAAATGTTTCTCTTTTGTTTTCAATATATTAACAATAATACACATAAGATAAAAAAACAGCTTTGGAGTTCTTTAATTCTCACATTAAAGGAACACTACATATTTTGGAAGTTAAAACTGTGCAAGAAGAAACACATCACAATGGTATATAAGCTAAAACCAAAAATAAAAGTGAGGAAAATACCAAAAGACATTCAGAGGGACAATACCTCTGACACTCAGACAAGAATTTTGAATGCAGATTTCTATATTCTGCAGCCAGAACTCTCCAGTTTTGGCTGTTTGTTTTCCTTTCAAACTGATGTTTGGTGAATTCTTACATGTAGAATGATTTCAGATGTTGTCTGACTGCCTCTACTTTCCTTTCCACCCTGATAGACAGGTTCATAAGTTCCAAAATTTGTTTTTCTGTAACTCAAAAGTAGCATTTCTAGAGAAAAAAAGAAATGAGGTTCATAAAGTAATCTCTGAAATCTAATTGCTAGTGTCAGTTATAACAAAAATGCCTCCATTACTACCCAAAACCAGAATGGGGAAGAAGCTCTTAAGAAATTGAATTATATTGACATAAGATGCTTCTGAAAGCAGTAACTAATTAACTTAGTGGTGATATCGTAATATATTACAGTGATATCCCATAAATTAGACAGCTTTGTGTCTTTAAGAGATACTTGGACATTTGCTATTTTGTTTCTTGTAGATTTGGAGTCAATGGGATGACCACTGACACTGAAAACAGCATTTTGCCAGTGTTAATGCTTTTGAAAATCTCATCTTTAAAGCACTGTGGAAGTAATTGGGTAAGCATGTTGGCATGGACTGGGGAAGGGAAATCAAATCGCTTTTTAACACAATCTAATGGACTGTAATGGGCTAAATTTAATTAGAATCTCTAAGGAACTGCTGACCAGAACAAAAGGGACAATTTGGCTTTTAAGAAAAGAGGTATTTACAGAAAAATAAATGTAAAAACATAATCAAAACCAAAATAATGTCTTTAACTTTTCAGCAGAGACCTCTGGGTGCTTAAGAAACCCTAAACTTCTACACGAAAATATTTGTTGCACAATGTCACCTTTCTACCAACATCCATTACAGAACAGGGATGAAACTTATGATTTATAAGACATAAGGACACTGCTGTCTATATTTTCAGGTAGTAAAGCTGTTAGGATCAGCAACCGTAACACCACAGTGTCTGGAAATAAGCATAGTCTTACTGTGCGATGTCAGAATGCATACTTGTGTTTTGCAATTGGAATTGTAGCATCCTTGAAAGATTTCATAAAGTCTGAATATTCATTTTTGTTGGGAGAAGCTAAGCATCTTCTGGAAGTGCAAATTTCACTATGGTTTGGACCAAAGCAAAATGGACCTCAGAAATCACATTACCTTCCTTTCGTAAACCAGAATTATAGCATTTGAATTTCTTTTAACTGGTTTCTTCGTTTGTTTCAATGGTTTTGTACAATGATTAGAGACAATAAAAGTTTTATTTAAGCTGTTTTGAGATTTTCTTTAAAACCACTGCCAACTTGAGCGCAAGATGATATACAGAATCCAAAAATCCTTTCTGAAAATGTTATGTGATACCATTTACCACATCAAGCATTTAGTTCTCATCAGGCTTAGAATAAAACATTCTGAGCTTAGGGCAAAATGCAACTGTCCTATTATGGATACGTCATTTTCTGTAAAATTGTTTTTCAACCACTACCTAGAATATGGCTAACCTACAGCCTTTGGCTTGAAAACTGAGAATGTTACACTTCTTCATGCTTTTGGATGTGAAACAAAGGAAATGAAGATTCAATGAGAAACTAGTGCTACAGCTTCCTACAATAGCTATCCGATCTTTATTGCTTGTTCATTTCTCTATTTCTCCACTGTGGTTTATTTCCTATTGTAAATAAATGCCCAACTGAATGAAAGAAAGTGTTAAAATAGCAGTGGGGAAAGAGAGGCCCCAAAGAAATGGAGTCAATCCTACTGGAACATGAGATATAATCTTTAACTTTTCGTATTTTGTTTAGGTTAGAAGGCAAGAAGGTGAGTGAACTAATTCTTTCTTCGTCTTACTATCGTAATACAACAACAAACATGATCTTTGATTTTTTTGTACCTTCAGTGTAGCTGTTTCCAGTAGAATCATTTTTAACTGGGATCTACAAAGCCTGACTGTCATAGGCTACCTGTGCTGTACAATCCTGTTACAGTCCATCACTGTTCATGTCTTTGTCACTTATTCCAGCAGGGACATGGATGAATTATTCTAGCCTGGGTGCGGAATTCCCTTTGAACAGGTCCAAAGTGGGCTTTTGATGCATAGAATGGCCTTACAGGCTCCTGCTCTGGTCACTTTTGGAAACCAATAACACACAGTTTCTCCTGGATTAAACTTTCACATTATCTGTGCCTGAACACTTCTATTAAAAGCTCATATTCTTCCTGTGAAGTTGTTACTGGAAATCCTCATCTAACAAATCTGTAAATGTTTGTAAAAAGTTGTGTTTACCCTGTAGGCTAGATTTTTTTTTCAGTGCTTTAAGGTGTCATATTACTCATGAACTTATGATGCGTAAGTGTTCTTTCTGTGCACCACCCACATAACACATTTTAACTACATAATATACATCCCCTCTTTTGTTCATATTTTGACTATTTCTTCATTTAGTTATTATGGGAATAGTTGTGTTACTGCCATATTACTGACACCACCAAAAGGTGGAATGCAATTTATTTGTCTCATGTTTTGAAGCGAAGAAAGCTCACTAATTAACATCCTTTTCTTCCATTCCTAAATGCAGTCTGCCTCATTGAAGTGTTCTGTCTGTTCTCACCTACTTTTCAGCAAGACTGAATAAAAGCAAACTCAAAGGAAAATGCTACTTCTCAAATTTATGTTCAAGTTTATTTGCTTGAACCTCAAAGAAAATAGTTAAAAGCTTTTCAATAAAAATGTTTAAACTACAAACTGAGACAGATCCTTTTATTTTTATTGTTTGGTTTCTTTTCTGCATTTCTTGTTAAATGTTCAGTGGTTTGCAGTGGTTGAGACCACTATTTGGGGTGATGGTAGTAAACAATGTCATCATTCTGACAAGACATTTAACATCTCTCCTTATTAATCACCTTCCACCTTTGAAATATTTTATTTCTGCATTTTTCATTCATTGTATGAGTTTTTTTCACCAAATAAGGGACAGTACGTGGTCATTTCTCCCATGGCCTAGAGTGGAGGCAGTATTTTCATCTGTCCTTCCAATGTGAGATGTGTAAGGTAACTAGCGGAATCTGTAAAAATATTCAATACATGAATCAAAAATCAAGTTGTTGCAGATAAGAGAATGAATCCCCAAAAGCTTCATACTTATACCACCAATGGTATTTATTGAGGCAATACATTGCAAAATGTGTTCTATTGAAAGCAAGACATTTAAAAAGAAGTTACATATTGATCCAAAAAGAATGAATTTTGTTCTAAATGGTTCTGACTTTCATTTTTAATTTCTTGCTCTGTATTCCCTAATGTGTCAAAGAGACAAGCCCAGCAGTGCTAATTCCGTCCCCAACCTGTTGATATGTTTACCCTCAAAATTTATGACAATGGCTGAAAATTGTAAAGGATTGCAGCCTAACATCTTCTATATATGTCATTCCATAATCCCACCTAATAGACCTGCAAGGCTACAGAATGATCAAAGTTCCATTCTAGAAAATGTTTCTAGAAGCTCTAAGAGCAAAGCTTTCTGCCTTGAAGTTTTAGCAAGTATTTAAAGATAGAAAGATTAGTCAGGTGATCTAGCTTGCTCTCTATTAAGATCACTATATTTCACCCAAGAGCGAAGCTGCAATACTAGGTAGTTTCGATAGATTATAAAATCCTTTTTGAATGTTGCCTCAGCCAGTGACAGACCTGCTTCCTCTGACAGCTCCAAAACCTGTGATTCTGATGCATCTCACCTAACACTTGGAAAAGAACTTGGATGTCTTCAGGAAGTCTGAACAATTGGCAGCTCCATCACAGGATAGAGATGGTAATGGGGAACAGTTGAGCTTAATGAATGAATCCCTGGCTGCAGAACAAAGTCGAAACAAAAGCAAATTCCCTGCCAGTCTGACCCAGGGAAATTCCTTTTCTTGATCACAGTCTGCATCTTCATCTGAGCATTTGACCCAGATGATGTTAAATATTATGTCATCTCCTACTGTACAAGTCTTTAAAGTACAGTAGTCCTACCTCTGTGACCACTCACCTTGAAGATAGTAAAATGAAACAAAGTAGAAAATGTTTACCTAGCTGTATATTCTCAGGAAAAAATGTATCTTCCAACAGGGAAGTATCTATCTGAAAAAGAACTGAGGAAGAGGTATGAGCTTGTTAAGGGAATGCAGTTCCTTCCAGGTCCTATAAAAGAACAGAAACATGCATGACCCGCCCCACAGACTCTATGGTTAGCAGGAACAGGTTTGTCTTATAGTTTAACACAGATCACAGGACTTCCCTCAGATTTGACTAAAGAATGTCTTTAAATGAATTATTCTTGTTTTAATACATCAGATTGTGGTAAGTCTTATTGTCTGTCCTAACAAATTATTCCTTTCTTGCCTGAGAGACGTGCCTCAAAACTAGGAAATATCAATGTCACTTTTTTTTAAAAAAAAACTTTTGACTTATAGAATCATAGAATCATAGAACAGCTTCAGTTGGAAGAGACCTTCAAGATCATCAAGTCCAACCTTTGTCCTGGCTTTATCAACACCACTAAACCATATCCCTAAATACAACATCTACCCATCTCTTAAATACCTTCAGGAATGGTGACTCCACCACCTCCCTGGGCAGGCTGTTCCAATGCCTGACAACCCTTTCAGTAAAGAAATTCTTCCTAATATGCAGCCTGAGCCTCCTCTGGCGCAGTGAGAAAAGATGCTAGGTCACAGTCAGTGAATCTATCAGTTCTGTATCTACCAATTTTCAATTATCTTCCCCATATACAGTGACAAATTTACCTTCTTGTTTGGTAAGCTAAATCACTTACCATGTTTCCTGTGTCATACGGGAGCTGCTTTACACCTTCTGTCATTTTTTGAAGCTGTATTTCCATATTGTCCCTGAAGTATGAAAAACCAGCTCATGGGCCTGTTACAGTCTTACCCTTATTAAGGCTCCAGGACCTTTTGGTAGAATCACCTAGCTTTTGCAGCCTTGTGTACAATTGTTCTGGTTCCCTCTTCAGTCCCTGGCAGCTTCCAATAAGTCAGTATATACAATTTTCTCATGCTGTGTTTGCCCCTCTAGAAGTGCCTACCTCTCTCCACTTATTATGAACCAAGCTGACTAGCTTAGGCTTGACCCCTGACTTCTGGATGAATTGGGTTTGATCAGGTGACTTCTGTCCTTCTCAGTTCTACTTCATCTTCCTCCTTCACATAATAGAAAAGGTAACGTTAGCCTTTCTTGCCATAGAAATATACAAAATGATTATGTTGAGGTGTTTACGCTCTTCTATGAATTCCTGCTTTCCAAGAAAGGCTCATCCTCTTGCTCTAACCATGTTCTTGGTTTCCTAGGACATTATCTTTGAGGTTGCTGGATTAAAATGCTATTAAAAAGGCTGTATTTGACTTGTGACTCAGACCATTTGAAAAATAAGAAATTTATTTCCAGTTATCAGCCCACAAGCTCCTGGATTTGTCTGGAAATGTACCTGAATCTATTGCATGTTTGTTGAAGAGAACACAAATACACATTTTGAGCATCCTTGGGGTAAGGCCTGTTTCCTGGGCACAACGTTTGTATTATTGATTCCAATAGCCAAAAAGTAATTCTCAAAACATTTAGATTTTCCCACTTCTAGACGATAACATCCTTTGCCTTAACATTTCTATGAAGAGCCATTGATTGTACCTTCATTAGAACTTGACTAAAGTAAAACCAGGTCACTGCCCTGGGACATATAATTAGCCTAGACAGAGACATAACAAACGAATGTAATACTTCTTGTTGTCACATCGTCTAGGTAAACCATTATCTCCCCTTGAAATTTTACCAACCTTTGCAATGTGGAGGACTGTTACGGGCAGAAAGCTGACCTGCATGCCCATATAGGTCTTTTCTGGCTCTTATCTACCAGTCTGTTGCTGTCTTTGCAGTAGTTTGTGGGTAGCTGTAAGATCTGTTTAACATTTATGATTCATCTTTAGCCTTTCTTAATACCGAGTTGCCAACAATCTGTACTTCACTGAATAATATACATGATTCAGTTTTACACGGTCACTGTGATGTAAGTGCCTGATAAAATCTGTCTCTCCTTGCTAGTGTTTGACATTTCAGTTTTACTAGGGTTCACCCCACAAGAAGAAAGTAACTCAAAGAATGAATTTCTGAGTGCAGAGAGAGATCTCCTAGAGGGGAAACCACTTGTCTGGCAGTGACAAAACTGCCCATTATCTACACCACAGATTCACTAGAGGAAGAAAAAGAATATTCACATCTTAAATTGCAGTCATCTACATTACATAGTGGAATGACTGTTTTGAAGAATTACTTCTGCCACTGGCCTATCACTACAGCAATATATTCCAAGAATGGAGGATTGCTGAAAGTTTGAAAGAAGATCAGCTTCCAAATGGGAAGGCCTGAAATCCAGAGCAGGACATTTCAACCTTTTTCAGATTTAATTAGCTCCCTGAAAGATTGTCAAGGAAGACTCAGATGCCTTTACAAATTTCTCAGATTTTTGTAGCTATAAGTAGATATCAAACTGATTTTCCTCATTGTCTTCCATGGATCTTTCAGAGTGGGTCTAGAGTTGGCCTGGTTGGTCAGACCACACTTTGAAGGATCCTCACATAGAACAGATCAGCCTGTCTGTAATTGGAACCTCTGGATCTTACATACCACAATACACACACTGTGAAACAAATTCACTAGAAAGACAAGCTCTTGGCAAACAGTAGGAAAGGCTAATAACGAATCATAAACATTAAGCAGATCTTACATCTACTTAGTACAGAGACATTAACTAGGCTCCCAGAGCAGTTCAGTCTCGTTCAAACAGAACTCTGCCAAAGTTAATTAGTCATTTATGCACAGCTGATTAGCCTGACTATAGCACCATGTTTATACTTTTTGGTTTAAGCCAATGATAAGTCCATGTTGTATGCATTTGGCATCTCTTATTCAGGACTTTGCTTTTTCAACAAGTCATGACCCAAATACATTCCTACTTTCCATTAGTGATCATACTACTTAGGGCATCTGCTCCTCTCACACCACACAGAATGAATAAATGCAAATACAGTATGTCAGTGTGCTAAAGCCACACATCTGAATACTAAAATAAGGCTATTTTTTCAGTATTTACCATGTATACGCTTGCTTACCAAGTTTCATCCTAAGTCTTACTATTGAGAAGCTGTCCTGAAACATGGATGACCATCTGTCTCTTTGGCTGACTGAATAAATCTGTATTTCTTTTAAAATATAATGTAGCTGTAGATGTTCATTTTCTTTATAGATGGTTAATTGTTTTGTGAACTTAATCAATACCTTGCATACAATTATTTGAAATGGTCACGAGTCCTGTGAGTCAAAAATATCTCTTGTGAAAGGAATTTTATTTGTGCATTTTGAATAACCTTTCACTTCTATGTCAGCTTCATGCATTACAAGAAAGGTTAAGTGGAATCTCATTTGACTACTTTTTCCCTTCTCTTCTTGAAGAGATACATTTACTCCTCTCGTGTATCTATCACTTGTGATTTTAAAACGATACTGTGATATTTCCTTCCTTATTTTTAACTTTCACAGGTTATAGGATCATGTGAAAAGCTTCAGGTTTGTACATTCAGATTGTGGAAAAAAGCTTCATAAATAGGACTTAGGTGTACTCTAAATAAAACCAATGCCTGCCTCTCCTGTAATCACCTCAGTAAATTTTATCGTTTTTAATTCAGTCTTCTGCATTACTTCCTGGGAGGAGAAGGATAATGGTGCCTCTGTCTACACTAAACAAACCTGATCGTTTCATGCTTGTGGTATGAAGGAATTTCTTTGTGTTTCTCCCCTCTTCGTTAGCCCTCACTCTGAACACATTCTGTTTCTGCTATTACTACTGTTTAGCCAATGTTCTGAGAAAATGGCTAATGTGGAGATAGCATCACATGGTCAATTTACCTTTCGGTTGTATCGCTGTTATATATATGTATATATCTCATCAGCTTCCTGCCATCACTTTATATTTCACCGAGATATTGCCTGAAGGTTTTATGAAAATGTGCATAGTCTCTATTATAACAAGGATAGGAATTATTTGATGTATTCCACCATGGAAGAGAATTAATGAACAGGGTCACAGACTAGTAAATGCATGACCCTGCTGGAAGAACTGTTTGTACCAACCATGTTCCCTCATCTAGTCAATGACAAATCTTGGCATGTCAGTGAAATGGGACAAAAAGAGAGAGAAGGATAGACAAAGCAGCACACCGTGAATGAAACTCTGGAACAAATCCTGTAAAAAGCAACAGGACTATCTGAGTATCTGGGGGTGGAACATCTCCCTTATGATGAAAGGCTGAGGGAGCTGGGTCTCTTACTTGGAGAAAAGCAGACTGAGGGGTGATCTCATTAATGTTTATAAATACATAAAAGGCGAGTGTCAGGAGGATGGAGCCGGCCTCTTCTCAGTGATGACCAATGACAGGACAAGGGGCAATCGGTTCAAGCTGGAGCACAGGTGGTTCCACATTAACATAAGGAAAAACTTTTTCACTGTGAATGTGACAGAGCACTGGAACAGGCTGCCCAGAGAGGTCGTGGAGTCTCCTTCTCTGGAGACATTCAAAACCCACCTGGACGCATTCCTGTGTGATCTACTCTAGGTGGTCCTACTCTGTCAGGGGGGTTGGACTAGATGATCTTTCAAGGTCCCTTCCAACTCTGAACGTTCTGGATTCTGTGAAATGTGATGGTTAGCTATGACTAATGAGTTAGCCTGTGTTACACATATGCAATGCCTCAGGACCTTAAGTTTTCCTGGACATGCATCCAAAGCAAGGAGAAACTAAGGATACTTTTAACTTAGGGTGTATAAAATGAGAGAAGTAATAGTTCTTTAGGAGAGCAATCTTCTGATTGCCTTATGCATGCTTCCACGGAGCAGACTCATTGTGTGTCCTGCCCTTTAGGTGTAGTATGGGGGAGTGCTTCAAGTTTAGCTCTGGCCACCTTTGTCAAAATTTTGCAAGAGAGTTTCTTCTGAAGTGATTAGAGGAGATGCACTGTTATAAAGCGGAAATTTAGGAAAATAATTTGCTTGCTAAATCATATAGATTATTCTGCAGAACAATTTATCAGAGATATGCCAATGAACTTCTGAAAAAACCCAGTTCAACAGTTTCCAAGTGTGACTTAATCATAGTTTAGATGAATAGGAGCTTGCTATAAAGAGCTTAAGAAAAATGGATATTATTCCATAAAAATATAAAAAATTGTTCTTTTTTTTTTTTCACCAATTTCTTTTACCAGCCAACTCACTCTATGTTTTCATGGGTGTATTATAGCCAATGAAACTTGTAAGTTAGAGCCACACCACATTTATGGATTGTTAAATCCAGAATTATTTTCCAATTCTTTAGTGGAGAGTTTGCATCTACAAACAAAAAATATTGCCTATTTTTTTCTGAAGCTGCTAATTTTTAAATTGCTTCCATGAAGCATCATTATTTTCCAAGTTTCTCAACACTGTGCTGCAATATATGCAACATCTTGCATATATTAGGTAAGATCTTAGCCAGAAAACTACTGGCTAGTCAGATATATCTGCATTTTATAATACCTGAAGTTTAAAATTAGTCATCAACATTACCACGGTGTCACAGAAGTATTAACTCTTGATTGGTCAGAGGAAAGAAAGGGAAAGGTACTGGAAAATCTTGTGAACCTGATTTGGACCCGATTTGCTCAGACTGGTTATGTAACAAGTGTGTTGTTAGACTTAGGGAGATTATGGAAAACTAGAGAGAGAGATAAAAAGAGTATTGCTGAAAAATAAGGACAGTATAAGATTAAAACATAGTATTTCTTCTGCTGTATAATTTCATTCTTGCTATCTTTTGATGTAATGGTTTGAAGGCAACACAACCCCCATTTTACAACTTGATTAATACCTTCAATACTGTGATGTTTTTAAGAACGCAAAATGGATATCGTTGTCCACCTTCTTTTCTTTTCTTAAGTGAAGGCAAAAGTTTATGCAAGTTCCAAAAAAGACCAGGTATGTTAATGGAACAAAACCCCATCAATGACAATTTATTGCAAAGACACCATCTCTTGTTGAGGAATTCTCTTGGCTATGGACTGCCAGGAGCTAGGAGACTATTCTAGATGTGTATGACTATCTGTAAGAGTTTTCTTCAAGCACACATGCCTCAGCTAGCGTCAAGACACTAAACCTTTGGGTTTTCTGATGTGAATAACTTTAATTGAATTGCCAGTCTGTAGGCTGATATCAAGCAAAGCACTTGGACATCAACTTAACTTCAGGCACTTATTTTGCTGGGACTGTTCAAATATTTGAACACAAGTTTAAGTTCATTCTCGTACTGTTACACTAGTGTGGCAGCTGTCATAACAAAGGTAGTCTGACATTTTAGAAAACTAATGCTTTTACTAAGTGATGTTTTTGAGGGGGGCAAACATATAGAAAAAAATTAAATTCATAGTACTAATTAATGAAATGGCATTTTGCATGCTTTACTTAACTGAAATAATTAATAGATAATATTTGTGTAATTATTTAACACATTTCAGATTGCAGCTGGCATCTTCTAAGTGTTATATAACTATTCATTTAGTGTAAAATATGGTAAACGATATAGCAAATGGTTTAAAATATAAGCCAATCTGCTTAATGTTTATATAATTGTCTGTAAAATATCATGTGCTGTATGAATTTCAACATTTTCCCATAAGATATCAATCTGTTGATGGCATGTTGCAAATTAACATGCTGATGTCTTCTATAATTAGTAAAAATCTGTACATGTTTACATAGCCTTTTCATAGCAACTGTTTGGCTTATATTTTTTTAAAATTCAGTTTACCATAGAGATGAGTACTGAGTTATTAACTAAGACAATGGTATTAGGTATTGTTTATTTCTCTCACATGTGTAATAAAAGGCCTGCTAAACAATCTGCAGTACAGAACTTGAGTTCTTTAACATTTCAAGAAGATGAATGGTGGGATTTGAAGACACTCGGCGTTGGTTTGACTCTTTTCTCACTGCAATTGACTGTAAAACTCCCATTGGTTCTGGAAGCTGCAAATTCTACATTTGTTCAAAGTGCTTTTAGACAAATACCAGGAAGATAAATCTATTGTGGGCTGTTAAATACTATGTCTTTTCTGCAGTAGTAGACTAAACTGAAAGATGGAGCTCAGGTTTGAGTACCAGCATGAGACAGCCCACACTGCTGAACTGTTAGCTTCGTCCCTGGCACAGTTTAGGAGTCAGAAAACTAGCACTACTGCAAGCAATGCTTGGGCATAGTGCAAAAACTGCCATGGAGAAGGTATGTTACTGACCAGGAGCTTGGAATCTGCCTGCCTGCTCTGGAGGGAAAGTAAGCTCAGCTTTATGGACAAATGCTGTCACCTGGCACGCAGAGTCAGTGACTGTTAACAAGTATTGATGCAGCCAAAGACACCGTCCCTAACTCAGGCCATCTCTGAGCAGCAAGTCATGGAGACTGGGAGAGTATGTGAGGAGTATAACTTATCCTGCTCTCTCCCTGCTGCTGGCTGTGTTTGTCCCAGCAGGATCCTGGGGCTGGGCGGTTGATACATATGGCATTTCTAGAGTCCAATGGCAGAGCAGTTTGACGGCGCTGCTCACTGTGAAAAATCCTCTCAAGGTATGCCTGTGTTCGGAGCAGGACAGACACAAGGCCTGTAACTGGCAAGATAAGGCACTTCACAGTCTCTGCAGGGATGACTCACACTCCTCAGAGCTGAGCTGGCGGGAAGACCACCAGATGTACAAAAAGTGAATGGAGATGGGAAGGTCAAAGGTACGATGAGACTGTCTGCCCATGCAGTGTGGCTGGCCCTGGAGGTGCTTGAACTGGAAATGTGTCTCCCCATTGCTCTCCCTTTGCTAAGCTCTCATTCAACTCTGGACTGAGAGTCATAGGTGTGAGGTATTCCACCTTGATGGTAGATTCTCTGAGGGTAAAGCTAAGGTAGGAGACAGTAAAGTTCTTGCCTAGAGTTAATGCTATGTGTATTTCCCAGTTCCAATGCCAGGATAAACAATAGATTCCAAGTTTCCCTGACCTCTCAGTCCGTCATTATGTAAAAGTCATATTCAAACACAAACAAGTCATTGTTAAGCTAAGCAAGATATTATTTTGTATTTATTCCCACACTAGACGTGTGGTTTTTTTCTTATACACAGTCTGTGGGCATTCTTTAGACCTCTGAATTAGAGAAGATACTGTGTTATTCAAATAACTCAAAAGGAACTAATGCATTAGTTATTTTCAAAAGACATAACAAAAGCAGTATTTTTTCATCACTTCTTTCCCATAATTAAAATAGATTATTGCATCTTTTGGCACATATTCATTGTCTGTAAGTTTTTTAATTGGTTTGTATTAAACCGTTTTGTTCAGTTTGCACTGTGGAACCGAAGATCTCCTGAATTCTGCCAACAAATTTTCAGTTCACGTTACAGCTCTGTACATATTCAGTACAAGAGCTCAGTAGTGGAAAGACAAGCAGGCAGATATATTTGTTAATACAAGGTTGAGGTCTCTTTGTTGTCATTTAAAGGGTTACGTTTTTGCTGGGTCTAGAAGACCATTTAAAGCACCATTTTTTTTATTTGAACCTTTTTTCACCAAAGGTATGGTGTGTGCTTATTGATGGCTAATTCTTTTCTTTAAGGATGCCATGGAAAAATGTGCCTTCTACTAATACCACTGCATGTTTTGTTGCTCTTTTTTAAGGCTGTATAATCTCTGTGCTAAAGGTCAGTTCCCCCACTATCAGAATGGGATGAGTTACACCCTCAGTTCTCTGTGACTTTTCACATAATTTTTAAGTTATCTGTAATGATATATTAATTCTGTAAGAGCACAGACTTTCTTCTTCTGCAATATTTGAAAAGAAACACTGGTCAAATTTTTCTGAACATTGCTTCAATAAACATACTGTGGTTCAAAGTGATGCTTGATGGTTTGTGTTATAGGATCCTTTTAACTAGGGAGGAGGAATCTTCCATAGGTCTGGCTTAGCCCTATGTAACATTAGTGTCTTGCATCAGATTCAGCAAAGCTCCTAAGCACTATTCAAAACCCACCTGGACACATTCCTGGGTGACCTACTTTAGGTGGTCCTGCTCCGGCAGGAGTGTTGGACTAGATGATCTTTCGAGGTCCCTTCCTACCCCTAACATTCTGTATGATTCCGTGATTCTGTGATTTGTGTAACTTTCCATTTGTGATTAGCCCCGTTGGAATTATATGAAGTAAAGCATACAGTCACACATAATCATTGGGAAGAAATGGGTTTAAACACGTTCCAAAGTTGTGATGTGTTTTACATGTTGAGCAATTTGTGGGGGGGAACCTACACAATAACTCTGCTTTGCACATAATTTTTGCAAACAGCTGTTTCTAGAGTCAAAAAAGTTCCTAATATTGTCAAAGTGATTTTTTGTGGTTTTTTTTTTTTTTTCAGTTTTGGTAGGAATGTATTTTCTGTGAATATTCTTCTCCAATATTCACCCATCTTTACTCTAGTTCTTCTACAGTAGTATGTGCATCACACATTTTGAATAAGAATCAAAGAAGCACAAAGGCAGCATTCAGCTCCAGTGGAAGGAGTTTATTTCATCGTAGTACTACTGTTTTAAGGACTGCGCAATTGACAACGAACAGAGAGAGTCCTATAATCAGATGTTCATATTAGATTGTTCATCATATAATAAATATATTGGTTAGAAAATCACAAATCTGTATTTGTTTTGGTAGACTTGAAATCATTACAGTTATCAAACTGATAGTTGTGCATTTCTTTAAGCCTGTTGAAGGAATCCAAGCAGAATAACATGAAACTACTTATTGTCCTTAATGAAATTTGGAACCCTTACACATCTGATGTAAATAACAGTGAAAGAATACAACTTAATTAATTTGCTATTGACATTTTTTCCTTTTTGTCTGAAGAAGTAATCTAGCCATGGACAGGGGAAAGGGAGCACATGGGTGTGGAGAAACTCGGTGACATGTGAATAAAGTGGTGACTGTGTTATTAATAAAATTTAGGGCTCTTCAATTACAATGGGCTGTTTGCCAGTTACTATGAAAGGTAGAGCTGGCTGAAAACCTGTACCAATTAGTGAAAGATGATGATGAGGATTATAAGGTACTCTGACACCCAGTGTAGAATGTAATGGTTTATCCTTTCCTGTGAAAAGTCTGAGACAGATTTTGCTTTCTGCCCTCCAGAGCCGTCTGTATTCTAAAGCAAATATCAGAAACAAAAGTTCAGGTCTCTAATTTGTCTCATTAGGATAATGATTTAATTTTGGAATCTCCTACAAGTTAGATCATATACCTACAGAAATTCCTATTACATGGAGTAATTCTTTCACTCCTTGGACCAATAACTAAATGGAATTGCTTTACTTCATGAAAATTAACATTACTGTATTTTCATTTAATTTGTTATGTGTCCAATAAATAACATCGATCATCCTAGAAAGATGTTGTACTATCTTAGAATGTCAAATGTGTCCTCAGCCATTCCTCAGCCACAACTTTTACCCCCCAGAAAATAAGGATTGAGTTAAGCAGATCTCCATGCCTGTTGTCAAAGGTTTGCATTTGGCTTGTAAATTTTCTTGCCTCCACTTGGCTTAAACAAACTAATTACAAGATCACCTAAGCCCTATATTTGTTGGAGTGCTGGCACAAGGGTGATATTTTTAACTGTTCATTTCCATAGTTCGGCCCAGCAGATTTTATAAGAAAGGAAGAAAAAAAAAATAATAGTCACACCGAAATCGTATCTATCCTTTTTGTTAAAAATCACCCCTTTCTTTCTCTCTCTCTTGCTCATATTTTAAATTTTTCATTTTTTCCCCTTTTTTGAGTGGAGGCTTTGGCTTTACTTCTGAGATTTGTTTAAACTGAAGTTCAACACAACCACAACTTTCTTTCAACATGCATATATCTTTAAGAGTCTTCTGAGGTAGAGGAGATTACATAAATGGAGCCTAATACTAAAATGAAGTTTATACCTCAAGTACCTGATATTAAAATACAAGCCTTTAAAACCAGTTAAGAAAAGTTGAGATATCTTGATTTTGAATCTAATGACAGGTCAGTCATTTTAGTTACTCAGCACATCATCTTTGAGATTTCTTGAATGTTGCCATTTCTAGACACCACAATGCAAACTGGCTACAGGTTTAACTGCCTGCAGCTGCCATATTTTACATAGCTGTAAAAACAGAATCTCTCCTGTGCCTGGAATAGTTGCATTTAAAATAGACAGGAGTGGAGGTTGTCTGGTCTCCGTCAAAATTTCCTCAACGCTTTGGAGAGTAAGTTTCAGAGATACCTTTTCAAAAATATTTCTAGTTTCTGTTCTAAATTCAAAATGTTTGCAAGGCCCTAGTGTTCAGCCAGCTGTCCCCTAATAAAATGTCATGATTTTTTTTAAATAGAACTATGTTCCTATCTGACTATCAAATAGGCTCACTGACTAACGAAAAACACAGAGATGACAAACATAATTTGTGACCCACACCATTTGCCGTAGTGTTTGCACTCTGTAAACAACCAGGGAACAGGGCACAGTCAGTTTCAATGAAAAGCCGTATCAAGGTCCCTGATGCCAACTGAAAATCCTTTTCTTTTCGGTTAAGGGATCCTAAATGTGCAGAAAGCAGATTCTCTGAAAATGCAATTCTATGTGTAATTCTAATTCTCAGATGTAACTTCCTGTTGATCCATAATAATCTACTGATAGAGATACAAGATGTGTCATTTGAAGACCTGCAACAAATGTCAGGGGTTCACAGAAGATCTAAGACTGAACCTGCCATCTTTGTCTTCCAGCTTACTCTGTGTACATCTTCTGACCTGCAGTTCCTAGCTCCATGCTTAGACCTCACTTCAGCAAAAACAGAAAGCTTGACAGAGTGCTTTAAGCATTTTACATATTGGTAAATATAAGGATTGTGCTAAAACAACAAAAATCATTATACGCATAAATAGAGTGGCAGAAAGCATCTTTCTCCTAATTTATTTCCAAGGCCTTGGTAAATGAGACATGAAACTCTACAGGAGGTAGTCACTTTGCAGGTACTCTTATGGAAAAATGTCTCCTGTGCAAAATGCTAACAGAAATATATTCTTTTCTGCTTTTCTGGATTCATACAAGGACTTCTGACTTATTGAAGATATTAAGCTGGAGATCTAGGAGACAGATAATTTTTTATACTTTGGCTTTCTTATAAATGAATTCCCTTCACGATTTAGCTGATTACAGTTTTAAAATGAAAATGTTTGATTTATTGCAAACATTGTACTAAAACATGTAAAGACTGACTTGTTTGAGAGTTAAGATTCATTCCAGAATTTTTCTGAGGGAGTTTTTTTCAGCTATCTTTTTAAGTGCAAGATTGAACTCTCTCGACATATTCTCACGCCTCAGAGATTCTCATTAGAAGAAGTTACAGCAGCTGAATATAAGGCAGAAGATTTTGGACTTTGTATATTTCAGCATGACCATTTTTCACTAGATCTTTTTTCCCAAAAGCTGAGTCTAATGTGGAAACTATCAGGCACCCCTCTTGTTTTATGCATGAAAAAAGTGGCTCACTGCTTTTGCTTCGTTATAATAGGCATCAATAAAATCCTTTAGCCAACACCCCACTACTTGCAATAACCACAATATCCTCCTATATTTAGAATGTCGAGTGATGCTCTAAATGACAAATGCTGAGCTCTTAGTATCTCCAACTCTATTAATGTACAAAGCATATTATTCTTTCTGCAGCAAGACACTGTAGGAATGGCAGTAATAAAGCGTTGGTAAGATAGATTGGTTTTACTTCCCACTACTATGCCATACTTCTGGCAACCCAGATAAGCCTGTAAGAAGATATCTTCCCTCCTTCTCCAGTGATGACACTCCCATCTCTGCAATAATGCATCTGTGTTTCTGTGGCAAGCACAAAAAGGGAAATAATTGTGGGTTATGGCTGCAGCACCTGAGATAAGAGGCACCAATGGCAGCATAGCCATGAGTTACCTTTTTGTGAGGTGAAATTGGATCTTTAGTATTTGTCCTGCAGATGGAGAGCTGTCTCCCCACAGAACCTGTAGTGTGCAGGAGAAAGCAAGCCACATCCTTTCCTCTCTTTCTAATGTTTTAAATCCTCCCCTACATAGTGGGATTTCATTAGAATTTCTGAGATTGACAAGAAAAGCCTTTTAGTGAGAGTAATCACCTAAGCATACGCTGTCAAATTGTTGACAAATACACTGGGACGTGTCAGGACACTTACAGAGACGGAATAAAGGATACAATGGAAATGTAGCATCCAGGTCACCCACAGAATGAAAAAGTGATTCTGCATCTCCTTGGATTAAATAAGATAATAATGTCCTGAATACGAAGGGTTTTCTGAGTGAAAATTTGTCACTGGAAGGAAAGAACCCTGAACTGATGAAGAAAACATCAAGCCTGATATTGAGGACATATATAAAAGGAAGAAGGAATAAAGCACAGAATCTCTTTCTTTACTAAAATAAGGAAAACACTGATCTTTAAATTTACAAGGCACACAGCAAAGTGAAAGGACTTTAAAACATTTGTGTATGGTGTTTAATGAATCCTAGTCTGAGATCCTGGTGTAATGATCAGGGTGAATGCATGGAAGGAAATTAGAGACAAAAGAAATGTATTCAGATGTGTTCAAATACTTCAGTTTACGGAGATGCAGTCCTTACTGAACTGAAAGGAGTAAAGACCAGAGGATTTGACCCACACTGAGGACATGAAACAGCTACATGCTATTCTGCCAGCATAGTCCAGCCTTCATCAGAAATACACAGGTGGATAGCAAGGCATTAGCAGGATTTGTACAATGAGCAGGCGCTAATGGAATTTTTATACAGAAAATCCTTAACTTGTGAGCATGAGCTTCCTGCCCTGAATGCTGAAATATTGTGGGCCGTATACTGAGCTGGTGTAAGCTAGCGTACCTCAAAACCTCAAATAGGGTTACTCTGAACTACACCAAAACTGCACCTGACTCTCAGTGCTCAAAGAGGTGTTAGTGTAAAACAACTAATGTAAAAGCCAAGGCCCTGAGGCCACTAGCAAACAGTTGAAGCCCAGCTTGCTGTCCTTTCTCATCTTCCATCGATTATAGCTGTTAAGTTATTTAAAAAGAAAACAAATGTCTCCTATCTATTGTGATGCTATATTTCATAAGTCGTCAGATCTTGGAATGAGCATAGCATCTTCAGATCAGAGCAGAATTCCTCAGTCCAAATTATTGCTGTAAATTTAGACACCAGGGAAATAGTAGTCTGTGATTTCTAAGCTCCGGTGCACTCAGTTTTCTATTCAACTCAGAAACACACACTGTGGCACAGGTGACTTGATATGTTAATTTCTTCAGCCAGCAATCACTTGTATAAATAAAGAAAGAATTAAACAGTTGAAATAAACACCTCCCCCCCCATTTACAGAATAGGACAGACATGATTTGATGCTCTTCACATTTGCAAAACTTCTGTGGTTATCGTCGGGGTACATGTCACCTATGTAAGGTTGCAATGTCACTAATTGTGCCAGCTCCAGAGATTTTTCAAAGTTTCATGTTATTTAAGGTTATATAGAAAATGCTATGGTGTTCTGCATGTGTCTGTTTCCTCTCTCCTTTTCTCAGTGATTCTTTCTGGAGGAGCAATGAGCTGGAAGCTACACAACCCCCTTTGTTTTCAAGACCAGAGCTCTAACAAAGTGGGCATCACATTGTATATTTATCGGCTCTCATTTCTGACAAGGCAAAGGAGTTTTTTGTCCCTATTACTCCTACAGGAGGCACCTTACTGCTTCGTTGGTTAGGTTTAAATTCACAGCCAATTTACAGATTCTTAGCCCTTCTCCTTCCTTGATGTTTTCCCCACTGATGCACTTATAAAAAGATACCAACAATATCTCCCCTCAGCCTTCAGGCTAAAGAAGACTAAGTCTTTCAGTTGCCCTGTATGAGATAGATTTGTTATTCCTCTTTTATCTTATCACAGACCTTCTTGACTCTTTCTCTTCTCAAGAACATCTTTACGTGATATGAGTGACTAGGAATGCATGTAGCATTCCAGCTGTGTTTTCTACGGTGGAACTAACTTTTTCCTACCTCCCGCCCCTAACCACCTCGTTTCTCACTACTCCTACCCCTTCCTCAAACTGAGCTCCTTTTCCTTTGCTGACAGCACAAAAATATGGCTGCCTGATACAAAATGCCTTAGACATACACACATGCCTTACATCTTCCAGCTTGGAGTCACAGTCCCACATGCCTTCCCTGCAGTGGCAGCTGCCGGGAGAAGGGTCTGCCTTCACAGCTTCATGAGGCCAGGAGAAGAGGAGGCAGCAGGCTGTTGATACCAGGACTTGGCAGAACCTGCCTCAGGGCCCTCAAAGCTACTGCTCTGCAGGGTGGTTTTTCTGTACCCTCTTGCTGTTTTAGGATGTGACAGAGCACTTCCACCAGAAGCCATCCAGTGTAAGCTTCTTGCCTGGCTCTCACTGCAGCAGCTGGGGGATGAATGCATAATAGCAAAGCTTCGTTGTTTCCCACTCCCTCAGTCAAATGGGAGCACTAGTTTCTGCATCATCTCCCTGCTGCATGTTTGATATGATTAACTCTGTCTCCAACTGACTGCCAGATACACATGTCATGATCAGTGAGACAGCTTCTCAATGTACCCAGAGGCCTCTCTGTTCAAGCTGCCCTACTCTGTGCACAAGTGCCAGCTCTTCTCCAAGAGCCCCTAAAAGGAACATTGCATCTGAGGAGGTCACAGCTGGAGAGTGGCACACATTCCCGCACTAGCACAGCAGTCAGTTTCCTCCCCTGCGACGGAAAACCTGCAGGATTACATTTGACCTAAATGGTGAGAAAGTATCTCTTCAGGGCCAGGTCTTCCACAGGTGTAAACCAATATAGCCCTGCTGACAGATGAGGAGCTATGCTAAGTGATGCTGGCAATAGATCTGGTTCTGGGATTATACTTGCAGAGATTTTGATTTGGGCAGAGCCTCAAAAGCAGACCCGCCACCGGCTTGCAGGATTTCTGCTTTGCAGTTATGACAGTAAGTCAGAAATCTTAATGTGCCAATTTAACCAAGGGACTTGAATACATAATTATTTCTAGGAGATGAACAACATATCAACTGCCAAGTAACAGTGTCCCCAGTGGACATCTAAAATTTTAGCGCTCTATTTCCTTCACTCCAATTTTTTCCCAGTCCTTAAGAAACGAACCTGCAACCACAGTCTGCATTTTTCACTTCAATTACCCACCTTCAGCTACTGTTTTGACAGTATATATTTAATCAGATTTCTGTATTTAAATTGATGATTTAGCCACAGCACAAAGTACAGGACACCTACTTTGACATGTAATTCCACTTTCACCACTAGAACCCCTGCATTCAGTACCTAGTTTACGATGTGAGTGAATTGCTGTCTCATTTCAGTCTCCTCTACTTGCTTATCTGCATCACAGAATCTGCAACATGTGTCACTGTCATTTCTGCTTTAAAGGTGCAGTGACCAGCCTCATTCCCACTAGATAATTCTCATGAGTCACTTCCGCAACACACTTGTCATTGTGAATACTCAAGTTCAGCAGAAATCAAATCCTCAACCAATGCAAAATCAGTGTCCTTTCATGAAATTCAATGAACTACTCTGATTTATGCCACAGAGCATAAATCTGCAGATGAAGGACTTGTATCAGTTACGGCCCCCAGGCCTTTCAGGTGCTAGGATTGAGACCTAGAAATAACCAGTTCAAACTCAAAGCCTTTAAATAGAATATCCTTTCCCGTAGACTCGTGGCTCATTTACATAAGTTCCATATTGCAGTGAGTTTGTGTGTGGACACTCAACGCAAGATAGCAGTGCGTCTTCCCGTTTGTCTCGTATGTCAGAATAGAGTGGAAATGTGTTTAAACAGATCTGGGTAAAACACACCGAATGACGAATAAAACCGTATAGGTGGAGTCCATTTTGGATATATTTTGTTTCCAGTTCACACCTTGCTGAATTCCCACATAGTTGTCCTGCCTAAGAATTCTGAGTCTGTTCATAGCTAATAGCTGCAAAGGTAACAAGACTCGACTAGCCCCTTCAACAGAAATAAGAAAGAAAATTTGAGAAAAAAAATTAACAAAGCAACAAACCTTCATCTCTCCTGCTGCTCAGCTGTTTTGTAAAAGGAAGGACCTTTGCTGGGCTTAGCTCAAGATTTGTCTTCAACTTGATGTTAGGGCAGAAGCAGAGTGTTTATTCAAGAAGCTAGCATGACATTATAGAATCATAGAATCATAAAAGTGTTGGGCAACTTCTTCCAGTGTCTCACCACCCTCACAGTAAAGAACTTCTTCCTAATATTTAATCCAAATCTACCCTCTCCCAGTTTGAAACTGATACCCCTCATCCTGTCACTATACTCCCTGTTAAAGAGTCCCTCCCCACCTTTCCTGTAGGCCCTCTTAAAGTACCGGAAATGCAGTGTCACGTCTCCCCAGAGCCTTCTCTACTCCAGTTTGAACAACCCCAACTCTCTCAGCCTGTCCTCACAGGGGAGGTCCTCCAGCCCCCTGATCATCTTCATGGACCTTCTCTGGACCCTCAAGCAGGTCCATGTCTTTCTTATGCTGGGGGCTCCAGAGCTGAACACAGTACTGCATGTGGGGTCTCACCAGAGAGGAGTAGAGGGGGAGGATCACCTCCCTCGACCTGCTGGCCACACTTCTGCATCAAAAGAAGCATGGCCAGCAAGCAGGTCGAGGGAGGTGATCCTCCCCCTCCACTCTGTTCTTTCATGTATGAGCTCTAAACAGTTACTGGACATGGGGATGCTGAATTACTAAGTGAATTTTTAATGCTATGCCTGCATTCATATCATAGCTTGCATTACTGGAGCTGACATGAAGTTCTAGGTTATTTGGGGAATGAGTTACTGAAGGACTGTAATAGTTCCTTGTGGGTTAACTAACTTGGAGTGATGGAGGAAAGAAGTTTTTTCTTCCTGCTGGAGTTTACTCTGATGTCCACTGTAGTTCTTGAATTACATGCTGTTTAACTTCCAGTCTGCAAAAAACCACATTTTATTTTGCCATTGGTATACTAAATGGAAAATACTGTGAATGTTATGGTAGTTATATATATGTGGGTTTATATCTGTATATAAGGTTTGGAGCATTTATCTTCTGAAGTTTTTTATTGTTTGTTACAGCTGAGTGGTGAGTCTTTTGTAATCTTTCCTTATATAGCAATCCCTCCATCTTCATGATTATTATCTGTTGTTCTTCTCTGAAATCCATCCAGTTTGTCTATTTTTTCAGGAAATGAGGTGCCTAAAGCTCTCAGTGCAATATTCCAGGTTCAGACTCACTATACAGATAGGGTCTATTATCTCCCTGCTCCATGAGAGGCATAAATATCTCTGCTTTACGCAGCTCAAGGTTGAAATGGTCCTTTAGCTGCCATGTTACTTTGCAAATATATCTGATAAATAAGATAAAGAAAAAAGTTTTAGGAGAAAAAAAACCCTAACACATAAATAGCACTAGGTGCTGACACAACCGGCAAGTAATAATTACTATTCTGACATTAAAGGAAGGTTATCAGCCTTACCTCCCACCATAACAAACATCCTGGTATAAGCTGATTTAACTAAATTAGTTTCCCTAGTGTTAGTGATCTCTGATTTAACTGCTCTGCAAATTATATAAAAATATTCATAAAACGTAAAAGCACTGATAATTCTTAAATAATAGTAAGCAAATAATCTAGGCTAATAATTATTAAAAATCACTGATTCCCATAAAACAGTATATGCAGCATATCTGAAAACTCCTGAGAACACTGAGCCAGATAACCTCAGGTATGAAAATGTTTGAGTGTGCAAACAAAGCTGTCCCAAAGTCATGTAAGTCATTTATCATATCACAAAATTAAGGAACTAAAAGAACCTACTGAAAAAAAAAAAAAAAAATTCTGAGATTTCTGTTAACTGTGACAGGATTCAAACTCCTCAACTGGGATTTGAGACTCCTATTTTAACTGCTGTCCAGAAGAGTATGTATTCCAGAACAAAGTCATGTCCAGACTACCAGTGGGCTCAGTGGGGCTACAGAGGACCAGGACTGAAATTCTCATTGTAAAATTTTATGTTCATATTGCAACTAAATGGTTCATAACTACATATAGTTATTCCAGTTAGTGAATTATAGATACCAAATGTTGGTGCAAATATGCTTAGCTTTTCATTCCTCACCCTGCTAGGGACAAAACAATCCCTTAAAACTAGCGCTGAAGTTGCCCATAGGGCCAGCACAAGAGTTATACCCTTTAAGCTCTCTAGAGGTAGAGCACCCCATGTAAAACTTACACTTTATCCCTCTCTTTACTGGGTTCCTAGGGAACAGCAAGGAATTTTAGACATTTCTGTCCACAGGTGCTGGGCTAACTTGTTAAGGAAATGCTGATTTGGTCAAAACCATACGAGCTTTCCTTCCACAAGAAGTGCCTGGCAATGCAAGGCCCTGCCAACTCACCCACAAAATGGGCAAACTGGCTCCTGAACTCACGACAGCCTCAGGCATCTGCATCCGTCTGCATCTTCTGACTTCCCATTTCTCGGTTCTTACACCAAAGCACTGCCCCTTGGCACAGCCAGGAATGTGAGCACGGCGGGAACCCTAAGGGAGCTACCAGGAGTCAGATTTAGATTCCAGAGTTTGGCATGTGAAATGCGTGTGGGGATTTTCCATCTGATTACTGCTGGAATTAAAAACAAAAGCACTTCTGGAAAAAGAGTCAACAACTCTGTATCGTTGAGCTGCATCATTTATTGGAAAGAATGGAGCTGCTTTGTTCTGCTAGAGTTTAAAGGGGAATAATTTCCCATGCACCCCCTATACCTGCAATGCCTGCATGGAAGAAGTAGCAATAAAAATAAACAATGCTGAAGGACCAAAAGGACTTCTCTCATACTGAGCACAGGTATCCAGGGCAGGAGCGCACTGATTTATATGTTGTATTTCTGTTTTCCATCACACGGGCTTTATGAGGAACCATAAAATGGAAGATAGAGTAATTAAGAAAGAAGTCGTATAAGACCTGAGAAAGAGTTGTTGCTTCTGCTGCTTGGCATCTCTGCATATTCAACTACAGCATACGTTAATTCACTGGGGCTTCCTACTCATTACATGGGTAATTCCGTAGTTATTCAGAAAGAAGCATAAGAGTAAAAAATAAAAGGAAAGAAAAAAAAGACTGGTGAAGCCCAATCAGCAGAGACTGAAAGGACAGAAATTTGTTTCCCCATTGTGGCAGCTGGCACAGTAAAAATGCAATAAAGGCAAGAATATGAAATATTTTCCTGATAAATAAACAGGTGAAAGTTATTTCTTACTAGACCACAAGAAGCAAAAAATAGACTGAGGCTTTTCTGAATCACAGGTAACTCCTTGGAACGCTCTGGTGCTAACGTGGTTCCTCTCTGCTCTTTATTCAGAGCAAAATTGTACAGTTACTATCTTTCCTTAAAAGACTTTTCACTCCTGCAATACACAGTGTTGCAAAGTATAGGTAAGCCCTGAAGTGCAGTGAATTTTAGAAGATGATTCAGATGAGCTCAAAGGACAGATTACATGGTCCTGTTAGCACTCACCTACTGCAGAGAAGGGGAAAGGTGAACACAGGATTATGAGAAGAGACTACAGATTAGAAGACTTTCTCTTTATTGTCATGTTTTAGTTTTGTAAGTTTCCTGTTGTCTTGTCCTGTCAACAAGGAACTATCTATCTTTCAAAGGAGCCACTTAATGTCTGGTTTTGGGAAGCAGTGCAATTTATTGCCACATTTTGCAGAAGATTGGCACCGGTAAGAAATCACTTTCTCAGAAAAAAAATCAGTATTTTAAGTACATTATCGCTTCAGGTATAGATTCCAAGTTTTGTCTAAAAAGTTATCATGAACAAAATACATTCATAAGAGGTATTAAGACAATAGTAATATTCTTGGTTTTATCATTTGAAATTATCCTATTTTCATTAAGAGCTTCATATATTTTATAAGAAAACAGATGAAGCTATTCCAACAGAAAACTGAACATTTTCATTTAAAAAACATGATAATCTTGGAACTTTGGGTATTTTTAAAAAGAGTCTAAATAAGAAATTTGTCAAAATGGATGATTTAACCTTTCCTATTGCTTTTTTTTTTAATCACTTCCCTTCCCATAGACATCTAGTTAAATATTTTCCAGACAGCTTTATAATTTTTAATGCTTTATTCACTTTCAAAACTGCTCTTTGGCAAACACCACCCTTAAAAGCTATGGAGAACCAAGTTATATGTACAATTTGCTTATATGAATAGTTGTGTGAAAATGTCAAAGCACTTCACTCACATTATCACCATTCACCATAGCTGCATGTGTAACTCATCAATCTAGAAAGGAGCTGCACATTTTGTGCAAGAGAGGAAACCAGAAAAACGGTGGTGAGATTCACTAAAAGATAGAAAAGTAACTGTGGTAATGAAACAGAAAGTCCTGTGCTTCAGATGAAGGTTGCATTTCACTTCATACTAGACAAATGAAAAACCTGAATACCTTGAATTTGGGCTGGGGGTTTCTGGCCTTTCTTTTCAAATAGTTTTTCAAATCAGGTCCTATGACAGAGATGTGATATGATGTTATTCCAATATACAGTTGAAGTAAACAACAGAAAAAGTGTTATTTCCAAACCCTGGAAGAAACTAGTGTTTCTTTTTTTTTTTTTGTCCTTTTGGTATCTCTCTTTTTTTTTTTTTTTTTTTTTTTTTTTTTTTTGGCTTTGAAAAGAGATATTCCTATAGTATGGTTTTGTTTCTGTCTGTAGTAATGCCATGTCTTTTTCTTGCTGATGTGTCGGTGTGATTATTTTAACTGTAAGTAAGATGTATCCAGTCCCACAGCATCGCTCAGTGATTGACCCTCTGAAGTATAGCAGGTCCAGCCCCATCTCCTGTCCATGCACCTCTTCTGTAACTTATTTGTGAAGCTATGTAATATGCAGGTCACTTAGTAAATTCTCCTAATCCTGAAAATAGGGAGAATGATTTAAAAGTAAGGGATGGGATATTTAATTGAAAAAGTTGTCCGAAGTGTTGCAGGGAACATGAGTTGTCGTATATCTCAAAGGATACTTCTGCTCATGTTCCTTTTCATGTTTCCAACTGCTTCCACTGCTGACCAGTATAATTCTTTGGCATCACCCTCACTGGGATGCAAATCCTTAGAGAATCACAGAATGCTAGGGGTTGAAAGGGACCTCGAAAGATCATCTAGTCCAACCCCCCTGCCAGAGCAGGACCACCTAGAGTAAGTCACACAGGAACGCGTCCAGGCGGGTTTTGAATGTCTCCAAAGAAGGAGACTCCATAACCTCTCTGGGCAGCCTGTTCCAGCACTCTGTCACCCTCACATTGAAAAAGTTTTTCCTTATGTTAATGTGGAACCTCCTGTGCTCCAGCTTGCACCCGGTGCCCCTTGTCCTGTCATTGGCCATCACTGAGAAGAGCCCGGCTCCATCCTCCTGACACTCGCCTTTTATGTATTTATAAACATTAATGAGGTCACCCCTCAGTCTCCTCTTCTCCAAGCTCAAGAGACCCAGCTCCCTCAGCCTTTCATCATAAGGGAGATGTTCCACCCCCTTAACCATCTCTGTGGCTCTGAGCTGGACTCTTTCAAGCAGTTCCCTGTCCCTCTTGAACTGAGAGGCCCAGAACTGGACACAATATTCCAGATGCGGCCTCACTAGGGCAGAGTAGAGGGGGAGGAGAACCTCTCTCGACCTACTGACCACAGCCCTTCTAATACACCCCAGGATGCCATTGGCCTTCTTGGCCAAGAGGGCACATTGCTGGCTCATGGTCATCCTGCTGTCCACCAGGACCCACAGGTCCCTTTCCGCTTAACAGCTCAGTCCTTAACCTATACTGGTACATGGGGTTGTTCTTTCCCAGATGCAAGACTCTGCACTTGCCTTTGTTATTTCATTAAATTTCTCCCCGCCCATCTCTCCAGCCTGTCCAGGTCTCTCTGAATGGCAGCACAGTCTTCTGGTGTGTCAGCCACTCCTCCCAGCCGCATAGGTGAGCAGCTGTTCCACAATATCAACTACTTGGGTCACTCTGCCTCCTAAACCTTTGCTCTTTGTTCAGTGTAGTCAAGGGGAGCCTGTATAAATCATCACCTGTCAAGCAAATCAGAAAAGCTATGGCTTTCATAAATCAGGGCAACCTGGGGGTCACATCAGAAGGTGATTAGACTGGAATGCTGCCAGAGACTCTAAGAAGTGGTTGTGCACAGAGCATTTTATATGGGTTATTTTCAGAAGAATGAGCCAGAAGAGCGAGCTGAGGGCAGTAAACTTCATGAACTATAAACTTATCATAAAACGGCTACATCTTTGGCTAACTCTAGTTGAATTTGTTCTGTTCTAGAAAGACCATAGGATTGCCTTGATGTGAAATACTTGGTGTTTAAACTGGCTTTTCTTAAGAATGATTGTATCACTGTGTCACTAGACAGATAGAGTGGGGTCCTGTAGACAAAAAGGAAGAAAGGGAAGGAAAATGAAGGAAATGTAAACTAATTTTATTATGAAATCCCTTTCTTCTACAACTATCTTCTTTAAATAGATCTTGTTGATGTTTCCAAATCCATCCAAGTCTAGAGGCTGCTAACATGTGTGACTTACTATAAGTAAAGTTATAAAATAAACTCCCAGTAGAGTAGAGGAATATTTTTTCAGCTAGTGAAAGAGACTGAATATTCAAGTATAAGAAAATTGTGTGGGTTATTCCCTGTACATTGTTCTAACCCTCTTCTCTGGTTTTGGGGTGTAAGTACAAACCTGCCTAATAAGGAAATTAGAGATTTGGCTTTTCTCCAAATCCCTTCTGTCACTGGATTGGTCTGCTGTGAGGCAAAGGATTGTTTTGCTATTCATGTTGTTTTCCTGAATAATGAACTGTGCTGAAATCAGACAAATACCCATTGTAGGTCAAAGTAGCACTTCAGGAATATAGTATATTTATTATATTCCAAAACCTAGCAGTTTAAAAAAGTATTTTGACTAGAATTCCTCCTGATTTTAGAGGCTCAAAAATGAGAGTAATTAATGTTTTACCCTACACTGTCTTCAATACTTTCCTTTTCTTCCTTCCCACAAAATGTAACAAGTTATTAGGACAGGAGGAGAGACACCAAGACAGAAAACGATGTTTCTAATTAAGCTTTTTGAATGGACTGTCTTGATGGGTGTACCAGAGTTCTGTGTATGGACTATAAACCCTGTTCCAGGAAATTATAACTCATGATAATCTCATTGTTTTAGAGCAGATGGAGAAAATGGAGATTTTTCCTATACGGCACTGCAGAGTGTTTTAAAGTTCTTTTGCTTTCAGAGTACCATAGATATATTGTCTGCCTGATATCACATGAAAGTCAGAGAGGACAATGCCATGATGGGGCTGGCAGATCTGTCATGGGAAACCAGCAAAAACTTGTGCTTTTTCTGCACCCCCGATATTCTTGATGGAGTTAGCATCGTGCTCTCATTGATTTCTTGCTTTCCTGGCTCAGCGCAAGAAACTTTAAGCCTGAATCAAGCATTCACAAAAACAACAGGACTGATTCTCTATTACATTTCTATCTATGTAGTCATTTATGCATGAGCATATATTTAACACTACTGATCAGATATGCTGATGCGTTCTATCTTATTTATACTCTCTTTACAAAGATGGAAAGATGAAGTGAACGCAGAATATAAAGGGCAATGGAAAAGAAGATACAAAGGAAAGTAGAAACAGAAAAAAATTGGGCATTGAGGGCAAATTCTGGCCCAATGCTCATTTATCTCTGTCATCTGTAATGGGATAAATAAGTCTATGTACTTTGGGGCAAAAGATGTTGTAATTGCTAAAAATAATACAGCTTATATGTTCTAGCTAAGCTTATAATAAGAGAGATACTTGTGTTTCTGAACATATTGGTGATATTTCTATGTCTGACTTCATCATTTAGAGGACAGAATGGGACACTTAAAAGGATCTGCTAAGAAAATAAAGGATATGGTCAACTCACATCAGTTTGTCATTTTCTCCTTCAAACTGAATGTATATCACCAAAAAGTAAGAGCAGCAGGTGTTATAATAAGAAAGCATTGACTTTATGGTAACCTTTAACCTAAAAATGTGAAAGAATGTATCTACCTTCAATGTTCCTAAACAAAATCAGCCCATGACTTAGTATCAGAGAAGGAGCAACATTTGGCCTGGCTCTAGTCTTAACATATGATATCACAATTTTAATTCCAGTGAATTTCTTTATTTCGCTAATTCTGGATTTTCCTTTAAGAAACAAGAAAATAGTGTGTTTGTAACACAAATATTAAAAGCTCAGACATGTATTTGTGACACGAATCTAAAACATTTTCTCCTGATCATCTATCCAGACAACAAATAAATTTCCTGTTCTGTTTCCTGCAACGGAAATAATTTTTCTACTTTAATTTTTTGGCATTGATGTTCTCTATTTTTATCTTCTAATCAAAAGATTTTATGTTCTTGTATTCCACAAAAGGAATGGAAAAAGGTAAGGAAAACACAGCAACTAGTACAGAGCTAGCCAGCTGTGTATCAGAGATTATTGCAGTGGCTGAGCAGAAGGATACAGATGGGCTGACATGCTTACTTGCTAAAGGTATCTTTGGTTTAACTGTGGTTACTGAGTATTTAAGTTCTAGATACAGATAATTATTTTTTCCTTTAAAAAAATCCCCAAACCACCACAGTTCAAAGTAGCACTGCTGTAGGAAGGTTAAAATATTCAAATACTAGGAAATGTGTGCAACCAATCAAATATTTCTCTGCAATGTCTAATAGAAGGTAACAATTAGGACCCTGGTCTCTAGATAGGTAATTTGAGTCATAATGAACAAAAGTGAAATCCAACCCTATTTCCACTGACTTTAACAGAGACAAGATTTCCTCTGATCTGCCAAAGCATTAGGCACATATACGATACCCTGTAAGGCTGAGCCCTTATGACTCCTACTTCACAACCCGAAATAGAAGCATCACAGATTGCTAGTCAAAAGGGGAACCTTTTGGGTGAGACAAGAAACTCATATGTTTCATATTAGAAAAAGCAGGTGTGCTCATTCTCTTTGCCTGAACTACATCAAAATTTTCAGTAGAAATTATCAAAAAAGGTCAACTGGTTCATAAGTAGAATACCATGCCTAAGCAAAGGCGCTTGAGCAGGAAAGCTGCAGGAACAATTGCAGTTTTCAAAACCAGATAAATATAGAAATCTGTTTAAAAATATTTAAAGTGAAGATCCTGGACCCAAATACTTCATTCCTGCAGTGATTTTACCAATGACATACAGATCAGCAAAATAGCCTACTTTTGCTAATCCCCTCCTTGCAATATTTCTAAATGCGGGCTTTGGTTGCATTTTTTCTGCTATAAGTTTGGCATAAAAATTGGATATCTATGCCAGCGCTACGGATTTCATCATTTCACCAGGATTCTTCAGAGTTCCTTCACCAGCACAATAAATATGCCCTACATTTTTGTTGTGGATGTATGCAAATTTGAATCTGGCTGAATTTACAAACTTCAGCTTGTCTATACTTAATTGTTATAATACTGAAAATGTGTATGAGTGCTTTTATTATGCTATGCAGCGTCATACAAATATGTGCTCAGGCAGACCTGTACCGTAAAGAAGTAAAACCTACTTCCTGCACAGTAACTGCACAAAGCTTTCACACAAGCAGAACATTTACTCCTGGTGGATAAAATACCAGTTTCATTTGGGCGAGGTCTGTGTTAGGATGTACAATGACCAGAGAACAGTGGTATTCTTCGGGATGATTAGTAAAAGCTCTAGGTTAAATATTGTAATTGGTAATTAACTTGGTTTCATCTTGCTGAACTAAAGTATCAATAATTTAATTTGACTAGATGAATTCTTTTCACCAAGCATTATGCTTGCTTCTGTTTGGTGTGAATGACAGTCTGTAGGTATCTGGTAACCGAGAATTAGCTACGTAGGTTGTATCATTTATGTCAGAGATGTCATCAGGGCAGAAATACATTGCCAAATTTTTCTTAAGGATATTACTCATGGGGATTATGCTGGCTTTCAAAAGGCATTTTTTCCACAAGGTAGTGAGCACTATAAAGAGATGTTGAACTCTGAGGACTTGAAGTTCTCTCCCTGTGAATCACACTGAACTCTTCTGCAGCATGCCAGTTTTAGCTAGCCACAAATCCAAACATTTCTCACATTTAAGAAAAGAAAATTATCTTCATGATTGTCCTGGTTTGGGCTAAATCAGAACTAATTCTGGTTTAGTGCTTTAATTTTTCAGTTAAGTCTCCTCTAACTACCAGCACTTTCTGAAACAGCAGCATGTTTTTCCAGACAGTGACTGCTCCTAGCAGTGATAAGGCCTGATGTTTATAGTTCGTACCAAGGAATGGTATGCAGTGAGGCCCTTGCTTATACTTGTTCTTATGGCGACCAAGGTCACTGCTCAATCTTGTACTCCGTGTTGGGGTGCCAGGAGTGAAAAGGGTCGCACCTACAGGGAGGAGCGAACTGGACAGGTGACCCAAACCTGACCAACAGAGTATTCCATCCCATAGGCGTCATATTCAGTATAAAGCTGAGAGATCACGAGGGTCTCGCTCCTTCGCTCTTCTTCGATGGCCGACATCTGAGGAGGACTGATCCGTGCATCCCTGAATCCAGTGCCTGAGTCCAGCTCCTGCATCCCGTCCCTGTCTGCTGCCGAGTCCAGCCTGGGACTGCCCCAGGGCCAGCCCTGCAGTGTGGTGGTGACGTATTGTCATCAGGGTGGGGGGGAGTCGGGTTCGGTATTGGTTTTGTATATATTTGTACATACTGTATATATTTCATTTTTTCCTTATTCTTATTATTATCTTTTCTTTTATTGTTATTGTTCCATTAAAGCTGTTTTGGTTTTCTTTTCCAAACCGTAAAGGCTCTCTCTCTTGTTCCCTCTCCTTTTCCCTTTTGGGAGGGGAGAGGGGTTAGTAGAGAGCGTCTGTCATTCGTTAGTGGCTGGCCCAGCCTCAAACCGTGACAATGGCACATGTTAATGTCTGCTAGGCAATAATATTTTTCCCATTCCGTTTCTTTAGTGAAAAGCACTATTGTTATTGAAAACAAGTCTTTTTTTTTTTAAAGTTAAAGAGAAAACAAGAACCCAGTAAAACAGAAATTTTTTTCTCAGTTCTCTCCTCTTACAAGAAATAAAAATGAGAATAAGACACAGCAGAACTACTAGTCTCTCTCTCTTTACCAAACCTGCTTATAGTTTAAAATGTAACAGGGTTTTGTCTAGTTGGAAATGTTCATGTAGAGAAGAAAATTGTGTTAGTAATTTCAGGATGGTTAACAACATAAAAGGTTTCTGATCTAAGCATTTCAAGTAAAGGAAAAAAATGCTATAATTTGCCAAACTGAAACAATTTTGCCTTATAGTATTTTCAGCATGAATACCATATAACTTACACATTTGAGTGCAATGATACTTGTCCAGGTGTCCAAAATTAGACCTGCGCTTATACTCTCCGTGATTGCTATTAGTTCACATATAATGATTATTTTTACATCAACAATTACCAATGTTTACTGCTTCATCTCAGAGAGGTGATGACAGCCCAGGAGCAGTGGCTGCTGACTTCCAGATAGAATGCAACCTTTTCAGCCTGCTTTTTTGCAAATGCAGTGCAGGCGGGAAGGGAGACAACATGCAGAAAAGGACAGAAGCAGCATACAGGTCTCAGTTACTCTTGGTTCTAACAACCTCCTCTCAACGACTTCATATTAGTACATGCTGTGCTCTTCAAAGCAAAAATACATTATCTTACCTAAAAGAGTTATATATGCAGTAGTGCTTAGTAAAGCAAAGAACTTGAAATATCTTGGGTGTACGTGCCATTTGAAAAAGCACCAAGCCCCAGTGTATATTATACAGGTAATCAATCAGTTACTTAAGGCACTGAAAATTTAACACACAGTAATGGTATGAAGAAAGAATGTCTAAACACAACACAAAATGTCTTTATCCCTAAAGAACACTCTAAGTGGGCTAGGGTGCAATGTGCTAACTTGTCAACCTTCCCAAAGGATTTTTTTCTTTTGATGGAATGGAAGACAAAGAGAGTTTGCATTAGGAGCAAAAGACCCTGCGAGGCTATAGAAATCAATAAGCTCTTGAGAGCTGAGAAGAAAAAAGTATTTGTTTGTTTGTGGGAATGTGAACTAGGGGGAATCTCTTGCTTTAATAAAAAGTATTTAAATTAGTTTTGAGGCAAAAGCAACTAAAAAAAATTTGCCTTTCAGTTAAAATACATCCTTTGTGAATTTTTCTTCAGCCAAATGGCAATAACAACATTAGAGGAAGTAGTATTTTTCTTTTTCCCTGAAGCAATGTCTTAGAGCTGTTCCCCCCAGAGTCTGTCATTGGGTCCAATCCTACATAATTGCTCTGAGACTGCTCTCACTACTGTTATAATAACGGTCACAATTGTTTCATCTTTCCTGAGGTGTTTGGTTGATTATTTTTTCGTGGTACATTAGCATGTATGTGCAAAACTTTCAGCCAAGGGGACTCTAACATCTACAGTTAAAGTCAGTGCAAGAAGACAAAAAGACAAGGAGTAACTTATTTTATAACAATATTCCCAGATAAAGCCTCCTTTTCAATGATAACTACGATGAAATGTTCATCTTTTCATCTTAAGTAAAACTGAAAGCACCCAGCTGTGGCAATTGATTAGAAAACAAGAGAAAAGCGCTGGCCCATGGATTCATAGTTTCTTGTTCATCCCTCTTGGTAATTTCATGGACATATTTAAAATACCCTCAACTAGAGCTGCAGATGTCCATCATATTCCAGCCATAGACAACTCCACTCATCTTGTGTGGGACTGCACACAGTGTTCCCTCACCATGCTGAATGGACATCTTGGACAGATGGCACATCCTTCAGTCCTTCACAAAACAGAGTTTGTAAAATCCTAAAAGTCTGATGTGATGAAGGCAGAGCTCGAACTGAAGGACTGGGAGTGCCAAGGGGACACTGTTAACAGCAGAAAAGATTTTACTATACTTACAGTCTTCTGTAATACCATATTGTGAAAATTGTCCCGGGCATCCAAAATCACAAACATGGTGAGGGACAACTTGATGTTTTACCTGCTTTGTGTTTATGAATGCCATGTTGTCATACCATATTAAATACGATATGTTGCCATACCACATTAAACAGCAGAAGAAGAATGCTGAAAAATCAGAAATGATTTTACATTAGCACTGTCATTTTTCTCCTTGATTTTTCTCTTTTGAGCAGAAAGGCTATGTTTAATTTGAAATAGACTATCTTTAAGATGATGTGATAATGCATGATACAGTCATTTGTAAAATATAATTCACTGTTGTATCCAGAGTTTTATTTTGTCCCTGAATGAGAAGACTAGGATGAACTTCAAATCAGCTTATTCAAATCAAGAGTCACCTACTGGGTTTCTGATCAACAGCAGACAGAAATACTTTTGTACCTTTTAGTCTGAGCCTGGTACCATAAAAACAGGTACAAATAAATTGCTGTTAAATATCTTAAAATTTTGCAACAATTGATGTTGTTGTTTTTATTTTTAATACTCACGATAGACTGAATTGTCACTTAGCAGATTTGTGACCCTTTGAGCTAAATAGTAACGCCTTCTGCCTATGGCATTCAATTTGAACATGTTTGCACCAGTAAGACCACTTACAGCTTTATTCTTTGGCTTGCATTCATTGGAATTAAACCACCAAAGAGAGCATGTACATTTCAAGCTCTAGTATCTCTATTGCCACAAAACACATAGAACAGTTTTCTCCACAAAGTCTAGCTCAAAGACACCTTATGTTATTTCAGCCAATTGGTTTTCAAAATTAAAGGCTGAGTACAGGGATAAAAGGTTGTAAGGAGGAGGACAGCCTCCATATATGGTATGCATAGTTATTTTCATTTTAGTTATTTATTTGTACATTCTATTTTTGACTAAACATTTGAACTGTTATAAGTACTGTGTTAAGTGATCAATGTTAGTTGTAAGTGTTGTAAGTGTTAATGGATTGCTCTAATGCTTTATAAATAATTTTTTCGCCATCAAAAAAACTTCCATTCAGATTTACAGGAATATAATGTAGTGTGATACGGTATACTTGTATTTTGTATATATAGCATGCTTATTATATGGTATTACATTACATTTTAGGTACAGTGTAAGTATAGTTTATAAATAAATGTGCATATAAAAATATGAAATAAAATCAGAATTGTCATAATAAACTATGTAATATCGCTCATTAACTAGTGATTCAATAAAGTTGCTGATTTGATACACTGGACTTGGTGGCTTATGTACTGAGATCAATTTTTAACAGTGATATTTATTTAGGTTTTGAGTTGCTGCAACTGAAGATGAAACACAGACATGTAAATCAACTAACCTAAGCCTTGAGTCTGGCATCCACTTTGTAGTTAGTGTAGAGAAGTAGCTGTATCTTAGTGTATGATAGCTTTCTGGCAGAGTCTGAGTTATTTGGGATGAACTGTTTTGTGGAGCATAAGATTTCTCAGAAGAAGAAAAAAAATCTTGTACATATTCGACTGCATAAATGAGAATATATCTAGTTGACAGTGCCACAGTCATCATACCAAACTGACACATGAACTACAATTTGCTTAGAAATTTTTACTAGGTATTGTACTGATCTGCTCTAGACTCTTCAAAACTCCTTGAAAGAAGAGTAAAGGGTTACAAGATACTAATGGATTCCACTACTGAAATTTTAAGTTTTACAAATCTAAAAGGAACTTGGTATCTTTAAAGCAGAATTGAAAATGTCCCAAAATGGAAAGGGAAGAATTGAGACATCAGCCACAGAGCTCTATCATTGCAGGTAGTCATGTAATAGCTGGCTACCTCAGAAAGCCCACAGAATTTAATAGAAATCACTGGCCACAAAACGCTTTCCAAGATCCAAATTCACTAACTTCAAGCTCTTGCAAAAAATCAAAATCTGCATCTGTTGTCTAGCATAAGAAAGTATCACTTGGATTCAAAGGCATGTTCAACCACTATCCAGTGCCCTAGGTCCCTGCAACAGTAAGGCATTTTTAAAATAAAATCCTAGATGTTCCTTGAATAGAAAGCATGTCCTACACTAGGGAAGAAGAATAATCCTAGTTCTCCCTTCTAAGTGTATGCCCACTATTCCATTTTAACACAAACTTTTCTCCATTTGGTGTAGTCATGAGCGTATGAACAGGCCATGTAAACATCAGACAGCGGAGAAAATGTATTGTGCACAAGACAATAAGTTTCCTCTATCTATTTCCTGCTTTCAGCTGTAACCTCTCTCCTGTGTTTCCCAGATAAGCAAAGCACAAACAAGAAAGCTGAAGGGCAAATTGACACTCCAGGGTCAGAAGGGCCTTGCTGGTCCACAGAGGTGACCATCAGAAGCTCTGAAACATGAAACTCTTAAAAGCAAAAAAAGACAATTAATTAATCTTCTTTTAGATCCCCTTGGAGTTACCAACACATCAGACGCCTATAATTTCAGGTCAGAAATTGGATTTACTGAACATAATGCATACATTTAGGTATACCATTTAGTTATATACTCTTTTCCATTAGATTACGAAACAAACAGAAAAGAAAAAAAAAAAAAAAGAAAAACGAGAAATTGCTTCTTGGTGCTACTAGCTCTTCAAAACTACACTCTTTGGAAATTTAGAAGTCATATTCAAAGTTTTCACTTTCAGTTAAAGTTAATTCTCAACTAATAGGTAAACATTTGATCTTCTACAACATTAATTTTAATTGCAATAATTGTTGTGTTTCCTTGATATTTGCCCCAAATACGAAGAGCCATCATACAATTTCTTAACCTTGATTTGCTTAAACTGGGCTGAATAAACCAACATCTTTTAATTTTTCATAATACAATTATCTCAATATTCTGATCATTTTACTAGCCTCTTTCAGAATTTGTCAGATATTACTCTGGTACATCGAAGCATAATGCTCTAGATGAAGTTTTACCGATGTCTTGTAGAATGATCATTTCCATCTCTGACCCTAAAAGTATTTCACCTACTTCATCCTTGAATATCATGAGACTTTTTAAAAACTTTTTCATACTGATGGTTCACAAATGTTCAGTCAAAACAGGTAGGTCCCTTTCCTCCATCCTTTATTTCTAGCTAGTTCATTTCTACTGCGGAATAGAAGTGCTTGCACTATGAGATTTTTGTACTTTGTGGCATTAATTTTCTAACCCTTCAGTTGGAAAGGATGTTTCACGCTTCTTGTACAAGTTTCTGGTCCTGCTTGGCACTGTCAAGGACTCCCAAATCAAAAAGTCATGGGCACATGTATTAGTTCATATCCTGAAGTAATTAACTAATGAATGTATGAAATAGTGACAATCCCAGAATTGACTTCTGAGGGATATTATTCCTGATAATTGGCCTTTGTCATAACCTGTGATAACCTCTTTAGCCAGTTTCTCGTACAATCCCTAATTCTTTTATTAATCCCTGTAATTTCCACCTTAAATAATTTCATATAGAATATTACAGCAAAAGAATTACTTAAATTGAGACAGATGAAGCCCACTGAATTAATTCCATCTAAGAAATTAGTCATTTTATCAGAAAAGACATAAGATTAGTCAGACACAATTCGCTTTTGATGATCAATATTGCAATTTATCCTACTTTACCACTTCCCAATTACCTCTGTCCTTGATTGTTCTTTGTTTCAAAATGTGTTCTAAGACTTTGCAGAGCATTGAAGTCAACCTAACAGACCCATTGCTAAGTACTTTCTGAGCATGTATTTTCCTAACTTCTAAATGGCATCAATATGCAAGGAGCTTTGACTAAGATCCACCTTGTATTCTGTTATTTGAAATGTAACATCTCAATCTAAATTTAGTTATGATTGTCAACATCATCACTGTAATAATCCTGGAAGAATATAAGTCTAAGGTACCCCTCCCTGCTGGAAGTCTTGCACTGACTTTCAGTCATTTCCTTTTAGGTCACGTTTTCCAGTGCTGAAATAAAAATATTTTTCTAAGGGAAGTGTTCTTGTTGACTAAAAGACCAGAATTAGAAAAGTTTTCCATCAAAAATATTACATTTCCAAAAAGAAAGATTGTAAGGGTTTTTTTCCACCAAGCAAAATTTGTACATAAGAAATATTTCATTTTGCATAAAATAGTTTTTTATAGAAAAGATAATAGATACAATTAAAAATAGTTTTTCAGAATAACAGTGGTTTGGGGATCTTTTGTTTTGTTTTGGGTATTTATTATAGACTGTGTTACTTGCTGATTAGCAAGAAGAATTTAACAGTTTGAGGAAAATATTTTCCCCAGTAAAAGCAATTGAAGAAAATTTGTAACAAAAACTTTTTAATTTTGGCACAGAAAAATGCTGAGAACATCAATAAATAATGCAGGAGGGTTTTGTTTCATTGTAGGATTGATCCTTCCAATACAAAGAAATCAGTTATTTAGTTATTGTTGCTGTTCCGGTAGATATATTAAAATTCATCTTCCAGTCCCCATGTCTGTTGTAGCAAAGCAGAATCTTACAAGGAGACAGAGGCAGTACTTTGTTCCTCTTTATTATTAGTTATCATTTGCAGCAAACACTGGAAGACACCAAGTACGCGATATGCTGGAGAATCATCACTTAGTGGGGACACATAGCTAGCTCTCTCAACTAAAAATTTAACTTCACATTAAATGACTATCTATATTGCATTAAAAATTTGTAAGTTTCCATATCTGAGAACAGGCGATGAAGAAATTGCATATACAGAATTTAAAGGGAGACTGCAGTGTTTTGTTAAATGTGATTCCAACCAATAGCATGCCATAAGGAAAAAGCCCTGTATGGCTTTATTTCCACCTGGGAGTCATGGCACGGCACAGAACTGTAACCTACATGACTGAATTATCTCTTTCCAGGCAGCCTGTTACATCACAGCTGCCTCCTGATCTGGGGTCCTGTCTCACAGTGAACACAAGATGTGACTATTTTAAATATGTTTCATAATCATGGCAAAGCCTTGGATTTACATCTCTGTCACCCTACAAGTTAAAGCTGCTTCATTTTTGTAAGAACAACACCAGGTTTTCAATCCACTCTCCTCAGAATGTTCTGGGGTTTGGTTTTCGTTTTTATTTAATCTACAATTTGTTTCTGTCACATTCTTATAAAAGTCATGCAGGTTAGTTTTGTATTTTGTACTGCAGAGTTATCCAAAGTTCTTTCATTGCCATCAGGAATGAAACATAACAGACACAAGTATTACATCACATACTGTAAATTCTGGTCTATCTATGAACAGTTATGTCATTTATAAATGAATAACCATCACCTTGACTCCCAGATTTAGTGTGTGTCTGCCATGAACTCTAGCTGCTTTAGGAATTTGAAATTAGCATTATTTCCAGGTATCTAAAAGTAGATTTAATCAATGCTCTTTAACAACCTTCCTGACAAAGAGAGAGATATCGTCTGTCTCTCAGTATGAATCATTCTCCTCTCACCCTTCAGTACAAAAGATGATTTCACGGACTGCAGCTACCTCACTCAGGTGTCACAGACAACTTCATCCACGTGATGCCCCTATGTACTTTCAGCTGTGTTCATCTCTGCAGAAGGCAATAAGGTTTGCTGCCAAAGACCTGTCATACCACAAGTGATCCTAACCTCATCCTGTTTTTTACACAGTGGAATATCAGCTCGCGGACCTCTGTTAATCATAACTCTTCATTCATAGAAATGTAGAAACCAATAACAAGTGAAGAATACTAACAGCAGGCATTGTTCTCCCTTTTTAGAGCAGGTGTCTCACAAGGATATGAGAACGTCTTAACTGTACTCTCATAGTAGTAGGTGATCATTCAAAGGGTCAAAATATGAGGACATAAAGCAGTTTTGCAACCCCAGTTATAATACAGAATTCCACACTAATTTAATCTAGATGCTCACTGTAATTCTACCCTGATTTCCTAAATTGCTTGCTAATTTCAACAATCTTTTGCCATCAGAAATCTTTTACAGCAGATATAATTTCAATAGTGTACTTTATCTTGTTGTTGGAGGACATTCAAATTTTTTTTTTCAAGCCACAGAGCTATGATACTTTTCAAAACTGTAATCATATCATTTGATATGGCACAGCATAAAATCAATAAAGTAATATAAAATAAGATAAATGAGTTGTCTTTCTTGGGAATCTTTTGGCTTAACATATGACAAGCTTTGTGCAAAAAAGTGACTAGCTGATGAAAATCTCTCTTGAGCATGAGCAAATTGGATTATCAATTAGCCGTATGTCTTCAAAAATCTCCTTTTCTTAAGCATCCTTCAGTTCTACTCTCATTTGTCAAGTGCCAGTGAAAAACGTCTGCAATACACAGCAAAGCCTTGCTTGCAGACTGCCATTTTCTTCTTGAAAACTAAAGCTTGGTAAGCTTCACTAAACATGTCTAGTAAAATCCCTTGCAGCAAAAACAAAGCATGAAGAATTTCTTAAAATTAATTATTTCAGTGATTTTAGCTAATATTAAAGTCAAACTGAAAAATTGTCAGCCACTCTAAGGTCCCAGAGCAAATCCCCATGCTTGGGCAGTAATGAACTGGGACCACAGAACATAATCATAGACATGGGGCCTACAGGTTTGGGGTGGGTTGTTTTTTTTTCTCTTTCTTTCAGCTTCTACTAATACCCAGAAGCAACCTACCTTCTATTCATCTTGAGATGGACTGGGACTGTTCCTTGTTGTTTTCCTCAGTCCTTCTGTATGTGTAGTAGAAAAACTGGTATGTCTCAACAGCAAAAAATATAGTAGCTTCGGTATGGGCAAAATTAAATTTTGTAGTCTGAGTTAATAGAAAAGCTTTGACTTAATGATTCTCCTGAATCTGGACCTTACCATACTGTCTGGGAATTTAGACTAATTTATTTTTTCCTCAGTGATATTTTTAAGGTATAAAAGCACTGAAAAACATAGAGTTTGCAGCACCTAATGCTAATCCACTTTCTTTAAATTTTTCTACTGACAGAAAATGTTTCATCAAAATAAGACCATATCCATATGTTCCCTGGAAAAGAAGGCGGCGGATTTAGAAATGATTAATATTGCTATTAACCAAATCCTTTGGCTCTCACACAAGGAAGAATTTTAATTCCCCATATATTTATTGACATGAATTTTTCTCTGTTTTTTTTTTTTCCAGCTTGCTTTTCATAGTAAATTTAATGGCACACCAAGGCTTGTAAAACAAAGGCAGACTACTGGAGAAATGGCCATACAACTGTTACAACTTCATCACGCTTCAATGGCATGTTATTTTTAATTTTAACTTCATGACTTCTTGTGCCCTCAGGATATTTGTATTTACAAGACTACAGTTACCTCTTCATCTCATAAGCAACTGGAATAACATCTGATCTCAGCTCTGTATATGCTGTTTTATTTTAAGCACAGTTTAGTATCTATAAATATATCAGGTTAACAGCTCTAGAAATAGAAGCATTTTGTTCGTCCCCAACAAAGCAATATCAGAGAGTGATGGCAAATGCTTCCTTACGAGATGCCCAGCGAGTGCTTCTCTGCACTGCTCTGCCTGTACCATAGGTACAAGAATTGAAAAGTTTCCTAGTCCCATCCTTTGTCACGGTGAAAAATTATATTCTACTCTGCTTTTCTTAAATCAGTCAAATTCCATCTAAGAATGAAATCTTTTACTGCTCCTCCTACTGTAACATTGTTCTAGAACCTCAGTGCGACAAAGACTAGAGTATTTCCAGCCTCAATCTGTTTCACTCCAGTGTCCAGATGCTATTGTACCAGTATAACATATTCACTTAAGCCATTTTTCCCTTGTTCTGCAGTTCAGCCCAGAAAACTATTCAGAGACAGCAGTCATATTCTCTCTCAGCCTTTCTTTTGGTCTTCTGAAAAAAACAAACCCTTCAAGCCACCTATTAAGAGACAGGCTCTCCAATTCTCTTAGTCTTCACAGTTCCAGTTTTAAGTTGAAGACTAAGTACTGCCATTTTCATTTTACTGTTAAAAAAAGTACTGTTAAATCACAGTCAGAAGTAAAACACATACCTGGAATGAGTTGAAGAAGTTGAACCTCAAATTTCTATGTGTCTGTCCACTTTTTCAAAAGTAAAAACACACTTATGCTCTGGCATTAGTACTAAGACTGACTAAGGGGCACTTTTAACCCCATGTTGTTCAGGCTTTGGCACTTCAACTGCTGTTTAAAAGGTTTCCTTTCATGGCAACAGTATCTTGAAAATCTGCTTGCCATTGAGAACGTTTTCCTAAGTCTGCAAGACTATGCGCCTTTACCAACCACCAGCCCTCCTAAAGAAGTCTTCTTTTGGCCAGTACTCTATGAGTCACAGCTTCTGGAGACCTATCCTTAGTGCTTTATTAAAGCCTCTGTATGCATACTAATCAGCGCTCCAGCAAGGCTACAATTACCAAAACCACAAAAAAAATCTGAGCTTGGTAAGTCTTACTCAGGACTTTGAGCAACCTGGTCTAGTGGAAGGTATCCCTGCCATGGAAGGGGGGCTGGAATTAGATGATCTTTAAGGTCCCTTCCAACCCAAACAATTCTATGATTCTATGATTTTGTAAAGGCTGATGATTTTCTAAAGATTAGAGAAAAAACCTGAAAACACTACTTAGCCATATCCATAGATACAACTATCTATACATACATAGACAAATCTCAGTATCTCAAAATGGCAGATAAATCTGCATTGGATAATAATTTTCTGACATGCCTGTCACTAGCTTAGTCTTGTCACTGCTTCACTGAAGTTTTAAAACATTTAAAAGAAAAAAAAGGAACAGCAGAAACCATGAAGACAATTTTCCTCTAGCAATTATAGTATGAGTACTGTTTCAAGCTCAGTTAAGACCATATTTGGTCATGACTATATCTGAAAGTAATTTCAACTGTTATTATTATCAGTCACTGTGTGGTGACAAGGCCAATGTGTCAGCAGTGTGGATGGGAGAGCAGGACATTTTTTTTCCCAAGAGGCGTACATCAGTTCTCCAAAAGAGGAGAAAAGAGAGAGTGAAATATTTCTCAGACTGTTTTTATTTGATCTATTTCAGACTTTGATATACAGAAGGAATGAGTCAGTGTTTGGCTTCATGGAACTATCACAAGAAAAACCTTTCACTCTTATCTCAGATAATGTTCAAATTGCAGCCAGACAGCAATGAAATGGAAAATCACCACAAATGAAAAATGGTTTGGAAGTGAAGATATGAAGGGGAAAACCGTTAAAAATGCAGAGCTTAATTATACTTAGTCTCTTTCTGTATCATCTTATTGTCCATTAAAGTCAAACCTGAGGAGAGATCACTGCTCAGGTTAGAAAAATTTCAGTGGAAGAGTGAAACATCTTGAGCATTGGAGACCTTGTTTTCAGACGTATTTATAGATAAATTTTCAGACAACGTGACTGGAATAAATTGACAAGTTTTTATTTTCTCCAGAGCTATTGCATGTTTCCTGTAGAAAGTCTGACTTTATACGAGACAGTTACACATAAATTAGTGCTATATAATTATTAAATTAATAGTTATGAAACCAGAATTTACAAAATACTGAGAACGAGTCCACATTTCTGCAATTAAAAGACCAATAGTTTCTGACAAATATCTGAAATGCGTTTCTGTATTCGATCTAGTTATGCCTCCTGATTAAGCTCAGAGTAAGAACAGCATCACCTGACAGCCTGTAGGCAAGCTGTATAACTTGTGTACAGGTGCATAGCCTGGCAGAACGGGAAAAAGAGGGAGTTACTAAGCATGGAGCAACGCAGTACCTTGGGAGTAGTGAGGGAATGTGAACATGCAGACCAGGATGCAAAAGTAACATAATTTATTTGCCCTTTATATAAATGGGAACTGGAAACCATATGAACTTTTTATTAACAGAGTGTAATGGTTTTGTACTGTCTTGTCTTGGCACTCATGTGTTAACACTTTGCTGGACTGACCACAGTAGGAGATGCTTTCTGTACAATAAATCTAGTCAACTTCTTTCCACCCAACCTGTGGCAGTAAAACAGGGTTTATGCTGAGGTCTTCTGAGGATACACAGGTATTATGGTCTCTGGGATTACAAAACTGATGACACAAGTGCACTGCTCTTTGCACAAACATGCACAGGGAGTTGACAAGAATAGCACAGGTCATCCTGACAGCTCACACTGTCAATAAAAGAGAATGGCCACTTTTCCTTCTTCATCTTCTTTAGGGGAATTGGAACATTTTACAAAATCTTCTGTCAGCAAGAAAATCTAGAAGCCATTATGTCCCTCTCTTCTGCCTCCCAAATTCTAGCAAACAGTTATGGAGACAGATAGCCTCTCCTTATTGCAAAACATATCCCAGGGGAAAAGCTTGGATGAAGGCAGTGGTCACAGTTACTATTTCGTTTTAGTCTGTCAGCTGTCTGAGACTTTCTCTCAAATAACAAAATAAAGCCTATCCCAGAATATAGCTGTTTTTCCAAAGTAAATATTTTTTTATGTTCTAACTACATGGACTTAGCATTATCTGTCACAGCCTACTGTCCAGTTAATTATGTCAGGATAGATGGCAAATAATAAGCAGGCTGAATTTTTTCCATATTAACAAATTGGCATATAAGAAGTCTCCATTGGACTTCTGTGCGATTTTTGGAGGTATGAATTACTTTTCAGACGTAGAAAAGATAAATTACTTCTGGGTTCCAAATTCACCCAGTCTCAGCCTTTCTCCAAAATGTGTTTTCGCAGTCTTGCAAAGAGAAATATAAACTTTTTATGCATGAAAAACAATCTAGCAGAAATCTATACCAGGAACATAACTTCTGCGGGAAATGTCAAATTTCCACTCAAATATAAGTATTCTCCAATATATTTTTAATATCGCCAAGTAAAAATTATTTTAAATATGTGAGTTTTCCACTTCTGGAAAGCTACAATAATCATGTATGTTTGTTATTAAACTCCAATGATTTAATTTCCAATTAAATTCCATAAAAATTTTCTGAAAAGAAACTTTAAGAGTTTAAGGGAACAAATAAATATTGTTAAAAATAATTTATTTCTATTTTTTTGGTGGTAGATAATAAAAATATGTAGCCTTTGTATTAAAAATGCTCTGCTGTTATCTGAGTAAATTATTTATGCATTCCCTAAGGTATTAATTGCACGTCTCTTTGTTTTATATAAAATACTTAAATGTAAATTACTAACATTAGCTTGCTCTTTTTCAATTTTTTTGCTGGTAAAATGCAAGCTACACTGTGAATACAATTATGATGGTAATCACTGCTACACTTCCTTTTTTCCAATGTGCAGTCTTCCTTGTTTCATATTTCTGAGGACTTATTTTTATGGCACTGCTCCTTATTTTTGTATATCCGTGATATGAAGTTATCTATTTCACATTATATGAATTCTATTTGTATATGTCACTTTTTGTTGTATGAAAAGGCTAAAAAATTCATAAATATGGGGTTTTTTTTAAAAAAAAAAGAAATAGAAAGATTGATTTTCTTCTCCCAGGAGGTCTGGCAGGTGTACATTAAATTTGAATATAGTTAAAGGAATGCTGTCTGTCACTAGCATTCGATTTTCCACGGAGCACTTTCAAAAACAAAACAAGTAAGAGTTTTCTTAGCTATGTGCAGACAATTTTGTATTTAGCAAGCAGGAAGCACCTTGTCATTTGTTTCTGTCATATTATTCTGCTGGGTGACAAGAACAAATGCTGATGAAGCGCTAAAGAAAATGTACCTAAGATATGTACCTTTGCTCTCATCAAGGAGCACTGAATTGTTTCTGTGAGCTACAATAAAGTGGTGCCTGTGTACAACATAAACAAAAAAGAACCATCAAAGTAATCTGCAAAACTGGGAAAAGGCAGAGTTTGGCAGTTCCCATATTCCCAGGGAGCCATGAGTAGTCATTATCAACTTGACTTCACTTCCTTAATCTTTTCTTCCTTCTGCCTCAGAGCAAGACAAATCAACAAATGGATTCTTAAGGAAAAACTATGAAGATAATGGAAATATCAATACAAAATCAATACACTAACTTAGAAGGTAAAAAAAAAAAAAAGATGTTTACAGACTAATCCTAAATCCCCAGGACCAATGATACTATCACTTATTAGGCCTTTATCCTCATTACAGGAATCAATCCTCAGCCAGTTGAACTTACCTACCACTCCATTTTTTATAAGGGATTTCCTTTTACATCCAGGTAGCTTTAAGGTCTCTTGTGGTTTCTTCATCATTCACTGCATAAAGGTTGCAGATACAATTTTTAGAAAGTAAATGACAGTCAAATTTACACATTTTACAACTTGGAATTGTAAAAATGATTTTTGTGACGATCCTTTAAGGACAAAAATAAAACTTTTGTTCTGCCAAATATAGACCTGACATGTCTTCTTTTACAAATTTGAATTCATGAAATCAATCAAAATATGAATAGGTATTGCAAACTCAAATTTGTTTGCATTCTGAGCAGGGAAGCCTGCAGGGATACAGGAATACTGCAATAGTTCTCTTGAAAAGTAAACTCTAACATTCAAAAAACGTGTCATTTCCCACATGATTAACAGAAGCTAGGCTCCAAGAATGCATGCATAACCTATCACCCTGTCTCAGATTTAGAACAAGTGCTATGCACAAACAAAAATCCTTCCCCAAAATTGCTCTCTAAGCAATATTGTTAGCAATACCGATCTTAAGGTTTTGCAGACAGTGAAGCTGGACAGAGGTGCAGTGATATTGTCAAGTGACTTCATAGCCCATGAAGAAAATTACACACCTGAAGTCTGATCACAATTGTACAGGTAGCAGAGGTTGGATTTCTCAGAGGTGCGGGAAAGAGGCAGGAGAGTAAGTCACTAGACGTTGCCTTATAAATGGACAGAAAGTGTTCAGAGCTAGTTTCAACTCACTCAAATCTGCAAAATGCCTTGGTGTGTCCCATGATGAAGGATGGAGAACCGCCCATTTTACACTTTAGAAAAGCCCAGTCTGCTCATTCTGCTCAGTGCTGCATGGGATACATTGGCAGAATGTCATTGATTTTGAAGTAATTTTAACTTTCTCACAGGGCTTTTATTTACCTTGAGAACAGGAGCACACAATTTGACACATATACTCTAAAATATACTCAGAGAGGACTTCTTTTTCTTGCAACCATGAGGACATGGTCATGTAGGCACAATATCGTCACAAAAGAAATAATATATTTTTATATCAGAGAAGGCGATTTTCTGCTGTTTTTTTTTTTTTCTTTTGTTTCAAGGAATTGCTAAGGTACATCAATAACTGAATATCTGTTGTTATGCATTTGGAATACAATAGCGCCAGAGAACCTGAGAGATACTGCAGATACACAATACTAGGCCTGAAGAGGACATATAGTGACTTCTCCAGCCTCAGGAACTCACTGTCTTAAAATAAATCAGAGAAAAATGTGACATGGAAATTCAGGGAGGTGACGAAGTGACTCTCTTTTGGCCCAGCAGCAGGCTGATGACAAAGGCAGGAGTAGTGCATAATGTATCAATTTAAACTGCCAATGAAATTTTTACATTTCTGGAATCAAAGTCAACACAAGGAAATCACTGATTTATCTTTTTGAAAAGAAGGACTGACTGTTTTAACTGTCCTCCAGAGATTGAATGATTACTGAAATATTTTTTTTTATTTGCTAGATATGTTAGCAAGCTGTTTTTAAATTACTGGTTTTATTTTGCATTTTCTGTAGTCCTCAAGACTAGGAAAAATTTTATTATAAAATTGTGAATCAGTACTGTATCTCACTGCAACTGCTGACACTTTATCTCACAAAACTCCTAAGGATATGTTTGTGAGATTAAGTATTTGAACTTTCAGCCTGACATGTATGGGTTAGTACTATTTGTCCTCCACGCTTATTTCACTTTTTCTCTTTTTGTCTGTTTTGATAGAAATCTCACTTCAAAACTTAACATGCAAAGGAATTGTAGGTGTGAATAATCCTTTCTCTTTGAAATTCCCCTTGTGTTAGAGTGGAAATGGCCAAAGTTCTTATTATGGTGTGTAACCATCCTCTGTGCATCTAATGTCTTTGCCAAAAATCTACCTTAGCACCACATTTGGGTTAAAGCAGCACATTTTATTTCATTAAAAGTAACACTATTAACAGTACCGTCACAGAACTTCTATGTAATGAGGTAATTTCCTAATGCCTTTCCCTCTGGGGCAAATATTTGCATGCCTCACATCCCAGTGCCTGGTTTTGTGGAATAGGAGATTATCTCATAAAGGATCACTCACAGTTGGCCGTAAAGGTTCAAAAGGCCAAATTCAAATTTTAGTAGTAGGAAGTCACATATTTTTGATGGACTGTGAGTACATTAAGCTAAAATGTCAAAGTAGGATACCTTTCCTACCTACTCCTTTTCCTCTCTCCCTAAAGGACCCTGAAAGCAAAACTTTATGTTAAAAATATTATGTTCTCAAAAAAAAGTAACAGAGGCTACCTTTCAAGCCCTGTATCAGAAATGTAGTTCTGAGATAGAATCTAGTAAGTAACTATTAACTTGTAAAGCATAAAATATATGTTTCATGCAGCGGACAAAATAAACACTTTCTCTCTTAAAAAAAAAAAAAACAACACCAAAACCCACACAAAACCCACACAAAACCACCCAATATTTTTGTCACTGAGGCATTTAATTAGAATTTCAAAATTAGATTAATTGTAATTGAAAATGTAATAAACTATAGTTTGGTATTTTTTTCCTAGGGAAATCTAAATTAGCATAGTTAATGAAATTACTTTACTTTTTTGCTTTGTCAGTAAACTAAATCCCTTCCACAGCTTTTTGTTTAGAAAAAAAAAAAAACAAATAATCTGCTAAAGCAAATTATCTGCTTTTTCACCCAGGGATTACAGAAGCTATTAAGGCAAATTCCAGTGAACTACATCAACAGTACTTTAAAATGAACTTCTAACACCTTAGAAATGTTATTTTGTTGCAAAAAATGACATCAGTTTCTCTAAATGCCAGAGAGATTTAAACTGTGTTAAGCTAGCATCAGTGGTTTTATGAAGTGTATTATCTTCTGGATACTGGTTTGGTGAATATTTTAGAACCATTATCTCCCACTAAGCTCACAAGTAATGCCTATGAGCTCATTTGAAGCTGATCTGTACTGTAATAAGCAAAAAAAAGTATATTTTCTGTTAACTGTCAAACTAGCGTGAATGAACTAAGCCACTCTGGACATGTTTGAGGAATGTGGAAAAAAACAGCCTGTAATGATCAAACAGGAGTTTGCTTCTAATGCTACAGCGCTGGGCAAATACATGTGAACAGGCTTTGCTACCATTCTCTGTTCGATGCCAATAACTCGGCAAGGAAGATTCTCCCTCCCCATCAGTTCTTCAATGTGTCGAAAGTGAAGTTCTCCATTGCTGTGGCTGAACTGGAGCAAAACATTGTTACAGTGGGTGTGGGTGTAAGTGGGTGTGGGACTGAGCGAGGTGTGGAGGGATTCTCAGTGTTTTCCTCGATTCTTCAAATGTTCAACAAAATCTAACTTCAAAATATCAAACAGGGTATAGAGAGCAAAAAAATACTTAAGCATTTAGGAAAGCATAGAATATATAGCCAACTAAACCAGAACTCAGTTAGCATTTCTTTTTCTAAAAGACTTTTGTTTCATTTTCAAAAATCCGTAAATATGTGTGTTTCAAAAATGCATTCAAAGACTGGTTTTTGACCAAAGCATTTTGATTCAACAGAATCAAAGCATTACGTAACATTGAACTTAAAAATAATTTCAAAACTAGTAATAAAATATTTCATTCCCTTAATGCCAAGATAGGATTAATATTTTGTGTCTACCTCTTTTTTCCTTCTAAGTGACTTCTTGGAAAAAATTAGCATGATTCCAGAAAGCATATTTCTTTTCACATCAATGGGAAAATATCATCAAATATTTTCTGGCCAAATCTCAAAGGCATAATTGAAAATAAGATTTTTAAAAATGTGAACATAACATTAATTTCACTGTGGATGCCTTTTTTTGTTGTTTTTTTAGGATTTTTTTCATATGCTCAGTTTAGCAATCAATTTTACTTAAATTTCTATCCTTTCCTAATTTTAACAGTTTTTCTTAGCCTGGCTATGCTATCTATCCTCCTTATGATATTATGGTCATCCTTGCAAGTTTTTTTTTCAGGGTAGTCCGACTGCAGGAAAAAAATCAACACGTGTATGCAACATATTTTACACATCTTTGATGTGTAGAAGAGAGGTCAAGATGATATGAAATCCCTTTTCTTTTGATAGCTTTACTGATTTACTTAGTTACAGTAAGACATTTCTTGCCACCTTTTTAAATGAAAGTACACAGTCTTATTGGTTAAAACATTTGCATTTAAATTATTTGTTAATAAACGTGATGTGTTAGTGTGAAAATTTTTGTTTTCAAACTAAGCCTTACCATGAAATCTGATATTTTTATGGTAGATCTGTCTGTCAAATGACAAATGGTTGACATGAAAAACGTGTGCTCTTATTTGAATTGTAATCATTTAATCTTAATCTTACTTTGTTAAAAACAAACAAAAAACTTATTAGGTTAGATGTTGCACATGGAGAATCTATTTCAGATCAAACTGCTGGGAAACCTATTTGAATATTTCCAGCAGAGAACATCATTTTCTAAATTAGTAAGAAACAAAGATTTTTTTAATATATTCAGAACAAACAAAACAAAAACAAAATTCCAACTGGATTTATCATCAGAAACACAGCTCTGTGACTGAGTAGCTGTGGGGTAGATAACAGCACATTTCTAAATGAATTATCAGGGAACATCACTTTATTTGATGCTTCAAGTAAGCTACTTTTGAAAGATAGATTCATTTGCTTTGAATTTTTTAAACCTCGCATCACTAATATTTTGACATTGTGGTTGTTTCAGAAGTTGAAGTGTCTGAAGCCTTTAGTTTAAAGGCAGAGTTCTAGTTTTACTTTTTATTTCATAATTGAAACTACTTTTATTAAGACAAGCAGTACTATTATTATTTTACATGAAAATTGCAAAAAAACCCTGTAAGTGTCAAAGGTAAGGGGTATCTAGGGATTAAGCATGTGTTGTTGGTTATAGGGGAACTGCTAACATTTTACAATGAAAATGTGGGGACTATGTCTATGTTCAGTGGCATATGGCTTCTTTATAAAAAGAAAATACAATTTGCTCAATAATAGACACCATTCTATTATTGACTCTTACTTATCAAACTTTATGACTTATAGTATTATAAAATCATCTCACTTCCCAATCATTATGACTTTAATATCACAACATAAATGGAAGGATAAGAAACATTAACATTATGATATTTAATATATGCAGCAAAGAATTTGAGGCTTTCTTTTGTAAAAAAGCTGCGCACATAATTTTGAAAATCTGCCTATCGATGCTTGGCCTTACACATAAACAGACAGCATGTAACAAAAAAATAAAATGAACTCAAATCTTCTTCAGCTACCTAACTTAAAATAAGCCAATTCTCTTTAACTTATGCTTTCATATGTTCATAGTATAGCCTCTTTTTTTAAAGCTGAGAATTTAATACAAATTGGAGAAAAAAGAAATTGAAAAAGAACATGTATATGTCCTATCTTATGAACAGAAACCTGTATCCTTTAGTTGGTAATAAGTATTTCATTATTTGTACTCAAACTACAGCCCTAGCTGCTCACTCAGTAATGGCTCAGAAGCATGATCAGGAATCTTTTTTAACCGGTTAAGCTGATTTTATGGAAAATCTGAATTTCAACAGTCTCCCTGAACATGCACACTTAACATTTGTTCATCTCTGCCATCCTGAACAGCTTTATTGTGCCCTGGTGATGTACATGAAGAAATGAATAATCTGCTTTTTTGATAGACTCTGCCAATTTTGTTTAATGCTAACATAGTGCTTTTGGAAAAGTTACAAGAAGACTGCTATTAAAATCAAATTTTAATTGAAGCCCACAGCTTATTCTCATTCTCATCTCATCAGTTTTCATTCACATGTGACACGTTGCCAGCTTACAGTTCTTGCAATAAGAACTTATAATAAAATGTGGACCAATGGGAAGATAAAAACCAAGATGAAAAGCGCTTACTGCTTGAAATGAATTCAACATGGGAGTGATGGCTTTTAGCAAGATAGGTAGCTGAGACTGCTCAATGACAGAAATCTCTTATTTATTTACAGTAAACTCCTATTTATCCAAAGGACTCGATGCACAGCTTAAATTCACAGTTCACCAGAAGTACTTGTCACACTGATCTGATCATCAACATATTTCAAAGTATGACAGTTAAAGAATTCATCTTTCCTGCATAACTGGTAAAGAAGAGGACACAAACTTTCACAAAGCTCAACCTGGTAGGTCCCAGAACCTGCTCCTGCCCAAGGCTAGAGTCAGTACTTAACATAGCCAAATTTCAAACAGCAAAGTGTGCAGGTAAATCCTGGTAGAGTCTTGCCGACTAACAGCACTACATAAGCAATTTAGAAAGACTAAATAAAAGGATACTTCATTTAAATAACACTGCAAGGAAAACCTTGTACATAGGATATAAATATCCATGCTTCACTACAATGCATCAAGCTCTATTAAGTCAGTGCCCTGTAAATCTTTCTGCTGCTTTACTTCCCCTCCAGGTAGCCACCTGTTGTAATTCTCTCAGCCTACATTTTCCCCTCTGTTGTGACATTTCTGCCTTTATCTCTTTGATTCATACCAATCTTGCTACCATTCAGGCATCTAAATGCAGTGCTACAACTAAGATTGCATCTTTAACATTTCTATTAAAACGTAGTGTTCAAGATTTTTCGTTTCTCTGAAGCATCTATACAGGTGTCAATTCATACACCTCTGAATGTAAACACATTTGTGTGTCCTGTTATGTCTAGGGCTGACTTCAAGATAATAAACTGAAAGAAATGGTATTTATAAACCAAAATCTGTGTGGAAGAGTGTCTTGGTTTGAAAAGACAGGTGTCTGTGGAGGAAGGCAGGAGCCTCCCTTGAAATGGAAAGTGCAACTCCCTTCCCTCCAAATTATTATAATTTTGAAATTAACGGGCCTTCAGGCAAAGATATGGGGAATAGGAATAACAGTTCTTTACTAATATATATATATATAACACAAGGCAGGGAAAAACAAACAACCCACTGGTTTACACTGACAGAGTCAGGAATACAACCTGACACCCTGTTAGGGTGGCAGTAGCAGTCCGATAAGATGCTGGCTGCAGTCCTCCTGAAGTGATGGGTGTAGTTCTGTGGAAGCAGCAATCAGGTAAAAGAGTCTGGTCTTCCTCCGAAGGTCCAGTGGTAGGTAGGTAGGTAGCTCTTGTCCTCTGGAACTCCAGTGGGGGGGAAAAAGCTCCTCTGGGAATCCAGTGGAAGAAGGCTGCTAGGGTGTTCAAAATCTCCGTTTTTATTTGGCATGGACTGCTTGGCTCCTTCCCCCCCCTCCCCGGGCGGAGCTTCTCACAATGGGATGGGGAGTCGTGAGGCAGTTCCTTGATGGGCCATTAACAGGAGATAGTCCAGGAGCGAGTTATCGATGGGTCAGGCGATAAGGCATTGTTGTGCCCAGTAACAGGAGATAGTCCAGAGGGGGGAGGCAGGGAGCACCGCCCCACCTGGTCTCAACAGCTCCTGAAGATGGTAATAGAATATTTTTTCCTTTTGGCACATTTTACACTGTAACCCAGGACATAGAGTTGTCTTCACAAATATGGCTTTGCCAGCTGCCAGGACTGAGGAGGATTGAGGCTGAGGCAAACATTCTGCAAGGTGCTGTATATACGTGCTTTGCACCCCCGGCAGAGTGATGCTTGCAGAGATGTCTGTAGTAGGCTGATGCTTTCAGTGATCTTGCCTGTCACAATAGAGGGTCTGAAAATGCCAGCCTCCACAGAAATGAATTAAAGTTGATCTGAGACAAGCCATAACTGCAGCAGTCCTTTGGCTTGAGACTAGATAACTCTGCCTACCAGCATGATTTTTACCTTATATGAAAACAATATTCCTTATTCCTTTAAATCCTGCAAGAAAATAAGCTGCCTTAAACTCTTTTCTTGCCTGTACTATTTCACTGTTCCTGTCTGTGGTGAGTTTACTGCAGCAAAATCTTCAAGCTACAAGAACATCACAATCTGAGATGGCGATTTTTCTATGAACAACAATCAGATTAACTGAACATATCTTCAATGCAGTTATTGAAAGCATGCTTTCTTCAATTTCCTGAAGGAATTGAGAATCACTGCAAAAAAGTTAGGAACTGTTTTGAATAAACTAATTAACAATGGCCAAGTCAGATCCTGGACTTGTGCAATTTCTGCAAACAATCTGTTACGAAATTCTGCAAAGCGCAAAATGCTTTTTGAATCATAAATTTAGTAGTTTCACGATTTCTTCCCTCAAAACTTCTGTAATGAAATCTGGCTTATGAGGAAAGAATAGCACCAGTATTAAGAACAGAAAAAGAAGAACAGAATCTTCAAAATCCACCACTAAAACAGAGCTCAAAATCTCCGTTGCATTTGCTGTCATAATTTAACAGCACGAATAGAGATTTCAGTCCTGATACGTGTTAAAACCAGTAGGCTTATCATTCTTCCTCATTCTCAAGTCTACATAGATGGAGGACTCCTCAATACCAGTCAAGCAGCACTGAGGGATCCAGAGCTTTGAGGATCAAGTCCACTTACAAGGCTGGGATGTAAGTTCTTTCTCTTACATAATTTTGACATTGGGCCAGTACACAGTATCAATAGACAAAGCTTTTTTTAGCTAGTCTGAATCCTCAATACTTGACATTTCAGATGTACAGAAAGTGGAAACTGAGAGGATAGAACAAACATGAAGGAATAGAAATTAGATATCAAAACTTAAGAGAGAGGAAAAAGGTAAGAGACATCAGAGATTCTTAAAACTCATTCCAGTATGTTAGTCATAAAAAGAAGAGAAGAGGTGCTAGTCTGCTACTCTGTGGTTTGGAAAGATATTGCCATATGATACTGAGATGTCTGATAATGTTTACCAACCTTTTTGCATCTGCCTTTACTGAAAAATCATCCCATGAAAGCAGATGATATCAATCAAGCAAGTGAAAGGCTATTGCAAAAAAACAAAGGAATAAGCTGTTCCCTACATATCATGGCAAGTATGGCAAGTAGTAGTGGGCTTTAACTGCACCAGGAAGGATCCAAGTTAGGAAGGAGAAGCAGCTTTGAAAGACCAGTATGGATAATGAGGGAGTGGATTAATTTGCCTGTAGAAATTGTGGGGTCTTCATCTTTGGACCTCTTTAAAAACAGCTCAGGCAATTATTTGTCAAGAATAGTTCACAATAGGAATAGCATCTGTCACAATCTGATGCTGCCCTGGGGCAGAAGGAAAGTCTAGATGGTGCTCGAGGTTCCTTCAGTTCTTATTTTTCTATGACTTTTATAGTTTATTCTTATTCAGAGAGCTAATAAACAAGATTTTAGGTACTGGCTTTTTGTTACATGCATACCTGCAATCTCCAGAATTCCTGGTTGCCTTTGGGAGGAATTACAATATAAGTAAATTAAATTCGAAACCAGTAGTTGCACAATGTTAATACTCTCCTTCAATACCTCCATAATGCTTAAATTACCAAACAAGTGGCTCTTATAAATAACCAATACTTAAAGAGAAGATATGAAAATATATTGTGGAAAAAATATCAAGTAATTAATCACATTCAGAGTTTATAGATTTTGCTGCAATCTCCCCTCCTGTTTCTGTGTAATAAATAATATCAAGACAAACTAATTGTTTTTCCTAACAACTTTATGTGAAAAGTCTCTAAAATAGGCTAGCTATATCTAGTCAAGAGTAAAAGAAAGAAAACCTACCCTATTTTGGTTCCCACTCAGTAGTAAAAATAAGACAGTGTTAAATAAATAAGTTTTTAGGGCTTTTTAGCAGTGTTTCACAGGAAGAATAAAGTAAACAGACTCAGTATAATTACTTTCAAGGCTTTTTGAGATATAGAGTCCCACTTTTAAGTTACAGAGTTAGAAAAAAATTAAAAAACACAGAATAAGGTTTATCTAGCCATCAGCTTCCTGGTATTCATCAATTAAAATTATCCTAGGATCAAGAATTCTCCTGTTCCCATCCATAAGGTTCAATATTCTTTTCATATCTAACAAGGTCTAGCTGAGTAACTCCCTGACACTGAGGGAATATTGATGAGTGACAAAATAAAATTTTCTTCTTACTATCCACTAAAACAAGTGCTCAGAAGACAGTCAGGTATTATTCTGCACAGGGAGGAATCATGTAAAGAGTAAGGATCAGGTTGTGACTGAACAGCACCAGAAAGAACCCAGGACTGCCTTGTTTGTTTATTTGTTTTTCATAGGAGAAGTGTACCATTATTTCATCAAATTTTAAAATTGTTATTTATATTCCATCTTATTATTTCAACTGGATATCACATTTCATTGAAACATTTCTTCAGCACAGCCTTACTAAGCCACTGGGTAACTGGTCCCCCACCGAACAGTGAAAATTGACAGAGTTTAATAGAAAAACAAAATGTTTGCTACGTACAAATAATGGGGAAGCCCACACAATTCTCAGTGACTACACTTGGAACTGTGATGTTTACAGCTACTAAGTAAAGCCATGAGACAGTTTTGACCGATTTAATTAAAAGGATAAGGGCCATATTAATACTTTAATTACTGTGTAAATGAACATAAACGTCGATATTTATTCTCCCCTAAATACTCCTTTAAATATAAAATTCTTATGAATGTAAAAAGATTTTTAGCTTGTACTATGAAATGCAGCAATACAGTTGCCTTTTTTTTTTTTTTTTTTTTGGTCAATCAAAAATTTCTTCGATGGGACTTTCCTTCAGGGTTGCCCTGGTTCTGTGGGGGCTCAGAGTCACTTCCACAAGCACCGGAATACAAAGTCCTGCATAGTGAGGGTTTTATCGCACCCTGCTGCTGGTGCAAGGGAAGGACTGCTTCTCCCCAAGATCTCTTATACAAGGATATCACTTCTGGACTGCTGAAAGGAATGTTTAACAGCTCCAGTGCTAGTGCCCTGAGGAGTTATGGAGGTTAACAACTTCTAAAGCTTAGATAATACTGCAGAAGTTGGTGCTGAATAAATAATTCATGTCTACTTTTTCAAGACTAAAAAAAAAAAAATACTTGTGTAGCTTGACTCTGTTTCAAGCTACTGTTATTTGATTTTATCATAAATGTCATTTTTGCCCATTTATTTCTTTTGGCAGCAGGGTCTCTTCCAGAGGCTTGATGGTAGTATAATGGAAAGTTAATAAATGGATCAGTACATTGCTTTCATTCTTTCCAGATGTTTCCTTCATTTTGCCAGACACATCACTTCCTAAGCAGAAAGCTGCAAAGAATACAAATTTCAGTATCTCTTACAAAACAAGATGTGCAGTTCAGAAAACAGGAGTACATCCGTGTTTGGCTGGAAGAAAATAGTTTCTGTGATGTTTATTCTGTCTAGAATAGGATGCACATCAATGTACACATTTAACCAAAACAACAACAAGAAACAACAACAAGAAACAAGAACAAAAAAAAAAAGCAATGAAGGACTTTAAAGAAAACAGATACAGAAAATCTTACTATATGTGGTTTTTATTGTAGATGGGACAGCTTCTTCCCGACATCCACAGGTATCCAGCAAATGCATTCAGTTAATGCTGCTTACTGCTGTATTGCTACCACTAGCTGTTTTAATCACAGCAGGCTAGACAGAAGAAGTGTCAATAAGCACTCTGTAAAATTTCATCATGTCTGAATTAAAGTGTGATTTCTGTTTTATAGGGTCTATATGCAAAACTGTAAATGATGTTCATTACCAAATGATGGAAAAGGAATTATACAGGAACATTCAAACCTTTAGTCATGAATTGAAGATTCTGTGGCTCATTTGCCACAAAAATTAATAAAAACAAAAGCACAAACAATCTCTATTACCTGCCTTTATATCAGGTTATGTAACCCATTTTCTGTTTAGAAATTAGGCCATGAGAAGTTACAATAGTTCAAAGCAGTTCAGCTGGCATTTGGATATGAATATAGAAAAACAGGCTATATTAACCTATTAGTATAGAGGTTACTTCAAAAGTCCTGTCATTATCTTCTTGTGTGGTTGCCATAATGTTTTGTGATATAAGTGTACGGGATGAGTAAAATAATTTTAAGAAGATTTTGAAAGAGTTTTTCTCCTTTCAAAGTTTGCTTATCCTGAAATGCCCAGTTTTAAGCCAGGTACCTATTTTCTCACATGAAATCTTTAAATAGTCTGTGTCTGTCACCTTCCTATTTTATTGAGGCCTTTCTGTGCAGCCCTGGATTTTCAGTTTAACCTCTTAGAGTGGAATCTGCAGCCTTATTTAGTTTCATTCAAGAATTTAGAAGCCATCATTCTACAGACCTGGCAGCTTTTCTGCTTCAGAGCTCATGTAATTTAGTTGTGTCCTCTAATAGGTTTATATTTCATATATCCTGAATACACCCTTTATGCTTGTGTTACTCCTCAGAGAACTTACAGATGAAAATAAAGTAGTTTATTGCATAAGGAAAAGTGACTGTATTGGCCATTAACCTCAATAACTTGCATAGACTATAGTGGGGCATATAAAACACTCATAGCAGTGAGATCTGAATCAGTACAAGATGTTTATTCAAGCCAAAGTATTGCTTATAGAAAGGAGCCCACAGATATCTGTATCATTCTATGCTTCCATCTTCTCCAGCCAGGTAATTTGTGTTCTGCTATGTGCAATATTTGAATGTCATGCCTCAGGCAGCATGTTTTCTTACAACGGTTTCCTCTTCTACAAAAATAGTACTGAAAAAAATGTTATGCAAATTACCTGCTGTGCTATAATTAACTTATAAATGAATTTCTGTCCATTAGTATTGTACTTATAACTTTAAATGCAATTATAAAATAACTACTGAGATATACATTATACTGATTATGTGAAACAATTATCTAAAATTTAAACCCATTTCACATTCATTTTGCATGTAAGAACATACTCAACTTTTTATTTTTCAAAACTTTTGAAACTTATATTAGGTTTTCAAAACAAGAAAAAGGAGAATGCTTCCACGACCAACTCCCAAGCCTTTGACTGAATGCAAATATCTGTTTACCTTTTTCTAGAATTTTATGTAAATGCATGCAACTCCAAAATGTTTTGGAAAAATGAATTATCTGCTTAGAGCCCAGTGATACAAATCCTCTGTGATGCTGGGTACTATTCCAAATCTGGCTGAATTGGGCTGTTTATAGATATTACTTTAAAAAAAAGTGCTATGTGAAAATATCATTGTGTAGATTATAAATTCATACATTCAGAAGTTAGGAACTGTCAGTTTAAGGCAGTTAAATTCACTCTCTGTTTTGTACACTTGCATGATAACACAGGCAACTTTCTTGGTAATACACTATTGCTTTCTGCAGGAACCCTGCTGTCTCTGGTGAGTCAGTTTTATGGTATTGTTTGAGTGCGATGGCTTACAGTTTTTCCCTCCATTATTGAAAGTATCACCTGATCTAGTCTTTGTTTAGTGGTGTCTCAGTCTTGAATTGATTTACTTGACAATTTTTATACAATGTTCTGGCAAAAAGATCTTAAACTTTTATTTTATTTATTTCTATTCCAGAGGGGACTTCGGTCAAGACCTCAGAGTTACTCACCACTCTTTGTGAGTGCCCCAAACCTCTTCAGTCTCGACAAAATTCACATGGTTAGTTCTTAATCTGCCTGTAAATCAATGTATCTACCAAGATGTTCTTCCAACTGCTTGCTTCTAGGGACTCACTTCAATGAGTTTTCTCAGAAAACAGCTACTGGATGGAGTCTTGCCTAGAATGTAGTGATGGACAAGGTTGGTCATGAAATGGAGATGTTATCCTCTTTAACGGTGTATGGTGTCTGTAATAAAAGTCTTCTAATTCCTAATGAATTTTAAATTGCTTCATGCAAAATGAAACAACTTCAGATAGGATGGCACTTGCCCCAGTGGGTAGCTGGCAACTGGTTTTGTCTCCCACATTCTTGGCAACATTTCTGATTGCTGTATGTATGCTTGGATGAATGTACTCTCATTCTACCATTTTTCAGTGGAAAAAGCTTTGAAGTTACCAGCTGTATATAGTTGATCAAGAGAGGGTTCAAGCCTGGACTAAATGAAGGTCTTTGGATTAGGGTTCTGTCAGGACCTCCATCAGCTTCCTGCACCAGATGGCTCCTGCCCCAAAGTCGCCCATACTTGGGCCTCATTTTGAAGTACCTAACGTAACCCATGTTTGGCTGGGTTTGCAGTTGATATCGTGGGTGGTCAGAGAGGTTACAAGCTCAAAGCGAAATCACGCTGGGCATTCCTGATGAGCAAGAAATGTTTGGTAAGTGCTGCCAGCATATGACTACAAGTCTTACTTGCCAGATGTTGCTTTTCAAATGGTTGCTGGCAAATAGACATATTAAGGGAGCCCAAAGGCTGTGCTTATGCAGTCAGAGAAGGGAGGTGGCTACTCCACCATAAGTTAACAAGAAACTTTTGTTGAAAGCATTTCTCAGCAACTGATTAAATGTTAATTATCGTTCTTTTGTATGGCCACATGTTCACTCTTTAGACCTAATTTCCAGCTACCTACAGTCTGTGTTCCCTAGAGAAATGGGGTGTTTGACCAGTCAACAGGGAAATCATTGGTCAATTCACAACTTGCAAAGTGACAGGCAAGTACGGTTGAAGTCGAGAACAGGGTGCTGTAATGGGTGGGAAATGTCACTTACACATAAGAAGCAGTGCAGCAAGGAAAATTAATTACAAATCCCTTCATGGGAGAGAATGAGTCTTAGGCTAGCCTAAGGATGGAAAGACAGGGCTATAAACCTTGTTCCTGAGGCTCTCAGGACCCAGATCCTGGGAAAGGTTGGGGAAGGAGTTTGAAAGCCAAGGCCCCAACCCATCACTGCAGGAGTTTAAAGGCTGGATGGGGGGGTGTGCCTTAAATCTTGAATTAGGCACAGCATACAGTGGGAGGTCTCACCCACCTCCAAGAGTGTTGATGTGTCTCAGTGGCACTTCACAGCTTCATAGGTAAAACAGCAGGGTTAGTGGGCTTTTTGTCACTTCTGTTATGTCAGAGCTCCGTAACATCCGACTCCTTTTGAATCTAAATCTCAAAATGTGGACAGACTCAGCTGGAATTATCTGATGAAACTGGTTTTCATGGAAAAAAGCTAAATTATAGAAATTTTAAATTTTCCAAAACATGTTAGTTTCTTCTGATGAAACACCACAGAGGACAGTTTCTGATAGAAACCTGCTGATTGCTTGCTTGCCACGGGGAAGCTCAGACTCACCACCTGTGGCTCTGATGTAACCCCATGCCACCAGAGCTCTGGATCACACAGCATGCATGCTTTGCCACAGAGACTGGCAGTCAGCTGTGAATGAGTGGAAAGAAGTTTTGAAGCTGAAGGAACAGAGTTCAAAACCTACTATCTAAATGGAAGAAGCTGTGCAAACGTGCAGAAGTGTCACACATCGTGTGGGCATTTGACACCCAGTGTGCATCTCTAAGAACTGAAATACTCTTTGATCATCTTTAGAAGCCTACGTCTAGACGTTTCTGTCTTGTAGGCTTCCTACCATGGAGCAGAGCACTTCAGAACTTCAGGTCCTCATCCCAAGTCATCTGGCTCCTAGCTTCCAAGACTGTCCAGAGCCTGTATGAGCTCCCATAAAAGAAACAACTGGACTAGAGGCTGTCATTCTCAGGATCCCAGGATCCAGTATATTTTGGAGACTTTCTGTGAAGTGCATTGGCTATTGCTAAAACAAAGTATTTTTGTTTCTTTTTACATTTTTCTTTCCTAAAAAAAAAAAATCGAAAGTGTGGCTTGTTTGGGATTATAACTTTTTTTCCTCTCCTCAGAATAACAAATTTTTCCATGAAGTGGATATTTGAACCCAGATCTCTCAGCCTGGGTCTCTTTAGCCTGGAAAAGAGAAGATTGAGAGGGGATCTTATCAAAGATTATAAATATCTAAAGGGTTGGAATCAAGAGCATGGGGCCATGCTCCTCTCAGTGGTGCCCAGTGACAGGGCAAGGAGCAACGGGCACAAACTGGAGTGCAGAAAGTTCTGCCTCAACATCAGGAAAAAATTCTTTACTCTGAGGGTGGCAGAGCAATGGAACAGGCTGCCCAGGGAGCTTGTGGGGTCTCCTTCCCTGGAGATATTCAAAACCTGCCTGGATGCAGTTCTGTGTAACCTGCTCCAGGTGAACCTGTTTTAGCAGAGAGGTTGGACTACATGTTCCCCGGAGGTCCCTTCCAACCCCTACCATTGTGTGATTATGTGATACATTTTTCTTTACCACATATCTCTAAGGAGGGAAAATACAATACTGTTCAGCTCATTTTAAGAATTGGAAACTGGAATAAAGGGAATAGAGGCAAAATTGTAGACCATATTTAAGAGTAAATTTGAATAATTCGTATATAGGCAGAGGTCTTATTGACCTGATTTGCAAAGCTTGACCTAAAATCTTCTGAGCATCAAACATCAGATTTGGGTAGCCAGAAACCAAGGAATAAGTAGTGAGAATTTCAGTTAATGTGCCCTTCTCATTATTTCTTTGAAAGGCAGAAATACGATCCAATTTTACAAAGTAGCAGTGAATCACCATAACCATGAAACCATTTTAGCCCAATTTTCTAAGAAATGTTTGGGCCTGTGTCTGTGCATGAACATTTGCATCTGTCCATTCATTGAACTTATTGATCAATTTAAAATAAGACCTGACAGGAAAGTAGAGATTTCAGAAATAATCGAGGTATTTATTGACTTACAGTTACTGTTAACAGTTAACTACAAGATTTCAAAACCCAGGATGCTAGGAAATTGTATGCGACCTTATGAAGGAAAACTAAAGCATGATTTTATTTGTTTCTCAATTTCAGAGCATCTGCATGGCAGAAGAATCTCAAACCAGAAGACAGAAGACTATTAGCATTAATAGTGCTGTTTCTGTTTGTGTGACACTGCCTGTTACATCATCTATCTCACAAATTTTGGAGAAGAAGAGATAAAGGTCCCACAAGAGCCTGTCACAGTGTATGACCTGATTTATTACTAGTTCAGTCTGCACTGTGGACTGAATGAGGCCTGGGCTACGGAAGGAAAAAAAAAGAAAAAGTGCTACAAAATATGGGTAATGAGAATGCGCCCACCAATGGGTTCTGTTGGTAACTTGTCTTTGTTACTGCACTGCCCCAAGTGTGTTTGTGTGTGTCTGTGTGTGCTCACACGCACATGTATGCTTCCATATGTTTTTTTCCAGATGAAACACAGTAACAGCCAGGGATGACGCTTACCTTAGGGATAGTGGAGAACTTCCCCAAGGGACACTTACAACACCCACTAAAATAAGGCAGAGTCTTATTTTACTCCTTTCTTAAATGCGAAGCACACGTACGCCAGCACCAAGCCTAACACCACAGCACACTGGGACAGGAAGGACACCCCGCCTGTGCTGCAGTCCTCAATGGAGATCCACATCAGCTAAAGGGCACTATGGCTTCCACTACCAATTGGAAAAACAATGATCTCATGCTTTGATGGTGCAGCCTCCTCCCCTAGGCATTACCAGTCATGTTGGGATATTGATATCATCCCTACTGTCACTCATAAAGTCAGTGGGAGCTGTAGGGATGAGCTGGTGGCCCTGCTGCCCTGTGGTCCCACACCTCTTTGTTAGCCAAAGACGATCTTGGAGACTCAGGAATCATGGTCTCAGTTCCCTGTACAGTTCCCTGTACAACGGACTGGGTCTCATTAATTGGACACTGTGACCTCTTACTCCTGTAAGTGAAAGCTTCAAATAATGGCCTGCTCTGCCTCTGCAGCCCTCTGATGGAGCATGTTCTTCTGCTCCTGGAGATGCAGACTTCTTGTCTGTGCAGGCTACAAAGCAAAAGAGCCTGTTCCCTGTCAAGGAAAACTGCAGAGAGAATGGACTGGCAGACTAACAACTCCCCTCTGTAGTTGTGAAGAGATCATTTTAAGGGCTCATAATTTAACCAAATGCGAACAAACTTTTAAAGAAAAAAGAAGCTCCTGAGATGGAAGCAAATTGTCTTCCAAAGTTCATGTTCCCAGCTTCTCACCTAAGTTCATGTTGCAGCTTCTCACCTAAGGGCTGCAACAACCAAAACTGGTTTAAAGACCGGGTTTCTCACTGTCAATACCTGATACATGTGCTTTTGCAAATAAATGGAGTTCAGCAAAGGCACTGAGTATATATCTGGTTAAATCCTCTATGGTACCAGCTTGGCAAAGTCACAAGTCAGTGAAAATACAGCTCCATTATAGAAGTTTTGGGCAACTTCTATTGCACTAGGTTTACCCTGATGATAGACAAAGACTATTTTAAAGGCAAGTGGGAATAGTCACATAGCCCAGACAAACATGTAAGGGATGTAATTTTTGCTTGCATGGATGCATTTAGTCTATGGTGTTTATGCTAGCAAGGATCACTCCTGGTTGTAGGATTTTAGCATTATTCATACCTATCATAGGTAAAAATATGTTACCTCAAAATATTGTGATATAAAAACAAGTACTTGGAAAGAAACGAATAACTATATCCTACAATACAACACATGGCTGATTCACTGAATATGTCAACACAGCACAGAAGACTCAGAGAAATTTTTGGCCAGTGTAAATCCAGAACTGGAAAGCAAAAAGATGTGTAGGAGCTAGGGTGAGACGACTCATGCTATTGTGGTTGAACTGCTATCAGGATCTGAGATCAGTCTCCCACTCAGTTAAAAAACAGTTTAGCAAGTATAAGTATTACATTGTGCTCTACTGCCCAGTGTGTGTGCTCAGAGAGCTAGTGAGCCGAAGTAAAAATTTAAAGGGCTGCGAAAGTGACACATGAAGCTAACGGCTATCAACTTTTTTTCACGTGTATTACCAGCTGAGACATGGGGCAGAAGTGAAGATTGACAACTACAATGGAAGGAGTATAATAAAGTCAAAGAAGAAATTAAGTTATGTCTAATTTATGTTGGTTGCTTTGGAAAGTAATTTGCAATCATGAATAGAAACATATAATGGACTGGTATCACTGCCACATATGACAGATTATCTGTTTGATCCTGTTATTAACAATGACCTACAGAAAATGTGTTTGTCCAACTGGATTCTGCTCCACATATATATATATCTAACTGTGATTCCTAAGAGACTAAGTTGCCATTTACCATTTGAAATGCCATAGTTTGAATTTATAACAACATACAAATTCAGGTCCCAGAGCTCACCCTTCTGAAATCAGGTAAGGCCTTGATTTAAAGCATTTCTCATGAAGCATATATGAGAACAATTGTAGCAGCTTTGCTTCGAAAAGACTTTCTTCAAGCCAACAGTCCTCCTTTCTGAAACACAGTCAAGATGAGTTCACTTCATTTCAGCCTAGGTAACCTTAAGCCTTAAATATCTCCATCTTCAGCTGCAGGGTATCTGGGGAATTATTTGAGTTTTTTTAACTCATATCCTTACCAATATTTTATTGATGAGATCAGTAGAGGATCTGCAGTGTTCAGAGCATCTGGCATGTCTCTTGTGCTATGAAGCCATAGCATAATGAAAAGTTACGTAGCAACTTGACACCTCACAAATTTATATTAAAAAAAAAGGGGGGGGGGGGAAGTAAGGTGTAACAGGAGATGGAGGAATGCAGTAGTGAAAAATCTGCTAGCAAAACATCAGCATCACACAACTCTGCCTCAGTTTTGGCCTCCTTCAGAACCGAGATCGGCTCCTTGTTTCAGTATTTCAGGATGAGAACTCCGGTGTAAACTGGACTAGGTTACACAAGGCTTTGCTGTATTCAAGCAATGGTGTTGTTAGATATGGTTCTTATCTTTATGAACTTCCTTCTGCATGCAGACCTTTTAATTTCTGTGGAACCACTCACAAGAATAAGTAGCCTCCAACTCCATCATCTGGCCTTAAAATTGTGGCCATTTGTCATTTAAATATTTGTAATAGCTCTGCTTGCAAAACAACAGTAAAACTTCTAGGATGAAACTTACTTTTATGCCACTGATTGCAAAATTTTAACATTTCATACTATAGCTTATTACAATAATTTCATGGCATCCAATTTACTGGAACTATAATACTTTACAATTTATGCTCTTTCCTAAAATATTTTTTATAAAATAGTTAGGTCATATAGAGGCCAGGAGACATTTGCTATGTTATGAATATCAAAATCACAATTAATATTAAACAAAAATGTCTCCAATAACATAATACATAACTGTTTTAATCCATTTATCAGGGAATGAGTCTGTGCAAATGAGACTTTCTTTATACAATCATATACATAGCAAATTGTCTTAGAACTATTAGCATAGTCTTTAGGAGCTCTCAAGTGTATATTTAACATTCAAGACTCACTGTATGTTGGCATTTGCACAACTGTTGTCTCTAAAAGCAAGTAATATGAATCATCACAACAATGATTCCTTAGAGAATGTTTTTTTCCTACCATGATGTATTCTAGTTTTTTTGTGAAATCTTTGAAAATAAACTGTTCTTGGTGACTGGGTTTGAACACTTCTAAACTTAGAACTTGTTTTCATACATGTAGTTGGAACACACCTGCACCCAGAACACTCCTTTCCATTAATGAAAGCAGTTGTTTTCAATAATTACAGGCATGATCATAGAATATGTGAGTTCCTGAATCCCATTCACTTTTTACAAATGTTAAACCTGCATGTTAAATTACATCTTTTTTAACAAGTGTAATAGAGAAAATTTCCCATGTTCATGATTTCTTAAATTAGCTTTCACAGAATATCTATGCTTATTGAGGAGATATGTAACATATGTCATATTGAACCAAACAGATTCTAGGGGCAGGCTTGTGGCACTTAATCCAGAAAAGGCCAATGCAAATAAATACCAACTCAAGATGTGCTTCTGGAAGCAAAATACTTCATAATAAATACTTTGAAAATGGAAGCACAATATATGTGAAGGTGTATTTACTTCATCTCCCTAAAGGTGGCCAGCTATGCCACCTTCCCATACAGATAAAAAAAGAAATTGAATAAGGAATAGTTCCACAATCTTCTCCCTTCCTTTTGTAATTCTCTTTCAGAGAGGAAATTTCATAGGAGGAGGAAATACCTTGTCAATTGATTGATAATGTTTGTTAGGAAATCAGACAGGTTTTCAGGCTTACAGTTCCACTACCAGATCAGAAAAAAAAAAAAAAAAAAAGAAATAAGTAAATAGATACATAAATAAATAAGTATTCTTGTTACTGTCTCTATTCAGGATGGTTTCTTTTGATTTCATTTCACATGGTTGCCAATCCAAATACCTTCCTATTAGGCATAATCTTACTAGGCTGTAACAACAGTACAAGCACAAATAAGGAAAATACTTATTTTTTCTAGTTCTGGATGTCTTACATTAGTCCAAAAATTTGTCTGTACCACAAACTCATAAGCACCTGGCCATTAGAAATTTTTTATGTTACATTCTAAAAAATGAATTTAAAATGTGATCTTACCCATCTTAAACATGCTAGCTCATTTTTTTTTTAAACACTGTAATAATCTCAATATGATAGAGAAGAAACAGCATGGCTTCTAAAGGAGTTGAAATCAATCAATGTATTCCACTGGAATCCCTCATTTCAGGAGATCAAGACTATTTTATTTATCTTGATTTTCAAAAAGACTTTGATAATAAGTGTATCAGAAGGCTAAGCATAAATATGATGCTATATTGCATTTGAAGAGTTTGAATTTTATGCTACATACAATAAACCAAGAATAGTAATAGGACAACACTAAAACACACATCTTTTTCTGTGACTTCACAAAAATACAGCTCCTAAAGGTAATTATTGAAATTTTGAAGATTTTTGTTCCCTCAGATCCCAAATTTAATATTTTGTTCCCCCAAATAATAGAGTTTTCGAGTTTGTATTTGAATAAAGCATTGCACAGAAATGCAGGATAGTCTATAGGATGAGAAAAGAATCTTCACTGCATTTCACATTTGATAAATGAGGAGTTTCCTAGTTACCATAAGGGCTCCTCTCTGAGACACTTACAAGTATGATGCACCACACTTGGACCTGGCAAGTTACAGGATTTATATACGAATAGACTTGAAGACCAGATGTTACTAATGTGATCACCCTGTTTGACCTTCTATACCCCAAGTGGCAAACATTCTCAGAAATAGGATTAGTGCCAGAACTTGAAACATGTTTCATCTCGTTTTGAAAACGGAATTGTCATCTCCCCTGGAAAGTCTGTTTCAATGTTTAATTGCACTTTCTACTTGGAAATTGTGTCTTATTTAATCAAGTCATTAGATCTTATTATTCCTTTGCCTGCCATATGGAAAAACCTCTCCTTACACATCTTTTCCATGTATAAGTACCAGAGTATCAAGTAAGTTCTTGACCTTCTTGATGATAAGATGAAAAGAGGAGTTGATATCAGAAGAGCAGGCCAATGTGCTGCAATCTAAGATGAAAAAAAGAAATGGCATTATTATATAAAAAGGCTCATTTTTATGCTATGTAGGAATATTGGTGAGGAATTGAAATAGGGACCAGTGATATGACAGCAGGAAAAAATTCACAAACACCTGAAGGATTTGGGGACTTGAGAAGCAGCAGAGAAAGCACATGGAGGATCTTCTCAGAGATTTCTCTCTAAACAACAGGAAAGAAAAGCATATTGAAGTTGAATCCTTGGTTAGATAAACAGTATTCCAGGGACATTTTATTTAATAAAATCATTGAAAAGATTATTTATGGATTTGATGCAACACAATCCTCTTTCAAACATAAATAAGTTTAAAAAAATATTTTCAGAAGATAGAGCAGCATAAATTCTAAAGTTTCCTTGACCCAGAAATACTTGCTAGTTTTTAAGAGCTGTTCATCTCAAAACCTTTCACCGTCTTTTTACTCTTAAAAGAGAGAGGGAATAAACTCAAAGTGGAAAATATTTCCTGGAACATGAAGGGTCAACAACACAATCACTGGCATCAAACAAAGTTAGACTGAGCCTTTAAACATGGAGACAACATATTAGCTTCATAATGTATTTTCAAATCCTTCTAGATGAAAGTAATTATCATTATTATTGAATTTTATCCATTTAGAGTGTGTCCTCTAGGGTGTTGCACTAATTGACTTTTCTATAACTGCAACTGTATTTTTGTGCATTATCAGTCATATTAATAAATAAGCATTATAATTATAATGGTTCCAGCTGGGACTACTTTAGTTAAAGGTCATGTTTTGTTCAAAAGATATAGAGTTTAAATGTTGTCAAGTTTAGAATTAAGAGGATAAAATGCAATTAAACTTTCTTTTATCTCAACTGTTCTCCCTGAAAATGTTCCAGGATTACTATAGTCAAAAGTATAAGCAACTTCACCTTCTAAAGTTAGGTTGCATGTGTTCTGTGTTGAAGTCTTGTGAAAGACTATTCTTACATGATTAAACATTTTAGACAGAAAGAGAAAATAAATTTGAATAAATTTAAACCTTTCGTATTGAACAGACCAAAATTCAGGAATGATATTAGGTGCAGACTACACAAGCACAAATGGTTCCTGGGTTTCTTATCATTTCCCATCTTTATTAAGTCTTAATTACATGTTTACTTCTAACTTTTAGGCTTCCAGAGAACGCATTCTGTTTTCAGGACATTGACAGTTTAGCAATAGCCATTATATCTGGAACCTGAACACCGGAATCTACAATAGCAAAAGACTGTTTCAAAATGATATATTGGCCCAGTATGCGATTACCTTCATATTCTAATGGCAGCTTAGAAGATGTAGTTGCTAGGTAAACCACTAAACTGGGAAAGGAAAGTCAAAGCAACTTTCATTCCTTAATTCAGATCCACACAGTATTATGACAATTGCAGTAAATTGAAAATATTTTATAATAGGAATTTCAAAAAACCACCAAGAACAAGATGAGTCCATGACAGTTTTTAAGGCATTAGCAGGGTTGCATAAAAGGTTTATTCTACTTTTTCCAAGACTTTCTTCACCACTTAGGGAAAATGTTCCAAGGTGGATGGGACACAGTGAAAGTTCTGAAAAAGTTATTGCCTGGATATGTTTGATTAGAAAGCTGCCAGAGAGGACACAGCTACCACACAGTGGCAGAGCCTCTGACAGACAGCTGTCTGAACAGAGATCCAGTGGAGGGAACGAGTTTTAGAGATTCTGGCCAAAACCCTGAGAAGAATACTGTATTTCTGTTTAAAACACGCATTTCTGCAAAAACTACAATTTGAGAATTAATTCTGAGAATATGAATGGAAAATTAGGGCTTCCAATTAAAGTCACAGCTAAGCTGGATATGCTGTGGGAACACAAAATCTGCCTAAGTGCAGGGCAAATGAATTTTCTTTCCTATTTAAAATTGATGTGTTGAATTGAATTGTTCTGTACATTTGGCTAATCATACAGTGATCTGCTTCATATAGGTTTGTCTGACACCAATATGGCTATAACTTCCATATATTGTTTAATAAAGTTGCTGATTTTCACTCATTCAAGAGTCTCTTGGTGTCACTCTATTTTAAAGTTACTGCAATTACTACTCCACTAAAAAGGCATGACTGTGTATAAGTAGCTAAAATATGAGACAATGGGATCCGATAATTGGCTGCTATCTCTAGTGTTGCTCTGATTTTAGACACTAAGCTGTATTCTTTCTTTACACAAATGTTTGATTTCAACCTCATAAGCCCCATCCTCTGACCAGTAGAGAATACTCTCCTTCCTCATAAGTCCCCTGCAAAGTCATACAAAAGGCAGGAAAAGCTTAACTATTCTTGACTCTGTTCCTTTGTAAAAAAAAGGGATTTCTGTATAGGGTCAGAAAAAGAGGGTAGAGGGGGTGACAAATCTCCACACAAAGTAGTGAGGAACAGCATACACTATTCACTAACAGACACATCATGGACAGCAGAGATCAAGTGTCTTCATATTTGTTAGAAAATTCTGAGCAATCTGTTCTGGAGACTGCTTCCACATAAAAGTCACAGCAGAACAATACAAACCACTAAAGCAGTCCATAACGTACCTTTGAGAATGCTTGAAGAAGCATATGATGTGTCTTTTACGCATCCTACCAGGAGTATCACTACATTAAAATAAAATGGTTACTTTTACTGTGATCTTATTAATTGCAATATCTTCCAGCAATGTTGTGCTGGAAACAGTGTCATCAAATGGCCTAATAGTTCATCCTCCCATTGGGAGAAGTGCATGTGATTCATGCGGGTGTAAATGGAGCTGTATCCTGTTAACTAGAGGAGATATAAGTGCTTGGGGACATTGGGTTCTGTACAAAAAATAACTCCAAAATCATGGCCAATCTTATACTATTTATTTTGCTTAAGTTTGCTTGTTTTGAAGAATAAAATGTAGCATTAATGAGGGCAGAGTAATCTTGCTTGGGTTCCCCTAAAGGGTCCCCTTTTTTCCTGATTTTGAGAGAAGAAAAAACCTTTAGGATGCCAAAATGTAAAGTTGTTCTAGTAACAGGCTGATGGCATCCCGGTTGCACTGCAAAGCACTTACCTTTTATTCCCACTGGATGTGGTCTGTGGTGTGACAACTCCCTTGTTCCTGAAGAAAAATCCATCTGCTATTTCTTCTGGGTCGTAACAAAGGCAGGCAGACTTGAATTTGTGTGCTATAATATCACTATTGCATGTAAACATTTAAAAAGCTTTGCACGCTGAATGAAACCAAGAAAATGTATGTCTCTGTCATCAAGTTTCACTTCTCAGAAGTAAACCTGCAAGGCTAAGCATTTTGGGTCAGAGTATGTAACTGAAAAAACTGAAATTTGGGATAGTTATGCTTGAGCATTAGCAAAAGGTAAGAGTGATGTTAAGTGTAATAAGTTTTAAACACCAGGAACATATAATTGTTCTGAAATCCCATTATGTAGATGTATTATTATTAGATTCTGCTGTTGCCTCAGTAAGGGGAAGCATATAAAACACAAATCAGTGGGCACAAAGTTGGGATGAAATCTTAAGATGTCAGTTTTCTAAACAAACTCACAAATCACTTCCTTTGCTTGGGAAGGCAGATGCACCATTTTGAAGACCCTCAAGACAGAAGATGTAGAACACATGTCTTGCTGTTTTAGACTTCAACATCTAACTGGATAAACTTACTTCGTGCCAATAGGCATTGTGAACAACTCACTCAACTTCTCTGCCAATATGGCAATTTGCATAGCATTACCCATAATGCTTCACATTGTGCCTTTGCTTTGAAAACAGATTTAATTGAGCCTTGCTGAGCTGCATTAATGTGTCTGTTTAAATTGAGCAAATCTAATTAGCTCGCATGAAAGTTATGCCACCTCTGGTGCAGCAAAGCTAATGCAATTAAAGTCAGCCAGATGTATTGAGTATTGTAAACATGCAGTCTGACTGGTGGAGAATAGTACGATATTCATCAGAGACTGGACAGTTTTGTAACACATTAACAACAGCTGCACTCTCTGCAGTGTACAAGTATATATTAAGTTGTGTATATGACTTTTAAAATGCTAAGGATTCTGCATTCTACAGCGGTATATGTTATAAGATCAGAACAATCTCATCTACATCCATGCAAACCCAAGTCCACTATTTTTTAAAAGATGTCACCACTTGTATAAATAATATTGCTATAAAATATATCTTTACTAAACATTACATAGAGAAAAACTGTTTTTACTGGAAATAATTTCTATATTCCGTGACTACATATGTGGCTTTATGAACTGGATTTCTGAAAAAGCTGGAACAGGACAATAATTAGAGTAACTGAGGAAACTCCATGATGCTCTTTGAAAACAATCAGAAGATGTTTAATAAGGTAAAAATGTATTTTATTGGAATGATTAATTATTTTCACTACAGACTCCTTGGATCACATGCCATGTTCTAGTTAACTGCTATTAACAGGATAGTGCATGAGTTTCTTGGATAATTTCTTATTCTTATACTAATTTGTTTTTATTACTAATCTCAGTATCTGGTTTTGTAGATGTCACACAAAATAAAGTATTAATAATTCCTGAAGGTTAAAGGTTCTCCTGCCAATATGGCAATTTGCACAGCATTACCCCTAAGACTTCAAATTGTGCTTTTTCTTTGAAAACCTTACTTAGGAGTGGTGCAGGTTTGGCTGTGTGTCTTCTGTGCCATCATTCATTGTTTCTGCTTTGCATTCGTACAATACCAAGATGACTGGAAAAAAATCGACTTTTCCTCTGCTAATCAATAATCATCTTCTTCCTCATTTATTCAATTAAGCTATAATTGCTGCCAATGGTAAACAAATCTGATGTTTCATACTGTGGAAAAGGCACTGGGTGGAACATAAGGTAGGTTGTCCATTTATTCTTCTTAGATCTTGAACATACCACTTTTTAACTTTTCAACTTTCCTATCTGGAAAATGCACATAGCAGTACCTAAAGGAATTACACAATTGTTTTCCCTCTCATCCCCCCCCCCTAGAAAGTCTCAGAGGCATAAACACTATACAGAATGAAAGAAACATGTATAATTGAGTTATTCAGAAGTAGCAGGTTAATCATAGATTAGAAAAACATCTATTGACAAAATACCTTGAGTATGTATTTTAAAAATCATTAGTTTTTGAGAATAGGAATAAAAATGACAAAAATAAGACAATTTAATGAGGAATATAACCTTTACGTTTAAGGAATGAAAAACATCCTAAATGTGTTCATGAAAAAGCTTCCTCTGTTCAGCTCTGTTCCTCAAATTCTGGACTTTTTGTTCTAAAGGAGACAAGGTAGCAAAAACCCATTTAAATTATTCTTTACTGGCATTTTAGATTTTTCTGCAGAAAATAGAAAAGATTTGATGAAGGGATGGCTTAACATATGCCTTCCAACCATGCCTTTTTTCCTGTTTGATATCTCAAGTCCCTGAAATAAAATAAGTGACAACAGCTTAGAAGCTTCTCTAAATGCTTTGTCCAATGATCTGCCGTTTTGTTACCCCATGCTGATACGCTCTCCCTCAACATACAGCCACTCTAAGGAGGGTCCAGGGTATTAGTACAGTCTTTCCACCATTCCTGTACCGAGGGTGTTGTACAGTTACTTCCCTCCCACCTCTCTTCTCCCCAGGCTGGTCACGACATTGGGCTTGTAGTGGTATAAGAGTAGCAAGAAATGGGTTCCTTGCATAAAATGGTGGAAGGAGCAATGAGTTACACATTGTTTGGCTGAAGGAAGAATATAGAGGGGAGGAATTTTGGGGGGTTTGTTTGTTGTTTGTTTGTTTCAGCTTCTGGACACAATACAGATTCCTCTGATGCTCATTTTAATTTTATAAAAATATCATTCTGTTGGGCACTAACAGAGATGTTCATTACCACGAATTATTAACTGGTTTAGCTATCTCTTGAAAGTCACCATTTTAAAAACATCAAAATGTCTGACACTTCATAGACTCATAGAATAGTTTGGGTTGGAAGGAATCTTTAAAGGTAATCTACTCCAATCCCCATGCAATGAGCAGGAACATCTTCAAATAGATCATTAGATTTAGCGATGATGACTACATTTTTTTGTCACTGGAGACAAAAGACTATCTTCAAAAGTGGAAGAGAAAACATCACAGCATGTAGGGCTTGTTGATCCACCACTCTGCCAGCAATTTGATGTACCTTTCACTTATGCAGGATTGTGCCTCACAAAATACTAGTGCCATTTCTCAGCTGTAGTTTGCACCAGGAACTGAACTTCTGTTGAACAGCTGGGCTGGCTGATTTGGTGTGCTGTCACCAATTTGCTTTTCACTGAAAAACCCATATTTTTTTTTCCAGAATCTATACCTCCACGATGCTTGTGCCACTGGGATGATGGTGATTTTTTTAAAAGCTATGGGTTTGAGGGGGATACCTGTTATCTGGAAATATTAACATTGTTTCGGCAGTTGAAAGCAGAAAAAGAAAAACAAATTCAGGGTGAGAAAGAAGCAAAGTTTTCTGAGTAAAATAAACCAGGCTGTCACCTATCACAGTGATTTATTTGTCCTAAAGAAACATCATCTGAAAGAAGTTCAAGCTGGGGGAAGAAAGGGAAAGAATGCTAAACACAGAGGAACAGAGCCACTGAACTGAATGTTAGTTAAATAACAAAAATGATTATTTTTAACTAAGCAGGAGGCATGTCTCAAAAAATGAAAGAAAAAAACAGTTGCAACCTGACATCTACTGCTGCTGGTTCAGCCCTTCAGAAACGCCTGTACTCAGACATAAATGGGTCTTCTTTTCATGAGGAAAAAGGGACATTTTGTACCAGCTAAATAAAGCCCCATTTCACCTTGTGAACAGGTAGCATGTAGCAAACAAAAGAGATACCGAAAGCTTTAAGAACATTAAAAAAATTATGAAAGGCCTGTAAGTGGCCAAAGCATAAAGACTTCTCTCAGTGTGTCCTTTCTTTTCAAAAGGGACAGTATCCTAGCTACTTGGTAATTAGTAATCAACATATCACGTTAGCTAGTCATAACTCCAGAGAATTTGTTACCTCCAGCCTTTTAAAACATGAAAAAGATTAAGTCCTGTCAAGCCACATAATTTTTTTTTTAAAAAAAGAAAAAAGTTTTAATCCAAAGCCAGATGTTTAAGAATAATGTACAAAACGTTCTGTAAATCTTACAGATGGCACAGTTGATATGGGGAAAGGGACGGGACCATTCAGTTCGTTAGTCTGCATAATCCAATCTATCTGAAAGGGAAAAATAAAGGGTTCCCCGCCACATTTCCACAGCGAGCTTTTGGGGTTCGACATGTTGATATCCAACTAATGGCTAGCCGAAAATTACGATTGTGCTGAAATCTCCATACGAAGTCCTAGTCCACCGAATAGCAACTGCAGGTTTTGTCCCTGGACCGTGTGGCCTCCAGGCTGCAGGAAATTTGCCTATGCAGGCAGAGAAGGGAGATGCCTACCATCCTTGCCATCTCTTCGCTGCCTGCGTTCACTAAAACAAAACTGGTGAATTTTCTTACCTTCCTGGCAGTATCTCTGGAGACATAAAAGGTGTGCTGTGTTCCACCATGAACCACCGTTTGCTTGGATTGTTCATTTTAGAAAAACTATGATGTCATCCCATAAAGGACTGGGAAAGAGTATTTTTGGTTTAAAAATCATCACTGTATTTTTAAAAGCTCACATTAACTTTGACAGAAATTGATAAACAGCAATATAGCAGGCTAATAGAAACAGCATTATGATTATTCTTTCATATCACTACTAGTGAGCGGGAGAAAAAACACAAAATTTACTGTTCTATAAAAATTGTGAGAATGAGAAGAGTCTGGTGAGACTCTGAAGAACATAGAATTATCAAAAGAAATACCTTTTTCTGGAAAAGTATAGACTAGCTTTATGTGTACATAGGGGAGAAATAATCAAGGTCCTTTGGTAAGGCTGCTAGACAGCTGCCAACAACCTGACAGTATAACAGAGCAGAAAATGCTGTAGCAGTGGTAGAGTTCACACACAGAAGTGCTTCAGACTGGATTGAGAAGCTGTAATCAAAGTAATTTGGAATTTAATAGTTCTAACAAATAAACAAGAACCAGGGAACCAAATACATGGCTTACAAAATAACAGAGGAAAAGCATTGCTAGACATTTTTAGAGATGAAAGGAAACTCTGGTATAACAATAAAGAATAATGTTGTAAGAGGATTATAGTGGGACACAAAGGTGAAATTCAGGCTCTGAACTAAATTCTTGACTGTGAGATAATAAAGGAAGTCTAATCTTGAGCTATAGTCGCTGTCACCTTTTATTTCCAGGTTAATTGCATCCTCAACATAATGCTTAGGTCTTTTCCTCATCTTCAATTTGCTGTATTTCTAGAATATATACCTATGTCCAAATAGATGTGTAAGTCCATTAGTATAAGCATATGTAAGTGCAAACTGAGTTTCAGATTTAGCTTTAGGAAAACACTTGCTGCAATGCTTCATACTGCTTTCACCTGATAAATAGCCTCAAACACTGTTCCTGCTGGTTAATTTCAGTCTTTGGATGAACACATTTGGTACTCCACCACAGCAGAGATCACATAGGTGAAGAGTCACACCACATGAAACTTTTTTTATTAGGGAAAGCAATTGCAGGTAACTAAGAAAGTCGTGTGTAATTAACATATAACAATAAATTGTATCTACTTCCTCCAGCAGCAAAGGAATCTCTCTTGTTTATCCTGCAGAGAAACTGATTAAAACTGATATTGCTCTGGACCTTCAGCTTTAACAAAGATCTATCCAATATAAAAAATAATTTAATATCATCATTATTTGCTAGTGTGTCCACAGAGGTCATACTCATTTTACACATTATGGCTGTGTAAATTGTGGGGTTTTGTCATTTTTTAATGTATTTCCAATTAGATGTTTGCTAGTTTATAAACAAGTCAGCCTGTCACACTGATTATAAGTAAAGTATAGACGATAAATTGATTAAGCATTAGTTATAGAAGCAGAGCAGCATACAAGGTACAAGATCAGACAGCAGAATATGACACAAATGTAATGATCAGGGCCAGAGTACTGCAGGTGAAAAGGAAGAACAATGATACTGATTAGCAGAAACTGGGGGAATAACAGGACTAAAACGCAGCAGAAACTGAGGGAATAACATGGATAACATACCACAAACTCATGTCTCTTTTATTGACAGCAAATTCTTAATCTTTGAAAACAAAATTAAAATTGTTAGTTTACTAAAATAAATTTGCAAGCTAGCCTTGGGGAGATGTGCACATGCCATTAGAGAAGATATACTTTTGCAAGATATATCAGATCCTGGCAACCACATTAGTTATTAAGATAACACACGAGGTTATTTACACACACTTTCTCTAGAGGAAGTGAGAGTGCATATTTAATGCAGGTAACAGCAAAACTTAAACGAGCTTTTCCTAGCAGATGCAAAGTTTGGTGCACACTTTATATCTAGTTCAAGGCAATAGTCCAAGTGAGAACAAGTATGAAGCTCCTGTTATCTTCATTCCAGAGCAGGGGAGCAATATCAACTTAAGTTGCATGAGGCTCAAATAATTGTGATTGGGTCTGTCAGTTGGAAATCTTGCTGGGAATGTTTTGACATAAGGCTCTTTCTGTAAAACAAATAAATAAAATGGAATAAAATTAAATAAAATACCCACTGACCAATTTGGACTGAAATGTTATGGGAAAAGGTCAGCCAATAGAATTAATCTCTTTGCAAATTGTTTTAGTGTTACTATCAAGAAAATCACATATTTAAAAACCTAGCTCTTTAAAACATGAATAAGGTTTAAAAAATAAGAATTTAAGAAAGGCATTTGGAAATTGAAACACTTCTTTAAGTGATCCAAAATACATTTACTTTCATTCCTCAAGGCACAGCATCAATATTTTTATTTCTCTTTGGGAACGGAGGACAACTGCTCCAAAAATCTATCCCAGGACAACTTTTTGCAGCAGTTCTGACTTAGATGTAACCTCAACTAGGTCAATGGTCTTACTGCAATTTTAAATAAGCTACATCTAGATCTTTGATATCCCTTATAAGTTTTATAGAAGGTATTCAGCATTGTTTTAACTGTTGTGCAAGGAAGCTCTCTTTGTAGCCTTTCCCCCCGCTCTAGTACTAGTATTCAAGGTTTTGTTAAAAAGGAACACTCCCAGAGAAATTATGAGAACCACAACCATATAAGTGTAATTTCTGACCTTTTTCTGCCCTGACAACTCATGATCGTCGTAAGCCACACAATATCTAGAAATATAATTGCTCAACAGACTGAACAAATACATTTAAAAAATACCTTAGGTCTTCAGAATACAAAATGAAGACTTTTAAAACAGACAGCATCATTCTATATGCCTTTTCTTACACACAACATAACTATTAAGAGGTCTAACCACTTCTTAGCCAGCAGTTACTTAAAGCAGCATTTTCCTCATCTGAGCTTCGAAGTATCCCTACCTGCATATTTAGCACACTAAACAAAGTCTCTACTCGCATTTTCACAGTCCCATTCCAGTCAGAGGGACTGCTTGGGGGCTCCCAAGTGCATCCTATAAAAGAAACAGCATGTAATTGCTCTAAATTTAATAGAAGCTCCTTTTTTGACATGCAGAGCAAAAACCTTCTTTAAAGCAAAAGAAAACATTCTCTCTTTTTCCTATGTTACTAGTAATTCTGAGTTCTTCAGTTGTGAAATGCTGTTCTTGAATCAACATAATTTCCTTAACAGTACATTAAAGATAGATGCAGGTCTCCCCTGAATCTCTCTTTGCTTTGTGGGGAACACATAGATGCTTGAAAGCTCCCTTAATAGGGTAATTATTGCCTGGTGTAATTTACTGACTAGTATAATTCTCTGAGAGACATTAGAAAAAGAAAGAACTTGCAGCAGCTGAGACTAGGCGATATGTGCCTTTAAATGACACTGAGTGGATTATCTGTGGCAGAAGAGAGAAAAAAAAATGTTTCAGATAAGATTTGTCATCGAGCATCTATATAAAACTAAGTTTTAGTTTTGCTTTTTTCTCCGGTTTGCGTGCTATTTCCCTGTTGATGCACTGCAGTGTAGAAACATCCTGGCTGTGACAAGATCAGTTTTTTCCCAGTATAACTTCCAGGAGAAAGAGTGTAGGAAAACTTTTAATGAGAGACTCGAGAGTGGCTCTTGTTTCTGCGTGTCCCTCAACAACCAGTGGCTGTGCAATAGTCATTTCACTGGCTCTACATAAACCAAACTAAAGAGACTGGAGACTTTCAAATAAGGTGCAGGTTTGTGCATGTCAAAGAGTAGATGCTCTCTGTGAGCTACCTAGTGGGTTATGAGAGAAAACTCCAAAGGGGAAGGATGACACAGAAACTTTCATTATCAGAAAAATCAGCCTCTACCTCAGACTGTTAAAAACAGGTGAGATCTACCTCAGGGTAGAAGTCAAGCTGCATCCTTTCAAAGACTTATGGATATGTTGTACTTTTAAAAGCAGCAACAACTATAATTCAGAAACTTCCTTTACAAGTCATACCTCCTGTTAGCCTATTGTGGCCCCAGGCTGGGTGAAATAGGAAGCTCAAGACAGCTGCAGTGGGGCTGCTGAAGGGATGTATGAGGAAGTGGGACCTCAGTAAGCTGAAGCACCAGATGCAAGATGAAGACCACTGAGACTTGTATCCCCAGAAAGAAGAAGAGGTACAGGGATTGAAACCTAAAAAAGTATGAGAGGCTCAGAAATTAATATTGATCCTGATATTCAGCTAGTTCATGAGCACGTAGTCTTTACAGTTGGCTTCGTCCTTCTGTAAAGTGGTGAAAATGCGCCTGAGGGAGCAGAGACATGTGTTGGTCCTGTATGGTAAGCCCACCTGGCCCAGCACTAGGTGAGTAGAGTTATAAGTCTGGGTTGTGAGGCCTAAGCATTGAGGGAATAAACCCAACCTTATCAGCAGCGCTTGTTCTCTCACATAAAGTTCATACGGCCAAACTACATCTGGACTTACTGATTTATGCCTTGTCAGCTTGGGACTCTTTGTACTTCCCAGGATTCACAGTCCTGCAGATAGGGCTAGGATAAGAGAAAAACCATGTCAATAGGAATAATATCTGTGGAGACGAGAGACTGAAAGGCATTGCATCAATGTTCTGCCCTATGATTCATTAGCTCCAGAAAATTGTTTGACACAGCTCAGAACTACATTATGTTACCAAATGATGGTGCCAGAGAGCTGTACCCAGATAAGGAATGATACACTAGTCAGAGATGTGCCATATTGCAGGAAGAGCATAGTTATTTATGTGAGAAAACACATAGAGGTGCAATCACTTTTGAAATCAGTGCAAAATTTTTCTTCCTGCTGAGCTCTATTTTGGAATCTAGTGCGTTCATTAAACATAAAAACTGTGCAGCCCTCATATCTGGGCACCATGCTATAAGTTTTAATCTGAAATGACCTCCAGCTTAGAGAAGACCTACAATTTCACCTCCTACAAATTAATCCTACACAAACCCAGTATGATACATGAATCATGTAACATCTTTCTGTAGTATTTTTAAGGCCTAGGGGGACACACGTTCAGAGGATGAAAAAAATAACCTGATATTTGCAGCCAGGATTTATTTCATAGAGTTTTTAAAGAGGTTGCATTTATCAACCACTGTTGAACGGATACATGTTGTCTGGAGTTTTCCAAAGAATCTGTAGTTGCCTATAGGTTTGTGGTCCAGATCTTAAGCCCTGTCCAAAAAGTGGGGAGAAAGGGAGAGAACTGGTCTTTCGAATACTTCTCCTCCAAAGACCCTTGCAGAGAAGCTCAAAAGGTAGTTTCACAGTGATATCTTCAGGAAGTGCATGCTTAACCAGGGGAAATACTGCTGATCTAAATAGTTGTATCCCATGGTGTTTCTTTGGGTGTAACAGAGGCTACCCCAGCAGGGATTTGGAGTGGTGCTTTACACAAACTTTATATCATCCCCAAAGTGCTACTTAACAAGGGCAGATGTCTGGCTTTGTATTTTAACAGATGACCAATCAAAGATGTAAGGCAGCCACAAAGGCTTTTAAAAGTCTTGGATATTCTCCAGATATTCTATAATCCTTCAGACACTGTGAAGTCCTGCCCACAAGGATCATAGCAGTAGCTATACATAAAGAATTTGGAAATGCAGATATATTTTTGAAGGGAAAAAAAAAAACCAAAACGAATTCAGCTGCAGGTTCAGTGTTGTTGGACTAGAACCAGTTACTTCACTTTCCAGGACATGTTAAGGATGAGTAGAATTTTATTCAAAATCTCCAGCTGAGACACTTAGTATCTGATTGTTGGTGACAGCTAAATATGTGGACTGATGAATGCTGATCAGTATATAGACAATCATTTAACTGGATGAGTAATATAATGACGAATAATGAATAAGCACCACATTTGGGGGAACTGTGATCCTTTTTGAAAGAGTTTGAAAACAAGTCAATAAAAAGCAGATTTTCCAGAGTGCAATGTCTGTTTTGCAGTTTGTCCAGCTCTCAGCCAGCCTCTGTGATGATTCAGCCTTAGGAATCAGTCCCAGGTTAGCTGTAAGGTTGCCAGGAGAAACCTCGATTATAAATTATTCATTTTATGGTTTTCTCTACTTGTAAACAGAGCTAACGCATCAGGCCTGAGCCCTGCCCCACGATTGTTCAAACTGTTAGTGTAATCCTAGGCATGATTTTGAATTGTGTTGACTAGGACTTGCCCAGGCAAAACCCAGGAGTGGTTTGGAGGTTAGTGTAGACCAACAATCTTTCCCATTACACAGATTAGGTACAGTTACCCTATGTCAGGGGACAAGCAAGTGTAACTGCAGAGATGTAGTTGTGATGTAACAGTGGACTCCAGTGCCAGAAAACATTTCTTGGCTCATTTGATATGAGTTTAAATACTGCATAAATTAACTTATATAGCAGTAATCTCCAAAATTCCCTGAGGTGCCCATTTTGCTTTCCTGTTTAGAAACAGAGCTTGTACTAACACAAAGTTGAAGGTCGCTTAGACCAACTTAATTTTCATCAAAGCTATAAGAAGGTTTGTGAAAAATGTACTGTCATGGGGCAGGAACCTTCTCCATAATCCCTGTGCTCAACCAGGTGTCCCAGCCCTCCAGCCGTACAAACTGTTGGGTCTCCTCCCAAAGCAGAGATCTGGAGATATATTTTTCTTTAATCCCAAAGGAGACACTTAGAGAGCTGTAAAGTGAATCAGGTAGCAGTTAGGAAAAATAATGCTTCAGCCACACTGTTCTGTCTGAGACAGTTAGTTCATTAATTTTTCCCAGGCTGCTTTCTCAAGGAGAAAGATCATAGACTTACACCTTCAAAAGAAAAGCTGAGAATCTCCTTTGTCACTTTTATCCTTTCAATGAGTAAAACATGAGTTTCAAAAACTGATTTTGACCATGGAAAATATGAACGCTTTTAAGAATAATCAAGGTCTCTTTAGTCTGGCTCAGCCATAATCAACTGATGTCAAATTGCTTCTTTGAATAGCACAGAATATAATTAGGACAGGAATAACTATGAACTTACTACCTGTTAACAATTCTGACTTCTTCATAGGGAGCTTTATATTTAGATTTTATATATAGATCTTATTGTTTCTTATATGTCAAATAAGTCTCTGTATGTATTTAAAGAAACAGCCTGTTTCACATTTATGATAAATCGGTTCACAGCAAGCCACGTCAAACCGCTGCAGGGTGTCACTTCAGCAATTTCATTTAATAAGATTAGTGTACTTGATACTCAGACCCTTGACTTGTTTGAAGCATGTCTATACGAGTACAGAAATACAATGGTCCCTGCCACAGTTTTTTGTTAAATTCAGAGAAGACAAACATGACCGTTGGAGTAGTCCTCAAACAGTTTGACTTCTTGGAATCTCTCAGATTTCTCTGAGAAATCTCCTAGGATGAGAACTTTCAATTTTTCTCCAAGCTTGAACATCTTTGCATAGACAGAGGCCAAGAATCTTGACAAAATTCACAAAAATTGTGGTCCAGTCCTTTTTCAAACTACTTGTTTTTATAAGTGACTAAAGGGACAATACTTTTTGCTGCCAATAGTAAAATCCAAATGACAATGAAAATGCATTCCTTTTAATGATTTAAATTTTGTTTCTACTAATTTTATTTGTACAGGAAGAGCTGTATTGGCTTTGCTAGTACATTCAGGCTAAGATATATTTTCATTTTGCCTATCCGGAATCTCTCTGTCTTGAATCTCTCCAGTGAGGTCTAGCATCATTTTAGCATGTAAAATGATTTAATAGTGTGCGGGTATGTTTTCGGAGAAAATGGTGCTTAATTATTTTCTGTGTTATGACTTTGGCTCTGTTTTAGAGGGGATTAATATAACTATTAATAATCTAAACTAGCATTAAGTCAGACATTTTTTTACTCTAATCACTGATCAGTCCTCTGAAAAAGATCCTCAACAGCCAAATACCCATTGCCCAAGGGACAATTTTTCATGAGATTAGGGTCCAATTGTATGCAAAAAAATCCATGTAATCAAGCAAAAAGGCTTTAGTCCAAAGTGTCTGATTGAACTATTACGTGGCAGATAATGTTGTCTGACAACCTGCTGAATTAATGCCAGGTAGTTCATGCTTTCTTCTCATTAGCTGTGGCTTTTGCAAGTGTTGTAAATCATGGAATGTTTTAAAGAAATGGGAATGGCAGAAGGAACAGGTCAAATGCTTAGTTATGGAGACCGAACTCATCACCCAAATCTGGCCACTTTCAATGATTTAGAGCATAGCAGTGGTAAATACCAACAGAAATCCAGTGCCATTTCTCTTGAACATGAGAGAGAAGAATCATGCAATACAGCCCCACAAATGCTTATGTGTATGTGACTGGGTGCATAGGGGAGCTGGAGAAAATAATTAAGGTTTTGACTGATGATGATTTAAAAACAGAATTTTCTTTAATTTTTTTTCACACAATAAGTCTCTTGAACATCTTAATGATACATCAGCTTGAAATTGCTACAACTTCTCTTCATTGATTACAATTAGCACAACTCTAATTTTTAGAGTTATAACTTAACAGCAATGTACCTGATTGCTATTTTTTTCTGTTTCCAACATACAGTGATATAAAGCTTCCAGAAAGAACAGTTCAGTGGTAGTAGAGAACAAGGACTGGATTGCCTAAACCAGATCAATTCAAATTATATTCATACTATATAATATAACAGAAATGGTCAGGAAATCAAATGTCAGTCCTCTGAATATCATCCATATTCATATAATTTCTTCCAACTCAAATTGCATCAAGACATCCTGAACAGATCCATATTCATAGTTCTGAAAATCCATTTTGGTTTGGAATTATGTGTGGTTTTGGCTTTGCTACTATTTTTGGCTGACTGGTTTGGGAAAATTGCCTCTGGCTACCCAACATTTAATGTTGCAAAGCTACCAAACCTTGAAGTACAGCAGTGAAATTCACCAGGCACTGGTGAACAATCTCATTGTAAAGGAAAAATTAGAAAATTTTAGCCAATGGCAGTAGATTTCCTTCTAGTCTTCAAAGTACTAAGCCCACTGACTTGTTCCAGTCCCCTGAGCTCAAGGTACAGTAATTTTGTGCCAAATATGTTGTCTGCTACTACCTGGAAATCAAATCTGAACAGAAAAACAACTTCGCCACTTGTCCAGGATTTCCGGATAGCTCAGAGAAGTGACAACTGTGCATGAACAGTCAAAGTGTGCTGAACTCATGGCCAAGGCACAGACTGACTCAGCTGCATGCAGACAGCGAGACGGATGCTTGCAGAACAGAGCAGAGGGCTGTGCAGGTCCTTCCTGCCAGAGCTGCAGATGCACAGCAGCAGCTGTGTGCCCTGGATGCACTGAACACCCCGCTCATGTGTTACAGGGCACATGCACACACATTCCCAGCTGAGATTTCCCAGCAAAGAAAAGAAGAGGGACAAAGGAACCTGATAAGATAGTTCATTGGGAACCATGAAGATATGATCCAGGTGGGCAAGCTGCATGGAGAAACGGCAAGATTTCTGGCATATCACCAGTGCTAGCCCAGTTTAGCCACACTTCAGGGTATGCCCTTTCACAAGCTGGTTAAAAGTGAGCTTTTTCTGTCTAGGTGGAAGTGATAGCACCTCTCTGATTGATCCCTATCTGCTCCTTGCTCAACTGGTGTTAGAATTTGCCTGCTGTGTTATGCCTCCTAAAAGATATTTAGTGACAAGACAACAGGCAATAAAACAAACACAGTCTTGCTGAATTTAAGCATTCATTCTGATGTACAAATGATGTTGCCTGTCAGCCTCATCCTATTTCCATTCAGCTTTGTAGGACTTGTATCTCGTGTGTTCACTCTGCATTGGCTTCTTTCTTCTTCCCCAACTCCGCATTGGATGGATGAAGGAGTAGAAGTGAACAGGGCATGAAGCTGTATCCTCCATTCTCAGCCTACTGTTTTGTCAATCAGTCTATGTATATATGGGCAAATACCTGACTTAACTTGTACTTGACATATGATACGGTCCCACTGTCGCACAAGGACTGAAAGTCTTGTGAACGTGGGTTTCCACACTTCTGAGAGCTCTTCAATTTTGGAAAAGTATTTACTCCAAAATTGTTTAATGTTGTGATATATGCTATGATTTATTAATGCTTAGTATGAACAGTAGTCTGATAGACGGTTGAATAAATAACAGCAACTCCATTACGTTTTATCAATTGTTCCTGTAATCTGATCAAAATAGATAGCAAATTAATTAGAATCATCCTTTCATAAGCTTATATTGATTACTCCTAGTTCTATTACCAGACTTAATTTAATATGATGCTTTATTTTTTATTGCTTTCAAAAGGTAATTTGTTTAAAAATTTATTCAGACTTTCCAAAGACGCATGTATGTACCATACATGTACAGAAGTCACTCTTGCACATGAGCATTTTGTGCACGTGGGAAAAATAGTGAGAAAAACCTTTGTCGTTGTTCTTCCTTAGGCACCTCTTAAAAACAGAAACGCCATGTACCTAAGGGGAGGCAGGGCTCATTTCTAGAATTCCCAGACTAATTCAATCCAGTACTTTAGTAGATATATGGACTCAAATGATGAAATGAACCGATCTGCTTAAGCATGTGCTTAAATGCTGTACTGAGTTGGATATTCAGCTTCTAGATTCGTAAGACTTCCCAGAATTAAACCCCATATTTCCTATTTATAACTACAGGATATATCAGACTATTTTCATAAGCAAGGACAAAGCCAATTCTCAAGTCAACAGGCCAAATTCTGATTGCAGGTGTATCTCAGAGAGCCCATAGTCACTCCTAAGACATATCATTTTGCATAAGCAGAAATGAGAGCCCAGACTAGCCCAGGAGAAGCTGTGTATACTTACTTACAGGGGCAGAACACCTGATTTTGTTCTTTGAAATGATGAAAAGCTATGTCAGAAAGTGAGTACATGAGACCAAGAAAATCAAATCAAGTCTTAATATCTTGGAGACAATACTTCATTTTTTTTAAATATCCATTAAAATTGAAAGAGAAATATAATGTTCAGATACTTAAATATGCTGTGGAGTTTTTTGGCTTTTCTAAAGATGTCCATTGATTTTCTGTAGCTATACATGCATCCTAAGGATAATTTTTAAATAAAAATGTTTACTCTAGGTCTTCAGCCATCTTAAGTATAAACTTAAAGTGGCATGTAGAAGCTAGCTGAAGAAGGTGAAGGTGAAGAACAGCATTGGAATGATTGAATCTTTAAGCTAACCATATAATCAACTACCCATAGAAACGTTGCTAAAGCCAACATATTCAGCGTCAGGAATTGTATGGGATGGAATGAATAAATATCTCAATGTCTCTACAGCTACCAACGAAAACATAAAAAAAAATACTTGCAATGCATTCATATCACAAATGTAACTATGTCTATCCAGTGTAGCTCTTATTTCCATCTGCCCTTACTACAATTCTTCCCTTCTAGTAAAGAAGAAAAGCACTTTGGGTCTGGTTGAAATATTTATTTCTGAAATCTACTATAAAAAAGGTTGTTAACTTTAAAAGATCACTGTTAAGGCTTCTAAGGATCTCAGCTGAGGTCAAGGGAGGTGATCCTTCCTCTCCGTGTGACACTGGTGAGGCACACCTGGAGTGCTGGGTCCAGTCCTGAGCTTCCCAGCACAAGAGATATGGAAATACTCGAGCAGTTCAGCAAAGAGCCACAAAGATGATTAAGGGACTGGAGCATCTGACATAGAAGGAGAGACTGCAAGCGTGGGCCCTGTTAAGCCTGGAGAAGAGAAGGCTCAAGAGGTTCTTGTAAATATTTAAAAATACTTCATAGAGGGCAGTAAAGGAGATGGAGTCAGACTTTTCCCACTGGTGACCATTGGCAGGACAAGAGACAACGGGCACAAACTGAAATACAGGAAATTCCACTTAATATAAGAAAACAACATTTTTATTATTATTATTATTTATTTTTACTGTAATAGGCATCAAGCATAAGTTCCAGAGTTTGTGGAGTCTCCATCCTCTGAGATATTCAAAACCTGACTGGACATGGCCCTCAGCAACTGGCTCTAGTTGATCCTGCTTTGAACAGAGTGTTGGACTAGACAATCCCCAGAGGCACCTCCCAATCCCAGAAATTCTGTGATTCTGTGAACAAAGTTTAATCTGTATTTTTGTGCTCAGATCCTCCATCAAGATTCAGCTGTCTAGCCAGGAACAGGACTACAATACCCAGGTTCTCAGTCTGCTACAGCCTTCTGCAACTGAACTAACATGCAGGACTGGTGCCCAACCAGACCTGAACAAGCCAGTTCAATAACATTTTCAAAGATGAGATGAAGGAAAATTATAAAAAGATTAATCATTCCAGTTTCTTTTATTACTTTCTAAGAAAAAAAACTTCTATTTCATTTTTATTACTACTTCTACATCCTAAATTTGTCTGTGTTTTAGGAGGAGATAAAGCTACTTCTTCCCATTTTTCTTACACACTTTGTTATTCAGAAAGCAGTGCTGAAAGAGATTTTTGTCCCTAAAGCAAAGTGAGCTTTTCTTGGAGAGATATTCAGCCATATTTGGAGTGAAAGCCAAGTGGTTTACTGTAGTATCACAGAGTCAGAAGAGCTTTGTGAAACAGCAATGGTTTCTGGATGGCCAGGGTTAACATGACATATATCTTTTAAGTCTGTTGTGGCTCAATGGAAACCAAGGGACAAGTCAGACACCGAAGAACAGGATCTGTATATACCACCAGGTCTCACGTCTGATAGAGTGTGTAAGTATTAGTGCTTTCATACAAAATTGTAAAGGTGTATGGAAATGCCACTTCTGCAACAAATGTAACTGAAATCAATCAGGGCTTGGGCACAGTTGTGACAGAAGTTAGAAATCCTCACATTTTACTTAGACACCCAAATTTAGCCTCTGTGTTCCTATGAATCCAGCATTCAATAAGGAATATAACAATACAGAAGTAAGGATTGCTTCTACTGCTTTTTTATAGTAATATGTGACAGTGTTGCATCAACGGTGCTGTTTCCAGATGTACTGGTAAGCATGTTTATAAATGTTGGTTTAGGAGTAACTTTTCAAATATTTAAGCAGATGGGGCATCTGCTTCTATAAAGTCTGTAAAGAAGGTGGGGTGTTAATAAAGACTTCATTATTGGCTCAGCAATTGTGAGAAAGATTACTGTTGCTTGTAAAAGCAGTAAACATTTTGAGAGGTGCAGTATGCATACGGATGGTGAAACGTTTCCAAACGTTTGTCTCTCTCATCATTAGACTGTATTAGCAGCGTAGCAAAATAGGAGCTCTCTATTAAAGAGGCAGGAGCAAGGCAGGGTAAAATATTGGAAGAAAAGCCACATGGCAGTGATCATGGTGAATAACTCTAGCTGTAGAATTTCATTAAATGAAATTAACTTTACAGTCACAATAAAATTGGAAATAGTAAAGGCTATGTTCTTTCTGGAGAGAAAACCCTAGTTTTTTCAGGTTTAGACAAAATCACGTAGGCATTTGAAAGTGTCTGCAAATGTTCTATTAAGCCCTGAAGTTCAGCTACAATGAACCATGAAAGAGGAGTAGAAATCTACATATAGATGTAATGTAAGGTGTAATTGTATTAAAATTACATGAGATCTATGAATCTACGTGTCGGTGTGCATGTGCACAGCTGCAAGTCCCAGGAGGGGAAGCTTCAAGGACATCAGTCTTTATTGCTAAAGAATGTGACATATATTAGTTTACTATTCCTCTTATATTGTTAGCTTGCTATTCACTTTGCCACTGTTGCCCTCTCCTGCATTAAATGTAATGATTGCAATGAGAATATTGCCAACACTTTTGTCTCCTTGCAGCTCCAACACTTGCAATCTCTTATGTGAACTCCTATTTAATCGCAGTGTGCTCTCTCTTCACATACAGTTGTATTCAGCATATTTTTAGAATTCCTAATAAAAAATTATCACCCTTAAAGGCTTGGACATCTAAATTGGGACAGCAATGGTTTCTGGATTCCACCCCCAGCCCTGTTCTGCTGTTCAGAAAAATAGCGTGAGATCATTGTTCTCTAAATATGTAAGACATGGCATGGTCATTTAGGTGTTCATCTGGATTATTCACCAAAACACTGTTATTAATATTAGTATGATTTGCATAGCAATAACAATTAGTTTTGAGTGACTTCTCTCAGAAAGAAGTATTTAGTTTACACCTGAAACGTGCATACAAAGCGAATGGAGGTTTTGGTCATGAGGCAAAAGGACAGGGAGTGTTTGTCAGGCAATGTTCTTATTTATAAACACTCTGATTTCTACATCTAAAACAATGAATAAACTAATCAAGGTTGTACCACCACTTGAGTCACCTGTAATCCTCGTTGCTTTCCATACCGGATAGTTCCTCAAGGCAAAGGACTGAGTGTTCAGGAACTCCACATTAAAGTGTATAAATATATATATATATATATGTATGTGTGTGTTTATATATACATATATATATGGGTGTATATATATATATATATATATAAAATTTCTTTTTATATGCAGACATGTGAAGCCTGTGTTCATTTGTCTTCTGGGCTACTGTTTTCCCTCAAATATCAAAATCTCTTCTAATCTTGAAGATTTGGATTATAAATTCTTTGGATCAGGAATTTTCTCTTATTCTATTATTATACCTATAACAAGGTAATTTCATATTAGTATAGCCTTTGTACGCTACCAAAAAAAAATTAATCAATCAATGACATTTTATGATACTATTTTTAAGCCTTTTTATACCACAGAATGTACGCTACACTTTTTTCTCTTAACTTACAACTTCAGAATCAGCATTCTCTTTATAACTGAAACTGAGACTAGATTTTAGATATTTCATACCCTGTATGGGGACAGCCTTTTCGATTATTCATCTGATAACACCATCTTTCTCTTAGCACACTGTTACTGCCAGCCTTTTGCTTTGCCATAAACAGCATAAATAAGCATAAGAATACATGCCATTGTGCTGGGTTTAATTATTATTAAGCAAGGGATTGTTGGCTTTCCTGCCCTTTTCAGAATGAACAATCACAGGAAAGGTAATCTTTTCCCAGGCAATCAGTTTTGTTATTCTCAAATAGATTAACTAGGAGAAGGACTCAGTGGAGCAAGCTGTGAAACTGATTATGGAACAGTAAGGCTTGAAAGATTCCTGAGAGCCACGGTCAAATATAAAAATGTACATGGAGTAAAAATGAGAATAAGCCAAAAACTTTATTAAGGGTGCGTGAGAAAAACACGAAAGAGGCACAGCAAATAGAAAGCTCTTGTGTTCACTCAAGCAAGCCAAAATCTGAATGTGAGGATGGTGAAACCATAGAAAGACATCATACCACTCTCCACTACATCAGCAGTTTGCTGAATTTTTTCATCCTTTTTGTACTACTATGCTCTCAGGTAGATTTCACATAGAACCCATGTGTTTGAGAGGAAACTGAGGGGAGTATGTGCAGGGGAATATATGCTGTATTTTTAAACCACAATGGAAACCTTGTAGGACTGGGAAGCCTTTAGGCAGAGCACTAGAAAAAAGAATAGCTTAAAAAAGATTATGTTTCCTTTGGGTTAAGAAAGTTTCTCATTCATTGTGAAAGAAAGTGACCTTTTTCTGCCTGATAATGTGTTATCTCCTATTACTGTGAATTTGTGGATGAGCAGTGTGGTGATAGGGAATCATCAGTCATGCAGGTGGTCTTGGTGACTTGTAGTGCTATTTTAAAAGATTATCCACAGATTGTCAGCATCAGTGATGCCCCTTAATGAATAACTGACTTGGAAAACATGAGTATCATCAGAAGCTCCAAATAATATTGTGTAAGTTAATTAGCATCCTGTTATAAAGAAACTCTTCATTGCACTTTATTTTTATGTGGGTCATAAAAATAGAATATGAAGATATGTAAAATCTGTGACAAACCCTGGGGGATGCAGCCATGCAGTGACCCTAATTATTACTAAGGAAAGCCTCACAATATAAAGCGATGGTGAAGAAGATAGGAGGCAATACCTTATATAGCAACTAGGTCACCCAGGCTTCTTAGAAGACAACAAAGGTGGTGGGCTGCCTCAGCTGCCTGAAGCTCCATGTCCTCAATAGTGTCCCATGCAGATTTATTTGAATGTTCATGGACAGTTTGCCAAAGGGACCTTTGTGGAACCCTCGTAAGACATTGGCCTCCATGAGGTCCCTTCAGAATTGCCACAGCAGTGACGGTAAGTAGGGAACATCACAACTGTGAGAATTCAGTGACAATCTATTTTTTCTCAGTCATCTTACACCACTTACATGCAAAAACAGGTAGAGTAATATAGTAGAAGATGCTCTAAACCGGTGGAAAAGAAGGAACAACTCACTGAGGTGAAGAACAAAGTCACAGCAGAAACGTTTAGAAAATAGAATAGAAAATAAAATAGAAAATTTACAGCAAAAGTTACCATCACAAGTCCACTCATCTGGCTTTGCTATCTGGTTGCTGAGCAACATGTTCATTCGTAGCAATCACTGAGCTTGATTAAACATGGTTTGTCTCTTTGCTGGAGGTGATATAAAGATTTCTCAGTCCATAATTAAGAGACAGCCAAATGTTGAAAAATACACAATAAACCAGCAGACTTCACCTGAAATTCAATTTATTTCATACCCTCTGACAATAATTTCTATAACCAAGTGCTAGAGGTTTGGTCAATCTTACTTCCTTACTTCATGCTTTGCAACTCAATAATGCTGCTATATAGGGAAGTGATAATTATAGCACTTGAGAAGCACTTTTTATTTCCAAGGCTCTATTCAAAAGCTAATTACTAAAAAGTGATGTAGCCTGACCCCTCTGGCTGTATATCCCGGCAGGGCTACACTCAAGGGACAATTCTGGGAGGTTAGCAGCCCTCACATTCTGTCCTGAACTGTGCCACAGATTTCCTGAATGAGTCTTGTGAGATAACTTAGGTGCAAATTTTGCTGATCCTAGTCAACATTCCGTCTAAACAATTAACTTACAATTACTTCATGATGATTTCATTAGTCCATCTGACTAACACTGTACTGTGTGCATAGCCTTATTGAGGGATCCTCATGGTGAACAGAGTAAAATAGCAATAATAAAAAGATACAGAAAGAACAAAAAAAAATTGTCATTGGAGATTAATACATTTTTTACTCCAAATGATAGTGAACAGAGTAAAAATATGTTTTTCAAGACTTTTCAGCCTGAAAGTATTTCCTTAAAACTTTGAAGTATTCACAGAGATAGTTCCATAGTCATTAACTGTGGAAAACCATCTGCATTGATTTTATCTTATTATAGCACAAAAACAGAAGACACATAATAATTAGGATATAGATAGAAAAGATTTAATGTCAGCTGCATGATATGGCCTCTTGGTTAGCGTTCGCAATCTTGATACAGTATAGTAAGAGACTCATCTAGTACCTGTAAGTTAAGCCAATAGATAATGTTCCTTTGTCCTCAATACTGGAAAGAAAACATAATATCTACATGTATTCTCAAAAAACACTTTGATGTCTAAACCATCAGCAAAACTCTTTTCTCTTTCCATGTGTTAAGTGCCTTCGAGTATTTCTAATGTTGTCTGAGGAAAGCCTACAAAATTGTGGGACTACTTATAGTCACATTAAAGATTGGGAAATGCCTCTTTCTAAGAGAAACAATGTATTGTCAATTATTCCTATGAAAATAGTGAAGCCCTGTTGTACATGGGATATAAAGGTAATATTTCTAACAGCATTGGCCAGTCTGTATTGTCTGATAATAGTTTTAATAAATTAACATATGAGGTTTTGTAATTTTGAAAAGTTGTGGAGGTTTGGTGTCTGGCTGGGTTTTGGTAGCGCAGGAGGAGGCTACAGAGGTGCCTCCTGTAAGAGACTTCAGAAAGCTCCCCCGGCTCCAATTTTGGACTCGCCTGTGGGCAAGCCCAGACCAATGGCGCCTCGGTGAATAACTATTTAAGAGTGAAATAAGCGGTTCTACTTTGTTTCGTCTGTGTTGGTGAGCTGGAGAGAGAAGTGGGATGGGAGAGAGAGAGCCCTGCGGACACCCGGGGCAGTGAGGCAGGAGAGGGGGAGCTGTGCCGGAGCAGAGGTTCCCCCGCGGCCCGCGGTGGGGGGGCGGCTGAGCCCCTGCAGCCCCTGGAGCCCCGCGGCGGCCCAGAGGTCGCCCTGCAGCCCGCGGAGGGCCCCGGGCCGGAGGGGCAGGGCCCGGGCCCGGAGCAGAGCGTGACTGCGGCCGCGCTGGAGCCGCCCGTCGGCGGGAGGGCGGCAGCCCCGGGAGGGACCCGGCTGGGGGGTTCTGGGGAGCTGTGGCCCCGCGGGAAGGACTCGCGTTGGGGCGGCGGGAGGAGGAATGTCTGCCGGGAGAGGGACCCCGCGGTGGGGCAGGGGAGGGCTGCGAGGGCCCCTCTCCCTGAGGGGGAAGGAGCAGCGGAGACACCTTGTGCCGGACGGGCTGTGATCCCCATTCCCTGCTCCCTGCGCTGCTGGGGGGGGGGAAGAGGGAGCAGAGCTGAGCCCGGGAAGACCGGAGGGGTGGGGGGGAAGGTGTGTTGTGTTTAAGGCCTGGTTGTATCTCTCGTTATCCTTGATGGTGGTGGGTGTTTGTATTAAATGGAGGTTGTTCTCCCCAAACTGAGTCTGTCCGTTGCCCATGACCATAACTAATGAGTGAGCCCTCCCTGTCCTTTGTCTTGACCCTCAAGCCCTTTTGGTTGTATTTTCTCCTCCCCATCCCTCAGGGGACTGGGTAAGGGTGAGCGAGGGGCTGCTTGGTGCTTTTGTTACTGGCTGGGTGGGCTCAAACCAGGACAGAAGTTTAAAGGTACACTTGACCAGCCTGATGGGGTTTTTTTTATTTATACTAAGATATTCTCCAATGTAAGAAACTTTGTTGCATTTTCAGTTGTCTTTCTGTAAACTGTGTGAAAAATGTGGGAGATATGAGTGTGGCTGTTATACCTCTCTTTATGATTATTGTTCTGCTGTTTGTTAAGAAAGAATAATAGATTAACTCAGAACTGGATGATTTTGTATTTCTGTACAAAGTCGGAAGATGGTTTTAGGTAACACTAATTATCAAAATGTACAGGGATAACATAGCTTTCAGACCTTGCACATTGTACCTCTGAATATACCTTCACACCCATAAAAAAAGGTGTAAAGAAAAGATAACTTCTGAAAAACTCAGCTCCTACAAATATTAGGAAGAGACTATCTCTGGAGAAAAGCAGACTGCTTTGCCATACTGACTGTTTTAATATCTAGAATAAATCAGACAGATCTGGAAAGTAATTTTAAGATGTGTGAAGTCTTTTAGTAATTTTTACTGCCTTTCTATCCGGTTCCTATATTCTTAGAGGAAAATAAATTCTTATTTAAGAGGAATTTATTCTGTACTACTGCAAGGACCTAGCAAGCAAATCTCCCTTCTGAAGGGAGATTTCTGATTGTCACCGAGGCAGATGGCCTTCTGAAAAAACATGACCAGCAGAGAAGGTCACAGTGCTATGAAGACCCAGACTTTGGATGGTATGAACAAAACTGAGATTTCACCCTAAAGTAAGTGAAGGAAGAACCTGTGAAAAACTAAATGATACCTAATGAGGTAAGTCTAAACTGGTCACAGAACTCAAGGAAGTGATTGATAGACCCTGCTTTGTTCAAATACGAAAACGATGTGTCAGGATTAGTGGCACTGAGTCCAGCTGGAGGCCTGTGGCTAGTGGCACTCCCCAGGGGTCAATACTAGGTCCAGTCTTGTTCAATATACACAACAATGACCTGGATGAAGGGACAGAGAGCACCCTCAGCAAGTTTGCTGACGATACAAAACTGGGAGGAGTGGCTGACACACCAGATATGCTGTCCTGAGACCTGGACAGGCTGGAGAGCTAAGCAGAGAGGAACCTAATGAGGTTCAGCAAGGGCGAGTGTAGGGTCCTGCACCTGGGGAGGAATAACCCCAGGCACCAATACAGGCTGGGGGTCGACCTGCTGGAGAGCAGCTCTGTGGAGAAGGACCTGGAAGTTCTGGTGGACAGCAAGTTACCCATGAGCCAGCAGTGTGCCCTATGTGGCCAAGAAGGCCAATGGTATCCTGGAGTGTACCAAGAAGAGTGTGGCCAGCAGGTCGAGGGAGGTTATCCTCGCCCTCTACTCTGTCCTAGTGAGGCCACATCTGGAGTGCTGTGTCCAGTTCTGGCCCCCTCAGTTCAAGAGAGACAAGGAACTACTGGAGAGAGTCCAGCAGAGGGCTACTAGGATGATTAGGGGACTGGAGCATCTCTCTTACGAGGAAAGGTTGAGAGACCTGGGTCTGTTTAGCCTGGAGAAGAGAAGACTGAGAGGTGATCTTATCAACACTTATAAATATCTAAAGGGTATCAAGAAGATGGGGCCAGACTCTTTTCAGTGATGCCCAGTGACAGGACAAGGGGCAATGGGCTCAAACTGGAACACAGGAAGTTGCATCTGAACATAAGGAAAAACTTCTTTCTTTGAGGGTGTCAGAGCACTGGAACAGGCTGCCCAGGGAGGTTGTGGAGTCTCCTTCTCTGGAGATATTCCAAACCCACCTGGGTGGTCCTATGTAACCTGCTCTGGGTGAACCTGCTTTAGCAGAGGGCTTGGACTAGATGATCTCCAGAGGTTCCTTCCAACCCCTACCATTCTGTGATTCTGTAACCATGCCCTCCCTCTGGAGGTATATGGAAGAAAGACTTTGAATCATGAAACATAAAATACAAAGTACTCAAAGGACCAAATAAGCCTACTAGCATCTTGCACTACACAATGAAGCCAATGTTATCACTCATTTGGTACTCTGGAGTTGCTGGTCTTTCGTTCCTCCTTTTGCTGCCACTGGTATGTTCGTATCACAACAATTTCCACTTCGCTGATGCTCCTTATTAGAACTGAGGAATCATATAACAGCCCAGGTTGAAAGGGACCTCGAAAGATCGTCTGGTCCCACCTTTCATGGGAAATGGAGCTTAGATGGGATTATCTAGTACCCACACTGTCCAATCGCATCTTGAAACCTCCAGTCATGGGGACTCTACATTCTTCCAGTGTTTGATTGTTGTCACTGTAAATGAATTCATTCTTATATCAAGATGAAACCACTATCCCGGGCAACTTCTACCCATTGCTCCTTGTCTTCTCCATGTGGCTGCTTGTGAAGAGAGAGCCTCCATCCTCCTTGTAGCCACCCTTTAAGTACTGGAATACTGTGATGACGTTCCCCCTGAGCCTTCTCTTTTGCAGAGAGAAAAGCCCTAATTCCTTCAATCTTTTTCCCATACAGCAGGTTCTCCAGTCCTTTGATCATCTTCTTGGCCCTCCTTTGGACCCTTTCTAGTCTGTCCACGTCTTTCTTGAATTGTTGGGACCAGAACTGAATACAATACTCCAGGCGCAGCCTCACAAGCGCCGAGTCGGCTGATCACATCTCTATCCCAGGTAATAATGCCCCTGCGGATGCAGCCCAGCATTGATTTGCCTTTGCTGCTGCAGCAGAACACTGCTGACTCATGTTCAGCTTGTTGTCCACCAGGACCCCCATGTCCCTTTCAGCAAGGCTGCTCCCCGCACAGACCCTAGCCTGTGTTGAGCTATTTGGTTATGTTCTCTCAGGTGCAGGACTTTCCACTTCTCTTTGTTGATCCTCATACTGTTCTTGCTAGCCCACTCTTTCCTGCCTAGGTCTCTCTGTAAGATCACTCTCCAATCTGATGTGTCCACCTCACCACTCAGTTTGGTAGTGTCACCAGCAAACTTACTGATGCTGCTTTCAGTCCCATCATCCAGATCATTTATGAAGGTGGTGAACATTGATCACCACAACCTGTTAGGTAGTTTCCTATCCATCTTGCAGACCTATGTCTTGCTAGTTGGTCTAGGAGGAGTTTTATACTTCTAGAAGAAATCTTAGAGTTTTCTAAATCTCAGCCTTCTTGCATACTGGGTATTAGGCAGTATATACTGCCAAGGCTAATGCTTGCATTCATAACTAAAGTGAACTTGAAAAACTAACTGCTATTTGAAGCCATCATTGAGATTGGACCCTACGGTTTTCCAAGTGAGGTGGTGCTTTTTTTTTTTCTCCCTGGAGAATTTTTTCAAATGCAGGAAAGGCACACACATTTCTTAGTTTGCCATATGCTTTAATGTTCACTAAAATTAGTTTGGAACAAAAACTGGCTAGAAAACACAATTTCTACTGTGTCTGAAGAGTAATATCCCTGCTTGTAATGAGCAAAATCCAATCTTTACAATCAGTTTACACTCTGTTGCTCTGTATGACACATATGGTAAACTGATGTAGCCTTAAATAAATACCAGTAGTAATAGTAAGGGGAAAAGATCCATAGGAGAAGAGACACGTTACAGCATGGTTCTGCCTTACTCTTAATTTGAGATGCTGATTCAACGTTAGTCACTAGTGTAAATAAGCCATGTGACTAGCCAGTCACAGAAGGCAGAGCTGGGCATAACGGCAACTAAATATCACAGAGATGAAGTGCAAACCAAGTTCACATCCAGAGCCAAAGTGAATACAAACTCATAGCAAAGCCTCTTAAGCAGTAATATTATTGTTAACTAATGCCTTAGAAAAAGTTGTGCTTGCGTACATCTATTCAGTTCCTGGGTGGGTGAAGCATGATCAGTTTGTGATCTTTGTTTCTTCCATACTGCACTGCAGTTTAGACAAAATTAAATACATACTATGCAGAGGTAGGTACCTTTGAGTGATGCCATTAGCACAGTTTGGATTCTAGTCACGTAAGTGTCCTTACACAACTTACTTATTCTTAGATGTTCAATAAACTACATGTTAGATCACTTTAGAAATACAAGGTTATGTTTGATGATACACTGCTCAAAATACAACATTTTCCCATGAGAAATGAGTTAATAAAGATGCTTTGATGGCACAGCTCTGTGTCAGACACTTGGATTGTGGTTTCTAAGTTTGCATTTGAGAAAAAAAAATACCAGAGACTTTTTTTCAGATCATTGGTAAGGTTAAATTGTGTATTAAAATAGACATGACTTGTAGTATTACCTTGGACTGGTTTTCCCTACACAAGTTAGACAGAACTATAATTAATAGTGATCTAGAAAACTTGGAAGTAGTTCAAAGCACTTAATTTAAACATCCATTGTCTGACAAGTTAGACATAAAACTTTCAAATGAAAAACCATTTGGAGAAATTCACATCTAGAAAATTTGTGTTCTGTTCTTCCGTGAGTAGTAGTATGGTATATCATTGAGGTTTTATATTTGATTTCTAAATTCCATTGTATGTCTTACATATATAGCTGTCTAATGGGATTTCTAAATGTAGATGAAAAGCACAAAGGTGTTCAAATTCATAGGAAATCTTGGACACAGGAGATGTTCTCCAGACTTACAGTAAATTCTTAATTCCACCCACCCCCCCCCATCCAATCTTGGTATGATAGCTGTAAAATGCAGCTGAACTTCTCACAAATATTATTTTTTGCTCAGACTAAGCAGTTAAAACATAAAGGAAAATAGCCACAAGACACCAAATGAAAAACGTATGTGAGCCTAAGTATATTAAGCACACCTAACAGTTACTTCAAATTAAAGCAAATTTTTTTTTCTGTCAACCGGGTAATTTAAAGAGAAGATGCCTTGAGTCCATGTCAGGTTCTGAAACAAGAAATAACTATGTGATGATAAATTCTAAAGAACGGCAATACTTTCTGATAGCCACAAGTACATGTGGGCTACTATTGAATGACATATTAAGTTTAATAAACATCTTAATTTAAGCATGTTGTTATTACAGCCAGGCTGTAAAGTCAATATTGTGACTCCCTGTTTGCAAGAGGAAGGGAGAGGCGAAGGGAAGGAAAGGCAAAGGCAAGGAAAGGCTAAGGCAAGGAAAGGGGAAGGCAAGGCAAGGCGAAGGCAAGGCAAGACAAGGAAAATATAATGGATAAGAGAGATGAACTGTTACAGGGAGAAATCTTACCTGATGTTATCATAACCACAGAAAAGTATGATCAGATTTAGACACAAGAAAGAAAATCAGACAATTTGAAAAAACTAAATTCCCTGCATATTGCCATATATGTGATGATAGCTCAACCTCTTTCTCAGTCCAACAGGTGGTGTCAGTGCAGTCACCTCTTATTTCACTAACTTACTGATATGAGGAACTAAGACTTCATGTCAGTGATGGAGAATATTTCTCCATAAACAGCTAGCTGCTATCCATTATTCAAAAGGTCAGTTTTCCTGTTTCTATTCTGCTCTTGAAATTTAGATGTTGTTCAAAAGAAGGATAATCAGTGTTAACATATAATATGGGTGAGGTAATTCTTATCTTTACCGCCAGAAATGGAAAGCAAATTGATTTTGGAAGCAATGTTTGACACATGCCTATGTATTTTGATCATTGAACTGAACAGCATAGCAGTCAAAAATATAAAGATTTGTCTAGACAAAGGTGGATTACTTTCAAGTGAGAATAATTAGCATTATTCCATTGTATTAATTGTCTGATATAAACAACTCCTGAAAAGAGAGTGGAGAAATTTCTCTCTTCTGTTTCAGAGACTTATTTTAGAATAGAGTGGATCCCCATCTTAAGAAAAATTCCTTTGCCTTGAATATTGATTTGAAAGGGACCAGCTGTGACTAGACAGGTAATTTTTAGGTAGCTAGTATCAGATGGGATAAATCCTACCCAATAATTAATCACTTCCCACAGTGAGACTTCTTCCATATTAAGCATTAAATACTGTGAATTGTATCCCAAACTCATTTATGTCGTTTCCGGGGTTTATGCTCAATTAAATGAATGACATTATATTTATTGCAAACCAACTAGAAGCCATTATGTTTTGCATCTGGGGACAAATTCTAAAAACCCCATAAATCCTCTCTTCCAGCCTAGGATCCATCTGTTTATGGATAGCCAGAGTCTTTCTAAAACTCCTGAGCCACCCTCTGAGATAAGGTTACCATATGTCTAGATTTTCCATGACACATTGTCTTTTCCAGCTGGAAGTTTTACCATTCAGGATTTTGAACACCTCTATTATTTGCCCAGGAATTCCAAGCATATAGCTGCTCAGTAACAGCTAAATATTTCCTTCTGAAAAATCCTAGTTTGAAATATGGCACGCCTAATTAGGGGAAAACCATCTGTTGTTGCTGTAGTGCTTAGATTTGAGCGTAGCTAGATATATTTATCTGGACAGCTGCAACTTTGCAATTGCTGCACTAATCAATGGATTCTGGCTGCAATTTTTGCAGCAGCAGCAGTTACATTTACGTTTTCTTTCCCAGCTACAGCTGCACCAACAAGAGAATAAAACGAGAAGAACAGCAAGGAAGCAGAGCATCCGGAGGTGCTGATTCACAAGGGACTTTCTTTGGGATCTCTTCACTTCATGTTTAGTGTGTGAGGCTCAGGGAAAAAGGACTCCTCAATAGCTACAGACTTCAAAATGACAACAGGAGGAGCAAACTTGCACCGCTGTGCAAGGCTCCTCTGACATACAGAGCCAGCTAACTGCTGTGAGAATTCATTGTCAATTCACTACAGTGTGACTATTGCCATACTGAGTCTTCCAACTATAGCTTGACACTGGCACTTGCTGCCCAATTTGGCAGAGGCAGATCAGCTGTTGATGTTGTTACAGTGGAAATGAATAAACCTATTAAAAATGTTCTATTGCTGCAAACTGTAAACCTCTAAAACTCAAAAATCTAGTAGTGTTTTGGCACACAGGAATGGACTTATCTAATTGCATTGGCAAAACTGCAGAGATCCACATTTTTATCATTTTTCAGTGTAAGGCTTGAATTTATGACTGGAAACTGTCTTGCTGGAAGAAAACCCTTACTAATGTACACTGTGAAAGTAAATGGCAATGGTATTTCTTTAGGAGCACAAATTGGTTTTCTTTTTTGCAGAAAGACTAATTTGCCACCACAGAAAACAACAAGAGGTATTGATGATGAAACTTCTATCATTCAGAAAAGCTTGCCAACCTGTATAAACCTATAGTTTATGAAGTCTGTTAGTGGATTACAGGGTAGAACAAGTGCCTAAATATTTATAAGATGACAGTAGAATATCCACTTCTCCTCTGATCTTTTTATTTATACCTGCTCTATCTGAGAACTGTCAAGTTATGGGACCTTCTCTTTAAGCATTTCCTGATTGCAGCCCAGCTGGTTATCCATTCCACAAGAAGAAGGAAGGTGGGAGATGTGGGAGATCCTAGAGACTATAAGAATCCTTTCTTCCCATCGTCTTGTTCTAAGCGCAGGCAGAGCAATCCCAGGCGACAGCCACTAATTCCTTGGAGCTTCAGGGAAGAGGGTGAGCTGCTGTGATCTTCTACTCAATGTCCTCCAGTCTTTCTACATTTATGACCATTTTATCCTTCTCTTCCATTCCAGGTCCTCCTTTTTTTTTCTATTCATCATCTGTGATAATCATTTGGATATTCCTCATTTTTCTATTGCTCCAAGGAATGGGCTGATGCCTGTCTTTAGGGGGAAAACCAACAAGGACACAGCTGTAAACAGGAGCATAAAGGAACTGTTGCATAAAGGTTTCTTGCATAAATGGGTACACTGTACTGTCTAGAGGTCTAGACACTGTGATATTCAGTTATCATTTTTCCTAGTCAGAATATATCAGATTAAATCTCCTACCACCCCCTCAAATTCAACAAAATATGAACCTGCACATATACTTCTGTCCCATATAACGCAAAACTGAAGGCAATTTGCTTTTGTCTTTTTTTTTTAACATCAAAATACTTAAACTTTCTAGAGGTTATAGATCATATAATATATTTCTAAGTCTTTACAATGTGTTTTGTAGATAGTTAGTCAATAAAAATGCCTAACAATTGTCAATCATTAGTTTCTCAAAGGCTCCTTTACCTTTAAATCACTGTAGAGATGCTCTTATAAAATATGGCTTGTTTACTATTACTCTTTTATATGTGCTGTAGCTGTCACACCATTACAATTACCTTCTATCTTTGCCATCTAGAAATAAGGAGAAGAACTTATCTCCTTTGTACTGTATGGAAAATAATTACCAGTGATATTCTGTATCATAACTGAAGGAGGATTTTTACATCATAACTTGATTGCTGTGTAATTTCATAAGACATGTATTTAACAATGCATATTACAAGAATTTATATATGCTACCATTATGATGTTTCTTTAAATTTCAGAAATGAGTTCTTCCATCTGGCCAATCACATAACATTTCTAAAACCTTAATAAAGCTCTACTGAACAACAAAATATTTTTATCAGCCAGATATAATGCACAGCATCACAGTAACCTGTTTGGAAAAACAGTTCCAGCATGTCCTTTCTAACATGATAATGAAAAAAAAGTGATTAGCAATAACAGTCAAATCCCACTAGATTTGAAACCTTATTTATTTCAGATTAGCAGCTGAAATTTCAGATATTTATCTGAATTTAGTCAATCTATTCAAACATAATGAGCAGTGATAATAAAACCCTCCAGTCTGCAGTTCAGTCAGCTTGGGCAGACTCTTAAACATGCACAGAAACTCCCTGAGAACAGTGGGGTTCCCCGGAGAATCAATGGTCTGACCACATGCATTTTACTGCAGGAAGTGCTTCCTCATGAATTATGCAGGTATCTCTCTTAACCAGAAAACCTTGAAAACAAGTTCTTTTGCAGCATTTACTCCTTGTCCTAATCTCAGAACTGGAAGAAAAGCATTTCATAAGAATGAAAAATGGGAGGCAGCAGACATAGCCAGAACTTGCATACATCCAAGAAGAACCAAGATGTTTCAACTTGAATTGAAAGTGTGAAGAATTCCTTGACTCATGACCAGAAACAAATGGGTTTCAAAAGCCTATGTGAAAAAATGTCACTGAAAGGATATTTTATATTTGCCACTATAACATAAGGGGAGGGGGATCTACATATAAAAACATGATAAACTAGTGACTGGAAAATTGCAAAAATATCCTTGCCATCCCTCAATCATAATTTATTGCCATAAAAGGAAAGGAGTTCCGTATTTCTGCATGATAAGAACAGTGACAAATATAAATACCTATGTTTGTGTAGAAATTCAAAATTAATCAAATTTTGATGCCTGTGGGGGGAAAGAGAATCTATAATGCAGTGCAAACAGTGTCAAAGAAATAGGAACAGCCATGGATCAAATTTCTGGTAAAAAAATTGCCCCTGGGAAATTCAGATGTTTTTTCATGATGGTTTTACATCTTTATGCAATGTAAAGACCCACTCTTCATTGGGTATGTGATCTGTGGCAGCAAAATAAATATCTTCCCATCCCTGATCATTATCTGGTATGGAGATTAAAAAAGAACAGCAAAGCAAACATCTGCAAGAAGACTCTCTCATTTAAAAGATTAACTCTAATATAAAATTACTTTATCTTGTCTTGCAACTATTTGGAAACTCATTAAATTTACAACAGTCACTTCATATGGAAATTACTTCTTTCCCCTGAAGAGACTGTTAACTGTAGTCACGTATTTCATGGTCCGTGATTATATGAACTTGCCCTGCTTCAGCAAAAAGCCTGAAATCTGTACAATATTAATGCAATGACAAGGCCTAAGTATGGAGCTCAGAGTGTCTTTCCTGCCTTTTCTTCATGTCTGCCTAGAGAGAGGCTGACAATGCACGTATTGCCTTGCTAATTGAGCATTAGATTAAGTGGACTGGTGTATTTGTTGACTGGATTTTAGCAAATAAGTGAAAGAAGTAATTGCCATCATAAGCACAGCAACAAATCCGCTTTACATTTTAATTTAATGTGTTTGTATGCGATCTTAATCCTTAGAACAGTTACACCCTACTGTAGCTAGCTATAAATGTAAGGCATAAAGTATCCTTCTAATAGCGTGTCATCAGCATTTGCATTTTCAGCTTGGAAAAAATAATTTTGGAAAGGTTGATACGTTTGGAAATATTACGGTCAATATTTTTGCAAGCTGATCAAATACTGTATTTTCTAGCAAGAAAACTGCAATGACATTGCTTTTTATAAAAGTTGTTAGACAAGAAGGCCAGCACATTTTAAATTGCTGCAATGAAAGGTAGTCATATATTTAGTAAATAAAACTATCCACTTGTAAGCAGCTTTAGGAACCAATATAATATAATGTTTCTGTTCAGTTTTTGCTTGTCAAACCTATTAGAATGAACAGAAGCAAATCCTTGAACTTGAAAGTATTTCTTCAGAGTATTATTACCTTATATCACATAATACTTTCACTAGTGGAATAAGATTCTTAACCTAGTGGTTTAAAAATTGACATTAAGCAGTCTGGCAGGGCAGTCCCACCAGTGGGCCAAGAAGCCCAGGGCAGGCTCAGGCTGGGACCCCAGCCCTGTGCCCAGCCAAGGCCCCACTGACCCCAGCAGGGCTCCCCAGATGGACCCTAGCCCTGCCTCATGGGGAAACCCACTCCTGCTTCTCCCTGACACCGCATTGCACAGCTTCCCAGCATAACTGCTGTTGGGTGCAAAAATTACTTAGATCTTCTATTACAAAATGTTAAGCTCTGTCAAAATACCATCTGGCAAGAATTTACGTTCTTTCATAGGATAAATCTGACCTTTAAACGCCAAGTTAGTATATTCATTTCTGTGGAAGTTAACTCATCATATATTGGTCCCCAGCCGCTCTGACAACTGCTCTAAGAAGCGCAGACGAAACCAGGAACAATACTGGTTTGCAATATAGAATTTGTTGATATAGAACTAGAAAGAATAAGTACAAATTCCCTTTACATAATCAATGAATTTTTTAACAGCACAGTGTAAGAAGAATTGTACATAGAGGAGATGTGTGAATCACTGTCAAGCAAACACACAGGTTGCTGAAACTGAGAAGACAAAGCTTTAGTATTCACTGGCCTCTAAGTACCTTCCCAATACAGACTTGCCTTCTTTGGGAATGGACTTAGTCTGGAAAGCCTGGTACCCAGAACTCTGTCTCCTGAGGAGCTCCCACAGCTTCTGCTAACGTGGAACTGAAACAGGAATGTAACAGTCCAAAAGAAAAATGCTAGTCTGGACTCAAACAAATCAATTATTCCACAGTTCACTTATATCAGATAGAACTGTCCCTGCAAAATTGCAAGCTATGGCCAGCAAGTATAAGGACTCTCTTACTTGGTCTTCATGGAAACACTGGTCAAGTCCTCCCCAAAAGTGAAAGATGTCAAAGATAATCCCCTAATGTTAACAGTTTTAAGCAGCTCTTCCTTCTATAGGAAGATGCTGTCATTATTTTGCTTTTTCTTTGCAGGTGGCTGCCCTTCCTTGACATGATGGTTGCAGTTGCCATTTTGGTTTTGGACCAGTTTTCTAGTTCCCACATTACTATACTGAAATTGTGTTCAAAAATGTGACCCTAACTCTCCTAGGTAGCTTTTAGTTGCTGAGGGGTAAAGGAGAGTTTTATTGTTGTTGCTGCTTTTATGATCTACTTAAATGTAACTATGAAAGGGGCAGAATTTACAGACTATGATTCCCATGCTTCATCCAAGAACAGCAGGTTAGTCACACTATATAGGTAATTCAGGTCTCTGATAGTATTTCATTCCTTCTACCTAAAATGAAGAGTGCCAAAGAATCATCAAGACACATGTTAATGACAATAAATCATTGTATGCTGTCACTGTGCCGCACACAAAATGTTGGTAAAGCATTTTATATGTGGCTTAAAAAAACATGGGATCAAGAGCCTCCTCAGACAGGATGTCAAGTTTTTGAACGAGATATGCTGGTGATGTAAATCAGTATGATTTGCCTCAGACTTTTAGCTAAGATCAGAATGGTTGTTTCTCTTCCAAGTAGAATGCATGAAATCATAATGTTGCATCACTAATTGATTTCTAAAATTTATGATTTATATCTTCTAAGCTTGTGTGGTTGCAAATCTGATTTTAAATTACCCTGGCTATGACAAATGAGTGGATAGACATAGTCAGACAAATCTACTTTTTGTTTATAAATGACCTACTAATAAAATCTACTCCTGTCTTTCATATATGAAACACCCATCCTCACCAATGCTTTTATTATGATGCACGTTTGCACTGTTCCAATGGTTGGGTGGTACTGCACTAATATGTGTATCAGCTCAATACACTTCCTTACCTATTTTAGCTGTCTTGTAAACTAACCTAAGATCCTATTTCTTTCCTCAAGAGGTGTTCCACACAGTGGAAGGATCACATAACATTAATGGACTGAAATATGTATATTTCAACAGTACAATGCTTCTGACTGGCAATGTCTTGCAGAGGATACTTGATGCTGATGTTGCATCAGCAATGAGGCTATCTGGTAAGAAATAGGAAAAGAGAAGCATTGATCATTCACTGTAGTTAATATCTGCACGTACCTAAATAAGCAGCTGATTTAAGAGGCTATTATATATGGAAACAAAATGCTGAAAAAGTATAGAGACTGATAGATGCAAATACAAGCAAACAGGAATATAAGAGAAATGAATAGTGGGGAAAAGTATGTGTCTATATAGACAGGTTGATATGTATGTACATGAACAGGCTTTCACACATGCACACAAATATTGCTTTGAGAGGGAAAATTCAGAATACAATAAAGGCCTACTCATTTATTTAACCTGCAATTTTATACTTACGTAAGCTGTCTATATTTATATACAGTGGAATCACTGGCCTCTAAGTACCTTCCCAATACAAGCTTACCTTGCCAGTTCTCAACCCCTAAAGATCTTGTACAGAGAAGTCTCTTTTGTTGGATGAATACTTAAAGCAGATTGAACCATTGCTCAACATGCAATCAAACCAGACACTTGTAGACTTAATTATGAGCGACAACCCAAGCCAGAACTTCAGTGCTGGCTCACTTCACTCCTTCATCTGTGTACCCTCGGGGATTACAATTCTAATGCCTCTGTCGCTGAGGAAATTACATGATTAAACTAGCTTTCATAGGGAAATCAATTACTCCTCAAATTTTAAGTTTATTTTTACATCCCAGAGCCATCTTTGGGACTTCATATTGAAAAGACACATCTACAACATTATTTAATATCACTTTCATTTTTCATTTTCTGTTCTTGCCCCTCCATAATATCCCCAAAATAGCAGCCTGGGCATTTTTTACTTGACAGTTTAATGTCTCTGATAGGGCTGATGTTATACTGTCGATCTATCTACATGCAGATAACAATTATTTCTGTTTCAGAAATATCATATCCACCTGTGTACTTTACCACTCATTTTGCAATTATTCTTTCAGTCATACTATATGGTATGTGTGTGCACACATGTACATGTGTGTGTTTAGTATACACAGGTATGTAATAAAATTTCATTTCTTGCCTGGTCAGATTTTCTTACGCAGTTCCAATTTATCCTGTCTAATGAGACAACGTCTAGCGGCAGTCATGTTGACAGTAAAAGTAATAGCTTTACAAAAAGAGTAACCTGTTGCTATACATTGGTATATTGAAAAATGGGTGCTCTGGTTTGGAGCACATCTTTTTATTGAGCGACTGCACTCCATGATGGAAGATATGTGTGAGAAGAACATTCCTAATCACCAAATGTTCTGATAAAGAGGACCAATTAATCTTTGTCTATTAGAAACAAGGATAAGAATTAACTCCTATAGACTAGTGTAAAGACAAAGTTCGAATAAAACTTAACAACATTAAAGTTCTTCACAACTCTCTATTCATGCACTGTGCAAATTACTCTGCACTTGTGTCAGCCTATGACATAACAAAATTTCTGAGATTTGGTAGGTCAGTGATGCTGAGAAAAGGTGAAAAATGTTATCCTGGCAGTGACTATCACCTAAACCCAACTGACTAATTGCATTTTGATTAGCTCATCTTTTCTTGTTGTTGTCTTTAGGGAAAGGAAAACCTTAGCACAGCCAGCTCTGGGCGAATGCCAGCTATCGGACAGGAAGCTCAGCTGCGGCTCTGCTTGCCCTAGCCGCTAGTGCACAAAGGACTCAGGAAGCCCAAGAGCTTGTAGCCTGATGTGCAGCAGGTCCTAAGTGCAGCCTTTTAGCTCACCACACAGGTTGTTGAGAAGCTCTTGGTTCATTAACATTATGGTCCTAGTCTTTACATACTAGACAGATGCAGAGTGCTTCTCTCTGGCCATCAATGCCACACGCAAAACTCTTTCACTCACTTGCTGTGAGCATACTCAGTCTTTCAACAAACTACGAATGATGATTAAATGCTGCATATTTCTGAGCTCAGAATGAAGTCAGCTAATGGGAAATTTAAAATCTCTTGCAATACTGAGCTTGTCATCCTCTTTTACCATTATCTTCAAAGAAAAATCAAAAAAATCCAAGAAATTCACTCTTTTGCAATATGTAAGATAGGTGTTTGAGGGATTATTTAGGTAACAATATTACTGAGGGATTAAAAAGATAGACCATCAGCCTAAAACATCTATTAAGATTAGATGCAGTACAATCCACAGGTGCAATTCATTTCAGATGCATGAAGTCAGTAATCAAGCTGTATGCAAGGGAAGCCTGGAGGCCGTCAGGTGCTTCAATTGATCCTACCAACCCACTACCTAAACTGCAGGATACAGAGCTCCCCCGGATCCATAATCTCCTACATCCAGACTAGAGACAGTAGCAGCCCTGGGACAAATGGACTTGTGCAAACCTGCCTCTCTCGACCTCCCTCATGAAGTCCTTTCGCCTGTGCCTCTCCCTGGAATGCACAGAGACCTGCACACGGAAACCTAACAGACCCTGGAGGGTATAGCATTACCCTTCCTACCAGCAGACATTTTCAGCTAAAAGAATTATTCTCAATTGTGGGGTAACACAGGCCTTTTTTATAAGCTAACAAATTCTTTAGCGTGGATTAATAATGCAGAAATGTTGAGAGAGTGGAAATTTTACAGTGTCTGAAAAATCTTATTGGTACTATAGATTTACAGACAATACTAGGGACGTTTTTTTGAAGCCTAGGTCGTATGAACAGGGATATTAGCCTCAATCAATGCCCACCAACCTTTTGACTTATGAATAATATTTTTTTCTCCAATATTTAGTTAAAAATATTTAAGTCGTATTTTAAAAGCATCATCAGTCACCAAAAGAAAAAACTGTCCACCGTTTTTTTCCTTTCACTGACGTTAGAGAGTACCATTTTGGATGCACTACTACAGTTTCATCTAAGTTTTGCTTACAAATCACAGCAAAATTCACAGGAGCCTAAAAAGAAAATCCCTGTCATGTGGTAAGCCCTAGTCAATGGTATGTCATCCACTCTAGGTCTCAATTTAGTTTAAAAAGGCTTAACAACTGTCAATTTGAAGAAACAAGTTTGGAATAACAATGACCATCTCATCCTGTTTATTGATTTTAGCCATTTTATTATGTTTTATCCAGTGTGCTAAAATTCAGAGCCTCTCCAGTAGCTTTCAGATATATCTACAGAAAAAATTTATCACAAGGGGGTGGATTTAGAATAGACTTTTCCTGGCTAACTAATAACAAAAATAAATGTTCGGCAGCAGTTGGTTCTCCTTATTAGAAGCATTGTCAGCTATGGAGCTATAAAATAAAGATTACAAATAGTCAGTTTAAAAAGGTTTTTCTTCAATACAAAAGCAGAGGAAGGGTCTGGTCTTGGGATTGACCTGATTTTCTGACCTTTTTCTCAGTAATTGAACTCTCAATGTAGGAACACTCATGACTTTCACTTAAATATCATGATAAATTAGTTTCTCATTTTTCTATTCACTGTATGTTTGCATTCCTTGTTTTATTCAAGTTTTCTTTGTGCCATCAGACATCTCAATTTTTTTTCCTGATTTCAATGTACATCTTCACTCACCCACTGATGTCTCGTCATTTCCACAACACCTTATACAAGGGCAGAGTGCAATAGAAATTTCATTATTCCTTTAACACAAAAACTGAACTGTTTTGGGCAGTTTGGTTTAACAGCAGAGGAGAAGGACTGGCAGCTTTGAGAATAAACTGACAAAGTCACAGTGACAGAAGTGAAAGTCCCTGGGAACAAGGAGCCAAACAGCAGGAAAGTCAAAACCAAGAAAACAACAGTTCCAACGTTTTCCCAAATCAGGAGTGGAGGTGGAAAAAAAGGAATAATACAAAAATTCGCATCTGCTAAAAGGGGTTAACTTTCTTCTTTTATAGCACCTATGTGAAATCGACGGTATAATATCAGCTGAATGCAGCAGTTATATGTTTGCCATTTAGGATTTATGTCATATTGTGTCCTATCTATCAGCTTGGGCTTGAGAGCAGCTGCTACGACATAAATCACCACCAAATGTTTTCGTAAAAAGTGGGAAGCATTTATTCTTTTTCTTTCTTTATTTTGGGGGAGTGAGGGGAGCTGTGAGAAGAGAAAGCAGATGGGATTTTAAAAAAATTAAAAGAAGAAATTGGTCTTTGACATTTTGTATTGTTCCCATCCTTCAGAAAACAAGTGTTTGTAAAGTTTTATGTGCCATCTAGCTTTCTGAAACCAGGAAGCAACAACTGTGCAACCTCTGTTCCGAAACTGCAAACAGCCATGGAATATCATATGTAATTGTTAATGGATATCTTTTTTGTGGATATTATCTATGGCATAAGAGTGGATAATATTTGCTAAATACTGCGGAGTAGCAGTTGCTGTTGTGAATGCTACTTAAAAAGCTGACCATGTAACATTTTTAATATGTTCACTCAGACTCTGACTTTTTCCTTTTGTTGTTGATGATTTTGCTGTCCTTCGTTCTGTTTTGGTTTCTTTCCATTTGCTGTTGCTGCTTGTTGCAGAGGAATTTGGAGCTCAGTAATGCCTGTGCCCCATATATCCGTCCTGTATATCCCACAAACTTCTTATCTGATATAAACTTGTTAAAAATGCTGGCACTTAGTTTGCTGCTATCATTCGTTGCTGTGTTAAGTGAGTTAGAAGTACTTTGACAAAACATATGGCCTCAAAGCTAGTAGAAGCTGATCAGAATTTCCATCTGGATTTAGTGTGCCCTTGGTTTAACTCACCCAGTGTTGCCTGAAAGTCAGACAGTGGGAACCTAGGTGGTCAATGGACAGAGGTAAACATATTCTTCCTATTTATATTTTTCCACTGACTCTGGAGGAGGATTTAATTTTTAGGTGGCTGTTACATGAGATGAAGCTCATGCTTTGTAGATCCATTCATGAAGATCATGGTTTAAACAGCTGCCTCTACAAGGTACTGAAAGAGCCTATAAATAGGCAGGAACAAAATGTACCAATAATGACATCTTCTGTTTCTCTTACTCTATACCTAAAGTATTGGTATATAACTCGTCTTCCTGTTTATATTTATTAACAAAATAAAACTTTGTTTTTAAATGTTGAGGAAGAAGAGATACATCAGGGTGAAATGATAAAACTGTTAATGCACGATTTTACAAATTGCGCTGTTCTATGTGTGCTCCATACAACCCTAATAACTGTTTGTACTTACTTATTTTGTTCTATCAATAAGCATCAAAACAAAACTATAAATAAATCTTCACATAATTTGAAGCATAGGTGTTGTACTCAACTGTGAGAAAAATTTTAAAAGTACTAGTATTTCATTACAAATAAAAGGGTTTGTGCTGTAAGTAATTCTTTCTCTAGACTCACCTAGACTTTCATCTAGACCCATTTAGACTTTCTCCTTATCTTACCTTTTAACAGACAATGAATCTAAAATAGAGATTAACTCTGACAACTATAGTTGTCAACTTTTGGGAATAAGCTAGAACTGAGATCCAGCTTGTCCAATAGGTGGGTACCTTTAGTCCTGTAAATGATGGCAGGTTGCACATAGGTGTTTAAAATAATGGGTACATTTAAGACAGTTTTGACTAATCTGTTCTAGCACTACTATACAATTATTTACATTTGGACAACAGAGTTGCCTTCTTGAAACTACATATGCTATTTGGGCTTCTTATGATGATGTACCTTTTTCGGTTTTTTCCCCTTTCTACACTCCTATAACTTATTTTCTTGTTTAAGTATGGGCATGATTTTAACCCTAAAATGTTTGAGAATTTGGTCAGAGATGGAGGAATTACAACAAAAACACCATTCCCATTTTCCTCTCTTTTCTCATTCAATCCCTTTGCTGTTAGCGGGCAGCTGTGACAATGAATAGTGCTCAGACTGCTGACTGCTCTCCTAGGCATGGGTAGCTCATTTCATGACTTGAGATCTGTGGTTTTTTCTATGGTCTTGTCATGAATGGACTTTCAGACTAGAACCATTAGTAGGACTGCATTTAGTTACAGGGAGATGTTCAGCACTTCAGCTCGTTTATACGGTTATTACTGAACGTCTTCTCCTAAACTGCATTGTAATGTTTCTCTTCTTGAAGGGTGCTGTAATAAAGAAGAAAATTGCAATAAATGTTCACAAAAATAAATGGTTCTTCTGGGCAGCAAAGGCAGGGGGCTGAAGAACTCCTTATGTCAAATATAGCTAAGATTGCATTCAGCAGCTGGCTTCATAAAGCATGTATAAAATATGTGGTAAAAACGCAGGAAGACCCACAGGATTCCACAAGTTCCACCACAGGAGTCCAGCGATTTTTAGCAGAAACAGGTTATTTAGCGACTGTTTCTACTGCAGGGAGAAGAACAAAGGAAAAGCCAAGACACAGCCTTCATTTTCTGTGTTGAGTCCATTAAACATTAAGCATTTGTTTTTCAGATGCAAGAGCAGTAGCAGATGGCAAGAATTCTGTATAGATCTGCTTTTCATCCAGTAAAATGTTCATTTTTTCAAGAATTGAGTTACACAATATTCTCTATTTACTTTTTGATTAAAAGAATAAATTATAGGCCATTTGAAAGCTAGTATTAATCTTTCTTATTACTTTGTTCCACTGAAAAAACCTTAAAATAGCTAGGAATATTTTCAGCAACATAAATGACCGTTTTTGAGAATTTGTGTCACAGATAAACTGTGAAATTAGACATTTTTTGCCTTAATCATTCCTCCAGTTTGTCAACAGTGATTAATACATCATCCATGTCCCAATAATTTCATATAAGTTACAGAATATCCATGGTTTAAAGCAAAAATCTGCTGATGAAATAGACACAATTTAGCTTTATTAATAGAAAGTGAGAGGTCTTTTTCTTTGACATGTATGGGGGGCGGGGGCAGAAAAAGAGTGTAACCTGGATCTGAAAGCTAAAAGAATACATTCTAAAACATGAAGGAACAGTCAGTTTAGGGGCCAATATTTTCAAATCTATGGTTTTATTTTTCAGAGACGCTTCTCTCTCTCAGGCATCTAGCTGAAAGTTAAGGCAGACACATAATAAACACAAAGTGTCAAAAAGGATACTTATACAAAATTTAAGAGTCTAATGCCAGAAAAAATGAGCCATGTTGTCTCAAGTGCGTGAGACATGCTAAAGCTCCTTGTCTCCAAGTGTTTTACTGCTGTCCATGGCTGGCTCAATCCCTTCCTTTGCTAAGCCTAATACTTCAGCCTTCATCTGAGTCTATCTGAAATGCCTTAGGGTATCTGAGACATTCGTACAGGAATGACAGGTGTAATACAGAATTCATGTACACCATTTTGGAGTAGCAGCTGCAAGTCAGGCCAGGCCGTTGCATAGCACCTGATATCCCATTTGCTGCAGAGAAGCAATACCCAGTTAATTTGAAGCATATTATTACTGTAATCACAATTAGTGAGACTGCTTCTTTCACAGGAGTTGTGGAATTCAGTTGTCTTCATCTAGAAGGAATTTAAACCTATAGCTTCAAAACCTCTGAAAGCTGCCTATCGGTCCAATTACTGGAGAGACAAAATGGAAGCATGTGTCATATGTCCTATTGAAGTTTGGCCACTGATGAATCAGGAATATAAGAGTGTCCTGGTTTGGCTGGGATAGAATCCTAGGCCAGCCATACTAGGCAGGCCATTAGTATTTTTGAGTCAGCCAGGGCACCTGACCTGAGTGAGCTACAGGTGTAGCCCACACCATAACCTCATGGTCATTGTAAAGGGGGAAGGTTTGCTGAGGAAGGGGATCTCCTGTGGGATTCCTTCTGGGATCTGGCTGGTGTTCTCCTGGTGTTCCTCTGGCTTCTCCCTGCTTCTGAAGACTGTTCTCCTACTGATTGTGATGACTGGATATTCATTTGACTAAGTATAATTTTGTATACCTTTGTTGGTATTGGTGTTGTTTCATTAAATCTGTTTCTCCTTCAAACCGTGGGTCTTCCCTCCTTTTCCCAATTCCCCTCCCTGGCTTGTGAGGGGTTGTTGGGTGGTAGAGCAACTGTTATAGTTTAGCCTTGGGTACAGGCTAAACATAGACAGAAAGTCATGAATTTACAGGATGACGGTTGAGAAAACATGACTCTATCTTAACGAGTCAAAGACTTGCTTGGTAAGAGGTGACTTGAGATATAAACTAAAAATACACAAGGCTGTTTAAAACTTTGAATCCCAGCTTCAAATGGACAAGAAGGCAAAAGAAAAGGTTAATAAAAATTAGGCTATTGCTATGTCTTTTAAAGATGATCCTTGTTCTGTAGATCAGTTAAGATGCTATCATAATAAAAATGGCACGGGGTTTGCTAAAACAATGGATTCTAGTGAGCAGCTAGAAATTAGTGATAAGGAAGGACAACATCTTTACTGACAGAAGTTACTCGGCTTTATGTCATTCTGCTGGTTTGTGTCATTTATTTGTCCCTGTCTGGTGTGGAGTAGAGCAGAGCAGATGCTGAGGGAGGACAGGGAATGGGGAATCCAAAGAATGTTAGATTCTGCATGGATGGGAACGCAAAATCTTCCACATATACAGAGATATTGTTACAGGGCACAACTGTCACATACAAAACCATGTTTGCCACAGGAAAAAACAAACATGAAAGCAGAAACTTCGAGCTCCTTAAGGATATTAGCTGTTAATTCCCATGGACTAGGAATTCAGAGCTTTAGGAAAACACTGCTATTCCATGTGGCTAAAAAATTGTAGGGCATCCAAGTACAAATACTTGTCTAATGCCCCGTGGGTCAGATGTGTGTGTGACAGTGAGAGTATTCTGAAGAGGCTGCAAGCTGGGTAACATGTGCAGATGATAGGGAGGAAAAAGCCATTGCCCAAACAAAAGGAAATTATTCCCAGGGCAATTTCTGATGCAGTAGAGCCACTATAAGCAACTATGAGGACATACTGTAATGGAGTCTACCCATTTTACTTGCTTGGAGACACTGACAGCTGATACTGCTTTCAGATGTGGTATCTGAAATAAATTTCAGAAGGAGACAGAAGCAAGCATGCCCTCTACAAGAGGAAGAGGTAATACTTCAGAAAAGGAGTGTCTGAACATGATGGAAGAACTGTAAAGTCCATAGTCATCATGCAGAAAGAATCCTAACTGAGATACACACAGGTCCTCCTGTACACACGTGGTATGTCTCCTGTTTCCTCAGTATCTTGTAATCTTCATCTCGCTCTCTGGTCCAATAATCAGGCCTGGCCATGAGAACAAAAGTGCTGTGTTCAGTTACGGTTGGTGTATCCTTGACATGACTGCAGAGTTTGGACAATTGGACACAGAGCACTGTTACTAACAATCACTTTCTCCTTCTCTGTTATTGTTATTATCTGAAAGATGAATTGTACTCATGGATGGAAGTGATACCTCATCTAGCAGAAAGCATTGCATTTTCACTGTACTTTACCTTCACCTCTGATAACTCATCAGAGAAACTAGAAGAAATTTAAGTCCCTTTTGTGTATCTTGAAGCTGTTATTTGTCGTATCCCAATGAAGCATTTGATTTCAATATAATAAACTCGAAGGACTGATCTTGGTATGTAGAGTCCATAAGTCAGATAGCAATATGAGCTGACTGTGAACTCAGTGCATTGCAATATGCATATAAAGTGCTTTATAAATATCGGCTTTGTGGGTGAAGAAAAATGAGTCTCAGTAAAGAACCGTACTGAAAAAATGTTGAGCGCTTTCAAGACAGGCAATGTGTTCGCTGAAATTGGGGAAGACATAATACAAAAGAAGGGGCAGATGTATAAAGAACCTACTACTCGGAACTTGATTGTTATAGCTGTACTAAAGTGCCAAACTCTGTAAAGAAGCAGAAAGGCTATGTGATGATGACTTCTATGCAGAGGGTAGAAAGAGTTAAAGTGACTGATTACAGTGAGCCCATGGGGAGCTATTTAAAAAGTGAGCACAAACAGAATACACCTGCTGTGATTGAGTCTCTAATGCATTAAATTTCAATAGCTCCTCTTACACACACCTCATAGAATGAGGCATGAACATTTTGTCTGTGCTTATTCAAATCTTTGAATTCCTATTTCTTTTTTTCACCTACTGCTTTAAAAATGTAACATAAAAAATACAAAATCTTATTGTGCTACATTTTATCATTTTATTCATTTTCATAAGGTAACATTGAGATTTGTTTAAAAAATGTGCTCTAGTGGATTTCTAAAGTTCTACTATAATATTTAGGTTAACTCTGATTTACACCTAAAATTGGGTTTCCATTTACATGGAGAAAAAAATCAATAAAATAGTAAGTGCTGTCCAAGGAAATTATATTTGTTGTCTTTTGATCTGTCTTTACAATTATGCTTCAAAACCAGATCTGAAAATAACCAATTACTCAAACCCCTTCATTATATCCACTGCCTTCATTATGTTGATAATCAGTTTTTCCAGAAGAAGCAGATTTTAGAGTTTCAGAATCACCTAAAAAGTGTCACAGGTCTTCATCAACAGGAAAATGTTAAACTTTTACATATCCAAACCCATTCAGCACACCATGAATCAAATTCTTGAATCTTTCTTTTATGATAGGAATATAATGGTTCTTTAGAGTGAACAAAAACAAAATCAATAAAAATATTGACTTTTAAAATGCTCTTTGACTTATTTCTCTCATTTCCAGTGATTATTAAATTCCATATGTAATTTTTAGTGATAGCAGCGTTGGCACGGTAATTAATGCATATGAGGATTTAAGAAACTCACCAGTTTACACTTCTCCCAGAGAGGTATTTCACATGTCATTGTACTGGATTTCTATCAATGTAGTCACTTTGGACTTGGTAGTGATTACAAGGGTGCTGCCCTGAGTAATGAACACCTTTATGACCACCACTGAGGAAACATCTCGAGGAGGAAATTGAACCACAATTTTTTTTTATATTTCTTGCTTGAACTCCAACAGGGAATCAAAAACTTTCAGAGTAGCCAGCATTTTTCCCTCTTGAACTGCTTTGGGAAGGGAGTAAATATACTTTGTAGGATCTGTCTCTTCATCTTCCCAAAACACTTTTAAAGTTCAGAGTCTTTATAGAGGATTCCCTGCTATATTCTTCATAATCTTCAGATTGTGGTTGTGTTTACCTAAATTTAAATCTGTACTAGACATACTCATTCCTCTTGATAACTGAAAAGTCTTCTTTTATCGTAAATGCCTAAGAGACCCCTCAAAGTTTGCTGTAAATTGTGTCCTTGAATTAGGTAGGCTGGATTCCACCCACTTACTTCTACGGGTTTATATCTATTAAAAGAATTAATGTAGTGTTAGCCAGTTATTAAAATGTTAATTATACAGTACAATAGTCTAATCTATTAGAAGACTACACTAACATTTTTTTTATTTGCCCAAGTTTAGTCACTAGGAATGTGATACTATCATCCATAAATGAATATATTCCTACAACTTTGAAATCAGTAAGCCAATCTATTCCTACTAAAACCAATGCATGTCTCAGGAAGACACAGTACTCTAGAACTGCAATTCATTTAACTGAGAACAGCGTTCTACATCCATCTTTTCTAACTTTAGTGAATACAGCTTAGCAGCTGTACTTTGCTATTTCCAAACATTCTTATTATCTCCTTTCTAGCTTGTCTGTGCCTGCAAAACATCGTGCATTACAAAATTTGGCTTGGGATGGAACTCTAAAAAGTGTGTTCTCTGTAAGGTGAGAAACAACAGAAATGTTAGACCTGTCATTCTACTTCCTCCACTGCCTTCTGTAAAATATGTAACCTGAGCCCAAAAATCTTACTCACCCCTTTGTTCAGTGGTGTGATCCCGTAACTGCAACATAATTGTCCAATGCTCCAAATGAAAATAACGCCATTTCTCAAGCACAATGGAACTTTCTCAAATCAGACCAAGTCCCAAAGCTTACTACGAGCCACATTCTGCTCTAAATCAAAGGACACTTCTATCTTCTTTTCTGCCATATAAACATGTAGAGGTAACCAAATACTTATTTAAACAAAGACTAAATGCTTTCCTACACCATACAGTGCAAATACACTTATTTCAGGTGTGAGTGGTAAGGGTAATTAATTGTTTGTGACCTGCTCTTTAGCATAATTAATTGTTTCATGAAGCACAGAGATCAATATCATTAAAGATATTTAGTCATCCAACATGGATCTAAATAATCCTCTGAAGATCTGGACTTAAGGTTGCCCTCAGTCAGTTCATCTTAGCCAAGTTCTGTCTCACACAGCACTGGGACAGCTACAGTAAGAGTAATTATCCAGGAGTTCACACTGAATGCATTGTCTGTGTAGTTATCTACATCTGGCTATGAACTTGTGACTCCTCATTGACAACTCACTGACAAAAGATAGTTACCTCCAGAAAAACATTCATCTCATGTCTCCTCTGGGACAAATTGTGCTGTAAAAATTCATGTTTCTCTTCACAGATTATTAAGCCATGTGACTAAATGTAATCATCAGCTTTAAACGCTTGCAGTCCAGATCTTTGGTACCAGATCTTTGGTACCTGAAGGACTTTGGGAAACGTGTTATGAATTTTCCGTGAGAAAAGTCAGAGATGCTTTGGGAGGACTGTGTGAAGAATTCAGTGCTGATGCTGACTGTGCCCTCCCTGCTCTGTAAATAGATATCTAAGCCCACCAAACAACTTTTCAGAGCACTAAATTCACACTCCAAAGAGTACATTTCTTTCCTTCATTTTATCATTGCTCATATTGGTTTTTGCTACTCTTCTTAGCTTCCTGGCAGTGATTAAACTTTCAATTATTTCAACTATCCTATAATATTCTTCTGATTTTTTTATCAGTACATAGGTCATAATTCATAGACTCCTGGTATGCTCTTTCTCACCTGAACCTGCTAGGGTTCTCACTGGTTCTGTCACAATATTTCTTCACACATTAATTGCTATCACTAGATTTTCAGCCATAAATGTAAAAAATAGCCAAATGTAGCCATATTAGTATAGTTCAATCGGCAATTTCTTTGTATCCACCTTTTTTATAAATAGTTTTTCCATTTGACTTCCAGAAGAAGTGTCGTTTACTCTCTGTGGAGTAAATGGTTTTGAGAAGGCAATTTTATGTAGACATCCTGTTGTCAATAAGTCTGCTTTCTACTGCTTTAACCATCTTTTCCAGTGAATCTGTTACAGATCCTTCAAGGTTAAAAACTTCCTTTCTTTAGCAAGTCATAAGGGGGCAGTATCCATAACATTAACTACTTTGTAAATAGGCTGAGTGCTGACTTAAAAAAGTAATATTGAGCCTTCTCCTGATTGTATGGCCTCAAACCTCTCTTGCACCGGTTTAAATGTCATTCTCCTGACTCTGGTACAATCTCTAACACTTTTTTCTCCTTATTTGCTCAAGACTGTCTCCAAATAGACTGTTTTAGCTGCCTGTTACAAACAATGGAGAGAAGCAACTGCATGAGAGTCAGACATAGATTGCAAATATGTGGTTGCATTTCAGTTCACATCCATGGTACACTGACTCCAGTCAATCAGTCTTGCTCTTGTAAATTCTACCAGGCCATGTGCCGGTCATGACTGCTCTACAGCATTTGCTTTGCTTTAATTTCTTCCCGCATTCAGAAATTTCTCCAGGAGAAATCCACCTACAATACTGAAATTTTTATTCTCTTAATTCAGTTCTGTCATCTTCTGAGCTAAATGTTTCAGCACTTTCCGTTTATATGACTCACTTGCTCTTTGTAGCCCTCACAAATAATTTGTTTTCACTTTCAAGGCTGCCATATTTTTCTCACTCTACTTGTCTCTTTCGTTGATGCCAACTTTATTTCATACTTTCTCCTAGTCTGATTAGGCTTTGGAGGAACCCAATAACAACTACAAAGCTACCTCGCTATTCAATGGTTCTTAAAATCCAACCAAAGAAGTTTCTTTTGCTGAGACTTGTTAGAAATAACAACTTACTAAAAGGCAGTAGAGCACTGACACAATTTCTATCAGGTGTTTCTGTCATGATCTATATTGCTAGTTCATTTATATGAACTTTGGAGGTTCTGGTCTGTCTATGTGATTCCTGCTTTTGTTCCCCAAGATAAATTATGTGCTTTTTTTTATTCAGAGACCTTGGCTTCAGTTTGTGTCTGTACAGTGTCTAGTATTAGTCCATTAATGGACATCACAGCCATCAAGATGATGATAAATCTTTTACAGTAGCTATGTTTGGCCATTGATGTAGGAGGTGAGACATTAGTAGGCATAGTTCATGATATATTAAGACAAAGAACAGTTTATTATGTTGGTTAAAATGCAATATGCTACAGAACTCATAAGGACACTAAAACTAAAAAAAATTTTAAAAAATAAAAAATAAAGTTTTATTCAGAATAGAAAATCCACCAACTGGGTATTGATGCTATGATTCTACTTCTAACATTCATTATAGTCCTCTAAGATGCATTTGTCAGTATGAAACCATGAATTCTTATAGATTTTTGTGCAGGGCTTTTTCAGATTATACACTGGACTTAAATGAAATCCATTAATTATATCTGCTCTTCAGGAGCTAAAAACAAGTCCTCAATTTCTTTTCTGTCATTTGTTGATGTTCAAGGTTTCAATGAGCAACATTCACATGATAAATGTGTGCTAACATTTTACTTGTACTTATTTGCAACGCTGTAATGCAAGAAGGCTTTCCTTTTCTACTTTTAGTATGCTTTTCAAAAGGTCTATATTTGAGCCTGTGGAAATACCAAGTTAGAAAAATCTGCCTTTCTACACCTGTGCAATGCTATCTTTCAATTAATGTGTCCTGCATTGTCAGATAAGAAGGCATAATTTGATTAGGTGGTAAAGTTATGTCCAACTGCACCAGTTTAAGCTAATCAAAAACTTCAGTAACACATGAATTTCCTGCCCTTTGCCTTCCTTCCAAAAGGAAGACCATCCGGTCTTTGTAAGGAGTGCACTGAGTTTGAAAAATGTTCCCAAACAAGTGTTCACAGATGGCAGGCTCTGCTGTCTAAAAGTAGTCAAAGCAATCATTCAATAAAAAGAAAAGACATTTTCCATTTCGATCTACATTTGCATGCATAAGTGGGACTCCTGTCCATATTCATACGCAGTGTAGAATGTTGTGGCAGAGATTTTAATTTATTTCAACAGCCCAATTTTATTTGGAAGATGTCAGGAGGAGATGGAAAAGGGTCTCTGAGAAAGTTAAACCACACAGAAGGTCAGGGGCAAGAGCTAACAGCTGATAAATGCCTCTTTGAAACTCACAAGGAGCATCAGACTGTGGGAGACGTAGGACTGCTAGAAGGAAGAAAATCAGAAACTTACTTGACTTTTTACCTTTGTCACCTTACCCGTTCGGCTGATAACAGGTCAGATATCTTGGAGTTACAAGTAGCAACACACAAAGAATTAACAATTGTGGTAAAATCACTGTCCTAGGTTATAGTGTAAGATGTGCCCAAAAAAGTATTCTATCACCATCTTCAGGAGCTGTTGAGACCAGGTGGGGCGGTGCTCCCTGCCTCCCCCCTCTGGACTATCTTCTGTTAATGGGCACAACAATGCCTTGTCTCATGACCCATAGATAACTCGGAACTGCCTCACGACTCCCCATCCCACTGTGAGATGCTCCCCCCCGGGGGGGAAGGAGCCAAGCAGTCCATGCTAAATAAAAACTGAGATCTTGAACACCCTAGCAGCCTTCTTCCACTGGATTCCCAGAGGAGTTTTTTCCCCCCACTGGAGTTCCAGAGGACAAGAGCTACCTACCTACCACTGGACCTTCGGAGGAAGACCAGACCCTTTTACAAGATCGCTGCTTCCACAGCACTACATCCATAGCTTCAGGAGGACTGCAGCCACCATCTTATCGGACTGCTACTGCCACCCTAACAGGGTGTCAGGTTGTATTTCTGACTCTGTCAGTGTAAACAAGTGGGTTGTTTTTTTTTCCCTGCCTTGTGTTATATATATATATATATGTATATATATATATTATATTAGTAAAGAACTGTTATTCCTATTCCCCATACCTTTGCCTGAAGGCCCCTTAATTTCAAAATTATAATAATTTGGAGGGAAGGGGGTTGCATTTTTCCATTTCAGGGGAGGCTCCTGCCTTCCTCAGCAGACACCTGTCTTTCAAACCAAGACAGTCACTGTAGACAAGTTTTAGCTCACCTAACTTACCTATGTAATAGTCAATTGTTGAGGCCTCTCAGGTAGCCAATGGAAGGAGAGCTACTTCCTGAGAGTGATTCATTCTGTCAGTCTTGGACACTCAGATGGAATCAACCTGTAGGCAGTCAACTCCCTCTGTTAGACACAGCCTATCATCCTTTCGTCTCACAGATATTTAGGTGTTTACAAGTTCCCTTTGCATGTAGTAGACAGACCTCAAAGAGGGAGAATGCATCTTATTTTAAAAATGGTACCTATGATTAATGGCTCTCTAGAGATGCCTTTCTCTTTTATTGACTACAAAGGAAGCCTAGACCAATATTTTAAATGAACACGTCAGTGGGATGCAGTTATGGCTGAGAATAATATGACTGATCCAGAATTAGGTGTTTGTGGAATACGTATTATGGACTTGGAATCCACAAAGCTCTTAAATGTCTGAATGACGTTTCTGAAACTGACAACTAATGTTTGCATGTGCTTTCGCTCCTAGGCGAAATACTAAATTGCCTTCTTTCTTGAAAATCAGGCAGTTTTCAATAATGAACTGGAATTGCTGGGTAGAAAGAAAGAAAAGGCTGGAGGAAGGAGATGGTAACAGAGAGACAGAGAGTGCATGTGGTGAAGATACTGAAGAAAACTGTGGAGACATCTCAAAAAAAAAAAAAGTCAGAAGAAAAATTCTATAGCAAGCCAAGAATGTTAACTGTTTTGCAATAGCTTTTGAAGAAGTATCTTATTTACAACTTTTGAAAGAGCCTTCATTTTGTTCCCAAGTGGCTAAGTGGTGTATTGTTTCAATAACATTTTTACGGTCCAAGATTAAAATAGCTTTATTAATATTTTTTTAAGATATCACAGATCTATGGGAGCAGTTAATCACACTGCAGTAAAGAACCAGCATATTATTTCCCCTGAAAAAATAGCTCTTAGTATGTTGATCTGGTTTTATCCTCTTTTCCAAAAGTTGCTATTCCATCTGCAGCTTTTTGACATCAGGACTCTTTACTATAACTCCAGTATCTTCTACTAATAGATGCGCTGGAATTTTTTATTCAATGGAAACTCTTCAGAAAACTACTATACTAGGATGACTTAACTTCTTTATCAACTCCTGATAATTTTATGAAGTCTCTTCCTGTTCTATTGGAATTAATAGGCAAGTCTGTGGGAATGCCGATGAGATTTAATATTCCTAACATTAAAATAAGCCAGGGTTAATATTCAGAAAAATGCAGAGAAGTATGCTGCATGATAAGGTGGTCACCTTCATCTGGGAAAAATGGGACTGAACAAGCATAAGTCTAAAGGGAATTAAAGAAAAAGCAGTTCAGCTATTAAATAAGACGCAGGCTAAAGAAAATTATTTTTGTTAGATCAAGCTTTAATCAGGCTTATAGTTGTTTTCAGATACTAACCGTATGGGTCAGCAGGAGATATGAAAATAGATTAGAGGTAATTCATTCTGCTGATTTGAGAATGTAATGTGTTGTGGTTTTGTACTAATATTAAGCAAGGGGTAGGAAATGAAATATTGTTAAGAATAAGTTGAATTATGAGATGTGAAATCTTTGATGTAGACCTGTGAAAGGATCCTGGGCATTTAAATACTACCCAAAAATCTAGCACCCATTTAAAAAGAAATTTATGTCCAAGTTTTCAATCAATTTTTAAGAAACTTGTTTTTACTTCGTTTGCCTAAAAGATCCAAAGCGAGGTAAGGGCAAAAGGAGTGGAAACTTTTCTGTCACTGACCTGCTCTTAACCTGATTATTTTTCTCTTCTTCCAGAAGTGTTTAGGGAGAAAAAAAGACTAGCTTAAATTTGAGAATGAAAAGCAGAGGACACAAACTTCTACCTTGGGAAAGAGACTCAAGGCACGTATCCCAAATGAAGGAACTCTGTACCCAGTAGCACTGAGAACCATAGAGATTTGTGTGATTTAAGATATCTTACTGTCTTGACATTTCTCAGTTGGCTAATGTAGAGGGATGCTTATTCAGCATGTTGTGGGACTCAGTTTTTTTCAAATGTATCCAGCCCTTTAGACGGGGAGCCTGGGTACCATTTTCAGTCACATGGACTCAATTTTTAAAAATTGAACTCTGAAACAATTAAGCTTTCAGTATAGATTTAGTACCAATGGAAAAACACAAGTTTTGCCTTAGTAACAAATAAAACAACAATGATTAAGAACATTGAATACATGTGTTTTGCCAGAAGATATGAAGGTAGCTGATAATACCATTTGGACACAAAGCAAGAAGAAGAAGAAGAAACAGAAAAGAGGAGGAGAGAGAAGACACAACGACAACAACGACACTGACAATGACAACTTCAATAGAATTGAACAGAATTGGTCATAAAAGATTGCTGGATGGTTCTGTACAGTTGAATACAAAATAAACCTTACTGTTCAAGAAAGAGCAGGTCAGTAAATAACATGAATAATGAAACATGTAGTTCTGGATTTGGAAAGACTTTAGACAGAATAAAAATTTTGTAAATTCTCTGTTTTAAAATGTAATGTGTTTCTGAACATTTAACATGTAACGTATGCTAGTACCAGTGTCAGACTCCCAAACTACAGATAAAAAAATCGATTAATGGAGATTAATGCAAATATTGCATCTAATATAGAGGTGTTTTTCAGTGATTTACATTAATTGTTTTTATCTAACTGAATGACAGTCATACAGGTCCAGTTCCTTAAGCCATTGGAGGCAATGAAGGAAATTACAAATTGTGAGAGGCAATGGTACATTATCTGCCAGACAGAAAAGCTGTTTAATATTGTCAAGTACAAAAATTACATCTGTCCTACACAGAAATGGAAGCTATGCTCTGAGTAAGTGCTACATAAAGGGTATCCCTTAACCTCGAGAAATCAGCAGTTTCAGTATAGAGGAGGTAAACTTTCGTATGCAAAAGGCCTCACTTTAAAACTTTTCAAATGTGTAAATCTCATCAAAATACCCCAGTAATTATTACTGACCTGAGTAAATGTTACAGACCTGATTTCTGATATAAGGGTGTTTCTCTAAAACCCACTGAGGCCTGTTTCTTGACATAAATGGATTCTGAATGAGGTCTTTAGTGAGTACTGCTCATTTAACAGTTGCCTAAAAATAGGTAGAGAATAAATGTCAAGAATAAGAATATAAAGTATATACAGTAGAGTGCCACCTCTTTGCTTTATACTCTTAACTTGCCTGATGTTTCACAATAACTGTCAATGAAGAACAAGAATAGAGGTGATTAAACATTAATGGCTTTGACATAACACTGCAGAGAAGAATGTGTTGTTGTGATTGTCTATTATGATCTGTTTTCCAGATAAAGGATTACTAACATAAGCAGAAAACCTCATCACAGTTTCTAAATATTAATAGGCCACTGCAAACAAGTATAATAAAGACACACTTGGGTAGAAAGTGACCAAAGACGTCAAAAGCAAATATTATGGCTGCAACTTTATCAGCTCCTCCTATATTTCTTGCTATTTTCGAAGTATGCTTGTACTTCACTTTAATATAGCAGCCACTTATATCCAGGAATCATTCCTGTATGAATTGTCCAATGGGAAAATAAAGCTATAATTACAGTGCATAAAGATATCCATTGAACACTTTATAATGACAAGATGTATTCACTATATTGCAGACAAGCTTAAACACCCTGCACCAGAATATTTCTAACAGTGCAGTATCTTACATATGCTTATACACATAAATACATTCCACTAATTGAAATAAGTCTGTGCCATACTGACAAAATCTAAGGAAAGGCGAACAAATATTTAGCTTTTGGGCCTTTAAACTGTACTGTCTACTAAGGAGGCAGCATATAACTTCGTTCTATTTAGAAGGCAAAGCATGTAAGTTTGGCAGTTTTGCACAGCTCTCAAATAATGTTTTTGAATAAGCTTAAAGTCTAACAAATGTTTAGAAATTATTTTTTCCAGGACTGCAATTTGAATAGCAAGAGATTTTTTGAATACACCTACCAACTTTTATATAAAAGCCTTTTCCAAGTTGAGAATATCATTACTGATAACATAATCATCATAGATATTTTCTAATAAGCAGAATATTTCATAGCATGAAAAGGAGGTGGATTCAAAACTGTGGAGAAAAAATTACAAAAGCAATGAAAGCAAGCAACACCATAAACATAACTTAGCAGTCAAGACAGAGCTAAAGAAATATGAAGAAAGAGAATTCAGAACGTTATTCTCAGATGTGATAAAAGGACCCAAAAGGTGTGGCAAATGATACAGTTGTGTATGGAGGCAGGTAATGTATGAAATGCAGGTAGGATTGAGGTAGTTGAGGAAAACTGCTGGATGGTACTAGTATAATACACAAATGTATCGGTTTATTTTTATGTGCCTTAGAAAGCAAATGAAAGCAACAAACATGAAAGAATCACAGAAGGTATGTGCAATATCGGGAGATATATTATTCTTCTAAAGAGATTCATTATGTTTATAATTTCCTTAGAAAAATGTGTTTCAGTGACTGTCTCAGTGTGAAATGAGAACCACAATACAGTGCAGAGACTCTCAAGGATCTCACTAACCAGGAGGAAAGCTTATCTTTCTCTCTGCACAAGTGCCTGGCTGAATATCTGTAAGAGAGATTTCCCAACACATGAAGATTATTCTCTCTAAAGAGGGAAGACTTTCTTTCTAATTTTCAAGACTTGCTACCTAATGCTTAAGTTGGCTAACTTTTTATATTCTTTTACTCTATTTTTTCCTTGTTTTCCATAAGGAAGGCCTCAGATCACAATAAATATGTTTTGAGCAATTGTTCTAGCTAGACGTTTCTAGCTGGAAGTTTCCACTGGCTAAAAGTAACAATCACAGCACGATTAAAACCAGGAGTGTTTTATCTGTTCTCGTCATGTCTGGGCAGGAAAAAGCAAGTCTACTCTCTATGTGAGAATTTTATCCAACTGTGCAGACACAGCCATATGCAGACAGGTTATACATAATATGTGAGGTCCACTCAAGTCCCAAAGAGACAATTCTTTTCTTCTTTTGCACTAGTAAAAATTAGACAAGACCCAGTCTTCTGCCACCATAGATGAAAGTCACCCAACTCAATGAAACCCTCTTTGGCAAAGCAATCAGTAAAGCAATAGTAGTTGGAACAGCTCCGGTAGTCTCTGATATCTCTTCACCTTTTTGGTATCATTTGGTGCCATTAGTTGCCTCAGAAGTACAAAATGGTTTAGTGCTCAAATTATACTTAGAATATTCTGCTCTTTTATGAACAAAGGAGGACAAGGTGTATGCATCAGATAACCTCAGAAGGAAGAAAGACGTTTTTCACTAAAAGTTCCAGAATTCAGCAAAAACTTCAACACTGCATTTTGGAAACTTGTCTGCTTAAGATTAGGTCGATATCCAAAAAATGTGTTATACATAAGTGAAATAGCTCTACATTTTTCCCCTTTGTTTTTGTTGTAGGAAAGAAGGTGGGTGGAGAACAGTTGGAGCTCACAGAACATATGTTGTTTCTTGCTGTGTAGTGCAGCAGGAAACATTAATTAAGAAAACCAAAAAAATGTTAGCAGAATCATCTAAAGTTTTGCTGTTCACATTTTTAATATTATCATGTTACTTCAGACAAAAAGTTTCAACATGTTCTACTCAGGCTGCTAGAAACCCTCTCCCACTTGGCCATGAAAAGGGCAATGTGATCATCTTACCATCATTGGGCTGAGCCTTCACCAAATTCTGACTTAGGCAATGAGACACTTGGAGTTAAAGCAGCCAGACAGATTAAGCCGTGGCACTTTTGGAAATGCTTGGCAGAGTATGTTGACCCCAAACTACAAGCTATACCACTGGCTGCAGATCATGTAGTTTGTGGCCTATCTATAAGACCAACCGTGGGGCTATCAAGGAAGGAGCTGTTGGGCTGCTGTGGTCCAGCCCACTGCTTCCTTGCTTCACCTTTCTACACTGAGTTTGCCCCAGCTGTTTCAGTCTGCTAACTGCTGCAAAATTATCTGCCTCCCTTTTTTTCTGTTGTCTTACTTTTTTTCAGCATAGGGTTGTAGTCTAGTCAAATGGAGCTACTGGGAATGATGGCTGGTTGTGGGCTGGAGTGAGAGCAGTCCTCAGTCAGACTGCTCTGACTGCCCCCAGAGGACTCCCTGGTTAAGCTTCAAACCAGTATCAGGCAGTTAGATGTAGCAGGGCTTGAGGACGTAGCTTTGCAAACTTTTTTTTCAGCAGTACTGCTAATTAGACATCCTCTCCTTTCTGGCCTTTCCTGCTTTTTCACCTTCTTAACTTGTCATATCAGGTGTGCTGGTACAAGCAGTCTGTGCAGCTTTGCACACTCCAGACCACCGTTAAAAATAGCCCCCAAAGTCCTGAGTTTTTCAGTCTGGTGTTATAGGATAAAGTTGTGTATTTTGACAGCCCTCCCACTGTCCCAGCCTGCTACTTCTCATTTCTAAGAGATAGTTTAGGTCATCTATTTTACAGTCTAGCTGCAAAGAACTGCTGCTCTGCACAGTTCAGGGCAAGATGTGAACTTCAGCAATAGGGCAAGACCGGACAAAAAAGAACAAGGGAGGACTGGAGCGGCTTACACCAGCCCTTTGTCAAAGGCAATGTAACATTGAGCACTGCTGCTCATGCAAGTTCAGTTACTATATGAGTTTAAAATAATATAAATAACAGAGAACTTAAGGAGCTGAGGATCTACTTTGCCTTATACCAGTTTCGTTGCAGAGTAGTCATCTGTGGTGAGGGGTGTGTGGGGTTAAACACTGAGAGTATAGTATCCTAAACTTATAAATAATGTTTTCTTATGCTTGCCTCTTGAAGATTTCAGGTACTTTAAGCTTTAGACAGAAGCTAGGAGAGGAGTTTCAGCTTCTAAAGTTTGGGCATAAGGTCCTTAAGGGTTTCTCAAGGATCATTTAGGTACTTCAGTCTCTCTGCATCTCATTTAATAGGAAATATGCTTTTTCTTAACAACATCTATACGTAGGAAGCAGAGAATAATAATTTGTCCTGGACAAACATTTAATGTAAGAACAGTATTCTTTCAAAATATGTGGATTCAAGGAAGTCCAAATATTTTATGGAAACATATGAATTTTATTGAAAAATTTTAACAAACTGCTGAATTTTTTTAAGATAGCATTGAAATATTTCATTCTGACAAGGTCAAGGTACTTTCCTCTGACTTTTGACCTTAATGTAGTTAAGTATAATTAATATGAATGTAAATAAAAGCTGAACTGTTAAAGTCAAAAGGACGTACTACCTTGCACCAAAGATGTGCTTTATTCTCATAAAAGTGAAGCATGATCATAAAACTATTTGAGATTTCTGAAATCATATACAGCGAAATTTTGTTGATTAGAAAACATTTATTTGTATTCCTATTTTTCTTTCCACTCAGTTGAAACAAAATATAAGAATAATGTTTTTTCTCCCTGATTGCAAATTCTGCTATTATTTTAATATGGCTAGATATGGTGCAGACAGGGGGCTCTACAGACAAATAATGCAATGATATAGCAGGTGTGGTTTCTGTTGATATGTTGTGGTTGTGCAGACAAGCTGCTTCTTCAAAACTTGTGGCAAAGCAGTTTGTCTTCTGGGCATATCGTAAAAATTGCTCTTCTGCCTCTTTTTCACACAGTTCCATGATTTGAAGTATCCTCCAGTACAGCCTGATGCAACCAGTTACACAAAGGTATAAAAGAAGGAGAAAAGGACTATCAGATGAAGTGGCTTTTGCAGGAGAAAAGGCTAGTTGGATAAGGACTTATAAGCTGAAGAAGAGCCAGCTGATGGGAAGAATATTGCAGTAGTTTATAAAATCATGGCTGGCACAGAGAAGGTATTAAAAATGTTGGTTGCTCTTCCTCACAATATAAAAAAATAAACAATTGATACTGAATATTTTTTTCACACAGAGTAAATTTAATTTGGAAGTTCACTGCCATTCAATTCTTTATGTAACACAAGTATTCATAAATTACTAGAAAATGTCTTTAATGGAGGAAATGTCTGTCAAGAGCTGTTAAACTCACCCAGGAAAATGCAGCCTCTGTCTCAGATAGGTAAATTGATAGCTGGAAGCTGAGAGCAAGTATTTTGGTAAATGTTGTTATGCACTTAGCTTCTTCTTATTCTCTTTTCATAAGTACCTGCTACTAACTGCCTGAAGATTATATGGACTTTTGGTTGATTTCATTATGGTTATTCTAACATTCAGTGGGAATAAAGATCTTTAAGACAGAAAATAAATTTAGAGTGTACCTATGATCATTGGATAGCCTGCATATATTTCAGAACCTCTCTGGCAAACATGAATGGTTGATGTTACTTTAGAAAAGAAAATGCTATCAGCTCATCTATGTGTACCAATGATGAAACAGGAATGTCAGCTTTTTATGTGAAAAAAATGTTCCCTTCTTTTTTGCTTGCTTGTTCTGAGCTAAATGACTGCTTTCCTTTACGCATCAAAGTAATCACAGACATCTCTTGTGAATGTATGCTTAAAGGTAAATGCATAAAGTTATTGGATAGCAGGATGGAAAACTCTCCCTTTTAGAAGCCCCATGTACCTGTGTCTACCAAAAGTAAAAGAACAAAATCTTTCAGCAGAGACTTTTGTTGATATTTATAGAGAAATCAGACATGCCAAGTTCAGTGGGCAGTTCACTGAAACTGCAAAAATGTCCCTTTTCCTCAGCTTACAGCTGGTACAGTGTGAAGTTAGGAAAAAACCCTCTTGAATGCACCATGTTGTGCCAATTATCATAGCTCTTCTAACGCTGTTGCAAGTGATATAATTAGCAGTGCTAGCAAGGGCATTGTCTATGAGGTCAGTTTAACCATGTTGTGGCTGTTATAATTACTGCCATACTTCTCTGAAAATTAAACTCCTTGTACTGTCTTCTGCCTCCCTATTCATGTCTTCCTTCTTTCCGAATCTGCAAATATGAGTTCTCTAGTGACTACGTGTACCATTTGCATTTCTGTAAAGCTAAAATCAAAATACCTTCTGCCTACTTTCTCTTCCCTCTTTGTACAGGGGACTGAATTTTAAATCTACTAATAGAGAGATTTAGTTAGTAGGAACAGTAGCTACAGAGAATAAGGAAAATGGCCCCATAATTAGAGCGAAAACTTCTTTAAAAGAAACAAAAGTATTTCCTGGGCTGAGGAACCCTGTAACCAGTCCTGTTCAGAAAAGTGATAACATGCCTCTGAAAACCAATGAAGATGGCTGCTCTCATTACTTCATTGGGAAGGCTATTTTATAACCTCACTTGTTTTAAGGTATTGGAATACCTTATAATTTGCAGCCTGGTTTTGCCCAAGTAATAACCATTTCTTTTTGAAATAAGAAGCAATTGGACCTCCACAGAGGGCATAATGGCAGTGCCAACAATTTCACTGAAAAGGCACATTTTTATGGCAAGGAGTTATTATAAAATCTTGTATACACAGCTTTTCTGTTTTCTTTCTGGCTTTCTATCTTTTTCCTGTTTTGGTCAAAGTTCTTTTTTTTTTTAATGCATTATTTTTCTTTTACCATTTATTGGAAAGCCAGGAATAAGCTATTACATTATGACCTTTCTGTAACATTTTCCATTGGGACATTAATGGTAGGTTATTTATCATTTTGCTGGGAAGGAATAGATTTCCTGTCTCTTCTCTTGGGGAAACCTTGCTTTCACTTGTTTCATTGACTAAATGTGCTCATTATTTAGTCTCAAGTGTATGCCTGGGGTGTAGCCCCTGTAATGATTAAGTTTTCCCGGCAAATCAACACTATGGCAAATGTTTATGGTACTTAAATATGTCTCACAGTTCATTTATTTTTCTGTCCTTTCTTGATTAACTTCAGGCTTACTTTTTCCTTTGTTTATTTGTTTATATATCCACTGTTGACATCTCAGCTGCAGCTTTCACGATTAATTGTCATTGTTGTGTTTTCATTATCATAAGCACCCAGGACAGAGAAGCCCTTTAATGAATAATTTCCTAAAGGTAACTTTCACATGTTACTTGTCTTTCTATCACAAGCTTTGCAGGTTTCAAATGGAGATAGTTATTTAAAATCTTGCACAGTGCAAAAAAAAATCTTTCACACTCTTCCCATATTCCTATCACATACACGTTCACACACAATATGCACAGAGTATTATACTAGCATTCAGATCCACTGTTCTCAAGTACATAGCTATTTAACTCCTGTGCAAAACTCCTCTAAAAACCTGGGCCTCATCCCTTCCCTTGAGCCAACCTAGATTTTTAATCATATAAATTATTGGTTTGATTTAATGATGCAATTATTTTTAATATTTTAATGAATGTAATTATTATCCAACTTGCAGTATAGTACTATGCCTTCTAAGTTCCCAGTTATCCTCCTGGTTAGGTATTAATTGTGGCCAATAGTGGATTAGATTTAAAGATCTCTGCTGGAAATGACTTCATAATCACAAATCTTGATTTAACTTCCCAGCTCTTTTTCTAGTGCTTTCAACCTCAGATTGATATTCAGTATTCCTCTTTCTAAATTAGAGCCAAAATGACCAGTCTCTCCTGCCTGTCAGCACAACTTAGCAAAATAGCGTGTAGACTCCCAGATGTACAGTGCAAGCTTTCCATGACATAGGTATATGGCATTGACTGTATTGTTAAATAATAAGTCCTGGAAATAAGCTTGCATGTGAAACCCATAATTATCTGCACTATTTCATTTCTACCGCCCCCTCTCACTGTATTTTGGACCACTCTATCTGCTTCACTGCAGGATGAATCTGCTACAGATAGGACAAGCCTGCAAGGCTTGTGGATACCAGCTCACACATTCCACTTGGCCTTGAGGCCAGAAATCAGCCCCTGGATATCTCCTATTCAGCATTATAGGTAAAGCACAGGAGACTGTAGGTGCACTTAATAGTGTTTTCAAGGATTCTTAAAGAGTAATGAACAAAGAAACAGTGTTTAAAGTCAACACAGTAAGACAAAGGTAGAGGAAATACTTTTTCATTGTCATTTTTCAATTGAAACTTGGGCTACAGATTATTTTTTGTTGCATACAATGTTAAGAGATTTTGAAAGACTGAGACTGTAAGAACTGTAATAAGACACTAAATACTATTACAGGAACGCAGAACGGAAATATTCTCTTCTCTGTTTTCCACGTGAAAAGAATAAAAAGAAACTAATTTTAAGGGAAAAATTTTAAACTAATAAATATACAACAATGGAATTCATTGTTGCAGCAAGGCACTTTGATCAAAATTTATTGCTAATTGTGATAGAAAAATGAGTAATGATGTGTAGGAAAATATTTTCTTGTAAAACTTTATTTTTAATTGTTCAGTGGTTAATTCATGAAAATTTTGGATTTGGGCCAACAGATTCTTGGATTTTATATTTTCAAAGCACCAAGATTATTTAGGAAAGGAGACACTGGGCAAGATCAAAACTGAGATTAAAATTTTTATTGCTGGATCTAGATCTCTCCCTAAGAGTATAGAAGAAAAAGTATCAAATGCTTTCAGGCATAACCTGCCTTTTTTCTAGCAAAGCCCAGGATGTGTTTTTTCTAGAAGGATAAGCTTCATTGTTTCTTTGTTTTCCTATAACAATTGCAGCTTTCTTCTAAAAGAAGCAGTGGATTCTGACCATTACTGGATTCAGACACAGGTATAAACTCAGTCCCTATCTGAAAGTAGAGGGCAGGAAATGGAGTTGCATAATCATCATAGGGCAGCCATGCTGGAGAACTAAGATATGTCCCTCCCTAGCCCTACGAATTTTAACTGACGTCTTGGGGCTGGACTAGATGATCTTTAAAGGTCCCTTGTAACTCAAACTATTCTATGATTCTATGTCAGGAAGGAATAACAATCAGTCTCATCCTAGATGACAATTTCTGTATTTTCACTTACAGTTAGTAGATAAAAATATTTCAAACGATTAGATATAAGCATGGATACCATCTGGATCTCCACTAGTTGAAGCTGACCTGAGCTGACACTACAGCCGTATCAAGATATCCCACCTCTATGCTGGTCCTTTCTCTGTACTGGTCCTAATGGTTACAATCATGTGGCAAAGTGAATCAGGGCTTGATACTGACAAAATTTACCCAGAGATGAAAAATATTTACTTTTTAGCCTGGGTCAAATCCATGATCATTTTGCATCTCTGAGTCAAGGCAGAAGTACCATTTTCCTTGAGAGCAATACCAAGTTAACCTGACTGTGAAATCACAGCTTAAGTAGAAGATTATAATGGTCATCCCTTGAAATTGATTGTAATGTGCAGCGAAAATATCTATATATAGTCACAGTACAATGTATTAATGTTACTGTCTTTTGAGGGATCTCATGCTTTCTTCTGGACAAAAAATGTAAGATTGTTGCCCTTTTAAAAGAGTTTTTTGGCACCTTTAGAAGATTGTTTGGCATCTCTCAAGCAATTTACTTTTGGAATATGAGGTTCTCAAATCCTATTACATAATTAATCCCCCGGACTTCTGTGGTTTTGGGGTACAGTGAGACAATGTACCTATCATGAAAAGTAATTTTCATGGAAACTTCTGAGCACAGGGTGTGCTCTAGTCAGGTAAGCCTAGACAAGTTGATGCAACTCTGTAGCATAATTGATCTAACTGCAGTTGCACAGCACAGATAACTTGATTAATCCAGAGCCGTTTTAAAAATTATTCTATTATATAAAACTTTTGCCAAACAGGTTGAAAATGCTTTTAGTACAAAATTGTTAAAACTAGCACCAGGTTTTCTTTCTTGTAGAACTCAACACTTGATTCAGTATAAATCCACATGTTCACCAAAGAGCTAAACACACCATAGTCATTAATCAGAGAAAAAAAATCAGCTACTAATGCATAAATCAACTTCATAACTTACAAGTAGAATATGTTAGTCCGTCCTTATCAATGGCTGAAATGTAATATAGGTTTTCTCCAGTATTTCTTAATAATTATGTGCTGTTCTAGAACAAGAAATATAATTAACACGTAGTGAGATTTTTTTGAACATGCTGCCAGTATATACATTAAAGAAACTCAGTAATTTATGAAGAGCAGCATGAAGTGTGGAATAAATGGATGTTCAAGCAATCATGTAATTGTAACAATAATTAGGAGAAAGGTTTGCAATATAAAGTAGATTTATAGAAGGACCTTTTTCTGGAGTTGTTCTGTCTACTTTACAATTTTTTTTGCATGAATTTGGAGATGAAAATATTTGAAATCTCTTTTGACCATTGAAGATGCTAATTTCTGAGATGTCTTCATTTTGAAAGGTTTCACAATAGCCTATAATTTCTATATATTGTTCTCCCCACCAGCCTTATTATTTACCAGTATTCCTAAAGAGAATTTGCCACCTTCAGCACAAAACACTACAGGAATTGACAATCTAATGAAAAAGGCTTACTGACTAAAGCATAAGCCATTGTTTTCCCGTTTAAGTTATGAACAGAGTACTTAGCAAAGGTTCAGGTCCATTAATGGATTTAGAAGCCTACATATCAATGACTGAATCTCCTTGCTCTTAAAACATGGTGGCAGAATGTAGTCCAATACTCAGAGAGTTAGGCTTCCCCTACAATATATTTTACATTAAATAATCACTTCACAAAGAGCAAAACTAAACCTTAAGGAAGAATCTTGAGTCCAGGATTTCCTCCTTTCAAGTGTCTAAGCTAAGCAACAAGCTATGGAGTCTGTCTTCCTTTGGATTTCCCCTTTCCTAGCCCAAGTCTTGCATTAACTACTGAAGGTGAAAGACAGGAAGGTGATGAAGACTGTGATTTATTCTATCCCTCAGTCACAGAATCATAGAATCATGGAATGGTTTGGGTTAGAAGGGACCTCAAAGATCATCTAGTTCTAATGCTCCTGCCATGGCAGGGACACCTCCCACTAGACCAGTTTGCTCAAGGCTCCATCCAACCTTGTCTTGAACACTTCCAGGGATGGAACATCCACAACTTCCATAGAAAACCTGTTCTCATGTATAACTAGGTAAGGGTGGCTAGAATTTAGCTACTAGCATACTAAAAATAACCTGCCTATATGACAGCCTGCAGAAAAAAAATCAGCCTCTGATGCATATAGGTGTAAAGCCTTCAGCTGCCAGATGGAGTTTTGCTTGCTTATGTTACAGTTTGTCCTTAACTTGCAGTTAAAGGGATGATAACTGTAGACCATGTATTTGAGCAGATTATTGTGCCATTAAGCTTTAAAAACACGTAGAGATTATTCAAACATCATAAGCCTATTATTTTTTTACCCAGTTTTAAAAAGAGCCAGGAGTACATTGGCCTCAGAAAAGCAACAAAAATTCAAACTTTTTAGAACAGATTTATTTGGTGGTAGATTTGACTTGATTGAAAGTCAAATGCTTTCCTTAAGAATAAGAGGTTATTTTAAAAAAGGTGAAAATTATAGACTGTGCTCATACCTTTATATATATACATTATATTGTAACTGACTATTGTTCAAAGGAGTGAAGAGAGAGAGAAATATTTTGGTCATACTTGACAAATACGTATTTGCTAGTTTACTCCACAGACATTGTGGAGTCCAATAGGGAAATTAAAGTCAATGTCATGGGCTGAACAGTAGGTAACAAAGAATATGGGATATAGCCTCTGTGTTCTTCTCCAGAAAATGTTTGAAGATAAGAGAAACTTCTTCCATGATAAATTATTTTATGTAGAATGTAAGAAAATGGTGTAGAAGATATTACCTTAATTCTGAATTTCCTAGTTCCAGATTGGTAAGGATAGATGGAGGTGGAGGAGTGGATGGGAGTCTGCCTTTCTTTTGATCTCTCTGCACCCCTGCCCCAAGTAAATTGCTGTTTGCAAGAGGAGAGAAAGCTCACTAACCAACAACCTGAAAGAAACAAACTTTGGCAAGAGGCAAGATAGAGGACAGAGGGAGCATATGCTGGAGATGTTGCTTTTTCAGTTGTTTTCTGTGTGAACACAGCTTTTTTAGGACATCATCTGGTAAACAGATTTGCAACCTACTGGTTAGCACAAAACCTAGTTTGAAGGGAATGTCAGTTACTTTAATCTAGTTTCAGCAAAGCACACTTTTTTTTTTCTCCCCACAGCAAATAGGGTTTCAGTCTATTAACATCCAGGTATGAGGTAATCTGAGACAAATGTCCTTATTAACTTATTTTTTGATTGTATTTCTTTGTGTAGATTAGATTCTGAATTGGAGCATCTGCTCTGGGGACAAGTATGAGTATATGTTTCGGGTAGGGTAAAATATTACAGTCTTTTAAGCTCGGAACATGATTGATTCACACATATTGAATATGCATTATTTTCTAATATTAACATGGTTCAGAGTACAAATAAAACATGAAGAGAACAAATTTAAATACAACCAAATAATTGTTAACCAGAGTTTACACAGAAAGAGATCAAAAAAACCCAACAAAACCAATAGCTGAAAATGGTTCCCAGTGATGTCCATAAAGTTTAGTTTAGATGTTTTGTGTTTTGCAACACTGAATGTGAGGCATGCTGACTTACTGCAATATTTAAACACTACAAAGTACTTCTGCTTTGTCTGCATTTTCATGTGCTAGGCAAAAAAGACTGCTGTTCATGATAGCAAAACACGACATCAAAACAACTGCTTTTGAAGGTGGACCGGTATAATTTTTTGCTACTTCTTGTATTCTTCTTGTATTACGTTATCATCTTTTCAGTTGGATGAACTATGTAGACACAGGAACAGAGAATCTGTGAGCCAGGTTGACCATCACAGAAAAAGATGTTGTGTCCTAATACAAAATGAGTTTTACCTTCTCTCCATAGAGAACTGAAGAATAATATCCCATGTTACAAGTCTGTTTTCAAAGGCATTTACAGACATCAATATAATAAACTTACATGAAATAGCTCTTTAATATTAAAAGTAACTATATGAAATGCAATGACAGCTTTCTTTCCTTGATTAAATTGAAAGATGGAATGCACAAAGTAATGTTTAGATGCTGAAATAAACATTACAAAAAATATTTATCTCTGAAAAAGGAGCAAAGAATCAGAAACATTATGAAAGTGCAATGGTTGGTGTCAACAACATAGTCTAAAGAAGGATTTAGCTTCTCAGGTGTACTGTTTATTCCCTCCAGAAGTGTCTAGTGCAGCAGGTGAAACACTCTGCAGAAACTTGAAATTACTTAGTAAGATGAACAACTGGTTTTCCAAATCATCGGTGCATTAAATAACCTACCAAACATTGTACAAAACTATCAGTGAAGGTCACAATCATCTAAAATTTATCCAGTCACGCCAGATGAAATAGGGGTCCACTGATTCTTCTGTATGTGGGATCATTGAGTAGCGGCTGGGACTGAAAACTTATTCTAATTTGGTGCATGAAAATAAGAAATTCCCAGCTACAAGAATGTTTTATTGAATGTATAGGTATGAAGAAAATCTTACATATCTGCTCTTTCTCAGACTAGTATTAGCTGACATGCCAAATGACAGCAAACCCTCAGAGAGAAGCAAAACTCACTTGTCTTAATTGCTGATGGACTACTACTATTTTTCCAATCTCTGTTGCAGAAGATATTTGTGCCTGTGTGCCAAGTGACAGTGAATTTAGAGGACAGCTTGGCCCCATTGCTTAATTTTGTTGGCCAGCCTGATAAAAGGGCAACAAGAGTATTTTTGAGGAAAATAATCTTTGTATTTTATACTGTTTTGAATGCAGACTCAATAATTATTGGAGGAGAGTGGTTTGAATCCTTTGCCCTTTTCCAGGAAAAAAGTTCTCTAGACTTTCCAGATGGTGGCTTGTCTTCAGAGTTCATGATCATATTTCCATCCACACTTCCATCCTCCCAGCCCTTTAAGAAACTTTTGTGTTTTGTGTAGTAGCGAACATCTGTTCAAGAGCATTTGCAATGCACGTGTGGTTTCTAGAATAACTTGAAATTTTACAAGAAATATCTCTAAGAGAAGAAAAGTGTTATCTTAGTGATGAAAATATGTCTCCAGATTTTCATCACAGACTCCAGCATTAGCAATGCCACAGCAGAGCTACTCTTTAAAACAATTTTCCATGAGCATATGTATCAGAACACTTTGAAAATATAGGCAGCCATACATTAGGACGAATGTACTTCTAGAAACTGATTAACAAATTATTTCCAGATTACACCTTCCAAATTTCCCTTACCAATTGATCTGTACAGTTTGCAAGCCTGACATGTGATTAAAACCATGTCATATTAAGTAGATTATATAACTGTAATGTGAACAGCAAATACTCCTGGAAATCATAGAATCATACATTTAGTTTGGAAAAGACCCTTAAGATAGTTGAGTCCAGCCATTAACCATCACAGATCAGCAGATTCCAACTGCAGCACTTGATTACTATCCAGGACCAATGACTGGGGGTTGCTGCCAGGAGTTACCCAATAGCCATCATTCAGGTGGATGTGCAGATGAGCCTGTCTGGGTGAGAGGAGCAGTCCTGCAATGTGTGTGTAAATTGCTCTTTCTGTTGTTGACCTCATTCTGAACAATAGGATCAGTTAACCTGAACCTCTCCTGACACTTACATGTTGCTCTCACTCATGCTGGCAAGGTGTCTAGACACTAATTGCTTGATGAACATTTTGAGATGTCCCAGGTGAATGAAAATTTTGAATAACACTGAATAACATAACAACAATTGGCAAATGTTTAGTGTTAGCTTGGATTTTTAGGAATGTTTCATCTCACAACCTTCTTGCTCATAAATCTTCCTAATATTTGATGACTCACTCTCCTTTAAGTCTTGATGTTTGGTGAATTAGTCTCTGCTTGGGACTCAACTGCTTGGGACTCACCCTACACAAGTATTTCAGGAAAAACAGATGCTGAAGCTCACAGAAGACACTGCTGCTTTTCTGCCCTAGAGCTGGAGATCCAGAAAGGGGAAAGATCACCTAAAGGGAAAGAAACAGTTCCCAATTTTTTCCTTACTTTTCCTAAGAGCAGAATTCCACAAGGCAAAGTCTTTTAAAGAAAATCTTCACTCATACAAGCCAGATGGTTACTCACTGCAATCTGTTCTAACAATGGGTCTGCCAACAACTAAATTAGTAGAAGAATTGGTCATGTTTTGTTTTGTTTTTCAACAGGTCATGTGCAAGTGTATTATATTGATGTCTTGTGCATATTCTTATTTCATTGAATAGCTAGTGAAGAGTTAATGGGGTTATTACTGAATATATAGATAATGTTATTAGTTAACCACTTTCTCCCCAATTATCTTTCCTTCTAAATATTTTCTAAAAGTTTATGTAACTAATCCTCTACTCTCTCATTGTGGAAAAGACCATGGTTTCCTTGCATGAGACCTAATGGGTGAGATATAGCTAGTTAAAACTACGTGCCTGTAATAAGAATACTTGTATGTGAATAAGTGACTTGAGTTTTCTTTCACAGTTAATAGAAACTTCATCACTGAGGTCAAGAGAGAAGTTCACTTGGGCTTATAATAGGCATGTAAAATAAATCAGATGAGTCATTGCCTAAAATTGCCCGTAACTGGAATTTAGGTTAACAGGCTGAGCTGTTGAGAACTATACTGTAAGCATCTAAATTTGGCTCTGTAATTTTTGTCTTATGCTGTCTTTTCATTTTTTTCATTTATGGAATAGATCTTGAATTTGCCTGAAAGGAGTTATTTATACTGTCTGTTTTGTAGCTGTATCGCTGCACTCTAAGTGACTATCAACACAGATTAAAGTACCAGAGGTTAAGCTGACAGAGTTTAAAGCTAAGGAGGAAGAAAGAGCAAGTACCCAAAGACAGTCTAGTGAGACTAGAATAGCATTGAATGCTGCTACTCCTGAAAGCTTTTGCATATAGGTAGGTAAGGCAGAAAGAGATCAAGAGCAGAAAAACTTGAAATCAAAAGTACATGAGTTCATCTGATCTAGCAAACAGGGAAGTCTAGTATACAGTGACAGGCTACAGACACATCAGGATGGAAATCAAGAAAATGAGTGCAAAAGTATTACAAGTAACTTAGGTTGGTGATTAAAAGATTTCCAACTATCAGAACAGAAAATCTCAAAAAAAACATTCCAACAAAAGTGGGGGAGTGCAGAAAAATAATAATTATACATATAATTATATTTATACTATAATAATTCTATTAATTATACAGAATTACATATTATAAAATTTATTATTATACAAATTATTATTGTTATTATTATTATTGTTATTAATATTGTTATTATTATTATGAAGAAGAAGAAGACGAAGAAGAAGAAGTATATACCATGAATGAGCATAATACATGATGCTGGTGATATCGAGCCACCAGACTCAGTGATCCAGAACTTCCTCCCAGCTCTGTACTCCTCAGAGCATCCATAGTTCCCAGAGCTTCCGTCATAACTGGTGATTCATTGAGAAAGACTTGGGGTTTTATCCAAACCAAGCTATCAATTGTAGCACACACAGTATTTCCATAAGCAGAATGACAAAGCTGTACAAGAAGAAGCAATTTCTTTGAAACAGAACTTGGATTTGTATTTGTTTTCATAATAGTAACAAGAGAAGAAGACAATAAAAGAGCATTTAGGTCTTTCATAAGAAACCTTACTTAACCGGGTTCCTTGTATTTCAAGTCAGGGGAATTGATGAATATCAAATCATAAAAAAAAGTGTGGCATCTCATTGTTTGGAATTGTTATGGTAATAACCTACATTTGCTGCCCTCCCTTTAAATTTAGGGCGGTTTAATACAGAAATTTAAAAAAACCAACCCAAACCTCTCATATTTATTTCCTAAGATAAACCATTTCATTAGTTACCAAAGCTGACAGTCAGACATAATTCTCTATGCTGATTAATGAAATGGTTTATCTAAGGAAATAGATATGAGAGGCTTTGTAATAAATGTACTTTGAATCTGGGAAAAAGGCAGATGAAACCAGGAAAAAGCAAAACTAAGTTAAACATACCAGTGGTTCTTCTACCTGATTTCAGTAGTTCCCTTTAGCCCTCCTTTTTGTATGGCTGGGATTGATCACTAGTATTCTGCAACAAAATTGAAGGCAACTGAAATTATTAGTATCAAATTATGATGTTCTACTGTGGTTGTTGAATTAGAGACAGGAAATCATCATATGAGACTGTCTTGCTTTTTTACTTTTACCCCTGTTTGCAAAAACAGGATCATGTTTAGGTTGTCCAGAACATATAGGGGTTTCCAGAATATAGAGGCCTTTCAAGAGGCCTTTCAAAATGCCTTCCCACTCTTCATCATTTCTATTGTTTCAGGACAGGGATTTTGTTTTTTAAAAAAAAAGGTAAGCAGAATTCTTCTCTTTGTTTTAGAGGGAGCTTCCCTGGATATCCTGCAGAAACAGAACATGTTGAAACAGCAGAAACGTGTGAATGCAGATAAGGCTTAAAACAGGAAAACCATGGAAAGTGAGTAATATTTTTCATTTAACAAAATTGCCTATATTGAATCCCCATTGTGTGAGGCCTCATAGCAATGTGTTCCCATGAAAGAGTTGAATGTTTCAGTACGGATACATAAGCAACAGTTAGGAAAATCAGATGTTGGGTGGCACAGGGCATTCTCTATAAACGACTTTGAATCCAATGGAAGTGAAAGAAAATCATGTGCTATGTATGTAAAAAGAATTTCTGAATTTGTTCAGGGGATTGGATAGTTCCTTTTCTTTAGTTTGTACAATTTCTTTGTTCTACACACAGCTTTGAACATAATAGCTATATGCAATCCTTATCTAAGATAGCAATTAAAACACCTCTCCTCATCACATAATTATATCTCTAGAGACAATTATGAATTCCATACTTACATTTTTAACCTTGAATATAATCTCCTGGTTCATATGTCTACGTTTGCATAAACTTCAAGCTGAAATTATTTTATCCTTGGAAGTGAGTAACAGGAGTGATATTGACTAAATAAAATGTCCATAACATCTAAAATAAAGTGAGCAAAGGAAAAGTACAAAAAGCAAAATTGTTTTTTTATTTCCTGAGAATTTTGTGATCTAAGTCACAAAAATTCTAGAGACATAAGCAGTTATGATGTTGTGTTTCTTTTGTACAAAGTTGATGTATGTGAGAAAAATCATTAGAGTGATCAAATGTATCAGAGGACTTATGTTTTATTGATTCCAATTCGCTGTATATAATCCACTTAAGTTTGAAATAGCAGCTTGGACTTCCAAAGTGAAGGGGTCAGAGTATTTAAGAACTGTACGCTAGCACAGAAACAACTTCCACAATGACTTGTGATGAAAATGTTCTATAGTTTATTTATGTAATTAACTGTTGACCGTAGAGATCATTTGGTGCATGCCTTGAGCCGATTTTTCTTCGACTTTCGCAAAAGATTGAAAGTAGAAAACATATAATCATCTGAAAGACTGCTGTTGTTAATTTCACAGAGTGTCATAATTGGGGGGAGGGGACACACGGGACGGGGACACAGGACCAAACAGACCTTAGACATAAGACCGAAAACCAGAAATTAGTCAAAACAGGACTGTCAGAAGTGGTAATGGAATCATAATAACTTTCTTTGACACCAGACCATGCTCCTCATTTTGGCAGCTTCCCTTTCCACACCAACTCCTTGGCTCAGCAGGATACATAGTACTTTTTCACCTTGCTCCTTCTGGCTTATCCCAAACCGTTGCAGTAAGCAATTCTACCAGGGTAAACATTCCCACACTGAACTAGCTGCTCTGAGGAGCCAGAACAGAAAGCACAAAGATGATGTAGGAAAAGGGCAGAAGTTATGGCTGGCCAAAAGTGAGGTGAATGTGGGAGTCAAAAGTTGTTTGCTTTAATAGCAAAAATTAGCATATATATTAACAACAAATTACAACTTGCCTGTTAAACTATGTTTAAAAGAGTTAATAAAGTGCTACACATTGGTGAGTGGGAAGTATTGGTAACTTTTTCCAGGCTTTTAAAATGTTTTTCAAAAAGTACTTCAAAAGTCCTGTTCAGAGAAATATGGTAACCTCCAGTTGACATATAATATAGTGATTAACATTTATTATAACATAATATGGTGACATATACATCAAAAACTAGTTATAAGGAAGAAAGTGTAGAGTAGGAATTCTCCAGAAAGAAAATTTTTAATCTGAGATGCCTTAGGATTAGCACAATAAGTGTAATAGAACCAGCCTTAATTTTTTTCTAGAGGAATACCAAGAGATATTGTCAAACATGAACCATCCATGTAGAATCACAAAGGAATTTGAAATTATTTTCAGTTCATTTTATAACTATATTCATGAAATAAGCATTGTTGTTCAAATACTCTTGTGTTGTGAATGGATCACTGAGGGTTTGTGTGAATTTCCTTCAAATTCCTACAAACTCTTTAAAGCTGTTATTTCCACTGCATTTCAAGGTCAGAGGTGGCCTATCTCCACAGAAAAACAAGTCATATATCAAATGTCATATAACATATGGCTTATATCTCTTTAAACTCTAAAGAATGTCAGCATAGTCAAAATCACTTTATCTTTAAAGAAATAATTAAATTCTCTTGGACATGATTTCTTGGTGGAAACAAAAAATCACAGTGGAGATTTATAATTTTTCCCTTTCTGTTTTGAGACATGACTGGCAGTGATAACTTACAGTGTTACAAAAAGTAACATTACAGCAACCAACCCCCAAAGAGTAATTTAGGGCAACATCAACAAACAATACAGGAGAAAAGAAGTACTTAATCCCTTCTCGTCGCCAGTGAAAACAAGTATTAATAAATGCTTTAAAAGCATTTGTTCCATGATAGTGGCTATCTCTTAGGATCAATCAATAAGACAGGACAGCAATCTGTGCCTGGAAACGAAGATGTATGTGGGGAAGAAGGCTTAGCTTTTAGACAAAAGACCAATAGAAGCTCTCTAGAACATAAAGACAGGGACAATCCAAAATTTGTTATATCCAACAAGTTGTTGTATGCAAGCTGTCCTTGTTAGATGAGAAGGGGGTCTGAGATGAGATTAGCTGTCAAGTTAACAGATAAGGATCAACTTGCTCAAAGAACGGTCATGAAACATCCATAAGTTCGCATACACACAAAGGGGGGTGGTATGCAAGGAGAGAAGTTGAATTTTTTTCCCAATATCCTAACAAAAATTGAGGAAGGTATATGATAATATTTAACTTTGGCTTTCCATTTAGGATCCAGACTGACTAAGAAAGTATTGATAGAAAAAAAATGGGGCTCACATTCCTAAATTAAGATTCATAGTTTAGGAATAGTTATGTAAACGATGACTTGGGTTTGGCCTTATAGGCATTACTGTAATCATGGTCACTGATTAATAAAAGGTGTGTCTACCACTTGAATGACAGAAGTATATGAATACTAAAGGATTCATGTAGATTTTAAAGATTCATGTAGAATCTTTTTTATTCATGGAAGATTGGCATAATTCACAAACATGATGACAGAGGAAATTCTTCGTAGATAAAAGACAATCCATGCATATTTGTTCATTCTTTTAACTAGATTTTCTAAAGTGGCTGTAATATAGAATCATTCAATTGTTTAGATTGCAAAAGGGCTTTAAGATCATTGAGTTCAACCATCAACCTAACACTGCCAAGTCCAACACTAAAGCGTGCCCCTAAATGTGGCATCGACACATCCTAAACACCTCCAGGGATGATGACACAACCACTTCCCTGGACAGCCTTTTCCAATGCTTGATAACTCTTTCAGAGAAGAAAGTTTTCCTAATATCCAATCTACACCTCCCCTGGCACAACTTGAGGCCGTTTCCTCTTGTCCTATCACTTGTTACTTGGGAAAAGAGACTGACACCCACCTCACTACAACCTCCTTTCATATAGTTGTAGAGAGCGATAAGGTCTCCCCTCAGCCTCCTTTTCTCCAGGCTAAAAGACCTCAGTTCCCTCAGCTGCTCCTCATAAGATCTGTGCTCTAGACCCTTCCCCAGCTTTGTTGCCCTTCTCTGGACATGCTCCAGCACCTCAATGTCTTTCTTGTAGTGAGGGGCCCGAAACTGAACACAGTATTCAAGGTGCGACCTCACCAGTGCCGAGTACAGGGGCATGATCCCTTCCCTACTCCTGCTGTCCATGCTATTTCTGATACAGGCCAGGATGCTGTTGGCCTTCTTGGCCACCTGGGCACACTGCCGGCTCATGTTCAGCCGGCTGTCGACCAGCACCCCCAGGTCCTTTTCCGCCAGGCAGCTTTCCAGCCCCTCATCCCCAAGCCTGTAGCACTGCATGGGGTTGTTGTGACCAAAGTGCAGAACCCAGCACTTGGGCTTGTTGAACCTCATACAATTGACCTTAGCCCGTTAATCCACAGATCCCTTTGAAAAGCCTTCCTACCCTCAAGCAGATCAACACTCCCACCCAATTTAGTGTCATCTACAAACTGACTGAGAGTGCATTCAATCACCTCATCCAGGTCATTGATAAAGATACTGAACAAAACTCACCACAATACTGAGCCCTGGGGAACACCACTTATGACCAGCTGCCAACTGGATTTAACTCCGTTCACTACAGCCCTTTGGGCCAAGCCATCCAGCCAGTTTTTTACCCAGCAAAGAGTGTGCCTGTCCAAGCCATGAGCAGCCAGTTTCTCCAGGAGAATGCTGTGGGAAATGGTGACAAAGGCTTTACTAAATCTAGGTAGATGTCATCCGCAGCCTTTTCCTTGTCCACTGGCAGGTCTCATCATAGAAGGTGATCAGGTCGGTCCAGTAGGACCTGACTTTCATAAAGTTAGGCCAGGCCTGATCACTTGGTTGTCCTGTATGTGCCACGTGATGATGCTCAAGATGATCTGCTCCATAACCTTCCCCAGCATCGAGGTCAGACTGACAGGTTTGTAGTTCTCCAGATCTTCCTTCCAGCCGTTCTTACAGATGGATGTTAAATCTGCTAATCTCCAGTCAAATGAGTCCTCCTCTTGCAAAGACATAGTAAATGACACCTTAGCAAACACGCGTTACCTGGTGTAGATACTCTTAAAAAATACAGGAAACAAAACTGGAAACTTGATGATACAATCTTTCATAAATTACTGTATTTATATACTTCAGGTCATGCTTGAAACCCCATCATTTAATGCTCACATTTTTGTTGTTTGGGGTTTTTTTTTCCAATATGTCTAATATTTTTTTCAAACAAGATAATACACGTGGGGCACGGCGGGGACAGGGATTGGATATTTGGAGGCAGACGTGTGCTGGGAAGTGGCTGGAGGGATAGGTACACTGGAGGAGCGATGCCCTTGGCTAGGGGCCCTTGAGGTGGGCAGTGCTGCTCCTTGGCTCCCCCGCAGGCTGCCCTGCTCTTTGCCCTGACACCTCTCTGCTGGGGATCATGTGTTTAACAGCCTGGCTGTTACCTGGCCAGCTAGGGCAAGAGAGAGGTTTTCTTACCAATGTTGGTGCCTCTTTTTAACCAGAGATGTTTACGGCCAGTGGCAGCAGCTATTTGAAGAGTGTATAGTAGACTCTAAAGAGATTATTTCTACCCATTTACTAACGAAATCTGAAATTAGTACATTTTTGTGAAAGAGTAAATAAACTGAATTCCATTGGTACTTCTGACAATACTGGGAACATCTCTGTCAAAGGGCACCTCAGGATGCTGTGGCATCTCTGAGTACCAGCAGCAGACAGTGGACAAAAGGAGGGAGTGATATAATATAAGACTTCAATTTAGTAAATGTTTGAAGTGGCACAACAGAGCTTTCCAAATTTTCCCACAAAGAAGAATGTTTCGTTCAACTGTACAGTCATGCAGTAGCTACTTTTTCCTGAATGGTACTGTGGACCATTTTCTGCTTGTTTTCCTTTGTAGATATAGAAACACAGTGCTTATAACAAGTAAATATTAGTTATTAAGGAAGGTTATTATATTTCCCTTATTTAAAAAGTAAATCAAAATAATTTCAATAGTCAGCTTCAAGAGATTACTGTTTGAACCTGCTCATTTTTGCTTCTGATAGAGTCTGGCAGGGTGTTAGCTTCTATACCTAACAGCAATTAGCAGTCTTTATTTTGCAGATTCATGTTAACTAGAAGAGGTGGTCAGAAAAGTTTCTCATGATTATTTAGATAGGCTGAGTATGGCAACATATGCGCTTCAATGAAATAGCTAACATTAGTAACTGTTGGTGACCAATATCAGATTGCAGAGGACATTGGATAGATGTGAATGAGTAACTTTGGTAGTCTTCAGGGGATTAAGTGCAGAATCTAAGTATGTGCAGGAGGACAAGATTAAGATATCGCTAGAGAACAAATCGTCTCCAAAACCAGCATATATCCCAGAGCAATACAATATTTTCCCTCTCCTTCATTGGCCTTGATTTAAGCTTCTTATAAAATTACAGAATTTTCAGATCTGTTTTAATAAAAACTCTATTAAACCTTAAATGAATGTTAGCAAAGGATTTTCATAGTGATCCAAATATTTCTAAAATTAGATACAGGTATTCAACTGAGTACCATCACCATACATTATGAGTCTGTAATATGAGTATGTATAATTTATTTCATAACTTGTAAGAGTTTTTACTGTAATACTTAATGAAGGATATATCCAAAGTTTGCCAAAAACTTTTACTCTCCAAAGGATACAATGCAATCGTCTTTGTGCCTTTTCCTCTAAATTAACTACAACATCCAAGAGTATTTTGACACCATTTGTTCTGAGAGTAAAACTGCTTCCTTTTGTTAAAGGAGAAAAAGATAAAGTGATAAAAGGAACTGTCACATCTTATTTCTTTAAAAATGCAAGGGTAATAGCTCCTAGCTGTCATACTTGCCAAGGTTCTAACAACCCATGAAATAAGAGGAAATCAGAGTTTGGCCCAAACCCTGAACCAAACTTCTGGACTACGAGGTCAGTGTAGTCTGTGATGCGTTCTGGCACCTCATTAAGGATCTTGTCTGAGCATGCCAGACTCACTTTCCCACATTACCAGATTTCCTTCCTATGGAACATATCCAACAACTTTCAGTTTTCATTATAGCCATTTTTTTTTCCTTTTTATGAAAGAATTTGTTCCCAGTCCAAATCTCTGATCAGATTTTGCCTCAAGTGGAGTATGAACATCATGCGCAGCTGTTAACTTAAGTTTTGAGGATTTGAACTGAACTAAAAATTAGTTAATATTTTAAACATAAATGAAGTTAACCATGCACCTTTTAGTTAAATAAAAAGAGTTAGGGTCTCCATATCTAAGAGTAATTTATAAGAAATTAAAATATTCACGTGATGTATCTTTTAGATAATATCTTGCTGGTTACTGGGGGAAAAAAACACCACCAAACCAATCTTTTAATTAGAAGGTTTTGCAGACAAAGTTGTGAAATTTTTATTTTAATATGAGTTTATGTATCTGTACATTACAGTGTATACATGTTTATATCTTTATACATATGTTTATATATTTGTATGTCTACATATACAAATATTGTCTTTTTCTTTCCCACATATATGTATATCTATATACATATTGCTCAATATTTAGCAAAGTCCATTAAAATTTTTTGTGAGTTCACAGCATTAAAACTCGAAATTAGTTGGTAAATACAGGACACAATAAATATGAACCATAGTAGAAAAAATATGATTTACTCTGGGATCAATAGAAAAGCATAATAAACTTCCTAGTTTAGAAAGAAACTTTCTTTCTAGTGAGAGAAAAATGGAGTGGGATCAGAAGGATCAATATCTTGCTGGTCTGAACGGATTAATTTGTTTATTCTTTTCATTCGCTGACAAAAAAAAATTCAGTTGTCCACTCAGCTCCACTTCCAACGGTAGTATAACTTTGTGTAAATGTTTAATAAGTAGTAGTAGTTTCATTTCACTTTGACTTGTATGTGTTCAGTGTGTTCAATTAATGGGCAGGTGTTGTTAGGAATTTTAGATTAAGACAAACAACCTGCATCTTCCCAATCCAAATAGGTAATATTGCATCGTTGACAACAGGTTTATTATTCTGGCACTTCACCAACTCCTGACTACATTAGATTTGCCCTTAAAAAGGAATTGAAAACTCTCTGTTTCACAGTTTCTAACTCTGAATCTAGCATACAAATTTAACATGACAACTCCTCATGGGCCAATTAATTTTTCCAAGCTATTTACTTGGATGAATATTTACTAAGTTGGCAGAGGAAACGTTTAATATGGATGTTTTTGTCCACAGACTCTCAGCTTTTCCAGATTGTTTTATTTAAAGTACTATTAAATTCAAATCTCCTCTTCTTACACTTGTACACAAGCTAGCTTAAAATCCAATTAGCGACTGTTAACCGAAACCTGCTCAGTTGCTTAGAAATCAGGGCATTGTATTTAGGTGTCTAGATGTATCTTTAAGAACCAGGTCCAGAAATGGACTAAAGCTGAGCTATGGCAAGCTTGAGCTTCTTCGAGAGTAATTAAGGCGCCAATGCAAAAAGACAAAGTGATTCAAAAAACTCTCACTTGACCACTGCCAGACTCAGCTGGGAATGGGAAAGGGCCTTATATGCCCTGGGACCCTTAGAGGCCAGTCCCAAACTTACCCCTTTGGGAAGAATATCCTGCTGGCAAGTCTGTCCCTTTGAAGCAATTTTACCATTCATCGAACACTTCAGGAGCAGATGAGGAAGCTGCAGAGCGTGAGGCTGCACTGAGAGGGGCAATCAGTCACTGAACCTCCAGGTTCGCTCTCAGCTGACTGCAGTGTTGTGCTTTAGATGCTTTGCCTTGCCCTGAATGTAAAACTCAAACTCTACTTATTTCAGAAAGTGGGACACTTGGTTGGGAGCTGGAAGACCTGTGCTTTGGCTTCATTGCCCAAAACTACTGCTAAAAGACCATCTAAACATGGTAAGTCAGTGTAAAATGCACATACGGCTCTTGAGGAGCCCGAACCCAGAACTGCACCTTTCCTATACTAACACACTGACTAACGTACTAAAACTAACACACACCTTAAGCAGCAGATGTGCAGTCATCTTCCTCTTGATTTTATTTTCCTTCTCTGGCTATAAAATATCTGGGACACTTTTCTACACCACAGCACAACAGCTGCACTGGAAGGTGCCCTGCCATTGCTTAGGGCACTTGTTGACAGCATGGGAAAACACACCAGCTTTGCTTTGTTCACAGACTGAAACTGGCCCTGACTGTCCAGTTACTCAAGTGTTTTTCCTGGCCATGGTTAAAAGAAGAGAGTGATTCCTCACTCAGCCAGGGAGTAACCAGTATCTACAAGTATCCAAAATCAGTTGCAGTGGCTCCCTGCATTCCTGAAAGCAAGGACAACTTCAACTCACTGGTTTATTTCAGTATTTCCACTGGGCTGTGTACCTACCGGTTTAAGGTGCTGCTCAGCATGTTAGTTAGCTCTGAATTTCGTTCCAGGTATTTGCCTTTTCCTACACACGGTGTCTGCGGGCATGTTGTTTGCATGCCTCCATCATGCAAACATGGATTCTGCTCTTTAGCAAGAGTGGGAGAGACACCTAAAATATCAACAAAATTTTAATTCTAATTTTGGATCTGACTACAGCTGTTAATGCAGGAATCTAAGTTCTATCTTCTCCTTTCCCCTAAGTCATTTACTTTGATTAATGTTGGTGGAACCTTAATTTAAAGCAGAGATTTTTCTCTCTCCAAACAGATTCTAATGGCTGCATCCCTCCAGTCTCTTTGGTAGCATTCAACTTCTCTGGATGAGGTGCAAAGACTAGAGACCTCCTCTGGTGTCAGAGAAGTAAAACATTTGATGGTGCAATAGCTGTACTAATTGCCTTTGCTCTTCAATTTCTGAAACATGAGTCATAGAAACTCTCAAATCATGTGTAGCTTTTTACTTTCATTACCCAGCTGGACATCTGACAGAAAGCATCAGCCCCTTTTTAAGCAGGCACAGTCCATCCCTTTGGCTTTAATTTAGAAGCACATCTTTGCCAAGCAGCTATGTGGCACCCTTCAGTCAGCCTTATCAATTAACAGAATGAATAGGACAGTGACTGTATTTTAATCCTTACAAACAAATTTGGAGTTTTATTTTTTTATAGCATAACTATTTGCTTTTTTGAAGTGAATTCCATTATGGAACAACAAGACCCATAGTAGAATGACTTTAATTGTGCAAAAATTGACTGATTACTTCTTTAAACACTATGTTGATTTACTTTGACTATTTTCCTTCCACATTGAACTGAGTCTCCACAAAGATTCTACTTCATTTGCAGAAAAGTACACAGAAAACAATTTTCAGAGTAACACCTCTGAGGAAACATTGAAATCAAGCCTCAGCTTTGCACTTAGAAGCCTTTGTGTTACATTGTGCTTATATAAAAGCCCCACCTTTGTTGAATGAACATGTCTGAAGCTAAAGGTATGAACTGCAGCAACCTGTGCTGCAGCCATCTGTTCAAATTACAGTGCAGCCTTGTTCCCTGCACATCAGGAGCAAGAGGGGATATGCAGCCTTATGGAAAAGTGGGCTGGCTTATTAAGTAAAGGAACAGGAACAACTTCATCTGTCCGCTTTTGGTCAAGCAGCACTGCCCAAATTTCCAAAACCATCAATCTGCAGAATATTATATTTGACATGTTATTTGTTGAATAAATGTGAGGGAAAAAGAGAATCTAGCCTATTGACCAGATTATTTGTTGTGTTTCATTTACTCACATCTACTACCCAGTGACTGAAAAGAAGCTGTCTTGGTGTTGATCTATGTTCTTGAGAGTTTGGCATAGGTACCCTTAAGACCTGACCAGCTGAGCTCTTTCCTAAACTAAAGTAAAACAGAGAAATAAACAAGATTAAAGTAAATGTCAATAAAGAAGTGGTTCATAAATAATCTAATATGTCAAATAAAATATAGGAAATGAAGAAGATGGCAGAAAATTAATAGATGTGCTAAAAGCGACCTTATAGCCTATTACCCAGTGCTGCAAAATTTACTGTCATACAGATGCTATAAATTTGTGACAAAATACAGAAAAGGAAACAAATGGGAGGCAAACCAGCAAAGTCAATGCTGAAATGCATGCAATATTGGAAAACGTTTCTACTAACCAGACTGCTGTGATAGGTACGAAAAATTCTAGTGAATTCTACAGAAGCACATAAGACTGATTTAAAGTCTAGCAGCAAAAAATATGTTGACAGATATAGCTATATAGATAGATATAATAGTTTTCAAATTTTTAACCTTAAGAATTTAACTGCAAGGTGTATGATTAAATTTTATTTGATCTAAGGCAAAAATAATAATAAAATTCTCCCAATGGTTTAAGTGATTGGTTAGGAAATATATTCAGAAATTCTGTCCCTTTAAAAATACGCTAAGGGCTCCATGAGGCTTAAGTCATGAATATGTGTTTAATTCATACAGGCACCAATTTATGGTAAATGAAACTTTACATCCTTCTTCTAGGAGTTCCATTTTGTGCAGTTAAATTAAAAAAAAAAACAAACCACTACCATTCCTTTACATCTCAGGGAAATCAGGATGCTTTCTCTATATGAATTCAAGGTTTTTCTGTCTGTCATACAGAGGAAATGCTTTTGTGTGCTCCGTATGTCTGGCAATGTACAAGTGTTGTCATGTGGCATTTTTCATGGATAAAATGTAGACTGTTGCATTCCCTGTCACACTAACATCAGGAGAACAGGACTTCCTAATGTTGTATTTTGACTTGTCAATCATCTTCATCGTTAAGTGCTAAGGACAACAGCCCATGTCTGCTGACTGTGCTCAGGGATAAGTTCCATGGCCCTAAATACATGGAAGATGACAGGTCTGCTCATCTTTGGGTATTAAATTTGTCAGAAATTGTTCTGCGAGTCTGAGAAGCTTGGGGTGGGATTCAACCCACCTCACCAGATATCTTCAATGCAGATGTCTGAATCCAGGTGACTCATCTTATGCTCCTTTTATAATCAGAGAAAAGAAAAATGCAGTGATTCATCGGACATATTTTAGACATCAGCTTCATATTGAAATCAGTCAGACCATGCAAATGCTTATGTCTCTTCATTAATTATAAAGGGGGTTTAGGTGATTAGCTCAGATCTAGGAATGTACAATGAATTTTACCTTAAGTTTCTTAATTCCAGTTTGAAGATTTCTCCTTGTAGGACACTCAGCAAACATGGTGCCTGGTAGAGTTGAGCAACATATCAGAATAAATTTAAAAAAAAAAAAGTTTTTTAGACCAGAATATCTTCTTTTGCCTAATCACTGGGTACTCCATATGGTCCTTTGGGGTACCATATTGTGGGACTACATCCCTGTGCATTCATCACATTTGTAAGTGTTATGTTCTGGTCCAGCAGTCTCTGACACAGATGGTTTAGGCAGATTACAGTTCCAGCTTAGATCATTACTCCAGCCCTAAAATGCCTGTCGATGAGCTGGAATGTCTGAGTAAAAAATCAGGCCAGATGATTGCAGTGGCACCTGCTAGTTTAAAATCTGGGAATCTGTGTGGAAAGTAAAGGCATAAGCTCATCATACAGTAAAACTGGTTCTGCTTTGTGATACTGGCCTTTCCCACAGCCTCCCCTGTGCATCCTTCTATGTGGCTGTTTTTATGGGGTTTGGAGGATGGTTGTTACACATGTGGATATACACATATAGGAGAGAGTGTTAATGTAGCTTGAACTAGCAGCTGAAGGAGTGAAAACACAGAGTCTTTCTTGGCTTTCTCATAGACTTCTCAGGCATGCCAGAGAAGAGGTATGCTCTCAACTTCCTAGCCTGCATTAAAATATGAGCTGCCATGTCTTCTTTCCTCCTGACAAAAAATATGGAGATTCTGTGTGACTACATTTCTGTATGTAGAATGGTCAAAAATCTATCATCAGGCTCAAAGCAGTTTTCTCAGTGTTGTTTTATGTTTATAAAATGCTTGAAGATATTTTGAAAGAGGAAAAATATAAAAAAGACAGAGTGTTGTTACTGTAGAAATATTAATGTTTTTTTCCTCAGTTTTTCCGTCTTTCCTAAATTATAAGGAACTACACATGGAGATATTACATCTGTAAGATTAAGAAAAAAACCCTAAAACCAAATACAATAAATTTGCTGCTGTATACCAAATGCTTTGAAATCAGACAAAGAATATATAATAACAGCTATAAAATGAACTATCTAGTAAAGCAGTTAAGCTGTACAGTCTGCTTAGCCTGAATTCCACAACTGTGTGAACATACTTCAACCATTTTAATAGCAGTCAATTGCTGTCTGCGTGTGTATACATTCTCATAAATTTGCCAGTCTCCCTCTCACATGAGGAATGTGTGACACATGCTCTAAGGTAACCCTTGTAAAAGCTGTACAAGAAGGGGATCAGAATAAGAAACATCCACTGATTCAAATGTCACATTCTTGGCACAGGTTAAACGCCCATAAAAATTTACAATCAAGATTAAGAGATGAGACTTCAGATAGTACCCAAGAAAAGGACCTGTTGGTACTTAAGCATGTGAACTAGCTTGTAAATGGGATAATACCAGCTTTAGGAGGACTGGATTTTCTGACCTTATAAATGAGGACTTTTGTTCTGCACCATTCTTTTTTTTTTTTTGTCCTTCTCATTTTTATCTCCATTTGACACTGTTCATCAGATTGAACTGAAAAAAAAGAAAAAACACTTTTTTGAAAAATATTTCAGAATATCACATAAATAAGGTGAACGCAGATGGAACAGATGTATTTCAGTTATATTGTGAGTCATACCAGTAAAAATTAAGCAAGTTCAAGGGATCTTTATTGGACAGTGAAAATCTGCAGATTCTCAGGCAATTAAAGCTGTGGAACTAGAATTTACAGACCATCACCTCAGCAGCATTGCACAGCAAGTACACAATGGTATCTAGAGAGGAAAGACAGCGGTAAAATAGGAAAAGTTACACCTCTTCTTCAATATGCTGATGATTAACAAACAATAATTATCATAATGTATTAAAAATTGTAAGTCTAGGAAACAAGGATGACAAAACTTTCTTGGATCAGGTTCTAGTTACCTACTTGGCCAATTTATATTGATATATATTTCATAGCTGTTTGGAATTAGAAAAGAAGAAATTTAGGTAGTTTTTTTTCCTGATAAGAAAACTGGAAAAGAGATAACATTCTTACAAAAATGTTCCAGTTTTTAAATAAATGTTTTCAGTTTTGACATTTTATTATTTTCATGGCACCTCTTTATGAAATTAATTTTAAAAAATACTAACAGCTTCTATCCTAATTATAATCAGACAAAAACTTCACATTGTTGTTCTTAACTGGAACAGCTCCTGGTTTTAGTATTCTGAGGGGAAAAGGAGATCTGAGGGAGGTTCACAGCTGAATGTCACGGTAGTTGCCCACCACTGCAGGTAGCATGGGTGTGGACTGAGTATACAGATGGTCTTAGGGAACCTTGGGAGCTAACAGTGATTTCTGGAGCTACCTTGTTGGTTCGCTTCCTCCTCCAGCCAGGGCTGTAGCGTATGCAGCAGTCTGAGTGCCAGTACAGCATGCTGCAGTTGCATGATATGTTTCCAATATATAAACCATATTTCAGCTGTGAAGTGCCATATGGAACTCCATAGCCACAAATTGGCTATATTTTGCCTTAGAAACAGAAGTCAAGCATTACTATATACATACTGTTTCCAAAAGCAAAATTTAGCCCAATGGAACTATCAAAATATTTGAATGTCTTTGATCCAAGGCTAGACATTATTTTGGTGTTGTAATGCTGTAAACGCACCTTCAAAGGCCTTCATCCATAACACAAGAAAATCAACCTCCAGTCTTCTATCTAGCGATCTTTTACATCACTGCAGTGCCTGAAGAACTACCCTTGTGTATATATGTAGCCTGGCAATGTGTTCATTAGACTGGATATTCTTTTTAACTGTGGCAAGCCAAACCATCATTCCAGGTCATATCTCCTTTTTTATGAAGTATAATAAATTTGTTTCTCTCTCCAAATAAACATTTTCATGATAGTATTTGCTCTGGATAACGGGACAGAAATTGTGTTTTTTCCAACACCAACTTTCTTGTAGCTTGTTCAAAATGCTGGCAATAGATACTTGATACTGCATTTTCACCTCCAAAAATACTATGTTCAGTATCTTGAGTCTGGACTTTAATAACAATAATAAATATAATGCTTCATTGTCCCTCTGTAAATACTTTTTATTTTGAGAGGCAAGGTGCTATGCATGACAGAATTACTAGTTATTCACTAAATATTCACTGAGGACCCAAAGATGTAAGTAAGGTAAAAGGAAGGTCTGAGACTATAAGTCCCGTTTTTTCACCATTATTCTGCATCATTGATACTTTATTTTATTAGCATTGATGAATTATTTCAGTGAGTCGGTGTTTTGGGTCATCATTTTTATAATCAGTGGCAGAGTGAAGGAGTTTTAAAGTGCATGTAAACCAAGAAAGCTGTAATTAACTTTTTGAATAAGCAGGCATGATGAGTGTGATTCATTTCACTTTATAGTCAGTGAGGAGATATAGGGATATTTAAGGAACAATTAATTTTATCCTAAGCTAAACGCCTAAAATAGTCCAGATGAACTGTGTTCTAAATGAACTCACTGCTCTCCATTGCCTGCAGTTGAAAATTTTATGACTAATTCAGGTTTAGTGCCTACTGTGTAGGTGTTCAAAGCTACATAAGGCTAATTCATTTGACTTGACTGTCTGTAAAGCAGCATGTTACTAACAGGCATGGATATGCCAGGCTCAGTTTTCAATTAAAACAGGTTACTCACTCTCACTTCAGAAACACAGTTGTATACTCTACAGGGGGAAGGATTTTTGCTAAACTTTAACATACGTAAAAAGCTAATGGGGTTATGTAAGCTACATTTTACTTGCCTTTCCTTTTACTGGGTATCCTACTTTTCATCCATGTGACTTCATGACACAGAACAAAGATTATGTTCTTTAAATTGTCTTTTTGTTTTGACTGACAAGTTTTCTTTTGTAAGGAAATCTACTTGCTAATCCAAACGGGTGGTAAACTAAAGATGTCTTTAATTGCTTAAAGCCCTTCATGACTTAGCCCTTTCTAGCTTATTGTACTGTCAGCTGAGACAATGTAGGCAACCGAACAATTGCTAGTAGTCACTCTCTTGGAGGATAAAGGGCTTGCAGAGTTAGACATAGCTTTCAGGGACTAATTAAACCTATCTTTTGTCTGAAGCCCAATCTAAAAATGTTGTTCTCCTAACCTATTCCACTTATCTTCAAGAAGCAAAATGCTCATTTCTGACACAAGGCTGCATAAAGATGCCAAATGAATGCAATTAATTCTATTCATAAAATGAACGATGGTTGAGTCTCTTTTCACTGGTGGGGTCAGTAGACTGTGCTCACGGGGATGATGGTGCTGTACCATGGATGCAAGTGGGGATGTTTTGGGGCACAGAATACCTAGGAGAAAAAGACAGCCATTCAATAGACCCCACTGACACATATGGCTGAACCAAGACCAAAGGGAAAAGGAGATTTTTTTAATGAAAAATCATTTGTTTCGCTTTCTCTTGATACTAGATATTCAGTACTAGGCTGCAGCTCAATACATTGCTGCTGGCAGACTCCCCTTCTCAAGAAAGCTCAGAATCAAGGCAGGATGAGGCTGCAGGGAGCTAGTTGCATCTCGCTAGTCCTGGAATAAATTAAGCAGCAGGAGGTTAGCTCTCGTTTATGTCAGAAGTCAGACAAATCCCCCCACATCTAGAAAATTCACAGCTACCCAAGGTTAGCATTGAGAAACAGAAACTCTACTACCACAGTTTTAGCGATGGTCAAAAATGAAAAGGAATTCTATGAGGAAATGCTCCAATGCTTCTGTTTCTGAAGCTGAAGCTTTCCCTCTTTTCCTCACTAAATACAGGACAGGATTACTAATTTGCAATCCTCTTCTCCTGCTGTGTAGAGGTGCTTCTCTCACGACTAGTTACAACTCCACTAAAAATAGGTTACTGTGTTGGGTAGAAAGCCCGAAAAGATGACCAGGGAGAAAGCATTACACCAAAAATGACACTCAGAAGCCATACTCTGCCTATCACAACAGAGACGCAGGCTCTATGAAATATAATGGGAAACTAAAATCAGAATGTCTCGGAGCAAAGTTAGCCTCAGGTGGTTTGAACTTCATGCATATTGTTTTAATGGAGACACACTAGGACATAATGCAGAGAATGTTTGATGCATCACTAATACTCCTGGGAGGTGGGAGCTGTAAAGCTAAATTCTTCACTTACCCCCTCATCAACAACATCCGCATTGAATGGTGCTGTGAAAGTCAAAAGCTGGGTCAGCAAACACAGTCCTTTGAAGATTTAATGAGCAATTTCCATTTATTTTGAGGGTTATAACAGCACATCTGAAGAAAAACCCAGGTAAGTAAAACCTGACACCTGGTCAACTTCTGCCTGACAGGAACTATTTTAACATATTTCAGTAACACTCCAAGTGATTATTTATACAGTAAAAATTCTTGCTCTGTCAGCCTTTCACAAAACAATTTCTCCTCCTTTGAAAAACTGCGTTCTTCCTAGCAGGACATAGTATGTGCAATACCTCAGTTCCTATGGCAATGCATGAAATTCTGTATATCAAGGAACAAGTTTAGGGGCCAGCACTATACTGTGTATTTAAAATTAAGATTCCCAAATGAGCAGTGTATACAGTAGGAGAGTAGATAGAATATTTTTAGTCAGCCCAAGTCAATTGTATTCACTTCTTCCCTTTTTCCCTTCAGGTACAGTAAATGGTACATACAGAATACGTTGCAATCTATCAACCTTCTAAGAAAAGTTCCATCTGGCTATCAAGAGAGAACTTTTTAATGTCTTCATCAATTAACTTGTCACCAAAACTAGAGTATGTTCTTGAATGTACTGATGCCATGAAGTCAAGAGGCATCATCAGGACAAAGGAATTCAGCTATTATGCAAGAAGTTGTGGCTGGCATTAGAGACAACACTAAAAATATTGGCATGAAATCCAGCAGTGCAAGGTTGTGCTTTTATGGACAAAACAAAGATTTCTGATTCAGAGTTCTTCAGCTGAAAAATTACCAAAAGCACTGAAAACTCAGGGATCCACTTGGACCCAAGAAAATTATAAGCTATGTTATAATGTAGCTTTAACAAAAAAAAAAAAAAAAAAACAAAAAAAAAACCCAACACACACACAAAAAAAAAAACGCAAAAATACCCACCAGGAAATAAATAGGATATATAAGGGACCAATTAACATATTTTCAACAAGTCAGCTGGTACTGAAATAGACAATGCTGTGATTGTTTATTAGGCTATGCTGAATTCTACCTGAATTCTACATTTTTAGCGTGACTTTTTCCTTCTTCATTTTTCACTGTTTTTATTTGACCTTTCTGTTCAGACACACATTAAAAAGGTATCTTACACAGAAGATTGAACAGTCCAAAACAAGAATCAGTAAGCTCACTTTTAGTTCAGTAACAGGGGTAGAAAAAAATCTACCTTCCTATCTAAGGCATGCCTATGAAATATCAGTACTTAGTATTTTGGACAGACAAAAAGATAACTATTATCAGAAAATTACATTTAACATTTATTTAAGAAAAATGTTTATTTTTATTATAAACTAAAAGTGTGAAAGAAAGTACTGATGTTAGATAAATAAATAATAAGCAAAGGATTATGGAAAACACTGTATGAGTTTGCCAGAAAGCCAACATCGATCATGTGGTCAATGCAGTTATCTTTTATCAACGTGACTAATATTTGCCATACCAATATGACAATATGATGTGCAGACTTAGTATTAAACATGCTTGAGGGCTACTAGTTACAGAAATACTACTCCTGACTGAGGAAGTCCCACAGCATTGGATGGTAGGAAGGCATACTCTGCAATTACTGCTGTGTGTTTGCCCTGTCTTGTTACTCTTCCCTAGGCATTTGTTATTGTCCGTTCTCAGACAGTAGACTTGGATGTTAGGTGGACCTTTGATCTGACCCGGAAGAGATCACCCCTTTCACAGGGACATTTTCACACTCCAGGCTCAGTCAAGACCACAAGAGACAGCTACTCTGTGAACTTTCCTCCTATCTGCTACTTTGCAGTACCTGAGAAGATAAGAATACCACAACTGACCGTGTATGTTAGTGATGGTGTGTAACAAGTAAAAGGAAAAAAGATATGAAAAAAATGACTACATTGGCAAAAGAGGTGATCTAGGCATTACTAAGAGAAAAGGGAGTACAATTTCAGCTGCCTACCGTGAAGTTCCAGGGCTGAAGTTCTGAGAAACAGATAAATACTGTTTTCCTGTTGAAAATGCACTTTCCTGAAGGAATTTCCTTAATTTTCTTCAACAGAGTTTTCTCCCAGTGGATCAATTTATATATTTACTTATCAAATTAGAGAGTTAAGAGACTTTTTTAAAGATACAGTCGCAAAATTTCATCATATTCAGTAGTGTGCAATTAATCAGTTACAGAACATTATTAATGGTAAAAATGTCTATTCAATCTGTGTTGATGTTCACACATATTTGTTATGGAGCCATATTTGAGCAAACAGCTCACCAATATAATTGAGATATTCTAGGAAAGAAAATAGTTCAATATAGTACTCCTGTGAGAGTTTCTGTGATATAGAGAGAACAATCCCATTCATTATGTGCCATTGGCCATGACTGATAGCAGATTTCTTTCAGCACACTTTTCTGATAGCCTTGCAAGACTTTTTTTTTCTTCTTTGGTTTGATGGAGTTTGTAGTTTACAGCGAAGTTCATTAACTTATTTCCTTCTGTTTGTTTTTATGTCTATGATGTCAAACAGTATTTGGCTTTGTGTAAACTTTGTATTTATTCTTCTATTTTACAGTCATATGGCTTGATGCATATGTATTGGTATATGCCAGAAGATTATTTTTTGTAATCTTACACAAATATCATGCTTAACACCTTAGCTATGAAATCAGCTTTGAAAAAAAAAAAAAAAGGCACATTACCTTCTACCCACTCTTCTATAATGTAATTAATAATAAGCAGCAACTGTCATTTGATATTTAGCTAAAAATATTAATTACCTTAGGAGTAAGAATAGATAGTACTAAAGTCTTTAATGTTATGACAAAAAAGCTATTGGATTGAAATACAGCACTGGGAAAAAAATAAACACCCTATACAAAATGAATGCTGGTTAAGGTCTGTCCTGAACTACTTTGCACTCAGCTATAAATGGAAGACTAAGGCTTGAGTGCCTTGTGCTTGTTTTCCTGGTTTTTGATTCAAAATTATTCCTCATCCATTCAGCTGTAAGTAACCCCAGGAATTCCTAAACTTCACTAATGCCTTAATTTTTGAACTTTTAGTATACTTTAGCTGCCAAGAACTGCATCTGTGTTCTTGCAACTATGTATGCACAGTTGTACCTCAGTCATGTTAAATATGACCAGCTCAGTATCTTCCTCACAGCTACACCTGATCCAGGAAGCAAAGGTATGATTCGTTGGCTAAACATAGGTGATGAGTGACTAATGCAATGAGGTGTCTCATCTGGCTTCTAGCTTCTGCTTTGAAAGGGTTTGTATCTCTCAAAAGCCTTGTGACATACCTGTCAGCACCCTCTTGGGTGTCTAATGACATTAGACATTTATATTTAGACAACTAATTCACAGGCAATGGATAAACTTAGTTCCAGATGAAGATATATACATCTGGAGATCTACATATAAGCTACATGTTCAAGTTCTCATGTTTCTGTTACACAGAATAAGCAATTGTATTGAATTATGTTCAAGATCAAAGGTGCACCTCTCCTGGGAGTATGCTCACTGGGTTTCAAAACCAAGTTGTTTTAACACAGATGACATATTGGTTGCTATAAAGTAGCTAACATGCAATGGATCCTCTTCATGTGGCAGCAAGTGGATTGGTGAATAAACCCCCAAACTACAATTCAGGACTGGATCCTGAATCAAACCCGTGTCTTTCCTTTTTGCTTTGTAGCTCTGAAGAACTTCTTGAAACTTTGTCTTCTCTGTTTGCCATGCTACCACACACCAATCCCCTAAACACCCATAGTTGTCAATTGCAAATGGTGAGCTTTAATTGGATCTCATTCCCTTCTGAAACCTCTCATTTCCAGTTTTAGGGCAGAAGTAGGTAATTTGTCCACACATTCTTTGTCATATTGAGAGCACTGACTCCTATCATCATTCTTCCAGAAGCACTCTTTTCTGTAACCCAAATAATTTTAGATAGTTGTACTAAATTGATCCAGCCTTAGCATGTCTTTGCTTCCTCTCAGATGGTAGTAATACCTTCATGATCCAAAACCAAGGAGGAATGTGTCAGCTAGATTTCAGAAAAGGGAGGTAAAGCAACTGAGGGCAAGGCTCTATTGCTATTCCTCACCCATCTTCTGCCTGATTTAATTTATTATATTTGTTTCCAAAACACCAGATTGGTCATTACTCAATTTTCATTATCCTTAAGTCCTGAATAAAAGGCTTTAGTCACAGATGTTGTCCATCTGAATATAGCCTTTACTTGATCTGTTATCATAACAACACTTAAAACCACTATGATTCCATAAGATATTATAGTTAAAACAAAGTTCGTAATCATGCTACTATCAGAGGAATATAATGGTGGCATACTAACAATCACTACAGCAGATCTTAGTATTGATATTGATGGATACAAAATTAAAAGATACAATTAAGCATACAGTCAAGAGTCCTTTGCCAGAAAGGGTACACTGCTCCAATGGATCACTTCACCTGCCCCCAGCCAGGGTACAGCCTTATAAAGATAGTGTTACATATGAGCAGCTAATCAGTGACTTCAAAATCAACACCTTGCTCTAGTTGCTCTATTGCAATCTGCACCCTGAGTCCTATGGCAATCTGTGTGCAGATCAGCTAATAGTGACCCTGTCATATGGGGTTCGAACACAACTACTTTGTCAGATTTTTAATTATTTTTTTAAAATGTATATGTGTGTCTGAATAACAGAAGAATCGTGGCAGAAATCCAATCTACACCATGCAATATTTTTCAAGATAACCAGGATTAAAAAAAAAAAAAAAAAAAAAAGTAAAACCCACAACACCTCATTTTCGCATTAAAAATTGTTGTAAGTCTTGAACATGGCATAGCATGGTAATGATTACAAGCCAAATGATAAATGGTACTTATTTTATCCATCTTCACTCTATAGATTTAATTGTGAGCTTCCTCTGTTCTGCAGTGGAGGAAGGAGACTATACTTCTACACGATTATTTATTATTACCTGGTCCAAATTGATTTCACATTATCATAACAGACTAAGAATGAAAATGCATCTTTTACAACACACACATAAACATGCATACAAAACATTGAAAGCAAAAGATAATTAATATTTCTAATTGCTAACATAAGAGTTCAAATACTCCAAAATTTTTCTTTAACTGTAAGAGATCTGACTGTCATGCCATGATACAGTGCAATGTATCATCATCAAACTACTTTCTATTATGTCAAATCACAACATAGCACAGAATGTATTGCAGCAAGACAGAGCTTGTCAGTTAATGGGTGGCTGCTCGACATGATCCAGATGTGCATTAAACAAATGCAAACCTGTTAGGAGCAAGACTTCCAAATCTTGCAGTATCTGTCAATTACAGTAGCTATTGTTTTTAGCTGGCTGTATTTTCTGAATATCAAATAATAGCAAGGAGAGGGATATTCCTGTGCATACTGTATGGGAATCACTGTCGACAATTCCATATTAAACTGGTCTACTTGTTCTCAAAATATTTATTTGCGTGTGTTGCAGTATGGCACTTGCCTGAGTCATTATTTAGAAATTTTTTTTTTTTTAGAAATAGATATTTTCCTTGAGTCATTCCATTTTCTTTCTTTTCTTGTTCCTCATGTAAGCCAAAACCACACAGGCCACCAGAGGTTGCTACGATGTGGGAAAATGGAGGAACACAGCTCTTTGTTTCCAAACAGATGTTTGGTACAAACAGCTATCTTGGTTGTAACTTTCATCATCATCATTTGTGAATTACCTTGTCCAACAGTGTGAGAGTGGTCAATGAGAGCCTTTCTTAGACCTTGCAATTGCTCAGTTTTTGCTTTGCAGCTACGTGTCAATAGCAGGGACTTGCAAAATGACTGAGAAACACGAAAGGTGTTTTGTAGATGGGATTTACACCTAGCTCAAAAGAGGATATCTAATGAATTTTCTGTCCTTATGTCTGAGACCCTGTGTTGTGGCAGTTCAGACACATAAACTTTCTTCTGATCTTGGGGAAGTATCACGGCTCTGTAGTGTCACTCACAACAACCTTTCAGGGTTTGCTTAGGCTGCTATGTTTCCTTAGCTGAACAAAAAGGCAGAACAGAAGTGACATGCTCCGGATTTAGCCTTCCGTTAACCTATATATGTATTTTCTCTGTCCTCATTGCTTCATTTTCAAGCTTTCAGGAAGATTATAGAAAATTTGGGCTAAATAACTGAAGCAGAATAAAATGTCCAATGTACAATTTCACTTGGAAATGTAAGATGAAGGGAAGGTTTGAAGGAAGACTTTGTTTTTTTCCAATTTAATAAGCAGAAAATCTAGCAATGTTAGTTCAGAAGAGCTAGTTTATTCCCCAACGAAGTCATGGGGAGGGGGAAGGGTTTACAAGAAAATACTGACAAGTTTGTACATTTGAACATATAAGCGGCTGCAAAAACAAAGTTCCAGTTAATACAGTCCAAAACAGATACTCTTACCTACAGCTGTATTTGCAAGTCAACTGAATTTCAAAGCTCTGAAAAGAGTTCAGTTTTAAGCAATGTTTCTGAGGGGTTTTAAACTTTCCTCTTTAAAAAAAAATCACTCTGGCATGAAAGTTTATATATATAAAGTTTGCAACCTGGGAGCAATTTTTTAAACAAAGTGATACACCTTCATTTTTTTAAATTAAATTGTACAGGCTGTTAACCTATAATCCTAAGTATCCTTATGACATTTTCTCTACATGTATCAAAGGAGTGTTTAATTACACATGGAAAATGTCGAGCTAGTTAGGATACTGCACATTTCTGAATTTCAAAAGACTGGGAAAGGGATTTTAGTCAATCAAGTATAGAGAAAATTAGTTGTTTAACTGATACGCAAGTTAAATATTAAGTCCCAGATCCAAAAAAGAGATTTTTTTTTCCTAAGCCCTGTCCTAATTTCACACTCTGATAAGCTGTGTCTTCTTTTCTACACTAAACATAGACATGATCAGAAGTATTATAAAAAGTACCAGCTGGCTAAAGAAAATGATGAATGAAGTTCTCCAAATTCTTTATAGTAGTCTCAGATTTGCATTACAAAAGTAATGAATCTGGCAGAATGACCATACATAATACTAAGTTTTAGTCTATAGTATCTCTAGGACTTGGACTACTTTCCACCCTTTTTTTCCTGTTTAGAACTCTGAGGCTCCAGGTGCTCTAACCTGTTTCACTAATAATTCTAGAAAATCCCAGTAGCATTAAAGTATTAATTTTACTAGAAACAAAGCTAGACAAACTCTTTTCCCTCACAGCACCAGTGGGATACAACATACCTTTGGTCTTCTTCAAAGGATCAGGAGCTGTGAGAAGAGATGCTTTTGAAAAAAAATCCAACTTAAGTGCATGCTTTTGAGAATCAATTGATTTATGCTTCATCTCGTGTCATGTAGTGGAAAATATCTGGTAGAAGAGTAACTCAGAATACCTCAGAGAAAAGGCCGAGCTTGTATTATGTAGCAGGAACCTTGATTGTGCCACAATTTGAAGACAGTCTAAAGAAAATATTATTTTCTAATACTGTGGCCAGTATTAGAATGCTTTGTATTATTACACTTCACCAGTGACAGACACAGTGGAAAGCTCTAAAAGATATTTAAAACTGCTTTTCTGAATTAGGAAGCCATCAACTTGAATTTTTAGATGTGTGAGCCATTACTGAAAGATTCATTACAGCACAAAGGCTAAAAAGTAGCAGACTCTTAGCCACCCCCTAGCAATGGTAATCAGGAAGAAATGACTGTTTTGTTCCTCATCAGTTCCTGGCAGAGTCCTCACTGGACTTGTTAGAAATAAAGGACATCTAGGAATGACCCTCAGCTCCCTGATGTATTTTCTGGGTTCTTTGCTTATGGTTAAATTTTAAGTCTGGACTTGTAGCTATGAACTGTGACATATAAACTCATCAATATCAGAGAAAAGAGCTAATAATGAAGGAGAAAGCAGGTCTGCCTCTGACACTGCCAGAGAGTATTTAGATTGCCACCCTACACAGGGATGCCCTGAGTAAAACATTGCATTTCAGAGCAAACATCTTGGAAGGACAATTGCCCTTACCCAGAGGAGTCTGGGGAGTAATAGAATCTCAGCTTCTCAAAAATGTGGCTTACTCCTGTCTGCACCATTTCCATCAAATCAAGCCATTATGCAGGGAGCAAATGTTGTGCCAAGTCCCATTCACTTAGAGCAGTGACATCCCAAAGAGTCTGCAGGTTCAGCTTGACTGCTAGAAGGGCTTCAGAGTTCTTCTGTCTGCAACACCATAAGGCTAGATAATCTGCTGGCACACATTATCTTGCATAGTAAACCAGAATTTCTATCCTTAGGGCTGAATTCCATATTTAGAAAGATTTTTTTCTGCTTTTACTCAATCGATCTTTATTCCAAGTTTGGCTTTACTGAAATCCAAACGGCTGTTTACACTAGAAAACCTCAGACCTGCCAAGACACCAGTATGTACTCAGCTCTGTACTGTGTGGGTAGTCCTCCTATTCAATTCAGAGAAACTACTCACAGTAAGTACATTTTAAGGATGGATATTTATATCGCTGTAGAATCAAAGCAGACCTACTCAGGGAATGTAGCAGTAGGAGAGTCTGGCCATAATAAGCATGGCCAGAGTGTGGATAAGCCTGTTCTTCCAAACAGACTGATGTCTTTATTCCTTTTCATAAATCTGTGTTATCAGTTTGAGCTGCCTTTTGTTCCTCCATTTTTAATTCTGCCTTATTTCAAATGTTGCTAAACCTCCTTTTGTAGCTGGGAGTCATAGTACTTCTGGGACTTTTTTCTCTGTTTTCACGAAAGAATTTTCTGAAATCTACTCCAGAGAGTTCTTAGTAGTTAAGAATTATAAAGTAATTTTGGTACGTTCTTCAGTTCCGCAGCATTTTGGGTCTATGCTGCACTGACAGTTGACTGTCAATACCAGCTGTCAACACAACAAATAAGGGTATATAGATTAGGGTAAGGGAAATAGATTAGAAGTGGTTTCCTCCAGACAACCACAACCACCAAGCTATTGGTCATCCTGGTTTCAGCTGATTTATTACCCTGTGACAAATTTCTCAATTAGCTTTGTTCATTTTTGTTTGGTCTTTTTTTTTTTTTTTTTTTTAAATGGGTTTAGGGATTATAAACTTCTTTTAATTAATTTAGTTAAAGAATTAGAAAATATCTGTGAATTGCCTGGTGTCACCTTGTTCTATCACAATACTTATACAAAGTACATGAAAGAAGACAGGTGCAAATCAATTCCCCTTTTCTATGTGTCAGAGATTACTCTAGACATATACTCTCTGACTTTTTAATTGCATAAAATTAAGAGAACAAAGCTACACATAAGGGTATTTTTGTTTAAACTCAATTTCTCTAATGAAAGCAAGCTCAGAAAAAAAGATGCAACCACACTATCTGGACTGTAGCAATAACCACATATCTGGTACAATTAAAAATTAAAGAATTCAAGAGAACTGCTTGACAAGGTCAGATGATTGGGGACCTTTCAAGAATATGACCTTTTTGTAATTTCAAGGGTCTCATGCATTTACCTTTATATATGGAGATCTGTGACTTCCTCAGGCTGACTCCCTCCATTCTTATTAAAATCTCCAAGGTTTTTTTCCTGACATTGTTGTGACAGTAGAGGTTCTATCCTTGAAAATAGCTAGTGTATCTTTGTATGTTTTACAGTATGTTGGAATTCAAGCTTTCCACTTGCAAAAAATCAGAGTTCTTTCTGCAACTTGTGTACAAACAATCTCATGAATTTAAAACCAACAAAGAGGTGAGGTTTATTTTAGATTCCGTACTTCTCCTCAAAGACCTTGTTGACTTCATTTGTCAAGTTTAGTGGGTTTTTTTGAAAATACTGAAATACTGTCTGGTTTGATTTAGACAGGTCTAAAGCTGATGGCATAGAATGATGTTTGGATTTCTGGTGGATCTACATAGAGGCTGGAGCTGCTTCGGGAAACAGCTGGCGGACGCACTGGAGGTGAATCTGTTTCACCAAGCTGCTGCACAGACTAAGCAACTTTACCTTGGCTGGTTATTTCCAGCAAATTCAGTAACAGAATTTAAATATTTTTTTTTCTAGAAACCATGGGGTTTAGGCTAGCTTTAGCACTGAAAAGTTTTCCTGAGCCATGGCACTACCTGGAAAGAAGCCAGTGTTTACTGGAGCTGGAGGAGCTAGAGGTGAAATCACATTGACAGACAGTTCTTCTCTCTTTCAGAGTAATAAGATGTAGTGACATTTGCTCTAATAAAAAGGCAGGAATGTTATCAAGGATGTCCTGGGTCTGCTGCTAAAAATCACAGAATCTGTGACTTGAGATAAGCATGAACACAACTCCTGGAAATCAAAAAATCAAGAAGAAAATTCCCACAAATATTAAATAAAAAATCAACTGCAACAATCCTTCCCCCCCCCCTCCCCCCGCCCCCGCCATGCTGGCTCTGATAGATTATCTCTATCAATGCTAGGATATGCTAGCCATGTAATAAAAATGTCATTTTCATCCATCTTTTTCGTTTTGGTTTTATCTCGTTCTGAAGCAGGCTTGCTGTGAACTTTAAATGCACATTGTTCATGATGGAAAGTGTCCTTTCTCCTTTCTTTATGACACAGTCCTTCTTTTGGACATGAGAATAATGGACATGAGAATAATAATCTGAATGATGTTATGTACTGAAAAGCTGCATTTCTTGCTACTAAGTAACTTTCTTGCTACTAAGACATTTCAGCATCCTTCAAATATTTTTTCTCGCAGTGATGTGCGGATAGCACCACCACAAACATAAAGCTATAGGTTAGTAATGAAAATAGTTTGGAAGAAAGGTAGGGAGAAAAAAGTCTTGCAAATGTACTAACAGAATGAATGAGTTGCACTTCTTACTTTTTTAAGGAAGAAACTGATAACACAGTAGAGCCCCACACAGCCTTCAACTGATCTTTTTGGAGCTAAATCAATTAAAAAGACGTGAAATGAATATTATAACCATTTAAAGGAACATTTGAGGAGAGAAAATTAGATTTAGTTGGCATAGAGTTCCCTTGTCAATGTACTATAAAGAGAACAAAGGACCTCAAGGGGATTGAAAGACTGCAGAAATGTTCCACCTCTGGCTTTTAAAAATGAGATTTTCAAACAGGACTAAGAACACATTTTAAATAAATGAACTCTGGGTTTTATACTACTCATTAATGATGAAACAAAGAAACTAGTAATAAAGGGCACGTTTCAATTTTCAGAGAAAAAAACTTAGATCAGAAATTGTTGTCAATTCAATGGAACAAAAATTTTGGGAACTTTTTTGGAAGAAGCATAAAATGCTGCCAAAGATCATAAAGATGCACATTGAACAACATCAGAACATGGGTGCCCAGAGTCAGAAATTACAATATCTATTTAGGAGAAGGCTGATCAAAATCATCTTCATACAATGAGACGAGTGTAGCACACAAGTATATGGCATTGGATATCTTTAAGAACAGATCAGACAAGAATGTGATAATATAGTTGATCCTTTCTTTGAGTAGCTAAATGCTTTATTTTCTGAATACTAGATGATTTGCAGCTGCTGTTCATTTTGGTCCATAAGAACAAAATAAAAAAGCAATGTTAGAAGAAAGAATTTATAAACTAAAATCATAAACTGGATGAGAATGTAATCACTAGAATTACATTGTAACTTGATTGCAAGGACTAATTGAATCAACACCTTCAGGCTGTGTATAGGTATCCTTCATATATAATTTTGAACTGATAATAAATAATTAATTTGACTTCATTGAAAAGGTTTAGGTCAATTCAATAATCTACTTTGATTCTCATTAAAGGAGTTTTGTGACGCAGAGATCTTTTGTCCTGTTGAGAAAGATTACCTTTCACTTTAGATGACTTTAAGGAGGTTAGCCTTTTCTCATTGGAGTTGTCAATGAGGGAGGATGATGCTGTCCAACAAACAGACTGACCAAACAACAAAAAAAACCAAATAAAAGTAGCCAAGAAGAAATCTGCAGAAAGCTTACTGTATAGTGCAGGGGAGCAACAAGGTACATAAGAATTCAGCTCACCTGGCGCTGTTTAACCTGATTTACCCGCTCCCACAGTGGACAAATAGAGGCATCTATAGCATGCGCTTCTCTGTCTTCTTTCATTTCTGATAGCATGAGCTCAGGAAATTAACTTGCATTTGATAAATTCAAATGAAATTATTTGAATCCTGGAAGTTTACCTCACTTGCCAATAAGTCAGAAATTCTCCTCTGAAGTCCCATTTATATCATAGCAAAATATGTAAGTCTAAATATGATTTTAAAAAAATAAATTTAATATTGCATTTTCATTTTCGGAATTCCAGTTCCCTGACTGATGAATGAGTAGTTGCAACTTCATACTTTTAGTAGTTCTTCTCAAATATTTGAGAATTTGAGAAAAAAAAATTGCCTTGTGGCTGTTTCTCAGGTTTTTTTGCAGCTTGTAATTTATTGTTTAAGGGTTTATTTTGCAATGCACTTCTTTCATTTATTTTATTATTGCTTTAGGATTACTTTCATTTTAAACAGGTTTGAAAGCACTTCATGTTAAAAGAGCATATTTCCATGTTAATAAACACTATTTCAAGTGGGTTTTTACCTTATGCGTTTGTTTTGCCTTCAGTGTATCCTGAGCGATGTCACCCAGTGAATCTAGGGCACTTGGAAGGATGACTGAATGTTCAGAAGTGTGTCTTGAATACCTTAGAAGTTAGCTGTGTTCAGCTTTCCCTTCATAGTACTAACACTCACAGTGTCTCTGTACAGAAGCAGCAAAACTAACATTTTGGAGACATGAAAGCACTGAAATTTGACAAGCAAATGCATTGTCAAATTTCATAAGTAGACAAACGTGGGCAATGTTTATTTCTATGGAAATGAGTGAGTTGTTTTAATGATTCCTTTTCCTTCTCAACAAACACAGCAGGTGAAAAGGCAGATTCACAGCAGTATCAATTACCAAAAAACCAGGGAAGAGGAAACACTGGATGCAAGTAAAGTACTGGGTCCAGACTGAACTGACTGAGGTGGAAAATTCAGTATCAAAATTAAAATCCACTCTTAATTATTCTTATATTGTGTAAGTTTTACTCTAGAATACTTGAAAATCATGTGATAATATCTATTCCAATCTACTATTCAAAAAAAAATATTTAGAACTGAAAAGCAAAAAAAAAACAAACACCAAAAACCCCAACCCTGGAATGGTATAAATTTCAGCTACCATGTACACTTCTATTTTTTATCTGAACATTTACAATGTAGTCTAAAAACGTGTACATTTCTACAAAAACCACAGTAAGGTTTTGATACTTTGCAATGCTGAAAGAAATAATTGTCCTGTTAGGACGGTGGTGCATCATGGTTATGGGCTTACATAGGCTTATTTTTAATGAGCAGAACCATATGATCGCATTACAAAAGTGTGATTCAGACTTGCTTAGAAAGCTTATTATAAGAGGTCTTAAGAACATCCTTGGCATTCTGAGGTGTTGTTCCATACCTAATGATGCAATAGGTTCCTTTATGGAATTCTGCTCTCACTCTCCTCATTTTTTTCCAGGTTTCCATTAAGAAAAGAAAGTGACCTGTTCTGAGACTGATTTGGTTTTAGAGAAGGTGTGCATGAGATTGGTTTGAAACAGCCATGCTGCCAGCTCACAATGAGAAACCACAAACCCCAAAATTTTTATTAAATTTGGTTACATACTGTTGCTCTTGTTGAAAGTGAAGTTCCTTAGTACTGGGATATGAATACATTTGTCATTTGACAAGTAGTACCTCTGAACTGAGAAATAATCTTAAAGATTTCCAGTGCCATTCCTGGCCTGCCAATTACTTGTGCAGATTTTAAAGCTAGGCATTAATGTGTTTCCTTTAAGTATCATGAATGGATATATTTTTCTTTCATTAATTGAATAGCACAGGGAAGGTTGGATAGAAAAGTAAGTAAGCCTAACATCCCCAGTTTACACAGGAATACTATTACAATGATCGACAGGTAATCGTAGTGTAATCTGTGTTGGCACCTTTCAAAACTGGAGGTCTCTTTTCCCAAAAAGGGGGATGATTCTCTCCCATAACATCTGCTTTGAAACCTCATGAAACACAAATTAGAGAAGTGGACAGTGAGGTGGACAGAAAACCAGCTGAACTGCTGGGATCAAAAAGTTGTGATCAGTGGTATGAATTCCAGCTGCAATCCAGCTGCCAATGGTGTACCCCAATACCAACACTGAGGCCAGTAGTTCAAAACTAACACCTTCATTAATGAACAGGACATTGAAAACTTGCAGACTATACAAAACTGGGAGGAGTGGCTAATGCACCAAACAGTTGTGCTGCCGTTCATCTGCAGGCCGGAGGAATGGGCCAACAGGAACTTCATGAAGTTCATCAATGGGACATGCAAAGCCCTGCACCTGCAAAGGAATAACCCCAGGCACCAACACAAGCTTGGGGGCTGATGTGCTGCAAAGCAGCTTTACAGAAAACGACTTGAGCATCCTAGTGGACAACAAGTTGACCATGAGCCAGTAATGTGCCCTCATGGTAAAAGCAGCCAACAGTCTCCTGGGCTGCGTTGGGAAGAGAGTTCCCAGCAAGTTGAGGGAGGTTATCCTTCCTCTTTATTCACAATTGGTGGGGCCACACCTCAGTTCTGAGCTCCTCCCTGCAAGAGACATGGAGAGAGTCCCACAAAGGGCCACTAAGATGTTTGAGGGACTGGAGCATCTGCCCTATGAGGAAAGGCTGAGAGATCTGGGGATGTTCAACCAGAAGAGAAGGCAGCTAAGGGGGATCTTTTCTGTCAATGTGTGTAAATACCTGATGGAGGGGGGAGTAAGAAGGGCAGAGCCAGACTCTTTGCAGTGGCACCCAGTGACAGGACAAGAGGCAACAGGCACAAACTGAAATATGGGAAATTCCATTAAACATAGAAGACTTTTTTTTTCATTCTGAGAACAGGTTATCCTGAGAGGCTGCAGTATCTCCACCCTTGGAGTTACTCAAAACCACACTGGACACAACCCTGAGCAACCTGCTGACCTTCCTTTGAGCACGGAAGATTGCACTAAATGACCTTCTGAGGTCCTTTCGCTCAAGTGAAAGGCTGGTCCTCATACACTGCTGACTTCCATGATGAACTATTGAGGTTATTCTTTGAGAGGATATCAGAAGTGGTTTCACAACTCCAACTTCCATACCTATGCTGCATCTTCTCAGACATCCACAGACATTATGGTCAGCTGGAATGTGCTAAGTTTCTCATAAACTGTTGTGAAAGGTCTGGAGGTCATCTCAGTGCAGAATGCAAAACAAATGAGGGGTGGAAACTACACCACTGAGTATTATGGAACAGGGAAACATTCCTGTTTGGCAGTGATTGTCAACCGTACCTATAACTTCACAGCTAACATTTCTCAAAGACACAGACTGTGGAATTGCTTTCAGTAATTCACTGTTTGCTTAAACTGTATATCTTTCCCCATGCAATTCACTGGGAGCATGGTCTTCCAGCTTCTCAAGCTGTAAACTCCAATACCTTTAAAAATTAATTACAATAATTCTATGCTGTATGGATCCTGTTAGTGTCTTAACTTCTGCTTTAGAAATACTTCTCTGATTGCTGAACTTAAAGTGACGGTTATGATTATTTGACTGCTACTAACTCCTTCTGTTCTCCAAAGCTACTTAAGAAAGCCACAGGCTTTAACCAGGAAACACTGAATATTAAACAAAGAAGCTCATAAACAGTCTTAAGAGCTGTGCTGATAGCATTTATATCTGCGGGTCATAGCAGCTATAAGATCTACCATGGGACCTCTGGTGGTTAAGAGCTGCTGACAGAGCTTGTAAAAAGCCTTGAAGCCTGTATCATACAACTTCTGGAGAGAGGTCAAATGATTATTGGCCAGGACTTCTGATGAGGTAAATCAGCATAGCACCACTGCATTCAACTGATCTTTGTCAATTTTCAGCACCCAAGGATCTGATTGAAATCCTACTGCTCCTGTTTTATAGAAATGGACTGGAAGAAGAAAAAAAAAAAGCGTGGTAAACTTAATAAATATTTCACTGAATTTTCACATTACCAGAAATATATAGCTTTTAAAAAGGTATGTATTAAAAAGTCAGAGGTAATATTCCTGGACCATACATGTGTTTTTCTCATATAGTGCACAAACATATTCAATTTCCAGATCAGACACTTTCAAGACATAGCGGGAATATATGCTTTCCACTTTTTCCTGTGGCAAACTGTCAGTAGGAAAGCTTACATGACAGAAGCTCAAAAAATGCCAATCAGAACAGAATATAAGTGACAGATTCAAAATTACACCAGCACTACCTCTTGCTCAAAGCTAAATGAGTACATTTCATTCATATTGTCCAAATACAGGTTGCAAGCCCACATTTTCTTTTATATCAGTTAGTAAGAAATTACTTCCCTCCACATTTCTTCCTGCTGGAAAATACTTGGTGCTGTGTTTTATTCACCATCCTGATGCAGCTGTGACCTACAATGAAAACTTAAATTTTGATTGGTATTTATTTAGCATTTTGCCAAAACAAACCAGTATGAAAGCAGGTCCTTATCCCAGGGAGGCTACTCAGATTAAGAAAGGGATTGTACAGCTAGCAGAGCACTTCCCTGTGAGTGAATGCAGCATGCCAGCTTAAAACACAAAAAAATCCTTATGGAAGTTACATGCTTTGACAAATACCATGCTATTCAGAATATCGCAGTTGGACAAGACAGCTGAAACTATTTCTTTTGTCACTTTAATAAGCAAGGGAGCAATGCACTGGTGATAAAAAGGGTCAAATGCAGACCTGTGAACAGCCACTGGCTGTTTGAAAAGCTAATCACTGGGAAGCTGAGACCTGAGGTGAATTTTTGGGTGCTTTTTGTCTATCAAGCATAAGATGAAACTGTTGTTCTTTCTGTTCTTTCTACTAAGAGAGTGTCCTTTCAATTCAAGCCTCCTGCAATGCATTCTCCTGCAACTCCAGGGACATTGGGACAAAATAAAATCTTGTCAATGTAGTATTATTAATGATTTTGTGTGCTGTCTCTCCATTGACAAGTCTTGTGCTAGAATACCCTACGTTGACATTTGTAGCTTGCTGGAATAAAAACACCTCAATTTTAGGATGTCCAAATTTGTCTTTTTTGCAAGTATTCTAAACTGCTATTTTCAATCCAGCTTTATTTGGATTCTTCCAACCAGGGCAAACAAAATACTGGAGTGGATGCACTGAAATTCTTAAATACTGTAAAACCCAACAGCATTCTTGTTAAAAAATTATGAGTAGTATTTTACTTAATTAAATGGTCAGTCTTTGCAAATGTGGAAACACAATTCTAAGAGAACATACACAGAATAAACATCATAGCAGCCTTTCATCCTGCAGTGTCTAAGGATTTTTCTAGGCATCTCTTGATTGAAGCACACGAGCGACAAACTCAACAGCACTCTTTATTGGGAGTTTTATACTGTAGATCACAGGGTCTGTATTTGGGGTTGTATTCCCCATAGTAGAACTGTATCAGGCTACCACCAACTGCAAATGAATATGAAAAGTAATAACTGGGGGACTTGTACTTTTAATTTCTTCCTGGTAATTAATCTGTTGAAATTTACTTGGCTAAGGTGGACTCTGCAGCTGACAAAGAATCAGAGAAGGAAAACCATGTGATGTCTCACTTGGAATATTTGATTTGGGACATTTTTTTCTCAGGATAATAAAAAAAAGTGAAGATTATTTTTTATTTCCCCTTGGCTATTGTTATTGAAGGTTGGATCTCCCTTTCATATTCATGCCTTTCCCTGTTCTTGTAACATTCCATGTCAAAGGGAATTATATTGAATTATATTACAGAAGGAACTAGAACATATTATAATATGGTTGACTGGCTGAATTGAGTCTGTACTGAAGTTACACACGGAAGAATCCTGTTGTCAAATCTGCTGTTGCTCTTCCTCTATGCCCAGCCCTTTTGAGGTAGTGGTGTCTGTATGTAAAGAACTAAAATAGACTATCTCATCAATTCCTATAGGTTGTTATTCTCCTCTCAGCTATTCGAACTTCTTTGGATCCTCCTGCTAACTTGCGATACCAAGTTATCTTGGTGTACCAAATCACTTCCTCTGTTCTTTCCTGATACTTAGTTCATCTGACTTTTCTTTTGAAAATCACTTCCATATGACAAGTTCTGTCTGCTTACTATGATGCTGGAACATAGCACTTCCGAGGCAAATTTAATTTCTGCTTTTAGGACATAAATCTTGCCTTCCTTGCACACTCAAAGCAAAGATATAATGTGGATTCTGAGTGCACAGAAAATATAAGATTCAGTCCCTAGGAGGTGGTGCAACATCTCTTTTTCTTTTTGGCATGAAAAATTGTTGGCCAGATCCTGGAGACCTGAGTATACTCCCAGGTACATCCTCACGACTTGCAGTGGAAGTAAGTGACGTAGACCACTCCTTCGCCTTGCCACGGGGTTTCATATCTTCACACACCACCAGATTCACATACACACCTATTCTTAGACTAGCCCAAGCTCAGTTAGTTTGAGTATCTAGTTCACAATGCATAAAATGCAGGCAAAACTTCTGTTAAAAATTGAAGGGTTTGAATCTGGTTTAAATATCCAGTTTATATAGCAGGTTTAAGTATTTATCATAAATTTTGTAGTAAGTGTGCACTCTTTGGTGCTAATAGAACTTTTAAAAATCTACACTTAGGAATAAATATCTTATTTTATGTTTAATTTATACTCTATTTTTTATATAACATAAAACTCATAGTAACCTTTAAGCACATAACATGTCTGTGTATGAAATGATAAAATACATTTTCACTATGGAATAAATTTTTACATCTGTGTTGTAAACCCCTGGAAAATAGAGACTACCACAGAAATGCTAACACAATTTAAAATGTAGCAGGGTTAGTAAGGCACATAAACCAGTTCAATTTTCCAGAAATACAATCTTTTTGAGACAAGTCATCTTGTCCTACACCATACACCAGACACAAAAGGGAACTGCATAGAATGACTGTATGAAACAAGTGGTTTTACTTCTGTTTTATGTTATGTATGTTCTATAAACTAATACAAATATTTAGGAAGGATTTGGTTATTATATATTGAAAATATTTTTATCTAGTCTTTTGTTATTATTTCCATTTAGTTCCATTTCTTTATTTATTTGCATCAGGAAAAATAATAATAAAATAATAAAACTTTAAATAATAAAATTAAAAAATAAATGTTCATTTATCATACTTCCAATAAAGTTAATGGGATGTTTTCCATAAATATTTCAGTAAATATTCTGTATATATATATATTAGTTTTATTATTTCAAAGTAGGCAGCATTATTTACCCTCATCTGAGCAGGGTTCCTGTTCCAGCTGCATAAACAAAATATGCTTTGATCTCTAGGAGCAAAGAAAACACCATCTCTTTTAATGTACAATGTGAAGTTTTCTATTAGGATTAGCATTTTTGGACTTGCATTTCCACTAGGATTGGACATCACCCATCTGGTGTAATCCTAAGAAATTGTAAGGCTCTTAGCAAGCAGAACTACATTACAGGAGGATTTAGACATCTGTTTTCTGGTTCTGCTTCTGTAATGCACCACAAGCAAAGTGAGGAACATTTCATCTTGCTAAGAACCTGTCTCTTAAAGCAGAATCCAGATGAAATAGACTTTCCCAGCTGTGCCATGGAGCAGGAGAGTAATTTTGCTTACACTTCCCTGCTCTCTTTTGTCTATCGTGTATTTAGACTTAAAACAACTTGGGGCAGAGAATGGCACTGTCTGCCCCTAGAAGGAAAGTCAGACCCTAAGAATGTAGTCAAACATGACTAATGACCAATCCAGAATAAAAATGAACACTCACAAAAGTGTGACTATTGCACAGATACGGCATGTCAAAGCTGAAGTCCGATTGATCATTATTATTAGAGTACACACCAAGCCTGTGAACAGCTTTGACCATCATGCTTTTCTTGTCCATTCTGTTTGAACTGTAATGTCACTAAACAAAATCAAAAGCCAAGAATTTAAATGGGGATGATAATCAACACTGGCATTTAAATGCACAGTCATGCTTTTTACAGGAAAATCAGGTAACTAACAGCCGTAAATCTACATTGTATAAAAAATATGTGTCTATCTAAAAATAATCCATCTCAGGGCAAACTGAATCTCTTACTGGAACAACTAGAAGGATGATTCACTTGCCTACAAATAGATACTTAGTGCTGTGTATATTGTTTAGGACATTTTGCCCAGACTCACTTGCCATTCTAAAAGGACATAGGGTTCTTAAGGATATGTCTTTCCCTTGCCAGGCCCTTTGGCCATCTCAGATACCTTAGCTGGTCCCATATGGCACCAGAGTCTGACGCTGAGGTAAATGATTCCTGCACTGCAGCCCTAGCTCTTTATTAACTATAACGGACCTTATACTACAAGTTAATGCATAGACACCTAATATCAGGGCAAATAGAATCCTACTCTATCTGTCAGCTCCTAAAATCACTTACCAAAAGAATCAAACCACAGAATTTGGTGCAGCTTTTTGTATGAAAATCAGGCAGCTAACTCATGTATGTGTGAATTTTATTACCTGTATTAATCCATTCAGAAGCATCTGGGAGGACCTGTGGATGGAATCTGGTCAAATGTGCCTAGTTTAGTCATATGTAGGTCTGTGTAAAGATTTGCAGAACAGCTTTACAGAGGCTTTTGATTATATCAGCTGATATTGGCTCCACTCAGATTTCCACAAGCAAGAGCTAGTGCATCTTAAGTTTCCCTAGGCTATATCATCTGGCCTCCAGTTGCAAGTCCACAAGGGCACATTAGTATACTATGGTTGCTATGTTGCATCTGTCAGCCCCATACAGACATCTCATATGTTTCAGGCCTTCACAAATGGCATTAGATGCCTATATGTCACACCACCTGAAAATAGAAGACAAAATCAAGTCTTCAATGACTGTAAGGAAAGCCTAGGCACCTAGTCTACATCTAGACATCTAAATTTAGATACCTCAGTCTGCAATTTCATCCCACCCCTGGTTTTATTCATTGCTCATAAAACCATCTCCATATCATTTCTGGGCGGAAACCAAAAAGGCAAAATGCCAGAGGGTTCTATAATAGATGTTTTATCATGGCTCTCAGAAACACTGAAACGAGGGAGAAAGCTGTCTGTATCAATAGAAGATGCTTAGGACAATAATTTTGTTAAAGGAAATGGGCACATCCAGGTTTTGCTGAAATGATCTTCCCTATAAGCTGTTACTAATATCCACCTTCCACAAGTTCTATCTTAGTCCATTGTGAAAGAAATGCCCAGTTAGAGAAATTAGAACAAATAATTGGCCTACAACATCATTATACTTGTTTTCTGTTTGCCTACAGGGCCAGATTACCTATAGTTGTTCTCCTTTGTTATGGATACAGTTTGCTCCACAATTAAATTGCAGTCACGGTTGGTGTAAGTATTTCAGCTGTGGGTAGGAATGTGAGGATTTCTGCTTCTAAGAGATTTGCTACTACTGCCAGGCAGACTGCAGCTGCTTTTCAAGCTACTGTGCTATTTTCAAAGTTATCTGTGCAAAAGCTGATCTAAGAAGCTAAGAAGGGGCATGCAGTGGACTTTCTGCAAGTTCTCCTTGATTTGATGTCAATTACCTGTTTGTCTTTGTCACGGAAACCCCTTCCAATCTTCTGCTTTGAAGAATTAAACTATAATTAGAAATGCTTTATTACATTTGGGTAGATTTGGCTTTATGGGCCCAACATGGTATCTTGTGGAAGAGTTATAAATATGTTCTCCACACTGGCAGCCTCACTTTGCCTGTTACGACCACAGAAGATGACCATTGCAACACTTTATATACTCTCTACAGGAAGGGGATTATTTCTGATCCTGCATAACTACCAACCTACCTCTTCTTTTCCACTGCTGAATTTAAGGGCACGGATGATTCACAAGGAGGAAGGTAAAGATAATGACACATTGTTGAAGTCAGACAGAAGAAACAATAATGTCAGTTTCTTTGGACTTTCATACTTGCACATTTCTGAATTCTTTCATTTCCAGGGAGGTGCATTATGCTGTCTGCCTTAACCGGAATTGTACCCAAAAGAACCTTTCACTAAACTAAGTTCTTCGATAGGCAATTTTAAGTTCTTAAAAAGGCAAAATTCCTGTTAGAAATTGTAGGAATTTTGCACCTTGGGTTGAGCAAGTTCCTTAAAATGATATCACACATAAAACAAAAGATATATTTCCCATCCAGACATAAAATGGTAGGTGTTTCACATGTGATACACAAAATCATTCCATATTGTGCTTATTTTCTCATGAAAGTATTAATGATGACAGGTTTTTGTCTATCAGACTGAGCAACAATTTGTACCTTGTTACACCATGATATGAAAATATTTAGTTCCATCCTTTTGAAAGAATACCAGATTTTCTTCTCAACTTTTATTAAGCTACAGAAAAGAAAAACAAATACTAAGAGATTAAATGAATAATTTTACACACCATTACAGCTTGAAAGGATGAAAGTCTAGTTTCATCACTGATGTGTTCCTTAGCAGAATTTACTGAGTTCTATTAATTAAAGACATCATTTTCTGCAATCGGTGGTAAGGGTGAATTCTCAGGCATTTGCATAAGGAAATTTGGAACGGCTTTGTCTCACAGTGAAAAAACTATATGCAGAAGAAATTCTCAATACTTGCAAAGGAAAGAGTTTATCTGTATTTTGCTATATGGAAGGGTTTTGCAAAGTGTCTTCACATTAAAATAAGTCTCAAAATCAAAATGCTTATAAGATGATATAAGGAATTTTAGGGCATTTAAACTAAGCAGTAAAAGAAATTTCAAAACATCAAAGCAAGGAGCTTTTATAATGTGCTGCTTCTTTATTTCCTTTGTTGTTTCTGTGTGAATATTTTAATCTAATAGTTATGATACATGATCAAAGTTTCGGATAGTCCAGACATCATGTATGTTCTTTTTATAACTGAATTTTATGAAAAATATTGTTACAGCCAGATCTACTATCTGAACTGCTATTTCACTGCAGCTGTGTCAGAACACAGCTCATTCCCTTGCAAATGAGTTTTCACTAGATTTGCTCGTAGCTGTGCACTTCTCTTGGCTTTTAAAACTGTTAGGGATGGATGATCTGGATGCAGCTATAATAGAAATATAGAACAGGAGATATTTTGAAAGAGAAATGAGTTTTTGCTATCGTGGAGAATATTGCATGGAAGACCCATGGATAAAATAGGCTATGCAAGCAGAGGTATATATTCACTTCAGCAAGAATTGTAACATCATCAATAATTAGTATTTCTGATGGATAATTTTACAGGTCCAGAACATGACAGAATTTTGTTGTGCTGCATAGACCTGTACCCCTTGAGGCAAATGTCTTAATGACTGTCCAACATACAAGATAGTTTCAAAACAAATCAAAACAGCAAGAAAATTCAATCGATACTCAGCTCCCAGAAATTTGCTTGGTAGCATAGCCCTACACTGCTAGGAGAAGAGCTCTCCACTTCAAGTGTTAGGTAATGGTCCTGTGTCAACTTTTCTAATAACAGAAAAGTTTCCGGTTACCCATTTCTTTTGTGGACATCATGTCAAGAGTTAATATTACAAAATTCAACAATTCAGTGCCACTCAAATGTCTTGACATTTCTGGGGCTATTCCATCAGTGCTGGAGGATGACAAAACAGGAATTAGCATATCCTAATAATAGGCACCTAAATTACTCAGGAGAATGAACTACTTCCTAATGGTTGTTATAGAGCAGCAACAGCATCCTGATCTCTCTCTTTGTTTTTCTAGCAATACTATAGGGAATGTAGGAAGACCAGCCATTGGACTTAGCAACTTGAGATGCTAAAATTCTGCTGAACTGAAATCATACTGTTCCCATCTAAACATTTTTCTGGGCTCTGCACCATTTGCAAGGCTCTCCCAAGAATCATACCTCTGGTCAAATGAGCCTTCATCCAGCTGTAGGGTTTTGAAATTACATAATGTGGTGGTTTCTCATCCCCATAAAAGCTATTGCCACTTCTTCAATTTTTAAATGTTTCCAGCCACAAGTCTGGATTCTGGCAACTCCATAAGCAAAATAACAACATGGCTAGGAGGTTTTTTGCAGCTTGCAATAGTGAAAAGGGACAGCCATATCAGGGAATACATGGTAATAAAATCCTTTAAGCTCTGTTAGGAGGAATACCACAAAGCTTGATTTGGATCACAAATTCTGAATGTTCCTGCCTGTTTGCAAGGTCCACAGGACATATATGTTGTAATGGAAAACAGAACTTAGTTGAAAATTGTTTTCTTGTTTCTTTGGCTTTTTTTTTTTTCTTCCTGCTCAACCTTTCAAAGAAATGGAGATACTTTTTATTCTCATTAAAAGACAAAAGGTAGGGACTCAGACTGCAGTCTCTCTTTCTGCTGTGTTGCAGAGATTTCCTAAATGTTAAGCTATAAACACTATCTCATTGTAGCTGTCCAATTTAAATATGGCTATTTGTGTAAAACCAACTATTTATTTCACAAGAGAATTAAAGGAATCTAGCTTAAAAGAATAGAAACATTTATCTGGGAGGTGAGAAAACTGTTATATAGGTACCCTGACATTAAACTGACAAATCTAAAGGAAGTCTCCTATTCACTTGAGTCTTCTTGATCAGAAATCCCATCCTGATTTGAGAAATCATCTCAGTGAGAGCTTTGTCAAATCAGTTGCTTTCCCAAAAATAGTTTCATTATTTGATGGCTAGTTCTGGTGATCAAACATAATAATATGCTTACAGCACAAAGTAAGAGGTCCCAAGTCACTTGGTTCCTATAAGGGTTTATAGATAAATAAATCTCTTGTCTTTTAATTCTTTCAAGTGAAATATCAGCAAGATATTTAACTCTTCTTGTAAATGAGCTTGACCGTTTATTTGCGTAGCATAGAAAAGAACATGACATGAACTTTACACCTGATTCTTAAGTGATGAGTACTGAACAGAAAAACTAATAGAAACCTCTATGCAAGAACTTCCAATAAATAAAAATGAGAATAACTTCAGGAAAATATTCATGTGATGATTACTTTTTTTTTAGAACACAAATACATAAATTACCATGTTTTTCATCAGAATTCGTCTGGCTTCAGGCTTCAAACACTGCCTTTTATTACTTTATAGAAGGTAACTGTCAAAATAATGCTGTCCAAATAAACATATGTGAACAGTGGTCAAGTCACCTATTAGTCTTCTCTGAAAAAAGCAAAAAAGCAGACTGAGGTTATTGAAGTATTCGTTGTGTAATACATTTCTCAAACCTTCTTGGAAGGTCATCTTCATCTCATACGTTTCAAAAATTAGGTACATACTACCGTAAAAGATCCTGACTCTCTCTGCTGGATATTAACATACTTTTACAGCTAAACATATTTTGTACACTTCTTTTTTTCCTCATCAGTGGCTCCCAAAGTGTTCTACAAAAGAAATAAAGAGCTTATCCTCTCTTTTAGACACAGCTTCACATTAGAAGTCAATCTTAAATTAGTTATCTCACACTATCTTTAGGTCTTCTCACTATTGCTGAATTTTTTTAACTTCTCATTGCTTCTGAACTGGAAAGCTATTTCAATCCTGAAATTCAGGAATAAATTGAGAGTAAAAATATATGCAGAATCTTATTGTTCAAAATTTTCCTTTTAATATTTATCAGAAGAACAACTGGGATGTAAAACTGTCACTTTTGTTGTATTTCTTTATGCTGATACTCTCATATATAGATCTGATCCTTTAAATTTTCACTTGGCCTGGAGGAAACCAATGCCTCTCTTTTCACACTATTTTTCAAATATTCAGGCTGCGTTGCAAGAAATCCCACAAAAGACAGAACTGTAAACAAATACAAAGCAACATCATATCTCTGTCAGAGATACAAATTCAAGTCCATTCACTTTGTAGATCTAGCATGCACATGAGGAGGAGTCTCCCCTCTTCATGCATGCTGTGCTGGGCGCCCTAGCTGCCCCCTTTCCCAAGGCCCAGGGGTCACTGGGCAGCCATGCATGTCCTTCTAAAATTGTGTAGTGGGTACAGGCTTGGCTACTGCTCCACTTCCAAAAGGAGATACCCTTTCCATCCCTCCACTCCTGCATAGCATCCAAATGGTACAATATGAAAGAAATACTGTCTCATGGGATGTGAACTAGGTGAGCGTGGACAATCTTCTGCCACTCCATGGATTATGGTATGGAGCTAACAACAGCATATATATGGACAAAGTTTCAAGAATAAATGCCTTAAGAGAAAATCGTAGCAATTTATTCTAAAACTACAAAATAAAAAATAGCATAGAATACATAGAAAGTTTATCTTTTTTTATTTAACTGTTGTATTAATTGAAGAGGGACTTGAAAGCTGGAAAGGGACTTTTGACAAGGGCATGTAGTGATAGGACAAGGAGTAATGGCTTTAAACTGAAGGAGGATACATTTGAATTAAACATAAGAAAGAACTTCACCATGAGGGTGGTGAGGCACTGGAGCAGGTTGCCCAGAGAAGCTGTAGCTGCGCCCTTGCTGGCAGCCAGGCTGGATGTGGCTTGGAGCAACCTGGTCTAGTGGAAAGTGTCCCTGCCCATGGCAGGGGGGTTGGACTAGATGTTCTTTAAGGTCCCTTCCGATCCAAACCACTGTAGGATTCTATGATTATACCTACAGAAAGAAAAAAAAAAAAAAAAAAAATTTGAAAAATACTGTAGCTAAAAATTTTTGAGGGGCAAAAGGTAGTATAACACCTATGAGGTAATTGTACACAATACGAAGGTCCTTTTCAGTACAATAATCTATGTGAACATGTGTGTTTTGAGTGCTACGTGGGGTTTCCGCTGCTTTCCAGTAACCAGCCCTTTCTGGTATTTTTGTTACATAGCTAAAATTTGAAGACTTGTAGGAATACTGGAAAAGGATTACAAAATGGACATTTTATCTGAAGGAATAAACATCATAAAATCTGTTTATTCTACATCTGCCCTTCTTATTCATGTACTGGCAGTGCTTAAAGACATTTTTTAAGTAACAGAAAAGGAATTACTACTATATAGCACTTTATAAAATAACAGCATGGTTATACAACAACTACATAAGCGAATTTGACAGCAATTGTGCATTCATGTTCTGTCTTGAACATGAAAGATTCAATATGGTCTCCAAAATGAATGCCTATGATTTTTGTTCATGAAAGTAATCCAATTTCTCTTCAGCTGAGATACAAACATCATTTTATAGAGAAACTGGTAAGTTCAGATATGTTGAAATTTCTGTGGCTTCCTCTGACAAACGATTAGCTGGGCAGAAAATTATGAATGTAAATTCAGGAGACATCTTTCATGCTTTGAAAGGGAGAAGCGCTGGTCAGAGAATGCGTATTTCTTCTCATTTTTATATGAATGCCAAGAAAATGTTTTCTTCCTCTAGAGAGATTTTCTGCAGTCAAGAGTTCCCATCCCTTCTTTAAAACCTATCCTTCCTGTACTTGCAGGTTAAGATCTGATCTCCGCTTCTGAAAATGTCCTGACATTGTCCCATGGGTAAATAATAGGAAATTTTATATCTAAGTGTCTAAAGATGCCTCAGAAAAATGTGAGGATAAGGTTGATCAAAATCAACAATATTCTAATAACGATGATAGTAAAATGGGACAAACACATGTCTCTTACAGGCTCATTCACATTGCAGAAATCAGAAAAACTTTGACATTTATGACTTGGTTGATGAACACTTTCAAATACTTGGTGGAGGCTTTGTTACATACTCCTTTGGACAATTTGTCTACCTACCTGAATCGAAGGGTAGCTATGCACTGGAACATGCTTAGTAACTTTGGTTATGTTCCTGCTGAAGGAAGATTTTGGTCCCTAATATTCACTGATGTACAGAACGTATAGTAGTTGCTGTGATGCAGGTTTACCTTACAAAAAGTCAACTGTAGTGCGCATCCATAAAGATCATGTTGGAAGTGACTCTTGGGTGGGTTCATGTGACTCAGAGATGTGTGCATCTGAGTCAGTCTCCTTTGTGAGCAGAGGAGGTCAGCTAATCAATACAGCCAGTGGAGTCCAGAGCACTGTTCACCTCTTTCTGTATAGAGACTGTCATTGTTCAGGACTCAGAATGACCTGAAAGGAGGGACAAAGGGAACAGAACTTGTTTAGTCTGATGGAGAAGCGCTAAGGATGTAACACCTTCAGAGGAACTGCAAAGACAGCAGAAACAAACACCTCAGCAGTGGCAAACTATATAGCAAGGAGCAGTCACTGGCCACAGTTTGAAGAAGCTGTTCATGCAGTGCATAGCTGTAGATAGAGGTAAGAAGATGGCGGAATGGGCAGCTAAACAGAAGAGAAGACGAACATATTTTCTGGGGATGAACAAGGCTACTAAATGATGCAACAATATACATATTAACTCTTCCTAGGAGAAGAGTTTACTTGCCCCTCTGTAGCAAAGAATCTCATTCTGAGAGTCTCAGCCTTGAAAGAGAATCTCCATTTTTCTCCTTGCAAGCATATCAGACAGAAAACAATGTGACATCCTGACACTAATTTCTGACTTCTTATTCTCTCAAGCATTTACAAGTATTTCAGAGCTATCGGCTCTTTGTACATACTGCAAACATAAGGTTTGGTGCACCCTGTCAACTTAGTCTTAAAATGGAATGCATGATATTAGGAGCATCACAAAGGGGTTTGGGTAAATTTCTGATATGTCTTCCTAACTGCTTTGTTATAGTGTGAATGCTTTAATCAGAGATATTTCCCAACTGCATCCACAAATGATTTGCAGAGATTGCATTATATCTGTGGATGATTCAGATACATAATGCCTTATAAGAAAAAATGTCTGTTGCCACTAAGATAGAAGACATATTCACAGTGAGTAGTTAATGAAACTCATTCTGTTATACTTTTTACTGTCTATAGGCAAGTTTAGGCTTATTTTTAAAAATGGAATATTCACAAGAAAATGTCATTATATATACAGAGATAATATTTAGTCCATACATTATAGCTGAAAAGCTTGCTGAAATGATTCATTGTCAAAAAAATCAAGCTGTGTTTCTAAATTTCATTGAACAAAACTCAGACTGTGATGCCTAACAAGCGTACGGATGACCTCTGAATCTGGAGAAAGCACAAACTGCTTGAAGTAAATTTTTCTTCTTCAGTGCTGATTCTAGCACAGATGAGCAGCCATTCAAGGTCTGGTTCTTAATTTGAATTTTCAACATAGCAGTAATTACACTGACAAAGGGACTACCAATTGTTGTCTACCTCTATCATTTATAGTTCATTTGGACCTATTAGGTCCTGCTGTACACTGGGAATGAAGTCGAGTCACACTGCATCAGACACTGAAGATTGCCTGTGGTTTCTCAGGGAGCAGAGAGAGCCTAATTACTTCTGCTCCTTCTTCAGGAGAGCAGTGAGTCCAAAAGGTCTCTCCAGCTGCAACTGCTTTTTGCAACAAAGGGATAATAACACGATAGAGTAGAACACACAGTACAGCAAGAAGGTAAGTGCTTCTGTACTTAGTGCCTCTGGAGAAAGTCATCCCTATTCAAACATTTTCCACATTGCTATGTAAATATTAGCAGCCACCAACAGCATTTTGACATACACTCAAAATATTAGGAATGAATGCTACTGTGCATGTAGAAATGATATTTTAAATAATTCTAATGTGTGCATTTTATTGTCTTGTTTTCAAATATGTTAGCAAGTAATACAAATCACAAGATTTCATGTAACATTCAGCAAGAAAAGAAGACTGCATAAGACTTTGATATCAAAATTGAGATCAGAGTTGTTACCCTCCCCACAGAGAGCTTGAAAAAACTGCAGATTTTGAGGAACAGCCAAGTGAACTTTCATTGTGTGTTCTCTCAAACACATACATTTGCTTTCTCCCAAGATAGCTTAATAGCTTTTGCCTAGATGTCTCTGCATTCAAAAGTATAAGGCTAAGTATTGAAAATATTAGCCAGAAAGAGACTTTGTGGTTTTCTAGAACACAATGAACATAGGAAAACAGGTACTAGGAGGAAAGCCCTTCTCCAGCTTGTAAAACCCCTTCTGTTTCAGTTTGTATTTGCTGCTATGTAGCAATAGTAATTATATCATTAATGACGTTAATTCTAATGCTTATAGTGGCAGGTGAAATAAGATCACAGCACTTGCTACCTCCTTATTAGGTACTTCGGTGAAAAGCTCAGACCTCAGGCAACACCTCTTACAAGGTGAAGCATACAATTCTTGTATCAGGTAATTAAGGTGCTCTGTCTTTATAAAAGCACCAGGGCATATTTTGTCTAATATTAGTTTCAAAAATCCATCCTCACATACAGTTTCTCAGGGGCTTCATCCTAAACCCATGAAGAGGAATCAGTAGAAAGAAACAGGAACATCAGAATCACTCTCTGGATCAGAATTCAGATCTCACTCACCCAGGGTCTAAAGGGGCACTGTAAGAAGATGTGGCAAGGAAAAGTTCAAAGACCTCTGAGTAGGCAAATCTAAGGTTAATTTGCTGCTTCATAAGTCTCCTCCTGATCAAAAATAATTAAAGGTGGGCTTCAAGCATGAGTTTTAATATCACTTCCGCATAATTTTAGTTAGCATTAACAAGGATAATGGGATATTCTTCATATAGACAAGCCTGTCAAATTGTGTTGAAATCCTATTAATTCCTGGCCTCAGTTACTTCCCCTGGCCATAATTTACACTGCATAAATACATGCCGTATATGAAAAAGACTGACTGATTTCAAAAGGATAGAGCCTTCCTTGTATTTTCTCATTTCCAAGCTCCAGCATATACTCTCATCACCTAAATCTGTATTTTCATTCCTTATTAATCCCTTTAACTGCTCCCTTCATCTTCTGTGCTTATTGGATTTGTAATTAATTAATCACTAATATTCTCCATTCCCCTGCTTGTGGAGACATTTCGATGAATTGATAATTCGACATTGCACTGAGATTATTTTTAGCTGTCAGCAACTTCTTCATAAACTATTTAGAATCTCAGTCACCAATTTTGACAACACAGCACTGAAACCTGTTTCTTGTCTCATCTTCTCTCACAGCATAACTGTAACTTTCAAAGGAGGCAAGATCTTGGATGTGGTATTCATTATCACCTGATAATTACAGGCTAATTGCATTCTTTGAATGATTTGTTTTCTTATAATGACAGATAGGAAAATATTGATTGCAGTTTTCCTCAGCATGCAGGGACAACAGTATAAAAAAGTTGTATTTTTCATCACCGAGTCATGGCACACAACAAAAAGAAAAGCTCAGTATTGATATCAGTTACTTATATACATCTGACTAATCTTTTCTAATCCTTTTTCAGTTTAATTTTCTAGCTAAGTGGCTCTGAGATACTAAGCTGGGACATGAAAATCGTGGGAATTTTTCTGAGAAAAAAATAATGCATTTTATGCTGATACCGCTTTTTATACAATACCACAAAAGAGAAAAAAAATAACATTTTTTTCTGAAGTGTAAACATCTGAAATGCATATGAAACTGTAGTGAGATTTTTGTTCAAAGCTGCAGACTCCCACAGCATAGCTGTTTTCTGCTTCTCAGTGGGAAAAGTTGAGGACCTTGGCTCTTACTACAAATTCTCTTCATATTAAGAGAATATATATATATAAGGTTAATCCTGAAATGTTTGTAACTTCAGTGTGTAGAAGGACATGATGACTGAAGACCCTTTACCAGGCAATGCCAGTAGACAACCTACCATTTTTTAGCTCAAATCCCTTTTTCACACAAACTCTGGAAGAACTGAGAGCATATCATCAAGTTATACTCCTGCTTAATGTATTGATTGCCATGGTGCATACTGTGTGTTACAGTCACTGGACATTCTGCACGAGTTTTTGGTTCAGAACAAGACCATTCGCTGGAAAGGATCAGTCAGCACCACTTGCCACCCTTGGGCTCACATCATGGACAGGTGCAAAGCACACAGAATAGACCCCTTTTGACCAAAACTGAGCCAGAAATATGCTCTTCAGTGGCAGATGGAATATCTTCCAGCTGCTGATGAGCACTCAGAGCACAGGCTTAAACTAAAGCTAGCCTGAGGTTAATGATTGAAACTAGTTCTGTGTGAATATCAGGTCCTCAGCCAATAACTGTAGCTACCATGCACTATCTGCTGATGTAGACATCCTCTGACTGTCTCCTTACACAACAAAACTCTAGCTGTGTAGCTAGCACTTTAAAAAAAAAAAAAAAAAAAAAAAAAAAAAAAAAAAAAGGTTTAATAGGGTCTTTTAGAGTTTTAAGTATTTACTTTCAATTGCTCCCAAAAAGAAAAGTAACACTAAAAAAGCAGTAATGTTGTTTGTTCTGTATTGTTTGCAAGGTTAAGGTCTATCCCAAAGTGACTATTTAACTCTTATATTGCAGGATTCCCAGCAGAGATATTAATATAAGGTTTTCATCCTTGAAAGAGACAAACCACAGGTTGCCTTTTGACGAGATTTAAATGGAAAAACATGCATCCAGTTACTACCTTCAACAAATATACCAGAAGCAGCTTTAAGTGCAAAAAGAATGTGATTGCAAATTTTCTTGACAATGAATGAACACATGTTTCCTTATTGGGGAAAAAAAATTATTGCAGTTAATCCTCCACATATTTCTCTTTATACATTTTTTTTATGTCTGTATTTCTACATTGCAAGCAGGTTATTTCAAAGAAAGATTTAGTGAGTTCAGGGAGTAGAAACATAAGGAAACTGATGAGACTGCAGTCTAAAAAGTCCCTTCATATTCTCCAGACTCCTGATATACACACTGAATAACAGTAGTGAAAACATGACCTTGCATTAGGAAGTTTTTCGGGTCACTGGAACAGATTCAGAGGAAAAGTAAGAAGTAAAGAGTGGTTTTCATTTACTCATAGGAGCATAGTTGGGCTAACAACATTATGTGATTAGTAGGATAGCTTGCTATAGACATAGATCAGTGTGCACTGTTGGATGGCTGCCCAATGTTTGGAGGGTTTCATTAACAAAGACACCTTTGTTGTCCCACTGTTACAGTGATGCTTCAAACCACAGAGAGTTTGAAAGGGGTCTTTTTAGGACCTTGTAAGGGTCATTGCAGATTGGTTTCTGTAACTGAGAATTATGACAAATGGACTTTTCTAGGCTAAATACCTCACTGATCTCGCATCCTTTTGTATTTGATATCTTTGATCCCTGTCAATGCAGAATATGACCATCTCAGACAGAGGAGAAAAATAATATATTCAGTAATATTCCTAAAGGAGTAAAGAAGGTAACTCTTTCTTCTTTTTTAATTTCCTTTTTATTCTAAACTATCCTCTTGAAATGATTTGTTCATAATATGACAATCCAGACCAGGCTGCTGGTTTAATATAGAGAAGATTTAGAGTGGAGTGTTTTCTGACTTTAGGTATAAAATCTATACATTCAAAGGGCTGTAACTAAAGAGAGTGAGGGTGACCTGGGTCTTTAGTTTTTCTTTTCCTTTTCTAACAGAATTAAATTTCAGAAGAAAATCTCTGCTTTATTTTTAGCTAATATTTGCTTGTCAGAGGAAATGTCACTTTTTATATTTTATCCCCTGCTCTCCACTTGTAATTATCTGAGCTCTAACTCTTGTGCATCGAATTATGATAATGAAAATACATTCAACTAGAAAACCCTTAAGAAATCGCCAACATAGCTAGAACTAATATCAACACTGATTAAATGCTACAATCTGTTTCCAAGAATTGATGCTTCTACATATCTTGTCATTTGGTCCTGGTATAACTTTGTAATTTTTTAACTGTATTAAACAAAGGATAAATAAAGAGCCTCAAAGGAAAGTGTAAATTGTGCATAACTAACAGGAGCAGTGTGGGGACATTTCTTGAAGGTCTTAACTGTCCTCTCCAAAAGTATGTATCCATCTCCATTATTTATGCCAAATGTCTATTGGATGAATAAACTGATGGAAGTTGCTTCTGGTACCAGCTGTTGCTGTCCGTAAATTAATTCCCAAAAAATTTGTTGGTTGCCTATACATACAAAATTATTTGAAATTATGCAAAAAAAAAAGGTAATTTAATCTTGAAAAAAAAAAAGGATTTAGAAACTTGCTGTTTTCTAAGCACAAACCTCTAAAGTAGTAGCAAAATAAAACCAAACCAGTTACCCAATGAAGTAGAAGGAGAAAAAACCCTGTCCTCACTCCCACCCCTTTAGTTTTTTAGGTTTTTTGTCACTGTACATACAAGCGTGTGGCAATAGCAGTCCTGTATTTTCACAAAATAAAAGGAACTGTCTAAAATTGAATACCAAAAGAGGAGGTGCTGGAACAAATTGGAAAATTAAATGCTGACTAGTCACTAGGACTGGAAAATCTTAAATTAAGAGTTCTGAAGAAATTTAGGAATGAAATAGATGAGCTGCTGGCAAGACTGAATAAAGTCTCAGTCAACTGCTCCATACAATGTCTGGAATTCAGCAAATATTTTGGCCAGCTTTAATACAGCTTCTACAGTTATGTTTGGCATTTGTTATTTCCAGAAACTAACTTCAGTTCCAGAGTGAAAACTGTGTGAAATGACAATAAAAGATACACTTAAGAAATGCCTCGAGGAGTAAAAATTAAGCACACAACTACAATGGCTTACATGAGGAAGAAGAAAGGCTTATGCTTCACTGTTCTTTCAGAATTTGTGACTGTGACAACAACGTAGAGGATGAAGGAGAAACAATTAATATAGCTTAGTAAGATATTTCAAAAGCTTTTGACAAATTTTCTCAAAAGATACTATTACAAAAATCAAGTTGTAAAGTACTGTCAAGTTTCAAAACTGGCTAAGACAAAACTAAACATTTACAAATGATTGGCTTTTAAGATGTAAATTTATACTGGTGTTCTTCTCAGACAGCTGAACCAGCTTGCACTTTATTTATAAATATTTGTAAAATAACTTTATAATAAAATGCATAAATTTCAGATCTTCTACAATATTTCAATTAACTTTAAATGGAATTAATAAGTTTTTCAACTGTCACACAGAACTTACTTGAAGTAGCACATTATTTCTTCCTCCTCCTTTTCATCCCTCTTTTCACCCTTGACTCATCTCCTCACCTGCATTAGCCAAAGATGTGAGATGGAATATGCCAAACTCCTGTCATGTACTGACACTGATTGTCACAAAAAAAAATTGCTTGGTACAATGTAATCCCATGTGAAACTAAACCAAACACAATACCACACAAGAAACCTAGAGTGTAATGCAAAACTCCTAGAAGACAAGAGAAGGGAGAAACTTGTTAAGTCTAACCCTGCCAGACGACTAGGTAAGTGCTAAGATGCTGTAAGAAATCTCATGCATACTATAACTCATTTCTAAGAGTATTAATCCATATTTAAATCCATCAGACCTAAAAAAATATTAACTATAGTTAGGTAGCTGTTATCTGTATGACTGTATGTTTCCTTCTCTGACACTCTTTTCTTCTTTCTATGCTTACTAGTTATTCACTTGTTAAGCACGGTCTTGATTTAAACTTCATCCTGCAGATCCATCTTTCTCAAGGGAACTCCATGTTCATGTGGCTCTGCTTGGGCAGAGGTCTAGTGTCAATGATAAAGACTGGTTTGTAAGCTCTCTGTATCACCCTGTCTCTTATCACAGATTTATAAATAACAAGAACAGTGGAAGTTATTGTGGTATAAATATAATGTGAATCAAGGAAAATATATGCTTCCGTTGTAATCTAAAAACTCATGGTTTCTACCAGTCATTTTCTATATTTATTCACATTTCACTATATGTTTTCCCCCTTGACTATTCTGTTGTGAAGCTGAAACTACAGTATGTGGCACCTTTGGCAAAGGAGTTAAAATTCAAGGGCTAGCACTAGATTTACATTTCTGCTCCTGGAGCTGAATAGTACTGCAACTGTTACACAAAGAATCCAGTCTCAAATAGTCAGAGTACTGTTGAGAGTGCATGTGATATGAACTGTTTTACAATAACTGCTATAATATGCTTTCCAGACCTAGGAAGCAATTTGTTTTGCTTAGTGGGCTTCTGAACTCCAAGCTCAGAATTTATCAAAACCCATGTACAATGGAAATAAACTTATGCTTTGGACTGACAATGCGAGGTATTTGTATTAAGATTTTTGATTCCCTTATGCCAGTACAAATAGCTTTCTGGCATTCCCTCAAGGCAAAGAATTAGGCCAAAGACATTTAATGTCCTTTGCGATGCACAGTACAAGATCAGATGAAACTTGACTTACAGCTAGAGTATCACTTTGCTTTGCTTCTCGTGTTTTTCTCTTTTTAATGTACCTTTTCCTATTTTAACTTTACTTTTTTCTTACATTTCGTAAATAAAAGGTGCAAGCGCTCATATTTCTTAATGTGTTTTCAGAGCGTGACCTACAACATAGGTCAAAGGTTGTATCTAAACAACAGATCCAAAAAATAGCCTGGCCATCTACCTTACATTTAGGCATCTAATCCAAATTTATAACTTGAAAGCTGTTAACTGACTTTTCCACAGCCACAGAAAGTCTGCCAGAATGTTGCAGTTTGTACCAGATGCTTACATATATATTGCAGCAGGGTTGCCACAGGGAGAGTGTTCAGTACCCTAATCACCACACTCAGTATCACCACCCACTTTCTGTCTCATTTAATACTTAGGTAGCTGAAACAACGAGAAATAGATTCAACTGCATTCTGTCCTCCTCTCTGAAACACCCTGTAAAGGAATCTTTGGTGTAGTCTCTGGCAAGGTCAGATATCTTCATTGAAACTCCTACTCAGAACAAGGGTGCAAATCTTCTCCCACTTCTTTTCCTCTAATTTCTTGTATTCTTTCTTTGTGTGAGTTTCCTGCCTACCTCCAGTAAATAGTTTACATTTGGGAATTTTAAGCCAAGCTCTGGGAGCTATAAAAATTAAGCCTTGCAGTGTCTCCTCCAGCCCCTCAGTACTTATTTCCCAGTTCAATGCTTTTGTCACATTTTTGGTGCCAGTCTGAGGTGCCCAGCTCCGGGCATGTAGCAGGAGGGACACATAACTCCAGACCATGGATTCTATTAAAACCCCCTCATAGGACACAGTGGTGTTTTGCGGAGGAGCTTATGCCAAATCTGCCAGGCTGTACCTGCTATTGTCTTCCCAGCTGGCCATATTCAACCGCCTGGACCTCCCAGGGGCTGCTTTCCCTCTTGCCCCAACATGCCTGTAAGCAAAAGCACACACTCAAGGTTTGCACTGGGATGCAGTCAGGAGGCTCCTAGGCTGATAGTTTGGCCCTAGAAGCCATGAGATTCTCCCAGGTCCCATAGTACAGACATAGTCTGCAATGCTAAGCCCCACCACATATATACATACAACTCCCATCACCCTCTTATTTAAGCTGCTCTTTTCTGTACTATCATTTTTTCCCCTGTAACTCAGCAGCAACTTAAAAGACACCCTTTACTTTTCCTGGGTTCTGTTTAACTCTCAGCAACAGGAAACTGTAGTAGCTGGACTGACAGGAATCGTAAACTGGCAAAAATGCTCTGAAGCCAGCAGAAATCCGTCAGTTTTCACCTGCAGAGAAAGCAACTTCTGATCTCTAGTCCCTCCATTACCCTTGAGTATACAGAGTAAGGTAATTATGCATTTTGTGCCTAATGGCTCAGTGCTATTTATAACATAGATTTCCAGGAAGAAAAATAATCCATCTTCCAGAACTCAGGGAAGCTCTTCTCAGTGTTGAACTGGGATAGCCCACTTAATTTTCCCTCTCTGGCCTAATTTCATGTATTTTACTAATCCTTCTTAATTTAAATTTACTTCAGGCTAACAAAGGAAATTATATTATTTTAGCTGCATGGTCTTCTGCCTTTTTTGTATTTCATTTTTCATACTTCTTAAAGAACACTTCCCTTAAAGGATACTTCAGATGCTAGAAAAAATTCACAGACAAACTCAGGATCTCAGCTCAAATGTGGGTTACAAAGACCCTTTCTGCGTGATCTAGTATAAAAGGCAAATTAAATGTCACAAAGACAGTAGAATTTTAGGTTACACAGACTCTCCACCTGTTGGTCGTGAAGACTATGGACTATTGTCTGCAGAAACAGTGGATTAACCCTTTCCTTGGGTAGACAGGGATGCTTGCATGAAGCCCCTAATAGATACAAAATCCATCTTTTTAGTTCTTTTAATGTGACTGCACACACTTACGGGTAAGTAAGATGAGATCAGATACTTGTTTGTAAAGCAGGGACAAAGGTGTGGATGCCTGAGCCACATATATACTAAGGAGAGTATAGAAGAAAAATATAGACAAGCAAAAGAAATGGTGCATTGAAAAAAAGTGGACCCAGGGTAGGGTGAATGTCCCTGTTCTCATATTTTGCTGCCACCCTGTAAATCTTCACTGAGGCAACAGATGAAAATAATTGGTGTTTACCATTCCCCAACAATGAATTCTTCACTCCCTGTTCCTAAGGGATGACACCCTACTGGCATAGGAGATGTAATTCTCACCAACAGAGGTAAATTGGTCGCTGCAGCTTGCCCTTTATATGCTACATATGATTTACTTAGGTTTTATTAACTAGAATAGCAGTTATTACGACTTGATAATGTTCACTGACAAAAACAGAACTTCTCACAGCAGTGGAGCTGTTCAAACACAGATCTACAATCATTTAATCTCTTAAACTTTGCTCTACTGTTAATATTTTGACCAGAGAGGCTATTTCTCTAAAATTTAGAAAAGGGTTGGTGGACTCAGCAATCTAATTACAATTGTGTGTGAAACGACAACAAAAGATGTGTTTTTTCCTGTGACTTCTAGGCTGCAGGTGGCATTGTACCTTTCAAAACACAACCAGGAACTGATATTTCTCACAAAGCTCATTTCTATTCCAATCTGTACCGCTCTAACTCCAGAGTTTTAATTGCCTTTCCATCTGCAGAATATAGACTTTTCCTCCTACCCTGCCAAGCCTGGACTATGAACAATCTCCTTCATTTAATGTCAGTTGCCATTCAGGGCTACAGGTGACATTGATTAATTGTTCAATTAGTTTAATTATACGGAGTAAAAGATGTGCAAAGCAACAAATGTATCAGGAATGTTTAATGTACAGTAGACATGTAGCCAAATAAGAATATAAAGAGCTTTGCAAATCATTAAAAGCGGAGGAGGTGTCTTTTTTTTTTTTCCACTTTTTTGTGAAACTTTCATCACTCAGAAATTACAGAAGTTACCACAGATCTCTGCAGCCACTTTAGAATAGTTTTGGAAAAATGTTTTAAGTACTGTTCATTTGTGAAAAAATCTCATCATAACAATACAAAGTGTATATTTTAAAATTCTTCTTTAGTTAAAAGCTGTCATGGAGATGCCTAATTTTGTTGCCTTATCAGTTTGGGGTTTTTTTTCTTTAAATTTTGGTGATCTTTATGTTCTTTAAAAGATTGAGGTGTTCCTTTAGTAACACTGCAGGAAATAGAGAAGCTGTGATTTTCTCTATTTTGCTGATAATTATAAACAGGAGGTAGTCACAGCTCAGAGACTTGTTTGTGTCTTGCGCTAGATTTTTTTTAAACTTTGATGGAAAAACCAAAGCTATTATCTATGGTAAGAAAATGCCACCTAAGACAAATCTAAAATTCTTCTAATTAACTCAAGTAATTAGAAATTGGAAAATCTCCAGTGAACTTCTCATACTCAATCTAAACTTAAAAATAAGCACAGAAGCTAGTGGTGCTCAAAAAGGTGTAAAGAAACAGAACCGACAGTGCCACTGATGACAAGACCATACAGATGTGTTCCTGGCACTATCTACTAAGCAGAGAAGAGAGCTCTACACGTCCCCATATGGCACAGCAATAACCACAGTACCATATGTTTACAGTGCTAAACACTCAACGCACCATGCTTTTAAAGCAACACACTATGCATATCGTAGGGGTTCAGTGTTGTGTAACTAACTCACACACATCATACTGCTCAGTAGTGAACACAGAATAATAACTACATGGTCAGCGCAGCGTACAAGAGTTTGTATGGTACAAACTTCTGGTAGCTTCAGTGAGAAAGGATGTGGAAAATCTGTGACAGGACCCCTCAGCCTCACTTCAGCTCTGGGCCACATCAGTGGGCGGTTTCACAACACTTACACCCACATCACAAAAAGTGCAAAAAACACACTGCCACCTGAAATTCAGCCGAGAAGTAGCAGAGGACCTGCAAATCTGGTTTACCACCTGAGTCAAAAACAAATAGCTGAACAAGTAACCTATCTCACCCAGAGGCAGTTTCCACTGTAACAACTTCCCACTGAGGCATCCTACTTGTGCTCACTTTGAATCACCCTTTGATGATTCCTTGATTGCTTCGAAGCTGACAGCAGAGCTGAGTCAGGGGCTCACTCATTGACTTCAACTGCATTAGCTCAAAATCTGCAAGTCACATTTCCACTGTTATTTGGGCTGTGTAGAGCCCAGTCCTATGCAATGCGAAATGTCTCTCCCCCTTAAACTTCTGGAATCCAGAATGTTCAGCACTTCCAAGGATATGTTATAAAAGTTATATTGCCCAGCTGCCTAGCTGATAACTATATACAAATATATATATATATATATGAAAAAAAATAAAAGGAGCTGTATTTAGAATCAACACAGCCACTGTGAGAGATTATTTAGTAGGAAGAAGATTATTTAGTTGGAAGAGTCTGAAACTGTTTGAATGTACTAAGTTTGCCTTTGAATCAGTAAACTGGTTAGTGAATTAACAAGTGGGGGAATTGTCTGTCTTTGAAATGTATTGCCCATTATGTCAAAGCCATGAATATCGTAACTAGAATGATTTCTAGTGTATAGAGAGGTAAAATATAAAATCAAATCCAGAAAAAATGAGAAAATTCACTGCATTTTACGCTACCTTGTGTTGGTTTTATATAGTCTTTTTATTCTCTGATTTAAAAAACAAAAGTATATTCTAACATGTAATTGAATTGCTAATATATTTGTTTATTTGATTTCTACATTCTCACCCAGAATACTTATATGTAATTTTTTTACTGCAAAAGGTTGTTGAAAACAGCATCTGATTCTCTTCACAAGCACAGAGATAATTGTGTTAGGTTCAAATTAACCATGATATGATAATATCTGTTAAAAATTATAACCATTCCTCTTAAAAAAAATTATGCAAAGAAGGTAAGTTCTTCTTGCTAAGGTCTGTGAGCATATTAATTTAAATTTCCTATAATCTAAATATTTGATAGGAAAATTTTTCTTAAAGATTTAAGGCGAAATCTTGAATGCAGCCTAAAGCTTTTGATGAGCATCTAGATTTTCAATAAAAGGTTAAGTATCCAAGAATGGGATCCAAGAAATTTCACGTGAGTAGTCGGTGACTGGAGAGAATACACACTTGAGTACGTAAAAAATTCTGCCTTGAAGTCACCCTATTCTAGGCTGAAAGAAGAGTCCTTTTTGGATTCACATGCTTCAACCTTCTTCAGTAAGTAGGCTAATCTGCCCTTCCTCATAACGATCTGGGCAGAGCTTGCCCTTTTTCTTTAAAATCTGAATGCTGGAAGTGGACATGCTACTAGTCCTACTCCTCCTATATCCTAACATGTTTAATACATTATTCTTCCACCTTAGCCAGAGAAGGATGAAGCATATCTTTCTGGGGGGTATCCCAGAAATCCCCAGATTAATCCCCAAGCTGTAGACCAGATTTGGGGCAGATCTTTTTATCACTGTATTTGCAATTGTATCAGCATGTGGCAAGGAACCCAAAAGTCTCTGGGCTGCTGAAAGAAAGGAGGATGGACACGAGAGATGAGTAGTGGTCATGGCCATCACATAGAGATGGAAAAGATGATCCTTTGATCTTAGATTTCAGGTGCCTTTAAGAGGTCACAAGACAGTATCTTGATTGACAGTGATGTAAAGCGTGGTAAAGAAACATAGAAAGATGACAGATTAACTAGCTGAATTTTAAGTTAAGACACTGCACAAAACAAAAGTAATTGTGAAAACTTCAACCCAGAGCTTCTTAAACATACAGAGCCTCCCAGGGTCAAATAATATGAACGACTAACATCTATTCCATGGTCATTCGCATCAACAAAACCACTTTAAATACTAAAATGTGAAGTCTGAGAAGTGAAGAAGATTATATTTGTATATATACAAATACATATGCACACGTAAAAAAAAGCACACAGACAGACACATGCACGTGTAAAATGATGTATTTTGGAAGTAATTAGAGAACTGGTCACAGACATTGACAAAAAAAGTATAGCCAGTGATTTTCTGTGGGGCAATGTCCCTGTTTTAAAAGAATCTTTATTAAGGTTTTTGGGAAATCTCAGCAAGATTTATCTGTTTTAAGCCATATATTTTAGAGTTCTACTCTGCACAGTCAAACAAAATATGAGAACTCACTTGTCATGTGAAGTGACATCAAATACCCGTTCTGAACTTTATATACTGTGCTTTGGTCCTGAATATAACGAAAAAAATACTGACTATAGTGTTCTAACACCCAAGGTAACCTTTCTGTTACTATGAGAATAGTTTAATTTTGCATGCTTACCCTGGAAAAAAACAGAACACATAAAGTGGAAACAGCCCTATACTGTGTGTAAATCCTTTCTGCCCATTCCCATATGCTCTCCAGAGACAAGAGAGAATTGCCTTAGGGAGGAAAATGCAGCATAAAATAGCTAGAGCTAACAAAGAAAGAAGTTGACATAAGCCATAAAAAAAAAAAAAAAAAAATTATTTGTGTTATATCCGGGTCACCTAGTAACTGAGACAATGCCAGCTATTTAAAAACAGTACCAGAGTAATGTAACTGCAGTTTCGAATTGTCCATCCAGCATGTTCGTGCTACACAGTTCCCCAGAATTAAACAATCAGATCTTTGAAAATGCAACAACACAAAAGTGATGCTGGTTCATCTTTACCTGTCACTGCTGAGGATTAAGATGGAAAAAAAGACCAGGAAGGCAGGAGATTTCAGATTATATTGACAGATTAAAAAAGTCCAGGAACAATCATATTACCATTATTTCTCTATCCTTTTTGAATCTCTGCCTATCCAGAAGTTAAAACTGCCCTCTCTTCTTAACAGGGTTTGAGAGGAAAGGTTGAAAAATAAAACACCTGCCCATATGGCTTACCACATGTCTTAAAAATCTCTATTCTCCTGTAATGGGTCTGCCTGAGATGCAGCCCTCACCATGCTGTGCAGCGGTAGCTCGATAACACACCAGTGTTTTGACTACTGCTGAGCAGGGCTCACACAGCACCAAGGCTGTTTCCCCAACATTTCCCCAGCAGGCTGGGGGTAGGTACAAACTTGGGAGGGGATATAGCCAGGACAGCTGACCCAGACTGACCAAAGGGATATCCCATACCACATGACGTCTGCTCAGCAATATAAGCTGGGGAAAACAGGAAGAAGGGGGGGACATTCATTTTGCGTTTGTCATCCAGAGCAGCCGCTACGCGTACCACAGCCCTGCTTCCCAGGAAGTGGCTGGACATCACCTGCTGATGGGAAGTAGAGAATCAGATCTTTTGGTTTGCTTTTGCTTCCGCGTGCATGGCTTTTGCTTCATTAAACTGTCTTTATCTGACCCATGTGCCTGTTGTTACATTTTCTCTCCCCTGTCCAGCTGAGGGGGTGAGAGTGACAGAGTGGTTTTGGTGGGTACCTGGCATCTGGCCAGGACCAAACCACCACATCTCCATATTTCCTGAAACCTTTCTTTTTGTGGCTCGGTATTTTCACCAGTGATCCACAAAACCAATGAATAAATATAGAATCCTCCTACCTGAAGTTCCCAAATATCGAGGCCTGAGGGGATATGTAGTAAATAGTGACAAGGAAAAATCACTTTGAGTTGGATTGATTGGAAAGAAGTCCAGTTAGCGGTAAGTACGCATGGATGTGCTGCCATTTAGTGTGACCTCAATGGGTTGGAGAAATGGGCCGAGAGGAACCTAATAAGGTTCATCAATGGGACATGCAAAGCCCTGCACCTGCGAAGGAATAACCCCAGGCACCAGCACAAGCCTGAGGGCTGACCAGCTGCAAAGCAGCTTTACAGAAAAGGTCTTGGGTGTCCTGGTGGACAAGATGACCACGAGCCAGCCACGTGCCCTTGCAGCAAAGGTGGCAAACAGCCTCCTGGGCTGCATTAGGAAGTGTTCCCAGAAAGCTGAGGGGGGTGATCATTCCTCTTTATTCACAACTGGTGAGGCCACACCTGAAGTACTATGTCCAGTTCTGAGCTCCTTTCTGCAAGAGACATGGAGAGACCCCAACAAAGGGCCACTAAGATGTTTAAGGGACTGGTGTATCTGTCCTGTGAGGAAAGGCTGAGAGATCTGGGGCTCTTCAACCTGAAAAGAATGCGTCTAAGGGGGATCCTGTCAATGTGTGTAAATACCTGATGGAGGGGGGAGTAAAGAGGGCAGAGCCAAGCTTTTCTCAGTGGTAGCCAGTGACGAGAGGCAATGGGCACAAATTGAAACAGGAAAACTCATTTAAACATAATATAACACTTTATTTTACTGTAAGGGTTGTCAACACTGGAGTAGGTTGTGTAATTTCCATTCTTAGAGGTACCCAAGACCCAACTGGACACAGTCCTGAGCAAGCTACTGTAGCTGACTTTCCTTTGAGCATGGGGTTTGGACTGGATGATCTTCCTGCCTCAGCTGTTTGGTGATTCTTTGATTCTATGAAGTGAATAGAAATCTGGTCATTAGGATCTTTAGACGAAGCAGACAAAGGAATACCAAAATCGTCTGGATGAAAGTTAAAGCTAGATACAGTCAGATCAAAACTGAATCACGTCCCTATTTCAGTTGTGACGAGATGACAGACTATGTTATACACACAGCCAAGGGAAGAAAACGCAGTCATCTTTTCTGGCCAGGCTATTTCTGATGGGCTTCTGCTCAGCATGAGGAGCAAACAGAGCACTTCAATCAATAAAAGATAGCCCTCTGCCTCTCCCCCTGCAAGTCATGAATCCACAGGTGAAATTCACTGAGTGTAATTAAAAGATGCAAATTAAAAATAGCATTTATGGTTCATTAAAAATCACTTATGTGAACATCTAAGCCTGAATGTGGCCAAATATCCTCTGATTCCCATTTTGTTCTCAACTTCCTTATCTGTAATGTTTTAATGACATGGGGTAAGATCAGAAGAAGAAACACGAGCATCAGCTTTCTTCAGCTTCACCTCCAAATCTTGGTGGATCTGGCTTTTGCGGAAGTCTGAGAGAACAGCTATACCAGTTGTGAGTTGTCTGCTCCACACGGGCCATACAGCCAAAATAGCCCATTGTAGTGCATTTTTTTTTCAGCTCACTCATTTGGCAGCTGGGGTATTTCTACACTATACTGCTGCAGTAAGTAACACTGAAACTTTCTCTGGTTTTAGAGTCCTTCAGAGAACTATATGAATTGGAGGTAGTTAGTTACATTTATATTTGTTGGCTGACACTTTGCTTTTACTTATTCCTTGTGGTAATGTGGCTGATTAAATACAGGGTCAGAGCCTCAACTGCTATAAATCAGTGTGGCTGAAGTGATCTAGCTCAGGATTTCTGGCCAGAACACCAAGAGTCCTGAAGTCATACTTTTCTTTGACATATTACACCAATGTAGCCACTGAATTCAGTGAACTTACCTCTTATTTATTGCATTGTAACACCAGAATTTGCTCTATTATTTATAAAAAAATTGTTTCACATTGATGGATCCCATATGTGATGAAAAGTTGGTTTTCCTGCTGGGGAAAAAAAAAAAAAAAGAAGACAAAGAATGTTTGTGCATAACACATGCAGCTGTATGCAATATACTGGCTATTAACAAAGCTTTTCAATTGGTCAATTAATTCTACCATTAACAAATAAAATATAAAAAAAAATGAAGAGAGGAGTAAAAAAATTGCAAGGATATATTTTTATAAATGTAATCTGTATCTTGTAAATAATTGGGAACGATAATGTGTTTCGCACAGTGTTGGCCTTTTTTTCCAGTGTGTTAATGACCTCCTTAAATTATCACCTTCAGCTTTGCCACCAGCCTTTAAGTACACTGAGTCATTAATGACTCGGAACTACTGTGTTAATAGAATATTCACACATTTTAAATAACCCGAACAGGCACTAAACAAAAGTAAACGTTGTCATGCTTGAAACCGATATTACTTTAACGAGAAACCAACAAGTAGTTTGAGGCAGGCGTTTTGCATTTCTAGCTTGGCAATGATCAAGTTTCAATCTAAAAATAAGCCAGGAATCATTCTCCATGGACCCCTACACCCCAGCCTATACTAGGCAGTGAGACCCAGGGGCATCTGACTGCCTTGCAGGAGGAGGGGCTCATGGCATCATCCCTGTAAAGGGGCGGTGAGACTCAGCCTGAGCGAGGGGCACTGGAAGCAGTCTGCAGAAAAGGGCAGCACAGCAGGCAGATGCAGGGAGCCTGCGGAGCCAGGCAGCTACATGTAAGGCATGAAGGTACATGAAATAGCATCATACCTTTCTAGGTGTGGGTTTAAGGGGTTAACTGTTTTGGCATACAGCTTATATTATGTACTTGCTGTCTGCAACTAACATAGTTGAAAATGAGGTGCGCTGCAACCTCTGTGAATACTGTGTGGATACTCAACCCTAAAACCGTAAACCTAAGCCTGCCTCCATATCTCCTTTCCCATCATTATCACCTACCGTACATGCCAGTTTGCCTCTTCCCTTATGAAAACTACCCCTTGCTTGTAACAACAGGTTAAAAATTTAATTGATGGCACAGTCCAAACTTTAACACCAGTGTTATATAGGAACCAAATTTAAGACATTTGAAAAGCAACCCTCTGATGTGTTATTTTTACCTAATTGATATTCTGCACGATTTATTCTGGATTAGATTAGCTGCTTGATCTTGAACAGAATATCAGCAAATGATCCTGAAGTTGTGGCCAGGAAAAGGGACCAAAAAAAAAAAAAGGATTTGACGAGAATAGGAATTGGAATACAACTCTAACATATCCACTAAGCTAAACCCAGTTTGCTGTAAGAAGTAATCAGTTTGTTGTACATTTAAAAAAAAAAAAAAAAAAAGAGAAGAAAAATTGAAAAGCTGTGGGGAGGACTTTGAAAGAAACTTCACTGTAGTTGCTGATATTTATTCTGATTTCTCTGAACTAAACATTCAACCAGAAAATGGTAGCAGACTTGGTGTCGATATTTCTGCGAATACCAAATTGTGTGACATATTAGTTCTGAGTAAGATAGATGAGATATTTGCTGAGAGATAGCATTTAAAATTAAGGACCAGAAGTGATTATTTTTCCTAATTGAAAAAATGCTATGAAGCTTATTACAACCAAATGGTACACCAGGATTAACTGATCCAAATAATCAAGAGGTAATCATATAGAAAAGAAGTGGTATGTGAAAATATAATTTTAATTGTGGTCTGCTCTCCTTGAATTAGTTGATAGTAAAAGTTTTTGATACATTCATTTTGTGTACAATACTTTAAATTTTCTCTCACTGGGAGATGGTGCCTGGTGCCTATTATCTAAATCTTCTCGTTACTTCCCAAAACATATAACTGATGAACAAAACTTTTTAAGCTGTTCAGTCAGAATATGAAGAAGTGTTTTAAAATATGCCTTAAAAAAAAACATTCAGCATGAGCTGCCATCATCTCCTCCATAAAATTTTCTATCTAGCCTCAAATGAAGGGGTTTTTCATCATTTTTTTGAGTTCCGCATGTACCCTGTATGCTCCACAGGTCACGCTTCTCAATGACACCGTCACCCTGGGACAAGGCTGAAAAACACCAGCAGAAGAGAAATTGAATCCATGTTTATTCACCTCCACAATGTCTAATACTACTAGAGTAGCACAGGGCATGTTGCTGTATCTGAGAATATAACACAAGACTTCGCAAATTTGAGGTGTCCTCAGGAGGTTTTCCCTGTGCTTTGTTCTGAGATGTGCTGACACTCTTCTGCCATAAGAGCAGCATGTGCACCTGCTAGAGCCCTGGGGAAGAGACATGTCAGCTTGCATCATGGGTTACCTTTGTGCTGCTGTGAACTGTGAGTGAACTCTGACACTGATATAAATGTTACTAAAATATTAACAGTGTATTATTTATATTAACATATTACTATATTGATATATACTAAAATATTACTATATCAATATTATATATTATAATATATCAGCTTCAGTCTAAAGTCTGTGATGCTGTAAGTGAGCATTATCATACAAGAAAATATATATACTGGCCCAGATGTATTGAAGGAGGTGGGAAAAGCAGGAAGAAATAACCATCAGAGGAAAAGAAACACCTTACTCAGCTCTGTGGAAAGGAATTTTGAGCTGCCAAACTCAAACGACTATTGAAAATAGCCACGTAAATATCAAGGATATATAAGATTTTTAGTCCTACTCAATCAATATCTTGCAATTACGAGGTTTAGTCTAACTAGATAGGCTGCCTAGATGTTGGTTATGATTTATTTTGCTTACATTTAGTTACTTTGATTTTCTCTCCATTTTCCACTACTTGTGTTAAATAAACTCTGATTTATTTAATCTAATTGTAATTGGTTCCTGTTTAATAAAGAACATCCATTGGCAGGAGATTACTGAGAGAGGAGAGCTGGTCTAGGACTGTGGGAGAGTCTGGCTGTGGACAGCGGGTACCAGGGGAAGGCAGCTGGCTGAGCCAACAGGGAGCTGCCAGGGTGGGCTGGGGGGAGAAAGGAAAACCCCAGAGGTCAGGGAAGAAAACAGACACAGAGTAGCAGAGTTCTTTGTCCATAAACTGATGGGATGAAAAATTCAGACCTCAGATGAGTTCAGTACATAGCTAGGACTGAATTTGACCCCAGCTCTAAGCAGATCCTGTCACAAAACACAAACGGAAGGAAACATACCTTTGACATCACATTAAAAAAAAGAAACCAAATCTACTCACTGGCTTTGAGTATTTTATCACACGTTAAATGTTGCAAAGATTCACACGCTGATGCTACTTCTCAGGGCTGCTGCAAACTATTACTAGGATAAATCAGTATGGCTGTTAGGTGAAAAGGAAGCATAAGCCTTGATTATAAGCACTAAGCCCCACACTTTCATGGAACAAGGGTTTTGAAAGTGTTTTGCCTAAACACTGATTTTGCAGTGTAATTCTTTTTCTCTCGTTTTGCTCCTCTGTTCTGGAGTGTCTCTGCAATCACCACAATTTTCACAGTAGAACCTTGCAGAAACAGGAGCCCTTTTTCCAGATTTAGGCTTCAGTGTGCTTCAGTGAGTAAATGAGGCCCTGACCGTATTAATTGCATTCACTGGGAAGCTCAACATGCTACCAATGTCTCTGTAATTATTCAGTATGCTGAGTGTTATCATAGCAGCCATGTGGATCCATTATCATTTTGCTCCTCTAAATGCTGCTGATCTAACCATTAGCATAGCTGCAACTCATGCTTCCAAGGAATAAGAAAAATAATAGAGTTTAATCCTTGTCTCTTTTTCAATTTTTCATGCTCCCTATCCATAGGCTGTTTCTCTCATCACCATTTACTGGCTTGTGCATGAGCTTCTATGCCTAAGTTAATTTTTATGATTTATACATGATTTGTATAAAAAATTAAAACCCCAGATAGAAGAAAAATACAGTCAAATTACCTTGAAAATACTATTTGTCTGCAAAAAGATCTCTTCCATTTGGGCACATTTGCAAAGTAGTATTAATGTTTTGTGGTTTGTAAAGATTACACAGGCAGGCAAAGAAACAAGCCCAAACAAAGGAGAAAAACTGAGAAAAAGTGTTGGACAGAGGTTTTTAAGCTATGCATAGATAGCTTACCAGTTCTTCATTTTGTTTACTCCTTGTTCACAGGGCCTGATTAGTCCCTGACTCACATTATGTGGGTTCAGTTACTGACAGCTGCAATGACTAGCATTTCTCAGCCAGAAGACTAGTGAATAGCAAAAATAATCCTTTGCCTGTATGGTCATCCTTGTTAGCATTGCTAGTAGAAGTACCAAAAAAACCCACGTCTAAATGTTTCGAAAAAGGGAATAACAAGTCATGAAAATTGAAGTGATTGATGTGCTCACAAACACTGCTTTGCAGTATTCATGAAATTCTATTCAGATCCATTTTCTTTACTTAGCATCACTTTGTAGCTACATTTTTAATGAGGTGAGTTTTATGCTTGAATCTTTTGTGTCAAAAAATATTTCAATTAATCTTAATAGTTCCTCTAAGAACTAATTTGAAGTTATTCTCACCCAGCCATATTGCTACAGAAACACCAAAGACAGAACTCCAAAGACACTGTCTATGCAGGTTTGCCAGAAATCCCCTTTTGTCACTCACTGTTCAGAAACAGCTACAAAAGTAATCAGAACTAAGAATTGCTGAGGGTCAGCCTTTCCATTTGATCAAAGATTTTGCAGTGTGAGGGCCAAAATTTCTGCTGGTGTAAACAGTCATAAATCATTGATTTGGCTTTGATGATTACTGTCAAACTTATCCAAATTATCCAACTCCAGCAGGTACAATACAAATGTGCACAAAAAATCAAAAATCACTGCTACATGAAACTGCAAGCAGAATTGAAACTGAACTTCTGCTTTTGAACTGGGAGATCTAGTGAGGCTACATATAGTGCATATATATATACAGAAAGAGAGCACATACGGACTATAATGCATCTTCTATCTATACATCCATTTACCCTCTTATTTTGTTGAAATTATCTTTTTTTTCAGGTTACTGAGGCAAAACATCTTCCCCAATATACCCTTCCTAAAAACAGCAGTCATTGTAAAGAGGAAAATTACAGAGAATTAAGACTGCTCATTGCTGCTTTTAAAGGAATTATTAACAGCGGTAAATTAATGAAGAAAAAAAAAAGAAATATTATTCTTGGCTAAGAACTGTCTCCTGTTTAACATTCTTTACTCTTAAAAGAGGGAGTTATTCTGAAACGAGCACTCCTTTTAATGTAGCAACTCAACCCTTAAATATCCGCACTGCAGAATCTTTTTTCTTTTGCTCTTTTTGAGAAACGCTGAAAAAGAGACCTCAATAGGACATTCATTCCTTTCCTCTCTTCTACCATTTTATCTTCTGGTCTATCTTATTTTATACATACTTCTTTGATGAACTTCAACTTGAGCAATACACGATATAGATCTATTTCTGATAGCACTATGAGGACAAAAGTCCCAATTTTAATTGAAGCTCAACCAAGCCTCCTGCCTGGAATACCTGATAGTTAAAACCATTGCTGTTTTTATTTTCTCTTTGGGAAGCATACTGGGTTTTAAGGACACTGATCCTTTCCTGTTTACTCAGATTATTCACAGCCTGTTATCCCACCAGGTAAATTACGTTTGTTTAAACTGGAACTGAAAATTCTGAGTTGAATTGGCAAAGGACATAAAGGACTTCTACAGGTCTATCAGCAGCAAAAGGAAGATGAGGGGAAACATAGACTTGCTGCTAAATGGAGCTGGGGACCTGCAACAAGGGGCATATGCCTGATGGGGATAGTGAGTAAAGAAGATGACGCCAGGCTCTTGTCAGTGGTACCCAGTGACAGGACAAGAGGCAATGGGCACAAACTGAAACACAGGAAATTTCATTTAAAGATTAGAAGAATTTTATTCACTTTGAGGGCAGTTAAGCAATTGAACAGGTTTCCCAGAAAGGCTGTGAAGTTTCCATCCTTGGAGATAATCAAATACAAGCTGGAAACAGTCCGGAGCAACCTGCTGTAGCTGATCCTGCTTTGAGCAGAGCATCAGATTGGATGATCTCCAGCCTCAGCTGATGTGTGATTTGGTGAGGTGGTTGTCTCTCTGCTCAGGCATTAGGAGAGGTTGTTGGAGTGATCCATTATGTAGGTCAAACAAAACTATTTAGGTTCATTAAATCCCACCTTTACTGACTGTCTTTTACATTGAGCAGAGCTGGACTCTGGTGGCACAGGTGAAATCAAAGAGCTACCAGCAGTAATACCAGCCTCACTGTTTGCAAAATAAACCATTCATAGCTGTCTGTATGTCAAAGGGAACATAGCCTAATTGAACAGAGCTGATTGAAGCTGCTAGGCAGTCAATGGTTTTCCTCTAGTGAGAAAAATTGCAGAGGAGTTGAGATCCTGGTTGGTAGGATGAACTGAAAGAGGCAGGACTCTACTTTTATGCAGCAGCTCAAAACCAGGTTATAATCTATGCTGGAAGAAATAATCCTGCTTTTAGAGAGAGATAAGATATATGATCTATCAGGAATTTTTCATCTCCAGATCCTTCATTCTTGGATAGATAACGTACTATCTATCTTGGATAGATATAGTCAAGGGTAGTCAGGCAAAAAAAAAAAATGTAGAAAACAATGCATTTTCCTAAAAGCTGTCTTTAAGCTGTATTAAAAGAAAATAGATAAATATCTTAAAATATCTTTCTGAGTGAAGCTTATATGGCACATTTGCCTCAGGCTGTGTGTGATAGTGGCTAAATTGCCTTCTTTCTCATTTAAGTGGCACAAAAGTAAGAGCACGAATGATTATTCAGTACAAAAGCAGAAAAAGAAGTGATTTTAATATGCTTCATCACACCTCACGACCGATCTCTATAGATGTGCAAGTGGTCTTGAACTGATGAGAAAGAACATGACTGCTACATTAATCATTTGGAGACATACACTAATTTATAAATGCTTCTCTCCCCTTCAGCTTTCTGACAAGTTTGAGTTTTGCAAATAGAATGGAAAGGGGAACTAAGTGTAAGAAGCAAGATACAAGGAATGTTTTTATTAAATGAATTTTAAAAGAAACATTTCCACACCCACAGCTTTTCTTTTACATTCCCTCTGCCTATTTTTCTTACATCTTTAAAGGTGTATTTTAAAAGGTATTTATCATCCTGGTAGTTAAGCTTCTTTCCTTTCAATGCCCTCTTGTCTGTCACTAAAATTTACAGTCTTGATGATACTTTCTGCGGCTGGATTACAGAGATCATTCGGTTTCTTTCTTTCCCTGATGTCAACTCAGAAATGAGGAAATGCGATTAAAGGCTGCCCTTCCTTTTCACCATTCTATCCCCTTTTTCAGTCAGGTAAATGTGAAATTAAAAAGCTATCTGTTCATTACATCAGTTCTGCAGGTTGAGACAGTGAGGCAGAGGCTTTTCATGCATTTATATATTGCTTTAACTGGTATGAATACAAGGGAAGTGTTGAAGAGTTTTAGACCAGAATTGCCTAAGTGTGTTCTTGACACACCTGTGCTGATCCACCTGGAGAGCAGATCTACTGGCCTGGTTCCACACCTGCTGGAGATGAATCCACCTTTTGGTGTCTCAGTTGTGCCAGATTGCCTTCCTGCCCACATTGCATTCACACTATGGAGCTTTGCTGCTTCTAATTGAATCTTTCTTGATTCACAAGGATCTCTGTGAGTCCCTCTTCCCAGGCACTGCCCCAGGACCGTTGCAGCAGGGGACAGCCACCTCCTAGCTGTGCCGTGCTCCCACTTGCACCCATGCTGGCTCTTCCACTCGGCTGCAGCAACAGTGGCTAAGACACCCTGCCTCTCTCTTGGTTTCAGGCTGGCAATGCTGCTCAGCAACAGCCAACATCTGAAAGCTAAGAAATAGTCTGAAAAAAATGAGAAGATGGTTTTCGTACTTCCTTCTGTGCAAAATCATAGTGATGAGGAAGTAATGAAAAGGCAAACATGGAAGAAAGTTATGGAAGAGGTAGGAAGAAGGGGAGACACAGGTTAGGAAAGGCAGAAATATGGAAGCTTTGAGGGAAACAAAGATACGGAGAAAAAGAGCTACAGAAAGATGGGGAACAGAAATTTAAAGGTTTCAGTTCTTTTAACCTGAAGACAAACATTTCTGTGAAAATGTTTCACATCTTGCTAGGGAAATTTGGAGCTTCACTGGAGATCTTAAAAAGTCACCCAAACACGGGCAAGTTTGATCTCCTGACATTGTTATGAGTCAGGAATCCTCAGCAACAGCTGTGCAGCTGGAATGGTGAAAGTAAAGTCCAGGTAAAATATTCAGACTACAGCAGCTTTTAGGGTTAAATGAAGTTCTCAATCCAGAGCCTTGACTGTAAATAAACTTCATTGACCTCAGAAGAATAGATTTTGGTTTATACTTCTAGCCCTGGAATCAATATCTGGAATTACTCTTGAACATATATGTAGTCTTTCCCTCTGTTTTTCTAGTAGTCTTTCAAGGCTGTGATGTTTGGATAAAAATAGAAATGCTCTTTTGGGAACACATCCAAACTCTTCTCTGGAGGGTTTGTCACAGAGACAAATATGCTTTCAGTGGTCTTCTTCCAGTTCATGAATGGTGCTGCTTAGAGTTTTTTCTGAACTGAAGTATTTGCCAAAAAAATCTCCATATGTATTCAGTTCTATCCTCCACCTCCCTGAACAAGAAATTTTGTCCATTTTTTTGTTTAGCTACATCCTCCCTCAAAAAAAAAAAAAAAGGAATTCAATTAAATTTAATTTAATGGTTCAAATTGAGCTGAAACCAAACAAAATTAAAAAGAACAGGATTTCTAATTTATGCCTAGAAACAACAAAGAACGAAAACAAAACAAAAAATCCTAAGAAAACTCATGATTTTCCCAGCTCTACCTTTAAGCCTCATCTCAGAAATGTTACACACTGTGTTTGCACTCTGAACAAATCTATACCGTGCTCAAGTTCTGAATGTTACCATATGGTTTCAGCAACTGCTTTGATTCCTGAGCACGGTGTACTGAGAATTCCCCACTGGACGGGTGGCATGATTTCCCACCTAGGAATGTCATTCAGCGATTTCAAAGCCTTGCCATGTACAATGTCATTAACAGGAGGAATGGCATGAATCAACACCATTACAATGAACCTTGTGAGCTGAGCTCCAGAGGGGCTTGTTTCACAAAAGCTGAATTTCCAGCAAACCACACACTGCATCCCTAATGTATATCAAGCAATGTAAAGATAAAAATAATAAAGAAATGGCTGGATGTTTTAAGTTTAGTAGAACAATATTACAAACACATTGAATAAAGCTATTCTTTCTAAAAAGCCGATAATAGATGGCATCAGGTTTTCTCATTTCCATTCATTTTTACGGAAAATGTTGGTAATTTTCCTATTGCATGGTGTTTCCAGTATCAAATCAAAGATCCATGATTAGCTTGTTGCTGCAGGAAAAGCCAGCATTTGTTTCTGTGATTGCAGTAACACCTAGAGATGTCAAAGATGTACAAACACAATACTATCACTTAGTAATGTCCAGCTCAAACATTCCTTATATGACTGCAATTTCTTTCACAGATTGGTTTGGGTTGGAAAGTACCTTACAGACCATCTAGTTCCAACTCCCCCGCCATGGGCAGGGACACCTCCCACTAGACCAGGTTGCTCAAAGCCCCATCCAGCCTGGCCTTGAACACTGCCAGGGAGGGGGCAGCCACAACTTCTCTGGGCAACCTATTCCAGTGTCTCACTGCCCTCACAGTGAAGAACTTCTTCATAACATCTAATCTAAATCTCCCCTCTTTCAGTTTGAAGCCGTTACCCCTTATTCTCTCACTACACTCCCTGGTAAAAAGTCCCTCCCCATCTTTCCTGTAAGCTCCCTTCAAGTACTGGAAGTGTGAAAACTACCAAGTACATGAAATAAGAAGGAACAATAGCTGTGAAAATCAGTTTGTTGATTTAGCTTCCTTTTTTTTTTAGATATTGTAAATGGAAAAATCCATAGTGTAAGTGAAGAAGAAAATTACCAAATCCCTTTTTTGGTAAAAGAAGGGCTTTCTTAGGTGATTTTTGTAGCAGCTAAAGGCCCTGGAAAAAGAGTGTTAGCAATCACTTTTGCCAATACTGTTTGTGATATTGGTCATGGACCACACTGGCAGTGCTCAAGCATTTGTAATATTTGGTACATTTCACTTTAAGCATTTCATATTTCTCCGGTCATTTATGTGACGAGCATGCTACAACATAATCTCTTTAACTCATTTTTTTCTAGTTATTTTTTCTTTAATTTGGTGTTTCAATAGCACCTCAGACACAGTAATGGTGAAATCCAGCAATGCCTCCTTGCAGAACTGTGAGACAGCAGGACTAGGTTTCAGCTAGGAACAGGTACAGATGGTATCGCCATGATAGGATATTTTCTCTGCTCCTCTTTAAATACACCCTCACCTGCATACTGAGATGGTGGGGTGAGGATTCCAGTGAAAAATACAGCTTCACATGTGATCACAACAGATTTCTGACTGCAGTCCCAGGACCAGATGTATGCATGTTTGAAATCATGCATCACAAACAGTTGTTGTTCATTTTGCCTCTTATCAAGAAATGCTGGTGCATTTCTGTAATTTGACTCTGTAATTTCTTTTCAAAATAATCTTCCTTCCTGCAGTGTTTGAATTTCCTCTGCAGACAGGCTGATACTTTATGTGGCTTGTTTGTTTATTTGTTTTTCGCTCTCATTTTAAAATGGCCCCTATTAGTTTTGCATTTGTTGTGAAGTTATGATTCCTTTTTAGATCACTTTATGGTGGTATCATTTTGTGGGTATATTTTCTCTGATTTATGTAGTTGTTGTTTCTTTTGTTTCCTCGTGCTTAATATTCTATGTGTGGATATTATCAGTGGTGCAATCTGTGCCAGTCAAGCACTACACTGAGGGCACAGATAGATGTCAGTCATATAAATTGAATATCTATCTCTATAACATGACAACTGATGAACAACCCAAATTAAGCAAATGACACCGAAAGAAGTGAAGGCAAATTTATTCAAGACAAGCAGTGTTTTGAAATTATTTCAATGATGAAAGTTAAGCTATGAAATAGAAAAAAAAAGTGTGCATGTATTTCATTTTATGCTCATTTTGTACATACATATACATGTGTGTCTGTATATGCATATATGATATTTAAAAAAGAGAGGGTATTATTCCTGGATTACAATGAAATGTTTCTATTTTTGCATTGAATAAATATAATAAAAATACCTCCTAAGTCTGGATGGTTTAGAGTTTGCTGCTGAAATGCTGGTAGGCTTAAAACCAGCAATATTAACACAGGTAATGGATTTCATGCTGTGCTCTGGTACATCAGGAAGAGCTACCTACAGCTATTACCAGTTGAAAGGAAGATAGAAATTCCTATTTTCTAAATAGGAATCCCTAACTTCAGTGAAGCAGGATTCCCAGCTCCACTTGAAAAGGAAGTGCCAAATTCTGCCAAATATGGGGAGAAGTGATTTCAATGGGAATTGCTCAGATTTGGGGAATGAAGGATTAGAATTTGACCCCATCTTAATTAAAAGATTTGATTTTAAAGTAACTGTTGGAGATGAATTGATAGTTCAGCAATTGCTTTATCAACACCATGTAGCCTGCTTTTAAGCCTGTGCTTTCTCCTTTATCACTCTTATTCTGAGTCTGTGATTTGCCTTGCATTAGCTATCTGTCCTTAAGATTTGGTTTGGTTCTTAGGCCAGTACAATCTGACTTTTCAAATGTCAAAGATTTAAAACTTCCAAAGGTTAATGATAATTCTGAATCCCTTTCTAAATATCAAATAAAGTTCCTCGAAGTCAGCTGTGACAAATATTATTCCCTCCTTTTATAGAAGAACCACTTGGAAAGAGGAAAGTTCTTGACAGGAATCATTTGGAGGAAGGAAAAATTTATCAGAGAACAAGAGCAAAGCTGTCAATATCAGGGGAGATAATTTAACCACATATGCAGTCGCATGATAAGAAAGTGAAGTCCATAAAGTGGTAGGCAGTGCTAAACAAGATTTGGGATGTCTCCTGTAACTTTAAATATTTGGATTACATTTAATACAAAGGCAGAACTCCTTCAAGGAGGTGAAAAAAGTTTTTTTTCAGGTGGAAAAGCCCATAGCAGTAAAATCTAGAAAGGAAAAGTCTGCGACATTTATATCTTGGCATGTCTTTTGTAGTCAATTCCCAATCCCTGCAGCAAACCAGGAGCTTTGATTTTTCCAGAGCAACAGATTGCCTTGAATCTGTGTTGGTTTGGGAGGACCCAAACAAGTTATTTCACTAGCTACAGGGTTGTCCTAGGTCACAGTGTAAAATGTGCCAAAAAGAAAAGAAAAGTATTCTATTACCATCTTCAGGAGCTGTTGAGACCAGGTGGGGCGGTGCTCCCTGCCTCCCCCCTCTGCACTATCTTCTGTTAATGGGCACAACAATGCCTTATCGCCTGACCCATCGATAACTCGCTCCTGGACTATCTCCCGTTAATGGCCCATCAAGGAACTGCCTCACGACTCCCCATCCCATTGTGAGATGCTCCGCCCGGGGGGAAGGAGCCAAGCAGTCCATGCCAAATAGAAACTGAGATCTCGAACACCCTAGCAGCCTTCTTCCACTGGATTCCCAGAGGAGCTTTTCCCCCCGCTGGAGTTCCAGAGGACAAGAGCTACCTACCTACCACTGGACCTTCGGAGGAAGACCAGACCCTTTTACAAGATCGCTGCTTCAACAGAACTACATCCATCGCTTCAGGAGGACTGCAGCCATCATCTTATCGGACTGCTACTGCCACCCTAACAGGGTGTCAGGTTGTATTTCTGACTCTGTCAGTGTAAACCAGCGGGTTGTTTGTTTTTCCCTGCCTTGTGTTATATATATATATATATATTAGTAAAGAACTGCTATTCCTATTCCCCATATCTTTGCCTGAAGGCCTGTTAATTTTAAAATTATAATAATTTGGAGGGAAGGGAGTTGCACTTTCCATTTCAAGGGAGGCTCCTGCCTTCCTCCCCAGGCACCTGTCTTTCAAACCAAGACAAGGGTGCCTCTGTTTTCTTGGCTTTCCAGACTCCCTCCTTTTTGGTGAATGCACTATAAGAAGAATCCGAAGGGACCAGGTATTGGGTAGTTCTCAGCTCATCTTCAAGAAGAGCCCTGGGTTGGGACAAAAGCAGAGAGCCATGGGCAGATCTGTAGGCAGATCAGTCAGGCAAAAGCTCAGGTAAACCAATTCCAGGAAATCAATCTTTTGAGGCCTATCACCATTTCAGGTTGTTTAAAGCAGAGCTGGCTTATCCAAAAGCCTTAATTGTAATGACAAATGAAAATAGCAGTAGATGAATCAATACAAACCCTATGCTGTATTTGATGCAAAAGTGTCTTTTATTAGTTTGGGGAGTATGGAAGGAAGCAGTCTTCAGCCTGTAAGTAATTATTGTGACAGTTCTTGTTTCCTATTTTCATTTCTCAACTTTTTATTCATACCCATTTTATAGCCCTATGAAGTTTGATAAAACTGTATTCGGTGCTTTATCTAAATATTGATCAGCATATTATAGGGAAATTACTATGCTTTCTAATTGAACAACAAGAAGTAATATATTAAAAAAAAACCCTTTACATTATGAGTTCTATTTTACTTTGTGACCTGTAATCCATTACTTTTCTAAAATTAATTTGCCTAAATGTGCCAAGTATTTTCATCATTTATCTACAGTTCTACTAGAACCTGATTCAAGTTTTATATATTTTTAGTGTATAAGTAAAATAACAGTAGCAATTACTATACATTATTCTGATTGGAAACAGAGAGGAGGAGAGCTCTGCCTAGTTAAGTGTAATTCAAGCCTGATATAACTCAGAAAATGGACTTGACATTTTTAGTCTAGTAACTAATGTTAGGACTGACTTCATTTTGTCAAAGTCATATTCCTGTTAGTCTCCATCCCACAGCTTTGTTCTTCAATTCTTATTCATGTCTGTGGTTCATTGAGAAAACATCACTCACTCACAAAAAAAATTTGAGTACTCTTAACCTGAACATGTTTTCTTTCCTCCTTCACAGTAAAGGATGGGTGAGAGAAGGTATTCAGAAACACTGAAATACAGTATTACAGCAGTATTTTTCACTGAGCACATATGGCTTAAATATACATTCTTTTATTTTGCTACAATTTGCTGTACCTGAACAAGCTTCTTTCAAGAATATAAGGGATGTGTTTGACTCTAATAAAACCAAATAAATTTCCAAAATATTTTCTTCACTTGAAGCACTGTTTTTCGACCTTGGCTTTATTAGAAGCTCCAAAGAAGAAACGTGAGAATTACCCATCTGCAATATCACTGCTGCGCATAGAAGTCCCTGGAGAATTCAGTGTGTAAGCTGGAGTAACCATTTTCTCATTACCTTTATAGATCCTTTAATTCTGAACTTCTAGTGTAAATGTATGGCATCGGTAAGGTCACTGCTTTATTAAATAGTTCAGTGATGCAATTTAAGCCTACACACAAGCCAGGGCTAACTGCATGAAGAACGTGGTAAGATGTCCTCTGCACATAAATTTGGATTTTTAAATATCTGTGATTTTGACTATTTAAAGCAATAAACTTGTACTATCTATAAGCCACATGAGCAATGGACAAAAAGAAACCTTCTGAAAGATTTTTGCTCCGTGTTTGTTTAAAGAATAAAAAATCTGCTTAGGAAGGCTGGTGCAAACTATTTTAGTAACCTGACCATAAACTGTTTAAATTTAGAATTTTACTACTCTTCTAGGTATTTTCTTTCACATGTAAAAATCATATCAATTGGCTCAATTGCACTTTACAAAGCTTCCTCTGCTCTACTAATACATGTTATAGATAATTTAGAGCAATACTGGGTATATAACTTGTTGTGTGTTTTCTCTTTGGAAACTAATAAGATGGCTTTCTTACCTTACTGTCTTCTCATTTCAGATATGTTTGTTATATTATGCAGCCAATATTTCACTTGAAATCGGAAAGAAAGCAAAACCAGACATTTTAAATACGTGAGTGAAACTGCAGATAGATGTATCACTTGTCTTCCGCATATGGATTGGATAAGCCTTTTAGGTGAATCTAGCATCTTTGGAGTCTCCACAGTGTTGTTACCCACTTTTTGCAGACTTATAAATCTAGAAGCGACCAGAGAAGATCTTCTGGACTGACCTCCTACATATCAGTAGCTGTTGTATTCCAGTGGAGTCTGGCAAACCATGACCTGTGCTGGGTAATGCAGATAGTTCTGAGCAGCATTCCCCTCCTCATACCAAAAGACAGCAGGTCTTCATCTCTTCACCATTTTGTTCCACTGGTTAACCACCCTGACTGTTAAAAATGAGTAGCTTATACCTAATGTGAATTTGTTTTCTAACTGCTAGCCGTTATTTCTTGTTTCTATCTTTCTCTACTAAAAAGCCTTTCATATATTCTTCTCCTGAAGGGACCATATTTAGACTAGTTATGTTGTCTCTCAGTCATTTTCTTGGTTAACTAAGCAGAGTGGGTTCTCTAAGGCATCCTCTCTTATTCATGAACCATTCTTCTGGCACTCTCCTATATAAGTCCAATGTTTCAGCAAACTCAGAAAAGTATTTTCTTGTGAGTGTTTAATTCAGTGAACCAAGCAGTGGACATGAAACCAAAAGGTGGTCCCCAGTCCCACTGATCTTGAGTCCTAACACAAGCCAAGAGAGGGATGCAGAGGCAGAGGGGAAGAGCTAGGAGCCAGTGGGACACCAGAGCCAGCATGACAAACAGTTATCTCAGCACACACAGAGATTAACTGTTGACAAGTTTTTTGTAGGCATCATGGCAAAGGAGAGTTTTAATGAGGGATTTGAAGGAGGATAATGATGTAGCTTCACAGATGTTTACAGGGAGCTTCACCCAAGCATAAGTAATAAGCACTGATAATATTATCTTTGATCGGTGTGGAGGTTTTAAAGTGTCTGAATGAGCTAGCTTGAGTACCCTAGGCAGCAGACAGTCAACAGTGTGATAGTATATCCCTGCAAACACACCCTGCTTCTCCACATAGTTAATTAGCCAAGCTGCAGTACCCAATTGCACTGTTGCCAGTACTTGACAGTGTTACTCAGAGGCAGCAGAGCCACCTCTCTGCATGGCAGTGTGCTGGTGCTGTCCGGATGCTTCCTGAAATGCCTGTAGAGGTTACGGATAGTGAAATATGGTAGGCTTGTTTTATTTACTTTCTTCTGCAGCTAGAGGTTTCTTGATAATACATTGCCTTTTCTGGGTCATATTTAAGAATGGGAAATAGCATATTGATTTTGTCATGCTAGTGATGAAATGTGAACCTGTCAATGTCTATAGTCACTCCATCCAGCAGGCTGATCCTCCATCCCTCTGCCAATGGTAATGTGCTGAAAAAATAGTTTTATTGAAGGAAGATAAAAAAAATATTTTTTACAATTAATCAACATTCAGTCTGGCTGTAACAGTTCAACAGTATGTAATAAAATTGCCTTTTCTTTTACTCAGAAATGTTCTCTTCTGGTCTGAAACTAAGCCATTTTGGCAGCAAGCTCTGGGAAGCTACATAGCCACTATCAGTTCAAGCCAGCATCGAAATCCTAAGAAAATATGATTTTAAACTATCTTGTGGGAATTTCTTTCCATGAAATGTTCTGCATTTTGGATTGGTCTGTATCCAATCTACGTCTTCATGTTCAAATGTCATGGCTCACCACTCACCCTGTCTGCTGGTTGTGAACTATATAAAAATTCAGCCACCGAACAGCACAAAAGTTCAGAAAATTTCACATAAAAGCCTGGGTCCCTTGTTGCAGCTTGGAGTCTTCTCTGATTTCTACATAAAAATATGATATTTCAAAAATGACTGCTGTCCGTGCCATGTCTGAATAGCTTTTTTGAGCTGTTCAGCTATCTCTGAAGACAAGAAGAAATCTTAGGTTTTATTCCGAGAGGGTTACTCTTTGTATTCACATTATTTTCAAACCTGAGCTCAGAGCCTCCTGCGAGCTCCTCAGTCTTGTTACTTCAAGGATGAAGGACTGGATCTAAGCCCACAGTAGGAGAAGAGGCAGAGAGAAGACCCCTACAACAGCTGGTGTACCTCTCTTGTGCAATAGAGAGGCAAAGGAAAGAGCAGCAGCAAAACGTCTTGCTTCTGGGATATCCCTCCCTTCCCTCGCAGCTATTCCAAACAGCACAACCTCTCTTCAAATGGCAGTATCTGTAATATCCATGATTTCCAGAGGCTGGTCAGAAATGGCCAAGAAATGGGCTGTGGCTATACAGCTACTCTCAGAACGTTGCCCACCCTAGGCAACTCTCTGCTTTGCCTATACCTTCAGCCGGCTTTGCCTACATTTGTATGGTATGAAAATGCTGTCATTTGTCCATGTCACTGAATTTTTTATCAGAGCCAGATCCAAGTTTGGGGAGAAAAGAGGAAATACCAGCATTCCCTAATGTGAAAGACTCACTTTAAAGCCTTAAAGTGGAGTTCTGATTTATTAGAAATTGAGGACTGAACCGTCAGTAGAGATTTTCCAAGATAGCAGTGCAGATCTTCCTCCCATATACAGTAGAATTTGTCTCTAGCTTGAAATCCAATGTCTTTTTGCTCAGAGAGAGCACCTTTACCTTTTGGTCTGATACTGAATATTTTTGGCTCCTGGACCTCACCAGCCTACATGGCTCTTGTGAAATGGTGGATTAGAAGGAACAGTTGCAGCAAAAGACAGCCACATGTGGCTTTTCGAGGACAAGACAGTAGCACAGACTAGTGAACTATTTCAGTCTTAATACAAACAGTTTCAAAGCCAGACCGAGCCTTTGAGCATGGGAAAAAAGAAGAGAAATTATTTTACCCACCTTAACTTTCCTAGCTATGATACTTACTTTTTGACTACACCCTCCCTCTGACTCAGAAATAACCCCTGTAACCACATTATTCTGTCCTTATCTTCAGAGATGCAGAGGCTAATGAGAGATAAGGTAAGTAATCTGACTGCCCAATGCATGGTCTTAATTTTCTTAAAATAATTGGAGCAAGATATTAAAATATAAAGAATGCTGCTCATTAATAAGAATGATAGAATAACAATCTGTGTCTCTGCATGACTGTGACACTAATCCAACCATAGACTGGTTTCTAGGACAAAATAAACAGCTATCTTTACAGTATGTTAGGTCATCAGCTGCTTCTAACTTATATCTTGTCCCTGAGGAGGATTTTCTTGGCTGGTATTGCCTAATTGCACTTCAAAATTTTACCTTTTAGCAGATTGTCATCTCTTTAAATCAAGATCTACTATCTATTTAAATCAAGGGTCATTGTTCCATATTTGCTGATAGAAGGAAACAGTAGAGAATAAGCTCTGAACTTCCTCCAGCTAACGAAGAGACTTAAGGGATGAGCTTAGGGTATAGCTTTGGCCAGACCATCTAACCTCAGCCTCACTGTCACAAAACTCCCTTTGTTTTCAGTGTAAATACTGCTGATCAAGGAGAGAAGAACTTGTCTACTGAGCCATTTAATATCTTCCAGATCCCTACCTTCTGTCCCTTAATCCATCATTTTTTGATGTGACAACACTGCTTACTATCTCATCCGTTACACACAGTTCTTACCAGTAGAAACTTCCCACAAATCAGACTGAACTTGAAGAACATGGGCATTAATGAAAAGAAAATATATAGAAAATTCTGAAATTGAGAGCTGAGCTAGGGAATTGTAGCTCTCTAGTTTTAACCAGCTCAGAGGTCTGTTTTCTTTTACTTCTTGAAAATATTTTACACTGCCTGTATTTTGTTTTCCAGCTGTCAGATTTAGAAACAAATCTAGTTTATCCCTGGCGTTCTGTACTTTTATTTGAGACAACTTCATATTAGACATTTTTAAGTCTAGAGCACAAGTTATTTTTTTAACAGTTAAACTGAATTTAGAAAGCTGAAGAACATTGCAATGTATTTTGTCCATGCAAAGTTAACTGACTGCAAACATATAACCTGTAACAAGTTTTAAAAAGTCTTTTTCTAAATCAAATTCACTTTCCTCAAAAGTATGTTTGAAAATGAAAGCAAAAAACCTTTACTTTGGCATTTAAAATTGTTCTGTTGTTTACAATCAACTATGACTTTCCCCGAAGGAAAAGTTCCAGTTTACACTGCATGTAATATTTCAAGCTTCAGAACCTCTGATATTAGCATGAGTTGAAGAGTCAAGTAGGTAGGATTTTTTTCATTTTTGGAGATTAACTTGCAAGAAATTTGTCTCTCTTTGCCACATTGAGAAGAGCGAGTCCTTTTCTTCTCTACTTTCTTCAGAAAAAAAGAGACTTGAAATCCTCCACAAGGAGGATGCCAGCAGCAAGAGGGAAGAAGGCAGAGTGTGAAAACTGTGTACAATAGCAAAACAGCAGTGAAGCCTTATTCTTTACTACCCTTAGCAAGAAATTAAGTCCAGGCAGTAAGACTGCTTTTCCTATGGTCAGTCCTTTAGGTTTCATAGACAGCTTGGTGGGGTGCAAACCAGACAAGCTAGACGAAATGCAAGAAACCACAGAGAAAATACAATGGTAGAGATTTTCCACTTCCCTGGAGAGGATAACGAGTTAGTTAAGCTGATGATGACAGGACTGCAGAGTTTGTGTACTGATCCCCTCACATTTCTTCTCAAAAGAAAGAACTGCTAATATTGCTATTACTGCCCTTCCTAATTAAGTATGTAACATTGCAAAACTATTTCTTGGGTGGATTTTTTTTCTTCCAGGAGGATATAATTTTACCAAACGTAATCAAGAATTTAAACTTAACAAACTGATGTTCACAAAATCACGGTCCTAATGTACTCTCTGATACAGGGCTGTCTAAGGGATAAAATTGTTCTACTTAATTTGAAGACGGATAAAATCTAGTAATTCGTCTGGTTCTTCCATATCACATTTAAAATTGTTGCACATAGAAAGGTTTCTACTTCCTCAGACAAATTTAATTTTAAATGCACTGTGTGCTCACTAGGGAAAAATTACACAGCCTAATAGAGCTCGCTCTATTCAGTTCTCATATTCTCCTTTCCGTATTGCCAAGTCAATATGTGTATATTTTGTTTCTTTATACGGACTTCCTTGTTACTTTAGTGTTCTTTCAGAAAACAAATTTTCGAGAAAAAACAGTTTGCAAAGGTAAAGGAGAAGTTCAACTTGAGTTTTCAAAGGCCATTTTTACCCTTCTTGACTGCTATATAATTTTCTAGGTGCTTTATTTTTTAAACATCCATATTATTTGGTAATTTCTACACTGGCATTTCACTGGGTATATAAATCTATGAGGTTACTGTAGAATAAATTATCTAATTGCATATAATTTTACTCTAGATTCTGTATAGGCATCTGTAGGTAAAAATTTCAACATAATTATATACACATAAATGTTTAGTTATTTAGCAATTATAGCCTAATTGTTACACTGTTTCTTGCAAAACTGATTTATGGCAGAATGTTTTGGTACTTTCATCACCATGAGTCTGGCTATATGTGAATCATCTTTGTCTGAAAGTTTTTAATTCAAAAAGATGATAACTTTTTAACCCACACTCGTCTTCATTTTTTAAAAAATTATTTCCTACATTTAAGTTGAGAACATAGATTAGGCTGCTTTTAAGCAAATAGTTAAGAAAAATCCTACCTCCAAAGAACAAAGGTGCTCATTTAGAGTTATTTTCTTCAAACTAAATTCATTCCAGTGAACAGAAAATATTTGTGCAACCATTGCAACAGAAGACATGGTACCTGATCAATTTAAGCAACAGCTTCCTATTGTAAAAAGCTGCAAAAAGACACTTCCTCACACTTTTCCCTTTGCATTCATATCTTTGTCTGCTAATACTGCTATGTATATCAAGTATGTCTTACATTATCAGCATGCCTTGATATTAGCCAGTAAAGTGTGCATCTGTAGAGAAAGGTGAATATGATTTTGCAGTCTTACTAACCAAACTCCAGATTTCTCTCTCATCCTGATACTGAGACCAAGATAATAGGGCTGATCTTGCCAGCATTCTCCTCAGCATCAAAAGAGAAAAGTCTGAAAATCCTTGGACAAAGAGAGGATTGAAACAAAGTCTCTCTGGAGCTGGGTGGCTTTTCCTAGTAGGCTTAACAGAGTAAGAGTAAAGGGATGCAGCTTTACCACTACCTGCAGATATGACATTAAAAGAAAACAGTGAAACCATGTTATCAGCTCCTACCAATTAGATGTGACTGCATCAGACATTTATTTGATTTGGCTAGTAAACAATGTAGATAATTCTTAAAAGTTGTGAGAAAACTGTAAAAATTAACCCAAGTTATTAAATCAGATCTAGATGCTGGATAAATCTTTGGTAGTTTTGGTATACTTGATATTTGACCAAGATCCATTAAGTAGAATTAGTATGTTAGAAACTGAACAGAGTGTGATCTCTGAGACAGTTCTTTTCAGTCACTGTCTATAATTACAGCATGGTATCAGGAGTGAAGGTTGAAAAAGAAGTCTGACTTGAGAAACAGTGGAAGCCTACAGAGGGTAGAAGCAAGGACAGGTAGCCTGGGAGAAATACACAGAAATTGTCCAAGAAGCCAGAGATCAGGCTAGGAAAACGGAAGCCCTCATAGAACTAAATCTGGCCAGGGACATCAAAGGCAACAAGAAAAGCTTCTACAGGTATGTCTGTGAAAAAAGGGAGGCTAGGAAAAATGTGGGCCTTCTCTGGAAGGAAATAGGTCTGGTTACCTGAGACATGGAGAAGGCTGAACTCAACAACTCTTTTGCCTCACTGGCAAATGCTCCAGCCATGCCACCTAAGACGCAGAAAGCAAAGGCAGGGACTGGCAGAATTAAGAACCGCCCACTGTAGGAGATCAGGTTCTAGACCAGCTAAGGAACCTGAAGTTGCCCAAGTCCATGGGACCTGATTAGATGCATCCGTGGGTCCTGAGGGAACTGGTGGATGAAATGGCTAAGCCACTATCCATCGTGTTTGAGACATCGTGGCAGTCTGGTGAAGTTCCCACTGACTGGAAAAGGGGAAATATAACTCCCATTTTTAAACTGGTAAAAAGGAAGACCCGGGGAACTACAGGCCAGTCAGTCTCATGTCTGTGCCTGGTAAGATCATGGAGAGGATCCTCCTGGAAACCATGCTAGGGCACACAGAAAATAAGGAGGTGATTTGTGACAGCAAATATGGCTTCTCAAGGGGCAAATCGTGCCTCACAAATTTGGTGGCCTTCTACAACAAGGTTACAATGTTGGTGGATAAGGGAAGAGCAACCAATGTCATCTACTTGGACTTATGAAAACCATTTGACGCTGTCCCACATGACATCCTTGCCTCTAAGTTGGAGAGACATGGATTTGATGGATGGACCACTCAGCAGATAAGGAATTGGCTGGATGGTCATACTCAAAGAGTTGCAGTCAATGGCTCAATGTCCAAGAGGAGACCAGTGAAGAGTGGCATTCCTCAGTGGTTGGTACTGGGACCACTGCTGTTTGACATCTTTATTGGTAACATGCACAGTGGGATTGAGTGCATCCTCAGCAAGTTTGCTGATGACACGAAGATGTGTGGTGTGGTTGACATGCTGGAGGGAACGGAGGCCATCCAGAGGGACCTTGACAGGCTTGAGACATGGGCCTGTGCAAACCTCATGAAGTTCAACAAGGCCAAGTGCAAAATCCTGCACATGGGTCAGGGCAATTCCAAGCACAAATACAGGCTGGGCAACGAGTGAATTGAGACCAGCCATGAGGAGAATGACTTGGGAGTGTTGGTTGACAAGAAGCTCAATGTGACCCTGCAATGTGCACTTGCAGCCCAGAAAGCCAACCATATCCTGGGCTATATCAAAAGAATAATGACCAGCAGGTCAAGGGAGGTGATTCCCCCTCTACTCCACTCTCATGAGGCTCCACTCAGTGTACTGCATTCAGTTCTGGGGCCCTCAACATAAGAAGGACATGGACCTGCTTGAGCAAGGCCAGAGGAGGGGCACAAAGATGATCAGAGGACTGGAGAACTTCTCCTATGACTGCAGCCTGAGAGAGCTGGGGTCGTTCAGCCTGGAGACGAGAATGCTCTGGGGAGACCTTATTGAGGCCTTCCAGTACTTAAAGGGGGCCTACAGGAAAGATGGGGAGTGACTCTACCAGGGAGTGTAGTGAGAGAACGAGGGGTAACGGCTTTAAACTGAAAGAGGGTAGATTTAGATTAGATTTAAGGAAGAAGTTCTTTACCATGACGGTGGTGAGACACTGGAACAGGTTGCCCAGAAAAGCTGTGTCTGCCCCCTCCCTGGCAGGGTTTCGAGGCCAGGTTGGATGGGACTTTGAGCAACCTGGTCTAGTGTCCCTGCCTATGGCAGGGGGATTGGGACTAGATGATCTTTAAGGTCCCTTCCAATAATTGGATAATGTGGAGCATGAATTTAAATAACTGAGGAGGCTGAAACTCTCCAGGAGTACAAGAGATGACTGAAAAGGTTCAAGCAAGATAATTGTGTCTTTGTGAAGCCAAGGGGAAAACCTGAACAGAAAAATGAATAAAGTAGGTTTTTTCATTTTGATATTGCAGAGTATGAGATTAATTTTAAAATCAACAGTTAAATGAGAAAAAGCAACCAAGTTAACATATTATGTTACCGAAATTTAACAAACATTATAATCCAAGAACTGGATTCATGTAGTACATATTTGAGAGTGTTGAGACAGACTGTTCTGAAAAGTTTGACAAATCCTTAACCTGAGATTAGACTGTAACAGGTATCAGAAACCTGTCAAAACCTGTAAGAAATGCAAAGCTAAGGAAAAAAAGAGCATTAGATTTACATCTTGGATTAGATTTAGAAAAAGAATATGATAATGCCAGGCTGCATAACAAACAGTTTAGATTATAATGTCAGAGAGGAAAAATTTTCTTGCAAGTATGTCTCAGACCATAGAAATCATCAGAACAAATCAGAAAACTGAAAAGATGACAACAGAAAACCTAATCAGAATAAGAAAGCAAGAAGCATAATGAAGGAACATACAGACCTTGGTGGTGCTCAGCCTTTCAGTAGAACCACTATATTCAGGGGAAGCTAAAATTTGACATAAAACTACCTAAGAAAAAAAAATATTTTAAGAAAAATAATTTGTAAGAATAGTGCATGTTTAAAGATCCTTTTTTTATTCTGAAAATTAGAGAAGTCCTCACTCCATGTACATCCATTGCTCATAGACAAGTTCATGTGATAGCTGAAAATACAAGAAAAGATTCTAAAGTTAAAGCATAGTCTTATTTACAGATGTTGAAAGGAAATGTTCAGATAAGTCACAAGAGGAATTCTTTCTATTGAGGTAAAATAAAGGCAAAAACTAAGTCTTGAAAAGACAAGATTTTGAGTTGTTACAGGAGATGGAGTACATATTGCAGGTCTGAAAGTGTATCAGACCCTAAATCTCACTGAGAGAGGTTATAGTGCAGAGGCAGAAAACTGAGAAGATGGAAACTACAGAACAGCAAAGGCATCACAGCAGAATTTAGGGGTGAGGAAGCCACAAGGACAAAGCCACAGCACAACATCCCATAAAATTTATTTACTAACCAGGGTGAGTATAGCAGGTGAGTAGGAATTTCTCTTCTACAACACACACACACACTCATGCACATGCCATACAGCTACACCCCCACCGGTCATGGCCTCAGGTCCAGCTTGAGCATCATGGTGGCCTTAGGGCAGCAGGACACCTCATAGCTGGACGAAGTGTCTGAGTCCTGGTTGGTGCCCTGGCTTTCCCACAGTGCTTCCACCTTGGACTCAGCTTTCTGCAATGTGCTGGACTCCTGGGGAGCTCTTCCTATCAAGGAGCTTTACCTCTTTATTTCTTTCTAACTTAGATGGTCAGACTAACTTTCCAAAGGCCTTGCCGGTCTGTGACCCCAGGACAAATACTTTTGACTTTCTCTGTATTTAAAGCCAGTTAGCAGTTCTTCTCACCTTCCGATATTCCACTCTAAATGTTACAAGGATGTAGCATTCTTAAGAACGCCTTTGTGGTTTTTTGATTTCTTCTCCATGCACAGCTAAACCACTGAAGATGGGCAGATGTAGTTCAGAGTTTCTGGATAAGGGTGCCCTATAACAATTATTTGTGCTTGGTTTATTTTCCCAGCACATACCATAACCATCTAATAATGAGTAGAAGCTGGGTAGATGTAATTGAGGTCTCACATTCATGCTTTCAGGTAGGCTTCAATACATCACAACTGAAAAAACATTCTTAGCAAGCCAAAAAGTTATATAAATAAAATGTTGATACAGTACTGACACTTTTTAAAAATGGCATTCACATCAGAGTGAGACTAAAAAATGCTATACATATTGCATGGAAGAACAGAGAAACTTTATAAATGGTCCACAGTTTACATAGATGTTTTTCTATATGTGCTGGAAAATACATATTGATTTTGGATTATGATTCTCACTTAGCTCACTTAGCAGAAGGATAAAGAATAAAACCCACAACCATTACAAATTTGATTTCATGTACAAATCATTATTGGCAAGATATGACACATGAGCCACAGTAATGACATAAAAGAAACAAGTTTTAATACTTTGCAAAGGTTTATTATTTTAGATATATTTTTTCAGTTCCCATACAGACAAAGTCAAATGGAAAAAATCCTATCAAAATTATTTGAAGGATTCTTACAAGCTGGCTCTACTAACTCAGATCAGCACTCAGTCCTGGTAATTTACTAGGCAGTGCCTCTTGAATCTAAATTCTCAATGGCCTGATGTTATCTGTAAAAGGAAAGATTAGATCAGTGTTATTAAAAGTAGGAGCATTGTGAATTGTAACCATAATGAAAACAATAAACAAAAAGGTCCAATAGGTTAAACGTATCATGACATAGTCCTCTGACAATATAACATTCATAGACCTAAAATGTGGACTCTTTTCCCATTAAACCACCCCTTTTTGTTAAAGTGGTTAGACAGCAGTGCCTGATGTAAGAGCAAAACAGGAAGAACACAGCCAAGGTGAAGAAGTTCAGGCAGAACAGTAGCATGTGGACTAGGTGTTACCAAGGGAAAGGGAAAGGTCTAAGCAGAGCAATGCAGGGATGGAGCACAGCTCTTTATAGATACATATATACAGGCAGCACCTCAAGAGCATGCAAAGACATAAGGTACTAACTCAAAGACTGGCTGAAAATACAGGTACATATTGTATTATATATTATGTATACACTGTATACATATTATACCTGTACATTTCTTTCCTCTGGAAGGGGGACTTGTGAGAGTATATGCCCCATAAGAAGCTCTGAGCATTCTGATTTGAAGAAGTCCTGCAATCTAGAAGGCTGGGACTCCAAGATCTCTCCCTGCTTCACAAGGCCACTCTCTCTGACACATAAGTTTATTCATCAAAACAATCTTAGACTTGCAGACCTGTTATCAGTCCCCAAGAACCTTTTCCTGAGTATATCGTCTTCTCGTGTGATGGTGGTTATGTGTAGCCTGATGTATGACCAGGCCTTGTGCAGAACTTCTGTTCTGTGCCTGCCTTGTTCACCAGACCAGAATTGCTTTTAAACTTATATTCCTGTCTCTTAATAAGGTTTATATGGAAATTATGTTTGTAGTATTAAAAATTATAAAAATATAATAAGTGAGGTTTTTTCTAATTGTCTACAATGTGGTCATTTTTTAACAATGAATGTAAAATCAAAGACTTTAAAAATTACCTATAATTATTTTATTGTAACTGCAATAAAAGAATTCAAGAGACTCGAGACATATGTTAACAATACATGGAGCAGAAATGCAGATCTCTGACATAACTGTTAGGCTGCTTCAAAATGGAACTGGAGGGATGTACCATAAGTACAAAACCCTGCCAGCACCCATGGTGTGGAACTATCCTCCCCAGGAATTTTCTCTTCACAGCACACCACCTTCTGCAGATGAGGTCTGGCGGAGAAAAGGTGACATGAATGGACAAAATGGGGAGAAAGTCTACCATAAGAGCAAATGTGAAACTTCTTATTTGCTCAGTTGTTCTGGCTGGAGACCTGCACTTCTAGCTCTGAGCACTTCAATGCTGAAACAGAGACTGAAAAGTTTTATTTTCTCCTGCAGAATTTGTGGACCTTCAAGGAGTATTTACTAGCTGAGATGCTTAAGGTCACCCCAGAGAAGCTCTCCTTTCTGAGCTTATATTGAGGGTGCTGAAAAGACTGATGTTTCTAAAGGTAAAAGCTACATACAGCGTAAGCTGTACATCACGTCCTTAGCTACTGAATTATTTCTGAGCCATGGTTGAAGAGATCAAGATTTGCAAAACTCCAAATAACTTAAATTATCTCCTGACAAGTTCAGTTCTGCTTAAAGTGCAAGCAAGGGTACTATATACAACACAGGAGCTTTTATACACTGCAATTTACTGAAAGTAAGGACCGTTCAAATATCCGTACAAAAAGTGGGGTTTTAAAATCTTTGTAGAAGTTCCATTGTTAGGCCAAAAATTGTTCAGAAATGCTTTTCCTTTAAGCAATTTCTAATGGCTGTCACAATGATTTAAAGTCTTCTACAGAATCTCTCACGTAAGGTATGCCTGCCTAAATTACTTTGGACCTAATTTTAGATAAACTGCTATAGCAAGTGTTGAATAAATGCATGAGTAAGCAAAGAAAAGCAAAACAGATATTTAACATTTGTGACTGGTGTTATCTTTCCAGAGTATTTGAATAGAAGTAGTTTAGGTTTGTTAATTAGGTTCCACACAAAAAATTCATGTTCAAAGACATTACATTGCATTCATCATCTCTCTAAAAGGCTTGTCATTGCATTACCACTGGCTAAAAAACAACCTAATGCAGATCAATGCTAGATGCACTTCTCTATAAGACACTTTCTTATCCCTTGGCACAGTAATGGCAAGTATGAGGGGAACTCACTGAGATCTGGTCCACCACAAGCCATATCAAATACCTTATGTCTGATGCTTTGACATACAGATAGACTTTGGAACCAGCTTGGAATCTATCTACTAATCAAGCCATATTATCAACGAGAGGTGTCTGTATTAGGTTCTACTGTATACTGTGGAGGGTTGCAGCAGCGGGAAGTTTTCAAAAAGGTAAAAGGAGAGCTAGGAACAAAGTTGCTGTGATATGCACATGTTTAAAGTACTGCATTCTCTGCCTCTTTTTGTCTTTCAACAGTGCTTGTGTCTATATTTTTCTTTCCTTTCACTCTAGTTGGTGCTACCTTAGTTTTAATTTCATTGTTTCTCTCTGGTCTTTGCAGCTTTCCCAAGTAGACTGCAAATCAAAAGAAGGCCACGCTGAACTCTTTAAAGCCACAGGATACTAAGTGCAGTTTTTCAATTACAAATACATTGGGACAGGCTACAGTCTTGAGTCCAGTTCCACTCTAGTTACTTTTGCCAACAGAAATTTGTTGTTAAGAACAGGAATATGCTCCTAATGACTTTGTGGCAGCATGTGGTCGACACTGACAAGTCCTTGATCTAGAGACTTCAGATTTTCCAAACATCAACAGAAGGCTTGAGACTGAAAGTACATGCTTTTCCCCAGTTAAACTGTTAGGAGAGACAGTCGTGTGAGTCATGCCTTAGCATGACTGTACTGAGCTGTCTGTGCTGCAGACAGGTTATGGGTGGGGAAAAATTGCTCTTCTCCCTTCCACTCCCACCCCATCCAAAAAACCCCCAACTGTGTATGAACTAAACCCCCAAAAACCTACAGTTCTGGTGAAGTGAGGAAGGAAAACAGAAGGAAAAAAATCAATCAATATATCAAAATCAAAAAGTAAACCATTCCCTCAGTTCTCAGTTCTGTGGGTGCAGGTGTACCTATTAGAAGATAATCCCCAATTGTTCCCTTCTTTGACAGGCTGCTATGTGTGAGGAATTAGTCTGTAGAGAATGAAAATGTCACACATACCTTTAGGCTTTTTCTCTATAGCTGAGTTTGACGTGATTTGATGGCTCACAGGGCTGGTTTAGAATTATCGTAGTCATGTTCAATACCTGACCTCCCAAGGACTTGCTGGTGGCCCAAAAGCACAAAGTAGTCAGTATACTCTCTTACTGCTGCCAGCCACCATGGAACTAGTAGAAAAAAGTATACTTGAAGAAATTTAAGGAAGAATTTATTTGCTTATTGTTTTGATAGGATATTTATTAAATATCAATAAGCAAGAAACCCCAAAAGGATTATAACTTTATTTTGTAAGGAAAAAAAAAAAAACAAAAGAAATTTCTTATTGATGCTCAGCTTAGATAGTTGGCTTATATAGATATGCACAGACATGTAATTTTTTGTTCTTAATGAGCGTGACCTACAGTTTGCTTCAAGTCGGGAAAGTATTCTTCCTAGGACAAAAAAGAATAGATATTGTTTTTCCCAGTTCTAGTTTACTACATTTATGTCTCACATACATCTCACATACATCACTAGTAGGAAAATACATTTTTTATCCTAATAAGCCCTGGCTTTGTGTGTAGTTGTAACTGTCCAGATTTTTAATCTTATTCATATCATGCCTCTAGCACAAACCAGAACTCCAGTCCTGCAAACATATGCCCATGCCTCACTTTACATAACCTCACATATGCCTAAATTTACACAGCTAATCTGCGCCACTGAGCACATATTTTCTGAGAGAAAAATTAAATGTATTCATCAGTATTTTGGGGACTAGGGATTCCTAAGAATCAGACCAAAAGTGAATTCAACAGTGAAGGTAAGATATCTAAAAAGTAGAACAGTATTTTTAGAAAAGCATGCGTGAGCTATTGTGCAAAAGGCAGGCTCACAGAACCTTATCTCACAAAGCATTGCTGACAAAGATCATCCAACAACATTAGGTGGAGGAGTCTGCAGGGATGAAGTGCTGTGATTACGAAAAAAAGAGGGGAAAAAGAAAAAGATGGGACAAATCAAATGTGTTATGTTTGGCAAAATGTTTGGAAGCAAGCCACCTTTCCCTTACTGTCACCGCTGGAATAAATGTAAGATGCTTTCATCTGTAACGGTGTTTTCAAGTCTGCAAAAAAAACATTTCCCCACACAGTTGCCAAAATTATTACTTAGGAATGAAATTGAGGAAGCAGCAATAACATGATTATAACTGTTCACTCTGCACTGACAAATAACAACTATCTAATTGCCATCACTGAGTTTGAACAGAACAGAGGCTTTTTAAACCAAGAAGGCCAGCTTCATCACCAGTGAATGCTGGTCTTGCAAGCCTACTTGCCATTCTCCCCTCCTCTCCCTAGGGCCATAGCCAGATGATTTATTTATGCACAGCTTGTTTGCACAACTGGAGGCACCGAGCTGTGAAAAATTACAGATAAACATTTGGGGGTTTAAATTATGGACTTCTCCTGTAAGGTACCTTAGACATAGTTAACTTTGTGTCAGCTGATTTTCAAAGCTACACAGCTCTTCTGCTGAGTGTCTGGGGTAGTCATTTGTTTTCAACCTACTTCTGCCTTTAAAATATTTTTGTGTTTTGGACCACAAATTATCTGCTGCCAAGACAGTATACCTGGAGTGACACATCCTTCCCCAAAGTTTATTATCTCCCCTTAGGTAAGCAGTAGCCAAAAGCTCTTAGCATCCAAAGGTTATGTAGGGATTAGTACGAAACAAATCTGTGTCTCTGAGCCAAATCCTAAAAGACAGCTATCCACACAATAAAAGTCATTTATCCTGAACACTCTTTGAACTGAGGCATAGAGGCATAGATCCTTTTTTTTAAAAAAAAAAAAATCTACCTTTTTCAGCCATCAGTACTATTGTGGTCATTGCTTTCATGAACTACCTATGCCACAAAATAGGAAACATAGAAATGTGTTGAATGTGTCTCATCGTTCATTAAAACCAGTAAAACATTTTTGTAGATGAGTTCACATCTAAATATCTCCAGTTATTACAGGTTTTAGATCCTGTTCATCATCCCTGCTTTCTTTTCCATCCAAGGTGAGCAGTGATCCTGAGATGTCTTCAAAAAGTTGTTAAATGCTTGAAATACCTTCAGGAAAAAAAAATAAAAGTTCATAGTGTCCATAGAGTGACTTTGATTTGAATAGTTATTTACGAATTTAGTGATTCAGGTAGAGGCATTTGTCTTTAAAAGGCTTGGGTCCCATTCATTTTGACATTGTTCTTTTTCCCCTCTGCATTCTCTTAGATCATGCGATGTTTCACACTTAACAACGAAAATTATACTGCACAGCACATTAGGTTGCTTATTTTCTATTAGGTGGTATGGCTTTTCTTTCAGCTGTGAAAAGTTATACTCTGTTTCCTCACATGGATGGAACAGATGCCACTAGGAGGAAAATATTGACTCTTATCTCTGCAAATACGTTTCAAAAAGGTAGAACGGTATTTTTAGAAAAGCATGCCTGAGCTATGGCTTTGACAAACACACAGCTTAACTGTTCAGTTCACAAATATTAATATATCTGATAGAGAAAGCTACAAACTCAATGCCACAAATGTTTATTAAAATGAGAAGATTTTTTTTCTTAGACTTGTGCATAATATGCAGCGCAAAATAGTTGCAAAGCTGGGCCTAAAAGTTTATGCATTTGTAAAGTTCTACCACGAAGGTGTGTAAGGGTCAGCCAGAAAAACTTATAGGTTGTTTGCTAAACACCTGAGAAAGCCTATTGACAATGCAATGAGAGAGAAACTACTCTACTATTGGATGTATGGTGGCTGTTGTATGGCTAAGTAAAAAGAGTCCATAGCCAACAGTTTAACACATTTTCCAGAAATTATATGGAATGGTACTAAACTAATTCAGACCTTAGTTTTTAAATGTATCAGTCAAAAGTAGTCCCAAGGTGAGATCATACTTTTGGCTACTGCTTCCTGACTGATTCTATAATACTACAGTTGGATGTAGCAGTATCAAAATTTGGTCTTGCCAAACATCCAATGTGTGCTTGGCATATTCAAAATATCTGGAGATATCTACATGGTGTGGATACGACAATCCTCATCAATCACCAGATTTAAAATAGCGCCACACTAATCACCCCCCTGATTCTGACAATTTCTTTTAATCTACTGATTTATGTTAAAATGATTGCCTGTGGAAACCACTGAACATTAGCTCTACAAATTATTTCAAGTATCATGCAAAGATTGGCACTAAATGTAAAAGATGATTACTACAAATTGTGGCTTAATGATAGCCTGTCTTTAGAGTAGAAACAAAACAGGGTTTGTGTCGGTGGTTCTATCTTACAATTGTTTATACTGGCATTTTTTCAATATATTTACATGGAGCAATAAAAATGAAACTTGACTTGCGGCAGCATTCAATTTTGATTAAAGAGATGGTGATTGTCATGAAATAGGAGTAACCTGAAATTGAAATGACCCTTTCAATAGACTGTGACTCTTCGGATAAAGACAGTTTTGTTTGCATCACTACTTTTCTGTCTAAATCTCAGTACTTTATTGCTAGCCTACACAAAGAGACCTCTTTTGAGTAAAGTCATGCCCATGATTATTTATTGGTGATTTGTAATCAAGGAGCTTTTTCACGATTTCTTTTCTCTGCATAGAACTGATCAGAGAATGAAAATTCCATTTCACAACAAATTTTTGAGGTTTTTAACATCTGTTTTCCTGCCTGAATCCAATAAAAATCAATTTTGCAAGCGGAGTTATTCAGTCTGTCACCTTGACTCAGTGCTTGAAAGTTCTTTGTTTCTTTATCTGTAGCTCTTTACTTTGAACTGACACAGAAATTTCACAAAATCTTCAGATAACATCCCATTTAAAATAACTGTGCAGTTGTAAAACCTCATATTGCTATTCTTTTCCCTTCCTCCTCCTCCACCCTGTCCCCAAGAAAAAGTTCAAACTTTCTACTGAAGAATAAATCTGGCCAGAATCTTTGGGTAAATTGTCTCATTACAGTAAAAGGCTGAGTATTGAGGATGGAAATTTTTATATTGAACAGGACAATAATTATTTTGTATAATCTTATAGTATTTTATGAGAGAAACTGACATGTATAAGCAGGTTTAACTGAAGATTCTACAGCCTTTAAGTTGATTTCCTTCACTCAAAATGTACCCCAGGAGTCAATACTGGGGCCATTTCCTTTCAGCATCTTCATTAATCACCTGGGTGAAGGGACAGAGTGCACCCTCAGCAAGTTTGCAGTTGATACATAACTGGGAAAAGTGGCTGATATGCCAAAGGATCATTCTGCCATCCAGAGGGGCCTTGCCAGGCTGGAGAAATGGGCTGACAGGAACCCTGTGAAGTTCATCAAGGAGAAGTGCAAAGCCCTCTACCTGGACAGGAATAACCCCAGGTACCAGAACAGGCTGGGGGCAGGAAGGCTTGAAAGAAACTTTGAAGAAAAAGTCCTGGGACTCACGGTAAAAACAAGTTGACCATGTGACCATGTGCCCTAGTGGCAAAGAAGGCCAATAGCCTCATGGACTCCATTAGGAGGAACATTGCCAGCAAGTTGAGGGAGGTGAACCTTTTACTCTTGTTTCTGTGAGATGCATTTGGAGTGCTCGGTCCAATCCTGGGCTCCCCAGTACATGAGAGACATGGAGCTGCTGGAGAGACTCCAGTCAAAGGCCACTAGGATGATCTCTCCTATAAGGAAAGGCTGAGAGAGCTGGGACTGTTCAGACTGGAGAGAAGGCAGTTCAGGGGGATCTTATCAGTATGTATGTATAACTTCCTGATGGAGGCAAGTAAATAGGACACAGACAGACCCTTTACAGCGGTGCCCAGTGACAGGACAAGAAGCAATGGGCACAAACTGAAATACAGGAAATTCCATTTAAACACAAGAAAAACTCTTTCACTCATATGGTGGTTGAATACTGCCACAGGTTTCCCAGACAGTTTGTGAAATCTCCATCCTTGGAGATGTTCAGTCATTGACCAGACACCATCCTGAGCAGCTTGCTCTAAATGATTCATCACTGAGCAGAGGGGTTGGACCAGATGATCTCCAGAGCTCCCATCCAATCTCATCCATTGTACGTCAAATGCAAAATCAAGGGCATTACTGTGTGAATGTCTCCTAACAAAAGTAAAGCCTGCTAAACAAAACCCTCTTTCTTTTAATATGTGACTTTCATCTATTTTCCCTGCTGATGTTCAGAATTGTACTCTTTGTTGGAGATTCAGTTTATGTTACCCCCTGTGAATCAAGAGCGTGTGTTTTTTTTCTAAGTGACAGGTTGTTATATTTAGACTTTTTCAATTAGCTGACCTGTTGCTTCTAACTCTGCAATATCAGCAGAGAAATATTTAGAAAGGAGGCAAGGGGCAGGGAGCTAGACCCTTTTGTTGATCTCACTTTTAGGCAATCAGTTCACCCAGGAGCTGTCACATGAAGTCAATCCACTGGCTTGGCAAAGCACACACAATCTCAGAATTGTTTCCTCAGAGGATGCTGTATCTAGCAAGCAAATTGGAATGAAGCTTGTTCACCTGTGGGCCATTATAACAACAGTGGCAGCTTGGTAGGGCAAGAAACATACAGCAAATTTAATCTGCAACTAACAGACTAAATCTATTTGGCACTGGAGAGAAAGGAATAAAAAACTAACCAACCCAGGAGATAAAGATCAAAGACAGAGGCATCTCATAGGAAAAGGGTTTTTTTTTCCCCTGTCTCTAGAACAGGACCCATTTTCATTTCTGGTGGTTTAGGTTTTTTTCTTTTTTTTCCCTCAAGTGCTTTTGTTTCTTTGCCCTGCTCTTCTCACTAAAATGATTTCCAGCAATGGCTGAAGAGTGCGAAAGCTCCTTTATTTGCAGGACGTCAAGGTGCATGCAGGTTCCCTCTAGGCTACCTGGAGGGAAAAGGCAGTGGCCTGTGCAATAAGCAGACATCTGCAGAAATACTTTAGGCCTTCATGATCCTCTTGGGAGGAAGAAAAGCTTCAGGCTTCTTCAGCCTGGAAGAAAAACAGAGAGGTAGATAGATTGAAGCCTCAGTAGCTCTGTGCTAAACACTGCATAGAAAGGGAGATGCTCTGAGAAATGCCAAGGCAAAAATAACGGGAAGGATGAAAATCATTGGGAGAACTACTGTGAAATTATATTTGTCCTGGGTTACAATCATATAGCTAGTGATGATGACATAGTGCTATTTTCTACAGTCTGTTGCAGAAATGTTGACTAGCATCTAGCAGTTTTGAGACCAGCATAACTCTACAGGTATGCTTCCAAACCTTCCTCTTCAGATGTTAACCACATCATTTCCTCTGGTGGAAAGTCTCCAAGCACTGCTTTGCAGTTATTTCTGGGTAACATGATTTATTTATAATGCAATACAATGTGTTGCTTCAGGGTGAACCAAATAAGTATAGTCTATCCCACATTAAATGGGAGAAGAAGAACATCACCTATGGCATGTGATCTGCTTTGGCACATTGCTTTGATACCATTTTGCAAAGGAAGTACGTCTTACCGATCTATATCCTGTCATGAATCCAACAAAGCAGGAATTTTCAATTTCATTTCACACACCCTGGCTGTCCTGAGACACACATGTTACAAAATAAAAAGTGCATAATTGCATTTTCCTTGTTTTACTGGTTTTTCTTGTCTCATACTGATGTCAAAGGCTGAACATAGCTACAGTAGGAGAGCCAGTGAGGGCTTGATACTGAGCAAACTGGTCCCAATATGAAGAAGAATCATGGAAAGCACACTTTGGAGTTAAATCACTCCCTCACAAACTGATGCATGAGAACCTACAGTCAGAAAGTGAAGGTTATCTGTAACATTTCTGTTTAAGAGGCTTCTAATTGTTTCCATGTAGTCTGGACATTAACTTTTGAAAGTCTTTATTTTCTCTATGTCTCTTTTGACTGAAAAGGACCAAATGAAATGTCTCATGATGCATCTCAGTGCTACTTCCATAAAAAGGGATCACTCTGGAGTGACATAAGACTTATTCTTTTCCATTTCCTCTCTATCTGCTTTCTAATGAACAAAATATTCTTCCTCTGAGACTCTGTAGAATGATTTAGGATGCAAATTCACAGGTTTCTGGAATGCACATGATCCCAACTGCTTTGGCCTGGGCTGTCCCGTGATCCCACCTGCACCATTAGCTACTTCTGCCATCTCACTGTGACTTTGCTTTATTCTTCACTGGCTTTGCCTGATATCTTGCACTGTTACCAAAACACTTCCAGTATTCATCATATTCAATATCAACTCTCTTTATTACAGCCATTGTGCATCTCTGTGTTTTTCTCTCTTATACTATATTTGGTAGAATCTAGAAGATGGTCTGTTTGGGGAATGTTATCGGAGAATCACAGAATGTTAGGGGGTTGGAAGGGACCTCAAAAGATCATCTAGTCTAACTCCCTGCCAGAGCAGGACCATCTAGAGCAGGTCACACAGGAATGTGTTCAGGCGGGTTTTGAATGTCTCCAGAGAAGGAGACTGCACAGCCTCTCTGGGCAGCCTGTTCCAGTGCTCTGTCACCCTCATAGCAAAAAAATTTTTCCTTGTGTTAATGTGGAATGTCCTGTGCTCCAGCTTGCACCCGTTGTCCCTTGTCCTGTCATTGGACATCACTGAGAAGAGCCAGGCTCCGTCCTCCTGACACTCACCCTTTATGTATTTATAACCACTAATGTAATTTACCTTTTTTTTTAGATTCAGTTGTGTTTTTCGCAGAGCATATCCCTGAGCTCTCACTGATATAATCCTGTGGCAACCTGTTTCTATTATGCCTCATTGTGATGCTGGAGCCTTCTGTGGAAATACTAATAACATCTGAGTGAAAGCTTTGAGTTTTAACAGTATAGGAGCCTCCTATAAATCAAACTAAATATCTACTCAATTATGTCATCAAAAAATAGCTACAGTTTTAAATCAAACAATGTAATTTAGAAGTAAAGTTGTGCCTGATAATAATAATTCAGAAAATACATGGCTTCTTTTTGACTAATAGATACAAATTACCTGTCATTCTAAACCTGATATTAATACTAATATTGGTATCACACCACTGAGATGAACTCCCTGCTCATGAAGTGTTGTCATTGCAGACATCTGGCAAATTGGTTGTTAACTTCTAACACGATTGATATGCCTTTTATTATCACAATATTCTGTTTCAACAAAAGAGTGCCCATTTCCCAATGATGAACCATTTTAATGACTTTATGTAGAAATACAGCTAATGAAAAATAATGACAAGGGACTTCTGAATTCAGTTTTTTATTCTCCATTCCAGCGGTACTCATTACAATATCACAAAATTATGTCTTATGAAGATGACACACAGGTACACTTCAGTCTCTGTTTCAGGCTGCCTATCATAAACAGGAAAAATTGTGTTAGTATTAGAAGAATGTCCTACAATGCTTGGATTGTCCAGCAAATAGAAGCATTACAATAATTTATTCCTTCTATTACATTTGGCATATGCATTACTGGAAGCATTCATCTTTCCCAGTTACTATTCTCTCTTGACACTAACATTCAAATGAGGAAATGAGAGCCCTAACGTAGCCAAAATTTTAAAATCAGACTAATACTACTTCTAGGCTTAAGAACAAGCATAAAATACCAGAAGTACAACTGAAACTTACTATCACTGTCACTCTATTATTTTTATTTCTTGATCACCAGCATGTGGCAATTATCAAATAATACAGTGGAATATAGTAATATAGTAATGCTCGTGCTTGACCAGCTCAGTGGTCTATTCAGCTCAGTATCCTGTCTTTATTAGCAGTTAACAAAAGATATTTCCAAAGAAAGTATGAGTACTCTGTGATCCTTTAAACTGTTTACAAGACATTTTTTTCCCATAAGTTCTCCCATTTAAGGGGTTTGAGTTGTGAATGCTTATGTCTCTTTTCTACCCTTCCGTTTCTGCCACAACATGGAAAATGTTTTGACATCTCAGATAGAGATTTTTAACAACTTGGCTGCTCTTCAGGCTTTGGTAAGAGCCAGATCTTGATCCCTGTTCCCTAGCCAATCTATCTTTTGTGCTATGATACTATTATTATTGCTGTTGTTGTTGTTGCTGTTGTTGTTGTTGTTGTTGTTGTTGTAAAACAACTGATGGGAAGGCACAAGATGCTGGAACAGTTTTATGGCGCTGTGCACCAGTCTAACACTTCCCAGTTACAAGTTAGATTACCTAAACTTTTCTTAATATACTTAATATGTTGATAGATTTTAAATGCACAGATAATTTCCAATAACTATATTGACAATCTCAAAGACATAGATCCTCACATTAACCAGTTTCTGTATGGAATTGCTCTAATTCTAATGCAGGAAAAGGCACAAAGAGCTATTTGCTCCACCTGTACCACGTTTTTTTCCCAGCAGGTGGGTGATAACAAGCCTTTTTATTTATTTCAACCAGTTTAACTGATTCCAAAGTATGGTTCAGTGAACTGCTCTGTCTTGGACGGCATCCACATGATTCAAGATAGAGACACATTTTCCACTTTGTGGTCCCATAGGACAGTAGCTGATTCTAATGAGATTTTTAAACATTTTCCTTATTAGGTCAGTATTTAGTCTGTATTTTTTTTCAACACCCTGCAAAGCGTTCAGTCTTGGGAACTTACAATTTAATTTATCAATTTGTTCCAGCATGTGTCACAGGAGAGCTTGCAAGTCTCTAAACACAGAGAGGAGGAAAAAACCAGCCCTGCATGATGATAAAGTCCAGCACTTTGCTGAATGGGCTTGTAAATGCAATAAAACCTGAAACAAAGTACTTCTGGAAAGCATGCAATCTGTCCATGTTCTAGGAAGCACACAATACAGTCCAAGAGCAGTGTAAGTGGCATACTGTTGTGCACTGAAATAATGTAAGAATCTCACAGCAGCCTGGTAGAGGTCCCAGAAAAAAATGTAGTGTGAGAGCTGTAAATTGAAAAGAAGAAAAATCTAGTGAAGAATAGAGAGAAAACACAGTGAATTCTCTCTTGCATCTCACTATAGATGAAATCTCAATTTGGGGGGGCTTGGAAGGGATTAGATTTCGGGCGGAAGGGATTAGATTTCGGGTGGGAGCCCTCAGATTGTAAATGTAATTTCTTAGCACACAGAGTTTAACTGCATATGCAATTTCATTCAATACACGGCCTTTAAGCAAACATATTTCTTTGTGGAAAGGTAAGTATAGGTGGCTTGTTTTCACATTGATATTGGACAAATCATCACCTGTGTTAAACTCAGTTTTAATAGTGTTATTTGACTGTATCATCAGTAACAAGAAGTCTGTGTTGAAAAACATTAATAGGCCAATTGTTTTTTTTACTTCGTCAAATTAAGTGACAGAATTCTAGTTTGGATAATGTAGCAATTAACGTCTAGTTGATACAGGGCAACGTTAGCATAAAGGCAGTTTTCTATGCTTGCTGTGACACAACACAAGACTAAAAAGATTGAAATGCATACTAAATGTCATCCGTTACTCTTTTAATACCATCACTGTATCCTGCCGACTAGTAAGTCCACTAACACTGGATCTTAAATCACACATAAGCTGAAGCAAATACCCTGAAGTCTAACCCGTAACAGCTATATCCAATAAATTCTATTAAGCTATATCATGTTTCTCTAAGGATAAATATCACCACACCATGAATCTTTTACTAAATAGACATTTTAAAATTGCCAGGAAGGAGTCAACATTCTGAATCAGTCAGGACCACATTAGGAATTGTGATACAGTTCATTACTTGTGAGATGTTACACAGCATTAGAGACTTCCATAGGCTTAATTTGACATGAAGCCATCAAACTGTGTAAAATAAATTATAGGAAAACAAACTTCAAATACATTTACCTTCCAAACAGATCTTCGAAACACATATTTTCTTCCTGAGCCTGCAAAGGTGGATTATGATGACAGAGGGATGATTTAATATAACAAAAAAAGAACTATCAACATTAACCTCTATTTTTTTGAAGGCATTTAACTCACAATTAAATGTGAGGAAAAGAAACACTAAAGTATCTCAGTATAGCAGTTATTGCTACTGAAAAATGCTGGCACTCGAATATTTTTCTATGCTAAGCTTATGCTAAAATAGCACAAATTATGTGCTACAATTCAGTCGGAGAATTTTGTCTTTTCTGTTGTCCATAAATGACTGGTAAGAATTCAGAATATTTCAGTCTATATATAAATCTTTTAGCTTTTGAATTGCTTGCAAGCTGTGTTTGTGTTTGAAGTGTTTTGTTTACTGAAACCCACAGTCAAGGTTTATTTTCTATAAACTTTTAAACCATTAACTAACCTCTGAGTATGTTCAAAACCACATTAGGGGAAGTTTTTCAGCTTAAAATGTCTCACTTTTTTCCCCCAGTTTCAAAAAAGTACCATCATGGGTGCCACCTTCAATACTCACTGAAAGACCAAAAGATACACATAGGACATATAGACACAGTAATGTTGAAAATACACTGTGAGACAGCTCTTTGCAGTCTGTGAAGAGAAGTACAAAGGACAACAAAGGAAGCCAGAGCCTTCCCTGACCCCCTGGTTGGACACAGGCATCACTTCTATATATTCAGATGAGTGAATGGTGCTGCTGATCCACAGAAGAAGGGATGCAAAGGTGAAAAGCCACCTTAAGATCTCTCTTCATCTCTTAAGAGCTGAAAAGACATCATTATAGTTTAGGGCATGTGTATAACTTGTTAGCTGTAAAATCTTTAAATTCTTTAATCACACAGTCTTTATTCTTGCCCATTGTACCCCTTTCCTTTTGTTTCAGTTCATGCCCCAGTTCTGCAAAAACTTATGAAACTATGTTGAATGTTAAACCTTGCCAGGAGCCTCAATCACCTCAGTGGCTCTCTGCTCCCACAAACGAAATACATTTTTGATCTTCACAAGCCTGAGCCTGTAAACTTACACAGTCTGAGGCAGGAGCTTCATTTATGCTTCAGTCTGAGCGTTGCTGTAACTGACCAAAATAAGTGTGTGATATCATTTAAAAATATAACTAGTCAGATCAAGTGTTAGAGACCTGTACCTGAGGTGCTGAAGATTAAAAATTCCCAAAACAGTCTTTCCTGTTGAGCTTGTGCCATGGGACTGTGTCCTTTGTCTATAATGTATAGAATGGGTAGGGTCGGCAGGGCACAGGGCTGCTGGCAACAGAGCTCAGGCTATATGGTTCTGTTGAAATCTATTGCAAATCTCCCTTGACTTCCAGCAGGCTGGGTTTTCACCTTCTGAGTTAATGGGAACAGAATGAAAACAAAGTGCCCTGACAGAATCACCCCACTCCTATCTGCACATCTGACTTGCTATAGTCTGGAAATGAATTAAAGGAGAACATTTTTTTTCAGATAGAGTCTCTGAGAGCTACGCGTCATTCTGAGGCGGAATTGTTTGCACATGGTTTCCAACTTTTCTTTTTGGTGTCATTTGAAGGATAACAGACTCCTGAAGGTAGTCTTCCTATAGTTATTAATTTCTCCTTTTCCTCGTCTACAAGGGAGTACTCTCTTGGAATAAAGAAGACCTGCTAAGGGAAGAAAATTTTTATTGCTGTTTCTGTTTTACTACGTCAATGGATATACAGACTTTAATGGAAAAGAAATGTTCCCCTTCTCCACCTTCTGCCAGCATTAGTCTTGATTAGGCTTCTCTGTGTGTACATGCCTGGCTTTCAGAAGAGGAATGCACTGTTTGCTGAAGGAATGAGGGGACCTGCCTGCTTTCTGTGCAATAGCTTGCTAACCTGCCATACACGTTCTAATAACTCATCAGAGAGCTGATGGACAACAGGATTAGCTGTGTAAGTGGTCTAAAGACAGGATATGGAAGCCTAGTGTAAGGACAGGTGCCAAGTTCCATGCTTAGAAGGAACAATCAACCCTGTGAATGCAAGACTGCAAAATAAATGAAGCACCTGTTCTGCAGAAAGATACCTGGTTGCTCTATTTATCAATAACAATGTGTTACTGCAAAAGGAGTAAAAATCAATCTGGGGCATAAAAACAAGAGTATATTTTATACATGTGATACAGAAGGTAAACTTTGTTTCTCATTCAGCCTTGGTAGGACTTCACTTGAAATCTTATGTCCAATTTTGGGCACAGCTTTTCCGGACAGACGTGCTAATTTGAGAGGAGGTCCAAGATAAGTCAAGAAGAACAAGTGATGGTCTGAAAATGCAACTTCTAAGGAAAGTCTGAAGAAAATTTTTCTATTTATTCTGTAAGAGAAAAGAGAGGGGTTGCAGAATGACATTTATCAGATTTGTGAGAAGTTGTGGAAACTGAGTAGTCTGTTCTCCATATCTATGAGAAAAGGACAAGAAGTAATTGGTGACAAGAGGGATTTATGTTAGTTTTTAGAAAGATTTTCTACTCAGAAGATTGATTCATCAAGGAATTAATCCTGTTAACTTTCCATTGCTGGCAGTTTTTGAGTGTTCATGTTAGGCAGGCATCTCTCCAGCATGACAGCACAAGTACAGGCAACTTGGAAAAACTTCTCATGTTCCATTCCAGATTTATTTCATTAAAATATTTATTTAGCTTTTTTCATTGTATTTTATTACAATTTTGTAAACCTTGAATAAATAGTGTTAGTGAAAAAGGCACAGGCTGAAGCCATAGTCCAGCTAAACAGTTTTAAGAAAGCATTTGTAGTTCATGAAGTAAAATGCTCGGGTTCTAACCAGACCTAAATTTGGCAAAAAGTAGGGTAAAATCAAAATCAAGCAGTGATGACAGTGCAGCTGACGGATTGGAAAGCAAACATGAGTAGCAATTGTCTTGATGTCAGATGAGCAATGATTCAATTATGTCCCTATTACTATCCTTGAATAAATTATTAGTGAAAAATAGAGCCAGAGGCAATAACAGGGATTAGTGTGGGGAGGTGCAGTGCAACAGTAATTAATATTCTGTGTTTACTATTTTGTTTTGTATCTAGAGTATGACATCCAAAATGCAGTCACATAGAAAGTATTTCATTCTACACCACATTTACAATATAATTTTCCCCACAAACGAAATGTCTTTGAACTAGAAATGGGGAGACAATGTCATCTTCATTTTGTATGGAAAAAAATCTATAAGACCTCTTCATGTAGTGCTTCTAGACATGGTTTAGTGGGCATAGTGGTATTAGGTTGACGGTTGGACTTGATGATCTTAGAGTTCTGTTCCAACTTAATGATTCTATGATTCTGTGACTATGATTCTATTCACTCACCTGCTTTTTAAACAGAACCTTGAAAGGTATCTGCTTTCATTTTTAAAGCCTATTTTTGCAAGCAAACTAAAATTGTCTAAATATAATAATGAAGAATAGTATTGACTAATGATTGTGATGGTTTGCAAGTTGGGAGACATTTTGCATTCTTAGTTGTGGCACAAATGGTTTCTTGATGAACTCCAGATATTTTATGTAGCTCTTGCAAATACATCTATCACAAATGTAAAATCTCATTAAGCCACTTACTACATTTAATTTCAGCTTGCAAAGTGGAGTTTGAAACACCAGATTTGAAGTCTTTGAGCATTAAGAACAGTCAGTTTGAACACCATCGTCAATTTCCTCACTAAAAACATGAATTTAAAGTTTGGAAAAGTTTGGAAGCAGCTGAAGATTTGAACTTCACAGCTGAGTCTCATCAAATATTGACAGCCACTGCATAAAAGATACAGGTTATTCTGCAGTAGATAGTACGTATTCCCATTGACCATGTTTTGTGGAATTAATTTGAAAGTAAATCACATGGGCAAAAATAATAAAAAGAAATAAAATATTAATTCAGATACTTTTCTAAAAGTTCTATCTTGGAATTCTTTCTTTATACTTTCTAATGTAAAGTATTCCATAGATCTCAGGATTAACACACTGTCATCGAACATATTACTAGCAGGATGCTAGTGTGCTCTTACCTTTCATTTTCATGGCAATCATTGCAAATTGCATATAATTTACATAGTAATTGGTATAATAATCCACATTAGAATAATTGATGTCAAAAAGCATAAATACGTGTATTTTTTGGTTGAGTAATGGTAGGTACCTTGAAGCACTAGGCATTGATATGTATTCTTTTTTCCTTTGATTATCTATACTAATGTATGAGGTCTAAAAAGGAAGGAGATGTACAAATGTAGCCAGTGTTAACTTGGGATTGCTTTTGAGTTTTTATTAAAAACACTCATTTCAGAAAGCGAAAATTCCTTCAGGTGATATTTTATCTTTTTATCATGGGAAAAAATGTCTCAGCTGTGCTCATTGCTTCATTAATATTTAAGATATTAATGGACTACAGTGCAAGAAAAATACTATTAAAGAGGGTATGGACAGCAAGCTGGGAAGCAGGACTATTGTTTAGACTGTTCTGCTGTGCGAAAGTTCCTGGACAGAAGCAAGGAGCTTGAGCACAGAGAAGCTGCCGCAGTAAGTGTGGGAGGTGCATGAGGAGCCTTCTGGCATCAGGCGTAAACACCAACCAAGGCAAAGGAAAGGAGAAAAAGGAGAAGACTTCTGGAGCCTGGAAAGAACAGTGAAGATTTTCTTCAGTCCAGAAAGATACTAATAGTTTTCAGATAGGAAAGCATGAGAAAAGGACTGGCATACAGAGAACACAATGTCTGTGGAAGATAGGTTTTTAAGTGGGTTTTTTTTTAAGTGTCACCTCACAGATCAGATTTTTCTCTGTTCATAGCGTTACCTTTTCTGGGTTAATTGTAATCTAGGAAAATAGACTGTTAGAACTCTTTTTGGTGGCTTTTGGCAATTCATGTCAATAAAATAGGCATAGCTCCAGCCCAGGGCTCTGGGCCAACAGCTGTTTCAGCCACAGCTTGACTTTCCTGGGGACCCTCATTGCCTCAGTAAAACCTGTCCACCTCTCCTGTGCTCAGGAGGAATAGCATCAGTCCTAAACATTGAAAGTCATGAGTCAGGTCCCCAAATTAAGAGAGTACTTCAAGAGTCATGCAGATTAAAAGGAAAAATATGTCTCATTCTCTGCCTCCAGCCTATAGTCTCATCAGGTGCCCTTGTGCTACATCTTTAGGTTTTCCTGTGTTAGTCAGTGAGTTTCGTACTTTTTTTAAGATAGTCATAACTATCTTGTATCTTTTTTGTTTGGTAGCTAGATCTCTAAAAAACTTCAACTTAAAATCAAATTGCAAGCATTATCAGCCCTGACTAATTCTGATTCCAACTGCTCAGGACTCAAAACTCCCATTAAAAAACTACTATTCCATGTGCAAAATAACCACGGGAGTTCTCAAAAGCTGTTTTTACCCAGTGTGTATTTTAAAGAGCAGTTCTATTCAGAACAGTAAAAAACAACATGTCTTCTCCCCATGTGCATACAATGTCACTTCTGCTCCCTTCAGTGATGAAAATAAGTGTCTAACACCTTTTATCCTACTGGCCCTGAAAAACTAACCCCTCAAACAGCTGGAATGTTATTACCTAGGCAATCACAAATGATTTGCCCAGTTCTCACTGAGAGACCAAATGGTCAAGCGAATACAATTTTATTAAGATGAAGGAATAGTTGGAACAAAGGATATATTCTTTTTTGTGGTTTTTAATGGGAAAAAGGCTATGTAATCTGACTCGATTTTTGAGATCAGATTGAGTTTGAAGGACGCAAAGCTAAAAAAGTCTTGTTTTTCTCCCAGTTAAAATGAGCACTTTCAATTTGGAACAAATTCAAAGACAATAAATTGGAACATTATGATGCTGTTTCTACAGAACTGCTTTTCCAGACTGGAACTACAGTTTGAAGTCAAATTTGTCAAAACATGTCAAGAAAGTGATGAATTGCCAATGGAGTCTGTACAGCAGAAACTGAGGCGAGCCATATCCTTCCATTAAGCCACCCTCACGGTCTCAATCTCTTCTCTGCTTGGAGAGTGACAGGAGATTACTGAGTTTCAGCACCAACTGCCCTCCCTACCTAGGGTAGCTCCTGGGCTCAGTTTATCTTGGCTCGCTGGTGGTCAGGAATACAAACAACAAAGTGAGAAAGGCCATTTCATGCGTGTCGTTTCTCTGACTATGGTCACACCGAAGGAAAGAATTCTATTGTCTCACATGGTACTTATTATTAAGCGTGCAAGACTGCATACTTCTTTGTCTTGTTGCTTTGCTGTTTCCTAACAAGCTCTGGACAACTTTTATAAGTAAGTTCTGCTTATTTTAAAACAGTGGGCTAAAATGAAGGAAAAAAACAAAACAAAACAAAACCTAAACAACAAACACTGTGGCTATGATTGGATAACATATTTCCCATTGTGACAGAAAAAAAAATTATATATCGAGTTTGATGCAGATTAAACTAGTTGACAGTTCATCACACTTACAATCAACTACTTAAACAGCTAAAAGTATTTTTTAATCTTTGAAAGATATAAATACATGTGTAAGAGATATCCAGCAAAGGTTAGAAATAAAAATTGTTCATTTGAAGAGGAAGCAAACTTGTAACGTGATTTTTGATTTACTAAAATCCAGAGGTGTTTTGGTTTGGTTTTATGAGAAAATAACTGAAGTCACCCAAATAATCAAATGCTTAATACTTTTCAAGCTTCCTTTCCTCACTTGAGACAAATTAAAGCTAAAATAAGTGCCATTCACACCTCAATTTTCCTAGTTCTAGAACTACTAAAAAAAGGGGGGTAAAAAGCCCTTCGTAATATTAGGATCAATATGACTTCTGGACAAACAAACCGGTGTGACCAATCTCCATAGAGAAATATGTAAGAAAAGTGTTATTATTTAAGGCAGATTTGATATGTATAGAATGCATTTCATTGTATGAGTTGACTTCTGTTTTTTAAAACATATTCTGTGCAATACTAGAAACAATAAATGCTATAAATTATTATAAAAGACGTTGGTAGTTATGGATCACCTCTTTTTTACCTTTCATGTAAGGTGAAAAGCAGTGGTTTTGAGAGGAGAAGGCAGAGCACAACCCATTCCAACACTTTGAATTAAAAGCCTATGTCAGTCTTCACAATCTTTTGAGGAAAGACAGAAATGAAGAGCAGGCAATAAGAGAAAGGGGTGAATCCTACTTACGGATTCCAGGTTCAGGCAGGGATGTAGAGGCCTTTTTCTGGAAGCCTAGAGCTTGAGCGGAAGCAGCAGAAGACCAAACTCGCTCTCCTCCTGTGAGGAACCGTGGAGGTGAAGGCACAACCCAGAGCTCCCTGAGCTGCCCACCAGGCACAAGGCACATCCAGACCTACACAGAGCATGCCCTTGGGGGTCCTTTTTCACTCCCACTGACTAAGAAGAGAGAAAGCAGTTTACAGTGTGAGGAAGAAAAACATTTCTCACACAACCTGGAGTTAAAAAATCAGTCCTGGGGCCATGCTTGCTTTGTTTATATAGCAGCTGTAAGCAGGGCACGTGCTACAGTTTGCTCCCCTTCTGTCATGATGACTGCGTCCCGGACAGCCTTGAGTACGCCACTGACATGAGTGCCCTCATCCACCATGGCGTCTTGGGCCTGCACTTGGTGCTCTGGCAGTGCCTGTCACCAAATTCAGAAGTCTGGAAAACTGAAGGGTCAGAAGTCTGGTCTAAAGGCTCATCATCAGACCACTCCTTTAGAGACATCCTGGAGGTAAATGCCTATTCTCAAATCCTGCCCCATCACTTTCCTTCCCATCTTGCCTCCCCCCAAAGGAACAAGAGTTGTATAAATTTGCATTTATACACAAATCCAAACTTTGGACAGCTGTTACAAGTACCTGTAGTACTATTCTTTACACATACATTCAGTGTTTTCTCTCAGGATGAGAAAACAAACTGTAAAAGGCTTCCCAGTGTTGGTCACAGGAGCAGATTTCTGTAGGCAATGTTCATGTTTGGGTTTTCTGCACCATAGATTTAAAGAGTGACATGAATAAAGTGAAATGTTCTTATTGAATATTCTCAGAGCTCTGTGGGAAAATGAATGACAATACTGACTATTTACTTTGCATATATTTTTTTAAATGATTGCCCTAGCTGGTGTTTCATCTGTTTACCTACTGAAACCTTGGTGGTTTCATGCATTTTAGTGACAGCAGAGAAGGGTTAGAATCTCCCAGTAAAGGTATATGAAGGTCCTATAAATTCTAGCTAGAAGCTGAAAGCACTGGTATTTTAGTTTTAAGAAAGTTTCTTATCTTCTTGAATTAGACTATTCCTGCAGTATGTTTCGAAGGCAGGTATTCCCAGCTTACTATACTCTACTTTGGACCTCTATTCCTGCAAAACACTTTACAAATCTTAATATTGTCTCACCTCAATCCACACCTGTCTTTGAAATTATCACACTATGAAGCTCAGACAAATAGCTGCAAGATACAGTACAAATACTGAAATTTAAATACAAGGCACATTTGGAAGTTGGAAAGAAAGAGAAAAAAATGTGGTCTCAGATATTAACTGAATCTGAATATAAAAACATTACACCTTTCTACTATAGTATGTCATCATATAGCAAGATGTCTGTGATAATAGAAATCATTGCACCTCTTATATTATTTAAGACTATAACAGTTAAACTTGGGAAAATCTAATGGGAAGAAAATTGCCTGCATATGTTGATAACATATGGGTCTGCTGTATTTGTCATATTTTAACTCTTTTACAAAAGACTTCAATCATGTATCCAAAGTAAACTAAAGGTCAGTACAACAGGATGGATATTAAATTCAGCCCAGAACTGTAACAGACACAGAATAAAGTGTCTGGGATTAAAAAAAAAAAAAACAAAAAACAGTGAATTATAGAATTACATTAATGAATGCATCCAAATGAAAATATGGTATTTCTGGGTTTTGAAGTCATGTTAAAGATAAAGTCTGTGAGAATAAGGACAGCAAAAACATGACTGGTTACCCTGTGTTGTATTTGCCACTGCATAAATGGAAATCTGTGTTTGTGAATATAACCTCATGTATGCAGCCCTTGCTGTCTGCTTCTTTCTGGCTGTAGTTGCATAGAAAATCAAGCTGTGATCCTGCTGAAACTAGGCAAGTAATGCCAAGTACTTCAGCAGGGTCATAATTTGCTGATCTTTAGAATGGACCAAATGGGTCACTTTAAGCAAGTCTGCTACATTTGGATTTCAAATATGTATTTCTTGTGGAGGGAAAATGAGAGGCAGCAACAAGGTTCTGGACTTTGCTCTCAGGACTTCTTATCCAAGAGAAATTTCATGTAAGAGAAACATCATTGCAGGGAGATGGATATGAAAGCCCAATGATTCTTCTTCCTAGTTAAGTGCTAAAACCATGAGGTGAAAGTTAACCTCGCGAGGCAGGCAGGCTCTCTTGCTTAGTTGTGAGTGCCCCGTTGCATGCTGCTCAAAGAGTGAGGGCTCATCAACCCCCTGGCAATGATGGGGCTGTGATAACTGCATACCCCGCCTGCCTTTGGTGCAATCAAGCGGTAGATTTATTTCTTTCTAAAGGAATATCCCATCTATCTGACCATTACACAAAAGTAGGTAGCAAAAATCATGCTTTTTGTAAACGCCAGGAGGCTGCACTAACCTGACTCCACCCGCCTCAGAGCTGGGCTTCAGTGGGAGACTCTGGGATATTCTCCTGAATAGACACTTTAGAAATGGTTATCTAATATTAGCTGCAAGGAAATTTTCAGAGGAAGAAGTGAAGCATCCATTTAATAAAGGCATTACAGGGCTAGGCATGCTTTGATACAGTATCTGTCTGAGACACGAGAGGATTTTAAACAGACAGGTTCCCAATACTTCTGAACTTTCACTTTGAAATAACAAGACTGTAAAAATACAGTATTAGGTATCCTAACAAATATCATATATTTATAATGTGCATTTCATAATCAGGGGGTTTTTTAATCTCCTTAAAGCCTTTTAAAGTATATACAAGGTTATGCATATTTTAAGACACAACATCATAATACCTCCTTTATTTGTGCGTTGAGACGAAACACACGGGTAATCACTGTGACACAGACAGCCAGGTGTCAATAACAGCTATCCAGAGACATGCTCAATCCTACTGGGCATTGGTAGGTTCTGTGATACTTCCTTTTTCCCTCCAGCTTCATCCCCTGTGTTTCCATATGCATAGGAATAAAGCACAGAAACGTAGGTCAGATATAGCAACAGGAAGGCAATCTGTAGACTAGCACTGGTTCTCAGGCACATCACTGCCAGATTAGCTAGTCCATAAAATGGTTCCCATTTTTCACAAACAAGCATGTTAAGATTATTTAAGTAATTCTCATGGCCTTGTATAATACTGGCACTAGATCCATGTGATTGATGGTAACCTCTTTCTGTGGTGATGACTTCACCTGATTTTGTCACTAGAAAATGTGTGTGAGGCTCATGGAGATGGATTTTTCTTAAAAATAAGAAAAAAAAATAAATTAGAGAAGATATTGCACATGAAATAAGAACAGCATTTTAAGAAAGGGCATGTATTCAACCAACACATTTATCTACAAGAAAACCCCACTCGTCTGATTAGCTTTACTATACTAAGTCCTCACATGTAATAGTTTCTTCCAAACTATTATACAAGTTTTCATGTTGAAGAAAAAGTAGAAAATATATGTGTTTTCTTCTCATTCACATGACATTCGTACATCAAAATAAACTTTAAATTCTAAAGGGAGAGATCTGTGGATACTGATAATCGCGTAACAGAGTAATCCTAATGTCTCTTCAGTTGCTTGAGATTTGCCTCTGTACGAAGGCAAAACTCATTTAAAAAAATGCCAAAGCCACATTAAAAAGCTTAACATGATCCACTGAGAACTGTAGGGTAGATTGTATATTTGCTCATATTCATGTAATTTCACTGAAAGCAAAGAACTGAATGTACTGCCTCCGTGAGATACCATTGTGCAGGATTTGCCCTATATCTTTCTTTTCTTCCAATAGATTCCGGGGGGCGGGGGGGGGGGGGAGTGGGAAACAAACCGAAACAAAACCACCAAACACACCATTGGAGAAGTGCAAAAAGCAAAAAGTTCTTGATAAAAACAAGTAGTTCCATAAGCATTACGGTAGCCTGGGGCTGTTGCTGGCATTTACTAATTCAGCTAGCTCACACCAAAGCCTTTTACCCAGTGAGGTGACTAATGTGAGCCTCACTCCTTCCTCTTCAGATAGTTATTTTCAGAAACTTGTTGGAAATTACTCTGTATTTCACTATCAAATCTATTTGGAATCATTCAAGATACTGAAAAAAATTTGGGCAGGAAGTTGCTGTAAAGGCACACAGCACACTCAGAAATGTTTTATGTCCTTTAGAAGCCAGGCAAAAAAATCAGAGGTCATCCATTGTGCAAACTTCTGATTTTCTCAGCTGCCTATATTAAATCTTATTTTTTGATCAATTTAATAATTTTTATAACACTCTACCTTCAGAGTTCTTCCTTTAGAAAAGGGCAGCAGAAAATTTATGGAAAGTAAAGATACGCTGAGTTCAGTTTTCTTACATAGCCGAGGAATTATTAGTCTTCTGTAACATAAATTACAACCAGACTGAGTGTTTAATTAAAAAAAAATTGCTAATGGAAAAGCACTCATATTGCTCTACTCCAGAGATCTTTTGATACAGAGTTTAAATGAGAAAGAAAATTCAATAAAGATCGTAATCTCTGACCTGGTTTCACCAAAGGTTTCGTTTTTATTACAGCTTTGTTATGCTCTCTGAGTTTGTTGGTTTAGCAGCAACACACAGAACACACATTAACCACATGGAAACTTTCATCTTTTTGATGAACTAAACATATTCTTTTTGTTTCTCTTTCTCGCATCATTGACAACAGGCTTTTGAGTCCAACTGTGATAATGTCCTATGTTCAGAACATACACGGCTCTGTATGAGTCTAACAACGGGCAATTGACATCTTGATGGCTTTCTTGTCCTCCATAAGGGGATAAACAAACACATGCATATGCAACCCATGCTTAAATGGAGAGAAAAACTTGTTCTGACTAGCAGGGCTTTCGTACACCTGTTATATTTAATACATATGTCAGGCACCATCTGTTAAAAAGATTCTTTTTTCGATCCTTGTGCTTTAAACAAGACACACAAATAAAGTGCTCAGAAGCTCAAACATTGCAGAGGTAAAGAAACGTGTGTTAATGGCTATCCGTCAAGGCCTGGGGTTTCACCATAAAAACCACATTAGAGCAGAATGAGATCTAAATCAATGGATTGTTCTGTGTCCTAGCTGCTTGCATTATTCACACAATACCGCAATGAATTCACATTACTTTATTTGTGGTGACCTAAGACTACTGTGACAAAGCACTAATTGCTTTAAAATATTGTGATTAAATACTCAGTCGGGAATTGCTGTTGAAATTAACATTTGTTTTAAAGAAGTCTTTGTCCTCACGTCTTTTTGATCTCTTGATTGATACGCAGTCATCCCTTAATTATGGATAATTTTTTGAGCTATTGTTTGTATTTAAAATAACTCCTTTTATATTTATACAACTACCTTGATGATTAGGTAACCTAAAAAGACAATTGCTAAATCTAATTCTTTGGGAATTTCTTTACGTCTGCAAATGGATCTACTGTGTACAAGCCCTTTTTTAGCTATTTCATTTCCTAGTTTGAATAAATCTAAATGAATTAAATGCTCTTTGTCTTTTTCTGAAAAGCACTGCATTCTGTCTAGGGAATATTTTGTGAGGTTTTCCTTTGTTGCCAGCTGATCAGTGGACACAGCCACAGGAATTTACCTTATTTTTCTATAGTCACTTGACTGTGTAACATCTCCTTTGAGTCAGGCTTGGAATCTGGAAATGTTTTGGGTGACATTATAACTGACTTTCATTTTGTGAGATAGTGAGATTTCCAGTTTCCACCCGATGCAAATGCAACAGCTCTCATGACATCCTTATTCCTCCCAAAGACCCAGTTCATCGTTCATTTTGTTTTATGTCATAGTTAGGAGATTGCCTGAAGGAAGCCTAAATGGAACAAATAAGAAAGCTGGTTTAAGTAAATGTGTTGTCTACATGGATATCAAGATACATCAAAATTATGACAATTTCTGACCCTGAATATTGTTATCAAATGAGGTTTCGACTGACTTTGTTAATCTATGAAGTTATGAAAAGTAATGTGAGACCCAACTGATTTAGTAAAGTATGTGATGAATGGTTCTGTTCTAAAATATAATCTTTCCTGTACTCAAGCCTAGACAAAACTGGAGCAATTATTCTGCTTAATTTGTTCTCTCTTTATCTCTGATTCGCTGAGTTGTATGACTGCACTAGCTGATATGCAGAAAAGAGGAAATACACTCAGGACTCTGACTCTGACTCTGACTACAGAGAGTGAAGGTCTTGCTGACGGCTAGTGTTACAGTAATAACAGTGAGCTGAAACCTACCCAGGGGTATTCCCATTACAATCAACTAACTACAGAATAATAGATAAACTACAGAAAATTGTTGTATATACTTCAGTAAAGCTACTTTGCTTTGTGGAAGCAGCCCGTATCAGTTAGGTAATTGACTCAAAAAGCACGTTTAGGGTTTAACTTCTCTAACAATTGAAGGCAGATAAATAAAATCTTTTAAAAATCAGAACCATCCCTTTTGGCACCTAAGTCTGCATATGTGGAGATCCATCTTGACTCCTGACGGAGATCTTCTTACTTCCAGCTTCCATGAAAATCTTCTGAGCCATTATCCATGGTAAGAAATATCTGTTCTGGGTTATGTGCTCTGTTATTACCCTGATTTAGAGCTCTGTTGTGATTTTACTGTCGGTGGACAACTACCAAAGCTGTGCATGAGTCCTCAGAGCTACCGAGCAGAACCAATGGCGGTAGTGATGGAGGCTGCCTCTTTCATGATGTACTTGTAATCAGAACACATCCGAAGGAATTGGTTTACCTGTATTCTGGGCATAGCCATACTAGGCATGTTTCAAGCCAAATTGCTGGCCCAAAGCCGTGCATCACAGTAATTCGGAATGAGAACATTTGACATTTTCTGCTAATGTACAGCCACTCTGCTGCCAAGAAAGTAAAGTTCGTGGGACCAAGCAGAGCTAGCAATAAACAACTCCAGCATAATGGTTAGAGTAATGTCCTACTCTTCTGGGCTCTGCTCCCAGGACTTTCTGTACCATCATTTCTTCTAAACATGTCAGAGTTGTGCTAGTACTGTATGAAAATGACCACACGAGACAAAGAGGTAAAGAACCTTCTGCTCAGTCCTGGGTGAGTAGTCAGACTGCAAGGTTAGTTTGAAAAGCATACAAGCGAGGTGCTGACACAAGGTTTGGGTTTTTTCTTTTTTTCACATAAGATCAAAAGCTATGCACAGTCCCTTAAAAGCAGATGTGTGAGGCCGAGGTGCTGAAAAGAAGTAGGTGTCTAGCATTTTTCTTCACAGGTAAATGAGCGAGCTAGCCCCCTGCTTTGGATGCAATGTGATTTCTGGAAGTTTTGTCTTGCACCTTTCCAATGACACTTATTCTAGAATGTCTGGATGTTCCCAGGACTAGGTGCTCAAATATAGATATATGTGTGTCTGAGTCAGGCCCATTAAAACTAACCCAGGAATAACTGCACCTCTCTTTAGGTGAAGATTTGCAGATTAAGTAAAACAAGAAGCAGGTCTTTTTTACAATGTCTATTAAATACTATCATTATGTGAATTTACTTTTTCATGTAAATGAACTTTGAGTGGTAGACTCTACCTCTCAGCAAGTTGTGAAGGGAGGAGTGAGTGGCACGGAATTTTTTTTCTCATTTATTCTTAGCCAAACTGAGCCTTCCAATCTTTTTTGGCAAGTTCTGCAATTACAACCAGTTATTTAGAAATGCTTAATACTTTTCCTGGGACCACGTATCCTACTTTTCTTCTGTTAAAGGAAGAAAGGAGTACTACTCACACCTCTGTTACCCCTACCAAACTCTAAACTTCCTAATGTGTTCAACTTCTATAAAGTAATAAGCATAAAACAGGAGTATAATCATATTGACTACTACCTAGACTTTCAGGACAGAAAGAACAGATTAATTCAAGAAATGTTGACAGTTTGCACAACAAAATAAGCCAGTGTGATGCCAAATAATAAAGCTCAGCTCTACCATCCACAAGCAGATTCCAGTAGTTTATGTTTAACTATTTGTATGACATTATTTGCTTGACCCAAAACATTTTTCAAAGAAGCAATTGAATAATTGTTAAAGTTAAATACATTATTTTCAAATAGTACTTAATTTAATCAGGTGAATTTCACCTGATTATTTCTCTATTATCCAAGGCTTAAATTCTAGGGATAATGAAAGTGAGTTTGTATCAGAATGAGAATCATTCTCAGTAGAAAGAAAGTATATATTTAAAACTCCTTGCTTTGCTTGCAACTGCAGCATTCCAACTTTGCAAAGTTTCTCAGACTTCTGACACTCATGCCTCCTTTCTTCCTGACTTCTTTCTTACCAAATGGCAAACATTTTAAATTTAAGATTTCTAGAATTCAAGATACATTCATTTGGGAACATAAATAGATTTTTTTGCAAATTATTCTGGATCCTAAGTGTTTTCTTGTGGAAATCTTAAATGTAGATTTTAATTTTTAAATTTATTTCACAGATGCTGACAACACCAAGGTGTGTTCAAAACAGTGAACTTGTGTTCTAAGGTTATTATTTAATCTTAAATATATGCAAATTAGTTTTAAAAGGCGGAAAGAGAAGCTGTAAGTGACAATTATTTGATATTCAGGTTTGCAAAGTGACTAAAGAGAGCACTATTTAATTTTAGACTGTTTCCTGTCTATACATTCACTCTTACTTGAGCATAGACACATTTAACATCTGTGACAAGCCAAATACAGCTTTAGATAAGCTAAAGCCTAAACATGCCAGGAATCTCAGAATAGGAAACACGTTATTCTGACTGAGCCATGCAGTGGCAGGGAGTCTTTTCACCAATATCTCCCCTGTTCTTCCGCTCTTAAAATGGCCCTTTTATGCTGGTTCATAATTTATATATCAAATTGCTTAAGGCTCGCCTGTGGATAACCATCTTTTGACCTAGTTATTTTTCAGCAAAAGAAGAGGGTCCATACATGAACGGACATTCAAACAATTTTAGGTTGGAGCAGGAAAAGCTTGAACCAAAGGCCCAGTGGAAGAATGATGGGGTCAGAGAAGAGACAGAGAAGGAATAGTTGAATAATGAAGGAAGTCTGTCTTTGTTGTCATTCATGACACATTCATTACAGAACAAATGTGTTTGGTTTTGATTAATTCAGTTTCTATAAAAAGGACAGTTTTGTGCCAGCTTTTCATTCAGTGTATCTTTTCTGCTATTCCTTTCTACTTCTTCTGCACCACCACACGAAAAGTGAACTTGCTCTGAGTTTCAAAAAAGATGGAAAACGACCTTCCGCAATAAATATGAAGAATTCATTATGTCACTCACATTTGTACGTAATTACAAATAATTAATTTAAGAGAGCGAATACATTCAGTCAATCTATGGGTTGCACAAGCATATTTTAATGCACTGGTGCCTTCACTGAGTATCTCAGAAGCATTCAGTTTATTAGAATTACTAGAACAGCTTGCAAAAGCTGTCTTTGCCATCAGTCTGGCAGGCAGTGTCCCTCCATGGTTAACATTATAAACATATACATCTGGTCTGTGTATATGTTGCAAGCTTGTATACTAGCCAGCATATTGAGACAGAAGCTTGAGCCACCCTCAATAAAGATGCAGAACTTTTCTTTCAGGTGGGAGCCTTTTGCAGGACAAACATACTTGTCGATCTTCAAGCCCACTATTCCAATTCAGTCATTAGTTTACGCTCCGTTACCAGACAGTGAAGGAGATCAATGATATGGGGATATTAAAAAGCATGGAACAAGCATGACTTTCTTTTTCTGGACAAGATCTCCAGGGAGATAACATTTTCTGATGCCACTATAGCCTGGATTAGAACAAAACTTATCATTAACCATCTTTCTCTGAATTTTTCTCGACCCTCCTATCTACAAACCTGTAAAAGGTAGTTCACATATAAATGAAGCAAGCACTCTAGGTTTTCAACAGCAAATAATCTATTTATGTTACTAAGCATGTGTGGACAAAAAGCTAACTGTAAATCACAGAATATGAATAAAGATGTTCTAGTTAACACTTGGCACAATAGCTGGTAGTCAGAAAAAAAATGACAAAACAAGCACAGAAAGTAGGTCTACCTCTCTCAAATAAGTACCTCATCGTCTGTAAACTCTCCTTCAAATTATTACCTTTTACAGGTACTGGGCAGTTTTGAGTAGATGATGATGCATGCCCATAAGGGTACACCCACAGACAAGTCATGTATTCCTTCCTTGTGAATCCTTATGTTCAGTTGCGGCTCATGTAGCACTGTGCTTCTTGAGCTAGCTTTTTATTTTCTTTGCATTTTAGTGTTGATTTTGTTTGTTGCTTGCTTTGGGATTTATTTGCATTTTCTTAATGTTGTGCCTGAATATCCTGCATTCTTGATTTTTCATAAATAATTTTTTCAGCTAAATTCCCTGGTGTATGAATCTTGGGCAATAAATAGAGATAACAACTTCAAAGCAGAGATTTTAATTGTAAATGAATACACAAAATTGATTATCTCAAGGGCTTAGTGATACAGTACTTTAATGTTGTGCTCCCATTATCTCACCACCTAAGATCCGAATCACTCCTTGGAAGTGCCTATCTCCATTGTAAATAAAGGTTGCCTAGGGCAAGTAGCCTACAAATGCAAGCAATTCGGTTGCATGCCTAACATTAAATGGACTGAATCCAGGATCCAGGCCTGAGTTTGTCTCATAGATCACAATAACATATCATCTTCAGGTGAGAGTTATTTTTTCTTCACATAATCTTTTACCTCTTACCTGTGTAAACCATGGATGACCTCCTATGGGGCTAATATGTGAGTTCACAAAGTTATGATGGATCTATCTTGGCTTTTGTCCTCATCTGAGGTGAACGAAATTCTTACTAGGAGATTTGAATGATTATCAAAATTCACTGGCAGGAATAACTTTGAAAATTGGTTAATTCTTTTCATGGTTGCTGACTGAGGTAGGTTGATAGACAGGATCAATGTAACCATGTCCTGTTAACTCTGTAAACAGATATGGGAGTAGACATAATGTTATCAGGTTCAAGAGGAAAGATTTCATCTTAATGTCTTTTCTAATTTTATAAATTCAAATTAGCTGAACTATCAGCTATGATTTTCCAGAAAAAATAAAAATAACAATGTAAATAATTTCTACAATGGGTTTACTAAACATTCATTCCAATGTATAGTCCCACTTCTTAATCTTAACGCAAGTAATAGATGACAGCCCTGGTCATCCAGGATATTTATCCCTTTAAGATTGATTAAATAAATAAAATACAAGATATGCTGGGAAATTAACTCACTATATAAATGCTTCTGCAGCCCATATTGATGCAAAACAATGATATCTAAACATGATTCCATCTACAAAAAAATCAACAAATTAAATTACTAATATATTTATTAGAGTAACTGCAACATTATAGCGTAATGAATGAAATCTGTATCATATGTACCTAGGAAAATCTGTGACCAACAAAGATTTGGTCTCTCCAGATAAAAATGAAAAATTCATCATTAGCAAGTGGAAAAATATGGTTAAACCTGACAGTATTTAAAGGAGTCCTTGGTTAGTCTCTAGATTTGAGTTCTAAGCCAGCCAGTAGAATATATATCTAACTCACTACAACAAGCAATGTTACAGAATCACAGAATCACAGAATGGTAGGAGTTGGAAGGGACCTCTGGAGAGCATCAAGTGCAAATGAGATTATGTCACTAAAAGTCTACAGTGAAATAATGAAGGATTTCATTGAATGAAATCATGGAGGTTCCTAAATAACAATGACACAGATTTTGGCCATATTAAACTAAGTATTGATAATTCTGCAGGTTTATGCAAAGCCCTGAGATCATTGTACAGTAACTTTGAGGGTGGCAAGTATGAGGACACATTCACACTTTGGGCATTCTGAATTTGCCATTAATAAAAAGCAATTAGTAGGCCTCTGATGAAAGCAACACCAAATTCAAATGCATAAAGTTTTCCTGAGTCACACACACAGCTGCTGTCACAAACAGATCAGGCTTATCATGCTATAATCCTAAATCTTACAAAAGCTTTAAAAAGAGATGTTCACATCAAAATTTGAAAATTCTTCATCACCATAGTCTTTAAGTAAAACTAGATTATTATGAAAAAGGATCTTCAGGACTGTTTGCAGAGCCTTAATCCTATATACCTACTTTCAATAAAACATTTTGCTGCTGCTGTGTTTCTATACTAGCAAATCTCTGTTTACCTTATTTTTTACTCAGTATTTATTTTCTCCTCTATTCTGATATTACTCCAGCCGAAAGAAGTACTTAACAATGGCAAACTCTGTCAACAAAAGCATTAATTTGTATCTGCTTATAAGTGTCCTGTCATCCTGAAGAAGCAGGGTTCAATTAAAGGCACCAAAAATTAGTTGCCTACATGTAGGTGACAAGCGGCAAGTAGCTCTGGATATTATCAGTACAAATCTTGGGCACAGTTCATTTGTTTAAATGATGCATCTTGTACCATTTGAGATGGCCTTACCCTGTGAATGTCCATGTGTGACCCTCTGGAGGGTTTACTTATCGCATTGGCAGCCCCATGCAAGATATCTTGGGAAATCTGAAATAACACCAAGTACCCAGGTTTATGTGCCTGATTTCAGTTCAGGGTGAGATGAATCACTCTTTAGTCTCCACCGTACCTCAAAGGGTGCAGCCACTCATGGAATAAGGGGCTCAAAGCATGATCCAGTTTGCTCTGAAATAGACATTTAAATTCAGGTGCCTAAATATAGGCATCTAGTGTTCATCTCAAGTGCCATGGGGTACACAAAGCACCTTGATGAACAAGCTTATATGACAGGGAACCTGTAAAAGACCACTACCCTTCTGGAGGGACAGCTAGAGGTCAGGTGTGTTATGCTTGGCACTAGAAGTCTGTGCATTTTACATGAGCTCTAGAAATCAAAGAAGAGCCTTGAGTTGAACCCAAGCTGGCTGAATCCCCTCCATCTTCATTTTCCACTGCGCTACTCTTTCTGTTGTCTATATAGATGGTCTGGCTAATGCCATAAAAGAACTAAAAATGTGTCTATAAACACCTTAGCAACAAAAGGAGGGCTAAGGAGAATCTCCATCCTTTATTGGATGGGGGGGACACGACACATAGTGACAAAGGATGAGGAAAAAGCTAAGGTACTTAATGCCTTCTTTATGTTAGTATTTAAGACCAGTTTTTCTCTGGGTACTGAGGGACGTGCAGAAGTGCTCATCAAGCCACTTTCAATCATTTATCAGCAGTCCAGACTAACTGGGGAGGTCCCAGTTGACCGGAGGTTAGCAAATGCCCATGTACAAGAAGGGCAAGAAGCAGGATTGAGGGAACTACAGGCCTGTCAGTCTGACCTTGGTGCTGGGCAAAGTTATGGACTGGTTCATCTTGAGCGCGATCACATGGCATATACAGGACAACCAGGTAATCAGGCCCAGTCAGCATGGGTTTATGGAAGGTAGGTCTGCTGGACCAACCTGATCTCCTTCTATGACAAAGTGACCTGCTTAGTGGATGAGGGAAAGACTGTGGATGACATCTACCTAGACTTAGTAAGGCTTTTGTCACCATTTCCCACAGCATTCTTCTGGAGATACTGTCTGCTCATGGCTTGGACAGGCACACTCTTTGCTGGGTAAAAAAATGGCTGGATGACTGGGCCCAAAGGGTTCTGGTGAATGGAGTTAAATCCAGTTGGCAGCCAGTCACAAGTGATGTTCCCCAGGGCTCCGTACTGAGGCTAGCTCCATTTAATATCTACAGATGAATGGGACGAGGGGATCAAGCGCACCTTTAGAAGTTTCAAGATGCCAAGTTGGGTGGAAGTGTTGATCTGCTTAAGGGTAGGAAGGCTCTACAGAGGGATCTGGACAGGCTGGATCAATGGGTCAAAGCCAATTTTATGGGGTTTAACAAGGCCAAGTGCTGGGTCCTGTACTTCAGTCACAACAACCCCATGCAGTGCTACAGGCTTGCGGATGAGTGGCTGGAAAGCTGCCAGGAAGAAAAGGACCTGGGGGTGCTGGTCAACAACCAACTGAACATGAGCCGGCAGTGCCCAGGTGGCCAAGAAGGCCAACAACATCCTGGCCTGTATCAGAAATAGTGTGGCCAGCAGGACCACGGAAGTGATTGACCCTCTCTACTCTGCACTGTGAGACCACACCTCAAATACTGTGTGCAGTTTTGGGCCCTTCGCTACAAGAAGGACATTGAGGTGCTGGAGTGTGTCCAGAGAAGGGCAATGAAGCTGGTGAAGGGTCTGGAGCACAGGTCTTATGAGGAGTGGCTAAGGGAACTGGGGTTCTTTAGTCTGGAGAAAAGTAGGCTGAGGGGAGACCTTATCGATCCCTGCAACTACCTGAGAGGAGGTTGTAGCGAGGTGGGTGTCAGTCTCTTCTCCCAAGTAAGAAGCAATAGGACAAGAGAGAATGGCCTCAAGTTGTGCCAGGGAACGTGTAGATTGGATATTAGGAAAAATTTCTTCTCCAAAAGGGTTATTAAGCACTGGAACAGGCTGCCCAGGGAAGTGGTTGTGTCACCATCCCTGGAGGTATTTAAAAAACATGTAGATGTGGTATTTAGGGACATGGTTTAGTGGTGGACATGGCAGTGTTAGGTTAACAGCTGGACTCGATGATCTTAAAGGTCTTTTCCAACCTAAATTATTCTATGATGCTAAAACATTCATAAAATGATACCAAATCTGTACACTGTATTATGCCAAAAACAGGTTTACCAGGGAGACAAGGGAGGTGCTTGATCTTCTGGTAGTGTCTAATGAGACACTTCCTTTGAGTGATATGATGTGGGAAAGAAAACATCAGTATACAAGACTTACAAGATCATGGCTCCAGCTATATCTTCATATCTGGTTTTGTCCTGCTCAAATCACTATGCAATGGTGCACCACAGGAGAGAATCTGGTCCCGTCTGAGCTGAACTGCTCTCACTCCTGGGAGAATTGCTTACTACAGACTTCTTTCAGAGCTTAGAGAAGAGAGGACTGTACTGTAGCATGGGCTGATTCAAGAAAATTCAAACCAGTGTAATGGTATGTGCACAGTTGTAAACATCTAAAGTAGGCTAAAAACCAGGCTTCCCAGAGTCCTTTGGGCATATTTCTGTGTTGCTTTGCCATGCCAATAAACACTTGTCTTGTCCAGAGTTTGAGTAGATAAGAAACACCAAAGGGAATCCCTAGCAACATTCTACACACTGCTACCCTGGCTCTAGTAAGAGCAGCTACTGAGATGGCTTCTTGTTTGATGTGGCAAAGTGTTCCAACACTGTAATGGTTCCATATGTTAAAAATGTAATCACATACAACACCAAACTCTGGAAACTTTGTGTTCTGAAAAAACAATGAGATTGTGGATGACAGCACTTGCTTCGGTTACTTCTAAACAGCAATGTTACTGGAATTTATTTGGCTCATCACAAACAAGTGCCCAGATTTCAAGAAAGTATGCATAAAGAGGATAAGTTACTCTCCGAAAACCTAGAGTCCTGATTTGTTTTACCCTTTAGGCAGTGAGGCAGAAGGGGAAACAACACATATCTGCATCTACTATAGCTTCTGTCTTACTGGAACGTATCTTTGCACTTTACTGTAAAAAATGTTTCTTGAAATAGCTAGTGTATATTAACATAAAGAAAAAGTCCAGTCTCTTTTCTTAAATGTCATTAGTTCAGAAAAGAAGAAACAACTCTTATACAGGTTTCAAAGCAGCTGTTGTATCCTGAAATAATCCTGCCACTGAAATAAAATATTTCTGATGCCTTGCACATAGTTCAATCTCTAGCTCACATTTTTTGTTTGTAAAACTAGGATAGCAATATTTAATTGCTTTCCTTAGTGGGGATAGTATAAGGATTCAATAGTTAATATTTATACAGTACTTTGATTATGTAGAATTCTATGTAAGTGCCAAGTAGTATATTTTTAAAAAACAACAAAAAGTTTATATATAGGGAGTCTTCCACTTCTTCAAATAAGCAGAAAAGCATTGTGTATGGGAAACATGTAATAATTTCACAACCAAAGGGAAAGCCAACAAGAAAACAAGTGCCATAAATTATGAGACGTAAATAAGTATGCTAAATGGAATATAATCAGCTTTGACTTATTTTATCCATATGTACTATCCTTGAAAAGACAAGCTCAGTAACTTGAGTCTGTGGTTTAAGACCTGTTTTCTAGTTCAGGAAGATGTGTTTCTTTTTGGAGAAATCAGCTGAAACTGATTTCAGTATTAAGCCAAAAATCTCTATATTGCAATAGACTTCTGGAGTGGGTTTGTCAAATCATTCAGCAATGTCAAAACTCTCTTGACTGCATCTGTTGTAAAAATCCCAATAACTTCAACAGAGGCAAAATTATTGAATAATACGAAGCTTGAAAAAGTTGCTCTATCATATTGCTGTATGACAAGTTTCTTTTTGTAAAATAGTTTATGCTCTAGGATCTCCAAAATTAGTATAATTAGTTTCTCAAAGGTCTCTGTGTTAATAATCTCCTGTAACATGCTCTTGAATGCTGAAGACAAAACATACTCCATGAACAGATATGCTTCTAAAAGAGGCTAGTGCCAGCCTATTTAGGGCTTTACAGAAAGTCATCTCTACATTGAATGATGTCTCTAAAGAAACAGGAAGCTGTTAAAGAAATTGAAGTACAGGGGTCATCTGCTTGTATTGGGTGAACAAGCAGAATGCTGTGATACACATCATCAAAAGACTCTGAACTGCCTTCCTGTGCAGGAAAGACCAGTACAGGCCATGTTACAGCAGATTAACCTGAAGTTAACAATGGCATGGACAACTGTAACAGCATGCTTCAGAAAGGAAAACATCACCCTGCAAACCAACTTACCACAGCCACCTGAAGATCAGAGCTGACAGATCCGGAAAAACTCTGAGCTGTTGAGACACCCCAAGCAATTGCATCTCCCTACAATCTCCTCATAATAATCATAGTATCAATCAAAGACCCCATCCATCCCTCCTGTACAATAAAGTACTCCCTATAATAAGAAAAAAATAAATCTCTGCATATTTACAGGGAGGCAAAGACAGATAGCTGACATTCAGCATACCAATCTCAGCTGAGAAAGAAAGGGTAATATCTCTGCTTCAGAGACAGCAAAACATAAAACTCTGCATTATAACGATGCAGGTGATATCACAACCACAGAAAAGTCTCAGGCTTTCTTACTAGTGCATTTTTTTATTTATATATAGGCACACACACACTCACAAAAGTACTTGGCAGCTGTTTTGAACAGATGGAGTCCTATAGATCTCCAGGGGAAAAGCCTGTGGAAACATAGAGAAAATACATATTAACATACTTAAAATCCTCTATGAAAGAAATAAACTACTGAAGAGAACTCTTACCCACATGTCCAAACTGAGTCACAGCTCCCAAATAAGCCACCAATACCTTAGGGTCAGATAAAGAACAGTGTGATCATTTAACATGTGGTCAGTTGCATAACCAAAAATGTTACTGCAGATTCTGGGCAACGATTGCATCATAAAACTTATATTCTGGAAACCGAAAGCATCAAGATTATTTTTGAAACAGGATTTTGCAAAAAGGATTCTTAAAACTTTCCATGATGGAAGAGATTTTTATATAGAATGGGAAACGAAGATCACAAACACTCGTTTTTTTACTCGTTGTCGTGGTTTGAGCCCACCCAGCGGGCAACAAAGCATCATGCAGCTGCTCGCTCACCCCTACCGGGGATGGGGAGGAGAAAATACAACCAAAAGGCTTGAGGGTCGAGACTCACCAGTTATGGTCACGGGCAAGAGGCAGACTCAACTTGGGGAGAACATCCATTTAATACAAACACCCACCACCATCAAGGACAATGAGAGATACAACCAGGCCTTAAACACAACACACCTCCCTCCCCCCACCTCTCCGGTCTTCCCGGGCTCAGCTCTGCCACCTCTTCCCCCCCAGCAGCGCAGGGGGCAGGGAATGGGGGTCACAGCCCGTCCGGCACAAGGTGTCTCCGCTGCTCCTTCCCCCTCAGGGAGAGGGGCCCTCGCACCCTCCCCTGCCCCACCGCAGGGTCCCTCTCCCGGCAGACGTTCCTCCTCCCGCCGCCCCAACGCGAGTCCTTCCCGCGGGGCCGCAGCTCCCCAGAACCCCCCAGCCGGGTCCCTCCCGGGGCTGCCGCCCTCCCACCGACGGGCGGCTCCAGCGCGGCCGCAGTCGCGCTCTGCTCCGGGCCCGGTCCCTGCCCCTCCGGCCCGGGGCCCTCCGCGGGCTGCAGGGCGACCTCTGGGCCGCCGCTGGGCTCCAGGGGCTGCAGGGGCTCAGCCGCCCCCCCACCGCGGGCCGCGGGGGAACCTCTGCTCCGGCACAGCTCCCCCTCTCCTGCCTCACGGACCTGGGTGTCCGCGGGGCTGTCTCTCTTACATCGCCCTCCTCTCCTCTGCTCACAAAGAGTCACAAACAAAAAACGTGCCCAAGACGTTTTTCCACTCTTAGAGTTATTTGCAGAGATTCCGATTGGCCCGGCCTTGGCCAGAGGCAGGTCCGAATTGGAGACGGGGGGAGCTTCTAGAAGCCTCTTACAGGAGCCATCTCTATAGCCCCCTCCCCTGCTACCAAAACCCCACCAGACACCAAACTGCCACACTCATTCAAGACCAAAAATAATCCAGTACCTTTGAGAAGGATTGATCCTTAACAATGAAATCATACTAGGAAATATTGACATTGCTGGCTTTTACTATCCACTTAATTCTCTCTGTTCAGTCCCAAAAATTCTATCTCAGGGCTTGTTTTGTTTTGCAACTATATCTCTCTGAATCCAAAATAAAGTGGCTTTAGAGTTCAAGGAAACCTCCAATGTGGATTATAATGTCTGCACAGAAATATACATTTGCATAACAAAGTCTCTATCTTGCTATAATCCTAGTTAAGAATGAATTTTTTTCTTAGAAGATGGTTCAGAAAGTTATACTGTCAAAATGTAATCAGAGTTGGATTCCTTTTTTCAAGTTTAGTAACTGCATGCAAACAGATTTCAGAGGAATTTCCTAATTGAGCAAAAGGCAGCATCATCATGGAAAGAAAATCCAACTTGGAGATGTAGATCATAGCTTCTAGAAAAGTAACTAATGGTAAAGTAAACATCTTCAAGCTGTCAGTAAATGTACCTTAGGGGATTCTGAAGGAGTCTAAAAGGTTTTAAAAATTAGTTATCGTAAGCTAGGTATCACAATTTGTCCCCCTTGTCATTTAAAAAGTGCTATTTATCCAAGCCTATTTGTCTACTTTTATATAAGCCCCACTTCCAGATTTCTCTGAAAAAAAACCTGCATTAGCTACGTAAGTCAGGAACAGTTCTGTTTTGTTGTATTTTGCTTGGCTTACTCCAGTCTTCAAATTTTTTTCAAGTAGTCCAATCAAATATTTAGTTCTGTGGCTTATTTCCACCATTTACTTCTTTTATGATTAGTCTATATACATTTAGAACATGATTCGGTTGCTTGCCCAGAAATCTGTAGTGCCACCCAAGACACCTGAGAATATCCAGAGTCTCCATACAGAAATGGCAAATATAACACAGGGCTTACAGGAAACTCATGACGTCTGGTTCCCCCAGCTGAGGGTTGATCAGAATGCTGCTACACCTTATTCAGTACTATATGTATACCTATGGGCAACAGATTCAGATGCAGATGGTATATCGGATGTGCCCAGCTCCTTTCACACTCTTTGCTGTGGGCCCTGGGATGGATATGCAGGTTTAATTTCTCTGTCTGCCTACAAAAAGTTCTTGCACGACCTTGAAAGAAGTCCCTTCCTACCACTCTTCCATAATTCCTTGTGGATTCAGGAGAGGTAAACAATATTTTATCATTGTCTTGTATGACCACATCCCCAAAAGCATTTAGTCATGAACTCTCCATATATATTTCAGTGGAAGATTAAGCATCCTGTGAGAAATTAAGCACCCTGAGTCAGTACTTAGTGCAGTTCTGATGTTAATGCAGAGCTGCATATGAGCACCAACAGTCCTGTAAACTTACCTTGCACTTGTACCATACATGCCATCATGGTCATGAAAGCAAAAGGACCACCTTAGCTCATTCTTCTACTCTTTCTTCTCCCTGAAATCCATCTTTTTGGATCCAGGCCAGTGTATTTATGCAGTGCTCATGATCTTGACCAGGGACACCAGTGTGTGTATACACATACACTTTGTGTATACAAAGAAAATATACTAAAAAGGCTAAATTCTAACTGTAAGTTTATAGGTTTATGAAATGAAGACTCGAGAAGTTTATGACGATAGAAGAAATAAAAAATTAATGCAGACTTACCCTCGAAAGAGCTCTTTTAGCCTATTCACAGAGAGCACCACACTTTATATATGGGCTGCAGTCAGTTAGGTGACTGTAGGGAACATTGCTTGTTCCTGCCAGAAGCAGCAAATGTGTACACTTTGGCCCAGCTGGCCTTACTCACTCTAGTCCAAACTAGCTGCCTAGCTCGTTGTCTGAGATAAGTAGGATGCATTACTCCCTGGAGTGCCTCATCTACTCTACAGTTCCAACAAAGTGAGCCCGCATGACTAGTATAGGCTATACACTTAACTTTAAGTCTCTAAAGTAAGGATGCATGACTCCTTTTTCCCATGTGATCTTCTTGAACCCTGTAGGTTTCTGTCTGGTTTTGCACCATGCAGGTGCTATGCCTCAGACAACAATGTAGACAGTGCTTTTGTCTTTCCAGCTTTCCAGTGTAGAGTGGGAATGTATTAAAGAATGCATTTGCAATATATTTAAAACCCAATTTCAAAACCCAATTTAGTTAGCTATCTCTCTACTAACAAAGAGCAAACACTTAAAAGCAAGGAAATGAATAGATGCCATCACAAACTGTCCACTGCTGCCTCAGAAATTAATGTATATATCTCATCAAGTGTAATGAAATGCATATTTCATTACAATACAGTGACCTTACCACTGACCCGTAGAAAGGTGGGTATTATTAGATGGAGGCTTTTGTTATCTTGATTTCACTAGCAGAATATTTTCTTTAAAGGAAAGCTCTTACATGGACAACAGTAGTAGCTAATTATCTATTGACAGCAAAATGCCATGGTAAGATACTTTTGGTACATTAAGAAGCTGTGTATATCCTCAAGCAAGGGCAGAAGAATGGTTCCAGTTCACCCAAGATTTATGGATGGATTCTGCCTACTGGCTTTAATTGTCTCACACAGATGCTACAATCAATACTTGAAATGCCCTTGCCTGGTCCTATCAAGATGACTCCGATTACCTAAATTACCTGCCTATTGTGCCTACACTCAGAATATAGTCTACAGAAATAAATTAAAAGAGTAGGAAGACCTGCAGAGTGAATCAGAGTGGGATCGTCTATTTTGCCTTGTAATCAAAATCTTCCCAGCCAAGCCCTTTGTGCAGTTGCCCCAGCAGGTCTGCCAAAGAGATGAGACTTCACTGACCTTGATAGTTCTAGGTACACACAAGGAGTTGTGGCCTGACTGCAGGCAGGTTGCCAAAACCCTCATATTCCATAGGGCACCTGGGCGGTTTACTGCAAGCTCTCTCCTCCTCCATCTTCAGAAGAAAAGTTGCAACCAGGTTCATTAACTTTAAAATGTTACCACTTGAGCAAGTGATACTTGGAGGACTGCAAGGTCTAGCTCAGCTCATTTATGTGAGACCTCTAATACATTTCTGAAAGTCCTGGGCTTCTCCATAGGGTGATCAATGTTAGCACTGGTAAGAACTCAGATGCTTACAGAACTCAAACATGTGTTTTGACAACCAGTCTGTGTAATTACATTTTGTGTTTATTTTTCATAAAGGCTATGCTGTATTTACTGCACAGTTGCTGGTAAACATGTAATATTTTACATATGTATTTCACTTTGGTTTGCAGTTGAAGTGTTGTTTTGCAATAAATTGTCTTTCTGTGCTGTTGGTGAGAGGAATACAGGAACACTGAAGCTGGTAGAAATACCTGTAGCTTAACTAAATTTGGGAACATTGTGTCTGTTTATGTGCACAGAAAACCAGGTCAAACTTGTTTGTTTATTCTTTAGGCAGCACCAATTTTAGATTATTCCTAAATATTCTTTTATTAGCTTTTAATTGCTTGGGATTTGAAAATGTATGACAGCTGCCAGCCTCACTGTTTTGCCTGGTAACAACAATGAGATTTTAAATACTGTGTTTGTTTATGTATCTGGCATTTTAGAAGGCAGGAAGTTTCCTTTTATTTATTATTTTATTTAGATAAACAAAATTAAACCTGACATACATCTTTGCTACTTTTCTGTATTCTTGTGTTTAGATAGATAAAGTAAAAGTTGACATACGTTTTTGTTTATCAGTATTATAAATATTACTCATGTTCTGGCAGGACTTGAAGTCGCCATAATGATATGGAAGCCCTCCAGTCCTAGCTGCTGTATAAACATGCTAAAATACACTCACTACTGCCATAAGAACAGTACAACATAAAGAGAGAAAGGGGATAAGGAAAGGTTAGGCAGAGATGTTTCATGTTGGCAAGATAGTGTTGCCTCATTTCAACAGAGTGCTCCCTATCTATGTAGGACAGAGTACAGTTGAAATGTTTTGTGTTTGCACTCCTATTTGCCTTCTAGTTTTCATTTTCATGCCAAGTTATCTATAGCAGAATGTGGTACAGGGGATGGCAAAGTGTGGGTGTGTTATTAATACTCTTGCATGCAGGAAAAGTACTAGGCGAGTGAGAGGGAGGAAGGAGGAAGGAAAAGACAGAGAGGGAGTGCAAGGAGCAGAGACACAAGAAGAACAAGGGGGGCACTTGGCTAAAGTACTGTTTGGCAGGCAGCAGTGCACGATTTCACGGCAGCATGAAAACATAAGACAAACATCTCCCTGGAGGTATGAAAACTGTTGCTAAGACTGTGTGTGTGCACTGTGTCAACCTGTGGTAGTTTGACCCTGACTGGATGCCAGGTGCCCAACAAAGATGCTCTCTCACTACCCCTCCTCATCTGGACAGGGGAGAGAAAATATAACAAAAGGCTCATGGGCCAAGATGAGGACAGGGAGATGAGGACAGGGAGATCACTCACCAATTACCGGCAAAATGGACTCAATTTGGAGAAATTAATTTAATTTATTATCAATTAAATCAGAGTAGGATAATGAGAAATGAAAACTAATTCTTGAAACACCTTCCCCCCACCCCTTCCTTCTCCCTGGGCTCAACTTCACTCCTGATTTTGTCTACCTTCTCCCCACAAGTGGTGCAAGGGGATGGGGAACGGATTGCAGTCAGTTCATCATACATTGTTTCTGCTGCTCCTTCCCCCTTATGGGAGGACTCCTCACATTCTTCCCCTGCTCCAATGAAGGGTCCCTCTCACAGGAGACAGTCCTCCTCAAACTTCTCCAACGTGACTCCTTCCCATGGGCTACAGTTCTTCATGAACTGCTCCAGCATGGGTCCCCCCCAAGGTCACAAATCCTGCTAGCAAACGTGCTCCAGCATGGGCTCCTCTCTTTCCACGGGACCACAGGCCCTGGCAGGAGCCTGCTCCAGTGCGGGTTTCCCATGGAGTCACAGCCTTCTTCAGGTGCATCTACCTAATCCAGCATGGGATCCTCCACAGGGCTGCAGGTGGATATCTGCTCCACCATTAACTTCCACGGGCTGTACGGGATACAGCCTGCGTCATCATGGTCTTCACCGCAGGTTGCAGGGGAATCACTGCTCCAGCACCTGGAGCACCTTCTCCACCTCCTTCTTCACTGACTTGGGTGTCTGCAGAGTTGTTTCTCTCACATATTCTCACTCTTCTCTCCAGCTGCAAGTTCTGTTGCACAACATTTTTTCACCTTCTTAAATAAGCTATCGCAGCCCATCATCAGCCAGTTGCTGATGGGCTTGGCCTTGGCCAGCAGTGAGGCCGGCTGGCATTGACTCTGTCAAACATAGAGGGAAGCTTCTAGCAGCTTCTCACAGAAGCTACACCTGTAGCTCCCCCCCGCCCCGCTAGCAAAACCTTGCCACGCAGACCCAATACACTCACTTACCATCATCATTTCAACCCCATTTTTTTCACGCTTCTCATCTAATTTGGGACAATGTTTGCTTTTGTTTCTTCTTCATTTCTAAATAAATAAACCTTGATTCTGATCTAATGTCTACATGTAGAAACCCAGACCAGGATGGTTGTGGCCAATCTGTTTTTTATCTTCCTACTAACTTGACTGTTACCTCTGACAAAAATTCAGAATTTATTCTCATAAGTTCAAAAGAATATGACAAAATCACTGTAGTTATATCAAATGACAGTTTTCTCTCTTTGATCTTCGTCCAGCAAAGTCCTCGCACCACGCCTAGCATTTAGCCTGAGCATAATTCTCATTAAAACCAAACACGTGCTTAAGGCCCTAAAATAGACTGTCCTGGCAACGGACATCTGTAACTAGTTAGAAACATTTAACCATCCATAACTATCTTTCTGCACTCTGCTCCTGCTTCTATTGCTGCATTATCAATCTTCATTCCTATCTCTTTGTGCCTGGGCAGAAATTACTTTGGTTCTTGAAAATCTAACTCACTCAAATTTATTCCTATCCCCTTCCCTCCCTCCTTTCTGTGCATGTAGAAATCTTTCTATCAGCAAGACTCGTTGAAAAGCAAACCAAACATACACCCTCTGTGTGTCACAGTGACTTTGAGCCCTCTTTCTTCTGTCTCCTTTTGTAACTTTTTACCCTAGAAAATCCACGTGCCCCCTGTGGGAAATGTGGATAGGGCATGGTTTTCACCTTATCCGTTTCAGGTTATTCAGCAGGATATTCTGTGGATCCCATTAATGGCTTCAATCCCTAAAGTACAAACTTTCAAACCATGACAAGCTTTTGAAAATACTTGTCTGTAATATTTTTTTAACCTCTTTTTTTTTTCCTGGATTGCTTCCTATTGTAATCAGCAATTCTCAGACATATTAAACACCCTCTGGTAATATTTTCTCCTCACTTTTCTCTCTCTCTTCTATAAGGCTTCAAGCCTTATATCTCCAAAGGAGTTTACTAACAGTAACTCGGGTTTACCTTAGTCTGTATGAATTATCTAAAATCTGTTTACACTAAAGCTACTGACAAATTTTCAACTACTTCTATTTGAATCCTTCCCTCCTAATCACTATCCACAATCAAACTTATGTTAATGGAACATTTGAATTTCAGGGCAGACACTGAGTGGACCAGTGGATGCGTTTTGCTGAGTTTTACAAGGTGATCAGTGAGTTAGATTTCATGACAAACAGGATCAAGGTGCAGAAACTGGAGCCAAAGTTTGGATCTGAAGCCAGCAGTTCAGCAGCATTGATTTGATTGCAAGCCAGCAGAAAGTTTATATTCTTTGACTTCTAGGAGCTTCCACCTCGGCCCTTAATGCACACATGGTGAGATGGCATGATGGGAGTGTGGTATGTTTGTGTTAATGCAGGTGTAATTAAGACTATTCACTCAAATGTTTAAGAAAAAAAGGAGCATGCAGTTCTGACACAGGACTTTGTTTAGTAATTAATTTTTTTTGAGTCACTTAGTCTCAGGTCCTTGAAGGTATTTAGCATCCTAATTTTCAATTAAAATTGGCAAAATTGCCCTATGAAATGAACGACTGTTACACGCCTAAATACCATTTAATTCTGGACCTTTGATCTTTTGGCAGCCTTTTTACTGGTCTTCAGAGAGGTCAGTGAAACTAATGAAAAAATTAACATCAACCATTTTGAGTCAGGGCTGAAACGGAGAACCTCAGATTTCCTGGTTGCATGGTATTAGAAAGAAGTGCATCCCTTTCATCTAAATATAGCTCTCCCTCCACCATCTTAATATGTAAAATTCATACACTTAACTCTACCACTGGTATCAGTGAGATGCTTTTCCCAAGCCACTTTCAGAAAAAGCCATCAGAAATTGTTGCTAAATGTCATTTCCAGTATCAGCACTGCAGCTTCTGTCCACTGCAGATTAAAAGTCTCTTTCAAGCACCCCTTTGAATTAAGTAAATCACAGTAGCACTCCAGCTACCCCGTAATCTCTACTGGAACACTTTCCTGGCGTATTTAGACTACAAACATGTTTCTATCAGCACCATGGAAGTCAGGAGACTGTGAAACCTCTTTGCTACAACAAGGCTCCAGAGGAGAATGAAAGCTTTTAATTTTTAGCAATCCCTTTATGGAGTACAGTATTACAGTGGCAGGGATATTTTCCTTTTAGTGCTAGGCAAATCCAAGTTGGTAATAAAAGAAACTTTTATTCTTTGTATTATATGTTTGCTATTACTCAGTTTTATTTAAAAATCTCTTCTCTGTCAAATATATAGTTCAAAATGCCTGAAGTAATAATTATTACAATTAATACCATTGTGGTTTTTCAGTTTATATATTAATGAAGAGAGAATTGGTGATAATTAGCTATATGTATTAAATATTAGAAATCAGGGAGAGTTTAAGCTGAGTTTAGCATGTTTCATTGGTTAATAACTGTTGGGTTTTTTCATTTACGACTGTGTAAAACAATATATATTGCCTCCTTAGTACCTCTATTACACAGAGTTTGGTAATGCAGATGCTCTGTTTAAAGTACAAAGTAGGCACTGCTGTAAGGACATACACATGAACACAAAAGATCAAGTGTTATAGCCAGGATTCATGCCCCCAGCTTCAGGCAGTCACTGTTACGGTTCTGTGTCGTAAATGTAGAAAGAGAAGCAGCTCATGAAAGATTCATGCCTTTGGCATCCTAAGTCACCCTTTGCAGGTGACTAACTTGCACCGTGGGGCAGTTTTATACAGATATTTAATCATAACCTAACAGCCATTTAAGCCCCTACCTTCCGTTGCAATAAATTTAACAAGGGCACCTTGGTCAGTCTGCCAGTGTCTAGCAAGACTTTCAAAAGCAACTAGGTACCTAGGGTAAGATTCAACCTGTCTAACTTCAGGTGTCTCCAATGTAAGCACCTATAGCTGAGCTGGGCATACAGATTCTGATTACAGCGAATACCTAACAATAATTAACAAACTCAGTGGAGATTACAGTGCAATTCCTACATCAGATGTAGATGTTTGCTCTAGAGTGAGGTACAGGCAGCTACAGCAGTGACACTGAGAGCAGAGCTGAACCTGTGCTCTTAATTTGAATCAAAGTTCATACAGAATTTACCTTCCACTGAGCCAATACACTGCTAGGCATCTGAGTATCGTCAAGGAATTGGTACTCACAACCCAGTTATATTCCCAGTGAAAAACCTCATCAGTTTCAACGGAAATCGGGTCAGACTCTGACAGTAGTTCACACTAAGTAGTTATAAATATCAATCACCGTAAAGTTATGTCCAAAGTAAGCCTGGTCGTACAAGCATGCAGAGAGGCAATGTCTGAGGCAAAAATAAGCTGCATTTGCTTCTCAGCCTTCTCAAATAGGAGACTTAGTAAAGTAAAGCCTGATTTGATCTTACTCCTACTTCTAGACAGGAGTGACTTTATGGCTGCCTAGCAGCATTCTCATTAATGCAGGGCAGAGTTTCTATGTATTACTTGTCTTCTGCATCAATTTTTCATTTGCAGTTTATTCACAGAACTCTTTACCTGTGCCCTTGAAGAGTCATCTTCTTCAAATGACTGAACTGATTGCATTACACAAAGTACACCAGTAAAATATTTTTTGGGAAGTGAAAAAACATTTTACTCTTTTTGAACTGTTCCTGATATTCATACTGCCAGATCCATCATGGAGTAGGAATGCAGCACGCTAACAGCATGATTATGGCACTGGATATCTGTTCGAAAAATTCTGCATTATGAAACATCGTGAGATTGTCTAATTGTGGACAAAATCAGGCTAGAAATAAAGTGCCCATTTTTTACCAGAAGTTAATTAGCTAACACCTGTATTTGGTATATTATATGTTCTCTATCATTCAAATTCTTTATAATAAAATTGTCTTTCTCAAAGCTGTGAAGTGTCTTGATCAGAAGTTGCAGTCTGGTTGTATCTATTACTTGGTGAAATTATGTCTTGCATTACAAGAAGTCAGGATGTCAGACCACTGTGGTCCTTTCTGCCCTTAATATTTGAAGCTTTTTTCTCATTTTGACCTTGAACAAAAGCCCAATGAATTTAGTTGATTTCAAAGGACACCTCCCTGCAAACCAGCTATAAGATGCAAACTCACTTTTCAGGACTCCTGAAGGGACAGAAAAACAGGGCTCCTTTTACCCTTGGAAATGGGATTTCCTTAGTGGAACAGAGAGCTTCTGTCTGCATAGGCCTGGATTTTACACAGTCAGCTTTCAGGCTTGCTGCCAGTTACGCCGAGTAATACAGTACTGTGTAGGTTGTTCAGCAGAAAATGTGAAAAAAGTTAAAAACAACATCACAGCAGGAAAACTCATTTCTGAATGTTGTTTTAGTGTTGTACCCTTAAAGTTAAATGAGTGGGGGTATATTGTATATAATCATGTATGAGGACCAATTTCCTGTTGTCTTGAGCTCAGAAGTCATCTTACTGAAGGTATGAAGACTGGCTTAGAAAAGCAAGGAGGATTTGGCCTTTAAATTACTTTGGGCTTATTATCTTAGGGAGGAAACATAGAATGTAGTTAATTATGATTGTTTTGCATTATGTTACTCATTAACAAATAACTCTTTCCCATGTTCAGATGCCACCCTGAAAAAGGTGTGTATGCTATTTACATCTAAACTATAGTGTTGAATCATTTCAGTGGCTGTATATGGCATTCCTCAATTTTTAGCTATCATGTGACCTCCCTAGAATTCTCAGGTTTGTACACTCAAGATTAATGAGACACTGGCTTGCTACTAGGAAGCTGTTTAAGAATATGCATTTAATTATTGTGAATTATTACAAGGAATTAATATAATCTGAACTTTTTATCAATACAAGTCAAATAAATGGTGTCTGGTTTACCCCAGCATAAGGTCAACAAACACGATATTTTTTATGGACATTGTTCTGCTAATGGCAGCAATTCAGACCACACACCGAGAGGGCCGAAGTTTCAAACAATGGTTCTCTATTTTGGGGAGCACCATCTACACATACATTTGTGCATTTGGACCTGAGTTAAGAGTAGTAGACAACAAATGCAAGCGCAAAGGCTTCTGCTTTTTATTCATTTTGTAGGCACAGCAGTTGCCCAAACAAATTAACATGTTCAAATGTAGCCTTGCGAATGTGCCACAAAACACATGTGGCTTCACTGGGTACCCTTCTGAGTTCCCATAGGTAGCTTTCTGCTTTCTTTAAACACAAATGGCCAGTTTCAGCTTGCACACAGTCAAATAAAGGTATACTTGTGTGAGCACTCTCACTCATTTTAGTGAGATTAGTTTCTGAGTAAGGTGCTGTTCCATGGGTGTAAAGGTGACCATATCTGGTCCAAAGATATTACTGTAGGCTGCTCCACTGTATCCATATTAGATTTTCGAATTTGTATGACCTGGGTTTGGTTTTTATATTTTTTAAATTTTATTTTAGAAGCTTTTCACATGCAACAGCATCAGAGGGAATATTTTTACCTTCTATGGAGATTCAAAGAAATCAGATTTCTAGCTCTTCCACCAGTTCTTAGTGGGACAGAGATAATGCTTGCATTTCACTTGCAACCCTAGGACAGACGATATTTGGGGCATGCAATATTTTAATTTCATCATCTTTGGCCTGCTCTTGCTCCTAGTGCCGTTCATTACAATGTTGCTCTTTGTCTCAGCGAAAGCCAGATCTGCCTCATCTCTGAGAGGATTCCAAAGTGTGTATAGAATACAAAGATATACTGATAAAAATTAATTAATTTGTTGTGAGTTTTGGGGTTTTTTTAACTGACATCTGATGAGACTTTATTTCCAAAGGTTAAACGTCTTTGCTGTGGTCCGGGGGTGAATATCTTGAAACTACACATCAAAGCTAATGTAATATCCATGTTCTACTAACACTGTTCTTTAACTGCTAAGATCTGGAGCACAGGTACCTGACTAGAATGGGGGTGATCCCATAAAGTTCTCTGTGACATCACACTTTATATCACAGGCAATGGCTACTTGACCACAGGCACTGCCTCAACAATTCTAATAATAGGCCAAGATTTGATCCTCAGACAAAAAAAAACACCACAGTTAAGTCTTATATGTGATTTTTGGAGGCCAAGCCATCTTTCAGCAAAACTGTGCCCCTAAAGGCAGGGAGACAACAGTGCTGTAATCAAGAAACTTGACACAGAAATCAAAATAAAATTACGTTAGGTGATGCCAAAGAAGCTATATTTCACTCACTTAAATATCATCTAATATACTGCTAGTCTATCTGTTGTGTGATTATCACATGGGTTTACTTCTTGGGTATCCTTTCCTTATTGTCTGCATGGAACATTCTCACTTTCCATACACTTAACACACAGATTTACTTCCATTACTGAATTCAGGCCAGCTCTAGTTCTGGTCTCCAAGTAGGAGGGTCATAGTATAAGCAAAATGAATAGAGCCAAGATACAAGGCTGTCTCACATAATATCACCCATAAACATATCTTCCATGCCACTGTACAAATCAGATTTTTCACTCCAAGCTACTCTGCTCTGAACACAACTGTAGCACTGGTTAAACAACAACTCCAGAAGTGACAACAACCTGGAAGTATAAGGATCCTTGTCCACAAAAAAATGAGGAGTTAAGGTAATTTTTTCCAGAAAACACGAAGGAATTATGCCAATATTATCATGAACAGATAATAGAGAAATAATCTGCAGTGAATTATAAAGGGCCTACATAATTTGCTTTTTAACAGTCCTCCTACCTCTACTACGTCTACTTTTTGACTGCATTCAAGACTGCCAATGTGTTGCCTTAGCAGACAGACATACGAAGAGTTACAATAATCCAATCTGAGGAGGTCATGAGAACATGAATCTAATGAATCTAGGCTAATAATTACATCTTATTTAATTACCTCTGAGATAAAGCAGGAGCTGTAATTTTTTTTTTATAATTGATGTTGCTGACATCTTTGTACCTTTTAAATGTATTAGTTGTAAAATCTGCTATGTTAATGTTGAAGTTGATAAAAGTGTCGCAAAGTAAAGCGAAGATAATGAAACAGGAGAGTCTCTAAATGTCAAATAGGTAGAAAGATATTGATAGATAGATACTTTACTACCTTTATGCGGCACATATGAGCTCTGCAATAAATGTACAACATGTGTGAGGAAGTGAATCAGGAGCTTCTGGCTGAAATACTGTCAGGGTTTTGTTTGGTCAGATTTTCTCAATGTAATTCCAGTTTTTTACACTTGCCTTGGGCCATTATCATGAAAGCGGATGTATTAGACTAGACACTTGATGGAGGGATCCACGTTATTATACAGACATCCACGTTAAAATATTGGATAGCTTCAGGCCCGAAACCTGGTAAACTTGTAATTACATGGCAACTATATTCAGGTAAATTGCCTTATTGAAGTTTTGTATCTGCCACAGTGGGAATTTGGAAAATAGACCCTTTTACAATTGAAAAAAGATCTGGCTCAATAATGATCTTTTTTTCATACAGAGCATTGATTATTCTTTCTCCATGGACTGATCCTGCAACTCTGCAACCAAAAAGAGTTTTACAATCAATGAGAGTTAACTTCACTGAGAATAGGAGAGGTCCTCTGTGCCTAATGGACCTTGAAATTAATACAACTTCTTTATATTTTTGCTTTTGCTCCAGCACTCTCAGTGCCAGTGCAGATTTCAAAGAGGTGTTTCCAGTCACTCTTCCCCTGCTGGACCTTGAACAGCAGAGGACAAACAGAGCTGAACATAAGTCCCACATGGACAGGAGAGTTTGTTCTGCATTCTTGGCTAGTTGGTTTTTGAAAGTCATATTTACCTTCATCAATAATTTAGTATCTCTTCCATACTCACATCTTTAGGCAATATCTTGACAGTCAGGAATATGGCCTGTGGGTCCAAAGGACACTATGGGGTAGTCTTGCAGAGCTCAGCTCTCAGTGCAGTGGGACCCCCAACAGTGGGCTGAGCAGTCAGATGGTTTTTCTTCTAGCACGTGTCATTGAGATGACCAAGAAGCAGCAGCTCAGAGAGCACCAGCCCTCTTCCTACAGCGTGGCCCAGGTCTTCTGCCCATAACAGGGCTGTCCAGACACCAGGGAAGAAGGGGAGGTTTGTGGGAGAGACATAAGATCAAGGTCTAATACAGATGCCCTACTCAAGGTTTGTGTAGGTCTATTCATCAGAATGAGGGCAATAATGTGCGCTTTTTCTGCCTTAATTTAGGTTAAAAATTCTTTGAAATTTTCTCTGCCTGCATTAGTTTACCACCTAGTGCTACTATATTTCTTGATGCCCAGTCTAACTGTACCAGTCATGACCTGCTATAAAACAAAAAACTATGAATATTTATTATGTGTAGCATCATTTGACAGATAATAGCTGAAGTGAATCATCCTGCTGCCCATTTAAACAAAACACAAAAGTATACCCACACTGTCATATATAATAAACCCATGCAAAACCAGACCTAACCATATTTTTCATTAGTGGAACATGAAAAATAACTTCATTTTTTGTGAAACTGTTTTAAAGCCACAGCAACCATTTATAGCTTTGACTTCATCACATCAGTTTATTGTTTTCCTGACATTTTTTTGAATTATATTGATTTTATAAATTTAATTCATTTATGCATACATAAAAGACAAAGTTTGTGTCTATCATCCAACATGCAGCTGATTAATAGTCATTCAGACTTTTGCCATTTGACACAAGTTTTAGCTGCAAAACTCCTTGTATCTCAATAAAAAAGGAACACTGATTCAGACGTGTAATGTGGGCATGCAAAAGTGAAAACGGGGCAAACAGGGCTCTGGTGTGATCTACAAAAAACAAAAACCCCAACAAAAAACCCCAACAAAAAAAAAAAACCAAACTTTTCAAAACCACAGCAGTTCAAGAGGGAAGAAGTAATAAACTGTTTTCCTTCTGCTTCTGTGATCTTGGTTTATACTAATGACAACCACCAGTCATAGGAAAACAAAAACAAGGTCATCCCTAAGGGGCACAGCACAAAAACGGAGAGGATTATGCACTTTCACCCCTCTTAGCAGACTGTTGTGACACAACACTGTGATGATAATGATAGAAAGAAACCATACAGACTCCTTACCTACTTTAATAATTTCATATAATTGATCTAAGAAGTGTCATTTAAAATGTTATTTAGATACTGCCAGCTATCTTGTTGTAATCTAACACTTCAAAACATTATTTTTTATTTTAGTGTACTGATGAACTAGAGTTGCTGTAAATTTGGGTATAGTGACATGATTTTGAAAAAGCAAAGGATTCATGGGTTCCGTAAGACCTTGTACCAAAGCAGCAATAAAGTTTGTAGCTCCTACATGATTACATTTGTTTTTCTTTTTTAGAGTTTGAGTTTGCCATGTAGCAGCTGTCTTTAAACTCCTTGGAAGAGATAGTCTATTTACTACTAATTTAAGACCTTCTCAAGCAGAAGAAACATGCCCACAAAACAAACACAAAAACAAACCTTCTCTATGTGAAAGATCTCTCCCCAAATTATTGAACACTCCAACCCATTCAAATATCTCAGCCACTTCAAAGTGCACTGATAGCCAGATGAGGGAACTTTTCTTCCTCCAAAACTTAGGAGCATCTTCATAACATTTCTTAGAGCAGGAAGAAAGTCAAAGAAGAGGAAGGAGATGACTAGGGAGAGGAGAGGAAATAATACAGAGGTAGAAGGTATTAGTAACAAGATGGGCATACTGATACTGCTGGTCTCTCAAGCCCAGTCGCACCTACCACCTGTACTGTTCACCTGCAGGCACAGACTTACGTTGCTCTCCATGTGGAGAAGTTAATAGAGCTCATGTAACTGCACACCCAGCTTTTCCAGCCAGAAAGCCTGGAGCTAAGCACCTTCCAGGCCTGTCTACCAGCAGAGAATTCTTGCTGATTCTTCAAGTGACTTTTATCTCGCCTAGCTCAGTGTAGACACCAACTGAGCTAATCCCCCTAGTTCATGGAAAGAAACTGACTTAGTTTAAATGACTAATTTAAGATAAAATTAATTTTATGCTGGAAGCATGCTGTTCTGTACATTGGTTTTGGAGGGAAATCTTTAGAAGAGCTGCTAGTTTTGGTGATGGCATGTCCACTGTGGGTGTCTACATTTGGTCAAATGAATCTACCCAGGGTATATACCTGAATCCAAGGCCCAGCTTGGCTTCTCGGCACCTATGGAGACAGAAAATTCATGGTTCAGTATGTTTAACATGCTAGGAGTGGCCAAGGAGCAGCAGTTGACCATGGCTGGAGTTAATTGTCTAAATATCTAGCTAAGAGATATTTAAGCTTATAATTAATAGAAGTATAAAAAAGTGCAAAATGTAATGTTGATTACTACTCTTGCAAGTAGTAGGAGAATGGTTGCATCGTGCCTAGCAATTGAGCTATCGAGGTGGGTAGAGGACACAAGTAAGGCAGTCAGGAATAGCCAGAGATTTGGAGACAGACACCAAACTGGGAGAAATGCACCCAAATTCCGCCTGCTGCCATAACCCAGAAGCAGCTGGCACCAAACCGTTGCTCTCTAATACACACAGTTTAGCCTCTCCCTTGCACTTCATCAGCATTGGGAAATGTGAAAGAAGTTCACAACACATTTTTCAAAAGGATTCTCTGTTTGTAATTTCTACAGTTGTTATCTTGATTTCTGATGCCAAGATGTGGGCTGTCTTCTTTGTCTTATTCAACATTCTGGACATGTATCACATCTGCTCTCTCTTTTAGCCTAGCAAGGGTCATCTTATCCTAAGCCAGATATCTAAACCAGACAGATCACCTCAATCCATTTTCTTCCAGTTATTATAGAGACAAGAATTGTGCCTCAGATATTAGAATCTGCTTTGTAGATATATAAAGAGGAGTGAGATGAAGACCAATGCAGTTGAATCTTGATTTTTTTCAGTACCAAAAAAAAAATCTTTCCTATCTTGACTTCAACAATTTTTAATGGTTAACTTTGTTCAAAGGGAAAATTGTTGCAAGAAGTGATACATAACCATTCTATCTTTACTCCTATATCTTGCTGTCTACAAGCACTTGGAGATAAGTATGTGCGTGTTTTCCTGGTGAGAAATGCTTTCCTGAATCATGGCCTTAACAATTACACAGTAAAGAGACCTGGCTATGAGGAGCATTTTGCATTTCATTGAAAATAAGCCACCACTAGACTGGAAGAGACAGTTATCCAGCCATATACAGCACCATTATCCAATAGTTCATGGTTGAAGGTGCATAAATTCTTACTCAGATGAAATTCTCAGAGGCAATTTGAGGTAAATAAAATATAGTTTTCTGATACAGAATTTAACAGCTGTCTTTGCTTAGCATTTTGATTTGCTTTTCTTTCTTTCTTAAAGTGAACAAAATGTGTTGAAAATCTACATATTAGTGCCACAGAAATGTATTTTTCTTGGCATCTCATATCCTGTTTCCTTCTTTCCCAAGTTTGCTGCTCTCAGCTTCCCAAGTACAGCAATCCCCCAGCTGCATCTGATAATTCTCATCTTAACCACAACAAAAGAGAAAAAAAAAGAAAAACTCTCTGCAAAAATAATATACTCATTTTCATGCCAAATTTAAAAGAAAAATAAGTAAATGAACAGCTGGACTACAGTAAATGATTTTTGACTACTTTAAGGGAATTTTATATACAATCTTCTCTAAGTATTTCCTCTACACCTGCAGCAACCCCTTTTTTCCTCCATCTCCTATTCCTTTCTGACTGAGGATGATGACAACATGGGATCCTGAATCATCAGTTAATCTGGAAAAAATCCAACATTGCACGAAACATAGATAATTCTGCTTTTTGATTTGGTGCCTTCCTCATCTTCCTTTTTCTATGATAAAAAACCAAGGCTCTAGTGAATCTTAATACCAGAATAATGAAGAATTTTACCATAGGGACATGGTTTATTTTTCAAGAGTACTACAAAACAAATCTTTAGTGTAAATTAGGCTATTTTCATTTATCTTATTGGAACTCAGGAAGTTCTTTCCTATATAAGCAATGGGGGCAAGGAAAGGTTGTGCCTGATTAGTGGAAGTGTATCCATAAAAAAACATTTCTCAAATGTCCCCCTCTCAAAAAAAAACCCACCCCAAACATGAATGACAGCATTTCAGCATCTGCATAACTATGAGGCTTGGTTATTCTTATTAAGAGCTATGAAATACATTATAGACATTTCTACAGCCCCTGTTGTATTACAAATAGAGCCTACCATTTTTCTTCCCTAGTAAACCTAGAAATAAACATTGAGTTTGCTTAGACTCCACTCATTTAAATATTTAGAATATGAAAACAGGATTAAGTGCATTTTGGAATTATGCAAAATAATAGTAGATCTTTAAAAGAAAAACTGCTCTAAATTCTGATATTAAGATCACAATGTATTATGAAAAGCAGATTATTAGGTTATTTTAAAAAATGAAAAACTTTATTCACCTAAAAAGGCTTGACAGAATCAATTACCACAAACCATGGGCACTACATACTTCAGGAGATAATTAATTTTGGTATTCGCTGAAAATAAAACTGAAACAACTTATACTTCTTTTCTTCTTCTACACAGTCTGTCACAATATTACTTGATGAGTGTTATTATTTCTGTTTATTGTTAAATTTCTCAAACAATGAGACTGACATATCATCTCCCCTAATTGAACAATTTATCAAAAGTGTTTGCCTTTTAGAATTAATATTCTAAAGGACAGACAAAAAACAGTTGGTAAAAATTACTTACCTAGTAGAACACAAATAATACTAGTTTTCAATGAACAAAGTGGAACCAATGGAAGTGTACTTATCTTCAAATGCCATTTGACTGACTGACATTTCTTCAGGCTTCATTATTCATGTATCAGGAAGAAAATAAGTGAGTTTTATAGACTTTATGTTAATTTACTCTGGCAGTTAATTTACTCTGGCAGCATTGCCTTCTGGAGTATTATAGCAAAGTTTGTACTGAAAGATGGTGAAAGTTCCCCCCCCCCTTTCCCCCATTCAGTCTCTAACACTTGGACTCTTTGGCTTCTTCCATACCTTTCCTATGATCTCATAAGATGGAAATTTGTTGCAGTACAGTAGATATGAGAGTGCATATACATGCCTATATTACGTACATACAACTTTCATCACATTTGCAGACCTGACAATGTTGGTAGGCAAATTCACAGCAGAAAGTCTGATTTTTAACAGACTAATAACAAAGAAAGACTTTGATAAATTCACTGGTGGCATCAAGTGGGCTTATCTTTATGAGGGTTCTGCGTGACCAGCACTTTGGGCTGCAAAATTCTGAAAACAGGTAACAAAACATAACCTGCTTACACACAGTGTGAGAGACTAATGCTGACATCAGAAGCCTTCTGCCAAAAGTGGAAGTGCTGGCAGTTATATTTAACAGACCAGATGATACCCTTTGTTTTTGTTTAGTCCTTAGTAGCTATTCTTTCCTGTTGTTTGCAGCTGACTTTGGACTGGAAAGAAGAAAAAGACTCGGCTGTTTTGTGTATAAAAGAGAACGGAGGTGGGGAAAACCATACAAGTTTTCTCATGTCAAATGCAAGGGCAGAAGGAAGCAGGTGGCAGGACTCCTGCTCATTTTAATGGGGCTGGAGTGCAGCCAGCACAAAAAGACCTCACTCTGCTCCAGCTCACCAGCAAGATCTGCCTAAACATGGCTTGGATGCTGCTGAAAAGCTGGCGAGTCATGAAAGGGCGTCCCAACTGGGGCACACCACTTGGTTCTGTTCACTTTGTTTTCTTGGGTTATTTTCCAGGACAGGTTTGGCTGTTTCATTGGTTTGAATATGTTTTTTGTTTGCTTGTTTGCCATATTCTTTGAAAGTTTACCTTTGGAAAAAGAGGAATTGCTTTTCAAAAGTGCAAGAAGGACTAGAAGTGAAAAGAGTGTTTGGGAGGTAAGAAATCACCTTGTTGTGAACATCCTTTTTCTTTCTTTTCAAAGACAGGGCAGAATCCAGCACAGTTTCCTCCCACCACTTTCTGAAAATTTTTCTAAGTCATGAATGATTTCAGAGGAAGAGGATTGCTTTGGGAAACGCTTGAATTTTTTAAACTTGAAAAGGTAACAGATTTGATCAAATATATGAAATCAGTAACATCATTGTTGCTTTGCCATCAGAACGAAAGCAAAGCGCGGTTGTTGTTTTCCAGAACATGGGAAATCTTAAAAGTTAGAGTTAATCTTACTTTGACTTCACTATTTTATTTGAATTATCCTTGTAGTACTATCAGGTTCCAGCCTTATTCACTACCAGCTGAATCAATTACCCTTTCTGATAAAACAATTTTCCAATGTTTCAGGTTTTAAAATATGTGGTTTCACCAAGGCAACAGTCCCTGACTTCATAGCAAGAACCTTTTTTAAATTGCTACATACCCCATTCGCCTTCTCTATAAAGAAATGCAATTTAGTGAGAGTAAGTTTGTTAAATTAGAGCAGTAGGTGCATCAGACACTGGTAGGATTCTTTAAACACTATGTTATGAATCAATGCAAATGTATGCATACTGGAGAATTGTCTTTAAATCAGAGATAATATAAGCATGCAACACAGTGATGTTTACTCTGAAACAAAAATGATAAACTGTTTCTCCTAAAAATGTTCCTCACCCAATGAGAAAAAAAAAAAAAGTCTACCCTTAATCAAACTATTCTAAGCAGAATAGGCAAAGCTTTGTTTATTTTTTTAAAAGATTCTTCACACCTGACATCTCTCCCTCCTCCTCTGAATTGGAGGTTAAAGGTCATTGATGAGAGCAAGAAGTAACACTAAAGAAATTTGAGGCAATGTGCACAGACAAGCAGTGGAGCATGTTGCCCAGAGATGCTGTGCAGGCTTCCTCCATGGTTGTTTTTCGAGACATAACTGGATAAAGCCTGAGGAACCTGGTCTGGCCTCGTAACTGACCTTGCTTTGAGCAGGAGATCAGACTACAGACCTCCTCAGATCCCTTCCAGCCTGAGTTATCCTGTAATCCTATGATTATATTACCTATATTTTTCTGATACAAGGTTCATTTTTCTAGGACGTAAGTGTCTTTCTAAAGAAGATGATAGCTGTCACTAAAATGGTGCTTTCAAGCAGTTCCCTGGTGTTCATCTCACACTCTCACACATGTTTAAAATTGAAGATAACTCTTGTTTTGATTTTTCTGTTATAATCATACATGGAGGCTCAACTCATGCACAACTACGGCAGCTACCAAAAGAGGATCCATGCTATTAGTGCTGAATGTGAAAAGCATAGATGAGACTTCTATGCTCACCCCCAAATCCTGGCTGGGGTAGGACACCTTACCAAAGCAAAACACAGGTAATGCTGGCATCCTCTGATTCCCTGCCCCTTGCCGAGCAGATCTTTTGAGTAGGGCAGAGATTGCTCTGCTTTGCTACACAGCCAGTGAGTTCCCTTTTACTACTGCACTGCTGAGATTGCTCTGGAAACATAAGTCAAAGTGACACCATGTACAGCTGATAGAAAAGTAGTTCTGTGTCATTTTTCAGTTCTGGCTGCTTTCTCAGGGTCTATACAGTCAGCCGAAGATTAGTCAAACAATTGTTCAGAGGAGACCCCAACCCGGGAATTGGAAGCCATTAAAACAGGGAAAAACTTCTATATTGTTTGCAAATTGGAAAACATGCTCTGCATTTGTTTGAGGTAGCACCTCTGCAGTTGGCAAAGAAATGATGCCAGTTTACACCATTTGAAGTGCTGCCTTTGACAGTGCTTTGTCAGCCACTTCATCTCTGGATGTCAAACCTTGCATCAGAAACAGTAGCAATGAGAAAACAGCTGATGTCTCTATTTCTTTTGCCAACTAGAGGATGCAATGTCAGATGCAACACCTGTTTAATCTCAAGTCTGGAAAGATTTTTGCTCTCTGTCGTTTTGAAATGCTAGGTTTTACCATGATTTCCTGTTTTCTTTATGTGCCATAATCTGGATTGTAATTTTAACTAGAAAGTTTATGGGAGACACAAAGATGTGTCTCAAGTCCAGGTAATGACATATATTTTCTGAATCTCTCAGTGTCTGAATCTGAGATCTGTGTTCACAGAGATCAGGAATACTTTCTTCATTACAAACAAATACCTCCTATGCTGGCTTTTCTTCACCAGGAGACAGGTGTTACTTAGGTATCTATCTGATTTGAGCACCGTCAAAATTTTAATCTCAAAACCTGCATACTACTGCTGCCTAGAGGTGCCTGAAGGTCTGCAGGAGCTTATATTTCTGACATAAAACTTCCTCAGGGACCTAATTTCTGCTTCAGGAGGGCTGACTATAGAGAGAAGACAGCTATTAGCAGTCTCCAATTTGTCAAGGCTCAATTTCACTGGGCAGCTTCAGATTCTGGGGAGATATTTCATGCCAGAAACCCTTGTTTAAGTGTTTCCAAAAATGAATATTCTCAGAAAGTCCACTCATGAGGGTTAAAGAAGAAGATTAAATAGAAGAAATAATTCCAGTTTGATTTGGGTTGGACCCTTTTTTTTCCTTTTTCTCTTGAGAAACTCACTCTGTTTTCTCTTTCTCGGTAGTACTGACTTATCAGCTTCTGCAGCAGGAAGAGACATCACTGAGCTTATAACCGTGACACATGTAAAGCCCACAGCCTACCAACCTACATGAAGGAAAGGTCAGCATTTGTGCAGATTTACTAATACTGGGACAAAATCCCAGCCCTAGACAAACTGCTTGTAAACCCAAGGTGGTTTTTCCATGACACCAACTAACCTGAGCAAAATAAGCCATCTGGGCACTCTGTTCACTGCTGTGTACATCTCCAGCCAGCACCTAGCCTATAATTGTACATAATGATCTGTCCATGGAAAGGGACATGTGCTCTTAACCTACAGAGATTCACTCATTTTGGATAGCAAACACATACCCTGAAAACATGGTACATTCACAAGCCCAACTCTCCACTAGAAGCGCAGATCAGCATAGCTGATTTGCTCAAAAACGCTATTCCTCTTTTTGTTGCTAGTCCTTAGCTGTCAACAAATGGAAAAAATTAATGTAAAATTGTAATGTTAGCACTCAGTTCACTACCAAGACAGCCATTCAACTTTGACATTTCCAATTTCATTTCTAATAAGGATATTTGATTTGCTTTATTTCAGACTGCTTTGACTTGTTTCATTTGTGTGCCAGCAGCAATCACAAGTAGTTTTGAAAGCAACAGTGATATAAGGAAGTATAAATGGGATTTGCATCCAGAGTGTTTCCTTACGTAATTCTTCTACACAATAACATGTAGCATTTGGGAAGTGCTCATTATGTTAATCTCACAGCAACAGGATAACAGGGTGCATCTACCTTAGCACTTTAGTTCAGAACAGGGAGAGACTTGGAAAGCAAAACTCCTGAGTATCTCCCCTCACTCTACTGAGTTCACATGTCTGAATAGTCTCAGAGCGTGCAACCTGGCTGCTGCTAAACTGGAAGATACACTCCAGGAGGCACCTAACAGTTAAAGACCTCCTGCTTCATGGGACCAGACTAGGGTTGGTCCAAAGTGTTACCCCACTCCTTCCTTCCCCCTTCCTCAAAACATGCATAATGTAGATGTCATGTCCTCAGCATCAAACTGCTTTGCCTATGGGTCTATATTACTTACTAAGAAAGATACAGCCTCAGCCAATTTGCCTGTAGCATCTGGCAAATGGGAAGATGAGCAACAAAGTCACAAAAATGCTGTAAAACAGATTGAAAAGGAGGAAAAATGTCATCTCCAAAGTGCCATTTACTGTGAGCTGGATTGGGTTTTTTTCCCCTCTGCACCAGCAGTAGTTTTGCAATTAAGGCATATGCCTTTCTCAGACAATTATTTGGAGTACTAGAAAAAGCATTATTATCATTGTTGTTAATAATAATTATTGTTTGGGTTGTTGTTAAACTCTTTGAACTGTCTGCCAAGCCTGCCTATTGGGGAAAAAAAATGAAAGCATCCTGAAGGCACAGGTTCTTTGATCTGATCCCTAGAGCTTTGATTTGATGGTGAACATATCCTGCCATCTGAACTTACTGAAAAATGAGCTCTCATTCTGCGCAAAACATGCTCTTAATGCATGAAGATACTTAGTTTACTGTATTAGTGACCCAGAACAACAGAGGCCAAGGAAATTATATGGTCTCATCATGTTTGATAGTACTAAGCTTTATTGGACATGGAAACTTAAGCCTCTGTGGGACTGCAGAATCTTACGACATTTTTAATAAAACACACACAGTTTATACTTTAATATTACCATCAGTATATGATACACATCCACAACATGTTGGCGTAGGGCTTTTCTGAAATGGTGAGCATTGGTAAATAGGGCTGTAGTTTTCACCAGTAAATGAAATTTTCCCTGCCATTGAGGCCAACCTGCATAGAATGGGCTGTATCTATGCATGCAGGTTCACTTAGATTTAGATGAAGGCAGCAATGTACAACAGCCTACCAAAAATGGTTCCAGGAGCTCTCAGGAAGTGTTTGGGAATGAGGTAGCCCGCACATGCCAAAAGCAGACTGGGGACAGCAAATACATCGTCACATTGCAATGCACGGGAACAGTCCCAAACATTGTTTGACCCAGTAGTATAGTCATAATCTAAGAGGCTGGCTGCTTCTTCAATTAAATGAAATAATGTCTATCATCTTCCAGATTTTACTATATAAAACCCTGATGGAAAGATGTGTAAAGGCATAAGCAGATATAAAGGTGCAGCAGAATTTGCTGAAGTGCTCAAATGCCATACTTGAAAGGTGTTAAAGAAAGCCCGACAAAGGCAATTACAAGCCTAATTTAACCCTGGTAGGAGGTGGAGGTCTAAATAACTTGTAGTTCTAGATTTTGTCTCCCTGAGACAGTTGTCAACATAATCTTGAAGATCCTTCCTGAAGCACCTTGTTAACAGAGTAGGGAAGGTCAGACGCTACATGTCTATGTGTGTAAATCCGAATACATATTTCAAAACTTGACCCTAAATGACCTATATACCCAAGAGCCTAATGAGACAGCTTGATGAGAGGGCTTGGCGACTCTAAGCCCTGAAACTTACTTCATCCCACAGCCAGAAACAGTCATAATTTCTGAAATGTCTGGCACAGTCATTGAGCAGGTGGAGTTGGTTGGATTTCGATGAGAAAGCAAATTTCTACACAACGCAAAACGTTGCATTCTGGGAGATGTTTTGTAATTTAGTAGCTTCTTAATCTCTAGATTTCTGACTTCTTTTTACACTTTGCAGGAATCCAAATTAAAATTAAAAAAATACAGAAAATAAATCCATAGCTAAATAGCACTGTACATTTGGCCCTGCTCACCCACTATACATATGTAGGAAGAAATTAATTTTTAAGCTTGGCTTTATTTGAGGTGATTTTTTTAAAACACATGATTAACATCAGAAATTTTTCAGTGAAAGAGACCTTTAACAGCTTAGCTTGTTAGGTCTTGAACTGGTCCTGTGAAAGTACTTCATGCTGGTGTGCTACTGTAAGGAAGCCCCAACACTGGTGCAATTGGTTAGCGATTTCCCTACTCTACTTGCAGCTGGTCTAACAGTCGATAACAAAGATGTGATCTAGAGTAGAAGGTGTTGATGGAGAGTTTCTACTCTCTAGAGTTTCCCAGCTTTCTGAACTTGCAGGTGAGGCCATAGGACACATCCAGCCCAAGTCACAGCATGGTGCCAAGTTCTTCTGTCCAGCATGGGGAGAACCTGGGCATCCACGGGGAGACTGTATGTGAACCTATGCTGATGTAGCCAGCTGACTGAGTCAGAGCAGCTGCCCTAAGGCTCGGTGCCACACAGGCCAGACACCACTGACACTGCCAGCTGGGATCTCCACAGCATACACTTCGTCACATGGTTAATCTTCCCATGTACACATGCAAGTGAGAGATGTAAAAGCAGTGGTGAAGCTCTGCTCTAATTTACAGCTGAAGCCTGCAGGATATGGGACCACTATAAATTATGTAGATGCCCAAGATGAGTAGCAGCCTGAGGAATTAACTGGAAAAGGGTATGATTTCATTCATGAGGAAAGGTAACTATTGGACCCTTGGAGAAGGAACAGTAAGACTAAAATGAAACCACCTCTCCACAGGTTTGAGGCATGATGAAGTTTGTGGGAAAGTGCGGCCTTAAAGTCAAAACAATAGTCCAGATTGTCTCTCAATTTTAATTGCAGTGGAGCAACGCTGATTCATGTTATATTTCTGATTCTAGAAATGTAACATTTTCAAAATTGGCTGCAAGGTCATTAGGGACATGGTAGCGGTGGACATAGTGTTAGGTTTACCGTCAGACTCGATGATCTTAAAGGTCTTTTCCAACCTAAATGATTCTATGGTTCTATGATTTTTCACAAAACTGATAGTTACATGACGAACAGTCCAAGCCATGTGCATGTAGGCCAAGCAAACCAAATCCAGCACATATATAGGGAATTTAACAAAGGGCTTCACTCTACAGATCTGTTTTGAAGCTGAGAGTTGTCCTGAATATTTTTGGAAGAAACAATCTCTGAGACTGTCACCTTCAACAGAAAGAAGAAATAATGCCTCAGAAAAAAACAAAACAAAACAAAAAACAAGACCAAACAAATACTGCAGCATTTGATCAGTCTGCTCTTCAGTCATTAACAGGGACAAAAAGCATCAGGAAGAGAAGAGACAGACTTAGCTGACGCAGTCTTTTCTGAAAAGCTGCTGCTGCAGCTGTTTCAAATGCCGGGGCTGAGGCTGCTGGTGACAGTCAAGGTGACTGAGGAGGGGCTAAAAATATGAATGCCCGGGGGAACGCACTAAGCACTTGCTTTGCCTGCTGCTCCAGGGAAGCTAACATCAGTACTAATTGATCCAAATGCTCTGAAAGTGAATGAGAGTTGGACAGGGTGAGGCAATGCATCCAGTCAGAGCCTGCCAAAACCAGATGAACCTTTGTTTTGGGGGAAAAAACATAGATTTATGTTGAGGGCAAGGATCGTGATGGAAGTGGAAATAGGGGATGTGGAAAGAGGGAGGAAAGATGGAGAGACAGCTGTGGACATAGTTCCTCACCAGGTAAACCACAGACACTCCCTGCAGGGACAGAGACTTGCCAGCCCGGTTGTATGTGCAGAGGAGATCCATATATCCATTTCCCTTTCTTAGGAAAGTGGGAGTTTAATTTTCTTAGGGGAGAAGGAAAAAGCACAGTGTTTCCTCAGGGTCATTCCATGGATGGAGGTACCCATGCGGGCAGACAATATGAAAAAAGATCAGTTCTGAAGAGGCATTTCTAGGTGAGAGGTGCTGGATGTTAGCTGCCTTATTGAGGAACCACTACAATACAGTAATTTAATGTGCATTTGCCCTCCTGCTCTCATAGAAAACAAGTCTGGGGCTCCTTTCCCAAGACAGGGTCAATTCCCAACAGATATTTAAGTCCTTTATGAAAAATCTCCATGGGTGGAGATTTCATTTACCTGCACATTCAAATACTTCGCTACTCTTGAAGCAAATCAGGCCTATTCTAATATCTAATCTGAACATCCTAGCTACAGTTTAAGGCCAGTATTTTTCATCGAATCACCCATGAACAGGAAATAAAGTTTTGAACAGTTTTAAATTAAATGGATTCTTCTGTTTTTCTTCAGAGAAGTCTTTCATATTTGGACATGGCTTGCCAGGCTGATGACAATGAAAGTCCAGACAGAACAGACTTGAGAAAAGAAGAAAGAAAAAACACAAGGAGTATGTCATCAGGAAGAATGAATATGGCATCCAAATAGACAACCATCTTCTGCTTTTTCTTCCTGAACTTGTGAAGGCACATCCTCTAGGTTAGCAGAGCAGGGCTAATTTACCAAGTCCAAGAGAAGGACTCTGTGGAGAACCTTGAAGTCTTGCTTGCAGTAAGGCAAAAATGTTGTAAGCGTTGTGTTTACCAAAAGTAAATCAGCAGCAACATAGACCTCCAGCTTCAGTAAGTGTTCAGACTGCTAAGAGTACAGAGGTGGAAGAACTGCAGCCGCCAGAACAATCCCAGTGGAGACAGAGACCCTTGGCAATCAAAAATGCCCAACTTTGCATGTAGCAATAAGTGGTGCCTCAATACAGAGTTAGCACTTGCTCAGACAAACCTGGTTCAATGTAAGCTCTCACTTTGTGCCAGTGAAGGTGGAAGAAGCTGACTTTCTAGTGGAGCAGTGAATAAACCATGGAGATCTGATTCAATTAAAATTCAAGTTGGCTGGCCCACAGGCTTGGGAAATTCATCACAAGCAGCTGATACTTCACAGGAGCTTCCAAGACAAGGAAAGGGTTTTTTTGAGTCAGTGAACTCAAACCTGTTTTAGAAATATGTTATGTTTCCAGCATAGAAAGGCCTTTCTGGGAACGGCAAAGGAAAAAAAAAAAACAGAGAAACAATATTCCAAAAAGTGATACAAAAGTGAGATGCAGCTGCCTAAGTAATGCATGGAAGATGAATTAGCATCTAATAAATTCCATTGATAAACCCTTCAGGCATATCATTAAAGATAAGACAGAGTTCTTTGCATATCGTTAATGGTGGACAAAATTTCAAATCGGGCTGGCTTCATCAAAGGCATAACAGGTAGATGGATTTCCATATAATGAATGCATTTCTATTCATTAAAATCTGCAAGTAGAGAAATAATGAGTAGTGGAAGTGCTCATTATCAGATACTGATATTTATAGAAAACCACCAAATTGTGGGAAAAAATATAGCCCAAATCAATATTTATGAAGGACTGTTTTCCTATAAATGGAGAAAAACTTTGCTTTTTTATCATGAGTTCTTTGTTTAATTATCCACTTCTGCATTTTAATCAACACAAATGCACTATGTTTGCTAACAGCCACGTAACAAAAGTGCTCTATTCATTATTCCTTTGAGGAATTCACTCCCTTGTGGGATAACTGTGATTCCCAATACAGCACATATACATTCAGTCCTGTATTTACTCTTTGCTTTGGTGTTCATGAAAATACTTTTTAGTTCATCAAAAAAAAAAAAACCAGCAGCTGTGACATTAATAAATTGAGCCTAGAGAGAAACATTTTCAGGCAGAATAAAGGCTTTGACCAGATCAGGCTTGAATTTTTTACTATTCTTTTCATGGAAAAAATGTGATTGAAAGTGACCTTTAGGTAACTATTATCATCCAAAGTGAAAACAAGATTATTCAATTAATACTTTATATAGTACAAAAATGTTTGGTCATATCATGGGATTTAAAAGCTTATATTCAATACATACAGATTTAATATTCATGCAAGTAAATCCTGTGGGTGCAGAGTAAAACACAAACCATGGTATTTAATGAGATTCCCTATCTGAAAAATGTGGTTATGGCTAAACCTTCTCTCCTTTACAAGAAATCTAATATTTGATTTAGGTTAATGACGCTTCTTCTCAAATTAATCTTGTGTCTTTAATTATTCAAATCTTCAGCATTACTGAAACCATTCTAATTATTCCCATTGCTCGGTGGTATTAGCAAAAATTATGCTTAAATTTAAAATCACTTTAATGGGGGCCATATTATTCTCACGCTCATTTGACTGTTTAAGATTTCACCTCTGAGACAAAAAAGGTTGACTGAAGCCAACATCTCCTTTATTAAAATTATCATCTTTGCATTTTTACCAGTAACTTAATAAGAAGCAGAATAGACCACTCTTATTAGATTCTGCCCCCACCTTTCAACTAGTAAATCCCACCCCTCATATTATCTCTTCATTTATGCTGTTTAAAGTTTTATGATACTAATATTCTTTTATGATCTGCTCAGTTTATCAGCTGGCAAGGTTTTATGTACCTTTTCCAATGAATTGCCATTGAGAAATGAAGATTGTTGTTTATTTCATGTAAATAAAATAACATGTGAGACTGCAGTATTGAACAATACTTGTTTCCACTGTCATGGAATGTCAGAATATACTATGTAAATGTAAGTTCTAAATGCACTAGAAGAAGACTCAGAAAGAGAAGACAGGAAAATATTTTAGAAAAGTTCCTGTTGCTTTATACTTAATGTATTCATTTTTGTCATCTGAAGAGTGCTTGAATTTTAAGACGTGGAACCTCCTTTTAGCATGTTTCATTTTATTTAGTATTTTTGTCTCATTTGGACACCTACTGCTGTTTTCAAAAGTCAGGTTCTGTTCTGATTTCCTTTGTATTTTGGAAGTTACAGCTAACAACTCCCAGCACTGAATCATCCAAAACTTGGTTCTGATGACAGTCAGGCTGAAGAACTTCCTATGCATAAGAAATCAGACAGCACTATGGCACAATTCTGGCACTGCAAGACAGACATCCATCACCCTAGTACTAATTTGCTGGGATGGGGATGGACCTGCCTGTTTATAGCTGAAATATTTATCAGTACAATGAAAAACTAAGTAGTTTCTTCATGAAAGTGAATGGTAAAATGTCAAGTCCTCTTGACCAGTATGGAGTCCATGGCTTCCATTCTAGGTGATAGACACAAAAGCCAAGCACGTCTGCTGTGGCCAGTCTGGACCTGCCAACACAGCTAATACAGCTTATACATTGACTGTCTTTCTGAGCTCATGATATACTATGTATTTTTTTAAATAGAAGTGCACATGCCTGGCACCTCAAGACACAGGTTAGATACCACCATCTTGGGAAGACGTGAACGAATGTCTGTAACTGCCTGCCAAGCAAGAACTGGAAAAGGATTATGCCTGTGGGTTGGCCATTACCCAGACACAGGTTCCTTTTTTTCTCTCTTTCCCATTTCCCCACTGATTGCTCCTTGGATAATATTCACTCTTCAGTCTCCTATGTACTTAACTCGCATTTTGAGACAGGCTAGTGAACCCCTTTCAACCTCTTTAATCATGGCTCTGTTAATGTCAAGCTGAACAGAAGGAACATGGAGTTTTCCTTCCACTGGGTTCACTCCACAGAGAGGAGCCCTATTGGTAGTGTCAGTTGGCATCATTATGATTGAATTTTCAGTAATTGCATCATTATGTGCATTTCCACAGTATCTGGTATTCTGCAAATGAATTAGAAACACATCAGGGTTTGACAAAAGGAGCAATACCCTCCTCTACTTGCCTCATCATAACCTCTTTCTTAAATAGATTAAATCCTTTCTTAAATAGATCAAATCAAGATAATAACTTTCTTGGGGAGCATTGCCTAGAATAATCAGATTTCTCGGGGGAAGATACTGATAATTAAATATAGCAGGGCTGGTCCTCTATCTGACATTCATAGATACTAGTTCTGTATCTGAAATGCATTGTAATTGACATAATTCAGCAGGTTTCTCAGCTACTCAATCCATTTTAAAAAATATTTCATTTGTCTGGAGCTTTGCTGGAAGGCCATTTTGGTTTTCATTTTTTGTTTGTTTGTTTGTTTTGAAGATAAAACGTACCTTCTTGACAAGAAGAAGTTGCCAGTTCTGAATTCATTTATTAATTTCACATTAAACATTGCCTGGCATTTGAGAGCTTAGAAAACATGCAGTGCAGATGTGAATGGGGAAAGGGTAGTACTCAGAACCCACTAGGACCATCAAAAGAAAGTATCATGTACAGAAGAAATAGTAGTGCTGCTGCCATAAAGATAGTCATATCATCTGAGAGTTGGTCCTAAAATGTTTGGAAGAACCCAAAAGATCAGACGTGAGCCCTTTCCTGGATTATTATCACCTCGGAGTTGGCTACAACCCACTTATTGATCCTTGGATCTATAACAAAATGGTAACTCCTGATCTGATACACATTTAAAACTACCTTTCATACAGTTCTTAAATGTGGACTATTGATTTGATAGACTAATAACAGCCCTCTGTGTCTTGTCAATGCATATGTATGGGCTCCTAAGAGAATTATTGATCCTGTAAATGCTAATAGATCTTACATGCTTATGAACTCTTTCAAATATACACTATTGACCTGTATGTCTGCACTTTGTATACGTGAATTATTCTTAGGAAACCTTTAAAACATTCATTATTGACAACTAAATACATCACTGTAGAACCTCTGGAGATCTCATCCCCTTCTGGTAGAACAGCTGCATTGAATGCACACTGAGACACTCTCATTTAGGTCTCGTTTCAATTTTTCAGCAGAAATCTCAAGTATAGGATAACTCAAGATTTGTGTTCTCTCAGTGTTTTAATGCAGTGTCACATACAAGTGTTTGGTGGAGCTCAGCACACTAAAAACAACTCAGACATCATCATGGGGAGTCACAAACTACCAGCTTTTCCTTTCCACACTAATGACTGATTTGACTCACAGATCAAAAAAAACCCCAAACAAACAAACAAAAAAAGTGCAATGGGCCTAATTACAGCAGGAAATGATGTGATGGTTATCTACACACAGGGCTAACAGCAAGCGTTCAAACCTACAGCCGTGTTACCCTAGCAGGGAGGCTTAGGTAGAGCTTATCCCTTTAGGGGCCCATGTGGACTCTACTGTGTAGACTGCCTTGGTTGCTTATTCCCACAGCTGGCTTGGCTGGGCTGGTACTTGCAAAGTCATTCACCCAAAGTATAGCTTTTGGTGCAGAAGGTTAAAAAAGTAGAGTCCTCTGAAAAGTGTATATAAGACAATTACTGTTATGCCACACATTTGAAACAATATGGGGTTTTATTTCTGGTGCTTTCAGGATCTTTTTGGTCCACATTTTCTTCAAATGAATGCTACTGGAGTCAAGTAATTTCAGCAGCAGCCACAAACCAGTTCTTTACGAATTATTTCTTATGTATCCAAATTCAATGCCAGTTTCAAAAAGACTTCACACAAAACCCCTGATGATTAGGTTCCATTTGAATTCCCTTGACAGTATAGATTTTCAGTGGAATAAAAACACACAACCTTTCCTGAAAATTACGTTTTGAAAGAAATATCAACACTGACAGCTTTTTGTTTAAGAAAAAAATAAAGTAAAACCTTTCAATAATATCTATGGTTGTTAAATGAAATATTTCACTTTTTGCTTCAAAATATCTTTTGGGAAATTAAACTGGTTTTATGTAAAAGAATATTAAAAAGACAGAAGTACTGCATGATTAGTTTTTGAATGAAACAGTTTTAATATTTCTGAAATTTGTGGTGTCAAGCCAAAAATTTTTTCAATCTTATTTCATGGGAAAATTCAAATTTATTTTGTTCTGGTTTTGGAAATTTTCCCTCCCTAATGAAACATAAACTAGTGTTAACATTTTTGTTAGTACATCACAAATCTACTTACCAATATGCAAAACACTGTTCATTCAATGAAGCGTATAACAGAAAGGGTAGATCATACTTTTTCTCTCAGCCTTACATCTACAAATGGGTGCAACCATTCTGACTATGGCTATTCCCTAACTTTCACATGCATGATCCTCATTTTAGACTGCATCTTAGTGAATAAGGCCTTCTCCGTCCAGCTATATGAATGTGAAGAGTTAGTCACCTCAGAACTGGGTCCATGAAAATAGCAGGCTGGACAGCATTTTGAGAGCTACCTAATCCATAAAACAGAAAACACTCCTGTCCTTGTCCTTTACTCGTCTGTACTATGGGCCAACTCCCTCAACTGATATACACTGACCCAGCCTCTTACTTGAGACTGAAGGATAAAGCTCCTCATTTGAAAAATTTAATATTGTGCAAAACACAGCACAGAAGGAAGCAAAGCTCACTTTGCATTAAGCAGTTGTCAGTGCCCTCACCAGAACATGACAGCCTTGTGCCTGGTTATTCCCTTTTCTGCCAGAAGAATTTCAAAATCTCTAAGGAGAACATCTTAAACACCATGACAACACCTTGCCAGTCTTTCCTACGGGAGGACCCTGCTCACGTGCCCAGCAGCTCTTTCACCTTGCACTGAACTCAGAGATTCACTGGGTAAGCTGTGGTAAGCAATCTCCTTTGGGAGGACTTGTGCTTCTACTCCAATGATTTTATCTCCTGATTATTTCTTGTAAACTGCATAAACTGTTCTTGGATTAGGGACTGACATTAGGTCTCCGAGCTCCCACATGAGAGTCCTATTTCTTAGGGTATTTCAAGAGCTTCACTTTCTGGTTCAGTGGCCCAGATAACCCCCAGTCTCCCATGAAATGAAGAGACTAGAAGAAAGTGGCCATCCCTAAGCAGTCAGTGGCATCCAAAGGTGCTGGTTAGCCCAATCCCTGGAGAAGGCTATGTCCCTTTAGGAGGAGAAGAACTTGCACCATCTGTCTCAGAACTTCTTTGATGTTAGGGAATTCACTTAATATTGTATAAACCACAATTGTTCTGTATAAAAAGCACTTATTTTGAAGGAAAGCAGCAGCTGCATTTCATGTAGGTCTGAATCTAGGAGGTATATGTGGAAAACAACCACAAACTGAATCCTCCATGAGATATGCACAGGAGACCTTGATGTCCTGCCAGATACAGGTAAAAGTCCGTGAGAGCCTTCATGTCAAAAACTAAAACATCCAAGGGTTTTCATGGTGTCCTGGTTTGAGCTAGAACTGAACCAATTCTCCTTTCATTGATTTTACTTTTCAGCTAAGTCTCTTCCAGGCAACTGCACTTTTGAAGTTAACGGCATATTTTTTCAGACAGTGTCTGCTTCTAGAAGTGATAATATTTGATGTTTATAGTTACTACTAAGGAATAGTATGCAGAGAGGCTCTTGCTTATACATGCTTCTATAGAAACGAAGGTCATGGCTGAATCTTGCATGCCGTGTTGGAGTGCCCTAAGGAAAAGGGTTGCACCTGTAGAGAGGAGCAGACAGAAGAGGTGAGCCAAAACTGACCAACAAAGTCTTCCATTCCATGTATGTCGTACTAGATACAAAGCTGAGGGATCACAAGGGTTAAGCTTTCTTCTTCAATGGCCGGAGTCAATCTGGGGAGAATTCTTGTCTGTTCTTCTGCCTTTGATCCCAATCCGTGCATTCCTGAATCCAGTTCCTGAATCTGGATCCCATCTGCTGCTGAGTCTATCCTGGGACCTCCCTAGTGCCTGCTCTGCAGCATCAGTGATGATGTATCATCATTGGAGGGGGGGTGGGTTTGGTATTGTATTTGTATAAATTTGTATATATTTAATTATTCTCTTACTAGTATTGTTATATTTTCTTTTTATTATGTTTCATTAAAGCTGTTTTAGTTTTCTTTTTCCAAACCATAAGTCTCTCTCCCTTATTCCCTCCCTCTTCCCCTTCTGGGAAGGCAGAGGGGTTAACAGAGAGCATCTGTCATTCATAGAATCATAGAATCATAGAACAGTTTCGATTGGAAGAGACCTTTAACATCATTGAGTCCAACCTTTGTCCTAGCTCTATCAACACCACTAAACCATATCCCTTAGTTAGTGGCCAGCCCAGAGCTAACGCGTGACGCATGGTAAAGCAATATTAAAGCAGAAGACTTCGGACAGCAGTTATAGCGGTATATAAATCTGTATACTTGTTCAAATAGTTCAGTGTGTCTTTGCTCTCAGAGAAAAAGTCTACATAAAAAGCAAGTGGTATAAATAATTGTGTTCATATTCACTCCTTTCATTGAGTGCCCCAATTAAGTGGATAGAATTAAGCCACAACTTAATTGTATTCAGTCATTTGAGATTGGTAGATCCTGCAGTATTTGCAAATAATATAGGAGTTCCTCCCTTCTGTCTAAAGACTTTTAAACACATTTAACTGGAAAAAAATTCTTATTCCTTTTATCTCTTATTAAATGTGGGATACCTGAGGCGTTTTAGATCTTCCCAATGCATTTAGTCAAATGCCCGAGCAGTATTATTTTAAGTATTTGTTATGACACCTTAGATATGCTCAGCATTTTACAGAGAGTAAGGAAACAGAACCTGTTTCAAATGGTGTGAAGTCTGGGGATGCTGCTCCTTGGATGTGCATCCATGTGAATAGCCCTTACTGGGGCCAAATTAACCTCAAGGATGAAGAGAACAGTAACCACACAAAAGGTTACCTAGAGCTGAGAAATCTTGGGTTTTGTGTAGTGTTTTTTAAGATTTTCCAACCTGGAATTGAATTCCCTCCTGCATACTGTGGACAGGGGAGAGAACACCTGAAATCTTCTCTAGTCTGGAGAATCAAATGAAGGAACACACACTGAAAAATTTCCACAGGGATCTTCTAACTTCCTACCTCCCCTGCAATTGGTAGCATGGCTGAGAAACACTCCAGGACGGCACTCTGCCGTTACAGCTCCTGAATGTGAATGTGAATGAAATACTGCATTTTGCTCTGTTTCCTGTTCCAGATACCAAGTGGCCAGCTAGGCATCATTCATCTCTGGCAGGGCCCTGGCCATCTAATGGAGCCATGGACACCCCCAAAATAGACATCCCTCCAGGCATACTGTGATTACCTGCAACCTTGGGACTCAGCACCTTCTTCTTACAAGGTGATCTAAAGCCCTGTTGTGAGAGCCAAAACCCCAAGCTTTGAACGCTGTTTAGGAAAAAATATATGGAGTTCAGGTCAGAAAAATCAGAAGGTGCTCCTACCAAGCCAGTGCCCTGGCACACCCTTACAGCTTGCTATGCCACAAGCTGCCTTCTGTTCTTTATCACTCATTCATCTCACCTCATTCTGTGGAGAAAGTGTCACAGCAATTTTTTGTGCAAGACAGTGTCTCAAAAGAGAGAGAAGACAGTCTTCATTAGAGCCCTTCATTTGTAACTTGCAGGTTGGAAAGCATGGGGCCAGACCTTTCATGGAGGGAAGTTATTCCCATGTAGAAGAAAAAAAAAAAATTCTGAGTGGGAGATGTCCCCAGGACCAAAGAAAGCAGTTTGTGCTGAGGTGCTGGCAACACAGCTCCCCCTTCAGCGATGAGTCTGTGCCAGCATCAGCAATAGGGAACTTGTGGGCAAGTCTAGTCCAATGCACTGGCAACTTAGATGGTCCTGCAGAGAAAGGAGCCATGGCTTCTCTAGCCATAGCGAATGACATGTGGGAAGTGATGGGAAAGAGTATGAAGCAAAGGGGAAAAAAGCAGAAACCAAAGGGAGCTTGTAGGAGGCTCCTGCAGCATGTTCACAAAGAGCTGGGCAGATAATTACATACTTTTGTACATGGGATCCCAAATCACCACTACAGCTAACTTACATTTTAACTCAAATGCCTCTGAACTCTTACCTCCTTCCCTGTTATTTTTCGGCAGACAGCAGTGTACTGTAAATCCCTAACTGTGTATGTAAGTAATAACATCTATCTGTAGGGCATTTCCTGGGGGTTAATGGCCAGCTGGGAAGAATCTGATGGCTTGAAGTGCAGCCAGAGGCTATTAAACATACGTGGTCATTTAAACACTTGAATGCTGCTGAGTGTATGGTGTCCATGGGTTAGGACACATTATCAGATGCTTCCTTCTGTACCAGACAAATCATTCTGAGTCAACAAAGAGTTGGGGATGGTACTTTCAAGAAACGCTACTGCATCTCCCACAGCAGCACTGGAACTGTGACAGAGAAGAATAAAGATCCATGAAAATGCCCTGTGCCACACAGTCATTGTTGCTGACAGAAAATTAAAATTCTGGGTAGGGTAATAAGTATAGTAGAGCACAGTTATACTGCAGTAAATAGGGAATAACACTGTTAAAGACAACACAGTTTTACTACACTGAGATCAGAATCACCCATTGTTGATTTGCTTGGGTGATATTATATTTTTGCAATTTCTAGCATGTGTGCCTAACTGTCACAGTCATGGGTCCTGTTGTTCTGGGATCTGTACACAGAATAAAAGCCTACTCCTTGCCCCAGACAGTTTTCTGTACAGTTTTAACAATCCTTTCCTGAACATGTCTAAATAATTAATTCATTGTAATCTACATTAGCCATTTCATCTTACCTGAATTATCTTACAGCATTCTACCTAACTGATAATCATCATTACCTTTTAGAAGAAAATGCAACCAGCAGTAAGCTTGCTTCACAGAGCTTTGAATAGCTGGAATGTTAAACAGCTTCTTAGAGAACAAATTGCCAACAGAAAATTGCATTCCCCACTATCACTTATCTTTGGGGGGAAAAAAAACTGCTATGAAATAGCAATGCATAAAAAAGGAAGATTTACTTTCCTAATGCCTGAGTTTAGGGGGAAAAAAAGGCCATATAATCAAACTTCCAATGTGTCTGCTGGATTATTTAGATCTGAAGTTAGGACAGTAGACAACAGGTTAAATCCTGATCCTAGTTGACATAATTTTAAATCCTCACCATCTCCACTGAACTCAGTGCGATCACTCTGGATTTGCACAGGTGATAATTGGGTCATAATCTTGTCCCTATATACATGGGTTTCCTACATGACATTTCAGAAAACTTATAAAAGCCTTTTCACAGTAAGCTTAAAGACCCTGGGGTACCTCTATTTCACAAGTCAAAGCCCAAATTGTTTCTGGGCTCTGAATGTACCTAACATAAATTCAGACTCACAGCAAATGTCTATAGCTGCATTATGAAACTTTAAATGGCATGGAAGTTAAGGGTGGATAGTGTTGTTGCCATTACAAGCAAAGAGAAGGGAAACTGCAGGTTTTGCTATGGAACGATTTTAATCGTTTTTCAAAAGGACACTGCTTTAAACTCATTACTTTTTAAATTCCACTGAATTTTAGCATCTCAATGCCAAAGGCATTCTTGCAAACCAAAACCAATAACTGGTTCTGGTTTTGCTATATTTGAGCCTCATAGAATTTTTATCAATTTTAGGGTCAGCTCTGACATAGCAACTTAATTTTATGTTTATACAGCGAGAGGTAAAGTTCCTGCTGTTTGCTATGGTGCACCCACAGATCTTAGCTCCTTTTATTTCAGCTGACGATCAAGCTCGTAATTGTAAAGGCCTCACTGTGACAGTATGCTTTGTAGCCACATACAGAGCTTCATCCCAGGCCTGGGACTGTATGAAAAGGTCAAAGGGGAAGAAAAGATGTTTGCATTCCTCCATGCTCTACTTATGCAGGGACCTGTACCTGTCCACTGGGCCATGATGAAGATAGGCTCATCTCTCCCCTCATTACCTGCTTTGAATGAATGGTGCTTTCTCTTCTGGAGATGTAGAAGGCACTGTCATGCAGCAAACATCTTCAAAGTTTCTGGTTACATCAGGAGCCTCTGCAGCCAAGCAGGCTTTCTATGCTGTGTTCTCACTACAAGCTATGCCTGATCTGTCACCATAAAGCAATCCATTTCTTCAGTGTGGGGACTCTGAATGTCATTATAAATGTTCTTTCTTTCAGCGCTTTTTACCTCTTTGGGGAAATGTAATAAAATCTGTGAATTATTACATTTATTTTATTTCAAGAGGATCTTTTTCGTCTCCTCAGAGTTGCATTACATTTGAGGTCAAGAGCTGCTGCTGAGACCTACACTTTGACTCTCTGACCTGGTGTTTGCATATTGGAGAAACTGTTAGAGGTTCTATAGCTCCAGTCTCTTCTAGTGATTTTATCCTATAGCATTTCAGATAGTTATTGTTAAAACTTACAAAAATTAAGTTACTGCAACAGAATTGAAATAGTAGACTGGAAAATGGAAGTCAGCCATCTCACTCAAAAAGAGAAGGAGAAATATTATGTGGTTTCATTTTGCCAGTTTGTTTTCTGTTTGTGTTTATTTTCTTCTTTCTAATTTTCTTAATGAATCTACACCAGCTGTCTGAATACTACAGAGACTCAAAGAAAATTGCAATTTCCCTGCTATATACTGACCTGATACTGTGGTTTAAGTCTAGCCAGTGTGGGAAATGGTAATTGAAATCACCATAAATCAGTTGCTCTGTTTTCAGGCAGTACAGAGAAAAATTAGCATTGGGTATAACAGAAAGCAGAACAACTCATGAAAAAAAGGTGCAGGTATGTGTACTAAGTGACCCTGTCTTTATCTTTTGTCAGGAGGATGATTCATCAGCAAAGAAAATTTACATTCTTAAATCAGTTCTCACAGTTATATTGTGCTTCATCAGCCATCTTAGACATAGATCCTGATGCCACAGATACTTACACATATGCTCAATTTTACTCACAGGAATGATTCTGAGTGGCTTTAATGAGGCCATTCTAGGAATATACTTTTTCTGCAGAAGAGTATACAGCAATGTATCAGAGCTTGCCAGATTTGGCCCACAATTATAATCCATTATTTTGGTTCACTAAAGCGAGGAAGACAGTTTCAACCTATCTCGCCTTACCTAGAAAAACCCTGATCACAAAAAAATAATTCTTACATAGGGAAATGAGATGGTGTTTCCATTGCTGTCCCCCGTATGACACAGAACAAACTTAGATTCCTCAGAAAGAACACGTGAAGAGTAATTTTTTGGATGTTCTGACCTACCATGCATACTTTGGGCTCTGCTTGCCATCTGGGGCTGCTTCTCACTCTGCCCCATACCCACCTGAAGAAGGTTGTGGCTGTTCATAGTTTCATCATCTTCTGCCAGGCAGGTACTACACTCTCAGAGATCTGCCCTGTGATTTCCTCCAATAAAAGCCAGTGGAAATGCAAGATTAATTCAGATACAGACGTAAGCTACATGTATAAATTAACTTGATTCATCATAATAAGGCTGACAGAGAACTGCTAAAATTGGCCTCCTCAAACCAGCAATTAAAGATTTATTCTGTGCGGAAACACACTTATTAAAGTATTATGCAAAGTATCCGCATTTTACTGATTATCATGATAGATTACATTACAAATGTTTAGGCTAAAATACCCACCACAGACACAAAGACTGGATTAGTTAATCATATTGCTGGACTTGTACAGATTAATCTCCTGCCATGGTTTTATTTGGAAGTGTAAGGCTAAATTTCCATATCAAAACTTTAATGTTACAAAGCACAACAATTAGCTGTGAAACATGGAGGACAATCATACCCCTCCCTTTTTTCTTTACCCTGTCTTTTTTCACATCAGATGTGAAAAAAAACAGAAAGTTAAATATTTCATTGATTCAGGAGAAATGAGTAGATTTTCATTGTAAATATATAGTAGGTTAAGACAAAAGCTTTAATCAGATGAGATCTGAAATAGGACACTCCAGGTCAAAGGGATATTTTGAATAAATAAGTGGTTGAATAAATTTTAATAGTGGAAAAGAGGATGAGGTAACAAGTGAAATAAGACAGAAAAAGAGAAAGAAGTATTAAGAAACTCCTTATTTTAGCCATGAGTTTACAATTATAAAATAATTCCTCTGCCTCCTATTCAGGGTGAATGGACCCATTGTCATTTTGCTGTTGGCTTCCATTCCTGTAATGGTATAGAATGGTCCTCACCTGGAGGACCATGGAGGTGCCTGGAGTTGTTACTCTCTCACTGTCGCTCTCACAAACTATCACCAAAACTAGGGGTGTGTCAGTGCTGCACAGGTGTGTATCAGCTTGTTGGGCTGGACATTTGATGAATATGCCTGGTTTAGATCAGCTCATTCTCCCAAGTTGTCCCATTTGGGATGCACAGGTCGAAACAGGTCCAGGTGAGCAGCTCTTACTCGCTCAGGGCAGCCAAAGAGATATAGCCTTCCTGGGGCTTTCTTGAGATTTCAAACTCCAAATACAGAAAAAGCTAAAGTAAAAAAAGACCTCACTTTCAATTACATTATCCTGACGAAAAGTAGAGAGGATCTCATTAGGCTGGGCACAAATTACATATTTACGTTCAGCTGAGTAACATCCATAGGGGTCTTGAATCTGGCAGTGAATGGTGAATGGTGTTTTCTTAGTTCGCGGCAATCTCTCTGCTTAATGTTTTGTGGTATTTCCTCTGAAATGCTAACGATACCCACTATCTTTTTCTTTTTGCTAGCACTTCCCAATCTGAAATAAATGAAACGTGAGCCACAAATAGAGTCAACATAACAGAAACGCATGCTGTTTGTGGTTTTCTTTAGCACTCTGATCACTTATTAGGACCTAACACAACTGATGATCTCAGATTGCATTTCTTAAAACAGCAGCTTTTACACTCCAGTCTGCAGGCACCTTTCTGGTAACCTTCCTTCCTTAAAACAGACACTCTACAAATGCCGTAGGGAAAGCTTTTTGTGTCTGTTCTTCTGGTCTAAACTATTTCTCCTTTATTATATATCTCTTTTCCTTCTGTGTTCCTTTAACAACCATTACTTTCAAGAATAACAGAGTTTTTAAAACTTGAGATGTTTTGTTTATTTATTTGGAGTTTTTAACCTATTTTTCAAAGAACAATTTGTTTTCTGGACTAGAAAAGAAAAAGTCTGGAGAAGTGTCATTCTGCATCTTAGAGGTGTAAGTCAGCAATTAAAGAATATTAGTTTTAAAGCAGGTTAAATTATATGAGAGATAAGTACATAAAAAGCCAAAAGTTCTTTTCAGAAGGAATTACACCCATTTAGATACCAAATAAAGCAGTAGGCTTGCAGAAAAGAAAACATGCTTGATGAAAGTTTCTTCTGAGGATCATACCAGACAAAACTGCCGCACAGAATTTTTAGGGTTGGTTTTAGAGTTTTGTTTGTTAATGTCACTTGTATTTCATTTCCTGCTAATTAAAAATTGTATCATATATTGAATTTATACTGGTAGCACATGGAACAATAATAAAAAGTAACTAAATTTCAACAAGGAAATAAATAAAAACTTCTAGTCTGGATCATATCACAACTCCCAAAGTTTGCTTTGTGTAAGGTTAGGGAAGGCATTGTTGTTGGCTTGGGTTTCAGAACAGGTGGAGTGTTTTGATTTTTTTTTTTTTCAGAAAGGCTGATTTTGCATTTAAACAGAAACCATGTCAAACTACCAAACATTGCAGTGCAAACTGCATTGTCTGCTGTCATGAAATGCCTTATATTTTGAAAAACTCTATTTGAGAGATTTACTCACAGGTATTGCACCTAAAGCCAGCCAGCAGCAGAGGCAGTACAAAAAAGGGGTGGAATCCTGAGAAAAGGCATGTTCTTAGTCTGTCTGCCTGCCTCATTTGCTCAGCTGTGGGTGAACTTGCTTTACACACATGCTAACTTGAGCAGGCATAAGCCAGGTCTATCCCAAAAGCTGAACACCCATTTTAGCAGAGTGCTCTACTCAAACTGATGTGCTCTGTCATGGATCTATGGCCTCAGCAGAAAATGACAGCTAGGTCTGTGGGCATCTTGTGGTAGATGAATGATATTACTGAAATTCAGTAATCTAATAGAAAAATTAAATGGGAATAATTCATATTGCTGCTCAATCCTCAGCCCTTCATCAATTTGGTATTTTAGCTTTAAAAACGGCTAATGAAGGAAAAGATTAGGGAAACAGTGGGTGTCAGTCTTTTCTGCCAAGTAACAAGTGATAGAACAAGAGGAAAATTCCCTCAAGTTGCACGAGGGGAGGTCTAGATTAGATTGGGTATTAGAAAACATTTCTTCACTGAAAGTGTTGTCAAGCACTGGAACAGGCTGCCCAGGGAAATGCTTGAATCACCATCCCTGGAGGTATTTAAAAGATGTGTGGATGTGGCACTTATGGATGTGGTTTAGCTGTGGACATGGCAATGTTAGGTTAACAGATGGACTCGACCTTAAGGGTTTTTTCCAACCTAAACAATTCTGTGATTACCTCTGCTCTGCTGGGTAGGGCCTTAGAAGAAATAAGTATCATTGACTGTACCTTAATAAAGCAAAAGGAAATTTTCAGTTCTTCCAAAGCTATTAAGAATACATGTTGATACTTGTATAAGTTTTATTATTTAGATTTAGCACTGTAGTAGCACCTGGTGACATTAAAGGTCAGAATCCCACAGTGCTCTGCTTTCTAACAAACACACCATAGGAAACAGTCCTTTCCTCGACTGGCAGTCTAAGTAGTCTCAACAAAAAAAGAGTGTAAGGGGCAAACAGACGTTGAAGGGACTTGTCCATGCTCACAGAAGTTAGAAGGTCTATGACAGAACCAAGAGACTCTCAGGTCTCCAGGCTGTTGATGCTGTAACTTTTTTAAAATTCTTCAAACACTGTTTTCTGTATTCTTTATACCTTCTAGGTTTACCTCAAGCGCTAAAGAAAAATCCTTGCAAGTAAAAGGATTAAAGCCAAGAGTCTCACTGTACACACAGCTCCATCAGCTTCTGCTGTTTCCATGGACACACTAGTTAACTCCATAACCTTTTCTTGATGGTGTCTTATTAGAAGGTTATTTCAGAGGAAACTGGAAAGGTGACAGGGGAGGAAAGTTGGTACTAGAGAAGTACAGGTTCTGTGAAATCCAGTGGAGACTACTGATTTTATATGGGATATTTATGTCTCCAAGAAATAGATAGAATTTCTTTAATCTGTTCTAAATATTTTCATTATTTAACTTTCATCTTTATTTTGTTCTGCCAAAGTATTTGATATGAGTGTTTGAGCTCTCAATTAGCTGTGTAAAATGAGATATTATCTTGTCATCTCATTTTTAATCTCTTCTGATTCTGTGAACTGCAAAGGCAAAAGAAGTAGTACCTGAAGTAAGCTCCTGGCAGTGGCTGCAGCCTTTTATGGCCCATGTTCACAGCTATACCCAGTCTCTGATTTCTTCGCTGTCATCATTTACAGCATCAAAGGGACAGTTAGCTTGCTTCTGCTCTGTTAAAAAAATCAAAGGAAGTTCATTAAATTATATATACATGTACTTGTCGGTTTGTTTTAGATGTCTTACTTTAATACCCAGTGGAAAGTAGCTTGCTTTGTTATAATTAGCACTTAACATGTTCCAAAAATTGGAAAGGATATGTTTTTATAAAGTTGTTTTTTGCACCTCAGACTGAAATATTGTCCCATTCTGCAAATGGTGAAAAAAGTGAATCCTTCACATCACTTTGCATAACAAATAAAATCTCACTAACACCTTTTTCATTCCTATAGAGCAAGAGATGATTTATAAGACCTTCAGTCAAGAACCTTCCAGGACACACAATTCATTACTCTACTTTGAAGAGCCTTTTGGAGTAAAGAGAAAGTGGAAGTAATTGAAGGGTCTCCATGTTCAAAAACAAATGAAGGTATATCTGCTGAAGACAAAACAATGCTAGGAGCTCCTTCTGAGCCTTTAGTATGAGCATAGTAAAGTAAAAAGCTCAGTCTCAGACAAACCAAACTGTAGTCCTGACTGCCCCAAGTCTCATGTGAATATCAGTTTTGAAATGAAAACATGACTCAAGATGGAAATGTCAAATATGCATTTTTTTACAAAAGTAGAGTGAACCGCCACCATGGATCTGGGCATCTCAACTTAGTTACTCTTTATTAAATCACAGATTTTTCTGGCTACTATAAGCATTCATATCTGATTTAAACCTTTTTTTTAAAAGTAATAATTTTCTATTAAATATTATAACAGGAATATTTCAGATCCTATTGCCTCACTTCTGCAGAGAAATAATTCATGTCCAGTTATGTAGTGTCATCGTAAAACTTTAATATTTGGCCATCTAGTTTCAAATTTAAAATGACACTTCAGAATGATTTGTCTCTAAGATAAAAAGTTACTTTTCTTCAAGAAGAATACTTGCGTAGAGGTCAGTACCTAAAATAATTGTATTTACACGTTAAGATCAAAGACTGACATTTTAGTTATATTTATAGGGCAATAACAACACAACAATGACACCTGGGTTATCTTATGTATTGTAATTATTTTTTCAGAGATTTTTCCTTCCTTCAGCCACCTACCCTCCCTGTTGCTATTTTTTGCCTGTAATATTTTCTTCTCATGGCAGTATGAGGAAACACTCTCAGGAATCCAGCCTGACCAAGGCCCAGTTTAGCAGCTTGTAGGAAAACACGAAATTAAAAGGACAAGTGTCAGGATTTGAATACATGTCTAAGAATGAAGACAGTTCACAAATATAACAAGACTGTGATTTTTTTATTGGATTTGGACCCCATCCAGGACCAAAAGGAAAAAGTATGGTAGGAAGGCTAAACCTGATATATGGGGGAAAGGCAGAAGTCCTGGTCACCAGGGGAGGTCCCAGACAACTGGAGGTTTGCCAATGGAATGCCCATCTACAAGAAGGACCAGAAGGAGGAGCCAGGGAACTACAAGCCTGTCAGTCTGATCTTGGTACCAGGGAAGATTATGGAGCGGTTCCTCTTGAGGGCGCTCACATGGCATGTGCAGGACAACCAGGGACTCAGGCCCAGCCAGCATGGGTTCATGAAGGGTACGCCCCGCTTAACCAACCTGATCTCCTTCTATGACCAGGTGACGCGCCTTGTTGATGAGGGGAAGGCCGTGGATGTCGTCTACCTGGACTTCAGTAAAGCCTTTGACACCGTCTCCCACAGCATTCTCCTAGGAAAGCTGGCGGCTCATGGCCTAGACAGGTGCACACCAAGCTGGGTTAAAAACTGGCTGATAACCATCTGTTTGTCTGACAACTGATTTTCTAAATAATTTAAAATCTAGATTATAATTTACATTATTTTCAGAATGCTGTGGTTTGTAAGAGTCCAAGAGGGTTAATGATCTAAGCTAAAAGTCTTAAGCAGTTTGCTCCCAAGGTAGAAGAAGAAAAACTTAACCCGTTCCCTACCTCCAACTGCTAATGTGTATCTCATATCCTATTGATTACTCTGCTCCTTTCCCGCTATCCACCTAATTCCTCTTGACCCATTCTGGCCACATCAATCCTAGTGAGCCAACTGGCCAGGACACAGCCTCTAGCATTGCCCTGCAAATGCCAGTATCATTTTGCCATCAAGGAACTTTCTTGGCACATCTTTCACAAGCGCTTTCCTGAAACCAGTACTTTCCCAGACAAGGGATATTACTGTTCCCAGTAAACAGTTTGGATGAGATGTTACTGCTTTAGGAAAAGGGAGTTTAGCAGTATAATACTGATTATGTCACTTGCACTCAGCACCCAGGAAAAGGTCCAGGACAAATTTGCTCCATCGCTGTCTTAAAAGGCCAGAGAAAGAGTGAAACTGGTGACATTGGACGATGAGATAAGGGAGACCCAAACAGTTTCCATGGGCTCTACTTTGTCCACCAAGACACCTTCTCTCTGCTGACATTTTTTTCCAAAATAAGGAATGATCATAACATGAAAACTTCATTTCTCCTGTCAAAACGAGCAGTGTTTTACACTCTGCACAATGTCTATTTAAATAGTGAATAAAGGTGTTTAACACTCCAGCAGCACATCAATGCACACCTCTACTTAACAAAAAATCAGAAAATACAAAGCAATAGTGCAGCCTTTCACTGTAGGCCAACCCATACCCATTGCTTCACTTTATCCCTTTCAATGAAATCAAGTGACATGTGAACAACTAGGAGACCACATCCTCGTTAAGCAGCAAAGACCAGTGAGTGACATCTGACTTGCATGCTGCTACTCCAGCCACTTTATATATATGCAGGATAAGCAGAAATTGTCCCTCTACTCACTCTATGGGCTCCTTTGAAATACTGTCCATTTTTTCTCTGCCCTGTCAGCTGTATCTCCACAGGGGGAGTGGACTGTTTGCTCTTCTCCTTGAATGCTTCAAGATGGAAATTTGCTTTTGTATTGCTTTATAAGCAATGGTGAGTTGTTGCAAGCAATTCTGTCATCAGCCAGGGGAATAGGGAGACAGAAAAGGTATTTCCAAGGGTGTCCCCTGACTATGTACATTGGTGTTCAGAGACTTGCACTAGTTCCCTGAAGTCCTGAAATAGCACTCTAAGCACCGAGATGTTACCTTCTCCTCAGTCTTACACAATTTTAGAACAATAAACTTCCCCACCATTTAGGGCTAGGAGGCTGAAGATTCGTAACAGTGAGCCCTCCTTGCCAAGCAGCCATCAGCAAAGAAGCTCAGGTCTCAGCTTTGTTAGGAATCTCAGCTATTGAGACAGGCAAGACTAGGTGGTGATATGAGAGAGACCAAGTCAACAAAGAGGCATAAAGTCACACTAGGTCTGTCACAGCTTCAGTTCCCTCCTTCCTCTCAAACACACAAGGTTTGCACATCTATATAGCTCTCTAGTTAAAATAACAGTGGTTAATGGGATAGAGTTTACAGGAAACTGAAATATGCCTTAATAGCCTGGTTATGTGTGCTCTAGGGACCTTGGATAATTAGGATTTCCTAAGAAAGCAAGGCAGCAGGATAATTGCATGACTCTTAATGCAACACTGGGCAAGAAGAATTGACCTTGACGATTTCTTAATAATCTTCCAGCTGGAGCTGGAAACAATTTCTCAGTGCAGTTTCGAAGTGAAATCAAGTCTGTTTGTACTGACTCTGACTATTTGTCAACAAAAATTTTAGAATGGGTAGAAACCTGTATTTAATCTTTTATAAATCTCAAACGCAAAAGATGAACATTAAAATCTGAAACAACCAAGAGTTTGAACAAGAGGCTTTGGTTTTTAGGAAATCAGGTTGTTTACTGATTTATACTCTTAACTTTTTATTATTGGAACTCGTTAGTAGTAAGAATACTGTCATTTAACAGTGTTATTTTCAAATAACAATGAAAACAGTTCTTTAAAAAAGACAATTTTTTCTGCTGTTCCACTGCCTACAACTGAAGTCATAGTTATTGCACATAGTCAATATCGACCAGTTAAGCAAGAGATTTATTGCATGATAAATTAACATCCTTAACACAGTAACAGTATTTTGCCTAGTTCCAAAATGCCTGAATTAATTCATGTCGTTTGGGAAACAACATTTTTTGAATTTACTGTACCTGTGGCTTACAGATCAATAAACATTTCAGTAATGTATATGATTGCTGATTGTGACTGATATAATTTTAACCACTGTGATAAATATGAAATATAGTCACCATAAGAATAATGAAAATGTAATGAAAGGCAGGCAGACTTGTAATAAAGGAAGGATAGTAAATGCCAGAAGAGTATTCCTATTAGATGTCAAAAATAGTGTCATATAAAAGAGACAAAGTTAAATGCTTTAGCATTACTGTAATTTCAATTCAGAAAATGAAATGAGATTGCTAACAGCAGCTACTGCTGGAGGGTAGAAGATGGTTAATTAATTTAAGCTAGCTAACAGTGATCTCAGAAGTTCACCTAGGGTCCAGTCTTGTTCCAACTGAAGCCAGTGACAGGGAAATCAAGCTTTGATGAGGTTCCTGATATCAGTTTGATTTTTGCTCAGTTCTAAGAAAGCAAATTATCAAAGCCATAGGAAATTTTAGCCATTTCCAAAGCCTGTGTTTTTCTCATAGCAAGCCTGAGCATGTAGGAATTATTCGCATTACTGCATTGTTAATTACCACTATGCAAAAAACATTTTCATCAAAACTACGTTGTTATTGCAAATGGGATTTTTGACTAATTGAATTTTCTCAAATAGCTTTGTTTCCATGGAAATGTATTACTTTTAACAAAACAACAACTTCTAAAAGCAGAAAAGTGCTATCAGACATCCCTGCATGTCCCAGTTCTCCACCAGCTGCAGTTCTCATCAGGCACAATGCTGTTCACCAGCAAGACAGACTGCAGTGTCTGTGGGAAACAGGTCAGAGAGCCCAGCCTGGGCAGGTCATGAGAGGACTGGGCACCTGAGCCACTGCATCAGTAGTTCCCAGGAGACAGTGTGTCAGGTTTCACAGACAAAATCAATTTTCTAGGGCTTAGGTGTTGGCATTGGTGTTGTTTGCTTGGGCAGGGGAGGAGTTGGTTTGTGTGGCTCTTTGGTTTCGGTTTTATTTTGCCAAAGCATTTACATTTTCTATGGAAACATGTTAATCAAGGAAAAGTAATACAATTTTATAATTTTAGCTATAATTTTCTGGTCCCTTTTTGTAGAGTATTGATCTAATACCACAGTGCTGGGAGGGATTTTCAGCCACTGATTTGGGGTCCACACTACCTCAGGGACTCAGCAAGAAATCCCTTTGAGTTTAATGAAGAACATTATTCAAAATGATTACTATAATCTTCCACTGGAAGACAGTCCACAAGTCGTTGCTCTGAATGCTAGAATACTTAGGCTATTTTCACTTCCAATTTACTTCTCTTTAAAAGCATTCGTGCCTGGTTTTAAACAGCTTTTCCCTTTCCCTGATCGTTGCTTTCTTCCTGAAGTAGTAACAGTAACATCTTCTGTTTAGTGGTTTAAACACCCAAGATCATTTAGACTACCTAGCAAAGGTTTCTCTATTCCTCTGACCATCCTAGTAGCTCTTCTCTGTATTTGGCCCAGTCTGAGTTTATTCCTCATACATGTTTCTCAGGTAGGACAATGCCCAAACTGGCATATGTTACTAATTCATAGTTATCTTAAGCTCAACTACTTCCCTTTACACCTTCAGCTCCAAGCTTTCTTTCCAACTCACATGCTTTCTGCTTACTGCACAAGTTTTCTTATTACCCCCTTAGCAAAAAAAAACCAAACCTTGTTCTCTTTGTATGTGTGTATCATTTAATTTCTATTAAACCATATCTGAGAGTCATTAAGTTCTTCATATGTCACATCTCTCCTCTGTATGAAAGATGTCTCTGAACTTCATACCATCAACAAATTTCATCAGCACACTGACACTTCTGGTGGCAAGGGCATTTCTGAAAAAATTAAAACTCAATTCCACAAAGAGCTTTTGAATCACTCCACTGTTAGTTTCCCACAAACCTGACAGGTTTTCTGTCAATGCAACTTGTTCTCATCTTCTTTTAGCCAGTTCATTTAATGCATTGCTGTTCTCCTAGTAACCCACATCTTCACCCTCCTAACTCATAATTTCCCATGTGCCACTATGTTGAGTGTTTTCCTAAAGTCCAATAAAGATGCGATCTGCTGCATTTTCTTTGTCTAGAAAAACAGCTCTCAACAAAAGAAATCTATCAAGAAAATGTGGCAGATCCTCTCTTAGGTAAACCTCCGTGACATTTTTCCATTTACCACTCTGTTTAAAACCTCCCAATTCTTCCCATTTCCTAAATATGACTGCATGCATTTGTGACTCCCTAGTCATTTACACTGCCTGTCCTTACTGAACTGGTTGGCTAAAAATTCTGATAGCGAATCTGTGATTTGTACAATCTTATTACCAAATAATTTATTGACTATTTTTTAGGAATAGAGTTAAGCTTTTTTTATTTTTCTGTTGAGTGCTTGGGGAGAACAGGGTAAATACGTTAATACCACTACAGTCAAAGTTTTTCTTTCTCCCATGGTCAACCTTTATTTATTATTCATTATTTCTCAGCAAAAGAGGGTTGGTTAAAGGATTGTGCTAGGCTAATTAAATAAAATCGGACCGTATTGTGCTGCTTTGGGATCTAAGTTTAGAATTGGGGCTGAGACTTGGAACTACTTTAGCTAAAATTGTGAGACTTACTTACAAATTCAGTTAGGAGCAAAAAAGTCAAAATCCAGTGCCACTACTCAGTAGGTCTGCCAGTTTGAGATTGCAGTGCCTAAAAGTTTTAAAATTAAAATTATCTATTTATTTATCTAATCCAGATTTCATTGAGTTAAATACTTAAAGGTTTGCCTGTACTTTAGAGTTGCATCAGTGTCCAGCAATATGTTTCTATTTAAAAAATATAATTTAAAAAAAAATATAGTCATAGCTATTTTATTGTGGATAGCTGCTCTTATATCACAGAGAAAGATTGTATTCCTATAAAATCTTTACAACAGTCTGAATGAATATGTTGTATGTGGTTATAAGAGTGTAAGTATCTAAGTTAAACAGGAAAAAATCATAGCTTTTACTCAATACAGGTTAAAATTTACACTTAAACCAGGGTTATCATCATTAATTTTAGACCAATTTCTCAGAAGTGAGTAAGCTCAATGTTGAACCTGTTACACAGCTAATTCAGAGTAAGGTCCTGGTAATTTAGGTTATCAGATGCTGGTCTGAATAGACCTTTTTTCTACAGGCAAAGGTAAGGGATTTTGGAATAATAACTTGTGCGGTTGCAGAAATGCATTTTTTTAATCCCCAAATTTTATTAGTCATAAAAGATTTTTAAAGATGAGATCTAAAAAAACCTGGATAGTCCTAGTGGCTGGCAATACTGTTCAAAGGCCATATACCCAGCAGATGACAGTTAGTCCATATCCTTTTTTATCACTTCATCAACTGCCCCGTGCTCACAGAAAAGCAATCTGTTCCAAATCCAGTTGAAATGTGATGATCTTGTACATATACCTAGCAGAAAGGCATCCATTTCACTGAAGGTAGTTCCACAGAAATGCTTTATTGGCATTTATTAGCATTCCTACAGAGTGTCCCATCACCGAAATCGAGTGATGATATGTATAAAAATGAGGAAAAGATTCAGCAGTACTTTATTCCTCTTTGCAGAAGTGACTGCCGAAAATGGTTTTAGTACTGAATATTAGTACTGCAGTATATCAGCAGGGATATGAAATATCTTAGTCCTGCAGTTTTTTCTGGTTTTGCGGGGAAGTAGTTTGCATTTGAAAAGTTAATTAATTCATTACAGAAAGGAAGTTTGGAAGCAAAAGTTTTAAGTGAGTCTACAATCAATCCCAGAAATTTGCATAGAGTAAAGGTGGAAGGAAGCTTATTTTGAAATTGCTTCAAAGAAAAATAGGTCAGTATTATTTCAAAAACCCTGAGGTCACATTGATTTTAGATAGCTCTACTTTGGTCATACTTGAAAAGGGCAAGTAAATAAGTAAGGAAAAATATTTCAGAGGCACTTTACAGAGTGCTGCTACTTGAGTCAAATGGAAAAAAAAAAAAAACAACAAACAAACAAAAATGTCCCCCGTGCCAACCAAAATCAAGAAGACAGCCGCCCTCCCTGGAATGTTCAGAGACAGACGAACCACAGTGAACACCCCAAGAATCAACGACTCTTGTGTCAGAATGAAGTCCAGGAATGCTCTTTGGGTACCTGAGCTTGCATCCTTTTCACTTTGAGATCTCAAATTGTTAGTTTGAATGCTTTTATTGTTCAAACTCTCAGGTACGAAGTCAAGTCCCTGGGCATTTAGTACTTCACAAGTCAAAAACACTGTGAACAAGAGACTGTACAGCTTTAAACACTTAATTATCACAGGATAAGCTAAGGTCAAATTTGTTGTGCCTTCAGTGTTACTGAAAAATGGCTAATATATATAAACCAAATGGAAATGGAAAGAGTATGCTGTACGTATACAGTCCAATAAGCTGGTGCTGACACTGATTTCAGAATTTCTGCATGATATTCCTCACAAATTACTACTAATTCTCTTCAAATCTTGCCATATCTTTGCATCTATAGAGTCTAAAAGAACTATTGGAAGATTTTGCAATAAATCTTCAAGGACGATGAGAATAATGCACATACTAACTAGGAAATAAGTGTGTCACCGTGATAGAAATTATCAACTTTCTCCAAGTTGCAGAAGATACGTTAGAGTATTTTACTGAAGAATATCTCAATACACAGACACACTTGCAGTAGAGATTCTAATAAAGAGTGACCATTAAACTGAATTAAGCATATATAAAACACTGAGCACCAAAAATACTGTCTGATTTCATAAATTCTCTTATCAACCATACTGACTGAACAAATCCCAGGGAAGGTAGACAGTCATTCCAGAAGCCATATGAAACAACAGTATTCAGAGAGAAGAAAAAAAAAAAAAAAAAGTATAAGCTTATGAAATGACAAGCAGTGTGTCACTTCCCAGCATTTGCCAGTTCACAGCATGCACATTGCAAGGGTTTGGCTCCTGTGTGCATAAAAGGACAATAGGAACTATATTACAAATAATTTACAAGGCTAAATGACAAAACCGAAAAATGAGATTTGCATGAAGCTAGTTTACACAGCAGAAAATACCTGCATATTCTGGCAGCTTTTCCATTCTTATCAATATTTTGAAGTGGTTAACCTCCCTTTAAAATCTGGGAGCTGTTCTCACCCTTCCACCAGGGAGTAAGTCAGACTGATTCTTCAAACCGAACTAGAAGTATCTCATAAAATTGTGTCCCTTGTGAACCTTGGCAGTGAACACAGTGACATTGAGCATAGAGAGCTAACCACAAAGTTCCCAAAAGAAACCCTTTACTTGTCTTTAGAAACCTCTCACAAATTATAGTGCTGATCCTGTGACTGGAACTTACATTTCCTTAATCAGGTATAAACTTCTCTACTAGACTTTTTAAAAGAAAACTAACTGTAGATAAAGACAACTGGGAGTCAGGCTACCCACTGCAGAAAAACCTGGCAAACACAGGAAATACGTTTTGCATACTTATTGAGATTGTGGGTGGATGCATTTTACTTTTTGGTAGAATATAAAAATTAATATCCAGATGCGATAGGATGTTGTAACCTCATATGACATCCACATTTTTGAGCAAGACTCTGAGATCATCTGGTCATCAGCTTCCAAAATAAACTCTTTTCTTCATTCTCCATATAGAACGCAGATGTGTGAAGTGAACTTCTGACTTACATTTTGTTTGTTTGCTTGCTTAATGAACTGATCAAACTATATAAAGAAGGGAAACTCTGTCATATGAAATGTTTAATTTTGTCAGAAAACATTATTTTCTATCCAAAGAATGAACAATCCCCCAACATACCAGCTCCTACAAAATTTTCTGTATTGTAGCTGATTTGATTTCAGCTGAATTATTATATTCCAGAGTCAACACTTTCTAAACATCCTGGGAAAAATGGATTAATGTTCTGTTCATTTATTATGGCCAGACAGAAATAGCTTACTGTGTCACATGACATCCACAAACTATTCCAGTTTGTTGTTTTCTTTTGGCAGCAGAAATACGGGACACACTTTCAAAAACCACATACAGAACAGGTTAGATAAAACACTGATTTCTTTTGTTGGTGGGGTGACCAATAGGCTGTTTCAAATATGAAAGAAAGTATGTACAAAAATCAAGTGAAAAGGAAATGAAAATATACGAAGAGTGAAGTTTGAGGAAAAATACAGATACTGCAGTAAAAAGGGTGAAAGAAAATATGATTTTGCAATTACATGTGATTACCTGGGTCTATATACATGACATTGCAAATTCACTATTTTCTTACTGTTATAAATCAGGATTTATTTATTAAGAAATTTACACACCTTTAGTCACACATAGATTCTATGTTTCTATTGTACAGCTCTTTGTGATAAGATTTTCCATATGAAATAGTCTATTGGTCATGAATCAAATAGAAAATAAAAAATCAATGCATTCTTAATGTATTCATTCTGCCTTGTAATTGGTATTTACAAGCTAGTGATTATTCTCTTACAGCCCAAAAAATATAATGGCAAACATTAGATGTTTCATCATTTGTATGCACTGCTCCTTACCACTGTATTCATCTCTAGTGTAGAATTTAGCAGTCTAAGCTGGGTGGTTGATGGATCAGATTGTTTTCCCTTACTTTTTTTTCATAGCCTTTTGTTCTTCAGTCACAAAAAACTTTTTAATGTTTTTTCCATGCTTAAGCAAATATTAACTTGTCAGCTTGTGCCTAAATTTCACCAAGCTTTTGCTACTGCACTTAATTTTAAAGAAGAGCTTTGATGATTAAAATGTGTGTCTCCTGGAAAATGAATATTACAAACACAGAGTAATCTATTCCAACAGTGAATAAAAGATATTAAACAAGAAGGATGTCAAAAATGTGGTTTAGCTATCATTAAAAGATCACACTGTCTTCCCTTCCTCTGTTACATACAGTAGCCTGTAGCCAACAGCAAAACTTGATAATAACATCTTTAGATTCAGAGAGATGTTACTATCAGTAAGACAATATTTAAATCCTAATGAGTACTAAAGGTTTCTTTGAGTGATACAGTCATAATCAAGTGTATTTGTGACTGAAAGTTACTTATTTTGTGTTTGCATAGAGAAGGTAAAAGATTCTGATTCTTAAATGAACTTATTTTATATCTATATCTTCTTGCCTCATTCCAGGCACCTAAAACTGTTAAAAACTATGAAAGCAAGAAATGGTCCCTGTAACCTCAGCCCTGAGCAGCTGTAACGACACAGCCTTCCCATGTCGTCTTCTTCAGAAGGACACTACTTCCTAAAGAAATTCTAACTGAACCTTTGGATACCTTATATTGGAATGCCACTGCCCACCTATCTTTGCCCACATCACTGTGACTTTTTGTATGAGAAAAAATCCTGATTTTAGGGTTTAACAGGGAGCCTCAAGAGCACATTTTGTAACACAGTGAAGAAGGTCGTGTAAGCAAGCATATAAGAGAACTGATGTCATCCCATTTACTTACTGGCTCAGAAAGTGGTGGTATAACAGAGAGTTTTTCAGCTTGTCAGAAACTGCACTAGATTAATCTCATCATTCTAGGATGGAGTATTCATCTCTATCAATATTTCTTAAAAGGTATGTGTCAAACTACTAACAAACAAGCTACTTTTTGTCAAGAAAACAACAGTTAACGGACTACATATTGATGTGAGCTTTACGCCATAATACAGTAATTAGAGCATCCACTGAGATGCAGGGAAATCTGGGCTAAGTTCCCTTCATAGCCTGATGGGAGACAAATCTGTATCTCCAAAAGATTTCATAGTTACTGTAATATCGGCTATTTTGGGTGAGGTACCACCAGAAGATGATCCATTTTGTATGGTGAACAAAAAGATTTATTTGTTCTAGGAGACACACAGAAAGAGAACTTTAAAGATGCCCCTAAGCTTCATCCATTTTACACAGTTGAGAGGTATTCATGCAGACAACCCCATGACCTTTCCTGATGGCTTATTGCAGTCTTGCTGTGGGTTACTGCTAGGCCTCCTTCCCTGCCCTTTTCTAGGCATCCTCCTAAAAACCGTAGTTTGGAAAACTTTGTCTTGAAAGGCTCAGTAGCAGCTACTGCTCTCCTGTGCTCTCATTCTTTCTGTGGAAAGGATGGCTCATGGACTTTGGCAGCAGATTTGCACCTTGTCCCAGGCGCACTCATCTGACCCCCTGGACTAAGCTGCCCTGAATCCATTCTGGTTCAGAACCACCCTGTCCTGGGACCAGCTCTGTCTGTAAAGGTTCCGCACATCCTGGTACAGTGGCATAGCTCAGGGCTTCTTTGCTGCATGATGTGTTAAAGGAAACATATTACCAGAAATATTGCTAAAACTAGTAATTACTTCTGTCAATTTGCCTTGTATTTTACAGATATGAGCTTCAATGAAATCTTATTAATAATTAATACCACAAAGAAAAAACCAGAAATATTATTAATACATATTTATATTCCATAGCTTTGAATAATTTCAGATATACTTATTATCATAACAAAGCTATGGAATTCTTCAAAACTCTAGTAAAAATGGAAGAAAAATAGCACTGTATAAGAACTTCAGATTGAGGTCATGATTTTCAGCTCAGCCAAAACAGTTCACAGATGTCACCGGTAACCAAAATGGGTTTCAGTGGATCCACCTAAATGAATTGCTCGGGTTGGACAAAGCATCTGTTCAAGAAGCATTGCAATTTAGTAATAATCTGAAAGAAAGTGTTATCTCCATCTCCAGCTGCAGGGTAGAAGATATGTGCAAAACAGTTTTGCAAATTAAAGTTGAAAGAATGGCAGCTACACTGCACTCTGCAGGCAGCAGGGAAGGCCCACTTGAGCAAGCTTTGGACTAGGACCAAATCCTGGTAGAAATCTAGAGGCAGTAGTCTGGGAAGTGGATAGAATTTAAAAACTGTAGACGATGCAGTAAAAATACAGAGGTAGTGGGATCCACGGTGATCTCAATGCTGTCAGGGATGGACAGGGCAAGCATTAGTCTGTTTAACAGCAATGTCTCTAGGGTAGACCTTTAAACAGGGGTCCGAGCATAACTCTGATGTCTGTGTGAGAAGTTGAATCAGATCTCTGCTACAATCAGACCAGTTTCTTTCAGACTTTCTTCCCCCAAAGACAGCAGCATGCAGAATACATCATTTCCCTTCACATTTGACAAAGTTGTTGGCTTAAACTGGGCCCTAGAAAAAGAGGCAGAAGCAAGGCCTGTGAACCTTCTCTCTATGAAGCTTATACATGTAAAAAATCATGTAGGAATTCTATTTTTATATGAGTGAAAACTTTGAAACTATCTTGGAAACATAGACAGCCACAGCCTCTTCTTGCCTCATGTAGTCTCAAACACAAGACAAAACCAGAATAAAACTCATTAAGTCTCCTAAGTTTGACAACATGTCTATTTAGTTTGAGACTGCCTGTCCATGATTTCTTGCACTCACTTCTGACACATCTGGAGCTTTTGAAGGATTAAGAAAAGATTCCTGACAACACAGTTTTCAAACCTCAGGGTAGCATTTCTCCTTCCGAACCTCCAAGTCTTCTGTGGAGCTTCCGTAGGAACAAAGTTCACCATCCTTTCTCGCTGGCCAGTGCCGATAAGACCATAACCCAAAGAATAAAATAAGGAAGTCTTCTGAAGTTCATCAGTAATTATCATACAAAAATAGAAATTGCCTAGACTAATAAGTTCCAACAATCGTTCATTGATCTGACAGTGTTTGAGCATGTATAGCAACTTTGATGTTTGTAACTTGAAAGTTTTCAGAGCAGTATCTCTCAAGAAATATTGATCGGGTATATGTATAATTTAAGTCAGAACTTCAAAGCTTCTGTATCTGCAGAGAACACTTCAGAACAGGAGTATTTATGAGACATTTGAATTATTCCTATAGTCAAATGGACAAAGTGAAAATAAGAGGAAAAAGTGAAGTAGAGGAAGAAGCGAACAAGACAGATAACAAAAGAGATTAATTAGAGTGTAATGATGAAAGGCAGATTATTACTTGTGATTATTATATAGTGTGTTATATATAGATCATGTATTACATCAATATATTAATCAATACATTAATATACTGCTGTGATGATTTGAACCCCTGAATATACTGACTTTCATAAGAATGTTTTCCTGTGACCTTGTTGCCTTTACCTTATTCCCCAGATCACCACTCTATATGTCTGTGATCTCTTGCCATGATCCTGGTCTTCACATTGTCTGAAGCAAGGATTGTACTTATTCTCTTAATTTGTTGGACTTCTAAAAAGCAGCACTAGAAACCACATCACTACAGAAAATTCCTGGTCAGCTAAATAGAGTAGAGATGTGGTTGATGAGGTTCTGTTCAGTACAGAGCTGTAAACATCCTGTGCCGTGACAGAGAATCTGATCTGTTGCTCAAAGGTGGCTGACAAAGAAAAAAGAAGAGTTGCAAGTTAATAGCAATTCAAATGAAAAGGTCAAAATAGGAGGATTTTCTGCTCTCTGCCTAGAATTACATCAAAGAGCACAAACTAGATGTGAGTAAATAGTGTAAAAAATACAAGAGTCTTTATTTAAACTTGGTTTAAGCCAGGTCACACTAACAAAATCTCTCCTGCAAAAAGATCATAAAAAGAACAAAAATTAAAGTGGTATGAAAGTCATGTAATGAAGGGAAATGGTGTAAAGGAAACCCATTTTCACTCCTATGACTGGAACATAGATATCTGGTAACCAATAGTTACCTGGAAATAACTGATGGGTTGAATATGTGTTCTGAGTATGCAAAACAGTGAATCAGCCAAGGAAAGAATACTGATTTTTTTTTTTTTTCCAAAGCTGAGGTAGACTGCATAGTTCAATGAATTAAACTATATTTTCTTTGTATTGCACTTACAGAAATTTCTTCACAGAGAAATGTATGAGCAAATATTGTTGCAACTATTGCAACAGCTTACACAACAGTTAACAAAAAGCTCTGTAGTTTTTTTTTCTAACCACAGCATCCTTACTTTTTTTTTTCTAGCTTTCATTGTATGATAATATTTCAAAATGCTGCCACTCATTTGGCCCAAAAAGAAGAATCTTTCTTCATCTCCTGCTGCACCGTCGGTCAGAAACTTCCCCAAACCCAGCTCTGAAGGAGTGGTATGACCATGGGGGGAAAAGAAAAAAGATCTGTACCTAACAGCTTTATGAGATGATGGGATACATGGAGACAGTGAAATGCTCTCCTGTTGCTTTTCACACCATTTATAACGAAAGAAGGAATGCAGAAGAAATATTAGCAAGCAGTAGAGCTGATTGGAAAGAGTTCTTTCACACTGCAGAGTTGTTTATTATTTCAATAGTTATCTGTTTCACGTCACAACTACAATGTCCATAGTTGCTACAAAACAATGAGATTTATGGACCTCAGAACACCTGAAACAACATGTTCACTTAGGGTGGGAAAAGCCCAAGCTGAGACACTGGGTTATATCACCCAGAATAGGAATATAAACCCTGCTTTCATGCATCACTGTTGAGTCTGTTACCAGCAGCCCATGCAAAAAGTGTTTGCCTAGCATAGAAGTCTCAGCCATAGAAGAGAAATTGTTCTTACCAAAAGTGTCAGTAAAAGCAGTCCATGCTCCTAGAGACTTAGGTTTCTGAGGGCAGTGTATTTCATTCTCAGCCAGCTCTAGTGCACCAATAGTCATTCTGTGCCAGTACAATAACTTTCTGAGGATTATTAAAGCACTGAGCCAGTGCTTTATACAGTTGTGTTTGAAAGGAAAAAAAAAATGCTTTTGCCAGTATAGTTTATTTTATTGGAAGAAATGATATAAATTATAGCACAACAGTTTCTTTTCCTGGCACAGGCTGTCTCTGCAGAAAAAGCATTTGCCACTAAAGCTGCACCAGCTTAGCTGCAACAACAAACCTGTTGTAATCTATAAGATGCTTGAGACAGGCACAATCACTCTGAAATCTGCTTCTGGTGCAAAAGTGGCCTTCAAGTCCTGAACCTGAAATGCATTCCTAACTTAATTACAGTTCAGTCTCTATAAATATTTATAATACATGGCATCATCATGATAACGAAAATATGCTGAAAATAAAGCGGTTATTGTTACCAAAAAAACCTAGAATATAAAGTTTAGAGCAGGTGAATAAAATGAACAATCCAGAAGAAATGCTTCGCTCTTATTAATGTTACTGTTGATGCCTGCCATTGCATTGCTGGGCTTTGCACGTGATTTGGCCTCTGGGCTCTTTCAGTTAGAAAGTGGGTGGAAACAAAAGAAAATAAATCCTAGAAAAGGCAACTGAGGATGCAACTTAGAAGACAATATCAATGGTATATTTGCCCCCCCCCCCCCTCTTTAAGTTTCAGTATTTAGTCTGCCTGCAGACTATAAGGAATTAGATTTTCCCTTGGCTTTCTTTTTTTTCTTTCAGAAACAAATATTTCAAGACCTAATGGAGAGGAATAATGGAAATTTAGAGTCTCAGGTGTATTCATAACCAAATGGGTTGACTTTACTTCATTGGAAAATGTGATATGAGTGTCAGGCAGATCATTAAGAAGACTTTGGTATATGAGCAGTCATATTTTTCAGGTTTTCATGGAAGTGTTTTCAAACATGAAATAAAAGCAGAGAGTTTTTCATTGTTACCTATTGATCCTTCTGTATTTATATCTTCTATTCAAAAAACTATCAGCCAGGAAGTGAGTGAAAACAAAACTAACTGGACTGCGATGACTAATCACATGCCATGAGTAACAAACAGTCAAAATGAACTGTGCTGCTTCTGTGAAAGCAGCCTGTGCCAGTGGTGAGTGGTTAAGAATTATGGTCCATGAGAAGATGCTGTTCTCAAAATCTTACTGAGGGTCAGTGTGTGCCCAAAGTCCAAGATAAAGCAGGCACGTCTACAGAATGCTCCTTGGCTGAACATTTGTAAACACTTAGGGTCAGATCTCATCTGCTTCAATCAAGGCTTGATTATTGAAAACTGCATCCATAAGGCCCTGCAGAAGGACCAGAACTGTTTAAGGCTTCAAAACATCCCTCATTGCTCCAGAAATATTTATGTCGGAATTTGTGATTCAAATTCCATTAAAATTTTGTTTCGTGTTTAAATGTTTTTTGAAAAATCCCAAGGCACTAACTATGACCCTGAATCAGCTTGTAGGCAATACAACTTTTACTGGCTCCCCACTGTCAGAAAATGTGTGAGACTATCTCGGATGTGATAAATATAGGGTCACAACAGCAGCAGTCCTTTTTCTTCAACTGAGTTGATAGACTAGTCCTATGCTTCCCAGAAACACTTTTAAAGGAGGAAATAATTTTCTCTCGTGAGATAAACTATCACTTGTACTGGTTTGAACCAGAAAGTGTCAGAAAGTGTCCTTCAAGTTCAGTGTGCAAGCCGTTCAAAGAAAGGAAACCATAAATGCAATAAATGTACAATAATTATGTGTGAAATAAATCGGATGGCTCTAAAATAAATCTTCTCTTTTAAAAATGTACTTACATGTATTTAATTACACAAATTCTAGCCAACGATCAAATTAAAGAAATATTAATGAAAGTACTGCCTTAAATTAGAAACATAAAAGTCAGTGTCAGTAGAAATAACTAAGGGGAGATACATGACACTGCACTAAAGTGCCGCTCTGTTATCAGAGTTATCAGAGTTATTGGAGTGCATCATTTCCTTCTGTAAAAAATCGAGATTCAGAACTAAATTAACATGCTTTTCAGAGGAAAGAAGAGCGCTCTCTTTTCAGTTTGTCAGATACTGTTCAGGTGTAAATCAAAATGAGTCTGCTGATGCAACAAGAACAACAAGGATTTACTTTGGTTGAGAACAGGGTCCACAATACTTCTTTTGTCATCTAAAGAAAGATAGGACTAAATAATAAAAATAACACTAAATAGATTTTAAGATTTTCAATGTTTTAAATGAAACCAGTACCTTCTTATGGAAGAAATGAACAATTTCTATTTAAAAGTTTGCTTGCTTTCTACTTTGAAAGAACGTTAGAGCTTGGCTACGAGCAGGCTGAGAATGTTTCTCTTCACAATTCAGAGTCTCTATGTCCTGAGCTGCTGTGCTTCAAAGGCTTTGCAGAGGAGATGCCCACCAGCTTACACTGATACTTTCGTGCACTAAAGAGACATTTTCTGTCAGAAATTTTCCAGTTTACACAAAAACTTCAAAATGTATTTTTTAATAATTCATTTTCCATGGTGTTTAAGGTTTGGTTCTATTTTCTTCTGCAAAGAATCACAGGTTTGAATGGACATTTGGAGGTCAGCTGGTTTTAATGGCTGCTCAAAAGGCCATCTTAGATTAAGTTTACATCCTGTAGTAGGCACTTAACAACAAGAAGGAGAAAGACAAACCTAAAATAATTTTGAAACCTGTTGTGCTGCAATAAAAAAAAACCCAATAACAAGCAGAAAAACTGATGAGGAAAGCTACAGAGTTAATCCCCAGACGTAGATAAAGAGATTATAAACAGCTATAAAATGCACATGTTAGTAAGATGTGCACTATATTGTAATGAGGACATCCTTCCGGAGCATTATGAGAGATGTGTCCAAAGATGTGATGCAGTATTTCCAGGACTCAGAAAAGTATTTGTGCAAAAATACAATGTACAACAGGGTCACGCAGCAGCTAGGAGGCATTGGAACATCACAGTCATGTAATGAGCTTGAAACGTTGTTCCACCTCTAAAGCTCAGATTTGTCATCTTTTCATTTAATACTGAGGGATGGGTTGTTGTTTTATAAAATGGGGAGCAGAGCACTTATTACATTGTTCTAAATGCAATTCTTTAACTGCCCATTAAATTATTATATTTTGTCCATTTTAAACAATTTACCACAAACACAGTGCTCTGTGAGGCATCAGGCACTTGAAACCTCCAGTAGCTGCTGAAACCAGCAATTGTAACTTATTTATCAGTGTTATGGCTATGCTAGAAGCCTGGAAAATGCTGAAAAAACTACTAAATATTCAGATTTCTTTTTATTTTTTTATTTTTTAAACATACTTTATTCCTGGTAGAAGCTGATCATACACCTGCAAAACAAGGGAAAGCTGATATTAGAATAGTGCATACATGTCTGGCAACTATTCTCTGTAAAGGATAGTAAAAGATGTGAAAAATGTTTAGAAAAGAACTACAGAGTTGATCTCAGGTCTGGAATAAAAATACCTTGCACTGACAGATTTAGAATGTACAATTTGTTGAGTCTGTCAAAAGAAACAGGAACTGGAACTTGGTTATAGTATGGAACTGCCTTGATAGGAAGAAAATAAGTTCCAAACCCCTTTATAATCTGTGGAAAAAATACATCAAGGAACAACGTTTGAGGGCTGGAGCTAAACAAATTATCATTTAAAAATTCAGCATGTATTTTTTCATTTGGCTTCCAATAGCAAGCAACTGTGTTGTGTCTGCCTTGTCTATCTGTCTGTCTCTACCTGTTCGTGCTTGAGCCCCTTGATAAATTGCCACCATGTTTGCTACAGAAGTAGATTTATTACTTCGGAAGTACTGTCTCAGAAATTACTAAGTCTCTGCAAGCTGCCAGAAAATAAGCCACAAGAGGAGAAAGACTGTGTAGATTCTCCCGAATGAGGGAAAGACACACACTCAGCTCCCATTAGACACCAAAGAATCACTACTGGAAGAGTTGTTATCCATTCTCTAACTATAAGGAAAAGCTTCTATTACAGCTAACATGCTACTAGACACAGGAGAATACCAATTTGAGACATAAATCCATAGGAACACACTCTGTTGTTTCTACTGCTTGCAAAACTAACAGCTAAAAGTGAGGATGACTAAACTCTGGAGCAAAATAAGGGATAAATGCACCACCTTAATTTATCGCTATTTCCGATAAGGTTGCATCAGGTTAGGTTTTTTTATGCATACATGGTAGGAGTTTTTTCTCCTGGACAGGCTCACATCTACACAGAAGAGAATATCAAAGAGCAGAGGAATAGAACAAAGAAACATTACAACTGCAGAGTCATTGTGTCATTAAAAAGATGTGGCTGTGCTTCTGGGAAAGGGGACAGGGAAAATGGGACAATGGGCTATTGCCCATCTCAGTGAGAAAGGACATAGCCTGAAAGCCATGACTGTGCTCTTAGTCATACAGCCCTAAGACTGTGGTTAAGCTACAGCTCATGTGCTACCCTCACTGTTTTTCCTAAATGCAGTGTGTATGCACTGAATGTGATCCACCTGGAAACAGGTAGCATCTGAACAGCAAATGTGTAACAAAGAAGGCTCATTGTATTCTTGTGCTCATTATTTAACCACAAATGGAGTCGTAAAGGAACAAAGAGCTACTTCCTATAACCGATAAGTCAAGGGCACTCACCTGGAAGACAGACATATTCCCAAATCTCTGTTGCTCCTGATTCAGAGCAAGGATCTGCACCTGGCTTTTTGCATCTCAACCAATTGTCATAGCCCGTAAGTTTTAAAGTCAGATTCAACTTTTTCTTCTCCTTTCTCAGTATTTAACTATTTCATGCAACTGCAATAGTGTCATCCAAGAAAATTCCTAGGGAGATCTTGTTCTTGGAAGTGAAAGACTTGGTCTCAGCTTCCGAACAGGTCTCCTGCTGCTCAGCTGAATACTCCAGCTACTAGGTTAAATACACTGCTAACAACAGCGTCTCATCTCAATCACTTATGCAAGTTCTGGTCCAGCTCTGGGGATGCCTACCAAGTAAGGCCTTGCGTATTATGAGACAGGGAATGTACTCTTCCAGGATCTTACCAGGACCTGCAGGTTTGGGCATCACTGTGTGACTATGCACAAACCACTGTCAGAGATGGCACTTCACATTCCAGTTTGACAGAGAGACATGCATTTTCAGTGATACAGTGGTTTCTAAATCTCGTGCATGGACCAAGAAGCCTATAGAGGCTGTGAAAGTTATGAATCAGGCGGCTTCTCCTTACTTTACACATCTCCAGTCATTCTCAAGTTTTGCACTGCATGACCTGAATTCACATGTCAAATTAGTTCTCCCCTGGAATACGTCCATTGTTTCTGAGACATGGTTTTCCAAGAGTCAGTCTCTGATCTGTGCAGATGCTCTGCATTCACAGTTCTGAGATTTTTGACTCACTGTTTGGCTACACCGAAACATATCCCACATGAATAAGCCAAATTTACTAGGTAATGAAATTGCCCCAGGGAGGCATTTAATCCTCATCATTATCTGTCTCGTTGGTGCATTTTTTTCAACTCTGATCATAAATGTATTTTAAGATCATTTAAGATAATACTAAACAGCATCCAGCCTCATCTGTGTATCATCAGTACCCGTTGAAAACCCTTCAGTCCATGATTCCCTTTGGCAGTTCCTTTTTGGGATTGGCTTGTTAGTGAATTCTTAATCTATTTAATATGTGCTTGAGTGACAATGTAAAGTGACCATTTTGAATCAGAATATCATGCAGGGCTAAGCTAAAGGCTTTAAAATGTTCTATTATAGTTGAGAAATTACTTACCTCTGTCAACAAAAATTAATTTTCTCAGAGTGAACTCAGCTTCATCATATTCCTAGACTTTACAGAGGTCCTTTACTCATTGTTATTTAGGGTAAACTGTAAAAAGCTATTTCTTGGCTAAAGTGAATTGATCTGAAATATCTTAAGTGACCAATACTCTTCATTCCAAACACTCACTTATAGCAATAGCAAAAGAGGTTTCATACCTGCTAAACTGTGAGACCAATATTTTCTTTACAGCCCACTTTTTTTGTCTTTCAACATGGTTCACTTACAGTTTTTAATAGGTCACCCATTGACCACTATCTAGGGAATATTGTTCCTGGCGAATTATACAATACTGGAATTAAAAAATCTGTTCTGCTATGAAAAAATCACAGAATCACAGAATGGTAGGTTTTGGAAGGGACCTCTGGAGATCATCTAGTCCAACCCCACTGCTAAAACAGTTTCACCCAGAGCAGGTTGCACAGGACTGAGTCCAGAACATAATATGCCCAGGGAAGGAGACTCCACAACCTCCCTGGGCAGCCACTTCCAGTGCTCTGTCACCCTCGGAGTAAAGAAGTTTTTCCTCATGTTCAAGTGGAACTTCCTGTGCTCCGTTTTCTTGCCCGTTGCCCCTTACCCTGTCACTGGGCACCACTGAAAAGAGTCTGGCCCCATCCTCTTGACAGCCACTCTTTAGATATTTATAAGTGTTGATAAGGTCCCCTCTCAACCTTCTCTTCTCCAGGCTAAACTGCCCCAGGTCTCTCAGCCTTTCCTCGTAAGAGAGATGCTCCAGTCTCCTTATCATCCTCATAGCCCTCATCTGGACTCACTCAAGTAGTTCCTGTCTCTCTTGAACTGGGGAGCCCAGAATGGGACACAATACTCTAGATGTGGCCTCACCAGGGCATAGTAGAGGGGGATGAGAACCTCCCTTGACCACTGGCCACACTCTTCTTTAATGCATTCCCGGACATGATTTGCCTTCTTGGCCACAAGGGCACATTGCTGGCTCATGGGTAACTTGCTGTCCACCAGAACTCCCAAGTCCTTCTCCGCAGAGCTCCTTTCCAGCAGCTTGACACCCAGCCTGTACTGGTGCCTGGAGTTATTCCTCCCCAGCTGCAGAACCCTGCATTTGCCCTTGTTGAACTTCATCAGTTTCCTCTCTGCCCAGCTCTCCAGCCTGTCTAGGTCTCGCTGAATGGCAGCACAGCCTTCTGGTGTATCAGCCACTCCTCCCAGGTTTGCACCATCAGCAAAATGGACTTTTTAAAGCCTAAAGAGTTTTCTGATTTGAAGTAGAGACTATTTAGTATGAATGTCTGGTCATTTTCCTTTGCCACCATAATATTTTAACAAGGTTTTCTTACAAACTGGTAGGCTATCAAATACTAGTTCAAAGTTTACCACCCACCCTGAAATGTATAAAGTGAAGAGAACAAGCAGAATATTTATATGATGTATCAGGAGGGCTTGAAAGAGAGCACAGCAGAAAAAGCAAAGAAATGGGGAGGTTACAAATATGAATTCTTACGTTTCACTGGTCCAGGGCAACGGTAGTGCCCTCAAGAAAAAGTGATTCCATCCAACGAGAGAGTTGCCCGAACACATGATATAAAGTGCACTGTTAGCCAGTTAGGCTCTAAAGGGCATATTTTAACAAAACATGACGGAGATTGCCGTTAAAATTGAAAAAGAACTACACAAAGAAGAAAACATGAAAACAAAAGTCCTAGTTAGCTGCTGGTTTGTTGTGTTTTGTTTTGTTTTTTTTTCCCCAGAGTGTTATTTTTTTCCAGAAGTTTGACCAAATTAACCTGCTTGGTTCACCACAATGAATTTTTCAAAAGCATCAGCTGATATTAAAATGTCAATACTTTCTCTTCTCTGTTCTTAAAAATGTCCAACAAAAAACTTCTGCTGGTATTTCTACAGTCACCACCAACAGCCAGAAGATTCTTAGTGAAGCTTTATTGACTGAAAAAAGATCTGAAACCATTGAGCAGCACTCAGCAGAGGCTGATTGGAAAGATCTGATGAGCATTAGTAAAGGTTAGATCTGGTCCGACTTGCCCTTATAGTGTAATCGAAGTCGTATCTCAAAGTTTTGCCTCAGCTCTTATATGAATGACAGCAACAATCTGTTTCCACCTAGATTTGTAGCAAGATTGCAGACAAAAGACCAGAGCATTTGGGGCTTTCTTCCTCCTCTGACTGGGAGGTAGTGGTTTGCTTCACAGACTACTGATTTCTCTGCAACAGTAGTTCCATTAATACCTGTCTCTTGTTACAAGGTTGCACCCACTCCAGCCAAGAACAAAATCAAACACAAAAGGAAATAACACTGAAGATCCATCTTATGTGAATATTCCTCTATTTTTTTACAACAACAATGAGGAAGAACAGCAGAAGCCATCGTTTCTTGCTATCAGTTTGACATAATACAAACCAAGTGGTTATGGAAGAAATATCATATTAGCTATCCAAGCATGCATTCAGCCTATTCTGTGGACTCACGTGCACTGCAAAAACACAGTGCACAAATGAAAACACAACTTTTTAAGAACTGGCAGTATCTCATGTACATGGATGGGCAGTAACATGGAGAAAAGTATGTTCAAAAATTCATTCAAACAGTCTTCATTTCACTCTTCTCTTGAATACTATGTTCACAGATGTTTATGACCCTCCGAAAGTAATGCACACAAATACTCACAGAAGAAGCTTTGGCTCCAAAATATTCAAAGAAAGGAGAGTCCTAGTACACAGCAAAGTGCGTCAGACCTTCCAGCTTTCTGAGGCATTTCTGTAGGACACAATTACAGAAAATGAAAAGGACAAAGAAAATACTGAGGTAGGGAAATTAAGGTGCTGTGAGTTTTATTTTCTGAATATAAATAAATTCACTAGTATCACTTCATAATTTTTTATCACCCGTGTAAATTATGTCCAGTGACATAAATGAAGTAACACTAAATTTGTGCCAGAAGGGAGGTAGCTTTGGCATTGAAATGGAAGCCAACGGAGAATTTCTTTTTATATGTTTTTGTGGGAGCATTTACTCAGGAGGCATTCATGAATTGATATTGAAAACTATTTGTGAATTTGGGAATCACTCAGTGAGGAAACCGAAACAGCTCACTGCTATTTCCTATTCTTGGAGTATGGTAGTATTGCCAAACCACTACTGACAAAAGCTGCTAAATGTCAGTATTCCCATGAATGCATCTTTCCCTCTTTCACACAGAAATTGTCAGCTATCTCTGTGGGTGGTCCTGTCTCCAGGGTTCCTCAAAAGGCAAAACCAAGGTAGGTAGGGAAAGGACAGGTCTGAAGTCACACAAAGCTGCCCCCACGTAATTCCCATAGAACTTCTCCAGTGATGCAACTTGTTCTAGATACGACCAAAACCAAAGACCCCGGAGACTTTGATCCTGCAAGTGGCCTGAAGGTTGTTGGAGATCAGGCTGATCACAAGGAACTGCTCCATGAAGGTCACATCTTCTTGTGGGATGATATGAGTAGTAATAAGGAATACTTGGCACAGGCTGTGTGAAAATACCATAAGCTACCGATAGAATTTTGACATTATCTTTACAGGCAGTGGCAAAAAGTCTAAGGCAGTGAAAAATCAGGGCTATTACATTTGGTATTGTCCATTTAGGCAAGACTTCTGCCCATGTGACTCTAACTATGGGACTAGATTTGTCACAGATTTGGTTTTGCTTTTTCAGTCTGATGTTCATTATCACTGTTGCCCTAAAATGTTAATAGACTTTTGTAAATTTTTCAAAGTAACATTTTTGTCAGTACTTGATATTTTTAAAGTTTTCATGGAAAGAGATTAGTTTTTTGCAAAACAGTATTTTCCCTTTCCCTGTATCTCCTTATGTGAAGGCATTCTCAGACATTTTCCTTTTGGTAAATTTGCTATTAACCTATGAAGTCACATTCGAATGCTTTATAGACAAGTCTTGCTTGGTTAGTTATATTGCAGCAAACTGTCTTTCCTATGTGATTAAAAAATAAATATTAAGCCACCTTAGTCCCAAGATATGTGACTATATTATTAATGGCTCATGTTTGGTACCTGACCTTATAAAAAGATAGTTGATTTTGTTGTTCCAAATAAGTATAAAAAATTCAAGGAAGTGTTTTTCTAAGCAGGATATTTCCTATAAAGATGTAGCTTTTAAGACAGCCTTTAGTATAAAATATGTATAACTTTGACATATATTATTAACAGGTACCCAAAATTGTTAGCAAGGTACTTTATTACCAGAAAAACAAATGAAAATTCTGATATGGAATTCTGTGTCAGAAGAAATGTAGAAAAGTAGACTGCTGTTTTCTTAAATGTATCTGCTTTCCCTTCATGGGAATTTAAACAAACCTAAGTGTAAGGCTTCATGATGTTTTGTCTCATTGTTATACATTTAGAAATAGCAGCAGAAAATAAGAGCTTGTCTCACGGAAAGGGACAAATCACGTCTCACTGGAAGGAAAAATAAGCATATTTGCCATCAAGAGGACAATCTGCTACTTCATTCTTTTGATGCAGTTTGTATTATGATGGTCACAATGTCAGGATTAATTAGACCAGAGGGTGGTGTAAATGCCAAAAGAAAAAGTTGCCGTACATCTGTTCTAATTTATCTCATGGATGTTCCTTCAGTGAGTAAGTGAAGAATGTGGCTTGGGCCATCTGTGACCCAGTTAGAGAGAGCAGGATGGCTTGTTGCCTTGCGGGTGCCAGGACAGGAGTTGTGACAAGAAGGTCAAAGGATGGTCTGAAGAATGCTGGGGAATTTCCACCCTGTTGTATGCAAACCTCTGACTGGAGAGAGGTAGCAAAGACTCTTAGGTGACTTCAGTGACCTTGAAAGGAAAACTAAAAGCTGGATCTTCTCAGGCAATACCCTCAAGGATAATCTTCAGCTTGTTAGAAAAGGAATAGACAATTTGGTATGTGTCCATTTATTGATGCAGAAATAGTGCCAGGAAGAAAGTCGGTTAGAATTCTTATGGGAGGAGGAAAAAGTGCCCTCTTGCATCAACTTTGAACAGGACTTGAGACACCCAATAAGAAAAAAGGAAAGATGGCAGATGATTATTTTTAAAATTTTTGTATTGACCTGTACTTTCAATGTAAATTTTAGAAAAGTGGGAGATGGGGGTGCTTTACAACATGATATAATGAACAATGAGCAAAAGCTCTGTGTGTTTGATCAGCTACATATGAAGTCGACAGAACAGAGCAGACAAGAAGAGCTAGCAGAAATTCCACGTGTGATTTCCAAATGTTGAGTCATACAGAACTTGGGGAATGATGGCTAAGAAAATAGTAAAATCATAGTTGAATATATTTCTCTCAGGCAGCTGTCTTACAGGTGCAAAAATTCAGTTAAATCGGGCCAGCTGTGTTTTTATCTAGCAATGATTAATAAAAATACTGACAGTCAACACAAAAGAGGATTGGAAAGTAATGAGTTAAAAAAATAATAAAAGAATAAACTATTTGAAAGCTGAGAAAGTGCTATGTAAACAGCCAACTGGAGATGAGTTTGTAATAAGCAATAATGGCCATCAGAAAGTCAGTGCAATTTTCTGTTGAATAAGCTAAGGGACCACGTCCTGGGGTTTTAGCTTTCCTCCACATGCTAGGAAAGAATTTAGAGAGGTGTAATTAACAATCATGCTTCTGAAGGGATTAGCTGAAGAGAAAAAAATGGTACAGGGATGGAAAGGAATTAGCTAACAGTGCTGTAACACCAAGAGGAGGAAGCAAGGTACTGAGCTTTGTTAGAGAAAAATAAAAAGAAAAGAAAAAGAAAAGAGAGGAAGAATTTTTAATAAGGTATCTACGTGAATGGGTATAACTTGAAGGAACAAGGTTCTGAAAAGTAAAGGATATGAATAAAAGTGGGGAAGAGCAGAAATTATATGAAGAATCACAAAATTTAAGCATGAATATTGTGAGAAAGTGTCCCACAAGTGGAGCCTATGAAAGTGAAGAACAGCCTCTTCAGGAACTGCTGAACTCTATATCTATAAAAAGCTCCAAAGAGTGCATTAAAAAGACAGTGTGATGGAGCTAACAAGCTTCCATTACAGGTAGCTAAGCTAAACAAGACATACATAGAGGTCATTTCCACCACTAATTTTCTGTAGCACTTTACTTAATTGAGTTAATGAAAAGTTGGAACTTTCATTCAAAAGCACATTGAAACAGATAGACTTAAAATTGTTCCAGGAAGGTTTTGCTTAACAATTAATTTGTTTTACTAGTACTACTGAGCAAAAGGATTACTAAAAGATCCTACTCAAAGAAAGAATTGAGAATAATCTCTTGAATCTTTTCACGTGCTGGGAGGTACAAAGTAATCCTGACTTTTTTTCATTAAGGTCCCCAATTCACTCGAACCCCAGCAGTTCTGAATTACTATGTTATTGTTTTCTTTCTAATGTCTGCTATGCATCAATAGTTATAATGGAGAGAGATTGATAGAAAGCTGAGATTTAGTAGCAACGCAGCAATTAAATTGCACAACTAGTCTTTGTTCTACTGTTCCCTGGTGGATACAATCCTGTTCATTAATCTACATGTTGATTATAGCCCCTTCATGATATTGATCTGTGTTTCACAGTCCTGTGATTGCAAGAACATGTACTTGCCACAGGCAGCTACAGTACTGCATACACTTTGAATTAACACTGAAATATTTAAAGCCAGAAGAAGAAAAAACACTAGTGGTCCTTAAACATATTTGAGCTTATGTACTTTTGCCATGGCAACATGGGTATTTTTTTCCTCCAGTTGTTATTAATACAAAGAAAAATTAAACAAGTTTAGACAAAAGAAAAGAAAACAAAACAAACCCCTAACAGTTGTTTGATTTGGAATCTCAAAAACAGTATTCTGTAATTGTTTAGCCAATTTTAGGTCTTTACCACAACTTCTTCCTCTTGTTTAGATACATTAGTGTGGACAAGTACAAGGAAGCCTTATTATTTGCCATTTATTCTCTAAGACATAGTAAATGCATTTCTCTTCCTCTTGCATCACAGTTCCATATTCTGAATCTTCTGCATTTTTATTTGGATTTGCTTTAACATAACAATTGTTCAGTTTATTTTTTGTTCATTTAAAGAATGCACTCTCAGATGGAATAGTGCATATGTGGATTCATCCACGCTTGAATTGGGCAATTATCCTGTCGGCTGTCTTCTCTGTGCATTTATACCACCAGATACAAGACCAGAGGTGAAAACTCCTTACTGGATGAGGCCCTCACATCCCACCTGGAAGAAAATCCAAAGAGCCATGTAGGGGGACAATCTGAAGAAGAGACACTTTATATATGAGTATACAAAGAGATAAAGAAGGTGTTATACAAGATATGCAGGAAAGGGAAAGATGAATCTTAACAGCAGGGCTGCCTGGAAAAAGCATGTAATATAACAGCATGTAACACCAAAAGAAAAGCAGAGCTGGTGTAGTCGGTGTGTGCACCTCAGGAGCTCGACCCTGTCCCTTTGAGAGATGGCCCACTATGTCAGCAACTTTCCTCTAGTGAGGCAGAGAAAACACTCCTCGATTATTTTTCTTCCAGATTTCTCTTGTGATGAAAAGGGAGTCATTGCAAAGAAGAAAGAAATGTTGCCGAAAGGAGAACAGAAGGAAGAAAAATGACTAGAGAGAAGAAAAGGACTGATGGGAGAAAAAAGAGAAGCGTGAAATGAATAGGAGAAGCAAAGCACAATAAACAAAGGAGGGAAAGTAACATTAACCAGAAGATGGAAAGTTTTTCTGCAATATCTGTCTTTAAGAATGAAAATCAAAACAGATGCACTACAAAATCAGCCTGATTATCTGTAGGATGTCTATCTATAATAAGATACTAACCCAGTCCTGAAATATTCATGCATTTACATCATGGGGATTTTTCTGTCATTTTAAACATTTTTCCTGCTCTGAATCAGGAAGAACATGAGAAATCTTTTTTTTTTTTTTTTTAATTAGTTTAGCAAATTGCTGATAATACTGGTACAGCCAATAATCACTAAGTTACAATGCAGATGTGAAAAATTTGAGTTGGTTTCTTGGTTTTACTGGTTTTGTGCAGAGATTTGTCCAAGGCTGTCATATACTTGTGTGAGTGCCCTATGAGGATAGTTTGCATACTGTGAGATCCTTATGTGAGTCTTTTTCAGGGTGACTATTTGCAAAGATTATTCAGTATTTTCTGTTGGTGAAATTCCATTTTATAAGGATTTAAATTATTTAAAATATGCACTGGGTCAATAACTATGTGAAAGCTCTGCCTCACTTGCAGTGAAGCTAATAGCTGAGGTGGTTTAAGATCATCTTAATCACTGTTTAACTCAACACTTCACCGGGGATTACCAATCAGGCTTGATTAAAGTGAACCCGTACCTTGGCCACTGGAGTTCATAGCTTGACATCTTAATACCAGCAACTTTTGGCAGAGAGACAGAGCAGGCAACTGAGGACAGCAGCTTCTTAAATCATCAGAGCTGGATCCATCAGAAATTTTCTGCCTGAGTGTTAATTCTTGACCCATGTCCACCTAAGAAGGGACAATCCCAAGTCACATCTCTTCCAGAGTTAAGCAGAAGAGATATTTACCCCTTGCCTTGCTCAGAGAAATGTCCCATGTTTGACAGTATCTAGTTCTGTGTTTTCACCAGCACTTCCTGTGGATCATTGAAAATTTTCCCAAAAAAGTTGTTTGTCGAAACAGATCAAAATCCACCGTGTGTTTACACTTTAGTGAAGCAGTGTGGCTTGTTTTCTGCTTTCTGCCCAGCTCCTGAAGCATACAGACACCTTGAGCACAACAACAGACAGCTCTAAATGAGCCAGAGATTTTCTCTGACAATATTTTTGTTATCAAACGTCTGGCTGTACTTATTTTTCATTCACTGACTGCTTGATACATTGCCAGTGGTTCTCTGCCAGGGGAAACATCCACTCCAGTGGATGGCTAACAGCACTATGGCTTTAAACTCCAGCCAGTTTTCACAGAGCTTAGCCGACAGGAGCCGTCTGGAAAACGCACAGGGTCGGCACATCTCCTGGGTGCATTGAGGGCTGTGGCTGTGAGTGCCGCATTGCGCGGACCCAGCAGGGCCTCTCTGGTGCCAGGAACTGATGGGGCTTCCACCCACCACTAATGAGCTTCTTAAATAGACACTCAGTTTTGGCACTCTCCCATTAATTACATTTTTATCTATTTCTAGACGTGGTCATTTCCACGCCTGAGTTTTCTGCTTCTATTCTGCATTTGGTCTAGCCAGTCCTTGCCTCCTATTTTCTTCTGTTTTATTTCGCATCTTCATGACATTTTCCTCAGAGGTCATTTCTTCCTGATGTTTTACATTCAGGAATTCTCATTTGTTGGCCTAATATTTGTTTTATGAGTCTCCACTTGGTTTTTGATTTTGTTGCTATTGCCTCCATTCTTTTACTGTTATTTTTGTTTCCATCAGCCTGACCTTACTCTTTGGAATGCTGCTCTCAGCCTCTAGAGCAACACTTCCTCCTGGCTTTGATCCTAAATTACCTCTTTCATGTGAGGCTCATTCAAATGGCATTTGGAATTCAGATTTCCTGGGCTTGATATTGCAAACCCCAGCGTAGTTCCTCAGAAAAGAAAGGCCACCTGAATTTGATTAACGCCAAAAGGATTGGACAAGCGTACTGCAAGTTGTCTGTTCCTGCACTGATCTGCCCTGCAGAGCCATCCATGCTCCCCCAGCTTGGCAGAAGTGCTGTGCCATTTTACCACTGCTGGCAAGCCTCTGACTCCCGCTTCCAGTGGCAACCTGCAGGGTAAGGCACCGCGCGGTGTCAGGATGGTAGTCAGAGTCCTGCCCTCTGTATGCAAGAACGTGTGATGTTTTACCTTGGCTGTCTCCTCGCTCCTGCCAAATGCAGCTTCCACTTCTCTACGTTTCATCTTAGCCACGCTCTGTGCTTTGTATTTGCTCATAGAGCCTCCCTGTGATTGTGCACTTTATCCATCCTTTTATTTTTTATTTTAAATCGTTTTCAAAAAGCCCAGCCAGCCTTACACCCGGAAGGTTGATTCACCATCTGTTCAAAGTGGAAAACATCAGGTTAAATAAAATCTGGGTAAGGAGGCTCTGAGTAAACAGGCCAAATCTTTCTAAAATGTTGGAGGTGACGACACATCTTAATCATCCGGTTTTCTGTGTATTGAGTACAGCCGTTTGCTTTGAAAGTTTTGCCAGTCCTTAATTTTGAACCCCTTCTTTCCTTTCAGCTTAAACTATAGCAGACGTGAGATAGGACTGAGGAGAGACTGAAAGAGGGAGGAAAGAGAGTTAACAAGTTGAAGGCATGGGCTTTACATAAAAGCTAGTGTTACATATTTTTCCACATCAAAACACAAAGAATGGGCACTGAAATGACCTAAATATCTTTTTTTACAAATAGGTGCCTTAGGGCTAGTGGATTTTAATCTCAGATGCGCGCTGCACGTGGTTCTCCATCTCAGAAAATCTGATGCTCTTAATGTTTGCACATGTGAAGGGCTAATTTTTATGCATTTTTCTGGGGTACAGCAGTGCCTGGAGTTTTGAAACTAGACCTTAATTTGCAGGCTAAAGAAACCAAACCTTGATTTACCCAGAATTGCCTTTTACTTGTTTACATTTTAAGGTGTGTTTCAGCCCCAGAATTTAGAGGATTAAGTTTGTTTCTTAATTATTGCAAGTGACCAGGCATTTATCTTCCAGTCTCTAACATATTGAAAATTACACAATTTGCTTGAGAATTTTAAAAAAGAAATCAATATGTTCCCATGATAAACATACTATCTATCCTTCCTCACACTAGGGAAGCCAGTCAGGGGAAGTTAATTGCCTAGACCCGGCAGTGCGGAGAACAGCATTAATAAATGGGGTGTACTGGCTTGTATAAAGGACAGATGTGAGTTTTCTGCTCCACTGTACGATGAATTAATTCTCTCTCTTTTCTGCTTTTTCTCAATTTATGTATCACAGTGACCACTGAAGAGCTGCGTTTACAGTCACTTTGGCAAAGTGTTCCCAGACCCAAATCCTGGCCACATCTTGCACTGTGTGGCCACATCCTTGTTCTTCAGTCCTCATCCCAAGTCCGATCAGTCTGGAAAAATGCTCACGTTGGAGATATAAGTGAAGTCTAATCTGAGGATGGGAATAGTTGAGCAGCAAGGTTGGGAGAGGTTTGCAAGGTGACCCATGGCTGCTGTCATCTACAAACACTTGCTGTCTATCCCCCTCTCTCCCCTCGGGACTATAAATTCTTGCCCCTCAGAAATATAAATTCTGAATTCTTTTGCAGCCCTTACCAAAAAATCTTGCTGCAGAGGAAAAGGTAGGATCCAGAAAACAGTCAAAGTGGGGTTTGATAAGTCAGATGGTGCTTCAGGCAAGAGAGACTTCTGGCAAAGAGACTGTGTAACCGTCAGCTGTGCACTACTCAAACATGGAGCCATTCAGGGCTCCTCGCTTTCCACTTCGTTGAGGAAGGGCAAGATAGCGCTCATGTCACTCTGGCTCCCTGGTTTCTGCCCACCAGAGCTTGTGCTGTCACTTATGTGGTTGAAAGATCAGGGCAATTGAGCTAGTCCAGAGGGGAGGGAGCTGGCATGCCTAACAGAATTGCAAGGCTGCCATGGTTGGAAGAAAGAGAGCCAGCAATGGCATGGGCAGAGACAGCCCCAGCTTCCTAAACCCCTTCAGATAGCTCCCATCCTTGTGGACGCACTGCAGGCCAAGAAAGATGCACATTACCATGGACAGGAAAGGTGTTAACTCACAACATACTGGTTACTTGGTGGGAATTTCCTGCATGGATGCTGTTAGCCAAAGGGGAAAATGGAAGAGGGCAAACATCATCATATTGATGGGGGGTGGAGGGGTGGGGTGGCGGGCAGCAGGGCTTATAAGCACCTATGTGCAGTAATTATGTACTGTGCAGTACTTCTATGCCCAAAGCCAAAGTCATTATCATCAGATCCATTACCATATTAGGGTTCAAACTTCTTCTTTTAGAACATTTCTATCATTGTAAAAGGCAGAACTTTTTGAAATATTACCCTTTCCCTGCTTGTGTCACTAATCTGTGCTTCCCAGCTTCCACAGGAAAGTAGTCAGACACTATTTAAAAATATGTTGTTTCAGTAAAATGTACTTTTGTCAGAAAAAAAGTTTGCCTAAAATTATAGGACCTCTCAGTCTGATGTGGAGAGGATTTGTGCAGGCTTGGGAGTTGTGTAAGCACAAATCACATATCATGAGAGTCATCTCCATAGTACTTTTAAGAAGTCACTTTTTTAAAACATCTCCTTTTAAAGTTTCTGCTCACTGGGGACAAGGTGTACCATTCAGCTGATAATTTCACATTGATTTATTCATTCTACTGCTCCAGTCTACTGTTCCTCACACACTTGCCATGGTAAGTCTGTGTGATCCTGCTGTATATCTGCAGGCTAGCTAGGGTGTACAGAATATGGTTTGAGGCATGCACGCTACAGTGCTCTTCCAAGATCATTCAGGATCTAATCTAAAGTCCAGCAAAATCAGTGGGACTCTTGACAATTAATTTAGTGGGGTCTGGATCAGGCAATATGGACAAAGTCTCTTTATAAAACGTATTTGCAAAGAAATTACTGAAGAGAGCCCTCATACTGTTTCAAGACTAGGCAGTGAAAATACAGAAAAGATATCTGTTTGATCACACATGTTTTTCCAAAAAAAAAAAAAAAAAAAGGCAAATGATAGGCAAGAAACAAACAGGGTGTCCAAATTTCTTTTTAATAGAGAATGCTACCCTATCTAAAGGTATACTGAATCCATGCAACAGAATACTGTAGCAAGCATAATATTTTCAATAAATGTTAAAGTCTGTGTCAAGAACATATGGAAATCTTTTAAAAATGACAATGGACTTTCCCATCAGGTCTATCTTCTCTAATGCAACATGTATTATTTCATTAAAATTAAACACATAGCCCTCCTGTCACTGCCTCATCTCTTCCTCTATGCTGCTACCTCTGTAGCACCACTCATGCTAAGATTTTCTGATGTAAGAGGGCTTAAACTCACACCTCCTGAGGGTATCAAATTAAAGAGCTGCGGTCATAATTCCTTGTTCTACAGGGAAAACATGATCATATCTCAAAGACCATCCTTCTTATCCTCTCATTAACACAAAAAGAAATACATACACTAATACAATTACAAACACTGGCTAATCTGTATTGCTTTCTTTCACATATCCTTTGGGAAAGCTACTGTCTTATTCTATACCTTTTTATATCTAGGATTTTTTTTCCATTTACAGTGAGATTGAGTTCATATTTTGCATAAATATTTTATTTACAGTGTTTGCTCTATTTGGAAATTATATTAATTTTGAACTCTATAGCTGATTATCCCTTGTACACTCTAGAGTCTTTGCTTGACAAACGCACAGGCACATACATATATATAAAGAGAGAGACTTTAGCTTTGTTATATACTGGTAGAAAAGGAGTAAATATTGACATTCTAGTAATTCCCAAAGTCTCCAGTGAGGACTGACAGGCTGTTGTGCCTCACACTGTACAGAAAAGAAAATTTAATTGCATCATACAGAAAAGAAACAAGACAGTTATCCCCCATCCCTAGGCAATATATGCACTATAACTGGGCAAATGCATCAGTGGGCTTTTTCATGTTCAGTGGTGCAATTACATCTCACATTCTCAGAATGCAAACAATTACAGTGCACGTAATCTACAGTATTGTATTTCTTAAAAAAAAAAAAAACAACTAAAAAGCACCTCTTGCCAAAACCTGCAGTGTGTTGTCTGTAGTATGACACTCTTTTCAATATAAGTGGATGGAGTCTTTATAAAATGATTTTGCATCTTTCTAATGCTATGGAAAAGACCTTACCTTCTTGCTGTGCCATCCTGCTCAAAAACAAAGCAAAAGCTCATCTCATTTATCTTACGTGATGATATCATTTGTCATTACAGCTGTAACTTTCTGGTTTATTTCTGAACCATCCATTTCAATTGTTAACACAATTATCAGCCTTTTTGTGCATTTTTTTCCTTGCCAAAATTTACAGAGCTGTTTTAGGCAGCCTTGACTGTGGATAAGCCTATGCCGTCAGACAATTTAGCTCCCCAGCTCCTTCCCAGACCCTGCTCTCCTTATCTTACACAGACTGTATCTGCATGCCTTAGGTCATTCTTCAGCTCTCTTTTGTAATGAGGTGAGTTGGGAACAGGAGCCAGGCTGGGATACAGCCCACACTGCATAAGCCTGACCAGCCAGCTTTGGCTACTTCAGCCCTCAAAAATTAGCCCAGAAGGCTTTGCACCCCTCAAACTCTGTCCTGCATCTCTTGCTGTGCCCTAGGTCATGTAGTACACGCTAATGGCATCATGACAGAAAAGAAAACAAGAGTAGCCTAGCAGGCTATAACACAGCGATCACATTATTCCAGACTTTTTCTTTGAACTAAAGAAAATGCACAAAGCAAGCAAGGAATTATTTCCTAGGGCCACAAGCATGCTACCCAGAGCCCAAAGAAGAAATGAACCCAGTCTACAGAACAATGTGAATGAGTAAAAAAAAACATTATGATTTGGCTTGGGAGCTAGGCACCATTCCCCGGAGCAGAGGCCTTTTAGCAGTGTGGACATAGCCTAGAGGTGGAAGATGTCTGTACTGCATCATCCAAGATGTGAAGGCTTCTTGGAAGCCAGGCCGAACTCTCGACTGAGTTACCTCCCACACAGGCATCTTAAAGCAGCCACAGAGTCTGTCTGCGTGAAAAAAGGTGGGGATTTTCAGCGAGACCCTTAGATACCAGCAGCCTCAGAAATCGAGTCATCGCCCTCAGAGGTACCATCTGTGGGGAAAAAAATGGCAGTTATGGAAATGTCATGTCAGACCTTGACACCATTTATTTCCTTCTGAAATTATATTTCCTTTGCTGAGAAAGCTCTGGAGGGGCTCAGGGCCTCTCCTTGTCTGTGCCCGTATCCAGGGCAGTACCAGTCATGGAGATTGCTCCTGGTGGTGAACAAGACCACCTTCTGGCCCAGAAAGAGTGAAGGAGCAAATCCAGAGTGAATTCTGAAGGGACACCTGTAATAGCTGCCACAGCTCAGGAAAGGACACTGTTGAGATCTGGAGTCACAGGCAGAGTCACACTGGGGAAGGAAGAACTGGGATGTTATCTTTGGGTCTGTGTGCTGTGCTGCCAGCAGCATGGGGCTCTCCTGACTCCTAACCATGGGGCACATGTTACAAGATACATTAGCACAGGTAAATGAACATGTAGACACATAAACACATGCAGTGCATTATGCATTTCTCCATACAATTGTTGTCTCATCTCCATCACTTAATTGGGACTGGGTTTTAACTACTATAAAGACTAGAAAGAGACAGCTTTACAAGAGATGATAATCAGTAATTTCTGACCACAATTTCTTAGCTTGCATCCTGGCTTGTATTAGGAATAGTGTGGCCAGCAGTAGGGAGATGATCGTCTCACTCTGCTTGGCATTGATGAGGCCACATCTCAAGTACGGTGTTCAGTTTTGGGCACAATACAAGAAAGACATTGAGGTGCTGGAGAGAGCGCAGAGAAGGGCAACAAAGCTGGTGAAGGGCCTGGAGAATAAGTCTTATGAAGAGCAGCTGAGGAAACTGGGGCTGTTTAGTCTTAAGAAAAGGAGGCTGAGGGGAGACCTTATTGCTCTCTACAACTACCTGAGAGGACATTGTAAAGAGGTAGGTGCTGGTCTCTTCTCACAGGTGATTAATGATAGAACAAGAGGGAACGGACTCAAGCTGCACCAGGGCAGGTTTAGGCTAGACATTAAGAAAAATTTTTTCGCTGAGAGGGTTGTCAGACATTGGAATAGGCTGCCCAGGGAGGTGGTTGAGTCACCATCCCTTAATGTGTTTAAAAGTCGTTTAGATGTGGCACTTGGAGATATAGTTTAGGGGTATACTCGGCAAAGTAGGGTTGATGGTTGGACTCAATGATCTCAAAGGTCTTTTCCAACCTGAATGATTCTAGCATTCTATGATCATTGGCTGTGCATGGTACAGCATCAACAACAGGCCACTCACAAGAGCTGGGTCCCATCCTGATAGGAGCTGAGCAAGCATCAGGACGAGCTGAAGTCCCTAACCTCAGCAAAACAACCATCTGACAAGGGGAGACAGAGAAATGACAGAGCAAGATGCAGAGGCTTAGAGACATTAGTTTGTTTGAAAGAAACAGCCAGGCTATTAGTGGAAAAAAATGGACACAGAAGCTGAGTGTCTCACCTTGATGCAGTGTCCTATCCTACGCTTGATGCAATTTTCAGTGCATTCATAGCTTAAATGAGTAAATATATTCCATTAAGATTAGTAGCTTGCAGATGTGCCAAGTGTTATTGAAGAAAGTAAGGTTGCCATGGTAAGGGCACATGCTTTTTCAGTGCAGTAAACAAATAAAATACAGGTAATATTTTGTGTGTATATTTCTTTTTCTTGAAGATTCAGGAACAGAGATAAACTTATTCCCTAACTATATAAAAATAAAGATGAACACTGCTTATGTTACTGCATGAAATGACCAGCAGTTAAAATAAAAAATCGATTATATTTTGTATGCTCATTTTAAATGCTTAACTGAGAGAAACATGGGAAAATTTGGCATAGGGCTTAATTTGAAAACTGTGAATAATTAAAAGGTTTGAGTAAATTAAATTAATGTCAGTTCAGTAAATCAACAATATTGCAGTAGTTTGGACATAAATGTATTTTTTCTGCCCTCTATAATGTTTTCATACTGGTTTAATACCACCCAATTTCAAAAGAGCTTGTATATACAATCTGTGGCATAGACATAAAAAGAACAAAGTCCATTATCTTTGCATCAAGTAATGACTACATAAAACTATTTATGATGCATCAAGGTAAGATTCAGTAACATCCTGTACACTTTAGATATTATGATTGACATTATTCTTCCCTCACCTACCTGTATGCATCTGTTCTGCACCCTTCTGAATATCTAGACTTTTTACATGGGCAATGTATGAAATATATGGCCATCTGACCTAATTTAGATATCCACATTACAATGAGATGAACAACATCATGTTTCTCTCCGTTACCTATGAAAAGACCAGATGATTAGTTCAAATATACTTTTCTTATTGTCCCTGTTTGCATAGTATTAAACTCTAAGTGCCCTAAGCAACTTCATAATACGTAGTCATAAATCTATGTATAGATTTAGGTCCTCATATTTAAAAAGCACTTTAATTTGTGTTACTATTGTTTTAGTAAGTATGAATAAGATCAGTGAAAGAATGGTTTTGTACTCTAATATAGTAGCTAATATTTTTGTGCCTTTAAGGGCTTTACTTTTTCAAGGTAGTTGCAAGCAGCCTATGACAAGAACCTTGAAATTAGCCTTGTGCACCATAAGATAAAGATCAGGAACATACCTTTGAAGAGAGTTTCCCCCAAACCTTACTGCACTTTCATTCACATCAGGGATCCGTACTGGAAAACTTGCATTGGATTCCTTCTGGAGGAAACTGAGCCAGAAGATGCACTCCAGCAACTAATGGGCATTTAGTCCATGGGAGCAGACCTGAGCTATTCTGAAATAAAATTCCTTGTGTTGGGTCCAGTTTCTCTGTATAGAGCTGATGCTCCTAACACACACACACACACTACTTGCTAATGCAGTCTTAGCCAGTGACTCACTGTGTCACATTTTAACACTATACACTTCATGCGATATAATTCTGAACCATATCATTCTTCTCCTTTGTATATGTGCATGAGTTGACAACTCTTTGGCAATTCCTGAAGAGACGGCACTGCAGTTTTGCTTTACCATAGGTAATTTTCTACAACACAGAAGAGACAAAAGATGCGGACAACAATCCTTTCATGAGCCAAGACGCCAGAATCCAGCCGGCACTTTCCTTTGGTTCAAGTGCTTTTTACCACTTGTATGCTCATTTCGTTATGAAATGGGGATGATAAACAATTGCAGTGCATTCATACTTCTATCTGAACTCCTGAAACACTCTGCATCCTCTCCCTCCATTATCCTATCAATAGCGGGATATACTGCCACTGCTGGTGCCTGCACTTATGCTCTCTCCATTAGAACTCAGACAACTCAAAACATGGCACACTCCAGCACAACTTCTGTCACTCCTTAAGGTATGCGATCCCTAAAACCTAATTCTGCCAGCTTACATCCATCTCTCCTGCATGGAACGTATTGTTGATGTGGATGGAAAAAATGCATAGTGCTGTATTTTGACAATGTGTAGGTACATTTATCCTCCAAGTGCCTTCCTTTGGCACTTCAGGCTGCAATTCATCTCATTTGCTTTCTTCTGCATCATGTGATGGAGAACGTGAAACTTGATTCTTGAGTTTCAGCATGGTAGCATTTTGTTGCAGAAAAGCTTGACAAAGGCTGTGTTATTACCTTTAGCTTAATAAGACTATTAAAATGATTCATGTGCAGTATTTCAATCACTCATTATTTTGCCTCACTGTTTTCTTCAATTGATTAAATCTCTAGTAATCAAAAATGTTGCATTTTAGGCCTACCACTTATTTTGACTGAGCTTCATTGTAAGGACTAATCGTTTAATAAATATCGATTGAGCAAGCTGCTCAAAATTCACCAAGTTTAATGCATAAAAATGTGTTTAGATGGTAGTAGCTTTGTATAACTCTGCTCCCAGAGAATAAATAGAAATTTACAATTAACCCCACAGGAAAAGAATTAGGACAATGCCTACTGCATTCTTTTGAAAATTGTGATGTTTTGCCCAACAAAATGCAAGCAGAGAGCAATCCCTTTGAAAACTGTTCTCTTAGAGTCCCAGAGTTATATGATCAAAAAAAGAAGAGAGAATACAGGTTCCTGTGGCAAGAACTCCACAGGATGTACTCTTGGAGAGCCTGCAATGTATAACAAAAATGTGTCCATAAGCTCTGTGAAATCAACTTGTTTAATTGTACTAGTAATAAGAAGTAAGAGTATAATGCCGAAGTTCTGCTAGGCTTAAGACTTGTTTTTGTAAAAGTCCTTCTCTAGAGAGGAGGAGTTTTTACAGAAAGTATGGAGATCTGAAGAAAAACAGGAGTTCGAAGGAAAGTCATTAGTGTTCGTCAAAGTTATTTGATAGAAAGTTACAGTTTTCCTTTGCTAAATGTGCCTGCTTACAATGTAAGAAGAATGACTATATTAACTTTTACTTCGCCATTTCTGCTTAAAAAACAATTGGTTTGTGTGTTGCTTATGATTAAATATTCTAAAATATTGTTCTTGCATGCAGATAACATTATTTTGGTGAATTGGTTCTGTCTGGTAATGCCAATCGCTGGGAACATTTTAATGAGTGCAGTCACACTATCACCATTATTTGAAGAGGCAATAAGCCATCAGCCATGATGGCCTCTACTGTCCTTTGGAAAGTTTGGACTTGATCCCATGGCCTTCACCAGGGGTTAATTGGCTTAGGCTGTAAATATCCAGTGGGTTCAGTTCATCTTTCAAAAGGAAAATGTGGACAAGGGCTTTTCTGCATTTCACAAAGATGACTGAATGTCCTTGAAGATTAACCCAAGAACATACCTTTGAATTTGCCCTGAAGCATAAGCAGCACTCATTGAAATGATGACATTTGCATGTGAGGCCTCAAGGAGAGTAATTTCCAGCCATGAGTCTTTCCTGGAGGCTCTGGAACAAGAAAGATTCAATTAAGAGCTTGAAAATGACTGTAATACGATGTTAGACTATATTAGACTAGAAATATGAGCTAAAGATTGTAAACATCACGTGAGAACTGTCTATGAGCAGTGTCTGAAGTTTCTCAGTTCAGAGGCAGCATGCAGAAAAGTATCAGCTTATTTGTCCTGTTACGAAAGCTACATAGTTAGCTTAAAGCTATCTATAATAACACTTGTATGGCTACAGTGTAAGCATACACTTTGATAGGAAGCCAGAAAGAGTTCTTAAATGAAGGAATTATCATAATTTTGATAGTGCTTTGAAGTGTTTCTCTGATCAGGCAGCGCTGCTCTTCCCATGAGATCACTAACCACTGAAATTATTGCTGCTTTGTCAAGGCACTCCAGCTAGAAGCAAAGCACCAGAAGTCTGGAAGAGGTGCTCTGCTGTTGGATTTGTTTGTCTCCCATCTTTCTCAAGGGAAAACATGCAAAGATTTGGTAGGGATCTCCCCAAATTATACTGGTCTCTCTCTCAGGCTGCTGTAGGGACAAAATAGCTGCGGGGACACAGCAAAAATAGACCTCAGTTGCCTTTTTCATTGAGATATTTGGCAAACTCTAGGGGTGTCCAGCCCTGAGGTTGGGAAGCCAGAGCACGGACAGAGCCGGCAGCCAGCCCACCTCACCACAGTGCCCTGTGTCAGTGAAAGATGTCAGCTTGGCTGTCTGCTCACCCAGCAAAGGCGTCACCGGCCACTGGCACAGCCCGACAGTAGGAGATGCTGGGAGGAGAGAGGCAGCAGAGGCCTCAGGGAAGGCAGCCCTAAATCAGCTGCTTTTCAGTTTCATCTGTAGCCACAGCCTGGTAGTTGCTCTGTGCCTCTCTGAGGATGCTGAACACAAACTCCCCCCAACACAGCCCCCCTGCGAGCTGAAACCTCCTTTTCCAGCCCTCTGCCAGCAGATGCGAATGTCAGCATCAGTGCTTTTTCCCTGCCTTGACTGCTTTGACTCTTCCAGAGACGTTGCTCAGGGTTCTCTCCATCTTATTTTTAAAGTATGACAAAAATCCCTCACATTAGAAGGTGACTGGGAAGGTCGGCCATCCAAGTTAATTAAACAGTGCTGCAGTCAGCACAGCCACACATAGATCTTGTATGTTCCTTTTTTGCTAGAGTTACGTTCTCCAAGGCCAGTCCTCTGCCAGTGATCAAGCATCTGAATTCATTTCATTTTCTCCAGTGATTTCTATTGCCCATTTTCAGAAAATATATTACTCTCAGTTCAAGCTCTGGTTAGAGTGTTATAGATCACAGCTCTTTTGCAACAATATTTGGGAACATTAATGCTAAATACTGAATTATTATAAAAATAAGGACAGAGAATGTAATTACAAACACAGTTAGGATATTGTCAAATTCACTCACCGCATACCTGTCAGCCCAAACTCCATCAAGAATAAGAAATCTACAGGGTAACAGATATTCTTCTATCCATCAATTTTCACATCTTCTTCTAGCTTTCAAGTTAGAAAACAGCAGTATTAGCATCAACTGATAAAGGCATCATGACGGTGATGGATGGAGTCCTAGAAACACATACTGGGATATGACTGATTTCAGAGATTTACATAAATTAAGTGAAGAGGTTGTATTCAGTCTGGTGGAGCCAGTGTCTTGATCTCGCTCACCAAAGGAATCTCACTAAGCTGTGCAGTCATTTATCAGATGATATGGTAATTAAAGTATTGTCAGCAAGGCATCTTGGCAGTCTCCACTGAATATACAGTTCATAAATTTTTGCAGAGTTACTGTTATTGTAGCCAGGATTGCCCACACAAAGGCTGTACAAAGCTGGTAGGCAGAAATATATCTTTTATTCAACCTACTGATGGATTTGGAGAAATTCCCTAATATTTCAGGCACAAAAGCCCTTCTTTAGTTTTGCAACAGAACAACCTACAGACAAGTTCAGATTTCTGCTTAACTTAACTGTGTTAATTGGTGAGACTGGGACGACAGAGCAGTTTGTTCCTGAGGAAGAGAAAGGAGTGCCAGCAGTTCAGCCGCCTTTGAACAGTGCAGCCCCTAAGCTGACAAGCTGATCACATTGGGGAGGGAGAAAGGCAACTGCTTCATGTCAGGCTGTGAGCTGGGCTGGAGGGACCGTGGTGCTGCACTGTGTCAGCAGATGTGCCTCAGAAATCTGGGGACCCCATGAAATGCTCCGAAGACAGGTTGTGTCCCTGTTGCACTGGAAGTGTTCCTTCTGTAGAACACTGTGCATGAATATGAAGAGGTTGGGGAGGAGTTAACCTTCTGTTCCAGTGTCAGTATTAAAGACAGCTGGATAACAACTGCATCAGTGACAGCCTTGCCGACACACAAGGAAGTCTGTTAGCAGATCTGAGCGGGAAACAAGCATTAAGAGCAGTAAGTAGCAAGTCACCACCTTCCTGCTCATTATAGCATGTAAAAACAAGACAGCTCTGATTTCACAAAATAACTTCTACCAAAGGCTCTCCAAACTTTTTCCCACCTTTCAATACTCAGATCTTCCAATATCCCTTGGGGGGAAAGTATTATTATGCAAAGGCTAAATGACTTGTGTTCTGCTAAGGATAAATGATTTGCCTAAAGACACAGAGCAAATCAGTGGCTTTGATTTATAGCTCTGATCTGGCCTGACTGCAATGGAAAGCTTTTCTGGATTCACACGGAGCCCCACTGAAGTCTCCAACCCCCTCTGGAGAAAGAGCCAGTGCAGGGTCAGAATCCAGCAGTCTGAGTCTCAGTATTCGATCCAGAAGGCAGTCACCCTTTTTCTTGCCCAAGGTACTGTTCGTAAAGTAATGCCTGCAACATCTTTTTCATTATGTATTTGACAGAAAAAAAAAAAAAAAAAGAAAAAAAAGAATATAAGAATACTATAATGTGATAAAGTATGTTTATATGCATTGCCACTCCTCTTAAAATTGTGTTTGAGCAATCTAGCTCTAATATTTCTTGTTTCTATAGAACACTTTGCTAGCTAATTTTGTAAGTGTGTCTAATCGGGCTCATTTAATTCATCATTTTCGTTTGACTCATTAATCTCTGCCTCTCTTTTGAAAGATAATCTGCATTTAATGGCTATGTTATGCAATATGCAGCAAGCCAGGAATATCTTGTACACTTTCAGAGGGCAATATTGTAATGTGTCGCCAGATTTATCTATGCATCAAAATCTCATTTTTAAGATGCCCAAAGTGCTTTCAATTACCAATGGGGTGAGTTTCTGAGCACTGCTATAATTTGTTTCTGGGAGAGTCTGAGGATTAGAAATCAGAGTCATGTAAGAGTTTTTCAAGGTATAGCAGCAATCACACAAAAGCTAAAGACTGGAATAAATTAAAATTAAATTATGTGTTTTATATTTTCTCAGCAATAATTACTCATCCCAAAGCCATCCCTTCTGACAATCACTATGCTAAGATTGGTCATAGGCTGATTCCAGGCCTTGGTAGGGGGACAGTAAGCCCAAACCCTGCCATTCCCCATGCTTCTTGCTGCTCCCAGTAATGACAGCAAAATCTTGGCAACTCTCCTATTGGCAGGTAGGTATAATCCATTTCCAGTGGCAGATGTCAATCTATACACCTTTTAGCTAGTGAGTGAAGGTGTTTGATGTTCAAACATCTTTTAAGCACACAAACTGACGACAGCTGAAGAAATTTAAGACATGACAGGGTAGTAAATCTGGCCCACTGTTGATTTCAATTGAGTCTTTGTAACATTTTCCAGACCACAGAGTCAATGGAAACACTGAGAGGGTACTTGCAGACTGCTCACCTGGGTCTGGCATTCCTTTTCTTTATTTCATCCCATTATTCTTACCGGAGGATTCACTTTGTCCATTCCAGGAAATTTGGGATAGCTAAGCTACGGCACCTCTTCCTTCCCCTTCCTAGTGCCTCTAAAGGCACATATTAACACAGCTGATGTAAGGATCCAAATATTAAACACATAAATGATCCAAATAATCCAAGAGGACATTGCAAATACTCTTCTTATAGGTATTAGGACTCGTCCTGTCTTCAGATATAATCATAGAAACTTTCTCTCCTTTACTGTGTTTGCATTGTTCATAGGCTGTCTTTGTCACTGGTCTTTCATTTAAGTTTTTCTTAATTATCCTATACTTATTCAGTGTACATATAAATACATGGAGACTGTTTATTTTCATAATGTCTTTGGCAAGGACTTCATTTTATTAACAAGTTGAGGCATCTAATTAGAGCAATCAAATACTATTTCCCTAAACCCTGTTTTGTTTCTCATCTTGAATCCTTTCCTATTTCTTAAAATCTTTCTGAGAAGGAAAAAACATATCCGATTGCAGTCAAACCAAAACTGGTAGACAAAGATAACTCTTTGCTCAGTGACATTGTGCATTACAGTGTGATCCCATAATGGTACTAGCTCATTTTGCTATTATAACTCATTGCAAACTTGTACCTGCATTGCTCTCCTAACTCCTCTAGACTATTTTGAACTGATACTGTTGAGGTTTCTTCATTCTACTAACTGAGTTTGTGAACGATTTTTCCCAGGAGAATTAGCCTGCATTTAGAGGTGAATCTTATTTCCTGCCCATTATTCAATTCTTTAGGTAGGGTCTCGTAAATTTTCTCCATCCTTACTTTTGTTAGCAAGTCCCTCACAATGTAAATTTCATTAAGAGGCTGCTTTTTCCTTCCTTTCCAAGAAATCATTAATGAAGATATTAAAACTTGAGCAAACCCAGGCATCCACTAGATATCACACCCAGTTCTTACAGATTGCCACTTCTCATTATCTTTTGTTAACAGTTCTTCAGTCAGCTTCAGTCCATCTGAACATGTTTGTTCCCTGGCCAATTTGAATTAATTTTGAAAGCTGATGTCAAATGCTTTATTAAAATCTAAATAAATTTTAGATACTACTCTGAATTCATCCAATAATTTTGCAATTCTATCAAAATAAAGTGATCACTGAGTTTGTCTTGCAAGACTTGGGGGTACTGATAGATGAAAAACTGAACATGAGCCAGCAATGTGCACTCGCAGCCCAGAAAGCCAACTGTATCCTGGGCTGCATCACAAGAATTGTGGCTAGCAGGTCGAGCAAAGTGATTTTTGGGGCTGGTCTTGTTCAGTATTTTTATCAATGATGACCTGGATGAGGGGAGTGAGTGTTCCCTCAGTAAGTTTGCAGATGACACGAAATTAAGCGGCATTGCTGATCTGCTGGAGGGTAGGAAGGAACACTCCAGCTGCCTAAATATACATAATCATTGTGTGTTGCCACCTTCAGTTTTTTGAAGCCCAGTAGTAGGTAATAATTGTTTTAATCTATTCCTCTATTTCTGTTCTGCCCTTCGTCTACTGTGTTTCTAATAATGGTTTGAAATGTGTGTAGGGGCTGTGAAGCCTAAAGCTGCTTCTTGCTTGGTCAAAGAAATAGTTCATCTTTATACATAATTTCCAGATTATTGATGCTGTACTGTACTGTTCTACTTCCACACTTCTCTCTCAGTATCTTTCTTCACTAAGTACTCAGTTGTCTGGTGCTCTTTTCTTATCCCAGAGAAAAGTAGTATATTAATCAATTTCACTCCAATGTCTTTATTCAAGGTCATAAGCGCTTCTGGTTTTTTGTTGTTTGGGTTTTTTTAATATTCCTACAACATACTTTTTTTTTTTTTTTTTTTCCGCTACAGCCACCTTGTTCATAACTTACTGCCAACTGCATTCGCTGTGAAGAAAATGATTGCACCACTATATGTTTGCAGCTACATAGTGTTTAGATACTACTTCTGTTTTTATGATGTAAAAGACATTACAAACTGAACAGACCTGGACAATATAAAGGATTTTCTGTATCAGAAAACCTATTCCCTACCATGGCATCAAAGAGTCAGGAAGAAATTATATTGTTCACGAATGAAACGAACTAGAGCCTTCCTCAAAGAGTCCATCTGCTTTCTGCCCTTGAAATACATCAGGACCTTCTCTAGTTTTAGCCAAAAGCACTGCTCTCTGTTCTGGAGTAATGTCATTGGGAAACAGTCAAACCCCAAATGCTAATTAAGTGAGCAAAAGCTAATATCCTACATGTGGTGTGGAAAAAAAATCTGGGTTTAAATCAGGATATAAGAAAAAATCTATTTATCAACTCTGTAGCAATTACCTGCTATCAGAGGACTGTCATCTGTCAGAACAGGCAGTGTCTATCCTCAAATATATTTTGACTAGGATATATTCCTTCCCATCTAACACAAGTGATGGAGGTCTATGAAAAAAAAAAAAAAGCCCCACTGAGACTCCCTTGGTTCGATGGTTACTTTTTTACATTCAGGTTCTGACCAGCTCCCTGAGTTTGGCTTCAATTACTAATTTCATTTACAGTAAATGGAGTCAGTTTTTCCAAGAAGTTCATCATTCACTTCTGGTTATGCCTTAAAATTTCCTACATATGTTATCCCACTACCAAAATTCATGACATTCACTTTTTCTATCCACCTTACTGCATTAATTGCATATTTTATGATGTGATTTATTGGGGTTTTTTCTCCATGTTGACTAATGGATCCTCAATAACTAGCTCAGATGCAGAAATCTATCGAGTAGACAACTAAATGTAGTAAGTCTGACACACTGTAGGAACCAGTCTCTTTGGAAGTAGTCTATTGCACTGCTTTGTCTCAGCTGTTCAAATCTCTTGCTCTGCTAAAATAGGACTGGATAGTCCATTACTGCCAGGAAACATGAAAGTCCCAGTCCTGCTGTGCCTTCAGACCGATGGATCCGATTCTTCTGTCACCAACTCTGATACCAATTAGCAGTTGCTGCCACAATGTAGAGAAAGTGAGTATACTTATTAGGATGTTACCCAGCTGAGAGTCAACTGTGTTTATTTGAGTTTATCCACATGTCTGTACATGCCTGCACCTAACTTGCTGAAGTTTGTAGAGTCAATTCTTATTATATATTTCTCTTAATTCCTTGGTTTTAGCAAATCTCATTATTTACTCAGTTTTTCAAACGTAGCACAATTAACATTTTTTCCTTTATGCCCTGTCAGGTTTGCATCTGGTTAGCAGAAGCTGCAAGTTTAACATATGTATGAAGGAAGTAGTAGACTTCTGTCCTTTCATAACCTAAACAAATCACTTAGACACTTAAAAAGTGTAGCACCATTTTATACCCTATTACAAAGTACAATTGCTGGACACAAGTGAAATGCTTTTAAAATTGTAATTGCGATTGCACACCTAATTTTAAACCTATGACCTTCATTTCCCCATTTATTATATGTGTAATTTTGAGTACTTAGCCTTCATAGAAATTCCATGCAGCTATATCAATTAAATATTTGCCCATTTTAATTTAGTGTCATACTGTGCACACAAAAATAGTAAAATGCAAAGCCCATACATGTGCTCGAAATTTTGGTATCAGGCAAGGTCACAAAAGAATGGACAATGAAAAGACAAACGTAGAGACGATTTTTATGAACCATGATCCTGATATTTTGTCCTTAGTTTGTTATTCATCTGACTATTTTTCCCAGGCTGAACTATGACTTACAGAAAAATATCCTCAGTGATAAGGAGATTTAAACAGAACAAAAAAACTCCTGAGTCAACCATTTATCTGCTACTGAATTCTGTGAACTAATCTTGGTTCAAGCAAGAGCTCCCCTAAGCAGTTCATATATTTTAATATGGCACAAGCACTCTGTATACATGGTACAGCTTATGGCTTACACTGTTTTAAAGCTAACGGGAAAAATCTGCAGTTGCACAGCACACCGTGTGAAGTCTTCACCAAGGCTCCTGGCCCACCAGCCCAGCCCAGCCACAATAAGGCACTAAGGATTTCTTCATCTTTTATTGCTTCTCAAACCCACTATATTCAGTGGTAACCATCACCCAGCGTATATCTTAAGCAGAAATAACTTGTCTTACAGTTGTTGGCAATTACAGGAGGAAGGTTTTAAAATGCATGTGTTTCATTAATCTTATGATACTGGCCAGTGAAGTCTGTTTAACATAAAAACTTGATCACACTCGTTCCAATGGAGATTATTGTAACTGCTTGGCATTAAATTGGACCTGTTGATGTGAAATAACCCTCTGTACACATTTATTTCAGCCTTTTAATTCAGCATTTAGCCTAAAGTGCCTTCTCTGTAGGCTTTTCTCAGAGCCACAGTCCTGATTCTTGCTTGTGTTTCAGCTTTTTGTTCACCTGCTCCAGCTTCTTTGGTTGGGGTTTTCCTCTGCTGGTCTTTTATAGCTGCACAAATCAGAAAATAATCAAGAAAGACTCTCTTTCCTTTCCCAAAAGTGCCTCTGCTTTCCAAGGTGATGTGTTCTCCTTTGGAGTAACTCATCTGCCTTGGGGTTACTCACCTGCTTTTGATATCAACCACCCAAAACTTTACAGGCATTTTGAAAGGGACAGAGCTGCTCTGATTTCCACTTCTACATATGGAAATACACACTGATTTTGTGCTATGACTTCTATTATGACATCATTACTCTAATCTCCATAGCAATGCGTTTGAAATGTGTCAATCAGCTAAGCAACTGAGTGGGATGGGAAAAAAAGGGTTACATCCATGATTGCAGAGTAGAAACAATATACACTATCGGTATTAACTATAAATAGTTAATGGATATAAAAGTGCATTTCTTAAAATATTACCATTTATTAAAATCATATTTGTGAGCTATTTCATCTTTTTAAGGGATGGATTCACATTTGTGCTTATGCTTATTGCAACCTTTTGACAGTTTTACTGTTGAAAAGTTCAAGGTACATCTCATAATTGTACCAGGAACATGCATTTATCACTGGCAACAGTTCTGTGCCATATGAAATGAATTACTGTAATAGACATGTCATGTAATAGCATCTTATTATCCTCCCCCTCTTCCTCCTCTTTCTTTTTCTTAACTTTCTGCAATGAGCAGGTCAAAAGTGATGGTAAGTATAATAACAAAAGTGATTCCTGAGTAAGTTCAAGAAGCAAAAAGACATTTGCTAAAAGTAATGCAGTAGCAGTATAGTGAGTAATTATCATCGTGTTCAGTACACTGCAAAATGAAGGTGCTATAGTAGGGCTCAAGCCCTAATGCTGCTGCTTAGGCCCTAGCAGCTTAGCAGCTGGCGAGGCACTTTGGTGGGTCAGGGGCAGGGTGGTTAACACCATGGAAGATCAAGGCCACTTAGATCCTTCTGCCCTGGTTTCTTCATTGCAGCCCTCTAATTACTGCTGAGAGACAAGGTGATATGAATGCAAAACCATACAAAATATGCCCAGGCTCTACCTGCTCTTCCTGCAGTTGCTCTGGCCTGAGAAAACCAGCACCAGGACCATGACAGGAAGGGGAGGAGGTGATGCATGGGAAATGTACCCAAGGATCAAGACTTACTGTGGTCCTGCTGATGCAGCTCTCATTCAGCCTTGCACTATTAGTCCAAATTCTAACGGGTTGATTTAGGACAAATTGGCACAGACATACAGGACACTATGGGCTAGAATCAGCACAGAGGAGTTTCTGTAGTTTGACATCAGCCCCAAGATGCAAATGACCACTACTATGTGCTTCTTTTTAACCATTCAGCAATTTCTGTTCACTTCAATTAGATTCTGGCTACAGTAGATGTGGCTGCTAACTCAAAGACTAAGTTTCAGCATAATGAGCCTTTAATTTCCCAAGAACATCCTCATTATTTCATATAATTTCATCCTTACGTTCATGACACTTTTCTGACAACTATCTTTGTGCTCATTTTCCCATCCCATCCATAATACAGCCTCGGCCATCAAGATACATCATTCTCAATACTGTTTCTCTAACATGGGATGTACGTGCTTGATTCTTAGAGAAGCCAGGATTATCACCAGCCACTGAATTGTTTCTTTCTACTCCTGAGGCCTTGGTCCTTGCAGTATGCAGGAGCCAGAGTGCCTCTGATAGCAGCGGGACTCTGCATAGTGGTGTCTATGCTGAAGGTGCAGCTTAAAGGAAGTTAGAAAATTTTTTCTAGGAATAGGAGGAAGCAGGGAATTAGTCAGTAAAAGCTGATTTTCTGTTAAGATAGTAAATACCGCTAAGTCAATTTTCAAACCAAAGGCTCCAACTTCTCTCCCTCCTACTCCCTCCAGCCCAGCTGCAAAGCTTTCAAAGCAAATGGGTGCCTTTAAAGTTCTGCTTTTACTGAAGACACTGAGCTGAGAGCAAATAAACAGCTCTTCATTTGGTCTTCTATGAAAATGTTCAACTTGAAAGCAGTTCAGCCACTGACTGAAGTGCTGCTGATTGCAGTGGCCACACTGGGGAAGAAACAAGCATGTTCTTTTTGATGTTTGATTAGGAGATGTGCTGCCACTAGGATTTCAGAGGGAAGTGCCATTTTCCCTCCTCGTATCCTGCCTCCTCTCCCAGGGATGCTTTCAAGGTGACTGTGCACTTTGTCTCAGCTGTTCCAACGCTCCCGGAGAGGTATATGTAGTAAAAAAGGGAAGGGTAAGCCCCCTTTTGGAGGCAGTACATCCTAGCCTTTCATAGGTCATCCTACATACCAGCATCCCTTCTTAATGTGAAAGCGCTCTACTGGCCCCCAAGCCACCTCCTCAGTCCTCCTGAACACCTGCTCCAGACCTGAACTCAGGTAAAAGAGGTATGAGGCATATGTCTCCATACTCTGATGACATATGCATATAAGATGGTCAAAACTTTAGCCCCACTATAATACGACGACCTGTTCAATGGCAGGGTACTATGAACATACTCATTTAGGACATAGCTCTGCTTACCTATGCTCAAAGCATCACTGCTGCCTGTTGTGCTTGGCAAAATCAGGACCTTAAAAATTCCCTTTGGCTTTTCAGCAGACTAAGATGTGCAGTACAGAAGAAAACATCTTTATTGTTAAAGAAAAAAGACATTCTGGCATTGAAAGGTATATTTTGAAAAATACAGCGTTAGCTTTTACTCCCAGTGATGTCAATGTCAAAGCTCCAATTGACTTCAGTGGGAACATGACTGTATCCAATGGGTAAATAATTGCACATATTTCACATCTCATTGTTACTGAAAACTGTTCTTCAAAAAAGGAAAATAATAGTCTGAATTCAAGGACTCTATTAAAAAGTCATTCGAACTGCACTCCATTTGAAATCACTTTTACCAATGAAAAGATCTTTTTGCTTATTCAAAATTTACATAATTAGAAAAGCACAAAAGAATGACTTTGCTCTCTATTCCAGTCTCAGTTCTGTTAAGTCTTGGAGTGCTTAAGAGTAATTCCAAGCCCAAATTTTGTATTTCCTGTGGATCTCTGCTTTCTACTAGTCCCAGCATTTTAATCTGTTTTGAAAAATTCCTCATGTCAAAAAATACTTTCTCTTGCATGTTTTTCATTGTAAAACCTCAGTGTATCTATTCAGCATTATTAAACTGTTATCTCAACTGAAATAGGAACATAATCAAAAGGCTGGGTATTATTTATCTTAGCCATGTCTCCACGTCAGAAAATTAAGACAGTGATGAATTACACATTACTATACAAAATTTTATTATCAGAGACAAAATTCAAATTTGTTCTGCTTAAAATACAGAAGATAAAGTTTCTCATTTAAAAAAAAAATCCATTTAGTCAGTCTTAGATAGAGTGGAATAAAAATTTTATGTTGAACACATAGTGGTCCCATATTTATGGAGTCATTTTTAAAGGCATATCATAGGAAAACACTTTTCTGGTAAACTGTAACAGAAATTCATATGTTTTATTTGGCTAATGGTTTCAATTGCTGATTAGATCTATATTCATTAACTAACATTCTAAGAATAATTCTGCTTTTATTCTCAAATCCTAGGATGCTTCAAATAATAAAAAACTTGTTAAATTTGGCATTTTTAGATATACTGACAATCAGTTAGTATCTCCCATATATATGCAAAATATATGCTCTTTTAGAGAGAAGGGCAGTTGGCTCTGTATAAAGGAAGTTGTGATTTTATATTCAGCAAAACCACATAACCATATCCCGCACCTTTGCAGAAACGGGTTTCAACCTAAATCACTTTCGAGGCTGTTTCAGCCAGATGCATGGTTTGATACATAATTTGAAGCACTTGATTAATCCCACAGAAATCAGTAGGACTGCCTCTGTGCCTGTATATGTGGCTGAGTCGTGGTCAACGCAGCCTCGCATCCTGCCTATGTCCAACTGCTTTGCCGAGTTGAAACTTTTGAGTAAGACCTGTAAATAAAAGTAACAAACGAAAGTTTTGTCAAAGCAAAATGGTCCAGAATTAGGAGCTATACATGCATGTATATATGGTACATACAGAACTGTGACATTATGCAACGATCTGTACTTCCTGTAAATGAAAATGGCATTTTGATCTTGCAAACACTTGTTTGTGTGAAACCATTGGTGAACTGTATCTAAACTGAGCCAGCTCCACCTCTTATTTGACAAAGAACTGAATTCCAGAGAGTACAGACTGGAGAAGTGATGGAAAAATATGTTCTTCTAATTACAGTATTCAGAATTAATCTAAGGCTGAGACAGACTTAATAGATGGACTCATCCATTATAACCAGCACTAACAGCTGCAGGACTTCTTTCTTCTTAAGGTGTCAAAAGATCTTACATGTGGAGTCTCTTGGGAAAATAACAAAATTTATTATCAAGCCTTTATTTTCAATAGTATGATCCATTTATGTCATTGACGTGCGTGTAGTGGAACAGATCATTAGTTTTCAGCGAACTAGTTTATATTTGTCTTCTGCAAAAATAGAGCAACTGAACACCTTTCAGTAAAACATCAGACAAGGAGCTACAATCTCTGTTTTTATAAGGCTATACATCTCACCCACACCAAAGCCTATTGTCCCTCAAACATAAAAACAACATAGCAAAATTACATTTACACATATAATAAAGCTGTCTTTGTACAGGGTAGTTATACAGTAATTACAATGATGTTTCCATTAGAAACTGTCAGAATATTTTTTTTCACAGAGTGTTCAAGTCCAGAGAAGTCCATCTCTGCTGAAATCTACTGTTTGCATGAAAAAGAGAGGGTAGTAGCCACGCTCTTCACAGTACAGTATTCTGCAGTTCTCCAAACATATTATAAAGCTTTACACATTGGAACCGATTGCAAAGTATTATTTTAATGAAAAGCAAAAGGAAAACAAAAACATTTGTCATCCAATATGTGCTACTGAAACATAAGATACAAACACGTGAAACAACCTGTACACCAGCCCAGGCATCACCTCGGGGGCTGTTTTGAAAGCAATGGGTTAGATCCTCAGCTGCAATTCACATCAGTCACTTCAACGGATCTACCTCACCATGCACCAGTGGAAGATCTGTGGCCACACACGTGCCATCAGTTTGCCTACAGGCTATTTTTAAGTTACAGAAATGAACATATTAAGTGGACTGGAACATATCGCAGAGAAATGAGACTGCATCTTGGCTCTTGGCCTCGTCCGTTGTACCAAGGCAATCCGTACCAGGCAAAACCAACTGATGCTGTCCAGGAAACATTGGGGCACTCTGGCTAAAGCCTCCTGGCTCATGACCACCTGCTGCAGCACAGTTCCCTCTGTTCTCGCAATGCTTCTCACCTCTATGTCCTCTACTGACCATTGCTTTGATGCCCTTAGGAAACAGTGCACGTCAAATAAGCAAAGCATTCAGAAATACTACTTGGCAACGTTGCACTTACTCACTAGTTACGAACCAGCCAAATATAAATGCACTTTTTTCTGAGAAAGGACACAGTCTGACCCACAGGACTTGCTCACATGGGTGATTCTCCTTAAACACATCTCAATGAAAGTGACTCCACACGTCTTTTATAAAATCTGACCTCAACTGTGTTACCACATAGGGGTATTCCGAGGTCAACCTATCCTCCACTCTCAGCACGTTTAAGCTAAGTTTAACTACCTTCTTCAAAATATACTTGATTTTAAAATTCTGCTCCAACCAGGGCATATGGCTATACTTTGCTGAAAAATCCTTATACGCAGTAGTCCCTCTCTCCCCTTCCCTCTCATTGAAAACTAAATTACTCATGTCAGCACAGACTACTTGAACAAGTCAAAGCGGTTTCACTGGGCTTCAGTATTGGTTTTAAGATAGGCAGAAGCTTCCACAGTCATATGAGAAACAAAGTGGCCAATTTTTTAGTTTTGTATACAAAAAGGGAACTGCACAGTCACTAGCGCCACACAGGTTTGCACAGGCATTTGATTTTTTTTTTATGGTATTAGTGCATTAACTACTATTACTACTATTATTACCATGAATAACTTGTAGTGACATTCTTCCAAACTATATGTTAGAAAAAGGCCCAAGAAACTCATGGCACATTTTCAAATATCAAAAATATCACAAAGGAAAAGACTGTCTGTGTTGTTACGCATACTTGAAATTTCAAAACATTTGACTGTTTGAAATTACTTCTGAAGCCTGGATATTATAATATTCTAGATCTTTACAAGAATTTCGGTCAACATTTTCCAGCTGGGGTGACCAGGGCTCAGGAATTTAGATTTTTCTGGGCGAGGAAGCCTCACTAACTGGACCTTTGTTTCCTGCTAGCATGAGGCAATGACACTAATCTCTGACAATCACCCACAAACCTTAACAGGCAAAGGGACTTTCTGTCCCTCCAATCTCGCAGAGAGAAACTTGGATGGAACCTTTCTGCTCTTCAGTGGTTCCCGAATGGGCTGGCGACAGTGGCAAGTGATACGGCCAGCAGTTTTCAGACTGCTCTATCCAAACCTGGGCAAACAGCCTCTATTCAGGCTGCTCAAAAGCAGGATGGTCTTTTTAGTCCTTCATGCTCATACTGACACTGTGGCTACAAACCCTGCTTAGGACAGGTAGCCTGGTATGGTGAGTACTCGTAACAGGAGAGGTGGTAAGTTGATTACATACATAAACATTTTTCAAAGCCCCATCCTTTTTCCTCAAAGAGAAAGTTGCACATTTGACTCTAAGTCTATTTTTATTTACTTCAGTATCGGCTATGATCATGTGGAAAAACAGAAACTTATTATGCAGGTATCTAGACAAAGGCACCCTCATCTGCAAATATTGGCTTCACTTTATTCTATTCAAATAATCAGATGCTGAGATTTTATGGGAAAATTATCTATGGAGGATTTTTCACATGAATATTTATATTTTTTTTTCTTTTTTTATTCTTTACTACTAAGGATTTAATTGTATGGTTCAGGATCTTTGCTGTGAAAGCACCCTTCTGCATCACTGAAGATATTTCCTTTGACATTCTAAAGCTCAGTGAAATATCCACAGCAGCTCAAAAGCCACACAAAATTCATCTTCAGTTTCCAACACAGTATTGGAATTCTTGCTATATTCACTGAAAAGATCATCAAAGGTCACAAATTTGGATGTACTTAAGGACACATGAAGTTTTTTCATCAAAATCAATGTCCAAATACTCCCAGTAATAGCAGAAGTGACATCTCCTTTCAGAAGAATGTTTTCATATTGTTCTGCCCTAGTCACAGTTAGCAGCTACCATAATTTTAACAGCTCTTAGCAGTGGATACACGAATAATTCTATCAGCTACAGAGTGATAGGATGATATTTTTGTAGTGGATAATGTTATAAAAATACAATAGGTATTTTTTACAATAGGTATATTGTTACACTGGCATAAAACCGTGTTTATTCAGGTCTTCCTATATGATTTAGTATGCCATATCAATTAATAACTGCACAGGATCTTCAGTCATACAAAAGCTGATTAGCAACACAGGCCTCATCAAATCTTTACAAAATGATGCCCAGGGCCTGGGTGAGGTCCACATCCACTCTGGATCCACATTTTGCAGCATCTGCTCTCATTAGAAAGCACAAGATTAAATCCTGGATATGAAAATGCTGAAAAGTTTGGGGTATTTGGCTTCCTAATCACAATCCAAATTATAAAAATGGGGCCCATCTTTAGCTAATGACAAAGGGAGAAAAGGACTGGTAAAGGAGAAAGAAAATCAGTAAGATAAACAGATTTTTCTATGCAGACTGTATTAAGAGTTTTCCATAAGGTATCAATTATTCTTTAACACACAGCTGTGTGGAACTTCTTATTAAAAAAAGTTTCTAAAGACATATAATTAAATGCAGGGGGGCTGAATATTGTATAAAACAGCTAAAGTTTTGTTAGATTTAATTAATTTAAATTTAATCCTGATTCAGTGTAAAACAGTGAAATACAAAATATATAAAAATAAATAAAATAGGGAATTGTAATGGAAAGGCCAGCTCAACCTCAGCTATAGCAGTAATACCAACATTACTAGAACACAACAATTATAAGCAATACATCAATAGGTATGTATAACAGACAAATTTAGGGCTTGGTATCTGTGGTAGACCAGTTGCTCAAGGCCACTAAAATATTAATTTACATCCAACACCAGTTAAATGTGCAAGAACTTCGATTCAAACGAACAACAGTGGAAATTTCTGTGCACTGTGCAGAATACACAGGCTGAAACAAACTTTTGACTTTGGAAATATTGTTAGCCTGCGCTTTATCAGTGAAAAGACCAGAAACTTCTATGTGTATCCTGGAGGTATGTGGTTTAATCTGTGGTGTTGAAAAAGAAAAGTCATCAAAGACAATCTTGAATAAAATTGCAAAGGGACAGACCATTACGCACACTTCTTTTCTCTGAAATCCTCAAAGCAATTCACGTTTGAGGGCTTGGTTTTCTGCACAGTCTTTGGATATCTTAATTTTGGCCTTCATTATAGGGTAGAAGTTATATTAAATAATATTTGGCTTGCTATTTTATTAGAAGAAATCTGCATGTGATTTTGTTCAGTAGAAATTAAAAATGTGATGCTACATACTGGCATTGAGGTTGAGTTTGCTCAACCACATAAAATAATACTTTGCACTTTTAAACGCCTTTCCTCAGAGGATATTCAAGTGCTTTGCTAACATTAGTCAAGCCTCACAACACCCCTGTGAGGTAGGTAAAATACATAGGAGGAGGAGGATTTCACTCAAATTGAACATGATAATGTCTCTGGGCACTAGGTTCACTAGCACTGCAACGTAACACAAATGTTTAGGGCTTACTATAAGGCAAAGAGTTAACAGTACAAGAGCACAGGACTCCCTCTTCTTTTGGTTATATGTGGTCAAGCTAACATGCAGGGCTGCACAGCACCATACTGGAGCAAATGCCCACACAAGGATTTCATGCGCCCAATCCAGAAACAGCACCCTCTGCACAGTAAAAGACACAAAATGACATGCTCAAGATGGGTACGGCAGCTTAGTTATGGGACGTTCTTGAGGAGCAGAGTACCATGGGAATAAGAGCCCGGAAAACAATACTGTCTCCACACAACTCCGATAATATCTGAAGACGCTTGCGTTTGGTTCTTTTTGCACTAATGTTTCAATTCACAACTTACTGGGGATAAGCAACTGCAACCATAAAGTGTGTTGGCAACTTCCATGCCTTGTGAAGGAAACAAACAGATAAAATGGCTGCTCTCTAGTTTGGCTGGCCACATGTTCTCAATGTACAGGGCCATGATGTGGTCAGAGGGTTGCGATAGGCTGGGATGGGATAAAGAAACACTGTTGTACATTTACATGCCCCCTCTGAAGCTGCTGTAGTCTGTCTCCTGAAAACCCTCTGTAGTTTTGTGGGGGTTTTTTGTCCACAGTGTAGACATGGGAGAATATTTGGCCCCCATCAGGTTTGTTCTCAACTTAGCACCAATGGTGCAGATAGCCATCGTACAAGTAGCAGTTCTACTGTGTCACTGATCTTCCAGATTAAGGATTGAGAAAAAATAAGCAAATACACGACTGAGAAAAGCGTCGCTCATCTACAACAGTCTATGTGAAATACAAGGAAACAGAAAGAAAACAGTGTTCTCAGTATTAGTCAGTACCAATACTGCCCTCTCTTTCTCCATATTCCACTTTTCTAAGTTGGCATAAATGGTACATCCCATATGCGGAAAAGTATTGCCCACATAGAGAATCTGACCTGTCTAACATAATAAATCGCTACAGAGGCTGGTCTACCACATGCAAGACAGCCCTCTTGGTAATTTTATGTCTTTGCATGCAAGATATTTTCCCTTTTTGCTAATTTTCATTTGAATCTTATGCTTATTTATAATACTTGTCCACTATCAGCCACATAACTTACTACTTCACAGGCTGGGTGACCCGTTGTGAGTATCACTGCCTTGTAAAATAGCCGAGAAGAGGTGATTCGTGGATTCTGTGCAATCAATGCAAAGTTCCCCTCCAACACTGCATACGTTCACAGCTAGAACTACACTGTTCCACTGATCAGCAGTGAATAAACGTATATGATTATAATGCATGGATGATGTCCTTCTCATTTGCCCTCCCCCCCGCCCTTTCACCTTCTCCTCTCTCTATATATTCTGCTTATTTAAATACGGGAATACAGAGACTGCAGATACAACTGGCAACTGAAAAAATGAGCTGGCATCTTTGTAATCATTAAGAGACAATCGGAGTGGTAGACTTAATTAGCAGCTAGCGAGAAAGTTCACTTTATATTTCATACTGCCCCAAGTTGGAAGCCTTCTGCATTTCCTTTTCCTTGCTTTCCTTTTGTTCATTGCAACACTGATTGTCGTGGATAGTCTTTGTGCTTTGTATAATGCCCATCTTTGATGTAACTGGAACTCACGTACAAAATGTGGCTGTCATACATAAGCATGCTAGAATACAGGCAGGGACGGTACAAGCATGCACAAAATAGTCTGAAGGGTTTTTTGTCTGTTTTTCTTCAACATTTACATGCACCACTTAGTATCATGTTTTGTTGTGTACACTGAGGACTGGATTTCACAAGCATTCATGATCTTCTCTTCTGAAAAGCTTCTTGACAATTTCTCAAGAGTCCAGTGTAAAAAAAATCTCAGAATTTAAAAAAAAAAAAAAAAGAAAAAGAAAAGAAAAAACCTTATCCCTGCAATCTGCTCTTGTCTTTGTGATTTTAATGTTGAACACTTCTAAAATGTCTCCTCTTCCTCTTGCAGAGCTTCAGGTTAAATGGTTGGCTGGAAAGACAGATCAGTGCGTCACGGTTTTTCTTAGCCACTGGAACAGTTCTTCCTTATAAAGCCTTTGCCACCGCACATTGGCTTCCACTGTTTCCACGGCGCGAGAGAAAGAGGCAGCAGCTCCCCCTTCGTAGCTCTTTATAAAGTTCTTTAGCTGGAAATACAAGTTAATAGGTTAAATTTGCAGGAAAGTTAGGTGTTTCCAGTGCACACAAGTCAGGGATTTAGGACAAACCTCCACAATCACTGTTGAAGTAAATGTAGTACCATGGAGAAAGATTTAATAGGAAATGTAGTAAGACAGCAGTCTGTCAATTAGATGTGATGCAATTGCTTCAAATTGCACTGGAAGATATTGACATGTCACTGCCGGATCACATTAATATCATTACCTCCTTCACTCCTGCAGCCCAGCTGATGCACTGTGTGGACAGCTGGGCTGCTCTAAACTTCTATTTCTACCTAAGAAACTGAACTGGGAGCACTGGAAATGCTTCAAATTCAGGTTTATATGCAAATATGAGCAGAAGGCAGTCCTGATGCACTTTGGATTTATCAAGCTACACAACAAATTTATTACATTTTGATTTGCAGAACCCTTTTGATGATGTAATACCAGTCAGTCGTTTAGAAAAGGAAGGGATGGTTACAGAGTGAAGAGAATGGCAAAATAGCAAGTGGGCACTCTGATGATCTTTGAATGCCTGAAACAGATTCCCTCCCTTATGAGAAAACTTTGATCTTTTTTCAGCAGACTGAAAAGGCTCCTGCTCTGTTCTTTTGTATGCTTAAATTATAGCACTATCACCTGGATTATTGTAGCTGATGGCACTGGCTAGCTTTGAATTACTGCTCTTTTTAAGTGAGAATTGCAAGGCTGATCTGCATAGTAGGTTGCTGGTTATATTAACTTGTATAAAATTAGGTGGGTTTAGCCACAATTATTCATAACTAGTTAATTTCTGTTTCCTGGTGACATCAAATTCACCTTGTTCATTTAAATCTAGCTTTCAACAACATCTCTTTGTGAATGGGCTCAAAACTGAAAAGGCTGATCCTGCAACTGTCTCATCACAGTTAAAAGCATGAGAGGGACCTGGAAACTACCAAAATCAGACTTTATCTGCTCTCTGTAATTTTTATATCAAAATGTTTACAAGGCCAGCTTCTTTTAAGGGAATTATAAACAAGCGGCCGGACAATACTATCATGGAGGTGGAAATTAAAAGTACAGAAGGCTTCCTTGTGCAGGGCAGATACTCAAATCTGGCCAGCACTGTCCTTTCCACCTGGGTAGCTTTGAGGAAACCAGCTGTGGCTCTTCCCTAAGTTCCTGAAGCCACTAGACTTGAGTGCAGACAAATGGTTGGACACAAAATACCATAGCGCAATCAGAGTTCAATTAATGGTGATTATGCTGCATAAGAATCATTTGATCCAATTGGGGTAATGTTGAGCAGCTGCTAAACAGAGTGTAACACAGCCACACAACTACCTCAGTCAGGGCAGATGTTAAGTTAAAATGAGAAATCTTCGCAATCTAAATAAGAAGTACTTAGCATTTAGAACAAATTATTGTGGTGTCATTTGGCCAGAATATCGGGTTAACAGTTTTTCTCACATGGAAATACTGTAGGCAAAAGAACAGAGAAGGCACTGGCAGCTTCTACTTTCAACACTGGGGTTTTCTAGGGTTGCCCTCTGCAGCATAAATTAATGAGGACAGAAAGATCTTCTCTTTAGTTTCTCAATCAATAGTCAAGAGAAAAAAAAAGGAACCTACGCATCCAGCCAAGCAGAGAAGTACATGCACTACCCCCTCCTGACACCACCTCTATGCACTTGGGTGCCTTTGCAATCTGCTCCTCATCCTCATGGTGCCCAGCTGTAGCATGGGCCCTGTTGACTCCAGCTGAGCAGCCACAGTTCCCGGGCAATCAACACTTTATTGCTCCTACCCTGATCCCGGCTTACAACAAACACAGCCTCACATGCCAAAAGTAATTTAACATTTACCTCTCTCAGTTCTTCTTCGGTATTGAGGAATTCTGTGACCCCACTGATAAGCTTTGAATTCATAAATAATGCTTCTCCGTACCTGCAAGGGCAAAAGGAAGATGCACAGACAGTTAGCGCAAGTGCCTGGCCGACTGAAAATTTGAAAGCAGTTTTCTGTAAGCACGAGAGAAGACATGGGATCAAATCTGGGAATCCAAGGGAATAGCACCAGAATTGGACACTGGTATTCCAGTGTTTCATGCTAAAAACCTGGACTGAGACATTCTAGGCTGAGCTATTTGTAGTTAACTTTTAGTCAGATGCAGAATGTGCTTAACTGCAGCCCACAGATGACAGCTCCAGAGGAGGAGATGACCAAATCACAACACCACCTCTCATTTAAGAAAATGGCTTTTCATGTAATAACAACACGCAGCTCAAAATACAGGTGCCAAAGAAGGAGCAGAGCAGCAACTATGGAGAAGTATTCTGAGGAACCTGTAGAAGTATTCTGAGGAAGCTGTACCATTAAAATACTTTTTGAAGTGCTTCAGCTTTCTCTGCATTTTGTATTCATCCACCTCATCTACATTACAAATAGCCTCTCAGTAAGTGAACCAAATCAAATTTTCTTGTTCCAGTACCTGATAATTAAAATAAATAATACTGATAGCGAATACTGCTAAAATAATCCCCTGGGCCATGATGTTGCATCTTCAAAGAATCAACCTGGAATGAAAATTTGAAAGCTTGGGAAAGGAATATTTAAAGAGTAGGATATTGAGCAGCCATTAGCAATCACCTTCTGCAGGTAGTTGCTTTGAAACTGGAATTCAAATCCTTCTGTTCCACTTGCTTTTCCACAGTTTTTTTTTCAATCCCCCAAATGAACCATCTACATAATTTATAATATTAACCAGACTACTCCTAAGTTTTGCATTTGATGTTGGAATAGTTTGCGTGTTTTTTGTTTTCAAAGTCTCTAGCACGAAGAATATAATTCCATTGCAAACCAAAAACAAGTCTTTTGTTCACGTTAGATGTCATTCAGCATCGCAAAAGGCACTTGACATATAGTTATCCTTATCTTTATCTGCACATATATCTAAAGCAGTATCTAGCTAATCTGAACATGACTGTTTTAAGATAGGGAGTCCAGCTCTCTGGTCAGACCTGTGTAAGTAATACCAATAGACTTCACTGCAATTAAGTTTATCTGGGGGGACAATTCAGTTCATGTCCCGCTTTTACAAACTGATTTAGAGGAGGAATTCAAAATTCAAAGTGAAATGAACAAGCCCAGTCACAGCTTTCTGCTCTACTTCTATTAATCCTAAATTAATTACCTTTAAATGCTTAAGTACTGTAAGACACAATCCTTTCAAAAGGGAGAAAGAAAAAGTGAGAGGGATGGCTGCAGGGAGAGGGATAGAAAGAGGGAGAGGGAAGAGAACTGGGTTTTCTTTGGGAAGATTCTGCTTTAGGGAAGGTGTACACTGTGTTGCTTGCGACCTTGAGCTGCTACAAGGGGAAACAGTTATATATCAAAAATCCTACTCCCTGACCACTAATAACTCTTGGATATTTCTGCAAGTACATCTCTTTTTCCAAAACTTCAGTCACACTGACATACACAGACATCCAGAGGCAAACGCCTCCTATGGGAAGTATGGATTTCATGGTCCTTTAAGCGTGTTTAGGCTTTCTAACAAAGCCCTTTATTATTACAGTCTCAGCTTAGCCTCATAATTGACTGCTTGGAAAATTGGAAGCTTCTCTTGATGGGGTCTTTTGACAAGGTTACCAATCCACTTTACAGAAGCAACCTCAGAAACACAGCTGCAGAGATTTTATTTTTCTTGAAGTTTCTACTGTAGCCACAGTGCAAACAAGAAGTAGCTGAATTCCTTCCACTGAAAATAATAGCTTCATGAATACCTGTGCTGATTACTGCCCATTATGCATACTTGGTAAAACATCAGCCACTAGCAGCAATTTCTAAGCGGTCTCTGCTGGCAAAAGTTCTAGAAAAGCCACCTCCCAAACTAGTATTTTGCAGGCATGAAACATAAGAATAAATAGAAAAAGTGTTTGGTCTTGCAGGTATCAGTGTTCCCGCTCTTCACAGGGAAGACAACAGCACGGCAGAACCAGGACCTTACAGGCCTGAGCTCCCTGGGAACATACTGGGGTCATGGGCTCTCCACCCGCTCCTTTACTTCTGGGGATGCAAACCTCCAATGCCTCACATTTGTACAGGCTTTGCACTTGTGCGGACTCAACTTGAGAGGCAGCCTAGACCATTTACATTGCACATATGTAAATGGCTTCCCAAATATTGTCAAATTCGCAAATGCTGATAAATGATTTGGGACTCAAGAATGAAGGAATTCTTACAGGCAGCTGTTGAATTAAATTATCCCACACCAACACACACGTGCACACATGATAAAAATGATTTCGGAGCCAAGGTAGTGCATGCTCAGGTAATAAGAATTCAAGCATAGTATTTTCAATTCTCTTTTTCAGAATTTCAGCAGTCTTAGTCCCACGGATTTCTTAGGAAAGACTTGTTTGGCACCTCAACTTCTAAGTCAACTTTGTAAATGGGATATGAGTAATTTTGAAGACTTCATACATTATCAGTATCTTCTGGACAATGTGAATGCAGGTATGCTGCAAAAATATAAAGGGATAATATCTTGTTGTTCTATAACTCTTTGACATGCTGTGTTTTAAACTTAGAGGAAATAGTGTTATAGTATAATTTACTCACCCTCAGCTATTTCATATTACTATCTCAAACATCAACATCTTTTATAACAAATTCAGATATTGCCTTATTAAATTAACGTTTTGTGCGAAGTATTTTAAATAAAATTAAGTAATAAATCATAATTTTAGAAAAAAGATGCCTTGAGACAGAGTATTTTTGAACTATAATTCCACAATAAAGCTTGTATTTTAAAAACATACTAGTGTGGCAAGTTTAAATCAGAAATCTAATTTTGCATTCTATCATGTCATTGTATCACTGAACATTAAGGGGCAAGGTGTTAAACTAATTCCACCCTCTCAAACTCTCTCTTAAAATGTTTTAATCTATAATTACAAAACAGTTATTTTCAATATACACCACATAGGTACAGCTTGCATGAACTATTTCATTCCACTAAATTGAATCCTTTGGCAATTGATAGAAACAAAACTGGACGTCCCTTTCAGAAAAATGCAACTGCTACAATCCTTTCGGTGGCTCTGACTTGTGTTTGGAGATCACACTGAAATGTAGATAACATAAAGTCAGTGTTGGGCAGAGAGACAGACTCTCTGTTACTTCTTCATTGAAAAAAGACAGTTACAGGTTTTTGATGACGCCTTGCTGAATGTTAGGAACTCAGATAACATAGTGATGCATTCCAGGGAAGTAAGAGAAATAAAATTCAAATTTTAGGTGAAGTTAAGCTATTTAAAATTAAAACACATAAAAAATTTGGCATGTGGTATAGTTTTTTAAGTCTTGTCCATTTGTCCACACTGCTTAACCTTGTCCATGTCTAAAATCACAGGTGTTAGCTAGGCTGTCAAATGAAAGTACTTACTAAGGCAGGACACAAGTTCTGCATATGTGTTTATAGCAGTACAGATTTTGGCAAACTTATACCTAAACTCTGCATAAATCCCTGGAGGAATCTGAGAAATTTTTTGCTATCCAGAGCATAACTAACTGCACTGGGTTGCATAATAGTAAAGGGTCTGACATCCACTTTCTGTGTAAAAGTCCAGTTCCTGGAATAATCATACCAGAAGCAGAAGATTCTTAATTTTTAAACTCCTCAGCACTCTTAAAGCTTTTTGGAATTTGCTTTCAAAAAGTATGCTCCTGCAATATAAACTTCCAAAACCAATTCCAGTTGAAACCTATTTTCCCAGCTGAACTTCTTCTAAAACCCCACTATACTATAAACTATTATCCAAAATAGCATGAACAACTTTTTGATTTTTTAGGTAAGTTGCATGGTCCCTGAGTTTCCTTGACTCTTCTTTTGATGCCATGAAACCTATAGTAAGTTTGTACCTGTATTCATGAGGCACTAGGATTCAGTAACCTAAATACAGCATCTTAAATATATCATTTCAAATATTCTGTGGTACACTAGATGGCTCCTCACAAGTCCAGAATGGAACAGATCTCCAACACTTTTTCTGCCAACGCCATGGGAGTGGCCTGGCGTGGGGTGTCTGAAGTTCCTGGACTCCTGCCTTTAAGAACTTGAACCTCATCCGAGTTGTGGTCCCCTCTAATCTGTCAGTATCAGATGAGCTGCCGTGAAATCTTTCAGACCCTCAGGCTGTCCCTGAAGAACTAAAGAAATTTCTCATTCATTGAATTAATATCAAAATCTTCATCAAAAAGGATCTTAAAATGTTGACTGGGCTTCTGAGTAGGACTTGTTCAAAGAGAAAAAGAAGTAGGTATAAGGAACAACCCTGTCTCCTTCCTGTTCCATCTATTTTTAATTCCAAATGTTTCTCCTCTATTACTTGAAACTCACCTGAAACATAGAGTGGAAGGAAAGGGGATGACACTCTATTAGCATCCTTTTGAAGATGGAAATGTTTCAAAAAGGGTTTGGTGTTTTTTTCCACAGTTGAAATAATGTTATTGAAAAGACTTTTTTTCTATCAGACTTAAAATCAGAAAAATTCCTTTGGGAACTACTGATTTTTTATCTATGTAAAAGTACCACTGCAGCATTTGACATATAGATAGAATTCATTATCATAAATGCAGACACAATAGAGTAATAGATATATATATATACAGATGATTGCTAAGAGATAAATGTTTCTATGCATGTGTGTGATAATCCATGAATAAATACATTTATGACTCATACGTATTTCATATTTAGAGACATCTCTATTTATGGATTACAAGAGAACGGACTAGATTCAGGAACTTACATGAATACATACATATACAATACTTACATAAATTACATCAACATAAGAAATGAAAATAAATTTAGACTTATTATCTTTACCTAGCATTTAGTATTTTCCATTTTTCTCTGAAAAACTTCCAAGCAAGATCCCTTCCATGTGGATTCCGAGCTACGTGGATTATCACATCAATTGCATCCTGATCCAGGACAACTTCCGAGTTGAGAGACAAATTCAAAAGCCTAGTGGGAGAAACAAGGAAAAAAAATCCTAGTTAGTTTCACCAATACATAGTCTAACAGCGGCATATCAGATAACTCTCAGAAAAAAAATAATAACTGTCCAATGGCTTTTTTAAGTCTTCAAGTGAGTTCAGTGGTTTATTTCTATGATTCCAAAGACCAGACACATTTATGAATCAGAAAAATCTTGATGTAAAAGGATTTCAGTAAAAGCTGAGTGGAACTTTACATGTGCATTTTTATGAAATCAGTAAGATCAGACTGGTCAATACATTTAAATAAACAATATGCTAACAAAAAAATAACAGCAATTATTATAGGATTTCAAACATTTCCAATGAACATAGGAAAATCTGGAAGTGAAAAGACATAATATTTGTCAATTTTCATATGCATTAATGCAAAAACATAAGACAGTTTAAACACATTGTGAGCCTGTGCTTGAAAAGTTCTTTCATTTAGACCAAAGCTCAAGTGACTCTCTGTAAATGCTGAAGTGATTATGGGTAATAGTCAGATACAGATACATAATATTTTCATACCTGTTGAGCAAGTTTCTGTCATCACTGCAAGTTAAGGCTTCTAATAATATTTTCTTCTCAGACACTGCTGTGGTAGAATGAAATTTCATCCAAATGAACTCCCATACATCTTCATCCATCAGTGAAACTCCTGTACAGTAGACAATGTCTCTCACATTGAGTGGGATTCTGCAAAAGAAATCAGTAACGGCATTGTGGTACATAAGCAGCCTCCTGATACTGGAAACAAAGGATGAACAGGACTGCATTTATGAGGCTTCAAAATTAAAGTGCAACAGACGGTAATCTTTTATTTGCAAAGTTACATTTGCATCTCTCTACTGCCACCAAAATCTTCCAGGCCATCCTAATAGATTTTCTAATGAGTAACACATGTTTGCCATTCTTTTCATAACACTGTCAGAAGACTATAAAATATGGTCATCCAGTTCATCCATACATAACATGCCACATAACCTGCAGGACAGGTAGCATAAGCTCTCCAAATTAGCATGAGATCTTATCACTCTGCTGCTGGGCTCTAAGCCAAGTCTCCCTTTCTTGTCCTTAGCACTGAGGTTTTACAACAGCATCAGAAACTCCTCCTTGCTTGTGCAGTAAAATGCTCCATCTTCATATCGTAACATCCAAGTAAGGAAGAATGTGCTGAGACAATACTACTTAAAAACGCTGTTTTCAGGAGTGAAGAAAATAGATCTATTCATTTTTTCAGCATATTAATACTAGTACAAAACCAGCTATGCCATAGCATGCTTGTGAACTGTGATTACTGCTCAAGTAATATCAACTCAGACTACATACAGTTAAATGAAAGCTTCTTGAAGCCAAATTCAGACCTTGTATAAGATGTGCATACGTACCATTTTCCTTCAAAAAGATCTTAGCTGGGCTTTTGAATTCTTTCCCTGCTTATGTTTACTATACAAGTATAGAAGTTTGGGGGCAAAACATTTGGGAGATAAAGTGTATTCCCACAGATAAAGCTAGACATTTCTCAGAGGAATATGTTTCTGATTTGCAGGAAAGAAAGCCCTCTTTTTGTTGGTAAAAGATATACTGAAACACAGTTCTCTAGTTACTAACAGCTGGGCTCAATCACCTCTGGAACTTCATACGCAGGACCTCTTTAGAGAATCCAGAAGTACATATAGCTGCTGGTGGTGTCTGGGCAGTAATACAGCTGGGCAAAGAATGAAATTACCTCTGTAAAAATGTATATCAAATCTTACACAATACAGAAAGAAAAGGTTACATCTAATAATAAGACCTTCACCAAAGTCTTACACTATAGCCTGGGCTACCTTGGTCAAGAACAAAGAGGTTCTTTTACTTCCATCTATTAATTCTCCAGGAAAAACAAAACAAAACAAAACACAACACAAACTTTCTTTCACTGAAATTTTCTACTGTTAGGCTCTGTGATGAGAGTTTTTGTTAAAAAGCTTCAGCTGATCTCTTTAGCCATGTCTGAGTGCCCAGAAAATGAAACCAGCATTGCTCTTCAGCATTTCTGTTTTGGTTCCTCTTCAGTACTTCAGAAGGAAGCAGGCAAGCTAAGAAACCCTATACTGATGACTGAGAAGGGTTACAAACTGTTGTTGCCTCTATGGGGTTAGCTGTCTCCAACAACTATGATGGTTTCTTGAGAAAAAGAATAAAAGGAATATGTAGCTACAGGAAGGCAAAACTAGAAAAAAAAGTGCGCTCCTCCTACTGGCTGAAGAACTTTGGGGAATTAGTGCCTACTGCTTTTTTTTGTAATGCTCTTTCTGAGTAGTAAAAAAGTCCTGAGGTTAAGGCTTTATTCATGTTCTCTGGCGAGTGCAGTCATCAGCTCAGAGGGTGTATCTGCAGGCTTAGATGCAGCCACATGAATTTTGCTTCTGCTGAGCTGACACAGCTCAGGATAGTGCTGCTTCTTGGAGGTTCTTTAGCAGAGTCCCATGCTAACAGAACCACAAAGGGCTGCCTTGACTAGTGCTGAGGTATTTTGCATTTGATGCAGACAAACCCAGACATTTATTCAGGAGTAAACTCTCCAAAGCAAAACTGAAAGGGTAGGCAAGAGAAATGTAGTTCATTTTAAAGCTGCTGGGAATATGAAACTTTTAACTGTGAGCAGCACACCAGCAGTATTGCCTTTGAAAGCAAAACCAGAGCTGCAATGTCTCATCTCTGCCACGAACTGCTTCCATCTAGCCAGGGTAGGTTGGTACTACAGTGCAGATCCTGGCATGGTTCCAGATTTGACCATTTCTTCTCCTCCCACCACAAATAGCTGTGTGAGAACATGCCCATCCCGAGCCATGCCAGGCAATCAGCATTGCTATGGTTATGACCACATAGCTCAAGCAATTCCTACATGTCACCAACACATAGATGGGACTCCAAAAAATGCAGGTTCCACAGTTCCTCCCCCTTGATGCTTCCTATTTCCTTCTTAGACTTTTTCCCTCAATGTTCAGATGACCTAAAAAGTTTGGCACTGAAAAAAGTTAGTAACTCTCCTCAGATTAACCCAGGATCAGCAGGTTTTGGCTTATGTATGGTGTATGCAACTGCTTCTGTGGTCCCTACAGAACCATGACACTAAGACCAAGGAAACCAGAAAATACTTAAAGCTGACCAGATCCATTAAAAGAAATATTGTTTAAACATATACAGTAAAGAAAAAGGCTTTCACCAGCCTTTCCATACTACTGAATTTTGATTCCCAAAAACTGAGTTAGCATTGGGAAAATGTGAGTTTGGTTGACATTTACAGAATTATCCATGTGTGCTAGGTGCTGAATTTCCATTTCACTGTGATGAACTTGAAAGTCTATCATTAAGCCCTTGTTGTAATATTTCAAACATTAATGAATATCAACAGTTTATCTTTCACCCATTTAACTTTTTGTTCAAAATGTGCATGCAAAGGAAACTGCATGCAAAAGAAACTGCATATAATCGAGTCTATTACAGAAAATTAAGACTACATATTTAAACACAAGAAATCAAGACATACTAAAATTAATGGAGCAGATATTTAGGTGCTGCTTCTGTGTTGGCTTATATTAACTCAGAATGAGACTTAAAGTTCTCTAAATAACTGCAACTCTCTCCAACCTTTGGGTCAACAATTACAGTAAGATAAATATGCATCCATACTGCACAGAACATGAAAGTGATATTAATTATCATTGCGTCTTGATTTTCCGACATCTTAGGTTATTTGTCCTTAAAACACAATTTTCTTACCAGCTTATGTCTTTTTTTTTGCTTTTAATTCGGGATTTACTACACTGACAACAGCCATAAGAACATATACTAAACCAAAAGGACTAAGGGATGCTATTCTGACTGTGGGACCAAACAACCCATTGCCCCAAATCTGTCTTATTATATGATATCTGAATATGAAGAACAACTGAACCCAGCAAAGCCTTATTTCAATGAAGGAAGGACTTTATATCTTGACACTGAAACACTAAATAATTTTTTTTTTAGAAGCACACGTAGTTCTTTCAGAGCTTTGCTGGCAGAAATACTATCTTTGGTTTACTGCAAGAGATGCGACTCAGCCAACAGATACTCTAAGGAACTATAAGGCACCTGGAAAAAGGTAATTCTTTTTTGGTTGATTGTCCCATTAATTCAGGTAGGAACTGTGTGCTGGAAGGACTGTTGCACTGTGTTTGGCTAGTACAGTCAGCAGCAGAGGTACGTAGAAGTGGATGTCTAACCCCAGAAAGGTCGGCATTCCTCACTTGAGGTTTACATTTTTGAAACTTACAGTAAAACATATCAATCCAATGGGCTTTCCCAGCTACTACTTTTACACTCTAAGTGCCAACACTGGTGATTTTAGCAACAGTGCAGCCAGTAACCGCAGGATCACTTGCATGCTCTGGGAAGGAAGGAGGACATAAGATAAGTGATGGCACTGATCTCATGCCCATAGCCTAGATGTCACCATGTTTCTTGCTAAGAAAACTCTATTGCCACTAAATCAGTAATAGCATACTTGCAGTGCTGCAGCAGATCTACTCAATATCATCCAAGCAATTGCTCCAGGGAAGGTTTTAGGTCTCTATCTAAAAGCTAAGTCATTAGAAGAACAAAAAAAAAAAAAAAACAAACCAGCCCCTACAAACCAAGACATCGAAACAAATACTGATTTTAAAAGGCTTAGCTTCAGAAACTACAAAACTTACAGCTATGAAAAGCTACAAATTACTCCTGTGAGAGGCTTGCAATCAGGACTGTAGACAGGGGGCTCTTCTTGTGGAAATTAAAACTGTTTACAAAAATGCAAATATCTCCAAAGTAATTTCTCTTTAACTGTTGCCTCAACAGAGAACCCTCTAATTGAATCTTCTCCATTTGTGGGGATTTTTGTTTTCTCTTTCCTCCAGTCCTTACGGACTTGTATTTCATCATTACCTAAACATGTGAAATCTCCCCAGTCTACAGATTTTTTTAATTTTATAGCTTCATGGAAAATGTTGTTCTAAAATTGCAGTTCCAAGACACTAGACCAGCATGCGGAATATTTGCCCCCTATATTAACTGAATCAAGTGGATAAAATTACCATTGTTTCAGTACCGCTTAGGTAGTAACACTGCAGAACATATCCCCTTGTTATATTAAACCTCATCTGGGCCTTCAAGATTGCTCTCATTTTTAAAAAGCTAGTATGATTGATGGATACTTCAGAAGAATAAAGATAAAGATTAACTTTTGAAAGCATCACTTTAAATGGCTTTTATTTGAATGCTGATCTAATTTATTTAACTTTATTTTTCTTGCTTAAGAGATATGATGGTGAGAATGAAATATGTAGCTAGCAGAGCTCATGTTTAAAAATTAAACACTTTGGGGAAAAAAGTTAAAAATTAAACAGTTAGAAAAAAATTAATTAAAATCGTGCTGTGCCTTTACAGGGATTTTTTTTTTTTCAAGAGTGAATAATAAAGCTCTACAATGAGCTAAGAATAATCTTCTAAGTTATAATTAATTGGTACATACTTGCTCCTATTTAAAGCATGTTCTAACAATTGGAGATACACTTATAAAATTGGACCATAATTATTTATCTTCTGGGCAAATTGTGTTCTAATTTTTTAAAATGTAATTGCACACAGTTTAGACAGTTCTTTGATTAAGTGACAAATTTCAATACCATTTAGGGTACTATTTGACAAAGAAAATTAATCAGAAACATTATTCTTTATTTTTGCAACTATTTAACTTAAGCCTATTTTTCTTGATGACTATATTTATAGCCTTGTTTAATAGCTTACAAGGCTCAGATAAGAAATACCAACAAAATGTTGGTACTTTCTTGGCAGATCTGAAATACAGATTCTGTTCTAAGGAACAGCACCACACAAAGTTTATTTTTTAAGACAGCAATCCCAAAACTTACACTCCCATTCTCTACGACAAACTCCAGAAGCCATGCTGCTGGCACCACCATGCACACAGAGGGGAGGACCCTCTGCCATAGCACACATCCAGTCTGAAGAGAAAGAGCAGAATTTCCCCTTGAATATTGAGGCACAGAGCTGTAATGGGCTTGACATTCAGGTGCCCGTCACGCATTGAATTCAGGGGATATTAACCAAGGATGTGGCTACTAAGGGTGTCTGTGGCAAAGCTATGCATAGACACCGGGTCTCCTCAGTCCCAGTCCTGTGCTTCCAAACTTCAGGTATTGCACGGGTCTGACTGAGGCAGGCAGAGAATACATCATCCCTCAAGTGATCCCGTAACTGAACACGCGACTAGCACGCTCAAGCTTTTCAACATTTATTTTAACAACTGAGTGGTGAGTTAAGCACTTCTTTGTGAGACTAATCTCTGAGTAGATACACCTTGTTTTGTCCTCTCTGGACAGTTTTTGCTATAAAAATATGGTCCTTTCTATTCGATTGTTTTGCAAAGTTGTGGAGAGATCATTCATGAATGAGAAAATTGGAGACGAATCTAACTTCCAAGGATTGAAAATCAATTACTGCTAATCCATAATCGCTACATCTAGGGTCATTTTATTATGATCACACACAGAAGTCAGAAGGTAAAAATGCTACCTCATCCAGCTGCCCCATAAAGCCCAGTTTGGTCTTTCACAAGATGAAATCCTCTCTGTTTTCAGACATACTCCCCAGATGGTCTTTCAGAGCACTAACTCCTTGATTAACTCATGCACTCAACAGTTTTCTTCCTCCTTAAACAGTTTTATCGACTGGAGTGCAAGATTCTACTCAAATGTTGTAACAACCCATTAATTAGTTAAATCACTTCAGCAACATTGGCTGACATTAGCTGGCAAAGCTCCAGTAACATTTCAAAACGCATGAATAGCTATGCCTGAATTTTTTCAGTAATTAAAACTTCTCAGGGTTGAGAACACAGAAGAAAGGATACATTTTATTGTTTTACATTTATCAGACATTCATGTGTGAAAAAAATGGAAATAACTCTCATTTTTTCATGTGTGCCGCTAATGATTTCCAAAAATAGCTGGTGGGCATCAAACCTGTGAAAAAAGCTAGTGCCTCTTCCAAGCAACTAACAAATATAATTAACCTGTTGGCCACATTCGCACAAATACTTATGTAAGTGGTTAAACTTAAGTACATTTATAAGTTCTTGCAAGACTGTAGCACTAGTGTGCCCATGTAAAACAAAGCAACAAAATTATGTATTTCAAGTCAATAGAGAGAGAAATAAGGGCAGAGAAAAAGGAAAGGAAAAATGCTTTGTTCGGAAAACCATTTGATTTTCTGTCACCTAAACCAGACTTCACTGAAATGATCCCAATTAATGACTGGTAATTTGTTATTTACCACTCCTTCAGATCTATGGATATAGACATGTTACAGTCTCCCGTACACTCCTGCAGTGTAATTTGTTTTTTCTGGTGGCATTTCCATTGAGTAGTTAAAGGTCCATCCAAGTAAGCACACTGGCAATTTAGGGAGGTGGATGGACATGAATCCATTGCCCCTTGCAGAGGAAATACAAATTCTTCACAAACAAGTATGGAGATTTAGTACTCTCAAATTAGGCTTGTTGGTTATCACTATCTTTGTTCAAATTACAGGATGAAAGTCGTCTTACTTCATTACTTGCACCTTTCTTAAGACTGATAAAGAATTAACTAGTGTTCCTAACAGTCACTAGTGCATTCCTAACAGCAATGTGCCAAAAGTCTTTAAAACGGCAAACAGAAGTCACTGGAAAAGCCCATATCCACATTATTACACTTAAGAAGATTAAATGAGGTAACTGAGTACTAGGGTGCAATCATCCAAGATCCTGATTTCACTTTTAGGAACCAAAAGTAGTTCATCTATAATGCAAAATGACACACAGTTGTAATCTGACTTGAAACCCATAGATTGAAGAGGAAAATTCACAGTATATTCTCTTTTCAGAGATCTCTGGCCCCACCTCAGCACCCCAAGACTTCTCAGAACAACCTGGATGATTAGAGACCAGAACAGATTCAAAATATATGGATTTGTGTTCAGGATCGTTCGGCAGCCTCTACTCCTCATTCACAAAGACAGACAAATGCAAACTTCATTAACCCATGGGCTAGAGAATGGATGCTGACTTCAGTCTAATTCAGTGCAGCAGCCTGCACTCCACTGCAAACATCATCTATTTATCCAAGCATTGCTTTCCTTAAAAAAGAAAAATAAAAAGAAAGAAAACCTATACCTTCCTATCTCTTGTGTTAGAAAGGGTAGACTGAACATACACTCAGAATTGGGAAAAAAAAAAAAAAAAAGTATTAGAAAGAACTAGAATACAAGAACTCCTTTTTCTGCTGAAGGCAAGATCAGCTGTCTCAGTTCAAAGCAGCTCTCTCACATACTCACATGTCCATGCTATCCTGTCTAACTTTGCCTCAAGCAAGCAAACAACCATAGTCCACTTTGCCAGCTGAACTGTGTACATGGCAACCTGTAGCTGATGGATGGTAACAGCAGCTGGAAGAAAATCACGCCTGCACTCACAGAGAGGTTTGCAAAAACATGCTTGCGTCTATGCGTAAGTTATGCTTTGAGCCATTATAGTGTGTATTCACATGTTACTGGTTGTTATGATACCTCCTCCAGGAGATTGTAGCCCTTCACACATTCTTTCCTGAACCTGAGAAATACACGTTTACTCAGTGTATCCAAGGCAGGAAGTCTGAAAATTCTAATCCTCTTAGAAACATGTTTTTCTTTTAGAAGAGATATGCAGTGAAGGTTAAAGGGGTTAACAAGGCTGATTCTCAAGCTCAGACAGGCATTGTATGGTAATATTGTTAAATTTTTTAGGCTGAACCACAATGCTGTTATATCTAAGGAGTGTGAATAATTTATTTCTTCACACATGAAAGAGCTTCACAGGGATGAGCTCAGCTAAATGAAGGTAGGAGCAAACATCTTAATTTTCAGCCAACAGTAGCTTCTCTTGTACAGCATTCTGCTGTTGACTGAATCCCAGTAACCTTACATTCTCAAACTACGAGGGAAATTTCAATGTGCTCATATGTTTTTTACTACGTTTGCATTCTTCTGAACATCAACGTGGAAGTTTCAAGGGTTTCCATTGCTCCGACAGAGCAGTAGCATACACTCTAACTTCACAGAGTGAAAATGTTTGCCTTCGTGTTAGCTATCAAGTCAGAAGTCAATGCAGGCTTTCAAGCAAAATGTGCTGGAACCATTAGCCATTTAAAAAGAACAAAATTACCTACATTCATTAATTAAAAAGACTGCAAGAAATACCTTGAAGTCTAATCTCAGATTTTCAGCTGAAAGAAATAATCACTTCTTTTTCAAGAATTGCAAGGATTAAAATATGATATCAATTCCTAGACCAGTACAACCAGATGTCTCCTTACAGCCTCTTCTACATGTGGTGGTACGTGTTTTGTTTGCTCCTTGTAGAGCCAAACTTCTTTTTTAGAGTTACACTCCTTGTTTTAGCATCATGTTTTGCCCTGCAAAAGTGGTAGTTAGCAAGTAATCCTGGTATTCCAGGCACTTAAGTCCCCCTGCCTCACATGAATGCTCACATCTTTAGGCTGAGCGTCAACTGGAGGCGGAAAGTGTGTTGCAGTATCTTAATACTGTCCCAAATACTTCACCAGTAAGTCATCAGGGTGGTCTTATGCATGTGGCTGATGTGGGGCTGAGGTACTAAACTAAAGCTCTATCACAATCTCAGAAATACTGTTTAAAAGGGGATTGAGAAGCAACTTCTCTGCCAGCTGTGTTTGAAAAGGAAAGGAGCAGACCTTTTCCTGCTTTAGTAACACATTTGAAAGGCATCTTTTCCAAGGACCCCTAACTCTATGATCCCCATTTACATATGCATTTGACATAGGTATCTTTCTACCCATATTGCTGAATGCTAAGAGGGCCCACTGTCTCTTCACAGTCTTGTTAAGAGGCTCCTCACTCAGCACAGTGGCTGCCACAACTTTATTTAGAGGTTCCTAATTCCCCTTGTATGAAGTGTATCTCCAAGCATCTGATTCTGCCCTGTGAGCCAGGCATCTGAAAATGAAGCACTGCAACACCTAAGTCACTTTTGAAATTCAAGCCTTCAAGCCTCTCAACCAGCTAAAGTTGCAGATCACATGTACAGGGTTTTTTATTAAATCCACACAAAAATCTGCAGTGCTACAGTTGGAAATCTAATGGCTTTTCTTCAAATAGTCCTGGAAACACAAAGAGGAGCTCTGGCTTTGTGCTATCAACGACCATTATTTACTGGTGAACAGTGGCAAATTATTTGCACAGTAAAGAACATGTAATTACAAATAGTAACTGATTATTATGATTCTTTCAATCCCCTACAGTGAAGAGTAGATGGTAATTAATTTTTGGACCTCCCAGACTAAATAAATTACTAAAAACCAGGCATATGCTACAGAGTTAGATGTTACTGTATTTATTTATTACCCAACATTATATCCATAATTAAATGCTACAAGTAAAACAGAAAAAACATTTTTTAAAAACTTCTAAAAAGCCATAGATTAAAAACATGGCTAAAAAGTTATGAATTTTAGCATTTATACAGTATTATTAATTGCACATTCTCTGTTATATTTATTTGAACTTTAACTTCAGTAACTGCCAGGGATTCAAAAACCTCCTTCACATGATGTACTGCCTGTGCATTTATGTGGTATTCAATGCCACAGATTAATTTAATACTACACTAATTTTGTATTGATTAGAATCTTGGGACACATGACTAATTCCATAGTCTCATTTTGGGGTCTACTGCTTTGAAGAATTTGTGTTCCTTCCAACATGCACTGCTTGTGAATTAGTTCATCATATGAAACATCTCATCTTCCAGAATAAGGTTTTTGGAAGGGGATAGGTGGAAAGGTTGCAGCTCAGCCTTTATTTTTACTCTCACAGTCAAACTCAAATTATACCTGTATATAAAAATACCTCTGAGCTATGTGGAACTCTGTCTTCATGCTCCGGCTATGCAAACCCACCAAGACTAGGCTTTCTGCAATGCATCAGTCAATGTCTTTGTTCTGCTTCTAAAGACGGAAGGGCATCTACAAGAACTGTTAGAGCAGTTTTCAGCAGATACAACTTTACTCATTGCCAATAAGGAATGGAGCAGGCAAGGATACATATAGTTTGTGTACCTGCCACCAGCTTTCCTCACCACGTGTCAGAGAAGTCTGGAGAAAGATGAGCAGCACGAGTTTCCCCTTCTTTGTGAGGAAACAAGCTCTGAGGGATTCCTACAGATTCTGAGGTGGCTGTTTGCAGCAAATTCACAAACAGCTGTTAATAGCATCAAACTAAGTAAAACACTTGACTGATGAGAAAGAATACAAAATGGCACCTGTTGGATGTGCTCTCTGCATATATCTTGTACTTACCTACTTGTCCTTTGCACTTGAGCTAGCTATTGTCTCTGAAGTGCTAAAAGAGGCAGAAGTATGACTCAAACACCACATTAACTAAATTCTGGTTGTAGAATCATCACAATTTTCTTGGTGGAAAAGCAGGGAAAACAGTCCCTGTTTTATTTTCAGGTTTCAATCTGAGCCGGTTTAAACTGAGCAAAGGTGATGGTGATATGGGATACCTCTGATGCAGCAGGGATCTAAACATTCCTGAAAGAACACTGACAGACCCCTACAAATGTTGTTAGGGTGAAATACAAGCTGATTTTGTGTCTACTGAGCTGCTATTACTAGTGGCCTTTGCAATGTCATTTCCATGCAAGTAGGTAGGAAATGAGTCTGCTCATATGTGAGTTACATTCAGTAGATGAGACTGCTCTGAGAACAGCAACTGGTAAATTCTGGGGTGGGGAACTGAACAAATCCTATAATCTTAGGAAATAAATAAAAACATGTCTCTCTCTTCTTTGCAAGTTGTACCCCTTTTTAATCAGCTGACTGTCAATGCATATTCTTTAATTACATTATTTGTTGCGGCTATTTTTCAAAACTGTGCAGCTCCTTTGGAGAAATGCACTGCTTTTACTTAGTAGCTATTCCTCTACCCTGCTGTGATGCTTTTATCATAACACTTGTCATATGCTGGCAACCACAATCTTGTGCTCCTAAGAATGGCCCCATAGAAAGGCTAAGATGAATCTACAGGTGGCTCCTTAAATTTATTCCTTTCCTCTCTTGCTATTGTTAGTAAAGTATTAAGCTGGTTTGGGGTTTTTTTTGATGCTTCCTTCTTGAATCCCGTTGGAAAGGATGAAGACACAGGGTAGGAGAAAGCTTTGCAGGATGACAGCTTTTTAACACTGAATAATCTACTGCTGTGCATGCTAATAGATGGTGCTAGGTTTGATTAACTAATTTGGCAAATGAATATCTAAGTAAATTACTTTTGCAGACTGTTTCCAATGATTCTTTCTCTTTAATCTCTTTGAATAGCTTCATACTGATTGTTGCTGCTGATGATAAGAATTCATATAAAACCCTTGGGTATATATTTCATAGTAAATATATCTGGTATCATCTTACACCAGAAAACCCTTCCCCTCACACGCATCTTATTTAAAGGTACATAGTCATGTTTTCAAGGTAATTTTTTTTCAGAAGTTTCAAAGTCATATAGGATTGTAATTTCCATTCGTGCACAGTTCATGGCTGGTTTTAAAAGACGCTCAGGTACTTATGTAGCTGGGTATGCCTGTAAAGGATTTTCAAAGATTACAAAGACAGACAGACATATTTTAATTGCAAAAAACCACCTGATTGGCCCAAGATGTCTTTGAAAAATCCTACATGCCTACATTTCTATGGAGATCTGATCCTTCTGCAAAGCTAATACAATTTTGGGACTAAAAATTTATAATACTTTTTCTCTCCTCTTTTTCTTTTTTAGTTGAAAATGAAATATTTTGCTTTAAACCAAAATATCACGTGATGTACTTATGCAAATACTTCTACACCCACATTCCACATAATCAGAAAATCCATCATTCTTTCTCAAGAAGTCATGGTCTTAACCTATACTCTGTACTTATTTCATTATCTATAGATCACTACTACATATTTGTATTTTCAGTAATTTAACATTTCTCAGATGCTTGACTTTAAACGATAAACCATCCACAGACCATGTTCCCTTGCCTCAGCTGAATAAACCTGTGTTTGGACAGCCTAACTTATCACATTTGCTGTCAAACCACTACAGTGCTGCTAATGCTCAATACATCAGCTATCGTATTATCCTCACTCTGAAATCGTACATGAGCTTTTCCATGTATTCCTTAATCACATTAATTTCCAAGTCTTCACCCTAAGTACTTTACAACATTTCCCTCAAATACAATGTTTCGTCTCCTTTGTTACTTCTCAATCCTTTTGCCTCTAACTTCTCTCACTTCTTTAATCACTTAGCACTTTCTGCTCTCTTGCCCCAACAGAAGCTCCATGTTTGTCTGCCAATGAGGTGTTCACTCATCTTTCTTCCTTTACACTCCTCCTTAAAACCCATCTTCTTGCCTTCTAGCATATAATTATCTGACAGTAATTTATCAGGAGTGGGCAGAGGCTACACAGGTGTCCCCTCCACCCACTCACACATGCAAAGTCAAGTAATTACTTCTGAAGGCCCACAGACATTTTTAAACAACAGCCAGCGACCTCTGCTTCCTCCCATACCACTCTGCAGAATAGGGCACTGTGGATGGGGGTGGGCAGGAGAGGAAGACCATGCCAGCTGTACTGCCTCCAAGTAGGAGAAACTGGAAATACACATTTCAGCTCCACTTACCGGTTCCTATTGCTAGAAATCCAATCCGAGATTAAGGTTGCAGCCTGCTGGTGACAGTGTTTGTTACCAAAGCTGCAGGCCAACATGATCACTTCCCGACGCAACTCTCTGTCCAAATTAAAGAAAGCAATAAGGCTGCATTAATGAACATGCTTGAACGTTTACAAAAAATCTATTTCTTTTAACAGTGGCAGCAACTGATAGTTAGGCAACATATGAACGATAATCCAGCTATACAAATCTCAGTGTCAATCTAATGCCTTCAGCTGATGCAACAACTAAACAAAGGTCATGGACCAAAACCAGCCCCCATTTACACCTATTCACTCTTCCTGACCTCTGTGGTCACATAAGTCCAAGTTCTTAAACATCCAGTGCAGGATATTAAATTAAGGTTTAGGAAATCATGCTCTCTAAACTCAGGAAAGGAATTAATCTCACAGCATCTTGCAGCTCTCCCTCTAACCCAGAAAGGCAAAACAGAAGGCCAACAAAGCTAAGGAACTATGACATGCTGAAGATGACACCAAATTTTAGGAGTGCATTACTACAACTATATTCCACAAACGAGCAATAAAAAAATAAATATAACAGTACTCATGTTGGTATGATGCTTGAACAAGCGATTTGTTTAAATTATTCATTGGCCATCCAAGCTTGAGATACATTGATGCAACTTGTCTTAAAATATACTCCTGAGGGGGAAAAGAAAAATATATTTAATGTTAACATTTATTTTTTATTTGAAATTGAAATACTACTGATCATTGAGGTTTTGTCTCTTTTTATCATCAAATAATGTCTGACTTTCCCAAGGTTTTGATTTGCATTTAGCAAAGCAACATGTCAACCTATAATCCTCCTTCACTGCTATAGTGAGAAGTAACCTGTAGAACAGCTATTTGATCAGATGCCTAAGTTTCTTAGTGCTATTTTGAACTCATAATACATGGCTGAAAAGTTGCTAGAGCATCAACAGCTTAATTTCTACTCTATGGCCAATCTTGACTACACTGTACATGTTCACTTTTTAAAGAATATTATTTTAATATCCATAGCCACGGCAAAAATGTTATGTAAGTATAGTCAATTGACTTCAGAATACAGAACAATGTGGCTGCAAATAAGCTTTGTACACTTAATGACACTATGCTTCAAGTTCAGGTTCTTGGTGTGCTTAAAGAACAAAACAAGATCAAGATCTACTTTAGTTACTTCTACTTTTTACACAGGTGGCATATTTATATATTCGGACCAGTTGTGAAGAAAAACACTGTCACTGTATTCAGCATAATCTTTTGCCAGTGGAATTCATCAATTTGAAAAAGAGAACTGAGACATAAAGAACCGTATAGGAGAGTGTCTATTTTATTATTGCAGATGCATGGGCATGTGTATACAATGGAGATTCATAGTGCCGCTTTCTCTAGCAGATATGTTATTGTGACTAAAAAGACTTTTTATTTCCTCTGCTATCACCTCTTCTTTCAAAGCTCTCATCAGTAGTGACAAAACACAATCCAATCATGAATTTTACTGGTTTTATTTATTAAAATTGTTTTCTTTACACAGCCATGTTTAAAAGTGAAATAGCAATGGCAGACTCATAAGAATTCTTCTGTGCAGTTAACAACAGACTAAACATGCAAATGATTTCAACATCATTTTATATTATGGCTCTGGTTTGCATGTTGGCCTACACTGTAGGTTCAAAAGAATTTCAATGTGTCTTTATTAATCTGTAATATATGTTCCACAAAAATATTTTTCCATGGCAGCAGGTAGCTCTGTGTATGTATGTATATATACCTATCTATGTATGTATGTACTTCACACATACATCCAGCCACCTCTAGCCTCCTGCTCTCTGAGCATGTGTGTCTGTGAACACAGAAACACAAGCAAATTTTCCAACCTGAACGATTCTGTTATTCTATGAAATATGTTTAAGAAGAAAAAAGCACCTTTAAGCATTTCAGGCTTTAGAGCATTCCTTCATTTGAAGGCTTTACAAAATTACATAAAATTACAGTATGTTGGCCACTGAAAATATGTAGACTACATAAAATTCACAGTGAATAAAAAAAAACCCAAGAGTTCATCATTGTCACTGGCTGCAATCAGATCCTGTGTACTTCATAAAACACGCTTCGGTGTAGCTACAATTTTTTAATTTTTTTTTAATTTCAGGTAAAATGTTAAAATGTTTGTCATGTCTGTCTTAATTATCTACTGCTAGGTGTAACTGCTGTCCCTTTGGACCCAATTATGAATGGTCTTTTGATAGAATGGTGATCTAATCCTTGTTAATTAAGGTAACTGTATTGAATTCACCATGGCTTTTTGGATGAAATAACGACTACAAATCTTTACTTCAGTTGCATGTGTCCTGTTCAGTTGTGCCTGCATTTGGTGTCCTTGCGGAGCTTGGGCATCAATCTAAATATCGCCGCGGGGCTCCTCAGAAGAGAAAATCTGGAAATAGATTGCTTTGGCTCTTTTAAGTGAAATACTTCATTTGTCATAATATTTTATAGGGGAGATAATTACCTTTCCTTCTACTAATCATATATGCCTCAAACAACAGTTATCACTGTTCAAATGCAAATGAGCCAAAGCTTGACAATTGCTATGTTTAAATAAAGAATAATTAGGAAGAAAGCTAATATCCCTAGGTCATTTACAGTATGTGACTGGGGAATAGTTCTGGGGAGGAAGGGAGGAAGGGGAAGGAGAGCGAGAGGAAGAGAGGAAGAAAGACAGGAAGACTGTATCTCTTACATTGAAGATATTGTAATTTTCTGTGCGGTCCAGCAACTTATCTAGAGGATAAAGAGCTCGGCTGGCAGCATGCCACGGCAGAAAATCCTTCTCCTCTGAAAGGTATCTGATAATCTCCAAAGGAATATTCTGAGGCAAATAACCAGCTCTGCACAATAAAAGAAGTTAGTATTAAATTGCTTTTGCAGAAGATACATGATGAGGCAAAAATTCTTCTTTTCTTCCAAATGAAATTAAAAGGCAGAAAAACATGACAAACTCATCACTATAATGACATAAAAGTCAACCTTATAAAAACCAGCAACTCACAGTCTCTCCCACTGCATGTGCAAGCATAGTTACTGGATGAAGGAAGGCATGAACACATACGAAGGAAAACCAGACAAGCTACCCCTACTTTACATGGATTCCTGTGGCTATAAAAGATATGAACAATGGAGTAACTGACTTTAAGCAAAAAAACCCAAAACGATGGTGTACCTTTGCTCATTTCTAAGATAGAAACATGTCTGCATAAAATCAACAACCCAAGGCATTTTGCTTCAGAGAACATTCCTGCTGGCCATGGGCAACTGGGAAGAACTAGTAGTGAAAAAGCATCTTTAGTTTCAGTTATTCTCCCCACTCTTTTCGCTCTCCTTTAGAGCTGCCTTGTCTTCTATGTACCTTAAGCCACTTTGGAATGAATTATTTTATTAAACTGAAGTGGCATCCAGTGACATCACTTTGGTTAAGGATGTTCCAGCACTTTTCACACAAACTATGTGTTTTTTCAGGTGTTTATAAATCAATCAGCTAGAATTTTGTCCCATTCTTTCACACGCATAAAAGACCTTTCCCTGCAAGGGAAAGAGTTTAGGTGGGGTTCAGGAAGGCTTTTTAAATTAATAGCTTCACAAGTAAAGTGCAACACAGAAACAAGCATTTGAAAGCTGCCTTTTAAAACTGACTACAGCTCTCATTGTATTTTTCAGAACAGCATTTTTTTCTTAACTATCCAAACTGCAGAAAAAAAGTGTAACCCTGTGGGTGTGAACTTTCCAGAAACACACAGGCCTATTTTTCTCCTGATGCATGTGTTTAAATCCCAAAGGAGTCCTCTACCTGCCTAGAGAGGAGATAATGATTCTGTTTTCATTAAACACTTAAAAGTCAGCAAGTTGGATTCCACAAGCTTCAATTTAACATAGACTACAGTATGATATATCTTCACAGAGTATTTGTCATCCTTGTTGGCTGCAAATGTTCCCCTTAATTCCCATCACTGTCTGGGGAAGAGATGCATGCAAATAACAAACAAAGAAAATTACACAGATTACTATGGAAATGAACCAATACATACATAATTTTTTATCTCAGTTCTAACAGCATATAAAAACTACTTTGCTGAAATATTTGAAATAGATTGTTCTTTTCAGTACGGTCCAAAACCATAGTTCCTTGCAAGGTGCGCCACATCCATGCAAGCCATTGTTTTTCACAGTCTCCACTGGAAGAATTACACCTTGTTTCCTTCACGTTCTTGGGAAAGAAATGAGTTCACATAACAGCTTTCAAAGGTATCTATCCCATGTCCTTCTGATGACCCACTCGCCAGTCTTCTTCATGTCATCTTTGTCCATATTTTGTCAGCAAGGTTCCATTCTCAACTGCAGTTACAGTACATACTCAAGCAAGAAAAACAAAATCACCTGGGGAGCTCGCTGTGTCACTCAGGAACTGAGCAAATATAAAATGAGAATGGTGGAGCTCTTGGAGTGGGTAGGGGACAGAGTTCAATGATCTGAAGACAGAGAAAGTTACTCCATTTTATAGGTCTTTCCTATTTCTGAAGCAGTAGAATATCATTAAGACGAGTTCTAGGTCTTAAGACTTTGTAAAGACATGTAACCATAATTAACAGAGCCAGCAGCAAGCTGGATTGACTACAGCTAAAAATCTTGGAGATTATGTTAGTAAAGAGGTAAACTAGCTTGAAGTTGCATATATATAATTAGTTCCTAATGGGATTTGTGATTATTGTTACTGATAATTTGATTGACATGAGAAAGTGTGGAGTAAGGAATGAGAGGAATAGCTCTAGGAAACATGCTGCTTAAGGAATAAACAGATGAATGTTTATTATAGCTGCACTAATGGACATTTAGGATCATGCTTCCAAAATTAAATTTTGCTTCTCTCTATGCTAAGCGCAAAAGGGAAACCATCACCGCAAAAAACCCAGATTATTCATTTTTTTAAGCTTAACTTCTCCATAAAGACTTTTAAGTAGTGAACTCAACAGATCTCTCTTATTCCTGAATGCTTGGCCTTCCTAATCAGTTTCAAAATCCTGATTCTTAGCTGATGATACTCATCATATTCACAACAGAAACTGTTACTCTTACCACTCACTGCTTCTAACTTGCAAATTTATCAGCCCATTCAATTCTGTCTGCCTCTTCCCCTGTCCCCATTTCTCCTGTTGTTTCCCCAAGGGTATATTCCTTCTCACAAAACCAGATTGTGGAAAAGTCTCAGTTTTTCTGGTTTACTACTGAACTTCCTTCTCTTTCTGGGTAGGAGCCTTAAAGAGTTTATGCACAGTATCATCAAAATCAACCTCCCACATCAACAGAATCAGTCCCAAAAGCAGGGACAGGGATGAGGGGAGGTCCTCGTGGATGACATTTTTATATAAATGAAAACAAATTTTTCACCTCAGATCATGATTTTACAGGAAAGTGGTTATGGCTGCTATGATCAATGTTATACTCTGTCAGTACATGTTGGGCAGATGTGCTGGCTGGATGTCAGAGGGAACTTGAGCAGAGACATATCTAAAATCCTCTTATTGTGGCAGTTAGGATAGGAACGTGTCCCTGGAGAAAACATAAGTGCTTCAGGAACTTTGCCTTAGCAGAATGTTCTTTATATTCTACACTATTTTATTGCACAGACACCTAGAGAAAACCATGATAGCCCTATTCTTTCACCCTCAGACACTAAGAATTTTCTGTCAAGATAAGTGCATTTATTGTTTTACCTTTTTGTGTAAAATGTGGTATATAATGTATGTGTTATAAATCATTAAATGTATACTACAGCTTAAAAAGCTTGCAGAATATTTTTACTCACAAAAAAGGAAAGAGATTGGTGAGGGTAAGGCCAAATACTAAGATTGATCATTTTTGACATTCATAGTTGAGAAAATAAGATATAAGGAGAAGCTCTCTCCCTAAACCATAAAAGAGATAAACCATGAACCATAAAGCCCTAAAATCCAGATCACAGCTCTAGGACCTGTATGAATTGTCCTGGGAGGTAGCATGACTATCATGACAACCAGGTCAGCAGAAGACAGAAACTAGCCAAAGCAGCATTACTGTGCGCTGAGCTATGCTCTAGTATTCTGCATCTTCACAAAACACAGTAGTTGATTTCTTAAGCTTTGTATTTTAGTGCAATCATATTCTTTTACTTTACACTAAAAGCTTATCCAGCGCTAAGAGTGATTTCAAGACTCCTCTTTTGTATGGAATACTGCATCCAGCAAGATGTACTGGCTGACTTGAACAGTGGCAAACTCACTCACCAGCTAAGGGGTCCTGGCATGCTTCTAGGATTCTCCTTCGTTAGCCTGGAAGAACTAGGTTCAAAGATGGTTACACAGGATCCGGTCAGCAAAAGCAAAAATTTGCATCCAGCAAAGTAGGACGGAATGGTGAAAGATTCATAAGTGCTACAGGACTTGTGACAAACATATACTACCAGCTGGCTGACAACCGCTAATTGAATCACTTGCGTCATTTAACGAGCAGGATAATAACCAAGTTGAAGAAAGAAGGCAGAACTCAGAATAAGTCTGTTCTGAGTATCTCTGTGAACTGATGGAAAAACACAGAGACATAAGAATGTTAAACAGAAATGTTTAATGATTATCATTACAATAATAAGAAAATTAACAGTAGTGACCTTCCCATAAAAGAGAAGAATGTAAAATAATTTCCCTGTCACATAACTGTCTGGAAATATTTACTCAAAGGCACTACAGAGTATAACATAAGTTAAGTACATAGTCTACACAGGCAGCTTGATTTATCACTCTTCCAGCAATGTCACTGGAAGGTCAGTGACAGAAATCCCTATTTTTCTTGTGTCTTTTTAGCCATCAATCATATTGCTATCCTTATAGTCCAGTAAAAGTACTATCAGATATTGCCTGCCAAAGTCCAAATGCATGAGAGCTAAGGCTAAGAGACAAGGTTCTTTCCCAGCTTAACCATCTCAGAGGAAAATTGAAATATTGTCTGTCACTCGGGGAATAACGATTATGGGCTATACTGAAACCAGGTAACAAATATAAAAAACCCCAAAATACTGTGTTGTCCAATCTTATATCTGGTCTGAAACAGTCACACTGTTTCTCCAGGTACGTCTCCAATAGCCACCTGAGAATCCTAGCAAGCATGTATCTACAACAACAAAAAAAAATTCTGCAGAGGAATCTGGGATAGTCTCGGCAAGACTTAACAGATAAAATAGTCAAATCAAAAATTCTTGATTCATAAACAGTGGCTGAATGCATAGTGATGTTCAGGTTAAGCATTTCTCAAGTGCAGGTTAAAGTTTACAAAACTTCACCTATAGCATCTGGAATGAAAAGACTGGAAGCGACCTTAAGAACTCACCTAGTCTCTCCCCTACCCAAGGCAGATCTATAGCAATGCTATTCCTGACAGAAATTTGTCTAGTTTTGTTTATATAGGCCTCTAGCGATGGATATCCTAGCAGCACTAGCATTTCAGTACTCCTCAGAGGCATGACAATAAGAGTATTATAACTCCGGTCTTTTGCCCTGTAAATACTCACAGAAGAGTACCAACAGATCCATTTCCATGAACTGTTGTTTGTGTAGCTTCAGTATAAACTACAAAAATTAGGGGTCCTTCTTTATTGTGTTCTAGATTAGATGGTTTTGATGGAGATTACTGGTCACATAGAAAGGAGCCCAGACTTAAAAAAAGCCTCTACAAGCAATCCCTAAGATAGCCTTTTCCATACTAAGTAATTAAAAAAACACAAGCAAAATTTAACCAAAAAGATCACATTTGAGACGCTTCTTTATTTTATCATTTTTTATATAATTGTCCTTACCCATCAGTTTATAAGCATGTCAATCATTCTGTAGCCACTGTTACACATGAGAACTTTAACATGTTAGAAACATGGCACCGCATGAGGTGTGTCTTATCATCCTAGTTCCTAACTTCACAGTTGCCTGCTGAACTGAAGTGGAGAACAGGAACACAGACTAGCAAAGAGATCTATTTTAGTTATTAGACAAATCACCTCTAGACAAATCCTGGCCCAGCAGGTTTTTCATGCCTAAAGAGGCTGCTGATGAACTGTGGTGAAAAGGTGATATACCATTTTTATGACAAGGGCAGAGGTAGAAGACCACCTTTCAAAAGTTATATATATATTTTTATATATTTAGTGGCTTATGACATCATATAATATCATAAGCACCAACCCTTAGCAAGGTACTATCTTGCTTACACTGAAGAAATCGCTAGGGTGGCCATTGCTACAGAGAAAAGAGGCAATGAACAGAAAAAGAAAGTACTGAACTTGGTAATGAAATATCCCTCACAAAGAATTCCCACTAAAAATCTCATCACAATCAAAAATAATCTTTAAATTACATGAGCTTTTAATGAGTCAGATAAAAGCAGGAGATCTAGATTATATTATGAAACAACAGTGTGTATTCAGCTGCATTCTGACCTTGATTTGTTCTTTACACTGAGCCGCTGAACTTATGGACAGATCCCAGCACATTCATTTTCCCCTTAGGGACAAAGTACCAAATGGTAGTGTAATTGCCAAGGGAAAATTATTACTCTGTTCTGAATTATTTCTATCATAAATCCAGCACCAGTCAAACAGACTCTGTCACAAAAACGACAGGGTTGCTGTACAGTGATGAGAGTCCCACATACAAGTGCACCATAAATCCCTTAGTCCCACCACCCAACAACAAAGTCATTATAAGTCATGTGTTTAAATCAAAATTAGAAAATCCAAGCTGGCAGCAAACTGGTCTGCATTGTTGAAACAATGGAAATGAGGTGATTTACTTGCTGCTGGTTTAAAACTCACCCTGTATCGTCTGTTTCTTACGAAATAATGTAAAACATGACTGGCTTTTTGACTGGGTAATTTTGATAGGGGAAAACGCAGCTCTTCGGAACATAGACGTGCAACTCAGTTTAACTTCAGTTCTGTTTCTGTACATATGCAATATAGGAATAATCAGACTATATTCATTAACCCATAAACGGACAGTTCAAATTAAGTTAGGATTCTTATTCATTGAGTCTTTCTTTTACCTCTAAAGTTAAGTGTGCGGATTAGAACAATTCACAGAAAAACTTCGTGCCAACAAAAATTCATATTTTAGTGTGTTTGGCTTTTTCTAATCGTATTAATTTCTACCAAGGACTGGTGTCCCTACCGATGCATTCAGGATATTGTTTCCCACAGTGCTTTAACAGCAGTTCTTTGGCAGCTGAGTAAAAACAGGTATGTTGAACCCCGACAAGTAAAAAAAGCTTTGAGCAAGGCGACTCATGCAACTGGGAAACTTAACTCTTGCAGTCACAGATTTCACCTTCAACTCCTGCAAGACTGGGACATCAAAGATTAAAAACTTATGATGAATAGCACCAATGTTCAACAAGGGAAGCTGGAAAAAGAATGTTTTTTCATAGAAAACTAATAGGCAACCTGTAGAAAAGGCCCTGTAATCTCCAGTATCAAAGAAAGATCTACCCCAACTTCCACTCCCAGGGCTGGGCTGACTTAGGATCAGGTAAGGACTCTGCTTTTCTAAGACGTCCAAAGTGAGTTAATGGAACCATTATCATTTGTACCAGTTACGGACTTCCATGTAAACAGGACAGGAATGCACATCTGCTCTTTGATAAATACAACAACAACAACATTTGGCTTACAAGCTCATTTTAAGTACTAAATTTAATCAGCATTCGATCTCTCCAACATCAAAGGATTCAGAGTATGATAGTTTTAAGTGAAACCTGCTTATTATTATGTTTTCTTACATGCAAAAAATTTGAGGACTCTTCAAGTGACATTCAACTCCACACAAGAGTGTTTGAAGCATTCTACAAAGAAGAGTTTGAATTCAATGTAATTATCAGAGTATCAGAGTATGGCTTAAATTATCTTGCACAGTTTTAGAGTTGCCACATAAGCAAAGGCTAATATTAATTTCAATTAATCACTTTCGTTGAAAACAGAAAAATATCCCCAAACTTAAAATCCCCTGTGTTTGTAAAAACGTAATAAAAACTTCTCCAAACTGGAGTTCAGTATCATTCCTTTCATCCTCATATGAAAAAAAAAAAAAAAAAAAAAAATTCAAGAAATAGTGCAAGATGAAAAGGAGTAATCTTACCGATGAAAATTAAGACTATGTAGTAAGTTAGGCACATCATGGTTTTCCTCATCATGAAACCCTCATTTTTTAGAATTACGTCATTCACACGCTTAAATTAACAAAAGAAATTTGAACTTATTTCAGGGGCTAATACATGTCAATTTCAGATGACTCAACTATTAAAAGTGTTATTTATTTTTCTTACTTGACGATTTTGTTGGGAAAACTAGAATGAAACAGCTCTTCTGTTCCTTAAGTTTTCAACAGTCAATGGTATCTATGTGAGCATGTTTGAGCAAATTCAAAATTCATTTATTATCATGCACAATATTTTTTCATAGCTTTCTTTTTTCCTGTTCTAATGTTTTTAATCTGCATATCAGTCAGCCAGGTGAAATATGCATTTAAAAGCTAGAAACTTCATATGGGAAGCACAGAAAACTGATTTTGAAAATACACATACAATCTGAATTTTGTTTGCCAGAATATCTACAGAATGGGATATTATTTCTGTAAAAGCAATTCCCTATAAATATATTTATAATAAAAGACTCTGTGAAATTCTCATAAGCCCTCACCTATTCTCTTATCTCCATTTTACAGAGAGAAAACAGACACAAGCAGTTTAAGTGATTTTACCAAGATCACCTAGGAAGTCTATAGCAGAAAGAGCATCCCAGTTTTTTCCAGTCCCTTAGTGCAGTGCCTTAGTCATAACACGGTCCTTCTGTCATTTATTGCTTGATTTCTAGGTAGAGGAAAACACACTTCTAGATAAATAGGAAGGAGCTAAACTAACACAACATTGATTCCCAAGATTTCTGTTATATTTTGTCAAGCGAAGGGATCTTAGTCTACAGTTTAAAAAACTGCTTTATAAAAATCACCAAATGAAGACCAAAAAACTTGAAAGTTTTGAACTTTGAATTCAGAATTTCCCTCTGGCAGTATGTTTTGCCAAGTGGACAGAGCATACACTGACAAAGACCAGACCTCCTCTAGACAACAATCCTGGCCAGCTGAAGTCAGACGAGCCCAGAAAGCAGGGTAATTTCTGAGAAGCAATAGTGCAGTCAGGTCAAAACAGCAGGCAAAGCAGTCAGTAGCCTAAGGTGGCAGACTATTTTGTTTATGTTGATGAGGCATCAGCATTGTCCTTTCTAGCTAGAAAAGCTGGTTCTTGCCTTTGATTCATATATCCTTTGTTGATGTTGGGAAAGGACACAGTGTTTAGAGCAGAACCTCCAGCCTCTCAGGGTGGCTTGTTGCTGCTACCTTGACCAAGGTAGCAGCAGGATCTTTTGCTCTCCATACTAGTCCTGCCGGACCCTCAGAAAGAAAAGTAATGAGGTTCTGGGATAAGGGTAAGGAAGAAAAAAAGCTGCTTATTGTAAGAGGACAGGTGAGGGAGGTGGGAAAAGGGCTGACCAGGCAGCTGAGGGGACGAAAAAGGGGTCTGTAGATGAGAGGAAGGCACAGGGAACAGGTGTATGCTAGGTAGGAGAGGATAGGGCCCCCACAGAATGGCAAAGGTTGTGAAGCTAGACAAAGACTTCCCCCTGCCCCACCAACACACAGATTCCTGAAGCCATATTTGCACGTCTCAGCTCCCTTTCCCACACTTAAAAGCTGCTAAGAAGCCTTCAGCAAGCTCTGCTGATGCCACTCTCCTCCTCTTGTTTAACCTCAAACTCCAAGTTAAGCATTCTCTTGAAGCATAATTCAGACCTGGTTTAATTAATGTTCCTGAAACAAATTTCACAGACTGTTCCCCTCCCCTGTCATTACACAGCAGTCCCTGGCATCTGCACTGCAACATGGATACATCCATACCAAGCTGACTTCAGAGACCAGCTTGAACTATAACAGACCAAGACCGTGGAGTGAAAAGACAATGGGCTAAAAACCATTAGCTAAAAATAATTCTTTCACTCCCTTGAAACCAGAGTCATGTTTTCCTGCCAGTTTATCCTGGGTTCAGCTAAGAATAGAGTTAATGTAGTTTACAGGATAAAACAATTTTGCTATATAACTCAGAAGTAATAGAAATAACTGAAGCATAAGCAAATTTTGTGGGGATGTGGATTAACAACATTATCCACTTCTACAGGACAGATGTATACTAGACTAAGACCTACCTCTCGCACTAAACACTCAGCAGAGAACTCGGACCTACAGTTTCTCCTTTGTACATGCTGAAGAGTCTTTTCCAGCTTCTTCCCCGGCTCTTAGTAGATTTTTCTATTGTCCAGGAAGCTTTCCCAGCACTGGCACTTCCCTGGAATGGGCTGTACAATTTCCTTAACTGCTTTTAGCTACGCAATAGGATCAGATGCACACATGATACATGCTACATGAAACAGAATTGGCTTTTAGTGTGCTTACTCTCAAGAATCGCTTTGGTTCTTCTTGTACAAACACATGCCAACGTTATCTGAAATGTGTATCTCCACGTAAAGCAGATACAAAGGCTGTGATATGTCACAGAACATATGGACTGACACGCAGCATATGGAATGAATGATGGCTACCTTAAAACATTTGTAGCTTTCTGTTTTCTCTAAAAAAAGCGCAGCTGCTCTGGCCCCTTGAGAGAGTATTTATGTCAAAGGAAATCCAACAACTTTTGTAGGAAGCCATATGTAAATCGTTTGCTGGTGAACCATCACCAAAAATTGCCTAACAGTGAAAGAAAGTTACTGTGGCATCTGCTGAAATAATTCATATAAGGCCTCATTTATTAAAATAGTAAATCTATACCACTATTAATCAAGCTCGATACAAACTATCGATCTAATACTCACCCCCTTAGCTGATACTCAGAGGCACTAATTAATGGAGCTGCTTAACATATCTGCTGTTTGCCTCTGTGTTGAACTATCAGCAAATGCGATCAGGAGTAATAATAAAGGCCTGAGTTAAACTGCAGTTTATTCATTTAAATGGACCCTATATGATTGTTATGAATACTCAAGCAAAACAAGGTCAACAACCCTGGATGTGGCTGTTGACATTTTGAAACATTAATTGGGGTAGATGAGAACTTTTACCTTTGTCACCTACTTATTATTCAGCCCCAAAATTTTAAATGGGCCCTCAAATGCCTTCACTTTTCTTGACAATACACTGAACACGACTTTAAGTAACATGAACAAGTGTAACATAGAACCAATTAGCCCAGATATGTTGGAAGATTTCAAATGCTACAATAAATGAAATCTTAATCTCTGGAGAAGGAAAACAACAATGAAGATCACTTCAACTCCATAGTTCAGTTTTGTTATGCATATACTTCCACCAGAAACATCAAGAAAACATCCTTCCAATTTAGCAGTAATAATTCAATAATTCTGGATCTGATGTGAAAGCATATAAGCTAGAGACTTAGGTACAAGATAACTCTGTTTCCAGGAATAAGATCAGCTAGTCATTGGGCGGGGGGGGGGGGGGGGGGTGCTGCCTCAGGTAGCTGAATGGATAAGATGGTTTTGCCTCAGTGGCAATACCCCACATCCAGAAATTAACTTAAGGAATAAGGACAGGGTTGGCTTTGATTTGTTGGCTTTTTTTAAAAAATAAAATAATAAAACAAGGGGTCTTACAGACATGATTTTCGAGATCTCCAAGGCTATACTTGGTTAACTGAAACTTACTTTTTAAATTAAGCTCTTGTCTCAAGTTGGTGAGAAGGTGATCTAGAGTGAGCATTAGCTTACTTAGGTATTTTACTTCTGGAATCCACCTTAGAGTCAAGTGCACCAGCTGCTAAAGGTGAATTTGTGTTAAGGGAGAGAATCTGGATTTATTGAAAGGTAGGTTGGCAATGCCTTTTCCCTTACCCTCAGACTTTGGTTTTCTACAGTCAGCAGAACTCACAGCTTGGAAAGAAGCAAGCCAAGAAGAACTGATTAACAGCAGGAAAACAATCATCATTACTCATCACATATCTGCACCAGGTTCCTGGGTTTGGCCTGGTGAAAGAAATTCTGAGAGAAAGGAACTCTCATGAAAGCCATCTGCAGTAAGGAAGTCACTTAGTTCACAGATAATTCTGAAGGTATATTTTTTTGTCGTTGCACATTTCCGACACAGTTCCCTATATTTGTGAAGTCTATAGGGGCAGGCTTTTCTGGCCTAAAAACCAAGAAACCTTCATCTGAAGAAACTATTGCTCATTCTCCCCGTAATCTGTGAAAGGAAATGGACAGCACTCCAACAGCGCCATTGATCCCTGGAGCAGAAGAACAGTTATTTAACAACGCTACTTCACGCTTTCTCATGAATCAAGAAAAAGCTTCTGATAAACGTGTCACGGTTTGAGGCTGGGCTGGCCACTAACGAATGACAGACGCTCTCTACTAACCTCTCTCCCCTCCCAAAAGGGAAAAGGAAAGAGAACAAGAGAGAGAGACTTTACGGTTTGGAAAAGAAAACTAAAACAGCTTTAATGGAACAATAACAATAAAAGAAAAGATAATAATAAGAATAAGGAAATAATGAAATATATACAATATGTACAAATATATACAAACCCAATACCGAACCCAACTCCCCCCACCCTGATGACAATACGTCATCACCACACCGCAGGGCTGGCACTAGGGCAGTCCCAGGCTGGACTCGGCAGCAGACAGGGATGGGATACAGGAGCTGGACTCAGGCACTGGATTCAAGAATGCACGGATCAGGATCGACGATAGAAGAACAGACAGAGTCCTCCTCAGATGTCAGCCATCGAAGAAGAAAGGAAGAGACAAAGAAGAGCGAGACCCTCATGATCTCTCAGCTTTATACTCAATATGACGTACATGGGATGGAATACTCTGTTGGTCAGGTTTGGGTCACCTGTCCAGTTCGCTCCTCCCTGTAGGTGTGAACTTTTACATGTTTGTGACCCTTTTCACTCCTGGCACCCCAACATGGAGTACAAGATTTAGCAGTGACCTTGGCTGCCATAAGAACAAGTATAAGCAAGGGCCTCTCTGCAGACAATTCCTTGGTACTGACTATAAACTTCAGGCCTTATCACTGCTAGGAGCAGTCACTGTCTGGAAAAACAGGCTGCTGTTTCAGAAAGTGCCGTTAGTTAGAGGAGACTTAACTGAAAAGTTAAAGCACTAAAACAGAATTAGTTCTGATTTAGCCCAAACCAGGACAAAACATCAATGAAATGCTGCTAAGAAATATGCAAAAAGTACTGTCAAGTTTTTATCTTTCACCTTTGTGAATGGGTAACCAACAACTGTAGTCTTGACATGCACTTCGCTGTCACTAGGCCTATGACCCACCCGAAAGGGAAGCTTCGGGGAGATCTGAGAATCTGAGGAACTCCACCACTATCTCTTCAACCGCAGCACAGAAGACAAGCTATTAATCGATAGCCAGACAGATCGTCAGCATAAAAACGTTTTTCTGAGCAACTGGCATGCAAAACAAGCACCTGCCACCTTAACAGTGAGCTGACTGTGGTGCAGGCAGGACCAAACAGGACGCATATTAGGTTTCAAGAGACAAAAGTGATGGGTTCTTCCAGAACTAGAAAGAACAGTAACTATTTAAGAGGACAGTAAAATACGTATTCATAGTCACACCTGATCCAACACTGATTAACGCTGAATACAAACCAGACCTACTACTTCCACATAATATTGTACTGTCAACCAGTTTAATGAGGGTAAGTGAATATGAAGATTTAGAGCTCAGTAAGGAAGAACTAGGGGTGACACAACACTCCTTGCATTAGGAGGGTAATTTATCTTATCTTATGTGGTTAAGTGGCTTTGAGAGGTCAGGTGCACGTTTCTGTCCATTAATTGCCAGTGCACTGCAAGGTGACAGATTTACAGGCCTACCTTTGGGATGCCTAAAGTAAAGTGGGAGGCATCCCATCTCACATACTCACTAACTGACCCCTTATCCTAAGGAAGGAGAAAGACAGGAGAAACGGACATCACTCACACTCTCAAGAAACAGTAGAATACTTCTTATCTCCTGTGACACTAAATGGAGGTGTGCTGCCCTCTGCTCAGTTTAAGCTTGGAAGAGAACCACAGTTTATTTGTCTTCTCTCAGCTTTCTCAGTCAACACATCCCATTTACAACAATCAACATATTTTCAAATTGTACTGAAATTTCATACAAAAACATCCCCAAAAGATAAAAGATCTTCAAGAAGAAGAGAAGAGAGTGTACCAAGGTGCTATTCTTGCTCAAGAATCTGGGGCATGTATTTCCATTAGCTATGTTACTGCCAAGGCTACAGCTCTGCAGATCCTCAGGGTGTGCGCGTGTACTACAGCTGAGAACAGAATTACGCTTAAAAAACAAACAAGCTTGTGAGAATTCAAACACAGTAGGCAAGCTGTAGCTTTCTTTTACTGTTATTATTCCATTCAACTCTGCCTGATTAATTTTATGGAACCAAAATACGCTGAGGAGGAAGAAGAAGGAATATATTTCCATATAAAATGGGCAAAACTTTATGAAATTAAAGTTATAGAGCTTAAAATATTCCTTGGAGGTATCAATTCATTTATGCTGTTTATTTTTGAGAAATCACTATGCTGACAGTAAAAGGATAATAAACGTTTTGGAGGAAGGAAATCAAACACACCTTTTTAAAAAAAAAAAACCCAACAAACTAAACCAAAATGTGGTGCTCCAAAATAATTTATATGATCAATTTTTTCATCTTTCTCCAGACTGAAATATTATTAAATTTTACTAAAGATAAGAGCTGTACTTGTTCCACAAATACAATCCATTAGCAGTAAAAGTACACAGAAATATCATGTTAGGGCATACCATATTAGGACAGTGGAAAAATTAAGTCAAGTCTTTCTGGTGTGGAATGAACACTATGTGTATCAAGCTCAACAACACCCTAGGGACTATTTCAGAAGATTCTAAAAAGGACAGTGTATTTTGAAGAAATACAGTCTCTTCAGTACAGTAAAAAGAACTGTTTATGTTAGATTTTTTTTAAAAAAGGACCAGCATGAATTTAAGAAGTTATGCTTTCAATTTTGTTCTATTTTATCACTGAAAATAATAGCTAGGGATTAAAATAAAAGTATGTATTCCACAGTTGGCTTCTCTCTCTCAAAACGTGTATGTTTATGGTTGTAGACAAGAAGATAACACATCAGTGCAACTAGGGACCACAACTGAGACTGAATTACCCTTTAAAACAGTCAGCCTTCTCAGAAGTCAGGTCTAAACAACCAATTACTACCCCTCTGCCTGGTCAATAAGGTTACTCACCTTCTCTCATGCCACAGTCAGAGACAATCGTATGCATTTAATCTCCCCATCAGGCAACATTATATGGGCAGGGAGAAACACATGCTGTGCATCAGAGACGAGACTGAATCAGCACCGCATCCACGAGGCAGGTAACATCCAAACCATGGTACTGCTCCAAAACAAAGCGAGGCGACTTTCTGCACTGCGGCTCGCAGCCAAGGGGGGTGAAAGATAAGCTGCTTTTAGGCTGATGGTGGCCTTCTGACCACCAACTTTTTGAGGGAACTGAAAGGGTCTGTGTGATTTTGATAGCCCTCGGAGCTTGTTTTAGGAACACTGCTGTGTCATGTTGGAGCACCCAACACAGCAGGGGCAGCTGTGCTGCACAGTAGCATCAGTGTGCAATTCCCCATTGCTTGTCCCAGCAATAGCTTTTCCATCTGCTTTTGTAACCCCAGTTCAGGCACTTTGCTGTCCAGGCCCGCCCCCAACACATTTCTCTTCTAACAGTCTCTAAAAGCCTCTCTAGCCCTACTAATGATAAAGCAACAGAGGAAGGATTAGGCCTGTTCCTAGTCTTTCTTTGTCTGGGATAGAGGAAATTAAAACAAAAAATACCAAACTCTTTTTAAAAAGGTACCATATAGTCAGCTAGCTAATTAGACTAACTTCAGCATCACTATAATTGTTTGGGGTTTTTTTAGTAAGAAAGATGATAGATGAATAAAGTAAAAGAAGATCAACAAAAAGTATACCCTACATGGCAAGTTTAGCCAGGTCCACATATCTTATTGCTAGTCTTGAAATACAAAGCATAAATCTACTGTTTGCAAACATGCAGATCTTTCCTCCACCCAGACTGGCTTGTAAGGCACGTACTCAAGGTAATACTACTGACAGGAGTCTGTGCAGAGATTTTAAAGAAACTGGAATCTAGATATGTAACCCTGTTGGAAGAGTATTTCCTTCAAGTAATATCTATGTATGCACGTGTGTACACACTCTTAAGTATTTAGCTCCACTACTTTTTTTCCATGGTGCATGAGTAGCAAATGCAGCAGCAGTCCATGGCAGCTCATCATTAATAAAAGTCAAGTTTTCACAATGTGAAAACTTGTGAAAGACTTCACAGCGCTCTAGCATTGTTACCTCCAAAAAAGCAGCAGGAACCAGTATCACTATAAAACTGCTTTTGAAAGCAAGTTGGGGAATGCATTATTCATCTAATCTCTGGGTGGTTTTTAGGTAGACAAAACTTGGCCAGACAATGTAGGTTGGGCATTTAATCAAGAGCTTGCTTTTAAGCTTCATGAACAACACATCCTAGAGCACTGGCTCAGTACTGACTCGTAAGAAGAACACTCACCTACAAGAACCGGCTTAAGAAACAGCTTTTTTCAGAGTCTGGATTTTTCAGGAAAGCCTAGCCACCTCTGACTGCATTCAGTGCATGGAAAAAGAAGAAAGCATCGCACTGATTCTGTGTAACTGCACGCTACTTCTCCGAGGTGCCAAAACCAAATAAAATTGGAATAGACTGTTACGTTACTGAACACTTAGTAGTTCTTCTAACAGTCTAGATATTTCAGAATACTTTGCAGTATTCTACTAGCCAGAGAGTACCCAGATCATGGTCCACTGAGGTCTGAAGTGATGATCTACTTCTAGTCCTTTACTGTTGGCAATGGGAAGATGCCACAAGGCAAGAATGAAGGGCAGTGCAAAAAGCAAATGGATACTCCTTCTCTCCCTATGATGCCTCCTTCCCCATTACATCTCTGGACTGTTAAGTAAGGGCTAATCACTAGTTTATGTCATATAATCAGTCTAGCACTGGCAGCAGCCACAGAATGGTAGGGCACACAACTGTGTTTTACTGCAGTGATGCTGGAACATAACTGAGCCATAATTTCTGTGTGACAGTGTGCCTGAATCTCAAACATCTCCTGCAACCATTTGTAGTGAAATGTATCTCAGTACTGCTGATTCTTGCAAGCCCCTGCTCAAATATGGCTATAAATGTGCTAGCAAACAGAAAAGCCAGGAGTATCAGGAATTCTTTTCACACAGCCTTTGACATCCCAGTGTTTCACTAATGTAATGTTCCCAGGTACCTCAAGAATCAAAAAGTTTGAGATGTTCCATTACTTTCCTCTCATTTTAGACTTCCACTATCAACATACTGGATGTCCTGATTTCAAAATGAGGACAATTCGATTGCCTCAATTCATAAAGAAGGCATTACCTAAGCAGCATTATATGCATTAATTATTAACTGTGATCATAGTAAAACACAAAATGTATAAATTCCAGAAATGCTCAATGGAACGCTTATTTTCCATTCTGCGTGAAAAGCATCATGCAGAAAAAGAGTCTTTTCTAGCAGATTATAAGAAAAGAAAGATATTGGGAAAATGATATAACAGCACAAGTCAGGACAAAAAAAAATTACTGAAGCTTGAAGGTGCCTTCCATCACAAATTAAATACAGTACAAGGGTCAGTTATAAAAAACAGGGGAGGCGGGGTATTAGGGAGAAAGAGAAGGGAAAAAAAAAACCCCATTCATTAGAGAAAGAGGAAAGAGATTATTTATCTCCAAAGTGTTAAATTGAACTTGCTGCAAAATTGATCAGACCTCTCCAAACTCAGAAATACCCTACAGCAATTATTGATCAAAAGCCGCGAATGTGCTACAGACTATGTTTATGTGGCATACAAAAAAAAAAAAAAAAAAAAAAAAAAAAAAAAAGGAGGGGAAAGGAACTAAAGTGTGTTTAAAACACATCTAACTTTGACACACACTCCACTGCTGAGTTACTGGTTGCATGAGTTATTGCAGCAATGTGTATGAGGATAGATTATCTTCAGGAAAACATACCTGGCTAGATTGAACGCATCATCGATCAAGCCTGCTCGATTACTGACAGAGATAACCTATAAGGGGCAAGCACAAAAATGGAACCATTTAGGGTGATGAAACATTGAAGATTCACCTATCAAAGCAGATTTTAGGGATGAGAAGATGAGCTTACCTCATGGTTCCTTGTTAGCTGATTAATTATCAGCTTCCAATTCCTAGTATCATAATTAACTCTAAAGTAGCCAGTCTGGTTGATGTTCCCCAGCAACCAACTTGCCTCTTCCAAAGCAGGAATTCTGTGGTGTTCTGGAAACAAAGAACAAGATGGGAAGGGGGCTTGGTTTTAAACCTAAAAATTTTACAGATATATCTGTTAAACTCTTTCCTTCTTTAAATATCCGTGAAGGCAGCAAAATTAATCCAAAGACTAACAAAAACATTATGTTTGATTAATAATTTCCTTTATCTGTTCTGAAATAGAGGGACGCCAGCTGATATTCCTATGGGGACCTTTCACCCACACAGAACTCCAAGAGTGGTTTCCTTCTGGCAAATACTATTTGAGAGAGGTGTGCATTTTAAGCCTTGTTCCCCAACTCTGGCCGTGCTAAAATAGCTCTCTATAACCATAACTCCAATAATTCAATGAATGTGCTACAGAGAGAAGACTAAATCTGTGATTAAAAAAAAAAAAAAATAAAAAAAATCTTAAGTGTTTCTTCCTGTAGTCGATGAAGCTTTTATATTGGATTTTAAATTTAAGTATTTCCAGTCGTACAGCTTCTAGCTACTAACCACTGAGAGGCTCCCCTTTAGAGCTAGACCAATCAAACCTTCTATTAACTAACCTGTTCTTCCTCTTTCCTCTCTCTTTAAGTACGCACTTTGGGACTGAAAGTCTAAATTTATTCCAGTATTTGTACAGTCAGGCAGTCCACAACTATTCGCAAGATTAGGAATTTCAACAACAAAAATGCCCTGAACTCACAACATACACTTCTTCCACTACAGAAAGAATCATCATGAAATGAAGCCTCAGGCTTCAATGTCTCTTGAAGAAGCCTTCAATCTAGTAAATTATTCTAACAAAGCTGATCATGAACCAGAACTCACTAAAAAAAAATCAGCAACATTTTTTTTCTACTATAATAAATTTAGTTTGTATACTGTTGACAAAAGGAACAGTCATCTTGTGCATTTTTAAAAATAAAAAAGAAATACATAAAATTTGTTTTAAACATAATTGCATCAGGGAATTGTTTGGTGTGCTTGATTTCCTTGAAAATAACAAATGGGGAAAAAAAAGTTAACAATACGGTCTTAACAATTCACACATACTACCTGGTACCTAGACTTACTAAAGAATTGATTTGTTTCAGCCTTTCTTATAAAAAAGTAATTTCTGAGGAAATAATAGATGACTAGGACTACAGATAAAAGTTATGCTTCTCCCTTGACTAAATATCTCTAGCAAACACAAGAATAACTATCATTTATGGTGCAAAAAATACAAAGAACAGTAAGACCTCAGTTCTAAAAAACCACCTTATTATACGTTTAACTTTAAATTCATGGAGTTGCGTTACGCACATAAATTCAGATAAAAAGCTGAAGATTAAAAAGAAAGTCCTCTTCTCACCTAGGCAGTTCTGACATCATTAAAATATCTTAAAAATACACTTCTTGGAAATACTAAGCCCAGAGTAACTCAGTTGTTGCCTATTAAATTCAATTGTTACTGCTCTTTCAGGGTTTGCCTAACTGACTTGCACCAGTACACTTTAATTATTCCATATAAAAAATTAAGACAAAAAATACATGCCCGTAGTTTGAGTTGAAATATTGATTACATCCATCTTGCCTTATGATGAAAAGCTGAGGGAGCTGAGTCTCTAGCTTGGAGGAGACTGAGGGGTGACCTCATTAATGTTTATAAATACGTAAAGGGCGAGTGTCAGGAGGATGCAGCCAGGCTCTTCTCGGTGATGGCCAATGATAGGACAAGGGGCAACGGGTGCAAGCTGGAGCACAGGAGGTTCCACATTAACATAAGGAAAAACTTTTTCAGTGTGAGGGTGACAGAGCACTGGAACAGGCTGCCCAGAGAGGTTGTGGAGTCTCCTCTTCTAGAGACATTCAAAACCCACCTGAACACGTTCCTGGGTGATCTGCTCTAGGTGGTCCTGCTCTGGCAGCGGGGTTGGACTAGATGATCTTTTGAGGTCCCTTCCAACCCCTAACATTCTGTGATTCTGTGATAAAGTGCCAAGCAGACACATTCTTTAGGAGCCAACATATCCTGCAGAAATGGGACTGAGAAAACTAGAATTAAGTCCTACTACTCTATGGGCTTCCCAGGCATTCTTATTGTCAGAGCACCTAAGCTGCTTTTGCCACACAATCTGTTTTGGAACAAGATTTTAACACCGGGAGACCTTCCTTCCATAGAGGTCTGTTAAACACTGGGCTATATATAGCTCAGTCCTCACCAAAGTCTCTTAGACTGCCATACTGAGGTTGCTCTTCTGTTTAAATCCTTTTTTCACTGGACCTGAAGTCAGAATCACCTAGTTGCTCCAGCTTACTACAGAAGTCTTGAATCCTAGTTCCTGTGTAAATCACTGAATCTTATACAAAGAAAAACATTACTATAGAAATACTGTAAAAGCCCCTAATAATTTTCAGCACCGTGATAAAGGCACTTTCTTAGAATAGATTTGGATCAAATATCTGCTGTAAAACAGGAAGAGAAGGAATTTGAATCTGGATCTACCCCATCCTATTCAGTTTACTCAGTGTGGTGCTGTGAATAGTCACCCCTAAATCTCAGCTACGTTTCTTATCAACCTCATGTGTTTCTTAAGAGCAACAGCAAAAATACCCACTTCTGTATCCAGGAAAGACTGGTGAGGGAAACAACAACTTTTAGAGTTTCTCTGGGTTTTCAGGGGCGTAGTGCCATGTGGGGTCAGGAGCATGCTGCTCACGCCTGGCAGAAAAGCCTACCACCTTAATGCAGTAGTGCTTTCTGCCCATGCTTTTCTGTTGCAAACTAACCTTTAAAAGCCACCATCGCTGAGAGTAGCTACTTGTAACTGGTTAATCCCTCCACCTCTATGATACCTAAAAGTGTACAAAATGGGCTATGAGCACACATTAATCAATATCTGGGTAAATAAATACATTAAATGGAAATTTTCAAAATTCAATGTCATAAAAAAACTACATGCATTTTTTCTTGTTTCAGTATTTGTATTAAATTTTGATCCCCGAAGCAAGGAAATTACTTGTGCTTTAATAGAATACTGAATGATACTTGCCACTCAAACATGACAAGTTCAAAATAACCTATTTCACAAGTAACAGCTGTGCAACACCTCCAACACATATTGCCTTAATGGAGAACAGTATCTTTTCAAAGCTCAATGGCATTATTGCTGTTTTGGTCAGTTTAAATCCAACCATAACCCCTTGCTATTATTTTTCAGTAAGACCACTCATGTGTTGACCTTCTCCTGAAATACAGGACAGAAATCTTTCATGCCTTTCCAGCTCATATAAGCAGGTGGTTATTTTAAGGGACTGCCTGATGCATGTGCTTCACATAGTTCTATATAATTTACTGAATTTGACTTTTGAGTCTGTCAATTCTCATGACTTCCTATAAAAGAAATTCTTTCTTTTGGTGATTACAGCACCGAAAATTTCTATACATCTGGGCAATTTCTCCACTTACCATAAACACATTTATTAGTTTCCTGTTAAAAGTATTATAGTTAGGGAAAAGGTAGTCATTCAGGGTTAAACCCTATATTAAAGCACTCATGACTTTCTAAACAACAGCAAAGATTTGATTTGGGAAGAAAACTATCTTCGATGGTTTTAGTTCACCTCTTAAAATTCAATCTAAAATACATATACAGTTGTATTTCAGATTAAAGGGAAACCTTTTTAATCTTCCTCCATCAGAAAGTGTTTTTCCATGGTCATGTTTTGTCTGGATGCTTCAGAAAATAACACTGCTCTGAAACTTCCAGTTTTGCCACATACATATAGATGACATTTAGGAGGAAATGGTTAAATTTTATGGCATTTGTTTTCAAGTCAGAAAATCAGTTAGGGTCTGATTTTCATTTTCTCTGCTCTGGAAGTGTAACACAGTCCTCCAGCTTGTGCTAAGTGCACGTGGCTGGAAGTTCTGAGCTCTCCCAGCTCTTGAGCAACTTCATCAGAACAAGCAAGAACGATGGAAGCCTGCTCCTCCGCATGGCAACATAAGCACCTTGTGAGGCAGGTCTGGGAGAAGGGCACCCCACTGCAATATACTACTCCAACGCTGACAAAAGCGTGGGCTATACAGTTTTACTACCGTTTCAAGTGTTCAGACTCACAGTTGTTATTTTATTTTAACTCTTCATTTTACACAACCCCCAGCGTACTAGAAAATTGGTTTATGCTGGTAGAATCCCTACTGGGAGAACTGACTCCATGTTCCTGCAAAAATAACTGCACAAGAGTAGCACAATTTCATGCCAACAACAGTAAGTGAAATGTTTCTAACAAAGAAAATGTTCCATGAGGAATTTTATCACAATTACAGATTTTGCAAAAATATACTGGCTTTAAATAAATTCTGAATTTATTTTTGCAAAAACTTTTCATACAGGGAGAAGGCAAACCAGAAGAAAAAGTTCTTTCCATCTCACTTGCCATCTTGACATAGCTCCATGTTGAAAAAACACGTTTTGGTATAGTGAACAACACTATAAATGGAGCACATCAGTAAACATGATCATGTTTTGCCTTACATACCCTTTCCTCAGACTATCCTTCCATCCATTAACATTCCTATGCAACGAAACTGCCAACATCTAAGGTGATACAAGATGTAAAAGCAACAGTCTTCCGTTAGGATCTTTGCCCAGCTGTTGGGATAAGGGGAGTGATTCTGCTTCACTCTGTCAAAACTGTGCCAGGATTTCAGATCTTGTGTCCCTGGTCCTCACTATGGCTGGTTAAAGTTGTAAAGCAGGACCTATATATTTATGTTACTTCACAGCGCTTCCCTTCCTCCTGCTTTTGAAAAATAAAAGAGTGAAGTCTGGAAGCAACGCAGGTCAAGCTCAGCAGCTGAGTCTCAGAAAGGAAAAGAAAGGGTATTTTCTAATGCTGCACTAATGCTCCATTCCTCAGTGGGCAGCCAGCAAACCCCAGCTCAGAAGCAGCTGCGTCCTACAAAACACTTCATGGAGGAGCATCAGACTGTCAAGGGGCTTACAGTTAAAGCAGAGATTATCTAGTAGGAGGTGACATAATATAGTAAGTTGGGACTTGCTGTTTGGAAGGCAATTGCCCTGTTGAACTTTCTTTCTCCCATCTCATGGCAATCCTGTGGAGATACTAAGAGGAGTCTGAATGAGAGTCACTTTACCAGAGGCAGGGAGTTCCATCAGAGGACTACTTCCCTGGGACATAACAAATCAGTCAGCGTACAGGAGGTCAGGATGGAAAAGGCAGGGAGGCAGACTGTAAAGCTGCGTCAGTCAGATCAGCAGCACTTGCTGAGTCACATGGAGATGTTTCCTACCTAAAGCCTGAGCGCCAGAACAATCATGCTCAGGGAACAGCAAGTATGCCTTTGTCCAAAGCCCTGCTCACCTGTTTGAAACGTATCCTAGCTAAATCTCCTCACTTCAGGTTAAGGTCACTTCTCCTGGATTTGCAGAAACGTGACAGGTGAGCCTGTGCTTCCGCACTTAGTATACCTTCAGCAGCAATCACCAACACCTTCCCACAAGCCCTGCTAAGCGGTTATCTTGTGGGGACGGGCTGAGTTCAAAGCTTGTCCTTGACTTTCTCCCACTACTGATTTTGGGCTGATCCCACAACACTGTGGACATTATGTTCATACCTCATTACAGCAACCACAAAAGAGGCAACTTATCGAGGAGAAACAGAAAGAAGCCCTGGATCTATGACAAAGCAGAAGTTTCTAACACCAATGACTTCCACAGTGCCAGTGAAATCGATCATTCAGTAGACCTGCAAGACTGTAGCACAAAGAGCATTGCAGCCATCTTAGTGTGACTGTGGATAGGAAGGCTAATCATGAGATGACTCCTTTGTGAAGAGTTTAGTTTATGAGGTTCAATAGCTGTCACTCGTCTGAAGCAGAACAGCCTCATCCATGGCTATGGGGAGGGAACAGGGAAAAAGGTGGTGGTGACAGGTGTGCAGCACTCAGAGCAAGAGAGACAGCTCCATTTCACAAACCCAGACGAACTGAGTCAGTAAAAGGGTCATCTGATGGCTGGCAGGTATATGAACTGATGAGTAGAAAAATGGTTACATAAATGCTCACTGGGTAAGGAGAAGAGAGACTGGCAGAAGCACTTCCAAATGAAAACCTTCCAAAACTATGACAACGTACTTTCCATAAACAGGTGTGAAGAGCTACATTGAATATGAAAAAACTTGGAGATTATGAATTTCATCAGACAAGTTGCCAAGGCCTGGCACTGTTCTCTTTACAGGATTTGCTGCAAAGGACAATGAATTGCATCTCAAAAAGACACTGCATAGTTATAATTTCCAGTGTGTCCCTTCACCTCGGTGTTGTGAAGAGTGGTCAGAATGAGCTCTATTGCCCACAGTTAGGATGATCTGCAATTATCTGAACTAATCCTGCTCAGCATATTGAACAATCTGCCCCACTATCTCTAGTATATAACCAGACATGGCCAGAATGAGTAGAGAGCAGTAACACAAGCATCCTACATTCAGTGGCTCTCACAAGACTGGACAGCAGCCTCTTATCCTTTGCTTATGGAAAATGCCAACTGGCATCCTACAGTACCTCGATGAGGTCACAGACAGGGTAGCAAAGAGGATGCAAAAAATCAGTAATTCTCTTTCTTGTCCTTCTGGATGTACATGAAGGAAAAGACTCTTCCATCGGCAAATAACCATCCCTGGTGAACTCTAATGCAAGGCAGTGTGTGTATTCCCCTTGGAAATCCCTATTTAAACTACCACATCAAAGGAATCTTTTCTTGATGGCAATATATACGTAGCCATTTCAAAACTGCTGTGGTTTCATTTCTCTCAGATAATGCACAAACAAGTTTAATGTTATTGAAAAATTTAAGTGATATGCCAAGATATCATAATGATAGTCATTAACTTGGACCCTCTTCACTACCGGCAGCTGAAATGAGGTACATGATCAGTATTAAGTGATGGACAACAGACAGCTGTTCATCATCTGCTATCCACTTTTCAGGTTACACTGGAAGCTTCTAAAGAAGAAAGAAACCACATCAGTTTAGTCAACAAGAAGGAAGCACCTGCTCCTTCCTAAAGAGGGCACGGAAACCATCCTCAGGGACAGCATTTCCTCCAAATTTGATTTGAGTATCTGCATTCAGTTACACTCATTTGAAGAACAATGTGACCACTCCCAATCTTCCAAATATTGTCTAGAGTAGCTTTTTTCATCTCCAGCTTGCAGAGTTGCTCCCAAACTACTCACTGGGACCACACCAAAACTGTGTCCCCTGCACAACCGGAAGTCTTCAGGACTCTTCCCAGCCACAAGAATAAGTCCTGGAAACAGTCCTTTCCAGTCTCAGAATCCCTCCCACATCCCCATGAAACAAACACACCAGGCTGCAGAAAATCTCCAGGAGTATCAAAAAATCACCTGTACCAGCCCCAATACATAACAGCATGTACAATGAATCATACATTAAGTACATCCAAGGATGTTCTTACTGACTTCTTATATTGAGGAATTCTCCAGCTGAGCTAGACAACAGTAAGTAGAAGCAAGAGGACATCCTTGCTGTAGTCATAAGTTTACAGTCTCATTTTCAATGAGGCACAGCAAGTGAGTGAGTGAGAAAGTAATGAGGAAGGACAAGGATAATGACAATAGATCACAGTGGCATTGATTCACTACACAGGAAACTGATGACTCAGAAAGGTTCCTCTTTAGTTTCTATATAGCAGCCACCCCAAAATCACTGCTCACGCTGGCCATCATTAATTTGTTGATTTCTTGAAGGCATTCCAATAGGAGCAGTAGATCTTAAAAGAGTAGGTACTGGTTTTATGGACTTGTTCCTCCACAGCACTCTGCAAGTAAAAGGCAATGAGGAAGCAACTGTGCAGATAATAGTGATATACTGAACTTTCAAGGCAGGAGTGAAGGGAAGGAGGCATGCATGTACAACCTAATGAGATGAGATGGGATGAGATGAGATGATCAACTCTCTCTGAAGTCAGTGGGAATCTTTCTATTAACTTCAACGAGAGTTCAATCAAGCCCTAAAGGACAAGAGTACAACAGGTCATTAAGGCAAACTGTGAAAGTGCAAAGGTTTTGAAGTATTCTGGAGGTATTAATATTAAAAACTATGGCCAATGTGATATATTTCTGCAACGTGAGGCAGCATCTGTATGCTCTGACTTGAGTATATTTCCCAGGTATGAAAAGTGCCCTGGTCTCAGGCACATTTCTAGATCATTATATCATGGGAGCAGCGTAAAACATGGTACATTCTGACAGGCTGCAAACGATCAAGGCAAAGAAACATTTACCTTATATCACTAGAAAGCTGGGATACTCAGAGTTCCACTGATTGTGCACCATTCATTTCTAGTCCTGCTGGCTGCTAAGCGCTATGTGACTATTATCTTTCAGTGACTTTCAAAAGAGAAAAAAAGGGAAAAACACAGGCTCACACAAGTTTGCCTCTTCCTCTCTCCAGTTAAATTTCTGTCAAGAGGGAAATCTCTATACCCTTCTAATTTCACAAGGGATCAGTTCTCCCTCCACAGCCCATGTGTCAAGCGGATGCATGGATCCTTCTTTTCCCTTTCATATAATCATTCTATTCAAGTCTCCATATTTCTTCCCTCACTCTCTTCAATTCCAGTCCAAAACTGTCAGCTGATGTAGCATGAATTGCTAAGGAAATAGAGAAATATTCCATGAAATTTCTATGACAGGACTCCTTTTTCAGGTAATAAAAAACCCACTGGTATCTAACCCTAGCTGTCCTCAGGACAAGAACTATTATGATCATGTAGGAACTGAAAAGTGACAAAATAAATAGTAAGCAGAATAATGTACTTTTGAGGTCCAGCATCTGATTATCTAATAGAGAGAAGAAACACTTTGATAGATCAGTAAGGAAACTTTTTAATGACAATAAACATTTATTAGCCCTGGTTCAGACTATTGATTGGAGTTAAAAATGCCAGAATTCTAAATATTTTGCATTTACTAAGTCATATTCATCATTTCTTTGCTATAAAAATATTACATTTAACTTCCACCAATCAATAAAGTGAACTGCATTCATCAATGATTTGATATGAGTTGCTAAATATAAAATACTTAGCACTTAGGTACACATTTCTATGTTAAAGCTTTTCATTACACTGTCTAACTTCTGCGATAATTATAAACCTTGCTTGTTGCTCATCCTTCATTCCTCCTCCCTCCCTTCCCAACTCTCCTTTTTTTGTAATTAATTTCAAGTAGCTAAAACTGGGTGCAGAGCAACTGAACAATTATTTAGGATCAATTCCAAAGAAACAGTTGAGGAAAACACAAGTATGCTTTATGAGATTCCACTGGGAGGAAAGTTTATTTTTACCTGATTTGTTAGACACCCATATAATTGCCTCTGATGAGATGTGGCTCGTATTTCCTACTGCAATTGTTAATGGAATCTGCCACAAGTAGCTGCAAGACAAAGGAGGGGGAATCTAAGAACAAAAATACTGAACTGATTCTTCTCACAGCAATCAGGGATCATGTCAAAGAAATCAAAACACAATTTCAGTAGCAGTGTAAAGATGTGGATTCTAACAAGTTACTTTGATTTTGAAATGCATTTGCTAGTAGCAATAAAACAATGAAAAAGTCATTCATCTTAAAAAAAAAAAAAACTAAATTATATTTCACATTTTTCACACACTATCATCATAAGAGGACTTTTTTGTAAGGCTTTCCTAATTTAACAAAATTATTCACAAAAGAGGAAATCATGATTTCCCATAGAAAGAAGAACACTTTTTTACATTTACTTAGAAAATTAGAACCTCCAGGTAAAACATGCTGTGATTTATAGGGACTCCAAAGTTTAAAAATAACATACTCTTCTAGCAACTACTTAAAAAGCTGTGATGGGCTTTCAGAGCTGCTGGTTTATAAAATCAAAATGAATGGGATGGATCTCCACTTCTTTGCACCATTTATTATCACTTATGTGTATGCAAACTGGACAAAACATGCTACATGCGGATTTGGAGATACTCTAGTGTAATCAGACCCAAACTTCCTTATTAGGGTATCACAAATTGTTTATGAATGTTATAATTTACCTACGTCTTTTATATAACATCTTTATCTCAACAAACAGAAACCAACTGTATGAAGTCAATCTTTTGGGGAGAGACGGAAAGGATGAATTCCTGCATGTCTTCATCGTCACCCCTATTCCTGAACTCCCAAAAGTACCAACAGCTAGTGAACGAACAGGCATTCCCTCACAGGCTGGCCACGTAATTGTGTACACCAGTCAAGGGGAAGCATCCAGTAATAGTACTGGTATTGTACCTTTGTCTAGGGAGTATGTGTGCATTTAAGCAAGGCAGCATGGGAAGTGAATGGCCCCAACTCAGATATCACTGTATGCTAACACTTTGATACCAAGTAAATCTATCATTTTAGATCGATTGCATTAAAACGGTGCACAGATGAGTGTGGGCAAGTTCTTGATGTCCATCAGCTTCTCCCCTGCTAGTACATAGCATTGTAAAACTAGCGTACAGTACTAAAAAAAAATAGTAGGTATTCTCCTTTCCTCTTACCCAGAAGCCTGCTTCACTGAACTACAAACACCACCCAAATGTGCCACAACCACAGTCGACACGCACTGGCTTGCACGGGTTGTCTGCTGGCCTCACTTGGGGGCTGGAGAAGGGAGAGACCCCTGCCCTGCTGCCACGCTTGGCTTCCAGCTCCCCATCCACTCACAAAAAGCTCCCGCACGCACACAGGTTTGCAGAGCTCAGAACAGAACCGCATGTGCCAGGAAACACTTGTCCATACAGCAGTGATTCAGCAGAGAGGGGGAGATACTTGGAAAACTGTGCAGCTGAAAGAGCTATAAGTGACACTAGAAAGAAAACATGGCATTTATTGCCATATGGGAGAAGAAAAAACATCCCATGTGATTCTGAGTTCTCTGAATGTTGGTACCATGACACACTGGAAAAATTATTACATCTACTCACGCACTGAAGACACGCTCCACATGAGCACATGCTCTGGCAGACACTTTTTGGATAACTCAGCTGTGGCATTTGAGGACGCTGCTGCCTTTATCAGCCTGCCTAACTCCTTGCACTGGACATTACCACCCTCCACAGCACAGCCAGAAGAAAAGGATGTCCACTGGAGCATTAGCTTCTCCAGTTCTCAGTCTGGGAGCTTCACACAAAGTTGCCTTCATTGTCGACTTAACTAATACTCTGGACAGTGAACTGGAGTAATGAGGTGAAAAAGCATACTGTGTCCTGCTGCTTCTGCTACAGTGGCAGTAACTTCTGGGTTCGACAGGTAAGGGCAGTCAGGAGGTGCTGCAAAGTGATGCAGTGGACAGTATTCACCGCTCATTTAAATACCTTATACCTTACTAAACACCCACGAGCATTTTAGAGTCTGCCCAAGAAACCTTCTAAGAAATATATCATCTTTAAAAACACACCCAGTCTAAACACCCAGCTCTCCAGAATGAAAAAGATGCTGGCAAACTGTGATTGAGAAAAATAGGGTAAAATTAATCATAAAGCTCGTACATTACTTGAAAGAACAGAAACTTTGGTATATGAAAAAAAAGAAATAATTGCACTTGCATGGTATTTTTATGACTCTTGAACTCATACTGAAAAAGTAAAACTGCAAAATAAAAGATACTGAGAGCTGCCTATGTAGCTGATTTAAACACATATATACACATACACAAATATTCGTGTACGAACATATGCATAGACACCTGTTATTTTGAGAAGGAACTTCATAGAAAGATATTCTGTACATTACAATATCTATACAGAGAAGAATTTTATATTACCTTATATTATTATTTTATGTTACCTCAAATTAAGCTAAATCCTACTGAAATAAGTACAGATTTTTCTCTGAAAGGTGATCTAGCCATGGAACAGTGGTCACACAAGCTACCCATCCTCAGAAAACACACGTGGATTTAGTTGAGAAGATTAGTACTGACAGATTTAACTTTTATCTCCCCAAGATGAGAGACCTCCTAATCTTCTTGGCACTCTCCAGAACCTCTAAATGTCATCCTCTTTGTTGTTGGTTTACCAGATGAACCACAGATTTCCCTTTAGCAGACATCTCCAGAAACCCATTTTTCCTACTTTACTGCTGCTGTTCTCTGTATGTTTATCTGTTTTCTCCTTCCAGTCCACTTCTTTCTTGGTGAAACATCCGCTGCTGTTGCAGAAGCTGCAGCTAACTTTTCTTCTATGTATTTGAGGGAGATGTATCTCGCTCACCTTTCAAGAATTTTCATTAGGATGACTTCTCCTACACACCATCTCTGAGTGATCTGTATGGACTGTGTTCTTCAGGTGTGACTAGGAAGATGCAACTTTTTTTTCCACTTTTCTATTGCACTCTTCTACTTACAGAGAAAAGAGGGGAAAAGGGGCCCACTCACCTGTTTTCCTCCTGCTTTGTCTGGGAGTAGTGCAGATCTTTTATTTATTCTTTATACATTGGGAGCACCAGGGAAAAAACCATCCTGTTCTACCTGGCCATCTGCTGCCTGCTGTGGCAAACCAGTTACAGTGAAAATAAGAATGTAGCCTTGAGGGCCCAGCAACTAGGACAGCAGGACTTCAAATAGCACATTTGGTCCTCCCATCCTCAAGAATACGTCTGCAAGAATCGGATGCCTGCAGGTAGCACACTCAGCCCCTGAGTGAAACAGAGCTAACGAACTGAGTGTCCAATCTGCCTGAGATGCAGCTGAGCTTCAGAGGGATCCACACACACTGTCCCTCTGGATACAAAGCTGATCCCCTTACCAGGGAGCTAAAGGCAAATGACTGAATGTGGGGAAACTAAGGGCTATTTTAGGAATTCAAGAAACCAACTTCGAGCACGAGGAAGAGAGACATCTGAAATTGGAACTGATGCGTTAAATATGAACTGTGCTGAATATAATATTGTTCAAACATAAACGTCTTAAAGAGCGTAGGAAAGCTGGTTCTTGTTGAAAGGTTGTACAAACAAGTCTTTTACTGTTGATTTACAATGAGAAATTGTTAATATAAAATAGTTACATTTAGGCTGATAGGTTATCACAGACAATTAAAGGGAATGCATTGGTGCCTTCTTTTTTTTTGGTTGCACCACAGCAATGCATAATACCAAAACACGTTAGGATCTCAATTCAGTTTAAAGAATAATCAGAGGGACTTGTTTGATAAAGTAATACAATCTTGTATCTGCTAAGGTACATGCAGTACCAGAAGCCAGCTAATTACGCTCTCCTAGGATTATATACATTTTTTGTCTTGAGGATTACATAACCACTACATAGCCAGTATTAGTGTACACTATGTCACTCAGAAAATTATCATATTTCTGATGAGTACTTGCTTACACCTTGACTTCCAACAAATAAGAACCAAGATCCCTTTGTGGGCAAATTCTGAGACCACAAAGTATTAAGCAAACATGATGCCCCACACTTCTGCCTCTGAAGAACAGTACTGTTGGAGTAACATTGGATTTTCAGTGTTTTACCTGATTAGTTGGCTTCTTTGTAAAGAGCCATGCAAAGCCAAAAAAAAAGGACAGTAGTTTATTTTGTCTGCTGACAAAAGAAAGATCTCAGGTCATTAAAAAAGAAAGGCGAGGTTCCTGGAGTTTCAGATTTTGCATCTCTCTTCAACTATTTTTTTCACATTAATGAATGTTTTTGCCAAGATATAAACCCATACGTTTTTCAAGATTCATCTTCCCAGTAACCATAACGTGCCATGCTTCCGCCCACTGCCAGTAGAGAATACAATGTTCTTCCAGTGACATTTCTCCTTTCTACCCTAGATTCAAAACTAAAGACGTTCAGCTATTCCTAGTCACTACTCACAGAACAATGAAGATATCTGCTCAATATTCAGAAGCTTATTATCCTTGTCTGCATTATAAAGAGTATACAAGTAATGTGATTGCTTCATGTAAAATGACAGAACATCTGTACCTTAAATACCACAGCAGAACTTAGCTTATCGATTTTTGAATGGGAGAAGAAGTGAACAACCATATCCCTCTCTATATCCTTCTGCTTTTACAGACCTCTGGGTTAAAGACTCTTAATTTATCTTGCTGTTCTTTATACAGAAACTACACTTCATCCTTCTCATTGTCCACCTCCATACCTTTTCTATTGATTATATTCTTTTCCAGGTTAGAAAGCCAGGCCTGCCCTCAGTGCTTTGAAGGCATACCTACCATGGACTAAGAGTGGCATCATTCTTTTCTCTACTACACTCTTTATACTTTTTTAAAATGCTCCTTTCCCACTAATCCCTACTGTTCTATTTACTACTCAACTGTGTCTGCACACTGAGCTGATGTTTACAGAAAATTACCTACCACAACTCCAAGGTTTCTTTCTTAAGAAAGGACGGTTTCTTCAGAACCCACCACTGGGCATCTAAATTGGGACTGTTTTCCCCACATGTATCACCTCGTTATTAACATCAAACTTCATCAGTCATTTTATCACCATGCCAAGCAGCACTAAGGAATACTCCTGTAATCTTGGTAATTAACATTTGGTTTTACTACCCTCACAAACCTTCTATTACCAGAAAATTCTGTCACCTCACTCTTCCATGCCCTTTATCACGCAACTGAATAGGAAAAAGTTCAGCACAGGTCTCAAGAACTTCATGGATTATTGCCCTCCACTCAGAAATTCAACCATTTAATTTCTCACCTTTCACTTATATTTCTTAACTGAGATCTTCACTCTTATCCAAATACAGATTATTTTCTTTATGAAACTTTAACGAGGAAGTTGGACCTCCAAAAATACATAAAGAACAGCTGAAATGACAAGAGGCTAGATACATCTAGATATAGAAGACATCTATTAATAGTCTTGGATTATATACTTTGCTAGGAAATCAAAGGAGGAGAACCATGACAAAGTAGAACAGAACAATGTACAGACTTTAGACAAAAACTACTATTTTTTAGTACATCTAACAACAGAAGCTTAAGGGACAAAATTAAAATGCTATGCACAAAAGAAAATTAAGTGATCTGCCTCTTAGCAGGATATAATAAGCATAATTATTTTACAGTGTAGTGGTAATCATGAACTTAAATCATAGAATGATTTAGGTGGGAAGAGACCGTAGGAGATACTGCCCTCTGCTCAAATGTGCTATCAGCACAGGAAAACAGTTTCACTGTAGTAGAACATGAGATCGGAGGAGGATACACAGACTGTACATTCAGTGGCATCACACGAAGTCAATCACGTCAAGTGTGACAAATGATTTGCCATCTGCTTTTTTTCCTAATCCCTCCCACTGCAAAGCATCTACAGAACTACTTTCAGAAAAGCTGAACACCAAAAGCTGTATGCACCTTCAAACAGCTTACTAGGCTGAGAAATGAAACTGTGAGTTGTCTAAATTATCCCAGGTTGGAAAACCAGAAATCACGTACCCATAAGCTGACACTGGTGAAATCTCAACCATTACTATTCTGTGACTCAGTTTCTCTGGGCTAAAATCAGTTGTGCAAGGTGGTGTCAAATGAGCTGGGGTACCATGGGGTACTTGAGACATCTGCCATGGGCTGTAAGATATGGCACAGCACCTACGGATGCTCCCATTCGTGTTGTGGCAACACAAGCTCAGGTAAGACACCTAAGGGCACCTCCAATGGCACCAGTCATTGTGCAAGCCACTAAATGGGCTTCTCCATTCACTCAACGTTGACAATGACACCTTGCACAATTAAACATGAGTTTCCCAAGGAAATTTTTTCATTTCTAACTGAAAAAGGCAAATTTTCAAAAACAAGCTGCTTGTAAGAAAAAGAAGGCTTCAGCATGGATTTTCAAATACAGTATTTAAAACAGGAACTGCTGAAACATTTTATAACTACTGTTTTAAATAAAAACTTCCCATTTGCTGATTCAAAATGAATTTCAGCTGGAAATACAAGTTAATTGAAGGGAGAAGTTAAAATGAGTGAAACTGAAATGTAAGGCACTGAAATTACAGAATTTAAGTGAATGTTCTAAACCAATTTTTCCCCGATTTTTGTCCTGATTCAGTACAGGGAAATGTTTTGATATGTTGAAAATTTCTGTGGGATGGGAATCCATTTCTTGCTCATCTGTAACACTTAATAATCTTTGTAAAGTATTTTGAGAACATAACAACCTAAGACTTCATATCACTGAAGGATATGATTAAAGCTATTTAACACAGAGATAAAGTGAGGCATAAAAATCATTTCAGAGTAAAAAGGACAAAGAAAAATCTAAGAGTAAAACTGGCTGGTTAAAATACCTGCCTCCTCGTTTTAACCACCAGAACTTAACATCCAAAATGCCAACTCTGTCTCTTCGGTTAAAGATAAAAGTCTGGTATATCCAGAGCGGCTGAAGCTGAGAAAAAGAGAGCAAGGACTCCTTGGCATTAGTTTCCCATTCTCAGCTCTCCAGATGGAGAATGCTGAAATTTCATGTACACAGAGACATATGCTTGGGTAAGCAGCGCTGAGTCTGAGGAGAAGACACCTTCCCAGTGTGGCCCTCGCCAACAGTGACGATTCCTCGATTAGGTTAGGATGCTGACAGGGGCATTTCTTTCCAAGGGAATACCTTGCTATGAGCTGTCTGCATGACCTCATGTTGTTGGGACTTCAGAAACAAAAGAACACAGAAGCAAATTAATGAGAAAATGTGACCTTCTGCACAGGAAGCAAGTAATTCTTACAGAACAAAATGAAAACTAAGAATGAAAGATTCCTATTTTTACTTCAGTTGCATACTTGGCTGATCTGCAGGGACATACAAATAGCGGCCAGTAAAAGGAGCATTTAGCTGCATCGCTCCAAAAGTTTCTGACTAATAATCTTAAAGCCTATTATAAAAATAAAGGGCACAAAAAGCTGATAACATGAACTAAAGGATACTGTGATGTTTGGATATTAAATCAGTATAGCAGGAAGAGAATAGATCTCTCATTTCTTCTCCTTGCCAAGACAACTGCAATTTCTGTTAGCAAGGCAAAGGACTGCCTTTGGTTTTGAATATTGAATATTAAGATAGTGGAAGGTTCAAAGATAAATTGTTAATGGAAAACCTGAAAGTGTATTCAGCTAATCTACACAATTACAAACCTTGTTGCTGTGATACCTGGAGGAAGGCTGAGAGCACAAGTAGCTGTAAGGTGGCCAGCAGGAAAAAAGTGAAAGCTGTTGAGCAGCACAACAGCTTTAGAGCTTCCTACTACACAAAGAGATTACACATGAAGCAGAACTCAGCGGTACCAGGGTAAAATTTTGTAAGCCGCACTTTCTGGAGAGATTGCATTGGTAAAGATAATTTAAAGGCATCATAGAGATTTTCCCAGGTTATTATATAGTGTAGTATCTCATTCAGTAAAGAGTATTTCAGGTTCCAGGGGAAGCTCATGTGAATATCACAGCAAATCACATACTTTTATTAAGTGTGATTCTATAAGGTGTTAGTTCTGTTTAATGGATAAGGAGCTGACAATATATTTGTATTGTGAATACCATTCTCATAAGACTGAAGAACAGAGATTTCATTAGATTTAACACGTGCCAGTACAGCGATTGTAGGCTGTGCCCAGAGGCACAACACAACAGAAGATGTTATTCTCCCTCTCACAAGTATTACGCCTCCTACAGTGAGCCAGGGTGTCAAGGGATTCCTTGTACCTGTCAGCATGGAAAATGGCAGATAGGAAGGGAAGATTTCACTAACTTTGTAGCAAAGACAAATACAGTATGAAAAATTGGTAAAGGAGAACAACCTGAAGTAACCGAGATCAACTGAGCACATCTTGAAGGTATTCATTGCTCATCTGCATATGCCCAATGTGATCTCAATTCCTATGTTCAGAGTGAGAACAAGAAGTTCAAGCAACAATGAGAAACAGGTGAAAAACACTGGTAAAGGTGACTGACTAAGTTAGATTCCTCTACAGGTGGAATGAAAAAGCAGACAACAGCAGACTTCTTAATCAAATAAGAAGTTGCAATTAGCCCACCTGAATTCAAAAAGGACAGCACTTAGGTTTTACTAAGTAGAGAAGGCCTGCTGGTGTCTGAATTGGACTGGACTTTCACAAGTCCTGCAGATAGACAATTTCTGACTGCAGCACTGTATGCAGTGAGTAAATGAAGAGAGCCGGACATGTTAAGTGTGCCACACCAAATTAATTGTGGGATGCATATCAAGGGTTTGCTGGAGTTGAACAAAATGAGAAAAGGAAATGGTGCTAAGTTTGGGATCCTGGTGTTCAAGGGGTTCTGCCCTCACCCAAGACTAACAGACTGGTCAACAAGAAAAAGATAAACTAAGGCAAAAAAAAGGGACAGAAGTTAGTAACAGTGACTACATGACCAACTAGAAAAAGCTTCAAAGAAAAAGATTGTGGAAGTGTTTACTCCAAGATCATTCTGGACGATGCTGGGCAGAGGCATTTCCAGCCCCTTTACAAAAACAAGGTAAGATTGGCGGATTTTATTAAAGACTGAGTTCCAGTATAGTCTTTAGGGAGCTCTATCTGACTGTAATACAGACTGTATTTTTTTCATCCATGAGTCCAGACATAATGGAGTTAGGGGGCCATGTAATAAACATGCAGCATTGTCTAAGCAGGTAACAAACCCACAACTAAGGCACATGATACTCAGAAATTAATGATCTTCATGTTACCATCTATACCCAGCAGCGTCAAAACCTAATTGAGCTTTTTGTATCAGTTTCTCCTTCCTCACTCTTGCCTCACCTATGGGGGAATTCAACTTTTTAGTCAGAGCAACCTACCAACCAACACAACCCAATGGGGCCAGCTCTTTATAGGTGCTGCCAGGCAGAGGATGGATTGACCACGTGGTGGATCTGAATGGGCTCCACACCCAAGCTGTTAGTTTTTTAAAAGTATTGCATGTTTTTAATAAAGTGAACTTAATAGATGACTCATAGATGAACAGAAATCAATTTGTAGAGCAGTCTTGCCTTTTAACTACTAAGATTTATCTACTTTGTCTGAGGTTTTCAAAGGCTCTGATCAGCTGTGTAGTTGGATTCACCTAATATATATTTCAGACGGAATAAAAACTTGTGGATTTGGAAGGTATTTGGAATTGTGCGCTTATTATAATTTTGAATACAAATTACACTTAGCTGCATACATGGAGGAAACTATGGATAATCTTTATAGTTTGGAGAAATATTTAGAATTGTGTGAAAGGATGACTAGGAAGCTTATATTCTAGTCTTGAAAGATGCTAGCACTTCTGAGATTACTTGCTTCTGATAGTAAGCCTCTTTATTTGCGGTTCTGCCTCAATACAGCTGCTAATTTTATATAGTTGTCTATTATGTATGCTTTCATTTAGAAACTCATGTTAAAAAAGGCAATTATATTGGTACATTCTAAAATAAAGGTTGATAGTTGCTTCTAAAAGCAACTATTTCTAATATAGATCATGGATCATTTGGGTTTTTTTGTATAAGGATCCAGATACAAAGATATGGAGGGAAAAATGTTTTCAATGCCAATATGGTACTGCTAGAATGCATTTTAAAGGCATGTATTTTAATACAATCATTGACACTATAATTCATCTGTAGTCAGAACAATGATTAACACGTTTAACAGCAATGTATTACAGATGTGGATTTTGTGGTTTTCCTTTACTCTGCTGGATCCTAATTCTTGCTGGATTTTACAAGAATCTGTGGAATAATTTTCAGCAATAAGTAAGGCCTAGAGCAGAAATAAGGAAAACAATTCACACTCTTCAGGAGTCCTTTGCCAAATATAATGCCCTTATCAGTGTAACGAAACCACAACGTCCCGGGCATAAGAAAAGGCTTCAGCATTGTAACAGCAGCACTAATATGAAAGAGCCCATGTGTGGCTCTGCACTGTGGGACTGCCTTAAGATGATAGCATGCATATTCTGATAGACAACAGCTGTATGTCTTCCACCAACCCATATAAACCCCACTCTCCTTTGGTCTGATTGCTTTTTTTAAGGGTGGACTCAAGGCAATTTAAATGAGCTAATTTGAATAAAATTACCCAATTTGAAATGAAAAAAAATTTGCATTGTCTGATAATAATGTAATATTATCTGATTATAATTATCTGATCACTAAACCTCCTACAAAATTGTGTAATTTTAGCTTAACATTTCATACCAAAACAAATTATAAATCAAGTGGTTATAAATATTATGAGGCTTTCTAAAATTGATTCATTTCAGTGGCAGTGCTAGCAGAGTACCTTACTAAATTTAGAAAAATATTGTGGGCAAAGAGCAAATACTAGAAATCTTTGTCAGAACATGATTTCTCCTCCCTGCCTAACATTACCTTTTTACACTAAAACACAAAAGGCTTCTTTTTCAAAACTGACAAGCAATTTTGGGTGCTGAGTCAGAGATGGATAGAAACAAGCTGGGTTTAAGCAGTTTTAAGTGTCTATTTTAACAGCTGCCTCTTCACCTTCCAATAAAGGCTCTTAATCTCTCCTGCATCCTCTGTTCCATTTTGCACCAGTGCAAAACATCCTTGCAGAATTGCACACGTGGTGTTGATCATGCAAACCCCATCCCTATGTTGCCCTTTACCTATGAGCATAGTTCCTTGACTACAGAATGCAGATCTGAGATTTCTCTGAACAGTGGAAGGATTTGTTATCGTCTGAGAAGGGACCCCATTTTAACTATGACTACAATCCTCCGATATCTTCTCAGAGACTTAGTGCAAAGCATTTTTCAGTGTATTCCAATGTTCAGTTCTGATTTTTCCCTCAGAATATGGTCCGTTTAAGCAAGATTAAAATATAATTCCTATCATAGTTTCTCTTTCCTCAGTAAACATCCCTAAGGTGTCCCCCACCAAGGTACCTCCTTCATAAAATCTGAGATTCTACTATTGAGCATGAAGGCTCACATAAGAGATAAGGAAGAAAATCCATTATCAGCAACATAAGAAAGCAAAAGGAAGAAGAGGTAAAAAAGGAAGCACGTTAGTAATTTCATCCCCTGATCTACAATGGGGAATCCACATCTCTGATTTTTCACAAAGCCAACGAAATGCGACATTTATCCACCTTCATCCCTCCTTACCCTTGTCTCTGCCAAATGCTGTTTGGGCTTTCCCCAGTCTGCTCTTTACTTCACTAAAGCCCCCATCTTAACCACCTTTTCCATTTCCCTGGCTCTCTGTATTTGCCTATTCCAGCTACACAACTGTAAAGCTCCCCACTGCTCACATCTGCATCCTATCACATGGCATTCCCTCCCCGCCACCCCCCCCCCCCCAGGTTAGGCAGCTGCTAACCGCCAGCTCTGGTGCCCTGATTCTCCTCTTCGCCTCTCCACCTCACTCTGAATGAAAACATAGTGCTGCCCTCAAGTACATGCTCCTTCCCTCACCATGAAATTGATTTAATTAATGTAAGTTAATTAACTAGTTTGGGTATCTAGCAATTCCTCAGAGTTAGTATTAGCAAGTAAGATGAGGAAAGTGGCACAGGCTGCAGTGATAATAAAATACAGCAGCAGCTTCTCCCTGTCAGCCTAATTTCTGTCAGGATACAAGTGCTGCCACCGCACAGGAAGCAATGACACAATACACCAATTTTGTCATCTTTAGTATTCTGCAAAATTCAACCCTGAAAGTTACCCACATCCTGCACACCAAAACATCCTAAAAGTTTGCCTAGCGGGAAGCATTTCTCGCAAGTAGAAGCTGTGAAATGGTTTTGGAAATAAAGTGTTAAATTACAATTGGCATTTCCAAGATCTTCACTAGCAGCAGAATCTTGCTGAAGAGACATCAGCACAGATATGTGCAGGACCAAATTTTAAGAGTACTACCTACTCTGATTTAATAATAATGCAACAATCAGAAGAGCCTCTAAAGAAATAAAAAGGCAAACCAGAAGACTGGAGACTTTCTAGTGGCTTCTACAGCAAAAAAAATCCTACTTCAGCAGGCAGTGCATGGCACAAGCATTGGGCTGACAAACACCAGCATCCAACAGCAAAGGCACTCCTCCCACACGTGCCCCAGGCAGGCAGGCAGCTTTCCTCCATGTCACTTGCAGAAGGAGCTTCTTTGGAGGAACTACACTCTGCAGAGCACTGTCCTCTCGCAGACTGCTGGCATTAAGGGCTGTCCCTATGCACACTGAAGGACTAAATCTATCGGTGTCACAGAGCTGTCCTCTACTAAACGCCAGTGTACATGTAATGATAAGGAGCTCCCTGCACTTTCTCACTCTTCTGCAAGAACAAGTATTTTCAAGTTCCTGCTTGACCAGCTAAAAAACTGGTTAAATCAATATCTGGCTGCATTCACAGATGGTTCTGTGCTCCACTAAGGATTCTTGATTTTTTAATCTCGTTCCTGATAATTCCATTTCCTCTGTGCCTAATACCAGTACCTTACTCTTCTGCAGTCCATTCCCTTCATCGTTACTATAGCTGATATAAAGGCACTCAGGTCAGTCAAGATGAACCAGGGTACCACATCTACTCCCTAGGTAACAACACAAAAGTTGTTTCTAGTAGAAACACTGATGCAAGTGTATCTTTCAGGTATAGTAAAGATGAAAGGCATAACAAGAAAACACTCAAAGATCAAGAAAATGGAAGATTAGAGGATGTTTCCCAGAGACAGGAAGGTAAACGAGTATTTCTTTTTCTTTTTATATTTTGTTAGCCCTTTTTCCTCAGCTTATAGAACAATATTTGTCCATATTATTACATACTTAATACTACATATGCTACCTTATTTCACAGTTGCTCTAAGAAGATCTCAAAGATACTTATCAACATTCCCTTTGTACTCCTAATACTTTGTTTGTTTAGCCAGCCCCTCAGCTGGTAAGTGGACAGAGTAAGTTCCCCACCGCTGCTCAAGTGATAACGCCATACAAATAAGTAACAATACACATGGCAACATCCAAACACAACTATGTTTTCACTATTCAAATAGCTATCAGTAAAGGGACAAGCACAGCCCTTTTTCTGCAAAGCCTGAATAAAAGAGCTTTGTGTAGAAAATTCAGAAGGGACTTGAAGGGAAAAAAATTCTTCAGTTAATCATTCATCTTGGAGCAGACTGACTGCTGAGCAGCTCTGCTGCCCACTGTAAAGCCTTTCAGTTGTCGTAAATACTACACGGTGTTAGACCCCTGAGTCCGAGTAACTCTAGATTTGCTGGTCATGTCCATGGCTTGCAGTTTTTGACTGAATTTTCCGTAGTCCAACCACACAGAAAAGGCATAACGAGGATTACCACACTACAGCACATACGAATACCCTGTCAATATCCCAATTTACACCTCTTCCTTTTTTCTTGTTCCTCACAGCTAGCTATGTTTAATGCCTAGCAAGACATTTCCCTTTAGGATATTATCATGAACAAGCAAAGATTAGCTACGGAAACTGCATGCATGATAAGAACACTATACAAGTGAATATTACCTCAGCAACATGAACTTAATTATTTTGATAACATTGGAAAGGTTATTTCTCCACTTTTGAAGAGAAAAGCTCTGTATATTTTTAAAAGGCAAAACTTACATGCATAACCAGAAAGCTTTGGTCTGCTCTTTAATACAGAATATAAAAGGTTTATGGATTTCATCAAAACTGATTAGTTTATTGTCTAGACCACAGATTATTTTTCATAAGATTTCTTGTCATATCTGTGAGCCATTCTTGTAGTGATGGATGAGACTGGTGCCTTAAAAATCATAATTTTCTCTGTCAGCAGGGAAACCCACTGAACCCTGTCAGATGGAGTATCACCTTCTCCCCTGTAGCCTTATAATCTAAGGGCATAATCCACTCTCACAGGGGTATACAGTAGTCCAGGATTGAACCTACATATAACTAAAGGATTGTTATTGGGGGGAAGAATATGAATTATAGAGTTATTACAGGAGTTTTAAATTTTTGCTTGTATAACCTGAAATTGTTACCAAAACATTGTACCAACCACAGGCTTCAACATTCAGATCAAAGCAGGTGATTTTGGCCCCTCTGAGAAATTGCATTCCTAGAAACTGTATCTGTCATTGATAGTTTTATTCTCTCATAAATTGAGAACTATGGATCATGTGAAGGCGTGTCAAGTAAAATCTATGTGTAGTTTGCAAAGAAGTTAAATTGTCTATCTTCTATAATTTGAGGCCAAATGTTAGAGCTTAGCATGCCATACAGTCGATGCAAATAGATCACAGTTTATATATGCATGGCCCTTGAAACACATTTTTCTGCAGTTATATAGACAAGGAGTCCAGCTGTACATGAGATGGGAAAATCAACTATATGTAATCATTCTCTTCTGCAGCAGAATTAAAGACACTGATAGTAATGGACTAGGCAGAATTAGGAGTAAACCACGCCAAAGGTACCAACAATTTCCACTTTTACCGTTTATCACTTAGAAAATTCTGGTTGCTGCTTCTATATTCTTCTATATGATTTCAGGAGAAAAATTAAATATGCTGCTTCACATTTCATTTTTAACAGTTAATTGCTGCATAAATACATAGCATAAAGAAAAGCACAGACATTTTATAAAACTAGAATAGTTTTGAAATATTCATATGCCTCTTTAGTTACATTTCTCATGCAGCAAAAACATCTGAAAAACCTATTCTGGAATGACTTTAATCATAGAATGCATTGGGCTGGAAGGGACCCCCAAAGGTCATCTAGCCCAACCCCCCTGCAGTGAGCAGGGACAGATTTAGCTAAATCATGTTGCCTAGAACCCCATCAAGCCTGATCTTGAACATCTCCATGGATGGGGCCTCCACCACGTCTCTGGGCAAACTGTTCCAGTGCTTTACCACCCTTACGGTCAAGAACTTCTTCCTAATATCCAATCTAAATCTACCCATTTCTAGCTTAAAACTATTGCTCCTCATCCTATCACTATGTGCCCTTGTAAACAGTCCCTCCCCTGCTTTCCTGCAGGCCCCCCTCAGGCACTGGAAGGCCGCTATAAGGTCTCCCCAGAGCCTTCTCTTCTCCAGGCTGAACAACCCCAACTCTCTCAGCCTGTCCTCACAAGGGAGGTGCTCCAGCCCTCTCATCATTTTCATGGCCCTCCTCTGGACCCACTCCAACAGCTCCATGTTTTTCTTGTATTGAGACCCCCAGAGCTGGATGCAGTACTCCAGGTGGGGTCTCATCAGAGCAGAGTAGAGGGGGAGAATCACCTCTCTTGATCTGCTGGCCACACTTCTCTCGATACAGCCCAGGATGCGATTGGTCTTCTGGGCCTGCAGTACTGCGAAGTTAAATTTGCTTAGAGAGGGTCTGAACCAGAAATTTAAACTCCTCATCACTTTGCAGGCAATAGAACTGACATTTATTGCTGCGCCATGCCGAACTACAGACCCACCTCTGGATAACTGAAGACTATATGGCAGATGGATGCTTTAGGAGCCTTCCCTAGAGCCTTCCAGTGCATATCATGTTGTCTGTTTAGATAATAAACTCCTGGAAAGGCCTGGACCTGTACATTTTTCTGTGTTTTGTGCAGCTCTACACTTTACAGTGTTTAAAATGATCATCACAATTAATCCATAGATAAACTGCCCTAAGGAAGCCAGTATTGCTTGCCCTGCAAGAGCATGGCCTCAAATGTGGCATAAATACCATTCTCTCTCCGTTATTTACAGTGCCTATTATGGTTCCCCAGGGAGCCACGCATCCAATGCCTAATTCATGCATCACAGAGGGGAGATAGGCACTGACTTTATTGGACTGTGAATTAGGCCACTAATATGTAACACCCCAAAAGCCTGCAGGCTGACATTATATATGTACATATATATATACCCCTCTGTGTGTCCCACAACATCTACCTGTGCTGTCTCGGCATGCTGAAAGTCAGCAAACCATTGCCAACTTCCTGACCAAAGCCACCTGCAAAATCAGCCAGAATACTGCAATTCACAGTAGTGCTGAATGTCCGTCAACATGCTATTTCCATTCCAGTTACCGCCCCCCTTTGTGTATACCGCCTCAGACAAACTGGCCCCTTGTTTCAACAAACTTCAGCTCTTGCAATGTTAAAAACCAAGGTAATGTATCTTGAATTACCAAATGACATCACATTAATGTGATTTTCCCCATCTACTGCTTTCACAATAATCAAAGCAACAATGATTTTTCCAATGAAAAAACAAACACAAAAAAAGTTGAAAAAGATCTAGGGCATTGCTGGCAAAAAGATTAAATTTATTTTCAGTACGTCAATCTTGTTTTTCTACTTCATTTGGTGGTATGAAAGGACATTTAATGACACTGAGCCATTGTGCATACCAAGCCACATGTGTCTGTGGGCAGTGCACCAACTAACTGCATGGTCATTGTTACAACACTCTGGACACTAATTCATAACTAAGCCATATGACTTTAATATAAACTGGTGGATGATTTTGGAAAGGTGAATCGCATAGGTAAGTTTCATCTATTGCTAAATGCATACAGTTCATGTTCTTTGGTATTTATACTTAACTAACACGACTTTCAAATAACTTCAACTGGGAAGTGGCAAATTACATTCACCATCTAACTGGCTGGAGTAAACATCCCATCTGTAAGCCTTCCTTGGGCAAGGGGTTACCTTCCCATTTGTGGTTAGAAGAACATGGAAGCACAGAGAAAAACAAATCCAAAGGGGGAAGAGAACAGGAAAGGGACTTGCCAAAGCAGATACATGTAATATGTTTTGTACTGCCTGTTAAGGATAGTAAATTCCTGGCAGGGCTCATGCTGCTATCTTTCTCTGTGCTCTCTACAGCACTAAATCTTACTTCCAATGTTAAGAAATCCTAATTGTCATAAAATCTGTAGACAAAATCTCCTAAGAAACACATCATAACTTGCCCTGTTGGTGTAGAACACTAGTCTTCCATCTATCACAAGATACAGTGTGAATTCTGAATTAATGTCACATATGAAAATAAAACTAAGTCTAATTCTTACTCGTATTTGGTTTCTGTGACAAGGTTTTGGTAGGGGGAGGGAGGGGCAGCTATAGGGGTGGCTTCCATGAGAAGCTGCTAGAAGCTTCCCCTACATCCAATAGAGCCAATGCCAGCTGGCTCCAAGATGTACACACTGCTGGCCAAGGCTGAGCCCTTCAGCAACAGCGGTAGTACCTCTGGAATAACATACATGAGAAAGGGAAAAAGATTACTGCACGAGAGCAGCTATAGCCAGAGAGAGGAGGGAGAACATGCGAGAGAAGCAACTCTGCAGATACTCAAGTCAGTGAAGGAGGAGATGGAGGAGGTGCTCCAGGTGCTGGAGCAGAGATTCCCCCCTGCAGCCCATGGTGAAGATCATGCTGAGGCAGGCTGTCCCCCTGCAGCCCATGGCAGTTTACAGTGGATCAGGTATCCACCTGTAGCCCATGGAGGACCCCACACCAGAGTAGGTGGGTGCCCAAAGGAAGCTGTAACACCATTGGAAGCCTGCACTGGAGCAGGCTCCTGGCAGGACCTGTAGACCCATGCTGAAGCAGTTCATGAAGAACTGTAGCCCATGGGAAGGACTCACGTTGGAAAAGCTCATGGAAGACTGTCTCCCATGTGGAGAGTTTGTGGAGGACTGTCTCTTGTAAGAGGGACCCCACACTGGAGCAGGGGAAGAATGTGAGGAGTCCTCCCTCTGAGGAGGAAGGAGCAGAAGAAACAGTGTGATGAACTGACCGCAACCCCCATTCTCTGTCCCCCTGTGCCACTTGCCGGGGGGAGGAGGTAGAGAAAATTGTGAGTGATGTTGAGCCTAGGAAGGCAGCAGAGGCGGGGGAAGGGTGTTTTAACATTTAGGTTTCATTTCTCATTATCCTACTCTGATTTTGATTTGTAATAAATTAAACTAATTTCCCTGAGTCGAGTCAGTTTTGCCTGTGATGTTAACTGCCAAGTGATCTCCCTAACCTTACCTTGACCCACAAGTCTTTTGTTATATTTACTCTCCCCTGCTCAGCTGAGGAGGGGGAGTGATAGATCAGCTTTGGTGGGCACCTGGTGTTCAGCCAGGGTCAACCCACCACATCACCCCAATATTCCACCTTACAAAACATTTACACACCCAGTAGTCTTTACTCATGAATTACAGCAGCAGTTATTGCAATCAATACTGAGTACCTAGCAAATCTATTTACAAAAGCGTCTACAATACTTAAAAGGCTTAACACCTCTGTTTTCCCAAGTAGCAAAATCCACTCACACTACATTGTATGTGTATACACTTGCACAAAATAAATTTTCAAGTGCATAAGGGAAAAATCTCCCTCATGCTGCACTGAACTGTGAGTCATGAACACTGCCAACAGTCCATATTCACTTGTTTTATCTCTTCTTCACAAAGAAACCCATTTAAGCCAGAAACTTAGAGATGCTTAATACTCTGCTAGGTTATTCCAATACAGACAGAAAAACAACTATTTACCCTTTGTCATGTTTGACTTTAATAATATTAATGTTCTAAAAAAGGATAACGAATGTCTAAACATTTCCTAATAAACATAACCTTATTTTTAGGCCTTCCTCAACAGGAATATTCTATAAGCTCCAGACATACTAATCAAAATTTGGTATTAAATTTTACCTTTCAATGATTTAAATTTGCTGGACAGAGTACTCAAGGTTGACAGCATGCCCTCTTTCCTGCTGAGCATGAATAGGTGAACACAGAAGCTTCTAAGGTTATCTTGTAATTCTCTAGCATTGGCTCTATATTCTTGGCCTCAGAATATGATGCCAAAACTGCTTTAAACAATAAGATGAGGATTCCTCAGCATCAGCCAAGAATGTCAGCTTGCCTCAGGGATGAAGGAAGTGTGTGGAATCAGCTGGGTGCAGGATCGAAACAATCTAAGAGGTGGAAAAAGAGTAGGGGCAGAGATGCATAAGTGCCCACTGATTTCAGCCAATGTAACAGTCCCCACAGGACCAATTCTGCTGGTTTCAAAAATGGAGCAGCTGGAACCCCCTGCCTTGTACAAAGGTCCAGTTCAGCTCTTGACTGCTTCCCAAGTTAAGCAAGATACGTATCTGACACATGGTTACATCTGCCTACTCAATGTATGAGCATGGAGAGGTCCACTTCAAAGAATTACTTAATAAGTATTAGACCTTCCAACCATATTCCAAATTACTTCATGGAGTGTGACAAAATCAAAAGAAAAGGAGAGGAAATAGATGTGTGATGTAAGACATAAGACGTAGTCACAGAGAGAACTGTCAGGATGCAAATGGGCACATTAAAAGCCTTATCCTGTTGTTCTATATTCTAATGATTTTTTTCAACTCTTTTAACTAGCCTCATCTTTACTGCAGTTCAAATGGAAGGGTCACCACATGCTATTGACACCAAGTAAAGCCCAGAGATTTCTAAAGAGCCATCTTTATAAAAATACACACATGAAGCACTTACTTAAACACCTACAGCCTCTTGAAAGATATTAATTGAGAAATTTAAGTACCTGTTGTCTCCAACGGCAGGATCCTTGGGTTTAGCATCACTATCATAAACAAAACGTTCTTGGGAGATCACTATGACATTGTCTGTAGTTTCATTTCCCAAGATAGTGATAACAGGATAACCCATCTGCAGTGTCCACTGATCCATTACTTCTTGAATATTTACAGATTTTCCAACCCTTTTTAATGCCTTCAAGAAAAAAAAGAAAAGTTTCAATATGTTGAAACAATATCATCATCTAACACATTTTTTTTTCCTATTCCAAAGACCATAATTAGTTTCAGAGGTTTAAATAACCATCACGTATGCACACACACACATTTACACCTGGCACACACATACTACGTAATTTAACCAACAGTCTCTGTACATCTTAAAAATAAATATTGAGCAATCTTGTCAGAGAGGGGAGTGACATGTCAAAGTCATGTTTCCCACACCATTCAGGCACTTTTGCTGTACAGAAGAAACAACCTGCTTTACAGGATTTTAACAAGCATCACAGAGATATTGGGTGGCTGTTTCCAAAAGATATTCTTGACCAGCTAAGGTTAAAAAAAGACTCAGTGTTAGTTGATCTAGGGTATCTACAATAAGGCACATTCAAAGGACCTGATTTCTAAAAGTACAGAGCTTCTCTGTTCCGAAAATCAAACGACTAGTTATTTCAAAATACTGTCCCTCGTGTCCAAAGTGAGGCCATGTATACAAAGATATTCACAGCTCCTTCATAAACTGCACCTGTCACAACACACAGAGGATTAATGTGTTCATATTTGATACCGTATGTCAATAAAAATGTTGTTTTACAAGTAGATTTTCAACTGAAACAAAAAGAGATACTATGGCATCATGGGAGATGAGACTAGGTATGAGGAGAATGACAGGCATCATTTGTTCTTCATCAATGGAAATGTCCCTAGCTGCTGAACAGTCCCAGATCACAGACTGAGCAACCTCTGATGAATACGAGCAGAACCCAGCAAGAAGCCTTCAGAACTGAAGCCGCAATTGCAATGCATTAGGAACAAAGTGACTGGCAACAAACGCGCTTACAGATGAGGCAAATGGAATTATTAGCCTTAACAATAGATTCGAGCATACAGTATAGCCACAGACCAGAATATAGTTTTATTTTTGTTCTATTTTATTAGCTGTGGGTTCTGCTGTTCTTTCAAGATTATGTTCTTCCCTCCAACCTCCCATCATCCAGAACTGTCCTAAAGGCTTTAACAGAAGACGACACCAGGTGAGAAGCAAGAAAGACTTTTTCAGTGGCATTCAACTTCAGATTAAGACATAGATTTATGACCCCGACTGTATGTGTCACACATCCCATCTCTCATTAACAGTGATCAGTACAGACATATGACTCAGTTCAGTTGTCCACACATAGGTTGCTAATGTCACTTGACCTTGACCTGCCACTCCATAAGGGTACAGATTTCCCTACAGATCTTGCATGAAATCAGTTAGACCCACCTGAACATCTTGTACTGCACCTAATCTGGCACTGGTTGCCTATCTTTGAACAACTATCTCAGGTCCCTATGTCCTGGGTTACAGTGTAAAATGTGCCAAAAGGAAAAAAAAGTATTCTATTACCATCTTCAGGAGCTGTTGAGACCAGGTGGGGCGGTGCTCCCTGCCTCCCCCCTCTGGACTATCTCCTGTTAATGGCCCATCAAGGAACTGCCTCACGACTCCCCATCCCATTGTGAGACGCTCCGCCCGGGGCGGGGGGGGGGGGGGGGAAGGAGCCAAGCAGTCCATGCCAAATAAAAACTGAGATTTTGAACACCCTAGCAGCCTTCTTCCACTGGATTCCCAGAGGAGCTTTTTCCCCCCACTGGAGTTCCAGAGGGCAAGAGCTACCTACCTACCTACCACTGGACCTTCGGAGGAAGACCAGACTTTTTTACCTGATTGCTGCTTCCACAGAACTACATCCATCGCTTCAGGAGGACTGCAGCCAGCATCTTATCGGACTGCTACTGCCACCCTAACAGGGTGTCAGGTTGTATTTCTGACTCTGTCAGTGTAAACCAGTGGGTTGTTTGTTTTTCCCTGCCTTGTGTTATATATATATATATATTAGTAAAGAACTGTTATTCCTATTCCCCATATCTTTGCCTGAAGGCCCGTTAATTTCAAAATTATAATAATTTGGAGGGAAGGGGGTTGCACTTTCCATTTCAAGGGAGGCTCCTGCCTTCCTCCGCAGACACCTGTCTTTCAAACCAAGACATCCTAGTCAACAGTCAGTGGTTCGGCCTCATTTTAAAATAATCGTGTATTTGCTCTCTACACTCTGCTGACCGTATTGACTAGATTTCTGGGAATTCAGTTGTTCCTATTCACCAAGCGTCAAAAGAGTTGTTCTAAAATATTCAATACACCCTTGCAGAACTGGTGGACCTACAGCAGACATACTTATCTCATGTGGTAGCTGGAAGCCAGGTAGGATAAACCAAAGTCAGCATTGTTAGATCTCTATGAAAAGGCAACTGAATCCAGCCCTTATTGACAACAGTTGGAAAGTGGACACCTAGCTTATGTATATACCTGCTTGTCTAGATAAACGCAGAAGTCTTGACTTCCAACTGAATCCCAGCTTTGCTGTCAATAGTTACAACTAGATTACCATGTTTATACATAGCTTGAGTTAGTTGGTACTTGTGCCCAAACTCCCTAACTGGACTCTACATTGGCTTGCACTCTGTCTTTATTCTGGAGTACCAAGACTAGCTCTGTAAGTGAGAAATTCAGGCATTCTTGACTCACTTTATGAAAATTAATCTCTGCCCTTACAGATCCCTGGACCATGCTCTAAAAACTCAAGCCGAGCTTGGGCATAGCAAGAAAAGGGAGCATGGACATAGCAAGTATAAGTCTCCATACTACTCAAGCATGCCAAATGCTACAGTAAATAATTATCTGTTTACACCAAACTTTAAAGCTTTAATAGTTTTTTATTTCACACAAATCATAACTCCATACAAAATCAGAAACACACCTTATGTAAATGCCAAAGCTTAGCACTTTCACGTTCCAGCTTAGGGGCCTCAGCATGCTGACGCTAAAGTCAATGACAGCAGATTCCATGAGGTACCTTTTACTGCACATCAGTGACACAGTACAAGATAGGAAATACATTCTAACATAACAAAGGATAGAAATGCTGCAAAAAACATATTTTAATGTTGCCACTAGATTAACTCAAATGGAATTTCTTTGCATCAGTTTTTATATTTGCTCTGAGGTCTGAAGATCCCAATACGTACTATTCACTCCTAACCTCACCAAGAAAAATACCACAGTAAATTCCTGCTTCTCCCTCAGTGCAATAGATTAAAGCATTTTACCTTTGACAACGTGTTCCAGAGATCATTTCTGGCTGCATTGCCATACTTGTGAATGGTTAAATAGTCCTACAGAAATAAAATAAAAATACAAATCAGTATTACTATACACAAGCCAAACAACTAGAACTGTGAATCACTGCTATTAGAAGTTAAATCACATCAATGTTTACGTTTGTCAGAAATCTAGAAAGACACAATATGTTCATCCTAAGGGAATAAATAAACAGTTTCTTAAGCTAGTTTACAATGCAAAAATTGTTGCTAAAAATTTCATTTACAGCATTCAATGCTCTTCCTTTTCTGTGTAAGTCATTCTAGAAGCTAAACATTTTTAATATACATTTAAAATACCTGTTTAATCTTAGAAGGGGTTCTTAGGTAATTCTCTGCAATGAAAGGAGAAGCTGCTGAAACACAGTTGCAGTTGCTATTTTAGCAGGTCATTTTGCATCTAGTGTCAAAAATTTGCTCACTTGGATGACAGCTAGAATTGTTACAAAAGATTTAACTGAGCAATAGCCTACCTGAACTACAGAGTCTTATCTAGGGAGATCCTGGCACTTCAATGTCAAAATACATCATACCGGCAACTGGGGCTGTAACAGGTTATCACAAAGGCTCTCCACGACAAGGAATGGTGGAAGAGGGGTACAGGAACCCAACGCCATGCTTGTGCACAGGTATATACACGTGTGTTTTCACAACGTACGTGATTCAGAGTCTGAGGAGGTTACAAACCGAATGCTTTCACTTATTCAGCCACAGTTTCAGTGACTGAGGGTCCATTCTTCCCCCACAGCGACCAGAATGATAATTCCTGATAAGCTACCGTCATATTAAATTAACTTTCCAAATTAATAGTTTAAGCATATGACCAGGTTAGGTCTGGGCCTCTCAGGCACAAAACGCTTCCAATTTTTAATGGCATCTGGTGAGACAACACTGTTAAAGTTTCCCACCATCCTATGTCCCTAGACAACAGCTCATTCAATTACAGAAGTGAAATTCAGCAATACTTATTTGAATAACATATATTTCAAACATTTTGATCAGAAGAATTAAGTTAAACACATCAGAGGTTGTAAATCAATGGATTCTCCCGCATTTGAATTTCTGCCATCTTTACTTTACACAACGGTAGGAGACAAACCTTAATTTACAGCACAATGATAAAACTGGGACAAATTTGCTGACTCTGTTATCTGTGCTTTGTGTGAAGTAAGATACTTTGGGAATAATTAGTATTTGGAAAGTAAATTTTCTGATATACAAATTGTAGCACCTGTGACAGATTTAGCTTTTGTCAGCCAACTCATAGTACAACAAGCAGCAACTCCCATTTAATCACAGGCTAGGAAGGCTAAATGAGAACACTGACTCTGTAAATGCAGTGCTGAGTCTTAACAATGTCATGAGACTAACTTGGAAAAAAGACAATATTATATAGGCTGCACCTATAGCACACTGTGCTTCCATTTTGTCTAAAAATACAGAATCGTTTAAGGCACAGTGAAATATTCAATAGCTTTCAAAGGTAAAGAAGTTGAATTGCAAATTAAAAAGCTAAAATAGGAATAACCAAAAGAGGGATGAGGTAAATAAATAACAACAAATACGCATGTGCATTCTAAGTGGTACTAGAAAATGCTGCACATACTGGCTCTTCTGAGAGCTGCTTCCAGAATTGTTATACAGCAAAATAAAACGGATGGAACACTTGAGGATTTACTCCATCCAGGCAATAATCCTGTTTACCAATCTACCATTAGACATTAAATTTGACTTTTACATTTTGCATTCAGAAAGTCTGCAAAGAGATGAAACGCTTCTGCCTTTTTCTTCTGTTTTTTCTCCCAATACAGACTGGGAGGTTCAGATATCACTTGCCGCTCAGTTAAAAATGTATTATTCTCCAATCTAACATGTTTATTACACAAAGGAAAACAAAAGGAATCTTAGCATTTACAATGAAATTAGTAAATGCAATGACAAACACAACATACGAGTACAGTCCTGGTACCATACAACTTAATGCAGCTTTCATGAAATAATGAAAAAATGGATGATGAAGACCACATACATAGCATAAAACTAGGAGTGTTATCAAATGCATTCTACACAAAAAGCAGTCCTAAGTAACAGTATGCATCAAAATATGCTTCCAATAGTAAATCCACATTGCAATTCAAAATCTGAGTGCACTTTCTATAACAAACACCCTCATGTAGCAGTATCCTGTTTTCAACAATAACCAGTAGCAGACACGTAGGAAGGGTATAAAACAGGACAAGCATACAGTCATATTCCCCAGTATGCTCTCCCATCATCCAGCACTTCACAGCACAAGGAATCCCAAGCAGATTAGTATCTCTGTATTTAACAGTTATCTTCTGTGAATTTGGCCAATTGCTTTCTGAACCCATATAAGAGTTAAGCATTTGCAATACCTTATAAAAAAAGCATTTCCCACTTCAGTGACCTGTTGTATGACGATACCAGTTTCAAACATCTGCCCGTCTGCAGGTTTCATCTGTTGCTCCCTAGTTCTGGCACTCGAAGACACAGTGCATTACTGCTCCCTACTTCACTCTCCCTGAGCCATTCACATTTTTACAGATCTGTATCATATGTGTCCTCATAACAAAGCTTGGTTTTATACTGAGGATACCACCAGACCCAACCACTCCCAGCTATCCTGCAAAGTTACACTTTGTTAGTGCCATCCAATTTGTTGACTTCAAAGCTAGCTAGGGTTACTGTGACCCAGCCTGAACTTTCATTACCAAATTATCAGCCTCTCTTGAAGTACCTTTCACAGACAGGCATCCAACATAAAAAGGAAGAGAAGAGGCTTATACATATCAGCATCAAATACATTCCATGAAGTACTGAAACAGGAGCCAAAGATCTATACATACGCTGCTTGTCTGTTCTAAGGATGGAACAAGCAAGAATATAATCCAGTCTTCCTCCTGGGGACCCATATCTAAGCTTTAAGAAGACATGTTCTCATTCACTGTAATTCTCCAGGGCAGGAGTATTAGCCAACCCTTTGCCTTTATACTGAATAGAAAAGAACCAAAGCAAACAGAAGAGATGCAAACCACAGAACAGAAAAGGAGGATGACACTGAAACATAGCTGCCTGAATCTAAGCTGCGCTCAGCACAGCTCCAAAGGTGGTACAGTGACTTAAAGCCTCTTTCTCATAAACACATATGCCCAGAACCATCTGCCCGCAAGGCATCATAAAACTCACAAGTCTATCACCTACAAAAGCTGTTCCATCAACTGGAGTATGCTGGAGCATGAAGACATGCTTGAACCACCTTCCTAACTTTCAGCTATAACCCTACAGTACGTGCAAGGAGAAAAAATGGCATGAAAACCTCTTTAACAAACCAAGACTCAAGAGCACTCTTATACAACTCCTCCCTTCTCCTCCAGTGTAATGATGCCTCTAAACTTTTTCTTTCTCATGGGGGAAGTAGAAAGAGAGTTCACAGACCCTAGTCCGGTGTCACTCAACATGAAAATTAACCAAACAAATATACAAAAATGATCACTTGGTTTTATATTTTCAGCAAGCATTCTCTTGTAATATCCTTCTAAACATCTTGGCACTAAAATATGAAGCCACTGTTTGCCAAAAAGAGTAACAGAATATGATCCCTTCACCTCTATCAACAACAAAAAAAATAATCAGACAATATGGTTTTCTGACATGCGTTTTAGTAATTTTTAACATCAAATAACATTAAAAAAAATCCAGAATCTGTCATGCCATAAAGAGAAAGTCCAATTACTGTACAACCAAAACCTAAGATGTTGCAAAAAATCACAACCAATTTAGATCATAACATGTATTGTCAAACACTAATCTTAATCCCCCCAAAAAATTAAAAGGCTCAATGTTTTTGAAATATTTTAATACTTCAACACTGAAGTACATAGCTTGAACAGCAGTAGAAATAGTACAGTGAAAAGCGCTGAAGGATTTTGAAAGATGTTTTTAGTAATGCTGTATTTATTAAGCTTGCAGGCTCTTTATTATTTTCCACTTTTTTAAGAAAAGGAGATTATTTAAAAGGAAAAAGTCTTTTATCACTTTGCAATCTTAGTTCTCTCAGTACTGCTAGGGATTGAGCCTCTTGGTTTCGAAAAAATGAACTACCCCACCATCCAAACATGATAACGCTCACAACTAATAAAAGGTAGTGACTGATAAACACAAAGAGGCTAAATAAGTGTAAAGGGGAATAAGTCTCCAAACACATATCTTACTTTCAGGGGAGACTTCAGATCTATAACCAGGAACTGAAACATCAATTCTAGGACCAAACTCCTTTCTCAGTTTATCTGTATGAAGTTGATTGGTTGGCTGAAGGAACAGCTTCCAACTTATATGAGTAGTGCTGAGATCTGAAACAGATTAACATTGAATAACTTACTTTTTCTCCTAAAGATAACAGGGAAATTCCATTATACCAGATGAGTGAAGAAAGAGTAGCAAAATATTTTGGCATTAAATTCTTGTGGCTACGTTCCTCTGAATGCCCTCATTTCTCAGGGCTCAGGAAACAGCAGTTTGAAACACTCCACCTTTCTCCTCCCTTTCTTTCACACTGCTAACATCAAAGCTGCTATTGCATATTATCTTGACATTGCCTAATATTCAAACAAAAAAGCTTGGCAAGGGTCAGAGGGAGGAAGGTACTGCATATGTTTGCAGAGGTGAGTGACAAACAAGAGACAGTGAGAACCAGTGGTAAAGCACCACCAGCAAGCTACAAAGAAGTGAAGATTCCCTAAGAGAGGAAGACTACTGAATAGAAAAGCTAAGATAGCCAACTAGGTTTGCAGAATTTTTCAGCTGTACAGACTAATCCCTGAGAAAGGGCCTTAAGGAAGAGAGGTGATCACTCTCCTGGCTGAGCAGTCACGACAAGCAGTAGAATACAAAACAAGGAGTAGGTAAATTCACCTTATTGGTCATGGTAAAAATTGTGTAAGGCAAATTAGATGAAGGTTAACTCTATTCATGTCACAATTAATTTGTACCAGTGAGTCAAGCTGCAGTTACCTCCAAATTGAAGGAACAGCTGTGATCAGACCACTTATCAAAGCCATACTGCAAAGCCAGCTGAGAAAAACCTTGGAAACAGACTTTTCCAGGTCAAGTAAGCCAAGCAACTTCTTCACCTTGTACATCAGTTTTACTAAGAGTGCCCAAAACTGCTTCCAAGCAGTCTTGTCAGAAACTGCCAACCTGCAGAATACACTAGAGTCATGGAATAGACTTTAACTTCCATGAGCGAGTTCTACCAAAGGATCAAAAATGTTGATATACTTCCTATACTTTTAATCTACTATTGCATTAAAATGTGCTACTCTAACAAAAAACCAAAGTTACTCACTAGCCAAGAATTAAATTAACTGAAAAAGCATTTCAACCTACTATAACAAAAAACAGCATCAAAATGATATTGAAACAGCAAGCACATAAGGAGTGCAAGGCCATGCCTGCAGTGTAGATAGTCCCCACCTAGTACTAAATCCATCACATCTGTTTTATGTACAGATACAGCATCGAATGCATTCCAGTACCTCCCTTGAGCTACAGATTGGTGACACTTCGGTGGTACAGCCAGACTAAGTACCTTCCACAACCTCTGCTCCTCCTTGTCCCCATCCCCCTGTTTGTGAGGCTACTTTGCAAACTAGACCTTTGAAATGGCCTGTATAGTAAGTAAATCTATCATTCTGCACCAAGGACATCCTTCCTTCCTTGATCAAGTTTACAAAAAAGGACTCCAAACTCTTCCACTGGTACAAATGAAGCAGCACTGGGTGGCCATGCGTAGCTGGGAACAAGCAGCTGGAGGTAGCGCTGAGAAAAATGGAAGTTTGGTTTCCTAAGCCAGTGTCCTGTTCAAGTATGTACCGAGTATTATGAAAAAGACCAGACAGAAACACACACAGTGGTGATTTCAGAAGACAGTTAAGAGAAGGATTATCAATGTATCACATTTAAGGGAAACAAAACGTTTATTTTGAAGTGCATTGCTCAAAAGTGATGCTCAAATGTTCTTTTCAAATGTTCAACTAATGGTTGATGGTATCAGTCCTCATCAATAAGCTAATTTTTACAGTGAATTAGTTAACCTTCATTGAACCTTATGTATGGACACTGTCATTCAGAACTGAAGTAGACTAAACTCAGTGACTTCAAGTCACAATGAAAACACTATCATGAATTAAAGTAAATGAAGTAACAGTTAACTTCAGTTTTGAAAGTGTCCACATGGGGCTACAATGAGGTTTAACTAATTCAATTACAATTCACACCTTCAGCTACTTTGAATGAACTTTTTGTGTGTGCCTGTATAAACACAGCTTAAACCTTGTTTATTTGGCATTAAAAATAAAACGCTGATTTAGAATTTTACACCACTTTGAACAATCAAAGAATATAGCTGCTAAGGATAATCTTTTCTTCCTCATTTCTAACAGTTCTACACATATCAGAGGAGCTCCTGTTGAATCTCTTTCACATATAAATTTATTGGCTAACATATTTTATGTGATTAGTAATTCTACATGTCTATTAATTTTCTGAAAGTAGTGTCCCTGTAAGATATCCAGGCCTGGCAGATAATACTAGGGTTTGGGTGTTTTGGGGTGTTTCGTTGGGTTGGTTGGTTTGTTTGTTTTTGTTTGGGGGGGGGGGGGGGGGGCAGGGGCAGGGCTGGATTGTTTGGGGTTTTTTACTTTTTTAATCTTCTCCAAATCTTATTTTTGTCTTTTTCTTTAAATAGTAACACACACACAAAAAAAAAAAAAGTTATCTGCTCCATATACAATCACATTTTCTCAATTGCTAATTTATCCAGCCTGTATTTCTACCATCAGGTGCATTAAGCAATCAAAAAATTCTTAAGAGCCACTGTCGCCAATAATTCTACCATGGTACCACAGGAAAGCAGTGTTTAAAATGTCCACTATCAGGAACGTCTTAGTTAATTTCTAGATTCAAACTCACAAATAGGTAAAAAGAAGTGAAAAGAAGCCCGAGAGATGTGCAACATACTTCAGAGCCATCGCAAGTATTCACTTCAGCTGTGTTTTGCCTTCTCTTTGGGGGACTATCTCAGTCAACGCACAAAATCCTAGGGAAGGAAATCCGTGGAATCCCATCAATGTACAACAGCTGAAATTCCAGCCCTTTATTTTCAAAAGGTATATTTAGATTTTTTTCACACACAACAGTGATACAATGCTTGTAATCAGCAGCAACTGGAAAATACCCACTGTCAACATGTCATATCTGCAATTAAATCATTATATCCAAATAGCAAGCTATAACTACTAATCAGGAAGAATGATACTGGAACCATATATGGAAATAAATCTTAATTTTCTCTAGAGCCAACGATGCTGAATAGGCCACATAATTACAGTATTTTACTTTGTCCTTTTTCTTTTGTAATTCATAATACTCCCATACGCTCTAACAATAATCAGATCAGCAGAACTTACATTTCTGGCATTATATGTGTCAATGGGATTTTTAGCGTTGATTTCAGTGGGAGAAGAACTAGGGCAAAGTTGAGAGTATCTCAACCACAGTGTTGGAAGTGTAACATTCATTTAGAGGATACAGACAGGACCTGCATCCTGTCCTGAACAGTGTGCCATCCAGGCTGAGACACAACAGAAACCAGTAAGAGAAACGAGGAGGCAAGAGCCATCATTAAGTCAATGGGACTGCTTTCTTCACTCTACCTGCTTCCTGTCGGTAAGAGACCAGTACTGTAAATCAGAAGCAACTCAACTGAAATCAATATGGCCCTGTCATTTTCATTCCAACATGAGAAAAGAATCAAACCTCAAACCACTGTAACAAACAAAGTTTTGCAATTAATACATCTTCTGCATTGCAGCTCAGTGAATCCAATGTGAATGGGGCATCTGAAACAGATTCAAAATTTGTACTCAGGCAAATTTCCAGCTACTTTAAAATGTAACCTGCTTTGCTGGGAATCCTTATTAAAAGATCAGAATGATTAAATGGAGAGGTTTATTTCCCTTGTAAAATTCAGCTTCATCTATTAGCTATTAACATGAAGAGAAAGGAGGTTCCATTCTGAAACACAGCAACAGCAATTACAGTGTGGTGACAAAATAGTGAAGTCTAAAGGGAACGGTTAGAAGGACTGCAGAGTTATTGCCTAGCAGAGTCTGATGGTATCTGCTATGCAGTGAGACACCTGCTAGTATATTAAGCTTGGCTTTAAAGAAAACTGTATTTGATGTATTATTTGGTAGTGGTACTAAACTACTGAGCTAAGAACAAATCTTACAGAGATAAAGAACTCTTTGAAATTGAACTGCATATTTGCCTGAATTTGTACATTCATTTTAGTTCTGCCTTGTTTGGTTGTATAATACATTTGAACCTAAACCCAGATATTGCTCAATAAATATATTTTTAATGCACACAAAAAATGACTGAATGTTTTCCAGAGATATTTGGATGGCACCTGCTAATTGTGACAGGTTGGCTGCTCATTCCTGTGCATTAACTTGAACTATGCCCAGCGATTGCTAACCAGCCAAAAATCTCTGCTGTACTTTTCTGTAACACTTTTTTCTACAGAAGCCTCAGAATTGGAAAGAAATTAATGCTACTTACTATGAAAAGGTCACCATAAATCACTCGAGAAAACTTACTGTACGACTTGCACGTCACTGCGTCTAGATCATAATGAGCTGCAACTTTTGTATAGTAACAATGAATAACGGATAGGAAAGCAGTAACAGTGAAGCTTCGAGTTTGCTTATAAATTGTTTGTTGTTCGCATCAATTGACCAAATGTTTCTCATGGTGCAAAACACCATCATACAATACAGTCACCAGAGCTACACTTCATTTTGCAAAACGAAGACACTTTAAAAATCGTTAGCATTTACATCTGGCTATATGCTACTGTGTCTACCTAGCTACCATAACTGAACTTTAAATGCATGTGGAGAAGAAATGTAAAGGAAGAGGAAAAGGGAGGAGTAAGAGGAGAAGGAGGAGAAAGCTTTGATGAAGGCCTGTTTTATCCAGTAGGGACTCAGCTTTTTTCTGAACATTCTCCACTGGGCTGAACAGAAGCAGATTTATTTCATTTCCGATGCGTATTAAATGTTAACTAGAAGTTCAATCCTGCAATCTTTGTGCTGCAAATATCCCCACTGACTTCGAAAGAGGTAATGGAAATTTTGATTGCACGGGGACGGCAGAATTGCACACAAAACACGTACTTCCAGCACCCTGTAAAGTCCATTGTGCTGCCTCATAGCAACAGAGGTGAGGTTGACGCTGAGCTCCTATCAGAAAAACGGTATAATTTTATTCCAAAAGAAAACATTTTCTTAAATAGCCGCTCAGCCTGCTGACATTATCTGAGAATTCATACCTATCATCCTTTCTCTTAATAATTCCTATAATAAAAATGAAGGAGAAAATAGTCATAACTGAATTTCACATGCAACAAAATAAGAGACGCTCACTGAAAGCACACCAAGTGAACACGTATGTGGTATATGTAATATGACTGATTGTAACATTGTCATAAAAGGCGATCCTGTTCTGAAGAAACAAATTTAACAAGTTAAGTAAATCGTGCATGCACTAATTGTTTTTCTTTTTGTAAGAAGCTTTAGCAATGAAGCAATAAAGCGACATTTTATCCTAGCTGAAGGACAGCACGACTTGCTTCTAATGAAGGTGGCGCAGATTGTAACCTTGCTCTGAATGTGGGCACTGGGGACATCACCGGCTATTGAGGTTCAGCAGCACCTGCCATTACCACTCTTGTAACTCTCCCTGCTGGGACCTCCAATGTGGCCAAAATATAATTGTTTCAGCCGAAATCTTATCTGCAAAATGTCCATCCTGGACTGAATTCTTCTCCAAAATTTCAATCAACATGACAGAAACAAAGCATGGGGGGGAAAAAAAAATAAAAAAAATAAAAAAAATAAAAAAAAAAAAATCACATTTTACCTTTTCTTGTCACTCTTTCTTTTGAAACCTCTGCTATCCCCATGCACTAGAGCACAGGTCTAAAGGTCAGAAGGAAAGTGATTTTGTTTCAGGAACGTGCTTTTTCATAGCACTGATCAACTTTAGGTGACCTAGCAGCTACAGAGTTCCTCTCTCACCCTGTACTGACAGCTTACAGCTGCTTAAGCTTAGAGGGAGGTTAGGGCCCTGATGCAGAAAGCAAAGATCCCGTGTCTCCCTTCTCTCAGCCATCCCTGACAGCCAAGGAAGAATCTGTCTGATCCAAACACTCCAGGGACAAAAAGCAGAGCAGAAAAGAGGGAAACAAGTTAACATAACCAAACAGGAATATTCTGTTAATGCAACATTTCAGGAAAAAGCTCTCTCTGCACAGCACCTATGTTACACTGGGCAAAACCCACCAGCAAGTCACGACAGGTGACTGCTACAATTGTGGGTCCACTATGATCAGCCCTGCGGCCTGATTTGTAGCAGAGCTGCACTCTGTGAACTGAACCTGATATGAAGTCTGTTCTGAGTATCTGAAATAGTTTATAATGCTAAATACTTTGACAGAACATCTTCTTGGGTTGCAAAACAGATATCCAAATTTTATGGATCTTTTTTATTCTAATTACATTGGTCCAATTTCCCCCCAAATGTGCAGGCACTCCACTCTCATCGATTTATTTAAAGCAACATTAATTTTATGATCGATATTTTCTGGAGGCCCACCTTGGTGCCTCTAGAGGCTGAGCTCAAGCCACGCTGAGTGCTCACAGCTGACCATGAAGCTAGTGGAAGCTGTGCTTTGAACACATAAACTCTTCCAATCCGTAAGTGCTAAGACACACGGGAGGGAAAAGTGCTGCACTGGGTGCCTCATATTGCATAGTCCACGCTTGTGCAAATTTTAACTTAAGTTTCCGTGGGCCTACATTTCCATTTATAAAATGAGACTAGCACCACCGCTTCCCTCCCTATGAGGTTTATGCCTTCCATTCACTAACTGTTGGCGATGCACTCTGATACCATACTGGATGGCATTTAAGAAAATTGTATGTAGCAGTTAGGAACTGGGGCTACAAAGCAAATGGAAAGTATACAAAACTATTGAGTAGAAGGACAACTCAGTTAGCACGGTCCACTTTGTGAACAGAATCAGACATTGTCCTATGTAGAAAACACTGGGCAATTGCATAATTAAAAAACCTAGTTAAGGTGCGTACAAAAAAGGAAAAGAATGCAAAGATAAAAATAACTTTACCATTTCTCAATAACTGTACATTTAAATTATACATCTTCAATCACATTTTTTTGTTTAAACAGAAGCATTTTGCTATACACACAGTATGTTCAAATCCTCTTCGAGCTAGAGGAAGGACTTCCATTGATGGTACTGATATCCCAAATCTGGCCCTTATTATGCTGTACATCTTTAATACTTTCAAAGGAAAAAATACTGTGACATTGCAAACTTACAGAAGTTTCTTATGTAAACTTTTATCAACCTAATTATGCCATGGTAGAAAAAGCTACAGAAAAAGTCCACAAGGCTGTATTAATTTAACAAATGTAAACCTAAAATCCGGAGTGATGTGAATTAGAAGCATGAGAAATGCTGCGGGGCCAGAAAAGATGAAAGATGTTATCAGTCTCGTATGACATGCAGCATAGAAAACAGTGATGTCAGCTCCTATGAGATTTCCTATGGCTTCCTATGTTCTGCTTTTAACATGCTCAAGTTATCTTGTTAACAACTGTTAGTAGAAGTGAGACAGTTTAAAAAAATAAAGGGATCAGTAGCAACTAACTTAAGGACAGGTCATTGCCAGTATGACCATGGTGATGCTTTGATGTTCACCAAGGTCATACACTTCGTGCTCTTCTAAACCAGAGGAGATAGGTGCAGAACTAGCTGAAAAGTACTTTACTCAACATCTAGTATATGCACTAGCTGCAACATCCGAGGTACTCCAGCTGTAAAGATGCTCCTGCCTGGTGGCAAAAGTTACATCCTCCCACTGAGCAAAGGAAGACTCCAGGTAGTTCCATGTGCACTGTTGATCCAGGGACAGCATCGCAGCTCATTGCTCCACTGATCCTCATCCTAAGGTGCCTGATTTTTTTTTTGTTTGTACAGATCTTTTTGTTTGTTTTTACAAAAAACTCTATTAAGCAGTCTTTAATGATGTCTCATTTTAAACAGCACATAGTTAACTGCTGTGAATTAGGAATACAAATGTAATAAATAGGCATGATAAAATGGGTACACTGTTTAATATACTAAGTAAAAAAATAGATTATAAAATAAAACTGTGGAAATAGATGAATGTATTTCTTGTACTACTAGATACTTGGACAGAAGTGTCAAACAGTATGGAAAATAGCACTTTAGAGCTTCATTTTACACCTAGAAGATTTCTGATAGGGTTTCATATTGACTGCCACAATTCAAATAGAACACAGGCATGCACAGATGTGTCTAAAAAGCAGCAAATAAGCAGTTTGGATAAAAGGAAGAGTAACTAGCCAGCTTTATGATGGTAAAAAGTGATTGAAATCTGAGCCTTGCTGTATTTAACAGCCTGCATGTCACATTTCCCCAGACAGCTCCTCTGAAAGGTTGACCAATTTGTTTCAATACACTGGCCACTCAACAGCACCAAAAAAGACAGCGTATATCCAAAGCACTGTATGGAAATTCTTCTTCCAAATGTACAATGTGAAGCCTAAAGTACAAAAGCAGTTAATTTATCACAGAAGCAGAGATTTCTACGGTAACTAATTCAAACTGCTGATGATGCACTAAATCAGAGTGAGTGATGAACACATACATAGCAGCAAGTGAAGTTCAAAAGGATACAGATCTATGTGATCAATGAGCTGCCACATGGCAAATGAAATGCAATGTTGACAAACGGTCAGTAATAGAGATGAGGCTCCAAAATAATCAAACCAAATATAAGAAAAATTTAAATAAACCAGTGCAGAAATGCCTCATTACAGAGCTGGAGGTGCCTTTTTACACACATCTAAGTACCATCCCTTCAAATCACTGGACTTTCTATATTTAATATGTGGGAAAAAAAAACAAACAAAACAAAACCACAAAACACTGATAACCTGAAGAGGTTCATTGCCATAAAGCAGTAAAACCTTCCAAGAAGTGTAATAGAGTGACACCAGTCATGTAAGCAACCATCTATTTCAAGTACATAGATTAGGAACAACAGCCTACAGATGAAAATCTCACACAAATCTAATACTATATTGCATATTACTGCCCTGAGTGATGACTGAATAAGGCCAACTTACAGCTTCTTCCTCTACCAATCTATGCAGTTCAGAAACATAGCAAGTGGTGCTGACCAAGCCTCTTCATACTCTAACTGCTGTCCTAGCTGATTAATGGCTTTTTGACTGAAAAGCCACACCACTTTGTAAGAAGAGAACTGGCATTCAGTGATGTGTACCTCTCGAATTTCCCTGGAGCATAAGAAACTTTGTACATTATGAAAGATGTCAGAACTTTTAAAAAGAAAGAAATCACCTACTGTGAGAAGGAAGGGTTTATTAGACATTTTCGACAAAAATAATAGCTGTGACTTTCTCATATGCAAGTGTTACCAGCTGTGGCTATTACTGTCATTATTCAATTATTCATTACAGCCAACAAATATATTCTCTTTCGGTTTTGTCTATGGAGTGCTATGTGAAAAGTGAGAAAGTTCTGTCTTTGTTACTAAATCTTCTGTTTGAAAATGTCACATGATTCAAGACATCGTATGCCTTTGAAGGACTTCCAGGAAAATATACCTGCACTAGGTAGTCTTTTGGCTGCAGTTTTATTGTGGAATTTTCACACTTTAATCCAATGGTCTTTCACAGTATATTTACCGTGACAGGAACAGGCCAGTTATTCTTGGCAGATATGAATCTCTCCAAAGCCATCTACACTGTAAAACTAAGCATCTCTACTACAATTTTACCTCCTTGCAGACTCCTCAACAGAACGGTTTGCTGAACTGTTAGGGATCATGTGCATCTTCATACATTTGCTTCAGCTCATATTCATTATTAAAGAATATCCAAAGAGCCCCGCTCTCCTTCATGAACTATTTTCTTCTTCTTAACACACTTGATTGTTTTCTTTGACATATAAGGGATTTTTCTCCCCCAAGCTATCTTGATCTGCTCTTCAAAAAGTCCACCTGCCAAGTGATCCCATGTAATTAGATTAAGAAAAAAGTGGTAACAAATAAAAAAGGTAGCTATCTCATTTGCTTCTTGTTCTAAACCTTATCTTTTCCTCTCCTTAACCCAAAGGTTAGCATATTTATTGTAGCTTCTCTCATATAAAAGCTCTAATTCTGTAGCTCTTAATTAGATGATGAATCGTATCCTGATTTCAATGAAACCACAAACTCTCAACACAAACAAAACACTACTCATTTTGGTTTATGCTAGTCTAGTAAGACTACAGGAACATTATTTTTTATCATCTGTGAAACACTTAAGGACATACCTAATACACTAAAAAGAACTGAAATAATATTAATACTATTAACACTGATGTGCTCCATGTACTGGAGGCTAATGAAAAACAAAGCCAATAAGATAAAGCGAAGGTCCTTCAGAACTCAGTTACTCAGCAAGCCATTAGAATAACCCAGGAGGAATGAATCATCAAGTGCACTTTCAGAGTATTCATGATTTGAAGAGATTTATAAATAGTAGTAATACTTGATTTTGCAGCTATCCTTGAAAAAGGCCATTCAGTTGAATATTAGAATTCCATCATAAAACTGGATTGAAGGCAACATAATGCTAAATCCCAAGTAATGGTATCAGGGCTAAAGAGATAAAAAGCCTAAACCAATGCATGACAGAAAGGGTAAACTAGTCCTCCAGTTCCCCTTATCACTAGCAAATCTAGCCTCCCAACCCTACAGTGCAGGGACGCTAGTTTGTTAGATGGACAAAACACAAAAGATTAAATGATTGATAGACATTTCCAATTGTATGATCTGTAGCTTATGAACTAAATTATGAACTTTATCTTTTATTTTGTTCAACTTGGAGACACACACATAGAAAATTTCTGTCTGGATTTCAAACAGTTTTTATAAAAGAAGTTAGAATATCATCTTCCTACTGAACTGATGTTGACTTTCACCAGTCAGATTTTCCCAGTTTGATTTTTCATAGGCTTGCATTAGCAAACAGAAGAGTTTCTATTTAGAGAAGAACCGGTGAAAAGCAGAAACACTAGGAAACCATTCAAAACAAAAAACAAAGCTCCATTACAACTTTATCGTGATTATGATTATTTAATCCTTGCATAGCCCTATTCTTTGATCTGAACTTTTTTCTATATTTATTTGAGAACAACATGCATACTGTTATTTCTCAGGCAAATGTTGAAGAACATAGAAAAACAGGGTTTGAGATGCACATATTAAAACTTTTCTAAAACCCTGAGTGAAATGCTTTTTTGGGAAAAAGTGCTACTGAATCTCCATATGAATGGTTCTGTGCAGGCAAAAGTTTACAGCTGGAATATGGAGTTTGCTGGACTAAGGACAGAAGTCTTACTGGCTTAAATGAGATAAGGATTTTACCCTTGACACATACAAGATTTTATGAAGGAAGCTTTTTATTTCAAGATTTCTTATCTGGATAAGAAGATTACCTAACTGATCTGACCTGGTCTTACAACCAAGAAAATGATCCAACTGGGCCCTGTGAATAAGTTATGCTGCAAACCCTGACTGTCCTGTAAACTCTCCAAAACGCTGCATTTCCCCAGCAGGTTTCCTTTTATTGCCTACTGCATGGAACACACCTCTCTGACATAACCAATGCATTTATTTAACTTTTGTTTTATATTTTATCTTCCAATTTATTTTGGTTAGAGGTAGAATTATTCTGCTAAAAAATGACCTGATCCTAGACGCAGTTTATTTAAATTTCAAAATGAAAAGCTTACTAAGAACAGATAAGATTGATTGCTCTTTCCATCTTAGCATAATTGTATTTCAGGTGAACATCAATTTACTTTAAAGGACACTTCTAAGTAGCAGGCTGCATCATACATAATTCATCAATCACAGCTGCCTGTAACGTGATTTACTCAAGCAGATTTCAATGGAATAAAGGGAGCAGCATTGTTTTTTATGCTTTGGTTTGTTTCTTTTTAAATAGTTTACGAAACACTCATTTGTGCTGATTTATTGCTGAAAAGAGTTCATCCTTGGTAATCAGCATGTTGAATTTCTCTTCGTACAGAAATGTTACCTTTTCAAATTTCTTTTAAAAGGCAAAAGGAGTTTGCAAAACATCGTTAAGGCAGAGAGCACTCCATGTTTATCAAAGGTAAAAAATAAAGCTCCACAATTTTGCTATGGGGGAAGGGAAGGCAAAACTATTTATCTGAAAAGCACTACTAGTTTTAGGGCTGTGTATTTTCTAGCTGGCTTGACATCATTTGTTATTAGTTGTTACACCAGCACACAAATCTAATTGAAGAGAAGCGGCTCTTTCCTCAGCTAGCCCTTCACACAGTTGTCACATGGATAAAACGGCTTTTACACAGCAATCTATGCAGAACAGATACAAAACTGTGTGCCAGTTAAAGTGCCATCGCTTGATATACCAAGAAATACAGGTGAAACTGGGGGCACTGCAATGCATGTTACACTACTCGGCATCTTGCATCACATTCAGCTTCAGGGACATGTTGGTGCCTCATATGGTCCTGAAGTAAATAAATATTTCCACAAACATTGTTAAAAAAAAAAAAAAAAAGTGAGAGAAATCGCTAGAAATGCACACCTACACAAAGACAGAAATGCCTTTACTTACTTGTAAGCCCATTTGAAACACAGAGTGACCCATAAAGTTAGCCAACATTCGAATTAGAGCTGCACCCTGTGGGAAATAATGGAGAAAAAAAAAGTTATCAGTTTTGCATGTCAATAGTGCGCGATAATAACAATCTGAAGTAGGTATTTCCATTCAACACTATCATCTTGGAAACCTGTGATTAATATTTATTTGTGCTGGAATGCAAAATTTAGAGAAAAGATAATGCAAACGCTTACAAAGAAGATAGAGGAAAGTAGACTGATAGTTAATATCCTGCCCCATATACTGAATAAGGTGCAGGTCATAAAACACACTCTCTCCACTGCTGGCGCACGGATGTGCCAGCTCCACAGCTGGTTGCCCCCGGCCCTTTTGTGCACTCAGCAGTCCTGCACAGTTTTAAATGACAAAAAATAACATCCATGCTGAAATCTACCATAGTGATTATTCATAATATTTTTACCTCCATTATGCTACTGTAAATCAGGATTTAGTGATATTACTTTCCTTTGTAAAAGTCTTCAAGATCTGATGATCTGGAAGTGGATCATTTTCATAAGAATTTTATAAGATGCGGATATACATATTTGACTTATTAAGTCAGCTTATTTCCCAGACTGTCATGCAAAACTACTTCTGTAACATTCTTTCTCTACTTATACCAGTTCTTATCTCTTTACCCCTTCAGGCAAAGCAGAAAGATCTAAAAAATGCCTTTTGTTTCACAGGCAATTCTAATTCTTAGTACTTACACCAAGAAACAGATAGATACTTGCCATCTTTAAGGCATCCCTGTTGTGTATTCTCACTCCCTCTCAGAATCACAATTGCTGTGTATTTTCTCCTTGCACAAGTGCTCCATTTCAAGCAGAAATGTCTTTGGAGATACGATTTGATGATTTAGCTATAATGCCACTTTGCAATCCAATTACAAGACAACCAGCCTTCCAATCCCATTAATCAAATGTTATACTTAGTACTGATCACCGCACGAGAGGGAAGACACTTTCGATTTAAAGATAGTGAATCAAATACCTTAAGAAAACATGATGCTAGGACTCAACAACCTCAGCTACAGATGTAGGTTCAGGCAGTAGGCTAATACTCAATTAGAAAATAGAAAAAAAATAAACCACAGATTCAAAACTTCACAGGTTCTAAAGCCAAAAGGTTATTACAACAATGTAATCTGACTTCCTGCATTAAGAGGTCAAACAGTAATTTAGGTAAAAAACCCTGTTGCTTCTCTTTACACAACAGAATCTCTTCTAGAAAGATTCAAGAACAGGAAAGTGTTTCACAGTGCTACACAACTCGTCACAACTAATATTTACTCTCACAGTGAAAATGTGCATCTCTACTAATTTGAATTTCTCTAGCTTCAGCTTTCAAAACAAGATTTTATGTCTTTTCAGTTCAGTTCAGTTTTAGAATTTAACAGTTGTCCAATTTTCAGACCATTTTATACATATTTCACTGATTTCTTGTATAGTGACTATTTTTGAAGTATGGAAGGGGTTATTTGTAATAATCAACATTTGAAATAATGGCATTAATCAAAACGATACGTCAATCATCAGTAAATTGTAAGAAAACACCACAAGTTCTTCATATAGGCAGCAACAACAAATAACATAGTTAGCAAAGCAACTGAAGCAAAAAAAAAAAAAATCATTGAGGAGATGTTTGTAGAATTGAACAGTGGATAAGCCAAAAGATTGTGTTTGCATTATTAATGCTATGCTTTGTTTTTTTGGTGGTACATAATCTTACTGGGAGACCAGTCATGTCTGGAACACACAGCAGCATACAAAAAAATCCCTATGAAAACAGATTATTACCTTAACAGACAAGACCATACGTCACAAAGCATTATTACCCTTATTTTACTAGAAGAACAGAATGAGTAAAGTTCTCAGAGATGTTTAAGCAGATAAACAGCAGATAAATCTGTCTAGCAGATAAACAGAAGATAAAAAAACCTAATAAATACATAAATCCTATTTGCCCTGTAACTAACTTGGGCAGGACAACCCAAAACATCTGAAACAGAAACAAAAATATATAGAAGAAATCAGACTAAATCCTTAACAACAAAGACATTTTTCTACTCATCACTCATCCCTTTTCCTACTTACTCGCTAGTATTCCAGGATCCCCTTGTTTCTTTCTCACAGTTCAAACTTCACATAGCAATGGACATATATTTATCCAGGCACCTTAACTCTACTGTTTTCTGTGAGAAGTAAGCAAGCAAATACCTTCATATAATCTTGTCCATACAGTCTTTTTTCTATCCAGAGACCAAGAAATGTCAGATACTCATAAAATAATTATAGAATTCATCTCACAGGTAACATTTAGCCATCCATTGAATGGAACTATGTGTCCTGGTTTGGCTGGGACAGAATCACAGCCCAGCCACGCTAGGCAGGCTGTTGGCAGTTTTGAGTCAGGTGGGACAGCTGACCTGAGTGAGCTACAGGTGTAGCCCACACCATAACATCATGGCCATTGTAAAGGGGGAAGGTTTGCTGAGGAAGGGGAGCTCCTGTGAGTTCCTCCTGCTCCTCCTCTGCCTTTCCCCTGCTCCTGAGAACAGTTCTCCTGTCAATTCATTTGGCTGAGTGTAACTTTGTATACCTTTGTTGGTATTGGTGTTGTTTCATTAAATCTGCTTTTGCTTAAACCCACAGGTCTCTTCTTTTCTTGATTCCCCTTTGAGGCTGGTGAGGGATTGCTGGGTGATAGAGCAACTGTTACAGTTTAGCCCTGGATATAGCTGGCCTTTACACAGCAAACAAAATAAAAAAGCAAGCAAAGACTGAACAGGAGATCTAAAGCACAACGGCCAGATTACTCTCTCAGAATTGATCCCTTTTCACAGCTACTTTAGAAGTACTTTCTACCAATTAATTACCTTCAGGAAACCCAGAAGTCCTACTTACAGCTTCAAGGACAATCTGCTTGTCCCAGTTTTGCCCTCTTCCCTGAACAGGGAAAGTAAATGCCTTCTTGATGTATTTGAGGAAGGGAAAGGTTTCTAAAGAAAAAGGGGAAAAGAGAAAACCAGAAATCCTCAAGAGGAAACACTGTCTTGGGGAGAAGGGAGGAGAAACTGGAGCAAATGAAGCCCTTGGTGTGGAGGGAAAAGAAAAGGGAGGAAACCACTAATTTCACCTTTCTTGCATTTTGAGAGCAGGCAGAACAGAGAACAGTGATACATTAATAAGAAGAGCAGAAGCAATCGATGCATTCCCAGCCCTAAGAAGGAAAGGGAAAGGCAGCAAACACTGGCACTCTTACTAGAGATGATGAGAAATAGGTTTGCAGGCAGAAGGATAAAAAGTAAGAGGTATGCAAAACAACTAGCATAAGGAAGAGTGGCTTACTAAAAACAGGAGCTTGGAAGATGGCCCTAACCAGAGGGTCCTGGGAGGTAAAGAAGGTATGTGCGCTAAGTTCAGTTACGGGAGTAATGGAATATATAGCCTTGGGGTCTCCTGAATGGCCCAGTGTGTTAGTATTTTCACTGCCTATCTACCCAGCGTGCAGTGAACTAGATGGAAGTCCAGAGGACCTACACTTCCATACCTTCTGAAAGCTTCTCTGACCTAGACTTAAGCCTACAGAAAAATCCTACATCACAACAATGTCCTGCTACAGAGGAGGCCATTAAGAACCTGTCAGCATCATTCCTTGAACACCCTGACATGCAACTGATCTGCTCTTTACTTCACTCTCAGGGCCACTTCTGCTCTGCCAACATTTGTGCAACCAAGGAATGACATATGGAGTCTTGAGAAGTGAACCTGGCTCTTCTACAGGGCAGAATGGCTATTTATTGATGATTTAAGTGCTCTCCTCCAGGCAGTGGATAACTCAGTACCTTGTCATGAGGTAAAACGCATTGGTTTAACAGGTCTAGTGGAAAGCAATTCTTTCCCATTCAAAAAATGTACCGATGTTCATACCACTGTAAAATCTGACTCTCCTTAGGCCATTGTACCCCATCTTAATGAAAGTCTAACTCAGACAAAACACTAGATATTCAGTCAATGATTAATGGCACTGCCTGGCTCTGGTGAAGCACTGTTCATTAGCAGATCTCCTAAGTGCTTTGTAAGACGCTATTGATATCCCGCAAAGTAAAGGGAAACTGAGGCACATCATAGTGAAATCACAGAATGACAGAATGGTTTGGGTTGGAAGGGACCTTAAAGATCCTCTAGGTTCCAACCCCCCTGCCATGGGCAGGGACACCTTCCACCAGACCACATTTCTCAAAGCCCCATCCAACCTGGCCTTGAACACTGCCAGGGAGGGGGCAGCCACAGCTTCTCTGGGCAACCTGCTCCAGTCCCTCACCACCCTCACAGTAAAGAACTTCTTTGTAATATCTAATCTAAAGCTACCTTCTTTTAGTTCAAATCTGTTAGCCCTTGTCCTATCACTACATGCCCTTGTAAAAAGTCCCTCCCCACCTTTCCTGTAGACCCCCTTTAAGTACTGGAAGGCCGCTATAAGGTCTCCCCGGAGCCTTCTCTTCTTCAGGCTGAACAAGCCCAACTCTCTCAGCCTGTCTCCATAGGAGAGGTGCTCCAGCCCCCTGATCATCTTCAGGGCCCTCCTCATTTGCTGAAGACCACCCAGTATGCTCCTCATATATACCCTATGACACAGTTGAAGCTTCCTCAGCCTCAGCCCTGTGACTCCACTGCTACAGGAAAAGAAAGTAGAACGTGTTGGCTACGCCATGGATATTAAATGCATACACAGCCCTTTTCTGTAAAGTGCTCTTGGGAAAAGGCATGCTTATGGGCAACTAGCCAACACTGGCTGAAGTGCTGTAAGTTTATGCTCTTTCTTTCCCTGAAGAAACTTGTTTGCACACTCACACCATGGTAAAGACCATCCACAACTAAAACTAGGAGCAAATTCCTTTTTATGTGAGCTGAACTTGTCTTTGAAATCTACAAAATGCAGAGTCACAGTTAAGGTGTTAAGTCTAATTCTCTCCATGCCAACGTAAAATAATGTGATTGCAACCTTGATCTTAGATTAAATTAAACTCATTTTTAAAGACTCACTCACTCCTACATTTTTTGATCCTGTGGCATCACTACAGGTCACGAGTACTGTAAGTTAATTTAATTCTCTGACTTACTGAATGATCCCATTTTATTATACCTGAATTATTAAATTAATTGTTCCACTTGCAACTTGCAAGTGTAATTGTTTCTTATACAAAAGAAAGTATCAAATGGAATTTTCTTTAACAGGAAAAAAAAGTAAGTCTTATGTATGAACCTGCTAAAATACGACTACTGCATACAACACAGTACTGTTCTACAGCCAAACAGGAGGGAATACATCTCACTCAATGCAGGTACCTGTAGCATCTGTGGTTACAATTGCTTCAGTTGTTTAGACTTTCTTTACAGTCAATGGACATTATCAGTCACTTCTGGGTGGCTCATCTTAAAGTAGACCTCCAAACAGATCAGGAGAATTGCACCCTAAAAGCACTCATCTCTTGTAATTTACTCCAAAAGTAGGCTTGGATGACTAGCTCGTATGTACATATCTGCACTGCAGACATCTAAAGTGAGGTGAAATGAATTCAACTGCATTGTCCAAAAAGGCCAGAGACTGATTCCCCACCCTGTTATGAAAGTTCTGTACTAGTAAGTAGTTCCCAAGAATTTCTGAATTGTGGAGATATAAAACTGGTGTGACACCACTCTTTTCTACATATACAGTCAAATAACACATATCATATCTTGTTTTATACTACAATGTCATACTTCCATATAAGAAAACCAGCAAAGGTAGGTATTCAAGAGAGGACCCTGATGACAGGGCAGAGTGTTTGCTCGCTGAAAGTGGATGTTCCATACTGAACAGAGAGCAAAGAAAAGCACTTGAAACAATGAACTGGTGAAGCAGTTGCAGTGAAAGGAATATAAAAATCAGCAGACCAGCACACAGGATTATGCAGAAGCTAGGAGGCAAGGGAAAGGCGCCCTGTGTGAAGAGATACAAATGAACTGGAAACTCATTCAGCATTGTTCTTTTAAGGACCAAAAATTATGTTGGTACTCTAAAAAGTGCTCATGAGAGAAAAAAGTCACCAACATAAAACAGTGTAACAGGTCTGCGTGGCAAGGTTTTGGTAGTGGCGGGGTTACAGGGGTTGCTTCTGTATGAAGTTTCTAGAAGTTTCCCCTACGTCAGATACAGCCAATGCCAGCCGGCTTTAAGATGGACCCATCACTGGCCAAGGCCGAGCCAATCAGCGACAGCGTTTTTCGCCTCTGGGATAACGTATTTAAGAGAGTGAAAAAAGTTGTTGCACAGCAGTAATTGCAGTGAGTGGGAAGAGTGAGAATATGTGAGAGAAACGTCTTGCAGACACCAAGGTCAGTGAAGAAGGAGGGGGAGGTGATGCCCCAGGTGCCGGAACAGCGATTCCCCTGCGGCCTGTGGTGAAGACCATGGTGAGGCAGGCTGTCCCCCTGCAGCCCACAGGCGGTGGAGCAGATGACTACCTACACCCTGTGGAGGGCCCCCACACCGGAGTAGGTGGATGCCTGAAGGAAGCTGTGAACCTGTGGGAAGCCTGCACCGGAGCAGGCTCCTGGCAGGACCTGTGGCCCGTGGAGAGAGAGAAGCCCACGCTGGAGCAGGTTTGCTGCCAGAGACCCCATAAGGGGGGCTCACACTGGAGCAGTCGGTTCCAGAAGGACTGCACACCATGGAGGAGATCCACGCTGGAGCAGTTCATGAAGGACTGAACCCATGGGAAGACTCATGCTGGAGAAGTCATGGAGGACTCTCTCCCGTGAGGGGGACCCCACACTGGAGCAGGGGAAACGTGTGAGGAGTCCTCCCCCTGTGGAGGAAGGAGAGGCTGAAAACAATAGTGTGATGAACTGACCCCAACCCCCATTCCCTGTTCCCCCCCCTGCGCCACTGAGGGGAGGAGGGAGAGAAATCAGGATCAAAGTTAAGGCCAGGAAAGAAGGGAGGGGTGGGGGGGAGGTGTTTTAAGATTTGGTTTTATTTCTCATTACTCCTGTCTGAGTTAATTGGTAATAAATTACATTTTCCTGTAGTCGAGCCTGTTTTGCCCATGATGGTAAATGTTGAGTAATCTCCCTGTCCTTATCTCAACCCCACAAGCCTGTTGTTATTTTTTTCCCTCTCCCCTGTCCAGTTAAGGAGGGGGCGTGATAGAGCAGCTTTGGTGGCCACCTGGCATTTGGCCAGGGTCAATCCACCACAAACAGAAATCATGAACTACAGCTGACTCTTGTGAGGGTGAAATAATCTATCATTTTGTAAATGAGTTGGAGTCAGGGAATGAAAAGAGAGCATAAAAGGCTGACCCAGAAAAAGCACTGCTCTTCCATCCTCCTTCCCATCAAAACTTCTCATTTTTTCCTACAACATCAACTTTTTTCTTTTTGTTTCTGCTTTTGTGTGTTTTGTTGGTTTTGTATTAACCGTAGAATTGAGATTCATCTGAATGCAGATGCCTACATTGTAGCTATCTGATGCTTACTCAGTTGTATACAGCTGAGCCAGCTGCCTAGACTCCCTTTAAAGGCAATGGAGAGAGAAGCAAGCACTTCAGCACATTCTGATTCATCTCATCCAAAGACATGCATCTAAAACAGGACAGAGGAATTTCACCCTAAAAGCGCCTGTTCATCCTCGTTGCAGATAAGGCGAGGTTAGAGGACTAGTCAATTGCAGGGGCCTACACAGTGAACATCCCAAGTGAGATGATGTGAATCCCTCTGAAGATATTTTATCCTGCAACTTATGGAGCAACCTTGGAAAATGTGAAAGTGTAAACAGTGCAAAAACACTTCCCTGAGATTGGAAAGTCTGAGACAGCATCTTGCAGGCTCATCTATCCGTTTATCTCGGGCAATGCCAAATATAAGTAATAATAATTACACAGACCTTTATCTCTTCTTCACTGAACGTCCACCTTGCCACCCTTGCTTAGGAATGAAAGCTGTTTACTTTGATTTAGTTCAGGATGATCTCTTTTGGGACACAAAAACTAAACCCAGGAAGCATCCTGGTATGAAAAACACCATCATGGTATCCAAGGTGTAAGCATGGAGTGAGGTGCTAGGAGAGGAGCATTGGATCACCAATAAAAATTACATAACCGGATTTCTAAAAAAAAAAAAATAAAATAATAAGATGTCAATTTTCCACAAAACCTCCACTCATCCATCTTGCTGCTTTTTCTCTCATTTAAAAAAAAATCCAAAACAAACAAACAAAAAAAAACCCACAAAAAAAACCCCAACATTGAATACAGGTGATTTATTAGCATTCTTCTATTGTGCGGCAGTCAGTTCAAAGTCAGTCTTGATTAATATGTAATAGCACCGCTTGTTTTTCAAATACAATAGGACACAGATAGGAGGCCTACTGTTAATTTTTCTGCATGCTGGTATTTCTGAAATTCAAGATTAGGGTTACTTCCTCTCCAGCTAAGGGAAATGTGAGTTACTCTATCCTCTACCTCAATTACACTAGATCTTATTCATATTATAGTTAGAGCTATTACAATCACCTTCATCTTCATTGATTAAAACAAGGCTCAGACCACATACAGGCATTCACAAAGGTATCATTCTTTCATAAAAAGCTCCTGATTTAAGGTGAGAACAGATATACAAAGTTTGATAGCCACTAATATATACCTGATAATAGTATTCTTTTTTTTAATGAATCAGTCACATTGCACACACATTAAATAGTTCCCTCCTTAAACTATTTACCCCAAGCTATAGGCAAGGTGCCTTGTCAAAGACTTTTTTTTTTAATTAAGTGTCTACTGACTCCGCCCAAGAACTCCAGCTGGTTAGTGAGACAGAACCTCCCTTTGCAGCAGTTATGTCCAGGCAAGACCAACATATTTATCCATGTGCTCAGTTATCTTACTCTTTATATCCTATAGAGTCCCTATCTTGCCAGAGAAGGAAGTCAAACTCATCAGCCAATAAATCCCAGGACTTGCCCTGGAGCCCTTTCTGTACATCACCCCAGTGATTCTCTGGCACGGTGGCTGTTTGTAGGAATGGTCTACTTCCCATGGCCAGAAGTTCTACAGCTCCACATCTGGTTACCTTCAGAAGGTGCAGGTGGACGCCACCCAGCTCTGCAGACTTCCTAACAACTAATTCAGCTCTTTTAGTTACTGTTTTCCATATACCTACCTCAAATGACAGTTCCTGTAACCTGTTACAAAGAATAAACTGAGCATGGAAAACAACACATTCCTCAGCAGGCAAGTCCAACACAAATAATTCACTGCATTTCTCTGCTACCTCCTTAAAAATCCGAGTCCCCCTTTTATACTTTGGCCATGATGTGGCCCCTCACTAAGTAAGCCAGAGCCATAACTGCTGTATACACTCAAATAAGGCATGAACTACCTTAGCAGAAGCACTTAAGATCCCACAAAAACTTTCAAATTTTGGCTAATATGTTTTGAATAATGGTTGAAATGCATCTTTCCTTCAGGAAACGTGCCAAAGAAAGATTTTTCAGAACTGCAAATGTAATAAGGGTTGGCTTCTTTCTTAAAAATACTGAACATATTTTTACAGTGCTCTATCAAACAGAAGCCTAAGGGTATCCACAATGAAATGGGTTCTTAAGTAAATTAGTATAATTTTATTTCAGTTCAAAGTTTCTGAATTCATACATTATTCTTTCTTTCTCAATATCTTAGATAATTCTGTGATTCTAAGTTAATTTCAAATATTAGAAGAGCATATTGCCAAGCACTCATACAAAGAATGCACATTGGCACATTATTTTTGTAATGTGAACACTAGCCAACAAGTAATATCCAAGTCACGTTTTCCAAAACAATCATTCTTTGTTGGTACTAAGCAACCACAGCTGGATGCCCCATGAAATTTAGCTTATTGCGAAAAACACAGCATGAATTAAAATGAAAGAATAATGTACATCAAACATGTAGCAAAAATGTGACATTTAAAAAAGAGCTCTTACATAAAATTAAAAAACAAAATTCAATCTGTTGAATCCTGGAGAAATCTAACACAAAAAATATGTTTTGACTAAGTCACATCTGCAGAATTTGCTCAAATGTAGATACAGACTAGTGTATACATGTGTAAATGAATTATTTAAAAACTTGGTCAATTGAGCTGCTGTGATACACTACATATAGTGTAGCGCACTGAATTAACTGAATTGTTACCCTCAGCATGTTAAAGAAGAGGACCAAGAGACAGGAGAAGTCTGGCTGTAGTGTCTATTGAGCTTAAGCAAATCAATGGACATCCCTTAGTTCTCCTGTAAGATCAACTGAAAACTGAGTAACCACTTTCAAATCCAGGTGTGGCGTTTCTGCTGTGCTTCCTTAAGCAAACACATTCACCATACATTTTTGCTTCTTTCCTTTTTCCCTAAAAGGAGAAGTCCAACCATTCCTCAGTTCCCACTCAGAAGTTCATGCTGAAATGTATTTTACCGTCCTACCTTTGTCATCTGAGCCATCTTTTATGGTAAGAGGCCTTACCCTGACAGCTGTGGAACAAGAGTGTTCAGTTCATGACATCAGTTACAACACAGTATTGTGGCTGGCTCCTGAGAGACCTCTACTAAAGTCTTTCTATTGAGCTGTAAGAGAAGAGATAATTGCAAAGCCTTCTCTGGAATTCTTCAGCTGCCTCTATCCAAAATATCTCATCTCTCGGAACTGCAGAAGTACTCACTGAGAAATTATTTTCAGGGAATTAATTAGACTGTATCATGAGTCACCAGCACAAAATCCCTCTTTCATTTTCAGAAACAGAGCACTGTAATACACCAGCTTGGCTGTTTTCTGTATTCTCCAATGGCACTTCCAAACATTACAAGAAAAACGAGCCTTAATGTATGTGAATTTGATGAGTGTGAATGCTTCCTTATTTGATTAGGATAACAGAACATATTTGTTTAAATGAGTAAACGTGTGCCTATGATTTCCTCCCTGTGGCAGAAATGTAAAATGTTGAAATTAATTCCTAGAGGCTTCCCTTTGAAAAACCCATGTAAAAGCCATAAGAAGAAGCAAGGAAGGAGACAGGCATATGCAGACTATGCAGCATACTAGTACAAAATTTGACAATATGAGCCTAATCCTGAAGGTCTTAGTCCAGGCCATCATTTAGTGACACACTGAAGTAGAATCATAGAATCATTAAGGTTGGAAAAGACCTCTAACATCATCAAGTCCAACCATCAACCCAACACCACCACGCTCATTAAACCATGTCCCAAAGCGCCACATAGACATGTTTTTGAACACGTCCAGGGATGAACATGTCCATATATCCCTGGGCAGCCTGTTCCAATGTTTGACCACCCTTTCAGTAAAGAAATTTTTCCTAATGTCCAACCTAAACCTTCCCTGGTGCAACTTGGGGCCATTTCCTCTTGTCCTATCGCTTGTTACTTGGGAGAAGAGACCGACACCCACCTCACTACAACCTCCTCTCAGGTAGTTGCAGGGAGTGATAAGGTCTCCCATCAGACTCCTCTTCTCCAGACTAAACAGCCCCAGTTCCCTCAGCTGCTCCTCATAAGACACACTCCAGCAACTCGATGTCCTTCTTGTAGTGAGGTGCCCAAAACTGCACACAGCATTCACAGTGTGGCCTCACCAGTGCTGAGCGCAGGGGCACGATCACTTCCCTACTCCTGCTGGCCACACTATTTCTGATACAGGCCAGGATGTTGTCGGCCTTCTTGGCCACCTGGGCACACTGCCGGTTCATGTTCAGCCGGCTGTCGACCAGCACCCCCCAGTCCTTTTCCGCCGGGCAGCTTTCCAGCCACTCATCCCCAAGCCTGTAGCGCTGCATGGGGTGGTTGTGACCCAAGCGCAGGACCCGGCACTTGGCCTTGCTAAACCTCATACAATCGACCTCAGCCCATCGATCCCGCCTGTCCAGATCCCTCTGCAGAGCCTTCCTGTCCTCCAGCAGATCAACACTCCCACCCAACTTGGGGTCATCAGCAACTTACTGAGGGAGCACTTGATCACCTCATCCAGATCATCGATAAAGATGTTAAACAGAACTGGTCCCAGCACTGAGCCCTGGGGGACACCGCTTGTGACCGGCCACCAGCTGGATTTACCTTAAGCATGTAAGCAACCCAACTTAAATTCCACACTTTACACACATAAAACTAAGCTAGTAACTATGTACTTGCCTGAATTTGGGCTTGACTGCTTTCCTTGCACCTGGTAACAAATTGTTAAAAAGGGACTACATGCATTAAAAGCAGCACAAAAAAACTGTGCCTACTTGATTTTAACAGTACAGATTAGAAAAAAAAAAAAAATCAGTCGTTTATCTTCTTTACTTTTTAAAGAAATACAGCATTTCCAATTGATATAGGCTTATCAACCAGTGCACACCCACAAGCTAATGTGCTGTTGATACTCAGCAATAAAATCAAAATATATTTTAATAAACAAATTAAACTTACACTAATTTTAAAACTTTTCTTACAGTGCGGATGAGCCAATATTTTTAATATCAGCAAATATAAATTTGTAATGTACTGTGCTAAATCATCAAAGATGCATAAAGGCATCTTATGCTGTTTTTATAGATTGTAAGGCCATTTATCTGATGCCAAAACATCACTGAGAAAGCAACATCATATTCTAGAAGTGCTTTTCACTGGGAAATCATAATCATTTTCTATTCTGACAAACACAGCTGTTCTAGGGCTGGGTAATACCAAAATGGTCAGATGGTAAGATGAGCTTTGGTGAAATGTTTGTCTTAGACATAAATTCTGTTGCAAATTCTAGGAACATGACACAAAGAGTAAAATTCAGGGGTAAATGACCATAACTAATCATGTTCTTCAGGTGGATATTGTCACATTATTTTCCTTGAATAATAAAACGTATCAGTCGCCTAGACAAAATGCTATTGGGACTCCATTTACAACAGGAGTTTTATTTAGCCTCACCACCAAAATCTCTTTTACATGTTCTGACACCACTGACAAGGACAAAAGCACGTTACACTTTTTCATTAACTGCTTGTATGAGGAAATCTTCAAGGATGGAGAAACACAAGAGGTTGATGACATTATTTACACAGACGGGCCATCATCAGAATCTAAGTAGCAAAGAAATGAGTGCATCTTAAAATTCACTTTATAAGAACCTGTTGTAATAACAAAACTGGCTCCACAAGTCTGTGTTTTCCATTAGCAGTAAGGGACAAAGATTTTCCCTTTTATGACAAATACTTACAGAAGTGTTTACACTATCACAGTTACTTCACTTCAAAGAGGAAATTCATCACCATTTTACCAACCAGCTCCACAGAGAAACCAAAAGCAAATTAAGAATTTGTGGTGACTCTCCATTGATGACTACCTTGGGGATCAGTAAGATCTGATAGATATCTAAAAATCCTGCCAATGTGTTCTGTAGTGATATGGTATAGCACTGGGGTTTTTTTAAATAATGTATTATACCATAATAAAATAAAGATTTTAAAAGTCTGTGTCTCAACGTAATTTATCTTTACCAACCACACGTTTAATCTCATCAAAGATTGAAATCAGGTCTGTTTGACCAGGTTTGTTCCCATGAAGCATGAAAATTAATATTCCTTTTTTTCCTTAGTGCATTAAAAAACACATAAGAATCTCAATTAATTTGCCTAAGACTGATTCGCAACTAACTATAATTAAACATGCAATTCTACCTTCTTTCTTTTAATACCTCTTTTAAGTCTTAGAAATTATACCGTACTTAAACATACCTTTAAAAAACAACAAAACAGTGTGGCAGAGCTTGTTCCAGAGAGTTCCCTCCCGAATAGAGGTCCTGCAGGCCTGCAGGATATTTTCATCAAAATATTGACCATATTTTTATGTCCATTTTTTTTCCTTTTACTCTATTTCATTACCTCCAGTTTATTTTCTATTTCTAATTCTTACAATTTGTTCCAAGTTACTTTAACACTTGTAATTGTTGCTCTTGTTTTACTGATCTGAATCAGGATGTGTGTCAGCAAGAGTCACCCCTTGCCGTTACTCTGGACATTATCCTTTTTTGGACTCTTTCAGGGAAAAAACAGAAACCACCTGTAAAGGCTTACAAAGGTACTTTCTGCTTCGCCCTTTGCTGAAAATGACTGTTAAAAAGTAGAGCCAGAGAAGCAGAAAAGGCAACTGCATTTCAGGAACTCCAGTGCATAGGCTGGTACCTCCGTGTACACGCACCTTTATCAACACTTTATTTTAAGCCATGGAAACGTCTGAGGCACAGATGCAACTATTCTGTTCCTTCTACTCCCTGTCAGGGAAAGAAGTATGAGAAATGATGGCAGGGTCCAGTGTCTTAAGCCTCTATGGCCACTTCAGCTTTGATCACCTCCTCCAGCCCTTGGGAGCTGCTGTTTGCTGCTGCCTTTCAATGGGGAACAGGCAGAAGAGAATCTTGTACCACAACAGGTTGCATCTTCCCGGTTGCTCTACCTTGACTGAGCAATCTAGTCTAACAAGCTCTTCTTTAAAATAAAATGCTTTTATTAACATTTTTGCTCCATTTTTATTATTTCTAATCAAACCCATATACAATTCTCCACAGAGTGGGGCACATAGTGCTCCTGAAAGCATTGTAGCTGTGTAGCTGTTTACGTATCACACAGTGGTTTCTATGTTTCTTGTTCAGAAAATACTATCTTAGCATACACTAAACAGTGTGAGGAGTTAATGACAGCTTGAGTCAAGAAGGTGCTCAGATGCCTTAAGAGAGGTATTTCAAGTATCCTGAAGGACGTGCCTGGTTTTACACACCAGCACCAACTGGCTGGAGTGGGAGCAGCTCTTGCGGCTGCTCTGAACTTGAACCTAAAGGTTTCACAGACTCTGAGTTTTGATGGCTTTCACATTGGAAACCGTAACAACCTACAACCTTTTTAACTAAACAGAAAGAAATTATTTTCATTACAAGATACTTCCTCTGTTACAATGCATTACGAACAAATGGCACCTGGAAGCACCTTCTGCAATCTGGGCACTGACCTGCTGCACTCACAAGTCATGGAAGAGAAACCACCATCACACAAATGTGCACTCAGGACTTAATGGCATTCACAGATGACATCATGGCTAAATTAGTCAGGGAGAACAAAAAGCTCTCCCTTTCCACTGCGGTAAGAGAGTGGGTTGCAAAGCCACCTGCATTGTAAGACTTTTAACTAGCTGGATACCATCTTACATTATTGATTTAGCTAAGTGAAAAATTAAAAATAAAACCTATTTTACCATATTTTACTATTTATAAGTATTTATCTAGTATTTCTTTCACTGTTAACGAGCTGCTCTCACTTTTCTGTGGTCACTTCACAGATGCAGAGTCACAATTTCATTGCACTCATGAACTGAGTGGATTTCACTCTGACACTAATCTCAGTTTTACTGGGCAGAATACAGGGGGGGTTGTTTCATTTTGTTATTACATTGCCAATATCCTTCCCAGTGCCTGAGGAACAGAAGTAAAAAGCATATGAAGTTTTTAAAAAGCCTTCCCAGTGACTGCAGTTAGCCCTTCTGTTCTTCCACATTCTTGCAGAACATGTTATGCTGTAAATTTTCGAGGAGAATTACACTCGAAAAGGTGAGCAAGGCACTGCTTTCGATTTCTTAAATTCTCCTTGGACAGAACTGTTATTGCAACATACAGGGATGCTGAGCATTTTTCTCTGTGCAAATTTTTAGTTGAATAGATTTCCTAATGCAGAACATTGCCTTTGAGGGGACGCAGGGAGTATGGTCTTCTTTTATTACCATTAAAAATACATCCTACTTCCATCACTTGACACAGAAACCAGGAAAAAGTATTTTTAAGGAAGCCACATAGAGTTAAGAAGGAAAAGGAAATTACACATACAAAGGTTTAGGAAATAATGAATTGTTTGCTTTACAAAGCCAGAGCCAGTAACTGATCTCACTGCTGAGGTTAATTTTGCTTACAGAGAGGAAAAAAAAAAAAGGAATATTTTTCCCTATTCCAGTCATTCTCTTCCTTGTTTTGATTATTGTTTGTCACTTGCCAAGACATATTCTATTTGGGGTACTTTTATAGTTACACTCCATCATACTGGTCTTGCCTGCTCTGACTGCTGCCAGAATCTTCAACTAGCACACTTCAAAGCATGCAGGCTGACTGAAACGACTTCAGATATTATCAGGCACTCTACAGTGTCCTTGGTGCCCTTTCATCCCTTTTCTTATCTGGCTGTGACTGCTCATCTAGGGCTACGACTCCTTTACTTCTGTCTGGGATCTCTCTCCCTCACGCCATTCTGGGTCTGGCTGCTCCCTTTGAGATGCAGCTGTCTTGTTTTTCCATTTTATTACAGCCGGTTGTTCCTTGCTGATTGTTGCTCCTCAAGTTATTCTTGCCGCACTCTCTCCTCCTCTGTCGATGCAGCTCTCCAGGGCTATGATTCCTGCTGTCAGTTATTTCTGGTGTGGAAAGGCTGTCACGCTTTTTGCTTTGATTTAACAATTCTCAGATCCACTCTTGTGTTCAACACGGTATCTTTCCTACTGCACTTGGGATATAACCACTTTTCCCGTCATCGTGGGAGGACACTATCTCACTTCCAGCTGCACTAGGAAGACATATCCACTTTCTGATGTATCTTGAGAGCCTTGAATCATCTACAAGTACTGTTTATTAATGAACTATCACGACTTTGCATTTTTCTCTACATATTTGTGGCCCTACTGGAGGATGACACACTCTTATCTGAAGAATGACTAGCATGATGCTTTTGAAAGAGGCAAGCATTACCCTCAACAGCTTAAGTGGAAAATCATTGTGTGCTGCCGGGCTGTAGTGTCTGTTTCACTCTGCTTGCGGGATTACCCAAACACCATTCTTCAGGAGTTTACGTCATGAGAGTTCTTAACATGTGCAATCACCAAGGACAAGAAAGTGGAAACAAAAAATATATTCAGCTCTGATGCATTGAAATAGCACAGTTTCAATGGTCATCTCTGAAGTGTACAGAAAGAAATAAAGACATATCTTTAAAATGACAGCTGAGTGTCTAGCAGAGATGGTGTCTAATTGATTTATGCCATATCAATGACAGTAAAGACAATGAAATTACAATGACATTCTCTGATTGTCATTTTACTGAAAAAAATAGATGGGAGAAAGTTTTATCATTTCAATATCATGTAGAAAATTGTGAAGAGAGAAAAGAGATCACGTGGACAACCCATGGTCCCAGGGAGCACAAGGTGGCCATTTAAAAAAAAATTAGAATTAAAAAAACCATACCAAAATGTAGGGAAAAGATACTGCACACAGTGCTAGACTGTTTAAAAACTAACATTTTATTTAAGACAGTAGAAAAGTCCTCACTGATGGTCCTGATCCAAAGTTCACTAAAGACAACAGAAAAAAATCCTGAGAACTTAATACTTGACAGCAATTTAAAAAAAATCAGTCAGCAAACAACCAAGAAGTCATCCTAGAAATACCAGCAACAATAGTCCCTCCATCAGGGCTCACTGTGTAAGGAGGGCTCTGAGGCACCTGAAAATATTTAAGCACACGCCTAACCAGGTAAAAGCCTTCAGTATAATTTTACAGTTTGAATTTTATTGACATACCATTCATCGCAGTATTTATACTCGCAGACATTAGAGATCTAGAAGGACAGGCAAATGTTCTAGCTATCTAATAAATGAGCTTGTGTCCATAGTTGATTTTAAGTGCAAGCTATGCATGCACGCATACAAGGTTATATAGGAATGAAACAATGTAAAATCTGCAAAATGTTAAATTTGCTCTAATTTATTCTCGGAAGAAAACAGTGTCAGGTGCTTGGAGGAAGATACAGCATCAGTGAAAAGAGCAGCTATGAAGTCAGTCAGGAAAGTTTCTTCCTATTAGATGTTGCTGGCATCTAAAACAAAAGGATGAATGGCTACAGAGAGCATTATCAGACAGGAAAACAAAGACTTCATGGGTCAAAGAGTGGTCTTTTAATCTGCTCACCTATGAAAGTGTGTAAGTAAATTCTTCTATTGCCATTACTCAAGGTGCTTTGCTAGATCTGGTAACTAGGTTCAAAATTTACAGACTCAGGCCCTGCTATGAACACATTCAGTGTCACCTAGCATTCAAGAGAGCTGGCCATCAGAGAAGCTGAGTGGAGACGCTACCATATCCACTGGGCATGGCCACTACCACACTGAAAAAGGAACCTTTAAGTGGACAGACAAAAGACAGAGATTGTACTCTAATCTGTATAGAAAACAGAGTGAGCCTATTAGCCTGCATAAAATAGCTAACAGTATACAGATGTGTCCTACCATCCTATTTGTCATTTCGATGTAAATGAAAATTACTTAATGTTTGCAAAGTGTTCATAAGATGAGAAGATAAGTGTCAAGTACTACAGCTTACTCTGTGATATTACTATTATCATATTAATTAGAAAAAATAATTAGCTTGAAATATTAAGATTACTGTGAGATAAGGCTCCGAACCTACAGAGGTTCAGCTAACACCAGCAAGCATATGACTGAAACATTTAAACAATGAGAATACTTCAGTATGCTAAAAGCTGCCAGCTTATTATAGCTTAATTGACCAAGAGTAATGTTTTCAAAGCCAGCTCAGGGATTTTTGAGAATGTTACTTGGGCTCTTGAGAAACTCTGACATTCTAAAATCTTTTCCTAAGTATTTTGTGTTTGCATATTACATACTATGCCTATTACATGGTCATACACAGACACTCTCATTTGTCCACCCTTAAAGGCATAAAATCCTTTCATGGAAGAGGATCAAGTTGAAGTTATTGCTGACTGGGAATAACTGATGCCTGTAAGAGAGGATACACCTCTTTTTTAGCCCAGAATGAGCTCTGGATAAACTGGAGGCTCAGTAGGTAAATCAGTTCTATGCTGCTGCTGTCTTGTTACAGTCTGATATTAGGCAGCTAATGATGCAAAGAAAAGTTATCATCAAATATAGGGATGACAGTCAAAAGACTCATATTACTGAATTGCCAGCAGAAAGCTCCAGTACAGCCTTCATGGCATAAGGCCGCAGGCAGCAGCCTCTGCATCACACATCAAGCAGCTTTGGTCATGAAATTAAGGCACAATGTTACACATCATACCATGTAGCAGAGAATTATCATGTGGTATGATGGAAACCAGCAGCGTTTGGCCCATATGCCAACAGCAAGCCTAGTTATATGATGGAGAAGGTGGAGGTATGCAGCCCTCTCCCCCCTGCATAGAAGCTGCTCAGTCCCAAAGCTGGCCAAAAGGCTTTCTATTCATTGAAATACAATTTGAAATTGCCTGAATTTAAAACATATCCCTTTGCCACCCCACAAGGCACTTCCTCCACTCTCACTGCTCAGCAAAGACTTCAGAGCTCTCACTAGCAGACAGAAAAAAATCTGATGCATAAAAAACCCGAAACCCCAAAAAAACAGAAAATCCAGTACATTTAAATTTAGTACTTGACAAGTTTTCTAGAGAGTTTCAACAGGACAAACACCACACATTCTTCTGCTTTTTAAAGCATTATACACAATGCAGACAGTGCCACAAAATAAATAGTAGAAATTCTGACAGCCTCCCAAGTTTAGTTATAACATTTAATAACATTCAATGTGTTGAACGTAATTGGCTAAAATCACTGCAGTATATTCCAAATATATTTCACACAAATTAAAGTTCCCCAGCTTGTAACCACTGTGGTGTATGTATTTTTACAATGGTATTTGTTTTACATATGGAACATGATCTTCTAACAGTTACTGACGACATACCTACATATGGAGACAGATAAGTTTAATTAGTCTCACCTTTTTATAGGCGATCCAGTCAAACACCCTGTCAATGTCTGTGGCTTGCTGCACTTCCTGGGATACTGGATGTGAACTGGTCAAACCATCCAGCAACATCACTTCATGTAGGACATCTGTCAGAAATCTCTGCTTTTCCTGAAATACAGCATATGCAGTAATATTGCAGACAAATACACATTTACAATACCAAAATTATGCAGTTATCAGAGGCAGCCTCCATATGACAGTTGACTAAAATCAGAGCTTCCAGTTTGAATGTAAGCCACCATGACCTCCTACAATTTTGGACAGGTATATAGCATAGATAGGAATTAATTCTAGCACCAGGGATCATCCCTCTGACTTGAGATCTTTTGCTGCAATGAAAGTTGACTGAAATTACATTAAAGACTATGAAATGGATCAAAACGTATCTGCTGGTGCACACTGCAATTCTGACTCTTCACTCACAGTTATGAGGAGTGGGGAGAGGAGAAAAGGCACAGTCTTCAATCACAAAAATACACGGATGCTAAAAGTCGTAGAGTTCATTGCATATGCGGGTACAAAAACTTTTCACAGAGATGGGTAAATACACTTATTACTGCTTTATTTAGTGAGGTTTAAGTCACTCGGCTCTTAGTGTCAAGTTCACACGGCAGATCAACGTAGGACAGGACAATGAACAAAGCCCACAGCAGTGTCACAGGAGGTTCCTGCATTGTCTTTCATAATTGTGCTATAGAAACCCTTTCTCCTCAAGAGCTTGCATGCTCTACGGACTTTGTAACTTCCACCTGAAGGAAACCATTATTATCTCTCTTTACAAGTGGGGCAATAGCTGCACGTAGAAGTTAAATGACACAGTCAAAGTCACAGCTACATCAGAGGCAGGTGCAAACCCAAACAACATCCAACATACTAATTTGTTTCTATACCTTCTATAAGTAGGGACTGCAGAGTTATGTCAAAGCTGCTGCATATTTACTCTGACAGCAAAATTAATTAAATGTTCATGTATACTCTATGAAGTGTGCTGTACTCACTGCAACTAGATGGGACTTTTTCAGCTGAGAAATGACATGGCTTAAAAACTCATACTGCATTCATATAGATGTACATATAAGAAAAGACCATGTCAGGAAAGAGCAGCTTCATTTACTTGTTTTTTTCAAGTTACAAATAAATGCAAAGAGTGAATTAAAAATTACGGACTGTTTAAATAAGCTGTTCTCATCCTGAACTGACATATCTCAAATTTTATCTAAATTACAATAGCTCCTGAATTAATGTCAACCTAGTGCCATAATATAAAGAAACTCTAGGGAATGCTGCATTTTTTTTCAAAAGCCACCTTGATGTCCACAGATAAAACAAGCACACAATTACATAATAAATTCTATGTTTAATTTCTTGGGTGGCAAGGTTTTGGTATCAATGTGTTAATTTAAATTGTATTTATAAGACAGCCAAAAAGCTCTTCCAGGGCTGAGCCATCTGGAAATAAACCTTTATGTTAAAATTCATTAGAGCACAAGAGATGTACCTTGAGCTGATTGTATATTCAGGCAATTAAAAACATGGGATGCTGGAAAGCCAATTACCCAACACACTCTCTTAGTGTTCTCAGCTGGCTGCATGAGGTAAGGTTTGTGAAGGGAAAAGTAATGTCTTGTTCATATTATTGTTCATTTCCAAATTTTCTCAGGCATACGCAGTTAGTAACTGCCCTTTTTTATGGGGAAAAAAAAGGTGTACGGAAACAATTATTATGACAGTCCTACTCAAGGGAAAACTGCTGAGGTGTAAAGGATTGTAGGTGCTTTGGTTACACCTCACTCACATCCTGTATCAGCCAATAACAGAGCCCACTTTTCATCAGCTGTATGACATGTAATACATAGAGGTATGAACACACAGAGGTATGGACCCGTCTCCAAATTCAAGTTTGGATATCTAACTGACAAACAGTTGTGGGAGTGGATTGCTACTGTTTGGAACTAACTCATTAAAAGGACCCTTGTTAATCAGAAATTAATACTTTAAATACAGAACCTGGGTCAGGAAAACCAGCATGTAGGAAACGAAGTGAAGCTGTAAGAAGAATACAAAAGATATAAAAAAAAGACAGGCTACATTTTGGTTTTCTGTTTGGTTATCTCCTAAAGGGCTGAAAAGGAGCATTTTAGATTCATGACTGCTCATTCAAGTTACCATAGCTGAAAAGTCTTTCTTGAAATTTATGGCAGACCATCACACTGGGATACAACTGGAATAGCTAGGATGCCTCCAAACATACAAACCTGCATTATGGTCCATAGGGGAAGAATAACTGACGTCATCTACCTGGACTCATGCAAAGCATTTGACACTGTCCCGCACGACATCCTTGTCTCTAATTTGGAAATACATGGATTTGATGGATGGACCATTCAGTGGATTAGGAACTGGCTGGATGGTCACACTCAAAGAGTTGTGGTCAATGGCTCAATGTCTAAGTGGAGACCAGTGACAAATGGCATTCCTCAGGGGTCAGTTTTGGACTGGCGCTGTTTAACATCTTTGTTGTCAACATGTGAGTGCACCCTAAGCAAGTTTGCCAATGATACCAAGCTGTGTGATGCAGTCGACATGCTGGAGGGAAAGGAGGCCATCCAGAGGGACCTGGACAGGCTGGAGAGGTGGGCTCCTGCAAACATCATGAAGTTCAACAAGGCCAAGTGCAAGATACTGCACATGGGTCAGGGCAATTCCAAGCACAAATACAGGCTGGGCAATGACTGAATTGAGAGCAGTCCTGAGGAGAAGGACTGGAGATGACAAGAAACTCAATATGGACCTGTTGGAGCATGTCCAGAGGAGGGCCAGGAAAATGATCAGAGGGCTGGAGCACCTCTCCTATGAAGACAGGCTGAGAGAGTTCAGGTTGTTCAGCCTGGAGAAGAGAAGGCTCCAGGGACACCTTATAGCGGCCTTCCAGTAGCTAAAGGAGCCCATAAGAAGGCAGGGGAAGAACTGTTCACAAGGGTTTGTAGCGATTGGATGAGGGGTAATTGTTTTAAACTAGAAAAGGGTAGATTTAGGTTGGACATTAGGAAGAAGTTCTTTAATATGAGGGTAGCGGATCACTGGAACAGGTTGCCCAGAGAGGTAGTGGAAGCCCCATCCCTGGAGACATTCAAGATCAGGCTTGATGGGGCTCAGAGCAACCTGACCTAGTTAGAGATGTCTCTGCTTATTGTAAGGGGGTTGGACTAGATGACCTTTAGAGGTCCCTTCCAACCCAATACATTCTATGATTCTATGACCTGGCCACGTGCACTTACAGCCCAGAAACACAACCGTATCCTGGGCTGCATCAAAAGAAGTGTGGCCAGCAGATCGAGGCAAGTGATTCACCCTCTCTACTCTGCTCTCATGAGACCCCACCCAGAGTACTGTGTTCAGCTCTGGGGTCCCCAGAGTAAGGACATGGACCTGTTCGAGCAAGTCCAGAGGAGGGCCACAAAGATGATCGGGGGCTGGAGCACCTCCCCTGTGAGGACAGGCTGAGAGAGTTGGGCTTGTTCAGCCTGGAGAAGAGAAGGCTCCAGGAAGACCTTATAGAGGCCTTCCAGTACCTAGAGGGGGCCTACAGGAAAGGTGGGGAGGGACTTTTTACAAGGGCATGTAGTGATAGGACAAGAGGCAACAGTTCCAAACTGAAAGAGGGGAGATTTAGATTAGATGTAAGGAAGAAGTTCTTCACTGTGAGGGTGGTGAGACACTGGAAGAGGTTGCCCGAGAAGCTGTGGCTGCCCCCTCCCTGGCAGTGTTCAAGGCCAAGTTGGATGGGGCTTGGAGCAACGCGGTCTAGTGGAAAGTGTCCTTGCCTATGGCAGGGAGTTGAAACTAGATGATCTTTAAGGTCCCTTCCAACCCAAACCATTCTATGATTCTATGACACAGTGATTTAATGAGAATTAAGGCGGCTTTTGACCTATAAAGCTAAATTTCTTGAACTAAAAGGATTTCCAAAACATTCCCACCTTTACTCTTCAGTACAAAGCCTCTGAGAGCAGATTTCAAAAGGAGACTCAAATATAGGGAAACACAGAAAGAGGGAGAGAGAGGAGTTTGCTGGTTGACAGGGGGCCTGCAGCTTGAAGAGGCAACAGGAAATACAAATGCAGAAAGAAACTAAAACTGCCTTAACTATGTTGAAGAAACACTACCTCAGCTATTAAAGTCCTATCAGCACATTAAGGGCAAAAGACCAACGCATGTGATCAAACTGCTTATACTGATGGAACAGGGGGTTTCTCTTCCCTAGTTATTTTACCCTACACAGTGCGGTGGAATTGATCTGTTTTAACACGATACCTACAGGACTAAAGAAACACCTAACACAGAAATTGTAAAGAAAATCAATCCTGGAACGTGTTTAATGAGGCCAGCGAGCTGTCAACACAGTAGGTGACAGGTTTGCAGCTAGACATGAAACAATGACAAAATGTTGTTCAAGATGACCCTCCTCCGAGAGAGTTCAGCTGCAAGAGAAAAGCAAAAGACTGTGATCCACCTGTAAGGAAAAGAGGGCTTGAGGTGAGTCTTAAGGTTTTGCTTGGAAAGCATCAGTAGCTGCATGTAAGTGCAATGCTGTGCAGTGCTAATATAAGGCCAGGGCTCCGAGCAGGAGCTCGTATGACAGCAGCAGAAGCCTAGTCTGAAAGGACAGAGGGGCTTCCATTCAAATTTGTGCCTTTCTTTAAAAGCAAGCAGAAAGACCCCCTGCTCTTTATCTTCCTACTGTACACTTGGAGTCCCATCTCTCTAGCTCCTCTCCTCAGAGCCTTCCCTGAACTGTAGATAGTCAAAGTCTGGGAGACCAGACCTGGGTGGGAGAACAAAAGATACGCCAATTATTTCTGGTTGCTTTCCCTCTTACTCTTGAGAATGCTTCCAGGTGCAGGGATTGAAGCACTGTTATCAGATGAACATGCCTTTCAAAGATTTACATTTTCAGATTACTTCCCAAACGTCTGTGGTCACTAAATTCAGGTATTTGTATTTTTATAGGAATGACTTATTTTAATCCTCACCAATAAGATTTTCTCTGTTTGGTACATGGTTGTCGTGAAGGATTTATCCCTTCTCTGTGCTCTACCCTCCTTAGCCAACATTTAATTGTTGTGAAAATTCAAATTTTACTACTTTGGGTAAAAGCAGCACAAAAGGTACAGGTAACAGGATCGGAAAATTCTCACCTATAGCAATTCCTCCACATTATGAAAATAATACCGAGATTTTTAAATGTGGATCTGTAGTGTAAAACATTACATAACAAAAAGTATCAGGAGTGAGAAACTGGCTAACCACAAGAAAGTTTTCTGGTTCTGGTTTATTTTCACCTTGTTCTAGGGAGGAAGCTTTATCGTAAGGTAGTGGTCACTCTGTATATTAATCTTCAGCAGGGTGCCCACCATTCAACTAGTCTATCTCTAAATGGAAAGAAAGCGATTGTGAAATAATGTTTTTTGGTAGAAAAGACTGTACCTTCAAGGGCCATTAAAAATTTATTGTGCATAACGGGATAACAATTATGTAATGGAAAGGGGTTGCTCCTGGTGATTTTACATTATCATACTGAGGCATAATGTAAGAGTACAGGTTAGCATGACAATAATATAACACTTAAAGTTAGTCACATAAAAATAACTTCTAAAAATTAATATGAAATACAAGTGGAAAAAATAAAATGGAAAAAAAAAAAAAAAGAAAGAAAACCACTGGAAAACATCCAACAGTGAAACAAAAGGAATAGCACAATGAAAGCCAAAACTGATAATTAGTAGGCAGAAGAGATCAAAGGCCTCAATATTAAAGGCATTGCCTTTGTTCCGGGACAGCCTTTCAAACAGTTTATGGACTGAGAAATCTACATGAATAAAGCTTAATATTGGTGTGCAAAGCTGCAAATTATTTTCCTGACAAATTTGCTGGAAATATCTTCTCCAAAATACAGAGCTTTACTAGCCATCAGGAATACAAAGGAGATAAGTGATCTCTCATGCCTGACAAAATAAGCATTTGCAAGATGCAATATTGGGCTTTATAGGGAAAGTGCACCCTAGGGAAGAAGAAACGGGGGCAAATTTTGAAAGCAATCAAAGAACACCGGCATATACACTAACAGAAGTTCAGTTCTAATACAATATATTTCAGGGTGAAGCTTAACAAACTACAGAGGAATATCATCTATGAGGAAACCTAAGGTTCAATAAAATATCTTAAGGGCAGAGAAGATCCACTGGGGGCCAAAAGCAAGTTCTTTCTGTCTACATGCTTATAAATCCTAAGTTGTCATAGCACAGGAAATCTCCTGAGTATTTGCAAATGAAAGCATCATTTCTTTCTCCTTCTCTCTTCCCAACAATAATTTTTTGTATATAGCCTGAGCAGCTTACAGATTGCCTTTTTTTTTATTATTATTTATATCTCTGTCTGTGTGCTTCAGTTATGTGCATAGTTTGTTGAAGGAGGCCTGCAACACATTCTACATTTATCAGCTGTGAATGTGTCACAGTTCTGAGTCTACCTTCATAACCCTCTTTTTTGCATTTTCAATGAAAGTCCTTGCAAAATTTCTGTCCTTGTGCTTGAGAAATTTTCACGCCAACTGACAATTTTTGTTGTCATAAAGAAATGTAGATGTTCTAGGAGTTTGTAGTTAAGGATGACCAATAGCTTTGAGTATCAGGAAAGAGAATTAGATAAGAGAATAAGTCTTATGAAGAGCAGCTGGGGGAACTGGGGCTATTTAGCCTTAAGAAAAGGAGGCTGAGGGGAGACCTTATTGCTCTCTACAACTCCCTGAGAGGGCATTGTAGAGAGGTAGGTGCTGGTCTTTTCTCACAGGTCATTAATGATAGAACAAGAGGGAAAGGCCCCAAGCAGCACCAGGGTGGGTTTAGGCTAGACATTAAGAAAGACTTTTTCACTGAAAGGGTTGTCAGGAGTTGGAATAGGCTGCCCAGGGAGGTGGTTGAGTCACCATCCCTTAATGTGTTTAAAGGTCGTTTAGATGTGGTGCTTGGAGATACGGTTTAGGGGTGTACTTGGTAGAGTAGGGTTGATGGTTGGAATCAATGATCTCAAAGGTCTTTTCCAACCTGAATGATTCTATGTGTTTTCTTTTCAATGAAGTGCCAAACAAGATATCCATGACCACCTGCTTAAGTTGCCAAGCAGATGAGTAGTTTATTTGGAGTTTTTAAGCAATTTCACCAGCTACTTCAACTGCTCTTTCCTCTCACCACTGTTTTTCAGATATAGCTTTGACTTGGTTGTACACCAGATCCATTATACCAAATGTAGGCCTACAGAATGGGAGGATGCAATACAAAAAAGGGAGAGTTAGAGAAGGAAACAACACGTACTGACCACCAGTACTTAAAAAAAAAAAAAGGCCAGTTTCAGTTTCCAAGATCATGTTTTGTCACCTTATATGCAGTTGCTTTCACAGAAATAGCAGCAAACAGATGAACACAGATCCACTGTCTGCATGCATTTGTCTCCAGAGCATTTTAAAACATTAGGCAACAAAGTATGAAGTTTATCCTCTAATTCAAACTCCACAGGGGGAATCTGTAGGCAAAATTCACCTCAATTCAAGAAACAGTAAAAAATATTCAAGTGAAAAGTGGCTTTGAGATGTGGTTGGTACATTTAGTCAACTCCCAGCAACAACTCCCAGAGGTCAACATCAATTTGAATACTTTCTGGGTGCTCTAACATCGGCTGGACGAATTTTGCATGCCTAGACTCTGTTTCAATCTGAAAGTGATGAGATTCAGTGAGCTAAATCCTGAAGGAACCAAAGACATTTTGCAGGAACACCAAAAATTACTTATCAGCTTGTGTTCCCAGTAACTGCACACTGCCCACAATTTTAAAATAAACAGTGGGTGCACATTCAGGACAGCTGAAAATTTGAGAAGCAGAGTCTTTCAGAAAGGATGCCCTCAAGTATACAGCTACAGCTTTGCCACCGAACTTCCCATATCAACCACACTTCCTGATGAAGTGCATATTCTTGTTTCAGTAGGGCTACTCTGCAGTGAGTCCTTGCCTTGAAGCAAAAGTTGCCCTAAAGTTTCTTTCTCTTTTTTACTGAAGTGGTTACTAATTCAAAATTATATGAAATTCATCCAGACCACTGACATTTCTTTCTGAAACCAAAGCTTCATCTAAATCCCAAACTCAGGAGATTTGAACTCACATGATCCAAAAGCTCTCATCACAATGCCATTTTAACTGCTCTCTCAAGATGAGCAGATGATGACACAAAGAAAGAAGAGACACTGACATTCTCCATATCTGTACTTAATCTCTTGAATAAATGTTTCATCTAAATGTTGATATTCATTTATATCTGATCTCTAAATGTTAAGAGTTAACAACTTAAAGTTAAGAATTCCATATATTATTCCGCCCCACCAGTGCACAAAAAAAAAGGAACTGTGTTAAGGAAGACCATGTGGAGATGGAAATTTATTTTCTTAGTTATAAGCTAAATTTAGTATAAGGATTTCTAAACTGGTATACTTAAAAAGGACTAGCAATTAGCAACCAGAAGATCTTGCAGCTTACCTTTACAAATCTCTTTTTTCCTGCCAAAGTCAATTATACATGAGATTCTAGTTAATTTTACATTGAAAGCTTCCCTCATAGTTGAGTTAAAACAGAAAATCATACAAGGACTGACTTCACTGAGCAGTTACTGAGGGAAAAAACCACTCCATGTGGTATTAATTAAAGGCTTACTTTATGCCAGCATGGGGAGCCTTTAACCAAAAAAGAAGAGATGAAAGTAGTTTTAAAAAACGAGAGGCTGAATCTCTCTCAATGCTGAGCCAGCATGATATTTATGTTGGGTTAGAAGGATCAAGCAGGCTACAGCTCAGGACTGAAATGCCAAAATAATAACGAAATAAATCAAAAAGGCCCATGTCATAAGTCTATTTCAAAACTTATAATGATTTCCTGGGTGTTCTGAGTCAAACACCACCTCAAAAAAACTTTACAGATGAAGACAAACGCTTTAGGAGGCAACCTGAGTCAAAGCACATTAAAGATATGCACGTGTCTAATATCCGTATTCACTTTTATTATTTCAACCCAGTCAATGAGAAAGATCAGCAATTAAGATCATTTATCAAGAATTTTGGCAGCATGTTGCATGATGTTCAAAGTACTTAATGTAATGAAGTCTAGTTAAATAGTTTTCCATTAACTTTTTTAGGCACAGGTAATTTCTTGCAGCACGTATTTTTAAAACGGAAATGTTGATATGCAAACTCATTATTATTTTCAGCTGCCTGTAGCAATGGCAGGATCATCTAGACTGTGGAACCTAATAGTGTGAAGCAAACACAGTTCACTTCACAGAAGACAAAAGATGCCCTTCCATGTAGACACAAAGTTTTACTCTGAATACTTTAATCACAATTGTTTAATACTAAGAAAATTAGGCAACAAAGTATGAGGTTTATCCTCCAATTCAAATTCCACAGGGGGAATCTGTAGAGGAAATTCACCTCAGTTCAAGAAACAAATACAGCAAATATGACCATCCTTAATTATAACAGTAGTAAGCACAGAAGAAAGTGGGAGATCTTATGCTGCCAGAGCTTGCATGGGTAGAGAAGGCAGAGGATTCAAAGCTATTGGTGATGTACTACACCTTGACTCAGCCAATAAAGTTGTCAGCAAAGCTAACTTTTATATAATAAAGAAAAGGGAGAAGGCAGCTGGGCTCTGTGAAATGCTTTCTCAGCATCAAGCCAGGTACTGACTGCTAAAGTATTTGACGCTTGTTTGATGGATGAAAGGGGAAATTACATGCCAGTAACTCCTGCTGTCATAGGTCTCAAAACCTACCCCAATACCAGAGACATTCAAGGACAAACATGATGGTTCCTTCTACCAGAAAATAAGGAGGCAAAACATCAGTCAATAAATTCCTGGATCTGTAAGCCTCAGTTGAATTCCACATGCAAAGGACTTCAAGATAATGAGAGAAACAAGCAGAGAGGAAGATGGAATACATAGTTGCAAACAGGCCTCTGAAAGGAAGAAGATGAGCAGGGTAGGTAAGAACAGACAGAGCTATGAAGTGGAAATTACCAGCATGTAGTTTTCTGCTGTAGTTTTCTCTTTTCACTGATCCAAAAACTAGCAGAGGCACCGTCCACAGAGGTGAGATTACCTTCTCATATCAGTCATAAGATCTTGCTGCTCAAGAACTCACATCCAGCTGCTGTTGCTTTTTGATGGCATGGAGAGACAACGAAACACAGTTACATGGCAAGCCTCTAATACAGAAACCTCATCTCTAAGTCATGAAATGGCAACAGCCGGGGAATTCACATGCAGATGACTACTCTGAGCACACATGATCAAGGAAAATTCTCTGATCTCTGGGGTGAACACTTTGTAGTGCCTGATTTCTTTTTAAAACTATCTTGACAACACAGAAACAATTGTTTACACTTCCGAAACCTTGAAGAATGAACTTTAAGAATAAGAATTTGAGACACTTCAGAATAAGAATTTCAAAAAACTCTTAATTTTTTTTTTTAATTAAAATAGGCAAGGCAAGAAGTTGAAATAGGAAGAATAGTGAATTCATTTTCATGGCAAAGGTCTAACATGTAGTAGGGACTATTTCCTGCAAAATCAAAGGTAGCCTCACCTTCAAGAGGTAAAATGTAACAATGCAGAGACTTGTTTTTTATCTGAGGCAAGGAAATGAGAATTTCCAGCTTTGGTGTGAAGTAACTTCAATTTTTAAAAGGATATTAAGACCAGTGGTGGAACCATGAAGGAACTCAGCACAGAAAGCTGACCTTCCTGTTTTAAAATCAGCAAAATTTTGTCCACTTCCTCAGGAGAGTTCTGATGTATCTTACATTAACTGCAACAGATAATAGATGCCTCCATCAGAATGGCTCTGTTCATTCTGTTCTTCACCAAAAATTTTAATAGGAGGATCCAGGACATAAGAACAGGAAGGGTTTAATAAGGGCTGGATTTCCTTTCTCATTAAGATTATGCAAGCCTGATGTAAATGCCTTCTGGACAAGACAAGAAATTCTAGACCTGCTGGAAGGCTCAATAAAGTGTTACAGCTCCGTGGCAGTTCAGTCAATACTGTTATCCATCTATCTTTCCTGTGGTAAAAGAGCTTATAAAACAATTGAAGAAAAACTGATTAAATCAAGAACTTCAAAGGAAGAAGAAATGTTTAAGCAAGCTAAAGAACCTAGAGAAGAAGGAAAAGCCAGAAAACAGGTTTCAGATAAAACTGATGGCACTCTGCTTTGTGCAGAACTGTTGGCATAAGTTATAATGGTGTGAACATGCCTAATGGATGGCTCTCCTCAAGAGTCTCAGGTTCAGCCTTTGAATGCCAAATAAGATGAACACTTGAAAAAATGCTCAGCCCTGCTAGAAGAGAAGCATCTTCAGACAACTAGTAAAACTTTAGGGGCTTACGGAACTTTAATGGTGAAAGCTTATGTCCCTGCAGCCTATAAGCATCCAACAAGTTAGGCAGGAAGCTGTGGATAGGTCCATCTGATTCAGATGCATATCTACATTGCACAAGTTGCATTTCCAGACAAAAGTCTTTTTTCTGGAATTGACTACCAGTCCTCTGCTTCTATTCTTACCTAAAAGAAAATGTGACAAAAAATCTTTAATAAGCTGAAAATAAGCCGAACTTGACATTTTAGTTCATGGGCTTCTTAAGCAAACTTTCAAGGGTAACATTTGAGAACTACAAGAGAAAGAAGTTAATGGTCTAACTTTCCCAATTCTTTAGAAAGAAAGAGGATTTTGGCATATTACTCTTTGTTTTCCTGACGCAAAGAGCTGTGGTATAATACACCATAACATCTTTTGGTTTTATTTTACAGGTATGAATTTCTGCAAACAAAACACCACCCAGAATGATGGAATATTGCTCTGTTTAAACACCATTACAGAAAATAAGGTTTGTAGTTCTTGTTTTTGCAACTGATCTGTGAAGTGTGCACTGTATCCTTCACTTTTGGAAGAAAAAAAAAATTTGTTTGGAAAAGTTTTTCTTTTTATAAATGCTCACTTAAAAATCACAGTATGATCTATACAGCAAATGTGCTTTATACCGATAACAACAATATCCAGCAAGCCAAATTCCAGTAACTTTTGCTTCCTCTTCCTACAAACTCTGTAACAAGGATGAAGCATCACAGTACTGATTCAAAATGCCACAAATTTTCTAAGTCTTTAAACATGTCAGTATTGTTATTTTTATATCAAAGGCAAATGATACCCAAAGGCTTATGAAAAGTTTATGTCTACCTTCTTTTTAATTTAAGGAAAAAATTGACAGGTGAATATTTTTTCAGGCCCAGCAATATTACTGTAGGTAATTCTAATTTATGCAGCACATGTCTGATTTCCCAGTTTACTGTCATGCCTTGTTCAACTCATTCGTTTTGCCTGTATCCTGCTAAGACGCCAGGATTTCATGTGATGGGCATGTCATTTGCATAACAGTGAACATTAGATTCACTCTGCAGAAATCTCAAGCAAATATTCTCTATTCCAAATGACTTCTAAAGCAAAGTTATTCTGGATTTGTTAAACTGATTATGTGAAGAACAAATGACTGATGATTTGAAGATAAAATTCAGTGTATAAACATTGTCATCTATGACATTTCACTATGCTAAAATCATAAAGCCCTGCCAGATTTCATTGCATTCATAATTAGAATCATTACATTGTAATTCAGGATATGTTTTTCATAAAGATGAAGAGAATGAGTTTTAATACAGCCAAAGCCAGGTAAACCAAACAAGCCTACCTATGCAAGACAGATGTCAGTTCAGATAAAGATTTAGTTTCTTTTTCATAATGCAATTATAAACCAAAACTGACACCTGAAAGAAAAATTAAAATGCTACAAGAATACAAACTTCACAAGAAGCATACCTAAAGCAAGAGTACCTGTATACAACTATTTTTAACAATTAGCTTTAACTCATAATTATAGCATCTTCATTTCATGGCACACAAAAGTTAACAGGATAAGAATACTCAATAAATATGGGAAAAAACATTTCAGAAGTTAGTATGAAAGAGTTTAAGGAAAATATTCAAGCTACAACAAATCTCTATCAGGCAATCTGTATGTATTACAAACATTTTGCCATATAATTATACATGTGTAAACACAAAAGGATAGCAAACAGAAACATTTCTCCAAAGGACAATAAAATCTACATAGCAACCTTCAACATGGTCTCACACACAACTTCCTTGTCCTGAAGTCTCATATCTCTTATTTTCCTTATAAGAATAGTTATTTCCAGACTACTGGGATCTGACCAGGTATAACAGAAGGTTTTCAAAAGAATGTCCCATCATGGCCTTCCCAGTTTGCTGTCAGAGAGCTACAGCATTTGCACACCAGTTAACAACGCATGTGCAGCTGTGCATAGCTGGAAATCACATGGAAACCTAGATTCTCAATTAATTTACACCATGCTAACTTAGTATGTACTGCTAGGTGGCCAAATAATAGTAGGAAAATAAAAAGAGTAAACTTAGGAACAGGGGAACAAAATACTGTAAGAAAAAATATGCAGTATTTACAGTATGTTTTAGACCAACATTTTTTTCCAATTTATCATGTGTTTCTGGATAAAATTCAATATTCTGAATATTTTCAAAAATGGTCCATGTTAAATCATAACTGCTTTAATTGAAAATGCTTCTGAGCAGAGAGACAGTGGTTATTTTACTGTTGGGTTATGACAGACATGACCTTATTTCTTTTGTAATAAATTGCAGATTATGCTTTTGGAATGCTGTCAAATTATTTCACACCTAGCGATTTTGTTTCATTGGACATCTGATACTTGCATGCATCATTCGGTATTTTTCAGTAGTCCCTGTCTATAACATAAGCAGGAGTAAAACAGCAGAGTAACTTTTCTGCAGAGTCTCAAAATTAACAAAATAAAACTGACTTACCATGTTCCACCCTGGGTAGAGGTAGTCTGTCCCAACAAATTCAAAATAGTGAGCAAAACCTTCTTTCAACCACACATCCTCCCACCAAACTGGAGTGACAAGGTCACCAAACCACTGCAAAGAAAGTTCAAATAAACCACCTTTAGGAAAACATGTTTGCATACATCTCGTTTATACAGAACATTCTTCACATGTTTTAATAAAAACAGTAGTATATAGCACCCACTGAAACTGTTTTTTTCATGTACTAATGAATTAAGCCTTTACAGGATGCACAAGTTACTGAAGTAAAACATTAGAAAAGAACAAGCAGGGGAAAAGAAGTGTTGAGGAGAGTATTTGCAGTGTCTTTAGTTATCTAAAGTAGATGCTCACTTAGGTTTCAGGGACTAACATACACAATGGACAGAAAAAGGCTTCTAACTCAATAATCTGATTCATTACCTGGAAACTCTACTACGTATAGTGCGAATCTTGAAAAACTGGGAACACAGTACCCTCTCTCTGTACCCCAGACCTAAAACTTAGCATTTCTTTCTCCACTATGTCTACCCACTATGATTTACAATACTACTGACGCTCCATTCATTGAACAATTCCCTAAGGAAAGCAGTTTTATACAATCATGCCATCTCTCTGTGGGTAGGACTCAGATGCCTAAAAGCAGGTAGTCAATGCCACTTAAAGAACATCCTAGAGTATTTCCTAGGCCTAGGAAAATTCATACAGGACTTACAGGAGATCTGCAGCCTTCTTGAACAACAACCAGAGGCAGAGGGTATCTAAAATGCCACAGGCCAATGTTTACGAGTTGACTGCCATTCCCATTCCCCCCAGGTTGCTCTTGAATTTGCCCACTTACTTCAATCTAATTTATAAAGAAGGACAGAGATCTCAAAGGTAATTAAACTCCTACAAAAGTACATGAAGATCAGCAGCTGAAAAGAGAAGGACCTAACCTGAAGGCAAGGCAAGAACGTGGCCATTAGATACTCTGCTCAGCAGCCATCAACAGCCACAAACCTGTCACAGTACAGGACATGTGGCTGTCAGGGATTTTAGACAGAGCTGGGACAATTATTGGAAGAGGAATGAGAACAAAAATTCAAAGAAAATCAGGTGTCATCAATTCTTCTGCTGATGGATGACCCTGTTTAAATGATTGTAATGGCCCTGCGTAACCTGGATCACCATAACACCAGTGGTAAAAGCAGAAACACACACACTATTATGAAAACATATTTCACACTCTGTAGCATCTTTTTTGCCAAACAAATAGAAAAACTTTGTTTCAGTAAAATTCTCTGCCAGTTGTTTTCTTAATGTGATTAGAAAAGAGATTAATTCAAAATCAACAGAGATAATTTTGAGCTTTCATGGAGTCATAAGCTCTGAAAATACACAGAAAAGGAGCAGCAAATAAGTATTCCAGAGGAAGAGACTCATGTCAGAGCAGAGGAGCTGCTGCTGACACTGTAATGAGAGTAGGGAATGAATAAAAGCAGAGCTGGCCAGTAAGCGGTTTGCTTTCATGACAGTCGGCTTATTTGAAGGCTTTGTCTGGGACCTGAATGAAAGGTCTCGCTTCTGTGTGTGTCTTTGTGGAGTGAGAATAGCACCAAGGAAGGATCAATGCTGCAACAAGGATCTGTAGTGAAGTGAACACAGCGACTCCAAAGAACAGACTACAGAAACAGATTACCAGATTGCCACACAATGTTCAGCAAATACGATTTGCACTAAAAAATGAAGCGAAATGTGACAATGAATGTCAATGGCAACCAATTTAAGAATTTAGGGAGAAAAGATGAGGTTGACAAAAGTCATATTCACACCGTAAGTAAAATTAAACTTAACAGACAATCAATGATCATAATCTAGTTGAAGGATATCAGTAAACTAACTCTCTACAGGACCGACAGAGAGAAAACCTGATCTTAAGAACATTTAACTGAAAAGACAAAAAAACACTGGAAATACATTCATATAGATAATGTACTTTTCACAATTTGAAATGTTACAGTAGCATATCACCAGAGGAGTATGGAAGTTATATTTATACTATAATAGATTGATTAAATGATTTCTAGTGACAAACAGACTAAACACAATAGCACAGAGTTGATTTCTTGAATTACAAGAGAAGTGCTGAACAAACATGAAATCAGTAATAGTCATGGTATGCTATGACAATTCAGAGACAGATTCAAAAAAATAAAGGTTGTAAAGTATGTAATACTTCCTCCTGTGATGCAAAAGAATTAATAACATTAATTTATGATGTCACAAAAGACAATTTTTCTTATATGCCTTCGTGAGTTTTCCGGGTTTATTTATTAATGATATAATAAAAGTATTCCTGTAATTGTCCACCTAAAGGAAGAAGTGTTTTATAGGCATTAAAACAGCAATACCAATATGAAAATCTAGAGAACTTGCTTAACTAGTCTTGAATAGTAGCAGAGATAGTTATGAATGTCAGAGACAGAGCAGTCCCAGAGACTGCAATTAATGAATCCAAATTTTCCAGCAGAAAGGTGCTTTTATCTTCCTAGGTGTTACATCTCTGAAAGGAAAACATTAAGTAAAGCACTTCATTTATTTAAGTAATTGTTTATTTATTTATTTATTTGTGTATTAGACTATAGACACCATTTACCTGGAGTGAAGATCATTACTTCTTTTCATTTTGGAAAAGAAAAATTAATTTAAATGTATTGATTACAAAAATTTCTTGTCTTCCTCGGGTATTCAGCTTGACATGCAGAAGGCACTTATTTTACAGACACACTGAAAGGACATTCTTTCCTATATGCTTTCTTTACAGGTTATTAAAAAAACATTGATTTAGAAATTTTTAATTTTCCTTCTGCTTTCACGCCTCTTTAACTCAATCTGTCACACCAAGTTTTGTGCTCAGGTGGGAAAACTATCACAAAAAATCACGGTGCATAAATTCAAATGACTCTTTCTTCAAAGGCGGTAGGTGGGACTGATCTGTGATACGCAAATAAAACTGATTACTACCTTAATAGAATTATTTTAATAAATTATGGTAATTATTTCAAGCTATCAACTTCAGCTGTTAGAAATAAGCGTGTTTTGACCAATATCTCATTTGTGTTTTGGGGCTTGGAGGAGAAGCTTTTATGCCGAAACACTCCTTCCAATTGTTATTTTTTTTAATTAAATACATAAGATGTTCTAAAAGAACACTCAAGCTGAAATATGAAGCACTAGGAACATACAAAATGACTAAACTAAAGCCATCAGGTTCTCATACGGGTCAGTTTGCTACAGGCTCAGATACGCTCTGTAAGTCTTAGCGTCATGGGTTTAAAAACCAGAGGAAATGGGTCAATGATACAATTCTTCGAAAAAAGAGAAAATGTATTTTAGGAAAACATATTTCGGAAGAGTTACACCTTTCTTCTTACCTGAATTTTTTAAAAAATAATAATAAAAAGTAAAACTGGAGCTGTGGATTCTACTTTTGGCTGTGTCAGAAGTGATTTTGGTTAATCTCTGTTATTCTATCTGTAAAAATGAGTGGAGGGCTATTCATGTGCCACCCCAGACTAGCAAGCGAGATGATGCACAGAAAAAAAGGATGAAAAAACCAGTGAATATTAACAATATAAAAATAGCAGAGGCAAGAGATCCTGGACCAAACCTGGTCTCAGTTCAACACATTTTCAGCTAAGTTAGTATTGTTTACAGTTCCTGCTCTATGCTATCCACAGCTAAAATTTCCTTGAGGGTCTTCTGAATATGGTAAGATAAAAGCAGAAAAAAATGGCTAAATACAAACAATATTGTGATGGAGGTTCTAGACAGTGTTTTGTGGCTTGTATTTTTGGATGGTTTCTCATTTTTGGATGGTTTCTCCCTTTAAACCCTATTAGCAGATGAACAATACATATTCTCTGTGACTCAATTCTGCATCTAAAAAGTAGAAATATTTCTTCCACCTGAATATTGTCTATTTATTCAGTGAAGCAGCTGAGCAAGGACCTGTATCTCCATGATACTAAAACAGAAACCGCAGCAACTCAAAGGAAGATATTTTTAATTAAGCGAACAGCACTGGAAGTAATATCAACACAGACACCAAGTAAACCTTCTCATTCGCAATTTTAAGGTCTCCATGGCTGCACTGCTACCCTAAAATAAATTCAAATATAGTTTTCACTTACTTTATGATCCTCTGATATTCCCAGAACAATGTAAAAAGGCTTTGGTTTCAATGAGAATCAAATAAACAAATTTGGCAACTTACTGATGTGATAATGGCCGACATCGGAAGTACAAATTGTTTTGGAAGCAGAGGAAATTATTAAAGCAGTGCAAAGAAAAACTGGATGTAATGGAATGACTTCAGAAAACGGAAGACTTAAGCTGAACACTAGGAAAAAGTTATTGACCATCAGATTTAATCAAAAGATTTTAAAGGAAGCGGCATAACCCTGTAATCAGGAGCACCAAACATGGCACTACAAAACACACTACAAATCACACAGAAGAATCTAATACTAACAGGAGCTGGGATCTGATGACCTAATATGTGTTTTCCACACCTGATTCCTAATGCACAGGAACAGTGTGCTGAACAGTGTGCTACTGCACAATAGAGAGCATATAAAAAAATCAGATGATCATACTGAGAACAAACTAGCAATAACTTTGAATAAAAATTTCATGTTGTAGTGGAGGACTTCATATTCATCGACAGATTTAATGTGAAACATGAATATGAACCAAATTATTATTTCCAGGTTCATCTACCAGAACTCCATTAGAAAGGCTCCCTTTTATATGGCGCTTTTTATTTGCAGAAAGTGTTAAGAATTTGCATTGCCTTTTGAAGAATACTGTGTAAAGTCACAGATGTAAGCCATGCTGATTACACAGTAGGATTTCACTCATTTTAACCTGAAGCCTATGATTATGCTCTTATGAGAGCAAGAAAGGGTTCCCTGCCCCTGTAGCAAATTTCTTCAATAACATTTGCATTCAACTCAATATTACTAAACACTCATAATGTGTTTAGTTTGAGATAAGAAGATGGAAGAAATGTAAAATGAATTGTATTATGGGTATATTACAAAGTTTTCTTATTGATACAAAAGTTTTTGTACACATAAAGACTCAATTATCCACCACTAGTGAACAGAGGGTTAATACCAAATTTTTTAAAAATGAAAAGAAAAACAAAATGGAAGTATGTGTATATGTGACGGAAGAAGATGACTGCCAAACTGATTTCAGCCAAAACATTTTTTGTCATGAACATGAAACTCAGCATGAATCTGCTACAGTTCTGCAAAGAAATCATTTTCTACAATTATCAACATGTTTAGCCTACACACCAACAACACACTCACATACAAATACACAGAATATAATCATACAGAAAATAGGGAAGTTGTTCATTGCTACTAATTTTCTCTTCTATCTCCATTTTGAGTCTTCCCAGTTTCTGCATTGTAGTGAAGTGTCTTACAGATCTCCGTATTAATTGGACCCCAGTTACAATAAAAATTGCAACTATCTATGCAAACAACACAAATTCATTTTCAGTTTTGAAAAGGAATGCATGGTTTCTGACATTAGTATCAAATATCCGAACACCTTTAATACCTGATGACATAGCTCATGTACAATGACCATGGTGACATCCAGTAAGTAGGATATAGAAGAAATGCTCGGATCTAGCAGTATCCTTTGCTCCACAAAAACACTCAGTCCCCAGTTCTCCATAGCAGCATATGGATGCTTAGGCACAGCTAACAAATCTAGAAATAGAAAAAAATACACGTTAACTCCTTGTGGGAGCTACTATGCTGAAGAACTGTTGTAAGTAAGGCTATAATGATCATTAAAAGCATTTTAAATAACACATATATAAAAAACAAAACTTCATTTCAACTCTCTAGTAATGTTATTTGGGAAGCATTAATAAAATATTCTCTTTTTTATCTTACGCCACTATCTGTTCACACATGATTACCATGTTATTGCTGTAACACAGTACTTAGTATTTCTAATTGAAGTTTTCTATAGAGAATCCAGCTTATTTACTGTAACACACTGTATTTATTTACTGTAACAAACTCATGTTACAAACTTCTCATGTTTACTATACCATATCAATGTAGTAACACAGACTTCTACCACAAGTATTTTTTATCTTTTCATTAAAGCAACTCCTTTATGAGCACCTTAAACATCAAACCGTATGTAAGGACAGACATTAAGGGGAGCACTGAAGAAACACTGTTTCATAAGAACCAGAAAGATGGCAAACTGTTCAGAACCACCCATTCCTACAAAACAAGCCATCATTCAGCGTGCGCTATTGCTAGCACGCATCCTCTGAGAACAGGACTGCCGACAGCCACCTCTCAGCCCTACAGGCTGGAACAATGGTGCCGTACGCAACTTCAGGAGCACTGCTTCGGTTTTGTATTCAGAAAGTGACAAAACATGAGGAAGAAGGTGGGAAGGTACTTCCTCAGGTTAAGAAAAGGCAGTGGGGAATTTCTCTCGGTGGCAGGAGGTTGAACAAGACAATACTACAACGTCTATACATGCATTACAAAAATCTTACTGTAGAAGAATGAGAAGTAACTAAAATTGACTATCAGTCTGGAAACAAATCTAAAATTAAAGTAAATTGACATGGGGAATAAATCAATACACAATGCCGCTTCATGGCAAAAACATCTGACAGAGCCCTGAAAGAGTATACAAGAAGCCCAGTGCAACCTGTGTGCAAATCAGCCAGAATTCTGGAAGCTACACTGTCACATCAGCATGGTGCTCCCTCCAGTCAAACTAATTAGCCTGGCTTCTTAATTAATTAGCCTGGCTGACACACTCCTCTCATTTGGCTGTATTACTTCTGATTCCAAAGCGAGTTCATTCACAGTTAACACAAGTATATCTAGGTGGTACTTCACTAGGTGGGAAGAGAGGTCTCTGGGCTGACTTCCTAACCTGAAGAAGAAAAAGTCTGACCTGCTTATTCTAAATAATACTCTAAATTCTATCACAGCACTGACACATCTCCTAAGCCTGTCTAGTTTTGCTTGCTGATACGTGTAGTGGAATTGGCTTGGAGAAAAACCTGACAGCAGGAGCTCTACTTCAGGATTCCCAGGAAGTTGCCACTGAAATATCAGGAATGGAGAACTTGGATACATTCCAGCACTCCCCAAAAGGGCCTGCTGAAGAAGCGTAAAAATACCAGCCTTCTAGTGGAAGTACAGATAGAGTCTAGCAGCTACTTCCAAATACAAGTAAACTGAAAATATCCAAATTGCAAACATATTACAAATGGTAAAGAATAAATATTTTATATAAAGGCAGACACTAGAACAAGAGCCTAATTAAAGAAAATAAAGCAAAAATTCAAAACATAGTGTTCGAGATTAGACATGCGAGTAAATTCAAAATTACATGCTTTCCTTTTCTTCTTCAGTTGAAGCTAAATCTGTACTAATTTTTTAGAATAACTGCAATTTGTTATACGTGACATGCAAAAAGAAAAATTCCTGTCTACTCTACACGGACACAAAGGCTACTGGGTGAAATCAGTGAAGTTAATGGCAAAGCTTAACATTAAACAGGGATCTCTCTCATTCTCAACTCTGTCAAGAAAGCTGTAACTTCTCCTAGAGGAATTAAACTTTCCTCCAAAAGGCATCTTCAGAAGAAGAATACAGAGAGACTCTTTTCTTATTTACACCAATTAAGTTTTCAGCAATTCCCCTCAAATAAGCAAAGTGACACCAAAATAGAACTAGCATGAAAGTAAAACCAGTTCCCTAGCTTTAACTGATCCTTTTGTTTCCTTTCTCTCCTTCAGGTTCATTTGTAGTTTTTGATCTTTCTTGCCTGTCATAATGGACAGATTCTGTCAGTGTTAGCCAGCAACAAACTGGAATAACTCTGTGGAACTGGGAAACTAGGGTGAGGTCTCATACTAAACACTTTTAAAGGCTAATTATAGACTGTCTTTCACTATTCGTGTCGTTGGTATCAGTCTGCTGGTTCAGATCGATATTTTATAATAGCACTGACATACCAATAAAACCTTCCAATCTGACAGACAGCTAACTGCCTTGCAGGTAGACAACCGCAGAGGGATATTCTAAATCACTTTCATCCAACACAGTCCCATTGCTCTGCAAGCCTGGAAACTCCTCTCATGCATCAGCTAATGCTTGAAGGGCTTTTCTGAACAGACAAAACAAAATGTAATAGATAACCCTGTGGGTTTCCAGAATGCTAATCCTTGCAGGTGACATGAGCCTACCAATAATGCTGAATGAATTAAGAAGTGTACTATAAAATATGAACACATTCCTACCTTTTCCTAGTGCAGGGTCTGAGGCTCTGCACTTTAAGGCCAAAGAAGAGAATTTCTTCATCTCCAGTAACTGACAGAATGCACTCTGAACATTATCACAAAATGAGAAATCTTTTGCTTCTCATTGTCCATGTCTAAATTCTGAATGTCCAAGTCTCGGTGTTAATTTAGAAATTAAATTCTGCAGTGGTTGGTCTTGATTGCTCCAGATTATTTCTACTACCTTTAAATAAAATTCCAAACACGTCCTGTGGTAAAAGATACAATAATCTATATCCTTCTCTAGGGAGTCATAAACATTTGATTTAGAAGAACAATGTTTGGTGTTGAAGTCTCAACATAAGAATTTGTATTTCCCTCTGTTTATCACACCATTAGAGCACTGAGGAAGCTATCTTGTGCTCCTGGAGGTGATATCTGTTACGGTTTTAGTGTAATTTTTAAGGAGCAAGGTACAAAAGGAGGGATGATGATGCACATGTTGATAGAAATATCATTCACACATATTACTGCTCAAAAGTGTTCTGCACTAACTGCAAAACCTGAACTACTGAATACATAACAGCTTGTCTGCATGCTGCATCCAGTTACTCTGCACACTACTTAATTAAATTCTTTGTAAAGCACTTGCGAATGTTTGATTATGTGGATATTGCTGGGGAAATAGAAATGCACGTTATTGCTTGCAGAGAATAATATCCTCATACATCATAAAACTGTTACTTGAGATTTCCTGATACAGCAGCGCAGAGTCCTTCATACTGCTGGAATAATAGAGGGTTTCCACCTCTTGGCCTTCACAGAGACTAAATTCATGACCAAGAAGTAAAAACTGTACAGCTAAAATAAAATCACCAGAAAAGCCATCAGGACAAAAACGCATTGGAACCTCACACTAACATACTGTATCGGTACAGTTATTTGAATATAAGGATAGCATTTGGATATTTTTTAAATCTATTTCTGTGTGAATCTCATGAAAAACATTTCAAGTTACAAAAACTGTACAACAGCTTCTTTTATTTCCAAACACTTAATTAAGGCACCATAACTATATGAGCTTACATCAAAATATAATTGTCTGACAGTATTAGCAAGTATCACCATAATGCAAAATAGAAATTAGCAATTTAACACCTCAGTTGGTCACAAAGCAAATCAACATTCGATGTTTTTTTATCTACGAACTTAGTATCTGTGCAATTTGAACAAATGATCATGTTTCTCCTTTTCCCCCACTCAGTTACAGCATTTTCTAGGCACCCTTAAAAACCATTACATTCCCCAAACCACGTAATGGGGAACATCAGTCTTGCTTTAAATGAGAGCAGGGTTAGAACTGAATAGAATTAAATGCAAAAAAAGATCCACCTCTCATGCAGAGTACCCTGAATTTGGGGATCCCTTCCCCCCTCCTTTATCATCCTACTCTTTTACAAACATCAAAGCACCTAACCACCTCGATTAAACGGGGATACTGGTATAATAGACACATGTCCTTACTATACATAAAAACATGAGCATGTGTATAAACACAGAAAGACAGACATCCGCACGCATGAACACATTTACTAATCTTATGTACTGCAGTTTTATTTGGTTTAGTTGCTGGCTGAAATGTAACCGAGGGCAAGATCCTAGATCCTGCAGAACATATGACGGTATTAAATTTCTAATACTAAAATATACAGCACCTACTGGGGGGGGGGGGGGGGGTGGGAAGTAACTAAGTAAACGTGTGAACAATTTCTGCTAATTTTCTGTTACCATACATGGTAGTCTACCAAGTAAATCTGACAGCCCTGAAACATAAGAATTTTCTGTCAAGCATCTTTACACGCACGTTTTCCTTAATAAAAGGGTACACAGAGAACTCAACGTTTTTCCCCTATAATCCTTATTTTTATTACAAAAATGATGCAATAAAAAGAATTTGAATTTACCTACATGCCTTCCACAATTTTATTTTCATTAATTTCTTCAAAGAGGCTTTCTTCAAGATTTCAGGTGTAGATTTCTTGCTACCAGGTATTCCACTTTTTTGACAATTTCAACAAATTAAGAGAAACCATGGACTAGATGGACCAGTTTATTTTAATTTTAAAAAACGAAAATCCAAAGTATGGTTTTGCCCTTTCTTAATGCTGCATAATACAATCAATAGCGTTACTAAATCTCTCTAAAGGCCTTCTGCAATTTACCAAATGTATGTTGTTGTACAAAAACCTCCTATTTATTAAAAGGGTTTATATTTCTGCCACTCAGATTCCTTAATCAGAGCTTTTTCTTTTACCAAGAATAACAGGACGATGCTTTTCTGTAACAGAATGCCATTTAATGATTTATGCATGTTTTAAGGAACAAGCGAACTAGAAAAAGTGACAGCTCTGGTTAAAAACCATTGTCAAACAGTAGTTATTGTAAGAAATATCCTAATTTTCTACTGATAAAGAACTACTGACAACAGTACTTATAAGAAAGATCTAAAATGGCTACTGAAAAAACTTTCTTTTCTGCACTGTTTGCTTAGCATATGACAGAGAATTTTGTGCTGGAAAACCAAGTTTTCCTTGTATACGCTTTCACCCTCTTAAAAATTTATTTGGGGGGGGGAAATACCAAAAAACTCAGACATCCCAGCGCTTGGTGCAAGCTCTCTGAAGCCAACAGGAAGGTCTCCAACTGACTGCAATAGCAGAACAAAACACAACTAATGGATTTGAATGTTCACCTTGAGACACTTTGAGATGCCTGATTTTCAGAAAACACCAAGTGCATGTTTCCTGAAAACTAAACCACTGCAGTATCTTGCTTTTGGCACTCAGGATCTAAGTATTCTAAATTAGCTGTCTTTTAACCATTACTTTAATTTAAACTAAAACTTAACAGTATTTTTCTATCTTTTCTCACTACTTGCCAAGTGTTCAAACACACAGAAGTCGCAAACAACCTGAATGACAGCCCCACAGGAAGCCTTTGACTAATATTTCTGTTTACCCAAACGCTTATTACGGCACCCATCCGTTTTTATCTCTGGGACTACATCACCAATATCCTTCTGTAAGCATGACACTTACCAACCCACACGGACATTAGCCTGCAGAGTTAATACAAAGGTCTAAAACTGTTTGCCATTATTTCAGTCAAATCAAATGGCTTGTTGCAGACCCTGAGGAGAAATCACTGACACACAGCAGTTTATTGCTGGGTTTTTTATTGCTTCTTATTGCCGTACAAAGTATTACTTAACATTAACTGACATAAACAATGGATGGATTTCCAGAGTGTTTGATACGAATAGCAGATGTTTAATGCAATGTGAATACTAAAGGACCCAAGAGGGAAAAAACTGTGGGAGAGAAAGCTGAGGAGGGTAAGGGGGGAGAATACGCAGAAATATAGAAAGAAAAACTTTGCTATTTTTACAAGCATCTGAGCCTTGACACCGTGTGATGGCTAGTTTACAGTTTAAGAAAATAAAATAGAAACCCATTGATTTTATTTGACATGCACATTATTAAATTGCTTTCAATTTTCATAACCCAAATCTATAGATCATTGCTTTGTTATTTCAAAGTATATCAAATGATTCAATGTTAAAATGAAAGATGAATGCAATCGCCTGGTGGGGCTGAATTATGTATCATCTTGGTTGTATCGATCTCTATATGAACAATGCCTTTCTTTTAAGTAATACCTAGACAGATCATTATGAATTGCTGCACAGTAACAAACAAGGAAAAAAAAATCTTTCACAAATATAAACCTTTTTTCACAGCCTTCAGTCTAATGTGAGTATTCTAAACTCTTCTTAGACATATCAGAACAAAGAGTTACACAGAACAAACCAAGACACAGACTGAAATCAACTCAGATTTCTGTTACTCCAAGTTACAGGGCTAGTACTGTATGTACATCCCTAACAGTACATACACAACAGACAAACAGAGAAAATACATTCCAAATCTCAACACCGAAAGATCTGGAGAGAGGAAAAAACAAGACAGACTTTTGTTGCCTTCATAAATACTGTTTCTAACGTAAATACTAAGAGCATTGACATGATGGAAAATTGCCAACAGCCATTTTCCTACCACCACAGTTAATAGAGCATGAGGATTCTACAGCTAAAAACAACACGCCACTGATTACCGAGCACTTCCAGTATGAATACTGCCATAAATAAAATGATCAAGTGCCACTGCCATATTCCTTCACTTCACTGCAAAACCAAGGTGCGGGTACACAGAAAACTCCAGAAATCCATACTGCTTAAGAATTCTAACAATGAGGTAAAATAAATCTTTTCATCTGGCATACATACAACTGATTTGCATCACAGGAATAAAGAAATGAATATTTCCATTAGTACAACACTCTATATACCCAGATTTACCTCTCTTATGCCTGCTTTAAAGTGAGATCATATTCAAAGGTGATGAGCACAGTTTAGCACTTAAAGTAGAAATAGGAATTTTGGGGAGACAGGTAGGTATTTTGCATTATCAGTATCTCAAAAATATGTATCACACTATTCCACCTGGAGATAAAATTACAATATAGCTAATCACATGCACTACATCTGAAGTCAATGGTTTTGTGTAGACTGCATCTATTATTTATCTTCTCCTTTCCTCTAGACTAAGATGAAGAAATACAAATGGACTGTCCTGGAGAGTGCCTGAGATACTGTTTTTAGGCCTTGCTGTTTATCCTAAGCCCTAAAATAAAGTTTATCTTACATTCTTACGCAAATCTTTAGAAAATATTAGATCGGGATAAATTTTTACTCTCTTAATAATAAAAAACCAGTAATTTATTCATCAGTTTATTTAATACAACAATAATTAATAACTTCCTGTGACATATCACCAAAAAAAAAAAAATCATCCAGAATTCTAGAGAAACACAAATAACACAGGACTCATTCTGTTCTCATGCAAGTCCACACTCTCTCCTCCCCACTCATGCCCAAGGATGTAAGCACTTAAACTAAGTCTTGTCACAGAATCTACATTCGCCCTTACAAGAGGCTGACTGGAACATCTCAATGGACCAGTGGAACAAAAATGTGAAAGTCAAAGCTGATCTTCTTGGTGTATTTAGATATCCTGGAGAGATTTAACCCAGTGAACTGACGACTCCGTTCTGTTCCAGCTCAGCATGGGCACGGGCTGCCAGTAAAGTGCTGTGCAGTTACCCATCACAGGTGAGAAATCACAGTTAAAAAGCAGGTGTGCAAGACTGTGACAGAAAAAAAATCACCCTTCTCTACACAGTTACTCCAGATTTCCCACAGTAAAATGCAGCACCAGAACCTGAACCTCTAAGAAGCTTCGCTTCCCAGGCACAGTAAGGCTGAGCAACGAGCTCCGCTCAGCTCACATCCTCGTATGCAGAGGCAGGCAGTAATATGTCTCTGAATAAAGAGGATCTTTTTTAAGCATCTTGGCCCCAGAGTTATTCCTGAACCCCACATGGTTATCAGCAGGGGTGGGGGAAGGAATTAAAATAAATAAGCAGAATGGAAAAGTAGAGTAGCTGAACCTCCACCAGAGCTGAAAATCTGTCTGAGCACGGAAAACAATGGGAAGAGATGGAAATGCTTCGGTCTGCACCTGGAAGCAATAGTTACTAGTGAAGAGAAAGATAATAATTAGAAAGTATCCTTATTTTTGACAGTTGTGGTTTCAGGTATACTTGAAGTGTTTAATAGTTTCAATTAACTCAGACTACAACCCCAACTTGAAAATGCGTTACAAAACCAGAAGACTACTGCAAACCATATGAAAATAAAACTCTAGAAAGAAATGTTTTTAATTTGAAATTACAAAAGAAAAGTGACACACTAGAGAGAGGCTGGTGACCCATATAAACTTAACTACTGAAGTTTGGCAAGGAGCTAACGAGCTGAGAATAGAAGAGGTTGTGACAGACCTGGGACAAATACTTCAACAACAGACTACCAAAAGACTCAGAAAGAAGGAGAAGCAAAGCCTGACAAACAACAGGAGTCATCCAGTTCAGAAAAATGTTTATAGAGATCAGACAGATCTCTGACACAGTGAGTAAGACTGATAATCCAACATCCCACCAGAAAAGAAGCCCCCGACAGAAAATCACGCAGAGCTCAGAGAACATGCGGAGCTGCACACACAATGATAGCCTGGACAAGCGACAGTCCTTTTTAGTGTGGGGGAAGAAATACTGGAAAGGTGATGGATTAAATCTCTCCCCTCCACTGATGGAGTGACTATATTGACAGAGGACAATGACAGCAACATCAACTTCTATTTAGTATTTCCTGGGTACTTTTATGATACACAAATGCTCTAGGGTATGGTATTGCTATACTTTTGTATAAAATACGCCTTGTTAGTTCCCTTAAATCACATTCAAGCCAAACTAAGGTCTAAAAATCGGTAACGAATTTTACCAGTAACTTCCAAAACAGACAATGCTGTAACGAATGCTTACAAAAGTTACCAACAAATAGACAAAATCTACGCTTAACATATTTACACTGATCCATACTTACATCCATACTGAGCCAGCACTGACAAGCGGGCAAGCACGGCTCCAGTCCTTTTGCATACCTTATGTTCAGTGTTTTCCCTACCATCAAAAAATTATTCAGAAGTTCTGGTCTGAGAATTCATCTGAAAGAGATTAACTTCTCACAGAGCACTTTTGTGGTGCACTCCTCCACTCCCTCTTAGATCTTCATATTCCTGCACGTCCCTTGGTTAAACTACAACAGGCTTTTAGCAATCTCACCTTGGGATCTAAACAGACTTAATCTTTCATCCTGACTCATTGTTTCCCCCATTTTTGGGACACAGTCTGTCCATTTTTCTTAATAGTGCTTGTTCACTTCCTTAGATATGCAAATATCTGTTTGTTAGACTAGAAATTATCTTCCATACTAAACTGGCTGGTAAGCAGCTTCTTACTTCAATGACTTCAATGAGGGGATAAAAACATTTCCCCCTCCCTTTGGTAATTCATTTGCATTTTTCAGTGTGTAATGTGACCTCCACTGGAGTTTACATTCTCTATCAATCTTTACCTGCGTTATACAAAGATCTAAGTAAAATAAGATGTATGCAGCTCATTACTGACTGCTGAGACCAGTAATGCTAACACACCAGTAATGGAACACTTTGGGATAGCAGTGGGCTTGCAGCAACTGAACCCCGTTGCAGCCTCACTGGTCTCAAAGCCAGAGGGCAGGGTAAGACAACTGCAGGATATAACAAGTAAGACAAACATAAAGGAGGTATGTCTTCCCTTGCTTTTGCACAAGCAAAAACCCATCTAAAATTGGAACTTTTTTGAATCGTCTAGAAGGGGAGATAACTTTGAGAGACCATTGATGTCAAATATTCCTGCTAGATGAATATGCAAAATTCTGGCAGATGCCATTTGAAAAGGTTATGCATTCATCTTATGATGGCACAGACAGTGTGTCAAGTTTTACACAGTAACACTTCATATGGGAAAAACCAGGAAGAGAGAAAGGCAAGAGGCTTTGGACAACTTCAGAAAGATCTAAAAAACGCAAAGCTAAAACCAAACATACCAAAAAAAAGCATGAAGAGCATACAACGGAAGTACTGTACTGGAAGTACAGAGTGCTGTTCATGCAAAAAGATGCAGAGGCAAACCAACATTATCATCATGTCTAGCCAACAGAAGAAATACTGAGACTCCTTGGAATAACGGATTAGATTAGGCAACCAAACTTGTGCCAAATGTAGGGTTTTTTAATCAGCAACTACTGTAAGCACCACTGAGAAATACCGTTTACAGACATCAATAAAATCCATGAAAAGGCAAAAAGAACTGAAAGAGTTCAAAAGAGATCTCCCTGTTCAGAAACAGTATGACAGGAAACATGAAACTAAATTCTTCAAGTACCTTTAACGTGGCATCAGTGCAGTGCTCTAACAGAATCACAGAATGGTTGAGATCGAAAGGGACCTCTGGAGGTCATCTTGTCCAACTGCCCTGCTCAAGAAGGGCCATCAAGAGCCAGTTGCCCAGGACTGTGTCATCTGAATGTCCCTGTTACGTTATTACCATATTTTAGCTGAAGAAGAAAAACCAGACAGTGGGAATTTTAGCTGTAAATGGTTCTCCTTCCCAGACAAAATTATTACAGGTAGGACAGTCTAAGTCCATTTTCTGGTCAGAACACAAAGTTCTAGACACAGCTGTACAGACAGGCCATCCTGAATTTTACGTGATGCACAAAACAGATACTTCCACATTTAAACCTACAGGCAGGATTCTGCTTCTGAGGCATTTTTTGGTGAATGAATGGTGCAGGCTATGTGCCTCTCAGCTGCTGACTACGGGTAGAGCCCAGGTCTCTCTCCTTCAATCTGCTCTACACTCTTCACCAACCTTATTTTCCTAGGGCTGAGACCTGACCCACAGGAACTCCAGCCCACACTAGAGACTTCAGTGCAAGCTGTGACTGTAGTCTGTGGGTATGGTCCTCCTCTCTTGACATCCCTCTTCTAGCACAGCCCCCCAACCCAGCATTCCCATTTGGGGAACTGACTCCAAGCATGTGAAGACAGTATTGGTCAGATCTTGACAAAGAAACAGGCTTGTAAGGAGGTCAAGCCAGGCAGGATAATAAAGACCGAAGTGTAAAACTATTATAAAAAATAAAGCAACAGCATCAACATCTAATAATTTGTAACCTACATTTGGACTTGCAATACAACCATTCTGTTGATGTATCGCCTATTGCTACTATCTATTAGGTATGAAACCAATTTCTTCAGTCAGTGTGTCCTTTTTGACCTCTGAACTAATGTATCTCATCCCTTCAAATTTAGTTCTCCAACATAAGTTGAAAAAAAGAGAGTCAGCTTTTCTGGTTTTTCAAACTCCATGTTGAACAAGTCATGGAACTAAACTAAATGGAATAAATCAACATAAACAAAACTTTATTCTTTCAATGGCACAAGAAGCTGTAACTACACAAAACTGATATAACACTTCAACACTCTTTTTTTGTGGGGTTTAGCAAATTACTTTTCCAAATTTAGAAGTTTGTCATTCTTTAAGACCTCAGCAGAGCAGTAAACTGATTAAATTAGCACAATTAGCACATAGAACATAGATCACTCAGGCACCCCAAAACACACTACACAGCTAACACTCCAAATTCAAAAGAGAATATTTTATGTTTAAAAGCTCTCTTAAAGTTTGAAAAATCTGATTTAAATTACATTTTAAATAACAGCATTTTGTATATTTTTACTAACATACTTGCTGTAATCTACCCTTCTGTTAGCATGCACATATTACTCAATGATACTCTGGAGTAAACATGGAACTCTTGTTATGTCCAAATGTCCATTTTTTTCTATACTCAACAACCATAAGAACTGCAGACAAACAAAAAAGTTATTCCTACTTCTCCAGATATTTTGCGTTTTGCAAATTCCAGAGTGATGACCAAACAGCTAAGAAGGTAGCTTGGAACACAGAAAAGAACTAGCTTGAGCTAAAAGATGACTGGATTACTTCCACAGAAACAAAGATTCAGTGCTGACGGACCTGAAAGATCCTGCCTCAGAGTACCAAAGTGGAGTGGGAAAAGCTGAAAAGTATTGCCAGAAGGCTTGAGAGACACTGTTGAAACAGATTAGAAACACAGCTGACAAACTGAGAAACAAGTCAAAGAAATGAAAAATCTGTCTGAGACAGCCAGTAAGTAAGGGCCTAGAAGTTGAGGAAATATTGCCAAAGAGACTATGAATACAAAAAGGAGAAACTTTTTGAGGGGATGAAGAAAAGAGGGAGCAAATGAATGCAGAAAGAGAATACAGGCTTAATCCTGAGTACATGATTCAATTACACTTATTTGAACACACCTTGCTCAGACACATTTGCAATTCCTCAGACACATTCTAATAATGTTTTGCATATCTTCAAGACATAGAACAAGAGGAAACAAAAAACTGTGGAAAAGCCCATCTTTTCCACTGCTCAAGTATAAAGAGTTGAAAGAGCTGAAGGTTCGTGAGGTCTTGAAATAGCTCACTTCAGCAACTGTTAGGTTATTATTTAGAGATGTCAACACTATAGATGTTCATGCACTCCACCTTTCTGAAGGACTTTACATAGCCAGAAGGACTGCAAAGTTCTCAGGAACTCTGGAAATTAATAAAACCTTGGGAGAACTGTAGCTTAGTGATTACTGAAGGAATAGCTTTACATGGTGAAGTTGCATTTGAAAGCAAACTACATAGACAAAAGGCAGTGGCAAAGAGAATCCAATGACCACATGAGCATCAAAGATGTTGAAGGAAAAAACAGCAGTTAAATAAGCTGAACTAGAAAAAAGGAGCCATAAAAAAGAAATTCAGGTAAAGTGAATGTATAGCAGACAGTAATTCAGTACAACCAATTACACCTACCAGGTAACAGAAGCTGAGAACCTTCCTGATCAGCCATTTTATTGGCTGATAGAGAAATCAGAAGAAAGAGAAATCAGAAGAAAGAGATCAAAACAGATGTAGCACACCCTTCCCTAAGAGAGCACTACCCGTCCAACTACTATCTTGTACATGCTCCATGTCATACTGTGGCATTACAAAGTCATGGAGATAAGTGTTTGCTCTCAGTACTACCAGCCCACTGAACTCATAAACTTTTCCAATTATACAGAAATCAGAATGGTTTCCCTGAGTAGAATTTCATTCCCTGCATCACAGATTCAAACATTAAAGTTATATTAAAGTTATATTAAAGAACCATAACAAAGTTAGGTTCACAAACCTCATCTAAACTTGATAACCTATGAATAATTTACATTAAAATAATATAGTTTTCATTTTAAAGTGTTTCTATTATGACAACTTTTCTCTTTTAGAACCGTATTTTTTCCATACCATCTTGCTTCATTATTATTTACAGAAAAAACAATTTCTGATCATTCCACCTAAAAGAAAAAGAATCCAATTAAAAATTTTGCTGCATCAGTAATGTTTGATGAAGACCATGAAAGAGCATACAGGCTTTTCTCTTCAGAAAATGTAAGAATAACTTGCACAAAATAAGTGTTGCGAAGTCTATTAGAAGAAAGAGAATAACCTGCTAGATCTTCAGAATAATGAAAGGCACAAAAGAACAACTGGTATGCGATCAGGATCTAATAGTCATTGACTCTAGAAAGTCTTTTTGTTTTGGCTCCTATCAACACAGTTCAGACTACACAGATAATTTAATGTGCACAAAAGTTTTCCTAAAAATCTTAATAGTACCATGCAGAGGACCATCGCAGTCTTGTAGTGAACTTACTAAGCCAGCATCCCAAAGTCATCAAATCATTTGCACTGAAAGTATGCAAGATTCACATTGAAGTCTATGAACCAAGTTCTCCTTTACACTGAAGACATCACCTTCTCGTTCTAAAAGACAGACTGAACGAAATAGTGCTTTCATGCAGTTACTGGTCCCTTTTCAGTGCTGGAACAATGTATAACCGTGTTGGTTCAAATGTAAATCAGATTCAAAAGGACTAAGGACTTGCTTCAAGCAAGTGATTAAGTATGTGGAAGATCAAAGCCTAGCACTCCACTGACATCTGAGAATGTAAATGAGAGATACAGAAGAGGATGAAGAAAAACAAAAGGAGAACTGGGGGATTCTTTCTTGGTGCAAGCAGTAAAAATCTAGTGGTTTAAATTAAACAACGATAATTATATCTGTGAAGGAATCTTCTTCTTATGTCATGGCTTTCCTTGATGAAAGGCACATTATAGTACTTCTAGAAGAGGACAGTTTGCTTTGGTTTTTTATGCTATCATTTTTATATTTCTCTAGAAGATATCTTACTCCTAAAGCCAATTGTGTTCTCTTTCATTTAGCAAACATTGATTTTTTTTTTTCCCCGTCTACATTTCAAACAGAGCTAAAACAAGCAAGGCGGGTTCTGCTTAATACCTTCAAAGGTGCCGAACCTCCTCTGGCTATCTGGAATAAAAATACACAGCTGTGACTAGTTTTTTATGGATATTCCAATCCCAATTTCTTCTTCTTCAGAGCTTCACAAGCTGTTTAAAAGAGGCACTGAAAGGTACTGCACTTTGCATTAATCTTGTCTACACCATGCTTTTGCCAAGAAAGGTTGGACCAGATGATCCTTGAGGTCCCTTCCAACCTGGTATTCTATGATCCTATGATTCTATGATCTCAGTACATTCCTTGCTGTCTGCTCTGCCTGGGAGTTCAGCTTGATATCAGCTTGCAAGTATCACAGTGATGATCAAAGACAGTTATCCACAGAAGCAAATTACTAGGGGCTTCAAGAATACCATCTACACTGCCAGCAAGAAAAAATAAAACACATGCACTTTTGTCTTTTGCCACAGCTATATGCCACACAAGGAACTACTATTTCATTTACAAGTGAATATTCAGTGTTGCAGTGACAACACAAATTTCAGTGAATGGAGCAATATGCTTGACAGGGTGTTGAAGAACAAGATTATAACCTGCCCTTTCAAACTTCAGCACTTGAAGTAACCAGTGGAAAACTTCAGAAGCATCAGACAAAAGATGAATAATCCCAATCATTACTTTAAGATCCAGAAAAGCACATTCATCCATTTGGTATTTAATGTCCTAGATGCTCACCCTTGTCCACGGATATTCTCTCACAATTTCATACTAATTACTTTGTGTAATAAATGTATGGGTTAGCTTAATTTGAAAACAAATGTCCAAACACAATGAATTAATTGTATGCAATCTATAATACACAGAAATGCATGGATTATAGAAACATATTCTAGCAACTACTGAAGAAAGGCAAGGAACCCTCACAAACAGAAGTTAACACAGAATATTGCTACTTAGTCTATGTAGCAGAAGTCCCTCTGACAGTGGCAAAGGCTGTCATTCCTAGAGAATGAACCTCTTGAAGTGTTTTTTCAGTCAGATAAAGGTCTTGACTTGTATCAGGGTGCAGTCTGATCACAACAGTACCACTGAAATCACAGTTAAGTGAGCACATCTCGAGGCACATGAACCCCTGTAATGACTTTTCCACTTGGCCTGAAGAAAATTCACGTTTCTCTAGACATTCTGGTCTCCTCACAACTGTCATTGTCAATTCCAGCATCTCTTCCAGCTCATGTTATTTGTTAACTCCTTCCCTCTTGTAATATTTTAATGATGCTTTTCTTTTGATCAAAACCCTTTATTCCCTTTTTGCCTGTATCAGATTACTGCCTTTCACATCCTTAGGTGTATTTGCAATTTACTGTGTTTAGATGCTGGAAGGGACTAAAGAGAAAACTGAACCTCGTGTGACTCCACAAGAAAGGCAAGTAGTAGTGTCATCAGTCCTCAAAACTCACCCACATAACACCTTTATCAGCCATCCTTATGCAGCATCAGCAATCGCATCTTTTTGCCACCCTGTTCATGTATCACACTGACATGTCAGGAACTTTCCCCCAGGTCACACTGGCACAGGTCAACAGCATTTTTTCTGATCTAGTCTACTGAATGAGCTCCAATCAGCTTACCACGCCCATATTGGAAAATACATTTAATACATTTCCAGATACAATGAAGATTTAGACTTCTTGGTCTCCCCTGCTTTTTTTGCAACTCTTGAGGCTTTCACCTCTTGTACTAAAGGTTTTAAGTATGCTACAAGCAGTTGGGAAGTATTTTGTGGTTTCTTCTAAACTAAAGGACTATTAAGTAGTCATCTGCAACTGAAGGTAACTAGATTCATTTCTTCAATTGGTTTCTTGCAGGTCTGGTAATTTTCTATCCCTCCCTCTTCCCCCAGCACAGGATATCAGAAAACCACAGACAGATCTGATCGGATTTGAGGTTGAAGGATACACACTGATGTTAACATAAAACTAGAATTACCTGCCACTTCCTAGACTTCATACTTTGTTGGGGTCTACTTTTTTTCAGTGGGCTACTGAATTTGCAGGAGTCTGTGTGTTATTTTGGTTGAAGCAGGACCACTGATCTTTCTTCTTCCTTGCAATATAGTGTGTCTGGAAGAGCAGTCCTGTTGCAGTGTGCTTTTTCTTAAGTCCTTATATCAAGGTTCTGTATAGGTACATGAACACAGCCAGTGCTGAAGAAGTAAAAGAGTGCTCAGGAAAAACACCAACTTAGCACATATTTGAAGCAGCATTCGCCCGCACAATTCCAGGCTACATCTATCTTCCCTTGGCAGCAAAGCCACCTGATGTAAAGCTGTGTCTGCCGGCCCACATAGGAAATACGTTGGAGGTGATTGAATACCTCACCCAAATATGCTGAACTGGCAGGCATTGCCAACTCATTGTAATTTTGCATCAATAAATCAACAGTTAAAAGGCATATAATACGAGGTGACTTGAAGTGGCTGTCATTAATTATGTTCTATCTTTTGCTTAGTAACCACCACAACACAGTCTTCAATAAAACTAATCCTAATTACAGTTTGACAAGTTTCCCAAATTATGCTTATGATTTATTTTAGCATGACAGTTTTGGAAAGTACAAGAGCTGTTCATTTCCTTTTTATTTCACAAGTATATCAAGCAGAGGTACAGTCAGAGATAAACAAACACATAAAAAGTGCCATTGAACCTCCAGAAACCAGAAAAGCCGGTGTTATAAAACACTGGTGTGCCATGAAAATATTAAAAATTAAATCTGTAGTAACTACAGGATCAGTTTCAGAAACTGATAAAAAGGTGGCGGCTTCCTTCTGATCTCTTATTGGAGCAAATTAATCAAATTTTCTCTTCTGTACTTCTGTACTTCACTAGCGACTCTGTAAAAAAGTATTTTCTTTTATCTGTTTTAAACCAATCTCCTACCACTTGCAATGAGGATCACATGTAGTAGTGTCCCTTGCAGGACTGATGAACTGTAGTTCTGGATTAATTCATTTATGTTTTTACTTTTCGCTTTAATAAACTCTCTGTGAAGAGGCCCCTTAATAATGTATTTTGTACTATCAAAGTCAAACCAGTTTTGGATAACAATAAGGGAGACTAGAAAGAAAGGAGAAAGAAAGTTACAAGTAATTTTTAATCTTGAATTCCATCTCTCAAAATACTTCTTATCTGAATCACCTCAATGTTGCAAAATACACTTTTTTTTGTTGTTAGCCTCCTTTTCTCCCGAAAACAAGGGAATACAGAAGGATGTTACTGGTTTTGTCCAATTCACAAAAAAACATTCAGGATGAAATGTTACAACAGGGAAAAAAAAAAACAGCCTTCATTGCTGAAGGGTACAGCCAAATTTGGAGATCTGCATTTATGTAACACAGCTTTATAAACTCTTAACAGTTACGTTATCAACTAGCTTTCTAAACTCTTATAATCATGACTGGAACCTTCGTTATCCAAAGGAGTTTTTCGGCAAAAATGGCAGTCAGAACGAAATAAAACCTTTAAATTCATGTGTTACAAGAAGAATTTCACAATCATGCTTCAAAACCATGAGTATGCATCTGATGAACGAAGTGTCACATCTCTCGTATTCTCTGGTCACCCATACCTGGCACTGTTCCTGCAAAAGCCAGAAATTGGCTCACATCTGTCTGCTGTTTTGTTCTCAGCTTTGTAGAAAATGGCTTAATTATTAAAAAACAAAAAATCAAAGTATTATCTCTGCTTTCAGTTTGACGTGTGCACACACCAGCCTTTTCTATATATTTTTGCCTTTCGCTGACAGTAGAACTCATGTGGCATATGCTGGAAAAAATCATATAGCACTGGCTGCTTTAACCCTAAAGACTGATTCCTATCAGCCCCAAAGAACATTAATGCTCTTAATGCCTTACAAGGAGATTGCAAGAGACTTGCAGAACTGGGCTTCTTTTCTCGACAACCCGCTCACACCAGTGCAAAGGCTCTGAGTGTCGCTCCCTGCTCTGTTTGCATTGATCCTCGTCTGCTACCTGGGGCACTGCAGATAATGCCAATTATAGGGGCCTCAAACTCCAGCAGCATTTGCTGAGGAGCCTCTGCTTGATCTCACTCCCAGCACAAGGAGGCTGGCACACCTCACGATGCAGAGTGAAGCAACAGATGGGAAGGAGGGGAGAAGAAACAGAATCAAAGCTGTTCCACGCTGTTTGCTCAGAGGTTGCCAAAACAGGCATTGACAGCAAGTAGCCACAGGGAACTGAGGATACCTTAAGTCCTAATTTCGCAGCAGGTGCAAAGCATGGAGATAGCATTTTAAAAGAACCCCCTAGGAAACCGTCCATTTTTTTCACCTCTCCCTTCCTTTCTCCTTTCTTTTTTTCTTAAACAGTTTCATCCCCTAACAAACAAATTGCCAGCGGCTTTCAACTTACAGCAACAACCTGGAGGCAACTGAGTACTTTGACAACAACGCTAATCTGTAAACCAAAGAAAAAAGACTTCCATTTATAGTTAAAAAAAAAACAACACCATAGTTGTTTTCTCTGCAAAACAGGCCTAGGAAATGTAAACTGATGCAATCAGGTCCCTAGGGCCTGCAAGAATCTGAGAGTTCTGCTTCTGTTCCAGTACTGCAGATTTTCCTTTGTCTTGCTCTGTCCCCCTCTCCTACGTGTACACATCTGTATTTGTATTGTATTTCACTTTGCTTGGCATGTATTTCACAGAAATCACAGAGAATGACCCTGTATGCTCCGGTGTGCAGACGTTCCCTCAACAAACACATTAAAGACCACATGGTCCCTCGTTATCACTGGTCACTGGGGGACGCTTCTCCCAAATCAAACAATCAAAAACTATTCAATGCCATTTAAGAGGAGAAGCAGCTTTTTTTTATGCCCTTGAATTTGGGAGCTGGGTACTTTACTGATAGAGTACTCTAGTATCCCAGCTTTAAGGACCATTACAAGCAATAGGGAGTACACTGATGTTAGCTAATTCTTTTTAAATCAGCCTTAAACCAAGTTAAAGTGAAACAAACATACTCATTTTCTAAAACCAAACACCAGTCTGCACAGTTAAAAAAAAAAAAACAAAACAGTATGATGATGATTTAAAGAGAAGAAAGGAGCAGACACACATCTACTTTGCACTTCGACCAGCTTTAGAAGTTTCTCCCACACCTAAAAGCCAGCAGTTTTTCTGGATGAGGACTGTGATTTTCACATGTGCCCTGTCTTCTAGGGTAGCCTTCACCCTTCACCAGAAAAGAGCCTAAATGCATTCTTTCTCCTGTAACACAGATCTATCATTGGAATCCATTACATTCCACACTCTTCTCTTATTTCCCCATCTTCTGCCAAAAAAACCCCTCTTATTTGTATTCTTCAAACCAGGCAGAAGAAATCTAGTACCTCCACCTAACATCTTGCCATTCCTGCTCTGGAAGTGCTAACATGTGAGGTGACACCCAAACAGTGTTAGCTGCCTGGACTAACAATGAGTGAACCCTCAACGAGTTATTTCCTATAAGGCATAAGACTCCTTTCACCAGAGCAGGAACCATTCCTTATTTGTAGCCTGACACTGATCAAAACATGTTAATCTCCCTTATTTTATAGGGAGGTACACAAGGAATGCATGTGACCCACACAAACCCAACACTGTCTGTTTACTAACACCAGGTATGGTGGTAACAAGTCTCTTTGGGATGATAATGCATTTGGGATGAACTGATCTTAATGCTGTCTGCAACGGTACATTGATACCCTAACGAATATCTTAAACTGATTTTGCACCCAGAATTAGAAAATGCACCCCTCTGGTGACCATGTAATACGCATCTTGTTTTACCCAAATGTTTCAGTGAGCAGCACCACTGGGAATGAACAGTTGTAAAAAATCCATGGCACAAGATTCTCCCTTTTTTCATTTGTTAGCCTTTCTCTCCCTTCTGCCCTTCCATCTCTGTATTCCATAACTGTACTATGTGCTGAAGCAAGAGGGTTTACATCTCTTACAAGGTCTAAGATAATCCTCTGTAAATGAATGCTTTTATTCACCTGACTCTTTTCCTTTTCACAATACCTGCAAGGTTCCGGCCTTGATGAGAACTGGAAGCATCAGGTTTTACAAATGAATCTGCCTCCCCAGCCACAGCATAGATTTTCTAAGACCCAGCTCTGGGAAAGAACTGCCTGTAGAAAAGCTGGCCATGGCCCCTATCAATAGATAAAGAAGAAAGAAATTGAGTGGCTTTGGGAAAGATGTGGAACTGACATAGTCTGAAAAGGAGAAATAATACAGTACCTAAAGAATATACACTTAAATCAGTATTCTAGTATCCCACGAAAGAGAAACAACATGACTGATACAGTTACTGTTACTTCTGGACTTGAGTTGCCACATCTAATTTAAGTGCCAAAAATAGGACATCTGGATTTTGTCTTTAACGATTTTTAAGTAGCTGGTGGTCCTAGGAAGAAACGGGTTGCCATGTCGTGCATAAATTGTCAGATTCTCCCTTGATTACAAAGAGCCCTTTTTCTCTGACTTAACAACTCTCCTTTCTGCTCCAGGCCTAAGGTATGGCACTAAGTCAAAAGGTTTTACTTCAGTCCAGTGAACTACCACATAAGGTCTAGGTTCAGCCTTTCCCAACTGCACCTTTTCCTTCCTGCCCACCCCTTACAGGCCAATGATAGCTATTGAGTCGAAGTAGTAACCAGCTATTTTTTCAGACAGCTCACTCATTCTATTACCAAGCCAGGATACATTTACTGCAGAAGAAAAAATGAAATCGTATATACAATGTTTTATATGGTATGCTTTAAAATTAATGTTTTCATTTTCTTCCAAAAAGTAGTGTAAAATTAAACATTCAAGGCCACAATGAACTTTGAGAAACTGGACTTGGAAGAATCCTATTGGTCACTGCAACTAGAACTCAGACTCAAAAAGATTCACTTCTGTCAAGAAATTCTGAATCCACAATATTTAAGGAATATCAGAAGCAGAAGACTCTAGACATATTTAAACTGGAGTTTGATGAGTTGCTGATGTAGCTTGCAGTCAAACACAAAAATAGGACTGGGTGCAACAACCCAGGAGGCCCCCTTCCAGGCTGCATCCCCAAATACATCACGTATCCTGTCAACCTGGCCCTAACAATCTTTGCATTTTCTCCTATTTAGGGTGGTCCCACAGCAAGTCAATTTTTACCACTGTGAAAATAAGTCTATTTATTTATAGCAGGTGTACAAGTTATCTTTCTAGAGCTGTTGCCCAACAACATTTTAGAAGAAATTTCAATTTTTTGAAAGAAAAAAAAACAACTAGTGGTACTGAGAGATACATAGCTACTTCTGTTCACTTGTGCTTGCTTCTCAGTCACTTATTCAAAGGATGCAAGATCAGATGTGTGCCAAGAGGAGTTAACTGAAGACATTCTTAGCCCTTTTGGAAACCTGACATCAAAAGGACAGCTCTGCATGTTTCCTTTAACACAGCACAAAAAATAACAGCTTTAAATCTCAAGACTCTGACCCATAAATCAACTAGCGTACATGAACCACATGTATGCTGTGGAAGCACACACAGAAAGCAGACAGAAACACCACTAAAATGTTTCCATCACTTGACATTTCCCACAATTAACATGGAGAAAAAGCACTGTCCTCCATCCTTGAGAGAGAATTTGGGATGCTTATGCAAGCACTGCAGAAGTGAGATATTAATAGCTAAAGTAAACTCTACTTTTGCCTTTTTCAATTCCTTTTTTTGGTGCCTTCCAAATGGACACTGCACTGAAAGGAACGTGCTCCTTGGTGTTCAGAGTGAAGTGATAGCTGGGAGGAAGTACTCACTTGCTCAGCATTTCCCCAGATAATACAACCTGGGATCCAGTGAAGTCTGAAGAGGCTTTTTGCCACGTGCCACATATTCTCCCCATGTTTCACAATTCTGCCTCCAACAATACTTAGAAGCACAATATTAGTCTCTCAGTAGCCCACCAGGCACCTCATTTTTGCAATGCCTAGCAGCCCATCTAAAACACAACGGCACAGCAGACCTACTTCACATGAACAACACGACCAGCTTAGGAGGCCCATCTACCAGAGCATCCTACCAGAGTGTGGACTTACTCTCACAGAAGGACATAAATTCCAATATTGCACAGAGACCCTTGTTGTCTTGAGAATCTTGTTCCCTGGTCTGACACAGGAAGAAACAATCAGTAATTATATATAAAGAGACAGCTTCTTTCTAGGGATTTGTGTAGCGTTTCCCTGCAATAGAGTGTTTCTAGCCATAGAAGAAAGCAGCAAAGGTCAGACAACATTCTTTGGTCCCGAGCCCAGCATTAAAAGATGGATTAGAGCTTGTACAGAAATTCTGAATTTATAAAATTGCTTGATAGAAGCAGTGTGTAGCTTTTTCCACACAGAACAGTTGCAAGAAATTGGCTTGCTGCTTCTGCCAGCTCAAAGCTTTGAATTGATGTCTGTGGAAACCATTTCAGGTTTTTCCCATTGACTCCACTGGGCATGGAATCACACTTCAAACAGCCTATATAGCTAAAGCTCTAATTATCTTGCTGTACCTGAAGATTATCCCTTGGGCTTTTCTCTATGATTATTTCCTCCAGATGCTTTTATTCTATCCTAGAAATCGTTTAACAAAATAACGTAAATTCTCCACAACATGATAGAAAAGACAATTTGCTTTCTCAGTCAGTAAAAGTCAATGGCAAATGATTCCCTCTCTTTTTACATAATTTACTTGGCATATACTATCTTTTGATGTCAGTGTACAGGGGACTACATTAGTTCTTCAAGGGACTACAGCCATATCCTTCTCAACAACCTTTTTCACTGCTATCTTGTCAAAATGAGACTGAAGAAAGATCGCACAGAAGGAGTGAAAAAAACATAGAGGAAGAACATTTCTCGGCTGATTAACAACTTTCTAGCAACAATAACAATCTGTCCCTTTACTTCTCCAGCTACCTTAACATTATCCCAGACACACTGAAAAGTGGTGACTCATTTCAGGCTCATTTGAAAAGGGAAACTGAATTTTCAACTACTTATGCTTTTGCACAGAAATGGCAAGTGTGCACAGAAAAAACATTTGAAAGCTAATAAAATATCAGTTTGTTGTCAGAAAGAAAAAAAAAAAATCACAGGAAAAATCTGATTCAGAAAAGGGGCTGACAAAGAACCACACAATGTTTATAAATCTGGTTTAGAGACACGCTGAGTTCAGTTCGTTGCTTTTGTATTTTGAATAAGAGATTCTGGACACTCTTTCATGAGATACTGTCTCTCTCATATTAATACGCAATGTATTGGGGGAGATTAATTGTTTTCTGAAAAGTGGGGGTTTCTTCATGTATCTTTAAAGAAGTGAACATTAAATTTATCTTTTAAAAAATCCAAATGTCCAGGGGAATCTTTCCTGTCAGCTTATTTTAACCTATGTCATTTCAACAAGCTAATTTACAGCAGTAGCCAATAAACAGTTTTAATGGCCCATGGGTGAGAGAAGCAGAAACAAGGAGTAATGGGCAGAACAGCTTCATAAGCCAGATTTCTCCTGAAGCCAATGTATGGCATAATCACATCGCAAAATAAAGTCTGAAAGGACCCAACAGGGAAGACTTCCTGGACTTGAAGACTCAAAAAGAGACCATGGATTCAAAAGTTCAGCTGAAAAGTTCCTCTCAGTCTGGAAAGCAAACATTTTTTATTTAACTTGAATCTGCATTTGAGTAACCTAAGATTTAGTCCTTAAGCCAGTAATTTCAAGGAAATTCAAGTGGTGACAGGAAGGCTTACTGGTCTGCTACTCTTGCTACTAATATTTGTATTTCCAGGATGGGAAAATCCTGATGGAGAGTTGTACAGAGCCATGCTACACTGAACTGCTGCCCAAAAGACTCAAGAGATTCCTCAGACAGGTGTTAGTTGAGAAGGTGACCCCAACTAGCTGTATCATGCACCAACAAGAACATTACTACTTACAGATCTCTAACAGTATGACAAATCAATTAGCAGATCGCCTTTTTATGAACTGCACGTGGCAGTTCAATATAATTTACAGTTTACTTGTCAAGTATGCGACAACACACAAACCAGGAGTCAGCTAACGATTTGACAGGAAAGGATTACTTAGAACTGAAAATCTAGCACTGAAAATCCGGATCAAGAATTCCATCAAACAGAGGTGAAGCTCTGTCTGGAGCACCTTCCATTAACTGAAATACTCTACAAAATTCTTCTTTCCTAAAGACTACTGAAGGAAATTTGAAAAAATGGTTTCTTCTGCAATCAGGTATCTGGAAAAAGCTGTCTGAAAATCTGCATAAATACTGGTCATATTTTTACAATAAAAGCTTACTGTAGCCACTTGCAAACCATTACTTATCACCTATGTTTCTTCCATTCTTATGAATATAAACCTCAGCACAGTCAAAGCCAAAAAAAAGTAAGCATAATAGTAAATAAGTGTGTTGCATGTATTTCAACTTCTTCTTCATTTATATTTTATTACATGGATTTTAAACATTTCTTCTGTAAGCACACTGATACTGACATCTGTTAGGTACCAAACATTCTGTACATGTAATACCACTGCTGACAAAAATGACCTGTTGGCATCTCCTAGCTGTGTTTTTAAAAGTTCAGGGCAATGAGGTACTTAAACGTGTTAGGTTTGAGTCAGTAAAAATAATCATGTACTTAAATTCAAACACATGACTTGTGGAAATTGGTCATGAATTGAAATCTCCATTGGCAAATTACTCATTTGAATGTATAGGGCTGTACAACTCTTTCTCTTCTATTATGTTCTTACTGAAAAAATAGCTATTTTCTATGTCCATTGAGGGTATGCCAGTTAACAAGCCTAAAAAACCCCACTGGATACATTTTAAAACTGCTTTTCTTCCCAAAATGTTTACTGCTATTTCAAAACCAAAAATTAATAGTATTATTTTTAACCATAAAATACAAGAATATTTTTCCAATTGTTATTCAGCAGGAATGCTTTTAACATATTCAGATATCACTCTACACTCTAACGTTATCCATCCTAGAAAATCACTTTAGCAACACTGTTAATCTTTTTATAAATCAAATTTGAAAGCTCTAAGAACTTATAAAACCTACAACCTCATAGTCATCATACTTCTTAATGTCAAATATTCCTGGTCACAAAGATACTCTTCCAGGCCTACCCATCACCATATGAAAACATATATGGGATGGAATTTATTCTGTCATTTTTAGTACAACATAAGACTCACATTTCATATTCTGTACTATATATATTCAATAAACAATACACAGAATAAATTCTGTGTATCCAACAACACAATTTCATTGAAGAAAAAATAAAAGTACAAATTATATTCTAAGTGAAGCACACAACTGAGGTTGGTTAACAGTGAAGGATGACAGATTTTATAGCACTTCAATGCTGACTTAATGACTTCACTTATTATTTTGAAGCTATTTTAGATTAGTGGGGTTTTAGATGTTGAAGATTCATTTATATACAAACACAATTTACACTATGCTGGAATTTCACCAGACATAAGCATCCACATTTATACCTCTCAAAATATACAACTATTTTAAGGTATGACATGGTGAAGGATTTCTTTGGTTTATTTCATCCTACTGCAAAAGAAGAATTGAGTTGATCGGAAGCAGAATATCACCAACTGTTTTGCCAACATGACAGCCTCCATGCAAATTCTGATCGTGCCTAGCCATGTTTGATTTATGATAGCTGGTGGGATTACAGACTAGCTGAGGCAACCCACAATACACAAATGTGCTATTAGTAGTCATGATACATTAATCAATGGTGATTGAGTGTAAAGAGATCTAAAATACTCTGATCTCAGTATGTTATGGGTTTGCTCAGTTTTAGTGCACAGTCATGGAAAATTTAAGCACAAACCCACATGCACTGATCATACGCTATACCTTAACTGTATATTCAACAATGTAGTTGTTCAGAACTCTGTTTTAAAAAGCTCTGAAGCTCTGATTCTACATAAATACAGAATATGAATGCTCCCCAATCTCATCTTCTGAAATTGTACAACATTTTCGCTTTGGATAGCAAATAAAAGAAGAACAGAAATTAACTTTTGTTAATTACATCGAGATTTAAAAGAAGCATAAAGGAAGTGAATAATGTCTGATCCAATTGAACAAAATCTCTTAACTGAAAACATTCTAAATCAGATTTATGATCATTTGAATGCTTAAATTGGACATCACCTTTTTAAAATCAAGCAGACAGAACATTATCTTTGTGTCAGAAATCATCTTTTTAAAGTGTATTTTGCTGTAATCCTATTTAAAACATAAATCAAGTATGCATACTGAGGACCAAGGACAACCAACCGGTAGTCTACAAGTAAAGTCAGGCAATTCATATTGATTCTCAAATCTGCAACTCATTCCAGGTCCTGGCAGCTCTCCAACCACATGCTGAATTTCTTACAGCACCTGGGATTCCCAATCTCACTGCTCATCACAATGCATAAAAACATGAAGGGAAGATGTCAAGCAAAGATTGCTGTAATAGAAAAAAGCTGCACATTCAGGTTTAAAGATGGAGAGCTGGGTTGAATGTTAGAACAGCTCCAGTGGACGTAAAAATAATGTTGAGAGCAGAGAAGGTAAACGAAAGGCTATTTATATGCTGTCAAGTTCTACAACGATACTGCCCTCATAATCGTGTTGGCAGGGATGAAGAACTTAACACAGTACCACAGAGAAGCTAGTATTATCCACAGTCAACTATTCAGTCTACCTGGCAAACCAAACACTCAAAATAAAATCCAAGTCCATAATCCCACACATCATAAAGTGGGACTTCAGGTAAGATAAATAGATAAAAAAAAAAAAAATCCTTTTTCCTCTCTATTTTAACTGCTAAAGAAAAATTCTTTTTAAACAAAGCAAATCTTAGTATGCTGCTAAAACACATCAAAACTTTATTCTATTTTGAGTACGTATAAATTTTAAATCTTAATTAAATCTCATATGATAGTTTTAAACAATCAGGTACAAGATTCAGCTTCAACTTCCTGTTAACCAAGGCTGAAAACCACAGTACACCACAGAAAAGTATCACACACAAATGAGAAAAGAGCTTGACTCAGAGGTGGTTACCATCCTGAAATAGTACACCCAGAAAGACCAGAAAAGGATGACAGAGGCAATTAGCCCTGTAATCATGACACTCGGCGACCAGTCTATACAGTCAACGCTACTCAGGAAAGCAAAGAGGAGAAAATACATAATTTTAGATTTTGAAACAAAACTCAGTGATCAGCATAAAGAAAAATGTAAGCTGAAGTTCTCATATTTCTTTATTACAAAACCCAGCACGTGCATCTATCATCTGATTTTGACTACCTCTGCTAAGGAAAGAAAGAAAGAATTTTTACAGGTGCAACTTTGTAATACAGATGATACCAAAAATACCACCAATTCATGCAGAAAGAAATGCAGCATCCTCTATCCATTTGAAAGTGTATCCCCCGTAACAGATTTGTGAGAGGACAAAGATGACGTCCTTCCTTTATTGGGGTACTCCATATACACCTCTAGAAAAGCGTCAGTCATGAGACAAGAAGGAAATGCATCTGAGATGAATGCACAATGCAACGTCTTCATCAGAGCAGGAGACACAGAGCTACTGACAAAAAAAATTAGAAACTTACATACTGAGGGAACATCACCAAAAAATCAAAACTCACTACCTTTCTATGGCACATACATTTCAGCGGCATGCTTAGCTTAAGGAGGAACATGGTGCTAGAGTATTAGGACACAGAAAAGACATCTTACTGAGGAGGCCCACCCACATGTGAGTTTTTTATCCATTTTTATAAAGGCCTATGTCAGAGATGAGGTTTTAGCAACTTGAAGACAAGAAAACATCATCTCCTATAAGTGATGATAGGTGGATAAAGACATCCAAAAAAGCTTTTAAACATACCTACATGAGCAGTTCTGCATTTTGATACCATGAACCAATACCAACATTGTCAAGAATTTTCCACCTTCACACAAAGAAAAAGTAACACTGCGCCACCTAGTCTTGTTCATAATCCTTAGGACAAAATGCCTTGATCCTGGATGTGCAGTGAAGGCAAATTCCTAGCTAGGAGTGTTAAAATGAGTTTCAGTGAAGTTCACCAGTCTTACAGATCAAAGAACATGCTGTCACAAGACTGGTTCTGCATGGAATTACCTTCCAAAATATAAAATAGCTTCCTTGTCAAGTCAAAAGTTTTGATATGAAGAGAGACATTTATATTATCTCTAGTCCTATTATTTCTCTGTAGGAGCCCTCTTCCTAAATATGATTATTGAAGTGAAACAATTTTACAGCTTCTGTGTCTGTCAACTTTTACTTACAGGCTACTTGAGTAACAGAAACGAGCCGCTGGTGGTAGAGTATGAGACAGTTCTTTCTTTCTAGGTGAGTTCACTCTGCCACCTTTATTTTGTTAACAGGCAGCCACCAGGGACCTTCTGATGCCGAGGTCCCTGGTTTTGATAACACAGATACAACACACATTAGAATGTTTACATATGAATCTTAAAGAGTTACTTTGGAATTACATTTAACTTTACCTTGCTGTACTATCTGTGACTATAACCTTCCTGGGGTTATAGTTTCATGCATACTGGTAGCAGAGCTGTCTTTTGAAGTTCTGGATTTCACCCATAGCCCAGCCACCAGTCCACATCTCCACATTACAGTTCACTGCTGCTCAGCAGTGCAGCTAAACTGTGGGACCAGTTTGAGAAACAGATGGTTAAAAATAACCTCCCAGAAATCAAAGGGAAGAAGATGACTTTACACCACTGAAGCTAATGTCTTATGAAGCAGCATGTAGGACAGAGTCTGCTTGCCTCATCTTTCTCAGGTCTGATGAGATAATACTGCAGTGAGGATCTGTAAGTGGAGGGAGCTACGGCCTGCGAGAGCCTCCATAAAAGTCTGTGGCACCTGCTGATTGGAATTTTATCTATATTTAAATATTTGCATAGCCTTAATTAATAGTATTACAGTCATATGTACATAAAATACAGCCAGGATAATACGTATATATGTTTGCATATGTCTATGTGTACATATGTATGGTTAGAAAGATAGATTGTTAAAGGAGCATTCACAGATAAATATATATAAAATTTTGAGAGGCTAGAACTACTTGTAGGAAGATTTGCTTTTATTATTTAAAATTGCATTATATTCACTTGTACTATTTAATTTCTCCACTTCAATACTGCAACATTAAATTATCCTTCACTCAGTACTTGTATTTGACCATTTTATACACCATATTCACAAATATAAGTTGCCACACAGCAACAGTATTTTAATTGCAGAGAGTGAGCTTTTTCTTTCTTTTTTTTTTGTTTTTTAAAGAAATAGACTGGTAAAGATAAAACACAGTGAATTCTTCTGGGGCTGGACTTTCATCCAGCTGTCCCCAAATGCACCACAAGCATTACAGAAAGCTGTCTGTTCATTGTTAGGCTGAATGACTTACAGTGATTCCTGAATATCCTTCGGTGTCATCTGACAACACTCTTATCTTTTGGAAGGTTTTATTAAGAGCTACATTATATCGTTCAGTTATCAATCACAGCTTGTACAATTCAAATCCTTTTAATCACTTGGAAACTGTTGTACGGTTTCTACAGAAATACCTGGAGAGATGGTATGCAGCATAAAACCGCATTTCTAATGCATCTGTTTGTTACTGAGTAACAGCCATGCTTCTTCATAAAATTCAATTGTCTATGATTACCTCAAGACAGAAACAAAACTTAAAACATTTCACGAATATGGAGAAAAGATGTCTAGGAAATCATTTTACATTAGTGGTGAAAAGACATATAATGCATTTTTCTATGCATCTAAATTATGGCTGACAGCCTTGTGAGGCTTTATATATTTCCATGCCTGAGAATTATCACCCTAGGAAGAACAACACTCAGACCAATTTTAAAGGAGGAAATATTGGAGCCACTCGTATATCCCTCATATGAAACTAAATCATCAATACTTAATTATGAAAGGATGCAAGTTCCAACTGCTTTCTGTTTCAATACACACTAAGATTTTATCTGACAAGTGAGCATTTTATACAGGTCTGATCAGCAAAACATCTGCCTGCCTTCACCTCTCAGCACTCTTTGGCTTTCAGCTGTGCCTCCAAACAGGACAACAAAACCATGGTGCTTCTCCATCTGCAAAATGCATTATGTAGTGCCAGTAGCGATTATAAAATGCTTAGGTACTATAATAACGATGGAAATATCTCACATAATTGCATGCGAGGAATTCAACCACTAACTTTTGTTACTGTTACATAAACATAGCCAAGTTCTGCCAACATACCTGTGTTTTCACATCACAACTTTCAAAGGAAATCTATCTGTACCTAATGTCATAGCGTTGGTGATCCATTGCTGAACAAAATACATATATAGGAGCTCTCTTGCAATGATCAGCTCCACTGACAAGTCACCTGTTGTTGCACAGCCTTGTGATCAGTTACAAAGCCACACACTCGGAGACCATTCTGAAACAGTTTCTAAAGGTTTACCTAAGCCACACAGAGAGACAGCAGTAGCTGCAGCAAGTTACAACAAGGGTCTCCAGAACATATTTCTAAGTTCTTCTGCACATCTTTGTGCATCTTTCCCCTTGCCTCCACCTCCAACCCACTCTGGGATTCAACTGCCCAATAACGTACAACAGCAGAAGTATGCTCAGCCATGCCAAAGCTGAACACACCAGGAGAAAAAGTGATTTAATTTCCTTAGACTAAAATATTGCCCGATCTTAATTTCAGTGAGGAGTAGCATATGACAAGGAACATATTTTTGAGTTGAACAGTGGGAGTTGGTTTAGCTTAATACACTTTCTGAAGTGTGCTATCACTCTGACAAATATATATCTTCATGAGAACAGCTTTGCTAGAAGTGTTACTGATAAGAATCAAAGAGAGAGAAGGAAAACACAGTCTTCACAGAACTGATCCTGAAGCTGGAAATGTTACATTTTAAATACACAAACAGATGGCATTTAAATAAATTAGAAGCAAAGAAAAGGAGAATTTATATATGGCAAGGGAGAACAGGGAAAGCAAGTTTAGCAGTATCTGTCAAAGATCTCCACAGCATTTTTATTAAGCGATTGTTTTAATGTCCATATACCATTTTACGAAGCTTGCCAGCATGCTGGGGCGGGGGGGCAGGCAGAATGTACTGTGACAATTCACTTGTTTCAGCAAAAGTTGTTCAGCCATCTTAATATTTTCATCTTTATACTGACAGTCACTGCTTTCCTTAATGCAAAAGTGACGTTGCTTCAGGCACGGTGCTGCAAACATAGCATAATTCATTGTGTTAGGATATCTTTTCAGTTACAATATCCTTAGCAAAAGTAATAAAAGGTGAGCACATACATCCCTTTGAATTTCAGTAGCTTACAGAAACTAGCTAGTACAGGTGGAAGGTTTAGAACTAAGCCAGCAGAATCTAGGCAGCAGCAATAGGTTTATTCAGCTCTGTAGTTATACACTTCTTCACATCTTTTGTATGAGTAGAAATCTCTGCCCTATTTAAGTCCCACTTTAATGTGCTATAATCTTTTTCAAGACACTGTCATAATCTCTTGAAAGAAACTCCTCAAGCTCTTTGATGATATATGAAAATGTATCTTCTTTACGTCCATATCTACTTTTTTACAGTAAAGAAAGATGCAAAAGCTCATTTTATACATCTAAATGCAGACTTTCAAATATTTCTAATATTCAGGACATTATTAGTAAGTGGTTACTTTTTTGTAACTCTCACTGCATGCACCAGTAATGCATAACTCTTAAGTTTTAAATTTATAAGGAAATAAGAATTGTATAGATATTGGGGGGGGGGGGGGGGGGGGATTTGTACTTCCCTCATCTATTTTCTTTCTGGCACAAAAGATTCATAGTGAGGAAAAATGTTGTTGGTAGTGACAATTAAGGAGTTGTCCTGATCTTGGTGTTATAGTAAGCATGAATAAGCGCAAAAATTTTAAATATATATGCATATTTCAAGATAAACATAAGAAAACAAACAAAAGCAAATGTAAGTCAGTTTAAGCGAGTCAGTGGACAAAGTGCATTCTCATCAGTTTTGCTTAGTGAAACTTCTGTTTCTCGAAGTAATATATTTGGTGCCCTCAAATCAGCATCTAATGGAAAACAAACTTTGTCACAATACCATCTGGAGAGTGTAACAAACTACCCCAAAGAAGCACAATCCTTCTAAAACTGAAAACACGGGGAATTAACAGGAACACATCTCTAGTGCTGCAGGAAAAAAAAAAAAAAAAAAAAAAAAAAAAACAAAAAAACAACACACAAAAAACACCAACGAAAAAGAACCCAAACAACCAAAAAAAAACCCCGTTGTTTTCCATTCTCATTGAAGTTTAGCAATGATACTGATATGAAAAATAATTAAAATCACACATTCTTAAAAGTCCTAATCAGCATGAAAATGATGGCAGGGTTTTCAAAATTGCTGTGAAAACAATTGCTGTCTCTGAAAAAGGAACAATACAATGCAAGTATTATTGAAATCTCCTCTTGGTCTTATCTTTTAGTCTTTCTGCATGGAAGTCGTCATTCCAGCCATTCAGAGACTCTGAATAAGTGACAGAAGCTACAGATTGGCTCTGAAACTATGGACAAGCACCCTAAAACACTTAACTAACTTTTCGAACATCGGGTCTACCCTAAGAGAAGGAAGGCAGGGAGCCAGGCAAACCATTTAAGTGCCTGGAGTGAGGGGAAAATGCAAGAGAAAAGCCTTTCTAGCCTGCCTCAGCCAATGAAATATGCTACACTGCTGTTGCTCTGTGAGTTTCAAGCTAAATAAAAATGTGTTTCTGAAATAAGAGTCTGAACAGGCTTTGTCATGACATAAGCTCTTTCAGGGCTTGGGAGTCAACACAGCAACTACAGGGTTCAGCAAGCATAACACTAGACAGAGCTAAAACTAGCACAGAAAACATGTTTATCGACAGGACTGGAAGAAAGAGTCCTCTGTACTCATTTATAGCTCCTGTTAGACTGGTTTGTGAGTCTGGCCTGAAACTGAGTGAGAGGAGACCTTATCGACACTTACAAATATCTAGAGGGTGGGTGTCAAGAGGATGGGGCCAGGCTCCTCTCAGTGGTGCCCAGCGACAGGAGAAGGGGCAATGGGCACAAGCTGGAACACAGGAAGTTCTGCTTGAACATGACGAAAAACTTCTTTACTCTGTGGGTGTCAGAGCACTGGAACAGGCTGCCCAGGGAGGCTGTGGAGTCTCCTTCCCTGGAGATATTCAAAACTCATCTGGATGCAGTCCTGTGTGACCTGCTCTAGGCGAACCTGCTTTGGCGGGGGAGTTGGACTAGGTGATCCCCAGAGGTCCCTTCCAACCCCTGCTACTCTGTGATTCTCTTTCCAAATGAAATGTAGGAGGCCAAAAAGCCTTTACCACAATGTTGAATGAGAAGAAAATACTGATGAAACATATTGTTACTGTTAAAACTTCCCGTTTTAACCAATTCACAACAAAAATTCTTAGAAAAGAATAAAATTGTCCTTTACTCAAACTGCACATATAAAAAAAAAGTCTGAGTGAACTATACTGATGATTGACATGGACAGAACTCTTATCTGGCTTTTTTTTTTTTTTTATCCCCTCATCAGCACACCTTGATATTGCTGAGATTCACTCTTCAGGCAGGAAAGCCTGTGCTTCCCATAGAAGACAAAAAAACCAGAAGTCACCACAGTATCCTTGTTTTTCTCCCCACACTTAAAACTGTAGTGTTAAATGAAAACTGAAACCTTAATTATTTGAATTTGAAATTTTCTTTATTTAAAATTTTTCATATGATTATGAATATGAACCAGATACTTGACTCTCTATAATTTTGGGTGTAAGTCCTCACTAAACTTTCATGTTTACTCAAATGGTGACAGTATGAACATGTTACTGTTATTCTGTTAGCTCTATCCCTGGATATACAGCTATCTTGAAGGTGCTGTTTAAACATCACTCACTGTAGAAGACTGCATAGGTGGACACTATGTTTCATTACATCAACAACAGTCATTTCACTTTTACATGGAAAGAAAAAATATTTCAGCAGATTGGGTAACAGTTCTGTACTGTTTCAGACTTAGAGAGTATCAGGTTTCTACCTCAATTCTGAGAGAAAAGGCTATCGATGACCTGGACAGGGCAATAGAGTGCACTGTCAGCAAGTTTGCTGATGACACAAAACTGGGAGGAGTGGCTGACAGGTTAGGAGGCTGTGCTGCCATTCAGAGAGACCTGGACAGGCTGGAGAGCTGGGCAGGGAGAAATTTAATGAAATATAACAAGGGCAAGTGCAGAGTCTTGCATCTGGGAAAGAACAACCCCATGTACCCGTATAGGTTGGGGACTGAGCTGTTAAGGGGAAAGGGACCTGGGGGTCCTGGTGGACAGCAGGATGACCTTGAGCCAGCAATGTGCCCTTGTGGCCAAGAAGGCCAATGGCATCCTGGGGTGTATTAGAAGGGCTGCGGTCAGTAGGTTGAGAAAGGTTCTCCTCCCCCTCCACTCTGCCCTGGTGAGACCCCATCTGGAATATTGTGTCCAGTTCTGGGCCCCTCAGTTCAAGAAGGACAGGGAACTGCTTGAAAGAGTCCAGTGCAGAGCCACAGAGATGATTAAGGGGGTGGAAGATCTTCCTTATGATGTAAAGGCTGAGGGAGCTGGGTCTCTTCAGTGTGGGGAAGAAGAGACTGAGGGGTGACCTCATTAATGTTTATAAATACATAAAGGGCGAGCGTCAGCGGGATGCAGTCGGGCTCTTCTCAGTGATGGCCAATGACAGGACAAGGGGCAATGGGTGCAAGTTGGAGCACAGGAGGTTCCACATTAACATAAGGAAAAACTTTTTCACTGTGAGAGTGACAGAGCACTGGAACAGGCTGCCCAGAGAGGTTGTGCAGTCACCTTCTCTGGAGATACTCCAAAACCACCTGGACGTAGTCCTGTGCAACCTGCTCCGGGTGAACCTGCTTTAGCAGGGGGGCTGGACTAGATGATCTTTCAAGGTCCCTTCTAAACACTAACATTCTGTGATTCTGTGACTTTTAAAAGGAAAAATTTCCTAGTTTAGCACATCCTACTGCAATCCAACCTTCCTACACGCTGCTCAAGGATTCACACACACCACTCTCCATGAACACCATCTAAATCTATCACCGTATCCTCAGTGATGTCATTTCTCTTTCTTCCAAACTCTTCTAAATTTGTTTTTCTACCATGCAGCTCTGATACCCACATGCTTTCATAGTGCCATACCATGTACAGAAAGTAACTCTCCTGATATCCTACTGACACATAGCTCTTACGCCATAATAAAAACCACAGTTTCTAATGCCTCTACAAACATGAAGTTCATTTGGGGGCAAGGCCTAAGCTTTTTTCCTACATATGCTTCTTTAAGACAAAGCTACAGTTGCTGCTGTAAAAGATTTCAGCTGCTGGTCAAAGCCCCTGATGAATCCTCTCCAATGACAGATCTAACAGGTTATTAAAAATCTTCATCAGCCTCTCAAAAAAAAAAAAAGTTCAAAAGCTAGACATGGTCAAGAGGATTCTGGTTCCAACAATACTATTTTACAGCAGAAATCAGTACTACCCTTCAAAAACCTGATATTCATAAGTTAACGTTTCTGGTCAAGAACAGTAGGATTAAGCTAACAAAAAGACAATCACTAGCAGCCCTGGAGAAGACAATCACGGATGAGAGCTCTGCTCAAGCAGAGTGAAAGAAGCTATAATGAAAACTACTTTAGCCACAGCTATCTAAAAAGTATTATGGATTCATGTGCTTTTAGGCATTTAACCATCTCGCACCAGGTAAAAATTCACACAGCTTCCTGGTGATTTCCATAATTTCTGGGAGTTTCTATGTCTGTCAAAGATCTTACCCTATTTCATAAAACCTACAGGATTCACCTCACTTTTTAGCTATCTAAACATCAGAAATCAAATTTTAACTAGGCAGATTAGTTTGCGCTCTCTGTAGTCAGCAGAGACAGCTTCACTGGTACCTCTGTAGGGAAGATTTCTATCTCCTAACTTATGATACAGTGCATCTTTGGAAGGCATCTACATCTCTCACAAGGTAAAGAACTTAGACACCGCAAAAATTCAGTGCACCCACTTCTGAACTGGTACTAACTGCTTAAATGACTTACTGAGGAGCAGCTTAGGAAAAAAAATATTTACATTCAGATGAAGGATTCTCATGGCTCAAAAAAACCCCTGACATTTCCATGAAGTCTCCTACAATCCCACATCCTGTTTCACTCTCCTAACAGCATCATCCCTTTTTTTTTTTTTTTTTTTTTTTCCCCTTCTCTAATTACTCATTTAAAAGCCAAGTTGATTTATCCGAGTAGCCAGTGGGGATGCTGTCAGATTTAGTCACCTTCCTTTTACTGTGGGCTGACTGAACTACCACTGGCAATAGTGCTACTATCTGCACACTTTTCTTGTTTGAGAGGTTTGGATTCTATTCATGTCACAATTAAGAGGGGAGGGAAATCACTGCATAATGAAAAGAAAACATTTCACTCAGAATTATTTCCACCAGGACCCATTCACTTTTATTCTATATAAGCCTGCTTTATTACTATATGTAACTTTTCCTATCTCCTGCAAACAATATCAGACTTGTCGTGCCAAGTCAACAGAAAGAGATCAGGTTGCCCTTATTCAACTTCCAAAACGAGCTACAATGCCCATTATGAGCTGTATTATACTAATTACTGGAATTAATTGGCTTACTGTTTAAAATAGTTTAGAGTCATAGAGTAAGTCTTAAGTGAAGACTATTTTTTACCTTCTTAATGTCATACGATGGCCTGATTTCCTACACAGTTTGTTTCAGTTTAGTAACTCACAGTTCCTTTTCATATTTTAAAGCATTGCTCTGAGAAATAACTGCTTTTTCCTATGGCTGGAGCTGGAATTTTTCCCTCTAGAGCCCTGACCAGTTGCTGTTTTGAAGTGCTCACAGTTTAGAAATTCAAAAGGAAAAAAACAACCTCAATATTGAGGCTTCAAAGGTCAAGGTAAAAGTGACATAGTTCATTCTGTGTATGAATGCCCTGTATCAACAAACAGTCCTCTGTGTGCAGAGGCTTGTTTCAAGTACCTGGTCAAAGAAAATACTAGGTTTCAATTCTGCTGCCTAAACATGGGTGATAGCCCAAATTGAGATGCTCAAAGTTATTAAAAAAAAAATCCACGTGGAGATGTCAGGTATGGACCAGCCATGGCCCAACAGGATCTCATCTGGAGTCCAGCAGGAGCAGCAGCTAAGGGTCTTCAGGATACCCCAAGGCATTTTGAACAGTACCAGTTAATTATGTTTAGGCACATGAATCAATCCCTTAGTGCCTCCTCTCCCACCCTTTCTCATTCCAGGAGTCATATGTGCCACTCCCAGGGCATCTCCCTTCCTACACTTCTTCTCGACTCAGAAGACCATACAACTCATTCAGACTTAACAGTCTAATGTTCCTTTCCTTCTCTCCTATAGGGTTGTGATGGGTTCTCTCTCAGTGGAAGAGACTGAACATCTTTCAGAAATACTGCATTCAGTTCAGACAGACATTACAGCTATGATGTCATAAGAACACTACGAAACTCTACAAGCCTTGCCATACTGGAGGTCAGATCAACATTTCTTAAATTTTCAGGTTGGCAACAACTTAATCAAGAGACAACCAAGCTGACAATCATTTTCAACTACTGTAAAAACAAGACCAAAAAAGTATTCATTATCGCTTTCATTTTATAGACAAAGAAGGAAAAATGAGCTATCTTGCTTGGTGTTAAAACAGCAATTCCAGGTCAGCTGGACCAGTGGCAGGAAGAGGTCACCTTGCTAGGGACTGTTCCGTCACACAACCCATAGTGGTTACATTTATTACACAGGAGTCTAAATACAGTACTCAGAACAAAACAAACTGAGTAGTAAAATGAGTTTTCAGAGAAGCAGTAAATGCATCCTACTAATACTGTGATACTACAATGCTGTTAAGGTGAGGAAAACACCAAAAAGGTCCAGAAACTCAAAAATCTTCACACAAATGGCTCATTCATGCACCACACATGAAGTTTTGTCAGTCTTTCATAACTGGAGCCTTATAAAGTTTTTACGTTTCAGTTCAGGAAGAATTCTGGAAAAGAGGTCCTGCGGCCCTTTAGTAGAAACACTTGGGAAACTGGAAGACTATGAACATATGGATAACCTTGCCAGCTCAGACAAAAAGACTGCCTAGTCAGCGTTCTCCTCTCCAACAGCAGCCACAAGCAGATGTTCAGGAAAGAGTAAGACCAGGGAAGTATAAATAGCATCGCTCTTGAATATTTCCTAGCTTCTGTTTTCAAACCATGGGATTTCCTCCCATGGAGCACCTCTCCAAGTACTTGTCCATGTCTCTTTTTTGGACCTCTATAATCTTTTCTCATCTACAATCTCTTTTGACAAGGAGTTTAACAAATCTACCACCTGCTGCAGTAACAGTGATCTTTTTGTGTTCTCTGAACCTGTCCCTTTCTAACTTCACTGGGTGGCACTTGAGGCTTAGTTGGAAAAGACACTGCCTCTACACCTCAAATCAATCACAACTTAAGAGTCACAACTGTCCACATGTAGAGTGCTTGCTTGCCTAATCACTCCCCACAGGTAAACTATTCCAGTCTCAAAGATCCTCATAAGAAGAAACTCTTTGTATACAAAGAATTTTTTTTGTGTATTGCAAACTGGATTAAAAATAAATATGTGATACAAATGCAGAAATATATTTTATATTCACCAATCATAGAAACACAATTAAAAACCCTATGGCGTATCTTTTGGGAATTAAATAAAACCCAACGCTTTATCCACCCCTCATTTTAACTAGTGTTTATAATGACATAGCCTTGGAAAAAATCTGGTGTTTTTAAAGACCTGACTTATCTTTCAGAAATGAAATTCATACCAAAATTACTAGTTTAAAACCCTACACAAGCACCTTCCAGTTCAGAGTATGATGTGGGGAAAAAAGCACATATCTACAAGCTAAGCAGAACTTTTAACTGTGGAAACTAGTTATTCAAATGAGAAAAATCCCCAATTCAATTATCACCAAAATTCACATCAATTGGCAAGCAAATCTAGTGTTCCAGTGCATTCAGAAGTCAGTACAGGCCACATGAGACCTAAAAAAAAAATAATCTTAGTCATTGGGCAACAAAAAGGTTCCCCCATATTCTCCACAGTTCCAAATAGTAACAGGGGCTGCCAAGAAGTCAGAGGAGCCCACAACTGGCAACAGCAACCACAGACATCTGACTGCATGCAGTTACAGTAAAAAAGCCTGGTCAAAAACAGTGAAGTAGTCAAGAGCACCAGGAGAAAGAACACTAGCTGATTTATTACGAACTCAGATAAGGAGCACTAGTTTCAAATGCCAAGGATCCTTGAAAATGGACCTCAGGGATATAAGAGATGAACAAATGCACAGAGGTCCCTCTGATATAGCAACACATCTGAAGAGAGCCTAAATGTCCTCAGATACTCCAACCATCTAGAGAGCTTGAATGGATGACCACACAGATGACGGAAGTACTTCACCAAGGGTTGCAAGTCCCTTGTCCCCACACACACGCCCCAGCATACAGCACTGACACTAACAACCTATCACTCAGTAGCTGATACAGCACCTGCATAGTAAACCGGTCAGTATTTCAACAATGTAGTTATCTTGAAAACACAAATTGTATTTACAACCAAAATAATTACATTTGTTTAAGTTCACTCCTGTTAGAGCTGGAAAATAAATTAAATTTTTTCATTTTTTATAACATCTTTGTTAGAAATAGAACATTTTCTACAAAACCGACTCTGTCATTAAAAAACTTTTTAAGCTACACTCTCCAATTTTCACTTCCATTTGAAGACATTTCACATTTCATTTATAAATCAAATTAAAAACTCCTAAAATGTCCCACAAAAAACATTCTGAATTTCCTTAAAACCTTAATGAAGCACGCAACCCTTTGCAGCGGTGTCAGTAGTTTTATCAGGTGACAGTCCCAAGGCTTTAGAGCACAGAGGCATGTTGTACACATGTCTTTCTTTTAGTCCTTCTATTCACACATCAGACTATTGTCCCTAACCTTCCATTTTTCAGTAAAAAAAAAAGAAAATTCAGCACTCCTTTGGGTTCAAGACACAAGCACATGCTTAAAGACAGTGATCCTGTGTTCAGCTGAACTGGGAACAAACATATCTACGTTCGCACACAAATCAAACTTTAAAAAATACATAGGTCACTGAAAGCATTCTGAAATTTTCCTTATAGTCACATTAAATAAATTCAACCTTACTATAGTACACAAAACTTTGCAAACTACTTTCTACAGTATCACTACAGAACAACTGAAGTTTTCAAGCAGCATTTCATATTAACTCAACAATTCTACTCCAAATACTTGATGAAAAAATACAATTTTACTTGTGACTATTCCTGCTGTTCTGTGCCAAAGAGATCCAAACTGGAACATACACATTTCCCATTAGATATTTTTAAGAGATATGCCACAGCATAATGATAAAGCATACAGAATGTTGAGTTGAAAGACTGTTATGCTGCAATTGTGAAAGATACTCTGAAGCAGATACAGTCACTACTGCCTGTTGCTACTTGGCATCCTCAGTAAACTACCTGAAGTAATGATGTTAATCCTTTACATTCAACGAGCGGTTTCTGATTAGTTTTTTCCTTCTAAGTTTTTGGTGCATGTAAGTCCATAACTTCCCTTATGAAATAATCATTACATACCCAAAGCCAGGTATAAGAGGATACACAGAAAGTCTGATGCACATGCCATGTTTAACCCATCTGCATATTCCTCCAGAACTGCCTGTAACCCATCATTTGAAGACAACAAGAAACACGTGCCACAACATTCTTATAAAAAATTCGTGGAACACCCTGTACTGGGTTTGTGTAGTGGGGTCTTGATAGCAGGGCAGCTGCTACAGGGGTGGCTCCTGTAAGAAGCCACTAGAAGCTTCTCTGGCTGCAAATCAGATCTGCCGCTGGCCAAGGCCAAGCCAAACAGTGACAGTGGTAGCACCTCTGTGTATTTCAGATGGGGGGGAAAAAAATTACTGGGGAACCTGCTGTGGAGAGAGGAGCGTTGGGACATGAGAGAAACAACTATGCAGACACTAAGGTCAGTGGAGGGATCAGGTGTGCCAGAGCACAGATTCCCCAGGCTGTCCCCCTGCAGCCCATGGAGGTTAACAGTGGAGCACATATCCTCCTGCAGCTTGTGGAGGACTCCACATCAGAGCAGTTGGCTGCGTCCAAAGAAGGCTGTGACCCCATGGGAAGCGCACGCTGGAACAGTCTGTTTCTGAAGGACTGCACCCTGTGGAAGGGACCCACACTGGAGCAGTTCATGAAGAACTGCAGCCCATGGGAAGGACTCACATTGGAGAAGTTCGTGGAGGACTGTCTCCCATGGGCTGGGAGACATGCTCCATGCTGAAGCAGGGGACGTGAGAGCAATCCTCAACCTGAGGAGGAAAGGCAGCAGAGACAACGTGTGCTCAACTGACTGCAACCTTCACTCCCCAACCCCCTGCATCACTGAAGGGTGAGGAGGTAGAGAAAACTGGGAGTAAAGTTGAGCCTGAGAAGAAGGGGACATGGGGGGAGGTGTTTTTAAGATTTGATTTTATTTCTCATTATTCTACTCTGATTTGATTGGTAAGAATTTTTTTTTTCCCCAAGTCAAGCCTGTTTTGCCTGTGGCAGTAATTGATGAGTGATCTCTCCCTGTCATTGTCTCAACACAGGAGCCTTTTGTTATATTTTCCCTCCCCATCCCACCAGGGAGGGGGGTGAAGAGTGAGCAAGTAGCAGCGTGGTGCTTTGTTGCCAGCTGGGCTTAAATCACGACACACCCTCATCTAGCAACATCAATTATTTTATCTATCTCCTACACTGTTAGCTGTAAGACTAATAAAGCTACTCAGCAGGCAAGGGATTTAATGAAATAGACCCTGAGTTCCTGGGAGGATCACCTGTGGTTCCAACTCTAACACTTCTGATCAAACACAGGCTTTCTTCCTGATGCTGAGCAACAAGCTTTTCTGGATCTTGATCAAACATGCTCCAAAGGAAGGAGGGTGTAATAATATGGTGTAAAGTATGTATATAGGAGAACAATTGATTGTGGTGAAAGGGAGGACCAGAAGAAACTATTTTAAAAATAATAGAATTTGACAGCTTTTACATTTAGGTCACTTGCGTAGCAAAACAAGTTCAAAGCAATTTCTTCAATAAGCAACAACACAATTAAGCATATGACTAATCATCATTAATAAACTACATAAGCCAGCACAAAAAAAAAATACAGCCCTGCACTGTTACAGGTTCCCCGTTTCCACAAATATTTTCAATTCTGTTCCCCACCTAAGGCTGAGGCACCAAGACACAACTACTACAGAACAAATATCTCCCAGTGGCTATTTAACGAAAGTAAGGACCAAAATAAATAGCATCAAAAAACCCAACGCACTTATCAGTGAAAGGTGTCGAGTTCTCTTCCCATTACCTAACTATGTCTTTGTCTAACAAAGTACTGTCTGCTTTCTGCTCTTTTCAGTGTGAGGCTGGAGAGGGAACAGTTTGGCTTCCCTTCCTCTGCAAGTAAGAGATGAAAAATTCCTTACTTACTGATCCTTCTAAATTAACCCAAATATTCCTTACCTTGAAATCTAGTACACTCCAGTCTTAAATTTCCTTTTAAAAAGCTGACTTAATCTTCTGTCTCTGGGTGAACTTCATGTTCTAGGGGAAATCTTACCTAATTTTGGCAGGGAATAGGGCACTTTAAAATAATCTTCATAAAATTCAATGAGTCTCCTTGTAATATTTAGAGCATAGTCCCCCGACCCTCTTCGGATTGCATCAGGCCTTGCATATAACCGTACCTGTTAAAAAACAAAGCAAAAGACTGGTTATTTCAGCATCTACATTTTAAAGCTATCCTACCTGCTGAGATGAACTATTTTAAGGTTGTTGTGAGGTGGCAGGATTATTCTCTTAAAGCCAAATGTGACTATCATATATTTGTCAAAACATGTAGTAGCTGAAAACCAGAACTTCTACAATTAAGGTTACGAAGTTCAGAAGTCACAATCTCCTACTTGTTTGTGTTGCCAAATAAAAGACTTAACACTCCTTGCATCAAAATAAATATTCAAAGAAAACACTTACATGTGTTTGCTAGAGATATGATGGGAGAGTGGATTAGTATAATGGTTCTCTGCCTACACTGAATGTAGGCAGAATGCAGTGGCTCAGTAGGAGAGAAGTTCACGGTTTGTTAAAGACACATTATATCGAGCCCTGAAAGTATTAGTAGACTGTGGAGGAAAAAAAAAAAAAAAAAATTGTTCTCTTTTCTCTGGCAGTGACACAGTTACCCTCGATGAGCTATGGAAGACTGCAAAAACAACCATTTATAAGCTCGTTCATGTACACAAACAATTAACATTCCTGAAACCTCGATGACTGCTCCAGGCCTCTGTTTTCAGAAAGCAGTAAATTAAAGCTGTTTATACAAGCCACAGAGTGCTGTGTTCAGTATAAAACAGCTCATACGTCCGACCACAGTGGAGCACCCAAGTGAACAGAACTCACCTTCATAATTCAGCACTCAAATGTGACCCTGATTAAGGAGGCAGCGGAAAGCACCACCAGGTTATTCGTTATTCCCTGTCCTTACAGTCCTTAATGCTTCCTTAGTGCAAAGATGAGATACAGCTGAGAACTGTTAACCAAGAAAGGCACAGAAAGGAGAGCCACTTCTCGGTCGCCCTCCTCATACGCTGTCTGATGGAAGCAGTGCGTGCTTCGTCTCTAGTGGCTGTGGCAGAAGATCTCTCCCTGCAGTACATAATGACCTGATACAAATGAGACTCTACTAAATGTCAGTCCTAATAACAATATCTTAGTTGCTAATACTTTCTGTGGTAGGATTAAATCCCAGCCAGGGTTCCTAGGCAAGCAGCAGGGCAGAAATCAGAAAATATCAATGCAAACATGAAGGAGAAATATCAGTTTTGAAATGTTTCTAAATGCTCTATTCCGGACCAAGAAAAGCCAATGGGATTTTCAGCTTCAGTGAAAGCATTACCAAGTATTGCTTTACTGCTCTTTTCCTGAACCAGTTCAGTTATCTGAGTGGAAACCAGATATTAAACCTCAGTATACTGTACTTGTCAATTCTGTTTTAACCCACTATCTCTTTGTTTGAAGCATGCAAACATGTTATTCTGCTTTGTTACTATGTCCACCTTTATATTTTTATCTTTGTGTTGTATTAGACTCACTGCACAATCAACCATACATAGTTATCATCTGTAATGTAAAACAGATAACAGTGTAACCTAATGAGACATGTAATAAAGCAGACTTCTCATAATCACCACCTGAAAGCATATAAACCATTATCTGAACACCTGAACACCTCCAAGTCACTATTTTTGTTCATTACTTCTTTCCAAAGTGAACAGTGATATGTGCATTAAATATTCCTTTATCTGCTACTAAACATATTTTTTAACAAAATAGGTATTAACCACAAAGATCCTAATTCAAACAGCTAAAAACATTTAGTTTATGGAAAGATGGTAAGAATCACAATTAGATTTGTGATGAACACTGGTTTGTATCATTAAACCTTTATACACAATTTTGCATAATTGCTTTACTGGCACAGTTGACTGTATCAGCAAATTAGGAAAAAAAAAAGTCAGCCAACCAAGTATGCAAAAAATCATTCAATTTGACAGTGGCCAAATATGTCCATAATAAGGAATAGGACAACAGAAGGGAAGGAAAAAATTAGGTACATACAAGAAAAATCAAGGTTCAACTTACTGCATTACACCGCGTGTCTTTTGGCAAACGCAGAAAAGGCATTTAACGGTGTTTGAGATGGAGCCCAGGTACCAAAGCTCAAAAACCGCAATGCTGCAAACTTTCATTTGCCACCTGCCTAATGCTGAATATAGTTTTATTTTGCCTGTAAAGTTTCCCTGGGTGCCTCGCCGCCTGCCCAGAAAGCTCTGGACTGCCAGGGCTCCATGGCTCACACCAAGGTCACCCCTAAGCTGGAACACAGTTCAGAAATTACCTGTGCCTTTGCTCAGGTCTCTCAGGGCCTTTGAGGCAACAGACGTTGCCGAAGCATGCCAGCCGTCTTCAAATGCTGGGTCTGCTCTGCCTTTCACCCTACAGCCACTGAATGTGAAAGGTATGGGAGGAACCTTAGAGGCACCATCGCAGACCTACCCCTGGCCTCAGAAAATTCCCTCTTGGTTAGTAGAAGGCTACCGCAGGGGACAGTCTTGTGACACTCTGCCTACCTGGCTGGCTCGCTTGGATGAGACTTTCTCAGGTGTCATTCACAATATAAGGAGATTGGTCCAGACTTCAGTCTAAAGGCTGGCACCTATAAGCTTGAAATGTAAGCCCCTAACTTTCACACACCAATGTCCTTTAACGTGTACAGGCTTATCTTGATCATGTTTTAAGTCCAAGTCCATAAAATGGGGATTATATTATTTTCTTAGCTTATGCAAAGATTCCAAGTCTTAAGTAATAAAGACTGTGAAGTTTTCAAATACTGCTACAAACAGGAGCTTAAGCAAATAAAACAGAATGAAGATTAAGACATGAGATTTGTTTAGCATAATTTTTTTGTTTACTACTTTCATTTCAAAAGGCAGATAGGTTGTATTACTTCATAACTATGTTGAGACTGAACAATAACACATAATTATTATATACTTTCCCACAGGCTGTTTGATCGCTATATTAACAATCCGATTTTACATTAATTTAAATAAGAAAGAAAACAGAAAATCTTCTGCAGGGTCAGACCTAAATAAAAATAAAAGTAGTACATGTGCTCCTACAAAAGACAAATAGGTTTCTAGTTCAGGTGCATAATTCATCATTCACTGCACTGGCACCTACTGCCCTGCAAATATTAGTGAAGCTCTTTTTCACAATCTTTGCAAGATTAGGTTATACTACTCTTTTAATGTAAGACAGTGGAGAACAAGAGAAACAGACTAATTCTGGGTGCCTATCTTGACACCTCTCAATGTCAAGTATACTTAACAGTTTTATTGCACACACTTAAAGCACTGTTCCCATTGTATCTTATTGCAGTGAACACTTTATACAGTTTGGAGTCTGGTCACAGGTGCCTTAGTTTGGGTATTAAGAAAATTAGTAACACGCAATTAGTGACTAAATGAGACTATGTCAGTTTATGTGATTTGCTTGGCATCTCATAGCAGCTCTGGTGGCATTGGCAGGGAGGGAATTCAAAGATGGCATTCAGCCTCGAGGCCACCTGACAGCCTGCACCAGGCACCTTCACGTATGGGAATTAATAAGGTAGGGACTGTTCAGACAACAGGCACATTCACAGCACACTGGGTCCTGATACAGCATGGTTTCCTGTCAGATCACCTACAAATATAAAAGTTCACATAGTCAATCTAAATTCTTTTTTTTTCTTAACTCCTTAGCACCTACATTTGCAACCATTTCAGTCTTTCAACAGAACTTCAGATTACTAAGAAAAATAATTTCTCTCTCAAATGGAACCAGACTGACCACCTCCTTCCTACCGCAAGTTTGAGTAACTAGGTTTGCACCTACAGTCCTACAACCCAGACCTTCCCTTTGACATTTATAAGATGCTGTTGTTCTTATATCACACAGCCATTTGTGGTGGCTTGACTCTGGCTGGATGCCAAGTGCCCACCAAAGCCACTTCCCCTCCTCAACTGGTCAGGGAAGAGAAAAATGTAACAACAGGCTTGTGGGTCAAGGGAAGGACAGGGAGATCACTCAGCAATTACAAACAAGGGTAAAACAGACTCGACTTGGGGAGAAAAAATGTAATTTATTACCAATGAACTCAGAGAGGAGTAATGAGAAATAAAACCAAACCTCAAAACACCTCCCCCCCCACCCCTCCCTTCTTTCCTGGCCTTAACTTTGTTCCAAATTACTCTCCCTCCTCCCCTCGAGCAGCACAGGGGGACAGGGAATGGGGGTTGGGGTCAGTTCATCACACTGTTGTTTCTGCCATTCCTTCCTCCTCAGGGGGAGGACTCCTCACACGCTTCCTCTGCTCTAATGTGAGGTCCCTCTCACAGGAGACAGCCCTCCATGACTTCTCCAGAATGAGTTCTTCCCAGGGGCTACAGTTCTTTATGAACTGCTCCAGCGTGGGTCTCCTTCACGGGGTGCAGTCCTTCAGGAACCGACTGCTCCAGCATGAGCCCCCCTGCCATGGGGTCACTAGCAGCAAACCTGCTCCAGCGTGGGCTTCTCTCTCTCCACTGGTCCACAGGTCCTGCCAGAAGCCTGCTCCGGTGCAGGCTTCCCGTGGGTTCACAGCTTCCTTCAGGCATCCACCTACTCTGGTGTGGGGTCCTCCATGGGGTGTAGGCAGTCATCTGCTGCACTGCCCATGGGCTGCAGGGGGACAGTCTGCCTCACCATCACCACGGTCTTCACCACAGGTTGCAGGGGAATCACTGCTCCAGCACCTGGAGCACCTCCTCCCCTCCTTCTTCACTGACCCTAGTGTCTGCAGAAATGTTTCTCTCACATATTCTCACTCCACTCACACACTGCAATTACTGCTGCGCAGTAACTTTTTCCCTTTCTTAAACACACTAGGACAGAGGTGCAACCACCGTCGCTGATTGGCTCGGCCTTGGCCAGCAGTGGGTCTGTCTTAGAGCCGGCTGGCATTGGCTGTATTGGACACAGGGGAAACTTCCAGCAGCTTTTCACAGAAGCCACCCCTGTAACCCCCCCGCTAACAAAACCTTGCCACACAAACCCATTACACCACTGATGGAGGAGACCGGACACACTTTCCTAGAAATCATTTTCACTTTTTTTAACAGCAGAGCAAGAAGTTATTAGATATCCTAAATGACATCACTGCAGTGTACATTTTCTCATTCTTTTCTAAAGTGAGCAAAAATGTGAGTTGTTTCCCTTTGTTTGCTTTCCAGAAGCCCTGGGCTATTTTCATTAGAACTTTAAATAAAGACAATACAACAGCCACACTCAGATACCATCACAGAAAAATCATCCCAAAGGATTAATTTAAAAATATTAGTAACCCAACTTAAACTCTTAGAATGACTTTGGCAGCATTATCAGATAAAATACTAAAACATTCCTGAAGCTTGTATAGTAAATTTCACGTATTTGTTCTAAGTAATCAAGAGTCTACTTCTCTATAGTTAGTCAAAAGTACTTGATCTACAAAAAGTCTACGTTCACAAATAATTTTTACATATTGCAACATTTTCTGTAGTCTCTCTTGAGATTTCAGCATTTGTTACGTAAAATAAATCAAAGGAATTTAAAAATATTTGTAATATCAGGTCTCTAGAACAGATGTATGTGATTGTAAAATGAGAGCTGTTTCCCATAGTGAGGGACAGTTGTGATATACGCTATGAAATGTGCAAGAGATTTAGAACAAATCACATCTAATTAAAGTCAGGTTATTAACTACATGAGAAAATCTCCCTGTCTACATCAAGTAAAAATTATTAATGAAAAAGAAAGCACCTAAAAAGAAAAAAAAAAAAAAGAGAGTTTTCCTTGGTTTATTACTTCAGCATGTTTCAAAAAAAATGTGAATTAGTAACTATATACAAGGTACAATGGGTAAATTCTGACAAGTACAAACTGTAAATAGCAATGAATATCTTAATTTGTGGTGAAAGGTATGTTCACTAAAAATATTTCCACTGTACCAAAGATTAGTGATAATTTCAACACATAATAAACAGAGGAATGGGTTCAGAAAAAGTAGAACTGTTCTATTTTGACATTTTAAAATGACGACTTCTTTTTTTTCCTCTTTGTTTTTGGTTTGGGGGTTTTTTTGCACTAAAATTGAAGTATGTAAAAAAAAAAGGGGCAGGAGGGGGGAATGAAAGGCATGAAGAGCAGCAAGGAAAAACCTGCAGTCATTTTTTCACATTCTGTGAAATATTTCAGGTCAAACTGAAGGCTTTGTTCAGTTCTGCTTTGCAGGTAAAAGGAATATGGAATACACTCAGCATTTTGACCATGGAAATAAAAAGTAGAAATCAATTATTTACATATGACTAATTGTAAGACGACTGTTGTCCAACCTTCTCCCTCTGTAGGAATTCACCAGAGATGAAGGAAGACCTGAGAGAACCACAGCACGTTCTCCCTCTGGCACTAGAGGAAGACACTAATAACCTTTGCTAGAGGTACCACAAGCCTGCCAACCTGCTTCCCCAGGGACTTAAGGAAGCTGTCAACCCGGCAGAAATCAGGATGTTACAGTAAGAGGCTTGCAACCTTGAAGTGTGCCACACACCAGAGCCTCTTACTTCAGAATGAAATATGCACTTCTACATTTGAAGCTTGCTCTTGATGATATTCTCTATGCCATTTTCTATTTTATGTGTGCATCCTCTTTGAAACCTTCATTCTTAGAGTGGTGTTGTCTTTTTAGGGGAGCACCACCTTGCTTGATATCAAGACATATTTTTATTCTAATGGTAAAGTTTGCTGATCACTATAATCCCATATAATTGCCTGCATTCCTAGGATCACTATAGAATCATCAAGGTTGGAAAAGACCTCTAAGATCATTAAGTCAAACCAAACAATTCATTCCACAAGGAATCTTTTCTTCAAATGTTGAGCCATCTTTTCCATGTTTTAAGACCACTCCAATTGCCATCACCCCCTCCCCTGATGCCTTGGGGGGACGACAGCTTACTGGATGAGAACTACCGCTCCAAGGGAATAAAGTGCACCTCTGTTTTAGCAAGTGAAGGCTTGTGAGAGCACATGGCTCACTGGACACTAATCGCCTAACACAACACCCACTGACTTCAACTGAATGACTCCTGTTAACTACAGGTGCTTTAAATCAGACCTTCAGAGGAGACATGACCAATCCAGCACCTGGGCTAGGGACAATTTTGCCACAGTAACCTTCACCAACAACATCTGCCATGTCTAGATGACCACTCGAGTAGACCTTGATAGGCAGTGCATAGGGGGAAAAAAAAAAAAAAGAAAAAAAAGAGAAAAAATAGTGCTTTAAATGGCGGCATTCTGGTCATGACCACTGATAGTTCAGATCATGAGAAGCAGGACCACTGACTGGACGTTATGTTTATATCCCATGTGCTATAAGGAAAAGAGCTCACTGCATCTTGAAAACATCCTGATGCAGAATTTACACAGCAGAAACCATTGCTGTATCTCTGCCACAGCATCAGGTACAAGGCCAGCTTTGTTGCTGACAAGGGGACAAGATGCATCTATAGACCCAGCCCTTGGCTCACACCGCCTGAACAGTGGACATTGCCACACACATGACTACACGCAACCACTCCCGAAGGTACCCCCATCCACAGAGAGCCTCTGCCCAGCCTTGAATGCTGTCACATCACATAGGCCTGTGGGACCATAAGAGACCTGAACCTCCCTCTCCTTTAGCTTGGCACTATTTCAGCACCTTTCCAAGCAAACGTGGCTAATGTTCCAAGGATGGCATCTACCTATTTTGCTTCTGGCTAGATTTCCCCTCCCCCTTTTCTCATCTTTCCTCCATTTTACTACATGCACTTAAGTTTGAACAGACTGGGAGCAAGCAGGGATATGGAAATTGAGCAGAAGTCTGATGACAACCTTACATCTTGTTGTTTTCTCAGGCAAGCATGGATTACGTAACTTTGGATCAACACAGGAATGCACTTCACAATTAAGGATAGCTTCCCCTCCCACCTGCTTCAAGGAGAATTAAAAGTAACTTTGACAGGTGTTTTAAAGCAGCTCAGAGTGCTTTCCCATTACCAAACAGATGTTTCTGCACATCAACTGGTGTCAGCAATGCCACACTGGGAATAATGCCTGGTTTTTAATCCTTTCCTCAAAGCCAGCAAAGTCCACATGAAGCACCGTTCTTGGGAGGCCCCTCCAAACTAGCTGCAGCCCTCTGTGTGGCTATACCCACACACTCAGCCCAGCACTTGTACATCTGGAATCTCACTCACGACGACTTAAAAATCTCAGTTCAGGAAAGCACTTACGCATATGTTTAATTTTAAATATGCATTTAACATGTTTCAGAAGGCCTTAACATTTCAACAGAGCAACCACTCACAAATTTTATAAAAAGGGAGAAAATAGTCTTACGCTCTTTATTTCAAAATGCATAATACTTCTGTAGCAAGTGACACACTCACCTGAAAAACACATACATTGCATCTGTACTTAAAAGGCTCAATTTACTTGATAATCTGAGATGTCTTTTACCATTATTTTACTGACTGACTATTTCAGGCACAGGTATTGGTTTTTGTTATTGTTACAGAGATAAATATATGTTCTCATTATACATTTAATATAGCAGACAGATATCTGGATGCAATAGTCTTGGCTGTGACCCTGGCTCACTTCTGCAAACAAGGCATTGCATCTCAAATGAGTTTTTAAATGTGATAAATTTAAAAGAAATAACACTTCACTACATACACGAACAAGCTACAAGCCAAGTTCCACTAAGAAATTCTATGAGTTGTTTCACATGTATGCACAACTCCACAAGTTTTGCGTGTTCAAATGTGATAAATTTTACATCGATGAGTGAAGGAGAGAAAGAGAGAGGTAGCTGTAGTGAAATATCAACTCTGCTGTAGTGAACATAGTTAAACTTGATAATGTGACGAAATGACAGAAAAATGCCTTGTTTCAATCTCCTATTCATTATTCATCATGGAGAATACCCAAAAGAGACTGTATTGTAATGAAATGTGCTTACTGAATACAGACGCTCATCTTTATAAGGAGATGACTTTTCTCCAAACTGAGCAGTCACACAGCATCGCACTGACCCTTTTCTGGATATAATGATAACGAAAAATGTTTTAATAAATTTAGGAAACTTTTTCTAAAGCCAGCTGGAAACAGTGAGAGTTCAATGATCTGATACTTTCTGAGGAAACACTGTTTTGCTGGAGATTGGGTGGAACTTTTTTTCTGAAGCAAACAAACATCATCTTGGCATCAGCATTCAAGACAGCTTTAACTGGTTTAATAAACCAGCTAAAAAAAAGAGAGAAGTCGCCACTAAATAAAGCTTATATGAAAGAAAAGGTCACAGAGGGAGTTATACTGGTAAAGAAGTGTCTCAGGAAACTAAGCACAGGGGTACGTGAACATTGCTGCAGGGCAAGGGGAAAAGAAGCTTTGAATAGACATAGCAGGTGTTCCTGGATAAAAACATGTAGCATGACCCTGAAGGAGAAAGAATTAAAAGAAACTTCTGGGGTTCCAGCTAACAGTGGGGAAATGAGGAATATTAAGCAAAGGCCTTAAGCTGCACCAGGGGAGGTTCAGGCTGGATATTAGGAAGAATTTCTTTACTGGAAGGGTTGTCAGGCATTGGAACAGCCTGCCCAGGGAGGTGGTGGAGTCATCATCCCTGGAGGTGTTTAAGAGACAAGTAGATGTTGTACTCAGGGACATGGCTTAGTGGTGTTGGTAGAGCTAGGACAAAGGTTGGACTCGATGATCTTGAAGGTCTCTTCCAGCTGAAACTGTTCTATGATTCCATGAGACTGACATGTATTTTCAGAGTCGTGAAAGGAGGTGAGGGGGGAAATAGGTTTGTGCATCTCCTTTCTAAATAAACATGTCTGCATGGGAGAAGCATCTAGTTGCCTCATCAATTTCTCATCTTAACAAACACAAATGCAAGTGTTTACTGACTGCTCCAGCCAAGGTGCAACAACATATTCCACCAGGAGGCAAAACTGTCATACAGACATGCCACAATTTCTAACTTGAGAAGAGATCATAAAATGATTTGGAAAGTTAATGAGCTGCACTCGCATATAAATCCAACCAATGCTCAGCTGGCATAAAATGAAATACTAGCTATGTCACTGACCACAGTGCCATTAAGATTAATTTAGAATCTGTATCATCTTGTTGAAATAGCTCAGGAACAGAAAGTGAACATGTTAACAACTAATGTATAGCATACATAATTATGGACACCATTTCATAACCATTTCAGACAAATAAGATCCCACCACCACGTACTCAGTCATTCAGCCTCGACTCTTCCATTACATCAGCACTAGAGTTCATCTCATGTCACAGCAAGCTGTCAATCAGATGAGTCAGCTAACTATGCCAACCAGGTGTGTAATGTCCAAGCAGCCCAGCTTCCTCATCTGGCCACCCATCAGGTTGGTGCTAGAGCCAGCATGAGAAAGCATTTGTGGAGAGAACAGAAGATCATGACAGACTGGATACAGATAAATTTGAGTTATTACAGAACTTCAACCTAGGAGAAAAAAAACTTTGCCATTGTGAGGAATTAGGTGTCTAAATTGTTGAGGTTCCCAGCGCTTAAAGCTCATTCTTTGTAGAAGGTGAAAAATCAGCACAGCTTTAAGAAAGAAAGCACAAAGATTTACATTATTTACTTATTACACATAAAACTCTGTATCGCAACACCATTGGTAAGATGGTGTGAGAATGGATTTTTCCTCCAGGAAAAATCCGCAGTAGATGTATCCCAAGAGTTAACACTAGTTTCCATTTCCTTTGGTTGGACTGGGATTAGATTGACATTTAAAAGAATTCTCTTATTCAGAGTATTTTTCATTGGCTATTTTATAGTCAAAGCATTCTCATCGCACATAATTCATAAATAGTATTTCATTTATTCTTGGATAAAACAGTTACAGAAGTACATAAGTTTAAAGAAAGTTTTAACAAGTGACTTACAACATTCAGCAGCCCTACAGCATGACTGATTTCAGCTGGCTAGACTGCTCTGTCACAAGCACACAGATGTTACCTTAGAGTGATTCCGTTTGAAATAATAATCTGCAACCATTACAACTGCTGATTTGTATTTTGGCATTGTCTAGAGGCTGTCAATATGACAATGAGGTTCCCCTGTGCTCAGCTGGCCACATAAATAGCAGCAAGAGTTGCCTGTTATTCTCAGATCTTTCTGTCTAAAGAAAGGCAAAATGTAGGGAAAATGAACTGTTATGATCTCCATTTTATAAATGAAGGTTTCAGAAAGATGGGCTTAGTATCAGTAAGAAAATCTGAAAAAGAACTGGAAATAGAACTTGAATCTCCTCACTGCCCCAAACTGATAAATCATCTTTTCACCATAAATCACCAAATTACTATTCCTAAAACATATCTTCTGGAAAACACCACCTTTTCCATTACAAATTTTTAAAAAATAAATAAATAAATAAAAATCCTGTTTTCAGGTTCCTCAGTCACAACACGTTTTTCAAAAACCAGACCTAAACTATACCCCAAACTGTAGACTTGTATCCCTGAAATTGCTCAACTTCAGAAGCCATTCTGAAAACTGAAGTTCCCCATGTTCACTCATGTCTAAGAGTAACCATTCCATTCCCATAATAACATTTTTTGTCAAGTGGCTACCATGCTGAGACTATTCAGCTTTTAAACAATTTAAACCCCGTTTAAACAGAGAGGCTATTTATTATTCAATTAAAATTACTTTAAGAGATTTAACAAAGCAGTCCCCTACAAAATAGCTACTAAATAAAGTGATGTACTTGTCTAGAGCACAGCAAAAAAAGTGAGAGGAGATCAAGACAGACTGTACATGACAATCGGGCAAAGATGACTGCAAAGGCATGTCAGTACTTTCATGTTTCACATAAATTCAGCACAACCATAATGGAAACCATAATCTGGTAGACAGACATTTCGCCTTACTCATCATATGTGTTTGCAGTAATCTTGATTGGTATTAGGAAACAAAAAAAATCTGTGGTAAATAAAGGGAACTAGTGACAAAACATAGTCTCAAGAAAAGCAAAGCAGAAGCATAGCTCATCTGTGAGTTCAAATGCATTTACTCAATGCATAGCTTATAATAGCAGCAACAACCAAAAGGAACACAGGGAAGTGTCTGGTGAGCTACATGTAAACTTAATAGAAAACCTGTTTTCAAGGTAAACAGATTAGTACTTGTAAGGCACTGAGTTTTAAAGTACCGTTTAAAACTTGTTGACACTGAGGAAATTCAGCACTTTGTAGACAAGTCTGAATTGTGCTGGATTGAGCCCACAATACTTTCTGAAATACCTAGCCCTTAGGAGGGAGAAAAATATGCACGTGGGAAATTTTGTGCTCTGACTGGTATAAAATCCATAACAGAAACGGGTTACATCAATAAGAGCAGCAACCATATTAACAGTGAGAGTTCCTTCAGGCTAAAAACTTGTCGGAGCAAAGAGACAAACAATTTGGCCAGCAAGAGCAAAATCCATAAACCACAAAATAGGGAAACAAGAAACTAATTTTTTTGTATAGACACACACTAAAATCCACTAAAAAAAAACTTCATTAAAAGCTTTTTTTCCTCACTCTTGACTAATATTTCAGATGTTTTTAAAAACCCTCCAAATCCACAGAACAATATAAAAATAAAACAAAAAAGCTGAATGTGCTAACAGTATCCAAACACCTTTGTGCAACTAGCCTCTGACAAAACTTCAGACAGAGAAGATAAATTAGGGAAGAGGCAGTTATCTATCAAAAACAACTCCAACCCATGGCTGGAAGGACTCCAGCCCCTTTCTGAGCACACCAATCTCAGTGTAAAACATGAGAATTAGAAGAGGAAAAGAAAATTCCAAAGGCAAATTGCAGTTATAAATAGAGAAAGCTAAATAGAAGGTCTGAATCAATTGAAACATTATTCCTATCTCAGGACTCCCATCTGAGAAAGATCAAGGCCACAACCAGGGATCAAAGTGATTAACCGCCTAACCAGCAGCCAGCAGAGACACAGATAAGAAGTGGCAGATCATATACACATGAAGAATCTGAGCTGGACAACAGAGGCTTTTTGCACCTTACGACAGAAGAAGCTGTAAAATTGAAGTACTCTGACATATACAAACTCAGACAAATGTGACAAACAAGACTGAGGCATGCTGGTTTTAATCTACAGGACACACGTTAATGTAACACCATGTGAATCGTTTAAATCAAAATAAAATACTACAAAATGTTTAACCCCAGGGTTATTAATCAAATCCCTCCCAATATATGAATTGCTCAGATGTTTATGAGTATGAAAAATTATTTTTGCCCATTTTATCATTCAAATTACATTCCTCATCTTAAAACTTCCACTACTCAGGGCATATTTCCTATTAGGAAGACACGAGTTAATCAGTGATGTCCTCTGCAGGCCTACAGAAAAGGCTGATTTGCTAACACTTTCTGAGCAGCCACAGCTCAAATGTGCATCTAGTTTACATCTGGACAGCTAGCCCATCAGCCAAACAGACGAGATCAAACTAAGTCTGGATGACTATCACACAGGCTTCCCAACATAAAATAATTTGGTGAGAGCTGACCTCTTCATTCATACCAATGTGCTGGTTAGCATTAGATTAAAATAGTTTGTTTAGATCATGTCTAAGAAGAAACAGGATTCAAACCCTTTCTCATAAAACAGCCAAGGCAATTCCTTCCCCAGGAAGCTAACTAGCACGAAGCAACAACATGGTCCAATGGATTATGGGAAAATGGAAAGAAGAGAAATATTTCTGAAACCTGGTTTCCAAATTTTTAGATGCTGCAAGCATGGTGGTCATACCGCAGGCAAAACAGAACTCGCACTAAAGGTTTATATAGCCTGTCAATTAGGGAAATAGGAAGACAAAAGCATTCTTTCCACAACCACTTCTTCAGCTCCTAGCACAATAAACCAGACTGCACAGATATGTTCCTTTGCTGACAGTGGAGCAGATTGCAGTTGTTTGAACAGTCCTTCCTTCTCTTTTCCTAGATGATGAAGAAAGCTATTCCCCTGCTTAGCTTCCAGCTGACATTCATGTCAATAAAACAGCTTCATTAGTCTCTCTCTTTTTAACACTTTCTTGGAGTCTAAGATAGCATTGCCTCTCATGAGACATATCCCGTCTGCACAGTGCAAGGTAAACCCTTAAATGGCAGGCTTTATTTGCTCTCATAATATTTGTACCCAGAGCATAAACTGTGTCTACAACCAGAAGAGCTGCAGGTTAACAAACATTAAGAACAATTACTAGGGGCAGTATCAACAGCTTATGGGCAGCAAGAGCATTTGTGCACTTTAGCAAGTATTGACATGAACAAATGCAAAATCTTTTGGAAGCTTCCATGGGATATAAACACTGGAAAGGATCAAGCGAGGAGTTTGTAAGTGTAACGGGTCTGCCTGAGATGCAGCCCTCACCGTGCTGTGCAGTGGTAGCTCGATAACACACCAGTGTTTTGACTACTGCTGAGCAGAGCTCACACAGCACCAAGGCTGTTTCCCCAACATTTCCCCAGCAGGCTGGGGGTAGGTAAAAACTTGGGAGGGGACATAGCCAGGACAGCTGACCCAAATGACCAAAGGGATATCCCATACCACATGACATCTGCTCAGCAATATAAGCTGGGGAAAATAGGAAGAAGGGGGGGACATTCGTTTCACATTTGTCATCTGGAGCAGCCGCTACACGTACCGGAGCCCTCCTTCCCAGGAAGTGGCTGGACATCACCTGCTGATGGGAAGTAGAGGATCAGATCTTTTGTTTTGCTTTTGCTTCCATGCGCGGGTTTTGCTTCATTAAACTGTCTTTATCTGACCCACGTGCCTGTTGTTATATTCTCTCTCCCCTGTCCAGCTGAGGGGGTGAAAGTGATAGAGGGGCTTTGGTGGGCACGTGGCATCTGGCCAGGGCCAAACCACCACAGTAAGGAAGCTTCCTCTAGGTTTAGCATATCAGAACAAGTATGCTTTTTCCCCAAGTTTCTGCTGCTTGACTCTATGGCTGGCAAGACAATGGAAGAGAAGGACAAATGGTCTGATCCTGTCCCACAATTCATGTACTCTGATTCCTTGCAACAAAGTTATCAGTGAGGGGTGGGATCCCTGGCTTGAAGATTTGACTTCTATAAGAGGCAAACCGTCACCAATGACACGGGGATGCAGGAAGATTATTAAAAATAGAAGAGGACTGAAGGAGCTATGCTGAGAAACTATAAACTAATAACAAGTTGAGAGTCTTCAGATCAGCCTATGTAGCGAAGGAAACTTACCAGAAGCTTCCAAGAAAACCGTTTGTATAAGTATCACTGACTAATGTTCTACTGCCTGACTAATGTTCTACTGCTCTCAAGTAGCTTGCTGCTACTGCCTCTAAAATACCTACTACACTTTTCCCATAAGGGTCTTCAAAGCTGCCATTTCCTACATTTCCTATTAAGCAGAGCAAAGGGGGGGGGGGGGGGGGGGCGGGGAGGGGGAGAAAAAGAAAAACGATGAGGGAACAAGAAAGAAATCCCAGGGAGAAGCATTGCTGCTGGACCGCATGCTCACAGTGCTGAGCGACTCCTTCTTAAATGAAAGGCCAAAGCTTAAAATGTTCCCTGGTTCAAGGACCAGTCAATCTCATCGTCAGCACTCCAAAGGATTAAGCCTACGAGAGAGAGTCAGCCTCCAGCTGCTGTACTTCAGGGACTCCCAAACACTGCATAGCCAGCTCCTGTTCCCAAGTGCCTCCGTGCATTACACTTACAAATCCAAACAGGCCTCGTGACTTTTACAGCTGCATTTGATCATTGCCCAGCTTGCTCATGGAAAAAAAATTAAAAGGTTAGTAGTCACAAATTATGTTAAACAATTACTAGAGTACTTCACCTCTGTTTTTCTTTCTGACAAAATGAAGGGGCCTCATTACTCACCAAAAAAAAAAAAAAAAAAAACAAAAAAAACCACCAACAAACTAACTGCAAGATCAGTGCAGGCCTGTAGATGGTGAGCTTAGTCTCAGAAAATGGTAAGCTTTTGGAAGAGGGGGCACATGGAGACATGAGCAACCTCAGCAGCAGCCTGGACAGTGCTTGCGAGGAGAGCGCTCCCCTAGGCAGCAGAGCATGGCGCACAGGAGCAAACAGGCACACTGGCATCGCTGTGTGTTACAATCCAGCATCGCTCAGAGACACGTGTACGGCAGAGGCAGAGCCATGTCTGAGCTAATAAGCCTTGACTTGCAGCACAGTAAATGACCTGGGACACGATGCTCTGCTGACATTGCTATCCCACTCTCCGTTCCAGAGGCAGCTAAATCAGTGCCCATTAAGAGATCGCCATGCTGTACTTGCACTGTACTCCACTGAGGATTACTCATCTCTCCCTAAAAAGAACAGATGTGCTTCATTCATTTTATGCCAACGTAGGAATGGGGTCAAATATGAGCTGTGCGATAGCTGCAAGTCAGCTGAACAGCCATCGTTCTCCACATTTTTCTCCATCACTTTCTGTATCCGGACACCACACCACAGATCCTTAAGCAGCAGCACAAGCCACTCCACTGGTCTTCTCTGACCCAAGTTTCACTGAGGCACTTGCACACTCCGCAAAGCACACTCATGTAAGTCCCTGAGAAATTACTCTCCTTGGAACGCCGATTTTTACTTTGTCATTACTGCTGAAACGGCTAAGGGTTTTTCAGACTCTTGAGCAATAGGCATTCTGAAAGCTCTAAGGTAGTACTGAATGGGGAAAAAAGCAGTTTAATAGGCGGTGGCCTTTGATGAGCTCATAAAAACTGAAGCATCTTCATGCCATGCTAGAAAGAGGAGGTATTTTTGAACGAATTCCAAATCCTAGGTCACTGAGGGCTCAGAAATTACAAAAATAGATCAAGTTACTAGGTCGCTCACATAAGCCAGCCAGTAAGCACAGCAAGGAAAAGATCCGATAGCACTTCACTCCCTTTTGGTCCTGTAGCTTAAAAAAGAAAACTGAGCCAAGAAAGCAAGTACAAGATTAAGGGTTTGTCTACACTGAACGCTGCAATGTTTGAAGAGTTGATCTGCAACGCATCCACTACCACATTACACAGCATGATCACGACTATACTGTCTCTCCATTTAAATTAATAGTGTCTCTACACCTGACCTTAGTGGGTATATTAACTATCCCTGCTAGTTTATATACTGGTAACTTTCCTAGCTGTACATTGCACTGCATTCACATGGATGTATTCAAGGACTTAAAATCTACAGTAATCAATATCAACACAAATATTTGTGGATGGAACAATAGGACCCTGTGAACAATTCTGTCTCATTTAACTCCCATGATGAAAGAGATAGCAGCAACCTGAGTTTGTTCTGTGAACACAAAAACAAGGCTCCCAACAGCTTTGTACATTGTAATCTAATCTGAAAAGAAAAAAAGAGCTATGGTTCAGAAGTTTCCTGTACGCTTGTGGATTCTGGGATTCATTTACTAAAGAAGCTGGAGAGGAACAACCCAGAAAACTAATGTATTTTCAGCTCTACAAGGTGTTTGGAGGCCATTGGCAGTCATCTGTGAGCCATGATAAACAGCCAATAGCACATTATACTAGTATGAAATGCTACCCAGAACACTGAATTTTAGCTGGGAGGGAAGGGATTTCATTATTGCTATTATTATGATTATTATATCCTTATATTGCAAATAGGTACTGCGGAGACACAGAATCCATGATTACAGAGTCTGTGATTCCACAGTCAGCTATTTGAAAAGAAAACTTCAGCTTCCAAACAGTTTGCAGATGTTCAAGACTACTTTCATTAAAAATACATTGTCAGGTCCAATTGGGATCAAAATGCAAGTTTGCAAAAGTCTGTCAAAGTTGTTGTGGATTCCTTTTTCTGTCTTGGTTCCAGTACAGGCATATTCTAAACTGAATTATGTTTCCATTGTGCATTTCCCACAAACACTGCAGCACTGTGCCAATGCATAGTAATTTGAAAGATTAATATTATTTTTAAATAACACAGAAAAAGTACTTTTATTATTTCTTGCTAAAGTTATTTTTTATACTACTTTCAATCACAGCGTAATTTGGTCATGTAAATACTACCAATTTAGCCTATAACCCTCTCTGATAACTCTGCTTTCACCACCCATGGGTTCACCAGCTCCGGTATTGCCTAGTTGCATAACCACTGAAGAAGAGCTATGAGAAAGTCTGGAGGCAGATAAAACCATGAAAGTTACAGAGGTTAAGATTATCAAGACAACAGCATCACTAGCTCAGAGATTCAAGAAGAAAATACCAACACAAAGGTATAAAACCATACAGAGAGGTTAGCTGGTCTCACTGGGAATCATCACCTCCAGTCACCACCATCATCAGTGTTATCAGAGCTGGTGGAAGACGGTAGCTCAGCAACGCTGAGAGTTTATTGAAAGGCACCACACGGGACAATCCTTCCTCCCCAGCCAATGCATGCCAGGCCAAAGATTGTGAGGCATGGTGAGCACACTAACACTGAGCCTGGTAGCTCGTTAACTCCTAGGTATCTTCTCTGTGTGCTATCAAATAAATAATTGGTTTACACTTTTAAGGTGAGTGCATCCTGCTTGCAGAATCTTCTTATACCCAGCCCGACCTAACTAAAGAAGGGTTGTAACAGGCCTTACTTTGGCAACAACAAAAATTTCATTATTGGCAAAGCCAATAATCAAACAGACACTAAACATGTAAGTCACACTCATTCTTACGACTTTACAGAATCGGGACATCTGTTTCTCCTGCAATCAATGTATTTTACTTAAAATGCTGTCTGGGGTTAGCCATACTGGGCAATTGTGTATTGCCAAGCACTGATTTGATTTTCATTATACTGCACTGACAGCAAAGTCATTTATCTTTTTTCAACTCCCAGTCTCCTTTTATCTTTTTCTTATGCTTCTGTATTTTTCCTCTATCCTGCAGTGTTGCTGAATGCTGATGAGCAGAAAATGGTACAAAACCACAGACAGTCTCTTTCAGATTAAAAGTTCAGGTCTGGAAGGTCAACTTTTTTCAATTCTGGAGTTCCCAAAGCAGCTGTATATTTGGCATTGTCCAGCTATATAAAGATCGGTTAAATACTTCACTAGCTGTCTCCTTCTCTAGAATAGACGGACTTTCAAACAATGACACGATGTTTCTTTCATCGTTCGAATGTGCTCTCTGTTAAAAAGAGAAATTACCTTCCTGTCACTGCAGCCTAGGATGTTTTATCAAAAAATAGTGACCAGTGCAAAAAACAGTTCTCCACATATCAGAAACACAATTTTTACTTTTTTTTTTTGCATTCAACTTGTTACATTTGTAGTTCACTATCATTCCACAAAAAACAGGGAAATTGAAAATACAAAGAAGAAGAAAATCTTCCTAGTGTTCTAGTACTTAGCCTTTAAGTGTGTTAGCCTGTCACCAGGAATGTGCAAACTACCGACTTTTTCAATTCACCAGCTGAACTTGCCATTCTTAGTTTGTTAGTACTGAATCAAGATTGCCTTAACCCTGTTTCCCACCAAAACAAAACCAAAGTATTCAATGTCATGACAGACAATACATTCCTCTAGAAATAAAGCAGAATGTTTAATTTCCTAACATTTGTTCAAAAAACAAATGTAACAATTACAGTCAAAACGCTACAGCTTATGGTTAGAGTGACGGTTGGACTTCATGATCTTAGAGGTCTTTTCCAACCTTAATGATTCTATGACAAAGCAGACACCGCAGACGTCTTCCAGGTCCTAAAGGTCTGCATACAAGATGGTATCTGTACCTCCACTGTCAGTCAATGGAGGTCAGTTCAATAGCATTAACAGAACCTAAAGAGTGACTCAGAATATTCTAGAACAGATGCACCTACATCAGGTCAGGTGACACTGACTACAATAGACTTGGAGTGTGGAAAATGTTGGTCAACTTCAGCATAGCAATTGCAATTGCTAATGTTAGTAGACTTCTACACAGCAGTGACCTGAACCATCATTACCCATGACTTCTAGCACAACCTTTATATTCTCTATTCACCTGTTTAGGGGTGTATATCATCACATTGTCACAATCTTTTTCAGCAAGACTTTTCAGTAAAGTTCCATCAAAGTTTTCTGCCACAAAACAGAACATGCAACTTCCATCTTCTGGCTAGTCATGAACTCTTCTGCCACACCAGCAGAGATAAGGAATAAGGAATGCGTCCAGAACTGACATGGACATGCAAGCAGAAAACTGTAGTCTGTACAGAATCATTTAGAATAGTCTTATGTACAAAACACTGCAGGTGAATCTCATGACACAGAGTGGCTGGTTGGTAAACTCGCAGATGAAATTCAACACTGATAAGTGCAAAGAAACACAAATAGGAAAAAACAAGCATAACTATACATAGATGGTAACAGAGTCTAAATCAGCTATAGTTCAGGAAAGAGTTCTTGGAGGCACTGTGGACTGAAATGTCAGCTCAGTGCTCAGCAGATATTCAATAGGCAAACTCAATGTTACAACTGATTAAGGAAAGAATAAAAAACAAAACATTATTATGTCACAGAACAAACTGAAAGATATAAACTTTGAGCACTGCAGGCAGTTGAGGCACCACCCCTCTCTTTCACGCAGTTTTTCAAAACAGGCACTGTAGAACTTAAAAGGCACAGAGAAAGGTGATAATAATAAGAAGGGATGGGAAGCGAATCTCATACAAGGAGAGATTAAGTACTTTTGAGTTCTGAAAAAGTACACCTAAACCATCTATAAAATCAGGACTAGTACACAAGAAGCGAATGAAGAACAACCAGCCACCGATCATCGCAGGAAAAGAAGCGAACAGCCAATGAAAATGTGGATTAAATGCATTTAAAAAAATTAGACACGTACATAAAATATAGATCTTGTTGCCACCAATTGTCACAGAAAGCAAAGTGCAACAGCTTCCAACATGGATAATGTACATTCACAGAGAGCAGGTCCTTTGGTGGCTGTTAAACCAGCGGCCCATGTATAACTCCAACTCCAGGTGAGGGTCACCGATTGCTGGAATCTAGGAGTAATACTCCACTGGTTGTCATCTCTAAATTGGTCTCCACATACAACACAGTAAAATATTTTCCTCTGTGGCTGTTCTTCCAATAAGCACAGGTTTTTTGAAAAGATTGAAAAAAAATATTTCAGTGTAATCTAATATAAGGCTTGAAGGCCAGCTCTGGCTGGGGGTCCCTCGCAGGGTGCCTCTTCCTAGTGGACAATACAGGGGTTTTTTTCCTCCAACTATAGCGACCAACACAGCCAGAATCCAGGAAATAACTGATAATGGGTTCTTAATAATCAGGAAGGTGAGGTAAAGACAGAGAAATGGTAAAAATACCTCACCCCTCCTGGTAATATCAATAAATACCGAGCATCTGGCATTAACTTCTTCACCTGAGTAATAATGAGAGCAGCTTGGATGTGAAAGAATGACACCTTCATGAGTCAGAGTGGCAAAGTAACTTTTGCAGACAGTTTTATATTGTTCTTACTCCACAGTTATGATGGCATATCACTAAAAAGGACAGTCTTCCTCACATGCATTTCTTCCTCCTCCCAAGTTAGATCCATGGACTACCCACACATTGGGTGAGATGGTTCAGTCAAAAGGTTATTAATTTTTTTGTTAGTTTCCCTTTGGATTACTGCACTGAACAGACTCGCTGTTTAGCCACAGCTCACTAGATCTGACAGAAATGGTACAGAAAAAGTGTGCAAGCGAGGGGGGGGGGGGGGGACGGGACACACACAACTCTGTTCAGTAGCAGCTCTCAGCTACACTGTGTTACATACAATGCTAAACTGCAATCTATGGCTCAGGAACATTATTTGACAGCCTATGGTTCAGCAACAGTATTTGAATTTGGTCTGCTGAATGGCAAACAGAGAAGTCCTTGGACTGAAAGGGAATCTGAAATTACTAGATTCCACAAAGCAGCAACTAAAGAAGAAAGTAAAAGGATATGAAAATCTGCAGTTAAAGGTTGGTAGGTAGGGGGGGCTTGTTGACGTTCAGGTGACAGAGCTTAAAAACATGGAAAAGCACTTCAACTTGTAAATGTTTATCATAACAGTTACAGTAGTTCAACTTCATGAAAACACCCCTGCATCAGGAAATCTCCTCTGCATTTGAGAGGAAGCATCTTTCAGAGCAGACAGATTCTGCAAGGAAATTAGTTCTGTTCTTTTCTGGACTTCCTCATGTAGATACTGCAAGGTATTGTTGTACTGGTGAGTACAATTAGGGAATAGACTATATAATTAAATGTATTTAAATACTTTAAATGCTGCTAAAGCACATACATACGTACCAAACAGTACTCAGGATATTTCTTCTTAGCCATCAACACCTGAATAACGGAACTATGAAACCAGGCAACTCGACACTACCAGCTGCACTATGATTCACTGATTCTTTTTATCCTCACAATACTTTATGGTAGTATAATCATTCCTAGTCATGTGTGATTCATCAAAGGATTTTGTAGTAAAGACAAATGTTATAATGTGCCCTATTGTAACCATGCAAATTACAAATCCTCATTTCCATACCTAAATTATGCTTTTGCTGAACTTTTTCTGCTTCTCAAGCAGCTCTTAAATACAAGCTAGTTAGGCATTTCAAAGTTGTTTCATAGCAAGGAATGCCAAACTTTCTGAAATGTGGCGGCCGCCTTCATCCCCTTTCACTTTCTCAAGCCTCTTCATGCTTTCTGCATCACTGTTTTGAAAAGATTTGCACTAGGTTCTTAACTCAAAGCTACCATCACATCTCCTCTGTATGCCTCACATTTCCTGTAGCCAGAAGTTAATGTAACTTGACTTGGCAGACAAATTATACAATACTTCCCACAGCAACTCTGAATGACCAGTCCTCTGTGGATCACCACAAGCCAAGCGATACAGAGGCCCAAGGAAAAGTTTCAAACTTTCTTTTTCTACACCAAGAAATCAGACTCCCAGTGAATTCATCCTATCTTGGGGCCTATGAAATTTAATACAGTCATTGCTATACCTGCCCACAACAGATGTAATATTTTTAAATCGAAAACTTAACAGAGTCTCTATTCTATTTCTTAATCCTCTGCATATTTAAACTTTCTTGAAAATGATCGTCACGGTCAATGGGGACTGCAATGTCGGTTTAGAACTGCTCATATTAACTGCCTAAATTTACAGTTCAGACCAAACGGGCTTGGCTCAGGAATATACATTAAACAGCTCCAAGCAAAGTAAAGTATAACCTCATGTTTTGTTGTGGGTTTTGTTTTTTTTTTAAAAAAAAAAAAAGCCACAAAAAGGAAACATTTCATAGGTAAGACAGCAGATCACAATATAGCATACTAAGAATCACAGCCCCATGGAGAATCCTAACTAGACCTCAAACCAAGGAAGGTCTCAGGTTCCAGAAGAAACCCATGCTACATACTCCCTCAAATGAAACAAAGCGAATAGAGAAGAAATAACTTATATTCCTTTCCCAATAGGAACTAGAATAGTAGAAGTTTTTAAATTCAAGCACAAAGACAAACACACACTTTATATGCATCACAGACGCATACTCTCTGTGCAACTAGATGGACAAATATTTGCATGAATACAATTTGAGCATGGGATGATAGAAGGCTTCCAAATAAGGGCAGAATGCTACTACTACCTCTGCTGGTGCTTATCACAAAAAGATGATATAGTAAAAGTACTGTGGACTGAAATATATCAGATATTCCCTGTGATCACTCTGTTCGCTTACTTTAGAACTGCATATTTAACACATTTTAAATGTATGGAGTTGCTAAGGAATAAAAACCAAAGGTTAATGAAGAAAAGAAAACCAAATTTGGGCATCACTCCCTTTCCATCATTCGAATCCAGTTAGCAGAACTTCAGTAAGATGAGGAGAATTACTCCTTTACTCCGGGGAGGGGGGGAAGCTGTTGACAGCAGTAGCCAAAAATGTAAGTATTTATTTTATGACTGCATATACATTCATACATACAACTTTAAATGAAGTAGTACATGTTATCACTCACTGACATGCCCACATACAGATTTGGGCTTCTATCTGAATTACTCAGGTTAGATAAAAAACGATCAAACTCTCTCACCCGGTAGAAATCAATCCCCTTTTTTTCCCCATGGTATTTAAAGTGTAACAACGAACTTACTCCAAAACATTATCAAATTTTAAATGTATAGGAACACTTTTCAGTAAAACGAAACACAGCATAACGTACTGTTCTTCAACTACAGACTGTGATATAATTAGCCAGAGGACTGGAGAACTACAAGAAACACAAATGCAGTATGCGAATGATTCTACAGGTGTACTACTTTCTTTGAAATTAATCCAGAGGAATCCACTTCCCTTATTCCTCCTTTCATTCCCTTCTTCTTTTATCTTTATTAACTAATGTACTGCTTGCTGTCCTGAGGATACAAACTCTTAACTGATGTTCCAAGCTGCTGTGACTACCAAACTATACACTGCTTTTGGGAAAGGAAGGGTGAGAGGGAAGAAGTGTGGATACCCCCACAGGCACCCCCAGTGAAGGCTAATAACCACCTTTTGCTTCCCATCCTCTCCCCCACTGTAGTCATCTCAAATAAATAAAGTATTAGTCTTCTCGTCCTGTCCCACACTGCCACACAGCTCCACTGCATGCTGTGAAACAAAACGCATTGCTAAATATTTTTCAGGATAATCCACTGTGGGATAACTTTTTTAATACACTTTAGGTCATTTACCCTTCAAAGAGAAACATAATCTGCTTTCAAATTATGCTGTTCCAAATAAGAAGATAACAGGCTCAGTTCTCATCTCTGGCTGCTCTTGCTATGTCTCAACAGCACGCACCAGCCAGAAAGCAGCCAGGCAGGAGCAGCGGAGGATCTCCTAGGGGTACCGTTCAGTGGAACCAGGCCAACACGGCTGGTTCTCTGCCACAAGTCCCCACCCCACTGCACAAGAGGGGTGCCAGGGGATGGGGCCACATGCCGGGCTCCAGCAGTTGGGCAGTCACAGCAGCTGCCACGAGGTAGAAGAAACGAGAATGAGACCACCATCTGCAAGGCGGTCGAGAGTCACCCTGGTTATTTCCACAGCTGCAGAGTTTGCCCTGTGCAAACAACCCCCTTGCAGAGTAGCAGGTAAGGACATGAGAAGCCAGTTTGGACCCTGGAAAAGCACATTTACGCTATGAAGCTGTGCCATTCTGGCATCTGATAAAAAAATCTTCAGAAGAGGCAACTGAAGTGTGAAAGCACCCACTGAAGAATTAGAGAGTTGTTAACCCTACAGACACCTTTACAGAAAATCAAACAGACAAACTAGGTCCCCCTCTAGTACAAATGGGAGTAACACCACAGAGCCTTTCCTCTACTCCAGGCAGCAAAATATACTGGGACAAAAGCAAAAATAAGACGGCATTTGTGCAGGTTTTCCAACACAAAAAAATCGATGTAAAGGCACGCCTATAAGTCAAATGTTACAGCCACTTGACTGTCTGAAAAGGAGGGGTGGACTGGAAACAGTTATGAATATCTGAAGTGAGTGGCTACCTTCCCAATAGTGGTATAAAAATCAGTAACAAATAGGCTAATTTTCTTGTTCTTGTATGAAAAATATAATTAAACTTACCTAAATCCTGGAAGAGAGAGTGGTCTGTAAAGAAACAAAAGTACGCATCACTCTCCTCCCTCACTAATACTGTATCTGTCACTCAACTAGATGTCAACTAAGCCACCTGCTTCAGTAATCCATTTTCACTGCACAGAGCGCAGTTACTATGGTAGGTATATGGGATAACACCGGTTTGACTGACAGATGTTCAGGCTGGTGCAGGAGCGTGTTCACCTTCACGTTGTCCTGGGGTGAAATACCTCCTACAGATTTTTTGGCACTTCATTTCTGCTTTTATAGCAAGAGCATGACTCTTACAGAAACATGTTAATAGACTCTTGCTACTTCCTTGCATGTCAGAAGCAGAATTCATGCTGATGCCAAGGACAGTGTCCTTAACGAGTAAGTTAATGAAGTCAAATACGACAGCAGAACATAAGAGGCATAAGAAGACATGAAAGAATGTAGTACCAAAAGCTCGAGTGTTCAGCCTTCACCATCAGTTCTATTGTCACAGTACGCACTACTAAGCATATGCTCATTAGCACATGAAAGGAAAAGGAAATAAGAGTCTTTCCTCTTCCACCTCCCTCCTTGCCCTGCTTGCAGGCATTTCCTTGGGAAATGGGAGAAACTGCAGGGACTTCATACTACTCTCCTCTGAGCAAACGTCAGGGAAGGAGTGGAATGTAAATGTACTCAGACCCTTCTTTCTTTTCATCAGCCAGAAGAGACCCCAGATGAAGCAGCTACAGGCTGAACTGCTCTTGAAGGTACAGAACTACAATCAGGTGCTGTTCTGACAACCATCAGGCCAGGAATCACACGTGCTGCCTCTCCCTCCGCTCTCTGTTATGGCAGGCAAGACACAAACCTACAAATTAGCCACAAATTATAGTGATTTGTGCTTTTCAACAGTCTTGTTGCTACTACATACAAAGTTAAGTACACCACCGCCACCATACTTACAGGTTGATCTTCCTAGCCAAACTCAAACCAAAACAATGTTCCCAAACTCAAGTCTTTCAACTCAATATTATTTGCAGAGTACAGCTGGGAGTTTATGTTAATAAAACAAATATCACATTTAAATACTGCATGTACTACAAGTGCTGACGGAGAGCATTTTTAAAGGAGTAAGCACAATACATGTACAATGTTTTCCTAGTGTGACTTGCAAATTCAACCAGAAATCAATAATAACGGATTGCAAGTTTGCAATTTATGTTTTTAACAGATTCCCTGGCATATTCAGTTTAGCATGGATGCTGATCACACAGGGTTTTGTTTGTTTGCAGCACATTTTGTAGCTATAGCATTTAAAAATTAATAAACTAGAAGTTATTTTCAATATACAAACTGAAACAGAATGGGTAAACAAATATTGATGCAGTGAATCTGAAAAAGCTACGATTTCTTTGGATTACTAATGTATTATATTACAGCTTCCCATTTAACTAAAACAATTCACCGTAGTAAGCACTGAGCTGAATAAAAGGTACTTGTAGAACTAGCTTTTCTGTTGTTACAGAAAAAATTCCATACAAGCAAAAGAAAGCACAAACACACTAATCCATGTTCATACGTGCGTGTGCTTTTCTAGCTCAATGTAACTGTATACCTCCCAACACATTCTTTGTAACACGCATTTTATTTTTCACTGTTTGATGAAAGCTATTTTGGGGAAGGCAAAAGTGGGCCATTTGTAATGGAGACCAAAAATGAATGGGTATCACCGTATCACTATTTGAGCAGCATTCCAGGACACAAAAAGATTAAACATTACAAGTCTGCATCGCACCAGACTTCAGAAACACGCCTGGTGCTTCCTGCGTTAGCTGTTACCTGTTTATCAGATACACGTGTGGCCTCCCAGTGGTAAGTGATGGGCTGACAAAAGTTACCTTTCAGGTACAGGCAGGCTTAGAAAGTAAAGGTCGACTCTGGAGCTGGACTAAATTCAGGTTGCAGGGGAAGAAATTTTTAATTGAGGACTAATTCTACTTTTGATAGCTAAATCATTCTGCTGTAACCAATTTGCTCACTCACAAAGAATTATCTGGTGTATAATTGCTTCAATACTGATTAATAAATAATAACTGATGGAGAGACTTTGCTGGCAGTTAATAACCAGCAGCTGAAAAGAAGGCCTAAGGCAGAGCTTCAGGCCTTTAACCCAGGTAGTCATTAACTGACAGAAAATGCCTGGTCTTGAGGTCATTACTGCTATTATATAAAAATATTGACACATTTTTCAAATACAGAATAATTTTCTAAAAGCTACAGGCTGAACTGCACAAAAAGTGCAGAGTTATTTTAAAGAGAACTGATGGGTTTGGGTTTTTTTCTAGCAACTAACAAATGACAGAACCCACTGGGGAAAAAGTTATTCTGAACAGTTGTTCAACTTGATTTATTTTTTTTTTAGGCTATTCATAAAAGTCAGCTCTTCAGTCCCCTCAGACTGATCACCACACTGCAGATGAGGGAATACCCAGCCCAGCTCTCCAGCACCTCATGGATTGCTAGAAGCACCACACTAGCTCCAGTCATCTTGTCTTAAGGACAAGTGTAAAACATTGGTCCCATGGTGCTGGACCCAAACTAACATGAGCTGTTGGACACGCACTGATTTGGACCTAAGTCTGCTTATGTGACTGTTCACTAGCCCTTCCCGGGAAAAAATAATTTTTCACTTGTGCAGAATCAAGCAACCATTACTGCACGGATCGCATTTTTGAGACCATTATCTTTTTGTGTGATGCTAAGCCAAACTGAGTGAGTCCCCTCGAACACAAGCCTCAGAGAATTCAGTGCTGGGACATTTATGCAGGCTCTCTGCAAGTCAGAGAGCACTACGGAAACAGTAATTATCTCACTTTCCTTTAGCCAGATTATTACAGCTCCTCCTCATTGGCCAGGGTAAGACTTAACTGTACTGCAAATTACTAATTAAGATCTTTACTAACCAGGAGCTTGTGATCTGTAATTACATCTTAGATGAAGTAATAACAAAACAATAGCAGTGCAATAAAGGTTGGCCTTATTGTGATATGACTCTTCTCATAAGATCTTTCTTAGCCTCAAGGTCCTTCTCTGTATCATGACAAATTACTCGGCACTGACGACTCTACAGTAATGTTTAATATAACTGAAACCAAGATGTACCTGATTGTAGAAGTCTCTTCAAAATGTAGCCTGCATGGATTCAGACAGCCAGTGGAGGTCCTGCCCTGAGCAGCTGACCAAGCTGTGGCCAGGCCCACACACTGACAGCCCTGCAACATATACTGCAACCATTTTGGAATAGGAGCGGGAGTAGCAAAAGTGAAACCACACAAAATTCTTCTTTCAACACTGCCTCCCATCGGCATTCCTCCTCCCATTCACCACCACCAGCCAGATAGCCACTTCCTTTCACTGCTGCTCACTCCCATCTGCTCTGGCACTGCCTGCACTTGCTCTTCCAACCCCTGCACCCACAATTCCTCCTAACTTCACTCCTTTCCACACACTTTCTTTTTTTCTTTTTAGCAGATACTCCCCCTGACAAGAGCCAAACACTTTAAAGATGCCAGTTGTCACTTCATTTCCACCCCTATCCCCACACCCTATCCACAGCAAAAGAGGAGAATGGTAGAAGATAAATCTCCAAGAAACATCTCTTTCCAGCAATGCATTCATCTCCACTGATATATGGTGCTTTGTCCCTGAGCGCTCACCCCTTCCACTAACTGAAAAGAGAAAGAATTAGCAGAAAAAAAATAATTAAAATAACTTATGAGACAGTGAGAAGGCACACCAGATATAATGAGCCTCCATGTCCACCTGACAAAGGAATAAGAAATAGAGGATTTGGAGAATGGAAGTACAGCTGAACATGAAGTACAGTAAAAATAAATCCAGACAAGGGAAAAATAAAGTAACAATAGTAGGAAAATGCCTGGTGGATTGAAAGCACAGATAAGACAACAATGAAGGAAAGAGATACAGAGATGATGTGACAGACATTACAACCTAGCCAGCAATATTTTGCTTTTAAGAATTACTGACAAAGAACATACAGTTGGACTCAATGATCTTAAAGGTCTTCTGCAACCTAACCGATTCTGTAATTCTATGATAAGAGGTATGATTAGGAAACACAACATATGAGCAGAAGCAAGCAAGAAAGCACGCATGTGCAGGTAAGTAGAGTTTTCTGGATTATTGTACTGTGCAAAGATCACAGCACACAGATCCCATGATTTTCACCAACTACAGCTGGGACAATTGCTGGAGCCATCCAAAGATCAGCTAAGCCTGCTCATAAGGGCATCCCTCCTCCCTCAATACAGCATTACCTCAGGCACACCCTGGTAGAACTATACTGCTCCCTAGCCTGCAGAAGCATAGAAGATTGCACCACAGTCTTTTCCACAGGAAACAAGCCCCTGCCCAAAGGAAAAAGCAGTTGCCGTGATTTCTTGTCATCCCAGGTGAATCTGAACCATATACTATAAATCTGTAAAGCATATAAAAAGTCAACTCTGCTTTTAAATTACCTGCTCTGGAAGGGATTCTGATCAGCTCCATATGGACTAAAGAGTTATGCTAATGATTCACATCCACTGAGGTGTGCTACTAGAAAAGCACTGCTTGTCTTGATTCCCTTTTCCAAATTAATTTCAGTGTATGAAATGCAGAACATATTCATGTCTGCAAGAATTACATAGTATATATCAAAATTAGTATTTTGACTGGCTACCTAAGCTTTCCAAAAGCCAGTTTTTATTTATAAATTGATTAGTATTTGAATCTCACACTTAGGTTAAAATTAATTTTGAAGTCAATGTCATTCCTTGAGAAAAACTGAGCAGCTTACACAACCATTTTTCAGGAACAAATCTGCTTTTAATCTCACCATTTCTTCTCTTCCTCAGGGAGTTTATCTACCCTTGACCATAGCACTTTAGTAAGACTGGTCAGCTGGAAGAGAGGTGAGACTTTAACCATTAGCATGCCGTCAAAATTTGAAAGGACAGCCATCTCCCCCCAAAATGTTTTGTGAACCAAAACCAGGATCATGAAAGTGACAAAACAAAAACAAAAGTATATGCAAGCTGAAGTCTTTTACGTTTCTACTCTATGGCTACAAAATAAATACAATAAACATTGCATTAATTGAAGAAAGACTCCCCAGTGCAAGCAATGGCCTATCAAGATGCTTCAATGCGAAAGTTTGGTTAATCTTCCTGAACATTCATTCATTTTTAGAAGTAAACTTACTTTTATCATACATTTACATTCATTGCCATGGATATAGGAGCAATTAAATTTTAGTGAAAAAGTGGCTTTGGAGGAAACCAAGACATTTAAAAATGCATGTGCCAGGATTCAGATAATTTCAAATTCACCCAGTAGTGTCCATGAACTCCTGGTATCGCAATAAAAAAAGCCTCAAGAAGACGGATTACCTCAGCAATTCATCTGAATGAACACAGCTCTGAACTGAAGTGTCTGCCCTGAGTTCATACCTTAAAAGACACTCTTTCAACAGAACTGAACAACGATTAAAGACGATCAGATCACAAATGGACTGAAAAACAGAAATATATATTTAACTAATAACTCAGTGTAAACTATTTTGGTATACCTGGGCATTAATATACCTCTTTGATAGGGGCATTATAAAAAACAAGAGCTAAAACTCTAGACTAACTGAACAATTTTATAAGATAAAAGACTATCTCAGTCTATGCAGGCTTTTGGTCTTCAAGTCTTTCCAAAGATTACCTACTAATTTGCATAGTTGTTGGCAAGGTTCTATACAGTGGTACTGTCAAGCTGGTGGAGTATACATACGTATGTCCTACATGTGCTGAATCAGATGCAGGCACAACTATCAGGCTTTAGTAACCACAAATTCCTAACAAATTAACACTTGGATTTTCTCTGTGGATTCCTGTTAAACCTAAAGTCTTGAGAACAGTTTTGTCAAACATGAGACCAGCAGAAAGTTATCAATTATTGTCTATCAACATGAGTGTGCCTCTGTCTTCAGGGTATCAAACATACTCAAGCAGCAAAAGCCTGCAGGATATGAGCTCTGAATAACACTACAAGAAAACGAGGTAAAGAGGAAATACGCTGTATCTTTCAAATTGATGGTCCTGAGGTCCATCCCCCACATTTCCTGTATTTGCTTACACTGACGTTGGAAGCAGAACTGCTTGCAGCTGTTTCTCAGATGAGTCTAGGACATTTCAAAGTGAGGTAACAGGGTAGTAATATCTAGGACAAACTTCCAAGCATTACACTGTATTAGAGGAACGTGAGACCTGCTTACTAGGGTATACACCAAAAACTTCCATCTTATTAAAGGAGAACCTCAAGTAAGCAGTCTTTCCTAAAGCTGAAAAATACCAGGTCATTCCTAGCTTAAGACTAAATCCTTCAGCAGGTGGAGTACATTACAATGAAAATCATCAGCTCCTACCTGGATAGAAGTCTGTGTCGCCACTGGTTGATAGGGAGTAAGAAACAGCCTGATATCTCACCCTGTTTCACTAGGCCAGTGAACACTTCTCTTTATCAGGGAGTGTAGTGATCAGATGAGGGGTAACAGTTTTAAACTGAAAGATGGTAGACTTAGATAAGATATAAGGAAGAAATTCTTTACTGTGAGGGTGGTGAGACACAGGTACAGGTTGCTCAGAGAAGCTGTGGCTGCCCCCTTCCTGGCAGTGTTCAAGGCCAGGTTGGATGGGGCTTTGAGCAACCTGGTCTAGTAGAAGGTGTTCCTGCCTTTGCACCTGCAGTTGCACCAAAAGATCAGAGAACTTATTTGGCTGAAAACTGAACTCATTTTCATTTATTTTTTCAGGTCAGTTTTCAGCCAGATCATACAGCTGTACAGAGCTGAAGGCTGGCACAAGGAAGACAAGGAATACCTTTGGCTCGGAGAAGGTGAGATCAGCTCCCTCCACAGCACCTCAATGCTTCGGCTAGCTAAAAGTGGTTATGGAGACGTTTCATTTCCTGACCTGATCAGCCATGGAAGGGAGGCCTGCAGTCCTTCTTCATGCCCCCAGGCTACAGCACAAAGTCATAAAGCATTTGCAGAAGCACAAGGTAAACACTCCCCTTTGCTCAGGCACACAGCTTAAACTGCTGCCTAGCCCTCTGCTTCCAGAACTAGCTCTGTTTTGTTATTCACAGTAACTTAAGAAAGAAGGGTTTCTCTGTATGTTCACCTGAAAAATCAAGATGACAGCACTGTGAAATATTCTATTAAGCTGACAGCATTTCTCATGTATGTTTTGGCTTGTTATACAGTTCTGAGCTTGATATTTGTAAACAAAAACAAAACTGACATAAATAAAGGATTTTCTCTCTTTTTTTTCATGGCATAACTCCTGGAACTGTGCCATATTTGGAAGCAACAGCTCCAGGAAGTTAGTGCTTTCATCAACCTGGACCACCACAGGAAGCTGGTAGGTTGTGCAGTCCTGCTCCTGAGCAAGAGATCCAAGACAGAACTTACTTTACCAGCCTCCTGAGCTAGCAGCACACAGCGCACCAAGGGACATGTCAGTACCGAAGGAAGGAGACTGGAAACCCTGTCAGTATTACTGCTTCCTTTTAATAAATAGTCTCACACTGGTATTGAAAAGGCTACAGGAAAAACAAGAGAAAACTTCCCAAGAAAATCAAAGCAAAGTGAAACGGCATAGTTAAAAGCTTAAACTCTCATTAGACAACCACACCTCCTAAGCTAACCAGTTACAAAAAGCATCAAACAAACAAAAAATGTTAGATAAAACTTCAGAAAAGGTCCCAAACAATACACGTTATCATTAAATAAAATAGCAAAATTGGGGAATGCTAATCAAGAAAATACTTTAAGTGCTTGATGTTATGATCCCTCACAAAAAGTAAGCATTTTCAAAATAATGAAAAGTATCCGATACAACGTTAGAAATACTTACAATTACTCCACTCTTGGTGACAGTTTCCCGGTATGTAAAATTGCACACTGCCCAAGCTAGGTAATACGTGGACATGAGAGGGGTCTGTGAAAAGTGATCTGTAACCCATCCATCTTCTTCAAAAACCGAAGTTTCGACTGGCATGTTGGACAAAGATAAGTAAGTTGCTTGATGCCTGATGCTGATCTTGAAAGTGGCCTTGTAGATGGGCTCGTCAAAGCAAGGAAAAGCTTTTCTGGCATGAGTAGGAGAAAACTGCGTAACACCAAGAAACCTAGAAAACAAGCAAACAAAAAAAAAGAAGCAATTACTAACTGTGCACAGCACTTGATTCACGGACATACCAATTAAGTCACTGCTTGACTACTGGGGTTTAAGGGGGGGGGGGCAGACGTAGCAAACTGTACGAAGTACACAGTGCTTGAACACTGCTTTATCATTTTCTTACTACCGTACTGCAACATAATTGATACAAAGCAATGGTCTACAAATTTCCTACAGATTTGCAGATACCACGCTGATGTTAAATACATCATACCAATCTTCAGGTTCTCGCAGCAGTTTTGTTCCTCAGTACATGAAAAAAAGTTAGCCAATATTGGTTTTACTATCTAAAACAAGTAAGCACAGTCCTCAGTTCAAACCAGGATTTAACAGCCTTCAGCAAGTTCAGTCTGCCCTGAGATACCAGCAAGGCACTTTGCCTTTCTTTGGACATAAGAAATTATGGTCATATAGTGCACTCAAGAGGGTCATTGTTTTCCACTGCTGAGTACTTCTGTACCGGTTGCATGTAGGTCTGAGACACACTACAACACAGCACTGCTGTGACTGTGCAAGTCCAAAAAAAACATTCTGTGAATGGTTCTGAATTCATTCGCAGAATTACAAATGTAAGCAAATGCTTAAAACAAGCAGAGAGGAGTTCACCGTTCTTCTACACGTGCTTTTCTTTTCTGGTGCATTTTATAGAGAACAAATTGACATCCTCAGTTAATGGGGCAAATTGTGAAAAGATCTCCGAAGGAGTAAAAGGCGTTTATTATGCCACTGTATTGAATGGGAATGCTTTAGTTTGACAATAAAATCTGTACCTGTTTCCTTTGGAACTAAAGAGGTTTTAGTCCAGATAGAGAATAGGAACCTTTCTGGGTAGAGACTTGTATTTACACATTTGGAAGAAACCCATGTGCAATGATCTCCCTGCAGAAACAAGAAGCTACACTTAAAAGGTTAAGTTACCAGGTTTGATACGAATATTTACTGGAGGCACGGAAGATGAGAAAATGACTATGAGTTAACTATGTAACTGTAAAGGCAGCACCTATGTAGGCTTTTTGGGTGATATTGACTCATGTTTCACTTTCCAAGTTCCACCAGTGGAAATAACCATGCAATAACCATGCAACCAGGTAAACTTTTATGAGAATTTTAGAGGCTGACTAATCATCTGTTACTCCTCTGGGGGAAGAGGATGAGTGGATAGATTTGATATAACGGAACTGGTGGCACCTATTATTAATCAATCTATAAGCATTATTCTGCATTATGATACTCTCTAACACCAAAGGAGAAAAAAAAATAGGTAGCCCATAAGGAAAATAAAGCAACTAATTAACTTCTAAAAATTCTTGGGTTTTGTACATATTTCGCAGCATTATTTTATAAGAAACAGCATAGAGATGAACTTCTTGAAATGTTACACTTTTATCTTGCTATAGCGCATCCACATCTGACAGAACTAGAGATATGTTTTCCGGTGAAATTATGACCTCTTTCAAACAAGGCTAATTTTTTTAAAACTTGAAAAAAAATTACAACCACTGAAGCAGTTACCATTGGTCTTTTGTCTACAATAAAAAGCCTTATTTGGCTAGTAATTATTGAAGGAATTAATCATATCTCATTTTTCTTGTCTCATTATAAAACACGGATTACCAAAATCATAATTCTGCAAAAGGCTGCTAAATATAAGGCAAAAAGTTTGTGCCAGGTATTCCAGTGTTAATCCAACAAAATTCCATATTATCAGTGGATTTGCACTAGTGCCACAAAGCCAAATCAGCCAATTAAATGAAGCAAAGCAACTTAATTTATATGCAAAGTGTTTCAAGTGGACCTGATTCTGCATTCTAGGCACACTCTGAACAGCTACAGACATCAACAGAAGCTTCAAGTGAGCATGGAAAACTGTACTGGCCTGTTATTAATAAAGCAAGAACGATGAACTTTCCTCTGCAATTAACAATTTTAATGAGCTCAGACTCACATGTAAATGCATACTTAGGGAATACGGTATATATTCCAACACTCTCTAAATAAGGAAATACGGGGGTTTTTTCCTACTTCTTGCAGATCCTCTCAGCAGTCTTCTAACACTTGTTATCTTTTAGGCCATTGAGACAAACCCTTCACCAGACTAACAGAACCTGATAAACTCTGCATCTTGTGTATTCTCACAGATAGATATATCTGCATACACATAACAGAGCAAACACTGGGCAGTCAATATTTCATACTAAAAATACATCAACTACCAATAACAGTGATATTTATAACATGTGCATTACTATCAAACATCGATTTGCGTGTTGTGTCATAAAGCAAAACAAACAAAAAGTTTAAAAACTGCTTCCCAAAGACTAAAACGTTACAGGTTTAAACAAACAAACAAACAAAAAAAAAACCCACCCACCCACATTGTCCTTATTTACCTATTTCTCTCTGTGTTAGGAGGCAAAACCAAGCAAAACTTCTATAGCACGCCAAAAGTGAAAAGCAGGCTGAGGACTTCATCCATGTCTCTACACATCTCTCTGGGCACTGACATTTTTATCTCCAGTTCCCCAAAATATTACCATAAAAAGTTGTACTTCTGGGAATGACAGCCTTGCAGCCTGTCTTCTCAGCATCCCCATAGCAGTAATTTGCAGGTGTTTTAATTCCACCTCATCTATTAAAGGAAGACATGTGTTTCCTCAACAGCCTATCTATTTTGACATCTTAGTTGTTATAAGACGGAAGAATATGTCTGTTTGTTTTGTCTCTGTGATGTAAGAAACCTTTTTTTCCTTTTCATTTATGCCAGTTTGATGTTCATTTAAATTATGCGTGCATATTCTCATGGTACTCTACAGTAGCTCTGTATTGAATGTCTGTTGATTACTGCCAGTAAATTCTGGCACATAATGCAAAGTAAATCTGTAGCACATCACTTGCATTTTACATTTCAATTGAAGTAGCAAAGATTTCAGTAAGAAAATAAACACTTTTATACGGCTAGCAACATTTCAGGCTAATTTATGACTTTCACCTATGAAGACCACCGAAAATGAACTAACTTTAGGAAAAAAAAATTATAAAGTAAAGGCAGTACTATGTTCGTGAAGCCTCACGGTTAGCCAGAGTTATTCACCCATGTACAACAAAAGTGAAAAACGATGGTTTAGACCCTTTTATAGCACCCACTACTCCAAAGAGGTTGCTGTATTTTAATCGTAAAGATGTCAAAAAGCTAAAGCCCTGATGGAACATCAGCGTGTCTCAGAGCACGAAGGAAGCCCGTCTGTCTGTCACAGTAGAAGCCGTCCATGTTTAAGGACCACAAATGGTTACATGTATTACAGTAAAAATGGGTTATTAATCAAAATGCAAATCGCTGCACTGCAAGAGCACGCTCTGAACAAATAAGTTCCATGGTTTAGAATGTGTATTATTTACCTTATACTATAGTGAGTTGATAAGCCTGTGACAGTTGAAAAGGAAAAAGAGGACTTCTATTAAACACCTGAAACTATAACCACACACTGATTACAGTTTTAAAAACAACATTGTACTAGAGGAAACAGAAGTGAGCTGGTGTAAAGAAAAAAATGCCACTGATTTCAATATAATGACACTACCTTACACAAGGTAAGGATCTTGCCCAACTTCACTAAAAACAAAGCAACTTGTATCTGAAAAGTTATAAAAAGAATACTGGAAAATACATTTTGCCATAGCCTTCTACCCTGTGTTTTAAGCTATCTTGATGATTCAAAAAATGAATAGGTCTCTTGTTGACGTTGTTTTCTTAAATCATAACTGGGGCATCGGTACTGAAGTAACTTTGGATAAATGTCACTGCCACACCTATTTGACAGTTCAATTATTCCTATACAAAGTCTAAATACACAGGAATAATAACTTGCTTAAACAATTCCTTGGGTTTGTAAAGTGAATTATACCCCCTGCTGTCAAGAGTATTTTGTTTTCTGATTTGCCCATTTCCATACAGGTCTGTAAGAACTCCCAGTTACCCCAGTCATTCATTCACTCCTCTGTGATATAAGGAATTTTATCCACATCTTTTCCTACAACCATACTTTTTCAAATTTCTATTTTATTTCACTGAGATGACAAGTCGCACAAAATTAATTCCAATCCTGCTTGCGGTTCTAACATCAGGCTGTTTAAAATCATCAGTACTCACAGCAATGAAAACACGTTTTAATACACAGGCTGTTTATTTAATTGAGTTGGTGAGTGCTCTTTTTCTGTCCAACTCACTATTTCTGCCCATTTCTTCCAACTATAAGCTCTTTGCTTCACTTTGCAGGATAAACCAGTAAGATTCAGGAAGAGAAAACCTGTCATTGCACAGATGTTTCAAGAAAGGACAGCTTAAAAATAAACTAATTCTAAAATGATAAACCATGCCAGAACTATCAAGAAGCCCATCCTATCTTTCTTTCCTATTACAAAGCCTGATTGTGGTTAAAAGAAACTAGTTGAAAAAAAAAAAATTAAAAAAAAAAAAAACACACCTCCAAGTGCCTGAAGTGAGGCCTCCACAGTGACCCTGCCTACCGCTACGTGGGACCCAAGGGCTATAATAACAAGAGAAAATGCAGACCAAGATCGAATCTGGTTCTGCATGAAACCTGACCAGCTTTGCCCTGCCACGGGGTGCAAATCTGCAGCGATTCAGCTGCAGCAGGTGGCGTAAACGTATTCACGTCATGTGAAATCACATCCCGCCACCTTCTTCTTCAAATAATGAAATTAAACCGAAACAGCAGAGAAGTTCCGCTCCCCTACACGCTGCTACGTGTAACCCGGCAAGGCTCTGTCACAGGAAGACCCACGGCAGCCGGTCACAGCGAGAGTGTTTATTAAACAGACCCGGAGTCTCCTCCCCGCCGCCCCCCAAGGGCTGCCCCGGCAGGGACGGAGCGGGCGGTGTGTTTCACTCGTCCCACGCTCGGAAGTTTACCCCTTACCACCGCCCATTTCCAAACCGCGCCGGGGCACCTCCCGACCCGCCGGCTGCGCTCCGCAGCCTTCCCCGCCCGAGGCGGGCCGCGCAGGCGGAGCGCTCCGCTCACCTGCCGGCGGCCCCGCCTAACCGGCCCCGCACGGCCCGGCCTCCCGCACCGCCCCGGCCCGGAGCCGCCCCACGGCCCTGCCCGGCCGAGGCAGCTCCGCCTGCCCCCGCGCCCCGGTCGCTCCCACACACCCCCTCCGGCTCAGCCGCCGCCCCCGACCGCCCTCCCGCTCCTCTGGCCGGTGGGGAGGAGCGGGGAAGGGCTGGCAGCCCCCGAGAGCCTCCGCAGCTCCGCCTTCCCAGCGCCAGCCCTCAGGAGCGGCCGGACGGCGGCGGGAGGTGGGTGGGGGGAGCCCCGGCAAGAGAGGCGGCGGGTGGCGGCGAGGCCCGGCTGCGCTCACCGACCTGCCGGGCGTCCCGCCGCCCCCCACCCCGCAGCCCCCGCTCCCCGCGGCAGCCGGCCGGGCGGCGCGGAACCGCCGGTGCCGGGCGGTGCGGAGCCCGCGGCCTCACCCGCCTGGCGGCGCCGCGGCCCGCCGGGTCCTAGCGCCGCCCCGCCCGAAGTTCGGCGCGGGCTGCCGCGGAGGGGCGGGGGCGGCCAACTTCGGCCCGAGTTGAGTTGAGGTGACGCGGCCGCTCCGCTACCTTCTCTCGCCGTGGAGGACGTAGGAGCTGCGGAAGAAGCCCAGCAACTCGTTCTCGATGAGGGCGTTGTAGATGATCTTGAGGTTGTAACTTCTCTGCACCTCCAGGCTGCGGTTGAGGACGACGACGAAGACCTGGGTCTGGGGGTAGAGGAAGGAGCGGGCCACCCGCACGCCGCCGGCCAGCTTGTCCTCGGCCACACGGACCGCCTCGATGTGCATGCGGTGGGCGTGCAGCACGATGTAGCGGCTGGCGTTGCGCACCTCCAGCTGCACGTTCACCTCCCCGCTGAAGGTGAAGTTCTCCATGAAGGCGCTCAGCATCAGGTTGTAGTGCAGCGGCCGCAGGTGCCGCGGTAGCCGCGGCCGGGCCCAGGGCGGCAGCTCCCGCCGCCGCTGCCACTCCTCCTCCTCCTCTTCCTCCGCCGCCGCCGCCGCTTCCCCGCCCCGCGCCTCCTCCTCCGGCCGGCCGGGGGGCTGCCCCGCGCCGGGCGGCTGCCGGGCCGTCCCTGAGAGGCTCCCGTTGGCGCCGGCCCGCGGCGGGCCGTCGGCGGCGGCGCCGCACTCCTCGAAGCGGACGCTCAGCAGCACGGCGATCATGGTCACCGCCAGCAGCGCCAGGATGGAGACGGCGAAGCCCAGCACCAGGCGCTTGTGCACGGCGATGTGCCGCTCCGTGGTGCGGGGTCTCGGCCCCGCCGCCTCGGCCCAGGGGCCCGGCGGCAGCCCCCGGCTGCCGTTCCGCAGGGCGGCCTCCTCCTCGATCATCATGGGGGTGACGGGCGGGCGCTTCTCCCGCTTTTCCTCCAGGGCCATCACGGCAGCGCCGCCCCCGCCTCCCGCGGGGCCGCCGCCCCCCGAGGGGGCCCCGAAAGCATGGGAGGCTCCGAGGCAGGGGGGCCCTCGGCCCGGGGGGGACGCGCCGCCGCGCCGCCTCTCACTTCCCGATGAGCAGCATCACCCTGGCCGCCAGCAGCCCCGCCGGGGAGCGGCCCCCGGGCGGGGGGACGGGACGGGACGGAATCGGGCAGGAGCCGGCGGCGGCGGGCGCTCCCCACCGTCCGGCCGCCGGGGCCGCGCCGCGCAGGCAACTTGTGCGGCTTCTGCGGGTCACTTCAGCACATGCCGCCGAGCGCACCTCGGCGCCGAGGGGGAGGGCCCTGCCGCCCCGGCCCCCCGCCCCGCTAGCGCCGCCGCCCGCAGGGAGCTCTCCTCCCCCCGCGCCCCGAGCCGCCGGGGCCGGGGTCGGGCTCCGCGCCCGGCCCCGGCAGCGCCCGAGCCATGCGCGCCCCGCGCCGCCGCGCAGGTCGGGCCGCCCCCGCGGGGTTCGCCCGGCACCGGGGACAGCGGCACCGGACAGCGGCGCCGCGCCGAGCCTGTCCTTCTCCTCCTCCTCCCGGCGGGGCTGGCTCCGAAGAGTCGCTCCTCGCTGCTTCTCTCTTATTTTGCCTTTTCTGTCTCCTGCAGGTACAGAACGGTCTCCCGGCTGGCTCGGGCAGCGGCGGCTATATATAGGCACCGGGGAGAGGCGAGAGAAGGGAAGGGATGGGAAGGGGGGAGAGGCGGGCAAGCCCCGCCGCCCCTCGGCTTCAGCGGCTGCTCCGGCTGCCGGCGGTGACGGCGGCGCCCCCGGGGAGCGGGCGGGGGCGGGAGGCGGGGGCGACGCGAGGACGAGGGAGGCTTTTCTCCGGTGTGTCACACGCGGCGGCTCCGGGGGAGGTCGCTGAGGCGGCGGCGGCGGGAGCCCCGGCCGGGGCGGGCGGAGGGCGAGAGCCGGGCTGCGCCGGGGACGGGGCGGCTGCCCGGCTGCGGAGCCTCCGAGCCGCAGGACCTCCCGGAGCTGTACGCGTACCGGTGCGCTCGGCACAGGCACCCTGAACGCCGGTACTAGGTCAGATTTATATAGACTCAATAAAGAGCCGCCGACTACGCGTTTGGACGACAATAGCGCTGTCATACTAACGTGGGGATGGAGCCGAAAGAAAGGATAAATACTCCTACTTAAAAAAAAGGAGGGAATAACCGAGAATAACCACCCTGTAAGTGTTGGCTGAGACTTTCCGAAATCCCCATGCCGTTACTCTGCGGCCCCAGGACAGTCTGCTCACTCCTGCTCTCCCTCCTGCCCATGCTGGACCCCCCTTCTCAGTCGGGGGGGATTTAAGGATGTGCTAAATCCTGCCTGGGATAGCACACCGACACGTGGCTTGAGTAGTCCTAGGGGTGAATCGCGGTCTGGTAAACCAAACTACTGAATCTGAGCCCGCTTCTTCCACCTGCCCCCAAACTTTTGCACATAGGGACTGCAGAAACACAGAACTAATACATGCAGCGAGTATCTAGATCAATATCTGAAAGTATCCCTGTTCCCCTTGGTTTGCCTGTGTACTTCAAAAACCATCTGTGTTCATTGTCTTTTTTGAAGATCTTTAGCTCCGATGTTGTAAGCAGTTACAGAAGCGTTTATCCACGGCATTAAGTCCTGTGGAATCTACAGGAATATGTGCTGTACGTCAAGTTAAATGCGTACATAACAAGTTGCAGAGTAAGGGCCTTATTTTCCATAGTGAGAAAAAAAAAAAAAAATAAGATCAAGTCCTACGCTTCTTTCATAAAGAAAGCAAATCTGCAGAGTTTCATGAAATGTGATGTATTAGCCATTTTACTTCCCAAAGGGATGCCTGATCTCTGTTTTCCCTGAATCTAGTACATTGTCTAGAAATATTTTCTGACTTTGCATGGTGTTGCAGAATGCAAATAATCATTTACGGACACTCAAACCAGTTTAAGTCAAAGGAATTTACCGATTTCCTTATATGTTACTTGTATTTTCTTATATATTCCTGTATAAGTATTATACATAGATTGCTCTCCTTGGAACAAACTGAGGCTTTGTTTTTATCTTGCAGCAGTCTAACAAAAGCTTGTAGTCTTAATTGTAAGTATGGTGATTGCTAATTGTGTTTCTGTGCCCTAGGAGGACTAAGATTATGCTCTATAACTAGCACGTACTTACTAACACATTACTGCGGTGTCATTTGGCTGCCCACCTGTTAAAACAGGCCAAAGAGCAGAAACATTTTATTATCTGAAAATAGCCTTCATTATTTGTTGACTAAAGTTTGAGGCAGAAAGGTAGAAAACTATTGCTATGTGATTTGGAAAAAAAAAAAAAAAAAAGAAAGAAAAAGAAACAAACTGACACTGCAAAATAGCATCCAAAGCTGCAGGTTTAAAATGTCAGTTTCTGTATGTTTCATTAAACCCTTTAAAAGTGGGCACAAAAGAAGTGCCTGAGTGCTTTTAAAAAAGATTTTGTATGCAGGCTGTCAGTATCAGGCATTAGTAAAACAGGCAGTGTTTCCCTCTATCGCTTTCTGCAATGGTTTTTAAGTTATGTTTGTTCCCATCAGCAGCGCAGGGAGACATTCAGGCAAAGATGTGCTTCAAGAGTAGAAGTAGCCTGGAATACAGCGGCACACTTTTTGAGTGTCATTTATAAATATTTTTACATTTTAATCACATTTTTAATTAAATACCTGAATAGTACAGGTTTCGCAGGTTAAGGCTTTTGTGAAGCCTTCTCAGAAAAGTAGGGAGTGCCCGGCAGTTGGACTAACCAGCTCTGCTGCTTTTAAAGGGGGATGTAGAGCTGTGTGTGACAGCACAGGAGCATCATTCTGGCCTTCTCAGTATACAAGTAACATAACTCTCCAGGCTGAGATCTTCCAAAACCAGCTGAGGGAGTTGGTCACACAACTCAGCTTTGAGAATATTAGTCTATAAATTGAAGGGCCAGTATCGGAGAGGGTATGTAAAAGATTTAAGGTGCATGCTAGTAAGAAGCCTTGAGGCTAATTCCTCTTAAGCCAAGTTGAAATAGCACAGTCAAAATACTGGGGCAAGGCATGAGTGGCGGAGTTAAGGCTGTTTATATTCATCTCCAACTTTGGTCCCATTACTCAAACAAAGCATCGAGAGCTTTGCAGCACCCCTCTGCCCCTCCTTGGGCTTCTTGTCAGTCTGGAGACTTATGATAAGAAGGTTCTGCTAGGTACTGTGTTAAACAGCTCGTGTGCCTCAACTCATCCATCATTCTAAAACTGCACATTACTAGATTAACCTCTTCTTCATATTGGTAATGATGGGTTTATAAAATGTAGCTTGACCAGATACAGGTCAAGGGAGGTATTAACTTATTAATTCATTCTCAAATGCTGCTCTCTGCAAGTAGTTCTGTGTACAGATTGTTATATATAGCCATTTTGATGAGAAATTACAAGGCACGGGGCTCCTGAGAAACAATTTGTGTACATTAGGAAAAATTCTTGGTTTTTTCATTTGTCCACAGTTATAAGAGTAGACCTGAATTTCATGGACATTGCCTCTGAAGCTTGCAACTCCTTTGGCCTTTCTGCAGAGACTGTTGGAAAATACATCAGATCATGGATCGTTTTTTCAGTAAATTCCTGAAAATATCTTCCGGTTGTTCAAAACTTCCCCTAGGCCATCAACATCTTGTATGCAATCTCATTTTATGAGCTTATAGGATAGGGTTTCAGTTACTCATACAAAATGAAAGACCATGTCTGACCTGAACTGAAATGCTATGGAGATGGCCCTCCCTAGACAAGTATCAGAAGAAACATGGCTAAACTTCAGACAGCACAGTTTCCTATTCTATACCAGCTTATACTGTGGCCAGCAGAGTTGATGGTTAAAGCTGTGGTTTATGTTACGTTAAGATTGCACACAGTATTCACACTGGTGCTTTACAGTCTTGGAAGAAAAGCTCTATAAATGAGCAACCTTATTGTATATCATGCAGCTAGGTACAGTTCATCCGAACAGGGGATCAGCACATTACAGTTTTCCAAGGCTGCCTAAGTTTTTCCGCCTTTTAACCTGAGTGATCCATCCTTCGTTCATCTGGGTATATCAAAGGTTTACAGACAAACTTTATCATACTGACCCCACTCACACACACACACACAAAAAAACAAACAAACAAACAAAAAACCCAAACATGGTAAAGGGCTCAAAAAATGTCCTTCTATACAAATCCCCAAAACAACTGGAATTTATACAGGGAAGAATTATAGGGGCAAAAGACCGGGTCAGCCCACATCAGTCAGTGCTCTGCTGACCCTTACAGCCTCAGTCAGGCATTTCTGTGGTCATCCTTGGGTTCTCCTTCAAAGGCAAGGATACCCATAGCTCTTAATCCCTTCTGTTTAAGTGCTAAAACAGACTGCACTTCATAGCCTACTAACATGTTGGTCAAAACACGTCAATAAGGTAACCTCTCAAAGTATCATGAACTATTCACTTTCCACAGACCCAGCTTCCACGTGGCTGTTATTTACAACACCAAGTGGGGGGTGGCTGTTTCCAAGCCACAACAGGTGGCCAGAGAAGCAAAGAGGAAATTAGGAGCCTATCATCCGTTGGCTTTGCAAGTTATGACTCATTCCCCAAAGAAGTGCCGCTGCCTAACAGAGGACTGTTGCGTCCTCTTGAGGCTTGCAGGTGGGCCAAAGGGAAGTGGATTGGGACAGTGATCCTACCTTTAGTGGTTTTGGAGTTGGTTTGGTTTGTTTTTTTTTTTTTTTTTTCCAGAAGGCATTTTCAGTAGCATGTCAGGTTTAACATATGGCACTGGGGAATACACCTTCTGTTTAGTTTAAAAATTGCTGCTAAGAAAAATGCTAAGAGAAAGACTTTCTAATTAAAAGCCAAAACAGACAAAACATTGGATTGTAAAACAAGCTGACACACGGTGATTTGTGCTGGCTTAAACATACCAAGAAAAGGAAATTTCCTTCTATTGTTCTCCTCTGCTCATTCACCCCATGTCACCTGTATAAATGACCTTCTTTCTTACTTGAGTCCAGTGGCATTAAGCACTATTTGTGTTCAGTTTATAATTAGAGTGGCCAGGTGACTAGATAGGGCTTCATCTTGGACAAGTTTTATTTTTCCTTTTATAAAGGAATAGACATAAGAGGAAGGGGCATGGTACTGCACTGTGCTGTGGGTGAAGTCCTGTCTAATGAAAAGCTGGAAGTTTGCTGCAGGACGGAAAGGCTCCCTAGTAATCTGTATCCTTCTTTTCTCCTCATCTCTCCTTTCTCTCTTATCATCACCTCTTGCTTTTTGGTCATGTCTCGAGTTGGAAAGAACATCTGAGGAGGCGTCAATGGAGTGTTGCCTATGTACTACCGCGTCCCAGTGACCACCCGCTGCTTCCCATTCAACCCTGTGCTTTGAGATCATACCATGGCCATCCTTTGCTGTGGAATTTTCCTTCTTTTTATTTCAATCCCTTTAAAACTACTCAGTATTACCCTACTAAATCGTAACACATTTTTTAGTCAAAAGCAAACATTTTCTATCTCAAGTTTCAGGATAAAATTATCTACTGTCATATAAGAATTAGATATTTTAAACTTCCAAGTTAGGTGGCTGAGGTGTATTATTTTCCCCAGATGTTCTTTTTTCATGTTTATCCACGTCTGTTCAGAAACTGATTTTTCTTTTTCTTCCTTTAATTTCTTTTTCCTCATGTCAGCAGCAATTTAAGAAGGAAAACAAGTGTCCTCATTCTCTACTAGCAAGTTTTAGTTAAAGTATATTTCAATTTCTTTAAAAAGGTTTTTTTTCTCAGTGTTTTTACACGCAGCTTCTTGAAGGTGTTTTTTTCCAGGCATTAGCCGTTTCAATTCCATGAGTTCAATAATGCTATGTTGTTAGTCGTGGGATGCAGAGCATAGTTATAATACTGTTTGTTCCTTTCACTGAATAATTACACTTAAAACTGGCTAATTGGAATCAATTAGTGGTAAGAAGTTAGTCTCAGGGGGAGAAGAAGAATTTGTAGAAACTCCAGATGATGTTAGGAGCCAACATTTCCACATCTAGATTGTGTCTTATCTGCTAGTTCAGCACCTTTTTCACTGAAAAATAGAAGCAACATGGTAGTGGTCAAGGCAAGGATTTATTTTCATTAATATTTATATTAAACCACATTTTTAAAAACGTCTGTGGACAATCTCTTCATCCATTTAACTGTACAATACATGTTCAGACCTCTGGTAATGGATGTCAATGCAGAGAGTTTAAGGTGTCTTGTAAAGCATTATAAACATCCTGCACTCTTCTGTTTCTTTCAATATTCCGTTTACCATTTTACGAGGAAAAAATACCGATGTTCCCTCGTGAGTCTCCTGATTCAGCTAAACTAGACAGTCCCTTCTTGTGCAAGAACACTTGTCGTGCTTTACCATCACCTGCCTCAGGCCTGTGTTTGTGTCCAGTAGACACTATATGAATATGTGAATGTATTTAGTCAGCTCCACTATAACCAGTTGTACCCACCTATGGCCTCCCTGAGTAATTGTAAGGATATACACACTGATCATCACCTTCTCAATCAAAATACCTTTGGGATCTGTGACTTGCCAAATGTCCTGGATAAGAGAAAAATAGACAATTTTTGAAGAAGTGTGGCCAAAATTTAACAGCTGAGGGAAATACAGCCTGCAACAATCCTTCTAGAAGAATGATCTGTAAGAACAAGAACAAACGTCTACCAGCAGAATCACTGTGAAATTCCTCAGTCCAACTTCTGATTGATCCCAAGCTTTCTCTGAATAAGGACTGCAAGGAAAAAGGTCAGTATGTGTTTATGGCCACTGTGTTTTTATAATTGATTCCAACAAAGCACTTTGGTACATACTGAAACGTGGCTTTCTTTGGGCTAGCCTTTAAAATGGAGCAAGTGCCAAAGGGGAGTCCTAAACAGGGGGCGATAAACTACAAAAGGGAAGAGGAGTTCAGCTGAATGGGCAGAATCACTTGCCTCAGTCCTCATCTTGGCCAAAATTTGCCTGGGTTTGCTTTTACTGGGATCCTGAGGAATAGACGCTTTTACTTCCTCACACAATGAATAATGCGAACCAATCGAACGAGGTCTTTGAATGTAGAATACCAGTTATTGATTTTTTTAAAAAAATAGTAACTCTTTGCAGTGATAAAACTATTCTGAATGGTTCAGCAGCACTTAAAGTTTAACCAATGTTTAAAATACACAGAAGAAAATGTTCTCACTAGTAATTCAGATTCCAGTCTTTCAAGCTGCACATGGGTCACTCTTGATTTTCAGAGTGGTTGCAAAGTAGCAGTTTTATTAAGCATCAAAATACATTACTATTATATCTGATCATTTGGTGGGTCCCAGAGCACACTACCAGGTATTCTGTAATACTGCTAAGCTCACAGAAAAATATTTTAGCATCGCTTTAAGGACTTTTTTTCTTAACTCATTGGTACTACTTGAAGTTTGTGAGTAAACTCCTGCCCCCTGTCACCCTTAATAGTACTGATCCCATAGGCATACATCTCAGAAGAGATAAAAATGTTATAGCTAGTCTGGTCATAAAGGTCTAGAAATTGCTTGGATGCAATTTATTTCATTATGTTGTAAGCTTCAGGTCAGCAGTCTACAGAACAGTCATGGCTGCTACTTTCTCGTTAGAAAAGTGTTAATCTGACCACTTGTAACTTGGATCTCAAAAGCAGTTTCATGATTAAGATGCTTTTGGTGAGAATTCATACTCATTTTCAAAGTGGCAAGATTTAACCCCTGTTGGTATAAAATTCTTGATTCCGGAACCATATTATTTCAACTAATTTGTTTATTAAATAAGACCGGAGCACTCAACAGCAAAGGCATAAAAATTAAGCAATCAAAACTTTCCAGTAAAAAACTCATTCACATATTGCAGACGATAAATAATTCCTTGTGTCATATTTCTTACCAACATGACTAATAACTGAAAAGAAGATTTCAGCTTTTAGTTCATTTAAATTCCTTTATTCCTTAGAGAAGAAAATTAATTAACTACATTTTGATCACAATTATCCTTCTTGAGATTCTGGAACTGTGATAAGTAGACGACCTACGTCTCGTTCATTCTCTTTAAAACTTAACTTTTGATGTGGGATGGGGGCAATGAACCATCTTTGCTGCTATATAGCTTTGAGGCTTTTTACAAAATAAAATTTAACTGACAATAAAGGAAGCGTGCTCCTAATTAAAAAAATATTGATTCAGCATATGGTATTTTGCCTTTGGTTTTCACTTTTTATTAGCCAAGTTGTCACTTTTCTCTTTAGTGCCACCTTGTGGGTCAGCCTGTTACAAAAGCACACAAATCTCTCCGGCTGCACTAAAAATAGCCAGGATCTGGCATTCAAAGCATCATGGGGAAGGGGGGAGGTTGTGATTTTGGGGTTTTAGGGCGTCTTTTTTTAAGTAAAAAAGCAATAATATACGGAGAAAATGTTTGCTATACATTTATAATAGGTATGCAAAAAGACAGAACAATCTCTCTGGGATTGAAAGTAATGGAATCTACAGAAAAAAAAAAAAATCAATGCTCATTTACAGGATAATCATCAAACTTATCTTGGAAAATGTAAGTGGCAAGCTCTGACTTGTGTGATTTTTGCCACAAGAAAAATGCTCCTGTATCTTAGTGCCATTAGTTTTACACCAGCTTTCTGTGAGAAGTAAAGCTAGATAATTGTAAATTCCCACTAATCTCACTTTCAAAAAAGATGAATGATCAGATGCAACATCATAGCATACTTGCTTGTGAAATTCAGGGTGGATTTGCACACAGCAGCTTCAGATTCTTCTGATGATAAACACAGATATTCAAAAACATATATAAAAACCTGAAAGTGTCAGGGGACATATGTACTGCAAAGGACGTTCGAGACTTGGCTGGAGTGTGGTCACAATACGTGTTCTCTAATACAGCACTAATAACTCAGCTGTCCCCTAACCTTGCAGAACTGCACAAACACATCCTCATACATTACTGGGAGGAACTGTGGATGGTGGAATTATGTTCAGTTTGTCTTCTTGAAAGGACCCGAGAAAATGTTTCTGACGTTTCTCATTTTTAAAGAGACCTTTTTGTTATTTTTATTAACCTTTTTATTGCTTTTCTTAATGCAAATAATTTTGGAACCTACAAGAAAGAAGGTTTTGTATGTTAGAAGACCCCAAACAAAACATCTTCATTTTATTCTACATACATGTTAAAGGCAACAAACCACTTTAAGCTTACTTTAAGCTTCTATTTTTTAGCTAGCCAGCTCCTTTGCATTCTCTCTTGCTAAATACAGACTTAAAAGGAAAATAAATCATCCCTGAAAATCTCTTTAAACTAAATCAAATAGTCCTATATCAGGTAATCTTGCTGGTAAGGAGAGGGGTCCCTTTGAATAGTAGCTCTTGGGTTTTACTGGAATTAGATTGTATCCTTAAGACATATGATCAGTGATGAGTGACAGAGAATGTAAGACAGTGGAAAATGCAGTTTTCTATTATCAGATACAGCTATTATTTAGATGGAAAGAGACTAGGGAGCTGCACAGGAGTACCTGTCACAGCAGGCGTTGAAGATCAGTGAGATCAGTGAAATTTCCCAAGGATGAAAAGCCCAGTATACTCCCCTGCATATATACCCTACCAACAAGTAGGTAGGTGTCCAGCAGTTTCTCTGAGTCTTATTTAAGTTCAAACATGGTAAGTTCAGCTCAAGCAAACAGAATGAAGTAGGAAGGATGGTCCAACACACAGCTCACTAGCCCAGACTGCAAAACACTCAGCAACTGACTTCCAATACAGCCACAGCCTTCTTCTATAACCCCTGTATTCCTGTACTCTTTTGCTAGCTTTATCCACCCAAACGGTGGAAAAGCCTTTGAGGAAAAGAGCTATTAACGACTGTACAGTGTTCAGATGCTACACACCCACTGATATAGCAATGGCTGCCATAGCTGATCACATTCCAAAATTTGCTGTGAGCTGAAAGCCATCCACTGCAAAACACTGATGAGCAAGTTCTTCTTTACGGAGAAGACAGGAGGGGGGGAAAAAAAGTTGCAATCAGGTTGAGTGGGGTGTATTAGAAGGGGTGTGGTCAGTAGGTCGAGAGAGGTTCCCCTCCCCCTCTACTCTGCCCTGGTGAGACCCCACTTGGAATATTGTGTCCAGTTCTGGGCCCCTCAGTTCAAGAACGACAGGGAACTCCTTGAAAGAGTCCAGCGCAGAGCCACAGAGATGGTTAAGGGGGTGGAACATCTCTCTTATGATGAAAGGGTGGGGGAGCTGGGTCTCTTTAGCTTGGAGAAGAGGAGATTGAGGGGTGACCTCATCAATGTTTGTAAATACGTAAAGGGTGAGTGTCAGGAGGATGGAGCCGGGCTCTTCTCAGTGATATCCAATGACAGGACAAGGGGCAATGGGTGCAAGCTGGAGCACAGGATGTCCCACATTAACATAAGGAAAAACTTTTTCAGTATGAGGGTGGCAGAGCACTGGAACAGGCTGCCCAGAGAGGTTGTGGAGTCTCCTTCTCTGGAGACATTCAAAACCTGCATGGACGCATTCCTGTGTGATCTACCCTAGGTGGTCCTGCTTTGGCAAGGGGGTTGGACTAGATGATCTTTCGAGGGCTCTTCCAACCCCTAACATTCTGTGATTCTGTGATTGTGTGAGTGAAGAATGTTTCACTCTGTGCTCACATCTCAAGAGTTGCTCAGGATACAGCTATAGAGACAGCTGTCTCTGCATGACTCCACCATACATCAGTTATTCTTATCACTCTTTCCCCACCTTTTCCCACCCAAACCTTCACATAGACCAGACTATGATCAGTTACCAGGTACTTCCACATATTTACCAGCACCAGAAGACACGTACTGGTGGTCTGCCTCTGAAAGTTGCACTTAATGGTCTGAGGAATGGCCACATTCTTAAGAATGAGCTTTGGATATTTGTTTGTTTGGGTTGTTTGGGGTTTGTGGGTTTTTTACACTCTTGAAATCCTGAAATGCTGCGAAAGCATCAGATGAAGTTTAAGTGGGGAGAGTGAGTGTGATGGCATAGAATAAATACCCTAAATAAAAAAGTAACAGGATACCCTGGACCACAACCATTGTTCATACAGAAGGTCCTTGTGGGTTTTTTTTGGGGAAGCACTTGAGGGGTTTTCTGTGAGGGGTTTTTAGCCTTTGCTGCACCAGAAACAACATACAAGCACTGCAAGCTATGCTTCTGCCAGGCCTAGCCTCCTACCAAACACATCAAGGGTGATGCCCTTCGGCCCCAGCTGGTCAGCAGTCTGACCATCTCACTGGCAGCTATGCTCACCACTAGCCAGCTCCTGTGAGTCAGACAGTGATGCAGTCCAGACCCTTGTTTTGCAGGGATGTGACCATCTTGCCTGCCCCACTCCTCAGACAGACATTTACTCACGTACCTCCCTTCCTGAAGAACCTGCTTAGTTTACTTTTGAAAAGTTACATACGTAAATCATTTTACATGGTTTTAGTCGAAATCCCAGGAAATTCCAATTTTAACACTATATACATATGCAGATGGCAAACTCAATTTTCCTAGACTGCAGGATAGAGAGGACTAGCAGTGTCACCCTGCTTCTGTAAACAGCAGAGCCTTGCCTCTACACTACTTTTAGTTACACTGAATAGTAAGTATCTGTATATCTACATAGCATAGCGTCACCTGGAAGAGCTGTGATCCAGCTGGGTTGGAGGGATGTAGCTGCTTTAAACACAGTGCTGTTTCAGACTGCACCAGCATGTTTTTCAGCAAGATCACCTGTGCGAGACCAAGTGCCACACAGGTGTCACACAATGCTGCCATTAGAGGTAGCCTCAGGGTCTCTGCACAGCACTGAGCTGTACTGCACAGCACCAAGCTGTACGGCACAGCTGAGTCCCACCAAAGCAGCAGAAGCCTGCTCTGGGCAGCAGAAGCCTGTTGCACATGCTTGCAATGAAGTCAAGCATCCCTATCCCATGCTGCCGTCTCCAACCCTAAGAGACCCAGTCCCCACAGATAACAAACAGCTCAAAGTCACACCCTGTAGGTGCAAGGGGCTGCAAACTCAGCTACAAGCCCTTACCCTAACTTCAGACACTCTAGGCTGGCCCATTCAGGTCAGGGCAGGCATGTCCAGAGATGCTCTTTTCTGCTGGCTCTAGACCAAGCAATAGCAGATCATCCTTCCCTATCTCTCCCTCTTCCTTTGCATCTTCCTAGCTCCCTGTTTGGCAGTTTTCCTCTCCACGTTGCTTTTTCCACTATTCATGTCAACCTGTATCTCTGAGCCTCTCCAGTACACCCTGTAGCCTCATCACATGCTGCCCCATGTTGCCCAAACAGCCATCTCTTACAGCAGCTGGTTCAGATCCACAGCTTCATCTTAGCTAGGGGAGGCAATTAAGCCATTCATTAACCCTTCCCTGAGCTGTGGGCAGGCACAGTGTACTCACCCCGTCCCAGTAACTGAGGGCAGTAGTAGCATCTATAGGTTATCATCCTGCATGTGGACCAGCACTGAAGAGCCCAAGTGCCAAAGGGTTTTACAGACACCTCTCTATCAACAGCAGAAGGAAGGTTAAATCTAGGTGAGATTTTGAAAGGAGTGTGCTCTCTTTGTGAATATCCTTTTGCCCTCCCCTCCTCCCCAAAGCTGATGCTTTTTGCTTCAACCACTTCATCCTGCTTTAACTCCCCTGTCAATTCCCAGACATCTCACCTCAGTTTTAGTCTCTATTCCTCAGGCTCCTCGTCACAGCATCAATCTCCTGGAACACCTCAGTGCTGAAAATCATGACGTGACATTTGCAAACAAGATTTTTATGTGAGATTTCAAATAAGGTCTCAGATCTCGCCATGAAGGCCTAACAGCCTTCATACTGTAAAATATAGCAAAGATTTTTTTTTTTCCTCTAGTTTTGATTCTGAAATGCATCACAGCAGAGGACAGTTTAAATACAAACAGAAAACACTGCTCAGTTATAACGCCTCTCAGAATTAACTTTCTCAAAAAATATTTTTAAGGCTGACAAATCATGTGCAAGGTCTTTTCCCAAAGGAAAATTTTTCTTGAATTCATTTAGTAGTTGAAGGTTGTGTCATATGTCACTGGAAAGGTAATTTTTCCTAGTTTATGAAAAATGCCTTGGATTTGACTTTGCTGTCACAGGGGAATAATGATATCTATACAGGTAATAAACTGGTGCACAGAGATTGTTGTTGGTACCTTTGCAAGAAGTACACGATTTTATAGAGGATGATAGGAAGTAACAGGGTGAATTAATATAAAATATGAAATTTATTTATATAGTGTCTACCTGACTCAAGTTCCCAGCATTTTTAATATTCTTTTAAATATTAATACTTAAAGCATAACAAACATAAGATCATTTTAGAGGAGCTAATGTACAGCTCTGTAAATTCAGTAAGCGATGGCTATTAATGTTCTCTTTTGTCTTCCAGACAGAAAATCAAAGCTATTTAGATTAAAGGATGCGTATAAAATCAATGTATGTTGATAAGGTGTGCACATTAATGATAATGTTTGCAAACACTCTTTGTAACTTGTGTGTATAATCTTCTCTTTCTGGATAGATGGCCACATTAGCTGGCATTATCAAGAGCTCCTTAAATTAATTTTTTCCTTTGTTTTCTTTAAATTATTAATTTTTAAGCCTGTATAGTAGAAGTCTAGGGTAAGCTGTAGCAGCGCAGGTGTTACAGTGGCACAACCACATGTGCATTCAGATGAGTGGGATATACCCATACAGCCTGTTTGGCCCAGGCTGAGGCTGGTGGCCAAGGAAGCCTCCAGCTCCTCGTGGTTCTGAGCCCACATTTGGACACAGGCAGGCCCTGCAGCTGGGGCCAGCCAGCCTTGGCCCCACTGCCAGACAGTGACCACTGCCAGCTCCTGCCTCCCAGCTGAGACCCCCACCCACCCAGGAGCTGCTTCCCAGCACAGTGCCCTGAGGGGGTTGGTTGCCACCGCAACTACAGGTTTGATTACCAAATAGTTGGAGCACAGAGCAGCAACCCAGGCCCCCACAGCTTTGCTGGAGGCAGCTGGTTGCCATTCATGTGGCATGCAAGTTCCATGGCAAAAGCACGGGACATCTTGTTTCCAAAACTGCTTAGAGTCCCGGGAGAGGGGAGGCAAGGGTAGGTTGCTGGCTGGGTGGAAAACAGGCAAGCAAGAGCACAAACACAGGCTGAAACTATGATAAAACATGCAAAGTAGACTTAGCATGTTTTTAGTTTAGGATGTGATTATCGAAATTCTGTATGATGTACTGAAGGTGAAACTTTGGCTCGTGATATCTGCAGAAGAGATTTAACAATCTAAAAAGAAGCAAGAACATACTGGTGATTTTTTTTATTATTATCTGTCCGTTCAGCACGTCCACACATGCAGCCACATTGTCTAATTAAAACCAGTTAGAAAATTATCCACATAACCACTATTCATTTCGTGTGGAGTGGTCTAGATAAACCTTGTAGCTGGCTCCATAAGCCTCAGCCTTAACATTTGTCATACCAAGCTGTGATCTATCCACGTGTAAAATTCCCCACATACCAACTTGCAAGCAGGTCAGATGCCAGAGACTCTCAATGCAGAACATTTGTCCCTAGGTCTCCTGATATCAAAAATGTCATTAAATCAGAAGGAACCTTAAATATCTTGGGAAACCATATTGATAGAATCAAACCAGAGGACATACATGGCATCGTGTCTCAAGAACGGGAGCTTTGTTGGCTGTGGGGAATGCACTGCAGGATGTAATTACCAGGAGTGTATACAGAAAGACATTGGGACTGCGGTAGCTCCCCAGAGCAGGAACATCCCAGCAGGTATTGGGGAGGGCTCCAGCCCAAACACATAGAAGATAAATGCATCAGATAACCGTATTTACATGAGAACCTTTTTTTTCAGGTTCTGAATGGGCTGAAGCCCCTTTTACTTCAAAGGAAATGCTTCCCAAACAAAAACTATCATAATGGATCTCCTGAAAAGCTTTTTTCATGTGAATAATTCCACCTTAAAAAACCCGTGAAGGGTCTATTTATCTGTGGTTATAAGTTTGCAGCTGTTACTGGATATATCTGAAACATAATATGTGGTGAACACATGGATTCACGAAGGGGAAATCATGCTTGACCAATCTGACAGCCTTCTATGATGGTGTGACTGGCTGGGTAGATGAGGGGAGAGCAGTGGATGTTGTCTACCTCGACTTCAGCAAGGCTTTGGACACTGTCTTCCGTAACTTCCTCATAGGTAAGCTTAGGAAATGTGGGACAGAAGAGCGGACAGTCAGGTGGATTGAGAACTGGCTGAGTGACAGAGCTCAGATGGTTGGGATCAGCACCACTGAGTCTTGTTGGAGGCCTGTAGCTAGTGATGTTCCCCAGGGGTCAGTACTGGGTCCAATCTTGTCCAAAATAGTCATCAACGACCTGGATGAAGGGACAGAGAGCACCCTTAGCAAGTTTTCTGACGATACAGAACTGGGAGGAGTAGCTGATACACCAGGAGGCTGTGCTGCCATTCAGTGAGACCTGGACAGGCTGGAGAGCTGGACAGAGAGGAACCTAATGAGGTTTAATAAGGGCAAGTGTAGGGTCCTGCACCTGGGGAGGAATAACCCCAGGCACCAGTACAGGCTGGGGGTCACTCTGCTGGAGAGCAGCTCTGCGGACAGCAAGTTACCCATGAGCCAGGAGTGTGCCCTTGTGGCCAAGAAGGCCAATGGCATCCAGGGATGCATTGAGAAGAGTGTGGCCAGCAGGTCGAGGGAGGTTCTCATCCCCCTCTACTCTGCCCTGGTGAGGCCACATCTGGAGTACTGTGTCCAGTTCTGGGCCCCTCAGTTCAAGAGAGACAAAGAACTACTGGTGAGAGTCCAGAAGAGGGCTACAAAGATGATGAGGGGACTGGAGCATCTCTCTTACAAGGAAAGGCTGAGAGACCTGGGGCTGTTTAGCCTAGAGAAGGCTGAGGGGGGACCTTATCAACACTTATAAATATCTAAAGGGTGAGTGTCAAGAGGATGGGGCCAGGCTCTTTTCAGTGGTGCCCAGCGACAGGACAAGAGGCAACGGGCACAAACTGGAGCACAGGAAGTTCCACCTGAACACGAGGAATAACTTCTTTACCCTGAGGGTGACAGAGCACTGGAAAAGGCTGCCCAGAGAGCTTGTCGAGTCTTCTTTCCTAGAGATATTCCAATTCTGCCTGGACATTATCCTGTGCAGCCTGCTCTAGGTGAAGCTCCTTTAGCAGGGGGGTTGGACTAGATGATCTCCAGAGGTCTCTTCCAACCCCTACCATTCTGTGATTCTGATACATTTTTTGGTGAGGTATACAGGAGCAAAGACCTGTGTTCCATTATCACCACTAAAGCTTAAGAATTTTATTTCTGGGACAACCAGGAATGCTCCGTAGTCTCCTAAACTTGATCTCAAACACACCAGCAAAATACTGGATCTCACTTTCAAAAGTGCCACTTTTTAAAAGAGACCGTTTGACAGGAGAGTTGAATCAGCCTTTTTCTCCTTGGCAAGGCGCCTAATGAGGTACAGAAAAAAGGGATACACCTGTTTAGAAGCAAGATGAGCCAAAAGTTTTTTTACAGAAATAGAGGTGGATGCTCAGTAAGAATGAGAACCTGAATCATTATTGTCAGGAGTTTGACTGAGTGCCAGGAATAGGGGCACAATGGAAAAGTCACAGCCGCATAATCAATGCCACATCTAAGGCATACCACACACTGCAGTTTATTTTATTGTTATCTTATCGTACTACCTCCCCAAACTGAAGATAAATATAATCATCATTAGCTAAAAAGAGTATTTTACCCAGTGCCAAATATTGAAAATAATTTCTTGCAAATGGCTTCTTGCTCAATAAAAATTAAGGAAATTATGTAAAAAGTATCTTCTCAGGCAGAGTATACTCAAAACAATGAAAATAAAGCATCCTTTTAGACAGATTCTAAATTGACAATAATCCTGAATACCACTGTTTCCAGCCCGTGTAAGACTTGTCACTTACACAGTAGACACCATATTAAGTTGCAGATTTGTCCGTCATGTGTTAATAAGCATTCCTACGGCAGATGAAAAGTTAAAAATTGATTTGAGCTTTGCCAGTGGCTCCAAAATGAACAGTCATGCATAGAACTTTGTAAAATGACATTCAAAGTGTACACAGATGCACCCATCTCACATACACTTTAAATCTTGTATTTAAAAAGAATTGAGCAAAAGTATATACTATTTCATACATTTTCTCAAGACTGCTGCAGGAAATAGTGAACCGTTTAAAATGAAAACAAAATTATTATATGTCTTTCTTCACAAACTGGGAAATTATTCATGTTACATGACACCATGAAGCTCTCTATGAGCAAAGCAAAATTGTAATGATAATTGTATTTAGCATTCAGTTACAATTTGTGTGCTTCTTACTCTGAGTAGAAAGTATAAATGGATATTTTCAGGGAGGAGGGAGAAGAAGGGAGAATCAGACTGTGTCAGATTTAGTATATATAACAAATTTAATATAAAAAGGTTCCAGGCTTGGTTAGGACTTCTTGGAGCTATTGTATGCATATATGTAAGGTAATAATACTAAGGAAAAAGAAAGAAAACCAATAGTACCATTCACTTTTCTCTTCATGAATTGAAGTATTTCCTCTCCTGTGCCTTTGTATTTGGTCCTTCACATAGCTTTTCTGAATATCTGAGTGGATTATCCATTTCCACTAATTTTCTAATTTTATCCACCAAATATACTCTCCGATTTCCTTAACTTTTTAATAAGACTATGCATGAAAATATAGTTCACTGGAAATTGCTTCTGGAGGATGCTATAATAGATGCTTGTCAAGTATATTATATGAAAAAGACTTTGTTTTTCCATATAAACTGACACAATTAGGATACTATAAATTAGAATATAATTCCTGTCCTGTGCCTCCTGAGGTCCTCTGAAGGAGCTGAGCACTGTATAACTCTTTACTTTCCCCTAAACATGGCATCTGCTATTTTTTCTGAAGGAAGATACTATATTTTGACTACCAAAAATATTTTCCCCTGAACATGGTTAAACCTTATTATGGTAATGGTCTTTTCTAAAGGATAATTAGTGTGTGATCAGCAACTGCTCCAAGTGTTTTTAATGTATAAACGAATTGCATAAAATACCCATTATCTTTGTGAGTGGGTTTCTCGTTAGTGCATGTTTCATTAGCTGTCAGCACCCCAGACATGTCAGCTGGCCATCGATCATCCTCTAGCATGAGCTATCTGAATGAAGACCTTAAGATGGACAACTTCTCAACTAAGCTGTTGTGATTATGCAATTCTTATAGATTTCAGTAGTTATGAAGCACAAAGTGCCAGAAACTGGGCTGAACCACCCTTGAGTGGTAGAAACGACAAGTAACACTACGTAACAAGACTTTCTCCATAGCTACTTGGTCCAAAACTTTATGGGTTGGAGGTAAACTGATGTAAACTGATCGTTGTCAGGTTGCCCTACTTTTGTAGACTTGGTCTGACTGTAGGAGGGTAAGCATGGATCATGCAGTTGAACCCATCAAACTACACAAGGAGTTCACCAGGCTCAGTGTTTAGTCTGGTCGATGAGGAGTAAAGATCAAAACTGTCCTCATCATGATTGATTCCCTGGTCAGGTGTTTGGAAAAGCGATGATATCTTATGGAGCACAACCCTGCTCATTCATCCGAGCTGCCAAAGCTTCATGTGCCTCTGAACACACTGACAAAGAACAGGGACTTACTATTTGCTTTTGGGACTCCAATCCACCGAGCTGGAGGAAAATTGGTAGAAAGTTTCTTTTACTTTTCAGAAGAAAAGTCTGCGTAATTATGTTGGCATCCTTGAAAAATAATACTTCTGTGTTATAAACTATTTCAGAAATCTGAGGTTTTGAGCCAATTCCAATATTGGACTTTTACAACACCCACACCCACATACACTTTTATCTGCTTGATACAGTGCCTGCAAACCAGTGTGGGAAGATAGAAACAACTGCTATTTACTTTGCTTACTCTTAATTGATTTTTTCCTTCTTCTTTATTCTCTCTCTCTCTTTCAAATGAGTCTTTTATGATTCTGGGATATGATAAGCCACTTTTACAACTTTAAACCGTCTCACTACTTCATTTTTTTTTCCCCTTTGTAATGTATGTTACACAAGTAATGTGCATTGCAGAATATTAGGCAGTTTTCTGTTTCTTTTCTAGGTTAAAGAATGATATACTTTTTCTTTTTTTTTTTTGATGAAAGTTAGAAAATGACAGCTATATTTGTTTTTTACTATGTAAAGTGAATGATAATGGTTCACTAGCTGATTTATTTATTTCTGTTCTTTCCATACTGTGCTACATTTGCTGTAAAATATTAGTCTGGTTTAGCCTGGAAGAACTATACTTAACTATAACAAGTCCTTTACTTCTGAAATTTTAAAATAATAAATAAAGGTAATGTCTGGGGAGAATAAATTTTTACAAAAAGCTCAAATCTACACAGGTTTATCCTAACTATTCCTTACAGATCTCTAAGAGTAAGGATACAGAGAAAGAGATGATTTACAGTGCTTCTAGGATTACAGAGAGGTTGCTCAACTTTCTTCAAATATGTAGACATGATTAAAAGGAGCTAAGCTGTTTCTCTTATCTTTACGTAATGATTTAGAATTTTCTCTGTAGTTATCTTAATTTTAATTAAAACTACCTAGAAGTCATGAAAGGAAAAATGTCTAAAATCTATAAAACAACTCTATTAATTATGTATGGGTTGACAGAAGATGATGTGAGGACGATGAGGAGGGACGTTACAATTACTTGTCAAAAACTCTTCCTGCACAAAGTTACTTTTCTTCTTCTCATATGACAAGACCAAAAGTTAAATCTCTTTAACAGCTCTTTCAGAAGAGTTGTTGATGTCAAAGGAGGTAAGACAACTCCACTACAGTCAAATACATAGATTTGCTGTGATAATGGTACTGTCAGCTTCACGATGTTGTAAACTCTCTGCTCATAGGACTCTGGCCTGGGTACCCAAAAGGGAATTTAAGTGCAGCCTACATGCTTAAACTCAAAAGTGTGATGCTAAAAGCTTTGCTGAACAGGTGTTTTCCCAAAGAAGATTCAGATCCATATCTCCCAAAATAAATTATAACAGCACTCTGTTCTTGCATATGGAGATGTGGCTTTCAATACCTCCAGAAGAGTGGAAGGTTGACCCTCTGTTTCCCATATCTTGGCTGGAGGCTTTACACACTGGACTGTAAAATGCAAAGGAGTCCTTCTGGTTTTAAGGAAAATAATGATTGAAATATCCATGTGATGTGAGACACATGCCATTTGGACTCCTCTGTCCTCCACAGTTTCTTACTAGCTAACTCCACTTTCTGACCTATTTTTTCTGAGGTCTTCTGTAGATTCTGAGATTTTATCCTTTTTATAGTAGAGTAGCCTGAGCATCTATCCAGAGCATTTCTGTACATAGATATTTGCAAAGAGGGAGGTGTTAATTGTTACGTACTAGTTTCATGGCAATTTCAAGTCACATGATAATACCTTTTCCTTACCTGTTTTATGCTTATCACTAAGTGGTTGCACATACATTTATGTCAATTCTTTAGCACTTACTCACATGAATTACAGTGCTGATCCTTGTTTACCAGTGAAGGTTTCATGAGTCTCCCCTTCACCCAGCTGACAATGTGGTTCAGTTTGAAAATATGAAGAGGGCTCTGTGCTCAGTACTGAATGTAAAGAGTAGTCAGAACAACAAACTCATGCTCGGATATCTCAAACATTTATTTTCAGGCTTAAATGCAAATCATAGCTAAACAAAATAATTCTCAAATGTGTAAATAAAGCACAGGGATTATTCTGTAAGTATGAGGTCATGGCAGTACTCTTTCAACGATGATACAAATATCATTTATTTGATGTGGTAATGTACAAAAATGTATTTTATTAGAAGAAAAGTATGACCTGAAAAACATACCTGTCACTGAAACATCGTGTCACTGCTTAAAGTATGGTTTCTAGTCTAAAAAGCAACTTTTTAGAACTTCTACTATAAAGGTTCCACATTCATATCTAACATGTTGAAAACTGTCAGCTCAAATCTGCTGAAGTCCCAAAGAAAACTTCTCTTCTGCTAATGGGCAATCCTGCAAAGTGGATCTGGGAGCAGAAAGCTGGCTCCATGCATCCAACTTCACGCATCACCAGCAACAAGCGCACTGCAGCCTGAACTCAGGCAGTTTCCCTGCTGACAAAGCACAAACCGGTGAGAACCTGGCTCATGCTTCCACGGTAATGATGACTTTTTGGTGGTAACAGAGGGAAAAAGTACCGAATGTATATTTTAGTCAGGAGTCATCATTTACGACTGAATACACAAGAGGAGAAGGTCAGTTAGTTACATTATCCCCTTTGTTCAAAGTGACCTTTCACAGTTGAGGCAAAGCATTTCAAGACTAGCTAGTGCATTGAAATACCTCTAAGACTGCTTATTCAGGTAAGGGCTTCTGCTAGAAAACCCAGAGATACGCCATGGGAGGCAGGACTGTGGAGAACAGGGGTGGAGGAAAGGGGCAGGCTAGGGCTACATGACAGCAGCCGACAGCCATGGCTGGATGCCTCCAGGTCCTTCCTCCCCAGCACTGGCTTACAGGGGTTTTCCTCACTGCAGGTGGCTGCTCCTCTCCTGAAATCTCAGCAAGTCACTTAGGGCAGCTGAAGCTTTGGATCCAGAGCTGCTACAGGAGCTGTGTTGTACTGGGCCTGGCAGGACAGAGTGGCAGAGCTGGTGCCCCCAGAGATGCATACTGGTAATTGCTGAAATTTTTTTAAGGATGCCATTGTCTCTTTTGTTGTCGTGCAAAAGGAGATAAAGTTCTACAGGTTTCGGTTTCCCCTGCAGTCATTTTCTCCAGTCAACAAACTGATTTGAACAAGCATGGATCTGAGCTAAACAAGACCCCCAACAGTCTGATTCTCATAAATGTTTAAGGACACTTTGTGCTACTCTGTCAGCTTAAAAGGGCCTTGTAGACTTAGTAAACAATTTTTGCATTCACTGTAATGCTTCTGATATTACTTATATGGAGTAAAGCAGCATTCATATAAGTAAGAGTCAAAACCTAAAATACAGTCTACCAAAATTTCTACAGAAAGAAAGCAAAAGTACTTAACAATGATCCCATCCCACAACTTAATCTCACAGCTATGCAATTACCTTATTGCTTACTATAAAAAATGCTACCGTAGTTGTAGCAGTAATTAGTAAGTCAACGAAAAAGTAAGGTGTATTAGCATGAAGAGCCATTAGTATATATGTCTGGCGCAAAGGTTGGCTTGAGTTTGGCTTCATCTTTAGTCAGTTTAAAGCTCATGGGATTTTCGCCTACATTCACTTTTGAGTGAGAAGCAGCAAACAATGGTGAAAGCTGTAGTTACCCAATGTTTTTGAACAAAGGTACTGCACATGCTGGGTGAAGCAAATCCCTAGTTACAACCCTGTTTTGTGCTTCCAACTTTTGAGGACGTGTCCTCTGCACTGGGGACGTAGAGATTTTTTTGCTGGGGAATGGCAGGGAAGTCTCGACCAGCCATTATTGACAGTAAGTCAATGGTATGGTTTGACTGGTAGGATTCTCACAAAAATATTGACTGTGGTGGTTGACCCTGGCTGGATGCCAGGTGCCCACCAAAACCACTCTATCACTCCCCCTCCTCAACTGGACAGGGCTTTCAACAGCACGGGCTCTCCAGGGGGTCACAGCCTCCTTCAGGCATCCACCTGTTCCAGCATGGGGATCCTCCAGAAGCTGCAGGTGGATATCTGCTCCACCATTAACCCCCATGGGCTGGAGGGGGACAGCCTGCCATGGTCTTCACCACGGGCTGCAGCGGGGAATCTCTGCTCCAGCACCTGGAGCACCTCCTCCCCCTCCTTCTTCACTGGCCTTGGTGTCTGCAGAGAAGTTTCTCTCACATATGCTCACTTCTCTCTCCAGCTGCAGTTTCTGTTGCACAACATTTTTTCCTCTTCTTAAATACGTCATCACAAAGGCATTACCACTGTCACTGATGGGCTCAGCCTTGGCCAGCAGCGGGTCTGTCTTGGAGCTGGCTGGCATTGTCTGTATTGGACAAAGGGAAAGCTTCTAGCAGCTTTTCACAGAAGCCACCCCTGTAACACCCCCACTACCAAAACGTTGCCATGCTAACCCAATACTCTGTCAGTCAAGAAATATGTGCTAGTAAAAACTCTTTTTCACCATCACAGGCTTGATTCATGTTCCTTCAAGGACATGGTATGAAATGGGATATACAAGGAGGGGGACACAAAAGGAATGTAAATTTGTCATATATCCCTTTCAGGTCTCCTTTACATTCCCAAAACAGAGTAAGAAGGATTTCAGGCAATATTTACAAGAGCTGTCAATGCTGTTCTCACTCCACAGCCTCTGCAGACCTTGCGGAGTGGGAGGTAAACCCCCTGCTGCCCCCGCCTAGTGCCCGCTCTGACCTGCCCCCTGGCGCAGCCCATTTCACCCATGGACCTTGAGCAGGAGCTGGGGACAATTAGCCTTGGCAGGCTGACAATGACTGCCACAAGTTCCCTGTAATGTGAACAAATCCCAGAGCACAGAATGAAGAGACCAGAGAATCAGACTGGAGATCCAAATTCCAGTCATGCTCCCAGCCCAAATTAACCATAGCGGCCACTGCACAGATGTAATAATTGAAGAAAAGGCTGCATAAATATAAAGGTGTGTGATTTTTATATTTGCCATTTTAAAAGCCAGTGATAGTCACACAGCGAGGAAAATGCTGCATTTTATGAGTCATCAGCCTCCTTTATGAGATACATTTTGGACTGTATATCACTGTATTGCAAGGGAAAGTATTTCAATAAGATTAATTATCTGATGTTTGCAAAACATTTTGAATCTGGGAAGCACCATATAAATGTGAGATATTATTATTGTTATTTATTATAAGGGAGATGCAAATCCTCTCTAAATGTTGACTAAAGCCTTGCAATTTTTATGGTCACAACTTTGTCAAAAAGATTTTTATCTACCTAGCAGCAATGTGCTGCCAAAGATGTTGAGCCTTAAATCAACAGCTGTTATACCTCAAGCAAGTTATGAATTTTCCTTGATTTACAGCAGTTGGGGAGGGTTTAATTTTTCTTTTTAGGGATGAGGAGGGGAGAGAAGTGTGTGTTTTTGCAGACATGTAACATAAGGCTAAAAGTTCCTCAGAGGAAACCCACATCCACCCCCAGTGAGGCTGTTAAATCCATGTTCAGGCACTCAGTGCATGACCTGGTTTTCATCACACAGAGGAGGTAGCAATTCCCACCAAACACAGCAGCAGCTGCTCTGGGAGCACACACCTTTAAAAACATCACTTATTTGCTTGTCTAGGTCTGGCTGCAGAATCCTCCATTCAGACACCAGCTAGTTGGTTTTTGTTTGGTTTTGTCTGTTTGTCACTACCTGTTTGTTACTACCTGTTTGTTTGCTTTGAATCCTCGTCCATCATACAGTGAGAGCTGTGCAAACACCAAGGGAGCTTGAGTTATTCAACAGAGTCCCTGAAGGGGAAAGGGAGCTCCCTCCTGGCTTCCCTGGAGCCCTGGTAATTATCCCACATGGTAAGAATTCCTAAGGGAATCCCTAAGGGGAATTGTCAGCAGCATTTTTATACCTTTTTAACCTGATGCAGTCAGCGACACATATGCAAACCAAGGACAGATTACCTTGGGCTTGAATGCAAACAGGATTAGGGCCCTCCTTCTTTCAGATTCCCCTTCAGAACGTCAGCATGAGCAATACATTGACTGAAAACTGAGGCCACTTGTGTGAACATAAGCTATTCTCCCCAGCAGTGCGATTGAAAAAGCACCTGAAAGAAGCAGAGAATGAAATTTGTGGTATTCATCCATTGAGATCACTTGGAGAAGAGTTCTAGGAAATCCTGACTCTCCTGTAGCTGATGTGAGTGTTGCACATTTTCCATATGCACGCATACAGTCTGCCCTTGCAATTATGCACTTTGGTCAGGAAAGTTTGAAAATACTGGCTTTTTACAGACCTGCAGTGTGGCATTGTTTTCAAAGGAAGAAGGTGTGCATATCACGCATGTCTTTTACTGTCCTGTCTGGCATTCTGTTTAACAAACATTTCTGGCCAGCAGTTCACTTTAAGGAGGACTTGTCCAGATTATTGCTGTAACAGGTTTGCTCACTGAGAGGGCCACATCTGTTCTGAATACCAGCCAATTCCACCATCCTATCAGTGAAATACATATTGTCTCCTTTTAGGACATTCAATGTTGGGAGTACATGTATAGCTCTCCCTTCCTCTGCCTGCCCTCATAACACATGGTTCCACCAGGAGGTCCAGCTCCCACTAACTGAATCATCTGCAGACCCATGGTCACCTCAATCCTGACCCCAAATTTCCATGAACCTTGATTAGTCCCCTGCCCACAACTGAGTGCAAGTTACAGTTACTTGCTCACATACTGGCAGGTGATTGCAGCAATTGCTTTGGGCCAAACCCTGCCAATTTCTTCATATGGGTGACTCCAACTCAGCAGACAGTGAGAAGCAGTTATAGGATAGGGCAGAAGAGGAAAACTTGCTGGTTTTTAAATAAAACTCTGTGACTATGTGGAGCAACAGCCACCCCCATGGGAGGAAAGAAGGTGGCAATAAGAGATACAGGAATCTCATGTGGATCCTACTTACTTCTACCACCCCACAGTACAAACTCCTTATCCACAGAGATCTCCTCTACAGGTTCTTGAATTTGGCCCATAAATAGGACTTCAAAGCATACATATAATAAATGTGGACTTCAAAATTGTGTTTTCTTATTTATTTCGCCTGCATACTGTAGCACTGGTATTTCAGGACAGATTTTTTTTTTTTCCCAAAAATAGCATTTTTAATTAAAGCCTGCAGTAATAATTATATTTGTACTCCAGGGCTGTCAAATATTTCATTAAAAAATCAACCTAAAAAAATACTTATATTAAAAACATTGTATTTTTTTCTTAGCTCCAGTTTGCCTCTCAGCCATACCAAAAGACATGAATATTTCTCTCTGACTCATGTTTGGCTGAGAGGGCAATATTTTGCTCTAAGTGTTTCCCACTAAACATTGTGACAAAGTTATGTTGATGTTGCACAGCAATTTTATGTTTAAACTGAAATTTAAAAACTGCTTGTACATGCATATCTTTATGATTCACTAGATCGTGCTATGAAAGCCCCTGTATCTCGGTTAATATTCTGTTGAATCCACAGCTACCTTAAATTTGTAGACATTGCTGTCCTTGCACGAGAATCACTCATTAAACTGGGATGATTGGAGAACTATTTCACAGCTTTACAGAGATTAACCAGACTTTACTTCCTACTATTGAAAATGCTTCTGCGACATGCTGTGCATTGGCAACAGAATAACAGATTGACAGGCACAAGAAATTGCCATGTCCTCTCAGATGTTCATTGCATTTTTACAAGTAGATGAGTCCCCAGAAAGCTGCTGGGTGCTGCTGTTCTGGAGCAGCTACTGTGAGTATCAGAAGAGAGTGTTAACCAAGCAATCTGTATATACTCAGCTGTGGGAGCTCCAATGGAATGGAGCCACTCCAACATATCTTAAGGGACAGAATGTGTCATTCCCATCCTGCAAACCCGGCTGTGCAGGCTAGAGGAAGAGACAGGGAAGAACTGAGCCACTGCTTCATCTCTACATCGTCCTTACCCCATTCAAGCTCATGGTGGTTTAAGGAATGGGAATGAGTTTGATAGAATCAAAACCTTACCTCTGAAGCTAAACTCATCATGCACTGTCTGATATTCTGGGTTTAACAACACAGTCATGCAGTGACTGGAAGAAAGGTTTGCTGTGCTGGGTGGGCATGCATGGCTAATTTATCTGTGAAGACAGCCTGCCTCACCATCTCCAGCCTTGTCAGAGGTGCACTGAATGAGTCCTTGTACCATCAGTGCACATTGCTCCTCTTTGCTTGGTGCACAGTTGGTACCTCTCAGTATTGACATGCAGGTGGAAGAATATAGGCAAGTATTCTTCCACAATAACATCTTTTAAAACTGTCTTTAAATTATTCTAAAAATACCCATGCTGAACACAAACAGCATCTGCACATTATGTGCCATGTGGTCAAAATTTTATCGGTATCTGCTGTGCTGCAGAGAAGTCTTACACTGAAGGAACCAGGTCTCTTCGGAAAAAACTTGTGTGACTCTGAGCTGAGGCTCTGGCCCAAATCAGGACGTGCCTTGCATGTAAACCGCCCCAACTGGTTGCTTCCCATTAAGCCTGGGCTTGCAATTTGGTTTCTTGCATTCACAGACATGGGCTCCAGCAGCCTGCTTAGATCACACCTGCCTGAGTAGACCCTCTCTTCCTGGTTACCCGTTACCTCCAGCATCAGCCCCAATCCCTGATTTGAGCACCGAGGAACAGAAGAGGGAAGAAAGAGCAGGGAAGGGTGCTTGTCCTTCCCCTCTTTTTCCTGGACCTTAGCAGGGGTCGGGAGAACATGGCATACAAGGAGTGGCTGACAGCTGGGTTTATGCCATCTTAAGAAGAGATGGCTTAAGAAGAGGTGAATCTTCTTGCTGTCTTCAGCTACCTAGTAGAAGTGCACAGACAAGGCAGAGCCAGAATCTTCCCAAAGACAGGATGAGAGACAAGGGCACAAGTTGCAATACAGGAAATTCCAGTTAGAAATTAGAAGAAACAAAATCACCCTGAAGGCAGTCAAATATTGGGCCAGATTGACCAGAGAGGATATAGCATCTTCACCAACACAGATACTTGAAATTTGACTGGACATGATCCGGAGCAACCTGATTTCACAGGACTTGCTTTGAGCCAGGGCTTGGACCAGATGACCTCCAGAAGTCCCTTCGTCACACTGCCATTCTGCAATTCCAGAATTAGCAGTGATTTAGCTGCAGCAAACAGCAGTTTCTTACTGCCTTTCTCTTATTTCAATTCAGAGGTGAACCTAACAATTTTATTGCACTCTGACCTCCAAGGTCACTGAGGTAAGGGGCGATGTTGCATATGCTGGGGAGCTTTAATGATTTATACAAATTGCAAGCCTCAGAGCTGAGTTCTCACCTGGGTTTTATGTCTAATGAGGATGCGCCCCAGCAAGCACCCCAAGCTCTTGCTGATAAAGGTTCGCATGCATTTGTTCTATAGCTATCTATCTATCAAAAGACTTATGTGGTAATTTAATGTTTTATGGCAAGCGGCTGATAGTAAATGAAGCAATCAAAAACCGCCAAATATTCTGCTAGGCAGTAACAGGGAAGAGTTACCAGGGTGTTGTGTGTCATTATTTCCCCCATTGATCCTTTGGGGGTTCTTTCTACCATTTCTGTCTCCATAGCACAAACATTGTCCTCTTCCTACCATTCACTCTGTTAGATACCACTGCACTGTCACAGCACTTGAGTATAACAAAATTAGAAAAGCAACCTTGTTCCCGTGAATGTCGCGGTGCTAGTACAGCCTCCTTCTGCCAGAAGACTGACCTTACTTCATATTCTTGTGATCTTAAAGCCAGCAAAGCATGCAGAGACAAATTATTGTTTCCTTTCAGTGACATACCGCTGGAACAAAAGACCAAGCATTTGCTCGTCATAGGAAATACACCTATCCATGATGAAATAAATAGCAATTTACTCAATAAATTACATGGATTAATGGAAAACCTCAAAACAAATGTAAGAGGTCCTGGTGTGGAAACAAAAAACTAGAAATCTCTTTGCCTTTGTCTCATTCAAATAAATCATCATCAGCTGAAAAGCAGGCAAATATCACTTAAGTAAATTCACCCTTCTCCACTAAAATCTGTCAATCACAAGAACAATGAGTATCACTGGACAACAAAATTTTCAATGCTGACTACATTTTGTACTAATTGTAGTATTTTATTATGTCATCAAGTGAAGAAAAACTGTCAGGGTTCTCAATATCTGTGTACACAATAAATGCCTGAGAGATTGTTGCCATGAGTATTATCTGTCAAGCAAATATCAGTGCCTCAATTATTGTTTTCTTTCAGCAAATATAGAATCAACCCACAAAGAGTGACGGTGGAAGAGCGCTGGCACCTTTATAGCTCTGTAACTCTGCCAGGGAATGATTTAGCCAAATATCCAGATGGTGTGAATCAACATAGCTCCATTGACTCCTTCAGCATTAACTCACTTTATACCATCTGAAGACCTGGCCCATGGAAATCACCAATAGGTCTTTCAGTCACACACACCAGTGCAGGGGTATCTGCTGCAGTCTCAGCGTTCCAGCCTCTCTCAGGCTTAGCCCAGGTCTTCCTCCATCTGATGCTTCCCAGGCAGTGCCAGCACTGAGGGGGAATCTCAGCATCCATGTGGAAAAAAAAATAATACTTAGTTTCTAGCCTAACTCCTTGAAGAGAAAAGCTTAATACCAGAAATCTTAAAAAACCCACCAACTCAAAAGTGAAGAAAATGATCCTGCTGTTTGGGGTTTTTTAACTAAAAATATTGTTTCCTAAAACCTAAACCACATCTCCTGATTTTTTGGACATGACAGTCCTGCTACTATGTTTTGGTCAGTTAAGATTTGAAGCCAAAAAAAAATAGTGTGGCTTTCCTATTTTCCGTGAGAAGCCAACACGCACTTTGAACCACTTCATTCTTCAGGATGTTTTTCCTGACACTCTGTCCCAGTTTTCTTCTTCAGAATTTCTCATGTCTAAGCAGCTGGGAGTGGTGTTTCAGATTTCAGGCACTTGATATTACCTATTGTTTGGGATTCTGGTTCAGAAGTTGATTGCTGTCCATTTATTGGAAGAAATGGACCAAGAAAGGAACTGCATTCAAGAAAAAAACACAACATCCTGAGTTCTGCAGATCTAAAATACGTCATCCATACAGACAAATAACTTAATCCTCACTTGTGAGGACTACAGTAGCTGGTAGCACTGACGTGGCTTTAGATTGTATCCATCCTCAGAATTTTTTTTACTTTCTTTTATGTGCAGTATCTTCTTTCACAAAGCCTTCAATTTTGATTAATTTGTATTTATGAAAAGAGAGATGGCTCCTAAAATCAGGATCCCCTTTTTGCAGTAAATTCTTCTCTTTTGTGTACATAGATTACTGTAGAATAAGCCAGTCTTAGCAGGGTGACTCCTACTGAAATACGTAGGAGTATGTAAAGATCTGAGAGGGCTTTATGAACCCTTGGTGAATCTGTTGCCCACACATTGGATAAATTTGCAAGATGGCTTTGAAATAGTCTGTCTGAGTAATTATCTGTCTGTTAAAGAATCACTGTTGTCTATTTCAGTGGCTTTCTGCCATGTTATAATTAATGAATTTTTGTGCTGATTAATTTTTTCTGTGTTCATTAAAATGATACAATCAAGTCATTTAGGCCAAATACTTAATAAAGGTTTTTGATAGGAAATACAGTCTTTAATTTTCTTGCTACTGAATAATTACAGAGAAAAATCAAATGAGAGCTTGTTTACATGAAAAATTAGAATAGCTATTTCACTTTAAATTCATGTCCTTCTTTAATCCTAAATAACTCTCAAAAAGGCCTAATTTAGGTACTGGGTCAAACAATGGAGTTATGCCTATGTAACTTTTTATACTCAGGACCTGAAGTAAGTGCCTCCATTTGTTTTGTACAATTTTAACAAACTGATATTATAAGTAAGTGGGGTATTTTCTAGGCATATGCTTCCACCCATGTGCAGGTCTGTCCCGTCAATATTTTCCACACCATTAACAGTCGTCATCAGTCCTATTCTAAAATGCTGTGTGTATGTATATATGAGTGAGGGCATACACAGCACCTCCTATCACCTCAGACACCTAAAGTTCACTTTATGTAACTGACCGCTGCTAGATATGGGGCTCCACGCTGTGACAACTAATGAATTTTTCCTGATCAAGTGGTTGTGGGCTCTGCTTCTACAGCATAAGGTTTTTCACTACACTTAACACCATACACAGCTTCATGAAAGACTCTGGTATCTTATTTCAAGGTATTTCAAGGATTCATGGGAATACCTTTGTGCATTCTTTCTCCCTTTAATGTATTTAAATTTCTGTCCTGAATGATTCAAGAGCAACTTCTCAATTCAATTGTTTCCCACTATATTTCCAGCCCTGCCTGAGGTCAGGTTCCAATAATGGGCCAACAGCAGCCTTATTAAATTCAACAAGGACAAACGCAGTACCATGCCCCCAGGACGAAGAAAGCCTTGTGACAAGGCAGGCTGGGGAGCAGTTCTGTGGAGGAGGTCCTGGGAGTGCTGGTGGGCAGCGAGCGGAGCACAGGCCAACAGCGAGCCCTGGCAGTGATGAAGGCCAACAGTGCCCTGGGCTGTGTCAGCAAAATTACAGCCAGCAGACCAAGGACAAGTGATTGTTCCCTTTGCTCAACAAGTGTTAGACCTCATCTAGAGCACTGTGTCCAGTTTGGGGCTCCTCAGTACAAGAAAAGCACTGATAAACTGGAGCGAGTCCAGGGGAGGGCCACCATGATGTTTGGGGCTGGAGCATGTGCCCTGGGAGGGACTGGGCCTTGTTCACATGGAGAGGGAATGGCTTGGGGGGAACCACAAAGGAGCCCCCAGCACCTATGAGGAGTTTATGAAGAAGGTGGAGCCAGACTCTTCCCAGAGGTGCTTGTCTGGAGGCTGAGAGGCAACAGACATATGATAAAAACACGGGGGTTCAGATCAGACAGAAGAACTGTTGCCTCATGGGAATAACCAAGCAGCGGACCCAGATTGCAGTCTCTGTCCCTGGAGGTTTTGAAGCCCATGCTTTGGGTACAGCCCAGAGCAACCTGGTCTGACCTTGTTGCTGACCCTTCTCTGAGCATGGTGTTGGGCTAGAGGCCTCCTGAGGCCCCTTCCAGCCTGAATTGGTAATTCACAGGAATTAAGCTATGCAACATATTCCCTTTGTGATGGGGACAATATGAAATGTCACTGATGTCCTTCTACCGCTCAAGACATGTATTGTTGTTTCAAATCTTGCAGGCATGTCATAAAGCTTACCTAAGCAAATCTTGGAAATAAGCTGAAAAAATTCTTCCCTTTTTTGATTCTGGAAGTTGTGAAACATAAGCCCAAGAAGAAATAATGCTTTGCTAAAAGCAGAATAATTTACAGCAGCATTCAATCAGATAGTTTAGGAGGAAATAAAGCCCTAGTATTAGGTTATGCTAAATATAAAAAGCCAAACCAAGTCTGGGTGTAACTCTTTAGGGTTTTGATTAAATTACTTGAGACCTGAATGGAATACGAAAATACTTTTGAGTTTTCCTATCACATACCTAATGCACTGCTGGCCTGGAAAAGGGATTAGAAATTGAAGGACATATGGAGAATTGTACCAGAGCAAGAGTTCGGCTGTGGAGGAACCTCACAGCATTTTTTAGATGCTTTCACTTAGTAATCTGTCTACGACTAAATGTCTCCTTCAAACATAGAGAACACAGAGGATATTGAATTAGGTATAAATGTCCTATCTGGCTGCCTTGGCTATTTAGACCGTAAGTTCCAGGTACAGAACTTAGCACAATGAAGTCAGTGCTTGCTGATTAGATTTCTGAAGAATTATCACCAGGCAAAAAGTTAATTATTAGTTATTGGTATTATTATCATTCTGCAATACTACTGCTAATTCTTATCAGCTGATCCTTAGCTGTCTTTTACCAGAATCTAACAAGAACTCTAATCAACACCACCAGCTATTGAAAAGGTAAGGAATCAGAGCTATGTAATCATAGTATAAAATTACCTCATTTTTCTCCCAGCAAAACAATCGTTCAGTATAAGCTATTGGAAGCAGAGATCCTTCCTGTTAGCTACTATTAGCATTCTCACTACTTAGCAAAAATATTAGAACAAATATAAAAGTACCTTAGCCTGAAGTGAGAAAAAAAATATATGTAACAAGAAACAATCTTGTCAGGTTCTGGACACGTCAAAAATACTTAACTGCTCAGCAGTCCCAGCACTAACTGCTAATGGGATAAATCTAAAACCTCTTTGTCAATTAATTAACTTATCTCTGCTTCTCAAATTAAGAAATCAAATAAAGATAAACATGTAATTTTCTTTCCTTCCATGCTTCAATTCCCCAAAGTGCTGCAAGTACGTTTTCTATGAACAGCCTCAAATGATGCAAATGATGCAAAAGGTACAGTAGATAAATACAGCCAGAAAGAAACCTTTGAAATACTGTTCTCTATTTGTTCAAAAGAAGAAAAAAGAGTGTTGAAGTGCTGAGGTGTACAAGAGTAGGTGAATAACACTCTGTCCCTGACAACTGTGACTGCAAAATTCCTGCTGAAGTTATTTGTGCACCAAGAAGATGCCAAGCATAGAGGGCACCCTCCAGCTCCCGCTTAATAAAATGTCAAATGGTGCTTCGCCTGCCATTCACTTCTAACATAAAGTTAAAAAGCCATTTGTTATCCTCCTCCTCCAAATCCTTATCATCTTAGGACCTCCTCACCCAGAAGGAACTTGAGTCCAGATCTGCTGCAAGAGTCCATACCAACAGTTTTGCAGGAAGGTTGACAAAGAAATAGTCCACACTCACCCAAAAAGGAGGAGAATAGTTGTTGCTATCAGAGGATCTTCTGCTGCTCTTCCTACACAGGTGTGTCTCGGAGCCACTGGGAAGAACAACAGGGCATGGCAGTCACAGGGGCCTTTGTGATGGCACGGCCCCGCCAGCTCTGTAGCCCCATGCTCGGGACCTTCGGCACGGAGCCAACACCATTAGTTTGACTCCTGCTCCGGGGACTGTTTCTTTTTTACACAAATCTGTCTCATCAATTCCAAATTTCAAGGAAAGAGAAAGCTGTCAGTCCCATTCTTTGATCAAATGTGTGTCAGGGACTATCCAAGAGAGGCAGATTTAGTCCGAGAATGGTGGTGCCTTTCAATCACATTGAGTTCAGCACCGCAGCTCCAGGCTAGTGTTGAAAAAGCAACTTTGAGTGAGTTCCTTTTGAGTAACTCTGAACTGGTTCCTGTGAGTAGCTCTGCTTGGTTTTTCACTTCAGTAGGGGGACTCTTTGGTTACCGCTCTGGGGCACAGTGCATGGGAGAGTTAAGTATTTCACCTCAGGAACTGGGAACCAGATACTCAAAAAGTTGCAGTATGGCACCTGACTCTTTACCAGTCATGTCCACTACTGGCAAGTAATTTATATCCTCCCAGTTAATTCTGTCTAAACCAAAAGGATCCTAATTTGCATCAGAGAAGTTCAAATGCTGTGATTCTTTTTTCTGAGGAGTCAGAAAGGAAAATTATGGAAAGGAAAAAGATTTATGGGGAAAAAGTATTTGCTTATGAATTAATAGATAATCAAACAGAATGGGTTTAAATGTGGAAATCCAGCAAAGAAGATAAATTCTTAGTCTACTTAATTTTGACAGGACGTTGATAGGTGTTGTAGATTTTTTTTCTCTTCAGAGAGCCCATTTACCATTTCTTCTGCACACCAGAAGCCTCCATCAACCAGTGTTTGTTCTTGAGATATGTCCCTGTTTCAGGAAGTCCCCCTGCTGCCACTTAAGCCATCTTCTTCTCTAACATGCAGAGGACAAATCTGAAGCTGAAACTCCTCTATTTTTCAGTATGGGATAAAGATATAACTGATTCATATCAGCAGCCACTATATGGAACAGAAATTATTTCAGATTGCTTTAGGAATTCTCTAAGCCTAAGACTATCAGCCCAGCAAGCTATTTGGACATCCTAGCTTAAAGCATATGAGCTACCCTAGGATTTCATGTGATTTAGGTAACTTGAGTTCACTTACTCAATCAGGTTGGTATAAAACACTAATCCTTCTCTTGCCTCCCTCTGACATGTATTACTGTGGACTGTAGGTACTCTGTTTCATAACTGGTCACAGACTTGCAATGGTAGTTGTGGTTTTCAAAGAAATAGGATTAAAAATGATGCTCAGGAACAGTTTTACCTGTTACTGCAATTAAAAAGATGGCATACAATTACATGATTAATACCTAGTGTAAAATTGTACATGCGTTACATGTTTGTAGAAGAGATCATATTCTCTAGGTATTCAATTATGAGTCACATCAAAAGACCTACTACCCAGCGTGAAATCGCTCCCTCAGGTTATCCATAGACATAGCTTCAATCTATGGCTGAAGCAAATCCTAAGGCCCCGCTGTTTTGATAGATCCTTTAGACTACAGCCGTGTTACTATTTGTCTTTGCTTTTTTTCTGGTAGCAATTTAGCATAAGGACCTCGTTGTACTGATAGCACAGAAAGAAGCCATGACAATGGGCACAGGCTGCATGTGCCAGCAGCTTGGCCATGGTTTCTGCAGGCACAGCATGCCTGGGGAACGAGGATGACATCTAATAGGTGAACGATGCTGCCACCTGGAAGACTGCTGTCTACTCACCTGGCCTGGGTGTCACACAGGCTCCTCTGGGTGCTCAGGTTGGGACAGCCCAGCTGAGCAAAGGTGCAGTTAAGCAGAGATACGGGGTTTTTGCAGGGGTTGGTGGCCCGTGCTTGTCACCATATTTAGACATCTGTTTCTACAGAAATAATTTTTTTCGCTGTAGCCCGTGACTGCCTAAAGGTGTGAGCTGTAGGATATTCTTGATGTCATTAACAATTAGATTTGCTTGTACCCACTTATACCCACTTACCAGCTCCTGGGTACTACTGTGTTGTTAGAAATCTGGAGGACGTGCAAACTAACATTCTCCATGTGTGCTGTTTTTATACTGTGTTTATCACATTATCAGCATAATAGCTGAAATAAGACTGAGAGAAATGAGGAAGAATCATAGTACACCTGCTCAATTTCTGACTGTGCATTAAAGTATTAGAACAATATCCCTGAAAAGGCAAACTGCCACTGACAGGTCCCTCGCTGCGCAATGGAGATAGAAATCTCTAGTCCCGCTGAATAATCTGTTCTACTGCGACACTGAACCTGGAACAAGATCTGATCCCATCCCCCCTCTTGGGATACTGAATTGTTTTTCCAGCCCTGCTACCCTCTTTCCCCATAGCCCCACACCATGTCTTCACATGGCCAAAAGGAAGCACCTTCACCGTCTATCCAAACCACCAAAGCTGGCTGGCAGGGGCCAGCTGCATGCTGCACTCTATGGCCAGGACTGATTGATGTCCTCTCATCTGGCTGGAAGCAAAACACTTAGGTAAGCAGAGTACAAGGGTGAGGTTTGGGGACCTTCCTGTCACATGGGGAGATGACCACCAGTCTGCCCACATGATGGAAACACATCCTGGCCTGTGATGACAAGGGACAGCAGTATCCCCCCCAGAAAACCTATCTGACCTGCTCCAGTTGAAAGGTTCCTGCAAGTGTGCATATCCTGATGAACTTTTTATTCTGTTGTTAGCTGGTTCCAAGCCACTGCTTAGCATATCCTTAGTGTATGTTTGTCAGCTTGATCCTGCACTCAAAAGCACGTTCTTACCTTAAAATCCTTGTTTAGCCATATGGGAACCACTCAGTTCTTTGAGTGAAAGAGATCAGGTTATTCACAGAATGGCACGACCGAGCCCTACAGAAATAGATGTCCAAGTCACCCTTTCCAGACTTCCTTCTCTACCCACTTCTCCACAGAAAGGGGGTCGCATATTTGGGCCGTAAATGGATGGTCACTTCTTCTATTTTCATCAATGGACGTAGCTCTTAAGCAGAGTTTACCACAGACCACACACTTCACACCATTCCCTTAACAAGTGCAGACCACTTAATGGGAGATTTTAAAAGATCAAGTAACTGAAGCGAATTTATTAAAGCAAAGGCACAGAAATTCCAATTAATGATGGTTAGCATCACACGAATAGCTCCTTTTCTGAAATACACGCTAAAAAGTGCCTTCAAAGGGATTATTTGATCGTTTCATTTATACATTTCTATAATTATAGCCCCTAGACTTATCTCTCAACCTTCTTTATTTCCATTCACAAAAAAAAAGAAAAAAAAAAAGGTTTTAAAGCTTTTGTTTTCTGCAGAGGAATAGAGTTTATATCTCAGAGTTTATTTGACAGAATAAGAATCACGGTGAGTCTAGTAAACAGTACAAAAGAACCTCAGTTTTTGTCCATAGAAGGGGAGGAGGTTCCAATTGCTAAAAAGTGACAATTATACATCACATGAATATATTGTCCCTGGATACACTATGTCATGTACATCTTCCTTGTCAGACACAAGTGCCTGCTTCTTCATGCACATGAAAACCTTAAAATGTTCACTTTTAGCGAAGAGAATAATCTTGCTTTCAAAGCAGGTGGGCCATGGTAGCCTAAAGTAATCTGCAAAGCAGAAAATGCTTTGGCATTAAGTCTTTTGTTATTCCATGCATATGCGCAGTTTACAATATGTACTAAGTGCATAAATATTTATTATGGTTTTATAATTGTGCTTTTACTGTGTGATTCACTGACATGGGGCTTAGAAGCTTTCTTTGTTTCTCAGTTTAATAAAATGTACACCAAAGTACAATCCTCAGATCGAATAGTGCCGAAAGAACTGAGATGTAAAGACACTTGTGTCTGGCTCTCCATGCACTACACAAAATTGCCAAAGAGTATTTACAAGACAGAAAGAGAGCATCTCAGAGGAGCTACCCTCTCATATCTTCTAACAACACTGCAGATTGTTTCAAATTGAACCCTTCCTCGCCTGATACTTCTTCAAGTACTGTAAATATAAGCAAACAAGTTTAGTAAGAACAAATGTTGCCTTCCAAATTCCAATCATATCTGCTTTTAGTTGCAGCAATTTCTACAAAAAAAAAAAAGAAAAAGAAAAAGCCCACAAACCGTTGGAGATATTTAGACACCATTTTTAAGACTTAGAAATACAGACTTGGAGTAAAGACAGTCACTTGAACTACGGAGATGTCCATTCCAAGTATATCTTCTGTAGTGATCTTTGCTGACTTGTCAAGATCTATTGGCCTTCTCCAGTTTCTTTCCTGCTGAAATATAATTTTATTTTTCAGTATTTATCCTGATCCTTTTATAAGCTTTCTGCTTTTATGCGCAGTATTAATTAACTTGTTCTGTAAGAGACTTAGCTTCAAAATCACAATGCCAATATTATCTCCTTTATCATCCTTTCAGCTGGAGTACATGCTTTCAGGCCGAGTGAGCCAAATTCCTGAGATTCTTATGGCACATTGAACCACAAGTTCTTAATGAATCTCTTCGTCAGCCAGTGAAAAAAGGACTTTGATGCAATCCGTTCTGATACGTATTCAGAGAACAGTGACTGTGTGCACTCACTCAGCTCAGAACTGGTCTGAAAAGGGAAGGTGCATTAAGCAGTTTCCAGTCTTTATATCTGAGTCCGACAGTTTATGATTAATGACCAGTTGCAAACAGGCCTCTGCATTGCACCTGCAAATGACGGCGTGTAGGGTGGTGTCAAGGCATCTGGCTGCTGGTGCAATAACAGGAATGCATGCTTTCACATGCAAGTTATAAATCGCTAAACAGTTAAGTCCCAAAAATACTCAATGAACAAGAAAAAGGATGAGGAAAGGCAAGCAGGCACTGCAGCAGGGGATCGATGTAGATTGGGACTCCTGGAATGTGGAGTCCATGTGGATGTTTAAAAATGAGAGGCTTACATTTGCTGTAAGGCAAACCTGTGCATGGAAATTGCTGTTTGCCAAATATAGAGAATATATCTTCAGCCTCTGCCTTGATTTTCTTTTAAATTAATGGAATACATTAAGAAAAACAGCAAAAGTTGTAAAGTCTTAGGGGCAAAATACATACACTGCATCCAGAATACTCTTAAAAATTAAAGATATACAAAAAAAAATCATAGCAAAGCACAGCAACAAAAACTCTCAGCTCATTTTGAAAAATTTATCAACCATGGTATCTCTTTCCATGCAAATATGTCTACTCCTCCTGAGAGGGGTCCTGTGTCAGCGAAGGAGCCATCGCCTTGGACAAGCCAGCTGTATTCTTAACAACAGTGTATCAACGAACATAACTTCCTCAGCCTTCTTTAAAAGTTTTTATACACAGATGTATATTTAGGCACTGTGTAGACAGTGTGAATGAATGATTCCTCTGCAGAGAGGTGCTGTGATACTGCTGGTAGTAGTACCTCCTTTTGCTCTGCAGCCCTAAATCCACTGATTTCACTGGAGGGACCTGGGCATGAAGTAGCAACCAATGCAAAGCACATAACTGTTACTTATTCATTAAACGAAATCCATCTGGGATGTCCACAACCCAGAAAAATCTTCACGTATTTCTGAAGGACAAATGGAGACACTCTGGCTCTTGTAAAGGCTGTTGGGCCAGAAAGAAGGGTAAGATGGGGTGTGGAAGTGGAGCCATGCAATAAGGCCACTGCAGAAGAAAATTCTTGGCTTCGTGGGCTCCCACACTTTTTGTTTTACCCTATGTTTGCATGATATACAAACTGCTACCCCCTCTTTTGTGCACACAGGTGGAGAATAGCAAGTGGGCCCAATAATGTGTCAGTCAGAACACTATCAAAAAGGCAGGTAAAGATTTTTCTCCTTCTTCAAAAATGTGTAATATAACAGACAATGACTGTGACTCTGCAGGAGATTATTAAATCAGACTACAGCCATTAGTACAACTATAGACTCCAAGCAAGTTCAGGGTGAATAAAAAATACAAGACTGAACCCAAAGACAGAGACTAGGCAGATCAGGTGCCATCAGATATGGAGAAAGGGAGCTCAGCTACGATGCTCCAAAGAGAGCACAGTTCCTGCAGTGCCTTAGCTCTGAGTGGAGAGCAACACACAGCAGCTGGATCTCCTTCTCTCTGGCTATAGCTGACAATATTGTAACAGCTTACTATACTAATTTCTTGCAGATCCACCTGGATTTTATCAGCTTATATATTTTCCCCGGAAACATTTTTTACTTTATCTGTTTTACTAACATTATGATTTGCAGCAACTGGCTTTGTTTTGATCTTGGGATTTCTTATAGTCTTAACTTTTCATGCTTCCTCAAATATAGATTCAGTTCTACAGCTGAATAAACATACAAGGAGTGTAACTTGTGGTCTGGTGAGTGTATTGTCGCAAAATTATTTTTAAAGAAAACAAGGAATCATTGAAATCATCTTTTCCCTTTGGAACCAGTTATTCTTTGAGCTCTGCTCAAGCCAGTAAAGCGAGCTTTTTAATTTAACATGAATAAGGTATATGCAAACAGTATAAGCTGCCCATGCTAACTATATTTTTCACTGACGTGATTACAGAGGGCATTTTCATCCCTTCCTTCTTTACTTAGTGTTCTTTGGCTGTCTTGTTCAAAAATAGCACCAACTTTACTTCAGTAATACTACATGGGGAAGTAAATGAGAGTCCCACTCAGCAGTAGAAAATTGATGTGCAATACCATCTGACATGTTTATAGCAGCATTTAATTATTTAATCAATTTAATAACAGAATATTTAAACCAGCATAAAAAAAAAATCACTGGGCATAACCAATTCAGTCTATAAATCAGACATTTTGCTCTTCTATTTTCACTCTTCAATTACATTCTGTGAACTAATTGGCAGCACTTGATGGGAATATAGGATGTAGACAGACTATAACAGGTGGAGCAATCAGATCTTCACAAGAACATTAATTTGTACAGCCGCTATTACTCTCTCATACATACACATTCAGATTTGCACACACAGCCAAGCAAACAGCCCTGAGTCGTGCTAATTGTGATTACAGCCAAATGTCATAAAACACATTTCACTATATTCAAGGGAGTAATAGCTGTGCTTATTCTTTTATCTTTTTATTTTCATTGACATCATCTTTGTAATCTTCAGATATGCTTTTGCTTGTTTTTCTTCCTGGTTTGTGAACAAAATAGTTGTCTTGTATCCCAGTATTCATACTGGATTTATATGAACTTCATTAAAACCACTCTGTTAATTTCTGAATTGAATAGAAAGCATGTCAAAATGTCTAACGATGGTTCTCATGAGATGCAATGAGACACTTCAGTGCGAAAAGTAATAATAAAATATTTATAAGAATATTCCATCAAGACTAAATTTCTCCCATTATGTATCCTCATTTCAACCAGCTAAAATTCTTACTTTCAGAAAGCCAAGCAATCCTGGCTATGGGAAATGCTGTTAGGCATTAAGATTACCTCTCTGGGTGGGGTGTTGTCTTTCTGAAGCCCCCAGGTGCTTCTTCGCACTTATCGCGTGTGTGCTGCTTGCCCCCTCCCCCACCCCCAGCAGGAGCTGGAGCTGGTGACTTGCCCATGGACTGGATCTCCTCCAGCAAACATCAAAGCCTGGCAGACACTGGCCTGTAAATGGGGCTTGGGAGGGTTCAGGCAGCTCAGAAGAAAGCTTCTCCAAAGGCGAACTGTAATTGAACCTCTTTTTCAGAGAGCTGTTAAAATCAGCATACAAAAGGTAGTACTACATACAAGGTAGTGAGCTGTGCTCGTTGCTCCCAGGGACCCACACTTCCTAATGAGCTGAACTGGGATTTGAAGGATTGTCTGGATTACTTAAATTTTAGGGATTACTTTCAGGAGCATAGTGTTTAGTTAAAGCACCTTGACTGCCTGACGCAGGCTGGCTCCTCAGAAGTTCAGCAAGAGGAGCCACCCAACAGCTGTTCAGAGTGGCATTAGACAGGAAAGTTTAAATCTCTATCCTGAATAAAAAATAGATTTCTCCTTTGTGCAGCATCGCTACGCTGGAGCAGGGTTGTAGCAGAACTCTCAATATCCTCAGGGGAAAGAACTGCTATAAGGTGTATGATTGCAGCCCAGGCGAAAGGACTGGAAGCTGCTTGTAGTATGTAACTCCCACCATCTTTTGTGCACCTGGCAGCCCTTCTCAGCTCATCCATACTACACATCTCCTACCCTCGCCAGGACTCTCTGACAGTAGGGCTCGCTGTGACTTTAAGACACCTAGAGGGACAAAATCCTCCACATCCTGTGTTTGAACACTGTCTGGTCCCCTGCATCACCCAAACATGTCTTGTCTTCAATTTATCGTCGCTGTACAAGAAAGAAGGAAGCATTTGCCTTATAATTGGCTGACTGGAGAACAAAAAGCCACATCAGTCACCAGTTTTGTATTCCAGCATATTTTGAATCACAAGACATCAGATTACCCAGACACTCTGGGGCTGCCTTTATTGGGGTTTACCTTTCATTCTTCCTACCTGCCATTAAGAAAATACAATGGGGGGATACTCTAATATTCTGTGGGTAGAAGGAAAAAAGGAAAGAAACAGAAGGTGACCAGCATCCTCTGATGCGACAGGAGGAGCACGAAACCATCCTCAATGGAGCTGGAAGAAAAACAGCTCCTTGCCGTAGGTATGTACCTATACGAGTTCCCAGCAAAGTAGGGATGTGTCGCCGGGAAAGTTGTGTAAAGGGGTGCATTTTCCACACAACTGTGAAAGCTGTGCTCGTAGGCAGTGGTAGCTCACAGTCAGCCAGGAACTTCTTATTGCCTTAGCTCAGCAAGATGATCTGTCTTCCTCTCTCACGAGCCTCCCATTTTGGCTGACGTTACTGACATTTCCAACGCAGTCAGAGCTACAGACAGAGCCTGGCTGGCAGTCAGCTCCAGTTCCAAGAAATACCTGTGCTGCTGAGCACTGTCTCCCAGAGGGCACTTCCAGCAGGGCCTTCTGAGCATTGAACATTGCTCTCCCATCTTTTCGTGGTCAATAGTTCATTGTCCTCCAAAGCATAAAGCGAAGACCATATGTCTGCTGTCAGGGGAAAAAAAAACCTGAATTCTCTGGTAATACCATCTAGATCACATCCATCCTCATGGCTATGTTATAATACATGTAGATTATTTGTTAAGAAATAATCATGTTTTATAACGACATTTATAACAAGTGTTGGAGCACCTACAGGAGAGAATCGAGGCTGCCTTTTTCATTTTATGAGTGTGCAAATGCAAAGGAATACATTTGGAACACGAATTTACAGCAGATGCGATAAAAGCCTTTTGTTTTCACTTTCAACTAAGCTAAAAAGGGGATGCAGCACAGCCAAGCTAACTTACTAAAATAACTTTTGTACTTAATTAATAGCAAACAGAATGGCTGCAAGTGATAAATCATCCAGAGCCAGGAATGCAGAGTGAAGTCTGACATGGTGTCTCTGCTTCAGACCATTAAGTTTTTGTCACAGCTTTGGGGGTTAGAGACAGAGCATCAGTCTTAGCTTTAAAATAGGAAATATGTCTCATCCTTCACATTGTTTCAGTTTAGCCTTTATATTTGATTGTAGATTACCCTTCTTATGCAGAGAGCTTATTACAGTTTTCATTTTCTCTTGTTTACATTTTCATATCAATTTTTTCCCACCAATCTGCAATTTAGAGGCTGCTCAATGACACTAATGTTAATGGCATATATTACGCTTCTGTTCCACAACAGTGCATGTTTTTTAAAAACATGAAGTGCCCATTTTGCAGATGCTCTGACAGTCTCATACTCTTATCCCTGCCTCCACTCTCCAGTTATACAGAACCTTGACTTACCCAAAAGGGACGTCAAGAGACAAAAAATATCTAAATTAATTCCATCCAAGGCCTTTCACAATCTCACCGCTCAGATGGTGGGTGGTTATCTACAGTCCTGTCGATGCAAACAAACAGCATCCAAAGAGCTAAAGAAACATGGAAGAGCAGATGTCGACAAGAGGAATCATTCCGCAATTTATCATTGGGGAACTGCCCGGTGTCAGGATGTCACTGGAGATCACACAGGGGAATTGTGAAGGGGACAAGATCCAGGCAGCACACGTGTCTTCGTAGCTCAACATTCAAGTGAGGCCAGGTGGGAAGGGCTACAATGTTTTCAAGGATAGGGAGATTCAGGTCTTCCCTACTCAACCTTAGTTGAGAGATTTTCCTAAACAAGCCTGTGAAAACACACAGCTGGCAATCCCACTGTGCTTTATACACCAGAGTGAGGGCTTTTGTCAGGCACTGACAAAGCCTTCTGAGAATTTGTAGAAGTCATTTCAGAAAAGATCCTCATTTCATGGGATTTTTTTTTAAACCTCCATATGAGGCCAATACAAAGGGTCTACCCGGTGCTTGCTACAGACAATAACAAGGACAAACGTTGATCCATCATGCTAGCAATCATGGCAGAACTGTTGGTGCTCTCACTGCTAAGCAGTAAGATTGGGTCTGCTCACACTGAGAAAGTATTCAGAACCTGTTCCAAGGAAAATGAATGTTCACCTTTATTGCTGTTTTCCTGGAAAAGTAACCTGTTGGTGAAGCTTTTTGTTCCTTCACAGAAATTTGCATTTCCACATAGGTGTGTGTAAAAGGGAGTGGGAGGGAGATGTTAAGGGCTGTTATGAGGAGAAATGTATCAATATTCTCATAAAACTGTTTTTCATGAAAAACTTAAACTCCCAAACATTGAAATATTTTGTATCTAAAACACTAAAATAAAAAGTCCATTCTTCTGTCCATGTCTTTCATAATGTCTTTCTTTTTTGTCTTATCTTTTCGATATAGATTACATAGATCCCTCCCCTTCCCCCTTGATGCTTGTCAAAATAAGCAGGTCCATAAGAGACCAATTATCCCTTGGCAGAGGAGATGGGGTTCAGTTTTCCTACTGCCAAGTCTGAGAAACAGTTTGCCTTATGTCATTTGTGCATATCACTACTAATATGGAGTAGTTTGGCTAATAGTATCTACTCACTCTCTCAGAAATACGATATTTTTTCCCCTTTTGTGAGGAAAACTGTTGGACTATGTCACACTGTGGGGAGAGGGATGCAGTGTGCATGGATGGACCAAATGTTTTCCAAAGACTTGGTCTCATCTCTCATGAATGAAAATATAAGATCTCAGTTGTGCTAGAACTGACCAGGTGTCAAGGGTTGAGGCTGGGCTGGCCACTAACGAATGACAGACGTTCTCTATTAACCCCTCTTCCCTCCCAAAAGGGAAAAGGAGAGAGAACAAGGGAGAGAGGCTTTACGGTTTGGAAAAGAAAACTAAAACAGCTTTAATGAAACAGTAACAATAAAAGAAAAGATAATTATAAGAATAAGGAAATAATGAAATATATACAATATGTACAAATAGGTACAAAACCAATATACCGAACCCAGCTCCCCCCACCCTGATGACTACATGTCACCACTGATGCTGCAGGGCTGGCACCTGGGCAGTCCCAGGCTGGACTCAGCAGCATACAGGGACGGGATGCAGGAGCTGGACTCAGGCACTGGATTCAGGGATGCACGGATCGGGATTGACGATAGAAGAACAGACAGAGTCCTCCTCAGGTGTTGGCCATTGAAGAAGAGAGATTGACCCTCGTGATCTCTCAGCTTTATACTGAATATGACGTACATGGGATGGAATACTCTGTTGGTCAGGTTCGGGTCACCTGTCCGGTTCGCTCCTCCCTGCAGGTGTGACCTTTCTCGTGCTTGTGACTCTTTTCACTCCCGGCACCCCAACACGGAGTACAAGATTTAGCAGTGACCTTGGTCGCTACAAGAACAAGTATAAGCAAGGGCCTCTCTGCAGACCATTCCCTGGTACTGACTATAAACACCAGGCCTTATCACTGCTAGGAGCAGTCACTGTCTGGAAAAACATGCTGCTGTTTCAGAAAGTGCCGTTAGTTAGAGGAGACTTAACTGAAAAGTTAAAGCACTACAACAGAATTAGTTCTGGTTTAGCCCAAACCAGGACACCAGGTCAAGCAAGAGAAATGCTGTTTACTGGTTTACTGGTTCAGTTGCAGATTTTTCAAGGTGTTGCTTAAAGTATGAACAGCTGCCTACATTCATTCACAGAGGGCTTGACTCTGTATCTGTTTTCCTAGCTACGTGCAGCTGTGGAGCAGCAAATTACTGATTTTTCTGTAACTTTGCACTAAACTGCCTCATTTCATCCAGGCTGTTTCTCCATTTTATTTATTTTTTCAATTACTTTTGAGCTTGATGAGACCCATTAGAGGCAATAATTAAGACAATCTTATTTTAAGGTTAGTCTCGATACAGGTAACTGGCAGGATTTTAGTTCTTTTAAAATGCAATTCAATTACTTGTACTACTACAGTTGAAAAATGTTTACTGCTCCATATTTTTTCAACCCTCCATCTTTTTTCTTGTAAAACTAGCAAAAGTAAAGACAGGAAAGTGGTATAGTCTGGCCCACCCGCTACAGCAAGATATAAACACTTGATTGTGTCCTACTGACAGGGCTATTTTAGGCTTTAATTATATGAGTTGTCCTTGCTCATTATCTGTATAATACTGAAGTGCAACAAAAGTAAATGATTCATTGCTGACACATGGCATTTCATGAGCAGTCATTAATTAGCAAAGTAGCACTTGGATATAGATTGGTGAAGAGCATCAGTAAATGCAACTTTAATCAGGATCTCCCTTAACTGTCCTCTTCTTGTGTGCCTCCATGGCATTCAGAGGCTGAGCTCCCATGGAAGCACAGCTCTTCCCCACAGCAGCAGAGCACTCACCACCAGCGTTGCCAGTGGAGCAATCATTGAGTTCAAAGAGCAAGAACAAGCAGAAGGCTTCATAATCTACTACTCTATGTTCTTTACAAGGTATATAACAGTGTTGGATTTTTTTAAAAAAAGGTAACAGTATAAAAGCAAGAGCATGAGAAGAGAGTTTTCCATGCCATAGCATTTTTTGCTAATACAAATGGACTTCAGTTTGATAATTTTCACTGCTGTGAGAATCAATGGAATTAATGATTTGTCAATTCTGCCACAAGGCTAGGACAAATCTGTGGTTTTTTTTCCAGTCCCAAGAAAAGGAAAATCAAACTTTTACAACAACAGAGCTTTGTGGTCCCCTCCCTAGTAGTAAATGAGGCATTAATCCACACGACAGATTAGAAAACTGGAGAATATAATTTATTTGAAAGCACTACCCTTTAAAAAGTTTCAGAGTACTTTGTAAGTTTGTGCGGTGATTTCTGGGTATTGCTGTAGTGTAAGTATCCTTCTTAGGAGTTGTATTTACTGGAGACACATGAAACTTGTGCTGGTTTAAGCATAGGCCGATTATGTATTCAGGATATATTTGCAGATACCTAAGGTTGCTGGCTATTAAACCAGAAGAGTATAAAAATCAGATTCTCTTTCAAAAGTTACTGTTATTTTTCTCAGCTGGAATGTCAATTTAACATTTTAGGGAAGCTGCTTGCTTTTTAAAGTGATGCTGTGAAGAGAAATTTCCACTGATAGGTGACTGAGTGCAATTTATTCATCCTGTCGTAGCTATGCTAAATTCTATCACAGATAAAGAGTTATTAGACAGAATATCTAGGTGACTCCCTTCCTGGAATGGTCCTACACTCTCTGCAGGAACGTATCTGAAATACTCTACCAATTTTACTTGTGAAGAAATTTTAGGAACAACATGCCACATAGAAAATCTCAGGGAGATTTTTGAAAGGAGTCATGAGGGTTATTAGGAACAGTCAATATGACTTCACCAAGGGGAAGTCATGTTTGATCAACATGATAGCCTTTTATGAAGACATAACCAGGGGGATAGATGATGATAGTGCAGTGGATGTGGTTTATCTTGATTTCAGTAAAGCATTCGACACTGTCTCCCACAGCATCCTCGCAGCTAAACTGAGGAAGTGTGGTCTAGATGATAGGGTAGCGAGGTGGATTGTGAATTGGTTGAAGGAAAGAAGTCAGAAAGTTGTGGTCAATGGGACAGAATCTAGTTGGAGGCCTGTATCTAATGGAGTCCCTCAGGGGTTGGTACTGGGACCAGTACTATTCAATATATTCATCAATGACCTGGACGAGGGAATAGAGTGCACCTTCAGCAAGTTTGCTGATGACACAAAGCTGGGAGGAGGGGCTGACACACCAGAAGGCTGTGCTGCCATTCAGAAAGACCTGGACAGGCTGGAGAGCTGGGTGGGGAGAAATCTCATTAAATACAACAAGGACAAGCATAGAGTCTTGCATCCGGGAAAGAACAACCCCATGTACCAGTATAGGTTGGTGACTGAGCTGTTAGAGAGTAGCGTAGGGGAAAGGGACCTGGGGGTCCTGGTGGACAGCAGGATGACTGTGAGCCAGCAATGTGCTCTCGTGGCCAAGAAGGCCAATGGCATCCTGGGGTGTATTATAAGGGCTGTGGTTAGTAGTTCAAGAGGTTCTCCTCCCCCTCTACTCTGCCCTGGTGAGACCCCACCTGGAATATTGTGTCCAGTTCTGGGGCCCTCAGTTCAAGGACAGGGAACTGCTTGAAAGAGTCCAGCGCAGAGCCACAGAGATGGTTAAGGGGGTGGAACATTTCCCTTATGATGAAGGGCTGAGGGTGCTGGGTCTCTTTAGCTTGGAGAAGAAGAGACTGAGGGGTGATCCCATCAATGCTTATAAATACATAAAGGGCAAGTGCCAGGAGGATGGAGCCGGGCTCTTCTCGGTGATGGCCAATGACAGGACAAGGGGCAACGGGTGCAAGCTGGAGCACAGGACATTCCACATTAACATAAGGAAAAACTTTTTCACTGTGAGGGTGACAGAGCACTGGAACAGGCTGCCCAGAGAGGTTGTGGAGTCTCCTTCTTTGGAGACATTCAAAACCCGCCTGGACGCGTTCCTGTGTGACCTACTCTAGGTGGTCCTGCTCTGGCAGGGGGGTTGGACTAGATGATGTTTTGAGGTCCCTTCCAATTCCAAACATCATGTGATTCTGTGATTCTGTAAAATAAAGACCAGAGAAATTCAATGCCTCAACCTGTAATTGAGGCTAAGCACATACCACAGTTCAAAACATATTCTTCTATGAGTATGTAAGAGTGTAGCTTTAAGATCATGCAGATCTCTATTTGAGACTCAGGTGAGATACCATGTGGGAGCCAAATCCTACACCTATTTGCTACAGAATTGCTTCAGCTGCTTTTGAGGCACAGAAGACAGGACACAGGAGTGTAAGTCTGATCCAGTGCTCTTATGATCCTCTGAAAATCATTAATGGTTTCCATAAGCGCATTGGATAATCACGTGGTAAACTAGTCTTCAAACACACGCACACTCTAAACTGCCGACATTCTCATATTCTGATCTGATTGGTTGCTAGCCTGTTCTAGCAAAGACATGGCAGGACAGTCTCACATTTAATGGTCTACCAGAGAATTTCAGTGTAACTCCTGTTCCTATTGCAAACATCACATGTGACTGCAGGGAACTCATTTACTCCATCTGAGCTTCGATCCTCTGTGAGACTGCAGAGAACATTCCACAGTGACACCTGGAGACTACAGTCACTTAAGTGCTCTGTATATTATGAATATAAACAAGAAACAGGGAATGGGTAGATTTCAGTATGAGTTTGTATGTGGTTTCAGTAAACAGTGAATTGTCCATCTCTCTAAAAACCATAATATGTTTTAATAAAACATACTAGAAATATGAGTTTTAGGCAAAGTAGCTTATGTAGAAATTATCAACTTGATTTTTTTTTCTTCTTTTATGGTAAAATTTAAGATTTTCAGATGCAATGCATCAGTGTCTAATCCAATACCATAAGATTTAAATATGTGCATTACAACATAATTTTTCTTTCTCACTCACTCACAGTGACAGTATTGCTTCACTAAGGGTCATTAGTGTGATGATATAATGGAGCTGCAGCAGCATTTGGCTAATCTTTGGAGGTATCTCTAGCAAGAGCCCTGAATGCTGCCTCAATTTAGGATTTGTTTGCACTTTAGGGTTTGTGGGTTTGTCAAGAAATGTACTTGGACAGCCTTAATTCTCAGTTAAAACTGTGTGCACTGCTTGTCTGTCTGCAGAAGTTAGATCACAGATGAAGTTACAGGTGACCCAGCTCTCTGTCTGCAGTCCTACTGAAGGCATCAGCGCACAGAAGGACTGCTTTTCAGCAGATCAAATGAAATTAAAATAAAAGCTGCCCGTATCTAAACACAGCACCTGGAAAAACATAATCCAGGAGTGCAGCACAGGCTGAGACCTACCTGACTGGAGAGGAGCTCTGTGGAAAGGGACCTGGGGGTCCCAGTGGACAACAAGCTCAGTATGAGTGAATAGTGAGCTGCAGGGGCAAAGAAAACCAACAGGATGCTGGCTTGCATCAGCAAGGGCACCACCAGCAGAGATAAAGAGGTCATTATCCCACTCTACTCAGTGCTGGTCAGGCCACACCTGGAATACTGTGTTCAGTTTTGGTCCCCGCTATACAAAAATATATTTTGGTCCAGAGAAGAGCCACAAAGATGATCCAAGGACTGGGAAGCCTGCCGTGTGAGGAAGGGCTGAGAGAACTGAATTTGTTCAGCCTTGAAAAGAAGGCTTAGGGGTGACCTTACGACCATGTTCCAGTATTTAAAGGGTGGCTACAAAAAAGATGAAGACTTCCTTTTTACAAGGAGTCACCTGGAATAGACAAGGGGTAATGGGTACAAGTTGCTGCTGGGGAGATTCTGACTGGACACAAGAGGAAAATTTTTCACAACGAGAACAATCAGCCATTGGAATAATCTCCCCAGGAAAGTGCTGGACATTTTAAAGATTTGGCTGGACAGGGTGTTAGGCCATCTTGTCTAGACCATGCTTTTGCCAAGAAAGGTTGGACCAGATGATCCTTGAGGTTCCTTCCAACCTGGTATTCTATGATTCTGTGATTCTAAGTACATAAGTCATTGCGGCCAAGTTCCTGAAGTTACCCAAGAATAAATACAAGCAAGCAGATAGACAAATATGTCTGTAAGAGCCACGAACAGCTTTAGTTTGAAAGATATCATGCACATCTTTGCTGAGAAACTGGGCCAAACTCCTTGTACTCCTCGCCGACATGTCACCCCCCACCTTGTGGAGGATGAAATGATGTATTAGCTGTACACTTGCGGTGTCTCGAACACAGTGAACACTGCGGTTACTCAGCCCAAGCTCAAGCCAGAAGACACAGCAGGCAGAGAAGGAGACTGAAAATGTGAAACAGAATGAAATTACAACATGGGCAAAAATTGTGCCAAGAGTTCTGCCTCTGAAATGGTCTCATCACTACATCTGAGCTAAGGATGGTGAATTTCAAAAGGAAAAGCATATCTACTATGAAATCAAATCAAAGTAAACCCCAAAGAAAGGAAATATCAGACTTGATAGATTATAGATATATCTATTTTATTCCCCTCATGGAAAGCTCTATGCCCTGAATATAGACAACTTGCAGACAACTGATTTGGATTATACAGAGATCTCACAGGTATATGTATTGTTTCTCTTCTTTATTTTTGATGTTTATATCCTTATTTTCATCTGTGATATAGGAACCAATGTTTTGAGAAGCCAGATTTGCCACTAAGGGTCTATGTATTTATTGTCCATATCCTAAGAAGCTAGCATATATTCCCCCAGTCTCATATTTAAGAGTGATTGAGTATGTGTTGTTATTCATTGGTCCATTTTGGTTTTTTTCTTGTTTGCCTATTTTTATGACATTGTTTTGTTAAAAGATAAAAAGGATACCACACTCTTCCAGCAGTAAATCATCTGTTACCATTTACATATACACAGCATAGCTACAAATATGTCTTCCTTTCCCTTCTGAGTTTCAGATTTTATCTTCATATTACATCTGTGCATTCTGAATTCAAGATACAACATGACCTTTATTTTCTTAGTCTGCTGTGACCTCTGGGATAGAACCAATAGCTTTTTTTTCATGAAAGCAAATTCAGATGTTAATTGAGTTGGATACAGCAATTGGCCGACTCATATAAGTGAAGTGAAAACACATAACTCTCAGTCAGGCTCATTTTATGAGTTTACAAAATAAAAAAATATGGAAAGAAATCACATTATCTACAACTAAAACCAGAACTGCACTCAAGCAAATGAGTACAATTAACAGATTGGATCCCCAGTTTAGGAAATGTCCAGATCCAGATCCACCAGACATGACAGTCTATCTGGAAGCTCTCACTACTGCCCCACAAAAGAACTGACAGATGCTCATCAGGATCATTACAAAATTTTCTGGCTAATCACTAACAATTTCGAAACAGATGCTAAAGTCCCTACTTTAACTCACTCTGAATTCACCAACTGAGGACATAATAAAGCTGGATCAGGTGGATATTTCAAAGTATAAATCATAAAATGGTATGTCAAAGTGCTGTTTTCCTGGTGATAAGAGAGTAGGAAAATATAATAGCAGATAAATGGGCTGTGTGGGAAGAAGATACAACACATTGTAGCCAGCTCCCCATAGATGTTAAAAATGAAGGGCATTAAATTTAAAGGAGAGGCAGGAGAAAATACATCTTAGAGGATTTAAATGGCACAGTCCAGAGACCATTTCATTAGTGGTTTTGAATTATCCACAGTTCCTTTTGCCAAAGTTTATGACTAAAAAATAATCAAAATCATTTACGAAACCATTATCAAAACATTTCAGCTCCTGAAAACTGCGTTTCCAGGGTATCTTTTTTTTTTATTTTATTTTGTTAGGCCATAAATATGTCAATACAATTTCATTAAAGCCATAATGAAAAACATTACCAGCAGTGGTGGGAAATGGGTTCATTTGATAATTTGTAAAATGAGAACTGTCAATATTCCTCTAGATTTTCCTGATGTTACTTCAGGTTTTGGACCACTTCCCCGGGGAAAAGGCAGATAAAATGAATAAATGCCTTCCCCCGCAGCGATGTGAGAAGTCTGTTAAATGTTTCTGTGACTGTGTGCTTTCTAGGAACAGGCACAGTGGAAGGCACTGACCTCTTCCAAACTAAACAGGGTAGAATTCAAGCCAAAAAAGGGGCTCAGCTTCTTCCTCCTCCTTCAGTGCTGCCCTTCAAGGGGGAAGCACAGCAGCATGTTTCTGAAGGCACAAAAAGCTCCTGGGTAGGGTCGCTGCATCAGCAGAGGAAAGGGGGTTGGTGAGGGATAGTGGACCCAAAAGGTAGGTCTGTGCCAACCGAGTAGCTCCCCAGGGAGCAGAGGTGCTCCCACCACGGAGGCAGAGCCCCTGGGAGCTGGACTGCCAGTTCTGGGTGCTGGCAAGGCTCCCTCACGCTTGCCCAGTTTCTCTTTCTCTCTGAGGACCTGTTGCCAGCCACTAGCAGAGAGAGGCTATTTGGCACTCTTCATTTCTTACAACACCGTAGCTTGGTAAGGCAGATTGTATTTTTTCTGCCTCTGAATCCAGAAACCATAGGGTGCAGCAAAAGCAGCACAGAATTGCTAGACAATGTATTTGGAATCATCTCTATTGAATTTACTTCATTTCAGGGGTCTTGTTTTGATCAAAATGCTCTTTAATTCTTGAGAATATACCTCTTTTTCTAAATATAGTCCTCCCCATTTCCACTATGTCCCAAGGGGCAACCACTCTAGGATATTAAACCACATGGACTGAAGCTACAGTATGGATATACTTTTTACTACCAGCAGAAGAAAACGAGAGGAAAAGAGAGGAACACATATTAATTCACAATTCCCTTAGGAGAAATAGCTCCAGCCCCAGCCTCCACCATATATACTATTACTTCAAGGTTTGTCTTCATTAAAGAATATTCCCAGTGTAAACAAGGAAGTCTATATTTCCTCAATACTGAAAGCACACATTTCAGCTTTGGTTTAGTTGAATTCTTCTGCCCGCTTCTAATCTAAGGAAAATCAAGCAAGAAAACAGCAAACAAACAAACAAATCATCCTTCTGCCAACCTTTACACTACACATTTTAATCTTTCAATCACCAAATTTTTGAAACCCGCCACATCATTAAACACTGCAAAAAAACCATGCAGAACAAAAATATTGTGTCACTAGAGATACGTAGCTCAAGCACAGGCTCATGAAGGAAACGTTTTTACAGTGTTTCCTGAAAAAGTCCACATAATTGGATACCCTCTGCAGCAGGGCTGCCTCTTTCCCTGCTGGGACTGAACAAACCTCTGTCAGCAAGGAATTACTTTGTGCCTGGCAGTGGGACTAGCAATAGTCCCTCTCTATGTAGTTATGACTGAGCTTGGACACGGCACTCACGTTGACATCTTGGGTTTGAACTCCTGCAGACCACAGGCAGGCAGTTTCTGTGTTTGAATTCATTCATGGAAAGCACAGTTTGGGATGGTTTAAGGTTTTCTTTATGAAAGTTTTCTATTACCACTTACTATGAAATTTATAGGAATTGCCGGTCAGATCATTAAAGAATTGACTGTTTTTTCTCCATGACCTGAAAAGTTGGCCTATTTTTGAGAGCTTTTCTGGTCACTTGCAGCGGGATATTAAATGGAATTGGAGAGCGTATCTGAAGTGTGAGCAAAGAGGAACAGTGAGCACTTAGACTGTGGGAAATCTTGAGATGGGCTTCAGAATTATTTGAACGTATTGACAAAACAAAGACTAGTCAAAAAATACCACTCCTTGCAGCCCAAAATGTGCCAGTCAATGCATCTCAACCTTTTGCTTAATCCAAGCCAACTTTATTTATTAACATGTTTATTAACATGTTTTCCCAAGCTCTGAGATCAGTCGTCCTGAGTGCTGGCACACCTGCCCCAGGCTGGAGATGCTGGAAGGTCTGTGGTCCCTCAGCTGGAGCCAGTCTGCTGGTGGATCCCTCCAGAGTTTTGTTTGGTGGCAGGCACCGGCAGCTGCTCGGGGAAATTGGCATCACTGCCCATTCGTGCTGGAGGTGGCAGTAAAAGTGACGAGACCACCAGTCTCACTGAGCTGAAATGCCCTGTCCTGGGAGCTTGTCATTTGGCAGAAATTTCAAAATCAGAAAAATGTTTATACACCAAATAACACCGAGATCAAACCTGGAGAGGGAGGGAATGGGAGGTTATTTCATATTATGAAAGGTTCTTATTTAGGCCAGCTCTTCTCAAAGGTGACAAATAACGCCACAGTACCTGTGATTCCACACCCGGCCCTTTGCCTGGCCCCAGAACTGCCACACTGTCCTTCGGTTCCACCTCGCATCCCTCCTCCAAGGACTCAAGAGTCTTCCAGTATGTCATAAAATCAGTCTTGGCTCTTCCGAATTAGTCTGGACTCAATGAATTACAATTAAACAAGGCTTCCAATAATATATTTCAAACACCTCTGATTGAACACTGCAATGAGTAAAAATGGTTGGGAGGAGCGAGAGAGATCTACTTGGGGAATTTCTCCTGCAAAGGAAATAAATAGAAGGTTGTTAGACACTTTTGCACTGCATAATCAGTTTGTATTGTTACTATCCCCAGACAGTGGTATGTGTATAGAGGGTGCTGCAGTTGGGATCATTACTCCCCGCCAGCAATCGCTGCAGCAGCATCTTTCTGACACAAGTTTCCCACAAGAAACCCAGAGGAAAGAACAGCAGTAGATTATAAAATTGCTGTGAACATAAAGTTACTGTCCTCTCCCCAGAGTCTGACCTCCATAAGAAAAACCTCCTTCCCCAGGCCCTGAAGGTGGTTAATAAACTTCAAGTCTCTTCCTGCCAGTGACAGTGCTCTCCTGGAAATGGGGACCTGGATGCTATCCCAACTCTAAGGACCATCCACAGATTTTTACATGAAACAATCATCGAGTGAAACACAGAAATAGCCGGTGGGCAGAACAATGAGGTGCTGCCAGCAGTGAATCCCCAGCAGTCCTCTCTCTTCCCCACGCATCTCCCTCCTGCTCTGCAGAGTAACAGGGATCTCCCTGCTGCTCCCTCCTTATTTCAGTATCAGCTTTGAGACTTCTCCTCCCTGGGGATCTTTCCTGTGCCTTCCCTGGGGAGGTCTCTCCTGCTATTGTAGCCCCTTGTGCTGGGCTCCTCTGGGAGCAGAAGGAGGCTCTCACATGAACATGTGCGCCCTGAGTCCGTAGGAAAAGTATCCATATGCTGCAGCATAGCCTGAGATTTCAAAGCAGAACCTCTTTCTGCATCAGAGTTGAAGTAAAGCTTTGGAGGCTTATTGTGGTGCAAGATCTCCCACTAACTGGAAGGTGCAGAATCAGTAGAAACTGGGTCCAAGTCTTTCACCAACCTGCAGCAAAACAAAACCTCCATAAAAATATTCCAGATGCATGATGTCATTTACCTACATTTGAAAACTACTCCCACTTCATGGCATTTGAACCACGTCTGTTTTCATAAAAGAGACTTCCCATCTTCCACATCAATACATTTAATTCTTGTGTTCTAGTGTCAGTAGGGACATTGTTTAAAACTGTTATGAAAAACGTCAGTAAAGCATATGCCCATTATGTAAACTTATATGGATGCAGTGGAACTAAAAGCTGTGCCATTATGTTAATACTATTGAAAACACACATCTATATGTATATGTATAGATGTGTGTGTGTGTAACTATATCAATACCGTAAGTGTATGTGTGAAATCCAGCCCACTGCTGTCAGTAGCAAAACTCCCTGGAGATCCAAAATTACATAGAGCTTCATCTTATACATAATAAACAGATTTACAGGTATTCTAACTGAGATTTTGAAGACCACCATGAGGATTTGGCATCCAAATTCCATATGCAACTTCAAAAGTCTTTGCTTTGAAAATTTGTGTCTGTATAGTCAACTGCATTAATTGGTTGTCATATACAACTACAGGTTTCTGTCAAATTATTGTTTATTAGCTGCAAATAATTGCACGTGCACATTTGTATGAACTTTATTTATTAACATGTTTTCCCAAGAAACACACCTGTGGGTGCAAAAGCACACGTGCCATCCTGACAATTCCGTCCTTATCTTGTACCTGCTATTTAGTCCCTCAAAAAAAAAAGACACAAAAAAGCAAACAAACAAGCAAAAAAGAATGAAAAAGCTTTTCCCCGGACTTCCCCTGGAGCAATATCCAAAATATGCTGTTGGTTTTATCCCTGATGAAATCTTGAAATAAAACAAGCAAACCCCTCAGATGAACTCCCCAGGCCTGAGTGGATTTAGTTTAATTTGCCACAGTCCTTTGCGGAGCTGCTGTTCCAGGGAAAGCAGCAGGTCTTGATCTTGGGCTCAAACAGATGGCCCCAACAATATGACAGTAATAGCATCTGACATGTGTTGTTTCAATGATCTCTCTAACTCTCGGAGAAGTATGCAAGCGTTACATACCGTGTGCTGCTTCAGATTGTTATTTTTGGCATGCTTCTGCTGGCATATGTTATGATGAACCATTCACAACATTTTACATTTCCATCATAAAATAAAGAGGAAAAAAGAGAGTAGGACCATAAGCCTGTCATTTAACCTTGTTCCCAAGGTAACATTTCCTTTGCATAGGGGTCAGCTCCACAGAAACCAAAACCTAAACTGCATTTTGAGGGATTAGCTGTATTGCAGGAAGTGGAGTCCTGGGGATGGTAGAAAGACAAGTTGTTGGAAATATTTATGGCCCTGCTCTTGGAGTGTTTGACAGTGACACATAATCAGAGTTTTGTACAATATGCATTAAACGGTGTCAATCTACAATCTGAATGGCACCTGGTGATTAGGGAGCTGTGAGGAGGGGAATCAGAAGGGACTGAGTGCCCCATCGAGGTGGAGCTTTCCTGCTAATTGCAGGGGTAATGAACACGTTGCCTTTCAAGCCCAGAGGATTTTTCTTAAGGAACTTGTGAATTTACTCATTGCCAGGTTTAACAACATAGGATTTCAGGCAGTGAAACACTTTCAACTGCAAGCAGCAAAATCTAGCTAAAGCAGAAACATCAATGATCTTCACTGAGTGCAAGTCATTGAAATGTCTTAGCATCATAAACTACTCTTGATTGCTTTTTTCACAAACGAGCTGCTGCCAAATAAAGGACAGACGGCAACAGGGAAACCCATCTCAGCTGCTTTCCTCCTCAATTTGCAGTTACACGCCCTACCATTTTTCCCCTTAAAAGCTTATCTAGGTCCTCATAAAATAATTTATTGTTATTGCTGTGTGTGTTGTTTATTCAGTCGATGAAGGACAGGCTCCGGCAGCCCTCCCTCCCCTATCCCTCCAGGCCCTTATCTCTCCTTGACTTCAGATGACACTGCCTTTTCCTCTGGCTTGGCTCAGCCTCGCTCAGCTCCCATAGCCCCATCTCCCCTTCACAGTCCTGTGCCTTTTTAACCACCTCTTCTCCAAAGATGCAGGGACTCCTTTTAGTGCATCTGAAGAGGCTCTTAAGTGGAGAGGTGTGAAAAGGCTATAGCACAGAGAGAGAGGTGAAAAAAATCATGGGGTTTTGTTGTAAAGTTTAAAAGAAGAAAGCCAAACATAGCCTTGAATTTTCCTCTATGTGAAGAGGAACATTGCGTGCATTTGTTAAAAAGCTTGAGCACGCAAAGCTACAGTATTCGCACCAGAAGCATTAAAGAGACATTTCAAGAGTCATAGCCTCCAAAGGTGGCCATTTCTCTTATTCTGGCTACTGACCACAAGAGGAGCATAGAAAAAATGGAAAATAAAAATGGAAAAGTCCCATCCAAGTGACATGGAGAAGAGTGTCTGACTGCAGCATGTTGAAAACCCACTGGGAAAAGGCAAAGGGAAGAGCGGGGAAGGGGAGGTCTTCTGAAAAAGCGCCTGAACACAGAAGGAGCCAACAGCAATGCAGACAATTCCAAATGCAGACTGGTGCTCTTTGGCTACAGAGCAGACAGAAGTAGACTTGAGCCTGCATGGAGCTGCTGGGGTATCAGTGCCAAAGCCAACATCTCCAGTTAACAGCACTCAGGATTTCTACACAACGGTTGCAAAGGTTGCAATGGGTGAGCTGGCTAGAGCTCCAGCTCCTGTTTGCTCTGCAGTCACCAGAGGGACTCAATCCATCACCCACATGCAGAGGATGTCTGATGTCTTCTTTCTTTCTGTATCATTGCTCTTCTCCCTGTGCTTTTCCTTCCCTGCATGTCGCATCATACCCCTTCCAAACCTTCAAATAAAACACTCAGCAATAAAGCAAGTGGCACTGACATTGAGTGAAACCAAGGAGTGTGAAGCTGGCACTTCACTGGGATGAATGGGGTGGAAATGTTCATGCTTTTCTGTTAAGGCTGTCTGCAGACTCAGACAGACAACATTATGTTAATTAGACTGTGGGAAGATTCTCTTGGCAAACAAAATGGTTAGAAACTCGCTTGTTTTAACAGAAGCTTAGATTTGGTACTCTATGGCGCGGTCACACCAATCTTGTTACCTCATCAAATAGCTGAGTCTTGGACACAAGGAAGTTATTTTACATGCACTTACAGACAAAAACTGTAATTTCTCCCTAAACAAAAGGAGCTTTTCCAGAGAGTTCCAATTCATGCTTTTGTCTTTACAGTTCAGTACTCATTTAAGAGTAGTTCTAGTCTGAGGATTATCTTTGCAGAAAATAGTCAGACTCCATATCCACAATTTTTCCAGAGACTTCCACATCAGCTCACCTTGTTAAATGGAGAAAGAACATAATTCCTTTTTATCCAACTAATTGTCATCCAAATTCAGCCTGGAACCTAAAATTCAAAAAAGGCTATTGTAGGTTTGGTTTTCCACTGTCTCAGGAATTATCAGTAATAAAGATCTAAAATGTAGTCAGGAGTTTTAACCACCTTAGTCATCACTGTGGTGCTCCCACGGCATGAGGGAAGACAACAGCCAGCCAGTAGGTACTTTCTGTACAGCTGCAAGGGCACACACGTGGTCCTGCTGTGTCTGCCTGCTGCCGCTCGCCCGTTAGCACATGTGGTGCCTGGAGCAGGTAGTGCCATGAAGCCTGCCCTATTGACAGCCACATGCCTTTTCCATGACCCTCAAAATAAAGGGTTACCCCATCCTCCTTCATTCCCGGCCGGTCACAAGGTAGGCTCAAGCATCTGTCAAACTGCCAATATCTCCATGAAACAACATAAAGAATTCCGTAATTCCGTTGTGGTTTTTTTGGTTTGTTTTTTTTTTTTTTAAATCAGGATAAGATAGTTTTCACGCTTGTCCTGGTTTGGGCTAAACCAGAACTAATTCTATTTTAGTGCTTTAACTTTTCAGTTAAGTCTCCTCTAACTAACGGCACTTTCTGAAACAGCAGTATGTTTTTCCAGACAGTGACTGCTCCTAGCAGTGATAAGGCCTGGTGTTTATAGTCAGTACCAGGGAATGGTCTGCAGAGAGGCCCTTGCTTATACTTGTTCTTGTAACGACCAAGGTCACTGCTAAATCTTGTACTCCGTGTTGGGGTGCCGGGAGTGAAAAGAGTCACAAGCACGAAAAAGGTCGCACCTGCAGGGAGGAGCGAACCGGACAGGTGACCCGAACCTGACCAACAGAGTATTCCATCCCATGTATGTCATATTCAGTATAAAGCTGAGAGATCACGAGGGTCAATCTCTCTTCTTTGATGGCCGACACCTGAGAAGGACTCTGTCTGTTCTTCTGTCGTCGATCCCGATCCATGCATCCCTGAATCCAATGCCTGAGTCCAGCTCCTGCATCCCGTCCCTGTATGCTGCCAAGTCCAGCCTGGGACTGCCCCAGTGCCAGCCCTGCAGCGTCACTGGTGACATGTAGTCATCAGGGTGGGGGGAGTTGGGTTCAGTATATTGGTTTTGTATCTATTTGTATATATTTGTATATATTGTATATATTCCATTATTTTTTTCTTATTACCTTTCCTTTTATTGATACTGCTTCTCATTAAAGCTGTTTTAGTTTTCTTTTCCAAACCGTAAAGTCTCTCTCCCTTGTTCTCTCTCCTTTTCCCTTTTTGGAGGGGAGAGGGGTTAATAGACAGCATCTGTCATCCGTTAGTGGCCAGTCCAGCCTCAACCCTTGACAACACTAATTCAAATTCCCACTGTACCTCTGGGATGAATACTCCGTCTAAGCAGTGGTAGCTAAGCTAAAAAAAAAAGAAGTAAAACCCAAGAAACTACATCCTAACATCGGGTTCCATCTTGCCCCCTCCAGTTCTTGATGCGGAGAGCCAGAATTCTTGGCAAAGATGGACCATGCATTGGTGGCTGGGATGTCCAGCCCAGATGGGAGGTGCTGGGTTCTCTTCTTTCAGTCAGAAGACCTCTTATACCTTTGGTCAGTTCTGCTTACAGCTAGCTACTGTATTTTGGAGGAGGAGGGAGGGGGCTTTCCCTGCCTGAGTTTTAAAAGGGAAAGATCACACACTCCTAATTTTGTGAAATTAGTCCTCCTGGTTCCAATCGACTTGTTCATGTCTTCCAGGAGACTTGCTTAGGGAAATGCCTGATTGGAAATCACAGTCGGACTTAGTCCTGACAATGGCAATTCTGGGTCTTTCCAGAGATTTAGGCACCGGGAAATGCCAGAGTCAAGCCTTGTGGCAGTTAGGGAATTTAAATACCTCTAGGGTATAAGTGGGAAAGGAGCTGGCATTTTCCATGCTTTTTGACTTAGGTGTCTACACTTTGCCTAAACTACATTTTCACGCCTTCTATTTTGGCACTGATGCCTAAATTCAGGAAAATCCTATTGAACATACAGATATTGCCTACCAACTGGCTACCAGTTTAATTAACTCCTACATGAACAGAAAATTGACAGCCTGATGTCGATGCTGGTGACATTAAGGTTCACAGTAAGTCCCTCTCTATTCCGTAATGAGGCTGATACTTTATTCAGTGCCTGATGAAAGCTAAAGAACAGCCAACATTAGGCTGGTGGAAGATGAAAATGCTACTGGCAGAAGTAATCAAGGAACATTATAAACAACCTTTGGATAGAAGGAGCATTACTTTGGTTTGCAACCGAAAGGCCTGGTTAAATGCCCAGCCAGCACCTGACAATCATGTAGCTGCATTAACTGGCATGGGGTCTCTCAATTCCAGCTTGCAAAACTACTGTCTATTACATTTATTATCTCCTGATTATTCTATTTACAACATGCTCTCCCCAGGGAGCCCCCTGCAGCCCCCTGGATGAGCTGCTGCAGAATCACCCAATGCAGCAGTTATGCTGTGGAGGCTCTCACTGTAAGCACACGCCTTGGGCACTCAAGAATCTGCACTGGCAAGCTGTTAGTTTTCACCTATAATTACCAGAATGGCTTGGGATCTGCCTGTCTGTGAGACACTTCTCTCCCCAGGTGATCAGACTGTCACAGTGGCACTCAGCGGATGCGCTCAAGCTGTCGCCTTGCCAATTTAAGAAAGAGCAGGGCCTGCTTGCAATGATTTTGCTGAAGAGGACTTCAAGCTTTGAGATATTTTCCCTTAGCTTGAAGAGAAAGGTAAAATTCCCTGGACTCTCTTGATTTTTACAAGTACCCCATAAAGTCTAATAAAGCTTTTGCAGTGATGATAGCAGTGGTAAAGAGGGAGCATGCGATCAGTATTTGTGAGTTGGGCAGATTATTGTTTATCTACATCTCACTACTCGGCACTTAGTCTGTAAATAAAAAGGGCACCACTGGATTATGCACCCAAACTGGCAAAAATGTAGGACAGTATCTTTTTTGAGAACTTTAAGGAGAGTGGGGGAGGGAGGGAACACAGGTCACTGACAGAAACAAATCAAATTAATAGTAAGATTTGCACTGGCAGAGATTTTACATTTCAGAGTGGGACCTGAGAGCCCTCCACGTTTTCATTAACAAAAGAACTCACAACTTAGTATTTCCAAACAATCCGCCCACAGTGTTCAGATCAAACACCAACACTGTGGGAATAAAAAATGTAGCTTGAGCTTAATTTGTTTCATTTTTTTCCTTTATAAAGTACCACACATCTTAGCCTGATACTCGTTTTGCCTACAACTCTCTACCTGATTTACATTCACATGCCAATATACCTGCTATCAAATTTTCTCACGCCATTTCCTTGTAGACCCCAAGAGCAGAGCATAGAAAGTTAATGTCGGTAGTTTAATGCCTTGAGAGGGAGAATTAAAAGCTGTTCTCCTGGCATCAAATTAACCCCAGCTTGTTTGAATATAAAGTATATAGCAAGGGGTGAGTCCCTTCATCCCTATCAGATGGATGAAATATGCCCACATGTACAAAGATTAAGATTAGCATGAATTTACATAAAACTGTGTGAACAATACAGACCTGTGTGGAAGAGTGGTCTGTATGAGGCAACACAAGCACACACACCATCCACGGGCAATTACTACTTAGTAGAAATGGTCACGTTTGTTCCATGGGATGGATGAACAGCAGATTAACTGACAGTGTTTTGTCACTGATTTTGGAACAAATCCCTGAAATTTGGTTAAGTCTAGACAATGGGGCCAAGCAGATTGAGGATACGAGCTTACTGAATTCAGATAATAATTTTCTGGTTTTACCCCATTCATAAAGCCATATCCTTGGTGTATGTCCTACTTCACCACCTCCAGAAATTCAGGAGAATGAGGTCCCTCCTGTGGCTCTCGGGAAGCTCCCCTAACCCAGCACCCTCAGAGCAGGGCAAACTGACCTGCCTTTGGACTTCAGGCTTTGACACCCAACTTTGACACCCACTTCTGATCTTAGTCCACAGTGGGAGGATCCTCACAGGATTTCTTTGCTGAGCTGTAAGGGCTGTTAGTTTCTTAACCTAAAGCTGCAGCTCACTCTCAGGAATAAACCAGCACCAGGCTCACAAACTAAATGAGCTACAAGTTGCCGCCTTCTTTTGCAAAATTATGTTCCTCCACGCAAATTTTTTTTTTTTTACTTCACATGCTTAAGTTTGCTTTAGCCTGTTTATGGGAGATCAGGAGAGATATTACTCTGCCAGGAACAGAGCTTACTGGTTAATAATCAGTGATTAATGACTCAAGCAAAAGCATGGAAGATGGTCATAGAAGAAAACATTAAGCAGACAGCACTGTGGATCTTACCACAAAAATAAGATGCAATCTGCAACATTATCCACATTTGGCTTAGAAAGACATGGCAGAGCTCCTGATGGCACCATTAGCAATGTATTAGCAGCATTTGTGAAATGTCCTGGTCACAATGTCTCAGCATGGTTGAGGCTGGAAGGGACACGTGGGGGTGGAGATGGCCTAGTCTGACCCCCACCAGCCCAGAGCACGATCAGCCAGAGTAAGTTGCTCAAGGCTGGGTCCTGCCAGGTTTTGGGTGCTTCTAAGGACACAGACTCCATAATGTCTCGGGACAGCCCATGCAAGTGTTGACCACCCTCGCAGTAGGAACGTTTTTCTTCTGTTCACGTTCCATTTCCTGTGCTGTTACGCTCACCCCATGTCCCGCTTTGCTCCACTGTGTGCAGCACTGGCCCATCCAGCCCTCAGTGCCCTGCTGTGCCCCTGCCCTGCGTGGGGCCTCCCTGCTCCCCAAGATGGGCTTCCCTCCTCCTTCTCCCTCCGGCACCGTGTGACAGCCAGCCACCAGAGCAGGGCTGTCACCTCGACAGGGTCGGTGAGTGCTAGGAGACACCGCGCTGGACTACAAGGGCATCCACATGAGAGGGAGGAGAGAAGGAAGTCCTGGTGTCACCCTGTGCTATGGCACCTACCATGGGTGTAAAACACGGCCTTTCCTTCCCCCTCCTGCCTGACCAGACCAGACAGGGAGCAGGAACTAAAACACCAGCCACCCTTTCTATGGGTATGGCTGGTTTTGCAATACCAAAATACAGCCTGTGGCTCTGCCTCCTCATGCTCCCGCACACAGTTCAGCCCTGAGATGTCATGCAGGTAAATATTTTTGTGGCCTTGCCCCGAGCTGGTGGCTGAACTCCAGGTACTACCACCAGAAGAGCCCCCTGCACACAGCCTGAGGACGTGAACTGCTCCTGGTCATCAGCGGTTGCCTTCGGTTAATTACCCCCCTTTAACATAGCAGCTGTAATTTTTTCAGGATTATATAAACAATGCCTGTCTCCTTATCTATTGAAGTTCCAATCTCGTACCCCATCACCATACTTTCTGGGCTGTAATTATAACATTATTAACGGTTATCCATCCTCTGTGAAGTAAAGTAATCTTGACTATACCAGTTAATCAATACTTGGGCAAATGAACTGAGTTTTTCTCTGGGCTAGGACAAGTAATTGTAATTATGAGATGTGATCAGCTGGTGAAGTACAGCTACTAACACATGCATCTGGCAGAGAAGTGAAGTTTTAACCATCTATCAAAAGATTCTGGTTTCACAGAGGCAGTATTCTTTAAGTCTAGTTAAGCACTTGTCAGAAACCATTAGCTTTAGCTAATCAGTTATCATACTTCTGAGGAACAACAAACGAGAGTCTAGTGGACTGACTACTGAGATCCCTTGCTGGCACCACTGTCCATCTGTGTGGGCACTGAGCAGAAGGCATCACATTCGCAGCGAGGTCACAGGGCATCAAAGGGAAAAGCATCAGAAGGCAGAGTGGATACAGACCAAAGAAAATAGTAATTTACTACAAGTCTTGAACACTTTGGGGCATCTGGTAGTCAGTATGGGTTAGTTACGTTATGTTTGCTCTGTTTTCTGCATGAGAACCACACGTGCAACTTCGCAGAACCCTGGGCAGCAATTATGACACAGGAGACCATGGAAAAATCTGCTTGGAAAATAATCTGGCCTCTTTTTAATGTATGTGTGTATATACTGAGAAGCCACACACAAGATTAATTAGGGCAAATGGTAATTTAAACACAGAAGGGAAGGAAGGCAATAAAATTCAGTTTATTCGCTGGGTTTGGCTGGGACAGTGTTAATATTCTTCATAGCAGCTAGTACCAGGCTATGTTTTGGATTTGCCAGAAACGCTGTTGATAACACTTAGCTACTGCTGAGCAGTGCTTACACAGAGTCAGGGCCTTTTCTGCTCCTCACACCACCCCACCAGCAAGCAGGCTAAGGGTGCATGAGAAGTTGGGAGTGGACACAGCTGGGATGCTGACCCCAACTGACCAAAGGGATGTCCCAGACCATATGACATTGTGCTCAGCAATAAAAGGTGGGGGAAGAAGAAGGAAGGGGGGACGTTCGGGGTGATGACGTTTTCTTTTCCCAAGTAATCATCATACATGATGCAGCCCTGCTGTCCTGGAGATGGCTGAACACCTGCCTGCGGATGGGGAGGGGTGAATTAATTCCTTGGTTTGCTTGGCTTGTGCGTGCATGGCTTTTGCTTTACCTATTAAATGGTCTTTATCTCAACCAACAAGTTTTCTCAGTTTTACCCTTCCAATTCTCTCCCCCATCCCATCAGGGGGGATTGGACAAGCAGCTATGTGGGGCTCAGCTGCAAGCTGGGGTTAAACCATGAAAGCTTGTTTGCTTTAATCTTCTAAAAAGACTAGAATAGGTTAGTTTTTGTTTAGGGCTTTACAGATCCCAGTACTGGGAAATGTCCGACAGAGGATGTGCGCAGGCTGCAAGCGCTTGGGCAAATGTGTGAAAGTACATGTACTGTCTGTCATCTTACCACAAAACATTTTTCAGGCATCTGCGAGAAATAAGGGTCCTTCCTGCACTAGCAAAGATGAAGCCATCTTCTGAAAGGGAAACACAAGTCATCTTTCATCATGTTGTAGTGCTCCAGGCAACTGAAAATAAGGTTGCAAGAGGGAATCACAGGGAACAAATGCTGTCTATAACAACTTCTGGGTGAGAGTGCCAGGGAGTCTGGAAGTGGAGCAGTCACTCTCCTGAACTTGGTGGTGCTGGAAAGGGCAGGTTTCTGTTTGCACCACTTGCTTACCAACAAAGGGAAAACGTCTTTTTTTTCCAGTGTATGGTTTCTTTCCCTTATGCTACGCTCAGTAGAAAGCAGAAATTCAGGAACTGAAGGGAATACAAAGAAATCTGCTGTAGCTCCTTAGTCACAGCAATGGCTTTATGCAAATTCTGCCCAGACTTACTTTAATACAGCCCTGGGGCCATCATGATCTATACTTCTTAGCTCAGAGTTACCTAACTGCCACGGACCAACACAGGATGGTAACTCATCGGGTAGATTCCTCCTGCTCCTCCAGACAACTGATTTATTCCAAAGAGAAATAAATTTTCAGATTTCACTTAAATTCAGAGCACTGCCAAAGTTTGCCTGGAACTTGCTAAGGTCAGAAAGACACAGGGTGAGAGCTATCTGACCGAATGGAGACACCTAGTAATGCTACATTTGCAGTAAGTACCCAAGGCTAACTTTACAGAGAAAAGCACTCACAGGTTACATTTCATTTCATCCTGAAGTAAACACCTGATCGGACAAATTTGCCCTTGTTGCCCCATACTCACTCCTGCAATCCAGAGGGAATGCTGCATTTCTCTGTTTTACAGGGACTGGATTAATTGTACCACTGCAAATCCCAGCCATGAAGTCGGTACTGCTGGCTTGCCCAGTAAATCCAGCCCCAGTAAGGGCCTGCTTCCAGAAAGGGCAGCAGTAAAATCACCCAGAGACTCTGCAGACATTGAACCAGGCACCTCTACCCCAATGTCATTGACGGAGGTAGTCCTCAAACTGAGGATTCTCCTCCTGTGCATGGACAGAGGTACTGATATCTTAGGATTTGTAAGAAACTAACAAAAAAAAGGGCATTTTTTTTCCTGAATATGCTAGGATTAGGTAACTCCAACTCTTCTGCTATTGCTAATCTTAAATCTCTCTTCCCTGCCAAAGTCATGTAGGCTGGTTTTGTCTAACCTTCTGTCCTTTTTCCATTTTATCTATAGGGAAAGGGCAGGTACCTTCCCCCTGCTAGGCGGAATTCCCCCTTTGGTCTCCAGGAACAATGTGTGAATGGGTGACGTGAAATTTTTGCTCTTCAGTTGCTCTGAAGCCACTCATGGGTGCCATTCCCAATAAGGCAAGTCCCCTCCTGCTGCCCACCCTACCTCCTCAGCAAGGTCTTAGATTTCAGCACCCACATTGACTGCTGTTGCTGCCATCAATTTAAGCAGCTCTCAGACTAAAAGCATTTTTAGCATCAACTTTATATTCATTGTTTATGGGGAGCATATGAGGTAGACTCAGATTCTCCCATGAAGTGACAGTCTCATCCCCATCCAGCAGAAGGGGCTGCAACAAGTAATTCTGCTACTGACTTCTAACTTTTTTATATTTTAGCTATATAATTTGAAATAAGACTCCTAAATCCTCAACTATGCAGGCTGTTACCCTTATTAATAGCTTTCATAGGTGTCTTTATAGCCTTTGCCTTCTTCCACCCAACCCGTTGACTCTCACCGGTTTTTAAAAGCTCTACAGAATTATACTTTCAGGGATTGCCCTTTTACAACATATTTGTCCAGAATATCTTTCCAAATAGCCCTTTGGAAGTATCATAAATATCCAATACTAACAAGCAACTAATTACACTCTTCTGGAAGGCTGTTCCTAGATTTTCCTTCATTCAAACTCTCTGACCCTATGAGCAAGAAATGCATGCAGTCAGGGCCAGCTCACAAATATTTCCAGATTAAAAACTGAAACTCCTTACTGTCCAAGTGATTTCTCTTCTCAATAAAACTGGAGTTAAAGGCAGAAAAATGTCATCTTGTCTTGTAAAGCAGCTTAGCACATTTACCAAATGCCTCTGGGAGAAGCATCCCGTTTTCACCAGAGCTTTATGTGGCCAATTCAGCTGTAACAGTTCTGGCTACTTTACTATCGACATTTTGACAAGTGGACTCAAACATGAAACGTTTTGTGATTTCCTTTCACAAACCTGGATGGGGAAAACTTTAAATAGAAATTGAAAACCGAGATCCATTGGCATTTTTCTTTTGGATCTATTTTCCAAGGGAATTTAACTTCATTTTTAGAAGAGCATTCCAATAGACCACTGGAAAGATAACACTTGCTTCATTTCCCTTCCCTCTAGCCTTAAACAACCAGGATTTATACAGTTATTTTTATTCTTTTCAGATACTGCAGCCTTGCCTATTTATAAAATGTAAGAGGTAGACAGATAATTGTACTATTTCACTAGTAAACAGGGAGCTGAATATGAAACCGAGCTCAGAATTGGAAACCCTGTCAGAGTGTTGGTGAATCATTGTATGAAACAAATTGTTCACTTTCTGTTCAGTCCATTAGCTCAAGGATGGAAAGAATTGCTCTCACAACGCATAATGCTGCAATTTCCTATATTCACTTAGCACTTCCCCTTTCCCTTCTGCAAATCAGAGGCATTACATCTGAGATTTAATTCGCTCCCTCTAACTACGTTTTCATTCCCAACTCTGACAAACCAAGGTATCACTCGGTGAAAATGCAACAGCTTTTACACAGCATTCATGAATACTGTGCTCTTCCTCTCCTTTGGAAATAAGATAATGGCAGGAAAACACAGAGAATTATACAGATGACCCTGTGCCTATCCAGCTGCAAACAGCCCCCCTTTTGACTCTCCCGAGCTTTTTGAGGGATGGCGTACCAAAACTGAATTCACATGAACCCCATGTCGTTTGTATGCCAGATTTTGTGCTGACATGGTGGTGAGAAAATCAGTACTTGCCTACAGGTACCACAGGGTTGCCCATGCCCTTTCCTTGTGTTTGTAAGTCTGGGGGAGCTGTTGACATTTTTAACAGTCCCCAAGTGTTAGGCTTCCTAAGCAAGCTATTTAAAGGAACCCTGCCTCTGAAATGGGGCAAGAAATTGGTACAACTGAAAGTCCTGACTGTCCTGGAGGGCTTCACTCCAGCAACGAGGCTTACCATCCCAGGCAGAACTGTGTGCTGCCACACCGCATTCATCCTGAGACCTGCACTAGGCTGTCCGCCTCTGCGTGGCAATGACCCGTGGGGAAACAGCCCTGGGGGTGCACAGCAGTGAGAGCTCACGCGGCCCTTCAGATCCACCATGTGCTATTACTGGCCTCAAAGAAGAGAGGGGGCTGCACTGGACAGCTGAGAATGACCACCTGCAGAGTTTCTGCAGGAGGACTGCAAAGGGAGGGAGGCCTGGAAAGGATGACTGTGTCTATGCCTGGTACCTACAGGGATGGTGCTGGTGGGCCTCTACTGAGCTCTTTTTTTTTCAAGTGGAAGCTAGGTATGAGAAGAAAAGATTCAAAAGGAGAGCTATGAAATAAAAGTCTTGGCACTTTTCAACCTCTCTTACTACCTTTCCTGCACATATGACAGCATATGTTAATTGATCCTGCTACACAGACACCCACAGACAAAGCCTAAGGAGTTGCTCTGCAAAAACAATTCACAGAAGACAAAGAGCGGTCATTTGAGGCCACGGGGGCAGCTACGAGTGGGAGCTCTTCTCTGGGACTCAAGTGGCTTTGTAACTTCTGCCCCTACCAGTTAGCATGGGCCAAGAGTCTTCCCGTGGATGCATGAACTGTCTGACCCACACTGGGAGGAAGCAATGAGATCTCGGAAAAGATCAGACCTCGTTCCCTCTGCAACTTCTGCGCACTGAACTTTTATCCTGGAAGTAACACTGCAAAAGAGGCTTTTTAAAAATGCCTGCAAATGAAATAAGGAACAGGCCTTGCGTGCCTGACTTATGGCTCTAGCTCCTGCTCCAGCAGACACAGATTTTTATCTCAGAAAACAGTGGCTGGATTGAGACCTGAAGGTAAAATGTAGCCTTTCAGTTCAGCAACTATGAAATTTATTTTGAGCTACTTCTAATTGAACTGACTGGCACTGGCACTAAAATGCCTCTTGGAACATGTTTTGCAGCAGTTGAGATTTTGACTCCCTCGTTCCCATCTGACAAGAGACACTTGCTTTTTCATAACTTTACCTGCAAGTGATCTATCAGGAGTAAGCGTTAAAAGAGAATTCAACAAATTGATCCTCCAGACAAATTCTGCTAGAGTGGCAAATCCACTGTGTGCATAACCTTAAACTCACTTACCGTTAACAGGCCCTATTCACATCTCTCAATTAGCAATTCACTACAAGGAGGGATGGTGGGGGAGAGTAGCATTTTAGGTGTACCTATCAGTTGTCATGCCCTGGGAAATGACAGCATCACATCCTCAGCATTACTCTTCTTTCATGTAAAGTAGCAAGACTGGAGAGGCAGTTCGGTGGCAACAAGAAAAGTTTGAGGCAGAAAGTGCTAAGAATATCGACCATTCCATATTTAACATATCTCTTTATAATCCTTATGGAAAAATAAAATAGTAACACATTTCAAAAGGTATTTTGCAAAAGAAAACTGATTTAATAGGAAACAAAAGTGATTTTATTTGTGCCATGCTGGTCTCAAATCACCCACTTCGTCTCCTGTGGGGAAGCAGGGCTGTTTGGCTCTGGAGTGCTTTATTGCTGCTCTGTTATCAGAACTATATTCACGCTGGAGCTCACGCAGAAGGCAGTAACGTAGGAGTATTTGGGTTGTGTTTCAGTTCCTGTGCCCGTTTAACACGGACTGGAATCTACGTCCTGCTGCTTTGCAAACTCAACTCTTTTCCTCCAAAGGTGGAGTGTGGCAACAGCAGCAGCTTCTCCATTATTTTTCCTGGAGATTTGAAATTTCTGCCCACGTTAAAAAAATGTCCACCTGAATATCCATCACCCGCTTGCATTTTAAAGTCGTGACTATATAACCCATTTCACACTTATTCCACCTGAGTAGTCCACTCCAGGCCAAATCCCAAGAAGATGCCAGCACTTATTTTTAGTCTCACCTTAACAACTCAGCTGTTGCCAAAGAAATACGAATCCTTACTCTAAAGTCTTGGAGGGCCTTTTTAAACTAAATGTAGTTGTTGCAAAATGTTTCGAATAGACATCACCGAATTCTGATTATTTTGTATTTACTTACCTTTCTCCAGAACCAGATACAAAATGAAACAACACAGGTTTCATGGAGTATTTCAACAGAGGAGGCCATTGTTTAGCCTCCAAGCTCAGTTAAGTTACAGAAAATTGCCAATAAGGATGCCAAGGACATCTCTATAGCCTTCACTAAGTCAACTAGAGGGACTCATTACTAATAAATATTTGCTAGTATAACCACAATCTCTCGCTCAGCTCCATGTCTCAAATGTACTTTGAAGCCCAGAAGAGGAATCTGTCACTGTTGACCCATCCTTCACAGCAAGAATTTGTCTGTGAAACATCTCCAGAGTTGGAGTGACTGATAGCACAGAACATAGCCATCACATAACAATACCAGAACTGCTCCCTTTACAAGTTATTTGGAAATACGGCAATGCTTCTTACTGAGATAGAAGGGAAGCTGCCGTATTTCTAAAAAGGCATCGAGTGTCCTGCTGGAACAAGAAGAGATGTTTCCAGGTTGGGGTAGAAAGCTGATTTCCTGAGTGGCATTGATTCTTATACCCGGCCCTTAATGTGACACCGGGCTGAGCAGCAGGAGCAGTCCCCAAGTTCCCTGGCTAGCTATGTCAGGGCCCTGAACCAAAGCTCCCTTCTGGACTACACCAGTGGGTTTCTTTCCCTTGGAAACCAGGGCGGTTAGGGAGAACAGGCTGCTCTGTGCCCAGATTTCACCAAGACACAAGGTTGATGTGTGGCTGGAGCACTCACACTCAGGAGCTTGGAAGAGCTCCAGGCTCTCCAGAGTGTTCAAGGGAGCACAGTCTTTCTGACAGCCCAAATGCAGGCACAGATAGGATGAAATATGCATTTCTATTTTGTTTATAAAGTTGAGCAGCTTTAAACCTAGTTTACAGAAAGGACAAACACTCGGTGCTCGCTATCCGTCTTGCCTCTGGGTAGCTGTAACTAGCAGCACCAAGAGCTCTCTCAAATGGCCTATGCACCTGAAATAGAGCACCTACACTCAGACTATGGATCCTGCTCATTCCCTTCGGGAAAAAAGATGGAAAGACAGAGAACCACTCTTCAGAGTTATTCAAAGGCTGAAGGAGGAGGCAGAGGTGCAGGTGATGTACAAATGCTCCACAGTGGTGGCTATTGACCATTACTGCTTTTGTGAGCCCGCTGGAGCCCTTTCATGAGCAGGCCGAAGCCTTTTCCAGGCAGTCGCTCTAAGGGAGAAAACATCGTATAGCCTCTCCCCCGGTCTCAAGATGGGACCGACTGTGCTAATATAATTCCTGAGAGATAGCCTAACCTGCTCTCTTAAAAAACGATGGAGGCTCTGCTGTCTCCCTAGGCAATCTGTCCCCCACATTTCACTGTTGTGTAACCTAATGCTCCTTTCTTGCAATTTAAGTCCATTAGTTCTTGAGGCCAGAGAACAGTTTGTCCCTTCCGTTTTGCAGCTATTTCTATGTGTTTGAAAAAGTTTATCATGTCTCCCCTCAGTCTCCTCTACCCCAAACTATGCAATCCCAGCTTCCCAGTTCATCACACAGAATCCAGGCTGCTGCTGGCTGGTGATAGCTTTCAGTAACTGCTGACTGGGCAGGATTTGTACCAGCAGCCTGTAGGTGAAAGTCTTCAGCGGCTTTAGCATTCTGAGCTAGGCTGTCCTTTCAAAAATGTGAAACTTTCTTCTGTAATCCATTACAGTATATCAGTAAATACACATTACAGTACAGTAAATTTCTGGAATTTTCTCATCGCATTCGTAACAAGAACGGAAAAGACACTTTATTTCGTGAAAGTGTACTGAAACGCTAAACTCAAAAGAGCTTCTAAAAAGGTCTCGAACAGTAGAGAGGGAGAACACAACGTATCGTGTTAGCACCTTCCCCACTCCACCCCCTCCACCAAACAAATGAAATGAAATGCATGAACCACGTCTTGGTTTGCAAATGAAACTTGGTATTTGTATTTGCTACAATGTCTCAGAGTGTTGTTTTTCATTTTAGACTTTGCATGGTAGTAAACACTGCAACGCTTTACATTCATTAAGCTCGGGCCCATTTACTCTGTGCAGGCAAAGCAAGTGCATATATCTCAGATCCATAAAGCATCAGTTCAGAATTACACAGGAAATAAATGAGCCTAAGCCAGAAGTCCAATTTCCAGAGTCCAGCTCACTAAAGCTAAACAAGCACCTTAGATAAATATGGCCTATTTTAAATGAAACGTTAGTGTAATTTGATAACTGTCAATAATTCCCTCATTATGCCTAAATGAGCTTGTCATCCAAGGAGATTGCTGCATGGCTGATCTTAATTTGCTAATAAAAAACGCAGAGAAGAATTTCAGCTAAGCTGGAACTATTTGATTCATAAAAGTGCAATAGTGCACATTTTAAAGTGTTCCTTCCCAGTCCTGGCTTCTGACTGGCTGAAGCCCAAAGCCAGTTTGCTCTGCAGCCTGTAAGAAGGCAGCTTTGCCATGTAAGAACTATGAGCAATTGCCTCTCTAAATCACTATTATTCCTTAGCCCATTATATTTAATTTATTTTTAATCATGTTGTATAATAGAAATAAAATCATTGGATTAAGCATATATCTAGCAGCAGGAGCCCATTATCCTTTGACAATGTTCTGTTTCATTGACATTATATCTTCATTGTAGACAGTTTCCTTGCCATCATTAGTCCTAAAATGACTATTGGATTTCAAGGGTTTCTCCCTAATCCATAATAAGATTTACTTGCTAACAGCACAAAACAAAACAAAGATATGCTTCTATTGTTTTACTGCCGTGGAATTCTTATTTTAAGCTATTCAGAAAACTCAATAATAAATCCAGATATTATAAGTATTTAAGTTTTCCTGTGTAATTATGGTTCAAGGGAAAGCCTCAGTAACTTTGTGAGATTTTGATCATTGTTACTCATTGTGGCCTTATTTTACTTAAGCAACAATACTTTGTCAGTTCTTGAACTGAGCAAGATCTACTATTCCTTGCACAACAATTTTTTCAGACCAGTTAAAGCAAATCTCAGTACAATCCATTTTCTCCAGAAATGGGGTTCATCAGATTCCATGGGATGAAAGAGGAAGAAACTTCCATGCCAAAGCTGCCAGCGATTCCTCTGTGGTAAGTGCTAGCTAACGGAGTCAGCACTAATGTGGGAAGTTAAAAACTCCTCCGGCATGCTGATCCCCATGGGATAACTCAACAGCTCTTCATTTGTACCAACGGCAGTCACAGTTAAATCTAAAACTAGATTTTTCCACACCCTATTAACAGCAGCATTAGAATGCAGCAGGGACCATCCAGAGAAAAGAGCATTTTCTGTTCTCTCATAGTTATCTTTGAGGAGGTGGCAGATTTCCCTGTGAAAATTATCCTTATAGATTGCCTCTTATTTAAGGATATGCTAGTACTATCAAGTGGTGCTCTTTTTAGGCTGAAATTGCTAGCGACACTTAAGAGTATCTGCATGACTCTTCCAGCTGCGAGAGCAGCTTCAATAGATACCTTTTTTCCATATATGTAGACAAGCTATGACACTTTAACCCACACTGACATGATCTGCATAAGCCATGTGGTTTCCATTAAGAAGGGTCCATACAATATAGTCAACTCTCCATTATCTTGGCTAATAGAAGAATAGAATAACCCAGATAACGGAAAGACATGCATAATTATTGCTTCCAGATAAGAGCTGGCTCAAATATTTCTGCACTGTGCTCCCCAGACAGAGCTTGTACTTCTGTCAGAGCTTGCTAACTTAGAGTTTATTAACTCAGACGTTACCTGCATCCATCTGGTGCAAGCTAGGCAGCTTGGGTGCGTCTATGATTTAAGCATCCCACAAGTAATCTACTAACTGATAATCGTCTTGGCTATAATTAAATAACAACCTCCATATTCATCCTTTTATATGTGCTGCTACTGATACAGCATAGACCCAGTCATGCATGGCCATGTCAAGGTTGAATGTGGCATAATGAGGAAAGGCAAATTACACACGAAATGCAAGAGGAGTATGTTCAAAAGACAAGGGAACGCGGAAGGCACACAATGATGTAGAAGGTCTTTATATTCACATCTAACAACCCGGAATTAACATAAGCACTTCCTCTCTTATTCCCAGATGGCCCTCGCAGAGGAAGTACGCTCAGGACTGTCACAGGTAACACATGCATGAACTAGAACTACCTTTCTACATAAATTGTCAGAGGTTTGGGTTTTTTATTGTATTGCAATTACTCAGCCACATTGAACATTTGTCAGTTGTGAGTTCTTATAATTTGTAATCTCCACAGACCTTTTATTACTGATACATAGCCTTCCTGATCTTAGCATTGGTATATAAATTGTATTGTTCAGTCACAAGAGACACTCAGTTCTGTTACAGAGATATGGGCAAAACATTGTCTTCGCCACTATAGAAAGAAATACAGATTCTCTTACAAAGAAAATGAAAATGTTGCAAATAATATTCTCTGGATTCTTATGGGAGGAAAGGGATTATAAAGAAATAAACTCAGACTTAATGGAATCAGCAATACCATTTCTTATACATCAAAGTGAATCATCTTATGGAAACAAAACCGTTCCCAGGCAAGTTTTTAATGGTGTGCTTGTACATGACTTTGTGTCGAGGAGTTGATGATTATATTCTGCTACACTCCATGTTGCATTTACGAATTAGCATTGCCTTGGTTTGTCTGCACATTACAATTAGACAGAGCTACACAATGATGCAAGCCACAGGCCAAGCTGTAAAGGGAAAATTGATGGGTTTGAGAAGTTAGCCTTATCATGTGATGTTACTAGACTGGCTACAGCAAAAGCAACTGACAGCAAATCACAGGGCCACACATATCAAATCCCTAAATATCTGTTCATTTTGCTTAAAGCATCACATACAGTGTTTAGATCACTGCGGAGGTCCTGGACAACGTTTTCTATACTCCTCGTATCCTTCAGAATCTCAATGCTTTGCGTATATGGATTGAAATACACAGAGAAGGGACGATTGATTGATTTGGCAAAGTCCCTGAAAGAAAAAAAAAAAGAAAATTAACATCTCTATTTTCAACCGCTAAAGAAGAGAAAATTAGATTTTTGAGTCAAGGGAAATAATCTACCTCATCTTTTCTTTGGCTTCTTCAAAACTTTCTGAAACAAAGTAAGCTTCCTGGAAAGTAGTGATAAGGCATTCTTGCAAACAGGTTGTCTTTGGATCGAATGTTTTCACGTTGGCCTTGTCAGAGAGAGCATGCTGCAAAATACACCACAGGATCTGTTAAACCATATTTTGATACTGCTGTGTATCTATACAACTGTTCATACATACGGCTTTTATATTGCTGTGCTATAGGTTTCCCATTAGTTGACAGCCTCTCTTCTTTTACATACAGTGGTTTTTCAGTTTGGACAGAATAAATCATTTGTTACTTAAAAAAGCTCTTTTTTATTTTTTCCCCAAAATAATTATTAAAATAACAAAGAAGAGATTAGAAATGCACCTGCCATGTAGGCATACAGACCTAAATCCTCAGCTTGAAACCGGAAAGCCATCCAATAACCATTCCTGAAAAATTACCTATACAACTACAAACACGGATGTCCCCAAAATGTCACTTAACTGGCAGAATTGATCATCATCTTGGTGGGTGAATTGAGTCTGACCAAACCATTCGTAAAATCTGTGCTTTACATTTTCAGGCCAAAATCATATACTATTTTCCTGACAGTGAGTTTAAGAGTGAAACTATATATCTGAAAACCCATTAAATAACACTCATCTATTGTGTGCTGATGAAATATGTTACCCTTCTGCCACATATACCTGAGCAACAATGCTCCATATAGTACTGCAAGGAAAAAAACTAAATAAACAGGCACAGGTAAGTACAAAGCAGACATGGGCAGAGGAGGCATCAAATGCTGCTACCCAGAGAAGAGATTTCCGATTAGCCTTTCTCTTTAGGTGATTGGCACAAGCCAAAGCCACTAGAAAGGACACAGAGGTTTCAAAACTGAAAATCAGGTACTGAGACATTTTCTAACACAATCTTTTTCTAGCTCCCCCTTCCACTTGAATACTTGTGTCAGCTTTTGGATCTACCTTAACTTTCAGAGCACACTGTTTTCACTCTCAGTGCTCTGTACAGAAGTATGAGGTAAGGAAGGACAGCATATTTAGGTCAACTTTCAACCTTCTTTAGTCCTCTAATATCTATCCATAGTGAAGATGTGCATGAAAAGCATAGAGAAATGACAGGGAGGGAGCAGATCCCAGAGGTCCGAAGGTGTCTCTTATTTCTTTACATTTTTTCTATGTGGACATTCTTTATAGCAGAGTAGGGTATTAACCTTAAGGAATTCACCACAGCTTTTATCTGAGCTCTTGCTTATGCTCATTCCTAACTCCCTGTGAAAGGCTCTGAAAATATCACACTAGCTCTCAACCTGCAGTCTCCAAATAACAGGACATAAAACTGGAACAAGAACCTCTTCCTCCCACCTCCACTCTCTCCAAAAATAAACACATGAAAAATTAATGCATGGAATCTTAAAATATCAGGGAATTAACTTTCTTTAGTACATGTACCTCTTCCTTCTCACAAGGTTTGCTGTTTCTAGCCAGCCATCAGTTAAACAGATTTGAAAACAAAAATCAGAAATGGTCTGTCTTAACCAGCATCCTCTTCTAAATGGATTTCAGGAACAGGCTTGGCTTATTAGGCTCCTGTCTATATCCCCGTTGACACTTTCTCCTTGCAGAGCCATGATGTGGTTGAGTACCTGTAAATTCAGGTATTTACCTCCTTCAATCAAAATGAATTTGTTTTTCTTGAGTGCGAATTATAACAGGCTCCCTGGGAAGTTAACTATAGATAAAAACATCTCCTCTTAAGGTGCCTTTGTACTTCCAGGTGAGACTTGATGCCTCAAATGCCCAAAGCACCAAGTTTTAAAATTCTGAGTGGATTAAGTGAAACCCTGTGCAGGGAATCAAGAGAGTGATATGGGCCATGTTTTCTTAGGAACTGAATTAGTAGACGACCAGTTCTGGCTCGTGCATTCTTTCCTGTACTGTGACAGCTTCAATAGAAAGAGTGACAGGGTTGTCCTCTCCTCCTCCACTCACTAATGGCCTCTGCTGGGCCAGGCCTACTCCTTGAGATTGAAGCCATCAGAGGCCAGAAGGGATTCAGCCTGTGGCTCCGACATCGTGAACAACTGCTCTAATCACTGAGCCCTGATTTAAAAAAAGGGGAGAGTTTAAAGAGAAACAAAAGCTAATTCTTTATCACAGTGGATGTCGTCTGAGAAAGCCTTTCTGGTTGTTCTCCTCAGCTTATCTATATGAAATTACTTCTACTTTCTGGATCCCAGTTTAGTTTACGCATGAGCAGAGCTGCTGCTTCATAAAGCAACTCTGCAGAGACTGGGATGTGCAGACACCAGGAAACACACAACCTAGAAACAGAGGGTAAAGAATTCAGACACGCCTTCAAAGTTAGGTGACAACTAATCAGTTATTCTTAGGATTGCAGTTTGGGAATGAAATGCCTAAATTCTGATGATTTCCCATCTGAGATACCTATCTCCCTTCTAGGATGCGGTCTTTTGGCTCTTGGATCAAGTAGGCATTGTCATGGCTAGCAAAGCAATGAGAAACATCTTTGCAGATCTGGATGGTGTTTTCAAATTCTGCAGCCTGGCATCTGTAATGACTACTAGTGAGTTGACATGCTGACAGCAGCAATGCCAGAGTTCAGCAACTGAACTGAGCCCGCAGACAAACCTTCAGACAGACCATAAACCGTCTAGCATGAACTAGGATGGTCAGGACACTGACTTAAAGATGAACTAGAGCATTTTTCAGAAACATTACAGTGCTTTAAAATGTTGGTCCTTGGCACTGTCAACACTATGAAATACAGAATCTCAACGAAAAATTGACTGGTGAGCCCAAAATCTTTCAGGCTCAGGCCTGTATTTTTTTAAAATGAATGCTATTAACTTATGTTTTGGTTGGACATCTGTTTCTTCAGTGAGCTCAAATGACTAAGTATCCAATACAGATTTCTCCATCAGAAACCTCTTCAGTCATCCACCTCCAATGAGATGTCAAGGGTAACACTCATATGGAAAATCACTTTTGATCAAATAGAACATCCTACCATCTTGTGGATTTGTGATGACTGTCTCTAATGACCCATTCATACAAATTTTACTGCCTATGCTAATACAGCTATTAGTGACTCTCCTTCAGTTCAAGCAACAAGAGTTTTGAGTGAAACTTCCAAATAAATCATCACCAATTCCCAGGAAAAGAAGCAGTATTCAGATAACTGGACAGCTTAAGAATTAGACAAATACCCATACTGGAAATAAGCTAACACTAAAGAAATGCTTCCACTCCCTGCTAGATCAAAGGTCAAGAGAGTGACTGAGGTATCCAACCACAGGTCTCTAGAGCCTAGGATGTGTGATGCAACTGTACAGGGATGGAAGACCTAGCACAGGACCTAAAGACACATTTCTGGAGTGGCAGCTGAAGAGCTGGTCAGATACACCAGGGCACCTCAGATGGCACTAGGCATTTACACTGAGCAACCATGAATCATTTCCTAAGTGACCATTATCACTGACACATGCAAAAAGAGTTTGGTCTTGTAATTTGTCCTTTGAGTATAAAAAAAATGGAGTGCAATAATACAACTTGGAGCTTTTCAGTTTCACAAAATAAAAGCAAAACCCAAAAAGCAAAATCTTCAGCTAGGAAAGGGAAAACTTGAGATGAGTTATAAATACTGCACTGTCTGAGGAGTACAGGAGGGCAGAATAAGAACTCAGGTGAGAAGTTGTCTGTATGCCAGTACTGATTTTATCACCTTGTTATTCCAGGGTGGAATGCAGCACCTTTGAAAACCTGATCTTAAATGTTTTTCTGCTTATTTACAACACAGGTTGCAAATCTGACAGTGTCATGATTTTAACAGAATTTTTTCTATTTCATCAGTATAATTTTATATATTTTTAAGACAAGTAAGGAAAAGACTCTCTATTTAAAAGAGCACTAAAATGAGCACCTGCAATACAGGAGTTGTTTTCTCCATCATCTTCATCCTCTTCAGAAAACAGAGACAAAACTTGTATTTGAATCTTTTTGGTTATAAAAGCTAATGCTGGCTCTTCTTAATATAAATTATCATCATTAAAACAAAATATGACTGGGTATTGAATTTGACTTTAAAAATCTACACAAACATTTGAAGCCTAGCTCTCTTAAATACAGAAGCATATAACATATGACTTGATCTACAGCTAACTGAAGTTGATAGGAGACCTCTTTAATGAGAGTTCAAGAGAGTATCATACAAAGTAAATGGATTAAAGTTTCTGAAGACATTTCCACTGCCTTTTAGGAATAGTTGTTATAATTGAAATGTACATTATTTCTGCCTTATCTCAAGCCCCAAATATACACTGTGTAACAGCGTTAGCTAGAGTTAACCTGACTATATTAGGCAGAACATTTTATAACTACTTACTGTATTATTCGTTTCCCCCTAGGCTTCATTTTTAATCTTCTCTTTCTCCTTATTTTGTTGTGCTTTTAATTTTTTTTTCGCATGATGCTTCCATAGCATGCACATCAGGAGCTGCATTTTTCAGTATCTGAAATTTGAGGTCTAAATGCTGAGTGGGGAAAAAGACTTGAAGGAAATCTTGTATTGACAGGCTAGTGCCCACATTTTTCTAGCTTTCATAGTTCATTGTTGCTAAAGCTGTTGACCAGACTTGCAGAGCGAAGCAGTGTAATACAGAATCAGGGATGACTGAACAAGCCATTCACTCATCTGAAAGGCTCAAATACTGCTGGCCACTTCCACCCTGCAAATAGTGCGACCCATTTATCTCTAGAGATTTATAGAAATTATACATAAAATTGTCCACCGTTTTGTACCCTGTGAATACTGTTGCATTGAAAAGAGAGCTGATAGGGAGGGCAACTGGAGAGGGACTTTTCTTCTTGCTGACAAAAGCATATTAATATCACATGCCTGTAAAGTCAAGGTAGCAAAATTCAGCATTGAAACAAGATCTACCTTCCTAGCGACAAGGGTAAATAAGTATTTGAACTTATTCATAGAAGGGACTATGGGTCCCCAATCACCGTTGTATTAAGAATGGCAGTAGTTATTTCCAAAAGGACTTCTTCACTCTCACTTATGAGAAGTATGGGTGTTGCACAGGTGAGGGTCAGTCTTCATGGCCATGCAATCTAAGTCTCCTATTCATCCGCACTCACTGCAGAAATAGCTGGTATTGTTGTCATCATTGTCGGAGCAATTGCTGCTATTCATTAGGGTTTCAGTTACAATCAGGATATTGGTATCATCAGGATCTCAAACACAGTCCCCTATATTAGCATTATCTTTCAGACACCTTCAGGTCAAGGAAGAAATTTTCCCTCCCAATTAGTGCTAGGAGGTAAGGGAGGTTGCTTTCCCAGGAAATATCAGAGACTGGCAAGGACTTGATGCAAGACTGTGCATCAATGCCATGGGTGCCCAGACATTCTTCCTAAGCACGTGCCTGATGTATCTTGTTGACAAGAAGCACACTCACCGCCAGTTTTGTGCTCTAGAAAGAGCTCCTCCCATGGTCAGATTAGCAGAAAACTTAGTGGGGTTTTTGCATTTTTTATCTTTCCTTTTACCTTCTTTTCTAGCCTGGAGCACAGTCCCACAAAGACTTTCTGGACATTTTTCACTTTATCAGTTCCTTCATGGAGACTATGGCTATTTGTGGTATGGTGCTGCTCTGCGCCTGCAGCACCTAAGTGCTTAGTCTCTCAATAATTGAAATGTTTAACTTAAGTCCCTATGCTTGGTATATGCAAGATCTGGTGAAATTTAATAGCTTATGATACACAAGAGGTCAAACCAGATGATCTAATAGTCCCTTCTGGCTTCACATCTATGAAATATATATGTAGTGTAATAGAAAAGTGTATAATATTATTGATTTATGGCAAAATTATTATGATCTATATAGCCATATCTTTGAAGCAGATCAATATAGTCCATTAATGTGCACATTATTTAATTTTTACTGTTGCTTTTCAAAGGGATTATTCTTTGCATTTACACTCTGAGATTATCGCTGAGTGAAGAATACAGATTTGGGATCACAAGCGCGTGGTAACAAAATATGCACACTTGACAAGAATAATGTGGTTGTTTATGACACTGATGGCAGAAGATTTACTACATTCTTGACTATTCATTTCCTCACTTTTATGCCCTTAGATTTTGTGAACTACGTGATAGATATTTCCAGGGTCATCACCTAGTGACCGTAACTGTTAGTTTAAACAAAAGGCCTAATTCTCTGCAGAATCCTGCACAGAGTTTGGGGCTTAGCACCGATTGTTGTTGGGCCAGAGAAAAACAAGTGGGGCATGTGCATCAGTTTGCATTTAACCACTCTGTACTGCAGGTATAAAATATTGCCAGGCTGATACAGAATGCTTCTGTGGCTGAAGTATGCACTGAACTCAGAGCAACTGTAATGCAATCAAAGAAAAAATACGGGAGAAAGGAATTTTCTTTGACCGTTTTTCTACTAATGAAAGAATAGCAATTTGACTAATGAGCTTTACCATGAATACTCTCAGTTACAGGTGAAACAAACAGTAAAAAGAGACTGAGATACTTCTATTAAGCTGCCAGGTAGTTCACCAAAAGCCAGTCCAGGAGGGTGGGAAGATGTTTAAACAAATAAACAGCAGACACATTGCAAAACTGTTTGTAAATACTATTCTGTGTATGCTTTCTAAAACCAAATGTTTAACTGAAAAGCCACCAAGAGTTCATTTGGGTCCCGGAACATAGTACTCCTCCCTCTCTCGCCCCTTTCCTCCCACCTTGCCAACAGAGAGATATATTATGTCCCAAAATACTACACTTGTGACAAAATACCATTTGCTTGTTCCCTATGTTTTCTAGGCATAAAAAGAGGCAATAAATATCCACTACAACAACAACTCACACGATGCAAGGTTAAATACTTTCACCTTTATAAGAACAGGGCTGTATGTACTGTCACCCTGGCACATACTTCAAGTCTACCATTCCTTCCTTCTAAATATGATTAATCTATGGAATCAGGACCTTAATGTATGTTGTTCTTTTAATATCAATAACAAATCCATTGAAATACATTGGATTACTTACAACAGAATGATATCTGATTTCAAAACAAGGTTTTTTGTGTATTAAAAATATATGCTTCTCTTCTAAACAAAGCTTTCAGAGCCCTAGGCACCCTTGCCTGTTAGAAGCTATGAGCCTCCTTTTACAAGAAACGCAAATTCAAACAGAAATAAGTTTTGTAGTTTACAGTTGCTTCAGTCCTTACAAATCTATTTCATGCTTCAAGAGCCCGTTGATATTTCAAACAAAGCTTTTAGGTCAATATCACATTTTTTAAAGTAAGCTTTTTATCTGGAGAACTTCAACTGTTATTTGAAAGTCAAAATATTTATATTCAACTATTATTTTGCTAAGATTAAACGAAAGTTGATTCTGCTTTAAGGGCACGTACCTTTAATTCACCAATAGAAGACAGAAGTCCTGCCCCGTAAGCACGCAGTTGTCCTTCTTGTTTGCAAAGGCCAAATTCAATCGTAAAAAAATAGCACTGTAAAATATACAGATATATGGATACATATAGTGTAGTTGCGAACAGACACTTCAGCAATGATAACTGGTACCATATTCACTTGATTGCCCCACTTCTCCAGAATTTCATGTCTTTGATATAAATTCAGATAAAGTATGTTATTACTGCTATGTACTTTAAATGTCATGTTCTGAAGTAAGGGAGCTTTGCAGAAAAATGCGAGATTCTGTTTTTCTTCTGGGCACCCAAGAAGTTCACAGGAATGGCTAGTCAGGAAGAGACAACCAAGTTCATTTAGGTATCAAAGGCACTGATAATAATCTGTAGAGATTTTTTTTTAAAACTTTCTCAAATAAATGAGGTGCCTTAAAATAAAATCCTACAAAGTCATTGGTCTGCCTGTCTGGGAACCTCTGAAGATCTTTTGAGATCTAGTTCAGAGCACTCAGCTGTAAGCAAAAGCCGATGCCACTTTAAAGTCTTGCACACATTAAGTGCTGTCTTGAGTTAGAATGAACTTGCTTAGATGTATGTGCTTAGGCACCTTCTTGAGCCGAGGCCTTAGTCTTCTCTAGATTTTACTTTGTCATAAACGAAGATCCCACTTGGCTTCTTAAATGACAGAAAGAAAATTACGGTTGGTCGAATGAGTTGACTTGACCAATCCACTAGAATTGTTCTTTAGGTGTACATTCAATCAGGTAAAATATCTGAGCTGTAAAACTGATGAGAAGCTGTGAAAGAGATGTTCTATAAATCAGCATAACTATACTGTATCTAACTTCACTGTATCCACCCAACAAAGTTAAATGTTTACTACATAATCTCATAATTTCAGGTTTTGTGCAAAGGGACATAACTCCACTGAACCTAGCAGATTTACATGTCTTTGCAGGAAATATGAATTTAGGATAAGAAACAACTCAGTATTTGGTACTAAATCTTAAGTTTTTCTGAATAACTTGAGAACGGATCCTAACACGGTGATTTTTTTTAATCCATTTCCACCTTAAACCCCCACTCTTCCAGACTGAGTACCACGCTAAATGCAGAGGAGCAGAAATTAACAGCCCTTTTAAGTTCAACAAATGTTTAGAAATTGAGAAATGATTCATTTCTCTGCCTCTCACAGAAGTTCCTGTAGAGCTAGTGATTCATGCAGTACTGCACTATATAGAAGTGTGTAATAAAAAAGAATAAAAACATGAGCCCTGTGTCTGATCCAAACCTGCTAAGTCAGCTGGGAAGAGGACAGGTTGCAGTGACTTCAAATGTCAAGTCAGATTCCATCACAGCAGTCAAAGGCACAGATATCCACAAGAGGAGGTGAAAGCATAACATTGTCAAAAAAAAAAAAAAAAAAATCAGAGTTCCACCTCTGGCTTTGCTATTGACTCAGATAAGTCAAGCTGACATAAAATTTTTCATTAGATGCAATGAGCTGATGTCACCACTTAGAGGAAGGCCAAGACAACTGGTTTCCAAAAAAGACCTCTCATGGACAAACTGCCAGGTACACAAAATGACAAAGGCATCACTGTAGGAGTGATAAGCGAAGCTGAGAGACCTGTCATCAAGAAGAGGACAAACTTAGCTTCTCTGCCTAAATATTTTGCCAGAAAAACCTTCAGGAGACTACAGTCCTTGTTCTGTACGTGCTGACACTGCCAGCAATGACCCACTCAGCTTTACAGTTAAATCCCACTAACATCTTTTAATTTGCCCCCTACCCCTCAACCCTTATACGAACCCATCAGGTAGTAGTTCTTGTGCTCTGAACACGAACACCATGACAGGTACACAGCAGGACTGGGCTCCTGGTAGAACACAGTGACCATAGTCATTTTCATTCTTAAAACCAAGAGCAGCTAGAAAGAGGGTGTCTGGTGTTTGACTGTTACAGATCTGTAAGTGCAGCCATGGCTTTGTCCCCATATGTGGGACACTTTTACTGCAGACCTTCCTCAGGCTGAGGAGGAACAAACTGAGTTCACGTGGCTCCCAGGAGAATGCCCACTCGGCAATCTATAAGGCCAGTGGAGGGAAGGAAGAGAAACTCTCCCCACTCCCCTGGGGATGTGCACTCATGGGGAAGGAAGGGGCAGAAGGCAAAGAGCTAACACTGGCCCAAGAGAGAGCAACCCCTGTTGCCCAGGGGTAGGGTGTTCACAAGACAAAGGCAGCCCTCGAGTTCACCTCCTCCTTGGTGGAGCACACAAAGAGGGAGGGGTTTTTTACTTAAGTTCAAAAATTATTATAATTGTTCCTATTATAAAAGGGAGTCGTATTTATGAGCCAACACTTGCTGATGAAAGCCTATCCAGTATTGACAAAACTTGCACTCTCCGTGTAACTAACAAATAAAATTGATACAAACTGACCAGATGATAAAATACATCTGCCTACTACTAACTGTGGTATTAAGCTAGAGCATTAAGAAAAGCCCTTCAAATGAAAAGCTGATTTTTTGATAAATTTCCCACATGCAACAACTACAATTTCCGTATTTAAGAGAGCTCCGCTTACCTAAGAAAATAAGATAGCTCACCCAATGCTGCCATCTTCAGATCACCAGTCAGCAACACACAAGTCCCCCCACTCCCACCTACGGGCAGACACGCCGAGGCAGCTCGGGGCATTAGACTCCGCAGGCTTTGGCAAGCTGTGCTCTCAAGTCTACAAACATCGAGGCATACTGATAAGGAAGTTAAATATTAACTCTATAGAGCCACTTATAGACCAGACGCATAAACAACCACTATATGCCTCTCTGTGTATGGTAAACTACACTGACTGTGGTACTCTATTATATACAGGATAACTCCACTAGAGTGGGAACAAAGAAAGGGCTGTTGAGAGAAATAAATTTTTTTAAGCCTCACCTGAAGGCAAATAGCTGATTATTACATCGTTGTTACAGGTGGGCTGGTGAATGCAAGCACAAAGGGGGGCATGAACGCTCTCGTTCTGACTTCAAACCTCGGACCTGCCTCTGGCATACTCCCCAGCCTGCAGCCCCAGACATCTGGCTCCTCTACAAGCTACAGCAATATTCTGTCATCTCCCTTTACTTCCAGTTCCACCTCATCTTTGGGGTGAATTGTGGCTTTGCTACAACCTATAGGTAGGCTTATGAAGTAAGAAAGGTGTCATTCCATGTTGTACAAATTCTGTATTTCTTGAAGAGCCTTCCACTAAAATGCTGCTCCATTAGCCAAATCAGCAAAATAAGATGAAGAACCAAAGCACCAAATGAAGGATTAAAAATAAATTTTAAGCCAGGAGACATCAATGTAATAACCAAGTACGTGCCAGGAGCAAAAGACAGTGTACAATATGATTTTAATGTATTTCTCTTATTTAACAAAAGTATGTGAAAAATACTTTACAGTCCTGCTCATGAAACGCTGTCTACATGGGTTCAAAAATTATTAAATAGATCCATGGAAAAAAATCTTATAAAGGGCTATTAAATACTAATACAGCAGATCTCTTCCTTTAGAGTCCTTGAATCAAGTTATTGGCAACTAAAGCAGTATACTGGGAAAATACCACCACCGTATGGCTTTAGACCTACACTGTCCTCCAGATGTCTGCAATTTGCCAGTGTCAGAGACAAGATACTTGGGTAGCTGGTCTGGCCCAGTATATGTGCAATTGTAAGAGTCAGATCAGTTGTCCTACTATTGACAGGAAAGATAACAGAACAGATCAAGCCCTGGCAAACCCCAAGCCTGGTCTCCAGGGTAAACACAATGTCTATTCTTCATGTTCAGGTACTGTCCTGCATTATAAACTGGGCTACCAAAGAGAAAAAGAAAAGATCAGTGACAGCTATGACAGCTAATAAAAAAAAAAAAAAATTGTTACTCAAGGGCATTTAGGAATTTTCAAAGGCAGGAAAAAAGGTCTGATAAGCTCAACTCTCCTCATCTGACTGGTTTGTAAAGGCTTTGAAAAATCACTCCTCACATCAAATCATTTTGCATTTGGGAATCTCCCTCCTGGGACCTGTGCAAAGAGCTTGTACAGGTTGTTGGGTGCTAATGTCACAGAATCAGTACTTCAAAATCTGACTTGTCCATAAAAAGGCCTTTCAAGCCATTCCACTTCACTTAGTTTTCTTACAGTATAGCTTAAAGACTGGTATTTGTGTTCACTTGACAATTTTCAGCATGATGTATAACAGGAGATTTTATCTGTTCTCTAAAGGTACCTTGTAAAGATGTTGTCAGGATGAGCCCTGAGAACACCAACCATGTCAAGAGACAATTCACTTGCACTCCCTGTTGCAAGGCGGAAGAAGAGATTTGAGTGCATGACTGCAACCCTAGCACATGGACGGGAATATTCGCCATTACAGGAACTGCTAATGGGATGGGGCTACTGTCAGCCCCAAGCTGACACGTAGTAGTACAAAAAAATCACTTTACATATATATAAAATTAGTTGTCGTGAAGACAATACAACTACTAATGTGTGTAAATACTTGCAAGACCACTGTGAGATAAACACCCTTAATATCTTCACATTCTTTCTACTGGATTTAAGATTTCAAAGGATATTTGAACGAACCACTCTTAATTAAAATACATGTGATATGTTCATAATATGAAAAGATTAATTTCTTTTTCTTTAGAAGGAGACTTTGATATTTTAGCTGTAAAATTATTCACCTAGAGATTAAATCTCATATAGTTGAAATTACCTCTTAAGAAGACATTTATATACAACTGAAAGATTTTCAAAAATCTCATTGTTAGAAATTAACCCTAAGAATTAATGAAGCAAAGGTGTTTTCTTTCCCTCTGTAAAAGTTGCTCAAATTGCAAGCAAATGTTGATTCAGAGATACCAGTGACTCCCATTTGTGCTTGCTTTCTTCATTCAGAGCTGGTGCAAACAAATTTATGAATAGTTGCTTATTTTTCAATCTCAAAGACTTCAATAGTCAACTAAAAAACAGCTGGCTTTTTACATTTGACTGAATTCTTTAAAATTCACAGTCTGTTGAGTAGTATCAGGAATGCTCCACTACAAGAAACAGATAGATATAACACAGGTAACCCAGGCAACTAGCCAGTACAGCCCAATGCTGGAGTCCAGACATCAAGCAATATGGGCTATTTGACAGCTATTCATGCGGGAACATTATTGAGTAGAAATGCAGGGAGACTTTTGAACAACAAATAAATCTCATGATGAGCTTGTGAATAGATCAAAAGCAGAAAAGAAGTAAAATTCAATGGCTAAATCTTTCATTATAGATGATTCGCCTACCTCCAACAAAGGCAGTGACCCTAGTCACAGCCAACAGCACTTCTAAATAAGAAAACAAAGTTTAATTTTTCAGAGTTACCTTCTTGAAGTATTTTGTTTAGTCTGCCACTTTGAAAGGTATTTAGGCTCACTGAAATGAGGTTTCCTTAAGGGATTTCAAAGTGTATATATTTAACAATATTCTCCCCTTTTTCCCTCATCTGACTGCTTTGCATTCAGACCTTTCACTAAGGGTGAATGCTTGGAACAATCTCTTTATAAACAGAAATTTGAGTAGATGTGGCGCCGCTCTTTAGAGCATTCAGGGACAGACGCACACCAGCCTTCCCATTTCGGCTGACAGTAACAGCACACAGTATCACTACATGCAAATTCCTCCAATGCAGAGGCTTGACACACTCAGAGGAAGCATGCACTGTAGTGAGCACAGAGGGGCTTAACCCCTTGTGAATACTTTGAAATTATATGTTTCTTTTTTCCAGAGTTTCTGGAGAAAAACTCATAATGGTAACCAAAACAAAATTATCATCATGAGTTTGTAAGGAAGCAGAAGATGTACCTCGAGCCACACAGTGCTACAGTGGTATCAGTAAGGAGGTAACCCTATCCTTCCAACACTGGGGAGCCCAGCCAAGGCAAGACAATGCATATGGCAGTTGCCTACCTTGCAGGTGCAATACGTCTTCTGGAATAAGATCCAGAGGACATCCCTCCTAACACCTTTGTGCCTCTTGAGAGAATGTGTCTTTCTGGTCATTCTCACATGAAGGCGGCTCTCTTTCTACTCTGAAGAGTGGGGAGAGAGAATGGATGATGAAGCCTCTGGGATCTTTCTGCTGCTGCCGCTCCCAAAGAAGTCAGTTCCCACAGAGTTGGGGGAGCCACTGGACAACCCACTCCATGTCTGAATTACTCCTAAATAATCTCAGTTTAGGCTTGCTCTGCACAAAGATCATGTCTGTCCACCCCTCTCATTTTATCTCCATTGAAAACCTTGGAGACCTTTGGAACTGCAGACTCAGGAACCTCAACACTTAAACAGAAAGCATTTCTGTGTAAAAGGCTGGTGTTTCCTAGCAAGGCAGCAATTCCCCTCCACCAAAGCTTGTGGTCACAGAGATGATGCAAAAAATCAATTCCACAAAAGCACACTTGCCTCAACTTGCTCAGCACTGTCAGAGAAAGAACTATTTTTTTCAAAGTAATTAACTAACAGTGCTGAAGCTTAATATGCAGCTAAGGAGATGAGACCATTGAAACTATGAACTGCTGCTTAGATCATTTGTTAAACATAAGGCATTGAAGCCCTAATGCTTTACCCTTCCTCTCTCCCCTTCCCTATCATTTGACTCTTATCTTGAACAACTTCTAAAACCCAGGGTTTTAAGGTTTATTAATTTCATACAGAGTTATTAAGAACAAATGATGTGCAATAATGAGCCATTCCCATTCCACTTTATTTTACAACGTGTAACATGAATTCATGTTCAGCACTCCCTATGGTAGCTGAAGTGAATATTTGCTCATTTCTTTTTCAAGCTGTTGCTTCAAATTTCAGCCATCTAGAGATTTCACACAGTTAACATAAGAGGCACAGTCAGGTCTTTCAACATGTTAGCTGGGACTCCAAGAGATAGGGTCCTCTGAAAGTCAAAGGAAAAAAAAAAAAAAAAAAAAGGCTGAGTAAACATATGGCACTGCTGTCCAGCCACATGCTTCAGTCTATGCTGCCTCGTATGACCCACTTGATCCACCACGATCCTTCACAATTCACAGGCTGCAAGCAAGAACTGTCTTAAGGGCTCTGCAGAGTTTTCCAGATCTTTGTCCTGCTGCTCTTTCAAATGAGAACTTTGCATTAACAAAAGCTATCAAAGCAAGAACAGTCCTGATTTTATACCCTACATGGGCAAGGGCTGGCATTCCAAAAGTTCTCCCTGAGCCTTGTGGCTTATGCTACAGCTTGGAGAGTATGACTTCTCTAGCAAAGGGCCAGGGACTTGAACACTGACAGGTTGGCATGACCCAAGCAAGAGAAGAATTTGGAACAAATACACATACAAGAGATCATTTATCTGTCCTTTACCTGACAGCATTCCCATTTTATGTGGATTCATCGACATGAGGACTGTTGCCCCAATTGTGAATTGAATTGCTTAGAAAAACACCCAGAGAACAGACAAGAACAACCTCAGACACTTTTCTTCCTCTGGCATCCAGAGCCAGCATCTCTACAAAAGCCTAGCCCAACCCTCAGGACCTGTTTCCCACAGTTACCTGTAGACCTCAGCACTGGTCCAACATAGTTTCCCCTTCTCTAAAAAGACCAACTTCCACTCCCCAGCAAGCACACCAAGAAGGAAACCCAGAAGAGAAGGCGTGAAGTTGAAACACTCCCTGAAATACCAAAAAAACCTCCTCAGGCTTGGGAGGCAGAGTCTGTCCTTTTGAACATGCTGCAATGCTCTAAGGAAACGGCATAAGGGGAAAACTAGCACCGGAGTCTTCCACTTATCCTGGGAGAAGCTTCTGGTATAACAGGAAGAAAAGGTGCAGCCACAAATCACAGTACAGGCAATTCTTGTTTTATAAGCAGAGAGTTTACTGAATCACTGCCCTATGCCAGTCCACTGTCAGAATTAATTACTGCGGGCTGCAAGGGCTCTTTAATAACTATCCTTGGCCAGCCCAGAGACAGACCCCCAGTGTCCTCCCTGACCAGCATTCCCCTGGGAAGGCACCAGGCACATGTGGTGCTTCTCATGATGCTATTCCTTGGAATAGGCTGTGTCCCTCCTAATTGCCAGCCCAGTTACTGTGTACGGCAATTGCACTGCAGGGAGTGATGCAGAAGAGCCACTGAGCCTCCCATCACTTTTTAGCCAAGGAGATGTATGAGGTTCTTGTGTACATGATCAGCAGCAGAAGTCCTAATATATCTGCTAATGAGGGGAAGTCGTGTCTTCAGAAAGGGGAGGAGCCTCCTGGGGCTGGAAGTTGCTCAGAACTTTTGCGAGCCCTGAAATTGTGGGGGCAGAAACACATGGAAGAGACAGGGATAACTGGCCAGCGAAGTTTTAAAATTCTTATTTCAAGGAAAAAATGCACTATTTTCTTCACAGTCTTATCAATTTCAAATTTATTTTTGAGGAGCAAAAAAGGGTAGGACTTTGTTCCAAAAATAACAGCATCCACACTAATTTTCTAAAATTTACAAAAGGAAGTTAACTTCTTGCATCTATTTACTGAAAACTGATTTAATAGCTAAGACTTGTTTTCAAACATCACAGTTTCCAACAGCAACACTGCACTTAGACTCAATGTTCTTTTAATCACATAAATGCAAAGGGACTCCCAAAAGCTTTTGTGGCTCTTAATGCATTTGCTTAACCTGCCTTGTAAAAATAATAAAAAAAAAAAGATAGTAGGCATCAGCACAAAAGTGTAAATTCTATTCACGTCAAGCTGACAGACAGATCAAAGAAGAAAAATAGCTCAGGGAATTTTAAATATCTATTAATTTTGCTACTAAAAATATATCCAAATTGAAGATGTTTTTTCACAGCCCCAAACAAAGCCTTTTTTCAAGTATAGTTGAGCATCTCCTTGTAGCTCCCTGATTTTCAGCAGTGAGGGCACGGAAAATGCACCTATCATAACCAGACTAGTCAAACGAGTCATCACTGAGTTACCTGCCAGAAGTCTGTAAACACAAAGCAAATCACAGGAACATGTATTCAAAGTGGAAAAAAAGTTACACTGAGCAAGTACCTGCGAGCAGAGTATCACAGCTATTCACTTTACCAAAGCCCAAGGAATTTACAGTGGCTGTGATGTAGAAGCAACTTACCAAACACAAAGATCACTCTGCAATGGTCACTAGTGATCATGCTCCCACTGACATGCGAGATTTCTGTGCTCATATAGGTCCTAAATTCATTGCAGCTGTATAAAATGGATCTGTTCATAAGCTAATGTTTATTCAAAGTTGAAAAATTAATCCTATGAAGGTGTTTACATTCTAAAAATGTAAAATGTTAAGCTACAATTTTAGCCACTTTTATATAGTCAAACTATATAATTGTAACAATTACAACCTACTGATTCAAGGGAGGGAAGAAAAACCTTTAGAAAAAGAGTAATGTGTCTTACGGGGAAAAAAGGATAACCTGGGAGTCCCTACTCTTTCCAGCATGTCTTGAAAAAGCTCTGAGTTCAAACTAGTTTTATCTAGCACTATTATTAGACACTATCTTTGTCAACGCCACAATGATGATCTATAGAAAGTTCTCTATAATGTACAGAAAATAAAAAGCTTACAGTTGCTAACTGAAACAAGGTTATCTCGTCAAAACTAACGCTTTGTCTGATGCAAAAGCAAAATCCCAAACCAAGCTTGAATTTAACAAACAGATTGAGGGAGTGGGGGGGTTGTTCAAAGCGTGCCTGAAAGAGCACCATCATGTTGATGTTCTGTTGACCTTGCACTGTGACATCTTCAGCCATAGCTGGCATCAAATCAAAGCAGCCAACATTAACTTTTCTTTGGCTTCAACAATGCTCTCAGGTTTAGAGTATTTGTCTTAACTTCCCAAAATCGTCAACATATAAAAAACTCCTTTATACAATAACATCTGAAGGCCTGACAGGTCTAAGAAGTAGCAAATAGAATTTATTGCATGCTGTACCATGTGAGCTTGGTTTGGACAGAGAAAGAGACAGAACTGCAAAATCATGTGTCCTACAGAGTCAATTCTTTCTCTGCAGAAACCCATAATCCTAAATAACAGGTTTTGGTAAGTAAATGATTAACATTAATTTTACAGCAACAAATCCTACTTTCATTTGCATGTGTACAACCCTATTGACTTTTACAACACTGTATACATGGAAATGAAGGTAGTATTTAGCCCACAGACCTAAACTCATTGAAAGCAATAGCAAACCTCCCCTTAGCCTTCTGTAGCATTAAGAGCTGGACCTATAAATATATAATTAAGCTATCCTTACAAAATCATTATGGTAGATCACCCAAAAATATCTCAATTAAAAATTTATGGGACCATATTCCATTCAGCACTTTGATGCCATTTGATAGAAAGATGACAACAGGCACAAGAACCACTTCCAAAGCTGCAGCATTAAGTAATTAAGCCCTAGGCATAGTTAGCTCTTTATGGATACTTTTTTTTAGTCTTACTTCCATACTTTTATCTGTGCATACAAAGAAAATACCCAGGAACATGCTGGGTGAGAGAATTAGACCGAACACATGCGGTATGCTCAGTCCTTCAGCCAGTATTTAAAAGAATTCAAATTAGTACATAGCTGTGAATATTAAGTTAGGAACTTTTCAGCTCTGTACAGACATGAATTTTAAGACTCTTTGCATAAGTTAGTATTTGGGTTATGCATAGTAGCTACATGTATCAATGACCCTTCTGGAAGCAAAATTCTTTACTGAAATATTCCAGACAACAAAAAGATAAGTGCATGGTTTGAAGACTTTCTTCATTACACATAATTGGTTTGGTTTCTGCCTGAAAGCAAAATCTCCTGGCCTACATCTCCTGTGGGCCCGCCAACCCCTCAAAGGATGGCCGGGTGTGCAGTGTTGCAGCCATGGTTGCACTGCGCAGTGCAGCAGGGTGCGCAGATCCCTCAGCGAGGGGAAACTGGAGCTGGCCCACCCCAAGGGCACTGCAGGTCCCAGCCAGGTAATCAGGTAGATGCATACAGGGAGCTGCTCCCAAAAGAACCCCACCTGCAAGAAAAACTTCTTTCCTTTGAGGGTGACAGAGCTCTGGAACAGGCAGCCCAGAGAGGCTGTGGAGTCTCCTTCTCCGGAGATATTCAAAACCCACCTGGATGCAGTCCTGTGCAGTTCTAGGCGAACCTGCTCTGGCAGGGGGGTTGGACTAGATGATCTCCAGAGGTCCCTTCCAACCCCAAACATTCTGTGATTCCATGTGCAGTCACCCAAACCACTTTTGCAGAGCACTCCTCAGCTGCTCTGGCTCCATGGAAAGCGTGGATAAAGTCAATTCCTCCACCTGTGCACCCACAGCACAGACATTCCCTCAGTCCTAAGTGAGAACTAGACATGGTTGAAATGAGCTGCCACATGCTGAACTCCTTCACTTCCCCATATACCTGTGTGCTGCCGCTGGAGGATCTCCACGTGTTCTACAAATGACTCAAATAATTACCACTCTGTTACAGAATCTTAGAGATTTAAGTATGTAAACAAACACAATAGAAAAAGCAAGAAGCATCATGAAATTTACTTTGTTAGTTTGCTTCAAAACCTATGTATTCCTCTGAGAATACTTCTTAACATAGCAGGGGACGTACTACAGTACACAAATAAAGCTTTAGTAGCATGAGTGCCCCCACAGTTCTGGACTATACATGAATGCATTCTACAAGTGAGTTTCACATGTATATACTACAGCCAAAGAAAAATAAGTGTATCAGTATCAGTATGAAAGATATTTACACAGAGCCTGGGATTATCTCTTTCCTTCAACATATTGGTGAAAGCACTGGGGCAATCAGGAACAGCAGTAGCAATATATTCGAAACCTTTCCTCTACTGCTTTTTTTTCCCCATTTTCTTTATGTAAACCTTTTTTCCTGTAACTTATGTGCTTTGTTTGTAGTTGTTAATCAAAATGCTTGCACTGCTGTTGCTCGCTGGATGCTTATGTCGGGTCCTTTCTTTTGTCCCAGTTACATATATTCTATAAAAGACACTTTATGCCTTTTTGCTAATATATTTCCTACTCTAGGTCAAAAGAGAAAACAAACATGCAAAAAACATATCAAAATTCATAGACTCCTTCCACCTATTCCTCAATCTATCTCAACTGGATCCAACACCGAAATGCTAGATGCTTGCCACTTGCATGCACTCCTAAATTCCACAAATTCTTCCCGAGCTCTTTTTTTGAGGCTTACTTTCATTACTACTGTAGCAGAGCATACATTCAGAGTGTGAGCTATTGAACCACCAGCAAAGACTACTATTGCAGAATCTGCAATTTCTTAATGAAAATGAAGTTGCTTCTGAAAATAAACAAGCGTAATTAGCAAGCCAGTGCTGTGTGAAATTTGCACCATTCTCTTGTTAACCTATCTGTCAAAATGTATTACTTATGTGCATGTAAATTTGCATTTGCAGTTCAGCAACCTCACAGATTACGATCTAACCACTTTTGGAAACATAATGCTACAAGAAATAAAAACAAAACCAGTGTCTGGCTGTAATCTGTTATTTTATTAGAGGCTTTTTCTTTAGCGTTTCTAACTGCTTAGGGCTTGATCTTCACAAACCGCATCCTGCCTAAAAGGAGCTACATTATTTCTACAGTGAAAATTCTAATTCCTTCCCTGCTCCCAATTAAGTCAAATTGGTTCTCTCTTGCATCTAGCTTCCTCATTACAGGGTTGGGCCCAAGCATGCAAACATACAAGCATACAAGCATGTTATAGAACAACACTATTTCTAGTTACTTGTGAGCGCAAAATTTGGCTGTTAGGTCAACCTGAGACCCTCTCAAGAAGCAGGTCACTGACCTGACCAACTGGGAACCCTCATAGCAACAGGAGAACCCTCCTTCACATTCTTAACTTTGAGTGACACAGTACAAAGCATGAAATGTTTCATTTCCAGATGTAACACATCCTGTGTTGACCTACTTAGGCCAGAAACTAGTTAAAGCAGGACGTTTGTATTTAAAAATGTTTTGCAAACCAGTATTTTATACCATCCTCTACAAATTAAAAAAAAAAAAAAAAACAACCCACACCACAATTCCAACATCAGTAGTCCAGCCCCCCCACCTTCACTGCAGTGGCTGACACACAATTTCTCCACCATCTAAATTACTCCTTCCATTCTCTCACAGAATTTGTAACAGCAGAATCACCCCTTTGTACCTTCTGCTGATCAGAAACTGCAGGGACTCATATTCTTAAATAGAGATGCTGGTTGATAAAGATGGATCCACTGAATCCTACTTCCCTCCTGCATGCAGCCCATTTCTCCTGTCTCTAAGCAGCAAACCATGTCAGCTCTACAACATCAGGTCTACTCTTCCTGCCATACAAAAGGCTCCCACTTCTATAGCAAGCACATCCAAAACTGGCTTAACTCCACAGTGCTGCTCTTAACCAAAACTCAGATTAAGGCTCGAACTGCTCATTTATGCCACTCCCCAGCCTAGTGATTGAGATATCCTCTCTCTTTTCCAGTGCTAGCTGGGAAGGTGGAAAGGGTTCAGGGAAGAAATAACATTCTCAAGGTTACACAGCATCTTCCACATGATGAATGACTGAACAAAAGATTGCTTTTCAATCCAGAAAATGAGACAACTAAGGGAGAAAATGAAACAGTTCTGTAAAGTCATGATGGCATAAAGAAAGCCTACAGGGATGATCTGATAGTTCTCTCTTCTAATATAAAAAAGCTAGTAGGAATCAGGTTAAAAACAACAGAAGGAGATAGTGAATAGTTGAGCCATAGAGCTCTTTGCCAAAGTTACTGCAGGTACTAAAAATTTACATGCCTTCAAAGATAAACAGCTGTCTCTGGACAGAAATCCATTCAGGATAATTAACTACATAGAAACCACATCTGGCTCAAGAGTTCCCCAACCTTCTGAGTGGTCAGAAACTTGGAAAACTTTGAAAATAATCAGATATGAAAATAATCAGATATGCTCATCCTATCCTTACATCCCTCCTAAGCAGCTATTTATGACTGCACTTATGACAAGGCACCCGCCATGTGACCTGAGCAGCACAGCAATTCTTGCAGATCCAAACCTGGAAACAGACTCTCTCCAAACCCAGAGCAAAGGCCTTAACAAACTGTCACAATTCCTGCAGAAAACATTGAGCATCTGCTCCCATTTCAGCAATAGAGGTCTTCAAATTCTCCCTGTAGTAACCTCTCTAGAGTGCTAGCTTATTTTTATGTAGAACAGAGCCATAAAGCTAGTTAGGTATCGCTGCTGAGATTTTGTTCTTGTGCCATGAATCTCTGACGTGATGACCATGAAAGCACACTGCAGGTGAACAGTGCAGTATTCTAAAATATTAAATATTGATCCCCGGAATCTACAAGGTTTTTTCCCCTTTAGTCCTGTTCTGTGATATATGTACTATCTTTCCTGCTTACCTATTTGATTACACATACTGTAGGACGGACTTGACATCAGTGTTTCAGCTACTTTATAAAAAAGTATTACTGAAAGAAACCTTTAAAAACTGGAGACCATTACCTGTTAATAATTCCTTTAGAACATTACGCAGAGCAAACCCACAAATTAGGGCATGCTTTTAGAGCAGCAGTCAGTGTGCATAGCAAGGCCTCACCAAACAAAGGAAAGTAATCTATCAGTAAGTTATCCTTTTCTCCTGAATCAAAAAGATCTGTATGACTTCGAAATTATTAAGAAAGCCACAAGGTTTCATCAGCTTTCTCTTCTGCTTCTTGTAGCACTTTCAGGTTTGGCACTCAGGCAATTTCCAAATACGCCTGGGTGTTTTGGACTGGTCAAAGTCGGGAACAGAAACATAGCCCAGGCCATCTACTACGGATCACAGTATTTCCAGTCTCATGCTATGTGGCAGGACAATGTCTGGCTACACTGATCCATCATACCTGATTTCAGCTTTACAGTCCTAGCTTTTACCCTGGGAATTGGTTTATCCTCCCTAAGTGACACACTTCCCAAATCAGAGTCACTTCATATGTCCCTCGTGAGTCCATCAAAATTTACTCAAGCAGTTTTTAAATCATATTCACTCCCAGTTCTCCATGCTGCAGCTTCTTTATTCATTAACTACAGGTGTAGCTGGAAGCAACTCCTGTGCAAGAAACTCCATTATGTCACCACTGGACTTAGGGTACTCACTATGCTCTCCCTCTTGGCATTTGTCACACAATCATGGTATGCAATTGGGATACAGGAAAAAGACGGAGCAGAGATTTGAATGTTAAACTTCAATATACTCAGTGACTGCCATAGCTCTTGGGCTGTAACACTAGGTTTCAGTTGGCCGATACATTTTTATTTTTATATGGCAGAATAGCTTCAGCAGGGGAGCTGATCACAGACTTACACTAGTGGTTACTTCACTGTCTATCATTTTGCAACTATAAATGAGAAACGTGCAAGCAGTCTTGATTCAGATGCACAGTGGGAATGTTCGAAATCTCAAATACTTTCATAGTTTTCTTCTTGGCTCCATTTGTTCATTCATGAAGGAAGACAGTAATCCAGTTTACAAGCTGTACTTGTGGCTTAGCACTATCAAATAGCCCCTCTGGGAAATCTAATCTGTTGTTTTGAAGATGAGAGACCGCAACAGCCTGCTTTGCCTAGTGAGACAACGAACACTGTATCTATCCTAAGTTACCAAATGTAACTCGGTCTTTGTGTTCAATGCTTCTTCCATTCTGGGTTTGCCGTCAGAAAAGATAATGGGTAATTGTCCTGAATTATATGCCAGTTGTTCAGCATGGGAGAAGAACAAGAATGAAGCCAACAAGACCAGATCCTGAGGGAAGACAGGCAAGTAAGCCCATAGGAATTACCACTGACTTCTCCCAGAGAGGTTGTTCTGAACGCTTTTATCCCAGCATTTATCTTTAAAATATTTTGTTTGTGATACATGCACAGGTAAATTAAGTCAGTTTTAGAAATAAACCATCGGCCTCAGTCATCATCTGGGCAAGGGAAAACATTTAGATTCATAACAAGCCTGAAATGCATTTACAAGACCTCATCACACACAATTCCTTCAAATTCAAAAGCAATTCACTATTGTGGTTTTCTGCATAAAGGACAGTAAAAACAAGAGGAATTTCTTGATTTCTACTGTCCCATGCTGTTAAAATACCAGAACAAATATTATCAAGAAAGATGAAAATGTGACAATTTTACAGTTCTAGAGAACTGAACATTTAAACATAACTTCCAGTAAGAAACAATTGGGAAAAAACTTAGTGTGACTAATTAGGCCCTTATGACCAAATTCTTGGGTAGAAAGATACTCTGCTAACCTCTTTTCTGAACCACCACCATTTAATATGCCCCACTGAATTTTATATACACAAACACATCCTAGACATACTGCATCACAAAGCTGCAACCTGAGCTGTGCTGAAACAACTCAGCAGGAGCTGGGGGTCATTTCTGCCATTAGCAAGCGAGACAGGATCCTGTTTATCAATTTCCAGCTTTACAAAGACGGTTCCCAAGTCCACAAATTACAAGGTAATACTGAAACATAAACCAAGGTATATTTTTGTACCAATTTCCTGACAAAACCTTACGTTATGTGCTGTTAAACGTGTTGTAAATGATGTATTATATAAATTAGTTGAAACACCTCAACTCAAGTCCTCCCTACAGCTTGTGGTTTGATAGGTAAGCAGAAAAGACATGTCTTTGTTTATTTTTGTAATATGTGAAAGTAGGAAGACCAGGCATGCTTGAAAAATCAACTCAAAAGTGTTTTTAGAAAGTCACACAGAGTAGCACAAGACATTAGTGATGATGATGATGATGATAATAATTAGCACCCAAACATGCATGGTCAATACTGTATTTCCCCAAATAGTAACGGCATTATACCACACTACAAGCAAAAAAGTGGATTATGCAAATATTTTGTTTTGTTTCAGTAATATATCTCTCAGTCTCTTGTTCTTCGTGTCTTCCCTCTTCCTTACTGTCCTAAAACATTGTATAGGAAACGGCATCTCTCAAAAAACACTGCAAAGACAGTCTTTTGGCTCTTTCAATATTCCACTCTCACGGTAAGAATGATTAAGTTTAAAAAGGAGCAGAAGCGATTCCTTTCTCCTTGCCCCCATCTGACTACCAGACTCAAACAAGAGGATGAGGGGAGCTTGCATCACAGAATCATAGAATCATTTTGGTTGGAAAAGACCTTTAAGATCATCAAGTCCAACCATTATCCTAACACTACCGAGCCCACCACTGTCCCTAAGCACCACATCTATACGTCTTTTGAACACCTTCCTTTTCAGCCCTCTTGCCCTGCAGCCGTCCTTCTCCCTCCAGCTGGCCAGCACCGGGGTCTCTGCAGTGCTCTCCCATGCAATCCCTGCCCTCACTGGGGCTGCACAGATATGACTAATTGCAATTTAGCAAACACTCCTAGTCTGCCCAGGGACCAGGCTCCAGCTTGCTCTACATCCACTGCGTGAGCTCTGCAGGGACAAAACCACGTTGCTTTTGCAGCTCAGGACTGATGGGGCACAAAGAGCAGATCTATCAAGGCCGATACGTGGTGGCTGTTGAGAGCAGAATGGAGCAAAAGATTATGAAATCACCTGTAATAATTCTTCTCTTTCTGCTCTGAATTCCTAAGAGGCGTTTTCCTCTCTTCCTAAAGTCACTGTCCTCCCTGTAATGGCTCGGCTGTTAATGTCACTATCTTTTGAAACAGGTCATGCTAATGGCAAGCTTGCTTTGGGCATATTGCTTCAAGCTCATTAATATGCATGTTCTCTCTCCATTTGTTTCTCTATTTACTTTGAAGTTGCCTCACTGGAACCTGCACTGCTTTTCTGTGTTAAGACTCTTGGCTGGCATTTCTCAGCTTGCTGCCGTCTCTGGTTTTTATCGAGGATGGAAATGGGACCGAATGTTGCAAAAGTCAGTTAATCGCACCTCAGGTGACATTTGGTGCCCAGCTGAATGGATTTCTTGGCCTCCTCACCCTCACTGTTGAGAGATGTTCTTTCTACTTGCTCTCAAGTTGCCTGTTTACATTGCAAATTTTAGGTCAAGTAACAACTCTGTATTCGTCAAGCACCTGCCCCAGGGGAGTACAGCCCCTCATTCTGCTTTTACAAAAAAAATAACACCACCTGGGTGTTACCTTAAGTCTCCCTCTAAATGTCTCTTCCACCTGAAAGAGCTATTTCCAGCATGGGAGGAGAAATCAACTTTGACTCAGATATCAAATTCTTGGTGTGATAAGAGAATGCGACTCAGCTGTCTTCTTCTATTTTTGGCTTTGTGATTCAGGAGCAGCTCATTGTTCAGATGACACAGTCATAACTGGGAACTTCTGTGAGAAGGGGGAGTAAGAGCATTTATATAATATTCACAGGTCACTTTATATTATTATCTCTCCCCAAACAAATCAATCCCAACATTATCCTATGCAACAAGCCCATGTCACCCATATTTTGGGGTGAAAGACTTGGACATACTGTTTTCCTCAAAGTACCTACAAGAACAGACAGTTAGGTGTTTCTCTTGAGGCTGCAGGTCGTGACAAGGTAGGTCTGCTTCCTACTAAGTCCCTTCCCAGCAAATGTGAAAACAGACACACAACTTTCATGATTCCTCCGTACAAACAACAGTTTATTCTCAGCAGACATCCATTAAAAAACCAAGGAACATATCCTGAAGCATGTGAGAGGAACTGGCCATGAGCAAGACGACTTAGACAAGCCCATCTAAGGAGTGAGGCTGGTTTGATTAAATAAATGTAGTGGCCTCTTCTGGAGGGCTACAGGATTAAAATCAAACAAGTGGGTACAAACACCTTTTTCAGCAGAAGGGACCCTAAGGCACTGCTAAGCCAGTGCATCAAAACTATGACAGTTTCATTGAACCAGGTTTCAATACACCACTGTGTCCAAGTCATTTCCATCCCCTTAAATTCCCACTGTACTTCTTGTATAGAAAAGCAGTAGTATGCTGGATAAATTTTAAAGTAACTAATTCTTCTGCTGGATCTCACAGAACTTTTCATGAGCGAAAATATTTAAATATGGAGCTGGTTTTTAATACGATATTGTTCATTAAATTATTTGCAGCATTAGTTTTAAGACGATCCACAAAGGGAAGCATACAGTAAGTTAAACCAACTGAACAGAGCAAGTGGTATAGACCAAGGGTCACCACCCTATGCCACGATGCAAAGGGCTGCATACGAGTTATTTGGCAATAGCAACACAGCAGGGCTGACAGGTGGGCAGGAGCTGAAAGTCCTGGCAACTTGACAGTGCCCTTCAGTGCAGCCTGAGGGTCCCTTACACAAGGGCCAAGAAGGCTCCAGTCGGGTGGTCAGTAGCATCTTACATCTTTAGCACGGAACCTCTTCAAGTTCACGCTATCTACTGGCATGTGCCTCATTTGATGCAATACAGAATCCATCTCACAGCCACTGCCTGAGGCAATTTACCTCAGTCTAGATCTACTGCTGCACAGCCTTGGCTTAGTAACTACATATTCTCCAACAGGAGCAGTAGCAAGGATGCAACATCACCTCAAAATCCATCACACGCTACTGTACAGTGAACAGCTGCAAAACAGAACAGTGAATACAGAAATAGCACTGCTAAAAGCCAAAGTGGCCACCTATGGAGGAGCTAACAGTGCAGAGCTGAGAGCACACACCAAAATGTTATGGTTGGGTTTTATTTTTTTCAAAATTACCTTGCTTACTTGTTTTCAGCACCTTAAAGCAGACGAGATCCATCTCAGCCCTGAAAATCGGTGGTTATTGCAAGTAAAAAGTAAAATCGACTACCTGAAGACTAGTGCGTTCAGCTTTGCTCTTATTAAAAACACTGGAAAAATACCTAAAGCTTTGTGATTGTCACATCACAGTCATCTGCAACCTGAAAATGCAGTCAGCTCTAACAAGACAATGCACATCACTTCATCAACCAAAGAGGAGGACTGACGAGAGAGCATGCCACAAAAAGATTTTGACTCACAGTGGCTAATTTCTGAACATCTTCATCGGATGCTCCCAGTGAAGCAAGTCCTATCTCTTGTGAAAACTGTGCAAACTTGGGATCAGCAAGTAGAGGCACGTGTCCCAAGAGTTCATGGCACGTATCCCTAAGAGAATGCAAATGAATAGAGTCATTACAGAAATTAATGCCATAATCATTCCATAATTAAAGTAACATAAGCCATTTTACATAGGTCTGACCTTTACTTTAAAAGTCTTACCATGAAACATGTTTTTTACAGTGTAGTAGTTCTTCCCTGTGTATGGTTCTGTAGAAACATACACATTTGCTTCTATTAAATGGGTTATATGTCATTTAACTCCACCTGTTCCGTGATTTCCCCATCATTTCCAGATTGAATGGGAGGGCCTGATCACTGCTGTCTTCCAGGCTTAGTACCATGAAGACTGAATTGCCCACAGGAAAGCCAGATGTCTCACCAGTGCAGTTTTCAGCATTCCTCTCCACATGAATCAAGTTCAAAATCTAACACATTCCCTCTTCCTCTTCTCCTTTCCCCTTTTTGCACCTGGGTACATGTCCACAACTGAACATTTTGGCACTTGCCAACAGAAATTCAGGGCAACATTTACAGAGGTTTCTGGGAGCTTAATTTCTCATTTAGCCCTGAGATCCTACTGCAATTACCAGGTACTTTCGTTAGGCAGTCCACTTTTCAGTAAGCAGATTTTTTCAGGAAAAGCAGAGAACCCAAATCGTTTCTGAAAGAACTGCTGTCCACAACTGTAAGTGCATTATTAGTCATGACAAAGTGCAGATATAAGAGTACAAAATCTGCTAACCAACCTAACAGAAGTGCACATGCATCATCTACAAAAGCTCTCAAACAATTCTGAAACTTTTGGTGCATTTGTTCACAGAAAATAATGGACTTGGTAGTAAAGTTCACTTTAAAAATCGGATCTGACATTTCCTTTGCTTTTGTCTCTTCAAAGACATTTCTCTTTTTTTTTTTTTTTTTTCCTCTAAGCTGTAAACAAATGTTTTAAAAGCAGGGAGAAAACATCAAGTTTTCCGCCTTCTATCGAAAGTCATCCAATTTGTCTTTTATAAACTATTTTTGTTTGAAAAGACACAGAACCTGACACTTCAGATAAATCATGAACAGAAAAACAACCCTCCATATAATTTAAAGTCTCCTTATTCAGTACTCTTCACAAAGTCTGCACCTACTGTGTCTAGGTAGATAATAGTAGATAGTAGTTTCTGAACACACGTGAATGAAGATTAGCATTTTTGGCATTCCTGGTTTGCCCCACCAAAAGCTTATCAAATATAGTTCCAGTATTGGAGAGTTACATACAAGTCCGTCTTCTCAGCCCAGACATCCTCACTTACAGATGCTTAGCAATATTTGCTCATTTGCTCACTTTTTGGTGAGACAAGCACTGCTCTGAAGCAGTGCATAACCAGTTTAAACCCATTTCATATATGAATAATTCATTCAAAAGTGCAGAGGAATTACCAAATCCCATTTCTCTTCCTCCCTAGACATAAGTATTTCCCAAATAAGGAGGGGAGGTAAACAGACACATTTAGTTCACTAACGATACAAAGGACAGCAGGGAAACAGAGTTTGCAGTCTGATAGATACACCCAGAGGATTCCCAGTACCAAACAACTCACTGGAGAAACCTCTGTTCATGACTTCTCCAACCGTCACCTCCAACACAGAAATGGGCCACAAAGCCCATTCACTGGAAGTCCAGAGCTCTAACTCCAATTCTCCTCTTCACTGAAGAAATCAACACTTGATTGCTGAGCACTTCACCTATGCTGCACTGCATCAGTCCAGATGTATTTTAACTTCATATCAGTAGTTCAGACAGCAAGAGCAAAGAAGATACAGTGGCTTCTACAGCAGCATCACTACTATTGGTACCTGAGCGAGTGTCTATATCTCTATTTTCCTGTGCTGAAGCCACGACTCCCAGAAACAAACAAGCAAAGACGTCTACACTGGGACACAGGCTCTTTGTGTCACTTCCACCCTTGCAGAAAAAATAAGAACAGACAAAGCCTAGCCCCATTAACTTGTCTCTCCTGGCAAGAGGGGGAGGATGAGGAGGAAGAAGGCATTTCTCTCATGCCTTTAGCTTCTTCCATTAAAACTATGCAAAGTACTATTTTGAATGTGGAGTTATAAAGAGGTGAGCTTAAAACAAAAAGCATATGAACAAAAAAAAAAAAAAAAACAAGCCAAAACAAAAAAATCTTTGAGGCAGAACCATGAACCAGCATTTGGGATTGTCACTGGAGTCTCTTAGATTTCTCTGCCAGTCTGGCCCTTTACAGATAGTCTAAACAATATAATTCTTCACTTAACTACCAAGGCTTGATTCTTTTGTTTTGTTTTATTCAGAAAATAATTAAGTTCCTTTAATTTACTCGCACACATTGCTCAGAGAAAATAAGATTTCTGTAATGCACTTTTCACAGCAAAAGATTTTTCTTGGAGTAAATTAGTTAGCAGAGCAGAGGAAATCTATATAGCTCTGTGAATGTAGTTGAAACATAATGAAACTCAGGAAGAAATGTTTTAAAATGCATATAGTAGTGATACAGATCAAACCAAATGAACTCCTTAATTTGTATCTAGCTCTATAGCCTGGGTGTTAAATCTGATGGAAAGCACACTGAAGTCAAAGGGAGTCGTTTTACCAGGTTTATATCATTGAAATGCAACATTCACCAAGCCAGGGACCTGCAGCAAACCTCATTATGGCCCCATATATCAACCAGCAGATCTCAGGGCACTGCAGCTACCACAGAAGATGAAGAGCTGTCCCCACTCAAGTCAATTTAGTTTTGCCATTGATTTCAAAAAAAGCCAGGATGAAATTAACACTTCTTCTGGTTTTGGTCTTAACACCTCTAAATATGACCAAAACCTGGATTTTTAAGTTTAGCCCAAATAAGGAATAAAAATCTTAACTCTAACTGAACTATTGTTACTACACAGTGACTTTCCAGACACCATGACCAGAAAGGTTACCAAAAAAAGTAGCTGCCACTGCTACTAAGTATCAGCTATGACACGCTGCACAATTCTGAATGTAAGCCACATCCTGAAAACTACGGGGGTCTCAAATACACAAATCAACAAACCAGATATCAGCAGAACCACAGACGCACTTAATTGTTTCCTGGACAATTTCCTTCCTTTGTTCCTGTTGGAGTTGTGTACCTAAATCTCCTATCAATAGATGAAAATATTCTTCCAGTTTGTATTAAGTTAATAAATGTTGTCATTCTTTTGCTGAACATTGGCAGGTGCTGCAACCTGAGACACTGGCTTCCCACAGGAGACAAAATCATTAGTCCAAAATCTGGTACTTCCTAAGTATAATTTCTTTTTTTGAAATACCTACAGATGTTTTCAGATAGACCAGAAGAGGTCCAGCATCATATATCCAAGCCCTCCTTTCAGGATTTTCCCTTGTAGCAATTTGCCTACAAATTTAAGAGATTAAAGTTCTAATTACAGAGGTTAAAGAAGTGAGTGAATTCCTTCAAGGATTACCACCTCTTTCCCAAAAGAAACACGCACACAAAACTAGTCTCACGGCATTTCAGCAAATACGTTGCCCAGTTCACATGCTGAGGAAGAAAAGTAGACAAGTGTATAACAGCACCACCTGGTGACTCCTGCCAGAATAATGTCAGAACATTTTGAGATACATCTTAATATACAGTTCCATTAATCCTTTTGTATCCAAAAACATTACTCCATGGTTTTGGCAGTCTATTCATGAAATCAAAGTTAGGCATGGGTCCAAAAGTTTACAGGACTGGAGCTGAATATACATGTATGAACCCTTTGTATAAATTTTTGGCAAAAATAAAACATATCCAAGTAGTCCAAGCTGACTAAACAACACCTACAATTTCATTCTAACCACCTGATGACTGATTCACTGCGAAAACGTCATTCCTGTGGTTACAAGATCAGCAGATGCCTTTGGTAAAACTACCTCCATATTATCTAACTGACATGTATTGTTCTGTTATTACTGCACAGAGCATATCATATATAATACAAGACAAGAACTACAATCACTTCGATCTTTTTTTCCCCCGCTTTTCATCAAGAGACCAAATGCCAAAATATTTCATCCAAACCTGCAATATTCTGTTTTGGAAAAGCTGCAAGGCTGTCCCATGAAAGTCATAATTAAAGTGTCTCTTACTTCTATCACATTCCCTGTAACAGGCTTCATATCTAATATCCTCTCTGGGTGAGAGAATAGTGCCTCATGACTTGCTTGTGTTGTGTTACAGGAGAGAAATGAAGTTCAGCTGTGGAGTCTGGCCCAGGAAAAATAAATGGGGACACAAGCAAGAAGCCCAAATTATAATTCTAAAAACAATTTTTTTCAACAGAATTGGGGCTTTTTTTCCAACTTCTTTCCTTAGTTGTCCAACAGAAAATAAAAATTTAGACAGTTTTTCAAAATGTTGAGTTGACAACTCCATTTTCCACTGAAATATAATGCAGACAGAATTTTTTGACCCACCATATAAATAACCCAGTTATTTAAGACCCTTGTCAAAAGTCCAAAAGAAACCTTTGAATTAAATTCTAGCTCACCAATGTGAAGGGTTTTGTCATCAAGAGCGTAAGCAGATTTTTACATTTGTAGGAAGGTTCCTCTTTCCAATCTTGGCCAATTCAACCGAGTATTTTAAGAATCTAGTGAGCATATTTTTTGATATCTAACAGCAACTTACGGTTCCGGTGTGTAGAGAGGATCTGAGCCATGTCGTATGTACTGAGTACAGTGAAAAACTCTGTATGCTAAGCCAGCTAAAAAATCTCGGGGAGACAGGTATCCAGCAACTGGTCTCACTGTGAAGCCAGACCTTTCTGAATTGAAGGAGATAATAAAAGACCATATTATATACATTGCTATGTTTCTGAGGACGGGTAATGATCTGTTGTTAATTATTTTATCAGAGAATCTTGGTTGAAGATCACCACACACCATTTTCACCTCTTATGTACAAGACCTGCTTTGCTTTGCTAGCATAGTTTAATGAAAACAGCTTTTGAGGTATTTCAAAGCTGGTTAGAAAGATGGCAAGGTACCATAAATTATGTTCTCAAATCACAGAGTATCTGATTTTCATGTCTGGTACCAAACAGGAGAGAAGCTTCCAAAACAGAAGATGACTTCTGTAAAACGTATTAAAAACTAACAGAATAGAATAGGATTAAATCAAATCTGTTGGATAAATCTACAGATAAAATAGTGTTTGTGACAATAAATTAATGATTTTCACAGGCGAGGTCCTCATTTAAATATTTAACAAAGTGTTCCTTTGTCAGATTAGTCCCAGTGGGGAGTAATTCCAGACTCAGTGACTTTGAAAAGTACATTTCTCTCCCAAATTCATTCTTTATTCTTTCCAAGTGTTTACAGGAGACTGTTCTAAGTTTTTCTTCAACAGACACTACTACTGCTGTATTTTGTCCGAAAACATTATTTCTGAAAGAAGTGCGAGGTTTTGAGTGTCTAGTTAGGGAGAAAGAACCTGTACACTTTGGCATCATTCCTTAGAGACCATAATACAATATACGAGAGAAGGACACATCCAAATTCAAAGAATGAGGAGTCATTTATTCGTAAATGCAGGTCTTCACAAACAAGAGTTACAGATGAAGCAGAGACTGAGGACAGTAGGCCTCTCATTACAAATTTTGTATTTCTATACATATTTGGAACAAAACGTTTTGCTAATTTTTCTCATGACAGTTAACAGCACAACCCACATTTTTTCCAAACATCCATCTTTATAATGTTTTAGTTCCTGAGCTCCTGAGCAAGAGGATTAAGGAACAAGCATATGTATCTGAGAGGACCCTTGAGGAGAAAATCTTAAATGAGAGCTCTTTGGTGGCTTTGCCTCTGGAGTTTAAAACAGCAGGTTCACATCTGCCATTTCTTCCATACGGGACACATTTCCATTACAGATGAAAAATAAGGATATCTTCAAACTTAAACATGTAATATACTGATCCCTTAAAAAAATAACATGAAAGAGAAGTACCAGATCACCTATGGAGTCCCATCGAATTTTTTCAACCTGCAAATGTAATCACTGGCTTCTTGAGGTCTTCAGCACTCAGGAAATCCTCATATTCATGAGGCTGTACATCAATGTGCCAAACTTGCTCTCCTCTTTAAATTCAGTTATCTCGGCATTTTATGACCTCTTTAACCTGCCTGGATATTTGGGGGATGCCCACTGCGGTTATCAGAACTCCCACCCTGTGGCAATGAGAAGAGCAGAGCTAACTGCTCTTTCTTTTCATTGCACTTGAAGGGTTTTTCTCCCTGTGCAAGATAACCTCATGTGATACATGTTCAGCTGTTTAATTCCTCTCAGCTTCATACTTGCAAGTACATAGATAAAACTGTCGTGACTCAGCAAACTCTCTGCCATGCAGAATGTCAATGACAGAATGACACTTCAGGCTATACCAAAGTCTACTGACTATGGTGGGAGTCTTTTCATTCAATGTGCTCTCTATTTCATATTAACAAAATAGAATGTTTTCAAGAAACCATATCTATTGACAAACTAAATATGAATCTTACCTTTAAGAAAAATAGAAACATCTTCCAACTGAGGCACATTATCCTCTCTGTATCCACAGTACTTGGTCAGCAGAGGAAAGTTTTTTAAATATTCACGGCAAGCATGGGTGGGATAGAGTTTACTGAGTTCCCTAAATACCACCCCCCATGTCTTAATTTCTTCAGCTGTGTACTCCACTCTGGGAATGGGTTGACCACTGTGAAAAACAAGATAATACAAAATTCATTTGAATACAACCAGATTCAAGACAGATTGTGGATGGCAAAATTTCTGTGAAAAGTATTATTTAAACAAAGGCAGACAGAGACTATTAAAACTATTGAAAACTATTTTTAAATGACAGCTTGACGCTTTTTTCTTAGAATTACTGCTTGATATTATGTTGTACATATCACATTAATTTCTTAAGGACTTTATTTCTTATTAAGCAATGAGATTATTTCTTAATCTTTGTACACACCGTAGTAGAAAGATGGATTTCTTACATGCCACGTTCTGATACCAGAGTACTACTTCACCATTTATTGCCACTGAAGCCTTTGCAAGTGGTTAGCTGAAGATCCTGATTCAAACTTACAGATTCAGTAAGACCACCAGCAGATAGCATGTTCTGTGCATTCTTTAAAATACATAATATCCACATAGCATCATTATCTAGCATTTTATAAAGCGAACATTAGCCAATTAGATAGATGTTTAGAAATATGTGGATCCAATAAAAATACATATACTTATTGTTTAGACTGTTGCTTACATGTGCAGACGTGTTTGGAACCCCAAATTCATGCAGGACTACATCATATAGTCACACCTCAGAGCCAACAGCCTAGCCTCAGTGAAACTAAGCCTCTAAATACACCTCTCCTTTTTTTCAGTTCTGCACCATTCCTCTGCCTCCTCCCTTACACAGATGTACAGAAACTGCAAAGCAGGAGCCTTCCAGGATACCTGCTAATCTGTCTCTGACATCCAAGATTTGCCTTGAGTGGTTACAGCTAATTTAAAACTGACTGACAGAGTGAAGACTGTGAAGGGCTCCTTCCAATTTGCACTGCCTTGTATTTAGCTGTAAGGAATTTCCCATGCCACGGTCATGGGCCATCATCTCACGTCATTAATTCCCTCCTAGAAAATTCAAAGTCTTTCTCCAGATTTAATGTTTACAATCTATAGTATGTAATCTGTGCCATCTGCCTTCTCCTCAGGTATCCTCTTTTCCCACACTGTAACAAAGTACAGATTAGCAAAGGGATTCACAGGATCCTCCTCCACCCTATCTTCCACTACTCTCCCACAGGGCTGGCAACATGAGCGCTCCCAGTCCAGTGCTGCAACTTCCCCAGTAGCACAGACAGCAGCTGAACGGGCGTATCAGGCACAGGGAATCCCCGTGCAGCAGGAGAACTGCAGTGCTGGGCTTGTGCTGGGGCTTGGCTCTCCATCTCGGTTGTTGCCCGGTTCATAGTCCAGTCTCCACCACACGAGGTAACGAGGAATGAGCCCTCCTGGTACATGCAATTGCTGCTCTGCAGTCCCTACAGGCTCAAGAGAGGATTATCTGCCCTACATTCATTGTGGTTGTCCCCTCACCTTTATTGAAAACTTACCATTTAATCCCCTTGCCTTTCACTGTATCAAAGGATTTTGATCCATGGCAGTTACCTGTCAGTTAAAGGCTATGTATGGGTCCACATTAAGGACTCACTGAACACCCACTACATCTCCTATCTCCCCTTCAGCCACTCTTCTGCAGACATGACAAGAATTGCAACACATGTAGTGAAGCATTTCTCACTAACAGAAGCTGCACTGGGCCTGTGCCCATTCTGTGGTGGGAGTCAGTCCTTCAGGTCTAGTATCTGTCTTCACCTTTACACTTTATCAGCCTTAAGCTGCCTGCCCCTGCCAGCTCATGGGAAGCATAACACAGCTATTCTAAATTGTACCCGTAAATGACGGACACAAGCAGGTTGCTACTCCATCCACCTGGGTTTGCCAGAACACCATGCAGTAGCCTCATCCCTGTTTCTTAGACCTGACCTCTACTACGGATACTGCCAGTATGGGTCAGCACTGGCCCAGCACAGAGGAAGAAATTTGTGCACCAGTGGAAAACGTCAGGTTTCTATTTAGCCTGTCACTAACAGGTATGAACACAATCAAGGATTTGAAGCTTGGTCACTGCTCACTAAAAGGTTTATAACTTAGTTATTGTTTCAATTAATTCATTAGTACTGAAGTAAGGTTCACTGAACATTAATTCCTTAATAGGATTTAAGCCTAGGAGAGCTGATCTTATTTCCAGCTGATCACGATACTGCTTTATTGAGAGGATCAAGGCAGCCAGACTCGAGGAAGGACCTATGCCTTTCTCACTCAGCTCTGCAAATCTCATTTTTCTCACCCTCTTATTTCAACAAGGAAGACCTACCTTGCGCTCAAACATTTCAATAAATCACAGAAATGGCCAGCCTGCATAGCCGGTTTTCTTGTGGCTGAGTAAGATGACTACAAGCTAACCTATCCTGCATTTTTATTTCCCCTTATTAAACTAAGGTCTTTCCATTTTGCCACAGTCATGAGCTATCAACTCATATTATGAATTCCCTCTTAAACATTGTATTTTTCCTCCAGATTTAATTTTCTCAACACCTTTTCAATCTCTAATCAGTCTCAAAGGACTAATTAGCAATATTAACACATTTTCGCTATCTTTAGGACAGAAGCTAAGTGAAGGAGGGAGGAATATTTTTTTTTTGGTCCATTTATCTCACGCAGTTGATCTTCACTGCTGTGTTCTATTAGCATGACTTTCCCTTTAAGACCCAGCACCAGCAAATATCTGCTCCTCCAAGTTCACTTCTCTCTCTCCCCACTATGGAGGCCTCTTTATGTTCAAGCCAAGCCGAGCGTCTAACACTACACAACAGCAGCAATTCACAAAGGAAACGCTGATCTGGGATTTTCAGCTCAACAATTTTCTTACAGAGCCAATTCCTTGCAGCCAGTTCTCTGCAGCCAAATCTCTTTGTTATTTTTTTTTCTTTAAGGAAATAAGTATGGTGGTTTTTTACACTGAAAAATGAAAATTAGAAACACATCAAGCCTCAGTAAGTGATTAGGAAGGTCACTTACCTGGAAGACACCAAGAGGTTCAAGATAATGCTCTGAATTTATCCCTAAGGGAAGCGGTCCTTACAACAGAGCTATTCTTTTTGTATAAATAAGTAAATAGTCATTAGACCACAGAAGAGAGTGTGATGAGACTGCAATGCAGTGTCAAGACACCTATACTAATTCTGAGCTCCCCAGCATGGGTAGCAGAAACAGCTTAGCTGTAGCAGCACGAAGCCCCCCCCGAGCTGATTTGCCTTTTCTCAGCATGGCTTAGGCTGAGCTGCCGGATGCTGAGGGTAAATGTCTCCTTGGGCTGTCTCTACAGGCAAACCCGGAGACAGACTGACTGTAACAGCCTAGCAGATATGGCACATCCCTGGGGTTAAGACAACCACTGTAGGAGACCTGAGGAGTATGAGCAGAATTTGGACACATCTTAGGTAACTGCCCTAGGCACTGGCCTCCCAGTCATTTTGCGGTCTCTGTCTAAAAATATTTGAAGCATCTTGTTTTCCATTTGCTTGTAATAATAGGAAGAGTTTGAAATCTTTTAAAGGTTTGAAAAGAGTGGGATGAAGGAGTACTTCCGAGCAGTTTTGCTGAAGTACAAAATCTGGCCCCCAAATAACCTCTGGTCTGGACTGTTCGATTTTTATAATGTTCCTGCAGAAATTATTCTCGAGCCTTCAAAATCTAAAGAAGAAAAAGATTTTTCCTTTCCTTTATCTGTTTTTCTGGATTACTCTATGTGATTTTTGTGAAAAGATGTTTCTCAACCGGTTTCAGGGAGGAAAAAAAAAACCTTTGTAGCAGAAGACCAACCACTGCTTAGTGAGCCAACTGCATGATCTTTCCAGCACTTAGACAGCTGAGAGGGAGAAGGGAAGAAGATATTTCCAGCAACATAGCAGCTGTGTAATGCATTGTACTACTCCTACCGTCATGGGTAAATGGAGAACTATCCAACTTACTGAAAGAGCTCTAGGAGCACACACAGTCTACCATCATCCACAGGTACCTGCTTGACATTTCACACTGCAATAAATGCTAGGCAAGAAGCACTAACTCTACTGCATTAGACTGAGAAAAAGATAATAGATCAATCAGCTGTAAACAAACAAACAAAAAAACTGCCTCAATTTACATTTGAAAGCCGGCTAAACTTAGGACTTACCTGGTCAGTCTAAAAAGCTTCTCTACCAACCAGCACCCCACCCCCAGCAGGCAGCAGCTCAGTGTGCTGGAAAAATGCCATGAGTACCCAGCTAAACAAATGCCACCACGAGCAGAAAAAAGGGGAACCAACACTAGCACTTACACATTTATTAAGATTGGTAATAGCTTAATGACAGGAATGGGACACAAGTAAAGAAAACATATAATCAGGATTATATGGTCACAAAGCAGAGTTAATCGTCCCGTCCCTCCAGCCTTCTGCAACCTGTACACTACCCTCACATTAAAAAGAAAAAAAAAAAAAAAAAGAACTGAAAAACCTTCAAAAATCCATTTTCAAATTGCTTCCTGACAGGACATGCCTTCTATGAAGGGAGAAAAAATTATTGTTTTATACTCTTTAAACAACGTAGGTAGGAATCTCCACAGAGAAAAATGAAAAACCTGAAGAAGCGTGGAAAAATAGAAAAGAACATGAAATTAGTGTGTTCTTTCCCTTGACAATGAGGCTTAGGCCTGTTGCAAATAAAACCTAGAGTATGACTAGAATTAGTTGAATGCTTCTGTGACAAGAAAATTGCAACACAGCAGGTATTTGTAGTTAGCACAGAAAGTTTCCTAACTTCCAGGGATGGTAGCAAATTGAAAATACTGGCTTGACATGGGGAAAAAAAAGATTCAAAATGAGAAAACACATGCAGTGTATTTGTGCACAGGCACCAGCTCCAGTAACTACAGAGAAATCCACTGACTGAATCCTGACAAATTTAGAGCTGTGTTGGCAAAAATCGATAAATGGCATTTTATGGTGTCCAGTATAGTAAGCACATGAAAAGAAAATAATAATCTCATTTTTAGTGAGCTCACCCAACTACACAGGGGTGCTAGATACATGGGATTCAGCAGTGCATCAGTTTATCATTAAGACATGCAAGCATTTGTAAAAGAGTTTAAGCGGCTATGAATAAAATGCAGAAGAGACACTGCTTACCTTTCAAATGCTTGCCTGTATCTGTACTGAAAATGTGACAGGATTTCAAGCACCAGGTTTGTCATTTATAGCCTACACTAAACTAGGCAAAGTTTAAAGGATGACTTTGTCTACTATTAAACTTCATCCTAGAGAATTAAGTAGAGCATGAATTCTAACTACTCAGCAGCATGGGGAAGAATTATGCCAGTACTTACTATTTATAGCTCATGGCAACATCCACAAAGTACTTTCTTCTCTGTCGATAGACATTGTCTTTAAATCCCTTAAGCAAGGAAGAAGAGAGTAATTTACAATAAGGACAGAAAATTAGCTGTAAGAATTATAAAATAAATCATTAAAGTGTTTATTTAGTACCTCATTATACTGTATTTTGATTAACGCTATCTAATGGACTGCAAGAGAAGATAAGGATTTCTTCACTTTTTTCCCCCTCCGAAGTCCCACAGGAGTTTTTTCAAGACAAGTTTGCGCATAGTCATTCATCCAAGATGTGGAAAAAGGGAACCCTTTTCCTTATGATTTTATCTCACTCAGGTTTTCCTTAATCTGAACGGAGATCTACACACAGGTGCAAAGCAGAATAATTTACCTATCCTTAATACATCTTTCTTCACTAGAGCAAGAACCCATACGCAACTCATCTTGAAGATGCTACTTCAGCAGTTGCCATCTTAACCAACACATTAGGGACTGAATCATCAGCCTCCAGCAGCAAATATGCACAGTGCTCCAATTTGAGTTACAGAGGAAGGGCTCTACCTCGTGGGCTACAGCAGGCTCATACCTTTTCCATATTCAGTGCAAAAGAGCTGTATAACACATACACACCAGCCAGTTACAGCCCTCCGAGCCATTCAAAACTAAAACAAGAACTCATCTATAAAAGATGGAGACACTTCAGGTTTTGGACTACAAAAATAATATCTGTTTTCAAGGCAGAATGGCTAACCTCTTGAAGGTGAAAAAGGGTAAAGAGTTATCTAAGTTCCTCAGTTAGTAGCCCAGAAAATGCATTTAAGTTTCCCCTAGTCAGAGTTGAAAAGTAAAATGCATTTTTTCCTTACTGCTCACATACAGAAACGTAAATCACTGAAGGGAATGAAAGGATAATGTCGTTTGATTTGAAATATTTGTATGAGTTTCCAGAATACTCAGAAGGCAATTTACTGCCCCGTAACCAAAGCTGCACTGCGGGGGCAGAGTAAGGGAAGATGTCAGAGGACTGCAGAAAACCTTCAAGCCTCCACTCCTACACAGAAAAGCTTTCCGACTGGCAAAAGATTGCTGTAATCTGGGGGAGCTTCCTTGTCTGCTTAATACCTTCTGACATACAAGTTGAGTAACTCAGCTGTAGACTGTTCAAGAGCTGAAAAGTGATGGAAGACAGCACAGTGGATTTAAAGGCCTGTCACATGTAGTGAAACTAAGACAAACCATTAGCCAATACGGAGTGGGTTAGAGCTATGTTCCTGAAGTGGTGCTATACTGGTTCTGTAACAGGGTCACTCTCTTTGGTCCTCTGGCACTTACACACCATTGCTAAGGCACAGGACAGGCACCAGAAGCGGCCTTTGAAAGGCCAGTCACAGTTTTTACAGTTTCTTCCCCCATCTCTAATACCTAGCATGCTGCATAGGCTAACAAATGGTGTGTAAATTATGTTTATAAGAGTTCCCCCAAGTGTAAAATATATATTCATATAATGCAAATGTCTTTTTTCATTGTCTGTAAAACTGAAGGCAGATTTTCAGCAAAGCACTCAAGTATTTAATGAAGGCACCAGCTCAGAACATAAAACAGCATCAAATGGCCCGTCACAGTCATCGACTCAAGGCTAGAATGAGCTGCCACTACAGCCTCTGTTTGAACCAAATTACTGTTAATGGCTGCAGGTAATCAACAGACCTTTCCATTCTGAGAAAATGTGAGGTAAATCCTAGTTTTTCATCGAGAAGTACATGGCAGAAACCAGGATCCAGGAACACGGTCCCCAACTGTGGGCCCACAGTGCGGGGAGGGCTCACACATGGTTGGGATGGCTGGGAACCAAGCAAGGCAATGATGATTATCGTGGCTGATACACAGGCAGGTGACACCAGAGACAGGGAAGTGAGGCTGCCAGGGACACCATGATGATGTCCTTCTGCTTGTGTGCACCGGCATGAGGGTCTGTACCTGCGCTCCCACCATGGCAGGGCCTCTGTAGGAGCTGTGGAGCAGATAGGACGGAAGGCAGTGGTCTGAGTGCTATTTCTAAACCGACGTAGAGCCCTAAACCCAGGGCCACCAGGAGCACCCGCCTCTCCTCAACCCAGGCAGTCACCAGGGAGGAGTCCACACAGGCACTGTAGTACCACAGATACAGACGCACTACTATAAAGTCCCCTACACAGAACTGATCTTTCTGCAATCACTTATAAACTCCTTGGGGCTGATTTCACCATCTTAGACAATACCAACAAAAATGTGTGTCACAAAAAACAAAGGATACTGTCACCTACAGCTAGAGTTTAATCCGATTCTATTACAAGACAGTCTTATGGTCAGATACCTTAGTTCATTACCTACTTCCTTTCAGCTGCAAGTTTCCTACAACACCAGTTTAATCCAGCCTATATTAGAAATGAATACAACTAACTACCACCAGCATCTTTCAGCCAAGCGGTCCAAAGGTAGAAACATGGATTTATAACAAGTGAAAATGTTGTAACAACACAAATGCTTGCAAGCATCTGCCACCTAAAGACTCAGAGGTTAAGCATTTATGGACATCGGCCAAAAGAAATAAAACAGCAACAAATCCGGTTTTCTGCCTTTTGCATTCAGCATTTGGCACTATGGCAGATACAGCTTGTGTGAAACACGGGCTTGTCTTCTGTCACCAAAGCCAGGAAACAATATGAGACACCTTCTCATCTGCTACATTCATGCACAAAGAGGAACATGTTGCTCTGTTTCATTTTGTAATTACCTCCTGAGTGCCCAAGTCTTCCTTCATAATTCTTTCTTCTCTGACACCTAGGTTAGTATCAATTCTTACCCAAGAGCTACTTGTGACAAAACTGAAGGTCACATTCATCTAAACTCTTCTGAGTTTGAAACCTTTCTATCAGCTAGTTAATTAAAAAATAAATAAAGGGAACACAGTTAAAACAGTGAGTAAGTTTTCTGGAGGACCTCCTTTTTGGGTGTCCTACTTCAGAAAAGGAAAATTAACTCACTGAAGCTACCAAGAGAACTAAATCCCCACCTTCTGAAAACCATATGTTCAAAAAAGTACTCAGAATCAGCAGTCAACAAGCTTTTTATTTGACTGGCAAATAACCTGAACAAATTACAAGACAATTTTATGTTACACTTACAGGGTGATCTGCATCCAGCTCAGATCCATACATCAAAACTCTCTGTGAGCACTTGTCTAATTCAGATATCTTCCTGGGGAACCAAGGGACACAGTCGAGATCTGTAGAAGACAGAATGTGGGTTGAATGTACTGGAGTGCAAGACTATGGAGATACCTTTGCAAAATGTTTGTCGGTGTCTAAAGCAAGTGATAGAAAAGCAGCCTTGCCTTCTTCATCTGTCCAGATATTTTCTGGTGGATTGAGAGATACGATATTAGTTTGAAACTTGAGCAACTGGATTAGTTCATTAAATTCCTTCTTACTGCAGTCACAGTCCACAAAAATTTCCACCTCCGAGTTCCTTCTCTTCGATTTTCGTGATTCAATATGAACCATACTCACATGTTTCTCCTGTGGAAAGACGAAATAATGGATGAAATACAGACATACCAGCTAGAAGGGCAATACTGATGGCATATTCCTTAGGAAAGTTCTTCCCAGTTATTAAAAGGTGTTTTCATTGAAAGGATTCACTTTGTATTTACACAACTGGTTAGCGATGCTTAATAAATACTGAAGACAAAAAAATCCGTATACTGAAAGTAAAACCAAAACTATTATATTTAACGAAGCAAGTCACCTAATGATTGAATTTTATCTACTAAAACAATCTCTTACAAATGACAGTATAACATTATCATTTTTAAAAAGAAAATAAAAATCTAATGCAATTTTGTATGTACCTTTGCTATAAATATTAAATTCTAATGCAATTTTGTTAGGCAATGTGCATAATGATAATGTTAATTTAACTACATTTGAGTGTGCTTCTTTAAATAGATGCTATTAAACATGTACTACTTCAGTATCTCTTATGAACACATAAGGAATATTTTTGTGAGAGTAACTGCGTATCAGTCCGCATCTATCTTTCTCACAGTAACTATCAATAATCCAAAGTGTTAATAGTAACAAAATTGTAACAAAATTAAAATCTAATTCAATTTATTCTTTGTTACAATGCTGCCATCAAAATTAAATGATGCAACAAACATGACTGTGTAAATACTTCTAGCACGAAAACTTTCCTATGGGGTATCTCTCCCACCACGACTACTGGTCTGCCAAGGGTGTCATACAACTACAGACAACCACACTGTGTTATGGCTGACCTGATGTAGTGACAGCCTGGCTCCAAAACAGCAGGTTGGACTAGATGACTGCTTTCAATCAATACTTCTATTGACCCTGATTTTTCCTTTTTTTTTTTGCCAGACAGAAACCAGCTGTTACTTACTCAGTGAAGCAAATAAAACAGTTTTTGACTTCCAAATAGGGAGAGCTCCGCGCTCATACTTCCATTTGCCTGCTGTATTTTACATAAACGTCCATTTCAGGTGAAGGTCCCCTCTGGTACAGCCAACCAGCAGTCCCTGCTATTACACCTCTGGATATACACACATAGTTCTTTCATTGGCATGCTCCATCAGGTATTTATACGGTGTATCTCCTTAGCTAACCCATTCATGTAACAAATGCACTCTGATCATACGCTAGGTTGAGTAGAGAACAAAACCCCACACTCCCCATCGTGGTACTCAAATTGAAGTGACTACGTGAATGGGGGTGATATCTCTGCAACATTTTCCAGCCATGTTTTAAGAGACCAGAGTGAGTTATATGTCTGTTCCCAAGAAGTGGGAGTTGATGCGTAAATCCAAGATTTCAGGAATGAAGCCATTCAAGCATTTAAGCCAGAGCTGCAGTTAAACACTTAACCCTTGGAGAGAAGCTGCATTGAAAACACGACTCCTTCTACGACTCCTATTAGCTCACTTAGGCTTAGCCTCTTTCTGCCAAACACCCTGCTTCCTGGCAGCCTTCCCCCCCGGGTCGACCTCACCCCTTTTCCGTGGCAGGGGAATCTAAGTAACTACATCAGCCTTGGGAATCTGCTCCCAGAGCCAGCTCGGTGAGTTAGGAATGGTATGGCGCAGTGCTCCCACTTACACCCCTCTGATGGTTTGGCCTTAGAGGTGGGCTCCAAGACACCTCCTCATTTACTCTTCACTGTGCTGCACAGACTGACCAACCTAAGACTTCTATTCTACTGCTTTGCTTTAATTATCCTCAGCCATGCCTCCAAGCCCTCTTCAATTTATTAATAAGGCAAGCGGACTGCATGCAGTACCAGCAGACTGAGCAAAACCCACCGATTGCGCAGGGAACTGTATGAGAACCAATACTTCATAATTTACGTTCCAGTTAGACACATAAAGCCCTGACCCTGCAAGCACTTAAGGGCGCATTTAACTTCATGACCAAACACTGTCCTACAGCAAGGCTGCCACCACCACCTGATTGTATGTAATTTAGATTCTGAACTGTTCTCTGAAAGTGCCTCCTTTCATTGTGGCCTGCACAGACAACTTCAAATCTAATTTAAGGTGTCGAGAATCACATGTTGGAAACCTAAAGCAAACGGTGTGAACATCAGCATCACTGTTGAACGTTACTCCAGAAAACGCTTCACGTGCCCAAAATGCTTTGTTGAATGGTCCATAAAATTTTAAGTTACTTTTATTCAATTCTGCAGAGTGTAACTGCACTCTATTCCTTCTGCCACGGTCCATTAGATTTATACCAACAAACAACCTGACCTCAGTAGCCTTCCTCAGTCCGGTCAGCAAAATGATTTGTAAGCTTTACCTGGAAGAGTCGGAGAGCTTTCACCAATCCACCGACTTCATTCTTCAAGGAAAACACCACGGCTGTCTTTCCACCTTCAGAAACAGATTCACCTTTCCCATTTCCCTTATTCCCTTTCTTTTCCTCATTTTTCCCAGAACTCGATCTGTTTAGCTGCAAATGGATAAAGAACAGCATCATCTTAGAAGCAAATGGACTTCTCCCAAAATTAAGTCTTTTTACACAGAGGCATTTTTGTTAGAAAACAGCGGAATGGAACTCATCCACGCTTAATTTGAAAGGCAATGCCTTTACTTGAAACCAAATCACAGGTCAAAGGCAGCTGTTAGAGACGATTGTGTAAGAGGCCAGTTCATAAAAAAAAAAAAAAAAAAAGCTTAAGGAAAAGCACATGAATATCTGGGATACAATATGATGATATTATTAGGACAATGCCATCATTACTAATAAACATGAAGCAAATGGAGATGGTCTAAATTACTGCAAAGCCTGCAGCGATGCTATTCTAACCTGAATATTGCTGCTAAATTGCAGTGATGCTATTCAAACCTGTACCAGTCAATTTACGATAATTTACACTGGTCTGTTATTTTTGTGTTAACTATCAAATTTAAAATACAAATTTTATGTTCTCTGTTGTAATACAATTAAGTTGCCATGTAATGTCATTTTTCCTGAGAAAACAAAACCTCTGTTGATTATACAAACAAGGATAGAAATACAAGCATAGACTGTATCATGGAACACCAGGTTGGAAGGGACCTCAAGGATTGTCTGGTCCAACCTTTCTTGGCAAAAGCACAGGCTGGACAAGACGGCCAAGCACACTTAAAAGTGTCTAGTGTTGGGGAGCCCATCACTTCTCTGGGGAGATTAGTCCAATGGCTGATCATTCTCATTGTAAAAAACTGTACCTTCCATAGAAGATGAGCTGGCTGATGAACTCAAAAAAATACAGAAAGCGACACAATCCTTGGCCAGCCCTACATTCTTCTCAAATCTGGGGGTCAAAGACTGCTTTAAGCTGAATTTCAGCCAGCATTTTCCAAAAAATGTAATTTTATCAGCTTAAATCTTGTTGAGATGCCAACACTGCAGCCTTTATAGACAATTTTTTTTAAGATCGACCATCATTTTCAAAAAACAGTCTGTGTTTTCCAACACCCAGGTTGTGACTCCTGGAGAAATTAAACCTCCAGTGAGATGCTAACTGCTTTTTTATAATCCGTAATATAGTCACTAAAAAAATGCGAAGATAGAAATTAGGAATCATATACATTTATTCCACGTGGATTAAATTGTCCTTTAATAAATCTGAAGCAGCTTACAGAAAATAACCCAAAAAATGAAATTTTTAAACAGGTCTCATAACACTTAATGAAAGCCAAACTAAATCTCTTTTCTTATTTTTTCCTTACAGGTCACTTCCATAATGTCTGTGGACCTGTGACAATGGAATTCAGCAAAGGGTCTCTCTCTGTGCTTCTAGAAGATTTTGTAAGACTTCATCAAGCGCTTCATGACCCAGCAGAAAATTAGTAAGCTTCAGCCTGACTCCTTTTCATACTGGATTATATAAAATGTCTTTCTTAAAAATGGATACCATTGACAGTGACAAGGTATTTGCATCACATCCATCTTAATGCATCCGCATGGTTCATGCCAAATTGTTTTTTCACCCGATTCTAGTCCACTCTGAAATATCTCCCTGTGCTGAATACAGAGCCCACAGCTCTCAAGCCCACTGGATATTCTGAGATTTTTTTTTTAAGGTACAAGAATGCACTGAATTAAAAAGACTAGTTAAAATGCATAATTTTACCAGAAGCCACTCTTTAAACAGCACAGGTTAAACAGCCACAGTTAAGCTAGTCACTGGACATGCTAAAGAGCCTCTGTGGTCTTTTCTCATCATTTATTAGACTACACAGAAACAATTTGGAAAAGCGAGTATTTTTGTAGAATGATATATGAGAGGTTTCAAACGTTTATTTTTTAGTAATTGAGTTTACATGATTCTGCTCGGTAAGAGGTTTGCTCAGGGATAGTTATGGGGAGGGTCACTTCTGTTTTAACTTCAACAATATTGGGATTTGGCTGAGTCCTTTTCACATACATCAAGCACACAACCTCCACATGAAGCGACAAAGGTGCTATTTTTATAGCATCCGTGATTTTTCACTGTGTGCTGCTTTCTGGAAGCTACATACTGAGGATCGTGTAGTCAACGGAGTGTCTGAGAATCTCAACACCAATGGATTCCTCTGGGAAATGAGAGCACTTGGCACCTTCTAAGACTGTCACAGGTTCCCTAATACTCTCAAGAGAGCAGTACACGAAGTGATGACTGAAAGACCCTCAAGCATATGAAAACTAGAATACCTGTTTGTTATAAGCCCAGTGGAAGAGGCTGTGATATTGCAAGAACTCCAAACTTATCAGCCATGCTCATTAGTACACTTCATAATTAAATAATGACTAGCAGATCAATTTTCCTAATGAAAATTACTTATCCAGAGAGAGTGCAAGTACTCAGGAATAAAAGTCATCTATAGCAGAACTCAATGAAGAAAATAACTCAGATATAAAGACAGTAAAACAAATTTATCCTATTTAATTAAATATTTCCAACAGAAGCAAAGCATGTACAAATAAGGATATTTCACATTTTACTATAAAAACAATGGGCTAGTTCACAACCAGTACAAACTGGTGCATTCTGTTGGTTCTACTCAAGTGATCTCAGTCTTCACACGTTGCAGAATTTTATAGGAGGCAAAGTCTTCACAATCCTAAATATTTCACATATTCAGAACAGATTATATTGTTAGCACCTATTAACATTCTTTACTCTTACTAAAGGAGACCTATTCCAACACATTTACCTGTAAGCATACAGAAGTTTATCCCATGCTTGAAACCACCCAAGCACCTGTTGCACCGACATCATCATCTCACAGAGAACTGTTTCTACCTCCTGACAGGGTTTTCAACAGGGAAACTGCACATCCCCTGCGCGACGCTCCCGCACGTTCTTGCACCCCTGCTAGTCGGCAGAAGCTGGGGAACCCCAAAGCTGCTCGGCAACGAAAGCGCCACAGGCACCAACGCAGTGTAAGCGCTTGTGATTTGCATGTTGCCAAAGATGTTTTACGCACTGTGCTGTGAGTTCTCTCAGTGCCTTGAAAAGGCAGATTCTGAGGATATATAGAGTCTGCAGGACTAACCAAAGTCTTTCAAAATGCAAGCACTTAAAACCACCTGAACTGGACCCCAATGCTTTTCTATTATCCCAATAACAATATGGTTTATTTCTGCAGAAAGGCTTGTATTTCTAACGGAACTTCTGCTACTACTCAAAGACACTTTCGAGGCAGCGTTTTGAATGAGGACCGGCTGGACGGCAAAGTTAGTTTCATCGGCCCCTACAACTGACAAACTATTCATTCGACCTTAAAGTCAAGGGGAAGGGGGACGGCTCCCCGGCACCAGGCCCCCCAGACGGGCAGGCTGAACACACCTCGCAGCTCCCCCCGACCCAGCGGCTCCCCCGCCCGCCCCCGCGGGGGTCCCCGCCGCCGCCAGGGACGGGCCCTGCGGAGCAGCCCCGCTCCCAGCCCCGCCACTTACGGTGAGGCTGCCGACGGCGGGGCGCTCCTCCGGCAGGGCCGAGTCCAGCGAGAAGCCCCTCCGCGCCCAGTACTTACTGGAGAACATCATCATGGCGGGCTGCATGGCGCCGGCCGGGCGGGCGGGGGGCAGCGCCGCGCTCTGCCCGCCTCGCCCCGCGGCGGCTCCTTTTATACGCCCCCGCGGAGGCTGATGGAAACCCGATTAGGGGAGACCCGTCGCCGGGTGACGAGAGCCGCCGGCAGATAGACGCCCACGGTCCACGCTTACCTCAGCCGCCGCCGCGCACCGCCCGCGCCGCCGGGGCGGGACGGGACGGGACGGGGAGCGGAGCCGCCACCGCCGCCGCCGGGCGCTGCCCAGCCTCGCCACCCTCGGCCAGGCGGCAGCCCCGGGGGAGCTGTGCCGCCCGCAACTCCAGAGGACCCCGCGGCGGGACGGCCCCCCCCGCGCTGCCGCCCGCTGCCGGGGCTGCCTTTGGGCGCCGCCTTCCCCTTCCCCTCACAGCGCTGCCCGCCTGGGCCCCGCTGAGGGGCACGGCCCGGCACGGCCCGGCGGCGGCCGTCACCCGGCCCGGACGCCTACCTCGGGCAGGGAAACACCGCTTTGAACCCAGCCCGGGAAGCCAAAGCAGCCTGCCCTCTCCCTCCACCGTGGGCAGGGCGGGCAACAGGGCAGGGCTTAGAGCCCCGGAGCACGCTGCCACCTCAGCCCCGGTAGCTCTGGGTGGCCCTGGGGAGGAACAGGCCCAGGGGTGGCGGGACGGGGCCCAGTGGGGACATGGGGACGGTATGCCAAAGCAACGTAGGGGCTGAGTTTCTACACAGAAAAGTTGTGATGCAATGCTGATGTGAGAAATTCTTTGCTGTAGAAACTCATCTCCCCCCCTTTTATAGAGTAGTACCACTTTGAAAAACAGGCTAGTTCAGAGAAGATGTGTTAAGGGATAGAAATTATATCTTGTCATGAAAGACTTAACATACCTTCTATATTGAAGGGTGATTGGCAACATGGAAAGAGTACTTCCACTGAAAGAGAATGCTTAGCTGGAGAAAGCTTTTTGATCGAGACAGCAATGGCTCTGGCTTCTGCCTGAACCATGTAAGGGCCAGGCTCCCATCATAAGACTCTTCTAACCACAACATCAGTAAAGAAATTAATCACCTATGAAGGTAAAACAATCCCATACAGATCCTGGAGTGGTTTTTATATTTATATGTATATGACAACCTCACTTCTCTCTGAAATACTTAAATCTCTAGGGTAAAGATTTCTATTTCGATTAGATGAATGGCCAGTGGGGTGGATTGGAAATTGGCTGAAAGATAGAGCTCAGAGGGTTGTGGTCAGTGGCACAAAGTCTAGTTGGAGGTCCATAACTACTGGTGTTCCCCAGGGGTCAGTACTAGGTCCACTTCTGTTCAATAAACGACGTAGATGAAGGGACAGAGAGCACCCTCAGCAAGTTTGCTGGTGATACTAAACTGGGAGGAGTGGCTGACACACCAGAAGGCTGTGCTGCCATTCAGTGAGACCTGGACAGGCTGGAGAGCTGGGCAGAGAGAAACCTGACAGGGTTCAACAAGGGCAAGTGTAGGGTCCTGCACCTGGGGAGGAATAACCCCAGGCACCAGTACAGGCTGAGGGTCACTGCTGGAGAGCAGCTCTGCGGAGAAGGACCTGGGAGTGCTGGTGGACAGCAAGTTACCCATGAGCCAGGAGTGTTCCCTTGTGGCCAAGAAGGCCAGTGGCATCCTGGGGTGCATTGAGAAGAGTGTGACCAGCAGGTCAAGGGAGGTTCTCCTCCCCCTCTACTCTGCCCTGGTGAGGCCACATCTGGAGTATTGTGTCCAGTTCTGGGTTCCCCAGTTCAAGAGGGACAGGGAACTACTGGAGAGAGTCCAGCAGAGGGCTACGAGGATAATTAGGGGACTGGAGCATCTCTCTTATGAGGAAAGGCTGAGAGACCTGGGGCTTTTTAGCCTGGAGAACAGAAAACTGAGAGGGGACCTTATCAACTCTTACAAATATCTAAAGGGTGGATATCAAGACGATGGAGCCAGCATCTTTTCAGTGGTGCCCAGCGACAGGACAAGAGGCAATGGGCACAAACTGGAGCACAGGAAATTCTGCCTCAACATGAGGAAAAACTTCTTTACTTTGAGGGTGAAAGAGTACTAGAAGGGGCTGCCCAGGGAGGTTGTGGAGTCTCCTTCCCGGGAGATATTCAAAGCCCGCCTGGACACTGTCCTGTGTAACCTGCTCTAGGGGAATCTGCTTTGGCAGGGGTATTGGACTAGATGATCTCCAGAGGTCCCTTCCAACCCCTACCATTCTGTGATTCTGTGAATTTTTTTTTAAGAATTTGCTTACTATTTAATTTCAGACTACTATTAGCTCAGAAATTGTAAGTGAGCAGAAGGCAACTGCTGAAACAATAACTTGACTGCAGTGTTAAGGTATCGTCTCAGTCTCTCAAATCTAGTTGTGAAATTGTTTTAGGATTTTTAATTTCTCTTACACTAACATTTAGAGGTCAAACACTCATTCTGTCATCTACCTTTTTCACTTGCTCTCCCTATGATTTTTCTCCCTGCTTCTCCCTTTTCCCAAAACTTTTCCGTGACCTACTTTGAATAAATAGGTTACCTTACTGAATGTAGGACTGAACAGTACATCTGGATTGGCAGCAGTGTTTCTGTAAGTTTCCTTCAAATACATACACAGTATTCTCTGTTCCAATGCACCAGGCAGGGGAAATGATCACTGCTTCCCCTTGAAAAGCACTATCAGTGACTTGCCCTGCAGCCTCCCCAAACAGGGGGAACCTAGCTGAATGCAACAGCCAGCATCACATGGCCTTAACTTGGCACACCTACAGGTCACACAGATCGAGAGGAAAAAGTTAAAATTCGATCCACTGAAGATGAGACACTGAGCACAGAGCTGCACAAGGCAAGTAGAAGGAGGTGTCACTCATAGAACTAAGCTTCATGTCACATCTAACTCTCAGCTGCAGATTGCCTTCCTTCACAACCTCAATTCTTTTAGCCTTGCTAGACTTAGCATCCTATAACTAGCATTTACGTAGCTGCATCATCAGGGAATTCGTTTTGCTCTTAAAAAAAAGACCAACAGAGAAGCACAACAGAAGATTTGAGACCTTTTCATAGTTCCCATGGAGTTTCACAGAATTTTACCATTTGTCACAACTAACAAAACCCAGCAAAAGCTTCCAGTCTAAACTGGCCATTGGCAGTCAGATGGCCCCCATCTCCAAATGGACGGTCATGCTTGATGTCCAGAACTGGGACAGGTTCACAGCTGCCTCAGAACTGGTGGGAGACCTGAAGCAAACCATTTTAGCTTCACTTTTCCAGAGCTCCCGTGTGTGAAATGTAATAAGGACCCTTTCCTCTGCTTGACAATAAGATTGTAACAGTATTTGGTTCCTCTACCTGCTCCTGTAAAGCAAATCAACCATTTTTGTTACACTAACCCACGAAGTTTTTCTTCATTTTCCCAGTTAGGAGAACACATATCTACATGCGATAGTTCAGTCTTATATCTTAAGTCATCAAGAGATATTCTCCATCATGTTTATTGGTTATTTTTAATAATGGGAAGCACATCAGAGTCCCTGAACTTCGATATTCCTACCTGCTGTGCCTGAGATACCCAGACACAGTTCCTGTGGTTGAACAGTTTATGAGAGCGAGATTGCTTAGCACTCTCCGAACGCTCCAATGGCGAAACCAAGCTCTACGGAGCCGGCTTTTTCTCCCACCGGCATGACAGAGCATGATTTTATCTACTGTTAGATGCTGGCTCTGCAGCTGGGACATCGCGCAAATCAATGACCCTACCGCCCGGTAGCCTCGCTATCCATCACAGCTCTGTGCAGTAACTAGAGCGCGGCAAAGGTTTTCTGTCTCTCACTTCAGGATGACTCACGAATGCAAAACAAACACAGGTACATTATGTCAGCAGGTACTTATAAGAGGCAGGGAAGACTAAAATGCAACTATTTTAACCGTGCTGCCTGCCCGTGAATCCCACAGAGACATTGCTTCTCCCCGGAGAGGAAGTTGTTCTTTTGCAACTTGGATTTTGTAGGTGGACTTTCCTGTATCAATGCCAGATAAAAAGACACACATTTATGGACTGAAAATGTTTATTTCTTCTTTGCTCTAGCTACAGTACAACAGAGCTGGCACGTGGCTGTGGGAATACTGCTAAACTACAGGTTTTGTTTAGAGCGCAACTAATTTTTCTATAGTTCACGGTGCTGTATATGTAACACAAGTGAACACTTAAAATCATGGGCCAAAAAATGGGAAGTTCATTGAAGAAGCTGTTCAAAAATACCTGTATGTCAGGGTGCCGCACCGCAGTCTTAGTTCACTTTGGGAAATGGAGGTGATGTTGATGGTAAGAAACAAAGAGATAAACTTACTTTTATTTCTAAAAGGCTTCTTATTGCCTATAATTAGAATTCAGAAACTGTAAGATCCTCTTTAGTTTGCGCACATGTATTTTCCTCTCCTGTCATGGGAGGACACAGTCACCATTGTCTGGAGAGCTGGGCCTAAGCTATGCACTTTTTAAGCTTAAAAAATTGCAGAATTCTCAAGTGGAAATTTAAATCCAAAGCAAGTCTGTGAGGCGTTTTTAATTATCTTTTTCCCCCTTAGAGATACCGACTGTCCATTTCAGCATAGTTTTCCTTAAAACTATTTGTAATAGTTACCATAGTTTGATGACATATACTAGCAACCTTAAGACCTTCCATTCGATTTTAACAGGAGGATAAAATTCACAGTGCAGAGTAGCTAGCATACACACCAAGAAATAACCTGAATTTACCTCTGGCTCTCCCAAATCACCACCAAGTCTTTGTGTCTACAGGCGTGCTGCAGCAGGAAGGAGAACTTTCAAGTCATCATGTGGCAGAACAGGGAAAGAAATGAAGCGATGAAAAAGTATCAAAAAAGCGTAAAGAAAGGTAGACTTCACAAGGATCTAAAACTGAAAAGAACAACATTATTCAGCATAAGGTCAAAAAGGCAAGAAGAACAGATACGCTTATTATTAATGCAAGAGATGTTGACACAAGCAGAAAACAGAAGTCTCGTTACCTAACGAAACCACAATTTAGTTGGTAAAACGAGGACTTTGCGAAGTAATTGACATGTGGCCTAGCCAAAGGAGCTTTTTCAATAGGGAAAGAAAGGTGTACAGTCTGTTCCCAGATTATCAAAGATCACACACCAACTCCAAAGTTCATTTCTCTGAGTGATAGAGGTCTGCTGAAAAATCTGTCGTGAGAATGAAGACTTAATTTTTAAGTCATGAAGATACGGGAGGCACAGATTTTTCAAGCAGACAGCAAAACCATCCCAAGTTCTAGTAGCACTACAGGGAAAGCTGGGAATTATAAACTGGCGAGGAAGATCAGGGAATACAAATGACAAATTTTGATCCAGGATTTGGAAGGAAACAATGAAAGGAGAGGCTCTGGTAGATTTGATCTGAGCTATCAGAGAGGAACTAGTTAAAATATTATGCAGAAAGTGAACTGTATGATAATGAACATAGAATTAATTCACGATCTTCAGGAAAAAATGGTTCTGAGAAGAAAGCAGAAAGTGACAATTTCAGAAAAGAGGACTTCTATAAATTCAGTTATTACAGCCCCCAAGGGGAGGAAACCTAGAGCAGAAAGACAATTATTTCTTTACTTCAGGAAAAAAATAAAGTTTTATCAGGAAACTTTTTCACTGTAAAGGAACTGTAGTCTTCTATTACACTTTTACTAGTAGTAATGCAAGTCATTAATTTGTCATTACCTTGAATTGAAAAAAGGAGCTTACAGGAGATGAAAACTAGGACCAAGCGACTAAATACAAGCAGCATAACACATTAACTCTGTGGTACAAAATTCAAAGTAATTAGTATAGAACATCAAAAGCAATTTTTTTCTATAAATACAGCAGCAGCCAGAAGAATTGAAGTATTAGACCACTACTGAGCACAAGGAAAAAAAAAAAAAAAAAAAACAGAAAAAAAATTAAAATAATCTTTTTTTTTTTTTTTTTTACATCATTCTTTGCTAAAAGAATCAACTGTGACCAGGGTTCTGTCATAATTAATAGCAAGGGCAGAGAGGTAAGCTCTTAGCTTTTAACAAGGTGAAACAATGTTGGAGAATACTTGGGGTGAGTCTGACCATAGCAAACGCCTTGGCACAGGAACCACGCTTACAGAGTAGGCTCATTAAATCTCTGCCATCAATAACTGTTTTAAGAACTCAGGGGATAGACAAGTGACAAAAGACTGGGAAAGGGCCAAAATTGCATCAATTTTCAAGAAGATATTGGGGAGGAGGAAAAGCTGAAGAATTATGGACCAGTCTAATTTAATTTGTTTGAGAAAACAGAAGTACCGAAATTGTTTGTAAAGACCTAGAAGATAACAGTTGATTAAACAGTCAAGATGGATTTGCTGAGTACAAATTGAGGCAAGCAAATCTCATTTCCTCTTCTGACAGTCCTGTGGACCAAGGCAAAACAATACATGCCATTCATCTTGATGGTAGTGAAGCTTTTGGCTTCATAACATTCTCACAAGACAGATAAGGAAACCAGGTCCAGATTAAACTAATGGATTGGACAAAGGGGTGGGTTCACTGTTAAATGGAAGGGTGCAGAGAATGGGAGAGCCACAAGTACGTGCCCTCACTCCTACACTATTCAATCATAGCCTAAATGACCCTGTAGAGGCCACCCATAAATTCCCAACCTCAGAGATGCTGTAACAGTTACAAAATTTAAACCGATCTTGGCAGGGGGCGGGCTACTTGTAGATGACCAGCTGCACAACTACAAGAGAAGTCAGGGATCATGCAAAGGGAGCCAGAAGTTACAGAAAATCACCAGCTGCATGCGCTTTTTCAGTCTGCCCTGGAAGTCCACAAACACCTGAAAAGTGCTTGCAGGCTGTACAAAGGCATCCTCCAAACAGATTAGACAAGCATTTGGCAGAAGACAGACATGCGTCCCAATAGGAGACAGTCTAGCTAGTCTCTTAACTGACAAGCTTTTAGAAGTGCCTTTCGATACCACAAATTGATGATTTTAACAAGGTTGCTTTATGTATATACTCAGTTATATACCTCGCGGTGAAAAAATGTGTGGTGTGATTGATAGGGCTAAAAGAACTCGTTAAGTCTGAAATTTATCAGCTCCTTTATGTGGTTCACCATACGCTGCACAAATTAATCACACTAGCATAGAAGATGTAGCAGCACAGGGCAGACAAGGAACCATGACTGCCACTTCGGTAGCAGTGGTTGTACTGTTTTGCTGCTTGAGGAATTATCAAGCCCCTGAACCCAAATATCTGTAATTTAAAGACTTTCTTGGTCTCCTGCATCAGTTACTTTAACAGTAAAACTAGAAGAGTATGTGGAAGCTCTCCAAGACGGATGCCCAAAGGTGGCAAGCACCCATGAAACCTAAAAGACATCTGGACCAATTCATACACCAAGAGTGTTTTGAAAAAGTTTCTGCTGTTGCATCTCATTGAGTTATGGCAAGCAACAGAACAGCAGAGTACTTATGTGCAGTATGACTGGTTTTTGCATCAGGTCTAACTGGGCGCTTAAAAAGTATCCTCTTCAATAGGAAGGAGTCATTATCCCAGACATCATCAAGAATGGCTGTCATCACACCAAACTGGATCAGGCTGAAATGGAGCTGTGGAGTTTCCTCATAGCAGCCCATACGGTCTAAAACAGCGTTGGTAAACACGCTGTTGCTGAGTGGTGCCTGCACAGCACTAAGGCTCTCGCTTCTTCCCCTGGGGGCGGGCAAGAAGTTGAGCACAGACACAGCTGGAACAGCTGACCCAATGTGGTGGTTTGGTGTCTGGCGGGGTTTTGGCGAGGTTTTGGTAGTGGGGCAGGGGGCTGCAGAGATGGCTCCTGTGAGGCTTCAAGAAGCTCCTCCAGCCCCAATTTCGAACCGGTCTTTGGCGAAGGCCAGACCACTGAGGCCTCTGCAGAGAACTATTTAAGAGTGAAAGAACCTGTTGATTGTCGACTTTCGTTTTGTCTGTCTGTGTTGGTGAGCTGGAGAGAGAAAGGGGGTGGGAGAGAGACAGCCCTGCGGACACCCGGTCAGTGAGGCAGGAGAGGGGGAGCTGTGCCGGAGCAGAGGTTCCCCCGCGGCCCGCGCTGGGGGGGCGGCTGAGCCCCTGCAGCCCCTGGAGCCCCGCGGCGGCCCAGAGGTCGCCCTGCAGCCCGCGGAGGGCCCCGGGCCGGAGGGGCAGGGACCGGGCCCGGAGCAGAGCGTGACTGCGGCCGCGCTGGAGCCGCCCGTCGGCGGGAGGGCGGCAGCCCCGGGAGGGACCCGCGCTGGGGGGTTCTGGGGAGCTGCGGCCCCGCGGGAAGGACTCGCGTTGGGGCGGCGGGAGGAGGAACGTCTGCCGGGAGAGGGACCCTGCGGTGGGGCAGGGGAGGGTGCGAGGGCCCCTCTCCCTGAGGGGGAAGGAGCAGCGGAGACACCTTGTGCCGGACGGGCTGTGACCCCCATTCCCTGCCCCCTGCGCTGCTGGGGGGGAAGAGGTGGCAGAGCTGAGCCCGGGAAGACCGGGGAGGGGGGGGGAGGTGTGTTGTATTTAAGGCCTGGTTGTATCTCTCGTTATCCTTGATGGTGGTGGTTTTGTATTAAATGTCTGTTGTTATCGCCAAGTTGAGCCTGTCTTCTGCCCGTGACCATAACTGGTGAGCGAGCCCTCCCTGTCCTTTATCTCAACCCTCAAGCCCTTTTGGTTGCATTTTTTCCTCCCCATCCCTCAGGGGACTGGGTAGGGGTGAGCGAGCAGCTGCGTGGTGCTTTTGTTGCCGGCTGGGTGGGCTCAAACCATGACACCCAAACTGACCAAAGGGATATCCCATACCACATGCTATTGTGCTCAGCAATAAAAGCTCAGAGAAAGGAGGAGGAAGCAGCTCATGGCATTTATCTTTCCAGGGAAAGTGGTCATCTGCCTGCCGATGGGCAGCAGTGAATGAAATCCTCTTTGTGCTTTGTTTGCAGGAGCAAAGCATTTGCTTTCCCTGTTAACCTGTCATTGTCTCCATCCATGAGCCTACTTGCCTTCCTTCTCTTTTCTCCCCATCCCATGGGAGAGGGGGGTGGGTGGGGGTCTAGTAGGTGCTTGGCTGCTGGAGAGGGTCAACCACATCACAGAGGAAACAAGTGACTACCATTTGCTGAACCGCTAGCTTGGGCAAAAATTTAAGCTGTATGCAATGGGGCTCTGCACGTGGTTAGTAACAAGATACACATGTAGAAATAGTCTAAGAACTAATGTTAAGGTAGGGTACATATAGCCCATATAATCAAAATATGTACTATAATCGAATTCCTTCGAAACATAACCCATCTAGAAGACTTCATTTATTTGAATTACATGGACAGTTTGAGATACATGTTTTATTCAACTGTGAAATTCATTTTGGACGAGGCAAAAAGTGGCATCCTACAATATATTTTTTGTTTGCAGTTCATCAGAAAATTCAATTTGTGCCAAAGATACAGTGATTTAACATGAAAAAATAGCACACATTCTCTAAAAAATCTTTAAGATTAAAATCCCCACTTGAATGAAAAATTAAATTCAAGCTGAATTTATACAAGGCCTGCACTGCAATAACATCACTTAGTTGAATAGCAGACATTTTCAAATCCCACTAACATGAAGCACAACTCATCTTTTAACACCATTGAAAGAAAGCATCTGAAAGCATCTTTAACTCAAATATAACAGCACACATACATGAAATCTGTTAAGTGCTCAGTTATGTATCTGTGACTTATCACCTTATCAATGCTCATATACATGACACAGTCATGACAACTATTGAGCTAGATACAGGTATGTAATTACACATACAGAACCGAGGGTTAGGATTTCCTGCTTTAATCCCAGCCACCGTGGAGCAGCTCGTGGAACTGACTGACTAGAAACATTCAGAAAACAGTCAACAGATTTGAAAAATACATTTTAAGATATTTAGCCAGTCACAAACAAAAATGTTACCAGGCACTTTTCTAATGCCCATGGTCCAAACTTCGGTTTTAAGTTGCACCTGTACAAGAATATTGACTAAAACTGAGTCTGAGGAATAGTTAACATGTTTCCTAAACAATTCTTACTCCTGCACACAGCCCACTTAATTACTTTTTTCCAATCCCATTTGTAATGTGAATCAATTCACAGATGCACTTTTAAAATTTCACTAACCTCTTCGGCATTGTTGTTTCTGTTGTCTAACCAGGCACAGTTTGAGAAGAACATAGATTTTTACCTACAGAAATTCAATCCCAAACTTTGTACGGCTTTATTTGCTTCACACTAGGATGCATGAATCGTGCTAGTGGTACCAAAACCTTGTTCATGGTCCAAATTCTGAATGCCAAGTCATTTACAATAAAATCTTTTTCAAGTTAGGCAAAAGTCGTGTAACAGAAAATTACTGGAAAAGTGAGGGAAAAGTGCCTTACTTATCTTGAGCTGTTATCTCAAAAAGTGAAAGCTAGAAGAATACCTTTTAGGGCTTTCTGAAAAGTTTCAGCAATGGAGCTTTGATTTGGTGCTCAAGAATGTGTATGAGAGTAGTGAGGAACCAGATTCCTTGGATTCACTGCTTGGCCAACTGTGGCCAAAGAACTCCACAGAAGTTTTAAGAAAAAACTTGTTAGTGACAAAACTGGGCTTGTGGAACACCAACACCTTAATTTTAATTAAACTACAGATCAAAACAAAAATGTTGCTAATACAGTCAACATCACAGTATTTTCACATCTGTTTCTTAAAGCAATCGGGACCTGTTATAACACACATGCAGCCTTTATATTCTTTAGGAAGATTACCCACAGCAATGAACGTGAAACCTCCACACTTGACACGAGTTTGAAGGCCACTGGCTACAACATTCCCTGGGGGCAGATGCGATCATTATAGATGAACAGGACAGGCACACCTTTGTTAAATGTATTCGATACAGCTGAACCATTAAGTGATTACCATTAGCAATTAAGTATAGCATCATCCTTTTATAGTTGTTTTTTTTAACCTCCCAGTGTCACAACCATTCTATGAACGTTCACATCGGTCCAAACTTCCAAGAAACTTCAGCGAATTCTCCTTTTCTGTAAGCTACCCTCTTGCCCTCCAATAGAATAAAAAGCCCTACAGAATGTACTTTTGAAACAAATAAAATTGCCCAAACAGGCAGAATATGAAAAATCTCTCTCAAGGAGAGACCTCCATAAATGTAATGTTTACCTTGGGACAGATAACGCTGGAATACTGCTCTGACTGAGAAGTAAGAAGTTTTAAATCCTTACCCCAAAAAATAATTATTTTCAAGTCAAGCATTACAAAAGACAGGTTTGCAGGAACTAAACAAGTGTGGTTTCTTTGCTAGCCTGACAACTGTAACCAAAAATATATTCAGAATTAATTCATATTTGTTGATTCTAAACAATCCAAATCATTCATGTACAAAAGAAATACACCATTACGCACCCAGAACCTCCAACCCATGGCATTTTTTCAGCCATCACGATCCTGATTAAGGCCTCTCACAGCGTTTCTCATCTCATCTTAAGGCTAAATCCATCCCTAACACCCCAGAATAGTTTGATGGAGGATGAGGTTCCTCTTGATCACAACTCTTCGCAAGGCTGCCCGTCAGCAGGAAGAAAACTACACACAATGAACGCTGCAAAGGGCACTTGATCTCATTGCTGGGAAGCAGAGCAAGCCTGCCTACTCCAAGCCTTCCACAGCAGCTGCTCACTGTTAATAAAGGAGCAACCTTCTCATTCTTGACATCCAAGTGCTTAATACAAAGAGAAAAGATCAACAATTATACCCAAAAAGGAAAGGCAAAATGTACTTTAAAGGCTGGTGGCATTTCTTAGCAGCCATAGCTGTAACTAAGAAATGACAGAATTCCACTTAAACATGCTTTTCCTAAACATTTGAATATTCATGTTCAGTCAGTTATTATTTTCTTCAAGACCTTAACATGTTGCATATAATTTTTTGTGGCTGCATATCCTGCGTAACACAGAACCATGCATAGGTAGTTGACAGGCTTGCCCATTGCATTTCTTGGTTTTAGACATTTCCCTCCCCCTTTCCGTCGATGTATTTTACCACAATCTTTGCCAAAACCACGTTGCAAGTACACTTCAAAGTGAACTAGGTGCTCCAAAAATACTGAAACTGACTTGCTTGGTCTGTTTGAAGGGAACTGTGGATTACAGAAGCAGGGAAGCGTTGATTATAGAAGCCCTAATGCCTTTATGTATTCTATGCCATGTTAAATGAACTGCCAAGCAGCACAATGCTCAACAGTGAACAACTGAACGATGCTTCACAGTAATTTCCGGGGCAGGAAATGAAAGGCTATAGACACGCCGAGCTATGAATCCTCAACTTCCACCCCATAAGACTCTTCTTATTAACTGATGAGAGATAGCATGTTGACAATATTAAAAACAAAACCTAGACTGATTCAGCACTCCGGTATTTGTTCACAACTGGTGAGAGAAGTTTAATCGGGTCTCAAATTATTGTAACAGCTTGATTTATCTTTAAAGCCTTTTTTGTATTACTTGTATTTGCTTTAGACGGTACAAGTAACATTTGTAAAAGTAAACTGCTCCAGAAGCAAGCTCTGCCCTATCCCACACATCAACAGCCTAGAGATGAAAGGCATGTTCCACTCTGTAATAAGCAAGTATTCCCACCGCTCTTCATTACTCACGAAATACACAATACCAGTGGACTAACCGTTGTTAGCTATCCCCTCTCTCATGTTCTTACATCAACCACCAGACTAGTTTTTTTTTCTCTAAATATGATTTAATTAAAAACACTAAATCAGCTTTGATTTTTATTTTATATATGTACAATAGTTACCAAATAACGAATACACGGAATCAGTTATGTTAAATTTCACATAACGCCAAAGGACATCAGCACGGCGTGGAATAAACTCGCACTGCCTTCTGCATATACAAAAACTGCATTAATGTTAATTGTGATTACTATTTTTGTTTGTGGGGTTTTGTTTTGTTTTATAACCTGCTTATTAATTCTCCAAATAACCTTGGCATAAAAACAGTGTAAGTAGTTAACTGATCAGTTAATATATTAGCAAAGATAAACATTAGTAAAGTTTGCAAGAAATCCATTGCAAAATTACCAAGTGTAGGACTGAATGCATTCACATGAAAGTTACCTTCTGTTAGAAAAGTTTTGAAAAAGAGCCCAAGTTGGAGTTGTGCATTAATTTGGTCAAACTGATTCATATGAATGAACAGTCAAGTTTATTCAGATATTGAAAATATGACTCTCCTTTTAGTATTCACAAACATTTGTGTATATAGTGTGTGTACGTGTGTAAATATATATATGCATATATAAAGTGAAGATATGTTAATGTAAAAATATACTGTTCATCCACTCCCAGTTACACAAAATTCAGTATTTGGACATTAAACTGTGTAAGTATAAATGTCCATTTCAAATCTACATTCAACCAACAACAAATACTTAGAAGTATTTTTGTAAACATTTGAGATAGGGAAAACCCATTCATTTACAAAATTATTCTTCTTTAACACACCAGCATCTCTTCAGCTTGAAAATTTTGTACAGGAGCTTCAGCTGGCCTATTGTGAACCTGCTCAAATCAAAGAGCTCTCACTGTCTTAGATCAATATGTGTGAAAGCCCAGCACAATTTCCAGATTCATTCTTAATCACCATCCATTTCCAGTTCACCAGCAAAAAGAAAATGCACTTGGCTACAAAAATATTAAGGAATGTTATTGAAAACAAAAGGCTATTTTGGTAGAAGAAACTACAAAAATAGTTGAGTCATGTTGTAAAGCTTTAATGCAAGAGCATTACAGTACAGATTTTCTTTCCAACCTTAAAGCTTAATCAACACCAAATTTAAATATCCATCTCTCAAGTGCTTGAAAGAACGTGCTCAGTAAAAGTCTTTCTTCAATTTAACACACTGTAATTACGCAGGTGTCAAGCCCTGCGTCTCCGACATCTGTTGAGTGCTGTCTCTTGTTCCATTGGCAGCAATTACAGGTGTTGAGATACTCTGGTATAATGACGTTGGACAACTCAACACAGCTCCGCTTTCATCCTCTCCAGTATCTGAATCTGGTGTTACAGAACTGCTTTCTATCCCCAGGATCTCACTAACTGCTTGAGGCAATTCCTAGGAAGGAGTAGGGAAAAAAAAATATAAACATTAAAAAAAGTCACTGTAATTAAATTTTAAAAGTTAACAATAAAGGTCCACCGCCCCCAAGTAATTTTTCATTTGGATTTAGCTGTACTGAAAGCATCTCTCTCAGCATTAGTTCCATTGAAGTTACCATTTTCTGTATCTGCTTTTCAAAAAAACAAAGATGACTGGCTCAGGAATCAATTCTTGATTAATAACATAACCTTCATTGCAAAAATAAAAGTCTAAACTATTATAATTACACTTCATGTTATTGAAATTAGTTTGAGTGAACCATTAGTTTCTGCCTCGTAAGTCTGGTATGCTTTCAGTGCAACACACCTTTCACCTCATCTTTCTCAAGCATCATTAAATCACTTGTACTGAGGTTATCTAGTAAGACTGAAGAAATCATGACCAAAAGGCACAATCCAGCTTTCCACCAGTAAGCAATATTACTATATAAAATTAATCACTCTTGCTTACAGACTTTTAGAATACAGGTGCTATATAGATACAGCACATCCTTTATCATTCCCAGGCATTCAGTTGTTTCACAAGTCATACATGTACAATTACAGCCAACTACATACTTCTACTGTCTCTAAATGCTCACAGTAGATAAACTCAAAATATCTTTACCTTGCAATTCATCATCTGCATAGAAATTGCTTCTGCTTTGCAGAGTATGTATTCCACATCAATTTTCATAGACAGTTCATTGATATGCTAAAAATATATTCACAAAGAATAGTAAGTGTGAGAAATGGTAAATATGCTTTATTGTAAAATACACTTAATACTGTACTGCTCTGCTAATAAGTATCACCTTAGAAGCTTGCCCCTTTAAACTATGATGTGCTAAACACACTCTGTTTGCTCTGACAAATGGGTAATGAAAGACACAGTATGCAGCAGCTGGCTTTCACCCCTATCCAAGATCTGCAAGGGGAATCTATGGTACTTCTAAACGTGACAAACCTTCCAGCCCTCCCAGGTACCCCCAGCTCACATTTTCAAAGAGATAACGAATAAGACTACAAAAGAAAAAACAAAAAGTGAGATTAAACATATGAAGCATTAGTCAAAGGGGGAGACCGGTTTTCCATTTGTTAATGGTCTTATCACTAAACACAGACATCAGATAAACCATTTTGACAGCACAGAGAACATTCAGTTCATATTTAACCCTTCACAAGGTAGTACACACCTTTTACTCTCCTCCAACATGAAAACCAAAACATATTGCATTAACTCCAAAAAGTTAATTAATATGCAAATAATGCATAAGAATTCAGTACCTTTAATATTTCATTAAAGCCATAGTGCTTGTCCATTATTTGCTGTTTTTCAGATTCTAAGATAGCACAACAAAGGAGAAGGTGAAAATTCTGGCAAGGCAATTCTGTCCACATGACCTGTTAAAATACGAAAACCGCTTTTGAAATGCTTATGCTTTTCCTCTGAAAAGAAAGGCAGTTCTTGGAAAATAAGCCAGCCCTCAAACCAAGTGGCTTAACTAACAAGAAGCTATTTCTGAAAGCAACACAGTGTTTCTACAATTATTTGAAATTTTTCTTTTAGTCAGTCAGTGACAACTACAAGTATGGGTCACCACATGCTTATATGGTTCTTTAAGACTTTCTGTGTCTACCAGGTTGTCCACCCTAATGCTATTAAGCTGCCGGAGCTTGCAGTCCTGTGAATGTGTGTGTTCTGCCTCAGCTCATGTGAAATTCTCCTAGTCAAAATCACTAACTATGCCGAAGTAATCAGAACTAACAAATTATTTGTGTGGCTTAGTGTGCCTGCATTAAGTGTGAATTGGTAGAAGTGTGTCATGCTCAGCAATCCCTCCAAAAGGTTCTAACCACTATAAATAAGGTGCTAAAGTTGTTCCCAATCCCCCCACTACAAGAGCCCAAACACATGTACACGCAGGTGTTGGGGGTGGGTCGGTGTTACTTTCTGACTGCAGACACATTGGCTTTGGTCCCACAGAGGCCACAGATAACCATTCTCGAGTTCACTGGGATTGAAATGTGCAACGTCAGAATTAATACCCTGTTTTAGTATGTTCATAAGAGTCAAATCTCAAAAAAAAATATTTTAAGAGAATGTGGTGGACAGAAAGCTAGAGAACAGTTTTGACCACAAAAAAAAAAGGAAAAAAATTGTTTGCATGAATTACTCTGATAAACAGATAAAGGGATTTAACAGTGGACTTCCTGTCAAAAAGGCAGGTAAAAAAAAAAAGAGGCTCGTGAAGATTCAGTCTTGCTTTACTAGTAAACATTTTCTTGCTTCATTATTGATAGAACACAGCCTTAAAGCTCAGAACAGCTTACTTACACTTGAACTTTTATCACTAGTACATGTAGCCCATGAACAGAATTGCCTAAATATGACAGTTATCCAAACCAAGTTCACCCAAAATAAAGTGCCATCAGTCTTGACTCTTTCAATTAAGAATCAATTCACTCAGACCAGAATTAAATTTCTTATATTTTTCAGTTATCCAATATTCTGTTAAAGCACTCTCTCACTCCAGGAAAAGGGCTGGAATGTAAATAAGCTGATAAACAACAACAATCATATGAAAATGCCTGTCGTCTACCAAATACAGTCTGTCTACACCCTAATGGGGTTTTTTTATGCGCACTCCTACTTTGTAAGAAGGAAATATCGACAGATGGTACATGGATTTGGTTCAATATAAAGTTTGCACATGAAGAGCAAACTACTGCCTCCACATTTCCCGTACACTCAAATTCTCATGGCATGCATACCATAAATCATCAACAACAATCGCTAGTGAAGCATATCAGACAACAGGCTGCCTCGTGGCATTAAACCTAAACCAGAACACAGATGATGGAAACATGACAGTGCAGGATATGAGGGAAATCAAACCAAAACCCAGATCTGTATAACAGTTAACCTTCTTACAGGCATTAACAGAGTATTTAACTTCCATATCTACAATTTCATGCTATCCTACTGGAGTATCTACTTTGAGAGGTATTTGCTTCAAGCTGTAACTTCAGCAGAAGCTGGATCTGGCATCAAGGGTGGAAAAAACCCAAAAATACTAACAAGGATGATTATACTCTCTCCTCTCTGAGGAAAATTAGCAGCTGTCACCAGCTGCTAGTGCCAGCTGCCAAGAAGTCCCATACTTTTTGCTACCATTTTTTATACCCCTTTCAAAAGTCTGGAGCAGAGCATGCACGAGCGGTCTTCCTGCACTATCTTGAGAATGAAGCAGCTCACCGTGGAAAGAAAGGGTTAAGAGCTGGCTGGAATTACCAGGTAATATGGTTTGTCCCTCCAGTGTGAAGGAGGGACTGAGCTGCTCTCAGTTGTGGGACATCTAAGCAGTGGCTCAGTGCGCTCTCTCTCTGGGCTGAGTTTGAGACACCGCTAAAACGCGCTGCAAATAATCCCACCCACAGGCAGAGCACTTTAACCTCCGTTCATATTTCTGTAAAAAGGTGTTGCATAAGCATTGCAAGTAACTGCAGTCACATAACGTGCCTCAGCTCATCCACACAAGGTGGAATGCCCCCTCTCCAGCATGTGCCTAGCACACTCTGCTGTACCGTAAGCACCCACATTTTCTACAATTTGATTATTATGTAAGTTGGAGGGCTTGGTTTTAGCCTCTACACCAGCTGATGGGGACTGGTATCTCCCATCTCTAAGGTGAATCATCTTCTTTTTTTCAAAATTTTTTTTTTGACATAAAACACTGGAAGATATGAAGCCAGTGGGAACAAGGAAAAAGTAATCCAATGCTAGCTTAGTGGTTCAGGCAACGCAGAGGACAAACGGAGACCTAAAAGAATACCCTGAAATCCACAGATCAGACCGAAAAAGCCCCAGAAGTCCTATAACGTGGGATCGGAATCTCGAATGGTACCTCTCCTTCTTCCCATTCCGCCCTCTGCAAGTGACTACATCACTGGTAGCATCGCCTTCAAATGGGTTCCCTCAATTTATGTGCTATTACAAAACAGCACATGACTTTTGCTCAGACTGAAATACCCTAAAAGCAGTTAATTTCTCTCTACTGATTACAAAGGGGAAAATGGCCTCCTGTGCCTACAGCCTGCCTTTCTAAATCCCACATACTCCGTTAACACCAATGAAGCTGCGTAGCTATGAACAGGGGAAAAAAAACACCTGCTGTAAGCTGGACTTCAACTGTGGCAAAGGTGACACTAGCTATCTTGTAAAAACATCAATACAGTGCCTTAATTAGTTTGTTTTAAAAAGCAAAACAAGCTATCCCCTTTCCCATTCCATAGCTCCTAGCAAAGAAACTGAACACTTGTAGCAAAACATACATTATGATGTGTGAGAAGGAACCTACAGGATTTTCATATATCAATAGGTTTCCACCACCTTCTTAAGACAGTAAAAAATATACTAAAGAGTTAGAAATACAGTGTGTTTCTTTTCTGTATGTACACATATACACGTATTAAAGCAGAGGCGATAAAAGCATGCTAGCCTGGGACTATAAATACAAACGCTGTTGTCTATTTAAAAAGAAAAATTAGTCTAAAAAAAATACTGAGAAGACAACATAACACTGAGGGGGGAAAAATGAGATGGGTGAATTTTTTTTCCCCAAAATATCATTATCATTTACACATTGGAATAAGAGAATTCTTTTGGTTTTGTACATTTTGGTTCCCTTATTTATGAATGTTATTCATAAACTTTTTAGTCCTCTTCAGTTAAAATATCACCTCAACACTCTATGATAGTAAATTCCACCAACTGATGATAAGCTAAAAAAGATTTACTTCAGACAGTTTTAAATACTGGTCCTCCTCTTTATGTGACTGCTTCTTCATTAGTGGAAAAAGTGAATAAAAGCATCAACATTATGTTTCATTATACCAGAAACAACATTCTTTTTTATTATAGTACAAATTTTACACATCTCAGTTCTGTTCTTTTCATTACCCTTCTGGTCCCCAGCACAAGCCTATGTGATGTTATGTCCTAGAAAATACTCCTTCCATTCATCTGAACAATTATTCTCTTGTTTGAGCCTGTGCTCTTGTTAAACGCATCTCACAACAATAAACCTGTACTGTTGACACACTTCTCAATTTCCTTGGAACAAAGAATTAAAGTGTTCAACAAAAATGTTAGTTCATCTTAATTATTCCCTGATCTGATCCCAAGATCACCTAAATCAAAACCAGATCTCATTACCTGGAAATTACCAGAACTCCCACATTTTGATGTTTTATATTATGTTATTTGGCATCGTGAGGCCTTACCATCAAGATTAACTGGATCATCTGACATCAATCTCTATACGGTTTTGGCTAACAAACTACCCTGCCAGTGCTTCATTACAATTTATCTATAAAGTACTACCAGTATCAAGGAATTAATCAGAGACACACACAAATGCTATTTTTCCTAGCATAAGCTGTCTTCCATTAAAAGTTAACTGTTAAATCTCCACTTACTACCTTCACTCAAGAGCCTCATCTGAAGGATCCTGTCCAAACCTTTTGGAAAAAGCCAATTTATCCCCACTAGCTCTTGACTGTTTTTTCATTAACTTCCCAAGTTGTTGTTTTGGCTAAAAAGACATAACATATGCTAACATGTCCTCACCTCATTGCACTGAGTCACTTTAAAAAAAAAAAAATCTATTAGAGTATTAATCACTTTGCAGAATGATCCATGCCTTTTGTTCTAAAGTCCAAAGACTGCTGGAGTTTGTGTGATGAAGTATCTTCTTACCTCCCAGAGACGAAGAATATCTTGAAAGCTAAATTCCCTTTTAAATCTGATAAGAAGCCATCGGAAGCAAAAATAAAGGTAGCCTGAGTCTTGAGATTCTAGGAATAAGAGTGTTACATTTCATAAATACCAAATTTAGTTAAGACAATGGGCAGGGGAAACAACACCACACTTTACAGGTACACAGTCATACCACTGACTTTTAAGATGGCAGCCCCTTTGCAGAATCAAAGGTATTTGCCAGAGGATGGCATATTTTTTAAAATTAGTACCAAAATGACACTTTTTCAATAGGCATGGAGCAACTGTTGAAATAATCTAGGCATTATTAATTTACAAGTCCTGTATTCACACAGCACTACTATTGGAATTAAGTTAGAGACGGGTAAGGATATCCATGCACACAGAACACAGCAAGTGGGTTTTGTTATTGTACATAACACACCTACCTAAATAACTGCAAAATCCACTGTCTAGTAAACGAAGCAAAGTACTCAGCTGAATTAGTTGTGTCTTCATACCCTGCATCTGTTCTTCAAAATTCTGATGCTGGATGGAATAAAATATTAGCACTGTCATTTTTATTAACTCAAAATTCTGAGATTTAACACATTTTTAATTAAAAAAAAGGTTTGTTATAGAAGCAGTGTTCTCAACTATTAGGGGTTTAACACATGGATATTTAACTGTACATCTAATGAAATGTCTGCCTTTTACTGAACGGTTTAACTAAAGCAGTGAGCTGTGTTTCTTCAGAAATGCTTCTGTACGTAATAAATGATATTTTAAGTCAACCTATGCTCTGTACCTCCAAGCACTCAAAACAAAAAGACAACTTTTGTTTTATTCTCATACCAGTCAAATATTGTTTTGCCACATGCACAATTCATAAAAGCTTCAGTTTGTAGAAAGTCTAAATTGCATTTAACAAATGCCAAAAGGCAAGTATGACAGGGAACCATTATCTTGAACAAAATCCTGCTAGAGGACTCCTGATTAATACAAATTTGCCTGTGATGGCTCCAAGTTACTTCAGAATTTCCAAGGAGCTGAATCTGTCTGTATTGCACAGTAATAGTATCACAAACCCACCATAACCTGTGTCGATCAGAAAAAACATATTGACTTCAAACATAAGATGATTACTTTAAAAAGAATCAAAAAACCCCAATGAAATTTATAAAATAAATGTAACCGCCAATGCTATCCATAGCTTATCTGTTTATGCGGGCTAGAAAAGCCTTATTTTACCATTTGATCCATATATGATACAAAGCACCAAAAGGCATCTACTTCATTCTCCATAACATACAAGACAGGTGAAAGCAAGTCGCTCATCCCCTGGACGTAACCTTGATGAAGAACAAGAGGAAAAAAGGCAAATAGGAATTTAGTTAAACTCAGCAGTCACTTTTTCAAGCATGTTGAATGACTGAAACAAATGTTTGCATTCCAAGCTTGTACAGATACTATAGTTTTCCAACTCAGCCACCAGTAAAGACATTTTTGTATTAGTAATAACCAACATCCAGCACATCTGACAAGATTTAGGCAGCGGTTTCTGCCAATCTAAAGAGAACGTAAAACAAACGCATTGTTTTTGTAGTAGATAAAATATGTACCAACCGAGCTGACACCAGAATAGAGTTTTAGTAAAAGAAGTTCCCATTTAGCGCTCAGAAGCACATATTGGTATTTTTAAGAAGGTTCAATGTATACCTTGCACCATCACAAATACAGACTTATATTTATTCTCCTCTCCACCTGTAATTGGTTGCTTTCTTCCATACATTTAAAAATCTTTTCATGTCTTCCCATTTTTTCTCCCCTCAACTGAACATTTTCTTTTCAAACACATTTGAAGAGACATTGAGTTTCAATCCCAGGAAAACATATGGTGTAATAGCTTTTACAAAGAAAATTTTGCACTTAACATTTCCTTTTTCTGGCATTGAATATGGTTTACGATTCCTATATTTAGGCAAGTAGGGACTGTTCTGCTTGGATGGTGTTTTAAATACACTAAAGCCTAACACCAAAAAAGGTTACTACCTATCAAACAAGCACTACGGTTCTGCAGCAAGTTTACCAGCAATTAAAGACTTGTTCCTACTTTTTGCCTTCAAAATCTGGCACAAAGTGGGCTTTTAGAATTCCAACACTTTTCCAAGACAGAATACAAAAAAAACCCCACACAAACCCCAAGCACACAACAGCCAAATGTCATGTCAGGGTGGAGGGGGGAACAGTTAGAAGTATCTTTCAACCCTCTCCCCTTCAAGACGATTAACAGAAGCAATGACTTAGACATCTCATATACACTGTGATTAAAGCAAGATGTTATATCCTTTTCCTTCTGCAACAGATGCATACACTAAAGTGTAATTTTTGACAGGCTGTTAAGTGTACTCCTCAAGAACCAGCTCTTAAAGTATTCATAAGAACACCCGTGTTTACAAACAGCTGGTTCAGCATGCTGAGCTTTGATTACAGCAGTGGCAGCTGGTTTATCATTTTTATTGATACATCAGTCCTAAAAATGGATGTAACACTCAAGCTCCAAAGACCCAAACCCATCCAAAACTCTGAAAAGCAAACTTACCTCAAAAAAAAACACCCAAAAACAGAAATGAAAAAAAGAAACAGAAAACCAATACTAGGGCTACAGTGAAAACAAACTGCCACTTAATTCCCAATCCCACCTCCGCTGATTAGATGCCTGTGATAAGCATCAGGTAGAAAAAAGGAAGAAATAGCATGAGAAACTGAACAAAAAAGTTACCTGCATTATTAAAATATAAATCTTGACATTTACAAAAAGCATTGTAATCAATCCAAGTTCAACTGTATTAATAGACTGTAACATAAGCAAAGATACATATCAGAAACTGAAAGGGCTTTTACATTCAGAGGAACACAACTTACCTAAGTCAAAGTCATACATGCAATAGGTCATCAAAATATCATGAAGCAAAATCAATCCTGGATTATCTTCACCTTCGTAGAATTTATTTGTTCGGTCTGTCCTGTTTACATCTTTTTCTAAAAAAAACCAATCCAGATTTAAAAACATTTTCAGAACAAGTTCTACAAAGCCAACATCAAATTAATTCAGATGTTTAAGCTACTGATTTTTTTCTTCAAACACTGCTGCAAAGCTTTGAAGTGTTCAAGACAATTACATAACAAAGTCATTTCAAAATAAAGAATATTTTAAAAGAAAGAAAATCCTTCCTCTCTACAATAAAAGAATGTGCTTATAATCAGATTTTAAAGCTTTTTGCCCTTTTTTTTGGTTAATACTTTTCATGGAAAAATTCCTGATTATAATTCAGTGAAAATGTTTTACACTTATAGGAATTAAGAACAATTTCATGTGAGTTAGCTATGCAATGCCATTTATGAATACTTAGGTGATGCAACATAAGCCATGGTAGGAAATGTATCACACGATCAGCTCAAAGACACTGCGACAGTTCATGACAGCATGTTTATAAATTCTGTTTAACAAGTTCCTATAACTCAGTGAGCTGAAACTGCCTGTTTCATCAGGCAGTCTTCACACCTCAAACATACACAGCATACTCTTTAATAATGTGAAATTCAAGACTCATGTATTGAAATCAGCAAAATTTTGAGTGCACTTTAATAAAAGAGTATTTTGTAGTTTTGGATTTATTTTACAACATAAGCCTAACAGTCATTTACTTTTCAAACACTTAAAAAGGAACAGAACTGCTTCAACAAACAAAACTTCAACCTTTTCTGAACTCTGAATAGGTTTTTTTTTCCTGCTAACACACCCACTCTCTAAAAAGGCAGTTTACTAATCTACAAAGATTAGACTTTCTCAACCCCTTCAGCTTGCCAGTTGAATAACTGGCTGAAATAAGTTTAGTCTGTATCTCAGAATAACACAAAAATCTTATCCTGTGTCCTGAAACAACTGTTTAATAAACCCAAACGCTGGTGCCCAAATCTTACTATCAAAGAGAACTAAGGACACAAACTGATAATAGTCAGCAGAACTTGCTGAAATTTTTGAAGTAGGTATAAAACCCCACAAGTCAGAATGCCCATATACAAATCCCTGTAAGAAATTTTAAAAATATAAACAGATGTGTTTTCACATTCTTATTGTATGTCATTATTTTAACAACATTCCCAGTAAAATTACATCATGAAACAACACAAAATAAAGAGCCTTTTGTTATTAAGTAAAGGAAGTTAAAATCCAGCCATTCTCTAACACTAATGTATAAAGCTCTGAATTACTCTGGTTAAGAACATTTTAGCATTAAGTATATAGCAAAGTTTAGATACCTCTGAAGTACCCAAAACCTCTAAGTTTTTAGTGCCTCTTCATATAGGTTACTCAAAAGGTTACATTTTTTCAACTTCATATTGAATTGTAGAAGTGTGTGAATTTGTACAGTTAGGTATGTTTCTAAATCTAAATTTACCTATAAGACTCCGGTAATCTCTTAGCCTTGAATTTCGTTTTTCCTGCTCCTCACTGACAGATTTCCACTGCAGCTTCATCCTGAAATATTCATCCCTGAAGAAGAAAGATAATCTTGAAACTAAAAACATGCTCAATTATTACATTTCTTTTTTACTTAAGCATTCACTCATTCCGTTTGTTCTTCAGCATAAGTGGGCTAACATCATCCTGTTTACATAATATTTTTATAACAATCATTTTTAATAAAAGTCTCACCCACACTTCCTTGCATTCAGCAATCTTTAGCAGCTGTCTTTCAAGTTTCCAAAAACCTTTATACATCATTATATGCCTTAAGAAAAAAGCAGCTTTAATTTATTTTGTAACAAAACCCCCACTGTACTCACGTTTTCCTTTTTTGCAGATTTGCTCTCTCTTCTTTAGTGCTATTCCAAGGAAAATACCCCAAGAGAAATTTCCATGCCTCTTTTCTTAAAGTATGGCAGAGACCCTAGGGAAAAATGGATACGAAACATTAACAAAAAGACTATTTCAATTTTTTGAGGAAATGTTCCTATACTGATACAACACTTCTTACAGTAACAACTTAAGAGAATTTTTGCAAGTAAGCTTCTTTTTACATTGTAGCCAAATCTTATCTGCTAACTAGGTATCACAATTGGAAGAAAAGGGAAGAAAAGAATATGATTAAGCAGAAAACTGTAGAAGCACTGGATTCATCCTTAGACGATAAAAAAGAAACTTTACAAAAGATTTTTCTTCCTCTATTTTTGCTTCACTGCTGGAAACAAAAAAACCTTACAGGCATCACAAACTTTAAGAAGCAAAAAAAAGTACCTTTAAAATTTATATATTTAAACATCATGCTGCTTAACTGCCAAACTTCTGGTCTCGTCACAAAGTGATCTTGAGGACCAGACTTCCATGTGTTTTTTTTAAACAAATACTTTCATCTAATAAGACCTGGCCAACATGCAGATGAGTCTTCCAAGCAATCAAAAACACTAGCATCCACTCAGGGACACTATTCGTCAGAAATCTTTCCAAGCAACGCTCGTCAGTTGTAGATAACAAAAATGTACTGGCTGAATCATATCTCACTCTCATCAAAAGAGTTTCTTTCAACTCCTGCGTACAGTCATGAGAATGAGGCACTCCTGCTACCAGACTCCCCAGTTTACCAGTCCAAGGCCAGCTTGGTTCCTCACTATATTTCTTCATTTATCATTAGATGAACACAAGGAAGAAGGTGCAGCAAATAGCATCAACCACTGAAAAAACAAGTAGCAGCTGGAACTTTTCCAGTAACAGGCAAACAGTTTAAAAGAGGCATTTTAACTTTTTTCCTGCACTTAATATACTGGAAGTTATTGGGATCTTGAATCATAAATAAAATCGCGCAATCATTCGTCTGGCAATGGGCAACAGATGACAGAGAAATGGAAGAAACGGCTTGTAGTAATTCTTATGATAGCAGAAGGGTCCTTAACTGGGCACCTCAGGCACAGGTACATTAAAGGACAGTCACAAAAACTGAAAAGGGCCTCAGTTTCACTCTATCCCCTTCATAGTACATTACTGAATATGTATAGGTCTTAAAAAAACCCTGTAATATCAATGTTATCATTCTCTACTTCTGCTCAAACTCCACAAATGCAAGACTCCATGAGTGCAAACATGCATCAACAGGTGCATAAAGAATGCATTAAGTCATCTGGATTCCCACAAAAAGAAAAAAGTACTAAAGTAACCTTAGGTAGAATAGCTACGGGACGTAATTAAAGTTTTCAGAATTTACATTCATATTGCAAAAATCCTCAGTTCAATAAAAAAATATCAGCAAAAGTGTTCAGGACTGCTCTGATGAGGGCCAAATCCAGGCAAATTGCTGGGCAAAGAACAGAAGCTTTTGTTGGAGAAGGGCAAGAAAAGAACCCTCAAAAAGAAATTAATAAATCCAGCAACACCAGTGCTTCGGTGGTAGGGTCTCCTAAAAGGAACTTTGATTTCTCTTCTTCATCACTTAAGCTTTTGTGTTTTCAACTCATTCACTTTAGCCAGCCACCACACGATCTCTCTCCTTGTACAGCATTTTGTATGGTTGCAAGACTGCTGAAGTATTTGATTAGCATGAAATCATGCTTTATGAAGTCTCTCCAACAATACTGACTAGCTCGTGCTCAGAAGTCCTGCAGGACGCACTATAAGTATAATGAAAACAGCATAACCATGGTTAGGGAAGGAAAGAAAAAGGGGCCAGAATCAAGCCATAGGTCTTGCTGACTTTAGAAAAAACAAGTTACCCCTTTGAATATCAATCGCTTTATGTAGTCAACATTTAAAATTCTTCCTTCTGAATCCATATTCTTAGCCCATTCTTCAGCTGACACAGGCTCTCTTCTACTAACTTCAGGCTGTTTTCCTAGATCGATCTGAAACACACACAAATATGTTATATGAATCCCACTGAAGTGCTTCAGTAGCTTAATCAACTGCACAAATAGCACTAAGGCTGCCAGTTTCTTCTATTCAGTGCAACTACATTTTCACATGTGCATACCGCAGCAGTTCTAAGGATCTAAGGCTGTGTTCACATTAGCAAGGAGCGTGGACCAACATAAGCAGATCTTTAGAGTCAGACACTCTGTGCTGGGGACCTGGGTATACATGTTCGTATTTCAGATTTTGGAGGAGGATTTATGGGTGTGTTTTAAACAACCTTCTAACCCCACAAACACCACTGAGCAAGCTTCCCATGGACTCAAAGCCCCTATGCAACAGAAATTCGGTACAGGCAACACAGCAAACAAGGACAATAGGGAGCTTCACTTCAAAAGCACATTCCTGATACATACTAGCGTATCTTCAGAGTGAACTGAAAAACTATTCGGGTGCAGAGATGCTATGCCCATACAGACTGCACATGTGACAAAGATCAGTTTAAGTACACTGCCCCTTAAAAAAAAATCCCAAGACTGTATGTGCTTTCAGGAGTCCTAACACCCACCAAAGCTTCACAGTTCGTAGGTAGTTTCTCTCAGTTCCCAAACTGCATGTTTAAGCACAGCAGAACTCAGCAGACAGTAATTTCTTACTTTCTAATAATATTTTGACAATAGCAACCACCAAGTCAATTTATGTTTCAACTCTTTAGAGGTCTAAGGCATTTGCCAGACGAAGACATATAGGTCAATTTTATTTTCAGTATGCAGCACTTGTTACACTTTTTCTCATTGACATATTAACTGATTAAGTGCTAGGCAGCAAGTTCTCAAATGACATAGTTCATACAGCTACTGCTAAGATATTAACACTATTCTGAACTCAAGAAAAAAAATAACATTCAAAACAGTTGTAACACTCTAAAAAACATGTAAGCTGCTTAAACAGTAATCACGAGTATTGAAAAAAAACCTTTTTCCACCTATCTGTAAAAGACACCAACAGGTGCTCAAAATGACTCATGATCCCATTACAAGTTCATACTAGCTTTGGCTCAAGTCACACATAATCTGTACATTTATATACCCTAAACATTAATCATCCAATTAAGTACTTCGTTTTAATCTTCTTAGCCTTCTTAAAACAAACCGACACGTTAAAGTGATTAGCCAAGAAACTTGGTTATTAACCTGCATAGCCCAGTTTTATTTAATATAGCTCTATCTGACCACAGAGGAAACACTAAACATGAAGTGGGTCACTTTCCAGGCCACTGACTCCAAGCTAATGATAATCCCCCTTTCAGTAATGCCAAACTTTCTTTCAAAGCAAAACTCATATTTGCAGGTATAAAAATTACATATTCTAGAAGTAGCTGATGATGACCTTATTCTTGTGAATAAACAGTAGGGCAGCATATGCCACAATCACTAAACAAACAGCATCACTCACCAAGTTTCAAGTTCTACCACTCCTTTAAAGGTGTGTGTAAAAAGAATCAATGCATCTGTATCATATTCATTTACACACTCACTCGTGTAATGACTTCAAATCCTGGTTCTTCCTGCTGGTTTATCTTCAGCCCTGGAATAGCATCATTGAGAAAGTCTGTCATTTCTGATGGCGGTCGCCTTTGACTTGAAGGGTCACTTAAACGGAAACTGTCAAAAATATAGTTTGTGACTTTGGAAAATCTTCCCATTGTTACTGTGTACGGATCTTTCTTCAATTTCTGTGTTATAACAAGGAAAACAAGTAAAATACAAAAAAACCTCTGATTATTTAGCGTTCTTGTACTCAAAGAAAGCAAAACAACTAGAAGAATATTTTAGGTCTCAAAGTTATTGAAGTTTCATATATCAGTAGTTTCATACAGTACATCCAGTACATGATTAAAAACGGTATCTTAAGTATTAAGATAATACTACTGATCGATTTGAAAGACTGTACAGCAGTGTGCTCAGTAAGCCTGACCTAAATATAAAAGTGGATCAGATTCTACTGTTTACTTTCCAGTGATTAATGCCACAAAATGTCTTCCCTATGCCTAGTTTCCCTACCTTCATAGAGAAAACACATTTTGAGTCATCATGTACTCTGCTAGGAATTTCACAAAAAAACTTGATTTGACAACTAAGTCCAGAACCTAAATGTAATTCACTCATGAAGATTTTCTTTAATTAAAGAAATCACTGGGTCAAAGTTCAGGTCTCGTTCAAGTCACTGGAAATTTTGCTGCTGACTCTCATGAGTCCACAAACTCCATCAAATGATAAACAGTCTTAGCACAAAAAAAAAAAAAAAACACCATAAAACCAAAACCAACAAAACCCACTCTTCTAGGCAATGCTGCACTCTTTGCTGCTGTATTTTTAACACCCCTTCAAATCTGTCTGAAAATATCAAGGAAAAGAATATTTAGTCAAGGAAAACTTAGAAAATTCTAATTAATATGTTTTGGTAACTCCTAACATTTTTCCTTCTCCCCCTTTCTAAAACAATCCATACCCAAATTTATAGAATCACAGACAGCATTAACCTGAATAGGTTTGAAATAGTACCACAGGGAAGTTAAGAAATTATTAGAACATAGAAAACGACTTATAAGTAACTTTCTACAGTAAGCACTTGTTTTAGGATACAATCAACACTTCTACAACAGCAATGATTCGGGCAATATTTGTGTGACATGGTAGGGTGTGGTTTTTTGATAAATGTCTTCAGAACAAAATAACACATACTTGTAATAAGCCATATGACGGTTCATCAAAGAGATTTTCAAAAGACTGAGACAGTGACTTGTTCTGAGAATTCACAAGAAGAATCCGTTTATCCTGTGGAGATCTGCAATAAAATTAAAAAGGGGTTTCTGTAAGTACCACCAGTTTTTCCTGAAAATGTTTTTAAACCATTAACTATTTTTTGAAGTCACATTTCAGGTTTTGCGCAAAGCAAGTAGGTTTGATGCAAGATTACACTTAGTTCTTGGCACAAGTTCAAAGCTAACACACTACAAAACAGGACTTTCATTTTTCAAAGATTAGTAATCACCACTTTCATTCTGAATTGTACTCTTTCATTCTTTGAAAAATCAAGATGCTTTTGATAAATCACTCTGGAAGATAACTTTTGACACCCACATGTAAATAAAGTTTTCTTCAACTAGTTTTCTGTATTTGAAAACGGACAAATAAAGAGGTGACACAAGAAAGGAAACTTAGTGAGACATGGTCAGCCTCAACACAACATACATTGAGGCCCCTTTAACGTAACACAGGCAGTGAAAAGAGTCCCATGTCATCACATACAGTTAAGGAATTCTTTCTACCAATCAGTAAATCTTACATTAAGGCACCCTGTAAAACACTACATAAAGGAACACAAACTGCTCTTCAATGTACGAAAGCACAACAACAAATTTCTAACCAACAGTATTACAACAGTTACTGTCAGAGTAATTCTAGATTCATACTGACAGGAGCTTAAAAAACACCACAGCCATTGTCCTGTGGAACAGAACCATCTCAGTACAGCCCTGCAAATATATTTCTGTGTAGACTCCAAAAGCTAAATGAACAGAAACCAAACTTGGCCTAACTCACTGTATTTGTACACTCTTCTTCAATATAACATTTGCTCCCCAACAAGCTAGCACAGGCAGATGAAAACATTAACGACGAAAACAGTAACAACAAAGACAAAGAACAACAAAGAACTGTGCTGCTCCTACTACTTAATCCAATCTTTTGCTTTCACCCCCCACACCAACATCCCATCTTCTCCCCTTCTCCAGCACAGATACCCCATCAATTCATTAACCAGCTCCTGAATCACCAATTTACAGTTCAATGTGTGACAGAAGACAGAACAGCTCAGAAGCCAGGCTGACATTCAAGCCTCGGAGTTGGTAGCTAGGCAGGGGAAAGCCAAGCACTTTGCCATCTGACTCTAATCCATCGCACGGACTTACATTTATAAGATATCTCTCTATTGCTCTCTTCCAAAGTTTAAATCCACTGTTTCTAGTCTTTGAAAGAAAAATTACTTTTATTTTTATTAGTACCTGCATCATCTACCATGTTATTAAAGTCAAAGATAAGAACTTTAATATGCCTTATCTCTCTCCCATTCTAACAGGACAGCACACTGTTAACACTGACGGATATGAAAAGCAACAAGAGATCTCATTTGGAGACAGCCAGACACCACAGTCATAGTTCTGAGGCAGCAACTGTTATTGAAGCTCAACTGGCTTTTGCTAAAAAACAGCATAGAGGCAAGGACTGAGTCATGTTATTATGTTTTCCTTAACCAAAAAGAACAAAAACTTTGTACCATTATCTCCACTTTAATTAAACATTCTCTCTGGACAGCCAGTTGGGTATCAACAGCTACTTGGGTAATATTCAAAATGAATTTGTGAGCTGGACACTATTAAACACTTACTCATAATCCTGTGAATTAGAAAGTGTCATCTATACACATGTTTTCTCAATATTAGACTTGGTGACACCAAACTATGAAGCACATAATCTTTAAAACAACAAATTACAAATATTTTATTTGAGTTTAGCCCCTCCACACACACTGATTTCAGCTATGACCTGACTTTATAAGGAATGGTGTTAGAGAAGGGCATAAACTTTTGAGGCAATAGAAACTGAGGAAGAAAAATATCTGACAAAGGTATTTTAGAGAAAAGCTAAACTTTCTGCCTTAACATCAATATCCCATGTATTATAAACTTGAGGCTGGGATAACAAGTAATTATGCTGCCAAGTATTCGCTTGTGCATCCAAAAAGCTGAGTAAACATCTTTTCCTAAAAGAGGCTGTGAGCTTGGATACATCATGTACTAAAGCATAAATAACCATTAGGAAACAACAGAAACATACAGAGACCCAAGTCTGCCATTTCCACAGCTTATGTGGCATATTTGTTCTTTTCTCTTTCCTTAAAAAAGTCATAATTCATGACTAGACCACAAAAAAAGAATTTGGTGCCAGAAGCAGATCTTAACTGGAAGAGAGGAATCTAAGTAAGGAAACTAATGCTGGAAGTTCCTGCTCAGCCCAGTGCTTAACTTCATTCAAATTTAATTTCCCTAGCTGCCTCAGCTTTTTGCTTTAAAGTTCCCAAAGTATCTGCTGTTGCGTTTATCAACACTTAGAACTGTTCAAGGGGGCAATACTAAGCAGCTCAGCACATCCTGAATGCTTGATCACCGCCTCAAGTTTCCCTGTCTCACCTTAGCAGGGAACTCCCATCCAGTAAGCATTCCTGGACACCCCAGTGCACAGCTGCTGGGTCAGACTGCACAAACCCTACGCCACTGCCTTTTTTAAGAACAAACACAAGAGGACAGGACTGCCTCTCTTCATGCAGTTTCATCCCCAGCTGACAGCTACTGTTTTGCACTGTACCAGGAGGAATGTCCACATTGCTTGGCAAGAGGCTACAAAGGGCAAGAACTAAGAATCCACTGGGTGAAATAAAGGAAGAATGGTAAGTGCCCACTCACTCACTGCAGATTATCTGAAAGAGTGTTTAAAACAGAAACCAAAATCACTACCTATTTCATTGTCATTCAGTGACTCACCAATGAGCATTAATTTTATACAGCAATGTGAAGTATAATTATTTGCAGCACAAGACTCAGTAAAACCGGAAATAATGCCTGTTACTAACACAAACTGTCTTACATTATGTGCAGTAACAAACTGACAACAAAATTCAGGACAGAACCTCGATGTCTGACTTATAGGAGCTTAGATGTCCAACTTCACAAAATGGTTTATGGTATTCTGGTATGTTAGTTTAGATTCCTGTTTTTTTAAAAACTTACAACCGTGAAGTCAAAAGATACAAAAAACCTTCCTGAAGACAAAATAACTTGTTACATAGCAGAGCAGTATCTTGTTGTAAATATTTTATGCCTTTGAGCAAAGAATATGAAATATTAAATAAGTTTAATCCAGGTGTCTCAATACTAAATACATTCCTCCAAAATTAAGGCAAGTTTCCTGTTGCTCATTGCTTTTTATGTATATATGTGTGTGTGTGCATACACATGCATATATATTCAAATAATAAGCTCTTTAAATAGTGGCAATTAAAAAAACACAGCAGGTTTTTTTAAACTCATTAGTTTCAAATTGTTTTTGTAAAAGTTTCAAACAGACTAACTGGAAAGAAGGCATAAGGGAAAACCTTCACCTAAAATTTCCAAGTTTCTAGTTGACAGAGATTCACAAGAACAAAGCTTTCATTAAGTCAGTGCAAACCAGTTTGCTACATTGTCAAATGCACTCACTCGACCTACTTAAAACTTGGTCCCATTCATTAAATACATATGGGAATTAGTTAGAAAATTTTAAATGCATTGCTGCAGTACACAGGCAACAGATCACATAGAGAATAAAGCTTTCAGCAACTCACCATACAACACAGGTGTTTTTCCAGCATTTGCTATACAGGTTGCCTCAAAAACCTGTCCTAGCCTACCAGCAACTAGTCAGAAGATACCCACAAACAAACGCACACAGAGCACTATGCTCAAATAGGAACAATTTTCTTGAGGGGAAGAAAAGGGAGGCGAGGCAGGGTGGCAGGACAAGAATATACCCCTGCACCTGCAGAAATAGTGAAATTAGAAAACAAAATAAAAGGAGGTTTAAAGAAGAACCCAAAGAGAACCTACAGGAGAAAACCTCAGGATTTAAGATGAAGTTGTGATCCAGGATTTCCTAATCTACAGTTGTACAAAGGAATATCCTTACTTACACCTTTATCTTGTCCCCTTAATACGCTATCCTTTGGTTTTCTTGAATTTTCCCCTTAAAAAGCTCGCACACAATGCTACAACCAGTACCATTTCACCAACTGGTTGCACTGACCATGCTACCTTCTCCATGCAGTTGACAACTTCTGATTATCACCGACTCCAACACCACATCCTGACACCGTCACAAAGCAGTTCAATGAATATACAACCCTCACGTCCCATTGGCTTGCTCTCCAGCCTAACAGTACTACTTGGCGACAGCCTTCCCTACCTGTTGAAGGCAACTCTGACCTCACTGATGCTACCAATACGAGAAGAGCCCTCTATAAGGATTCCCACAGCCATTTCTCTATCCACCTTCAAATCTATCATCAGAATATTATGTTGAAAGTGATGACAACAAAACACTTTTGAAAACAGAGTATCAGTTACACTCATGTTACACCTGTTATACCGCATTGTTTCTTCACATTCTACCTACTCTTATTTACCCTGCTGCCTTCTTAAATTATACTTACGACTACATGGTGAGAGCAGAAGATTTTATTTTATTCTGCATTTATGCTATGCTCATCAAAAAGGCTTTTATATAAGTGAAAAACTCGAAGATAGCACAATATAAACACACAATAAAACCCAAGTATTTAAACACCATGATAGGGTCTAACTATGTTTACATTCAGAAAGCTGATTTGAAAAGTAAAGATCAAGTGTGAAACATTCCCCACAGCAAGAAATTACAGGGGGGGGGCGGGGGGAATTTATATACAAACTGATTTCGTTGACAGTACTGTAAGTGACCTCACACACTGATGTCAATACTCATAGGTATTTCACACAAAGTAGAAGATTTCAGATTTTAACACAAATTATTCATTTAATAGAAGTGGTTCATAAAGAAGGATTTCACTTTACACTGAGTGTTCACAAGAAGCTTCTGTACCCACTAGAGGGAGCTACTGAGGTATTACGGAAGTAATAACACTTTAACTGATTCTAAGCTATTTCATAAATTGATCCAACAACTTTAAAACTTCAGCCTACATTCCGAATGTGCTTGTGAAATTACAGTTTCAGTCACCTTGAAAATTGATTCTACTAATAAAAAAGGGAAGAGAAAATACATCAGGAAGTGTTAATCAGAAATTCATTACAGAATTTAAAAAGTAAACCAATAATCCATATTTTAAAACAGAACTAAGAGTTGTCTCATACTTACTCATTCAGCACAACATGCTTTTCAAGGCATTTAATCAATAGCTTGCTATCTCCATGATGAAAGTGAAGAGCTGGAAGCTTCACATCATCCTTCAGACAAAACACCAAATAAGACCATCCCATGCCTTCTTTGTTTTGTTTGATTGATTTCAGATCTGTCAAACTGAACAGGAACGACCACTTGCTTTCTCCATTTGCATGAGTTGTGGCATCTTTAAAACAAAATTACCACATGATTTTAGTTTGACTTTCAGTGTCAGCAATTCCAAATGCATCATATCTGTCTGTTCCTAAAAGACAAACCCCAAACACAAATCCCAGCACGGTTCTGGTAAAAAAAACGTGCACCATAACTAACGTAACTGCTATTTCTGGACTACTCTTTGTGCCTCCTCATCTTCTACAGACTTCTAAAATGATGAACAAGTCCATCATACTGCTCCCCTAAAGCTGTGCCTACAGTTTAAAAAAGGTGATCCAGCAGTTAAACGTACAACTGCTGTATCAAGTTCCAGTACCAAGCTGATTCCCACCAGCATCTCCACCAGGCAGTACTACTGATGACATTCAAAACCATCACAGATACGCTGAAACAAGCACAATGGTCCCCATTCATATGCTGAGAAATAATACCGAGAAAACGAGTATTATAAAGAAAGATACTACAGAACAATCAGGGGGGAAAAAAATTACTTGAGAATCACTGTCCTTTCTTCCCCACTTTTTTTTTTATTTTAAAAACACAAAGAATCACAGAATGGTTTGGGCTTGAAGGCACCTTAAAGACCACCCAGTTCCAACACCCTGCCATGGGCAGGGACACCTTCCACTAGACCAGGTTGCTCCAAGCCTCATCCAACCTGGCCTTGAACACTGCCAGGGAGGGGGCAGCCACAGCTTCTCTGGGTAACCTGCTCCAGTGCCTCACCACCCTCACAGTGAACAAGCTCCTTACAGCTAATCTAAATCTCTTTCAGTTTGAAACCATTACCCCTCGTCCTATCACTACATTCTTCGGTAAAGAGTCCCTCCCCACCTTTCCTGCAGGCCCCCTTTAAGTGCTGGAAGACCACTATAAGGTCTCGTTGGAGCCTTCTCCAGGCTGAACAACCCCAACTCTCTCACAAGGGAAGTGCTCCAGCCCCCTGATCACCTTCGTGGCCCTCCTCTGAACCCACTCAAGCAGGTCCATGTCTTTCTTACTCTGGAGGCCCCCAAGCTGGATGCAGCACTGCAGGTGGGGTCTCACCAGAGCAGAGTAGAGGGGCAGAACCACCTCCCTTGGCCTGCTGGCCACACTTCTTTTGATGCAGCCCAGGATATGGCTGGCTTTCTGGGCTGCAAGAGCACATGGCCAGGTCATGTTGAGCTTCTCAATCAACACTCCCAAGTCTTTCTCAATCCACTCATCGCCCAGACTGTATTCGCGCTTGGGACTGCCCCAACCCACGTACATGTCTCTGAGACACTATAACAAAAGTGCTGTAGCTACAAAATTATTTTGCTGAAGTAAGAAAGACCACATAAAAAAGACCCATGTATCACATAACTGTACGTTCCATCTCCCCCTGCTGTTGCAGTATGGAAAGGCATTTGAGTAGTAAACCACTTATTTTTTCATCTTCCTTTCTAACACAGTATCTAGTTCAAATTCCATTTGTTCAAAAGAATGCAAGAGCCCAATGCAGATAAAATTGCTACATTATCTACTGATCGTCACAGCAAGAAGTGAGATTTGACATTTATTTTCAACACAATTCTCTAGCAATTTAAAGAAAAAAAAGATTGGAGGCAGACAACAGCTATTGCATTGTGAATTTTTGTCCACACAGATATTCACCTCTTACCACAAACAACTCTCAGCTTTCCAGTTCATAATAAAATCCATTTTACTGCATCTAAAGGGCAATTCTTCAGTTACACGTTACCATAAATAAAAAGCAAAACAAAAAACCCCACAGTTATTTTTTGAGTACCTCCATTTGAATGATGTTTCTTTTTAAAAGAGACTGTGGTGACCATGTCCCATTCCGCTTCATAACTACTTGGACGGTCTGCTCCTCGGGAACATTTTTCTTTAGGAGTTTGAGTCCACTCCACAACAGAACTGGAATCCTGAGAAGAAAAAAAAGTGACTATCAAAAAACACATGGCATGAAAATTGAGTTAAGTTTCGCAAATTCAACAAGAATAAGTATCTTCATTTTCACAGATTAAAAGAATCTGTAGTATTAAAATCCTAAGAAAGATGACACAGTTCAACACAGGAAATTTGGACTCAGACTAAGAAAAGAGGTTTTACTCAACAAACAACGCAGTACTAAAATATCCTAGCCTGTCTTGCAGGCTCTACCAACATAAACTTTTTTACTTAAATGAAAAACTTAACTCTTCAGTCACATCCTCTTAATACTGCTTCAATACCATTTATCAATGCATCTTGGAACATCCATACACTTCTGTTTTTATTTTGCCTTAGAACAGTACCTCGCTGTTTTGAGTCTAATTACGAAGAGTGAATCATCAGACTACAGCACAGGAGATGCAGGGAGACTGGTGACCACAATACACTTACACTCATTTGGTCTTTACTGTTCATACAGACAGTCCCTTTCTATTTTATACATGAACCAAGTGAAAACTAAATACAGTCACCTACACACATATCCCCAAACCAGAACTGGGCTGCAGTCCACAAATATGATTCCTACATGTAGCTATTAATAACAATGGTAATCCCATAAATAGATTTTTGCTTCCAGTTATGAGATCACCTACGCATAAGTTAACACAAAATAAAATCTCTGAAGAAACAGAATGAAGAACACTGACAACTAACAAACATACCTTTCCAGCACAGAGGATATTAGAAGTATCCAAAGTATCATCCAGTGGTCTCCAGTCTACTACTACTTCATTTTCCTACAATACAACCATAAAAATAATTCAGTACCACACAACAAGTACACATCTCCCTACTCACTCAGGTATGATCAAGGTACAACTTACATATAGATATAGGAACAATGCAGACAATGTCAAACATTACATGATGTTTGTTCATTTACAAAATCATATAATTAAGACATTTAAGATTTGCCAAACACGTTATGTGCTTCGCCAACAAATATATGAAGTTTCCATAACAATACCTTTTCTATGACACGTAGTATTCCTGATATTAAGCTGTCCTGGTCATCATTTTTCCCACAGGATGAATGAATGAAAACTCCTTCTTGCTCATATACAACCTATAACAAAGTAGGTAACGAAAAAAAAAAAAACCACAAAGATTTTAAAATTGCTTCTCTCCTGTGGTACTCATTATCGTTTTGACTCATCTACATAAGTTGAAGTGAACACCTCTGCCTTGTTAGGGGTTTTATTACCTTTTGTTCCTCCCCAATCCCAGGATCTGAGTCTTCCACTCACTCAAAGCAAGAAACAATAGAAAATGGAACTTGTTAAACCTACTCTCTAAGCAACATACCAACTATTATTACTTTGCCAGTAAATCATAACAAATGCATTCAATACCTAGTATTTTCTACATCAGCAGGAGTTTTAAAATGTTAAAAGGCTTTCTTACATAGCCTGCCTTTCCCCCACTCACCACTTAAGCGTGTTGAAATAACAACCTTACCTTAAATTAAAAATGGACAGTCTAGTGTGCAAAAGATAAATGCCATCAATAAACTCCAGTCTTGGATTAAATAATGGCCCAATCCTACATTCAGGATGAATGGCAAAGGTTCCATTTCAAAGACAGACTACACGACAGTCAGATAAGAGAGGCTTGTCGGAGTACACACTGCCCACGTAACTTTTGCATTTAAGCATTTACAAAACTCTTCACAGCATTCTGATCATGCTCTTAAAAAAAAAAGGAAAATCAGAGAATTCTCTGTCAAAATTCATCAGGCTCTTCAAAGCTACATGCTATAGCATACTCTTAAAAGCACTATAAACAATGTAAATGGGTTCTGTTTTAAACAGCTCTCTAAAAGAAGAGTGAAAAGTCCCGAAGATACCAAACTTAGATTTTGTGGAAGTGAAATACATCAAATAGTAACCGTAATTTTTTTAAAACCATGCTACTTTTCAAACCAAGCTGAAAACACTGCCTTAAGAAATAGATATTTTTAAAGCCAAAACCTAGTAATACTTAACTAATCAGAGACAGGTATTTCTTTGGTACTAAAACATTAGTATATCTTTCTCAACTCACTCGTTTGCCAGGTTTTTACATTCATCACATTTGCAGTCAGGCCAGTAAACTAAAAGTTTAGGTGTGTAAGCTTAACCAGCCAGACAAGAATACAAAGCTTAAAAATAGCAGCAAAATTCCATTAATGTCTCTGAAGGACAAACACTTCCTTTCATGGGAAAAGAAAACATGTTCCAAATACCACAGTTGTCACACAACTGAAAAATTCTACGTCGTTCCTCATAAGAGACCCAGCTCCCTGCCCCGTGCCCTGCCAAAACAGGTTATAAACCAAAGAAGCACGAACATGCTCAGAAGTTTGGAGGGTGTCTGTAAAACAGAGGACTTCTCATAATGAAGCTTATTTCCCTCCTACTGTTACTCAAGAGAAAAACTTTTCCATTTGAAAGGCCAGAAGGCCACGCTGTTGGGATTTATTCTTACCCAGTAACAGGTGCAATCTTGTATTTATTTTTTCCAACTTCTCTGTTATCAAGTATTTCATATAACTGAGCTTAAAAAGTGCTACTTCTTTTTTACATCATTGAAGAAAACCGTTGAGTCACATGTAGAAGGGAGTATAGAAGATGAACTAATGTAACTAATTTGAAGAAAGATACGGCATTAATCTTCCAAAATATTATCTAGGAAGTGCTTTAACAGCTTATCCCACTGCAAAACATTTTGGAAGTTACCATCTCTGAATTATCTGAAATATTGAGCTGTTTTGCTCAGCAGTATTTTGTAAGATAACTCTGTAACTGAATTTGAATAAGCTGATTTTGATAATACGATTTCATAGGGGTAGCACCTGAAGATTAGCTACACTGGGTGCCTGTACTTCTCACAATGTTCTTAGCAAGCTGAAAATTCAAAAATGCTACTAAGCATTCTTATAGCACCTTACAGTAAAAAGTACCTTGTCAGATTTTTGTTTTCTGGTATCACAGCACTGCCAAGCTATTAGTCAGGTCAAAGAGGGAACATAACATTGAATTACACATACCAGTAATAAGTACTAAGGAAAGTATCAAATTGAAAGGCAGTACACCAATAGTTAGATTTGAATAAAAAAACATCCATCAGCAGACAACAGCTATATGTAACTGTGTAGCTCAACCCCACACACCGTGTGGCCCACAAAGGTATTTGCTCAGTGCCTCCACAGCCCAACAATCAGGCAAAAGCCTGGTCAATCAGCACGCATGGACCCCTTAAGAAGCCAGGAAACAGACGCTTCAATAGCAGTGTACACTGACATTTGCCTAAACAGCAGGTTACTGCAGAACATGTAAGATGAGTATCTTGAAATAAATAAGACTTGGGAGAACAAACAGCAAATGTTGGAGGACAATCAGAAGCATCATTAAAATACTAAGGACTTGTGTAAGGTGCGCAAGCAAAATCTGTGTAGTGAGATCCTGGTATGTATGGAGAAAGCAGAAGGAACTAGATATGAACAGGGCAGGATAATGAGACCATTGCCCCCTTATTAACAGTTAAAGTTAACTACAAGCCCCCAAACCCAACCAAAACCTGCATCAGCATTATCTGTCACCACCCCCTGCATAGGAAAGCAACCCAATCTCATTTAAATCTTGGTAACTTTCTGCCTTTGGTGATGGAAGTCTGATCTAGAAAGGCCTCATTATTCACTGTGTGAAAGAATTCAAGAGTTGTAAAAAACGTTGTCTGTTCAGTTAGTCAATTATGCTTCTTGTATTACAAGACAGGAAAACACGCTACTGGCTCACCTTAGTTTTGTACTATTCATTACTTTACATATTTCATCATGGACTCTTTTGCAAAGGTAAGAAGTAAGTAAAGTCAAGCTCAATCTTTTTGTTTTCTTTCCATATGATTAGAACCACTCTAAGTCTACACAACATCAATAAGCCCATCACGAAAAAAAGACAAGCTCATGTTAATAAACGCACACCACAGGTGACTACCTAAGTTGACATGTCCTAGGACTTTAATCAAAACCCAAAGGTATTTCTCACCCCAATATTACAGCCCTTCCACCCATCCACCTAGTAAGAAAACTGTGCTCTGCACAGTCAACCCACTGGTCACGAAAACAGAACCCCAGGGACGAAAAGCAGCGTATGTTGCTCAGATGCTTGAGGCCAAAAAAGTTGTCCACCCATGAAAGGCCTAACTATGGATTTAAACAAAGGTGGTTTCATTTTCTTCTAGACCTGTTTGCAAACACCTGTCAAACTGTCCACAGAGATGCAGGTTCCTCATGTTTAGATGTTACTACACACATGAAAGCCAGACCTCACTGGTCCCACGCAAAAATACAAATGAAAAAAGAACAGAAGAGTGTTTGTCAGAAGCGTATACCAACATGACCACAGCAAATGAAGCTGTAATGTGACAGGAACTTAACAACTTTGAAAATCACTTGATTTCAAACAAATTTTAATTCTATCTTGTAGCTATACACGTATCAGAATTACTCAAAGGTTTGACATCTTAGTAGCTTAAAGCTAGTCTATGCAAAACAGTTTCCAGATTCATCCAACTGTGCTATCCTTAAATTCCCTGAATGCTTCAAATCAGAAGCATGACTACCTAAGGAAACTTATCACTGTAAAAGCACTCAGTTGGCAACATTTTTCTACAAAGAAATGATGGAGAAGTAGGAAAAAAAGAAGTTTGTATGATACAAGTATTACTTTTTAATAATCTTAGCATTTCAAGTTTGAAATAATATGTACCTGAGAAGCTTATATTCATAGGTCTTTCCTGCTTGTCAAGCAAGTCCATGCTTGTACTCTGCAAGCATGACTTACACCACATTTGTTTTTCCAGTTTTATAGAATGAGAACTAGACCCATTGCCTACTTGATTCAGAACCCTACCAAGAATTAAAAATTGATGCAAGATTTTCCAAACACTGCTAAGCCACCTGGATCTGTTTTTTGTTTTGTTTTGTTTTTTTTTTTTCCATAGACGCTACGGAAGTCAAAGGCAAATTCCCAGTTCATTCAAATCAGTCATTGAAAGCACTGTTCCACACAGAAACTGCAGCGACTCTATCTCATACACTGACAGTGGGTCTGTAAAAACAGGGAGCCACAGCACAAAATTCAGGAAAGCTGTCTACTCACCTACTATAAAAAACAGAGGCAAGTGGCACAACGTAGGCTCAGTTTACATGTCATGACATACGCTAGTAAAGGTTCTGGAAAACCCTTCAAGTATTTATACTCTACGTCCAGCAGAAAATAACTTCCTGAAGTCCCACTGTTGTCCCAGTAACATTTTCTGAGAAATAAATTGCATCATTCTTAATACTGCAGGGACACAACATGGACAATTCATATCTCCAGCTCACTGTACTGCTTACAATGAGCAGTCAATAGGCAATGTTTGCCACTTTTTATTGCCAGGGACATACATGAGCAGTGGCCTTCAGCATATCACATCAATAATTACAATATATGCCAGAACACAAGCAATTTTGGGATTAAATGCTTGCCATTTGATGGCAATTTATGGCCCTGTGCTACCAGCTAGTGAAAGACAACAACGCTGCACCCAAAGACAATGAGGGGTAAGCAACAAAAAAAAGGAGAGCTAGGAACTGTGGCGATCACAGAACAGGGTGGTAGCCCAAGACCCTCACCCATGTATTTCCCACCCTGCCTGCACTGGGCACCTAAGTATTAGCTGATGTCATGTGCACTGATCGTTCATACCTTATAGTCTTGCTCTTATCTCAGTCACACACTAACAACCTGCCAAAGGCAAAGACATTCAAGAGAACGGAGGAGCAGTGCAACTCTCCCAGCTAGTCCCATCTTTCAGACACTTCATACTCTCTCCCTTGCTTTTATCCAGCTCGCCCTCCTTTTCTGCCAGAGCACAGCTCGGGGCCAGCACAGCTCTGCCAAGATGCCACCCAGTTTCCCAGGACAGATGCAGCTTGCAGCACTTACACAGTCAATCAGCCACTGCTCTGGAGTTGTTAAGTAATTACAGCACTGTGCAAATCCTGATTCTAACAACTTTTCAATAGCAGTTGCCTCACTTTTGCCTCATATTTAGAGAATCAGGTAAAGTACCTCACTGTGGATTCAACAGTTGAAGCAGCAAGCAGGCGTGCTCGTAAGTGACCGAGTAAGAAATTCTGAATCCTCTACAGACTACAAATTAAGGAAAAATGGGTCTGTCTGCAAACATGAACAACAGATACAGCAGCTGTGCAGCATCTTATTTTCAGATTCTGACAGAAGGTAAACAGAAAAAAAGTTGCAACACAGTAAGGAAACAACTACAGGCCAATAAAATAAATTCAGTTTAGGCAATGGTTGTCCTGAGAGACCTTACATCCACAAAAGAAAGTATCCTAGCTTAGAACTGCTGGCTTTATGTTAGAAGGAATATAACTCAATTTAAAAATCTGCATTATGCTGCTTTAATTTCCATCTCCCTCTTTGGAACAGATAAGGTCTCCCCAGAGCTTATTCACACATCCACTGCTAAACTGTCACTGGGCACGTCAAAGTACCTAGCAAAGCATCACGCTAACATTACTTGACCAACATGATCTTCTGCTCCACAGAAGATATGCATTATTATATATGCATTATACCACAGTTCTGGCATTTGAATTTTAGTAAAAATATAACCCATAACCTTCTGTCTTTTGTTTGCTGAGCCTATGGCTCCACCTTTTTTTCCTAAGGCAGTAAAATTCCACACCCTGCTACTCTTAAAAGAGTCAACGTCTTACAACCACCAAGTTTCTAAGCAGGGGTAGAAAGCCCACAAATATTGTTTATGTTGTGACAAATATGAGAAGGCTCACAACACCAAGAATCACGTATCGTAAGAATGGTTTCCTGCTCCACAACAATAAGTTTTTCAAGTTCTGCCTAAGGTACACTGAAGATTTCTTGAATCATAAAGTATTTCTGCCACTTATGCAACAATAGTGTGATATCAGTGAAAATGCAAGTCTATTCAGGGTACCAAGAGTAAGAGCTTGCAGTAGTAACACACAAGTTCTACTGTTAACACTTCTGCCAGAGAAATCCTTAAAGAATAGAAAACATAAAGAATATACAGAAATTTCAGAATTATCAGTGAACTGCTTTTCATTCAAGCATAATGATGGCTTCACTAAATTCAAAAGAGGTAAAGGCTTCTACTCACAAAGACAACCTATGAAGTACAATATATTCAGAAAGGATTATGATTCTGCACATAGTAAATGATAAAGACTGAAAAAGTTATAACAAAGATTTTAAAGCAAGTGCTTTGTAAAATGGCACAATGGATAGTATAGGAGTCTCTGGGCCCCGAACTTAACTAGTAGAAGGCACAGCAAGACACTGCCGACACCACAGAACACGTACACCTCTAAAATAACCCGCTATATCTGTGTGAACAAACTACCTGAAGGACGCACATTAACAGACCGTACTTTAAATCTCTTTGCTGGGCCTGGCTATATTAAAAACAACCTCAACACCAAACACACCCCCCACACATCTGGAATATTGTGTCCAGTTCTGGGCCCCTCAGTTCAAGGACAGGGAACTGCTTGAAAGAATCCAGCGCAGAGCCACAGAGATGGTTAAGGGGGTGGAACATCTTCCTTATGATGAAAGGCGGAGGGAGCTGGGTCTCTTTAGCTTGGGGAAGAGGAGACTGAGGGGTGATCTCATTAATGTTTATAAATATGTAAAGGGCGAGTGTCAGGAGGATGCAGCCAGGCTCTTCTCGGTGATGGCCAATGACAGGACAAGGGGCAATGGGTGCAAGCTGGAGCACAGGAGGTTCCACATGAACATAAGGAAAAACTTTTTCACTGTGAGGGTGGCAGAGCACTGGAACAGGCTGCCCAGAGAGGTTGTGGAGTCTTCTTCCATGGAGACATTCAAAACCCGCCTGAACATGTTCCTGTGTGACCTACTCTAGGTGGTCCTGCTCTGGCAAGGGGGTTGGACTAGATGATCTTTCAAGGTCCCTTCCAACCCCTAACATTCTGTGTGATTCTGTGATTGTGTAGTAGTAGCTCCAGTGCTACTCAGTTACTTCTAGTTGCTGAACTGGCCAGACATCTGAGCTTGTACCTGAAGCGCTGAAGATTTAACTTCAAGACCAAGGGTACAGACAAGTGAAAATAGCTTCTCTGACAGCCCATGTGTCAATGGGTAATTTGAGAAAGACCTAACAGCCCATGTGCTGAAAATACTCTGAGCTCCTAGAGCATAAATCAAAAATCGTTACTGTCTTTAGACCAGCTGTAATCATAGCCTATACAACAGGAGACTAAAATTCAAGTTTGCACTTCCCCCATACACAACTTTTTACCTCATTTTCTAAGATGGTTTTCTGTTATAAGGGTGAGTCCCGAGTTGGTTCTCTGAAATAGGGAGTACAAACTGCCATTTGCTAAGCAATGAAAAGAGAAAATATACCTGATTTCATGCATAAATGAAAGACCTTACTGCCAAGTCTCTTGCAGAATAAACTGGCAACTCTAAGAAAGGGCAAAAAACTGAAGCTCACGCTGTTCTAGTGCAGATGGTCATTAATAAAGAATGAGTCACGACTCCAGAACTCAACAGCACTAACTTCAGTTTTCCAGAACCAAGTTAACCATGTAGAGAAAAACACTGAAAAGAACCTTCTGAGATATGAAACAGTAAGAAAAAACAAACTGGACAAAAACCCAAGTAAAGTAGTATATACAGTTACACAGAATCACAGAACAGTTTGGGTTGGAAATGACCTTAAAGACCACTCAGTTCCAACCCGCCTGCCATGGGCAGGGACACCTTCCACTAGACCAGGTTGCTCCAAGCCCCATCCAGCCTGGCCTTGAACACTGCCAGGGAGGGGGCAGCCACAGCCTCTCTGGGCAACCTCTTCCAGTGTCTCATCACCCTCAGAGTAAAGAACTTCTTCCTCATCTCTAACCTAAATCTCCCCTCTTTCAGTTTGAGACCATTACCTCTCATCCTATCACTGCACCCCCTGACAAGGAGTCCCTCCCCACCTTTCCTGTAGGCCCCCTTTAAGTGCTGGAAGGCCGCTATAAGGTCTCCCCGGAGCCTTCTCTTCTCCAGGCTGAACAACCCCAACTCTCTCTGCCTGTCCTCACAGGGGAGGTGCTCCAGCCCCCTGATCATCTTCGTGAACATCCTCTGGACCCTCAAGCAGGTCCAAACTTGTAATTCATACCCTATTATCGTATGGAGCAGAAACCAGAGACAATATGAAATAGCAGAGTTGTGAATGTATGGATATTAATGATGTCTGGGAAATAAAAAACAAAGTGAAAGAGAAGGGGAAGGCAAACAGGGTAAAAATGTAATGGAAAACACATCCTTATATGGTTTGCTGAAACAAGATTTCATGAAAGCTGAGACAGTGCTGGCTATCCCAGCTGCTTAATATATTGCCATGTGCATTCCATGGGAATTACTTTGTGTAATATTTTGCAGAAAAGAACATACATATTAAAATACATGAATGTGATAAGATCTGCCAAATGAGACTAAAGCAGCCCACAACTAATGCCTACTACTCTTTCAGAAATCTACCACCTGGAACACCTCATTACAACACTGCACAGCCAGAAGGAAAAAGCGTAATTAATTCAAGACACCCATAGCTTGGAAACACACCGAAGTGCAAAATGCCTGAACTGAGAATGTGGGTCTGTACCAACCTACCCTGTGTTTATTCCACCCGGAATGAAGTTTCACTAGTCTGTGACCCCTTCTAAAATCCTGTTGTCATCCAAAGGAACAATTTGTGATCCAGTGTGCTCCCTAGACCAATAGAAATCTAACCCAGCCAAAAATAAGCACACACAGTTTTATGTATTATTTCATCTTGCTAAATCAAATCACTGAGAGATCAAATAAGTACAGTATCCAAGCAAGCAGAAGTGCAACACACAGGTGGGGAGATCCAGAGAAGGATGGGACTGCTCCTACTGAGAGCAGTGAAACTTCAAACCAGCCCAGCCACTTCATTAAGTTTGAGAAAACACAACTGCCATTTTTTTTTCTGTATCAAAAGAGACGTGGCAAAGACTGTTACTGAATTAGAAGCTGCATTAACAAGTTGCATTAGCATTGTGGACATGGAATAACTGAAACTGAGTTTTGCAATGTCTTAAGAGATTCAGTCTCAGGCAAACAGACTTTTGTTTTTTTAAAGGAACAACAGACACATAGCAAAATTACAAACAACTAATCCACAACAGTTGTAGCCTCTCTTATAAACTATGATAATACAACTGCTTTCAGGAGAAACTTCCTGAAGAAGATTCTGATAAAAACCTACGGGGGGGGGGGAAAGCTGCAAAATAAAAATATTTCCATCATCCAATAAACTGCTGGATTTAGCTTAAAATGGACAAAACCAGAAGAGTAACTTTTCTCTGTACACTTAAAAACTGGATGTGCACAGCTAGAAACAGCTCAGAAGACAGTATGGCTATCTTTACATTTACAGCACCAAACAGCAGCAAAGAACCTAAAAATAAAGTTGTGACAATTCCAGCTGAACAAATTGCCTGCTCCACCAGTTCTGGTTGAAATGGATAGGTAAACTGACATAAGCAAGACCTCTACTGAATCCTCCTGCTAGCTAAAGGCACTCCTCAGCACCCTCCAAAGAGTACAGACATGGCTGATTATGTACGTTCTCCTATGCTGAAACAAGCTGAAAAAAGCACTTGCTGCTGGAAAAGTAAAACTGAAGACTATCACACTCTAACCCTGGCTACATACAGTCAGACGCTACAATGAGATTTTTTAATCCTAGATAAAGCACCCACGTGCTCGGGAGCCCGGCACTGCAAAGTAACACTTTTAGAAGACAGACTCACGAAATAAAAATATTTCTGCAATAAAACCATACGACACAACTGTTGATTAGGGAGGAGGGAGGCAGAGAGGGTTACCAACACCTTCCCTCCTGTGACCTCAACCGAGGACAGACATTTGAATCCCTGTCAAGCTCTACTGTTTCGTTCAAGAACACTCAGCAAGGATCGGCGGCATGTAAAAATCTTTACATTAGCAAATTATCTGACTGACAAGGCTTTGTATCCAACCCGGGGCAGGTACCCGCACGCTACCAGAGCGCAGGCCAGCAGAAAGGCCAGCAACGTTTACGACCACCTCTGGGACAGGCGGCCACGTAGACGGGACAAGTCTCGTTCCTCCAGCTCAGCCTCAGAGCCTGCTCTGCGAAGGCCAACCCCCGGGCCCGGGGCTGCCCGCCTGCGGCGGAGAGCGGCCTCTTCCTACACCGGGGCCGGCTCTCGGCGCAGCCCGGAGGTGAGCTGGGGCGGCGTGGGACGCGGACCGGGCTGGGCGGCAGGCGCTGCGACGTGTCGGCGCACCCACCGCGGCCCGGCCCGGGCTCAACTCCCACCCGCCGGCCGCGACCCCCTCCCGCGCCCCGCGGCCCAGAGGGCCCACGGTCTCCTGCCGCCGCCAGGCCCGCCCGAGAGCGAGATGGCCCGTGTCCGGAGGGGTGGGCCCGGGCCCCGCGGCCCTGCCAGGAGACGCCTCACCCGAGAAAAGGCCCCCGCCCCCGGCCGCACGGGGGCCCGGCCGCCCCTGCCCACGGCTCCCACCAACTGCGGCGACCCCAGCGCCGGACCCAGCGGTGTCCCCGAAGGGAGAGGGCGGCAGCCACCGCCGCCCGCGCGGGACCCGAGCCCAGCCCGCCCCCGTTACCTTGCCGCTCGGAGGCGCCGCCATGTTGCCTACGAGTGTTTATGATGACGTTGCGATCTTCACGTGCTTCCCCGCCACCCCACAACAACCCCCGTCAGCCCCTCCGCGGCCGGGCGGGCGGCGCAGGCGCACTCGGGAGGACACGCCCCCCCCTTCCCACTGTCCGGACAGAGAAAGGCGCGACGGCCGCGCGCAGACCGGCTAGGCCCGGGGGGCGGGGCGTGCCAGCCCCGCCCCCAGCGCGGGGGCGTGTCCTCCTCACAGGGCGCCGCCAGGGAGGAGGGGAAGATGGCGCGATCCTTCCTTTTCCCCGAGAGGCTGCGCTCTTTTTCCTCGGTATTTTCGCCCATTTTGAATCCCCGGCACGCAGCCCCCCGCGGGACCGGCCGGTGCGCGGCGGCGGGGAAGCGGCTGGCCCGTGGGGGCAGGCCCCACGGCCCGTCCCTGGCCCGCCCTGCCCGGGATTGAAGCGAGTTGTGGGGGAAGGAGGAGGCGGCAGTGGAAGGCCTGTCCGGCGGGGGCACTGCTGTCGCACGGTGGAAATACCGTGGCAATACTGGCCCGTAGGCACCATTAATCGGCCCTAATGCTCATGGACAAGACTTTTACTGTTAGCGAAAATAACACCACTTTCGAGATGATGGCTTTCAACACGCAACACATTCATATTCATCGCAGGATAAAGCCAAATCTTGATTACATCTTCATCGATTTTAGCCAATATTCAGCATTCATGCGTGTACAGATTTATAAAGTCTGAAAGAATCCTCCTGCAGATGTCAACAGGTTTTGATTGGTCTTTATGTGGAAAAGCACAAAACGCGTGGTACAACTTAAATTAGCTTTCGCTTAATGTCTGCAATATTTGATCCTGCTGAAAGCTATAAATAAAGATTTTTTTTAAGACTTTTTTTTGTTTATTTCAACACCTTATCATAAAATATTTAGAGCAAATAGTATATCCCCAAATATTGTTTATTTGAAACAGATGAATGAGATGTTCACAGGGAAGTGATTTACCACTTTGAAGGAGCAAAGGTAATTTGTTGGGTTTTTTTTTTTGTCTCTGTCATAAAATGGCATTATAATTTGCTTCTGGCTTCCCAAATTAACAACTCATTTGGCTAGATTAACACCCATACCGTCCTTTCTACCATGGAAAACCAGATTTGCAATTCTCAAGACGAATACTGATATGCTTCAATGTTGTGAAAGCCTGTTATGACTCTATATAAACGTGCATAAAAATGAGAAAAAAAAAATCAGTAAAACCACAGTCAGAACACAAGTCTTGATAGTAATATCTAGGTCTGGAAAGCTGTATGGGTGTAGCAAAAATGGACATCATAGCTTTGGTGGTCCTTTTCTTTGAATTTCATAAGAACACAACTGAGTGTTAGTTACAGTGAATAAAAGGAAGAAGGCCACACATCAAAAATGCATCATCATAAATGAATTCCTTTGAGAGGTGAAATTGTCATTGCCATCTTCCACACCCACACTGGTTTCCTCGTTTGGTCTCCCATGTGTCATTTTCATCCTTTTGCTTTCTTATAATTTCCCTTCATTTCCTTCTCCTTGCAATATAATCTTACGTTAGTTACATGACCATGTGTAATCCCATTCCTCTCTCAACTTCCTCTTCGTCTCTCAGCTCCCTCAAGACTGCAATGAACACTGGAGACTTCCTTCATGTAACTCCATTGCATAATCTCATTCTGGCCCTCCACTGAAACAGCTTTGTCAATGTTTGCTTTAAAGTTCCTTTCCTAGGAGAAGCTCAGAATTAAGATTCCCATCTCAGCTTCATTAGCCTGTGTCACAATCTGCAGCGGACCGCTTGAAGTCTGCTCTCTTCACTAGCGTGACTGCCGTCTTCTAGTTCTCCTATCTCTTGGACTCGATCAGCATATTTAATCAAAGCCTCCCTCTCTTTGTAGGTAATTGTGTCAATAAATACTTATATTTATCTCATGACTCTGCTTTATTTCTGCTACAGCCATTAATCCTGATCCAAATTTAAATCTTTTTGTATCATCTGCAGGCAGCTAATGGACAACATGGTTTTATCTTCCTCCAGACTCTCTTGGCACCTCTCTCTCTCTCTCTCTTCAGTATCAATATCCATCAGTCTCCAAGGCCTACAGCTTGGCTGATGCCTCAGTCTTAGATATCTCTCTGGATTCTCTTTCATGTTATAGCTAGCTCCCTTGCAGACATTTTCTTGTACAACAGCACCAAAGCATAGCTTTTCCTGTCTGTCCACACAGCTAAACATTTTTTATTTTTAATTTAGTATATTTATATTTATTTAAATATATAAATATAATATTTTTATATATTTATAATATTTATATTTACTTAAATATATCTAAATATAATATTTACATTTATGTAAACATTCTGTTTGCTGACAGTGACCAACACCATTTTGATCTGTTTGGACTCTGGCAGAATGCTTTTGCAAAGGTCGTTCATCGAGCCCGTATCATTTCGACCTTCTCATCTATCTCCTCCTGTCTGCCTACCAACTCTCACCCTTCTCTAGGGCCCAACATAAAATGCCCTGGTTGATGAACTAAAACCACCGCTAATGGTGCTGACCACTGCATTGTCTCATTGTTGCCTTGTCTATTCTGTCTGGCTGCATCCCTGTGTTGTTTCTTACTTATTCTTTGATTGTTAGTGGGACTGGATAGAGCCCTTATTTTTCATATGATCATAAAAGAATTTAGGTTGGAAGGAACTTTTATACATCATCTGGTCCACCTCACTCCTCAAAGCAGGACAAATTTAGTAGTTGGGTCAGATCGCTCAGGGTCACTTCTGCTTTGTGACAGAGCCTACGATCTCTTGGCAGTCTCAGCAGCAGAACTGCAGAGGCACTCCACAGGCAGCTGAAAAGCAGGGTTCTCAGGTGAAGGACTGAAAGAGGGCCCAAAACCAGAGCGTGGGGGTTCAACATGCTCGGTGTGACACGCTTACAGAAGATCCTGCTCTGAGCAATACAAGCATTTCCCATTTTCTCCATTGAGGATGCTTGAAAAATCTTGTTTATTCCTGACCCGAATGAGGGTTAACGGCTGCTTTTCAATAACTCTGGTCATTTAAGGGAAAGGCAGTTCAAGAGACTGCCATTCAAATTCTCTCATTTACCTGAGTTAGAGACCAAGCTAAAGAATCTAACAGAGCAGGATCTTGTTCTTTTATGAGATTTTTAAGGTACTATGGTAATACTACTACAAGTTTCTTCTTTCAGCATTTTCATTACTAAAAACATGCTAATTAACAGTTAATTACAGTGGCTCTGTAGACTTACTGAATGCTAACCTGTGCTCCTCTATGCATTTTCCCTTAAGCTTCCAGCATTCCCATATTTGTTTGTATGGTCACCCAATGAGAATAGAAACACTGAGTGAGAATTGGAGAATATGAAGACGCAAACTTCACACAAGGTGTGATCAGTGAGGAACAGCTACCGTACGCCCCTTGTGAGGGGAGAAGGGGGTTTACACAATGGGTTTATATATCTATACACAAAATCAGAGTTGCTTTGCCAAACGTGGAACTACAGCTCAAAATAATGGCAAAAGTGCTTTTCAGAAGAAGCATAGGAGAAAAGGATCGCTTGGCAGGGGACAGGCTAACACAAAGAAACTCAGAATGCATTTTGAAAGAGATGAAGCTGTGAAAACAACCAGGAAATGGTGAATTATTTCTGGACTGATTTTCTTGAACATTTTAATCTAGGCAAAGATTATTTAATTTGTTAGGACTTGTTATGGTCGCCAGACCTGTGCTAAGGTAATGGGTGTTTGTTCTGGGGAGTTACAGCTCAAAATCGGACCAGAGACAAAGCTATCTTTCATTATTCCCTAAGAAAAGCAGCAGCTGCGGCTTTGGAGACTAGATTTGGAGAAAACAAGAGGTGTAAGAAAGGTATGATTTAAAAAAAAAAAAATCATTGACCAGCAAATACTTGTCCCTTCTTGAAGTTCAGTGGATCCTGGATGCTTATAGGAGCATCATAGAGTTCTGGATAAGCCTTGAGCAAAAAAAAAAATGGAAAAAAACCCCCAACCAATGACCTGACTAAAACCGTATGTTTAAAACATTCCTGATCTTTGAACCTAGAGTTGTGCCCAGCCCTACTCAACATGCAGTTCAAAAGGAAGATATTAGAATGAGGAAGAGAAGCTCCTACAGTCTTCAAACATAGACTAAAATGTATATGCAGATAGGCCCATCATTTTGCTTATATACAGGTACACTGCAACAGCAGCATACAAGTAATTCTGAAGAGCTTTACAGAGAAACGTTGTATGCCAATGGAAGAACGGTTAGAAACATATTTATCTTTAAATAAAGATATTTTAAAGCTCTGATGCCCAAGAATTTCCCAAGAAGCACCATGGCAGAGGAAAAGACAGTCTTCGAAGAAAACTGAAACAAGCCCAAGATGAAAAGCTTGCACTCCTGTTGTGCACCCAGAACAGGGAGAAACACATCATTACCTGAAGGAGCTGTGAACTAAGTAAAGGATTAAAAGATAAATCCCATTTGTATTACTGCCAGACATCAGCTAATGCTTGCATTTCCAAAGTTAATTAAAATTTTGTTGGAAAACATCAGTGGAATATGCAGTACCAGAGTACACGTGCAAAGTCTTCACCTTGTCATCTATTTAAAGCATTACAATTCAATACATTTTTTTCTTATCTGGCCTTAGGACCACCCCAACCCTTAGGAATCATCCATTACTCCCAACTACAGCTATCAGTCCCACTGAATTCCACCTCTGAGCTTGAAATTATTCATCTTCACTAAGTGAGTTAACACAACAACCAGGCTTGTTCTTGTTGTTTCCCAGATAAGTCTTCTGAGAAGTGCCTTAAGAGTCAAGCTTGAGACTTCTCAGTCTTAACATTGAGACTTTACGTTCCTTTGAGGGAAGATGTGCTCAGTGCAGCTCCTTTCTTCCGCCAGACATAGGAAAGTAGTTTTTGCTCTAAGTTTCTTTGCTGAATGATCAACAAGTCCCACAGGACTCTTCCTGGGTCTCCCATCCTACTGCGCTCAGCGTGCCAGTTGCCACTTGCCTCACTGTCAAGAAGGCAGAAGCGTTTCAGAGTCTCACAGACCAATTTACTCCATGAGATACATGACCACCTTCTAGCTAGTTGCTCAATCTACTAGATATCCCTCTTGGGCCCTTCTCCCTTGTTCTTTTGCAAACTATCATTGCACAACAATTAATATATCTTTATTCAAGATGGAAAACAAAATGACTCTAATATCAGGTTGCAATATCACAGGATCACAGAAAGGTTGAGTTTGGCAGGAACCTTTAGGGATCCTCTAGTCCAACCCTCCTGTGCAGAGCAGATCCCAGATCAGATTGCTCAGGGCCTCGTGCACTTTGAGTTTTGAGTACCTCCAAGGATAGAGACGCCACAACCTCCTCAATCTGTTCCAGTGTTCGGCCACTTTTGGAGTGAAAAAGATTTTTCTTGTGCTTAAGTGGAATTTCTAGTATTTCAGTTTTTGTCCATTTCATCTTGTCCTTTCACTGGATGCCACTGAAGAGACCAGATCTACCTTCTCTACTCCCTCTCATAATGTATTTTTAAATGTTGACAAGATCCTCTGAGCCTTCTTGAGACTGAACAGTCCCAGCTCTGTCAGCCTCTCTTCGTGTGCCAGATGGTCCTTTCTCCTAACCGTCTTTGATAGCCCTTCACAGGCTTCCCTCCAGGATGTCAATACATCTGTTGTACTGAGGAGCCCAGCGCTTCAGCAGTCTCTTACCAGGACCGAGGGAAAGCCTGCTCGCAGTGCTCTTCCTGATGCAGCCCAGGATGCCCTTGGCTGCCTTTGCTGGCTCATCACCAACTTGCTGTACACCACAACACACGGATCCTTCTGTGCAAAGCTGCTTTCCAGGCAGTCAGTCAGTCCCCAGCCTGTAGTGGTGCAGTACATTATGTCAGTTTACTAACCTGAATGATACAGAGCACCAAGTTCCATAGACTGGCATATTGCTAGCAGGTTCCTCTCCCTTCTCCACAAGCCTGTTAAGAAAACAATGGGGCAGGCTGTAGCTCTATGCTAGAGCCCAGCCCTTCACACACTACCCTCCTCCTTAGATTCCCATCTGTGTCTCTGCAGCTTGGTGGCTTCCTCTTCATTGGATTTTAAGTAGCCATCTGCTTTAATAAGGAATCATCTGCCATATAAAGGTAGTCCCAAGACCCCAGCCAGCAGCAAGTGCACAGCCAGAAATTGTTCCTGGCTTTCCTGTGGTTCCTGTTGCTGCCACATCTACAAGTGTAGCTGTTATGGCTATGCCAAGAGCTGCAGCAGCTGCCAGTGTTGTTGCTCGCACAGCTATTTCAGCAGAGTTCCAAGATCCATTCCTGTATTCAGAAGTGTCAGCTGCCCACATGCTCAACCACCTGAAAACCTGGCCCACACAAGACAAGTGCCAATTCTTCCAAGTCCTTCCATCACAGGCTTAATTTGTACAAACAAAAACCCCACAGCAGAGAAACAAAGTGTGAAAAACATCTTTCACTTTGACCTTTTTTCTGCTCACACAAAATGGGATATATTCCAAGCCTTGCTTTGACAGATGCAACCCACGATTTTCCCAGGCTACTCCAGTTTGTCACAGATCATGAGCAGACAGTAAATGGGGTGCTGTCCTAAACTCTGGGTGCAGCAGGACACCCAGGAGGAAGATGCAGACCAGGCTTCTCTTGAGTTCCTCATATTCTACAAGGTACCAGTCCTCAGCATGAATTATATTACAGACAATAAAGGAGACATCCCAGGATTGAGCTGTCACATGCTCTTGTTTTCCACATACAAGAGAAAAAGGTAAAAGAAGAATCCTCCTGTCCTGCTCCACAATTAGGAGAGCAGGAAGATGATCAGGCTCTGGCTTCATCCATTCAAGTGGACACTAAAAAGCTTGGGGTACTGACCGACAGTCAGCCTTGCTGTTTAATCATTAGCATGCTCTTTTATATAACTATGGCCCATACCCTTTTAGGTTTCTCAGACTAATAACTAGACACAGCATGGGGAACAGCACAGCCACTCAAAGCAGGCAGCATGTAAATATGATTTAAAGAGCAGATGAGGACTAAACCACCGGGATGAAAGCTGTACTGTGCCATTTGCTCTTGAGGCCAGAGCTCCTTATGCACCCTGGCCTAATTTATTTGCCAGTAATAATGTAGCTTCTGGGACCAAAGAGGATCTTTTCTACTTACAAAGTAGAAACTGGGAAATGAAGTCATGATAGCCTTTATAACCTGTTTTTCTAAGAAAACTTAAAAAACCTGACCTGCGTAAGTACAGCATGCAGGTAGTGTTCCCTGCTTGGCTGCCTTTTGCCAAAAAGTTAGACAAGGGTAGGGACAAAGAAATTAAGTACACTCAGACTGAAATTAAAAGGAAGGAAATCCCATTCCCCAGCAGCATTTATTTGTATTTAGAGTGAGAAGGCATGGAGACGTCACAAGACATGAAGGCAGTACACTGGCTGATGAGCTTTCTTCAAATATTTGCACTAAGTCACATTTTGTATCTCCATAACCACAGCTGTGAGTTCCTGTTTGCAAACCTGGTATTTTTTAATCTATCCATATCACATATTAATAGAATTCCAGAATAGGAAACAACCCAAACATAAGATTCATCATAAGAAAACATTAGTTGGTACAACTGATCACAAGTTTACAATAGCTTTGTTCTTTCAGTGGGACAAGAAACCCCTTTTTTTATATTTAAAAGAAGCAGAGCAGATACCAACATGAAATGCTCTGCATTTGTCATGCAAGGAGAGATTCATGATTGCATCAGCCTCCACAGAGACTAGTTGGAAGCTATCCGAGAGTGATGACTAAACAGAAACTGATCTGTTGTTTGACGATTGGCACAGACTAGTATTGCCAGAGCTAGGAATGCAGAAAGCAAACAGTAACCCCATCACTTCTACATATGCATTACAACACCACCAACATGCAACATTTCCTGGAAAGAGCAGGAAACTAACGGAACAGTCATTTTGGGGGGGGGGGGGGGGGGGGTAGTCAATGCTGTACTTCACTCCAGCCTTTCAAAAAGCAATGCTAAGGATGGGTCTGTGTTACTGACAATACCTCCTTCCGCCTCTTACCTTGCCATCATCATCCCCTTCCAAGATCACTATTTCCCATACAAGCTGAAATCCCGAAGTCCCTGAAAAAGAATCCATGTCCCATGGTGCACTGCAGTATTCACATACTGAAAGGATGGTCAAGATTCCCTGAAGGCTCCAATCAAAGGACAGTTTAGTGTCATTTTATGCTTCAAACCAACTTCTCCAACCAGTATGGGCACATCTGATGGTTGAGGATTGTTTTGCAATTACTCTGTATCACAAAACAATGGGAGAGTAGACAATCAGAGGTGCACTGGACACTCTGCTGCCTCTTGCTATTTGAAACATTCACCATAGGACTCTGAACACAGGGTGTAACTACAGGCAGCACACTTGCTCTTCACCATTTAATATAGGCCCTTTAATGAGATGTTGACAGACTTTGGAAAGACTAAATATGCAGAGGAGCTACATTCACTCTAAAAAGTTCTTAAGGTTTTAGTTTCTTAACTAGAAAATTCTCACCAAATAGAGAAGATGCTTTCTGACACAAAGATAGTAGGATATAGCTACTGACTTTTTAAAAGTGCAAGTGAAAGGGCGAGGAACAAAGCAGGAACTGTGCAAACGCCTCTTATCTTGCTCTGCTTTTCTTCCTGCTTGCTGTTTTCACTCACATTGTCCATCCAGTTCAAATCCACGGCATCAGCTGAAGAGCAATTTTCACTAGGAAAAGGTGCACAAACATTCTTTGTGGAGGTAGGACATCAGTAGGATACAAACACATAATAGGTAGAAAATTCCCAGCCTTGAGCCTTGGTTCCATGTTTGACTTGTATGCCTGGGGCTCTCATTAACCTGGCAAATGTGGTTCAACAGCAACTGCTTCTTCCTCATGAACTGTTCTGGGCTGCCTAAGACCTATTCTCAGAAGAATCAAAGCCACATTTTGATGGGTCCCCAAGCAGTATATGCTAGCATAACAGAGCAACTTCACTGAGCCTGGTTTGGCATCTTAAAGCCATCTTTCATCACATCACACTCAGAGAGGTTCAGAAATTTGTAACTGTATTTGTAACATAGAAAGCTTGCAGTCTCAATCTTTACCACATCTCTTTGTAAGCCAGGCCACTGCCCTAAACATCCAGTAATTTTCAGGGCCACTTTATTACAGACTGTTCATCAAGTTTCAAATTCTGCAAGTTACTAAAATGTAAGAGATCACAATTTTCAGATATGACAGTAATGAATTTCCAGCTCTATTATTTTGTATTGATTTTTAGTACACATTTTCCCCCTCTCTGTTGATCCACTTCCATGCATTTTCTCTTTTAATATTAGGCACTGATAGACTAGCAGTCATGCTAAAAAAGTTGTTTCCCTAGTTGATTGATCATTTGGAATTAATCACAGAATTATCTTCATGTAAATGCACTGGTACATAAGATACTATAAGATTTATTTAAGAACTCCAGCTGCAGCAATACACTGGTAAAGTTAAGGTTTATGAAGCCTCTGCTAAGTACTTTTAAAAATATTTAAAAAATTTTAATCCACAAATGCCAAATAGAGTATTCCTACAACATTTGACAATGTCAAGTTACCCGGTATTAAAAATGCTGTGTCCTTTGCAGTGTTGGCTTTTGCTCTGCGAACATTTTCTCTGGGTTCAAGGAAAAGTATTCTATTTGATTGAGCCTGGTAAGCTCAATGAGCTTATCTGATAAGAAAAATGCAGTAAGACAATCATTATAAGGCCCATATGATCAAGTAGCACTGACAGCACTTAAAGATTTAGTTAAAGTGGTTTCCTCTTCTATTTCCACTACGAAAAGCCTGATTAGGCAGTTCAAGTTTCCTGTTCTGAAAAAGAGAAACTACTTGCTCTCTTCCCCTGCGAGTCCCAAATTTCTGGACCTTTCAGAATGGAGTGATGGTTAACTTGAAGGGTCTGCAATTTAGATTTCCACAGCTCAAAAGAGATGAGTTTGGATCTGTGAAAGGGACATCAGCTACTTGGCAACAGATGAGAAGGGAGTCTTTGCTCTCTCCAGTCCTCTTAACTTGGATTTCTTTTAAGTCACTTCCAATATCCCAGAATCAGAAGTTGGGTACCAGAGGTAGCAATGACTCACCATTAAACTTCTAATATTCTCTCTTCACTGGTTTGGAGGCAGGGTATGACCAATTGCTGGGGAAGATCACTGCAATACTGCTACTCATCATCCTTCGTCATCATACTTTCAAACTGCGTTGCTTCTGGGTGACCTACAATGTCATATTAAAACCCCTTGCAAGAGACCAGTGAGACTAGATACACTGAAAAAAAGGACTTGTCAAGAAATAAGATAAGCTCCTCTTGAGAAAAAACAACATTCTCAAACTGAGAGGAACTGGGCCTCACTGCTGTAGTACCTATCACTGACTAGCTCTTGTTGGAGAAGCAGAGAACACATACATTTCCTTCCTCGTACAGGGGGATCTCCAGCACAGAAAGCTTCCTGTAGTAGTAATTCATTAACAACGAAGATCAGGGCAGCCAACAGACAGGAAGAGAGGGACAGAAGTCCCCTTTTCGCATTCACTCTGCAGCTGCATCAGGTCACGTTGCTTGCCTGAGTGCGCAAAGCAGCAGAAATAGACTGAAACAATTATTTTTGCAGTCTATCTTTCAACATCCTGGTATTGAATAAATACAATCAAAGCTCCAAACTGTCCAGTGGAATAGGAATGAGTACACAGCTCCTCTCTACAGTCGTAGTCTTGGGTCTGTAGAATGTACCAATCAGTTGAAAGTTTTGGCCAAATTTGGTAAAGTTAAGTCTTGGAAAAAAATTAAGAATCTAAAAGAGATCAGCTCAGAAATTTTTGTTTTGGAAGTAGAGCAATTTATCATTTTAATGAGCTTACAGTAAACTTTCACCAAGCCAAAATATTTTCAGTTATCTTGGACAGAATGTCATAGTGGTGACTGTTTCATAGGTTCTCACTTTTCAAGCCATCTCAAGACAAGAAACATTCCAAATTCTCCACAAATCTCAAAGACATTTCTCAGCCTCATTCTGCTCAATACACTGGCCAATGACAGCTCCAAAAATAGAAGAGGGAAGAGCATACATTGTTGTTATTTCATGGAAAGCCTAAATTCAGCAGACAACTATATTGCCAAGATGCACAGGTTTGTCCTAAATAGAAGTAAAATCCTAGTGTTAAGCAGAATCCCTCAGAGAGTAGCATGAACAACAGTACCCAGCACAGTTAAGGGAGGGTTAAGACCTGTCAGGAAAAGTTTTGATGCAACCGAGATTAACAAAGTCAGTTACTGGTAAATAGCTCATAAATTTGCATATTCTAATCCAGTTTTAAGTAGGTTGTGTCTGAAAGCCTGTTCAAAGTTAGTTGCATTCTCTTTAGTGAAGCAAAAATGGTATTTCACAGAAGGAAAGACAACCTAGGAAGTAACCTTAGAAAGCTATCCAATTAGGCAACTACCATTGCTGACAAGACATGCTAGTAACTCCACCAAGAAATAGTTAACTCAAAACCTCACTCAGCAGCCCACTCAGCACCTTCAGTTTTACCAGCACCTTCAGTTTTTCCTACCTGCCTTTTTCTTTCTTCCTCTCCTTCTCCTTCCACAAAAAGCAGAAAAATGAAGAGGTGGCTGGCTCCAACTCTCTAATTCCCATACTCTGTCATTCACACCACTTAACTGCTTTCAGCTTGTGGAGATTCCTGACCTCCACTTGTCCTCAAGCAGGACTCCCAGTCCTCTTACCTTCTTTACACTTTTTTTTTCTGACAGCATCCAACGTTTTCAGAGAACTCCATCTGAGCTCCAACCACTTTCCATGACCTCATACCTTTTTGCAAAGCTTTTTTCATCTGTCTTGGAATCTACAGCAGAAATTGAGCTGCTAGGCTCTTCAAGAGCTGTAGGCAGAGATACAAGTTATACACCTAGAACAAGGCAAGTGCCAGGATAAAAAGGGCTAAAGGGTACTTCTTAACATGGTAGTAAGCAAGAATGCCTGTCCACAATTAACAAACACTGAAGAAAAGCATGTCATCAAGGTGACAGCCAATTACTTGACTGCTTCAAAAGACCAGCCAATACAGTTCATCTGGACATTGGATGTCCCCATCTTGGAACTGTATGTGACATCTCTGCAAACCAGAACCCCCAACCTTTACAGCTAGTTACACTCATCTCCAAGTACTGCACATCTGAATTTATTAGTGACCTTGCCTGAATCAGTCTATTTAGTCTTCTATAACTTACAAACTGTAGTCTAAGTGCCATAAGACAGTGTCCATAAATAACTCCTAAGAGATACATGCTGCTGCATTACAGTGCTTGGACTTTGGTTTGTTAGATTTTATTTCAGCAAGTGATAAAGTTTCCTAAGTAGCTCAAGTATTCATAGCAGCAGCATCAAGACTGTGAACAAGTACCTAAAGCTGCTTTAGAAAAGTATTTGTAGTAAGTTAGACCTCTTATTATAGTATAAGAGTAATCTTTGTCAAGATTCACTCTGAGGAAGTGTGCTCAATGTTGACTTACATGCTGTAGCAGGTGTCTGGCTGGTTCTGTCTATCCCACAATAGAGGTACTTTCTAAAGACCGATGTAGTTGTTCTCTTGCACTCTTCTCAGACAAATGAAAAATGGCATACTTGTTTTCAGCAACAAGAACACACTTCTTAAGACATACAAACCAGGCAATCTGCACAATTGCAATACTCTTGAAAACCAACCCACACAGTACTAATACCAGCAGTACCAGGTTACTTGAGTAAAATCCTGCTCAAATATGGAAAACAAAACTATCTATGCTTTCCTATATGTTTAATGCAAAGAACATTCTAGATATCTTCAGTAAAGATGCTTTTTCCCAGACCTGCGGTATTTTGTCTGCTAGCAAGGAATGTCTAAACAATCCATAATGTTTTTACTCATGTCTTGGACACCAACTTCCCGGACACCAACTTCCCTGACTTCATAAAGGTATACTTCTTTCATAAGGTAACATAATGGTACCCTGCTAAGCACAGGTTTTGAGTTCCATAGATAAAGTCCAACCAAACTGCGCTTAGACAGGAAGGTTCCCAGAGAGCATTTTTCATGCTGTAGCTTAAGTAACAAATGTAACATCTGAGAATTTATTTTAAAAAATATTTTGCTGATACAACCAGAAACTTTTTTTTTAATCACAGAAAATTGTAAGCTTCCTCACCCCCACCTAAGTTTTCAGTAGTAATAGTTTGTTCTGCAAGGGACTTTAAGAGTTAGTATCAGCATGGCTTTGTTAGTTTTGTGATTGGCAGAAGTCAGACAAAATGCCCCTACCACAGAATACACTAATGAAAAACTCTTTAGCCCCAGGCAGAAAGATACCATTCTACACAGTGCTTCTAAGTAGTCAAACATAAAATTCTCTTGGGTAAACAGCTAGTATTAATTTCCAGACCAGAATCGCATCTGTCCACTTCAACAAAAAGGAGAAATCTCTGCTCTGGAGAGAACGCATATGCTCTGGTGTAGGTAAGCCCTCATGACTTATCTGCTTATCAAGTCCCATTGAGGTTGGGGGGTTGCTTGGTTGGGGTTTTTTCCGATCTCTGCAAAAAATTATATTTTAATCAAAAAATCTGGAACTTCTATTATGCAGAGATGCCAGTCTTGAACATCGAATCTTGCCAATTTCACTCCTCACATCAATACTGTATCACTCACAAGGCTGACTTTCACCTAACTATATGGATTTGAAGGTACTGGGTTTAGGTCACACTGACCTGTTTTTCAGCTTTGGCAAGGCTTACTGTTAAGTTAGATATGACCATGTTAACTTAATGGTGTTGCTACATACACACATATATCATGAATTTTAGATTCACAACAAAGCTCTGTGCAGTCAAGAAACTTTATCTTCACTACCATGAACAGATCACCTTAGTCCATCATGCATACAATTATGTCAGGAGAGCACAACAACGGGAGCTTAAGAGAAAGTATCCACACCACAGTTTAGGCAGAAAGGGAAAAAATGCACCAGGACCAGTCTGTATCAAAGCCATCTATTATTGCAGAGAAAATAAAGATCGGATTGAAGACAGCACACTTCTTACACAGACTGATTAGTTACTACTACTCCTGTGCATCAGAACATACCCACACCATTCAATGCATTCATATGCAATCCTAATTCTACCCTTCAGAAAAAGGAAGGCCAAGGAATATTCTATTTTGTCATAGACATCACCTTTACTGTTTTTCCAAGCATGACAACTTAAGTAAAAAAAGTCAGAGCACAAAACATTTTGAAGTTTCAGCTACCACCATATGTGTTCCTTTGTGATAGTAGTTTACACATTTTTTCTGAAAACCCTCCTACTAAAACTTAAGTGGACTTCAAAACGCTTTACAAGAGAAAGAGCAAGTCAGGAGTAAGTTCAGTTGTGTCTAGTAACCCCAAAGTTACAATTACATTGGGGTAGTTTCATATCTTCCATTTAATCACTCCAAATCAGAAGCGGTTTTGGTTAATGCCAATTCATTTGTTCACTCAAGCCCTTCAATACAAGGGGAAAAAAATTATGCTTATGAACAGTGTATAACGCTGTCTTGGGACACAAGTATATTAATGCAGCTCAAGAGTTCCCCATGCATCTGGTTTACTAGCTACCAGATAGATGAGAGCCAAGGTTGCTTTGACTTTTGGGGATATTTCAACAGGCCAAAGTAACTGCAAAGGCAAGATATATGCATGCGCCAACTGCTTCAGCTGGAAGTCAAACACCTCAATGTTAAACAGCAGTCTAAGGAAGCATTCTCTTCCCACTAAGGGGATACTCTAAATACATACCACTGCTTACCAGGAAAGGCTTAAAAACAATGGTGTAGCTATGTATGTACCAAATTTTCAGGTAGGGGAACAGAATGAGCAATTCAACAGTACACATGAAAAGCTTGCATCTTTCACTGACTTATTCACTTCACAATCACTGACAAGACTGATGTACGTATTTCTGCACCTGCAATTGTAAAAGCAGATAAAATATTTAATATGTAATTTACAATGTATTTTACCAGCTTTGCATACAGGTTGAACAGAATATATCAAAGTAATTGACAGTTATAGGCTTGTGGAGGCCCTGCAAAAATATTACTTCAGATATCTGCTAATTTAAAAAAAAAAATCAGTTTGCATTTTAGAAGTGATACAATTCAATCTACCACAAAATACAAAGAGCTGCAAAAACGTATACCATTCCAACAACAATGTATATAAGTTATTAAATAATGATCTGATTTAAAAGAATATAAATGAAGCCTTTAAGTAGGTCTTTTCTACATGCATATTATTCCTCATTAAAGAAAAATATGTAAAAAGGCCATTGGTAATTGCTTTGTTAACCACTGTAGAAAATGCCAATTCTCTGGTCACAGATGCCACTAGTTTAGCACTTAAGGTCTCTGCAGTGTTACATGTGATTATTTTTAAATACTGTTAATTCTATTACTCCATTGGTAAAGAATGCGTGACTCTGAATATGGCAGTCTTCATATTGAGAGGGCAGTGATGCACAGTTTTATAATTATCCAGAAGAACAGCACCCTCCACTGCTCTGTACTTGTGGCTCATCATCAATGATCTGTACACCTCGCCTTGCTGTTCCTGACTGACTGGAACCATTGCCTCTTGCTCGTTCATCCACTTGAGCAGTTTCTATCATTCCTGTAAAGGAGGAAATGTTATTAGGTGACATTCCACTGCATTTTTACACAAGACTGAGATAATCTGTTTGAGTTACATGCACAAAGTTCAGCAAGATTGGTTCTCCTATTTATTATGCAGAAGTAAGTACTCTGGTATCACGTGGCATAGCTGCAAGAACATACTTAAGTCATTTTCCTAAAGCACCAAACATCCAGCAGCTCCTGTTGACTAAGGGAGACCTTCGATACTCAGATGTTGTGGAGTTAGTGACTTCAAAAGCTAGACTTACCCACCTATATCTATTAAAGAAGAAAATAAGCAAGAAAGCCCATACACCACATATGACTCCACCCCCAAAGAAACCTCCAACCTACTCTTCAGACTTTCAGGTGAAGTTTTGCTTAAATTCTTGTATCACAAGATCACAATGAACAGGACAATTTCCCTGTGTTACAACATTTGTATCCTACATTCCATCATTGTTACCATTTGCTTAGACTGCTGTGTAAAACGTGCATCATTACAGCTTTGAGTTTATGATTTGTAACCGACATGGAGAAGATTTTTGAAAGAGGCTGAAACAGAGGGTTTGAAGCAGGCAATATCAAGACCAGTCACATTAAGCTTGATTTGAGGTTACTATTTACACATGCTGAGTGAAGCAGCAGTCAATGCTCCAACAAATGACAGACATTTTTTGAGTACAGCATGAACTTGCAATACTGTAAGCATCCATACTCAGATGAAGCCAGTTCTTGGTAGTAGTTTACATTCAGACTTTTCCGTATCATTTTAAGTACTCTGAAGCCTTGGGCATTTTGTGAATGAACTCTTTACCAAACTAGATAATACATACTTTTACAAAGGTCAAGGAACAGTTCTTCAATTCCTTTGTTCTGTTTAGCTGAAGTATGATAGTGTTTTGCTCCAACAGATTCAGCATACCTGTAGGAATGCAGATACAGAACTTCGTTGTACTAAAGGACTCAATCTTTCTAAGCCACTTTACATGAAACGAAGAGATGATCACAGGAGGTTTTATTCTAAGTTCAGAGTTAATCTACACATGTTGATTTAATGTAAAAAGGGAATTATGTGGTTAAAACTGACATGATTGATGAAAAATACTAGTTGAAATAAAGAAAATTTAGGGTCTGGAAATGCATTTCAACTGCAAGTGCTGACTTTAATCACGTACAACCCTCAAATTACACTTTGGTCAGTAAGGACATTCCGGGACTTGGATACTAACAGAACACTTAACACAGCAGCCAGCTAGGCCCTGCTGGTTTATGCCTGCCAGTTGTTAACAGCATCACAAGATTATTACTCCAACATAATTCTGCTATGACTGTTTCTATTAATAATTGGTGTGACTTACGTTTCTGCTTCTTGCACTGAAACATGTCTCTCTTTTTCCAAGTCTATTTTATTACCTGTTGGAAACAAGTTAATTTTCAAGTCTTTGTACTCCGAAATTACCCAAAAGAAAGCAATCATGTAATCATTGTACCCCATCATTTTCCTAAAAGCTGTCCTAGTAAATACCAACTCTTACACAGGTCTCAATTTGGAGCACAACAATATGATTCAAGAATCCCCTTTCGCTCAAGCATTTACAGGCAATGAAGATGAAGTTGTTCTTCCGTAGACAGACTAGAATAGCTAAATATCTCCACATAAGCCACTGATTCAGCCTTCAGCTTTTTTGTAATTTATTAGCACTTATCTGTGCTGCAGAGGTAGTTTTTGTAGAATATCCATACATCCATTCTCCTGAAAGTGTTTTAATCACTAGATCAGATTTTAAATCTAAACCAAGTATTTGTTGCGTTCTGTTTGCACTGAAATATCCAAGCTTTAAGATTCATTCCACCCCCAAGCACTTAATTACGAAAACAGACAAACATCCAGTCTATGCCCCTGAGAACAGTAAAAAACATGACGTTTTGAGTCTTTGCAAGAAGGATAATACACATTTGAGGTTTATTTCTCTTTGTTAACTACAGTCTGCAGGTGTCTGTACCATGCACTTCTGCCATGGTGTATCATTAAACTTCTTTTCCTCAATGTGACCTACTGAAACTACCAGCTCCAACTGAATTTTAAGTATCAAATTAACATAAGCTTTACCCCTTCACATGTGCAAGATGTTAAAGCTGTGTTTGGAAAATGCTATTAATCAAAAGAAACATTTCTGATTCAAACACCGGAATCACATGTTGAAAGAGACTTACCTACTATACATAAACAGATTTCATTTCCCAACATTTTTCTTAATTCCTTAACCCAGTTTTTTACCTGCAAAAAGAACAGACATAAGTTTATTTTCACTTGATATATTACTAGCTTGGGCATTGCAGAACTGACTCATTTCCTTCATTAACTGCTTACTCTAAACTTGAAACAAACATGTTTAGAGCAACATAGATGAACAAAGTATTCTTCAGATAGCTATGCAGCATGGCTCTTGTTCAGCAGGTTTTAGTTCACAGTTGAAATTATGAGCAAAAGACCTGGATAAAATGGTTCAATTACTCCAGAAATATAACTCACCACACTCGTGTTGGCCAACTTACTCTTTGGAGTGGGGCTAAGTCAAAAACAAGCCACAGAATGAGTGGCACTGTCCACCTTAGGTCAGGCATGAGATCTTCTAACAACAGGCACTTACTGACAGATCACAAATGGTACTTTAAAACAGAGGTACCTGAACAGAGTTGTTCATGTTAGATAACATATGTTTGTTTCCTGAGAGAACAGATGGGACAACAGTGTAGAGTCAGCTGACAGTAAAGTATCTGTCATCAATTCTCTCGCCATGCTTTGAAGCTGTACGATCACTGCATTGACTTACAGACAGATATTTTAAGGGAATTTAAGTTGCGAAGAGAGGCAATCACTTTAAGAACCTAAAAATAGTTAGGATACCTGATGCAAAGGTAGTTATTGTATAACTTCTGCAAATTAACCTCCTCTCTTTCTGAGAATTTAACTGTTTTGATATCACATACTTTTACTAAGTAGGGCCCAGGATGAAAGGCACAAGCTGAAGTAGTACTCACAAGACATCACAACTCTGCAGATGGGGGGGCAAAAAAAAAAAACCTGCTAGCACAAGTGCTTTACTTTCCCTACATCAAGTATTCAAATTACTTAAGCTGTTGTGGAACTATACCCTTTATACTACTTCTACCACTGCTAACCCAAGCTTTGCCCATATGACCACAACTTCTGACTCCTCTACACAGAAGTCCTACTAGTTTTACCACAAGCTAATCCAAGGCAAACTCACTTAGGAAACAGTGTCACCAGTTTTCAGCTGGAATATCCTATAGTGATTGCACTGATTTGACAGAAGGTTGGAAAAAACTCACCTGCTCAGACTCATCAACTAATACTGCTGTAAAATAATTAGCCACCACATTTCAGGTTTTGATGAGGATTTGAACTCCAAATACTTATTACCACTGAGAAAGTAATGTTTCCACTATCATGTACTGCAATTTCAGAGTTCTCAGCTCTGTAAAAGGTCATATCACTTAGTATCTTTTAGTAATTTGGTTTATACAGTAGAGATCAGTATTGCATACTATTACAGCAGTACTGATTTATGATTATAGCCTGTCACAGGTAACTCACACATCTAGTTTTCTGGTGTTCTTTGAATAACCCTGCCAGAACTTCAGTAGACTGAGAAAGTCAGCCTTCAAAGGAATACTAAAAAGGCATATACTTCCATAAGATGGTCTAAATTTGCATATGTAATATATACTGCTATTACTGAAAACTGAAGATTCCCATTTACACGCTCATATCACAGATTATCTTTCAATCAGTTTACATCTCGTATAGAGGTAAAAATCTGTCCAGTACCTTTTGAAAAGAGTCTTCATCTGTTATATCATATACTAGAATAGCGCCATTAGAATCCCTGTAGTAGATCGGCCCCAATGCATGAAATCTTTCTTGACCAGCTGTATCCTGCATTTAAAATAGAATTGTTGGCATTTAAGGCAAAGCAAACAATGCTTCAAGGAACTCCAAACACTTCAAATTTTCACTTTATTAAGAAGTGCCTAACATCTGAGTTGTAGTAAACCTAAGTAATTTTTCAGGAAAATACGCTATTTATCTAGGCAACAGAAAACAGAAAAGTAAACATACCCATATTGCAAGGTTTACTCTTTTCCCACCAATGTTTAGCTTCTTTGTAAGAAAAGATGCCTGGAAAGCAAAACAGATTAGTTAAGTTCTACACACAAATGTCTCATTGGACTTCAGATTAATTTACTAATAAAAACATCTGAATCAATAAAAGACAGATTTCTGGATCAAAACACTCTCTAAGCCAGAAAGCTGAGTCAATACTAAGTCAGTTAGTCATTTCACTACAGTTTGCCAGGAGTCTATTCTAAATAAATTTGGCTTAAGCAAATCATTTAGTCTATCTTTTTGCTGTTATTTTAAATGATTTGGGAAGGATAAGAGTTGTGTGGAAAGAGTCTGAATTCACATTGGGAAGTCTAAGCACTTCGCAACAGTACATGAAGTCTGGGTAGGAACCAGCCTAACAGCATTTTTAATTTGCAGGACTTCAGCAAAGTTACTTCATTATTAGTGAGCTACTAGAACAAAACAAAATAGCTCGAGTTTATCACTAAAAATCTCAGAATACTAGTGTTCTGCAAGTTTCCTTGTCTGTATCTTTCCCTTTTTTTTTTTGCTGAAGTGCACCCACAACCCTCCCCATCTGTTTAAGGGGGCACAGGTGGGGTTTGTTTGTTTGTTGTCATATGTGTGTGTCCCCCGACACTGTTCTCAGCTAACACACAAAAGGAAAGCAAGTGGCAGGGTAAGAAAAGCCCCAGAATAAACACACAAGCTGATTAAAGAATTCTACTACATCTTCTGAAAACATTTTACAGGACCAGAGCATATTGCAAGGTCAGTCTAATTTCAGTAACTCAAAAGCATGCCTGTTCTTCTCCAAGCCTGCATGATCAACATTTTCAAACACCACCACTGCTACCAAGTGTACAATTCGGTGGCTACAAAGGGGTATAATTTAATACAAGTTTAATATGCTAGAACAGGGGCTGAAGGCATCGATACACAGGGAACCTGCTCCCCCCATTCTGAAGACTAGCAGTAGTAGGTTAACATCAGACAATTCAGTTGCCAAGGGTTAACTTTTGTCTTTTGCCTTAAATTATACTCCTTTTTCCTTTCAGCTTCACCTCAATTTGCATTTGGATACAAACAAGTACTCAGTGGTATTTTATGACACATTTATCCCAGATTATTTTAGGGAAGACCGCAGCAGCTCAACATGAGTTCTGTTTACGAGCACTGACCAGGCACTGAACTAACCAAAAGTCACATGAATGTGGAAAGCATTATCAGCCAGATCAGCTCCTTGAATCAGCCCGCTGCTTAACTACACAGGCAACCAGGACACACACAGAAGACCACAGTAGTTCAGTTTACACCAGCCTAAACTGCTGCGGAAGTGCCTCTGAAGTGCTGCCTGTATTACAGTTGAAGTCATCCAACGCCCAGCTGCTAGAGCAGCTCCTGCTCTTCAGCTACTTCTCTAACATCAACTCTGGCATCTGTACGACCGAAGGAAAGATGATTCAAGAAACTTTTCTTTTTTTTTTTCTTCAGTAAATTGTACCTTCTCCCAAAGGTCGAAGTCTGATAAACAGAACAGATAGAGAGAAGATGGACCAGAAGAAAGAAAAACTCAAAAACTTTCAAAGAGCAGATAGCAAAGAACTAATCATCACTACCATTGTATTCAACGTAACTAAGGCATTAATGCTACCCCTTCAGTCTACAGCGAAGTGGCATAAGTCAACCTCAGAAAAAGTTCCAGACAGCACACAGAAGTATTTAACACTCTAGCCTACTTTTAACAAATGGCTTAACAGCAGAGTAGCAAATCTTAAACACCAGGAAAACTTCAATTCTTCAATCAAAAACTCTGCAGAAGTAGTTTATGGCTTTCAGCTGGCTGTCCCTAAGGACTATCTGATCAGTGTCTAGTCTTTATATCATGATTTGTTCTACTACAAGAGTTCAAAAGCCAAAACCTTTGAGGTGATTTCAGAGGTTTTAATTCCCCAACAGTTGGGCCATATTAAGAGAAGGTACAGTTAGGCACAATGAATCAAGTTTACCTGACAGTATTTTATTGGTCTGCTCTACTACAGTACTTTATATTCTACTGTAAATCTCAAAGGAGAAGCTCTTCTGAGCACTGTTTGCTTTTGTCACAACACTGACAATCAGATCTGCCCACTTGATACGAATGTCACAAGTGTTTTGAGAATCACATTTCCGGACCAAAAGGCAGAAAAATCCTTTCCAGAAACAGAATTTATATTTTAGGAAAAAAACAACGAACTCAGTATCCATAAAATTATATGATCATGCCTTTAGACATTAGCCCAATTAATAGCACAGATATCTTTACCATCTGACAGAGCAAATATTAAAGTAGGCTTATTCCCATAGATAAGTTTTGCTTAAGTATCACCAGTCCTTCAGGTCACTACAGCTTTTGATAGCAATACCGTCTTTTAGCAATAAGAGTATTTCCCTTCCTATATATTCAAGTGTTAGAAGACAAATACATTCAAGTAAGGCTTTTTAGTATCTCCTGTTGAAAAAAAAACAGGAGACTGTGGCAATGGTATTTAGAATTGGGCTATTGTACTTGCTCTCTGCACTAATTTGTACTAATCAAATTTTAGTCTCCGTAAAGTCTTATGCCCCAACCAAAAGAGAGACAGTATCCTACATTGGATATCTTAACTACAAGCAAATTTGTCTAAAAAGCTTGCCCAATAAAATTGGAACCTGGTATCTGAAGCAGTCATGGTCAGTAACGAGCAGAAGGCTTTGTGAACATGCTACAACAAACAGTCAATACTATACTACAGCTTAAATCATAGAATCATACAAGGTATTGGGTTGGAAGGGACCTCTAAAGGTCATCTAGTCCAACCTCCTTCGTTGCTTCATTCTTCACTGTGTTCAAACACTTGAAGAACTCTGCTATCAAGCTCCATTCTTGAATTAACAGTTATGGGTAAGTTCGGCATATTTACCATCAGTAAAGTGCATTTTACAGCCACAGTGGCAAACACGACAAAGATAAATCACCTAAGATCCACCTTTTAACACATCCTCCCCCACCCCCCTTCAAGCTCCATTTGCCTCATGGAAGAGCAAGGTTACAACTCTTTTAGAGAGCAAAAAATAATCAGGTGAACAGCAGGACTATGCAGTTTTTAGATATTTGGGGGGAACCCAACATGGAAGGAAGAGCCTTAACTACTGTTTTGAGATAGTTTAGAAGCCTATTTTAGAAAAAAAAAAAGGCAGTGCCAAGAGCATCAAAGCCTTTGAAATCAGTGCAGTCTAGACAGCATTAGGTAATTAAACCTAGAAGAAGATTCAACATTTTTTCTAGTCTCCCAAGAATTCACCAAATTGAGTACTATAGATTTAAGTCCCAGTTGTGACTCAACTTACAATCAGTAACTTTTCCATATTATTTTCATTGCTATGACACTTCATTTTTGCTAAAACTTTCAAAACCCCACAAATACATAGGACCACAGTTAATTCCAAGACAAGCAATCTCAAACAGCTCTTTGAAGTAAGCTACTAACTTTGGTATTTCGACTCTAGTGTTTCACAACCGGTCTGGAGAATACTTACAAGAAAAGGATAATGCAATCAAAAGAGCTAAAATTTCATTCTCTTTATGTGCCTGTAGAATTAGAAGAAACAGAAGATTTTCTAAGAGCTCAGTTTCACATGCACCTGTTAGGAGCTGATAAAGGGGCCTGAGTAGAACACAAGAAAGACCCAGCTGGAAAATATTCTCTTGAAAGACACTGAATAAAAGCAGGTGTATGTCACCTGTCACCTGCCCCTTGACTGCTTCATCTTTTAGACAGCCAAGACAGCTTTTCCAGGTTATGCAAGTCCAGCAAAGCAATCAGGATCTGTATAGTATGATTAGCATCACATCAGCAGCTCTCTTGGGTTGGATATTTTGCAGTCCTCCACACATTTGAGAGATTAGTACACCAAAGTTGTATTTTTCTCGGGTAATTAACTAACAGAAAGTATCTACCAGATTTTTTTTTTAAAAAAGTTTGACAGTAGGTTTATTACTAGAGTATTTCCAGCACAGTTCAGTTGTTAAAATAATTTTAAGCTTTAAATTGATATCAAGACAAGAGCACTGACCTCAATATTTCAATCAACAGGAACCAACCCTAACTGTCCCACCAAGTCTAAGAACTGGTTATGGATTGTATACATTGCTTGCAAAAAAGCCCTACCTCCTACCTTTCCTGCATCAGCTGTTTCACATTATTCTAGGTAAACGTTTTCTTAGGTGCAGTAGTTACCCTAATTTCAATTTGCAGGTCATCAATATCCATGACTTGAGGCTAACCTACATAACTACAGCAACACATCCCAGCAGCCTCCTCACCTCAAGGGAAGTTTCAGTTCACCATTTCCCCTCTAGCTAGCATTTAGGGCGGGGGAGGGCTGCGTGGAGGGAAGAGGAACAGCTCCCTTGCACTAAAAGCCTTCTGTTACTATCACGAAACAAACTCTCTTATTTGGCTGTATACAGGTTAAACCTCACAACAGAGTAATACTTAAGTGTTAGAATTCATCTAGGAAAACACAGACATACACTAGAATAAAAGATTCACACTGACCAATGTAGAGACTTCCTGTGCTGTTCCCCATCACTGGGCTCACACTGCAGGAAGCACCAGCCAACATCACTACGTAAACTTTCCAGAAGGCTACAGCCTCACCACCCTTTTTGTTGCAATCCTACTGGAATAAAGCACCACACACAGACTTTCTTGTTTTTAAATCAGAGAATACTGTGGATGGAGAGCCTCTTGTCTCAGTACCTAGTGATCTTTTCATATGATTCATCGTTGTGGCACTGTTGCTGAATCAGGAGCTAAGTATTTATCTAATTTTGGCTTTATTGGAGCAAAAGTAATTTGGTGCAATACTTCAAACCGATGCCATGAAACAAAGCCACCTCATCAGATCAAGCCTTCAATCTTAAATAAAAAAAGAATGTTTTGCAAAAATGTCACTTCGTTGCTTAATCAGATATCCTAGTTTCTCCTTATCTTATTTTTTAAGGGATGTTTTAATTTGCTAGTGGAAGAACTTACTAAAACTTCCTCCTAGAACTGTAAGATGCAGGAAAACAAGAACAATAAAGCTGATACTTCACAAGCGCACATAACATACAGTAAGATTCAACAACAACTGACGTAGTATTTTACAATCAGTAAGATGTACATGTGGCCAAGGAGGCTCAGAACAGAAAAGCGAGTTGAGAAACAGTGCAGTTAAAAGATACAGGTAGCCACCAGAAACCTAATCATAGTGGAGAAACAAAAATCTCCATGTTAAGCATGAGCATGTGCTTCCACGCCCCTACAAGCACACACCCCCCACTCCAGACAGCCAAAACTGAAAGCTCTCAAGCCATAGTATCTACAGGCATTTTCCTGGCAACATTTTGGAGCCATTTAAAGGTCCATTTTATGATATTTGTGACCCAAGTCTGTATTCCAACTCGCTTTTCGCTTCTAATTTTAGGTTCTCCACTACAGATTTAAAGTACGTGATTAACCAAAAAATCACCGAACTGCATCACATGACAAACTACTCAGCTCCTTCTACACCAGAATTCAGCTATGCACAATCATCTCGATGCACTTGAAATGACTGTTTGCTCAATGCTACACTTCAGGTGAAAACTACAACTGCAGCTTTGACACCTACAAGCCACTAGTCATTTCTGTAGTGTAGCAAAAATTAATTACCTCTATGGCAACCGGAGTTACAATCAGCTTGCCATAAATACCACACCATGTCTATTAAACCTACTAATAGATTCATCCAACAGCAGAGTATGAACACAGGGCAACGATGCTCAGAACATGATCTTTTTAGCTCTTTATAGCAAAAGTAGAGCAACAGTATCTATTTATAAAAAACACTTACTGCATTGTTCCTAGTGCATCTCTAATGTTTCTTTAGTTTCAAGGGAAAGTTTCACTATTAAGGACTTCCAAGATACCCAGCCCACGAGTTCTCCCCTGAGCGTCCAGGAATAGTGCACCACTACCCCGAGGCTCTTTTTTTGGCATCACCTACTATTTATTCTGTACTTCACAGAACTTAAAAACTAATTCAAAACCCACTAGCGGCCCACACAGTGGCAGGGTTTGTTTCTCTATTTACAAAAAAATAGATTATTAAAAGCAGCACACATTACAGTTCTAAACCCACACTTCCATGCTCACATCTGCTGAGATGCTGTGCAGATAGTGTAACTACAAATAAAAAGGTTAAGCAAGCAGAGACATTCCAAAAGACTTAACATAAAACCCACAACACAAGTTATAAAACATGTTTTCAGACACCATGTACAACAGAAGCGTTTTATTTTGTACCATGGCATGTATGCCATGAAGGTAGTGAAAAAAACATTACTTCCAAGCAGACACTCTGCCACATTTCGTAAGTGGAACTCCTCTTTTTTAATTCTTTATAAATTAGCAGACAGTGCCACTGAGAATCAGGACAAAATTCAGGGAAATAACATGACAAGCAAGTAAGCCTTCAGAATTTTTTCTCTTACTAAATCATAAGCCTTATTCTCAGAGACCATTTTGTGAAAGCTGTTCACTTTAAACAGTGCTTAGGTAGTTCAAGTGTTATGATTTCAGAACACGAGGAAGACTATCATTAAGAGAAACGCAGCACATATGAAACACTTAGTCATCAGGCACTAACAATGATTACAATAACAAGATTACTTCCAAATCAAACTTCCCACGATTCAAATGAAGACATTCATATGCACCACTGGAAAAAAATGAGCAGCTAGGATTCAGAATAGAAACGAGGCCTTTAAGTACCAAAAGGTTAAGACTGAGACATAAAAAAAACCCCAGAAAAACAGCTTCCAGCAAACTCGGCAGGGGTCAGCCACCATTTGAAGAGCGGCAGCGGTCACTCCGGCCACCGTGAAGCGGTAAACAAGACGGCGAACCCCAAAACCCTAGTGCGGGTGTACGGAGCAACGCTCCCCGAGCGCCAGGGCAGGAGTGGCGGGCCGGTAAGCGCCGCCGGGCGACGCAGGGACGGGCGGGCACCCGCCAGCAACCCGAGAGGGTGCTCGAGGGAAGAGGAGAAGGGGAGAAGAGCAGCGGACAACCCCCCCCAACCACCAGCACCACCACCCCGGCAGCTCCGGGCAGGGGCTCCCCGCCCGCCCGCGGCCCGGCCCGCACCTGCAGGGTGGTGATGTGCTTGTCGTTGAACTTGTTCTCGCAGTAGCGCAGCACCAGGGAGGTTTTCCCCACGCAGCCCTCCCCGAGCAGCACCACCTTGAAGGAGAAGCTGCGGCCGCCGGCCGCCGCACCGGCCCCCGCCGCCATCCGCGCCCCGCCGACGAGCCGAGCCGAACCGAGCCGAGCCGGGCCGCTGCCGCCTCACATCAACGCTCCGCGGCCGCGGGGCGCCGCCGCCCACCGGGACGGGGACCCGCGGGGGGTGGGGGTGGGAGGGCGAGACTCTGGGGTGGGGAGGAGACAGGAAGGTGCCGCCGAGGACGCGGGGAGCGGAGCGAAGAGGACAAACACCGACACGAACAACGTTCCCCACGGTCGACGGGCCCGCTCCCCCTAATGGCGTCTTCTTCCTCCTACGTCACGCGCCGCTCCGTCACGCGCACCCCCCCCCCGCCGCCAATGGGAGGGGTGGACGCGGCGGCGGCGAGAGGCTCCGCCCAAGGGGAGAGGGGCGGGGAGCGGGGAGGGGCGGAGTGTGCCCTGGCGGGGGCGGGGCTTGCGCCGGGCGGTGGCGGAGGCCCCGCCTGCTGCTCCGGGCGGTGCATCGGGCCTGGCGGGGTGCGGGCTGCGCCGGGCCGGCCGCGTTCGTGAGCGCCTGCACGGGGGCGGCGGCGTGAGTCACTGTACGGGTCTGGCGACGCGCCTGCCGGCGGGCGGCAACAACCCGGGCCCGGCCCTGGCCCTGCGGGCGGCCGCCTCCTTACTCAGGGGCGAGAGAATCGCCTCCCGGCGGCGGCTGGAGTTTTCCACCGCCCGTAAAGGGCAGCCGGGGCGGTGGCTGGGGCGGAGGCAGCTGCTTGGAGGGATCCGCCGTGGAGCGGCGGGGGACGCTCCTCGCGGCTGTCCCCGCGCCGTCCCCGGCTGTGCCCAAAACGCGTGTGAGGGGGCGCGGCGAGGCGGGCCGCCGAGGGGGGGGGGCCGCTCCAGGGCCGAAGGTAACCACTGGCTTTACCGTATCGAGAAGTAAACGGTCGGTAGAGGTGGAAACCCGTGCGAGGCTCATATAAACGCGTATGAACTGGCCTTTAAATGTCATGTCGAAGCTTTCCGAGGCAGCAAATGCATCTCCCAGGCATCTCCCTGTGAGCAGGACGCCAAAGCCTCTAACAAACAGATTATAAACATCACAAGCACGGGTTTTGTTCCAACTGTAGTGGCCCTATTCATGGGAACTGTTACATGAGTCTCTAAATGCTTGCAAAAAAAACGGTCCATAATAAAGTGCTTTAGAACAGAGTTGCAGGAGCAAGCGAGGGAAAAGGCACAAGAAAAATGTTCTTCTGTAGAGTTCCTTGATTGTAGGGGCCTGGTAGAGTTTCACACAGTCAACAACTAGATAACTGCCTCGTAAAACTGGCTGTCAATCCTTAATTAAAAGCAATCCTCACAAACCAAAGTACTGCAGCATAACTTCTCTCTAGTGATCGTTTAGTGGTAAGAAAAAGAATGTTTATGAAAAGGCATCGTAGTGCAATTTCCTTTTTCTCTGTCAGACAGTATTAATGCTCTGTTGTGTGAGAAAGAATAGAGGAAAGAACAGAGAGTGCGTCTAGGAGAACAAAGATAAAATTTCCTGGAGCAATAAGCCTCATTACTGAACAGCATTACAGCCACATACAAAACAGATTTGGTTTTGTTTTCTCCAGATGTAAATAAATAAACCTTTTTATTTTATCCAGATGTAAATAAAGGAAATAGCACAAGGTAAAAAATCGATGCAGACACAATATTTAGGAGTATCTTTAAATAAATTCCCAGTTTTATTAGCACACAAGTGATATATATAAAAATACTGTCTTACTGGAGAGCGATGCTGGCTTCTGTCAATCATACCTTCTGTGTACAGGCAGTAAAACTGACTGACATGTTGGTTATTCTTCTTCAGGCAGAATAGAAGATCGGCTTTGGATTAAGGTTGCCAGAGACAATGGAAATCAATGCTCACGAGCACAAGCTGCTTGCAGGGCCCAGCAGGTTGAGGCTTTCCTGGGTAACCGACAGCAAATGCATCTGCTGAGACACAGGGCCGTGCGGAGGGCTTGCTTGAAAACTGTTAACAAAAGACCTTTCTGTTCTTGTAGCTTTATGCTGTTTTCAACAGAAGCAGGTTCTATGTACGTTCTTCATAAAGACACAAGATTGTACTGATGAATACGCCTGATTTGTATTTTTCAGTTTTCCTTTGAATGGAAATGATTCGTGTATCTGTTACATCTTACTGCCTAAAAGGGTACTTTCTGCTTGGGTGATTTTTCATCAGTCTTAAGTCGAGTGTGTTACTGTACTGAACACAGAGAGGAAATACGGGCTGTCTTCCAGTGAGAAAGAGAGCTGAAGCTTTGAAAAGGGCTACAGGAGAGACTCCTTGTATGAAGTCCATGTGCTGAATGCACCTGACAGCGTAACTGTGAGCATTGTTTTTCTAACAAGAGGGCACAGCAAAGCGTAAGACACTGACTGAAGCTCCATTCTGGCAGACTATTTCTCCAAGAATCCTCTACCGTGGTGCAGAGTCAGAAGATGCATCTTCCCACTGAGAGCAGGCTTTCTGTTTTCCTCTCTCATCTGGAGCCTGTGATCACTGATTTTCTTGTATGAGGAGTCCTGTACCTTGCAAAATTTCAGCCACCAGTGCTACATGAGATTAGAAGGCTGATCTGGCTGAGAACAGAAAATTGTGTCAGAGCTACCTAAAGTGTCACATTTCACTATAATCTGATACACATTGACCTATGAAAGTCTGCAGGTTTAACTATCTGTGGTAGTTATCACATTACTTTAAGTGTTAATTTGGGGAGCGTTTATTTTATTTCAGCATATTTGAGAAGAGAACACCTCTTTTAATTTGATGTGCTTCCCCTTTTCACATAGCTTCCTAAAAATACTTTTACAGACCTTCTGTTCTAACTATGTTGGTGATTGCATTTGCATGAGAAATGCATTGAGACATCTTTTCTATTTCACGGAGAAACTACAATACCCTGTATGATATTATACCAAAAAAAATTGCACCATTGTATCCATTGCCATTACTTTTTAAGTAAGACTTTACTCAAGCCTTTTACTTCACAGGCAGTGTAATCTCGGAAAGTGAAAATCATGTGCTTCTTTCAGTTTGACTTATTAGATCTCCCTATAAAAATATTAGATGTCTTAATCCCAGTGTAAACTTAAGTGCGTGTAGTAGCTGTACAGAGGAGATACTCTAGTTGGTCAAACTTACAACAGCACAAACACCTCCCATGCTATTGACAACCCACAACTAGTTTCTGGGGTAATTATAAGTTTCCTGTATATGATGAAGGTGGCAATTGTTTTGCAAATAATATCAGTCTATATTTGCATTGTTTCCCTTGAAGAATATTTCTGAGCATAATTTGTCATAGTTGCGGTAAAGTGCTCTGATTTTGTCAGATTTACTTGGAAAAGAAAGATCGTACAAACTCTCAGCGACATAATGTGCAGTTGCATAAAATCAAATGACTCCTTGAAACTATACAGACGTCCATAAGAGCAAGAAGTCAGAACAGGGAGGGGGGCGTGGAAACCAGCAACAACAAAAAGAACCACTTAAAATGAAGTTAGTAATATAGTATTTTGTACTGGCAGGAAGAAGAGATGCTCAGAATGAAATGTGCGTATTTGTGCAGATGCAAACATCCAGTCTAGGTGGAGAGACAGTAAACACTGTTCTACCAAACACAATTACAGGTAACATCAATCTATCCATCAAAAATACTTTCAGTATATTTGTCTAGGGTGAGATCAATACTTTGGGTTGCTTAAATCATGATAATTCAGTAACCATGTGTTAAGAAATGTCAGTGTTGTAAAAAGGTGTGGTCTGCTCCAAAAAGAAAGTTGGCTATGTAGGTTCTGCTAATGAAGAATAAAGATGATGAGCAAAGCATATGAACCTGAAGAGAAAAGAACAAATTCAGAAAGAACTGTGACCCAGAGGGTCTTTTCAGAACAAGTTTTACCCACTCACTCACTGCTGAGAGCCTCCATGTGCCCATGGGGAGGTACTTGACAGATTCAGTGATGTCCTTGGAGCCTTTGTGCAGCATGAGATTTGCTTCTAATTTGGAGAAACAAGTAAAACATAGAATCTGATGTCTAGCTAAGAAACAATGCCAGCAAGGGACAACTTCTTTTTTCTTGTAAAGAAAAAGGTGATTATTTTTTAAAAGTTCAGTTCTCCATGTTGAAGAGGAATTGTCTGTAAATGCCATTCCCCCTCAGGATAAGCCGTTCTGAATCCTTTGCCACTTCGCATAATCTTTTTCATACATACACCGCATCACATATGGCAATGACAAATACCGTCCCCATGCGATCCTGATAGATCCCCTCACTGACAAGCAGCATCCTGGACCCGTGCTGAGAACAGCAAGCAGCATGCTGCTCCACCATTCATTCACCTCCTGCTCTTGGCGTTTTCACTTGTTCAGGCTCTAAATACTCTGTTCAGTGTTCTGCTGCTCTCCCAGGAATGAACATCCCTCAAAACCTTTAGTAAAGGAACACTGGGGTGAAAGCAATAGTGAAACTTGAGGGCAAGATGGAGTGATCAGCATGCTTAGAGCAAGCTTAGAGAGAGAGAGAGACACTAGAGATCTGAAAAGAAAAGGAAAAGAAAAAAGGAAGGACTCAAAAGAAGCAGTCAGGTAAATGCTTTATTAATTTATCTGCAATACCCTAGGAAAAGAATAAAAAGAGAGAGAATAATGGTCTGGGATAAGAATGAGAGGAAAGTAAAGTTCTTTCCTCGACTTCTCTCCCCTCTCCCTTTTAATTTCTTGCTCTCATATTCATACCTAAAATTTTCTCCACATGCCTCAGTTTTGGAAAATTTGGCCATTATCTTGGATACGCTTGACTGATTAGTGTATATTTTTAAAGCCATCCATCTAAGTCACTGCAGTGCTTTCTGTATTGATAATTAAGCCTTATTATAATTATTATTATTATTATGTTCTCTGACAACATTACTCAAAATGATGTGTGGATGTGCTATATTTATTATAGGAAATAAAACGTTTAAGATGTTGTCTTGGTTTGAAAGACAGGTGTCTGCTGAGGAAGGCAGGAGCTTCCCTTGAAATGGAAAATGCAACTCCCTTCCCTCCAAATTATTATAATTTTGAAATTAAGGGGCCTTCAGGCAAAGATATGGGGAATAGGAATAACAGTTCTTTACTAATATATATATATATATAACACAAGGCAGCGAAAAAAAAAACCCAAAACAACCCCCTGGTTTACACTGACAGTCAGGAATACAACCTGACACCCTGTTAGGGTGGCAGTAGCAGTCCGATAAGATGATGGCTGCAGTCCTCCTGAAGCGATGGATGTAGTTCTGTTGAAGCAGCAATCAGGTAAAAGAGTCTGGTCTTCCTCCGAAGGTCCAGTGGTAGGTAGGTAGCTCTTGTCCTCTGGAACTCCAGTGGGGGGAAAATCTCTGGGAATCCAGTGGAAGAAGGCTGCTAGGGTGTTTGAAATCTCAATTTTTATTTGGCATGGACTGCTTGGCTCCTTCCCCCCGGGCGGAGCATCTCACTGTGGGATGGGGAGTCGTGAGGCAGTTCCTTGATGGGCCATTAACAGGAGATAGCCCAGGAGCGAGTTATCGATGGGTCAGGCGATAAGGCATTGTTGTGCCCAGTAACAGGAGATAGTGCAGAGGGGGGAGGCAGGGAGCACCGCCCCATCTGGTCTCAACAGCTCCTGAAGATGGTGACAGAATACTTTTTTTTTTTTTTTTTTTTTTTTGTGAAGGGGGGCACATTTTACACTGTAACCTAGGACAGATGTAAAATATGTACATGAGACAAATGTTGTCATCCATAAGAATGCCTTTTGCCAGAATGGTATAGCTTCCGTTCAGGTATTCCCAAGTTTGACTGACTGTAACTATTCTCACACACCATTTCGTTTTCCACAGGCCTTTAATGTGAATTTTAGTTATTCAGAACTTGCAGCAAAGACTGTGAAGACAGAATCTGTTACACCACTTATTTTGGGGCAGAAATACAGCATATAACAGCAAGATTCCCTAGCTGGAAGATAATGGAAATTTCTGTTCGTTGACACTAGAACAAATAGATTGGCATCCCATGGAAACTACACAGAATCTCAAAGCAATGAAGAAGAGACAAATGGTGGTGTAACTCCTTTCGGTGCTAATCCACGATCCCACTCTCCAGCCCTGTTTGGGGGCTCTGAGAGCAGACCTGCCCCAGGAGGTTTGGCTGCTGGAGCTCAAGGCCAATGTAGAGCACCATGGTGGGCAGCCCCTTTCTTCTGGGAAGGGGCCCCAGAAGAAAATGCACGATATGAATCACTGGGTCCTCAGCCGCTACAAATGTGAGGTCGGGGCTTTGTGGAGCATTTGTCTGCATTCCAGCAGGTAGTCTGAAGGTTTAATTTGTGAGGATTAGTCCTCCCAGTGGGCAACCAAGGTGAAATCAGAAGAGTGTACTGAGATAATAAATAGATTACAAGGGAATCTACACTGTTTTGTATTTATATTAGCAGCAAGAAATGAGCAAGTGGAATACAAAAAAAAATCACTAATGAGAAGAAATGTGCTATGAATAGCATTTCTGAAGCTTTCATGGACAATTTGAGCAGCTAGAATATAAAAGTACTATGCTATAATCTATTTAACACTCATAAAGATAGTGAAAATGTACACACGGGACCCTATAACTTGTTTTGAACACACTGTAACTTGTGTAAAAATTATTGACAACTCAGACACAGAGAACCTTGAATGCGTCATTCTAACTGGTAAAACCCAAGAAAGGGACATTGCTGGGGCTCAATAAAAAGACCACCAAACAAACCAGAAAGTTAGTTTTAATTTCTTCATGGAAACTTGTCTGTATTCTGCCCATATGGTTGAAGAGAAGGAGAGGAAACAGCATGATAGTTCATTTAGAAAGTCTGTATTGGAGGACCTGGAGGCCATCTGTGAACTATCATCAGGAACGCCTCGTCTTTCATTTCTTAAACAGTGCAGCAGACAGCACGAGGTAACCCTGTTTTGGACTTCATGCTTAAAAAGAATCACGGCATTGGAGATGGTTTTGTAGTCATCAGGGACATAAATATGGGCAGAAAAAGAATACTACCGGTTAGTAGAATCACAGAGTCATAGAATAGTTTGGGTTGGAAAGGACCTTTAAAGGTCATCTAGTCCAAGCCACCTGCAGCGAGCAGGGACAGCTTTAGCAGGATCAGAGTGAAATGTGTGTATTTGTGCTTCTAACATGACTGATACAAACGTCCAGTCTAGACGGAGAGACAGAGCCCCATCCAGCCTGACCTTGAACACTTCCAGGGATAGGGCATCTACCACCTCTCTGGGCAGCCTGTTGCAGGTTTCACCACCCTAATCATAAAAAAAAAAAAGTGTATTCCTTATGAATCTACCCTCTTTCGTTTAAAACTATTACCCCTTTTATTATTGCTTCAGGCCCTGCTAAAAAGTCTGTCCCCATCTTTCTTAAAAGCCCTCTTCAGGTACTGGAAGGCCACTATAAGGTCTCTCCGGAGCCTTCTCTTCTCCAGGCTGAACAACCCCAACTCTCTCAGTGCTCATAGGAAAGGTGCTCCAGCCCCCTGATCATGGTACGAGCTAATGAGCTGATTTCACAAAGGAAGAAAACTTTTTGCCTACAAGGCAAAATTGGAAATCATAATTGGGACTCCTCTAAGAAGAGCTTGTAAGGCTAGAAAAAATCACAATTCCATAATTTCAAAAAGAAAGATAAAGAGGTAACTTTTGGTAAATGCACTATCTGGATGAGTAGGAGCAGAAATTAAGTTTAAAAAAAGAGAGGGAAGACAGGGGAGGTAGAAAGCTGTTAGTAATCATTTAAAATAATGACAGGCAGAATATGAGCAGGGCAGCCAAACAGAAGAGGGTAAACCCACTGCTTGTAGAGTTAATAGGTTTTAAAATGTCAGTTACAAAAGCCTGTAACTCCCTCCCCCAAAAGTCTGCTTACTAGAGATATGCTACAACGGCGTTAAGAATGAAAACATACAAAAAGCAGAAGTGCTTATTTTAAACACAAGCTGTCAGACCAGGGAAATTCCAGAGGAAAGAAGAACTAGTAAGATTATGCCAAAATTTAAAAAGTGAAAATGGGACCCGTCATAAACTACCTAGACTAATATCAGTCCTTGGCAAACCTTGTTTGAACAATCATGCCCGTGTTTTCAAATACAGAAGCAGGCAGGTTCATGTACAGACCCAGCAGGTCTGTATTTACTTCCTGGGGCGTATAAGGGATGAAACTTCCCTCCAGAGTGACTTGCTGCTGTGTGGTGCAGTAGAAGATGGGGAAGTCAGTGGCACCATAGGTTCCCTCAGAGTCCGCTCTGAGTGAAAGTGATGTGCAAGCTGATCCCAGGTGAGATCTTGCAGTGTGCTGGCTGCGGGTGAGTCACAGCAGTAATAATAAAAGCAAGGGTTTGGACTTACTGGCTGATCAGCCAATACATTTTCCAAGAAGTCCTGTAGTGGGAACGAGAACATGGAAAGGAGGCGTGGGTGCTAACACTTCTTCAGGGACACCCTAAAGCTGACACATTTCAGTGCTACTGAGCTGCAGTTAAGCAGTGATAATTGCATGGGTAAGGAAAGGAATGAGCTTCTCTGAGCATAACCAGCCTGCTTTGGGTCACGGAAAGCTTACTTCATCAGATATGTATCTTCATCGAAATCGTCATCCGTGTAACAGCAACCAGCCTGTTCACAGACCGACTCTTTGGCAATGATAATTGTCTGTTGCGCGTAGGCTCATACGGCCTTGCGTACATGCACAAGCCTTGATACACCCGTCTTCACCGTGGCATTCATGCCTTCAGCTGTGGGGAGGAGCAGATGATGGCACAAAGAAAAGTAATGATGCAAGAGAAAGCTAACTATTAAATGAAGCATTTGAATATTATGTGCGCCAGTCCACAAAGTCTAATGGAAAAACAGGTCTCATCAGAGAAACCTGAGATAAGATTACAGGCTTGGCTGTTAGAAGGTCATGTCATAGATGTACTAATTTTTTAAGGTGCTTGACTTAGCACTGCATGTTAATGGTCAGAAAAAAATTATAATACAATAAAGCCCAGATTCATCAAGAACCGGATGAGCAGTTCAAAGTAGCTGTCAGCGAGATGATCGTCTTTGAAAACTGATGTTTCCTTTGGGGCTTCTTGGTTTTCTAAATGGCAAATATAAAATCAGTGCTAATGAAACTTCAAGAGGCACTGTCAGTGTGATAAACACTGATAAGAATAAGGCAGCCAGCAAGAACTGTGTGAAAAAGCTATCTCCTGAAAAGTGGGAACATTGTAAAGGATATAAAGGTGGTAACTCTTAGGCGACATAAAGAATATGAGAGTCAGTAACTAGCAAGTATCTCAGTATACGACTGCAGCAAAAGGGCTGGGGTAATTCCTGGATATGAAATAAGGAAGTAATGAAGAGATGATTTTATCTCAGTGTTTAGCATTGATAAAACTGTTATCAGAATTTGGAATGCAGTTTAAAAATAGGGCAGAGAGCAGGAAGGGGCTCACTTGTTAGCTCATCAACGCTGTAGCAGGGATAGGCACAAGGAAAGAACTAATAGCAGGAATCCAAAGCTAGATGCATTTAGATTCAAAAGGAGACACAAGTTTCAAAAACAGGACAAACTACCAAGTGAAGCAAATGATTCCTCATCTTCTGGCAGCTTTGCGCGAGGGTTGATGGGCAGCCTGATGGCGTGCCTTTGGCCAGATACAGATTGTATTTCAGGCTATCACCAGGCCCAGTTCACAGGAGATTGACCATCTCTGCCAGCTTTGAAACTTAACAATAAATTTGAAATAATGTAATTTATATTTTCAATATTGTATTTATCATATTTACTGCTGAAAAAAAGCCAGTCAGAATTATTAATGGCCCAAATGAGAATCATGTCTCACTAAAGTGTAGTACATTCATCTAAGAGTTCTAAAATGTGGAGTAAAACTTGCATTCTAAACATAGACTTCATGGGAATGAGTGGGGCAATCTTAGGACTACGTTGTATGTATTGAAGCAGTTTGTCCTAAAGCAGCCTTCGAAACAAGGAAAAAAACCCAATAAGCCATTTTTAATAATACCATTAAATTCCTATCATTGATATAAAACTTATTGCTGCATTCTTAAAATACATTAATTTTATAGATTTTTTTTCCTTTGCGAAGTGCTTTGCAGTAGAGATACTGGCAAGGAGCAAGTAAAAAAATAAGCCACAACAATTATGTGCTCCATTATCACTCCTGTGCAGTCCTGCATTTTAAAATATTGTTTAAAGGGCAAGTGACTGGACACCAGGATTATCACGTGCTTTCATTCCTACTGGCTGAACAAATAAAACAGAACCAGCCAACTTATTCCTTCCCCTCATCATTTCTTCCCTTAGAAATTTCTAATTTAAAGCCAGTTCTTCTTTTAATTACACTGAGTAGCCCAGTTACAAGAGTCACAAAAACACAATGGGAAAAAGAGTATAGTTTACCAAGGGCAATTGCATATTGCTGCCGGAAGAACACATCCCACAAAAACAATCATCATCTTGCTGCTTTGACCAGTGAAGTATTTTCTTTTAAAATGCAAATCCTCTTGTTAGAAGTGGAGAGCTGTAGTGATAGAAATACTGGTCTCATTTTCTGTCTAGAAAAATGCTTAAGTACAACTCCTGCCCCTAAGCCTGAAGCAGCTGATGCTCCAGGGCAGTATGAGGGGCTGGGCAGGTTACACCCATCATTTCAGTTCACAAGTGAGGAGATGCTTAACATAGGGAGTCCTGCTCAATTTCAGGTTGCCCAATTAGATTAGGATTATGTTTTTGAGAACTGTGCCGTAACAAGCGACAGCAGTGATGTGTTTCTGGCCAAAATCCTCCACCAGCCCACAAGCGAGAGCACTACACCAAGTCGCTGTTGCATTGTACCCCAGAGGAGGCTGCCTGCTAGTGCTGGGTTAGACAGCCTCTGGAGAGTAAGCACAGTAGTGCGTGTACACTGTGTGCATGTATATATGGAGAGATATATATGTATATGTGATTTTCTATTATATTTATATATGTTGTGTATATAAAAGGTGAGATTAAGGGTAAGATTAAGCTCATTACAGTCATTCAAATAACATATGTCTCTTCAAGTGGGAGCCCCTTTGTAAAGCCATTATTTATATCAAGCAGTTTCTTAGTTAATTGATAAAAAACATCTCCCGTGGCAGGTTTGCACATCCAGCCAGCAGAAACTTTGCCACTGTAAAGCAAGATGTCCTTCAGGGGAGGCTGCTCGGCTGGTTCCTGCACCTTCCCAGCTGCAGCAGCGTGGGGGCTGGTGGCCTCAGCCTGGCAGGCGATGGGGAGAAGACCTTGTCTGGAGCATCCCCACCTGCAGAGATGGGTTTTACAGACTCTCAGGCCTGAAAGTAAAGCCACAGAGAACAGGTCTGGAGCTAAAGATAGCAGTCCTTAGTGCTGGAGGTATAAAACATGTCTTTACCCAGATTGAATATTGTCGCAGATAAAGGGTATGAGACTGTCATGGTTTCCCATACCCATTTCCTCTGTGTTCTGCTTTGGGTTTTATATTTTATTTTAACCATGTAGTAATAGCCCTCATACTGTTACTACAGAACATCTCTCATCCCACTTTGCTTAACGCAGCTTTCTGAGAACAAATCATGCAAATCTTCAGTATTTCCTTTTCTGGTAAGCTGCTCACTTTGAAACTTCTGGAGCGAAACCTTTGAGGCTTTGTAGGCTCATGGGAATTTCACAGGAAAGGGCTGGGGCGATGAACCTCTGAACAGACCCCTTGTCTCTCATTGAATGTACGCATCTGGAAGACTTGTCCTCCCTAGTCTGTAGATAATCCTGATGATATTGTACCGCTGGGACATGTAGTGTGCAGGTGAATTTATACAGTGCCACGGGTTATGGCTGGGCCGGCCACTAACAAAAGACAGATGCTCTCTATTGACCCCTCTCCCTCCCTAGAAGGGAAAGGGAGAGAGAATAAGGGAGTGAGGCTTATGGATTGGAAAAGAAAACTGAAACAGCTTTAGTGAAACAATAACAATAATAAGAAAAGATAAATAATACTAATAAAAACATAATAAAATATACACAAACATGCACAAAACCAATACCAAACCCAACCCCCCTGATGACGATATATCACCACTAATGCTGCACGGCTGGCACTGGGGCAGTCCCAGGCTGGATTCGACAGCAGACAGGATGCAGAAGCTGGATTCAGGAATGCACGGATTGGGATGGCAGACAGAAGAATGGACGCAGTCCTCCTTGGGTGTCGGCCATTGAAGAAGAACTTAACCCTTATGATCCCTCAGCTTTATACTAAATATGACACATATGGGGTGGAATACTTAGTTGGTCAGTTTTGAGTCACCTGTCCAGCTCGCTCCTCCCTGCAGGTGCGACCTTTCACTTTGCTCTGACCCTTTTTCACTTCCATCACCTCAACACGGGATACAGAATTTATCAGTGACCTTGGTCGCTTTAAGAACAAATATAAGCAAGAGCCTTTCTGCGTACTATTCCTCAGTATTAGCTATAAACATCAAGCGTTATCACTGCTAGAAGCAGTCACTGTCTGGAAAAAAATGCTGTTGGTTTCAGAAAGTGCAGTTACTTAGAAGAGATTCAATTGAAAGTAAAATCACTGAACAGAATTACTTCTGGTTTAGCTCAAACCAGGACATACAGAAGCTTAGGATGGCAGCTAGCCATCATTAAACAGTTAATCATTAGCATCATTAAGCAGTGGAAAGCTTCCTTGTTATATTGGTTAATCATGTACTTTTCTTTCCTCACACAAATTATTTTTCTGAACCTTACACTTCTGTGTGAGCATCAATTCTTCAAGTTTGTAATGGACACAGGTTTAAAAAGGCAGACAAAAATCAAATGCACAACAGCGTTTGCCAGACTTAGTGAGGATATATGCAAATATCCCATGAGGAGTCGTGACAATAAAAATCTTGGGTTGAAAAGGGAGGAATCATCTCAACTTGAGGTTATCGGGTGATCCATGAGGTGCCAGGAAACGTACTGACTTAGAGACTGCTGTAGGGCTGTGGACAGGACTGGCACAGAGACAGTGGGCCACAGACAATGCCCTGCACTTAGCAGGGGATTTTTACTCCTAAGTTCTTTCTTTGTAAAGTGAGAATTGGAGACCACTTATAATTGGGTTACTTGGAGTAAATTGTGAAGGAAGAATTATATTCCCTCTAACCTGATGAGTGTTTCACTAAGCCCTGACAATCAGAGAATCATAGAATCATAGAATGGTTTGGGTTGGAAGAGACTTTAAAGACCGTCTAGTTCCAACCCCCCCTGCCATGGGCAGGGACACCTCCCACTAGACCAGGTTGCTCCAAGCCCCATCCAACCTGGCCTTGAACACTGCCAGGGAGGGGGCAGCCACAGCTTCTCTGGGCAACCTGCTCCAGTGTCTCACCAGCCTCACAGGAAAGAAGTTCTTCCTAATATCTAATCTAAATCTCCTCACTTTCAGTTTGAAACCATTACCCCTCATCCTATCACTGCACCCCCTGACAAGGAGTCCCTCCCCACCTTTCCTGCAGGCCCCCTTTAAGTACTGGAAGGCCGCTATAAGGTCTTCCCAGAGCCTTCTCCAGGCTGAACAACCCCAATTCTCAGCCTTCATTCCCAAACCAGCCTTCATAATATTCCCAAAGCTTGCTGGGCCGGGTAGCTTGCACTACTTTTCCAGTAGATGAGGGGAAACAAGAAGCTCACATTTTGTCTGAAAAGTGTGATCCTCTCACTTCATTTATCTGAAGCTCCATCTGAATCTATATGGATGAGTAGAATAGTTTATGTAAGACATTAGTTGTATGTACTGCAGAAAAAGCGACTAGTAAGACCATAAACAGCAGTTCTCCTGTGAACTGAATTTTTTTAAATGAGTGCTTCCATGGTTAGGGATTCTCTGCAGTTTTTTGGTAGTTTTGTTTTTTCCTTGTGGAGACACTGATAGCTACAAGACATATTGCTGTGTTCAGAAAAAAAAAATCACCACAGATCTATTAACAGATTTCTAGCAAACAGTAGGTTTTGCCAACTAGAACAGCCAAGATCCAGAAAAAAAAAAAACAAACCAAACCCAGACAAACCCTCTGGGGGAAATCTGGTTTTCCAAGTCCTCTTTGATTCAAAATACCATTGCATCCTTGTTTAATACATTTTTTCCATGAGTACAGGGGTGGGAGCTTGGTAAGGTTTACTAAACAGGAAAAAGGAAGGGAAGGTCTGTGTGTTTGTAACTCCAGTTATTAGTTGTGAATTGACCAAAAGGGCCTTTTCTTTACTGCCAGTGTGTGTTTCCAGTGATGAAAAAAGACCCTGCTCGGGCAGGAGGAGGCAGGATGAGTGAGCCAGCTTTCCTGCTCTCCAACCCACCATGCTCGCTGGGAGTCCTGTTTGCTCAGTCTTGCACGCAGGGAAGGAGGGTTTGTTTGCTGCAAGCCAGAGGGATGTGGAGCATGTGTTATTCACTTTGAACTATATGCTGCTTCTTCAGAATGAAAGTTCCTGCCAGGCTCGCATTTAAATCCTGAATTTTCTCACAGAGTAGCCTTTGCTGATTGAACAGGACTAGCTGCTTAATAGCTTCACCTGGCAAGGCACAGAAATCATGCCTAGTGTGATTAATACTAATAAAACTTTATTTTATTCTTGATATTTTGTAATCAAGCTGGTTTCAACTTGTTCATTCATTTCAAATATGCATGCCTGTTCAAGCAAAAGCTGAAGAGTGCCTTTCACAATGAATGATACCCGAGCTTGGTTTTGTGTCGGCTCTTCTGCGCCTTCTTGTCTCATGTAACAGCAAAGTTTAGTTTAAACGGTGGCACTTGCTCACCTGCCTTGTCCTTACCACGTGAGGACGACTGCAAGGGGAATGCTGTGCATCTCCGAGGGTGACAGGCATAAGGCTAGGTTCAGTCATCTTTGCCTTTCAGGTGGTGAAAGCATGACAAGAGTTTTAAAACGCTATACAGCAGGCACTTCTGAGCTCCCAGCTCTGTCAAGGCTCACTTCTTGGCTCCTGAGATCCCCAGATGTGCAGCAGGTAACTCTGAAGCTTCAGGAAATTCAGCCTTTAGCTAACATGAGTCAAGAAACAACCACTACATGCAGGTCAGCTCCTAACCGTCCATGCCAATTCTCTTACTTCAGGTTGATTCCTCCTTTGAGGCATCTAGCACTGGCCAGTTTCCAGGAGAGATGGGACTTCTTCCGGTCCATTTTGGTAGCACCTTGCTCCACTTTTGTATGGGACAGCTGTTGCTACTGTTAAAGAAAGAGATGGGAGGAGTTGGAGAATGATCTTCATTCAATGGAAGCATTCTGGAAAAAGGTCTGACGTTATAGATGATGACAAGATTTCCACTTCTCTTTCCATTGATCTGTAATAGTGAATTCTCCAAGGAAATGTGAGCAATTTCTTGGATTCCTGTTTTTCCCAACAATCAGTTAACATCATAAGGGAAGATGTGAAGAAAATCATCTAACAGTATAAACAGCTTGTTTAAAAGGTGAAGGCTGAACTTACCTGTGTGTCTGAATTGGCTCATTCCATGAGGAAACATGAAACAATTGCTTATGTACTTCAACACAGTGACATGGTCTCTCTGATGCTACAAGTATGCTATAATATGACTCACTCTCCACATTTTTCCATGCCTTGATTTGTGCACAACAGTTTTCTCTGACCAAAGTTGGTATAGACCTTCCCATCTTCAAGGCAACAATGTCTGTACCTACAGTGTGAGAGCTTTGGGGAGCAGGACTGCAAGAAGAGGTGCTGCTGGTGGAGGTCATGGGTCTGAGCAGATTGGGAATAAGAGCTATAAAATAGGGTTTGCAAAACTGGAAGGTTTGTGATTTTGGCATAGCAGCACAGAAAAAATAGTTTCATGGAGCTTTTCAGGAGATGGCCTTCATTTTTTAAAAATGAAGTTACCTAGTCGCTAAAGGTTAATGTTGAAAAGAGGTGACTGATCTTTAGGTAATGCATTTCATTAAACACTCCTTGTCTGTCTGTCATCTTGGATCTATGATTCTGTACAAAATACGGGAACTTCCCCAGCAGATAAAACGAGCAGGCATCGCTGAAGCACGGTGAAAGGAAGCTAGACTACAACCTCCAGTGTAGAAAAGTTGAGGAGAAAGAAACAAACAATGCTGTGAACTTCTAACTCACCAGAACACTTATGAATGAGACAGACTGTAGTAACCCAGCATGCAAGTCGTCTAGCAGATAGGGCTAACCTCTGCTTTTTTCAGTAAACTCCACAGGATCTTCCATTGCGACAACCCGTATATGTCATCAGTATCAGATATGACCCTATAAATAGCAGAACCAGATGACTGTGAGATGGGCAGAGCGGGTTCTCCCCGTGGTGCTGCCAGTTCAGCCTGGTAGGAGATGCCAAGCCAGACCTGCCGCCCTAGTCCTACCTTGGGAGTTGCTATAATACATTCAAACAGTCCTCTCAGCAAGCGGAATGAAATGGCAAGTCCCTCAGGATACAGAGCACACAGACCTGTAGCAATAATGGAAATATGGCTTAAATTCTTCCGGTGGTGTTATTGCAACGTTAATACCATAGTAGAGCTCCGCTGAGGCAAACCACTTTGGCAATCCTAAGTGTATCCAGTAATTCCGGGTTTTTATCAGGAAATCACTTCTGCTCACCACCAAAGGCCTGCAAGTTGTTTTGGGTCTGAACACTCTAGGCTGCTTAGGTATTTTTGTGACAAGTTTTAACTGTATTAGGGTTAGCAAATGAAGAAACTATGTGTATCTAATGGCAAAGTCAAGGCAAACAAATGCTTCCTTTGATAGTAAGCTGTGCTTCTGTCAACAAGCACCAGCTGATAACTCTGTTCTTTGTAAAAGAAAAATGTTTTGGTTTTTTTTTCATGCAAAATGGAGGGCAGGATGAGGTAAGGTAGCAGGACAGAATACATTCGCATAGCTGTATGAAAATAGCAAGCTGATCAAAAACCATGTAAAAAATCTACATGAAATGTTAAGGATCAGACCTAAATTGCTGCTTATCATTAAATTTACTTTGCTCTAGCCTGGTGATGCGGTACTACACGGTGAAAGTGGGTGAACATAGCTAAGCCATTCCACAGAGCTCTCCCACCACCAGGCAAATCCCAGTGCTTCAGGAAGCAATACTGTAGACATGACAGTTTTCTTGCTGAAGTAGCATAGCACGAAAGGCACTTTCTGGTGTCTGGGGATGCCAGTGTTTTTAGTGGGATACAAAGCTGAAATATTGATCACCTTCATTGCTTAATTAGTTGATGATACATTTTGTAAGACTGTACAATTGCGTATTCATGTCACTTGTCTACCACATGATTACTGTGGTTAAATGGCTGTTATGCATCGATAACTCACCAATACCAACAAGAATATTGTCACTCACAAATTAGCACACCATTTTGAGAATCACTGCTTGTTCAGATACAGTTCTACGCTCACGTAAGTGGTCAGTTGACAAAGTTCACAGACCATCAGGCCAAAACATATTGTTGCCATTAACTAGCCTCTCCTCCTGTCTAATTTAATTATGACATCTTCCCTGACTAATTCTCATATGAGTTAGAGCTTATGTTTTAGACAAATATCCCATCATGGTTTCAGCTTTCTGTCTGTGTAATTATAGTCACTCTCTAAGTGCCCATTTTACCTGGAGAACTTTCTGTCTGTTTTCAACCTGGATTGCTTTAGTGCTATAGAATTTAAAGGAGTTTTACTACACCCAATTTTAAACAGCCTATCCACACTCATGTCTTTAAAACCTCCTTTGAGGACTACAGAAATGCCTTTTCTGAGCCTGAAAATAAGTGCCAGAGTAGGGAGGATCTGAACTGATGGCAGTAATAACACAATAATTTTAAATTAGTTACTTTGTGTTTGAAGATTAAGCAAGTTCAGCAAAGATAAAACCAATTAATTCAATCCTGCAACTGTGCATACACTTGATGAACTTTACTCACTCGAGCAGGACCCATCTGCTACAGGTGATGCAGAGGAGCATGCTGGCTGCAGTTCAGCAAGGCTGTTCAGAGACTGCCTAACTTTAGACAACACTAGCACACCCCTTGATTACTAACACTGCAGCGGGACTACTCTTGTGTTGAAAATTAACCACGTGCTTGAACATTTTGCTAGCTAGCATCTCGCTGCTCTCCACTTAGCGGGGTCAAACAGCGATGAGGCAGAGCTGTGCTGGAATGCCTGATGCCACTGACCTTGCGAAAACTACAAGAGCGTTATCAGCTGTGCAAAGATTTGTACAAACACTGTGCTGAAAACAAGGTGCAGGAAAATAACCCTGCTGAAAACTTTGATCGACCTGTGGCACTTCAAATTGAGATGCTTTAGCATAGTAAAGATAAAACTCCTGTCATTGTTACAATGAGTCTTTAAAAAAATTACTAACAGTGGGCCATTTCTTACTAAAGACAGAACAACACAAGTGCAGGTGGTTCAGCAAAGCTAATTTACTTCTCTGTTTTTCAGCTGAAAAAAAATGGGAAGCAACCTGTTCTAGCTGCTCTCAGATAGATAAATAAAATAATCCTGGTAGTGGATGTGTCTCTGTTGTGTCCTGATATGGTCTCACACAGGACTGATGCACCAGTTCTGGGGAAGACGCTGAGCTGATTTTCTTAGGATTGCCTTCAAATCTAAAGGTATCTCTTTGCATTAAACTCTGGTACAGACAAGAATAGCTTAGCATTCCTCAGCGTCTTTAATGCAGAAGTGGAGCGCAGCTTTCTGCCACTTTCAGCCCTAGCTCTCAGCTTTTATTGTGTTGCATTTCACTTTTCCCTTTTCCTGGATGGCAAGGGACACATTATAGGCCCCAGAGGACATAAAATAGTATTTTTATATAACTATTCGCACTAGCAAAGAAAAAATAATTGCACAAACCAGACCAGTCCTCTGCCATGCAACTTTGTATCTGCTGCTATGAAAAGAGCCACTGTTCTGTGGTTCCGCTAATTCACATTCATGAGGACCAGAGAGTAGATGCGGACTCCAGCCCAGGAGCTAGGGCAGTAAAACAGAAAGCGATAAGGGAAACTGGAATGCAGAAAACTGGATTCTTCAGATTATGGCAGAAAATAAACAGGAGAAGATATGTAACAATTTTTTAAAAATCCTTTAATGATTACAATTGCAAAGAACTAGGGACAACAACCCCAAAATAGCATACATGCAGGTGTTGGTTTTGGACTTGCAAGTTCCATGAAGACATGAGCATAAACTGATACATACAGGTTACTATCACAACCTTTTTCCTTTTACCTTCTAGCTTAAATACCAAAGTAGAGCTGCTGTATGCAAGTCCATACAGACATCATTTCAGGGAATTTAAGTGGTATCACAGATTGAACAGTAATTTTCAATAACTTGAACTTCATTTAAATTTTTAAAAATTCTTTTGGGCTTGCATTTTTAACGTTTGCTTCTTGGACAAAAAGTATGAGTAACTTTTAAACAAAATGTTATCCTGGTAATGGTGTGAAGAAAATTACTAATTTAAAATGTACCATCCTTTTAATATAAAAAAATTATTTAAAAAAAAGCTTTAAAAAAAGTTGGATTTTAACTTCAGCAAATGGCTACTCCTCAACAAGAACACTCTTCACAGTTTTAATTTTTGAAAATCAGAGGTGTCAAAAAAGCAGTCTTTATAGCAGCGCCTATTAAATCCAATAGGATTTTGCTGGTACACTGTGTACAAATGTCAGCAAGAGTTAATTGTTAACACGTTTAGTTCTTCAGGACAATCCTTAAGTGCTGAATATCAGCATTAACCTGTGCCTGCTGGAATTCAGGCTGCCATTAAACGATATGTTCATTTGCGTTCCTTAATATGAAATAAGCTGTTGCATTAATTCACTTCTTTTCAGTTTGGCCAATTAGAAAATTCTTAAGCACTTGGTTTTCTCCTATGGCAGACAATAGTTTCGTAGCACCAGTAACTTAGTTTTTAGCATAAGTATTAAGTGAGCACCTGGAAAGTTTACTTTTTTCAATAAAAGCAGTACTTTCAAAAATGTCAAGAAACTAGAGGGTAACAACACTGCCCAGTTACAGTGAAAATAACCAAGAATTCGGGGAAAAAAATCCGAGATACATCTCTCTCACTTTAAATGTGTCAAATATCAGGAGTGAAATATAACCTGTTGGCTATGAAAGTACTGGCATTCTCTAAGAAGGAAGAAATTTGTGGCAAAAGTCACTAGACCTAGACAGGGTTGGAGAACATTTTGGGTTGGAGAATATTTAAATTAAGCCATTTTGTTGTGAATTTGGACTTTATTCTCTTTCTAAAATTGCTATTACAAGCTCAATCAAGCTGTGCACCGCACAAGGCTGGCGTTCCTGTGATTGCAGAGAGGGCTGGAGGCAGGAGAGCAGTTTGCCTAAGTGTGATTTAAGAGTACAAGTCAATAAAGTGGAGCACACGGTAAGCAAGGCAGAGCTTGCACTCCAGTGCAAGAACATCTGCAAGGAAGAACTGGGCAAAGCATTTTCAAAACTACACGTGGCTTTATCCTTGCCTCTGTCCTCTTGAGTTTTTTATACCTTAAGAATGAAGAGTTTCTCACATAGAACAGTAAGTGAAGACAGATGACTAGCAGTTTTTGCTTGCAGAAAAAAATGAAAATATATAGTAAAAAAACGGCCTTAATAGAGGTAAGAAAAAGGAAAGGGATCTAAGCTTAACATCTAGATGACATTCTTCATTCAGGTGAGTTCTGAATGCAAGTGAAGTATATATTAATCCACTACAAACCAAACCTATCTGAATCTAAATGGTGTATTACTCGTACATCTATAGGCAACACAGTGTGAGAATATTTTTGTTTGTTTAACTTCAAACTCTAAAGTACAATAAATGAAATTATGTTTCAGTTTTGTCTTGTGATAATGGCTTCAAGCACTTTGTAGGGTTTGGTTGACGGTTGTTTTTTTTTTTTTCCCTTCGGCGTAGCTTTGCACAGGTTAAATCAACTAGTGAGCTCCCGGGCAGACACCACTGAGTGCAATGTCAGGTGCTAACACCCGTTTCTTTGTTTTCTTATGGCACCTACAAAAGACAGCGTTTCCAGAATTCCAGAGGTGAATTACACTCATGCTTCCTATCCCAATGCATCACGAATCAGCTCCTTTCACTTTTTCATTTTAAATTATATTAGGAGGAGGCACTTAATGCAACAAGATGATGCACATGTATCGGGAGCACCATAACCAGAGGCGTTTGGCAGTTTAAGGCAGACTGAAACTACCGTTGCTTCAGGGGAGTGTTTGATTGCAGCAGCTTTCAACAGTGGAATGATTTCAGAACTTAAGAAGTCAACAAATGGAATTATGAAATATCAAGATAACGAGTAGTAGTAACAAAAAAATTGGGATGACAAAAGCTGTTGCTTTTCTAGTACTGAACTCTGCAGAAGTCACTGCAGGAAAAGCCCTTCAGCAAGAAACAACAGAGCGCAGTCACTACTGTTGCCCCCATGATTGATACCAGCCAAGTATTCATAAGAAGCGGTGATCTCGTGTCGGGGATAGCCTGACTGAGGAAGACGAAATTGGCCTCGACAGCATCCCAGTATACCAGTGAGAAGATGAAAGAAGTGGATGAAGAATGTTGTAAACAGGTTTGAGGAGGTGATAAGAGACTGAGCAAGAAGAGACTAAACAAGTGAATACCACAGAGCAGAAATTTGGCAAGAGAACAGTAGGTGAAGTGGGAAATACAGTAGGAGCTCCAGCCAATCAGTGTGTGAATAGAGGTGAATGGACAGAGCTATTGAGCGAATCATTTTAGCTGCCTTAGTGCACGAACTGGTGGACAGATAAGAAAGGTTATAAAAGGGTATGCTTTTTCTGCTGCGCCAGCTCGGCCATCTTGGCTTTTGTAACTTTAATAAAGACCGCCTTCTTACATATATTTTTGTCGTTGTCGGTCCCTACCGCGACAATCTCAGCTGTTTCATGGGGATTTCAACGCTTTTATAAATGTATAGCTGTGCTGGGTTGTAACGCTAGAGGTCGATTGATGCATTTATCCAAACAAACATGTTGGGAACCCAAGAGGTTGTATGAAGCCTGTAACGGGGTTACCCGAAAGAGAGAATTAAAACCAGTATACTCCCCACAGTTGCAGAACCGCAAGGTTGGGGTGCAGAGCTCGGCCTTTGCAACAGGAGGTTTGTGCACAGGTGTTTACTTCTGCATTATGTGTATGTTGTCATTTCCCAGGGCTGACACAATTTTTTACGATGTCCTTCTACCTTCTTAGCTTTGCAGCTAGGGCCGCAGTTGCAAAGTCCTTACAAAACTAGTTACTGAAGTTACTAGAGGATATTAACAAACGAGCACCAGAAGACTTTTCTTACTGCTTTCTACTGACATTTCCTCTAATGGCAGAATGCAGTCCTAGTGATAGGATGAGGTGTAATGGTTTCAAACTGAAGAGGGGAGATTTAGATAAGATAAAAGGAGGAAATTCTTCACTGTGAGGCTGGTGAGACACTGGAGCAGGTTGCCCAGAGAAGCTGCGTCTGCCCCCTCCCTGGCAGTGTTCAAGGCCAGGTTGGACGGGGCTTGGAGCAACCTGGTCTAGTGGAAGGTGTCCCTGCTCATGGCAGGGGGTTCGAACTGGGTGGACTGTAACTGTTCTGTGATTCATATTTTTTTTAAACCACTGCCATCCTTGTTAGTGGTGTGGGGTTTGAACCTCCAAGACAAATTTGGACAGTGAACCCATTATAGCTTTTAATTCCACTTCATGCTTGCTTGAGCAAAGCCGCAAAAAAGCAGCCACCAGACAAGCGAGGTGCAAAGTCAGTCAGGGCTTCACAGGTGGCTCTGCAAGTCCAACCAGGTAGCTCCCCGTATACTGGCAGTTATTTCCATATTGGTGGTGTTCCCCTTTCCAAAACCCCTTCCCTCAACATAGGGCACACTGGTTCTTCAACATTTCAGCTAAACCCAGTCTTTTCTTCTTCAGTCAACCACCCTGATTAGGAACCAGCACTTGCCCTTGCTCTAAGAAAGTCTTTAAATTGAAAGTTATTAACCAGTTATGGCAATAGCCAGAAGCATAGACTGTAATGTACCTACAAAGCTTTAAAGGAACAAACTTTCTGTAAAACAGGTTAACTCCTGCTTGAAGAATGACTCACTGCAATTTAAACTGCTGGATAATGAAATTTTAAGAAAGGCTGATTGGGGACCAAAGCACTGTTGCGGTAAACACAGGGAAAACAAATCCTACTTACAAATCTGAGATGCCCAATCCTAACAGATTTTATTGTGAATATCAATCTATTGCCACATTTATCCACTGCCCAACTCAGGTTCTGTAAAATACCAACAGTATTTAAAGATGTTTCAGCCCTTTATTGCCAGAAGTCGTCAGTCTTCTGAACTTCAGCAAGTCCTTAATACCCAAGAGAGGTGGTATATCCCCCTCACTTTTTATACCACTTTATTTTGTCGTCCCAGGGAACTGTGGCTTACATCTGCAATGATGGACCACTCAACAGCAGCATGCACAGACCCAAGACAATCTATAGCTGTAACAACAAAATAGAAATGCAAAAAATAACTGAATATTAGTGACTATGGTAGCAGTATACTTCAACACTCAGGATCAAGGCATCAAGCCTAAGCGAGACCTGCCTAAAAACTTCTCATATGCAATTATGTCAAAATCATACTTGAACTTCTAAGACATCTAGAAATCAAGCCAAGAACGAGGACCAATGCTTCACAATTGTAACCTCTTCAATTAAAAAAATATTGAGTGTATCTTCTTGGTGCTGCAGAAATACTGCTGCCAATTCAATATGAAAGGAAAAATCAGTGACAGAATCATACATCAAGGATACCGATGGCTCTGAAGCAAAACATTATTCAAGTCTTTAAAGAATGGAACTAAATTTGCTTACTGTAGTCACCCATTTCGCACCTTAAAATCTACTAGTTTCCTTGCTTTTCTCCCAGCAGCTCTTTTATCACTTTCCTTTTTACTTCCTGCATTTTCTGTCTCTCCAAGAAGCACATGCAATGGTATCCCTGGCTGCTCCTTTCTGAGCTCAGAACTGCTCTTAGTGACACACACCAATTTACAGGCAGTTTGTCACATTCTGTAACTTCTTTCCTGTATCCCCTACTCCCCACCCCCCCAAAAAAGCACTGAGTTTTACAGCTGCTAAATAGTTAAATTTAACAGTGTTTGCATAAGATATACTCCACTCAATCTAATATACTCAAGAGTTAACACTGTCTTTTTCATAGTTTAAGAGTGCTCAGATCTCTCTAAATACTGGAGATTATGAGTGGGAATTTCTAAAGCAACTCAGTGTCATGATAAGACATGAGAAATAAGAAATTCTGAATAACGACCTTTCAAGGTCCTACTTGCAGGAGTTCATTCAGATCACGTTCACTCATATGATACTGGATCAAAGCATTTCATGCCACTATGAATTTAAAAATCACAGCTGCCTTCTCACTATGGCAAGCTGTTTTTCACATGAGATCCATATTAAACAGTGAGAAGCTGACCATGTCCACTTCAGTGTTCAAAAGCATACTTTGTTTCAGGAAACAAAAGAACACAAACCCAAGGCATTTAGTTGAAAAAAGAAGTATCTTACAAAAATGGTATCTTAATTCGAGAAATCACAACAGTATTAATAAAATCTTAAAAGACAATTAATACAGTGTTTATTGAGAAGCAGCATAAACCCAAACAATGCATAAAAATCTCAAGTGTTTACTGTTACAGTTTAAGTGCATATATTCCTTTTATTATTTTGTGCCTTTCCACAGGTACAGACATACAGCAGCTACACAACTTCTTTTCAGAAAGCTTTTACTAGTTTGAAATCTCATCTTTATAATTGGGTAACACAGTGAACTAGTTCCAGCAATAAACTCCAGGTTTATATAGACTAGATTTCAAAACAGTAAACTCAACATGGAAGGTGCTAAATTTTTTTAATATTCCCATAAAAGGTGACATAATACACAATTCAAGTGAATTAAGACAGGCGATATACACAAGACATTTGTAAAAGAAATCAGATGTTTAATACAAAATGCTCACCTATCTCTAAAGATAAAAAAGAAAAAGCTTTTTATAAGGTAACAGTATGGGCCCTACTTTCTGCATGTCTAAGCGACAGGTTATTACGGGGATGTCTCTAAAGTTTAAATACAGTCTGTGCCGTCTAAATTACTTCCACTTCTTTTATAAATCAATGATGGAAGATGGAATCACCTAACATAGGAGCCTGAGCACTGAGAGTTAAACTCCCACTTTGAAATGGTTTCTAAGTCAGACTTGCCCCATTCATTACAAAGACAACCTGTGCAGCTCCTTTGGCTGAGGCCATGATCTCTGAATAGCAACCCCAAACAAAACAGGAAACACTTCCACCGCTGAGAAAGAACCAAAGAGTAGAGTTTGGTCAGAATGATAAGCATTAGGGAACAATTCCATGTTTACAGAAAAAATGTTCCATTTCTGAAGAGATGAATGTGAATTCACAACTGTAATCTTTAATTTTAGATAATTTACTAAGTACCACAGTATTGACAATCTTCATAAATACTATTAGTTTGGAAATAAAGATGTCAAAAAAGCACAGACAAATTCATTATTCTTACTGGAAGAACTAGTGAGTTTTTATTTTAAATTTAGCCTTTTGCTTCAAACAGTATGTTGTGGCATCACTTTTACCAACCTTATTCTCAGGGAAGCGGAGATAGTATGAGGATACAGAATAGGCAACAGGGCTTACTTCCATTTTACCACCCCACCCCCAAATTTCCAGAAAACCTTACGTACTGCAGATAGATTACAGGGAATACCAGAATTCACCCATTTCACATGTTACCATCGCCTACATAAAGCTGCTGTGTCTGGCTTGGACAATAGCCACAATGCTCCATCACACTGATTGATGTGGATTAGACTTCTCTATTTCCAGCTTCTTTCCCTCCCAAATGCTGGGGACTGGTGAGGACAGACGCCAACCCTTCAGCTCCATGAGGATAAATGAAGTGCTTCACCTGCCCTGGCAATGATCTACATCCATCTGAAGAGCAGCAAGAGCATATTGACAAAGCCCCTTCCTTGCCCTGAGATATGCCAATACCCCATGAAGCTTACAGCCTTAATAAGTAGAGATGGAAAGTCCTTTGGCTCTCTCAAAGTTTCAGATCCCTCTCTTCAAGAGAGTTTGAAGAGAACTCTTCAGAGTCTTCAAGAAAGACTGAACATAAATGAATCGCATGCAGAAAACCTTAAACCATTTCAACGCCTGGGCCAGAAACACCATGCCATGCCTGGAAGCACCAAAGCAACGACTATAGAAGAAAAAAGATTTACTGCGTTGTTGTCTAATATAGGTTTTCCACATATGTGCTTGGAGTCTTTTGTGTGGTAGTTGACAACCATGCCAATATTCCGGTCAAAACCTGGGAAAAGATAAAAGACGTCATTTTACAAGGCCAACCAAGCTGAAAAGAAACTTAGTAACCAAGTGTATGCAACTTCCTAAATTTAGTTTACCACTATGGTGTTAAACTGCTTAAGAAAAGAGGCCAACAGACTAAACTATATTAGTTGGTTTAATCTGGTAGCTTCAATGAATGGGATATAAATGCAGTTTTTTACATTAGAAGTTACTTCTTTTGAAAAGTTACAGTTTTGTCAGGTCTATTTCTCTCTTTCTTAGTTTCATAGCAATGAAAGGAATGAAGCAAGCTAAATCAGAGGAGAAAAAAGCTGTTCCAAGAGCCATTCTAAGGCAAAGGATGCTGTTTTGAACAGAACAGAAACAACTGATTAGCAACATGCATTTCCTGCCAAGACGTATTTGTTTTCAAAGGACAATTACAGAAATAACATTATTACTTGTCTGACAGAAAACAAGCAGAAAACAAGGTTGAATTTATAATTTCTATTTACACAGCGGTTTTATACTACCAGCAGCTGGACTTTTTTCCTAGTACTTAAGCCATTTCCTGCGCTACTTCTGTACTATCAGTACTCTAGCACTGTGTTTCATTAGCTGTTCCTGTACACACACCATTATCCTATCTTTTGTCCACCTGCTTTATTTCGTATGTGGATAAAGGCATAAAATTCTAGCATGCTGGATTTTAACGCCAACTTACACTTTAGTGAAGTATAACTGGGTACGAACCTATGCACACATTCAGGATTGACATAAAGAAACATTCCAAACCAAATCAGTACATTTTATATTAACATTATTTTTCTCTGTAGATATGAATATCTGCCGATACCCACAACATGGAAATTTCATTTTGAGCTGCTGTTTTATTACAAAGAAATTTTCAACGACTCGGAAAAAACTTAAACCCCGCCTTCCCAACCTGCTTGGCAGGTATATAGCTGGTATTACTGTTACCTTTGAATCATACATTTAAACCTAGCTTCGGGTAATGCAAAAGAGGTACAGAAAAAAATCAAACTGCAAAGCCTGATAGTTTAACTCTCAACACTTGCTATGTTTTAGAAAGTCGCAAGTTTTCTTGAGAGAAAAACTGGGAATAAATGCTCATAAATATATACCTCCAATGCACATAAAGCATAGATTCAGAGCATAAACAAGCAGGAAAGGTGACAGTAAGTCCTTCCATTAGCTTTGTTATTGACTGAATGGGTACAGCTTCAGACCGGTAACACAGGAAAATTTCAATCTAATTCTGCGCAGTTATTCAGACAAACTTGTACTAAATAAATGTGTGGGCAGGGAAGGACTTTCTCTTAGAAACAGGGGGTATCGCAGACTATTACATAAACCAAATCCAGCATGATGTTTTCAAAAAAGAGACACAATTTGTTACTACCACTGCCATATTCATGCTTATTGTTTTTCAAGATGCTGCAGAGAGGTTGGAGTATTTCTTATGAGACCACATTGAACAGGGATTGGAAAAGTGAGTTAAAGCAAGGAGGGACACAAAACCTAACAGTGTGCACCACATGAGCAGCGCTATTTCATCTATACCACAGCATATATATACCACAGCATATATGCATATATGGTACACATACTCCAGCAGTGCTTATGAATTCGTAAAAGAAATCTTGGAACTTGCACACTGTCCCTGCTGCAGCTAGCAAAGTAAGTTGCTGAGCATGGAAAAATATCTGAAGTGAAAAAGAAATAGATCCTGATAAATGCAGACATGCATTAGCTAGGTTTACCACATTCTCTTAACGCATCTGCCTCATTAGCAGCATGAAACATTGTCTGAATGCTGAAGTGTTTCCCCTTTAGTACAGAAATATCTAAAAATTACTCAAAGGGTTAACACTCCATTGTATTTTGGACTTTCCTGGAACTACAAGGAATAGAGCATAAAAACGTCTGGAAAGCCAAATCCACACCATCAACAACAGTTTTCAGTTCTCACTGTGATGGTAGATTTAGAGGGCTTGTATCTCTCAGGCGGTTCATCTGCACATTCAGACCTCAACTGTATACTGACAACGAAATCCAAAACCTTACATTCTCTCTGTAAACCCACCGTTAAACAGAATAGCATCAGATACAGTCTTTAAACAATTTCTAAACACAGGGTAAGTTTACAGGTTAGCCTAAAGGTTGTCTGTAATGTTTATTCTCAGACAATGATCCTTAAGGGCAATGAATAAATAATTACTGAAATCATTTAGAATCATCCAGCTAACAGTTTGTTGGGTTTTTTTTGTTTTTTTTTTTTTTTTTTAAAAAAAAAGGACATGATTTTTGCTTTTAAAGTCACAGCTAGTTTGTGACAGGCTTAACTTATAGGAAACAGTACTCTATTAAGTGTTACCAAAAAAAAAAAAAAAAAAAAAGAGAGAACGTAAAATATTGTGTACATTTTCCTGAAGCTTTTCTTATTTAATTCTTAAAGCTAAGATTACTGCTAAGTCTTCAGAGTTAGAAATGAAGCTTCTGCAGTGACAACTGAATCTGAGTAAACGGATAAGATTAAGCTGACATTTTCTTGTATAAAAAGTCACCATAATTAGCTATATAGAAAAGGAGAGGGCAGTAATTGCTTTTTCCAAGACATTATATTTTTCCAAGGTAACATGTTGGAGATCTCTGGTCTCTTTCAGTCATCAACAAGACAATAACATAAGATAAACAAATCAAAATGTGGAAAATGACCAACTGCCCTTGCTCATTTTCATTAATATGTCAATCACTTTGGCTCCCTTTACCCTATGTGTTGCTAATTCTGTATTTTTTTCCATTTAAAAATCATGTCCTCAGCCCTTCCTGAAATTCAAGTTAGTTTTTAGGTTACATTGGGCGGGGGGCAAAAAAAGGGGAAGAATCTTACCGCTGTATTGCATCGTAGCTCCCAAATATGAATCAACAATTGATCCCAGTAAGCCAGCTGCTGCACCAAACACAATAATGGGCCATTGTGGAGCAGACATTTCCAGATCATTCACGAAAACGAGTTGTGTTATGAAGTAGGCTATACCTACTGTCATGCCCCCAAGCAAACTTGAGAGCAGGCCCACTAAAGTAACAGCTCCATTAGTACCTAAATCAAACAAAACCAAGCTGGTTTACAAACTATTTCTTAAAGACTTATATTTGTTCAAATGTTTTATATGAAATCAAAGTTGTGTTCATGGTGATCTTCCCCCCCTTTTATCCACAGGGCTCGGCTACCATAGCCTTTATTTACAATCCCCATTATGCTGCTGAGAAGCTCAACCTGCACCATTACAGCCTATTACTATTACTTTTCCTGTCTCTAAGGCTAGTGATCTAGAGATTCACTAGCATTAAATTAAAAAAAACCCAAACAGATAGCACACCTCTCAATGTCACCTGGTACTCATCTGCTGTAAGGCATGGGGGGAAGGATAAGAAAAACACTTGCTCTAAAAAATACAGAGCTTGAGATGTGCATGTTATTAAAGCAATGCCTCTTTCAGGAAAAGTATACCAAGACATATTTCACCAACACATTTAAAATAAAGAATAAAACCCATAGAAAGGAAGTTGTTTGACAGTTCATTGAATAAAAAGCTTATAAAGAGAAAAAAATGCCCACGTATTTAAATCCTGTGCCACAAGGTCTAAAACTCAGATCAACATGCCAGCAAGACTCAAAAAAGACACACTGCTTCAAGGTAGCAATGTCATCCGCTGTGTGGACAAGGTTTGACAGACAGGAGGTTGACTTTACCCACCCTCGGTAAGATATTAAAGGAAATGACCGATTTGGTCAAGAAGTGAGGTTTTTTTTGTAGCGTCTGTACTGAATATGTGTATATTCTTCTACTGATTTAAAATCTTAATGTCTGAAAAAAATCAGTTAATAATTTGCATTCTTTCTATTATTGGCAATATAAACATTTTTAATAGTGCCAGAGATGAGAAGTGGCAGCATTCACTAAGAATAATTTTAACTCCCTGGATGCCATCTTGGTGCATATCATCAACGAGACACATTAGAAACACAATTGCGTATATTCCATTTCAGTGAATGCATTCCTGCTAACATTCTGATCATTTGTGTTGTTTGCTCTTCTGGGGCTTTTTTGGAACTTTTCACATTGGATGCATAATTCAAAACCGATTAAGAACACGTAGAACAAATAAAACCTTACCTACTGGAACCTTTTCCCAGGTTGTTATCAACCTCGGCTTGCTTTTACTCACAACACTACCAATCTCTGAAGCCCATGTATCACCAGCAGAGCTTGCCAAAGCTCCCAAAAGGGATAAGCACATCCATGATGCTGTGTATTGCTTTGAAAAGTCGATAGGAATTTCACCCGGTCCATTTTCTATCATATACAAGACAGCCAGCTCAGTAGGAACACCGCCGTTGCAGAGTACTTGCACCCAATTCCTCTGTCCACCTGAAGTGACAAAACCTAAGTTTTAGTATTTTCGGGAAAAATACCTTGACAGGGAACAGCAGGAGACATGACAAAAGCAAAACACATGTCTATAAAGTTAACTTTGAAAAGACACACTCTCAAAACAGAAACTAGATAGCATTCTATTAAATAGAACAGAAGCAAAAGCAAAGTCGCTTACTAATGTTCATAGGGATGGGAATGGAGGGGAGGCACGACAACAGTGATCCCTACCCTGGATATTACACCTCACCTGACCCTTTGAAAGGAAGAGGAACGTGCAGTTTTTATTCTCCACAAGGGATCTGAAAGAATGAAAATGTTACGGCTTACCTTCTTTGTATTCTGAATCTATTTGCTTCTTTATATCTTTTTTCCATTTAGTAAGTTTTGAAGATGTAACAAAAAATACAAACAAAGAAGTGAAGAAACTGTAATTTGCAACTGCAAGGATAAATCCAACCACTAATCCTATAAAAAAAAAAAAAAAAGAGTATATGAAGTTCCTTCATGTAACATTGCCTGCTTTGAAAAGCAATTCAGTATTCTGAAGCTCTTTAGTATGAAGAGTATCCTCAAGATACACCTGAGACAATCATGCAATAGAATTACTGAAGCATCAATATCTATATGAGAATTCCAGAGACACCTTGACTGAAAAATAATCAATCAGTTATCTTTATCATTTTCTCTTAAATTTTACTGCTAAACTGCTGATTTTATCGCTACAGGCTGAAGTGAGTGGTTTTTAAGACATTCTCTTGCCACAAATCAGTAACACCATGCAAAATAAGTCAGAGCAATTAAAAAAGAAGCTAATGGATATATAACTGAAATCTAAGTACTCTACCTGAAGAATATGATTATTTGTATAAGAAGCACATACACAGCTGTGGCTGTGTCTCTACCAGCAAGGTTATCTTCAGTTTGGGAACCAAATCCCTCCCCCAGGGTCTCTACCTGTATAACCCTCCTCCACATCTTAACAGATGCCTCTTCTCCCTTCTGTTCTTTGTTTTCTTCTTCCTATTCCGATTTTTATGCCATCTTTTTCTTTCTGTAATATTCTTAAGTATTTGAGCTCCCAGGTGTGCTGCTTTTTTTATCTCCTCCTTCACAGGGGAGGTCTAATTCTCACTGCCCACCACGAGATTACAATTCTTCACGGCTGAAAGAAAATTGGCTGCACTTAAAGCAAATGCCAATATAGGTTGGCTAGCAGAGCTGTTATGTTAAGAGGTAAAAACACAGCAGAAGAGAAAATACTAAATTTTTTTAATTTAGAAAACACTCCCCTGAACTCAGACAGAACAAGATTTGTAAAACGGGTGACACGGGAAGAAAGGATTTGAGGTCCCGTTTCCTTCCATTGACCATCAATTCAGACAATGTCACAAGGCAAGGGTGAATCACCTCACCCAGAAATCTTGCATCAGATTTCAACAACTGTTGCAGGCTACACTGGCGTCTTTCTCACATGGTCAAGACAAACTTTTTTGAAACCGTCATTTTCTTCTTATTTTTTGGGAGGCCAAAAAATGCCTAGAACTGCTCATACTACAGAAAGGAGAACCACATTACCTTTACTGACTTCCTACAAGGCAAGTAGGCTGCTGACATGGCTCAGTTTTATGGTATTTCTTTATCACTACCTCTGCCATTTGTTTATCTCTATGTGAATCCATCTATATGTTATATCAAAACATGCAATTTACCTGCATACTGTACTGAAGTCTAAAAAAATCTTCTAGGTTTATATAAATGTAATGAAAATATTAATCAAATTAATTACAAACAGCAGCAAAGATTAACTTGACTATTTAAACAGGCATGAGAAAAAAAATCAGTATGAATTCAAGGTATGTATGCTTACATTTATATTTTTATTATAATAGATCTAGGTAGTAAAGTCTTAAAAGAACATTACGTACAATAAAAAGGACCTTAATTTAGTTCACTAAATGTTTAGCTTAACAGTCATCAGGAAAAAACATACCTCCCAATGCACCACTGTGATCAAGACTCTTCTTCTTAAAACCCTGTGTAGCAATGATTAGTGGAACCAAGATTGAAAAAAGCCATCGCCATGGAGAAATGGGTTGTAAAGTACCTGATAAATCAAATAAAAGGGTCACAGATGATCCTTATAAGCCTTTTTTATGCCTTTATAGCTGAAAATTCATCATCTTCTAGTATATATTTAAAAACTGATCTTAATAAAGATTAAAATTTTTTACCCTTCAGAAGAATGGAAGACCAAAATATTTGCAATTATCTACTCATTTTTTCCATCCAGCTTTCACAGAAAAAAGAAAATACATTACATGAACTAAAATTAATTACCAACAAGTAGCAAATGTGACAAGAAATAAACAGGTGGTATTTTCTATTCTAAAAGGGATTTATAAACTCCAAAAATTAACATTCAAAATGTTAAAACTATCTGAAACCTGATTTGGATAGAACAGATAAGTTCAGACTTTAGGAAAAAACCCAAACCAACCATACAGCCACAGTAAGGTGTATAGAATTCAGTTTCAAATATGAATAAAATTCAAACTAAAATTCCAGTTAAGAAAACAGTAGCATTCCTCTCATGTACAGAGACCACAGAGCAACTTTAAGTAAATAAATTAGTGCAAGAGCTTCCCTCACAGATAAAGTTACGACTAATTCTCTGGTAACTATAGGAACAAATCTGAACTTTTATTATTATTATTTCAATGATATTTCAGGAAAGATGGCAGCAATAAAGGCAATGAACAACACTGTCTATGCTCACTAATGGTTTTTAGCATTGTAGTAGAAGGAAAATTAGTACAATATATTCAAAGCTTTAACTTGTTTTTCCAGCCATCCCAAATACCAGTGCTTTTAGGGTAAGCCATCCTTGTTTATCAAAAGCTTTGGCTTGGTAGCCTTTGGCTATGAAATGCAAGCAACTTTTTTCATCCCTTTTTTCATTATCTGTGTATTCTGAATTATTCCTAGGCTATGCCTAATATTGTCACTTCGTTGTCTATGCCTGTCAACTGATATGTCTATCAATTAGAATTTTACACCATGTTAATAGAAGGACTGCTGCTACCTGGCTGAGAGAAGACTTCAGAATTAGTTTCATGTCTATGTGGAGAGAAGCACCTCAGCGTACATAGAAGCTAGCTAACAGCTGCATTTCTATACCCTTAACATTACTACCTTATCCTTTTTATTCTAGTTTGGAAAACTTAAGTATTTTGTAAATATATTAAGTGCTTCATTGAGCTACAGTGATAGTTGGTGTCACCTAATAAAACTAGCAGGAAGTCCTGCAGTTCGTATACGTGTTTATTTTATACGCCGATCCTGTCCTTCCACTCGTCTGTGAACAGACCATCAGTTTAATCACAGCATTACTGATAATTTACACTGATGCAAGGATGGAAGTTTAGATGCTCAGCCTTCTTTTACAGTTTTAAAAAAGAAATATTCCTCTTTTGTTGGTATCCAAAACGTTCTGATTGTTTCTCCACGATACTTGCTTGAAAACACAAGAACTTCCAAACTGGATCAAGCCAAACATCTGGCTGACTCGGAATCCCAACTGGCAGTGGCGAGCCACACATGTTCAAGGGAAGAGTGTAAGGAACGGGTAAAGATTGACCTTCCCTGTTTTACTGGGAACTTCTATGTTACCATTCCTAAAATCCCCCATATATTTGCCCAATTCATTTTTTAAAACAGTTTTAATTTTCATCTCCACAACCACCACCCACAGAACTGAACTCTGGTTTTAGATGCACTGGAAAAGGCCTTATTCTGAAAGCTGAACAGCAAAGATCCTGCTGCCTCAAGTTTCACCAAACATCTGCTAAATTTTATGACCAACTGAATAATGATTTCCTATTCACATTCTTCTGGCCATTTGTGACCTATATAAAGTCCCCTTTCCCTGCTGAAATATCTTTACCTATTTAAGTCCTCTTCAAACGAATGTTGTTACCTGCTCTGACCATCCTTGTTGCCTTCGCTGTTCCTTTATAACTCTGGTACAGGTAATTTGAAGTGGGATGACCACAAGTTCATGCAGTACCCATAGCAGCGACACACCAAGATTTTATGATTTCCAACAACCTATTGTTTTTTTTGGCCAAGTGAAAGGTGTTTCATTTCCAAAAAGGGGTAAGAATACATTAAGTAAGCTGGATGGTGTAATTCCCCTTCCCAATTACCTGCTGGTATTGAACCAGGCTACCGACCTCTTCAGTCATGCAGTATATTAATTACAGACGTATGTATTTGCCCTGCTCTTCTAGTCATCTTTTCTTGCATTACTATCTAATCACCTTTATCCATGGTAATGAAGCTCCTGGGTCCCTCTCTCCACCATACCTCAGGGAGAATTTACATCCCTCAGGACCTGACAACATATCCATTACCTTTACAATGGATGTTCTTACGGACTTTATTAACCCTACATTTTTCACCAAAAGGGCTAGACCTAGAAATTAGGAACGCAAACAATTAAACTTATTCCAGCAAGCCACTGGCTTCCCAAAATCATGATTTTTAATGAAGAACAATATATACTATAAATTTTGCATTTAAGGGAAGGTACACATGTGACATATAGGTCGGGCATTACATAGTCTGGTTTCCACCTGAGTATTTACCCTCAAGCAAGTCTTAAGTTATCTAGTGCCATTCTCCTTATCCTGTCTGTTTCTCTAAGCTACAGAAAATCTGGCTTAGCTGAGAATCACAGATGATTTAGACTTCTCAATTCTTTGCTTTGTTCCCAACCTGGCAGCAGTACAGACAACCGCACACTTCGGTCTGGAGCAATACAGAGACTTGTTGAAAAGCAAACTGCATCCAACAATTGCACGTCTTGTAACATGTATTTACTCTCAGATTTTTTCTTCTCTGAGGATTCTCTAGACTAATCCTTTTCCACTTCTACGTTCCATTGTCCTCCCTGTTATTTTTTCTCAATTTTATCTAGAACAGCACAACTAAATAGACTGAGCGACAAGATAATTTCTTTTCATTTGCATTAGAAATTATTTTCTTTGTGGCATGGTATATTCAGCATAGACTGAAAACAGATACTTAAGCTAGGAGATACCCTTCTTTTTCTATGTGATAACGTGCCCCACATAGTGGGGGGAATCCTTTCCACTGATTTTTGTTCTGACAGCAGCTGCAACAGAATTGCCACATTACTCAAGTCTTGCCTTACGATTTCACATGAGTATGGATTTTAGGTTTACGTGTTTGCTAAGTGAACGGCACACGTGCATGAAGTATTTAACTGGCAATTAGTCAAATCCAAACCTTTTTACAAGACAGGATGTTTTTCATTATATTCTTCGCTGACAATTATTAAATTCAAATTGCCAAGGCAGACCACTTGAACCGCTCACAAAACAAAAATATGCTGGTTGTCGAAACTATAAACGGTTTACTTTTACAAACAAAACTGAATAAAAAAAAACCCCAACAAGCTATTTATATCTTCAGAGCCTTCTAAAAAGCTTTTTCTTGAGTTCCCAGTTTGTTCCCTTTGGTTAGTCATTCAAGTCACCAGGTTCTGAATTTAAACAAGCTTGCAGAACAGGAAAACAATATCCCACTCAGCTGTCATAATTCCACACCATTCCATAAAGCACTAGTGTCCATAGTAACTTATCTTCTAAGAAGGCAATTTATCAATGTCCTAAACATATTTGTTTCCTTCTACAATTCCACAACACTTACTAAAATAAAAGCAGTTAATGTAAGTTAATAAAGGAACTACTGTCCAGTTAAAAGGTGCATTATTTTAATCATAAAACTGTCTCAATAAATATCTGCCTCAGTGGTGAGATTCTTACAACCTTTATATTCTATCACCTCACTTTGAGTTTAAATTGAAAGACACAAATTTCACTGCAAAAGAAGACAAAAGCACATTTTACAGAACACTGAAATTTAAAAGCCTGAAAAGAAATTCTTCTGTAATACTACAGTTTAGAAGTCTTCCATCTTTGCAGTCACGGAGACAAGAAAGCTACTGACTATATCCTGAACTACACTATTTACTCTGACAGAAATTCACTACCAGAAAAAATACAAGAAAGCCAGTCTACCGGGTGAAAGTGGTGTGCCCACTTCCTAAAACATTAGCCCTTTCAATTCTTTTGAACTTGATGTAAGGCTTTCAAAAATACACTTCAAGCTAACGATTATCTCAGCAAAATTTTAAGTAATAATTTTTGTTTAAAAAACCCACAAACGTTTAAAAAGTAAAGCAAATAGCTAATGTAGGTTTTGAGCTAAAAATACAAAATCATGAGAAATTATTTATCATATCTGCTATACAAATACAAGACATCCCAAATCTAGCATTAATTAGGTCTCAGTCTCAGAAGAAAGATTTCACACAGGCACAGCAGCTGGTCTTGCTGGAAAGCTAAACATGATGGTTTTCAACAAGAACTTTTGTGCCAGCAGTACCTAGAGTTTTGCAGATACACAGGCTCCCTCGTGCAAAGTAGGACAAACGTATTTCACAGCAAAACACTTGTCATTGCAAGTGCAATCATTTCACAAGATGAAAACTTCTCCTCCGGGTACTGAAAAGCCCCAAGGCCGTAGGAGGTGTGCAAGGGAGTCTTTGCAGTCAAGAGTTGACTCAAAACCTCAGAAGAAAAGCACCACCAACTGTGTATGAAGAGATCTCCAGTGCTGTAGTCTGGTATGGCTCATTACAAACCAGGGAGGTTTTTGGTGTTAACTTGAGCATGAGCAGCACCAGAACGCAAAGGGGTTATTTTTGGTTGGTTGAGTTAACAAACAGAATTTTCATCTTTTTAAACTGATGGTTTTGTATTTCCTTGAAAAAGAAACAAAACAACAAAACAAAAACCAAATGCATCAGTTCTAAATTACTACTAAAGGTAAGTAGTTAAGACTAAGAACACATTTATTGTTTTATTATGGATCCTTTAACTCTTCCACTTTATCAACATTTTGGTCGCTGCTGGGTGCCTGAGCATTACTGTGAACTATAAACTGTAAATTAATAAATGCATGTTTGTGGTATGTGCATATTTATGGTCAAGGGCTGTGAATTTCATCACTTTTATGGGCTGAACTGATTTAAGTTCTCTCTCACCCTTCATTAAGCTCGCTCCTACTATATGCTTCATTCACCTCCTCAAGCCAAGGTCTTTGCATTGTCTCAGGCAAACGGACCACGCAAGGTGTATGTCCTTCTTCTGTAATCATTCTCTACAAAAAGGAGGATTTGTCTGCAGTCTCCTCCTTTCTATCAGTCCCTATCCTGACTCACCTGTATCAGGCCTCTCTACGCTATCAATTCTCAATCACATTAGATAGCAAGGACTGGGATACCCTAATTAGAGGCAAAACTCAGAGAGCCATATACCTATAGAGGCCACACACTTAAGTTGCGTGTTTATATGCAACTTGGCAAGCTCTAAATAACACAAACAAAACCTGTTTGTGAAGCCTCCTTATGCATACCTTCTGCTTTGGCTTGTGAGATGCCAGACACATAGAAGTGCCCAGAAAACACAGATTTACCCGTACTAACACCCCATCCTAAACCCCAAAGCACTGAAAAACACTGAACAGAGATATCCAACTGCCACTGCAAAATTCAGCTTATACTGGTGGGATATTTATTCTAGCTTCTTATGGATCCAAGGTGACACTAGGCTGTTGAAGGTGTTCATAAAGCATCCCTAGGCACTCAGCAACACTGCAATGACACTGGAGCTCTTCCTGCAGACTGAGGTCTTAAGGACAGGTCTTTACCTGTCCTGGGAAGGCAGTTAAACTCTTCTAGGCTTGAACTGATGCTGAGGGCAGTACTGCTGCTTTTGCACATTGCTGTAAAAACGGTCCTAGAACTGAAATGACAGACCACAGAAAGTACTAGTGTCCCTGCAACTACACACAACTAAGCCACAGCCTGCCTGAGCTGCCTTAACAGAACACAAAGCCGACTGTACGCACTCATGCCAGACACTCCATGCATACATGTACGCACTCATGCCAGACACTCCATGCATACATTTCTCTTGTACAGTTTTCCCCTGCTTCTCTGCTCCTTGACCGAGGAATTCTTCTTGCATGCCCTGCTCAAAGGTTGCATACGCACTCCTAAAACTGCTTTGAAGGCTGGTAAACTCCTCCTGTGCTGTCACTACTTCCCCTGAAAAAGACACCTACTAGCTAGCTCTTTCTTTTCACTTTTTCACTTTTATCTTATTTGTTTTCATTTAGGGAGATAAAAATCACAAAGAATAACATAATTTTAAATCCCACGGGCTCTCTGGGCAGAGCTGCAAAGAAGAGTACAGTTAACACTTTCTAAACCATTATCAGCTACTGTCAGGACTGAGGTTTTCAGCTCTACTGACGACAGCAGAGGCTGTGCACACCCCTCTTCCAATTCCCTATCTCCAGCCTGCAGGGGCTGGAGGAAAGGGTTGGGGAGGGAGAGAGCGGGCGGCTCGGTTCACCCCTCACCAGGCCATGCCGGCCTCTCTCCAGCCCCCCGGCCACTGAACTCACCGTAGTAAGTACTTGCAGTCATGGACACGATCCAGAACACCAGAGAAATACATATGAGCAAGTTGAGGACGACAATATTCACCATCATCTTGAGGTACTCCTTGAAGAAATCCTCCTGGTCACAGGACATAGGAAACCAGAGGGAGAACACCTGGTGGGGAAGCACAAGGCCCAGCGCATCAGAGACACCGCTACTACTACTACTACTACCACCTCCTCCTCTTCTTCTTCCTCTTCCTCCTCCTCCTCCCCCCGCCTGAGCCGTGGCCCGGCCCGTACCGCCCCCACGGCCGCCTCTCGCCCCTGGCACCTCAGGGCTCTGCCAGGAGACACGAAGGCGTTCACGGGGAGGCGGCTGGAGACCCCCGCCCCGTCTCCCCTCCTCGCACCGCCCGGCTCCGCCACCGACCTGCTCCCACGGCCTGTCGCCGCCACCATCCCTGCCCGCCGCCGCTCCGCGCATGCTCCGCTGGCCGCCGCGCCCGCGCCTGCCCCCGCCTGCGCCTCCGTCGGCGGGGACGGAGCGAAGGCGCACCCCGCGCCCCGGCCCGGCCCTCGTCGTGCTGGGGCCGCACCCGGGCTGTGCCCGCCTTCCCTCCCTCCCTCTCCTCCCTAGCGACGCTCCCGCGCCCCGTCCGGCCCGGTGCCCGCGCTGTTTTCCCCTCAGTGCAGGCTCCTCCTCCCGGCAGCGGCCCGCCGCCACAGCATGGGCTGCCCTGCCCCTCCGCAGGGAGAGGCGGCTACTGCGGCAGCGCGGCGGCAGCCGGCCTCCCCAGGGGACAGGGCCGTGCCTTCCGCCGCCCCCCGCGGGGCTCCCCACCCCCTTGCTCGGCCGCTCCCCGCGGGGCGGCCAGGCTGACGCGCGGGCCTGCAAGCTCGTCGCCCCGCCGCAGGCCTCCGTGCGGAGCTGGGGCTACGCTCCCCGTCCCGCAGCCCTGCCCAACCCCGGTGGGCTCCCGGGTAGCGTTCCCCAGCGAGGCCAGGGGCTGTCCTTCGCAAACCCCACGGTGTGAGGGTGCCTCCTCGGTGGCAGGCGACCATCCCTGAGCCGGCCGTTCCTCCCGCTGAGCTTAAGGGCCCATGGCTGGCCTGAACGCCAGAGTGTGTGGTGGACTCAAATAACAACAATTCATGTGCCCGCCAAAGGAAGAAACACTGGTTAAATACGAATAAAATTTGTGAAATAATGTTTGTGAAATACAACTGGGAATGGCAGCACTGTGAAAAGTATGAAATCAGTTGATAATTAGTGATACTAGTGAGTATCTGCATGAGGTCTGAAACTTGTTGGGACGCTGCAAAGCTCATTAACACTAGAAGAAAGAGACTTGAAACATTTCCTGAAATTAACTTGGGATGAAAACAAGCCAGGCCTGCCTAGTAGCTTTTTGGCCATGCCAGAATTACTCTCAAAACACTCCACTGTAAATAAAGAAGCTAACACGAGTTACTAGAAGGACTCTCCACACATCAGAGGCTTTGTCAACAAAGCACAGAAAGATGTGAAGCTCCACAACTTTTCAAAAACCTTCCCTTCATTTTGAAGCAGCTGCCTATGAAATAAACAAGACTTTAGGCATCACAGAAGACAATTTTGAAGTAGCATTTTTGTATTCAAAATTTGTATTTGTTCAGTGGAAGGTAGATCAGAAACCTTCAAGTTTGCAAACACTGGTACAAATGAGTCACCTCATGAACATCAATTATCTCAGGTGCTTGTTTTTATGGACATGAACCAGCAGAATAGCATCTTCAGTTAAGTATTCAATGAGAGGCAGAGTAATAGGAAAAAGTTAATTAAAAGATCTTTTACGTACAACAGGTAGCAGGTTTAGTTATAGGCTCTGGTGATACTTCGAGGAACAGGAGCAGTTTTTAAGCTTGAAAATTCTAGTGAATAATCTCAGTGTTGGTAATTTCTTTAATACTGTTTCTGGCTTGTTTGCACCCATTCATCTTTGAGGCAGGTTCTATTACTTGTCATTCAGCATCTGGAGTAAGTTTCTAACAGGATGTGAACACAGTCCAGGTTGTGGATTGTTTTGCAAGAGAAACTCAGATCTATTTTTGTGTTGTGAAAGAAATGTTCAATTTTCACTCAGGCCGCCTTCTTTGGATGTTGACTGAACTAGGAACCGTATTCTGCAAAGATTTACAGATACTTGGTTTTAGCTGAAGACAGTAGGCCTGTTGCAGAGGTTAAAGTTAACACTTGGGTGTTTACAATGTTTTGGCTCCAGGCAATTAGAGCCAAAATTTGGACTGGTTGCTTTGGACAAGGTTGGACAGGCTTTATCTTGTTTTCTGACGTATTTATTGTTAATAAAGACTGGGAACACACAAATTTTCTCTGAACTAGAGATCCCCAAAACATTAATACTAATGTAGGACTGACTTTGGTATATCTGGTCTTCCTTCTTACCTCCCAAATTTTCATTAAACCTCCACCTGAGATCTGGATTTGAAATCTAAAAATCAGAGGCTCAGTAGCTGGGCTGCTTTGTAAGAACAGGACACCTTTCAAAGGATAACACTGATATGACATTGTTTAGATGCTCCTGCCAAAATCTAAATAACCAATTTTTTTTCAGCCAGAACAGGATAACTCTACTTGGACTGGTGGCTGAACAAGTTTAGGTGTAACTGACTGCCATAAATTTGTTCATTCAAACACACCCTTAAATGCAATAAATTGCTTTATTTAATTTATTGCTTACTTTTTATTTTCCAAACTGTAACAGGCTGATATTGGCATTTCTGGTGGAGAAACAAAGGTTCCTGCAGGAATCATACAGCCCTAGCTGATATCTGTGGGACCATACAACTGTGGGACCATGACCACACAAGCTGATGTGAAGATGGGGCAGGTTTGTTGAGCTCTAAAGGACCCTTCAGCTTCCTTCATAGTTCCAATACCTGTGTTAAGTAGCACTTGTGCTGGTTTAGAAGCACATGCCAGACTATGCACTGGCTTATCCACAGACCTTGCATTTTGGCTTAAAGCCACAGATGCTGCTGCTGCTGGAGTTTACGTGAGCAAGAAAAGCAAAAGAGACTAGTGCTGTCTATGCCTGGCGTGAGAAAGGTGGTTCTAGTTGTGAAATCTGTAACAACCATTGCATGTGTAATGTTGGCTTTGACTCCTCTTTCAGCTCCGAGTCTTTCATGAAATGTGGCTTCATGCATCCCTCTTCCAGTGTTTTTGATTCTATGAAACCAACAAATTTCCCTGCAGCTGCTTGGTGCACATTAAATCTTATGAGTAGATTAGAAAAGTGAAAGGGAAGGAATCTGATGTTAGACTTCTTTCTACGTTTAGAAACTGAAAGAAGTAGCCGCTTTTTTGGAAGCAATGCCTACAGTAGTTACTGTCATTGGCCCAAATATTGTGTTTAAAGTCCTCTTTTCTAGACGTTGCCCTTTGTAGGTCCTGCAATAATAATAAAAAAAAATCACACACACTAAATGGGCAAAAGTTTTTTTAAAAACATTTTAAATGTCCATCTAGATGTTCACAATATTGTGAATTTAGAATTCATGTACTTAAAATGCCATCGTGAATCACTTAGAAGAGTATTACGCATATTTAATACATGCAATACCCACATTTCATAAACAATTTTTACTTACAAAAAGCCACATTCCTCATTCACACCTAATACTGACAAGCTTGATAATTAAAAAATGGCAAGTAACATTTGCTTGAGACAAATAGACCTAAAGCTTTCCCCTACATTTTCCCATACAAATACATACCTGAAAAAGCAAAACCTGAGAAGTTTAAATTAAAAAAAAAAAAGTTAGAATTATAAGCTGCCCAATATTTAGAAGAAGAGTTTCTTCTTACCTTTTACCTAGATGTATGGGATGCAAAGCACGACCAGCACAGAGTCTAGAAGTAAAAATAAATATGATTTAATGGGAGACAGGAATGTGTGATGATTAAAGGCAGCATGACAAACTGAAGATAATAGCATGTTACTGTACACAGCATGCTAATCACTCTTTTACATTCATTCTTTTCCTAGGAATACATTAGAATTTAGTAGATTTGCCATAATACATCATAAAACTTCCAAATGTTCAGGAAGATTTTAGAAGTAGACTTTCTGTTCTGCTTTGCTTTTCTGCTCTTTTTTTAAAAAATCTCTGAGATAGTACTGTCCATTTCTCTTCACTGCTTAAAACATTAATCATGTTTGAGAGCTCTGTTTTTGTTACGCTATTCTTTTTGCTTAGTGGTATAAAATTAATAGAAAATGCTGATCTGACCATGGAATAATCAATTTCACCTCTCTCCATAGTCTTTTTTTACAGGATAAGAAATACTGTTTATAGTAGAGGAAAGAAGAAAGATAAAGGGAGCTGGCCATTGTTTTTTAAAAAACAGATGAAGCTATTAAAACTCTTTCGAGACAAGTATTGTTTGTCTTACAGTTAATACGACAATGAAGGAAAAGAACCCCTTTAATGATCTTGATTTTTACTTTCTTTTACTTGGTTATTACAGGAGAAAACCCCATACTTAGACATGAACTTTTATGCTTTATTTTCTTTGTAACACTCCACAGGAATTTATATCTACACATATATTTACTTAAGGGAATATTTCTGCTTTTTGTCAGTTGCCCTTATAGTTTTTGTGCTTGGTAGAATATGTTATGAATGATATAGCTTGAAACTTAAATACTTATTTAAACATTTTTTATTCTTCGTTGTTGAACTTGTCTTTTAAATAACCAAAAACTGATGGAAGACAAAAATACTGTTAAATACATGAAATTAAAAATCTGTCAATATTGTTAACATTGTATTAAGTATAGCTACTTGCAAGGGCCTTGAATAATATTCACAGTTGTGCGAATAAGACGAAACAGTAAGACTGTAAAATTTTATGCTAATAGCGTCATTAGCTAGTCCACAGAAAACAGAAGGGAAAGCGTAATACTGCAGGTAAATATCCGTCTTAAGTAAAGCACCAAAATTAGTAGTTACCTGTGAAAATACCGACCAAGTTGCAAACAATCATTTTCATACCACAGGAGTTGCTATGCAAATGAATTCATAACATTTTTGAGGCAGTCAACAATGTCAGTGATTTACACTATAGGAAAACCATTCATAGCAGAATTTGGATTGTGGACTATAAAGCAAGAAATGATGAAGAGTAAAGTAAATACCCAACTGCCTCACCAAAAAGAACAGAACAGGGAATGATGCTTTAAATATTAAATATTATTAGGTATGTATGGATAGGCTTTAGCTTTGTGTCGATTTATTTTATCCAAAGAAAATGACACCAATTAAATTTATTCATAATATCCTAAAATGTCTTGACCTTTTCAGAGTATACAAAGTATTACTTTGTCTCTCAAAATTGATTTGGTATTTCACTGGGCATGCAAATTTTTAAAAAGTACATATCAGGTTTATTTGAAGTTAAGCATTTTGTACACTTCGCGTGCTGTACAAAACTGAACTTCTGCCAGATAGAACTATCATCTTCCTTCACCATCTGCAACTTCCGAAGAAGGACTGTGTTTTTCATAAAGCTTGTGAACACATTTGAGTACTGCTGGAAACAACTGTGAGAAGGTATGGAGTAGAGAAATGCTTCATGAATTTATATCAATTTATTATTCCAGTTTAGCAAACTTCTGCAAGCGCCTGACTCTAAACATATCAGTCCTATTGGTTTATGGTAAGATGCTTTGCTGAATCACTTCTATTCCCTATCTTGATCACTGATAGTCTGTGAACCTTAACAAAGCGTTTTCCTGTGCTTCATTTTTGCACACCTGCCTAACGAGTATAATAGATGCTTCCAAACTGACAATGATATTGTGAGGATTTTTTATTGTTTGAAAACTTACACTTGATGACTAGTCATCTATTTATTTCAGTTCCTTTGATTAGATGAAATCAAATTTATACTGTTTTCTCTTTCAGCTTCTGGGATACTTTGAGAGATAGAAGTCCATCCCTTCTCGCCTCCCATTTCCTCAGTCGGACATACTTGATGATGACACTATATACCCAGAGACTGCCTCATATGCCAGGATAGCTTTCTGAAGCAGCAAAACTGTCTTTTTGTAGTGGTGGAAACATTTGTGACACATGACCTATTTTTTTACTGTGGGTTTACTCTCTATTTATCTGCAGTAGCAAGTAATTCAGGAAAGGATTGATGTATTGAAAGTAGCAGGTGTTCAGGCTTCTGGTATCTCTAGTATATTTCATCTGGGGAGTTTATTTTGGATGAGATATAATTTGGACCAGTGTAGCACATTTCTATTACAGTTGTAGTTTGAAATTCTGAAAGGAAGATAGCCTACAAACCTTTCTGTGGCTCCCTCTGGAAACACCAACCTCTCCAGTCATTTAATTCATGCCAATGGCATTAACACACCAGTGCCCATATTATTACCACTAGTATAAAACATGCGTATGAAAGCCTTTTCAATGTCATTATTTGTACCACTTCCAAGTGACGCAATGTCTGATCCAACTCCTCTGTCCAAGTTGGAACAACACACACTGCAAGGAAGACGTGGGGATGAACAGACTTAATCCAGCACCTGCAGCAGCAACGCTAGGAAGACAGCATGAACAAAGTGGCCTCCAGTCCTCTGGACTTTTCACTGAGGAAGAACGTGCTTCTGAAAACCTTGCTGCTCCAGCTGCTTTGCCTATGGTTGACTGGAAGTTCATGAGGCTGGGAGGTGACCTCTGGCTTGTGGAGCTGCATAATCATAGGGGATAATCAACAATGGATGTGAAATTTTCAGATGTCGAGGGGCACCTTTTGAAGGTGTCTCTGAGCTGGCTCCAGTCCTTTACTGTTTTTGCACAATATTTTGGAATCCATACTTGCATTCAAAAGAGTACCCACTGCCTTGTAGAGTCTTGCAACCCCCAACTCCTACTAATCAGTGGCTAACCAGCTTTGCATAAAGAAGTCCACTGTGGGCAAAACAGTGACCAAAGTCTTCAAGGCCATCCAGGAAACACTGTTTGTTTGAATAATGGTTCCAGTGAACTTACTCTGTCCTTTGGTCCTTTTGAATTCCCAAAAGTGAGAGACTGTTGAGGGGATTCACATTACTATCCAGTGCCCATTCCAAGACACACACCCCTGGAGTGTTCAGTGTCTTTGAGAAGACCATCTGCTTTTCTTTACATTTAATAAATTATTGCTCAGTGATCCTCTCCTATTTGGTAGCAGTCTTGAGGTTAGCAACTTCCTGGCACTGCTGCTGAGTTATCCTATTGTTTCTGTGGTACCTTTGTCCCTTTCGGATTAACAAGTAGTGTTGTTAGTGGATTTCTGAGAAGTGGAAGGCATTTTACACAGGAGTAAAGTTACAGAGATTGAACTAGGCTGTAAAAATAAGCTAATAAAAAAATAAAGGGTTCAGCAATGGGGAAGAATAACAGGAAGTAAGGCAGGTAGAGATATGAAAGGACTATGCACAAGGAATGTGGATGATTGAAGAAGGATTAGCAGAGTTTCAAGAGAGCTGAGAGCTGGCAGCTGAGCCAAATTCTCCCATGGCATTTGGCTCTCTAGAGCGTCAGATGGATCCATGGTGTTTGAGAGCTCTGCCCTCCTTGAGAACCTCTTACTGGCATTCGTTAGGTACCTGCTGCAGGACTCTGCGACGGCGTGGTCCACATGGGAGGTCAGGCCCCTCAAGCCTTTGAGTGTGTCTGGAGGGAAACTGGGAGGTTAGGCTCCTCCAGGAGGAATCTCGCTCATGTACACCAAAACTGCTTTGAGAAATGAACACTGACATATGGTGGATGAGAACAACCATGCGACTGGCGTCAAAGCTGCTTCGTTGTTTTGTATCACCGTACTAGGTAGAGCGTAGTGTGTGTTGACAGAATAATAGCTATGCAGGGGAACAGGATTGGCTGGCTTTTAGATTTAGATAACTTTAAAATGATTCAGAATCATTAAGTTTCATACATTTTTAGCCTGTGAAAACACAGGTCCTTCCATGTCTACCTCAACACAAGTGGGTGTAACGTCATATATAATGATTCAAATCAGCAGTTTGACCTGTTTAGGCAGTCTGAGCAGAAGTGGTGGAACTATGCACATATATATTTTTTTCTACATAGATCACAGTACGATTTTAAGATTTTCAGCAAAAGAACTATGTCACATTTACCTTTAGGGTATTTAGCAGAATTGGACAATTCTGGTAAATACTGCTGAAGATTTAAGATTACTTTTTCCTGTGTTTAAAATAATTTGTTAGAGATACTGGGATGCAAGGGGATGAACCAAAGTTAAATCTAGATAGGGAATAAAGTCTTTATAAAAAACCATTGTCCTCCAGGTTTTTCGTGACTAGGCCTGGACTCCTACAGGTTTGCCAAGCTCCCATTGATTTTAGTTGGAAATAGGTGCCCAAATATCTGCGAAGACATAAGCTGTAGTTCTTTAAAAGGAAAATACTTGGAAATGCAGTCCAGAGGAAGGGCAGATGGGAGCTATGAAATTGTTGAGCTGGGCTTCATATAAAAGAAGATTGGTGGCTTCAGATAAAAATAATAAGTCTAGGGCAAAAACGAGAATTGCAAAGAAAAGAATGGCAGGCAGAATGCCTGGGAAACACTGTGGTGTTACCATGCTGGAACATGGGAAGAACCCTCAGGCAGAACAAGAGGTAGAGAAAGCTTTGCTGAATGACAGCAGCAAGAAGAAACACATAGGCAGGAAAGTAGAAGTGGTAACATAATGAGTGGATGCACAAGTGCGAAGTTGATGCTCCAACACACCTCGACACCGATTATCAGACTTAAATGCAAACAGAGGCAATCCCGTTTTTTTGTCTGCTTGTCAGCAAGATCAAATGAGCTGAGCTCGAAAAGAGATTTTTGGCTGCAGACATGACAGTTTTGTAAGAAAAATTAAATTGGGTGCATTCACCATCAAATGATTTAGTGGCTTGTAAATCACTGGGCATGTAAAAGACCAATGTTTCCTGGTCTTTACTTGTCTTCACAGAACTAAGAACAAGTATTGAAATTGGGTTTACTATTTTTAACTGACTACGCCAACCATCAGTTTACTGGCTTTTTGAAGGGATGTCCCTATTACAAGAGTTTTGTCCACATTCTGTCCTGACTTTAAAAATACTTGTTCTTAGTTCTGTGCTGTGTCTATGCGAGTAGCTTTTAACTAAGACTTTTCAAGCAGTTGCTCATCATGTCTTTATCTGCATCTGAAATAAAACAGCACTGAACTGCACAATGGCTGTTTGCAGGGATAACTCTGCCAGCATTACCAATGGGTGGTAGTGTTTAACCTGCCAGCTCTCCAGTCAGGGCATGACTTGGTATCTCCTCCTACTCCCTTTTCCCAACATTTTTACAGTTGCTCTAAGCTATAGTGACTCCAGTTCTCTGCCTTTTCCATCTGAAGGAGGGCAGGATGCTTTTGTAACAAAGCAGATGTACATAAACTCTGGGATGAACCCCGTTGTGGCTGTATGATGCTGCAATGCCATGCAGGTCAGTGAAGACGTGGTGATACAATGTGCAGATCTGACCCAAAAACTCAAGGTAGATGCTATTAACACCATCAAATGGATGTATTTTCTCACTAATTATTATTTCAAAAGCAGACTTACAGTGAGAATTGCTCTTTATTAAAGGGGAGATTGGTTCTCAAACACCACTTAAATGCATTTATTTTCTTGTCTCTACTTTTTTGCTGCTTGTTCCTTATTAGATTTGCACTTGACAATTTTTTTTTTTAATTGCTCCTGAGAAATAAATGTAAGAAGTGGTATTTTTTATTAGCGACAAATGTTTTCAGAGCGGTAAATCACAAAATGCCAGTGGTTTGGGTTACCTCTATGTTGTAGAGATACCTCCTTTAAACCAGCAGAGGAATTATGCTCAGGTACTTACTAGACAGCAAAGCTATGGGCCACAGAGCCAGCCTTTGCTGAGCTGATAAAGAAAGACAGTGAAGAATAGATAATAAAGGCACTGTCCCTACTAGTGTATTTTGCTTTAGTTGCCTAAGCCATTACAGTTTGGATTGGTATTAGACGCATGGATGAAAGTGATAGAATACATATTTTCAGTGATAAGTGTGCATTTCAGTTGAATCATATGATAAATACTGATGTGCTCTGGTAGTTCTGATAGAAGAAATAAAGTAGTCATCACTTCACCCATTATTGAATGTAGTCTTCATTTGTACTTGTTTCAGCTGATTAAGATTAGAGGCACAATAGAGGTTACTGCATATGCACTAAATTCAGGTCTGACTAGGCAAGTATAGAAAAATAGCTTTCACAACTCTTTCCTGCAGTTACATATTCTTAGCTTAAATTTACAATCCATTATATAAAATCTAGTGAAGCATGTAAAATGCCTCTTAAATCAACTTCAAAGCAACTTTATTTCACTTTTTTAGGTTACTAAAAGCATGGGATAGCTGAAAGTTAAGTATGAAAAGCAATGTGAATTTTAAACTGATTGAATTATAGTATGAAGGCGCTGTTAGTGTAACATTATGGCTGGATGTTATATGCAACTGAGAGGCAGGAGCATCAATTACAAAGACACAGCTTAAGTACTGAGGGTATTCTGCCTCTCTGAATTAGTAACACGTACTTTGCATTTCTGCAGCATTCCAATCATAAAAGGTTAAAAAACTTTACAAATATTACATTTTGGTGAAGTTTAAGGAAGGGAAGTAACATTGGTAAATGCCTTGTTCCAGATCACATAGGAAACTTAATCAAGAACTACACAAAACCAGATGATCTGCCAGTTCTTTTTTATACAACAAAACGTTACATTAAACTTTTTATTAAACTTTTGTAAAAGATGTTGTGAGCGCTATGCAGAGTCTCTGGATTCTGTAATAAAATAAATGATAAAATCATCCTTCAATGCTTACCTGTATAACTACTAAAGAAACTGTAAGGAAAGTTCATGAGGGAATTATCCAGCTGAGGGGTGTACCTGAATTCAAATCCACAGCACGATGGGACCTTCCACACATTTCATACGTTGTAGAAGCCTTGTATTGATTTGGTTTCAGGACACAGAAGACCCTACACGTTAGTAGTAGCCTATTAAAAACTACTGCAGACAGCAGTGGTGTCTCCTGTGTTTTTGAAGAGGATTATTTTTCTTACTTACACTGCAGCATTATCATAAAGATATAAAGTTTATAATATAAATTAAACCCCATAAGTCTTAGATTTGCAGTAGATTGTAAATATGTACTTGTGAGATTGTATCTGAAAACCTACATGTTGCATAGTACCTGGACAGATGTTCAGTTTTCTGTTAAACCAGATAAATATTATTTCCTTGGAGACATATATATTAGAGGATAACACACTTGTGAAGTGCAGTACAGATTTAGCTACATTTTGTAGACAGACAAAAGCAGCAAGTTCTCTCTGTCCAACAAACTGGATTTCAGGAGATTTTATTTTTAATTAAGAACAATTTTTGTATCATTAAATATTTTACTCATGGCAAATGCAATACTTTTGATTTTGGCAATACAGAATTCTAGTCTTGGTTCACTCAGGACAAACACTCACATCTAACTTCAAATACTGCCAAGAAGCCGAAGACTTTTTCACTTAGAAACAGGATAATTAAGTACAAAATGTGAAGACATCCTGGAAAACTAAAACTACAGAGTAAGGAAGGAAAGTTTTACCTAAAATAGATGGCTGTAACACTGTGTGCTCAAAAAGTTAAGCAGCAATATCCCTTACCTTTTAAGACTTCTGTTCAGTCCAGATTCAAAAGAACTGGCGCAGAAAAAGTATTTCAACAGCCAGATGAGTTTAAGTCCTGTGACGAAGAATTCCAGATTCCCGTTTTCAGCAACTGAAGTTTCTAATCAGAAAAAATATTTAACTGCCTACTCTGCTGCTTTGCCGTGAAAATATATTCCTATTCTTTCAGGCACAAACTGTAAAGTGATGCCACAGCAAATCATGTGGTCATGAAGCAGATGAAAAATGGAGGAATCAAGACACTAACAAACAGGGTGGAGCCCAATCCACTCTTCTCATGCCAAGATAGTGTCAATTAAAGATTTCCTTTTTTGTTCTCCTGACTTCAGAGATCCACCCAGTGTCATAAATTAGTACTGAAGTTGCAGAGCACCCTATTGCTGTACACAACACTCTAAGGTACCACTGTTTTAATCTCAGAAAATATTGTATTTTTTTACTAGCTGTGGGAAAAAAAAAAAAAAAAAAAGATGTATTCTTACTATGTGAAAAGAATCTGTATTTATTCCCTAGCGTGCTCCTAACAAAAATAAACAGAACTTGGTGCTCTGCCTTTCCACGTAAATCTGAGATACTTCATTTTTTGGAAGTCTACGACATCACTGTAGCAACAGGAGGCTATCTCATGGCTTCCAAGTCTTGCTACATTTGGTATTTTTTCTTGATGACATAGGCATTGGGTAATAGGAATGCAGAAAGGAGAATGACTTGGATTCAAACAAAATCTTCTCAGAAGAAATCTGAAGACATAAATAAAAAGTAAATATTTTTAACATCCATGATTATTTTAGTAGAATGGATCATGATTTTTTAAAATATATTTTGCATTCTTCTGTCTTGAGACTTCACCCAGCCTGCTTTTATGTCAATTCTTTGAGCCTCTCACCTGTAAGTCTGTTCAACTGTCTGGAACTCATATGTTTCATTTCTCTTATGTCAGCCACAGATTTGGTTGTAAGCCTTAGGCATGCTGGAGCTGTACCAGTCTTTGCGAGCAAAGTACTTGCATAAAAAAAACCAACTTCTTTTGCCTAAAGATTCAAACCTAAAAGAACTTTTGTCAAAAGGTTTTAGATTTGTGTCTTGCAAACTGACTCTTCCAGAGTCAGTACTGCACACAGAGAGCTTCTGAATTTATTTTTTTCCTGAAAACTGATCATACAGTTTCACTAGAAAATGCTTACATCCAAAATATAACTAGTAATGAAAAGTTCTGTATACAATAATCAGGCCACTAGTAGCTGCTGCCTGAGGTAAGGTACTGAAACTTTTGCAGAAATGGCTCATAGTATGATGTTCAAGGATTCATTGTCTTAGGACATTCATGTTGTATATATAAAAGTTAAGTTCAGCCTATGGGAGCCACTGTCCTCCTATTAATTAACACAGGGAGATTTCTGCAATGCGTCCCCTCTCTGAAGTCACTTGACATTAGGTGAACTGAAAGAACCAGTGAAGAAATTTTTCTTTCTCCATTAACTAAAAGAGAAGACTTTGATGATAAATTTATACTGCTAAATAAATAAATATCACCTGGGTGCAGCTCAAGCACTGACTTCTCAGTAATTGACACTGCTTAACTGTAAACTTACTCTCCAGCTGTATTTGGACTGCTCCTGTGAGCTGTTTCCAGAAGGCCCCTAGAGAGTGGGCTAGTCCTAAGCACCAGTTGTCCTTGAGGTCAGGGATTGGACCCAAGCCCACTTATTTAGCAGCACAGTCAAAATCAAATATTAGCCTTCTGTGCTTTAAATTTGGGCTTTTGTGAATATCATGCCCTTCTACTTTCCTCAGCTTTCCTGAAGATAGTGTAAAGAAAAGATATTTGGAGCTGGACAAGAGGTTTAATTCTCCAAGAGTGCAGCCCACCAGCTGAGAAGTAACATGCATACTCTTTTTTTTTTTTTAACCTAACTTTCATAATACATTCATTTTTTGAAAGTCTGGCCCCCTTGTTGATATATTCCATAGTATAAATACCCAGGCGACTTGGTGACCCAGGTCCAATGGGTTGTCTTTTTCAGCTTGTATGAAAAGACATTGAATGGAAAAAACAAAACACAAAGAAAAGAAAGCACGGAAAGTCACTGCTGCTGGTTTTTTGATTGAAACACTCCCCGCCCCCCCCCCCCCCCGATACTCTGGTCCTGCATCATCCCCTGACTATTCCTGTTTCCCACCCTGTTACAGCCTTCCTTTTAAAATGGGAAAGCCCAGCGTATTTTCAACTTGCATAAACATACTTTCCAACAGAAACAACTCCTGTCAGAAGCCAACATTTATCTTGCTGTTCTGTCCTCAGCCCTGCAGCATTATGTCCTGCGTCTGACTATGGAGACCCACATGGCCGTCTTTCTGTCACAGAACAACTTCTGACACCCCACCACCACCCCAGAGATGTTCCTCTACAGAAGCGAGATATAATCCTTGGGTCCTGTCCCCATGACTCCACAGGGCATCTAGCTGCAGGGTATGATGTTTATATTTCCACCAAAGGTCTAGATGCTTATTCATTGCCAACTATCTCTTCAGCACAAATTGCAGAACTTGCCGTCCTGACTTGCACCTCTGTACTTGCACAAGGGCAATCAGCCCCCCTGAGCAATCCATGTTTACACTGATTCCTGACAGGACTGTGGGGCTGTGCCCAACTGTAGGCAACTTTGGAAACAACTCAGTGTCTTAACATCATCTGGCACTCCTATTCGAAATGGCTGCTATGCTGAAGCTCTTCTGCAAACATTATTATTACCCTCTCTTTTAGCAATAGTAAAATGCTGAACTCATGTTTTTTCTTATGTCACACGAGAACATGCCTGAGCTAATCAATCAGGAAGGACAGTGGGCCTTTCTGGCCATCATGCTTTTGAACATGCTCTCATCGGCCTTTCCACAGTGCAGTCACTGCCTGCTTCTCTTTCAGAACTCTATTTTACAGGACCCAGTCCTGGGAGACAAAAACTCTGTCTGGCTGTGCCAGGGCTGCCAGTTACGCCTCCATTCCTTGTGGCACTCCCTGGATGGCCACCTTGTTGCACCTCATGTTCTCCTCCCTTACCTTGCTGGTGTGACCCACCTGGCGGCTCATGCTGGCAAGTGTGGGGTGATGGCAGCAGTGCCATAAGATTGGTTTGCTCCAAATTTCTCCGTAAGAGCACACCAATACTGCAGCACTTGTCCTATTTGCTTGGTCTGCAACATCAGATGAAGGGTCAAAACACACCCAAAACCATGGGTTTCCTTTGCAAATTTGCAGGTGGATTTTATACAGATGCCCATACACTGTAACTACAAGTACACTTCTGTAATCATTAACATTTTCTCAGGATGGGTAGAGGCCTGCCTATGTAGAAACAGATGCTACTACTGTCACCAAGAAACTTTTAAGAGAATGCCTCATTTTGGAATACTCCTTGTACTACACAGCGACTGGGGGACCCATTTCATAAGACAAGTTGTCCAGGGGGTCTGTAAAGCCCTAGGAGTCCAACAGCATTTACGCTGTGGAGCTGTTGAAAGGAAGAATTCTGTTTAAGAAATATACTGGCCAAAATTTGTGAAGAAACTGGCCTAAAATGGCCAAATGCTTTATCTTTGGTCCTAATATACATCAAGAGCAGTGTGAATAAAACACACACACTATCCCCATATGAAGTTGTAATGGATAAATCCATAAGGTTACTGCATACCCCACCTAAGCCACCACATAGATCTAAGCTATAGATGACTTGATGTTATGTTGAATTACTGCAAGGCTCTAACAAAATGTGTGAGGACTATTCATGCATAGATAAAAAAAATCCTTCCAAAACCTGCTTCTGGAAGTGCGTCCTAGTTTGGCTGGGACAGAATCACAGCCCAGCCACGCTAGGCAGGCCGTTAGCAGTTTTGAGTCAGCCAGGGCAGCTGACCTGAGTGAGCTACAGGTGTAGCCCACATCATAACGTCATGGCCACTGTAAAGGGGGAAGGTTTGCTGAGGAAGGGGAGCTCCTGTGGGGTTCTGGCTAGTGTCCTGCTGGGGTTCCTCCCACTTCTCTGGCTTTCCCCTGGCTCTCCTGGTGATTGTGACTGTTGCATATTCATTTGGCTGAGTATAACTTTGTATACCTTTGTTGGTATTAGTGCTGTTTCATTAAATCTGTTCTCACTTCAACCCGTGGGTCTCCTCTCCTTTTCCCAATTCCCCTCCCTGGCTGGTGAGGGGTCATTGGGTGATAGAGCAACTGTTACAGTTTAGCCCTGGATATGGGCTAAATGTAGACAACATGCCACTGCTGGGAACCTGTACACTTGGGTCTACACTGAGGTGACACACAGATGACTCAAACAGAATGGAACCCATAAAGACAGTCTGACCTCCAAGAGCTGAAAGTCTTTATGTGCTCATATAAACGATTAAAATACATTTCTTCAGTTGGCCTACCATTGTGCTAAAGACTTAGATGTTTCAACGTGTTGGGTGTGTTCCCATATTGGTTGTCACTCTACTGAAGATGTCACCATTCTTCCCATAGCATACAATTTGTCAGTAAAAAGACCAGTCTGGAATCCCCAGATGGCAGAAATTCCTTGTCCAAGGTCATCCCCACTGACAACAAATAGGAACTGATCCAAGTTGATCCAATACAGATGTGCATGAAGCTCCAGCTCTGTTGTGGTTTAACCCCAGCCATCAACTAAGCACCACGCAGCTGCTTGCTTGCTCACTCCCTCCCCCCATCTCTGGTGGGATGGGGGAGAGGATCAGAAAAAAAAATAAAACTTGTGGGTAAGGTAAGAACAGTTTAATAATTGAAATAAAATATAATAATAATTGTAATGAGAGGGAATATAACAGAGAGAGAAACAAAACCCAAGAAAAGGACAATGAGGCACAATGCAGTTGCTCACCACCTGCTGACCAATGCCCAAGCAGTGATCTGCCCCTCCTGGACAGTTTATATACTGAGCATGACATCCTATGGTATGGAACATCCCTTTGGCCAGTTCGGGTCAGCTGTCCTGGCCATGCTCCTGCCTGGCTTCTTGTGCACCTCCTCACTGGCAGAGCATGGGAAACTGAAAGGTCTTTGACTTAGAATAAGTGCTACTTAGCAACAACTAAAACATCAGTGTGTTATCAACATTATTCTCATACTAAATCCGAAACACAGCTCTGTAGCAGCCACTAGGAAGAAAATTAACTCTATCCCAGCTGAAACCAGGACAAACTCCTACCCACCACATGGGATTAGTTGCTCCTAGGAACACTTGCTACTTGAAAGCAAATGCAACATGCTACATGGGACAGAGTAATTGTACCAAAACTATTAATTGTCAGAATGATACTAAATGTTTATTTGGTAACTCACAAAACTGTAATGCTGACATCATCTTCTATACATACTTCCTTGGAAGCCTATTTAATTCGTGGTACATCAGCATACCTGTGGCTCCGACCAGACTGGTTTGGATCATGTTATATTGGGTATATCACCCCAGCTGTTCAGTACTTGTTGTCTCTCCCCCCTGCCTATTCTCAGAAAAGGCAAGCTATCTCAGAGCCTGAAAAATCTGGGACTATTATGCTTCCCATGTATGAGGTGGCATGTAGTATGTAAAAAAACCCAGTTGATTAGCTATTATTTAAAGCAAATTGGTAACAACACTGCAGAGTCTTCTTACCAGATAACGACTGAAATCACCACTATCTGTACAATCGCCCTTCAAAACAGGTTAACACTTGACTTCATGCTGGCTCGTAAGGGTAAAATATCCACCTTAATTGGAAAATAGTGTTTTATCTCTATCCCAGACAATTCTGAAACTATTCCTGATTTGAGTGAACACATTAAAAAGGAGGCAGCCAAAGCAAAACAACTCAGTAACTGGAACCCTTTCTTACATACGTTATCACAGAGGTGCTACCAACATCACCCAGCTTTGGCCAGTGGCAGGTCCCTCTTGGAGCTGGCTGAAACTGGCTCTGTCTGCCATGGGGACAGCTTCTGGTATCTTCTCCCAGAAGCCACCCCTGCAGCCCCCCTCCCGCTACCAGAACCTTGCCATGTAAACCAAATACAATGCAACACCAGTGAAACTGGTTTAATTGAACAGCATTTTGTCAAAATACACGAGAAGTGGGGTCATAAATTCTGCAGTATTTGCACTTGAGAAATTACTACTTAAGTAATATGTTGAATTCACATAAAGCGAGATGACAAGCCATGTATTTCCTAGCTAACAAAATACAGTCTCAGTCACCCAGAAATACTCACAGTTCTGAAGGGCAGGTGAAGCTGAAGAAAACTTTCTTTCCTGGTCAAAAAGGAGGATTTATTAGTGTTATCCCCTGTGTCTCCAACAGCTCGACTCTGTGACCAGTACAAATAAACAAGCACCCCCTTGTAACCCTTCATTCCCTCCCTCCCAAAAGATGTTTAATAAAGACTCCTTTTATTGTTGCAACAACTAACTTGTGACCTGTGTCCAAGACCAATTCCATTATCCTCTGCTCTGAATATACGCCATAGGAAATACTACTTTAAAAATGTTTATATTGAGGAATTTTAAGCACTGAGAAAAACTGCAGGATATGATAGGATATTGCTTCTCGATGTTTCTAAAGTGTTTTTAACAAAAAAGAAAAGTATTGTACCTTGATATAGATAAAAATGCTATAGTTTCACCCACCTCATCAGAAAAAAAAAAAAGCTCATGAAATTAATGTGAGGTTTATTTTTTCACTTCTTTCTCCTTCCAACGTTCTGTGTGCAACCCAACTCATGGCAGTATTTACCTGCCAAACAGAAAAGGTACAATTGCTTATATTATTTTAAATCATGCTAATTTGAGCCCTTAGTTTCAGATTTTCTATTTTAAGGAATATTTTAAGTATTTTAAAAGCATTTAGGAAAAACATGAAAATATCAAAATAATGGGAAAGTGTTGCACTTAAAAATCATCTATATATGTACTTGCATACCTATCAACGTGTAAAAAATTATCACAGACATTTGATCTGTTAAATATCTAACATAAATTGGCTGTAGCATCCACATACTGTAAATAAAGACAGCCTTTTATCTGAAGAGGACTCAAACTTGAAGATATTTTTGATTAGCAAAAATACATGCATATGGTAGAATCAGAAATGAAAGGAAAACATTACAAGGTCTTTCTAGTTCTTTATTTTGATCAACCATGTACACAATTTGAAGAATTAAGGAAGACCAATCATCCCATCAAAGGGCAAAAAAAGCATTACACTCACCAGAGTCTTTGGGGTTAACCTTGGGCTAAATGTGCAAGTACAATACGAGTACAAGCTTCAAGCACAATACAAACTCAACAGAAAAAGCCTACAGTCTTCTTTGCCTTAAAGAGGGCACGAGGTCTATTGTTCAGTTTCTGACCTTGCTTGCTTACACCTCCCCAACACGCCATTCGTTTCTATGAGTCCTTACAGAGAGGCTTGTGTAGTCTCAAGTACTGACACAGGATCCTCAGTTGTAAATCTCTGGGGAATCAAGGAAAGGGCGCTGAGGTTCCCTAGAGGAACTGCCATGCTTTTTAGCAACATCTAACAGGAGGCAGCTAACTGCTATTTGAGTAAGAGTGTTCCACCTGAAGTTATCTGCAGCAATTATTTTACGTTCCTAAAAATAAAGCCTATTCCAAAAGAAGAAAAGCTTCTTGTATGTAATTTGGAAAAACTGAACTCACAGAACCAGCTCTTACATCAGACACTATTATTACCTGAGGTGAAAACCTAAAATCACATTTTAACACCTTCCAGATTTTAAAGAAGTCTTCATTAGCACTGAACAACTAAACCCTTTTTCTCATCACTGAGTGAATGTTTGAGAGGAGATCAATGTGACTGATTCCTATTTTAGCATTAACTCAGCATATATACCAAAGATTACAGACTACTTCTTGATTTGAAAAGCTTTTATAAATAGCCTTCTGCAAAATATCTCATTTTAGTCTCATATCTCATATAAATATCTCATATTTTTATCTTGTATTTCTCATTCATCCAAGGCAAGACTCCTTAAGGCACTTAATATAATTTGCTTAGATACATCTTCTGGTGAAATATTTGATTTTAAGCTTCTGATGAGGCAAGTATTTTGATCTATCGTTGTGCACCTCTGCCTGCTGTTTGAATGTAATTCTTCATTCTTTTTCTCAATCTTACTCACTCCTCTAATTTTTACTTCTTTTTACTTTCATATGGGTTTTGAAGGCATTAACTGTGTTCAGTAAGAACTTATTTACACTTGATGTTTATTTTCAAGTTGGATGTTCCTTCTTAGATATAAACCTCTTTCTTCTTAGGAAGATTTCACACAGGTTTCTGTTTAAAAAGAAAACAAACAAAACCCCACAACAAAAAAACCCTGGAAAAAAACCAGTAGTAGTGAGTTAGGAAACAGAACAACAAAGTGATGTGAAATTGTGCAACTTGCATGGTGTCAAATTATGTATTAACCGAACATAATTCTCAGAAATTCAAATACAATCTATACAGTGTTCAACTATTTCTGTGGAATGCCTTCATTGTAAACTTTGACCCCTCCGGAACGTATGATGAAGCATTTCACAGTCACATACTTTGTCCTCTCCATTTCCCCAGTTTTTCAACATTTAACTGCTACATGTTTTCTTGATTAGGAAAAAAAAAATCCTCATTATTTAGAGTCCATTGTGTTTAAAATCATAATTGTTTGAATAACGAGAAGAAAACAAACAAACAAAGTCACTGAAGTCTCTTAGTTTCAGAAGGGTTTATTGTAGAACCTTGTAACAGTTACTACAGTTCAGCCTGTCGGAAGTTTGTGTGGGAAAAACCAGGGAGCATGACTAAGCACTGACTAGTAGCACATGTATAGGTCATGCGTCTAGTTTGCGTACCCAGCTGCGCTGGGTTGGCCCTTGCCAGCAGGTAAGCACCCACACTGCCGCTCACTCACTTCCACCCACCAGCGGGACGGGGAGGGGGGGCTAAATAGGAGTAAGAAAAGCAAGAAAACTCATGGATTGAGATAAAAAACAGGTTAATAGGTGAGGTAAAGAGAGAAAAACCAAGCATGGCAAAGGGAATCACTTGCCACCTCCCACAAGCAGGCCGAGGCCCAGCCGGTCTTTGAGCAACGGTCAGCTGAGAAGACAACTCCCCCACCATCCTTCTTCTTCCCCTACTGGTTTTTATCGCTGAGCACGAGGTTACATGGTGTGGAACATCCCTTTGGCTGGTCTGGGTCAGCTGTCCTGGCTGTGTCCCCTCCCCATCTCCTGCCCACCCCAGCCCACTCGTGGGGGCGTGGGCAGAGTGGCGAAAAGAGCGAGCCCTGAGGCTGCGCAGGCAGGGTTCAGCCACAGCCGAAACACTGGTACGTTACCTACGCTGTTCTAGCCCCAGACCCGAAACCCAGCGCCGTATGGGCTGCGATGAAGAAACTCCATCCCAGCCAGACCAAATACACCAATACAAGTTTCAATTTAATGTGAAGTGAATTAAGCTTAAACTTGGCTAGATTAAGTCTTGTGTTGGTATCAGACAATCGTAATTGACAATCACAAAGCAGGAATGGAACACAAGTAATCATGTAATTAGCCTCAACCAAACATGATTAGTACCAAACAGTATCGAACATCTTTTATATTCTGAAATGTGGCCCAGTCAGATTGTGCTTCTGAAAAAGAAGACTCCATTTTACTTGTAATCATTTAATCTAATTTATGTGGTAAACACGTTACAAATTTTCTACCTCAAACTTTGAAAATTTATTTTTTTAATGTTTTGTGGACCAGAAATGAGGTCACCTAAAGCAAAAACGTCACTGAGACCATTAACTCCAGTATTGTTTTTCAGCTCCGGGTAAAAAGCTTGAGACACATATCATGAAAAAATGAGAATATGGTAATTTTTTATGTCAGGGATATTTAAAACTTTAACAGATATAATACTGCTAGGATTAGGACAGCCACACTAATGGTCATAGTTCACATTTGTAACACATGCAAATAAGTCTTAGTTGCATTAAAGCTGTGTAACCACCCTGTGACCTTTGGTATTTATGTTTAAATATGGAAACTGTTACCGAGTCACGGGAAGAGATCTTCAAAGTATCTTTTAGTTCCAGGAGTCTTAGCTGCTTATGTACACAAATTCTAGTAATTCAAGCACGTTTTCACAAAGATGCTACTTCTCCAGTGCTTTTTTGGCCATGTCTAGAGGTGCAGGTAATATCAGGGAATGTGATAAAAGAATAAATCAAATTTTGTGCTCCACTATTAAGACACATGCTTTTTTATATTTTCAATTATTCTGTTTGTACTTTACTGAAAAAATATTCAGTATTTAACACAAAAATTTGTTCTCCAGCAGCTATATCATTTCTTTCAAAGGCATGAAGCCAAATGCAGCTAGGATAAAATTTCTTTATTTTTTGTCTTAAATTTGCACATTGTAATGAAACTGCACAAAAAATTTTTCATGTATTACCCATGCCACAAGCAAGGAAGTTTCTTAATGTTTTCTCTTTGAATGGCAGCTCCCTCACAGTTTTCAAATGTTTCTGGCCTCTTGCTCAAATGTGTAGATACCAAAACCATCAGATTAACACATTTTTTTTTACACATGCCATTTTATTCCATTTTCAGATGAGAATTCAACACTGTCAATTTCCCTGTTTATTAATAATGATGAATAGTTGATAAATCTGCTTCTTCCTGAAAATTTAGGCTTAAAATTACTTGCCTGATAACAATGGACAAGAGAAAAAAAGCAGGCAGTATCAGACGACTGAAAGAAAAGAAGGGACATATGATACCACAGGATATGCAAAACCACTGGAAGATTCTCAGTGTCTTGCAGATGGCTAAGTATCTCAGCTAGAAATTTGTAATACAGACCATATAGCATTGTTGAATAAATTCAACAGACTTGCTGGATGAACTATAGGCAAACATACAGCAACAATCAATAGAGTGGGAATACCCACATCAGGTTAATTTTCCATAGAGCTGCTGCTTTTTTTGTCAGTACTTTACACTTCTATAAACATTTCCCTTCCCACTCTAGAAGATGCTGATACTAATTTCCTACTGGTGTGTGAAAACAGTTAGAAATAAAGGTAACTGTACAAAGGAAACCAGAACCAGGTACGTGCAAAGCTCTGGGATGCTCAAGTACGCAAATGTCTGCTGGGAGGGAACATTCTGCAGCTTAGATGTGGTGATACGGAAACTTCTCTGTAACTACAGCGGATCACATCTCAGACACGGACGCAGGCACCTAGCACCGTTTAAGAAACCTGCCTGACCTCCAGCTGCTAATTCAGAAAGTTTTCAGTAGGTCCTGTGGCATACTTGCAGATGTTTTTAGTACTGTGGGATATGTAAAATAGTATAAGCCAACAATGATGTATGATTTCTAGAGATAACACCCATTTGAATAGAAGAACTGACGCAAATAACATAGTACTGTAGTATGATGGATACCTATTAAAAAAAAAAATGAACATTTTACTTGCTTGATTCTTCCTTGTAACTATCTTAATAGAATCCACAGTGTTTTAAGCAGAAGAAATTTAGGGAAAATTAGTATATGATATACACATTCCATTACTCTACCCTGAGTTATGAAGTCAAGTCATTGGAACTGTATCTATTCTAAGTTATGTAGTTTGTCCAGTTAGGTCAAAACAAGACAATGCAAAGTATTTTGAGCAAAGAAAAGTAAGCTTGTTTGGCACAACATTTTGGACTTTACAATGCATATACATTATCCACTCCCCCTATTCTTGTTGGATCTAAAGAAAATTTAGAGTGAAAGGCAACTAAGAAAATACTACCATGATACTGAGTTTTATTTTTGGCACTTGTGCTTTCATAGCACATTATTCACTGAAAAAATAAACTCACTATAATGCACCCTCAGGAAAAGCAGAAAGGCAGGAGTCTTTCTCCAAGTTTGAGAACCATGGCAAGTCTGCAAAGACATTTAGCATGCATGATCATTGCAAAGAAACTCTCAGGGCCTGTGCTAGAAGTTTAAAGGTAAAGTTTTGTGAGTTTTCCAGGAGACACCAATTTGCCCTAGAAAGGCTGGAAGGTTTTATTTCCAGCAAGGGTTCTCCTCCTGCCCAACAAAGCTGTCACTGCTCACCTGACAACACCCTGGTAGGGCATGGAGTCACTGAACAGACAACGATGTAGCACCAGAATACTCAGAGAAGTGAAATTGAAACAAATGATTTACGGGGTTTATGTAATTGCTTAAACCGATGCTCGCTTTTCACTCTTGCCACAGAAGCCATTAGGGCCAATCGGAACTCCAAAGCAATTACAGGCCGGGAGAGCTTCCCGGAAACCTCCTTCTTAAAAATTTTAACAGCAGTTTAGCTACTGGGAGGGACCTGGCGCGTTAATGGTGCCTACCAGGGCGCGGGGCAGGGCCACAACACCCGCCCCTTCGCCTTCTTTAGGAGCCTGCGCGCCATTTGGCGGGGCAGCAGGACACCAGCCCGACCGATGGCGCTGAGGGTCTAGCAGCTCCCCGCAGGACCCGCACCCCCCGAGAGCGCCACGGTCGGCGCAGCGCCGGGCGGTGCCGAGGCACGTTGCCATGGACACGCTTGTGGCGGACAGCAGCGCGGCCCGCCGCCGCCACGCACACGCTCGGCACCGCCTGACCACGCTCCTTCCCCAGGCCGCTCGCTTCCCTCCAACAAGATGGCGGCCTCGCCGCTCGCCTCCTTTACCAACATGGCGGGTCGAACCCCCATTGGCGTCCGCCCCTCCCCGCCGCCCCGCTATAGGCTGAGACACCAAATTTCCCCGCCCCCTGCCTTATACGGCCTCCCCGAGGTGGGAAATACATTACCCAGAACGCCCCGTGCCCGGGGTTTCCCCTCTTCCCTTCCTTTACGCGCCGCACCTCCCTTCGCCTCGCGGGCAGAAGGGGCGGGGCGTGGTCTCGCGAGAGCCCGCCGGGCGGGGGCAGGGCCGGGGGGAGGGAGGGAGGGAGGGAGGGAGGGGGCGCGGCGCGGGGCCGCCCTGCGCAGGAAGCGAAAGCGGCCGAGCGAGCGGGCGGGGCGGCCGCGCTGTGCCGCGCCGAGACCGTTGGCCTGGGCCCCATGGCGGCCGCGGAGGCGGCAGCGGCGGCCGCGCCTGCGGAGGCGGCGCTGGATCCTAGCGGGCTTTCCCCGAAGGAAGAAGGCGAGCTGGAAGACGGCGAAATCAGCGACGATGATAACAACGGCTTCGGGCCCGGCGGTGGCGGCTCCGAGCCCGGCGGTGGCCTCGTCAGCAGCAGGCCCTACTCGAGGCGCAGGCCGCCTCCCGGCCTCCGCGGGGGCATCTCCCTCTCCTCCTCCGGCCGGCCCTTCCCCCGCTCGCGGCACCAGCCCCCGCCGGAGATGGGGCACCCGCACGGCCACGGCGGGTATCGGCCCAAGGACTCGTTCCGCTCCCATCCGCCGCCCATGCCGGCGTCGCGGATGCCGTCGGGCTCGCACTCCGAGACGGGCCCCCGGCTCTCCTTCTGGGAGCGCAGCCACAATGCCCTGGACCGATTCCGCTTCCGAGGCCGGCCCTACAGGGGTGGAGGGCGCTGGGGTAGGAGCCGAGGCGGCGGCGATCGGGGAGGCAACCCTCCGGGGAGGCCGCCCGGAGGGGGAGGCGGTGCCGGATTCAGCAGCAGCCAAGGCTGGAGGGAGCCCTCGCCTCGAAAATGTATCCTTGAGACGTGAGAGGGAGTGGAGGCGGGGAGGCAGCGCTGCTGGGGTGGGTCTGGGTGTGTCAGTGCCACGTTACGTGGCCCAAAGCCCTGGGAAGGGGCGCTTTTTCCTCCCGCTGTGGCACTGGGACCTCCCGTAGGGGTAACGGGAGAAGGAGGTCCCAGTGCCAGGGGTTGGCTGGGGTAGCGGGCCTTGCTTCTCAAGGAGAGGTTGCTGGTAAACCGGATTACTGCCGTGACCTGGCTTGCAACCCGGCCGATCAGCCCTGTGTAGGGAAAAAGTGTAGCCTAAAACAAAGCCGTAGTTGATTGGATCCCAGGTGGCTGCTCTTCTAGCCCCAAGTGCGAATATTGTGAAGTGGGGTCAGTCTTTGGTGCGGGAGTTTTAATGATGTAATTAAAGTGTCACGGTTGTAAAGCTAAAACCCTAAGCTTGTTAATTTCCCTTATTGGGCAATGAAGGATCCGGTGGTTTTTCATTTTTACTGCCAGCCCTTCAGAGGCTGTTAGATCTAGCTAAAGCTAACTTTGAAGCTAAACCTAAGTTGGACTGGGATTGTACGCACAGAATGTGGTTTATATGGGAGTTTGCCTAACATAGGAGAGCTCTGTTTCTCTATAAAGCCATACCCAGCATTCCTTGTAGGGTGTTCTCCACTAATTGCTCTTAGAATTGCTTAGGTGACTTTTAATAAAGAGTTCTATTAGTTCCTCCTTTTAGCAGGAACTGCAAAAGTGATAGAAAAAGCTCCTCTCATTTTGCAAGTTTGCTGTAGAAAAAAACATGAAGAACTGAGGTCAAGTGTAACTTGGGGGCAGCCCGGTACTGAAACTTGATGTAACTGCATTGTTGCCTAACTAAAAATGTAGACAAGTGTAAAAAAAACCACAGAATGAAAGAAACAATGGTTAAAACCTATTATCCAGAATCTTAGTGTTTTATTGTCCTCCATACCAGTAGTCAAAGGATGCGTGTTGTTTGCTTGACTGTGGTGGTTGATCTCAGGAGCAGGAATTTTTCCTACTTGTGCCAGCACTAAGGCTTTGAAAGCTACTCATTGGATCTTTGTGTTATTTTTAGATACAAGATTATTTATCCATGTCAGTAATTTTTTTTTTGAACATGGATGGAATATGTAAACTAGTGATAAAGAAATGCTTTTATTTAATCCTATCTGGTAAAGTTATAGCGTTACTGAAGTCTTCATAAGAACTTTTCGTTAAGGGATCTTACCTTGAGAGGCAGTGAGTGAAGATGTGGTTTGCCCAAGGTTGTACAGTAAGACCGTTCTAGTGCTGAAAATAGATTTTAAGTCTCTTAATTTGCAGTGTTGCTTTAAGTATCAGAAAATGGTTACTTTCTGTATAATGAGTAATTTGCAGGGCAAAGGTATTGGTCATCCTAAACAGACATTTTGGCGCTTACTAATACTGATGTAGAGTCTCCTCCTCCCTTTTGATTAAAAGAGCATTCAGAAACTGATAATTCCGTTTTCAAGCCAAAACCAGAAAATGAGGGAGCCTTTTTATCCCCTGATACTTAAGATGCACTTTTCTGTTTAAACGTGCTAGAGAAGGTCCTAATACTGTTGCTCTTTATATGTGACGTTCAGTTCTTTATGGATCATATAGTTAAGGAAGATCTATGATTTTTCTCTCAATGTAAGTTCTTTTCTGTATTTTTCATATCTGTGCCACCTAAAGGAGTTGATAGTACAGTATTCTTAAATATTACAGTACCTCCCTGTTGCTAGTAGAGTAATGGAGTAGGGGCATAGTTCATGGGCATGTGAATTCAGAAGAGACCTTCACCTCAACTTGTACAAGGAGGCTTGTGGCCTGGAGTGGTATTTGGCATTCCCCCAGGAAAATGAAATGGTGAAGTGTCTAAAGAGAGATGACACTTTTTCTTTATCCTCAGAGCTAGTGCTTTGCACAGTGCTTTGTAGCTGTATGTCTATGAATGGAGTAGATGACACGGTGGAACGCTTCAAGAATTCCTGTTATTTTACTCTGGGTATTAGCTTTTAATAGGCTTTTCTCTTTTAATTCCCAGCAACTTCAATGTGAAGCTGTTGGATAGTCATTCTGTAGAGATTTTTGCGTAGAGAACTGTGGAATTTTGAGGCTAAAATGTGGGACCAAAATGTGACTTCCTGTTGACTTCTGAACTCTTCAAAGTGTACTCTTTTCTTCACTCCTAACCCTCCAGTTTCTGCAGTTGGTCTCTCTTTTTTTTTTTTTGTTGTTGTTGTAGTAGGATGAAGTTTCTCGAGTTGATTGAAAAGTAACTGTTGTTTTAATGTGTACGTGACTGTCTGTCTCTTAGAGCACTCCGCATAGTCTTGCATTCTGCATGTAGAACCACATATAAAAAAATTTTCTACATATGTGAAACACAATTTCTGTTTAATACTGTTGTGGGAGCTCTAGCAATTGTGTTACCCCAAGCACAAAAACATCTCAAAGCTTTGTGGTGTTACACAGCTCTAGGTGACTCTAGAAACTATTGAAGTATTTCGATGTCAACTAATAGTTAGACATATTTTTATAAATTAGCTTCAGACTCTCTATGACTCTAAATCAATAATGTAGTTATTTTGGAAGTAGAAATGTGTTGGAAGTGAATTTGGCAAATATGCTTATTATATAATTTGGTGTTATACTGTACACAGCTCTTAGTATTTTCAGCATATTTACAGATTGTTCTATTGCCTTCTGGTTTTTATATAGTTTATCTTTACTAGTTTCTGCTTTTTGTGCTGATGCTTGAGAAAGCGTTGTATAGCAAAACATTTCCTGATATTACGGAAGTTGCTTTTGTATGATACATGCCAAGATTTTTCATGCTTATGCTAGAAGTTAACATAGTGAAACATTTGAGTTATTGATGTATATTGCGAGCAGAAGGCAAATATAGTTATCTGTCTCGGGATTCAGTATGTGTGTGTTCAGGGGACACCTATTTTAGCTTTTAGTTTTACTCCATTTGTTGTTTTAAGAGATGAAGTTGGTGAAAAAGCGCTTCACATAACTGGGTGTGAGTCAGCTGTTATCACAGCGGGGTTGATACTGAAAGTCAAACGAGTCAAACCTGACTTGGTATCCTAAAAGACTTCCCCTCAAGCATGATTATTTTACAGGACAGTTTAGCTTTTCAAGTGTCAGGTTAAGGTAAGAAGTGAACCTCTAATAGTGAGAACTTTATTCTGGGTACAACTGCCTAAGAATGTTTCCATTGCCTGCCTTGGACAACATGTTGTCAAGAAAACCTATTCCTTGGGCATGCATGGACAACCTTTTCTGAGTAACTAGTAATTCCCAATCCTCTTTAAGCGTTTTTTGGATGTTTTGATTGCAAGTCTTTAGCCACTTTTTTTAATTCCCTTAAGATATTTATTATTCTGTGCCTTACCTCGTTTCTTGAGCTGTAGTTACTGCAGTGTGTAATTCTGCTGTGGCTAGACTCAGCATTTTATGAAAGGATAAAATGACTGAGAATGAATTTAACCTGACTTTTTCAGAATGTCAGATGGGGACTTATGAACTCTTGTGGAAGTCTGACTTTGTGGTGGGGAACCTTCTCAGCATTGAAGCTGTTGTGTCTGGGAGGGTGGTGTGAGCAAGACACAGGACTTCTCAGCAATTAATGAAATTCCTATCATAAGTAGAATACTTCAAATTGTTGGTTTGAGAAAATGTTTATTTAAGCTGCCAATATATAATAATGGAGCATCTTTTGCATGCTGCTTCTATTTATAAGGGATTTTTTTCAAGCTAGCCTTAAGGTAAGATTTAAAATATCTGAGAATGATCTTAAGTTCTGTTTGTCATAACTTAGTCTTCAGTGGTAATATTGCCACTGTTTTAAGGTTATTACATGTTCTTGTCTTAGTTTTCTTGACCAGTAATTCAGCCAAAACTTTTGGAAGATCGCCATCGAGAAAGCAGAACTACTCTTCTAAAAATGAAAACTCTGTGGAAGAAAGTTTTGAGGATCTGCTCTTGAAGTATAAGCAGATACAGTTAGAGCTTGAATGCATTAATAAAGATGAAAGACTGGCTTTAAGCAACAGGGAAGAAAATGAACAACAAGGTGATGATAAAACAGTGGACACTGAGGACCAAATAACTGTAGAAAATGACAGTATTACAGCGGATGCTATAAAAGAAGTATCTCCTGAGGAGAAAAATCCGGTTATAGCCTTTCAGGCATTTGAACTGAAACCTCTCAGACAAAAACTGCCTACTCCAGCTGAAAGGAGTAGATTAAAAAAAGGCAAAGAAGGAACAAAACAGTCATCACAAAAATTGGAAGTCACAGAATCTGGCCAAGGTAAATACTTGTAAAGTTCTTTTTGCTTGCCATTATCTGTCTATCTATTAGGTGTTAGGGGAAATTTTACTTTAATTAAAATATTAATTTAAAATTTATTTTAAATTAATTTTAATTGTTAAACCTTTTAAGTTATGGATTTAATGTACTTAACTCCTGTTGTATGGAATTCCATATAAACATGCTTGAAAGCATGTTCTTGGGGTTTGGGATTTTTTTCCCTTAGACTAACTGTTTGGCAGAAGGCATGAGGACAAGACGAAGGTTTTAGTTGCTGGTTACAGCAGAAACCATTGGCTTTCTCTGGAAATTTTCCTTCTGTTTTACCCTTGTTTCTTGCAGTAGCAAAATGTGGGGGCTTTTTTAGCAGAAAAGGTAACGTTTAGAGATGTCTTTTTCTGCATTTCATCTTTGTTATTTTTTTTCTTCGGTGTAACAAACCTTTATGAGAAGTTTTCACCAGAATTATTTTGGTCATTATTGATATTCACAAATAATGAAGAAATCATGGGCCAGAAATAGAAAGGATTTGTGAAAGACATGTAGCTGAGGGGTAGAATATGTATCTTGTCAAGGTAGTTCTCGACTGCAGGGCAAAGAGCACAATAGCTCAGACGCATGAATTTGCTAGAAACAGGTTAGCATGTCCAGCTGACCTGTGGTAGAAGTCCTTGAGCGTACTTTTTAAGTCTGCAGTGAAATAAGACAGGTAGCTTAAATTTCTTATTCTGGGGCGGCTTCATCTAGTTCTAGTGTCTGCTGTGATTGAGGGTGTGCTTGTGGATATCACATGTCATGTTATGTCAGCTAATTTGTCAGTGTGTGGAAACTATCAGTTTGAGTGGGAAGAGACAAAGTAGTAAATGGATGGATTAGGAATACAGGTGAGTAATTAATAGGACTATGAAGAAGGGTAGGACGAGAGCATTGAAAGTCAGAATGATTTATCTGTATCTTCAAAATGCAAATTTAAAGAAACTGAAAGAGAAGCCTGATGATTAGTAGTCAAATCATCTCATTCTAGGTATTTTTTCCCTGTATGTCTTTCCCATTAATAAAAAAAAAGAAAAAAATAGGTTCTGCTATTCTTTAAGTGGTAATGTAGTTTTTAATGGGAGACGTGAGGAAAAACAATGGGTCTTTACTATAGAAGTAAAATCAGTAGCCTGCAGGAAGAGAACATAGCAAGGCAGGAGTAAAAGAACTATTTAAAAAGCAAAATCGTCTCAAAAAAAAAATCCAACTTCAAAACTTAGAAACGCTGAAGTTGAAAATACAGTTCATATGATAGTGAAAATAGATGCTATAGTATGCATATTAAGAGCATTTTAATCTTTGTACACCACTCAAATGTATGACATAAGAATGATCTGAAAGCAGATAGGTGATGTGTGTGGCTGTTTATGACAATGTAAGACAAAGTAAAGAAACCCAGCTGATTTGAGTTATTGCAGGTTCATCTGTATCAAGTGAATATATACTCCTTGATTATGCATATAGTAGGAAATCAGCAAAATTTGTTTTTCCCATTATATTTATTTTTAAATGATGTGCTGGATGTTTCTTCATCCAGTTGGAGAGCTTGTCTTAAAACTCAGGGAAGTTTGTGTCTCTAGAATTAACTCTCTTTAGTCCAACTGCTCTGGCAGAGGCTTTACATTATTCCCTGTTTTCCTTTCCTTGTTGCCCATTAGTCTCTTCTGCCTGTGTTTTTGAAAGAGCGTTTTAGTTTGTGTAGTATGTCCCTGCATATGTCTGTCTGCGTCAAACTACTGTCCTGTCTGTGTCTCCCTACTTCCGTCCTGTGAACTGAATGATGGGATCTTTGCTTAGTGTAGTAACGTTTTTCAGTTTTCTTTTAGAGTACATATGGCTATTAGATACTATTTTCCTTCGTGTTGTATGTGTGCTTTTAAAGAAATGCCTGCATGCATGTACTAGCAGGAAGACCTTCAGTATTTGCCATGTATCATTTTTGTTTAGGTATAGGGTCTTGGTATATTTTAAACAGCACCTTTCTAAACGTGACTTTTCATAAAATGCTAGAAAGAGTAAAAGCTGCATGAAGTGCAGACTTATTTTCTACTAATTTGAATTGTGGGAAAGAATCTCTCTTTGAAGAAAGGCCAATATAGGAAAAGATCTTCAAGCTTCTCTCCAAATGTTTATTTCCTCCTTCTGATGCAGATAAACATATATGTGTCGTTATATGTAAGTTTTATGTAATTATAGCTTTGCTATAAATTATGGTAATAGTTAGTAGCTATAATTATGCAATAGTATGATATACAGCGTTATGTGTATTATATGTTAATGTGTATGTATATACACACTGTATAATAATCAGATGGATATATGGCTTTTGGGCAGTCTAACAAATTAATGCGACACCATCTTAATATTTAGAGGAAAGCATTACTATTTGCTATTACTTTCCATACAATAACTCTTCTATTTTCTTTTTACATGAAATGGAACAAGTGTGTTCTTAGTGCAGCTTTGGGCCTTTGTGTTTAATTCTGCAGAAGACTGACCAGTTACTCAAAATAGCTGCCAGTGGAATCTGAGATGCTCAGGACAGCAGCTGATACGAGATGGTAGCATAAAACAGATGGCAAGAAGCTGTCTTTTCCCCTTGTCTCCAAATCTGTTTTTCTCTGCTTCATGTGGAAGTGTGTCGACCTTATGACAGAGAATTCTTAAAAAATAACAAATCTTGTCTTAGGCTTATGGCTTCATGATGATGTGGATTTCATGAGACATGCCAAGTTTATTTTAGTGTTTGTTAATGGAATCTTATACATGCAACTGCTATTCTGTTTTACACTATGTAGCATGTATACTGATAAAATATGTTTGTATGGATTAAATTCTGCACATCACTTTAATGTAGCTCTGTCTCATGAGAAACAGCTCGCTCAAAAATATGGTACTTTTGTTTTGGAAGGTACAGAAGACAAAGAACAAACATCAGTGCGAAAGCTTAGCAGTTCAGATCTTACATCTGAAAAGGTAAGAAAGTATTTGTCCATAGATGAGGCATAATTGCATTATGATCCTCTGGCTTTTTCTAGATTGCAGTCTGGAAATGTTTTGGTAATAGAAACAGTCCATTCTTAAGGAATTGCACTTACTAGTACAGTAGGATTTTTAAGCTTTCTCTTGGTAAAAAATTTAGGGACAGACTTCAAAAGACTTTTTCAAAAAATATTTAGTTATTAAATGATGTTTCTTGACTTTTTGTCTTACTCTTTCTTCTCTTTTCTTCTCAAGAAGCTGCTTGATGATGAGGAGGAGATGTCTGAATTGCAACTTAGGCTTCTTGCACTTCAGTCTGCTAGTAAAAAATGGCAGCAAAAAGAACAACAGGTGATGAAGGAAAGCAAGGAAAAATTAACAAAAACGAAAAGTGTAACACAGAAAGTCAAAGCCAGTACAAAAGCACATTCAACAAAAAAAACTAGTGCTACAGGTAATAAGTTTAATGTTACTGAAATGGCTATCAATGGCATGACCTCTGAAATAGAAAACATAGTATGTTATGTGAAACAGTGGGCAGTGAGCCTTTAATCCTTCTAAAACCCCATACATCTACTGAAAGCTCTTGAAGAATCTAGGATTAGGGGGAACCGTTTAGGTAAGGTAGAGTTAATCACGTATCTTTTTATTTAAAGCCAAGCAAGCTTTGAGGAAACAACAGACAAAGACATCAAAGAAGATGCAGCAGCAAAAGGAACAAGACAGGCGGCAGAAAGAGGAAGACCAGAGGAAACAAGAAGAGGAAGAGGAGAGAAGAAAGAGAGAAGAAGAAATCAGAAAAATTAGGGACCTCTCAAATCAAGAAGAGCAGTACAATCGGTTCATGAAGCTAGTTGGAGGAAAGAGGAGATCAAGGAGCAGGGTAACAAATTTGTTACATGGTGTTCATATTCGGGATTCACGAGTGATTTCTCTCTTGCCCCCACTGGTTCTGCATCCCTTCTTCCCCACACCTCCTAAAAAAAAAAAAAAGGCAAAGCTCAAAGTATTTCAGTGTTTACAGTGTTTTAATCCCATGCTAGACAGGCATTCCCGTTGGGTTTGGTAGGATCAGTTTTGTATGAGTTGTACATTTGCAAGTCGGTGATAAAAGCGTTTTCCTCAAGATACTTTGAACGTTGTGATCAGAGCAGTCTGTAATTTAACACAACCCAAACTTTATTGGCTTTCTTCTCTTAGATTGCAGTTTTGTCTCCACATTTTCTAACTTTCTGTGTGCATACAACTTCAAGGGCTTGCTTCTTTCAAACTGTCATCTGGGGTTTGGTTTCTTTGTACTATTTTCTAATTTGTCAAGGTACAAAATATGCTCAGACACAAAAGATAATTACTTCAGCCTCATTACGGGATGACAGAATTGTGTCAAATTTATGAAGGAATGGAGTTACCTCAGTGGTTGTCATGCTGCACTTCTAGGTTATTTTCATTCCCTCATCTTGAGGTTTGCAAAAGGCACTTGAATCACTGTTGCTCTGTCTCTATAACACTGGTACATTACAGAAGAAATGACAGTGTTTCTTCAGTGTTGGTTCTTTCACCGTGGAAGCAGTACAGCTGCTGCAGCTAGATGCTTCAAGTGCTTGGAGCTACTGATGCTGTAAGGAGAAATGAAACTGCAACTAAGGGAACTGGGAGTCCCTATTTGAGGTCATGTTACAGGAGAGTCCCATTTATAATAATAATGAGTGGAAAATTGAGGTTAAAAGTGTTTAACTGTAAACAGCAGAAGTTCTAAAAGCTACCAAAATGCCTGCTGTATGCCTCTGAAAGATACAAATTGTGGAATCTAAGAAGTCATACTTACTGTTCTGCATGTTTTCAGTGTTCACTGAACATTAATTGGCATCCACATAGCGTTAGGCATTCTTTAAACAGTTTGATTCATTAGTTGACAGTCTCTGGGCATGTTTCACTGTGGTATGTGGCTCCTTCTGGGACAATAAAAGGATTTTCCAGCTGAGACATTAGAACAAGTTTCAGCTGAACACGCTTTTGTCATAGTGAAGATGACCCTTGTGCAATTTCGTGTTGTTTCTGACAAGGGTAGTTCAAGTGTTCTTGGTAATTGCAATGACAGATTAACAGAAATAACATTTAATTCTCTGTCAATGTTTCATAAATGTATAACCACAGCAGTTTACCAGGTACATAGAACCAATTTTTAAATACCTGTTAAGTCATTATGTATCATGACATGCCCCTGCTGGCTGCCCCCCACCCCCCCCCCCAATAAGTTTTAAAACTGCGTGTTAATTTGCAATGGATTTGATCAAAAGGTAATCTTCAGTTTGCTCTTTTTGTGCGAGCTAAGTAAATTGTATTTATAAAGCAATTCAAAGACAAAATTATTAGGGCCTGCTCTTCTAAAATTTACTTTTAATTGGTTTTCTCTAGAAGAATAGCATAAGACCAGCTAAATAAAATACGCTTTTTGTGTGTTTAGTCTTCAGATACGGACTTGAGATGGTCTTTCGATAAGCCGTCTACAGATAGTGCAGGAGGCATTTATCAGTATGATAATTATGATGAAGTTGCTATGGATACAGATAGTGAAACTAATTCTCCAGGTAAGACTGACTGACTTTTTTTTTTTTCTATGGTGATTGGTAGAAATATCTAAAAAGTAGGAACTGAGCTGTCATTTTAGAAGGAAAGTCTGTCTTTTGTGATATGGCAATTATAAAACTAACATTTTAAGGTGGGCTAATTCTGTCTTGTTTTAATGCTGACTCTCTCTCCTCTCAATCTCTGCTGTAGTGGTATTTTAGAGGTCTTCAATGTTATACTGTCCTCATTGCAGTACTGTGGACTTTATGCTTTTACATTCCCAACCAGCTGGGTAGGATGTAAGGGCCCCAGGGTATTGACTGGATAGACAGCAGCTTTGCAAAAAGTGTCCTGGGAGTCCCAGTGGCCATTAAGTGAGATGTGAGTCAGCGGTGTGGCTTTGGGTGATAAAGGCGAACTGCAGCCTGGGTTGTAGCGCTGTGACTATAATGGGTGAGTTGTTGAAGGGGGCTGTTAAACACTGATGAGACTGCATCAGTTTTCTGGTTTCACATTAGGAGAATGATAGTGATGTACTAGAAGGAGTCTAGCAAAGGACCTTTTTGACTAAGGGAAACTGTTTCAGGCCTGTTTTTCATAAAGTTCATTGGAGTCTGGAGCACTTGATTTGTGGGAAGGGACTGAGAGAGCTGAGTTTATGTTGAGAAGATAAGGCTAAGGAACGCTTTTGCTGCTGTCTTCAGCTAACTAGTGGGCAGTTACAGAGAAGACAGAGCCAAACTCTTCCGGCAATGGAAGGACAATGGGCCACAGTTAAATTGCGACAAAATAATTTCTGGTTAGATATAAGGGAAAACTTTTGCAGAGGATGGTCAAACACTAAGACAGGTTAACTTGAAATATTGTGAAATCTCCGTCCTCAAATATACTTGGCTGGATGAGGTCCTTAGCAGCCTGGCTTTGGGGGCAGCCCTGCTTTGAGCACCTGTGCTGGGGAATAGGTCTTTGAGGTCTCTTTCAGCCTAAATAATTTATTGACTCTGAGTTTGAGGTGCATTTCAGTTATTCAAATTTCCTTGTTCCATCTCAACATGTGGAGTATTGAGAAGGATTCATTAAGCATCCTACTTCATTGGCTGTTTTTATTCTCTTGCTTTTCATCTTCCATCTGTTTTTTTTTCTCTTCCTTTGTTGTTGGCCTTCCTTATAATTAGTTTGCTACAGTACTACACCTGCTGTTTTTGGAATGTCAGCTACATGAATCTTCTCTTCATGAGGCATTTCAAGCTCTAGTTTTGTGTTTCAGAATTCGGTATCATCTGTGCTCTTGGTCTGCTTATTTGTGTTGTATTTTTGGTAGCCAGTAATCAGGAGACTGTGAGATACCTGGTTTAAGAGGGTAGATTCTTGTGAATTAAATCAAATATGAGGGCTGAACCATTCTGTATCATTACTTTAGTAGTACTGTTTGGCTGTACTTGCATTTCGTATGTAAAATAGAAAAAGGACAGATAGCTACTCCTTATATACATAAGTGTAAGAAATAAATGCGCTGTGCTGTCTGGTGTTGCCTTTCAGATTGGTGCATGGTAAAAACATTTGTCTTCTGCTTTTGCTGTGTTGAATCAGTTGAAGTGTAAGCATGAGCTGGTGTTTAGTAGTTGCCTGCCAGATTCCTTATGCTCAACATTTTTTTTTTATTACAGCTTCTTCTCCAGTGCAGCCTCCTTTCTTTGAGTGTCCAATAGGGTATTACCCACCTCCGGTACCACCAATTTCCTTGCCACTGCCACCTCCAATTCCAGTAAGTAACTTTGAAAGGAGTTCGGTTTTGAAAATGTTGATAGTTCTTGTTTGTATTTTATTTCTAATGTTGTTGTGATTTAACCTCAGCCAGCAACTAAACACCATGCAGCTACTCGCTCACTCCTCCCGCCTCACAGTGGGTTGGGGAGGAGGATTGGAAAAAAAGCCACACTTATGGCTTGAGATAAGAACAGTTTAATCATAGACTCATGGAATGATTTGAGTTGGAAGGGACCTTACAGACCACCCAGTTCCAAGCCTCCTGCCATGAGCAGGGACACCTTCCACTAGACCAGGTTGCTCCAAGCCCCATCCAACCTGGCCTTGAACACTACCAGGGAGGGGGCAGCCACAGCTTCTCTGGGCAACCTGTACCCATGTCTCACCACTCTCACAGTAAAGAACTTCTTCCTAACATCTAATCGAAATCTCCCCTCTTTCAGTTTGAAACCATTACCCCTCGTCCTATCACTGCACTCCCTGACAAGGAGTCCCTCCCCACCTTTTCTGCAGGCCCCCTTTAAGTGCTGGAAAGCCACTAGAAGGTCTCCCTGGAGCCTTATCTTCTCCAGGCTGAACAACCCCAACTCTCTCAGCCTGTCCTCACAGGGGAGGTGCTCCAGCCCCCTGATCATCTTTGTGACCCTCTGCTGGACTTGCTCAGGCATGTCCATGTCTGTCTTACTCTGAGGCCCCCAGAGCTGGATGCAGTACTGCAGGTGGGGTCTCACAAGAGCAGAGTAGAGGGGGAAAATCACCTCCCTTGACCTTCTCGCCACACTTCTCTTGATGCGGCCCAGGATGCAATTTGCTCTCTGGGCTGTGAGCATGCTTTGCTGGCTTGTATTCAGTCTCTCATCCAGGAGCACCCCCAAGTCCTTCATTGCAGGGCTGCTCTTAATCCACTCATCACGCAGCCTGTGTCTGTGCTTGGAATTGATTTGACCCATCTTGTACTTGGCCTTGTTGAACTTCATGAGGTTTGCAGAGAAGTCTGACAGGGTTCCTCTGGATGGCCTCCCTTCCTGTGAACGTGTCGACAGCAACACACAGCTTGGTGGTGTTGGCAAACTTGCTGAGGGTGCACTCAATCCCCCTGTCTGTGTGGCTGAAAAAGATGTTAAATGGTGCTGGTCCCAATACCGACCACTGAGGAACTCCACCTGTCACTGGTCTCCACTCAGACATAGAGCTGTTAATTGTGACTCTTTGTTTGTGACCATCCAGCCAATTCCTGACCCACGGAGCGGTCCATCTGTCAAATCTGTGTCTTTCCAGTTTAGAGACAAGGGTGTAGTGCGGGACAGTGTCTAATGCTTTGCACAAGTCCAGGTAGATGATGTCAGTTGCTCTCCCTCTATCCACGAATGCTGTAGCCCCATTGTAGAAGGTCACCAAATTTGTAAGGCACGATTTGCCCTTAGTGAAGCCATGTTGGCTGTCACAAATCTCCTCCTTATTTTCCATGTGCCTTAGCATAGTTTCCAGGAGGATCCATTCCATTATCTTGCTAGGCACAGACGTGAGACTGACTGGCATGTAGTTCCCTGGGTCTTCCTTTTTCCCCTTTTTAAAAATGGGGGTTATATTTCCCCTTTTCCAGTCAGTGGGAACCTTGCTGGACTGCCACAGTGTCTTAAATATGATGGATAGTGGCTTAACCACTTCATCCACCAATTCCCTCAGGACCTGTGGATGCATCTCATCGAGTCCCGTGGACTTGTGCAGCTTCAGGTTCCTTAGCTGGTTTAGAACCTGATCTCCTACAGTGGGCAGTTCTTCATTCCGCTGTTCTCTGCCTTTGCCTTCTGCAGGTAACGAAAATAAAATATAATAATAAAAGATAATAATAATAATTGTAATGAAAAGGAATATAATGAAAAGAGACAAGTAAAGAAACCAAAGAAAAGGACAAGTGATGGACAACACAGTTGCTCATCACCTGCTGACTGATGCCTGAGCAGAGATCCACTCCCCCCAGCCAGCTTGCCCCAGTTTATATACTGAGCATGACGTCCTATGCTACGGAATATCCCTTTGGCTAGTTCAGGTCAGCTGTCCTGGCCATGTTCCCTCCCAGCTTCTTGTGTACCTGCACACCAGCAAAACATGGGAAGTTGAAAAGTTCTTGATTTCCTAGCAACAACTGAAAACATCAGTATATTATCAGCATTCTTCTCATACCAAATCCCGTACTGAATCCGAAACGTCGCTATTCTAGCTACTAAGAAGCGAACTACTAAGAAAAGAAAAAATTGGCTCTATCCCAGCTGAAAGCAGGACAAATACTAAAGTTACGATTAAATTTAGATTCTGGATTTGATACAGTTCTCTGTTTGGTGATTCTCTTGAGCTATCTGATAGACTTGCGGTTGTTTTTTTTTAAAACTTTTTATTTCTGCTGGTTTTTTGGCTGATAAAATTCCTGCTTAATGGAAGTTCTCCCTATTGAACTAAAATTTTCTCCTCATTGTTAGAGCTATGCTGTTTCATTACAGAAAGCAAAAAGTTGCCTGAAGCATGTAAGGAAAAATGAATTGGAATTGTTAGCGCAAGGCGACTTTGCCTCTTATCTCTAGGCCATGTATGTAGTTATACTTATTTTCTGACTTGTAACATGGGAGGGGAAACAACCAAAAATGTAGCTCATCACAGTCCTCCTTTGTGACTTTGTGAATTTTGACTATATGTTGTCTGTCTGCTCACCTAAGAGTCCACACGGAGATTGAATTATTATGTGTTTTTTCCCACCACTTTTCTTCATTGAACGATTGTTACCCTTCTTAGTAAAGCAGTAGAAAGTTGCCATTCCCTGCCATGACGACTTTGGAATTTTTAACTAAGGGAAATTGTAATTTTTTTAGCTAAGACAAATTCATAAAATTGTTCAAGGACTAATTTTTTTTTCTCAAGTAGCGTGAAGCTATCCGGTCAGCCGTATTTCTGTGGCTAGACTGTCTCTGCTTCTGAATTCTGATTTATGTTTTGTTTGTATGTCTGCACTACTACTACCCAAACGTAACCTCATTGTTTCCATTACCTTCTTTGAGTAATTACTCAAACTGTTTTATCAGGAGCCTTTGAGAGTGATCTGAATCCACTGCAGTTTGAATTAGTTTTAAACCGTGAAATAATTTAAGTCTCAACCTCTGCTGAATAATCATAAAGTAGTAGTAACTTTCACATGTCAAATACTTGTTTTCCTTTTTATTTCAGCCTGTACCGTCTTTGAGCCAGCTTTACATGGAGGGTATTTCTTGTGTTTCTCTTGAGCCGCCTCCACCTCTTCCCCCTCTTCCCCCTGAAGAGCCTGAACAGCCACCAAAACCTCCATTTGCCGATGAGGAAGAGGAAGAGGAGATGCTCTTGAGAGAAGAGTTACTCAAGTCTCTAGCCAACAAACGAGCTTTCAGATCTGAGGTACTCCATTGTCTTTTTCAGTGTAAACCTCTAGATGGCAGTCTTGACCAAAACGTAAATGTGACCTGCTAAGTGAGGATTACAGGTTTTTTTTTTTACACTGCCTTTGTGATGACTTCAAAAAAAAAAAAAATTAAATCTGAATTTCCATCACCCTCTGCCCCCCAAAAAAAACGAAACAGAAGTGACCCCAGAACACACTTTAAGTTGTAAATTGAAGCTTGTCTTTTATTTCTGAAGGAATTGCAAGACTTCAAAGTACGGAGAATCAAGTATGTTCAGGGGAATGGAGATTTTATTTCCTGAAAAAAAAAAGTTTATCAGCTGTCAGTTAGAAAACAAGACACTTAACTTTTGTTTCAACTTTCTAGCAAAGGGAGTTGGGAGAGGTTAACTATTTTGTTGTTTTGATTTGTTTTTGAGTGAGGAGCGAAGTTTGTGGCTTTGAAAATTTAGATTGTTTTTTGACCACATGAAAAAGGTCGCAGATCTCCTGCAGTTGACCAGTGAATAACTTGTGTGCCTTTTTGATAATATTGCAGAATTGCAAGATTTGTCCAATTTGGGTAGTCTGCCTAAATCACAATTCCAAGCTCCAATACATGTGTGGAACAATGTCGTTTATGTTTATGCTTTTTAAAATAGCTCTGTGTAGTGTGTATTTTTATGACTGTATTTTTGTTTTATTTTCTTAGGAAACTTCAAGTAACAGTGGTCCGCCTTCCCCTCCTGTCCCAGATAACCTGCAGTCTGTGCCAAGAAGCAATCTGTCTGCTGTCAGTATTAATACTGTGTCTCAGCCACGGGTACAAAAACCAAAGTTTGTTAGAGTACCGAGGCCTCCACGAGCAGTGATCACAGTAAGGAAATATTGGTGCTTTTTATTAATAACAGTATGAGTTGAAGTTGTCCTCAGTTCAAGTGAACAGCAGACTTAAGGTTTTCTAGTGATACAGCACAAAATGGTGGATCTTCAGTTAAACATTTGAATTATTACTAACTTTGATAATCCATATGCTCTTACAGAAGAAATTTGGTACTGAAGTAGGAATTTACATGCCAGCACTCATCTGAACTAAAAGGCTATAGTTCAATTTCTTTTCTGGATCAGCACAGACTAAAGGATGCTGTTCAATGGTAGCTGAGCCAGTCTAATACGCTCTTTGTTGTCAAAAAAGAGGCAGTCTTGCTCCTTCTCCTGCTCTTGGCCAAATGGTGTCTCCTTTCTTTTAAACTGGGGTCTACAGTGTCAGTCCTGTGGCTTAACTTATTCAACGCGCTTAACTGGTTAGAAAACTAACCTTAGCAGGGAAAAAAGTATGTTTCCTTCTAGGGGGAGGTGAATGTTTTTTAATGAACGGTGTGAGCTAGCACAAAAGTGGTGGCAGATGGCCTGTCTATGAGTGCGAGTGGAAGACAGGAGAGAGTATTCTCCTTTTCAGGTGGCAGACTTCTTACATTAGCTCAAGCCATATTCAGTAACTTGACCTTCATTTGAGCGGTTGTGAGGAGGTTTGTGTGGCTAGTATTTGATTTGTGATGTCTGCAGTCTCCATGGATTGCTGGAAATGCGTGATAAAAACATGTTTGCTGTGTTGTGCCAGACTGGAAGCCCATGTAATCTACTGTTCTGCTTATGGCAGTGAACCATACATAGTGGGTAGTTTGTGATTATTTTAACAGCACATCTTACAAAGCATGGTTTGTTGTAGCTCTTTCCCATGCAGACTCTCTAATTAATAGTATGACTGAGTCTGTACCCTTTGACTTTGTCAGTGGATGGTGTCTCTTAATCAACTATTTTTTTTTTACTAAATTTGGAGGAATATGTAGTGTCTTTGAGACTATTACATCATTATCAAATCTAGCTGTAGCTGGTCAACAGCTTTCTTGCTCGTAGATACAGACCATATGATCACTTGGTCACCTGATGCCATAGTGAAAAAAAAAGCTTATGATGGTAGAAATCTGAATGTTCCTATTTTGGCCTTTCTAAGGCCTACTTTACTTTCGGTAGGAAAGCTTAAAGTGGATGTGTTTTTGTGGTGTGGGTTTTTTTTGTTTTTTTTTTTTTTTGGTCTGTACCCATCTTCACAATCTACTTTAAATTTTAGATATAACTAGAATAATTGTTCAATTTGGGCGTGCTTATATATCCTTTCTATAATCATTTCATGTTTACTTACGTTTTTAAGGGTTTTTTATGTGTAAATACTAAACCTATTCTAAAAAAACCCTTAAACTGACACGTATTATACTGTCCTGAGACTTCAGTAACTGCTGTTGTATAATTGAGGAAGAAAATGTATTTCTGGGGAGCTGTTGATTTGTTCAGTAACATGTCTCTTACCAGCTGTGCAGTTGAAAGGCATTATGTAAATGTTAAAACCTGCAACTGGAATTCAGAATGCCTATTACTAAGGGTGATTAGCTTAGGTAAAACTGACAGATTAATACCTTATGTTTGAATCAGCTAGCTTGGCTAGTGTCTTTTTTATAAAAACTATTATAGAAACAAAGCATTTTGCATTTGTTATTTTTTTTAAATAGCTTGGGATATAGAATATATATATAAAAACAGATGTGTGTTTTAAAGAACTTATGGCCAAATAATGTTCACAGGAGACTAGTCACAAGGTATTTCTGTCCTTTCTGAAAACAATTAGATGTGAAAACAGTATCGATTACTCCTGTTAAAGCTTTTTAGAAACAACTTGTATTGAATGCTTATGGGTTTTGTAACTTTTGTAGTATTAAGTATTTCTTCCTAGAGCTGAAAAAAGTGAACCCAAGAATTTCATTTTGAACTGAAAAGCTGATAGTTTTTCTGTGAACATTGTTGGATATATCCAGAAACTAAAAGAAATCAGAGGTATAGAAAATGCAAATTCTTCAGGTTTTTGAAATCTCATTTCATAGTTTTGGGGGCTTGGTAGTCTTTGAATGTTTGAGTATCCTATACTGTATTTCAGAAGAGGTTTTAAATTTACAAACCTTGGAATTTCTTCCAAGGAGCTGAGGATCTCTGCATAGTGAAATAGCCTACAGTGTTAGTTTGCCTTTTCAATGACATCTTGTAACCCTTTCTCAAAGTAGTCATGGACACTCAGGGGTCTGTTCATCACAGACTGAAAACATGTCTTAGAATATTATGGGAAGATCCTGCATTACAGCTGAGGCCGTGGTTCTCCTGCAGTAGAAGCTTGTCTTACTGAAGGCAGTGTGGTGGTAGTTGCTTGGTGTTACTTTACTGATTGTTAAACATTTTTCTGAACCACATCAAAAAATAACACCTGGAGAAAAGCTGACTTTGACCTTTCCCACTACCAGCCTTTACACTAGAAGAAAAACAGGGAAGACGGAGACAGTTTCCCTTACACACTGTGCCAAAAGCAGCTTGGCAGTTTTGATCTTCTAATACCAAGAGCTGGTGATAGGGAAGGGATATATTTGGGATCTGAAGATGAGGAGAAGGGTGGGGTGCCTTGCCTGTTAATTTTGGTTTCCACAGAACTACAGCCAGAGAATATTTGTGAGGGGAAGACCAGTGCCTTGTTGTTTCTTGCACCAATATAAATAGGAATTTCACGTATCTGTGCTATGGTGGTGCAGAAATGATGCAGCTGTGGAAATTCTGAAGTAGTAGATATGATCCTTATTCTAAGAACTGTCCAGAAAGAGAATACAAAAAAAAGCTATTGTGAAAATTGTCTATTTTTCACTTTCTAAAGTGGGGTGTGTGCTCTAAGAGACACTTTGAGCTTTGAAGAGGTCCTGTCCTGAGGAAAAGGTTAAATGTATAGCTGTAATTGTCCAGACCTACATTAGGAGATGGGAAGAGTAGTCCTGGAGATGTGAACTAAGTTGCTTGTTTTCAAGCTCTAACACCAGAGCATTTGAGGTTAATCTAAATAGTCTGCTTGTTTCTGCATCTTTGTGCTGGAATTGGCAGTCACCTGATCTTCAGTCAGCTGTTTCAGTTAGTGATGTTGGCAAAAAGTGATTAACCTTGTTTCATTTTGTTCTTTATGTTCTGTTGGTGTTCTGCCAATTTAATTGCCTGAGCAGCTCACTGTAAGGTCACCTAAGTATAACTGCGGGACAAGAGGCATCACAACTGTGTGGCAGAAAGATGAGGGAGTTCTGGCATGTCTGCTGCAGCACTTCTAATGGTGACTTGATTGATTGTTACCTCTCAGTTACTTAAAAAACATTGCTTGCAATTGGCAGATGATGATTTTCGTTACAACTGAAATAATTCATAAGGTGTAGGAGTCAAGAGCCTGAGATTCATGTGCTGTGACCATGGAGACCTAAATATGCTCCAGATACTTGGGAATAGTTTTGAAAATGTTGGAGTACCTTTTGTGTTATAGTATAAAGAATGGGTTTGATATCGCTGTATTGTAGGGGAGATGCACAAATGTTTAGGTTTTTTTCTTACAACGTAGAATTGGTGTGCCACGATAACTAACAAAGGGCATTAACCTCCTTTTTTCTCTTATAGTAAAGATGTGCTCAGTTGTATCAGTTTCTTTAAGTTTTTCTTCTTGCTAGAAAACATCCTTAATTCTCCCCACAGCTTCCAAAACACAAGTCTGTTGTGGTTACATTAAACGACTCAGATGATAGTGAGTCTGATGGAGAGCCATCCAACTCAACTAGCAGTGTTTTTGGAGGACTAGAATCTATGATAAAAGAAGCAAGGAGAAATGTTGAGGTAAGCACTATCAGCATTTAATAGGTTTATTTTGTAATGTTTTTGCTTTGTGTATGGAATTAAAACTTCAGAATTTGGTCAAGAAATACTGGATTACATCAGAAATGAGCAAGAGTGAGAACATTACTCCTGTCCAGACCGTGACATTGTAATTTGGGTTGCACAAACTAATTAAAGTGATTTTTTGGTTAAGATTGCATCCTGAAGATAGACTTTAATATATATTTTTTTCCCCTTTTTCAATTAAAATTCAATGCATCTTTAATTACTAGCCAAAAAAAAATACTGGCTTAAAAGATCTTATTAGCCTTGAACAGCTTTAGGTTTGTGCTGAAATGCCTCTTAAAAATAGTAGTTAATAGCTGTATTTTAAAGTACTGGGACTAGTATTGACTCGAACCTTGTTGTAATAGGCCTCAAAAATCAAAGCCCCTCCAAAATCAGAAAAAGAAAATGATCCAATGAGAACTCCAGAGGCTCTACCAGAAGATAAGAAGATAGAATACAGACTCTTAAAAGAAGAGATTGCCAGGTACAACTGAATTTAATTGTTGATGTAAAATGTGTATTCTTTGTAGTCCTTTACTAGTCTATTTTTGTATCTGGAAGGAAAATCTGACTTTGAAAACCTTGCCATTACCTTTAAGTTTTTCCCCCCACTCAGTTTTTAGTAAGACAACATAGTAGGAGTCTAAAGGAAGTCCTTGGATTTGAACTGACTTACAGTAGTTGATTGCACTTGTGGAAAGTTTTTCTTTTTAACTTGAAATCTTGCCATCCTACTATTTTGAAGATTTTAAAACTATTTAAGTGCGTGTCAAAATGAATCTTGAAGCTACTGAACATTTTTGCTTTTAACATCTCTGTTTTAGTCGTGAGAAGCAACGCTTAATTAAGTCTGATCCACTGAGGAACAATTCGTCCCCTGCAAATTCTGATGGTGAAGTTGATGGAATTGGGAGAATAGCAGTAGTGACAAAACAAGTCACAGAAGCAGAAGCAAAGCTTAAGAAAAACAGGTACATATCTCACTGTTGGAAGTCCTACCTTGTTTGTGTAGCAGGCTGAAAATAGTAAATTATCTTTTTGAATGTGTGGCCTTTAAAGTACAGCAAATGGTTGGTTTTCGGTTGTCTTGAACTGTTCAGCCTTGAATTCTGTTGCTGTACAAAAGGAGTTGCATTGTAGTGCCAGTGTGGTGTATGTTAGTAACTTTTAAGCATGATTTGTCATAACTGTTTTTGGCTGTGTTTGTGTTCAGTGACTAGAACATCATCTGTGCCACCTAATAACTTTGAAATATGAAACAATGAGTGTGCTTTTCACTACTTGGTGCACTTTGAGGGTAGCAGGTTTCGATGGGATATGCCTGATATATGTGTAAATAAATGAGTGTTTCTGCAGAATATGTATGCTGTTTGAGGGTTTCCTGTATGCCTTTTCTCTTTTAGCATACGTCTTCCATGTTTCTTAGCCTTCTTTCAAGTTACCGTGGAAAATAAGTGCTTTGCATGCTTCTTCTCTACCTCTGTTGCCACTTGATTATTTGTATGGTCTTGTGAACAAAAAAGGTTCCTGGTCAGACATCAACTGAAGGACATTCCTCCCCCCTCCCTTTATTCACACCTATCTATCTAAGTCTTTATCTAAGTCTTTATCTTGCTTCCTTTAATGTGTAGCTTTTTATATCTATTTACTCTGCTGTTGTGCCATAATACTACAGCTTGTAGTCTGCTAATGTGTGTGCCCTGGGGAAGAATTGGACTGTTACTTAACAGAAAGCAAGAACGTGTATTTTGGATGTCTTAATGTTAAAAACAGTATTAAAGATAACACCACTTGCCTACCTTCACCTGTCCTTGTAACTACAATGTTTTCATCTGCTTTATACTGACATGGTGAACTTGGGATACTGAAATCTGCTGTTAAATGTACTACCAGTATTTATTGTCTGGAGAAACTCAGAATTCCGTTTGTTTGATAAGTGAAAAAGAGCTGGGTTCTTAAATAACTAGGGTTTCAAAGGAGCAGCAATAACTCTGAGAAACTTCCCTTAGGAAAAAGATCTGTTATGTGGCTTTCCTACTTTCAGACTTCTGTTGATGAAGGATGAATCTGTCTTGAAACATTTGTTGCAACAAGAGGCCAAGAAGAGAGAGAATGTTCGAATTGCTGAAAATAAAATTAACAAACTGGCTGAACAGCTACAAGCAACAGAGAAGATCTTGAATGCTAATAGGATGTTTCTCAAAAAGCTTCAGGAACAAGTAATTTTAATTTTGAAATATTTCTATTTCCTAGAGCTGGAAATCTTGAAATGGGAAGCCTGATTTTTGGAGGCAGTAGGCTGTCTTTGAATTAATCATTAATGCCCATGTCTCTTCTGATTATATTTTATGAGGTCATATCTGAAAATGTGTATCTTACTGTAGTATTTCTTTTTTCCCAGATTCATAAAGTTCAACAACGAGTTACAGTAAAAAAAGCTCTGGCGTTAAAGTATGGGGAAGAACTTGCTCGAGCAAAAGCAGTAGCAAGTAAGGAAATTGGGAAACGAAAACTGGAGCAAGATCATCTTGGAGTAAGTCTGTTGCATGTTTTTAAACCATGCTGTACTTGAAAAGTGGTAATAATTTTGGTTAAGAAATGTAGTTCAAATGGGATTTCAGGAAAATAGGAAAACATTTCAAAAGTGCTGTAGGGATGATCTTATTGGTTTCCTATATTATTGAGAATTCAACAGAAAAAGCAGTAGTCACTTAAAGATAACTGGTCAAAGCGTACCTTTCTGTGTCAGGGGAATGTCATTAATAGATAAATAAGAGGAGCTATGTGCTTGTGAAGGAAGGAAGTACTTCAGCGTCTGTAGACATCAGTGATCTTGTTAAAACTGTCTAGCAAAGATGCTGAAGAGGGGATCTGGTTTGAAAAACAAAATACAGAAAAATGAGGCTAAACTATTATTGCAAATTTTTCTTTTTGTGCCCCCCTCCCTGTGTTGTAGCTCATCTTTTAAATGTGGCCAGAACTTCTGTTGAAGCCTCGTACATGATGTAGGGTAATTTTTATTGAAACTTTTATTTTATTTGTTTGGCCTGCAAAATTGCCAGTTGAGTTGTGGCAAACTCCTTTTGTAGTTTTCCTGCTGTTTGAAACTTTCTGGCAAGAGTTTAAAAGTTTTTATAAACTCTGAATTAAATGTCTTGCCCGTGTTTTATGTTACTCCTGTCAATAGATCAGTAAACGTGAAAATTAAATAAAGGGAAGTTTTTTCTTTTCAGCCAAGCAAAATGTTGAAATTGGAGAACTCCCCTACATCAAGTCCAAAAAAGCATTCAGCAGAGTTGATTGCACTAGAGAAAAAACGACTACAGCAACTGGAGTATGAATATGCTCTAAAGATTCAGAAATTGAAGGAGGCCCGCGCACTTCAAACCAAGGAACAATCAAATATTGCACCCCATGCAGAAGAGGAATCTGAATTTGCGTTACCTCAGCCATCACTTCATGATCTTACACAGGATAAATTGTCTTTGGACAGTGAAGAAAACTACTTTGATGACGAAGTTCTGTCTAATTCAAACCGAGAACGAAGGAGATCTTTCAGAGAATCTAATTCTTTCACTAAACCAAATCTTAAACACATGGACACTCCAAAACAAGAAACTATAAACAAACTTTCTAAAAAGGCTTCAGAGGAGCCTGAACTGTTCCTTGGGTTGAATATTGATGAACTGAAAAAACTTTATGCTAAAGCTGACAGCTTGAAAGAGCTGTTAGTGAAAAGTACTGCCTTTACAGTACCTAAGGAAGATCTGCTGTGTGGTCAGGTAAATGCTTTAAAACTAAATATGGAGGTTGTTTTCATCGGGTGGTATTGCAATCGCTATATATCTGTTTGTGTGTTTCCTAGGAAATTTCAGTGGACATGGATTTTGTTACATCGCAAAATAAACAAACAGAAGTGAAACCGTTTCCATTTGGACCGTATCATAGTCCTCTTCTAGTATTTAAATCCTACAGGTATGAAGACTAGCAGTTCTTTGGCTTCTGTCTATATGTGTTCTTGTTCAAGTATTCTTTATTACTCTTGTACCCAGCTGTATATAGAAAGACAAGTCACCGTGAGCAGCTCAACTATATTGAAACAATTTTGTCTAGTTTAGGGAACGTAATGATTTTAGTTACGTTTTCTGATATGCAGGAGTCCCTTGCTGTTGTGCAATGTTGCTGTCACATTGTATTGCATACTGTGCCCTGCAACTGGATTGTTGTTTGGTATATCTAAATTTAAAAATAGTAATTAAGTATTTGAAAACAGGATTTTTATATCCAATGTGAAGCAATCTAAAATCCAGGAAAAAAACTCATTGAAGCGTATTTCAATCATGCAGTCTTTAAACTTGGCTAGGATTTACGTTGTTCGAGTTGAGATTGAGCCAATCGCCTATTTTTGGATTACTGCTCAGTGGAAAGAGGCATGACCAGTGATTCATCTTGATTTAAAGTAGGCACGTGCAAGTACAATCAGTGTGGCAAATCTGTCTGCTAGAACGAGCTTTGTTCCTACGCATTAAACTTGAGAAAACAAAAGTCGGGAATTTAAACTGGAGCAGTTGAATCCTACTGTGTGCTTCAGGTTTACTTCTGTACTCTGAAGTAGCAAAAGGTGGAGGGTGCTATCTTTACAGGAGTATTCACTTTAACTTCTTGTGGGTTATGGCTTCAATTCCTTAAAGAGCTAGGAATACCAAAATTGATATAGTCAAACTTCAGCTAAAAATTTAAAACAGGCATTAGTCTGCTCGGCTCAGATTGTGTAAACAAAGAAAGAACAATCTATTTTCTCACAATCTTTCATGGTTCTCTTTATATTTCTGTTTAGTGTCGATGTTATGTTGACTTATAGCATGAGTGCAGTTTTTCTAGACCTAAACTGAAAGTCAATTTCAGTAGTTTGCTTTCCCTACTGGGTCCTTACTGTCCACTTCCTGGTTTTGAGTGAGGTTCTGCACCTAAGGGAAAATAGAGTGCTAGAACAGAATGTTTAGGTTGAGAAGTACTGTTTTGTTCTCTCTCTCTCTTTCACTTGTATGTCGATTATACTTTTGATTAGTACTACGGTTTTGGAAGTAATGAGACTTAATATAGAAAAAGTGATTCTAAAAATCTAAATTTTACTGAATGTTTGGTAAAACTGATGCATTACCTTGTTCGCTTTGGCACAATAATTCACTGTTTCATTTTAGGTTTAGTCCTTATTTTCGAACGAAGGAAAAACTGTACCTCAGTTCAGTAACGTATAGCAATATGATTGAGCCAAAACAGTGTTTCTGCCGGTTTGATTTGACAGGCACGTGTAACGATGATGACTGTCAGTGGTGAGTTCTCTTTATTTTGTTTCGACTAAACCTCTCTTCTAGATGCCAGACTCAAAGGCCAAAATAGACATGTTTTTCATTTCTTTAAAAGGTCTGGATTTATGATCCTATGCACAAGTTCTAGAAAACTACGTTATTTTTAATACCCTGTTGCAGATACTTGTTTGGCAGGAGAAAAACCCTTTCATCTAAACTGTGAAGGAAGGAGGTTCTTTAGATGTAAATTCAGAAAAACAGTATGGCCCGTTTGAGAATATTTTACCTTTTGGTTGCCTTGTAATTCAGATGGGACTTTTGCTTTATAGCTTCAGCATAACTTCAGACCATCATGGAACCTCAGGTAGTGGTTGATACTGTTAAGCAGACTAGAGATGTATCATGCTGCTAACTGAAATAAAGCATATGCCAAATATTATGTGATTGTGTTTTTTTAAAAAAAGCAAATACCACCATTGTGGTAGTGGAATTCCAGTTTCCTGTGAAAATACTGGCGAAGTTTGTTTCTTTGAATCCCACTGTTAAATTATATTAAAATAGTTTGTTAAAATGTTGCACAGTATATTTAAAAAGTTGGTACAACAGCAAATGGATATGAATTGATTTGGAATAAACTCAATTTGAGAATTTCTAACTACTGGAAAAATATAATAGGAGTGGACCTTAGCTCTTTTTTTGCCCTTTTCAGTGGCAGGCAGCTTTTTGCATCAGCTTTTAGCTGTTACCATCAAACCGTAGTTTGACTCTTAAATACAAAGTGATTATCTAATTCTTATAACTACCTTGTTTAAACTGGAAAGTTCTAAATACTGTGGTTTTGTGTTAGTGTGAAGTGAGTGTGTGGAGGTTTGTTTTAAAGAGTAAGGCTATAGTGAAATAAGGAAGGCTAGGATTGAGTTAACTGATGCAGGCGTAAATTTAAAGAAGACTCGGACATATTTAACAAATTTCAAAGCAGGCTGTAGTGTTTTCTGTGGGTATCGTTTTCTTTATGCCTCACCATAATGTATACTAAAACGACTTCCTAGTTGCAAGCATTATTAAGTTGCTGTGATAAATATATTAATTGCTTATTTGTTTCTTCTGCTGTTTCTTTCAGGCAGCACATGAAAGATTGCACTCTTAGCCGTAAGCAGCTGTTTCAGGATATTCTGTCTTACAATTTAGAACTGATTGGCTGTTCAGAGAAAAGCACTGATGAGGAAATCAGCACTGCCACAGGTTTTTGCAAGTCTTTCATTAAAAGATTAATTTCTGAAGGGAATGGCTTTCATTAAAAGGTCTAGGTGTAAGGACTTTGATGTTAAGCAGTGCATAGGGTACAGCTATATGAAAAAAAAAAATAGATCTCTGCAGTTGTCCAATTCAGTCTTTTGTAGTGGGCAGTTACATTGGTGTCTACAGAAAGAAAAAAGTCATTGATCTGTGGAACACTTCACTCTGGGGGGGGGGGGGGGGGGGGGGGGGGGCGGGAAGTATTGCTGGGATTCAGGGGGCTGGGGAGCAATGGACGTGGAATCTTTCCCTCTCCCCTTCCTCACTTCTCTTTGTATCTGCTGGACTGGCCTGTTTCAGCAGAGCTGGAATTTTATAGTAATGCTGTTGCCATACAGGCAAGTTGCCAAACAGAACTTTTTCAGTTTTTCTTTTCTTTGTTCTAGCGTGTGAATTACCATACCTCTTGAAGCAGTCATATTTCCTGAATTCAGCGTAGGTTGTGCTGAATTGCACACTTGGATTTATGTGTTTACCTAAGATATAAATATTATTGTTTCAGAAAAATACGTTGAAAAACTTTTTGGTATAAACAGAGACCGTGTGTCAGTGGATCAGATGGCTGTTCTTCTGGCCAGCAATGTCAATGAGAGTAAAAGTCACAGTAAGTAACTTGGTAGATTAAATAGAATATAAAGTTATGTAAGTACCTTGGTGATATTGTAAACCAAGAATATTTTATTGTTTTTGTTGCTTAGTTTTTATTTCAGTCTTATAAATTCTGCTTATGGTAAAATAAAGGCAGCAGAATTTGCTTCAAGGAAATAATATAATAGTTTTGGAGTCCTGTTTGGAAAAGTGAGTTATGTGCTTGAGCGCAGTAGATTTTAAATAAGTAGTGTTGAAACTTCAATGCTTGTGTTGCACTCGTAGAATGTTTTTATCCAAAATCTTTATTAGCAAGGGTGTTTTACTCTTGAATACAGAAAAGTAAAAGAGTTTCTACTACTCTGCTTCTTTACAGCACCTCCATTTACAACATGGAAAGATAAAAGGAAATGGAGACCAAAGTACTGGAGAAAACCATTGTTAGACAGTAGCAGCAGTGAAGAGGAACAGTTCGTTGGACCTATTAAATATGGTAATCTGGATGTGTGGCATCCATTAAAAGAGAGTTCTGGGGAAAAATACCTACCAACCTTTTCCCAACATCTAATTTTTACAGTAGTTCTTAAGAAAATTAATGCTTTCAGTACCTCTCTTGACTACATATTTCCTGCACGCAAACTTTATTCTGCATAAATTTTTGTGTAAAGTTTGATCTGAAGTTGTTATGTTTAAGGAAAAAACCCCTAGTATAATGTGTGACTGGAAGTTAAGGTGGAATTTCTACTTGCCTGTTCTTAAAAAGAACATAAGAAACTCTTTCCCTAGAGTGTTTCAGCTTTGCCCATAGACCATTAGTTTTTTTTTAATTTTTATTTTTCCCTCCCAGAATTTTAAGTAGTGAAACTTTGTGTTCGGTTATTTAAAATTTGTTCAGAGACAGTATTCGGTGTTGAGGTCAGGAGTTAAGAAAAGCTGCTGTTAAGTGGCATTTGAGACTTGGAAGCTTGTTAGAGCATCAGTAACCCAACAATATTTCACATGACTCATGCAAGTGGGAGCTTTAGGATTTGGTAGCAAATCCTGGAAAAAGGATTTTGAGAGACAGAACTGAGTTAAATTTTTTGTCAGGTGTTTGTTTCCTAGTGCTGCCTAATGAACTGCCTTAATTGGTGTCTGTTGATCAAAGCAGTCTCTTACTGCTATTTATTTCTTGCTTTTGCATTTGAAATGGAACTGTGTAGTGTGTTTAAAAAAAAAAACCCAAACAAAACAAAAAAAAACCCAAAAAACCAAAAACAAACCACCAAAAAACCACCTGGTTATAAGTTTTAGAGGATGTTGAATTAACCATATTTTGCTCTGGTCAATGTCTGTGCTTGAAATATATAAATCCCACCCCTTGTGTGAGTGTTAATCTTACAGATCACTGCTGTTTTGAAAAGAAACATTTTAAAAAACCCAACAAAACCCATTATTTTGTATTTGCAGCCCATCCCACAGAACATAAAAAAAGGGTTCCAGCTCTTGATGCTGTGGTGACTCCAGATGATGTCCGGTATTTTACAAGTGAGACTGATGACATTTCCAACTTGGAGGCAAGTGTCCAAGAAAACCCCTGTGATGTACAGCTTTGGATTAAACTTGCGTACAAATACTTGAATCAAAGTGAAGGGTAAGTCTGCTGCATTTTAAATTTGACTTTTAGGCTTCACCTGCCATGCTGTTATGATCAAGTTTTCTTTCTGATGTTAAAGAACTTCCTTGAACAGTGCCACAAATAATTTGTTACTTAAAAGCATGTTAAATAGATTAGATTTCCTGCTGTATGCAGTATAGTGTGTGAGTAATAAGTTACACTGGTGGTTTATCTTTAGATTCTGATTCAGGATCGAAGTTGATGGAAAGTAGTGTGGGAGAAATAATAAGCGTTTGAAAAGCGCGCAACCTAATGTATTCCCAAGATTACAGTGGAATGTTGTACTTCCAGTGATAAAGTTGTGGACCAATAAACTCAAATCAGTTTCTCCTCTGCAGAGTGAATGGTTGGAATAATGCTTGAAATTACTTTCATCAGGACGCTTTCTTGTAAGAACAGTTCTGCTGTATAGTTTTATTCCTCTAGAAACAGTCCGGTTGAGCACTTAGCTTCTTATTTTGTAATTTTTTAACTTCTGGATTTATATGTTTCTGTAGCTTCTGTTCCTTTAAATTCTGCAGGGTACCATGTTTTTATTGGCAGTCAGATAATTTCAGTAGGAATTCTGTCATGATGGTTTCGTTCTAGAGATTGATTTTAATAGTGGGGTACTGGCTTAAGCAGCTGCAGCAGGGAGGAAAGGGAATGGAGAGGAGCAGCTCTTTTAAAAGCCTGGTGTAAACTGTGGGTAATGGAAAACAAATCTTTTGATCAGTTTAGCTACATCAATAGCTGCCTGAACACTAGAAGGGATAGGACTGGAAGGCCAGTACTCAAAGTACTACCAGCAAGTGGCAGAGTGAGAAGAGCACACTTTCTAAATATAAGCATACTTGGAAAAAGACCGAGAAGGGAGAAAACCTAATAGAAGACAATTCATCCTTTTAAAACAGCTTCCTGCCCCCCAGCACTGAAGAAACTGAGTGGTTTAGTAGATGGCAGTGGTGATAGAAGGGACTGGGAAGGCTTCAGTATTATACGTGGTTAACTGTGTTAGTGTTGTTTTGGGACATGTGTTTTTCCTGTCATAAATGTCTATGCAAAGTAATTGCTAAAGATATTTTCAGAATAAATGCGACCTCAGCAGCTTTCTGTGGCTTTATGGAAGTTTGTTTATGAATTAAAGCTCAGCTCTGTGGTTTGCAATATAGGCAGTTATTTGAGCTAATCTTGTATTTGCTGATGTAATCTCATGATAGTTACCTCAAAAGGTAAAATCAACTTTTTTGGTGGTTTAGAAGCAGAGAGAACCCCCATGACATGCACAGAAGCCTGAAATAAAGGCTTATATTTGATTGTAGAAAGTAAATTAAGTAGCAAAAATACTGTAATATATTTAATAAGCCTTTGAAATTTTACTTAATTTTCAAGTCTATGTGATGTAAATGCCTTTATATTACTGCAGCTTGAGACTTCTGCTTACAGATGAATCTTACCCATTTTCAATTAAATTTTGACTCCTAGAAAACTTATTTTTCCATTTACTGTGATAATTGCACATAATAATAACCTTTGAAGGATGAAAACTTACTGAAACTCTGGAACTTGTATAGTAAAGGACACCACATATTAATAAAAAATGACTGACGATGTGTCAGTTATAAGCATCTGGTTTTGTATTTGATATTGTGTAAGTGATAATACTAACACAGCTGATGGGAGTGCTTTTTAAAATTTTCTACAGGTCATCCTCTGAGTGTTTAGATTCTACTTTAAATGTTTTGGCTCGAGCCCTTGAGAACAACAAAGAAAATCCTGAAATCTGGTGTCATTACCTCAGACTCTTCTCAAAAAGAGGAACCAAGGAGGAGATACAGGAAATGTGTGAAACAGCAGTGGAATATGCTCCCTCTTATCAAATCTGGTGGACAGTAAGTAAAACAAAAAGTATATGTGAACTGTTCATGTTAAGTGAGCTTTTTCTGCTGTAGAAAACCAGTACATATGACAGGGAAGGTATGAAATAAACACTGTAGCTTTTTAAAAACACAACAGTTGCTCAGAAAATAAAGCAATTCAAAGTTCTGTTTGAGGACACTTGTAGAGATCATCACTTTTCCTCAGGTAATAACTTATTTAAAATCAAGATATTACATTTCTTATTATTTGTTACTTAAGCTTGCAAAATTTAACTTTGACTATGTGATCTTTAATATTTAAACAGTATTTTTTGAGGTTTAGTATGAAAATGTGGTGCCAGGGAGGGAAATGGTTCATACGGTGGTGAAAAACATCTGAAGTTTGAGATTCACGTGATTTTAAACTTTAACCTAGAAGCTTTACTAGTATTCTGATTATTATTAATTATTATTAATTATTATTTGTCATTATTTTTCTCTAGTTTTTGAATTTGGAGAATTCCTTTGATGGAAAGGACTATGTTTGTGGGAGAATTCTACAGTTCCTAATGGAAGTGACAGGGAGAGAAGAAAATCCAAATCTTGTGTCCTTTCAGCTGCTGGAGACTCTCCTGTACAGGGTCCACTTAAGCCTCTTTACAGGAAGACATCAGAATGCGCTGGTTCTGCTGCAGGTAACTTCCAGGTTACCACCCCAGGAATTGTCTTCATATCTTCACCTTTCTAATGCCTATGACTCTGATAGTGTCAACTTTAGAAGTACAGTTCCTTACTTTATTTGCTGAGGAATTCTAGAGACTTCTGTTTTGAGATACGACGCCATTGTGAAATTTGGATTTAACTTTGAGGTTTTTGTTACGTATTTTGCTTTGTTTGTGTAGCTAATAGGCTAGGCCACTAGTTCCCAGGGAATTGCCCTCTTGATTTCTGGTAAGCTGTGAAACCCTTTTCTGCAATGGAGGGCCTGTGAGTAATGTGTTGCTGCCTCAGGTACTCAAATGTTGATTGCTACAGAAATTACCAAACCATTAATTCTTGGGAAAGAACATGGATGACATCATAGTAACAGCACCGCTCTGCTCCGAAATTTGGAAACTGTTAAATCAGACTATTGATCCCATGAACTCTGAAATTGTGGAGTTATCTCAGGCTTTTATTGTGACTGTAGAAAGAATTTAGGTCAGTGTTACTGTTCTGTAGGCAATAGAAGTGGTGGATGAATGTGAGAAATAGTGCTGATATCAGCCACTACAAAAAGTGGGAGCTGCTGTAGTTTCAGTTGCAAATCTTTTCATTCCTACCAGCAGGTGGCACCTGTTGCTTGCTACACCCTAAAACATTTTTCTTCATTGTGTGGTTTAAGGCCATAATGTTTTTTCTAGCTCCAGTTTAAATAGAAAAGTGTAATGCTATGTTGACTTCCTCCAAAAGCTATTCTAAACACAGCACTACTGATAAATGTAACTGAACGTTTGACTGAAGGAACAAAAAGAACAGAGGGAGAAAAACCTTGGCTTGTGTCAAATTGACATGGAAATCCAGTGTATATAGGAGAATAACATGGGTCAGTTTCCTTTACCTTTCCCTAAAGCATCATCACAAACCATAACTTTTTTCTTGTTTTTTTTAATATCTGTTTGAAATATGTAGTTGAAAAGAATGTCTTGGGGAGAGATTACTTAGCAATATTTAAGAGAAGGTAATTTCCAAGTAAATGCTACTTCAGAGTAAGTAGCAATGTGTTGCTTTGAAAACTTGAGGCAAGTTTCCTGAAGTAAATATTTTGAAGGGTGGATGAGTGAAATGTGAAACTTCAGGATTTGTCTGTTACAGGACAAGTGTCCTGCTGAATTTTCCCTAAACTTGCAAGTACTTTTGTCTCATTGAAAGCGCATTCTTTGTAATGCGTTTATCCGGAAAAACGTTGGCACATCAGTAGCCATGAGCTTCTGTTCTGATTTAGGAGCAGTTGTGTTTAGACTTTGTCTAACTGCATGCTCTAATGATTTTATTTGGGATCTCCTAATTTAACTGGGCTATTCTAGTTTTGTGTATGACTGGTAAGAAAATTTGAAGCAGTATCCTTGTTCTCAGTAATGTTTCCAACAGATTTTTTTTTTTTAAACAATATATCTAAGGATGATAGTGTTTTCTGTAGACTTGGATAGCTGTAACTTAGTAGCTGTATAACTAGAGCTTAATAAAAAAACAAACAAACAAAAAACCCCAAACCCACAAAACCAAGTAGGATATAGCAAGCTGAATCCAACTTGTAGAGGAGATGTCTGTAGAGGTAATGTATTATTTCTTGGAACTGGAAGTAATTGTCCAAGAATTAAGCAGAAAAGTGGAACACACATTGGGAGATGCATGTCTTCAAAGTCTGTCTGTTTGCTTTTCGAAATAACAATCTTCTATATTTTTTTCTAAACCTGTTACTAGAAATTATGGATGCAATTTTAATACAGTCACATAAGCCAAATGTATTGATTGATAAAAAGAATTAGTTCCTGTTTTCTCTATGGAAAAGATTTGAGAATATTAAAACTTAATCTTTCTGTTTCCTTTTCTCATTCTTAGATCTTACATTGTATTTCAACCATAAAATCTTTATTTCTGTTAACCTTTACAGAATGCTTTAAAATCAGCAAATGAAAAGATAATATCAGAACACCTTACTGTAAGTGACCGTTGCTTGGCTTGGCTGGCTTACATACATCTAACTGAATTTGGCATTCTCCCTGTCAAGTTCTATGACCCAGCTAATGTCAGTCCTTCAAGGATTATGAACAAAGAGCCGTTTTTAATACCATGGCAAACAGTTCATGACGTGAAGACTGATCCTGATACGCTGTTAGCTATGTTTGAAGGTAAGATTAAGGAAGTAAACTACTTAATACATTACTCACTTGTTGCAAATCAAGAAATATTATCCAACTTTTGGAATTTCAAGGCAGTGCAACACTGCTGATGACTGTGTTAAGCCACCATTGGGATTAATCCAGTAAATATTTCATGTTGATTTGAACAGAGCAGTGAGGAAAGTTCGTGTTCTCGGGTACTTAACACACACACTGAATTTTTCATCTGTGGTTCAAAGCCATAGCTTTTTCTCTAAACTGTGGTATTATGTCAAGATACAGACTAGTGGCTTGTGACAGTGTGACATTGATAGTTTTCTTGGGCTTATACAAGCATAAAGCCAAGCTTCTGTTGTTCTTTCTCTTACCCTCCTGCTCCTCAATGGGATGTGTCTGTTGGAAAGTTATTGTCCAGGAAGGTTACTGTGTTTCCTTAGAAGAGGCAGGGCAATGCATGTGTGTTGTCTTCATTCAAAGTTTAAGTAAATGGAACAATTTTTTTAAAGATGCAAAATGAAGATACTAGAAATTGAATTCTTGACTTGTGGTGCTGCCAGAGGTAGACTTTGTAATAGCACTGTGTAAACGTCAGTAGTCAGCGTGTTAGCCAGCAGCAACTTTGAATTGTCACTGAGAATATATCTACGCTGCAGGTGCTAATGCAGCGTGGAAACTCTCAGACAGATTGAGTAGCCCGGCTGTGGGAGTGAAGGCAGTCTAGCCATGATAATGGAGTGTTCATTATGGGGTGTTCATCGTTGGGTAACTCTATTATGCTGAGAAGAAAAATAATATCCTCTGTTAGTTTTGGCTTAATAGCTTTCAGCAGCTATGCTGGAAACCTTGGAACCTAGTTTTAAATATAGTGATACACTTCTATATGTAATGTGGCTTCAACGTTTCATTGGTAGGTTGTTTCCTGTTTCTTAAATGAATGAGGAATGAAACTTCTGAAGGAACTTGTCTTTGCACTGTGTTAAGTTTTTCCTAAGATGCTCCTCTTCCTTCTTTTACTAGAGTGTTGCTTTTGCAAATTATTATCTTTCCGCTTATGTATTTTCATTATGTTAAATGAGACTTTTTATTATGTCAGGGCTTTGAATAACTTTGACATTGCTTGAGATCTAAAGGCCTGATTTTTATACTCCTGTTTTGAAGATGCGGTCAAAACATGCATGGATGAAAGCCTTGAGGCTGACAAAAGAATAGCTATCTGCTTTCCTCTCTACAGAAACATGATAGCTTTGCTGAAACTTCTTGAAAGGTAGGTTGTTTTGAGACATTTTTAATTGGAGTACTCAACTCTGCTTTATTTTAAAACTTACCTTTACTTTTCTTTAAGGTGGGAGTCTGCTGCAGAACTCTGTAGGTCTTTACTGGAGCTCTGCCCGAACAACTGTCAGCTCTTGGAGAGTTTGGCCACCTTGTATTTGCAGATGGAGCAGAGTGACAATGCCTACAAAGTGTGGATTGAAGCTTTTGAGAAGAATCCTCAGAATGCAGAAATTTTTTATCAGTTGTGTAAATTCCTTGTTTCACAGGTAATACTTCCCTCCAATACTCATTTTGTTGGTCTGCTGGCTTTATAAAGTTTGGATTTTGTGTGTTGTCTCAAACACTTACCAAATTGACAATATTCATGGTATTTTTGTCTAGTACTCCTTTATGTAGATGGGAAAAATAGAATTGGCAAGATTAGTGACATGATTAAAGATAATCAAAGAAATTACGTAGAATCGCAAATTTATATTTTGGTTTGTTCTAATCCAGTGTTAACATCCTTAAGCAAGAATAACGGACATCAACAGTAAACCCGTAAGACGTTTTCAGCTTTTTTTCCTGCTACCTGCTGACTGACCTAGTTAGACTTCATTCTTGAGAGAATGAAGACATTGGATCACTGAAGAGATAGACACACCACTTGTTATTTATCTTGCTTAAATTGCTCTTGTCATTTTCAGGTTGATGTCTGATTTTAATTTTTTTATTTTTAAAAAAATAAAACCCCAAAACAGGAAAGGTCAAGCAGTGTTCTTCCACTGTTGCAAGATTTTGTGGCAGCTTTCTTTGAGAATACATGCCAACAGCATGGTCCCATGGATCTCTTAAGGTACATTTAGAATACTTTTTTTTTTCTACTTAAATTTTGGTTATATTGGCATTTTCTTGAAAAAACAAGACAGTCTAGAATTTTTGAATTGCTCTATTATTAGCTTGGCGTGTTTTTCTAAAACTTCAGTGAATTATGATTTGGTAGTTTAGAAGGCTTATACTTGTTGGTTGTGCATATACACTAAATCATAAAGCCACAAGCATTTAAAGATGAAACAGGCAGCAAATTCGATGTCTGGATTTGGGGAATGAAAACCAATCATATGTATGCCAAAGTTGTTTGTGTTCTGGTTTGGGGATTTTTTTGTGGCTTTTTTTTATTTCCCCAAAGCTAGGCGCCTAAAATTGCATAGCTAAGTTACATACAGATTTAGCCACTTGTAAAAGACCTCGGTCCAGAGGTCCAGCATGTTGTTAATCAGCAGATGATTATTGAATAAAAGGCACAGGTTTGTATCTAGCCTCCTTATTTTCCACTTGAGTTTTGGCACCTAATTGAGTTAAATTTTTGAAATATGCAAGTTCCCAATAGTCAAAATAGATGCCTCTGAAGGCCTTCAAAGGGAGTCCTTCTGTGCTAAAGTTTTTGCAGATGAGGCTTCAAAATGTTTGTATCTCCAAGTTAGTGCTAGTTTTTATTCCTGCTTACGTTTGTTTACGTTTAGCTGACTGTAAGTAGATGATTGTACCTTACTTGATGTATTTTATGGGGGAGGAGAAATCTGAGATATTAAGCAACATTTAACTTTGTACATAATGAGGGAGTAAATGCCTTCTGTAGTAACTATTTCTATATTTTTGTGTAATGCTTTCTGTATAAATTGTATTTGGATGGAGTTAACTAAAATCTAGGAAAGGTGCGTCTTTTTAATATGTCCCATGAACTTGGATTTTGGAGCTAAATGTTGACCTCCATATAGGACTCTTCCATGTAGTATTTACTACTAGTATTTTGTCTTGTAGATATCTCTTGAATTTTCCGATGCCAATTGAATTTACGTCACCTCTCTATAAAGAACATCTTACGGATGATGTTGTAAACCAGCAAATCCCGTATCTGTGGCAGATCTACTGGTGAGGCTTCTAAAGTGTTTCTGAGAAACAGCTGTTGGGTCTGAGTAAATTGCATTTTCAAAGCAGAACATTCATTGTTTGCCTGAGGGTATATCACTTTGGGTTCTTTCAATAAATGGTCTGCCAGTCCTTAGAGAACTTAACCTGCCTGCTGCACAACAGGGACAATTTTGTAGAGCTGTGAATTGCACATCAACTTAAATTCTCCACTTGAGAAATGGGTCAGAAATCCTGCCCTGTGGGAACATGTAACAGGTGTGTTCATCTCAAAATGATTTATTTTGTTCATTTCACTTTTGTTTTAGCTTGCTGCTGTTAGTAGTGTTCTGCTTTCTTCTGGCTTTCTCAGTCAGCTTTCTCAGTCAGTCTTCAAAAGTAGCTATTTGGCTTTTCAGATAAGTAAAGGGGCAAAGATGCTAATACTTCAGATACTGGTGAGGACTCCTCAAAACTCCTTCAACATTGTAGATTTTAATTGGTGGACATCTTAGTAACAGGCAAAATGTGTGGCTTTCAAGAAAATCTTTATATAAGGTTTAGATTAACTTATCTTGATGTTTTCTTTTTATGTTGTCCATTAATACCAATTTAAGTACTTGGGGGTTTTTTTTGGTTGGTTTTTTTTTTTAGAAAATACCTCTTCACAAGTTAAGTTTAGTACTTGCACAGTGGAAACATTGTTAGAAAGACACTTGAGGTCACTGTTTAGTCATGAGGGACCTTAACTTAAGCTCAGATGTTCCTGTATTTTAGCACCTGCTTCTAAGAGGAAAATCAGGGCTCTTGAAGTAAGTGCCTGAATTACTTTCAGAGCTAATAATTGAGTGTTTCTGTAGTTCTTTTGCTATGGTAAGTGTCTAGGTATTTGGGCCTATGTACCTGTCTTTTCTTTTGTTCAGATACAGAGGACAAAAGACATAAGTTCACTTCTACCAAGTGAAAACAGTCAGACTGAAATCAGCAAACCCAGAAAGCACGAGGAACAGTGTTCTACTTGGCAAGATCAGTGTGTGTGTACACGTGTGTGTGTGTGTGCACACAAATGTATACATAGACATTTTTAGAAAGAATAGAAAATTGGTGATTCAGTTTGTGGTCCTTGGGGAAAGCAGGCGTAGAATCAGGCCCTCTGATCGTGTGACCCCAGTCCAGGAGGGTTCTGGAGCAAGGTAGCAACATCAGCCCTGTCTTACATTTCTATGGTCTTCCTCTCTGAGTTTTTTTTCTGTTAAGACTTACTGAAAGTCTTACCTTTTTTTCACTGTTACTTTATGCATTGAAATAAGGACTGTTCACTGAATCTTGGTCAAAAAAATGTGTCTACTTCTGTCTTTGAGGTCCTATATGTTGGTCTGACTGTATGTTTCTTTGAGGAACTGTGGAAGAAAATTAAGGGTTGTTTTGACTTGTTCTTGTCAGGTGGTTTTCTGTGTGTGTTTGTTTTTTTTTTTTTTTCCCCCTGACATGGTCAGCATATTTCTACCCCAGATCCCCAGTAGTTTTTGTTTCAGAATACTAATTTTGTTGCTACAGTCTGATACCATTTCTCAAGTGGTTTTGATCTGACTTTGAAATTTATTATTCTGGAGATTTCCCAATGGAAATTCAAGACTTGTCTCCTTTCTGTAGCAGTCAGAGCATCCCCTATTAAAAGGATTAGTAGAAGTATACTTTACAAGAGTAGAAGACAATTCATAATATTTCATTTCCGTTTAAGAGTTGCATTTTAAACTGCATGATTTCTGTATTATTACTTACTACTTGCAGTTGAGACTTAACCCATTTTGATAAGTTGACCAATAAATTAGTCTTTAATGCTGTGACACTGAAAACACTGTTTTTCTTGCATCTCAGAATAGGAAGTTATTCATTGTTTCTTACTCTTAATATGTAAGATCATGCATTGTTCATGACATGCAACACTTAACTTTTAATTTGAACAGTTTATGCCAGTCTCTTTATGCGAGTGTTGGTGAAGCACTGGATGCTTATGAAGCAGCTCTGGGGGCTGTGATGCAGCAGGAGACCGTTCAGAACATCTGGCTGGAGTAAGTTCTTAAAGGAAAGTAAATTAACCTCAAAACTATTAAGTGAAGACTACCAGAACCATCTTTTTCTTTTTTTTTTTTTCTTCCAGTTACCTTGTTTTTATCAATAGCAAAGTTGTTGGATCCAGCAACAAAGTTCAAGAATTCAAGCTTTTTACTGACCTAGTGAACAGATGTCTGGTTACAGTCCCCACACGATACCCAATTCCTTTTAGTACTGCTGATTATTGGACCAATTATGAGTTTCATAATAAGGTAAAAATGTGTCTGTAGACGGTTTTAATTGAAAGACTGATGACCTTTAGCAGGTACCTGTAATTTACTTGTTCAAATACAGCACCAGTAGCATGTGAACGCTGAGGGCTCGGAAATAGTAGAAAAAGGAACAAGTATCTGAGCAGAGTAGCGTTCTGAGCAGAAGACTGTCTAGCAGCGACCTTTTAAATAAAGGATGTGTAAGGCAAAGAGAAAGTTTATTATGGCATGCTTTAATACCATGAATACTGCTGTTAATCCTAGAGAAAAGAGAAAATGTGTAAGGGAGGGAAGAAATGGTTGAGCAAGAGGGGTCTGGCAGATGGAAACAGTATTTGAACTGTCAGTTTTGATCATAGAAAATGCAGGGGTTGAGAAACAGAAGAAATAAAGTAGGAGTAAAAACGAGTGAGGCCTCACGCAGAATAAAACTTACTGAAATTTTGGGTCCCATTTTGCTAACATCGAGTGCATTTGTCTTTGCTCACTATGTGCAGGCTAGGAGGACTAAAATATGTGGTGTTAGCAAGTTGACACTTAACTTTTTTGTTACACAAATTGATTTCCCTACCCTTGAGGCATAAGGTTTGTAGTTGATAAGGTTTGTAGGTGGTAACTCAAATTTCATCATAATGTTCGTGGTTTGTCATTCAGTTATTCTTAGCAAAATTAAGACAGCTATTAATGTTTATAATTCAAATTCTACAGGTAATTCTTTTTTATTTGAGCTGCATTCCAAAATCTCAGCATTCCAAAGCCTTGGAACGGTTTTGTTCTACCATGCCTGCTAATCCTGGACTTGCACTGAGGTATGTACAGATACTTATAATCAAGACAAACAGCTAGTTAACATAACTACTGTTTTCTGTGCAAGACAAGCATGATTTGCTTTCTACTACAAAAGGAAAACTTTTCCTCTATTATTGCATGTTGCTTGAGGTGTATTGTGCCTTCTGACAGCATCTTAGCCTTTCTTGTATTTGACAGGGTTCTGTTCCATCTATAGAAAGGTTATAATTATACAGGAATTAACTCTGCATTGTGCATGATGAGTACAAATGGTCACCATTTCCAGTTTGTAGAAAAATGTCAGATATATATTGAAATCTCGTTGTTACTTAATGGTCTATTAAAAGTATAGTTCCAGCATAGAACAAATAGAAATGGATACACCAGTATACAACAGTGCTGCCTTAAGGCTTAACTTGATAATTATTTAGCAAAGATAAACCACTCTTAATTTAGAAAAAAATTTTAGGGGAAACAAAACCAGTTAATGCAAGCATCGCACGGATTCTTACTTGAAGAGTATTTCAGAATGTAGTCTTCCAGGATTAGAGAGTCCATGTCTTGCTGTACCTCTGCTGCAGTGAACTCAGGATCATTTGGTTGAACGATTTTGAAAAGTCCGCAAACACTGTTCATCATCAACGGTGGCCCCAAAGAATTCAAAGCAAGGCTTGGAATACGTGTGTGTGGTTGGGGGCGTGGGGAGTGTGGCACACCTGCCTGTGGCACGTGAAGTTGAATGGCTGCATGTTAAACCAAGTTGCGATTCTGTCTAGATGGAACTCGCAGCTTCCTTAGACAATGTTGGGACTACGTGAAGTGGGTGAGCAGAACTGACCGCGCAGTATCTCCTTGCCACATGAATATAAAACTAATTAGCATCCTTTCAAATATGCAGTTATCTTGTGAATGCTAAAAATGGATCTTGTAACGTGCTAAGATCATGTTCTCTCTCTGACTTCATACTTCTTAGTTGTTCTCTGAAAGTGTCTTGACTTTGTTGTTTCGTTTTTGTGCTGAGCACATGTTCAGTCAATATCATATACAGTGGCTTGGTTTTTTTCGTACTTGCAACTCTTGGCTCAGCTCAGGTATGATATATTGTGTAATGTGTTCGCATCTTTGGATTGCTTTTCTGTTCCCAGTGATTAGAGCAGTGTTCCTTTCTCATGAATGCCTTTTACAGACTGCTTCTGCGATACTGGGAGGAGAGCAATGTTCAAATTCTGAAACTGCAAGCCAAGATGTTTACATATAATATCCCAACATGCCTGGCCATCTGGAAAATGTAATGCAACAGTCATACATCTGTTTTCATAGATATTGCTTTTGTATATAAGGTTTACGTCACAAAGGTAAAGCTGAAACATCCTTCCAATTGGGCTTGTGCTGGAAGTCTCTTTCATTAGGTTGTTATTTAAGCAGTAACTGTTACAACAGACAAAGGTACTGTCACTTCTTTAAAATGAGGAATGGAATTTCCCTCTTGGGGAAACCTATGTGAATGGATATTATGCAGATAAATATGAATGATGTATTTACAAGTTGCCTTTTTAATTCAACTATTGACTTCTGTCTCCCCCTCTCTACCCTCCCCTTTATATATCACAATAGCAGTAATCTCCATTATCCAGTGATGCTGAACTGATCTTTTTCTTCAGTGTTTGTTCATAATGGGGAACCACTGAAATGTCTTGCTCATGTAAGATTGTTTTTTAAAAAATGGCTATTTTTATCTTTTCACTGTAGATTAACATCATTGGAAGTTAGTCAGTTTCTTCTCAAGGAATTTCTAATTCCATTCCAGTCAGTGTTCTGCCACTAATGGCATTTAAAATCATTCAAGAATAAATATTTTTATATATTTCTTTTCCTCAGAGCCATTGCTGCCGAGTGCTTTCTAATGGGACAAAGAGAAGTAAGTCAACACAGCTTACTAAAATGAGTAATAGTAACATGCTGTAAAATTTTACATACCTTGGCTTTATCCAAAGCGATGGTCATCTCTGAAACCCAGGATTTCTAGATCGTTAAAATGCTCTATGTATAAACACCGAAGCATTTGCCTCAAGTGAGAGAAGTATCTTTGGCAATCCAGGTAGAATGGATTATAGCAGTTGTGCATACTGTTTGCGTGTATCTTTCCCTTACGGAGGGGCTATGTTCCTCTCCCACTTTTGTGGGGTTTGTTGGGGTTTTTTTTGGGTGGAGTTGTTTTGGGGTTTTTTTGGGGTGTTTGTTTTTACATCTGGAGGAGATCGCTAGCACTTAAAATGCGGTAGAGGGAAGGAAAGATCGTTGTGCTGGAAGAAGCTAAGGCCTGTCTTTGCAGGTAGTTGGAAAGGTGCGTCTGCCAAACCAATGTATGTAGAGTTTGAGTAGTCAAAGACATCAGTTGTTTTTCTACAAATACAACAAATTCACTCATTGGTACATTGGGGAGGGAAATATTTTTGTCACTCTGTATACAAATGCAAGAGGTTTTTGGCAGAGCAATCGAGTCACTTTTCAGTTCAATCAGAATGGATCTTCCTGGTATTGTTGCTGTCACCTTCAAAATTTTCTTCTGCCTGTGGAAAGGTGCTGTGTATTGGGGGGATCTTGAGGCCCTGGGTTTGTGGCTCACCAGTTGTTTCTGGTGTTTCTGAGATACTTCTCTGCTGTATCCTCATTTTGGATCATTCTTGTGGTGGCTGGTTCTTGGCATCCTTCTTTTTTTGTTAATAGTTTCTTTTGAAACAGTATTAAAGTTTTAACTGATCCATAATGGGTAGCATGGCTGTTGTTAGACTTGCATATGAAATCTTTTCTTCCCTTTTTTACTGTCTCTTAGAATATTTAAAAACACCCGCCAAGCAGACAGTTATTTGGTTTGTAAGATCAAAGTCAGGAGATATCAAAGGCATGGTTGCCTATTCAACCTTAATTCTGTCTCCGTGTTGATGGTTTGGTGTAATCTGTAATTAGTCACAGATCCCTGCTTCAGTCATTGTATTAGATGGACTACATTTTAAGGCACTGTCTATAGTGAGGCTGGTGATTTAAAGATCCCTGCTTTATTTGGTTCAAGATAGAAAAATGTATTTTGAGTGAATCAAAAAGAGTCCTTAAAGAAAAGGAACCAAGTAAACTGAAGGTGTACGTAAAACATCGTAGCTGGATTACACCCAGAAGAAATCTTGTGGTTTTCTTCTGCAACCACCTGACTAACTACTTGGTGTGGAGTAAAATCACTTAAGCTGACGCATACAGTGCAGTTGGGTTAGGTATTTTTTTGGGGGGGGGGGGAGGGGGCTTCGTTTGGGATGTAGTGAGCACTTACAACTGTTTATGCAAATCGATGACTGTTCCAGATAACTGAATTTTCTAGTAAACAAGTAGGATATTGTTTTAAATTGGATTGTGATTCAGATTATGGATTTCCTGGTCCTGGAGAACCTTCCCTTCAGAGGTCATGTAAAGGTTTGCTAAAAGAGTGTAAAAACGGGTATGAGTATTTAAAATGCCAACAAATACCTCCCCTAATGACTCTGTGATTAAAGTTGGTGCTTTAGATACCAGTAGTTGAAGGAGACTTGAGTAAATAGTTGCATTAAATGTTTTGGTCCTCTATTTCCAACCATACAATGGTAAAAAAAAAATGTTTCTTTCAGGAGAGCTGCAGAGACGCATACTGTTTGTTAAAGTGCAGATAGCTAGATGCCGAAGGAGAAAAGCGTATGAAACAGTTATTTTCATTGCAGGGTTGGGATGGTATACAATAAGCAAGACCTTGAGACTACATATTGAGTGGTGAAAGAGAAATACTCAGTAAGCAGCTTCATTCCCTGAGCGTGTTCCATCCTGTGCAATGAATGAGGCAAGAGTCTTGTGAAGAAAAATAGAATGTCCTCATGTAATTAATCATGGGCATACAAGGGTCAGAATTAAGGTCAGACATAAACTTGCCTTTGCTTTTGGTAGCAGTTTAATTCTCAACTTTGAAACTTTTTTAAAAACAGATTTTAAAACTTACTGCAAGAGATTTTTGTGCTTCAAGTCACTCATTTTGAGTGCACAAAATTGTGCTGGCTTTTAATACTTGTTTTTATTTTACAGGTCCATCATTTATATCAGAGAGCCCTTCAGAAGTTACCTCTATGTGCAACACTGTGGAAAGATGTAATGTTTTCTCCTTATGATTCAGTTTGAGGTTTCATATAAATTTTCTGCATATCCCATATCCATAGATGTGGTGATGCTCAGGCTGTGGCTAAATCTTATATCTGCTTCCCCATCTCTTACAGCAACTCTTGTTTGAAGCATCAGGAGGAGGTAAAACTGATAACCTGAGAAAACTAGTTTCCAAGTGCCAAGAGGTTGGAGTCAGCCTAGATGAGCTTTTAAATTTAAACACTTACAGAACAGAAAGCAAGAATCACTGAACGCTGGGTACGATCAGCCCTAAGTCCTATTAAATGCCAAAATCAGTTGAATGATTCTTCAGGCTGATCCGTGCCCAAGATCTGTGTAAGGCAGATGAGTATTGCTGAGCATATCGAGTCTCCAATCTGCTTTCCTTGAACCTGGAAACAATTAACATGACCCTCCTCTGGAAAAATGAACTCCCTGTCTGGCCTTGCTTCTGGGCCCTGCCAGATTCTCATAACGTCATCTACGTAAGTATAGTTAATCAAAATGACAGACATTATTTTTTTATGTTTTCTTTTTATTTTCTGTTTTCTTTGTTTTGCTGTTCCTGATTCACTTGACACTCTCGCTGATGCCTGAGAGATCTGTGTTTGGGATTAATTTACTGGGCTGTGTTTACAGTAAAAAGCAAGTAGTCCATTTTGGGTTTTTCCTTTTTTAAACCTTTTTTGAGACTTTTTCATTACAGGATTTAAAACAAAAGCAGCCGCTCTTAAGGAAAGTGTAACTGCCGTGGCCACAAGTATGCTTCTTGCACTTGAAGGCTCTAAGAGGGTTGCTTACTGCCCTTTTCTGCATTGGACTCACGGCAGAGACTATTAAACTTGAAGATTAAGGAAACTATTGCAAATGCCAGTGCATCAGAACCTAAGAGTGGTCAATTATGTGCAATTTTTTGTAAAGAAATTTAATTTATAATAAAGTTTAACAGTTTAAAGAAAGTTAATATGGATCTGTTTTGTATTGGTACTACTTGTAGTATTACAGGTGTCTTACAGAGATATTTTCAATACAAGCTGACCTTTTAAAACAAATTCTGTGTCTTTTGTTACTTTGATCAAAGAGTAGGCGAGTGTGGCTGAGCTACCTCTTGTGGATCTAGAATAACTATACCTCAATGGGTTTTCTCCTCCTCTTGCCTTAAGTACAGAGATGTTTGTCCCATAGCAGCTATTTGTGTCAATACCACTTGATAAGGGAGGGTGCATTTTACACCGTGTCCTTTTCACCTTTAATGAAAGGAGGCCTGCTTTCTGAAGTCACTACATGTACACTGTGGAGAGAGACTGTCAGCCCACTGAACCAGCGGTGGGACTGTTCACATCAGCCGGGCTTTCCACCTGTTTTCCACCTGTACCAAATCATACTAAAAGGTGGTTGTAGCCCTTTTGGTGTAGGTGATCGGTGAAGGTCCCAAGTGAAGGAGTGGTCTTCATGGTTGAGAGTGAGGCAAAGTGGTTTGACAAAACTTCAGTAACTTTCAAAACCCTTACTTCATCTGGAGTTACACACGAAGCAGTTCTCTTAAAGAAGAGAAAAAGGGGAAATACTGGTTTTCATTTAGGGGAATGGAGGGTGATTCTGCACCTTAAGTCCTTTTAGACAGCTCCTACCTTCAAGCATGAATTACCAAAGTAAAACTTCAACTACCCACTGTAATGGCAGTGTTTTCCTGCAGACTACACAACCACTCTCAGAAGAGCTGATTCAAACCCATTCTTTGTAGTAGAGTGGTGTCCTGATTTCTTCAAGCTTCTTATATGGTACAGTTCAGAATGGAAAAAATGTAGATCACAAGTTCAGTATTTATTTTTTTTATTAAAAACCCCTCAAATATGGTAAATGCTGGGTCACACACATCACCCAAATTTTTTTCAAAATTTGTCTTAAAATCTTGCTGATAAACAGTTGATATTTTTCTGCAGTGACATCTAAACACCTGCATTATTCTAGTGGGATACCATTTTACCTATTCCACTGTTAAATGTCAAGGGTTACAGCACTTCTAATGCCATCTTATACATCCCCTAGGTTAGGCCTGTCTGGCACTTGGGGCTGTCGCTTTGTTACCTTTCCTGCCTTGCTGTACAGTGACTTCGTAACAAAAGGCCCAGTGTCCCTTTCTAAGGAGACCTTGAGCTTTAAATTTTCATCAAGGGTTAATCCCAAGTACTCTGCCTTAATGGCTTCTCACATACTTAGAGATAAGGGGAGGGGGAACTGAAAACCCACAATGTTCTCTCTTCCATTGCCCTTAATCCATATTGTTTTAATTAAAATACTCCTGGTTTATATGTGGCCTTTTGACCCAATTTTGCTTGGCTTGATGGCATGTGAAAGTGGCTGATCGTAATGGGAGTTGTTCATTTAGGAGCTGGAATGAAGAAGTGTGAGGAAGCTGTGTAGTCTTTAGAGCAGCACAAGCACGTGTTTTCACCAAGCAAGGAACGAAAGGCACTGTGGGGTGATGTAGAACTGGGAATAAAGACGAACTCCAGTCAATCAAGCAAAATACTATCTGCTTAAGAGGAAAAATAGGAGGAAAGCACAGTAATTTTTAATACAAAGCTATGCTGCTACTTGTTCTGTGCTCAGAATGGCTTCTTTATGAATAGTGATCTGATTACTTGGGCTTTGGTTTAAGTCTTTCTGGAAAGAAAAGCCTAGGTCTTTAATAGTGCTGCACCAAACTACTACCACTGCTGTATTTTTCATTTCCTGGCCGTTGCAAAGACACAGCAATGTGAACAGAACATTGAGCTGTGTTTATTAGGAAGAAAAATAAATAGAAATTAGTCATTGTTTTGTATAATACATTCAGTCCAAACCCACACCAATAATAATATCTCCCAGTGTTAGTTATTTTAGTGCTTATCAAGATGAAGAGTTTATGAGATTGCATGTTCTTTACTTTTCACAAAAGTTCAATTTTAACCTAGTTTTGTTATAGACATGCTCCACACCTACAAGGTGAAGGCATGGTGGAAAGCAAGTGCAGAGAGAAGCAGAAAGGTTTTAAAGAATTGTTTGGGTAAGAAATTCAGATAGAAAGGCTTAAGGTAGTCTTAACCTTTCTGAAATATTTGACTTGTCTTTTCCTATAACTTTTTTTAAGTTTAGGGATAAATAGTAATACTTTTCTGCAAGACACATCCGCTTTTCACTGAGTTCAAGGATGAGCGTATTCATCCCAGGGTGAGAGAGTTGGGGTTGTTCATCTTGGAAAAGAGAAGGCTCCAAGGACACCTTAAGCAGTCTTCCAGTACCTGCAGGGGGCCTACAAGAAGGCTGGGGAGGGACTTTTTACAAGGGCCTGCAGTGATAGGACAAAGGGTAATGGTTGGAAGCTGGGAGAGGGCAGGTTTAGACTAGATACAAGGAAGAAGTTCTTCATCCTGGGGGTGGTGAGACACTGGAAGAGGTTACCCAGAGAAGCTGTGGCTGCCCCCTCCCTGGCAGTGTTCAAGGCCAGGCTGGATGGGGCTTGGAGCAACCTGGTCTAGTGGGAGGTGTCCCTGCCCATGGCAGGGGGCTGGAACTGGGTGGTCTTTGAGGTCCCCGTTATTGAGGGCTCACTCACCGGTTATAGTCACAGGCAAAACACAGGCTCGACTTGGGGAAACAACACCCATTTAATTTAAACACCACCAACAACTTACCAAACAAATCAGAGTGGGATAATGAGAAATACAACAAAATCTTAAAAACACCTTCCTCCCACCCCTCCCTTCTGCCCAGGCTCAACTTTACTCCTGATTTTCTCCACCTCCTCCCCACGAGGAATGGGGGTTGTGGTCAGTTCATCACATGTCTCCGCTGCTCCTTCCCCCTCAGGCAGAGGGGCCCTCGCACCCTCCCCTGCCCCACCGCGGGGTCCCTCTCCCGGCAGACATTCCTCCTCCCGCCGCCCCAACGCGAGTCCTTCCCGCGGGGCCGCAGCTCCCCAGAACCCCCCAGCCGGGTCCCTCCCGGCGCTGCCGCCCTCCCACCGACGGGCGGCTCCAGCGCGGCCGCAGTCGCGCTCTGCTCCGGGCCCGGTCCCTGCCCCTCCGGCCCGGGGCCCTCCGCGGGCTGCAGGGCGACCTCTGGGCCGCCGCGGGGCTCCAGGGGCTGCAGGGGCTCAGCCGCCCCCCCACCGCGGGCCGCGGGGGAACTTCTGCTCCGGCACAGCTCCCTCTCTCCTGCCTCACTGCCCCCGGTGTCCGCAGGGCTGTTTCTTTCCCATCCCACTCCTCCACTCCAAACAAAAACAAACTTGCCCAGTAGTTTATTTTCCCCACTTAAATATGTTGAAGAGGTGCTGATTGGCTCGGCTTTGGCCAGAGGCGGGTCCCACTTGGAACTTCTAGAAGCTTCTTACAGGAGCCACCTCTGTAGCCCCCCCACTACTAAAACCCTGCGACACACAAACCCAACACAGCTCCCCAGCACAAGAGAGGTGTCGAGCTACTGGAAAGAGCCAACTGAACGGCCACAAAGATAATTAAGGTACCGGAGCACCTCACGTATAAGGAAAGGCTGCGAGACCTCAGACTTTTCAGCCTGAAGGAAGGCTTGGGAAAATCTTATCAACGTGTACAGAAGGAGAGTGTAAAGAGGATGGAGCCAAGCTCTTCTTAGTGGTGCCCAGTGACAGGACTAGAAGCGATGGGCACAAACTGAAAGGAGGTTTTGGCTGAATATCAGAAGGCACTTTTTTACTGTGAAAGTGACCAAGCACTGGCACAGGTTGGCCAGAGAGATGGTGGTGTCTCCATCCCTGAAGACATTCAAAAGCCATCTGGACACGGTCCTAGGCAACTGGCTCTAGGTGGCCCTGCTTGAGCAGGGTGTTGGACCAGATGACCTCCAGAGGCCCCTTGCAGCCTCAGCCACTCTGTGATTCCGTCATGTTCCTGATGCACATTAAACCTGTGTGCTTTCACCACCTTTGTCTAATGAGCTGCACCTCACCCCTAATTGCCTTCATGCTCCTTTAAGTCAAGGGCAAAAAGCGTGGAGCCAGGCCAGCCATCTAGGTTCTTTCCTACCATCCCTGGTTGAGACAGAGCTGTGAGCACGTGATCCTTTGCACTTGACTAACTTTGTTTGTAAATACTTCTTATCTCAGCGTACCCAGTAGCTTAAGAGCTGCTATGAACTTTATAGTTTCTTTAGTGCTTTTATTGAGGTGTTCTCCCACTGCACACTCTTTGTTTTATATAGTCAGTACAGGGATTGCCGTTACTCATAGAGGCTTCCTGCCCAGCTGTTTTCTTTCTGGAGGTAATCATGGCCTTCAATGAAAGATGTATTTTAGTTTTTGCTTAGGTGATTGGCAGAAACAAAGGACTAATGGTTTAAATTGAGAAGACTAAGGATGCTCATGTCAGTCTTGTACGGCAGGTGGTTGAGACCCTGCCTCAGATCTGAGGGTCAGGTGTAGAACTGGCATACCCTTAAAGCCCTTCAGGCATATTCCTTGTGCACCTGCGCTGGTGCTGCCCTCAGTGCTCATTAAGTATTCCTCAAAGAAGCAGCTAACTTCTGAAAGTGACAATAACCCACCAAACATCAGAAATTCACATCATCTTCAGGGGAGCTAAGTGAAAAGGGGCAGTGAAAACTTCCACATCCTCCAGCTTTCCTGAAGAGCACAATACAGCTCAAACCCCTGTACATTCACAGGTCTGTGGTACTGTCCTGTATGTATACTGTGTCCAGATGGATGCTTGAAACCAATTCCACCATATCCAAGCATGAGATTGTGTTGATGATGAAAGACTGGGTTAATTTCTGTTTAATCAGGAAGTATTAGCTCCTTTTTTTTTTTCTCCAGGCTTTTACTATAAATGTCACCAAAAACCTTAACCAGCCTTGAAGATTCTCTGTAATTATCACCTATGGTCTGGGACTAAAATCCTCTGAAGGATTAATCATTGTTTTCCAGTCCTAAAGGTCTGAACAACAACTAGTGAGAGACAAATGCAAGGAGAAATAGCAGAGGTCTTCCTTGCTGCCATTTCTTCCTTATTCTACCAGGTCTTTATCTGCTGATGATAACCTTTTACTCTAGCATTTGGTAAATACGATGGCCAAATCTCTGTAAGCAGATGTCAAAATAGTCTGAAACTTTTGCCTATTCTTCAGCCCTTACTGCTGGAAAGACTGTCCATGCCAGACAAAATTTGGTGGAATTTCCACGTCACCTGTTGCTGATGGCATAACCTGTATTTTTTCTGAGAAAACTGATGAACTACCTAGCATCCTCTTTTTTTTTTTTTATTAGAAGAACATACCCACATCTCTACTTTGCGTACTAACTGTAGCAAAGTGAACACTCCTCCTTCATGCCCTCAGCCCAAACTCTAGGTATGTAGCAAGCATCAAAGGAAGCCTTTCTGAGACAAGCAGAAGTGATCAGACTTGAAGAGCTCTTGAGCTGGACTGTTTTAAAATTGCAAACAATGATGACGGTTACGGAGGTGCAGTTGTCCCAGTTGTTAATGACCATGAACACGTGTCTCCAAACTACGTACAGCAATGTATGGATGAGTTGAAATTTCCTTGATCAAGGACAATTCACTTGTAACACGTTTGAGGAAGCAAATGGTGGTCCTGATGTGGCTTAAGACGTATAAACTCTTCATTGTCGCTGCAGTTGCTGTCATGGTTGTACTCTTCAAAATCTGGAAGCTGGAAATCTCTAGAGAAATTCTTCCCTCTCACTCACTCACACAATGATTAAAATGGAGGAGCCCTTCATGAAGAGAGGCATATCAAAGGCTCTGGCCTGTCGTGAGGAGAAGTGATAGGAAACATGCGCCATAAACAGGCAGCAATCACAGAAAGCTGCACTTTGGCAGCAGGTAAATCATCAGTGAAGGAAGAAAAGCACCACAAAGTAAAAATCTCTTCCTTGCAGAAGTTGGTTTCTCTGTGTTCCTGAGAACCACTTGGTCTGGCCCTCAGTTAGTTAGGCTTTTTCCTAGCAATTTTGGACATTGCCTGGTTTGTTTTTCCTTTGGTCTGTTAAAGAAGACCATCTCAGGACTTTGGAAATCATCAAAATAGATTATATTATCAAGCAGATTATTTAATAAGGTAGACTTGAATGAATTTTCTCATAGAAGAAAGAATCTAATTCTCAACTTGCCCATCTGTGGGATGCGTTTGTGTCCCCAGGGCTCCTGAGCGCTCATGGACTTGCATCTCTCCTTAAGCTGGTCGGACCCCAAGTCCCTTCCTTCTCACAGGTAATTTGAGTTTGTGTCTCATGAAATGTCATTCAGAATTACAGGGCAACAAGGTTTCTGTTTTATATGTACAAATGAGAAGTCTGATCACCCAAATTTATGTCATGGAACAATTCAGCTGAGGGATGAGTGCATTCGTCATCTGATCAGCTTTTTAGGATTATGAGCAGACTTCTGCCGTATGAACATGGAAACACCATCTGATCAATAATGTCGCTTCTCCCCAGTAGTAATTATTTCTTCAGATTTAAAATATAAGGTTCCCAAGTGATGGTCAGCTAGTCAAACCAATTGCAAACCCATTTCCCTTTGCAGTTTCATGTTGACTGACTCTGGTCACATCTCTGTCAGATAGCTTTCTGTGCTTCGGGCTTGTCTGGTTTTTTCCCCTGATAGCCGTTAGCTTCCTGAACTGTTGTGGAACAAACTGAACTCCACCCTCTTGGTTTGAAGGACACCATTTGTGTATCCACAGAAAATCACAGGCTGTTTCACTGACACTGATTTTGACGGGATAGGGAGAATGCATGGTATTTACACTGTTTTAGGGATACAGAATTTTTAACAAACTGCATGTAATCAAGCCCATTTACATTTATGGAGTTTCCTTGTCAGTTGTTTCTTAAAACCTAACTTACCTTTTGGCATCTGGCTAACAAAGTAATTTATTCCCTTGGTGCTGGGAATATCAAAAGGACGTAATTTGAATAATTTTCCTAGTTGCTATGTCTTTGCATCTGATAGATTTCAAAGATAGTTTCTAAGTGAGTTGAACATAAGCATCTCTGTCTTGGTGGTACTGGCTTGCAAGACAATAAATTTGTGGCTCACATGCCTAATGAAAAGACTGTTGGTTGAGTATCTCTACCTACTTTATCTAACATATAAGATATACAATTTATGTGTCTGTCCTGTAATGAGACTGTGATTGTAGATGTGGCGACGCTCCTAACTAGCTTGGATAGAGTACAAACAAAGATGCAGCAGCATTGACTTCAAAATTTTTCAGCACCTTTCAAATCCTTTAGAAATTCAAAGTAGGTTACGGAGGTAGTTACACTACATGGGAATAGATGGAGCTGTATGTTACCTGAGGAATCTAGACTAAAACCAGCAGATGTCCTTACATGTCCTGGTGTTTCACCCCAGACTGGGGGTCATCCTGCCATTGGTTTTAGGGAGTGGTCAGGAATGAGATGAGAGCAGAAAAGGGCTGTTTTCCAGAGTCGGCTGGTATTTCATGCCAGGGGTTATTAGTTTGTTTCATGCCAGGGGATGTCATGCCATGGGTGTTATCTTATCCTTATCTGTAAGGTGGCTTAATGTTTGCAAGGAACCCAAGATCAAAATTTACCTTAAAAGAAGATATAGACGTTAACTGCTACTTTTCTTTTTTATTGAGTACTACTATTTGTTGTTGTCCTACCTGAGTAGCAAATAATAAAGCAGAGTATGGTTTGTAACTGAACATTAACCTTGTAAAATTGTTGGCCGTGAGTTATTTATGTGTCTGTTTGCGCTCTGTTAATGGGTGCATAAAATGCAATCACAAAGTTTGCGGTGCTGCACCTGCAGTACTGGCAGAAGTGACCATGTCATGGTTCAGTAAAATGTTGATAAAGAGTAAACGGGAGGAAGCCTTTCAGTACAGACAGCAGGGCCTGGTCTAGCAGAAAACAGCATAGAAAATACAGTGATGCTGTTGTATAAGAGACTTGCTTCAAAGAGTCTGAGCTGGGGAAAACTCTGCATCTTGAAAAAAGGGAATGATTTTTAACTAATTTCTCACTGCTGCCACAGCATGTGATGGACACAGGTGATCTGTGAGGAACATTTGCTCTTTGAGATGAAAATCCTCATTGATTTTTATATCTGCTTTTTATTTTCATGACAACTGTCGATGTGGCTCTCATTTGTGACCCCTGTAGTTAGGTCAGTCTCTTTTCTGGTCAGTGAGAGAACTGTGTGACCGAGGAAAGGTGGCTAGTAGGGGTCTCGAGATCAATAATGTTTTCTCTTGTATTTACTCTAATCAGAATTAATACAGCATGAGTAGGAAGGCAGAAGAACTACTCCTACAAGCTTACATGAGGAAGTTTTAGTTAGAATGATGTGATGTACATATAACCCATATCTTTCAGCCCCCGCCCCCTGTAACCACATCTGCCTTTCCCATCAGCTTTCACCTTTCCCTTCTGAGGCACCCTTCTCTGTCTGAAACCTTCTGTGAATTTCCTTTCTTTTCTAGAAGAGGCACCTTCTTCTGCCAGGAGTAGTTAGATTTTAGTAGGAAGGTCACCCCCAAGACCTGCACTGGTCAGACCTCTGCACAGTCAAGAAAAGCCAAACTTTGTCTAATCTCTTGTTGGGACAGCAGGAAAGCAAGGCAGTGCATTACTTACCTGGCCCTCGATACATCAACAAGTCTGAAGCTTGCTTTTAAAAGGGCAGTGTCTCTAAACTGTGCGATTATAGGTATGATGCCATTAACTAAAAATATGCCTACAGAGAGGATGATCTCAGTGGTTTTAAAAAATTATATTCACAAAAGTCTTAAGATAGCTGAGGCTATGCCTAGAGACACCAGTGCAGAGTATGCTGAAGGTTTGATGATGGATGTAGGCGATTAGCAAGACCAGATTCTGCAGCAGATGCATACTCCGGTACTGTGTGGACAGCACAGACACCTCTTTCTCTCCTAAGCCAAAGTCTCCAATAGAAGGCAGTGGGTAGAGGACTCTGATGTACCTGGCTACTCTGAGGCACTCATTAAAGAATCAGAGTTAGGCTCCCTACTGGAATGACTCTCTTAGAGGAGCCTACATCTCTCTGTTACTACAGGAGCCTGGGGAGATGTGCATCCATGCCTCAGAGAAGCTTTTGGTGTCACCATTCAAGAGGACAGTCTCTGCTGTCTTTGGGAGGAGTACCCGGTATGGACTCAGAAACCTACAATAAACTTCAGAGTATACAGACTAGGGCTTTGAGATATATGTGCTGCCCTGGGAACAGTCATTCACAGCAGTGTTCGGCATTCCCTGTCCACTGAGGAGGGCTCAGTCTATTTGCAGAAGATAATGTACTTTGTATTATCCAGAGGATTTTGTTGGTCTTTGTGGTGCATTCATTCGCTGTTGGTCTGAAACCAAAGGTTTTCATGGTGTGTTACTGTGCTCTCTACATCACAAACATATTGTTGACTACATGAGGCACTAACTGGAATAACTTTGTGTTGATGTGTATTTTCTTTAAGTAGAAATTGGACAACATCATAAAAGCAAGCACAGGTTGGTGACAGTAATTCTCCCTGAGAAAGGGTTAGGCTTTTTTTTTTTTTCCTTTCTTTTGCCCCCCAACTCCCTGGATAAAGAAAAAAAGAGGCAGGACTCTCTTGCCCTTAAAACATTTTTTAGCCAGCAACACATGGCATATTTTCTGCTAAATGGTCAGAAGCCAAGTGTGGGGGTCTTGGATAAAGCCAAAGACTGAATTATGGGCAGCAATCTTGTTTAGACTGGAAAGAACTTCTGTTCCTTGTTTTTACAGTGGGTCCGTTTGCTCCAACTGAGCAATGTCTAGGGGCACTGGCATGTGGCACTTGTGCACCAACTCTGAATGGAGTAGTTTTGTCTCAGTAAGTAGGAAGTCCTGCTTCCATGTGTCTTCTGGTTGTAAAGCCCCAGTATAATTTGATGGCTTGTCTGGAGAACAGTGAGGAGAGAGAAAGATATCGCACCGCTAAATAAGGTAAGTGGATTTGTAATTGCATGATGGGAGATAGGAAAATGACCAGTGGAGTTCATCTGGGAGGCATAAAGTCAGTGTTTTTGTCTGAGATCAGCACGTGAGTGGGTCAGGGTCTATGAAGTGCCAATGAACACAAAGCCTGTGCTTTTATCACTTGTTCACCATAATCCTTCCAGAGTGCTATGTTGAGTTGTTTTTGAAGGCCCTGTGCCAGGTCTTTATCAGATCAACCTAGATCAAAGGTTAGGCTTGATAATTATATTTGTATGTCTTTCTGCCTTTTTTTCTGTCCAATTCTACTAAGCAGTCCAGAGGCTTTATATTATGAAAAGTGTTTGCTGAAATGGAGCAACGAAAACTGTTTCAGCCTGGCCTTCTCTCACCCAACATGTAGATGGGTGGAGAACAGGGAGGTACGACGCCGGCACCAGAGTTCACTCCCTGTATTGTACACACTCTGATGTAGGGCAAGTCCTAATTCATAACTGGGACAAATGGCCGCATAGAAAATTGTCCATAGAAGCTTGGAGTCAAGAAGCTTTGAACCAGTCACAAAGCACCCACTGATGGGCTACCAGGCCTTATCCAAAATGGGCTTTTTTGTTCACTGGATCGCAGGCAATTGGACAATGGAGTGAACTGGAAAGTCAAAAATCTGCCCAGTTGCCTGGGATATGGTGCTTCCAGGTCTGCTGGACACACTGATATGATGCTAAGCCTAAACCCTGGACTTTATCCCTCTGAGTAATCTGATTTGTGCCAGAAACTCCAGAAACATTGGTTGTATTAATGGCATTGGGCAAGATATGAACTCAACACAGGCTAACAGTTCAACATGCTGTTAGCAGGCTCCCTGGCGTGGTTTTGGCCCATAAAACATCTGTCCCAGGTATTGTTCGGTGAATTAATGTAGACCAGACACGGTTTCCAATATGTTTTATGGACAAGACCACTCTATTTTGAGGGAAAGAGGGACTGGAGGGAGTGTAAGCATCTAGACCTCCAGTGCAGCTCACACCTCTTTTCCTTCGGGTTCCCTGAGCTAGCATGAAATGTCAACCTTCTCAGGACTGTAGTGATTAAAGAATAGTTATGCGTGGGTGTTATAATCATGGGTTTATGATATAAGCAGTTATACAGGGTGAAAGAGGGGATGCTTTCCTAATAACGTGATTATTTTTCCATATGTCTTATAGAAACTGTGGTGGTGATGGCAATGAAGATCCCAATTTGACAGAGCAGTCAAATGTGTGCAGATCGTGGTATGTTCTAGGACATTTTCACTTTTGAGGAATGTAAGTCTCTTATCATACATCTCTGCTGCAATTTGCCCACCTGCACACTTGCTGGGCTGCAGTATTTAGGTTGCGCGCATGGGCTGTGAAAGCAGGCTGCAGTATTGACTGTTTTCTTGGCTTCTCCAGCACACTTTCTAATGTCCTACCTGCCTTAAAATTTTGGAATCAATAACTGTAACACTTCAACAGGTCCAGGACATTCCTGACTCACCTCCAGCCTTCCAAATACTCTGGGTTTAAATTCTATCTTTTTAGATAGCTGAAACAAATAGGAACATGTGCTTTTTATAGAATAATAAATACATAGGTATGAACAAAAGTAAGACCCAATACACTTAGTTTCCTTGATTTCCTGACAATTCTTCTGTACAGACATGAGAGTCCCCTGTACATGATTTCCCAGTCCCTGTTTTCCCAGATCTGCTTGGTTGGGGTCTGTTTTCTGTGCCTTTGGCTTTCCTGCCATAATTATCATCATAAAAAAAGCTGATGAGATCCTTTTCTTACAATGCTGGAGCCCTTTGATCAGTTTTATCAGCTGATCTCTTCATTGATTATTTCCCTTCTGCAGTTAAAAGTGTTTTGCCATGACTGGCAACCATCATGCTGATCAAGGATGCTGTGTTTCAGACGGAAAACCACTGAAGCCTAAGGTCTCCCATTTGCCAGCCTTGTGCCCATCTGCACTGCCACCAATGTGGGAGAGCCTGAGAGCATCCCTTCCACCAGAATTCCCAAAATCTGCACAGGGAGTTTCCTCAAATTGTGCTTTTGAGCTTTCCAGAAGAGAGATGACTCACTGAACCAGGTAACTGAAAAGGGAGAGAAGTGTTTCACAACGGCAGTGAGGCACACTTGGGCACATGGTGGCACTAGGCGCCTGGTGAAACAAGATCGAATTTCTGCAGCTGGCCCTAACTGCCTGCGACCTCAGATCTACATCTGACCAACGAGGCAAAAGCCTGAGTATCACACGGCAAGACAAAGTAAGAAATCTAGGTTTCCAGTAGGATATCTGGGAATACTCTCTTAGCAAGCGTCTTCCTCTGTCTGTCATCTGTCATACAAATTCTGCTTCTGGTCATATTACACCCGCAAATCCCATGGGGCAAGCTTTTCCTGTAATGATTTCTCATGCCTCCCTTGCAAATAAACCCAGGGCACATTCCTGCTACCTTATTAAAAGATCTATGACATAGTTATCGAAAATCTTGCTCACATTAAAAAAAATTATTAGTTTTTTAAAAGGTGACGGCTTAATTTTCAGTCTGGGTCCTTCTTCGGAATCTTTTAATGGCTGGTTAACATCACATTGGCAGGCTAAACTTCTGAGCCATAAAATGTGAAACTTTTAAATTTTTTCCTTATGACAGAGGTATTTGGGGTAGAAAATCCAAATGACACGAAAGGAGAAATTTGCCAGGGAGCTCTAAGGGGGAAATAGAGCTGAACAATCTTTTTCTAATTATCCTAATAGAGTGCCATTATCAGAAATGCTCTGTGCTCCATTGGGAAAGAAAGTTATGTTAATAAGAAACAAAGATATTTGATCCTTCGTAGATCAAAGCACTTTTATGATGCTGCTGTCATTATGAAAGGCTCTTGGTGTAAGAATGGTACTAAGTGGACAATGGCTCTATTGTTTGTCACTTATTTACCTTCTAAAAAAAAATAAAAATCAGACCTAGTGTATCATTTATGAGGTCCTAGATTTGATGAGAAATTCTTCACGCCACCATAAAGCAACAGTTTTTAGGACTATGCTGTAGTTCACTGCTTACAAATTTGAGAAGTTCCACTGTGCAAAAAAGAATATTTGGTATGGAAATAAAAACTTGCTGAAATCCACTGAAGTGCAGAAGGTCCTTGCAAAGCCTCTGAATTCCACACTGGGAAGGCCTGTGGGTTTCCTTACCCATTTTTTCCCTTTCTCTTTATGCTTGCCTGCATTCAGTTTAGCTCTGAGAGGTTCCAGGCAGCCTCTTTCCTTTTGTATTTATGCAGCACTTAGAGCAGTGCAATGCTGGTCCGTGACCGAAGCTCCAAAGTGCTCTCCTAACAGAGATAATAATAAAAGTAGAGAGAGATCGATACTGAGAACAGTTCACCTATGGCTCACAAAATGGATTTCTTACTGCTGTAAAATCCTCTGAGGAGGGAAAAAGTGCTTAAAGACCTGGAAAGGCCTACGTACACCAGCAGTGTTGTGTAAAGAGAGTACAGGAAAATAAGAGAGAATGGTTTTTGAGGGAAAGCCTATCAGTTCTTGTTGGTAGAAAATAAGTATTCAGGGATAGAACTAAATAATTAATACTGGCAATTTACTTTGACCTGTGTTCCAGTTCTGTACAAGCTAGTATCACTGCTTCCTATTTAAATGAATAGAAGAAAAAAAGTATTTGAATTTTGAATAGCTTGTCAGTTCACCAAGCTTAACACTTGATGAACCCAATAAAACACAATGATTTATTGCTTCGTTTGTTTTCTACTGACCCTTGTATAAAGGGGTTTTTAAATGATTTTTTCATGGAAATGCTTTGTTTCTGCATGAGTACCTTTATCTTCTTTCTTTGACTGATGCTCCACAAATAGTCTCATTCTGTGGATGCACATACCTGTCTTTATTCAAGACTGTAGATCTTTCTTCCCCCTTTTGCAGTACCAATAAAGGGTACTGTACAGTCCTCCCCTGTGCCCAGCACATATGCAGTTTGCCCACTGTCATTTCTGTGTTTCTCTGCTGCTTTCTGGAATGAGGCACTTGGTGACTACGAGATTTTTAAAATGTTTTTGCTCCAGCTTCTTCAAAGATTATCTTTTCTTGTCTTTCTTCCAAATGCCACCTCTCAATCTCTGTACAACCTCTTTGTGTTTGCTGTCTCAGAGATGGGCAAAAGTACTGCGCCTGCAGTACTTTTAAGCCTAGAGCAAGGAGTGCTCAGGACTTTCAGTTGCAAAGGTGCTTCTTCAGGAAGCCAGAGAGGCTGCATCCAGTTCCAGAGCTGGCATTTCCTGGGGCAGATATAATGGCACCACTCACTGCACAGAAAAAAGCTTCCAACATGAGGGCTTGGGCTGGAGAGCTGGGGCATGTTCTCTGCTGAAGTCTACTCCAAATTAATCTTTCTCTGACCTGTAGTCTCCATTTTCCTAAGGTAATTGCACAACCTGGCCCACGGTGATCTTACAGAGTTTCCAGTCTGTCCTGACATTACCTCCCTGCCAACCGCCACAGTGGAGTGGTATTTTTCTCTCACAAAGCATATTGACTCTTTGTCTTTGTGATACTGAACACGTGCCAAACTCTGCTTATAGGTGTTCCTAGCTACGCTTCCATCCTGTGTGCCTTATTGCCTATTTCAGCTCAGCAAGAATGTCATTGTCCCTTAGGTATATACTCTCTCCCAATGTTTCAGGGCTTGGTGTCTTTAGTTCCCCATGTCCTCCAGAATAGGCTACATCCCTCTGGATGGAGAAGCCCACTTTGGTGGCCACATTGAGCAGGACTGGGTCTCCAGGGGAGCAGAAGCTTTGTGTCCATGTTAGGCTTCCAGGCTGTTCAAAATAAAAGGTTGACAAATCTCCCAGGGGATGCTTACATGTCCAGGTCATGATGTGCAGCTCAATTACCATGCACTGCATCAAAAAACGGCATGTCAGGAGGGCCACTCTTTTCTTTTGGGAGATGGTAGTTACGGAGGACAGATGCTTAGAGAATACATCACTCATCTGTCAATTTTCAGGTAGATAAACCATGGGCTTCTGTATCATACTTGAGATCTGCTCCCATGTTCACACATGGCCCTTTCGGGAGTAGGATCAATTTAACACAGACCTCTTTGCTTTCCTCCTCAACAGGAAGCACCATTGCTTTTTTGGCATAGGCATCATTGTTGAGGTTTTCTCCAGATATTCCCCTCATACCACATATGCACAGCCTGACGGTTATAGCTCCCTCAATGCCTTTGTTCAAAAATGCTCTGGTTAAAGTAAGCAAGAGAAGGGCCTGGTCATTGCACAGGGCTGAGGAAGTTTTGGTGTCAGATCTTTGTTCCTTGGTAAGGTCTTCAAGACTGCTGTTATTTCTGCATCAGCTCAGTGAGAACTGAATCATCCGTCTCCCTCTGCTTTTGAAGTGCTTGGTTTCACAACGCAGGCATTGGGTGGCTCCATTTCCTAGTGTACTTCTCCAGCAAGAGAGTAATAACTCCTCGTGAAGGACGGTAATGATGTAGTAGTTGCAGTTACCCGACTATGTGACTTAGTCCCTGGTCCTCATAAGCTATCTCTCTTTCAAAGTAATCAGTTTTGCATGCTGGAGTTATTTCCCAAATAACACGTCTATCCAGCCAGTTAGGATCACTTTACCACCATTGTGCTCCATGACCCCCCCCTGTAGATTGATTCTTTGCTTTCTCTAATCATGCAGTTTGCAGATTATTTCAAGATGGGGGGTGTTTAACCCATGCAGGGGACTCCCTGTTTCTGCAAGATTTGACCCCGTGCTGTGCATCCATGCGGATCCCTACTTGCTCACTTCGTTTTCCTGTTAAGACGGTTTTCTCAGCTGTAATGGTCTTTGCTAGAGGAGCAAAAAAATTTAAGACATTGTGACTGATCTTCTTTATATCTTATTCTTCAAAAACAGGGTGGCAGAGACATAGTTAAATAGTTGTCACTCTGTGCACAGGCAAAGTTAAAACTATTAAAATGAGTACAGAATAAAAACCATTTTCATTTCCTTGGAGAACACAGCTCCCTGAGATGGTTTTGGACTGTCTTTGCAGGTAGCAATGCAAACTTCCCACAAAAGCAGGCGAAAAACTTTCAGTTGAGTGGCCTGTGACTGCGGTTGTGTTTTAGTGCAACGTATGACTGGGTAATTCCTGTCACTGCCTCTGCACCAGCCTATTCTCATTTGATGATGGTCCCTTTTCCGTGTGTGCAGGACACCAAGACATATAGCCTATACCATCAACAGCTCCAGTAATTCATCTAAGTATTCTGTAGTTTGGGAAGAAGGTTACTTGAAGCTAGGAGGTGATATCAAGTCCCCTTCACTGGGGTAAATGCAAGCAAGAGCACATGTCGCCAGAACTGCAAAGCTTTCCGGAACCTAAACCAATGTGCCAGAGGCACATTTTGGGTATTATGCAGCCAGAAACACCAGAGGAGTGGGGCCGAGAAGCAGGTAGAGGTGGCAAAACAGATGTACCAGCATCACCCAGAGAAGCAGATTTTGTGTGAACAGGAAGGTAATAGAGTGTTTGGGTGAATCTGTGGTTGAAGAGAGAAACTGTGCCCAGCTGACTTCAAGGCGACAGCATTTTGGAGTGTGCAGTAAATGACTGAGACAGATAGTGTCAAAAAGGCATCCTTACTCTCTGAGGATGTCCGCTCCTCACTGGGCTTACACAGTCAGGGTATTTCACCATATCAGGGCGTTTTAAAATATGAGTGGGATTTTCTTCACAGGCACATCGGGATTCTTGTTCTCCAACAGGAAACTGCGGTTCCCTTCAGTTGTCGCTGGAGTTAAGACTATACTGTAAACAAAATGCCTAAATCCTGCCCAAGGTGGGGAGAACTAGGCCCTGGCCTTATGAAATCCATACTGAATTTGAATGACATTAAATGGACTCTCATGAATGTAGTCTTATTTTTGACTTTTAAAATATTAAGTTAGCAAATTGGGTCACCGTGAAAATATTGTTACATTAAAGACTATTCCTGAAAGTTGTGAACTCAGATGCTCTCTTGCAGGGTAGGTCTTGCAAACTTTGCCTTGCCGTATTGTATTTTGAGGTAGGACATAGTACGACGGATTTTAGATCTTCAAGTACAAACATAAGTGATGACCATTCTGGCACCTGGAGTGCCTCAAGCCTCTCTGTATTACACAGACTGTAGATGGATGTGGGCTGGTGTTAAATTTGTTTGCAAAACAGAGGAAACTCCACTGGAAAACTTCATGTTTTATTGTTTTCTTCAAGCTTCCTACAATTTTCAAGCAGCTGTAGGTGAAACTTGAGCTAAGTATATAACCCCCATTTTTAAGGAAATGGCTTTCTGTCTCATTCAGTTCTACAAATGTGCCTTCTGCCTCACTCATCTCTCTCACTAAATTTAATAAGTATCAAATATTACCATGTCACCAACAAACAAAAGAGCAAACGTGTAGAACTATGGCTACCCTAATGGCGAGCAATGGCCAGCTTCCTTGAGAAACAGTCAGCTCAGAGAAATCTGTGTACAAAATTTGTATGTGGTTACGCTTTAGTATTGAGGAATATGCTGAAATCCCACAAACTCCAGAATGTTGCCAGTTGCCCAAACCTACAAAAAAAAACCCCAAACAATGCAACAGAAAAAAACCCAACAAAACAAAACATGGGGAAATCCAATATGGAGGATTGTCTGTGTAAGTATATGTCAAAGAAAGCAAAACTCCTCATACTTTGCATTCACAGTAGGGCATTCAGTTAAGTCAGGGAACTATTTTCCTACTTCATGAATTAAGATGCCAATGGCTGGCTCTTCCACTTGGCTAGTTTGCCATGATTTAGGCACGTTCTTATCAGTCATCTCTTCTATATACTTCCCTGCAACAATGATCTCAGCTCCTCTTTCATTTGCTGACTGATGACAATATTCAGGGGGAAAAGTGCCGAGGCATTTGTTAATGTTGCAGACTTAAGACGAATTTCATATCCTAGACTTCATTCCCTGGCCACATTTTCATAGTTAACCAGAAAAGAGGCCTAGGAGGATTTCACAGAAGGCTGTGGTACTTCCTACAGGAGACGAAACCTCTGTTTCTAGTAGAACAATCTCCCCAGTTACTTTTTTCTTAGAAGGCCAGGAGAGCTCCTTCCTCCAGGAAAAGGTCAGTTCACAAACTGGAAATGCTGATAATAACTGCAGTGACATTTACAGATAGTCCTGAGAAGCTGTTGTTATGCATGGAACCGAATTAATAACTGCAGACACCTGTCAAAACAGTGATTACATATCAAGAATGACACCAGACGAAAAAGGAGATGTTTGAAACTTCCTTCAAGTATTAGTTTTGGAGTCCTGAGACTTTCAAGGCCAGTTGGAGAAGACTTTTGGTACGTGCATGCATAATACTTAGTGGAAGTCTTTAGATTCACAGGTGGACAGTTTTGTCCCTTGTTAATGAAGCATATTTTTTGCTTGACAAGTGGAAAATGTTGCCACCTGTGAAAAGATTAAATGGGGATTTTGAGTGGACTCTTTGTCTGTGACTGAGTTTTTAAGAAAACCTGGCTGTGGGCCAGCTCTCAAGAGGAATATTCTTAATGTTTGTTTTTTCCTATGACTGAGATCAGATCCTTAGATAATTTTGACAATGCCACAACAAATTGTTTTATGGAGGGAACATACTCATATTTCTTATGTCTCCAGAGTCACTGGAGCAGAAGTCTGTGATTCTCATTATGTGAACAAGATGTTCTTAATGTTGATACTGCCTTTTCTTTCCAGTAGGCTTGCAAGTGTTAGGTATAACACATGGAATTCCTTCTTCTTTATTTATTATCATGGGTAAACTGCATTTTTCTTTAAAATTTCTAATCTCATGTAACTGTGACTCTGTTCAAGCAAAGACAGATAAAAGTGTTGAATCAATTTCCTAGGCTTAGTTTAGATAATATACAATAATACCCACATTATTTTTTACAATAACACTTTTGCAGAATGACAGATTTGTCCCTTGGTTGGCACATGTTACTGAAAGAGAACACAAGGTGCTTATTGTGGTTGCTGAGATGCTGGTCTGTCTGTTGCTGGTGGAAGCAGCGCAGCTCTGCTGGAGTTTGAGAGCTGTGTTCTCCTGCAGCACCCGAGCATCTGCACAGTCACTGTGCCTCACGAATCTGGAAAGGATTTTCTAAGATTCTTCTTGCTGCTGTGATCCTAGTTCTGGTCTTTTAATGTTAGCTTTCCTGTATTCATGTTCTTACTCTTCTGTCTCCACTTCCTTGTCTTCCAGTGCTTTCCTGAAGGAAGAACATTAATTTTGCTACAAACATTTTTAATTATTTGAGCCTTTCTGAAGTGGTTGAATAATGAGGTTTTCAGCAAGACCTTAATGTTCATACAGCAGCTTAAACTGATGACAGAGAAATGTCTGATTATGAGATTATGTATGTGTTTCATACAACGGTCAGAGGAAATAAGTGGTGCCCAGTACTGTAAAGCTGAAATTCCTACTACAGATGATACGGATAGAAGATAGTTTGATACTTTGTGTGGCAGCAGCTTTCTTGCTGTCTAGCGTATGTAGGCCACCAAGGCAGAAAGCAAACATGGAGCAGCAGCAACAGCAAGGACTGTGCAAGTGGTTGGTCTCAATTCGAGATCAAGTGTAACCAGCAGTTTACCCAGGGGTGTTCTCCCCCGTTTTGAGAACGAGGTCTGAAGCCACACGCCCAGCTGATGCAGCATTTCTCCTGCAGTGTCATTCTCTGTACTTCTCTGCTAGTGTCTGCTAAGGCTTGGCCTTTATGCCCATCCATTTTTTTTACAGGTGATCACATCTTCTTACCATTTCGGTCTCCTCAGCCATCACACCGCTTCCATCCTTTTGTATCCACTCTGAGCTCTTCATCCTTCACAGAACTCCACCACCCTTCTTAATAAAACTCTGCCCCTGTTCACAGTGGGTGTCTCCTCTCTCCTCCCTGCCTTATGCACTCCCCTAAGCTATCTTTGTTATGCTGCTGGTTTTTTTCCTCTTAAAGATAATTAATGCCTTTCTCATCTGCATTCTCCGCTGGTTCTGTCCCACCTCAGCAAGACTATTCTGAAACTCACCCACCAAAATGACTTCTTCTCCACTGGCCCTTCTGGCTGAAATGACCCCATGCACTCTAGCCTCCTTACCTACACCAAGAATCTGCCTATTCCCTGCTAAAATCAATTTATATCTAGGATCATTATACTTTGTTTTTTTTTGTAATCTTTGCAATTCGTTACCATATGGAGTGGGATCCTGACTAAACAATTGCTTTCTCAGTGTTCTTACTCCATTGGTATTTTTGCCTCTTTCTTGGAAAAACCAAGCACATGTAACTGCCCCGCAGTTCCCCCTAAGAGGAACGCATCCTCTGTCTCGCCTTTCCTTGATGCCTAGATGATGATGTGACTGTGCTTAGCTGCTGCTTGTCTTGAATTCAACTGAGCTGTAACTTCTAGCACAGACTGAGCAACCCAACTCTTGCCAAGTCCCATGTGTTAGGCCCCACCTTTCACTTGCCCTTAGCACCTCCACCCTATGCATTTCATACACGACCGTGCCACTGCCTCTCTGCTGTGTATCGAATGAATTGTTTGGTAATCCCCTGACCCGCTTTGTCTGCAACATAAAGGATTGGAGGGAAAACAAGGAATCATGTGGGAAAATTTGCTGTTTCACCAGAAGCAGCAGCCTAGTGCAGCAGAACCTCATCGCTCATCTGGTCCAATATGGTCCTGAATCCTGCTGGTAACTCATGCACGTTCATGGTCTGACCTGATGCGTGCCCTTGTCACATGGTCAGAGGTGCCAGCCTCGCAATGGGGCAACTGCGAGAAGTTGTCACTGAGATATGGACAGTGGGCACAGGGAGCAGGATCTATTCGTAAGGGTCTGTGAGTGAAGTTTTGGTAAAAGACTTAGTCTGTGTTGAAATCAAACCTTCTTTTTTTTCTTTTTTTTGCTCCCTGGGCACACAACCTGTAATTTATTCTTCACTAAGAATTCCAGACACCTAGGGAGGTTAGTGTAAGTATCACAATAACTTGGGAAGGATTAATTGAGGATGCACGCCATTTTGTGAGGTGTCAGGTCCTGATTAAATGCTCTTTACTGTGTAGTCACATTTTATTACAACTTACATATGTTTGGAACACTGATAGAAAAGAAAGCATGTCACCTATTTACAATCACTACACATTTACATTATATTATTTACAGATAATGAATTTAGTAATATATATGAGCAGAAAATATAGCAAATATCAATATGAAACTGTACAGGCAGGGCTTAATCTCACGTCCTTTACTGTGGTTGCATTTCACTGTAATAATAAATACAGTTCTATATTTACACATTTTACTTTAAAAATCTATTAAATGAATTTTAACAATTTCAAGTTTAAAATATCTGATCAAAATATTTCAAACATGCTTATAAAATTAAGACACAAAGCCTTTAGGACTTTCTGCAAGCTAAAAAGTTCTGATAAAAGCAGCTTTCTTTAACTAGTCTTTAGAATGATAACATTATTTTGCTTCTGAAATCACTTTACAAACTTCTTAAATATAGCGAGCTGCAAGGAATTTCACTGACATTAAGCAGTGCAGCACAGATGGACCCCAGTTAAATTAAAGCTAAGTAAACATGGTAATAGGTATTGTGCAATGGTTGACTGATCTTCTGTTTAATCCAAAGTGGTTTCAGGCATCGTTCTCCAGCTGTATGCTGCACTGCTTCAAAAGCCACAAGAGATAAAGGATTAAGATAAGTGCTCAGCTGACTTTATCATACATAATGTCGGCATTGGTTCATTTTTTTTCCTGAAGGATGAACGTGTCAGCCAAAGTCAACTGATGCCATCTGTAACTGCAAAACTAAAAATATGCCAGTGTGAATGGACAAGAAAATCAAGGCATATCCATTGTTGGCAACAAATTCTTCATTGTGAAAATCCATCCTTTGAGTCCCAGGAAGTTTTATAGACAGTAACAGATGAACACCAGAGATCATCTGTAACTGATTACCTTAATTACTGGGCTAGTCTAACCTTCACAATGTTAAAAAATTAGTCTCATTCACCTGGAGCTTGAGTGACCATTAACTGAGCAGTGAGTACTGGGCTATTAAATGTTACTCCTCAGGGAGCTATTTTTAACAACAAAAAAAAGTAAATTTGTGCACTTTCGTGTCTTAAATGATCAGCTCACTCGAGCAAAAGGTGCCAGGTCTGAGAAGAGAATACTGGAGTATACCCTGATGGCTCGGCCAAAGGCAAAGACTGATATTCTAGGGAAGTGAAGGTGGCTCTGTTTGAGATATTTTGACAGTAGACTTGGTGAAGACCTTAAATCTCTTCTCTCTAATTGGGATGCTTCCGGTGTGTAAACATACCTGCCTTGATTCAGCAAAGTATTAACAGATTTAAAGCCAGAGAGGAACTCTGTTAATCTAATCGAACCTTTTCCTAAACTAAAGCCATCAAAAGTTCCACTAGTAATGACCATCACTGTCAACAATTTGCACCTTCATTTCCATGCTGCATATCCTTAACCTGAACTTCCAGGAGACCTTACCAGATTCTTCTCCTCTTGAATGAGTAGTCCTCTGCTCCCAAACGCCTGTTTCCCAGAAGTAGCTACTTGTAAACTGTGATCCCAGTAGCGTTTGCACCAGCGCCAAGAACACAGATCATACAGCCTCTTCACTCCTACTGGATACTGCCTTGGACAGTGGACACGGTGGCCTCAGATCTTCAACTGACTAGTGACCGTGAACTAGAAGCTTTCTAGAATCACTGTTTCACAGGACAGAGATCATGACATGAGCAGGACTACAGTTTTTGTTCCTAGACAAATTACCTTAAATGAATGCTTCTATACGAGTGCCTTTGGTGTCCTTTAATTGCCCGCAGCATGCCAGTCTTTTTGTACTGATGACTTTCCATGTAGTATTTTCCACCCTCAAATGATATGAGTCATCTGCCAATTTTACCAGCAGTAATTCTGGGAGTAATCCTACTGGCATGGTAGCAATTCAGGACCAAATTGTGCATAACCTCACTAGAAAAATATCCATGTGACAATGGCTTGCCATTTACAATTACATTTTAAGCACTTAACAGGATCTTGATTAACTTTTTTCACACCGTATTAAATTTGTAGGTTTAGCTGGCAATTAAAAATGCTTTGTCAAGTCAGATGATTTCTAAAAACCAAATCCAAGGGCAGTTAAACTATTAATTCAGCTTTATCAAACACGGAACTTCACCACAGTCTATTCTGCAGAAACCTTTAGGACTTGAACAGGACTTCTGTTCCATTTAGATACCTTGCTGAATGAGGGCCATAGACAGATGCTTATAAAAACAATCATGGCACTGAAAAAAACCTGTTATTAAACCGAAATTACAATAAACAGGAAAAAAAAAACCCAACCCCTGAAAACAAACTGTATCAGATAATGCTTTGAAAAAATATCTTACCAATTTAACGTGCTGTATTTGTGCTCTTGACCAACTGATGCCCTTTCTGAGCAGTGCTACTTTAAAAGAGAGCAGCTAATAGAACTGCACAAACTGCAGCAGCTTTCAGTTTCTCTCTTCATCCCAGCATTTTGGAAGCAGGCTGAGAAGGCTCAAGTATTGGATATTCAGCCTGCTGCAAGTTTTGCCATTGTCTGTTTTCTGATGTGTGTAACAACAGTTCAGAGGTGCTCTCTAGCTTGTACACACACAGAGCCATACTTCCTTTCGGGATTAAAAATTTTGTAAACATAGATATTTTCTGTACTGCCACTGAAACTAGCGACATGAAACAAATGCGACTGATGAGAGATTGCAGCTTTCTGTCATTTGATAAGACGATGTCATTAGTGAATTGCTGGTAGGCATATCATATGATATGCTGGCACTTGTGAAGGTTACCAATGCTTGTGTTGAGTCACAAGATTGTTTTTCTATGTCTTCTGAATTCACAGAGATCAGACTAGCATGTTTTGACCTCCTCCATAACAAAGTTTGCTTTCGCAGACTTCCCAAGTCCTCCTTAAAGTGTGGATTGAAAAGTATATAAAGGAGTGGGTTTAGACATGCAGGCAGTGGGACAATCACTAGCAGTATTGACTTAATCACCTCTGGGCTGATAAAGGTGAGGTTTAGTAAGGAGGAGAAAGATAAGAATGCCACAGGGCAATAAAGAATGCAATTAGTGAAAAGTAGCAAGGCTATATGTTTGACCATAGAGCAATCCCAAATGTTGTCTAGTTCTCCCTTTTCTAAACTACAGTAGAGCTTTGTATAAGCAATAGTCATTACCAGAAAACACAGGGAGTTCAGCAACACCAGTGCCACCATGTAGCCCATCGCAGTGGGTTCTCCAAATGGTAGTGGTAAACAAAGCGGAGAAACCCCATACTCGCTCCCAGTAAGGAGTGGTATCGCTGCAATGATTAGTGCCAACATAAAACAAAAGAAAATGGCAATTTTTACACTAGCAATGGAGGATTTTGTCTCAAACTTTGTAGCATGCTTTACAGAGAATGCACGTTCAAGTGCAGCCAGGGTAAGGAGGAAAATGGAAGTCTCTGAAGCAAAAATGGAGAGAAGGCCAGTTATTTGGCAACCAACTCCACTTTCCCACTGTGCTCCGTACTGAGCAAAGCTACCAAAAGTTGATGCATCCACGCTAGCCAGTACTCCGCTGGCCAGACCCATCAAGGCATTTACAACAGCTATTAAACCGATCAAAAGTTTTACAGAAGACATGTACAGTGGAGATCTGAAAACTGTAGCAGACACCAGTGCATTGCAAATGAAGGTCAAACCCACTATGGTCCACACTCCAATTCTGATCAGCCAGCTACCAAACAGATGGTCACATGGTTTGAAGGGACCTGAAATGACAAAATAAAAAGGGCAAGGGAAACCCATGTAAACTAAAAAATAATTTTGTGCCTTCTAAGACATTAAATTTCATGCTTCTTGCATGTTCTTAGCACGGCCAAGCAGTAAGTTTCCTTTGGATTAATCCAAGACCTTGACAACACACTGCTAAGTGCATGTTGCATGTTGCCTTACTGGTGCACTGAGTCTCTGTTCCTCAACCCGAATAGTCTATGGGTTTCTTTTTGTGCCTAGCAGTACAAGCGTACTGTTGAATGTCCAATCTGTAGTTTCAAGAAATGCTGTGATGTTTGTCAGTGTGTGAAAAAAAAGCTGAAAAAGATACCTCTCACTAAACTAGGACAGGTTGCTAACCAGTCCTAGTGAAGTGTGATGTAATGGATATGGACAAATGTTCTTTGGCTACCTTATAACATGTCATGACACAGTCCGAGAAAATTGAGGCTGTCTTTGCATTTGGAAGTGCTGCCTTTTTTGGAGAGGATTCTGATGATCTGTGGCTGAAGTCACACAGAATCACACAGAATCAGAGAATGTTTGGGACTGGAAGGGACCTCAAAAGCTCATCCAGTCCAACCGCCCTGCCAGGGCAGGACCACCTAGAGTAGGTCACACAGGAACACGTCCAGGCGGGTCTTGAATGTCTCCAGAGAAGGAGACTCCACAATCTCTCTGGGCAGCCTGTTCCTGCTCTGTATTCTCATAGAATTGAGATGCATATGCTGTGTGGTTGAAGCTGAATGCTCTGCACTCTGAGAAACATTATTTATCTTGGTACGAGCCAGCTGTGAAAGCAAGTCCTTCACAGTGGTCTGTACTTCTCCAGGAAGACACAAACCCGGCAGCTGAGATGCATTCCATATGACTACAGCTGGGGCACCAATCAGGCATAAGTGTCTATTGTGTCAGTTTGCAAGTTGTTCTAAGACACCGTTTGAAAGATCAGCATGGAAGCTCAATTTTCTCTTGGGTCTGGTGATCACTTACCTTGAAGACAGTGATGTTTTCCTGAACTCAGCAGTTATATTTAGGCCACAGGAGACTATGCGATGGCCAAATAGTTCCAAATTACTTGTCTTCCTGCCTTTTCTATTCCTCTCTACATAACTTTTAAAGTTTATTATTATTTGCTGTTACAAACCAGAATCTTCGCTTGGAATGAATGCTGAAGTACTAGTCGTCACTTGGGATTTTTTTTGTTCATGTTTCACAATGAAAGAACGGCTAGGGAAAATGATGAATGAAGCAAACAAAACTTATGACCATGGCTCTTAACACTAGAAGAGACCTTCCAAAGACATGTTTCTTTCCTTGCCTTAAAGAAAACTTTCAGTGGAATTGGTGGCCTGTAGCTTTGCAATTCCATCAATGTATTTCTTTCTCCTTTCTGCCACATTGCGAAGCCAGGGATGCACCACCATTCTACAAAGAAGATGACAGTGATGGCTTTGTGATGGATGGTGTGCCTCAGTATGGTAGTGTTTGGTATTTCCTAGACGTTGAACTAAACTGTGTTGTTCAAGAAGCTCAAGCGTAGAATAACTCAGTGAAGTTCAGAAGAATTACTTTAGCTTTGCTAAAGACTGAGCGAGCAAAAATTCTGCTCCCCTTTATCATCTGTGTCTTGGTAGAACAGAGTCTTTGCTCTCTCATTCCCTTGATAAGGGGATCAATTCCTGTGAAAAGGAGCATGGTGTGAGGATCTGCTTGAGGACTGGTTAAAACTTTTGTTACACTCAAATTAATCGAAACGATCATGTTACTGTCCTAGTATCAAATTCAGAGTTTGTTCTGCATATAGAATATCCAGGTAATACTGTGCTTGGATTCCTATCTGTCTGGCAATTTCATACCTGGAGAAGGTGAGCATTGCACTGAATGATGAGCTTTCAAATCTTCTTCAAAGTCAAGAAAAAAATCTTCAAAGTCACGCTCATCTGCAGGGGAGAAAATACCCAGATGCGATACTGCAATTTTCAGGAAAACTTTTAGTACAAATTGCAAACATGTCTGTGGCATTTAAGGCCTGGTCTTGTCCCTTTGCCTGCCAAACTGTGAGCAGAAGCAGAAGTATGCCTGCTTAGTTTTGAATTACTGTACCCAAGATTATTTAAACAGTTGGCACAATCACTTCTCTGAAAATAATTGCTTACAGGTACATTCTCTATTACCTAATTTTCAGTGTGATGACTGCCTAGGAAAGAGTTTAAAATACAAATTCTGCTGTTGTGCCAGACTACTATGAATTACCACAAGTTTTTCTGTGTTTCTTATGTCATTGCTGTACCATGTATTTTTGGCTCTGTTCTTGCTGGGGCTAGCCCTGAACTCTGAGACTTTCTGGATCCAGAAGCGGAGATAGCACAGAAAGCAGCAGGATGGTATAACACGTACGTGTGCACCTACGTAACAGGTCAAGTAACAGACCTTGTGCTGAAGAGGAAGAAAAATACAGTAGTCTTCTGTTTTGGAGTGCAGGTGCACTCTCTGCTAGCCAGGAAGTGCTAGGAAAAAATAGCAGCAGCTATGCCGAATTAGCCACATAAGCTCTGTGACTCATCCTGAAGCATGTGGACAGCAGGAGAATCAAGGATGCGCTGCTGCTTCCAAGGCTGGCAAGAAACTGGATCTTTGCTGGCCTGGTCTTGTATGGGGTTCCATACTAGCACCACTTCCCTGTCTCTCACATAAAGGGAAAACTTAACTTCCACATTATTATAGTCATTATTTGGATGGAATGATGAGTGAGTGAGATTTTTTTGAAAGTCAGACCTGAAAAAATGAGTTTGCTAACCATAAGAATGCTTGAGTAACATATTATCGGGCAAGAGAGAGGGAGAGGCTGCCTCTGTGTCTGTAAGAGTTTTGGATTTGTTTAACATCACAGGCTGCTCACAGCCTTCAGGTAGACTTAAAAGCCAAAGATGATGATTACCTTGAATTTGTAAGAACCCAGCATCCTTCCTGTGAAAATCATCAACGCTGCTATTCTCATCTTTGTTCCATTGGCTGGAGATTTTGTAGTGGCTCTCACAAGCTCCAAAGGCACAGCACTGATAAGCATAAGGCATCTCCATGACCCTGCAGAAGAATAAGGAAGCATGCCATGATACTGGTTTAGCACCGGAGTTACTGGATTGTACTGCTGCTCTACCCTTAGCACAAAGGAACTTGTTTAAACAACCATGACTGAAAGTAAAAGTATGTATGGGTAAAAATCAGCCATGATAATACAAAATGAGTACTCAAATAAAATTCCGCATCAGAAATGCAGATGATTTATGGACAAATTTTAGTGAAGGCACAATGAAGTTTTCATTGGGTTTTGGATTTTCATGGGAGATACGGAAATGGGTGATACGTGCCTTACCATTGACTGAATGTTACACTTACAGCTGTATTTTCTATTTTATGATTTTGAAAGATATTACAGTGTAACTCAACAGTTGCTCCATGTTACTTTCTTAACAGTTTCTTTTGAAAAAGCAGATCCAAAGATCATAACTGCATCTTCCTGTCTAACCGGCAAAACCAACACATCACTTCCCAAAGGGAATTTCTCCAGTTTTGGGAGTATGAGAACTTTTGGAATTCAAACTTTATCCACGTCTTTCCACATCCAACTCTTTTCACAGTAAAATGGCAAAAAGGAGATTGTCTTTGGTGCACAGATCGAGAAAGCAGTGTTCTAAACCAAAAGGTGAATGAATCAGAAAGGCACTGTGTGTGAGAACAGACGTCATCGAGGAAAAGTTTTTACTTTATTAATCATCTTAGAAATGACGACGGTCATTGCAGGACACCAGATGCTCATTCCTAACTCTTTAAAGATCATTGGTATTCCTAACATATAACTGAGTATAGATCAGTGAGTTTCAATGATTTTGAGGGTTTCTTTTGTCAGAAAATGGCTCATTTCCCCTATGTTTTGAATTTGATTCTTTTGGGGATGTGCAAATTCTGGGGCAGCATGGAAGAGCTACGTATTTTCAGGTTTTATAGACTACTTCTTTTATTCCTTAGATATATTTTATGCTTTGGAAGCAGAGATTTCATTTGCGCAGTTTGCCAATAGTACATAGTAAACACAATCACCTTAATTCCAAAAGCCCAATAAACCAAAAAATTCAAAGATAAAGAGGTGATTAGAAGTTATTCTGACTTAAAAGGAATAAAATAGAACTAGGTTCTACTATCAGATTACTTTCAACAGGTTAATAATGTAAATTAACATAATGAGCGTTCCAAGCAACCTCTAACCCCCTGGGAAATCTGCAAAGAAATCAGTCTGAATCAGGCCTGGTGCCAACAGGACTTAAACTTGCGCGCTAGCCAAAAGCTTGGTACAAAGGGGAACAAATGGAACCCAAAGCTCTAAAGTGATTTTTAAATTAGTGCATTTTGGGCCATTTAGATTCTATATACTTATAATTTCTGTTGGAAATTAGCAACAATAATCTGTACCCTTGTAACCAATACAAAAAGCTACATAAGGTATTTTTAAGGTACTCCAACAAAAGTACAAGATAACCAAGATATAACTATCAAGCAACTTCATGCCAGCAGATTTAAATATTTAATTTCTAACTCATTTCTGTGCATGCCACCTTTTAAAATAAGAATATTATCTCAGTTAAGCATTTTGGAACACATTTCCCAGCAGGCCTTCTTAAATAAACTATTACTAAACCCATAGACTACTAGACTAACCCATAGCTAGGCACCTGGGCTAAAGCCAAACCGAACCCCCAACTAGAAATACCCGTCTTCTGAAAAAGATCCCCACAAACAACCAAAAAAACTTACAAAAAGAAACACTGACAGTTCTGCAAGGGGATCACTGCAACTTGTGGCTTCAGACCTTTTGGAAGACATTGATACAGCTGGGGAAATGAACAGCTAGGGGGTATTAGGCTCAAGTGACTAACAGAAATATATTCTCTGGTTATTCAAACAGCTCTGTGTGATCAGTGATGACAGATTTCCAGATGCTGTTGCGCTTCTAACAGCCTGCTGGCCGTCATACACTGGAAATGTGGCTCTATCACACTGTACTGGTCCACTACTTTGACGAAGTAGCCAAAAAAACCCCACCACTTTTTTTAAAGAGCAAGACTCCCTTTTCTTATCCTCTCTGTATGTCTTTCTAGCATCACTTCTTAAACCTGAACAGTTTTTGTGTTGGCTGTTTTTTGTTTTTTTTTCTCCCCCCCTGCGTTACTAGGTTATACATATAGGCCTCAAACTGGCAAACGCTTCTGAATCTGTGTGCAAAACATAATTGCACAGAATGACTGGGACCCAGAACATGGAGGACAAAACACACTTCGCAATGCAGAGAAATTAGTATCAGCTCTTCTTGGTGACACGAATTTCTCTCTTGCAAAAGCTACAGCCATACTTCCAAAAGGAAGCAGTCCTTTTTATGGCTGGCCTTTATTTGATGTAGGTGATTAGTTTTTGACTTTGTCAAATTAAACTCTTTTAGAAACACTGGCTGAATTTATTTTTATATACTGCCTATCTTACTGATGATATCTGTATCCTTGATAATCTTTCTTCTGCAGCAATGAATGCCTCTTTTTTTTTTTTTTTTTCTGTTAGATTAAACTGCAGAGAACACAAGGTCATTTTCCACCTCACAAAGGTGTGGGGTTGATGGTGAATGCGAAGGCACAGTTACGATGAATGGAGCAAATCACTGAGTTCTTTACAGCGCTGAATCAAAGCATCAGATAAAGAAGGAAGGAGTGGCTGGCAGCTGGGCTTTACTTCCTCAAAGCTTGCCATAGCAGGCTGGGTTCAGCTCTGTAGAGTGTTCTCATGCCATTGCTGAAGGTGGGGCAGAGGATGCTCAGCTCTTTGATGTGTCTGTGTATTGAACAGCAACGACCCATTCAGATGAGCAGGAAGCTTTTATACTGGAATTTCTCTTTAATGTTGTAAGCAGTGTCTAGTTCCAACAATTACAAAAGGTGAAATTTCATTTTGTTTTAGATTTTCGTTCAAGTTTGGTGCTTCATGCATTATCCGTGCAGTGATCCTGTGTGAAGTCCTGGCCTCATTTTGATTTATGGTAAAAGTCCTGCACACTCCAGGTCAGGATTTTACCCTATTCTCTCCTGACTGGATATAAATTGTTCTTACAGATGTTAATCAGCTCTAAATCTATTAATCATACTTTTTATACCTTTTTTTAAGACTTAAGCTACTGCCTGACATATCCTTGTTAACTACTTACCCAGGCTAAATACACTGTAGTTGTATTTCAGCAATGTACGTAATTTTACTGGTGGAAAAATCATATCATTTTGATAAAAGAAGTAAAAAATCTTAGTTATACATAGTTCAGTTGAATAGTGGATTATTCCAGGACTACTGCAGCACCTGTTATGCCTCTAGCCCATGGTATATGCATCACTATATATTTGCTGTGTTGGAGTAATCCATTTTCTTGTGTTTACATTCTTCTAAAGAACCTTCAGGTATTTTAGAGTTGCCACCTGCCCCAACATGTGGGCAAAGACAGTAAGAGCAGAAAAATTATGGCAGAAGCTCAGCCTCAACCATTCATGATTTCTTACGGTACTTGCTTCTTGACCTCTGAGACCCATCTCAAGGTCTCTAGTGTAAGAGAGGTGTAAGGCCTCTAGAACTTTGAATGTTTATGTTATAAAGTAGTTTCATACACTGTCCTGAAGTCACTGACTAATCTCCCTGTGACAAACTACAAATATGGGGTTTATAAAGACTTTTAAGGCATTGCTTCCTAACCTTGGAACCATTTTTTGCAGCTCTTCTCTCAGTTTATATTAGAATCATAGAATAGTTCGGGTTGGAAGTGACCTTTAAAGGTCATCTAGTCCAACCCCCCCTGCAGTGAGCAGGGACATCTTCGGCCAGATCAGGTTGTTCAGAGCCCCATCCAACCTGGCCTTGAATGTTTCCAGGGATGGGGCTTCTACAACCTTTACGGGCAGCCTGTTAACAGGCTGTCATAGAATTGTTCCAGTGTGGATCCCTCCAGTGCTGTATGCAGAGCTTTAGTCAGTGCCACACTTGTACTCATGACTCCATTATTGATAACACTCCAGTCCTTTTAGTTAGTTGTAACATCTCCTTGAGTTGTCTGCCTGCTAAGACTCATGGGACTTTTCCAGTGCAAAAGGCAAATCTAGTGAAGACATAAGGGTGGAGTCCCCATCCTTGGAGATATTCCAAAGCTGTCTGGTCACTGGGCAACTGGCCCCAGATCCCGCTTGAGCAGCGGAGTTTGGATAAGGTGATCTCCAGAGGTCCCTTCCAACCTCAACCATTCTGTGATTCTGTAACTATGTGCACACTGTTTAATTGTTTCAAATTTTATGATATCAAATGTTTTACAGTAAAAAGTGGAAAAAACATATCTTGCACTTGGCATCCTCTAATTAAAATATGAAAATCAAGGGAGTGTTAGGAGACACTCCCAAATACCCTAGTCAGAGGTAAAACTCTCTTTACTGTGATTTCTCTGTGGTCATCCAGTGACTGGCAAATCTGCAAATGATCTCTAGAGAACATTTCCTTCCTGTATCACAGAGCATCCAGCAGAAAATTACTAGCATCAAAATGTTTTAGTAATAATAGCAAAGTATAATCTGAATCTTAATCAAAAGATTACAGAAAAAACATGTTCAAACAAAAGAGGTCAAATATTTTGGAACTTCAGGAGTATATTCTTCCCTTGATATTTGCTGTGTTCTCATTAAATATAATGGAAGCTCTGTAAGCACAATCCAGTAGAAGCAGCACATATCACTAAGCTGCTAGCAATATTGTTTTAACAGCTTTTGAAACGTATCACCAGGAAGCAGATGTGGGCTGTATTAAGCAAGTACTGGGGTTAGTATTTCAAAACCCTCCATAGTTTCTTCAGTTAAAAGTGAGCATAATAAAAGAAGTCTATCATTTTTATCATATTTGCTTTAGTTTTAATAGCACAGATCAAAGACTGACAATACGAAGTAACATGCGTTACACACTGACACACCTTCCATTGCACATGAACACAAATGTGGCTTATTAGTTTTAATGATATACTCACTTGAGCTCTGGAAAATTTTCAGATGATATCAAACTTTGTAGGGCATGATTTCCTGTTAATTTTAAGTGAGTTAAACCATGTAGCCCCGTCACAGGAAAAGAGGACAAAAGGTTGGATGACACATCCCTGCATAACAGCAAATAAAAATCAGCTTACGGGTTTTCATTTTTTTCCTTCAGCACTAGAAATGTCACGTTGGAAAAACAGGTTAAACTTTTCTAACTCAATCGAAAATGACTGCATCAAACAGAGGCCCCAGACAGCAGAGCAAAGCTGCAGCACCACTCAGGGGTATGCACCTATGTGCCTAAGCAGAAAGCTAAAATGAATATCTAGCAGTTAGCTAAGTCTCTCTTGCCAGATTTTGACTCCAAACGTTCATAGTTCCAGTTTTGAGACTAGTAGATGAATTTAAGATCTCTTCATTAGATTGTTTGAATTAAAGGGATCCAGTACCAGAACAGCTTCCCACAGTTTAAAAGATTCGGCTGCCCTGAAAGCTCCACAGGGAGCAGGTCAGGTGTACGGGGAAGGTGTGGGTTTCAGGGTAGGACAGGTCTGGGCTGGAGCAGATGAAGGTGACAGTTCTACGATGAGGTTTGTCTGAGGAGCTGAGGGAAGACCATGCAGATTAACACAGATATGTAACTCGAGGAAAGTAAAACAGGTGAACGAAAAAGTGCCAGTGATCAAGGAGATATGATAAAGTAATCAAAGAGGGGGAAGTCCAGAGGTATTCTGTTCTCTATTTCTCCCTCTCTTCCATTTATTCTACAAATCTTTTCAATCCTCTTCACAATTATCTACACTGCAATACTTAACATGGTCAACAGTCAAGAAGGAGGACGAAGGGGAGACTGATGCTGCCAAAATGCTTTTATGCCCAAGGCTGTAAAGCAAAGTTCCCGTCTCTTGGCCTATCTACTGAGACCTGAGGGCTAGACATAAAATAAAGTATGTTGACGGACTGGTCTTTTACCTATCTGGTTTAGTGTGTGTCCTCTTGCTCACAACATAGTTAAATACTGAAGGTGAATTTCTGGTCCTACTGCAATAGCAAAAATGCTCAGTGACTTCAGTCAGACCAGGGTTACAGACCAGCATTTCAGGAAACACTGGTACACTGCATTACTGTGTGTCTGTGTTAAAGGGCTTTTTTCTTTAACCCTCTCAGACTGGTCTATGCTATTGACTAAAGCTACAGTTTATTGCTCACCTCACAAAGCAGGAAAGTTCTGAGGAGGGCCCCAAAAGGGATGTCATAGACAACATTGTCTTTATGGACATTTTTCAGTGCACCATTCAGAGGGGAGGCTTTGCACATCGACAGAAATGAACACTCCTTTTCAAATTTAGGTTTCCCAGCAGCTACTGGATTATCTGTGAGCAAATGTCTTTGTAACAACCAAGCAGCAGGATGACTCCACAGGATTTTTTTTTCATGGCTTCCCCATACACCCATCACCTCAGGGATTCACCTTAAAGAAGCGTCACAATAACAGTGGGAAGCAGGAAAAAGTAAGGACTGAGGAGTGCTTGAAAAATTACTCCATCAAATGAGGAATGATGAAATAAAGATATGTACTAGAAAATGTCTTACTCAATTTTTAACCCAATCCCTTAGTCCTGAAACACAACAAACAGGAAACATTCCTCACTGCTACAAGAGACTAAACTGCTAACAAATTGAATGAAGAAAGGCAGATGCCCTGATATTCTTCATGGAGCCCAAATCACTCCGATTACACAGTATCGTTTGCAGCTTTGCCATTATACCTATGGGAACTGGCGAAGTACAAGCAAGCAGGTGTTTAGATCCGGATTCAACAGACCAGAAGACTAGAATAGAGAAAGCCTCAGTTTCCACTAGGGCACCAAGTTATTAAATTTTTGTATGCTCTTGCAAGAAAAATGTGAAAATTTGAATGTAAAAGATATACAAATACTTACAGTTTGATCAGAGATGGTAAAGAGGAGAAGGCATTGGGGTGAATAATTTTAATTTTGTTCCAAGCTAAATCCCTACAAGAAAAGTGAGTGGAAAATTACATACCCGCTGAGTGAATATGGAAGTTTTCATACACTTGATTAGGAGGCCTAAATATAAAAAAGGTATTAATTACATGCAAATATTTTCAATAAGCTTCTGCATATCTCATAGTGCAAGATCTTTTTTCCATTTAGAGTTACGTTAGTCAGTTAATGGTGTTAGTTATTAAACTGACAACTTTCTTAAAAGGTCTTAATGCCTTCTATAGCCTGAGGCAGTTATTTTCAGTCTGCTTCAGAGCCTTCTAAGGCAGCAAAAAGAAGGGTGAGTTATATGGACTACTTCTAAGAGGTCCTCATGATATAACTAAGAACAGCAAATCCATTGTCAATAGTCTTAACTTCCTAATCTCAATCTTCACCACCCCTGAAAAATCAAAAAGACCGAAAGCAACTCAAAAAAATTTATGGGTTAGATCCTGCAAAAACTTACAACCATGAGTAATTTCTTGCAAAATTACTCTGATAGCACACGTGTGTCTGTGAAAACTAGAAACTCACACATGACTGGACTCTATTTCTTTAGACACTGTTCTGTATAAAAAGACTTCAGGCTCCCTAGACCTGATTATTATGTGAACCTGCCAACAGATATCAGCTCTGGCTCAGTATCTCTCTTCACCTCCATCAGAAAAGTTTAGAAATAACACCTTTTCCTTTTATAGCTGTAAGTTTACATCTTTGAATTCATTGCTGCAGATGCTAAACTTCACAACATTTGTTCTCCTTTCACAGTTATGACCTAATGAATGAAAGATCAAAGTGAGGAAAAACAGAAACACGGATGTTTTGCGGCATATAGTGAGCAGACAGTATATACCCCATATTTTTGAGAACCTGGGTGAATGGCTGTTAGGGCTGTACTCACAGAGACCGAAGAGCAACCAGCTGCCGAAATGTGTCTGCTTTGATTTCACTGATTTCATTGTGATGCAAGTCACTGAAACAGCAATAAGAATCTCTTCAGTTTCAAAGGCACTCAGAGGACACTTCAGGGTGTTTTAGATTGTGTTTATGATCCACTTCAGTACAGTGTAAGGTTATGTATTCGGGATATGCCAAATTGACCAGCAATAACCAAGTTAATGATGCTCAAACACATTCATATATAGATGCTTCTTTTTAGGCTTTTTTAGGGTAGTTTGATGCTTACATTTTTTGGAGTTTTTTACATGCAGTAAAACACGGTAAGTTCTCCAGCAGGTTATAAGACAGATCCCTGTAATACAAAAGAAGAGAAAAGATTAACATCAAAGTAACGTTACAAGAAAAAGATCTTTCATTGCCTACCTTCATGCTCCATTTAAAATAACTTGGTTTTATCCACACTCACAGAATAGAAATGTGCAATCTCACTTATCATCTCTCATCTGTCAGATTTTGATTTCTAGCTGAGAAGGAGAGAGGAGGGGAAAAGGGAAGATGTATTAACTCCATATCCTACATTTGCAAATTCCTTGCATTGTCTGAAGGTTTCCTGCCTTAAGTGTAGACTTCTGCTGAGTGTTTTACAGTAACGATATCGGCCATCTGCTTGTAGGGACAGAGTTCATATTCATCATGTTTTAATTCTGACAAATATTTAAACCATTTAAAATAATCTACTAAATATGTATACTTATATTTTTCCAGAGAAGGTCCTGTATTTTTCTGGTAATAATCACAATGGATTGTAATCAACTTTTCGTTCTACCCTTTTAATTAAGCACTATTGCCTCTGATCCTTAGACCATTATAACTGAGGGAAATGGTTAAAAAAAAATATTGGAACTAACTTTGAAATCAATCACTACATGGGGGTAAAAAAAACTTAAAAAGACTTGAGCCAAAACTCAACAAATTACAGAATAACTGAAACATCTGGACTGATTTATAGTATAATATAACTAATTTAAACCAAGCCCAGGCAATTTGCAGAAATTGGAGGGGGAAAAAAAAGGAACCAAACACCCACCTCCACCACCCAATAGTCTCATCCTAAATATACATGTTGCTCCGGGAAAACTGAATGGGAAATTTGCTAGTGAAGAGAATACAGGAAAAAAGCTTATGCCTATAATTAGGGAAAATGTCCTTTTCCACAGTTATCCAATATTATCACTTAAAAGACTAACCTCTTTTCACTCCTGTTTCAAATTCTTTAAAACTGGTTAATCTCCACCCATTTACCTCCTTGGTAAAATTTTATTGTCCCTGTTACTATTCCAACAGGGGCGTTTAGGCTATTCTATATGTGATTTGTGGAAGTGGTGCAAGTAATGACTGTGCATGTTTTTAAGGTATTCTACTCTGCCTTTGCTGTACATAAAGGCTACCATCAATATGTGCATATTTTTTGTTACAGCAGGGGAGACTATGGCCTCCATTTTTGTATTTTTCACAGGTACTCTGTGGTCCAAATCAGACATGACGGAGGAGAATTCAAGTGAGCTGGAGGCTTTTAGGCCAAGGTAAAAGACGTTTGGTATGTCTGGCGGACTATGGCTATTCTGTCACGCACAGACATGTGACTTAGGTCTCCTTAAAAGTATGTTATCAGCCTGAATTTTGTACATGCTGACACTCCCTCTTTACACATGGGGAGAAAAAAAACTAATAAAACTGAAACTCTTCTCCCCTCAGTTTCTGTTAGAGCTCCAGGAAATATTTTACTTGTTTATTTTTAAGGATTTTTTCCCACTTTGTTAATACATGAGATTCTTGGCAGCAGCAGAAGGCAAGTGGTTTTGGTTCCTGTGTTGACGTGCATACCCAGCTGTGCTGAGGGTAGCCTCCTGAGGACTGCTGGGGCCATATTCTCACATACACCTTTACTGCAGGTGCACAGACACCCAGGAAGCCTCTGTGTTCATTAACCCACATTTGGAAGTATTGGTGGCTAGGTAGGATGCACGAATTGTCTTTCAAAGCAGTGTTAGTGCTTACAGTGTTTGAGCATGTATCTGAGCCAGGAAGCCCCTTCAAGATTGCAGCTTCCAAGTAACTTGTGGGGTTCAACACACCGTTATACTTCATGGTACAGGTAAAACTGATGTGCAAACCTAAGTGTGGGCTTGGCAAGCTCGTTCCAGTCTCATGGGAACGGGGAAAGAGGAACTCTGAGTACGTGAAATTGCTGTTAAATTGGTTCCTCACCATTTTAAATATCAGCTCTGTTAATATAGGGTGATACTCAATAATAGAAAGTGTGAATTTCCAATGGACAGGCCCACTCTACTAGGAACTACACAATTTATTAATTACTATAGCACTTATTTGCCTTCTGTTTTGAGATTATTTATTGGTTTTGAATAATACAGGACATATTTAAACTTAAGTCTGTGTGCAGACTTTCTTCTGGCAACAGATTCTGTCTTTTATCATTCTGGAAATGATTATATTGGGTCCATCAACTAAAACCTAATTTTTTTCTGGAAATGTTCATGACATCCACACTGGTATTCAAATAATGTGTTATAATTAGTGCTATTTCAATGTTGGCCAGAGAGCTAATACCAAATACATTCCTAGTGATGTCATACATAGAGGAAAGTGCTGTTGGCTCATTCTCAAAGAAGCGGACACAATGATTACTTTCGTTAGTGATTAAGCAAACTCCAAGGAAATTTCCAAGCTACAATAATATTGGATATTTAGTATAAAAACTATGCTCCAACTATGCCAAGGAATAGCCTATTAAAATTTTAGTCAGCTACTTACGTCTAGTTGGAAAAGAAACTAAAAGAAGAGCATAACACGGACCCAAAACGGCAATCCTTACTTTATTTTCCATTCGCTTCACTGAATTATCTGCCTCAGTGAGGAAAAAAAACCCAGACTACTGTAGGAGAGATGGAATGAATGAAAATAAGGTAGTTCCGTTGTTTTTTTAAACAAAATCAAGAACCACTTTACCATTTCCTAAAAAAAAGCAAAGTAATTATCTTTTTCAGCGATGTATGGGAAATCCTGACTGATAAGCGGGTTGTGAACTTTTTGAGTAATGCGGGGGCCCGCTCCCTGAGCTGGATTCCTAAGAAGTAACATGATACACAGAAACAGCAGTTACTGGGTAATTTTGAAATCATAATGATTTCATTTGTCCATTAATCTCTTGCATTAATGTAATGTTAATAATCTTACTGAAACGTACAGCACTTGGAGATTAGGTAACTGGTCACAAGCTGATTTGGGGAGAGAAGTGATCTGTGCTCCTGTGAGTGTCCTGTTGAAAGTATTTATTAAAAAAAAAAAAAAAAGAGAAAAAAAAAGATGACTTTTTAAAGACCGCAAAACAAATATATTTTTTAGGACATTGTTTAGAATAAGTCAGTATCCAAAAAAATAAAGCAAAGCAAAAATACTTCTCCAGCACTTACAAACTCTCCAGACTTGTAGTCCCTGTCAGGTCAGGAAACTCTGTTATCTGTGAAGCACCATTTAAAGTCCTAGAATTTGAAAACATCATTTCAAGACAATTGTGGTGAGGGAAGTAGGGGACAACTCTAATATTGCAATATATAAAGACAATTAATATGAAAAAGTAAACACATACAGAGTCCTGAGTTCTGGTAAGTGTTGAAAAGCAGATTTTCCAACAAGCTGGATAGGGTTATCATAAAAATGTCTGCAAAAAGAGGATAAAAAGACATGAGAAATATTTTAAAAGATTCTAAATATATTACATGATTACACTATAAGCAAATGAGTAAACTCTCTATCATCAGCCACAGACTGTGCACCTCTGGTTGTAGCAGAGATGCACGTCTAGGCTTTTCTTACCCACTAAGGTATATCCATCAACCATACTTCACATTTTGAATATCCACGTAGTCATTGTTTTCTTGGTTTTAAAGCCAGAAGCCAGCCAACAAAATATTCCCTCTTTCTCCCAGGTTTGCAGAGATAGAAATCCAAACACGAAGAGCTTTGTTACAAATTTGAGACAAATCTAAGTTAGCAGGTTAGCAGGTGAAGAAGTCAGAACTTCACCAATTCAGAAGGTTCCCTTGCACTTTTGAAGTCATGCTGCTTTTGCTTACAGAATAATATTGCTCAAGATGAGTCACTATTTTTCTTACATGTATTTTACAATTTCTTATTTTGGGGTTTACCCATTAAATGCATTCTCATGTAAGCCCTTGGGAACTCAGACTGGAATCCGTCATGAGTAATTTTTGCTAGCTTCTGCATTGCCAGTAATTCAAAGAGACTTAGAAGAAATAGTTCAAATAAAAGGTCAAAGGCCAGAGACCACTACTTGCTTCCCTTAAGCAGGGCATGCAAACCGCTGTTCTTTCCATGAAGTTGGAAAGATATGAGCTCGTTTGCTTGTACAATGATGTGCTACACCGTACGCCCGCAAGAAGAGCTATTCGACAATTAGCCATAAATAATGACACGTAGTTACACGTTCTCTAAGAAGAAGAGTCATCAAAAAGATCACTTACATTGTAATAAGTGATGGATTACCCACAAATGCACGCTCAGGTATTGACTTGATGTTATTGCTATGAAATCCCCTATAAAAGGAAAAATGGTTTACACAGTGGGAAAAAAAAAAAAGTGAAGGCACAATCTGTACTCACAACGCACAGTAACTTGGTTTGGAATAAGAAAAGTGTCTGTATGTAAAAGTATGTCCTTGTTTTCTGCAATAAGACAGAACTGAAAAAAGCAAAAGAGAAGAAAAGCAATGAAACAGCTCGCATTCTGCACTTTTCTAAGGGAACAAATCCATTTAGACGAAGTAAACTGCAAAATGGCATTTTAAAATTCAGATACGCTCAGTAGGAAACTGCTTTGCAGCTGTATGTCAAGTGTCTATGAATCTATGTGTGTATGTATATAGATACAATGTAAATACATACACACACATATGAACTAATAACATTAATAGTTAAATATTACTAATTAAATAAATAACAATAAAATAGTATCTATATTTCCTCCTGTACTTGTAAAACCGCAACTATTCCTTTTGCTGGGATAATAATGGATTGCATAAGTTTATCAAGTAAACGATTTTATACCTTATACTGTAGTGTATTGAGCCTCCCACAACCACCTTTTTGTTGAAATATTTTAAATGTGGACATGAACAAACTATCCAATGTAGTTGTGCTTCCTGGATAGAGGGCCGAATCTTTGTCTCATCATTAATTATTGGATTTTATTCATATGAGTAATTCTCCATTGTGAAAAACAAAAGAAACAACTAAGATTTCAAAAGAACAATGATGATTTGTGTGGGAAACTCCCATTAGTTCAGTCGGGTATGAAAAAGGCTTCCCAGCTTAAATTTATGCATTTAGAAAGCCTCAAATTGTTCACTGATGCAAGTGCGTTTGGCCCACACTTGAACAGGTCCCACGTTATTGGTTTTACTTGTTTAGGCACTGTGCTACTGCTGATGAGCTACAGAGCATGGCTCTAAATCCCTCATTCTTTTGCATACAATAAAAATTGCATCCATGCAGATGCAGACTTTAAGCAATATGAGGATCCCATTTCATCTAGAAGTAGTAAACAAACTGGTTTTGTGTCTGTATTGAAGGGGATTCCTTGCACGGCAGAAAGGCTGAGGAGATGGCACGACTATTCCCAGGGCAGTATCCGGCCCCCTCATCACCATTCTGACTTGAGTCAGAGTGCAGGAGCAGCCCCATCATCAGCCAAGAGCAGGCTCCAATGCATTTATGCACAGAGCCTGAAGCACTTCTGAGCTGGCTGGAAGAGAGTGCGCTCACGGCTGCAGCCTGTGTCCTGGGACAATGTACCCAAGTGACACACCCTGTCTGAACCGAAGGCACTTTACAGCCTGTCAGTTCACATACTGAGCAAAAAAAGCAGTAAAATCTTTCTAGGTATAAAGACTGTATTAAGGCCACACTGGGAAAAATGCTTCTATAGGTGTCCTCAAAATCCAGTCTGGAAAACATTACGTATGCATTAACTTTGGGTAACAGCTATACCCACTTACTTTGGAGAGGTAATGACTCCTACCGCTGAGACCTCAAAGTGCAGGGCACCTGGGACAATGGTAGCATCAAACAGATACAGCCCTGACTCGCTGGCCACTTGCCAGCAGATCTCCAGCTCTCTGACTGGCTTCCTTGGATGCCTCCAAGCTGTAGACAAACAGCCATAGCCTGTGTTTTCAGTCCAGGCACAAACTCTGAGAGAGAAATGAGGTCCCACCCAGAAACACCCTTACTAAGGTTGCCCTGCAATGAGCCGAACCTCTGGGGGCCTCAGCTCCCACTTGGGTGAGAACAGCAGGGCATGCACAACCTTCTGGGAAGACGCCTCGTGCTTATGAGATCGGTTTCCAGGGCCCCAACAAAGCACCGAAGCACATGGTCTCATGGACTGTGATGGATTTGGGATGTCAGGTTGCAATTTCACAGTCCAAAGATTTCCCGCACCTAGGAGCTTATCTGAAACTGTAAGTTTGATACTTGGAGGTCCTACAGGGGCCAGTAAGTGATCTCAAGCACATCAGGTGCTTTGCTGGACTGGGCAAACTGCATTTACTGCAATCCTGGGTTATCTATGTTTGGCTACTGACTCCAGATGTCAGCAAAAAGGCAACCCTTTGAGGCCACTGGATTTCATACTGATTATTTTAGCCAACAGGTGACATAACAGCAGCTGAGAACAGTTGGGCTGAGACACTCATAGCCCCACTCCCTCCTCCAGAGCCGCACTCTGCCGACACTGGAGGTGCTGAGCTGGAGTCAACACCGCCTGGGGATCCCTGTTTTGGAAAAAATTGCAGGTAGCTACATAAAGCGGCTTCAAGATCAGTTTGTGATGTAGCAGGGGTATAAATGTGTCCAACTAGTATATGATTACCTTTTTTCTTTTTCAAAAATCTATGTGGGTGGTACCAGTAACATGGTAAATAATTCAAATGCAAAGAATTCTGAATATGTGCATTGATGTGTATGTTGTGTGTATGACATGAACATAATACCATTCATTTTTTTATAATTCAGCTCTTTCTTACAGTAAACTTGGTTGGTTTCTTTTAATTGTTGATTTTTTTAATGCAAACTATGTCTGTGCATCCAGAAGTGTTTTATCTAGAGCATTACAAAGGACTATTTATATTGAAAAGAAACTGCTTTGACTTAATGGAGGAGGAGGGAGGGAAGAAGATAAAGACATTTAAACCTGATGGACTAATAAGGGTGCCACACCTTCTTCTTCTTAGACTAGAAGGCTTAGACTAGATTGTTTGCAAAATCCAGCCATTGTATTTGGGACTCAAAGTGAATTAATTGTTTATTATTTACTGTATTCCAAGGATGAAGTTCCTGGAAAAAAACCACTTGCACAATGCAGTATAAAATTAAAAGTTGTCAGAACTTGAATGCTTTAAACTGGACGTTGAAAATGATGTCTGATGCATGTTGGCATGTTTATTAGTTTTTCCTAGGATATCAGTTTTTAAGGATTACTGATAAAATCACCAGCATTAAAAAAATAATCACACACTAGACAAAACATCCTCCTTCCTAATAGGAGCTCTGTACTTACAGTTCTTTTAGGTTTGTTAGTGTCCTGATAGCAGTGGGGAACTCGTCCAGACTGTTGTAATTTAAATCTCTGTGTGAAAATAGATTTTATTATTTATGTTAGGCACTGCATAACGGATAACATAGAATTGCTGGCATTTGTAATGAAATATCATCTTCCATGCACTGAAGAAATACACACAGCCAAAAGCCAAGAAATCCTCAAAAGTGTATGGATGTTTTCCAACAATCTCTATTTAGGGCACATTATCATTCCTATTTTTTACCAGCACCCTATTTTTAATTATATGTTAGCTATTCTGCAATAAAGAAAACGTAAGTGGATTCAGACACTACTAAAGGATTTGCTGTTTTGTAAATTGCCCATCCTTTTCATTACTTGGAAGTATTAATGGAGAAAAAAACCCTTTCAAACAGAATATTCAACAGCTTTGTATGCTGAGCTGCATTTTACATGGCTAATACATCTCACTATAAAGGTTTCATTTGCCTCTGACTCACTGCCTAGTTGTATTAGTCTTTTTTTTTTTTTTTTCCCACTGATGAAAAAAATCTCTAAAGAGGTATTTCCCAACGGTTAAGTGGTAAAAATAAGAGATACTGGAGTTTGGAGGGTAAAAATGATTGGGAAATATCTTCCTCTGGCTAAAACAAGTGAGAAAACATACAGTAAGTTCAACACTACCATTAACTGTACTGTTAACTTTAAGATTTGTCAATATTCATATGGAGAATGCTTCTAACCACAGAAATTGTAAAAATGGTAGTTTAGCTAGGGTAGTGACCCCTGCTTTAGGAACTGCTCACACCTCAACAGTAATTGGACTTTATTCTGGTAGGCTGAGTGGACTATAAGCCTGCTTCTGCCCTCAGCATGACATGTGCATCCTTCAGCATTCAGGAATCACCTGCGACTAAAATTGAGATCTGCCAGTTCACTGTGGTGCTCTCTGGCACTGCTTTGTGAAGAATATACTCTGAAAAACTTGAGCAAAAGCCTTTTGAAACAAAACACAAATCACAGTTTACAATAGATTGAAATTGAAATAGTATCAGGCTGAAGTAATGCAGGCAGGAAACTGCTGTCTGAACTCAACAAGGCTTTCCTTCCTGCTTGTAAATCTCTCTCTCTTGCTTATTGACAAAAAGAGATTACAGGCATGTATGGTTTGGTTTTGCCCTCCAGTGATATGTGATTTCCAGACCCATGCGTCGATGCAAACAAACGATCTTAAAGCTGGCGTCCATCATTTACACTGAGATCTCTTTAGATTATCTTGAAACTATCTGGAAACCGGTCTATACAGTATACAATTACTGTGCTTGAGGCAAGCGCTAAGTTCTCTTGTCGCAGTGGAGAGGCTGCACCTACACTTATTCCCAGGTTCCTGACTGTCCTCTGTGTTTTCATCTCCCTCATGCCAGGTGGCTGCGACTGGGTTTGCAATTACTTATTCCATTGTTCTGTTTTTCCCCATTTTTGACCGAGTGCCATGTGAATCTCACTTAAAAAAACAAAACAAACAATTACATTTTCCTTCTCCCTTTCCCGTCCCCCTTTCCGGTGCTACACTAAGGGACTTCCTCTCAACTCACAGCCGGCTAAAAGTCAAAATTGTAAAACTGCCTTCAGTGGCAAGGGATCAATGTAATCAAAAACAGTGATACAAAAAAAAAGCCCCTAATTTTGTATTTTCTGATCTTAATGAAACGTGAAAGTGGGCAGTACACAGTTCTGTGGATGAGAAAGCAAATAGGCACCTTTAGACTAGCATTACTGATGTTCAAAACTTTGTCTATTCATTCCCTTCTAACAGGCCTTTTAGCCTCTATCCTGGTTGGGTAAAATATCTAAAATCTCTGAAAATGATGCAGCTGACTGCGGCAGGTGCTGCGGGGAAGGACATGCAAAGTTTTACTGTCCCTGTAGCATTTTTGGTGTCTGTGGGATACTCCGGCAGACAACATCTTTATTTGACTAACTCTGTAGTGAAATACTTTGCGCTAACCCTCAGCACTGCGTTCCAGTTTGGTGTTTTTCTGTAGAACTATGTTTTTGTTAGAAAAAAAAAATAAATTAATTGGTCTGAACAGACTACAGTGAAAACGTAAGGAAATTCCAGTCCTTAACAGTGCTATTCTTTATCAGAGCTCTTTAAGGACAAAAACTTGGATAGAACTGAAACAGTCCTCTTCCCCCCTTGTAAAATACATGCATAATTTGGCTACCTGGAACTTTCCTTTTTTCTAGTGACAAAAAAATATAAAACCATCAAATTTTATAGCCTTCCTCTATGACAAGGCAGTTTGTTAATGTTAAAGCTTTTCATTGTGACAATTTATCAATCTGGCTTTATTGATTAAACAAGACAAATAAATAGTACTAGGCAAACATAACCGTTCATGAATGGCCACTTCTTTTTCAATGCTTAGTACAGTTTTCAACTGTCCTTCAAACAATTTATCAATTCACAATGCTTATTAAAAAGGCAAACTAATTTTATAGTCAAAAATAGGATTTGCTACATAGACTCATTGTAAACCATCACTTAGGTCCTGTAGCGATTAGGCAAGCCAAAAAACACATTTGGCTTTTAGGCTATTTTTATTCTTTCAGAATATTAATGAAAACACTCTAAAAAAAAGGAAACAAATAAGAGGTCAACTCACAAAGTCTCTAGGCTGTGGAGCCCATCAAAGCATTTCTTTCCCAGGGAGTAGATTCTATTGTTATGGAGATGTCTGCAGGGGAACATTAAGCACACAGTCAGGAAAGCACACTGCACACAGTGGACTTAAGCAAAACATTTTGATGGTTAAATCAAAAGAAACTTATTTTCAGGCATGCACTGATTATATGCAAGTCATGCTTTTGCAAGAGCATGTATAGGAGGCACCTCCACCGCCCTCCCCCCTTCCTCCTGATATCTTCCCACCCACGCAGGCTTCCATTTGGTTTCATGGAAGAGATTTGTTTTAAAACCACCTAGATTCCTTTAAAAGGGTATATCCTGGAGTGCCACGTTGGGGTTTGCGTATCGAATACTGGGAAATTGTAGAAATATTCTCAGTGGTGCTTATTTAACGTGCTGCCTTGAAAACCGTGTGTGAGGTGTAGATTTGGAAGATGTATATTCAGAAGGTGTTAGAGGGTATGGCACAGAACAGGAGCAGGTGAGGAGGTGGACAATACGGCAGACAGGAAAGGGGCATTAGGCTTGCAGAATGAAAGAAGACACAAAGCCACAGGACAAAAAATCATAGCTTCACTGAGATGAGTTAAATAACCAATCTTAAAAGTTCTGTAACTTGCCTTCCTTTGAAACTATAAAAACTAACAACTACTTCCTCAAATGTTTAGCAACTGAAAGCAATTTAGTTCTATATTTCAACCACACCCCCTGCACGGAGGCTCAGAGTGCTGCCTATTTTTAAGTCTTTTAGACTGACATGGAAAAACCCCACTCTGAGGGAAGCTCATTAATGTGAGTAGATACAACTTGGAGCCACTTCAGGTTGTTTTTTAAGAAAGGATGCCTTTTCTCAGCAGATTTTTCCCTTTATTTTATTCTTGACACTACAGGAGGGAAACTACAGGAGTGGCACTTTACAAGAAGGGCTGTGAATGAGGGGCTGCCAGGCACCTTCCCTTCAATGCTTCATTCTGCTCTGAAAATAAAGCGCAGAGGTTCTCTGAATGTTCTGCAGAACCTGCAGAAATTGAGTCTACCTGTTTGTAAAAGGCAGGGATTCTGATGGCAAAATGCAAATGTTCTGTGGGTTTTTCCTTTCCTAGGAAGAAACCTAACAAACTTTTTTTCTTTTTTTCAATGACTACACTGACCTTTAATGCTTTAGTTAGCATGAAAAGTGCCTCTCCAAATTCTAATTATGTTTGGATCTTTAATGACAGAGCTTCAAACCTGCTCCAATTGACCATGCATTTTTTGTACTGAGTTGAAAATTTGCCAGACTGTATAGAGTAGCAAACGAAACAAAGCAGAACCACACACAAAGATTTTGCTGAGCCAAAAATATCAGATGTTGCAGATCATGAGGAGTGATTCAATTATCAATCAATATGAAGCCCAGAAGATTAGAAATAAGCAAGGGAGATCTAAATTAAGGAAACTCAACTGAGCAGAAGCAATCAGGGCATGAAAAGAAATAATTTTCTCTGGCATTTCTTAACTGTCCTCTTATCACTATATTTCTGGTAGGGATCTAGAGAACAACGTTCGAGACAATCTCTTGTCTTTAGCATTACTGAGATGAGTCTAAAAGCTCAGTCAAATGACAAGTCCATTCACTCTTTAATGTGAATGGGATTGATAGTTAGTATAAACAGAAGGCAAAGACTTTGCAGCACAAGGCAGCTTTTAACCCCCATTTTTGGTGCCCTGTATGCTTGTTTAATATATTAGGCACTAGGTAGAGACAGTGGTTATAACTGTCAATAAAGAGCCCTTGCGTGTGCCACCTTCAATGCTTACACTGGGGCTAGAATATGCTAAAATATGCTAAGCATCTTACAGACTGTTTTCAGACAGCTTGTAAAGCTTGAATATATTATTCTCTCTCAAATAATTCAAACATTTTCCGAAGTATCCTGAAATAACTTCTCCACTTCATTTCTCCACCCAGTCTAGAATTTTTTCCACTTGGTACATTCCCAGAAGATAAAAAGCTGAAACCGCACTACACAGCCTACCTTCCAGATTTAGGTGCGAGCTACACACGTTTCCTTTACCTGAACTGGTATGCAAGCATAACAAAATACAAAACTACATATACTTTCTATGAAGGGAAATGCATACTTTTTCTACTGGATGGCATTCTTTCCAAGCCACCCAGAAAGCTTTCAGTTCATTTCCTGTTTCTAATCTTCCCTCATTCAGCTTTAGTCTTAGAGGGCACAGAATTCGTCTCTTCCTGTTTGTTCTGCTGACCAGATAGGGTGATTTTTTAATTCCCTTACATAGCTCTTCATTGAAGATGAAAACCTTCAAGCTCAATCAAAACAAGTGATTTAGCAAATGCTAGTTTAACTGTAGGAAGATGTAAAAATCTAATTCTCCAAGACAATTTGTTTAAATTTTGGTTTGTAGTACCTATACAATCCAGAAAACTTAATTTATATTTCAAAAAGAACATTTTCTGCAACAAACAAAATTGACCTCTGGGTAAAGGAATATCACTAAGCCTAGTGCACATGTAGAAGGGAAACCGCAGGTTTATAGCCCCAAGATACCAATTTAATATTAGGACCGTAAGACAAAACAGACAAACACTTAACCCATGTATATACCTATTACCTATCACTTGCCAACTGGGGAGAGACTAGGGGAATATCTAATTATTAAAGGTTGTCTCGAGCAACATCTAAATTAAACATTGCATCTTCAAGTAATTTATCACAAAGAGGTCTAAGCCCTGCAGAGAAGCTGAGATTGTGTCTAAAAAGCAATCAATAAAACTTACAGAACTACCAAACTAGAGAGGTTTCCAAAAGCATAGTCTGGTATGTAATGGATTTTATTCAGTGCCAATGTCATTGCCTGAAGCGCTGGTAAACTTCTAAAAGCTTGGACAGGAATTTCTGTCAAAGAATTATCGTCTAGCCACAGGTGTCTAAGGGAGACCAAGCCATTGAAGCAGTTGGGGGGCACATAGTTGATGTGGTTAGCATCCAGACGTCTAGAAGAAAAAGAAATAGAGAAAATTGACTCTGAGAAAAAAAACAGTAGACTTACACAATGGCTATCAGAAGTTATCACCAAGAACACAACCCCAAAATGATGAACATGGGTTGCCACATCCATTTTTCATTTGCTGGAGATTCTACATTTCCATCTTGCCTGCAGCCTCACCCCTGAGACCTCACATCATGTTTACAAATCTCGTCACCTGGCTGTCCAAAGACAGCTCTTCTTTGGAACCATCCACTCACTGAGAGCACACACCAATCATTTTTGACCAGAGCCTCTCTACAGACCAGGTATGAATCTGTTTCCTTTTCCAATTATTTGAATTTGAAAAGTATGGAATGAAAAAGTGCAAGAAACTCAGCCAGAGATTCTCTTTCAGAACCTATAAACCACTGAGCTGCAAGATGATTTGGGTTTCCATACGCTAGACATCCATTCTAAGAGCCAAAAATAAAACTAATTTCTTAGTCTCTGTTCCCATTATACCGTTAATAAACAAAACATTGTTTATTCCAACAATTCTAATAAGCACTGCAGTTCACATTTTTTAGTAGTGGAGCAAAATGTTTTTTAAACAGAGATTAGTGTTGCTAATGCGATGTATTATTTTAAAAAAGAAGTTATTAAATACACTTCACTTTCTAAAGAGCCAACAGAGGGAGCTCAACTGCACATTGGACCTCTTTGGAGTCTGCAGGTGATATCTTGCTCTCACACTTGTGTAAATAAGGATTAAATCTACTGAACCTTTTGCAGATGTGGCAATAGAAATATTATATCACATATTCATTGGCTTTTGCTTTTGCTCTGCTTTGCTTTCCCATTGTGATGCTTTCAGGGAAAGATTTATAAGTGTGATTCAGATTCCTGAAACTTCATGAAACATTCAGATGGTGATCTGTATTCTGATATACTTTTTCTGCTTTTAATGTGTTGTAGTGACTTGTACCTTGTTTAGAACATGAAAGCCATGCTCTAAAACTTTTCTTGAAGATGTCTGTACAGAGGAGTAATTAAGTGAATGGTCAAACAGAAATAAATTTAAATAGATGTTTGAAAACACTACAGAACAAACAGCCACACCCAGGGTACAAAGAAGTAACTCTGTGCAACCTAAATTTGGTCTATTTGAGAGAAATGCAATACTCTTTGTGGCAGGCATACTAATCTCTTTATTTAAAGCTGCTTCCTCATTTGCAGTCATGTAAAATGTCAGGTCCATTCTATCTCCTGCTCCATGCTGCTCCTACCTACTGCATGAGAACAAATAATGACTGCTAAGGCTCCGTGCCAGGCTGGCAAATAACTGAGACAAGGTCAGTTGGAACAAATTTATAAAGTTCAGTGTCAAAGCCCTTGTACAATTAAATTTTCAATATAATAACTGACATGGCAGGCAGCAGAGACAGAGCTTCCAAAATAACTCAAGGGTCTGTCAACAAATGGGTGAGGCTGGAAATGTTTAGAAATACTCATGCTGTACCTCCCCCATTCCCCAGGCAACAACCATGCTATGCCTGTGTTTTCAAATAAGGTATAATTTGAATGAGTAGACGAGGTTTCTTTGTGTTCAGTCAGAAGTAAATTTCTTCCCTGGGTGATGCTGGTATGTAAACTAAGAAGTTACAGTTGCCTTAGTTTGACAGTTACACTGATTAAAGAATGGAGGCTTTATTCAAACTAAATGTGTTACTGTATTACAGTTAACATCTTGTTCAATATGAAGCCTGCCTGTGCAGCTCTGACATCCCTGTTGACTCCACAGGAGTTACTCACAGGATGCCTGGCTGCGTGGCACAGCCAACAGTTGTCTGTATGTGACCCTGTCACTAAAATGGCAATATTTCTGCTGTCGTCAGTGAGACTAGGATTTTTATCTTAGCAATATTTGGTAGCAAATTAAGGAACTTATTTCTTTTATAGCTGAAGTTTCCAAATGTAAACCCACTAATGGCTAGGTAAACAAAATACATGATATAGAAAGAAAAACAGGACTGCTGTAATATAAATGAAGTTCTAGGTAGTTGAATTATTGTTTAAATAAAGCTTGGAAGAAATCAAGAAGATACAATGATCTGTGCTGCAGGTCCTCTAACTGGATTACATATCTTTCAAGTGCTCATAAGAAGTACTGCCTCAAGTGCTCTTTTGTTATCTAATCTTTTTACAATTTCCAAGTACCGTTTTCCCTCTTGCAGATATTAAAAGGTTTCAGCAGTGGTTATGTTTCCCATCATACTGTAGGTAATGCACACTGATGTATAAAGCATTGGTCAAAATTGCTGTTTTCAGCCAATCGTTTTACATGTGTTGATCGAAGTTTTGGCACTTCCAGAAACAAACCCATTAACTCCCAAACATGACCCTACTTATAACTGAAAATATAGATAACATGTGGTGAGTTTGAAAGCTGCTATTGTATTCCAGAGAGAGCCAATTTAGGGAAACAGAAACGCTTGATCTCTTCTGATAGGCAGCATGTAAATAAAGCAGCCAGTATGAAATTCACCATGAGCTCACTTAAAACGTCCGAACCTTTCAAAGCAAATGCTTGAGCTATGTGGACTGTATCCCACTGGTGTTTCCTGTCACATACTGTGAATGCTAAAACCATGTGCATAAATTATGAGAAGATATTATTCATATAGAATTGTAAACAAGAGTCATTTATTGGTACTTTAAAAAGGGTGAAGGTAGATGTTTGGAAAAGATTTGATTTGCGTTTTTTGATCAATTCAGTATGACTGGATACTTAGTTTTACACCACTGCTAGGTTTCTAAGGGAATATATTTTTTTTTCCTTTCTCTGAGTCCTCTCTCAAAAGCAAGCCCAGCTAGAGCCTGGATGTACTTTGCAGTCAAGAAATTCCTTAATGCCTTGTTGAAGTGTCTTGCTCATTCATTCAGGGTTAAATCAAATGCTAGATATGGGATCAGGAAGGGGATTTCTCCCAGGCCATTCCCCCTTCTGAAATAACAGCTAGTACATGGATTGCCTCTTCTTGCAATGGATGAGGGCCTGAATACAATGAAGCACCTGGAGAAGAGGACAGTCACAAAGACAGATAAAGAACTCAAGGACAAAATGGTTCTTCTGATATTTAAGTTTAAAATAGGGGAGTTAAAACCAAATGAAAAGGGACTATACGTAACAGACAGGGGAGGCAGAGAAGTGCGAGCACACAAGGACAGATTTGGGGCATGGTGGATTAAAGAAGGGGTGCATTCCTCTCTCTCCGACCACCTTCCTCCCCTCCTGACCTGTCTCTGTTACGCAGGGAGCCACAGCCAAGCCTCGCCACAAGGTATGGGGCAATGATGGACAGGGCCTGTCTGGGGAGGGTATAATGGGCAGGAGGGGGTCACCTGCAGCTCCACTATCTTTGCTTGCACGTGGTGACATGGACCCTCTCAAGGGTTAGTTCACAAGAGTTTGATTAAAGCCTCATTTAAGTAATGGCAAGTGACATCGAAACTGGCTCTGAAAAGCGGATGTAATGAAAATACAGCCATCTATTGGGAGCCATGTGTTTCAAACATGGGGAAAATGCTAGGACTATTGTAAAAGCTTAATTGCAACACATCAGTACAGTAGTTTCCACAGCTCACTTTCAGCTCTGCCCTTGTATGGGCTTCTACAGGACTGATACAAAGCACCCTGTGTGGCAACAGCAAGCCGAAAAAAGAAAAGTCGTAAGTCACACTTTAGGAGCATTCACTTCTGTCCCACTGCTCAGTTTTACATGAGCAGGTCTCTGCAGCTCTGGGAGTTTCAATCCTTAGTGTTTCTCTTCATATCCAAACATGCCAAGTTAGGTGGGAGTGTTGATCTGCATGAGGGTAGGGAGGCTCTACAGAGGGACTTGGACGGGCTGGATCGATGGGCCGAGGCCAACGCTATGAGGTTTAACAAGGCCAAGTGCTGGGTCCTGCACTTGGGTCACAAGCACCCCATGCAGCGCTACAGGCTTGGGGATGAGTGGCTGGAAAGCTGCGTGGCGGAAAAGGACCTGGGGGTGCTGGTCGACAGCCGGCTGAACATGAGCCGGCAGTGTGCCCAGGTGGCCAAGAAGGCCGACAGCATCCTGGCCTGTATGAGGAATAGTGTGGCCAGCAGGAGTAAGGAGGTGATCATCCCCCTGTACTTGGCATTGGTGAGGCCGCACCTTGAATCCTGTGTTCAGTTTTGGGCACTTCAATACAAGAAAGACATCGAGGTGCTGGAGAGAGTGCAGAGAAGGGCAACAAAGCTGGTGAAGGGCCTAGAGAATAAGTCTTATGAAGAGCGGCTGAGGGAACTGGGACTGTTTAGTGTTAAGAAAAGGAGGCTGAGGGGAGACCGTGTTGCTCTCTACAACTACCTGAGAGGGCATTGTAGAGAGGTAGGTGCTGGTTTCCTCTCAGAGATGATTAACGATAGAACAAGAGGGAAGGGACTCAAGCTGCACCATGGCGGCTTTAGGCTAGATATTAGGAAAAATCTTTTCACAGAAAGGGTTGTCAGACATTGGAATAGGCTGCCCAGGGAGGTGGTTGAGTCACCATCCCTTAATGTGTTTAAAGGTTGTTTAGATGTGGTGCTCGGAGATATGGTTTAGGGGTGTACTTGGTAGAGTAGGGTTGATGGTTGGACTTGATGATCTCAAAGGTCTTTTCCAATCTGAATGATTCTGTGATTCAATGCTGCTGAGGTGCTTTGGTAAACCTACATTCCAGGCAGTGGGCCAGGATGCTAGCACATTGCATAAAGCACAAACAGCCACCTGCAATGCTATGTTTGTACAAACATTGGCTCTGATACTGGGTACCCTCAATCCCCACACATGGGAAAAAGCGGGGGCCAGCAGAAGTTGTTGGGTTATCCCAGGAATCTGGCTGCAGACTCCGATCAGGTGTCCACAGCTAGACCGGCACATGTGGCGTGGCTGGGAACACTGCAGCCAGCTGGCTTGGAGTGACCTGTGTTATGCTAGTGACCTCTCCTAGCCTCTCAGGCGAGGTGGCTGTATGCAAAGCACCTTAGTGGGGACAGTCCCAGGGGTATGTGAACTGCCAGATGTCCCCTGGGAACAGTTCAGACAAATGTCAGTTGGCACAGGTCAAAAGTGGACCAAGGACCCTGTTAACAGTGCAGCAGGACAGACGGTCATGGCCAGTGCCTGGGAGCACTCCGAAATACTGTTTGCTTTGCTAGGCTGGCTGTAGCCACAGTCTGTCACTGTATGGTGCCCAGGAGGATCTCGGAAATCTAGTGTGAGCCCCTGTACTGCTAACCACTCCAACAGTGGTTTCTTGTCCTCCTCCCATGTGGTGTACATCCTGATGGGCTTCAGCCATGCAGGATGATTTTTGACTAGCAGTTCTGAGGTTGAGAAATTTGTCTGTCCCTTACAAATGTGATAAAAAATCCCTCTTTTGAGATTATTCAGAAGACAGAAAAAGAGTCAGATGCCTAGTAGCTTCTACGTGATGAAAGAAAACATTGCCCAGTGGCCTGGAATTGCTCATCTAGTTCAGCCTATTTGCACCCCACTTTGAAAGCAACTGGCCCTACAGCTGGTTGAGTTACGAATTGCATCCAAAAAAATAGTAGCACATGCATTTTAGGGAACCTTGCACCTCTGTCTTCCTCCCAGCTGCTCATCAAGCTAGAAAAGTGTCTGAGAGGGGTGGTCTGATGTTGTACGAGTGCTCCAGTTTCAGCCACTCTTCTGTTACCTAGTGTGCCCCAGGGCTCTAGCAGCTCAGATGGTTAAGTTGTGCAATAAACTCACTGCAACAGTGAGTTTTGAGACATCTTTGCCATGTGTACAGACACCTGCATGGTACACACAACCTGGATTTAAACTGTAGGAAATTCCTCCTCAGGGAATTTGTGGGTACCTGTCAAGGATAATGCCTTCTCTAGGCTTCATTGTCATGGGGTGTAACATGGAAAACCACAACTAAAGCTCCTGTCTTTTTATGAAAACAGTTCTCTTGGGAGAATGTGACTTCATAAAAGTTGTTTTGTCTTTTAACTAAAAATCAGGGTTATTAACACAAGCATCAAAATGGAAAAGAATTGTTTAAAGTTAACATTTCTGAAAAAAAGGCTTTTTAATTGTAAGCCTGAACTGGAAGCAGAAATCTGTGCCCTCAAAATCTTCAGCTCTTTGTTCAGATTAAGAATGGAAACTTCTCTTGAAATGTCAAATATTTGGAGGAGTAGGGAGAAAATGAAAAATCCACTTGCTGACCTGTTCCAGCCAGGAAATTATTAAGAACATCCAAGATGATTTCTAGATAACCTTTTATGTAAACCTTGGTGTCACCATCAGGTGCTCCACGAATACTGCAATATCTTAAAAACAAAATTTAAGTGATTTACAAATTCTGTTAGGAAATGTAAAACAAATTTCATTGTTACTATTTTCTTACTACTTGTGAAGTCAAATTAACTTCCTTCACTAAACTGCAACTTTGCATGTTATCAAGGGAGAAAAGATGGTTTATTTTTTCCCTCTATCAACTGTTTCCAGCGCTTTGGAAGACAGGCTATGTTGTATTCTGCCCTATTTTCTACTAATAGTAGAAATACTTACTTAAAGTAAAAATCCTCTTAAATTTTACAGGAATGAAAGCAGGTGATACAGTAAACAATGCTTGCTTTTAATGTCCTTCATGACTAGTCTGGCATAGGCAGTGACAGAGCACGCAATCTGTTCTTGATTTTGACTATTTCTGTGTCTGATGATGCCGCAGTAAAAGCTGCTTACTAACAATGATGTCTAAACAAGAAAATAAACAGGGAGTGAATTTTCATCTGTTGTATTCACTGCAAAGGGTTGTATTGCAATAAACCAAATAAAGGAATAGTAGAAGCTTTGCTTTTCCATCAGCAATGCCAGTTATGCATTCCTCCTTTATTTAGCCACATTCGCAAATGGAGTTCTGCGACTTATCGGTTACTAGTAATATAAAATCTGTGTTAACACATTCAGGAAAAAAATAAATTAAAAAAAATTATTGATATGTCATTGCCTGTTTTACCAATCCCTTCTTGTTCAAAAATAATTAAATTACATGCAAATTCTGGTACATAAGGGATGTCATTAGAAATTATAAGGCAATTACACTAGAGGAAAAAAGCTACCTATTTAAACAAATACATACACTAAATGAAAAAAGTTGGACAGAAATAAGCTGAAAATAAGCTGTTAATTAATAACGAAATTTGAAAAACAAATAAATATACATATGTAGAAGGTTTTTGGACTATACAGGTATATTCAAAATCATTAAAAGGCTTCTTGATTTAAAAGCAGAATGGAGATTTGATGTTGTGAGAAACACAAAATCCAGAGACCATCTGCTTACAGTCAGTTCTAAAGAAATACATCTGCTCAACGTGAGTAACAGGGAAGACAGCATTCAAGTGACACTTCAAACCCTGCTGCCAAGATCGAAGTTGTGACACATCAGTGTTTGTGTGTTCATCCCTTTCAATCATGGTACCTGCGAACATATTTTCCTGGTTTTGGCTTAACAGAAATAAATGCCATTTGCATTGTTAGGACTAATAATCCAGATAATTTGTATTCACACTAGATTTCATAGGAAAATCATAAAAAGTTGAAGACATCATTCTGCTGAACTTGGAGATCATAATCACATCTCAAAATCAACACGTTCTGCTAACTTCCTTAAATCCTCCTGCCACAAAGGGAACTGGAGTCCTGCGCAATCATTGTCCAAGCTCTGGTAGCTGAACTCATTTATTAATTAAAGTAGCACATCACTGTTGTTGAGTACTGAACTACAAAGACTTTTATAAAATTGGAGAAGATTTTAATATTGTTTAATCTTATTTTTTGCTTCAGTGAAGAAAAATCCATATTGTTGATTGTTTAATGCAACACTATAAAGGCTTTCTTGTATATTTTTGCTGTTGAAGATGAAATTCACAAACCTTAGGGGTTTTTGGTTAATTTTTTTGTGCCGAGTTTTAATTTTATAATATTTATTGAATAATGTCTCCTGTCTGAAGAAGACCAATCTATTCTAGAGGTAGGTCAAGCCTTAAGAAATTTACGAATATTTATCACCCAAACTTGTCACACCATTCTGCATGTCAGCAATAGCACAACTTGGACAAGAAAGTGGAAGAAATTGTTGCTCGTTCCTGCAGTACATCAGTTCTTGTTCTGTGTGCCACAGGCCATTTAACATCAATTAATGTACCAATCAATATTGATACCTATACTGTAATTTTTGAGCCTGGAAGTAGATAATAAGGAGAGCGTATCATCCAGAAATACCTTTTTGTGCAAAAATTTGTGATGCATTCGCATGACAAGTGAACATTGAAAACTTGTGTGTGCATATATTTACCCATATATCATGCATGTACACACACACACAGAGTTATGCATGTATACTGACATAAAAATGATTTTAATATAATCCTCTTCACATTGGTTAAGGTAGCAAGGCAGTTAGCCTTAGCTGCCCCTCTACATGACTGCCTTTCTTAAGTAAAACCACAAAAGGCAGAGATTTGAGTCCTGTTACCAGTTTTCATTTTTTTTCATCTGTACTAACCTAAAGCAAAGGGTTAATGAGGCTTTCAGAAATCATGCCACCTGCATAGTTAAACATAACAAATACAAGAAGTTGCTATCTTATAGGAATTGCCTTTGTGAAGGCTTTTAACCTCTTAATTACACTCTTGAAAAGACTCCTGCTATTTCAAAGGTTTGAAGAAATAATTCCTATTGTAAATCAGAAACCAATGCAAGAACCACCTTGTGAACAGAAAATTCCTACACTATATGAAACAAGAAATTGAATCTGTGCACACCTTTATCTGACAGGCACAACCCCATTTAAGCAAACAAAAGAAGAATAGTTTTCTTTTCCTCAAAGAGGTCTCTTTTGCTGGTGATCGTCTTTCAGGTGATAGTAGCTTTTCTGTACAAGCCTGTATCTTTCCATCTTGGGTCTGCTACACAGATGTCTAAAGGTTTCCACTGACCACTCCTATTCTCCCTCTGTTTTAATTCTGTCACAAAATATCAGTCCTTTACATAGACTGCGCAAACTTTGTTTGGTTTACTTCTTCAACTTCTTCATCCAAGGAAAAAAATACTTGCAACAAAGCCTGAGTGAGACTGTCATTTTGTTTAGAAACTGTGCTGAAAATTCTACAGCCTCTTTCAGAGCAACAAAGGAACCCTTGTTTGCTTGGCTTATCGTGTTTTGGTCCAGAATGTATATAGAGTGATGTGATCTCAGCAAGATTTTTTCTGTTTGCTTAGCAGAAAGAAAATCTAATATAGTCACTAGACCAGCATTTTCTCATGACTTTTTCAAAGATCAAAGGAAAGAACTGAAACCTCAAAAGTGTATGGCTGAGATATTTCAGTCTGTGTCTGGTCAATAAAGAAAAAAGGTACTGACCAAATAACAATTATAAAATAATTAATTCTTAGGGCTCCTTCACCTTTAGAAACCTTAATGAATGCTTCATATATTAAGGAGGTAAATGTTGTTCAAGATGGACATAAGAACCTGGGAGCTAATACAATATAATGTATCTCTGTGTAGTGGTAAGTCATACACAGATGACACAACTCTGCTGAAAACCAATTCATTCCATTAATTTCATTCTTCAGATTTTGGCTGAATTGAATGTATGCAAAAGGTCTTAGCCTTCTCATGGAACTTCTTTATACACAAAAAAAGAAGAGCATGTTCAACACAGCACATTTCTCAACCAATACATCTTAACTCTAACCAGACTGGACAGCTTGATACAGATGCTCACTCTATCCTTGTCACCGTTAGACTTTTACCAGTGGCGCTGGTGATCAGTGCACACTGTAGCAACATTTTTTGTGATAGTTATATGAACTTCCAGATTGACTTCCACATTTGGATCTTGGAATGTTTTAGGAAAAGAATTTTATTTCAAAGTAATTCTGTGAAAATATAAAGTGGTCAGCTAAAGCACAAAGAGTCAGTTGACATTTTCCTCTGTCCAAACAACAATGCTGCACATTCAAAACTAGTAGATCCTTTTGAAAATCTAGTAATTTTTTTTTTCTATCAAGTGACAATGGAATTCTGTGGATAATTCAGAAACATACTCCATTTACTGAGTCCTGCATTGAGACAGCAAGAGTGGCCTTGTGGTTGCAAAATGTGAACTGCAAGTGCAGCAGAAGGAACTCATGACACTCAGTTGACTGAACAAGAACACAGCAGGTGAATTTCGGTATAGATAGGTGTCGAGTGAGACACTTAAGAAAAAGGCAATTCAAACTTTACATGACAAACTCTAGAGTAGCTACTAACATGCTAGAAAGAGGTCCCACAGTTGCAATAACTATGAAAAAAACAGCTCAGTGCTCAGTAAAGTTTTAAAAATGAAGCAAAACAAAGTTTGGGGAGTTGGTAGGAAAGCAAACAAAAAAGCATCCATAATTTCACTCTATAAATCCATGGTGTGCAAGCGTGTTATGCAGGTCTGATCCCTCCATAACTCGTCTCAAATCAAACATATGTGAACCAAAAAAAAGGTTCAGTGACAAGGATGACCAGAGGAAGGGAATAGCTCCCACATGAGAGACAAGCCCAACAGCCTACAGCTGAAAAACATGACTAATGGATATAGAACAGAGGTCTATAAAATCTGGCGTACATCAATAAGGAACTGCTTTCCAATATGGAAAGTTTCCACTTTCTCCTGATGCTCCAAGAAATGTAGTGGGAAGTTCCAAGTAAGTAATAGGAGGTACTTCACCATGCTACACAGGGCTAGCCAATCAGCAGATGGGCTGCCACAATAAAATCATGAGTGTTACATTGGCTCAAAAAGCAATTGTACAAACTCATAAAAGAAAATTCTTTAAGAGCTATTAAATTCAAAGAAGCCACAATAGGCTCAGTGAGTCCCTGAGAGCAAACCTCCAGCAGCTGGGACAGTTTACCAGAGGAGTTATTACTATATTCTTTGCTGGACCTTCTAGTTTTCCTTTGGCATCTGCTGTTGAAGACTGGATATTGGGCTAGGTCAGCTTTTAGCACAACCTGGTACAACCACCCTTATGTTATGGGGCAGAAGCACATCAAAATAATTTCATTCATACCACAAAGCAGCCAATCCTCACTCCTGGTCTAGCAATTCTGGCAGGAGTTCTGTTAAAACTGAAGCTCGTGGACTGAGTCAGCACAGCACAGTCAAGAACTATAAATATGGAGACCTGCCTGAAGCACAGAATATAATTAAGCATCCTCTAGTACACTTTGTTTCATGAGTTAATCGTGTTTTCCATACTGCTTAAAAAGAAAAAAATTACACCAAATGAAAAAAAACAAGGGAGTCATTTGGGATTCTTTATTTTCCCCAGTAAAGAATATGAGCAAGAAACCATGGGAAAGACCAGTGCTCAAGGGACCATATTCTTCTTGACAGACAGAAAGCATTGCAGGGCAAGGAGTGTCTTCTCAGACGGTGAACTAGTTTGTAACACTGCAAAGAAGCTGCCAGTGTCATGAAATTACTGGAATGAAATCAGTCACTTTTGATGTTTAATTGAGAGAACAATTCTCTTGAAAAGCGGCTCAAAGAGAGGTAAAAGAAAAAGTTGATTCAGCACATTATGAAGTGACATTAGCACGTAATTAATAGGTAATCATGTATTATTGTCCATGCAAGGTTACAAGTTGATTTATCAAGTGTACTCACAGAGACTGCAGGCTGCGCAAGTTCTGGAGTGCTTCAGTGGGAACCTGGCGTAGTTGGTTATTCTGCAGCATCCTACATTTGAGTAGCACAAAAACCAGAGACAGCACAGTAAAGATAAGTTCTTTCTAATGTAAATTTTCTCCCAAGCTTACCTCCTTTGTACTTGTTCTACTTCAAGACTACAAACAAAGGAAAGCCACACAAATACTCTGTTCCCCTATCCCTGTCAAATGCCAGTTCTCATCAAAGCAAACAATACCTGTAGCATATTAGCTTTGTTAACAGCTACGCATCAGCTTTGAGCAGGATTTTCGAAGCAGCTGAGGAAGTTGAAAGAATAAATTTGATTTGCTTTCAGCAGGGCTTGAGCTCCTAATTGCCTCCAGTGATTCTGAAACTGTCATCTTCATGTACTGATTTAGTTTTCCTTCTGAACTGCTTCAGTTTCTTATTTTGATAAAGCTGTAAAGGATTGACTCTTGAAATCCTTATGCAGGAAAATGCTAATATGGCAAACAGAACTTTTAATTGTATGAGGACTTTATGATTTCATTGGAATAAAATTTTATCTCTGTAAAAACAGCTGAATTTTTCCCAATGAAATCAATTTTCTCAAATGGAAGGTTGCTAGCAATGACCTGACAAATCTCTTTTCTGAAATATCACATCATTTAGCTTGCAAAGATTGAAAAATCACTTTTCATTCCAAAAGAATCTTTCCTCCTTTTGAATACAGCTTCATTCACGCTACCTAATATCCTTGTTTGGACCAACTTCTACATATATAAAAGGATTCTATGTGGGTAAACCCAAAGTAGTACATGCTGCCTTCAAAATGAGGCATACTAGATGGGACATTGTAAATGAAATAATTTTTGGCAGGCCTGAATCTCCTTAGGCCAACAAGAGCTACAGCTGGCCAACTTGAGAGTAGATGGAGTGGGAAGCTCTTCATACTTCTTTCCCACTTATGCATTTTTTCAGTAGAGCTTTGTATACTCTTACAGTAGCATCTGGCTTGGCTTGATGCTGCCTAGGAGGTTGGTGTTCTTGCTAATAATACAGTTTCTGTGAACTTTACATAGGCAAAGATTCCCTTTAGTATAAATATTGTGAGATGTGGCCTGCTAATAATTTCAGTAACTATATGTACTCTCTTATCACTTCAAATAATAAAGGGTTTTGTCAATTTTTTAGCAATTTATCTTATAGTAATTACATGGCAAAGAACAAGATACGAAATACGAACTGCATTTTAAATTACATGGTGTTCTACAATACTGGCTTTTCCCCTGGCTCTCAAGCAAAGGAAAATGCAATTTACCCCCTGTTTTGTGTGATCATGGAAAGTTCACTAAGATTTTTAGTCTTGAAATCAGAACTTTTGAGACAATTAAAGAAACTACGAACGGAATCAATTTTTACCTTTGATATTGTACAGAGACATCTACTTGATGAGCAACTTGGTTTTAGAATGCCATTAATGTTTTCCAACCTTTGTGTTTAGGATATTTTATATATGAAAACCCAAAGATTTAATGATGTTCAGATGTATCTTCACTTCAATTGAATTGTTCAAAATGAGCTGATCAAAATATGTAATTTTCTTGATCAAAACTTCACTGGTTAATTAGTTCCCTGGAGCATTTAGGAAATCAGAAATATATCAAACAACACACAGTTTACTTACAGCACTTTAAGACTGAAAAGGCCAGCAAATGCTCCCTTAGGAATGTATGTCAAGCCATTTCCTGCAAGACGTCTGCAAAGTTTGAAAAAGGGAAAGAAAAAGAGTGAATACTTTTTCTCTTCATGTGGAATTAATTTGGTTGTTAAAAAGTGCAACACAGCTATGTTTGAGCGACTGATGCCAGAGGCAGCAGTTTAAAAGCCTTGTTTTGTCATTAATATACTTTTAAAAGCTAAAAAAAAGAGAAGCCCTTAACTGTACAGTTGATTTACTGACAGCTGGACTGCAGAGACAAAATGCAATTTCCCTGCAAATCGAGCTTATGGTTTAGAACGCACTTCGAATCCCTCATATTCTTTCTAAGGATGATAGCAATCTCAGCAAGTAAAATACAGATATACTGACAACTAGCATCATTGGATTTATAGCATGCACTTCTGGAACTGTGCATGTATGTCGTCTGTGAACATTTAAGTCACTTGCACTAATATCAAAACATACCCACATAGTAATGACTACAGTTAATTATAAAATAACTACACATAAGCCTGCTGTACTGATGGAATCATAGTTTTCCCTGTGAGCAGATGTGTAAAAGGTTGGCATAAAGTGTATTTGCTAAAATTCGTAAGGCTTTTTTCCCTACTTCTATTGCATCTTCCTTCTCAGAATGCCTGACAGTATTTTACAGGCCTAGGTAAGTACAACAAATACCTCTGTTAAAGGTGTTACTCTAACAAAAAAAGACTGCATTCTTTAAGGTTTGTGCCTAGGAAAAAGATCATGTTAATTTATGTGAAATAATGGCATTTCCCTGTTCCCCCTCACTGCAACTCCAGAGCATGTTGCATTTAGCCTCCTAACATCTCAGTTCAGCACAAATATGCTGTGACGCCTGCATCCTAGCTGGAAACCTGACTGGTAGGGGTCAGATTCCCAGTCAATTTACTTTGTGTCACTAAAGCCATAGTGTCTGCTCTTAGCTGGCAATGAATGCGGGTTGATATGATGTAACCCCCTTCTATTTGCAGACCAAATTAAGCCAAGCGGAATTGGTATTTCCCATCAGCTAAGATATTGCACACCAAAACTGCAGTTACCATAGACCAGCCGATGTGATAACAGAGCTGACATTTCATTTGGCCTCTGGCCCCTTAGCAAAGACCACAGGACTAGATCCAGAAAAATGCCTTAGGCAGGAACCCACAGCACTGAAATAGGCACCAGAGTTGCCAATACTGTTCACAGAAAAGGCCAGGTGCTCATGTTTGCAGTCCCACAGATCCAACACTGACTGGCCCTTAAACGTTGTCTTCCTTTGGAGTTTAGCTGCCCCAAGCTAACTACAGGGTCCTGAGCACACCTTCTCTTTAGACACCTCTTTGATGCAGAAAATAAAAATTGGGCCATAAGGAAAGAAAATATGATTCTAGATCCCAGCTCCAAAGGCTTTTCAGGTATTTTCAGTGTGTGGAAAAGGCTCTTCCCTGTACACACACACTTGCTGAGCAATGTGACCGGTAACTCCCAGCAAGCAGCTCTTCCTCTCTCTGTTCAATGAATTTAATTGTGCTCAGAGCTGCTGAGCTTGTCTCTTCCTTTGGAATACCCTGGAATCTGATCTTCAGACATCTGAGAATTGTCCACGTGCACCTGAATTCCTGCAGGCAGCTGAGTGAACCAAACCTGGCTCACTTTTGCTCCCAGGTGAGGCACTCACAGGCTGAGATCTTTTTTTTTTTTTTTTTTTTTTTTTTTTTTTCCCCAGATGTGTGAAGGGCTTCTCCAGCTTCAGCTTTCACTCTGAATGAAAACAGCAATGACTTTTGGATTGTTGCTGGATCTAGCAGGCGTGTGTTAGGTTAGGCACACTAGACTGGGTCTCTGAAAGTAAATGCCATTTGTGGATCACTGATAGTACTGGCTCAGGACCTATCTAATGCTCATCTCCGTTTACGACACGATTTTTTTGGAAAGACTAAGGACTGGTTCACCCCCACAGCACCCTTTTGCTCTGTCTTTTTAATGACATGACTGGACACTAGTCTGAACATGAGCCTGGCATGAACCAGAAAGTGAGGCGTCTGCAAAACTTTACTGAAAAAAAAAGTAGGTACTACCAAGATTTTCACTTACAGCTGTAAGTTACTGCTTGGAGTGTCATATGGAAAGCTTGATAAAGAGCAGAGAACTAAATCCACATGTCTAAAGACTCAAGTTGGTGCTCTTTCAGGCCACCATCCCTTTCTTAGGAGCGGCTGTGTTGCCATGCAAACTGCCAAACACAGTAAATGTCTGTCTGTTTGAACTGCAATGCTCTTCATAAAATGGGCTAGCTGAGAAAATCAGACCTGTTTAAGAGCTCCTGAAGAAAGGCTCTGGCAATTACCAGGTATGCTCCTCCCTGTTGCAAATGCAGGATTACAACAATTTAATTGGGATACTATGCAGCTTTAAAGTTTTGTTTCCATGTGTAACACTCGCTTTTCCCAGCTTCAGAGCATCATCATGGCGTTCTGTGGTAAGCCTTAATGTTTGGCATTTTTTAAAAATGGACTGTCATAATTTGAAGACATTTTAATGGTACCTGTAATATGTATCTAATATATTTACAAAGAAATACTTAAGAACAGAGACACACCTATACAGGCATATGCTACATGTCTTACTGACATTCAGGATGGTTTTAGTGAGACTGTACTGCATTGGTCTGTATTTGACCTAGTCTCCGATGGCTAAAAGTTTTATGTGTAACTTTTTCCCGTTTCCTTTTGTGGCCAGGTTTTCTGTCAAACCATCTTCAGAAGATTTGCCAGATCAAACTGTTGACATTCTGACTGTAAGGTCCATTTGGATCATTCGGCCACCCACATTATACCACCCTAAGAGCCTGACCCCTCTGCATGGCCCCAGCTCCAACACCTTTTAGAGGAATATATGAAACTGGCAGTTAGTTGTAAATGGGGGATGCTGAGCCATGTTCCTGAGCTGTTCTGAGTGATAGCTACCCGCACTGTTAAACTGAGATGTAATTTTTTCCCCTTTTTTCTCTCGTTTAATTTCAGATTCCAACCCTTACATTCTGCTTCTTTTCCTTTTAGATCACAACTTCTCCATCATTAAATATGTCTTGTACAAACACTTTAGGCTGATGAAACCACATGTTAATCTTCTTTTTGGTAGACACAGCTTCTGCATTTACTCCTTATGAGTTTTTCAAACCTCAGGTTGTTCTTGAAGTTCTGCTTTGAATATTTTTCATTTTGGAAATAGCTCTCACTAATTTTGCAGACAGTAATTAATACTATCTTACATGATACTCCTCTGCTTTTGCAGCAGGAGGTCACGCTCATCATGCATAGCCCTGCATATTTCAGTAGAGGGCTACATCACATGTATCACAAAGAGCCAAAATACAGGTATGTCCTTGTAGCTCTCCCAGTGAGCAAACTGACAATGTCTGAAAAGGCAGACATCTGGCAATAATTATTTGCTATGTAACGATGTTGTCTGACCTTCAGTTACCATATGAAACGCTTTCTCATGATGCCCTTTTCATGATTTTCTGCGGAACTGACTTCAGGCAAACCACCTATCTATTGCCAAGACACTCCACGAGACGACTTCTGAACACTGGCACAACAGTAGCATCTTCCCAGCCCTTTGAAATTCCCAGGCATTGTGGTATTTCATAAAAATCAGAAAAAAATATTCATTGTGATCATTGTCAAATTCTGTCAGTGTTCTTGGGTGAAAGTTAGCACACCAGTTCTTTAAGGCATGCTGCAAAGCTCATTGAGTTTGGCTTATCTGTTCCTGATCATTTTTAATGCCTTCCTTGCAGGTTTTTCCTGCTGTGTTTCTATTCTCAGTCTTGGCATAGGACAAAATTAATCCCCTTGTTGACACTAGAATACCTGTCAAGTATCTATCAGGGTTTACCCTTCTCCAGGGATTTTGTTTTCCATTACCCTAAATTATCTGAGGGAAGCTGCCCAGTATTTTACTGAACTTTGTATGGACTTCAGGCAGTGATTTTAGTTTGGATGGGTAAATATCACTTTCCCTGGACAGATGAGTCTGTGTCTATAGTTCAGCATTTAGTTAATGATTTCTGAGAGCAGGAATGAACTAGTTTGTTTATAGTGCTTACATAGACATATGCCTGGCTTCTATTGTTTGAATGACTTAGAATCTCAATTTTTAAAAGTTATTTCTTCTATTTCCACCATTTCTGACATTATTTTAGAAATATCTCATTAAGTACCTTCAGGCTCAAATGTATCACACTCTTCAACGAAAAACTACTCAAAAGTACACAGCATTGCCAATTTTGGATCATATTTTTTGAGCTATATTATTTTAGAACTAGATTTTACTTATGCTAGTTCATATAATCTTGCAAATTAATGGAGGCTGGAAAAGTTTATGGGGAAGTGTTACCACATGCTTTCCTCAGCACCTGCTACTTGCCACTGTTGGAGTCAAGATACTAGGATACTTTTGGCTTAAGCACAGGCTAAGTTTTTATACTACCACATGTTTCTTTCTAAAAGACATAAAATAAATGAGCTTAGAGAAAAGCATGTTGCCTCCATCCTTTCAAACGGCAGCAATTTATAAAGTATCTTTCAACACAGTTCTGCCCAGCTGGCAATCTCTGCTCACTGTTGGAGAAGCTGCAGTGCTGCAGGTCAGGTCAGATCTAAGAAAAGGTGTGTCTGGGCTCTCCTTTGAGTGTTCCCCATCTGTTTACCCCTTTGGTGTATTCTGACCTCTCCTGCAGTGGTCATAGTTCTGAGAAATGGTGGTCACCAAGTCAGGAGAACATTCCCAAAGACAGCACAACTAATGAGACATTCACAAAAAGCTCTGAAAATTATCAGAAACTTTTTTGTTTTCCTTCGATTGTTGCTCATGTCTGAAAAGAAAAACTTCATTCCTCAAAGAAACAAATAAACATGAAGTTGTGACTGAGCACGGTCAACTATCGCCTTCATGTTTCTAGTACAATAATTCTTCTTCACCAACTCAAACCTGCTTTGTGCGTGGATGTTTTCTGCATCTCCTCATTACCTGCTGGGATGGAAGGTGAATTTGAAACACTAAAACGTCTTTTCTCTACAGCTAACAAACTGTGGCATTTCATAAAGAATGCACCTCTCCACTAATGGTGGAAAGAAGCTGCGGCAAATCTAACCCAGCTCCTCCTCACTGTCTGCAGCAGACAGTGACAGTATGATATGGGTAGTGGCTGCTTTTCTTCTTTGCCTGAGTAAGATCCAGCCCAGCATATGCTGAACAAGCACCTGTAAACTGTATTTCAAAATCTAGTAGTATCAAACCTATAGGAAGGATATGAAAGGAAGATAATAGTCTCCTTGGGAAAACGCATACGTTTACATTAATTAATATTCATACCATGTTCTAACAGGATTAGCACACTGGAATTTTCTGGAACAAGTTACTGATCAAATCTTGCAAGGTGCTGAAATGTAGGAGAATAGATGGCACTCTGGATTTTGGCGTGGCTCAACATACAACAGGAATAAGCAGCGAGAAAGCAGTCGAGCTCCACTATTAAGAAGTGAAAATCCAGTGAAATCTGTTGTAATTCTATTTCAGAACAGATACAGTTAAGTAGAACTCCATTACACTCAGATTTATGATAAATATATTGGACTCATTATTATGCCAGTAAACCATAATACCAATACCGGATTGACTCAGTGTTTCTAGACGTGCCAGTGCATGCTCTTTAATACAGATTAGCTTATGGATCATTGCATTACTTGTGCTGCACTATATTTAATCAGTCTACATGTGCTGCAATATCCTATACAGAACATAATTGTGAGTTCAATACGAAATCATCCTTCAACTGTGCAAAGATAATCGAGGGATTTCCACAAAAAGAATTCCGTGAACTACTACCTCGCCTTGATGTCCCTTTGACACTGCATTTTACTTCTTTCACTAACTGGTTTGCCAGGGTTTTTTTTAAGCAATGAAAGCAAAGACTGCACATGCTAAGAGAATGCTATCATGAATTTGGTGGATTTTATATATATATATATATATATGTATATATTTATATATGTATGTTTAAAGATGAGTAGATTAATATTAACAATGTCATGATTCAGTCAGTCTTATATTTGCCTGTTTTCTTAGAAAACAGCTACATTATATACTACAATGAACAATTACTTCAGACAAAAAATTGAAAAGGAATTATATAGAAGAATCTTTGCTTTTGTGAATAGAAATTGAAAGTACAGAAGGCCCGAGACAGTGAAAAACCCCAACAGTTGGGACAGTTCTGCTGCTATGGGGTACTAACCTTCCTGAATTTGGTGCCAAAACACTAGTATGCCATGTAGAACATTCCATTAAAATTCAAGTAATCATGGATATTGTCTTTTACACTTTGGGTATAGGTAAGAGATTCTCTTTTGTAATTTGAAACTTCTTCTTAAAAGCCTGATCCGCCTCTCCAACTGCCATAATCGTTCTGAAAAACTGATAAAGATCCGTGGTGAAATCTTAGTCTCATTGATGTCTGTGGAAAAACTTGTGCTGACACAAGTAGAAATAGGACTCTCATTTGCATCCTACCTCAACATCATATCTGCCAGTAATTTACTCTTCTCTGAGGAGTTGTACCAATAGCAATAGCGCCAATCCTAAAACTATTCTCTCCAATTCTAATAAAGGAAATGGCTGTTTGTGAAGGAACAATGTGGAAGTGTCACAGGAAAACATAAATTTCCAAATCTTTTTCTAAAACAACTTGTTCTGGGTATAAAAAATTGTCTCTGTTCATGGAAGAATTACCGATCTTTAATCTTCTGCTTCAATTTTCTTTCCTGTCAAAATTAATCAAAGATACACAAGCACACAACTACACATATGTTTAATCCAACTATATATAAATATATAGCCAATATATAATTTATATGTTTCTATGGCCATGATTTTCTTTAGCTTACATATACATCTATAAAAGGTAACACGAAATGTTCTTGCTTCTTACATCAAGAAAAATTTGACAATATGGATACTCATCAAGCACTTATCCAAAGCCAAATAAAATTTTGAGATAAGAGTTTAATTTGATATTTATTAGTGATTATTCTTGGGCCAATGAAATAGAAATGTATGAATTAATGGGTGACTAATTACTGTGTTAATTATTAGTTAATTAATTAATGATATCAACATATATATTTCAAAATGTTTTTGAGGAACTGCTTCATTAGACTAGGAATTTAAATGTTACTCTATTTTAATTATCTTTTTATATTTCAATCTGTCATGTTAATTAAATCTGTAATCATTACAGCAATATAAAAAGAAATGTGGGTCAAACGATGTATTAAAAAATGTGATGCTCAGAAAGATCAAAGAAAATGTAAACATATTCTCCTTTCTTTAAAAAAGGGGAGGGGAGTGTGCAAGTCATAATTGTGCTGTATATTATATTTATTGCTACTTACAGTTGAGTTAGAAATTCAAATATAACACAGTCTGCTCTTGCTTTAGGGCCTAATTGCCTTTTAAAATGCATGTGCCAAATTCTCATAGGGTGTAAACTGGAATTACTCCAACTGACCTCAAGCAGTTGAAATGAAATCAGTGTGTATTTGATCTTGAGCTGGCTTTGATAAAACAGATCATAGATTTTTGTCAGTTAAGTATATGGTCTAAAACGGACTATTTCTTTCTCCATTTATAAAAGGCAGAGACTCTTTCTGCACCTGGCATGAGGGTGATCCAATAACTGCTAAAGACAACTGATCTCTCCTCTTGTGAAGCTGTCCACGGCCAGGGCTGAGAACAAGCTGTTTTGCTCTCCATGCTGCAGAAGGCAGCACCCGTCTACAGGGCTCCAACAGGCAGCCAGGTATCTGCCTTCTGATTGCAGCAAGGCCAACTGTCGGGAGGTACTCCAGCATCAGCCAGGAAATCCCACACTGATTCCCAGCAGTGGGTCCCAAAGATACCACCAGTAAGAGACGTAACTTTACTTCTGTGTTTGAAGAATGCTGTCACCAAATCACTACTCCCAGAAAAATCTTAAATTCATTAAACACTTTCTCAGTGTTTACATGTTACAGCAAGATGGAGCAACAAATGGTGGGACCACACACACCACATTCCCTAGGCCTGGTCTTCCAAGTGTCATTTGCACTTCTGATGCTGGTTTTTGTTTTAACCCAGTAGCGTCAGTATCACCAGAAAGGGTAAGAACTAATAATAATCATTAATAACAACAACTGGCTGAAGTGTACTGCAGTACAACACACCATGATCAAACTATTAATAATGAAAAATGCATTAGCTGTTTTGTCATTCCTGTGTGACAGGCAAAGGACACAAATTGTGCAGATCTGAGTTTTGAGGTTACTAGCATTTTCTGAGTGGTACAATGAAGCAACACTAAAGAATTACTGGAGAAATTACTGCTACTCCTGCTTGGAAATTCAAAAACCAATTTAGAGAGAAGAAGTTTGTTTTACTGTGCTTGTGAACCTGTTAGATATAAATGTGATATTGGCTGAATTCATTACCCATAATCCTAAGCAAGTGTAAGTTTGAACAGTGTAGGTATCAGAAGTGTTTACTGCGCTGAAATCAAGCAGTCTACAAATAGGCTGAATTTCCACTGACAAAAAAAGGAAATTTTTTCTGCGTACTTGCTACGGCAGTACACACAGAATGTGCAAGAATTAAATTAAAATCCTGCCTCAGGATCTACAGATATATAGCACGTTTAATAAAGCATCATTTCACCTTAGTTTAATTAAGTATAATTTCATTATCTGTATTGATCGCAAAACACAAAAAGCTCTTCCTATGATTTTTTTTGATAGTCTAAACTAGTTCCTAACAGCTATTGCTGGATAACAAATCACAAGTTCCATAAAGCATTTACAAGCTATAAGCCAAAAATAAACTTCAACACATGCTCAGTAAGAGCAGTGCAGCAGCACTGACAAGGTTTCTTGGGTATTGGCCTAGAACATTTATTGTTTCTGCTTGCATGCATATCTTACTCTTTTCACTTCACTTTTATCTACTTCCTCCCCCCATCTTCTCCCCTTCTGCCCCTTTACATCACAGATGCACAGCAGTCCTAGAGTCAAGGTTGCTCCGTGCAATTTGCACTAACATTTCCAGAATAACTGTCCGTCAGCACAAGCTATTCAACAAGCAATGCAAGCAGCTCTGATTTAGTAAGTCATTTGCTCTATTGTTTCTCTTTTTTTTTTGTTCCTCATCTTGTCATTCTTGATAAGACAGCAAAAAGGGTAGTTTGGAGGGTGCCAGGCTGACACATCCACATGGGAGAGTTCTTTGTTGTTACTCGCTTTGCTGGCATCAAAGGGACAGCAACAAAGGCAGTGACAGCTCCAGAATATCAGGGCCTTTGTTTCGTGAATGTAAAGGTTACAAGTTGTTATCTCATACTGTAGGAATCTTCTGCATTTGGGTTTGTTCCTTTCTATTAAATCAAACTAACTGTGTATGCAACAACTAGGGGAGAAACCACTGTAATTGCTCCTAACTGATTAACTAGATAAACAGCTTTTCACTGTTTTTACCAATGTATGGTTAATTGCAAGATGACCAGTGCACTTCCCTCTGTTAGGCATTTGAGTGCCTCCCTGGCTGTATTAAAGCAAAGCTGGGGAGCCACAGGCCTGAGTTACCAACAAAGTCAGTCTCATGGCAATAGGATTTACAATGTGCCATGGGCCACTTGCCTGGCTGGTGACAGGTACCGCTCACTGACAAACACCATGTATCAAACACAGTGGCATAGTCCGAACAGACCGTCTCTACATGTATGCATGTACAAAGTGAAGAAACCAAATTCACAATCTACCTGAGGAAATTGAACTCACAACTCATGTGTTAGACTGTGCACAGCTCTGAAATTACCTATGGGATTGTAAGTCATTTAGAAGTGAAAGTTCTTGAAACTTTAGCTGACAGAGGAAGCACAAGCCCATTGCCACCAGGAACAGCTCCACTAAAACTCACTGTGCAAGAACTGTAACTCTGATATTTAAGTGGCATCGGAAGGAAGCATGTGTGGACAGTGTGAGACCACTAAATGATACTCTATTTTTACTTCTGTTGTGCATGTCAGTTGCAGGTATTTTTACTTTTTTGCCCTGGAGGCTTTTAAATCTATGTAGATTAATCTTTAGGAAAGATTTTAGTCCCGTCCAAAGGCTGTTGAAGTAAATTATAAGATTCCCCCACTTTCTCCAAAAAGTTTTGGACCATGGCTGCAGCACTTTCATGTTTTCTACTAGTCTACATAATAGTAAAAATTACAGAACCAGTTTTCAGTGCAGGCCACAATGTGCCTCCACCAGCACAAAAATAAAGACTGTACAAGACCCCAGGAGCTAATGCTCTCAGTTTTCAAAGACATAAATGACCAGAGAGCTCAGTCACACTGCTCAAAGTCAGTGGGGAAAAGAACACCTAATTCCCATTAACAGCTTTGAAAACCTCTTTGTAGGAAGAAAGAGCAAAGAGAGAGAGAAGTAAAGGGAAAACAATAAATAAGAACAGATGGTCATGGATTGTGCCTGGTAATTTAGGACTTCATTTTCACGTATACAGTGGCCTCTTGACCACTTCTGTGGTGTAAAGGGATTTCCACTCAAATCACAGTGAGATTCACATAATACGTCTGTTTTGTATTGTATCTGTACTTCTGCACTTCAGTATTGTAGTAAAACGCACTTTTAAAGGCACCTCTGCTGACCAACTGCTGTAATAATACCGTGATCAATCTGAAAGACTTTGTACATATATTTAATTCCCTTCAGGGTTATTTTAAGAAATAACACAGGTATCAGTAAACTTTCTTGCACCTGCATGTAGGTTGTAATTAATTTAAGGTGGTTTTGTTGCTTGATTTTGTGAAATGGAAGTTATTTGGAACTGTCTTACTCTGTAGGTAAATTAATTGTAATAAAACAGTCCTTTGTTGCTGTTTTACTAAAACACCTATTTCAAGTTGCTAAAAAATAGCAATGTACTAAAAATCACTTGGAGTTTTGCTTATCTGTGGAATGTTCCCCTGTTTAAAATCAAAATAAAAGCCTTATATATGTGCATGTGTGGGTGTGTGTGCATATATTTATGCATATGCATATGTATTTATGTGTGGAGATATATCTAGTTGGAGATATTTGCAGTTAGGTCTGATTCAAATAGTTTTAAATTATTACTGGCTTTCTTCCTCACTCTTCATTGACACATTAATTTATAAAATAAAACAGTTTCAGGCACTGCTTTGAAGTGTTACTAATCACAAAATGATATGTCTACACTCAGATGTAGTTGCCTCTTAACCTCTTAAAGAGTCCCAGCCTAGGTAATTCTTGACACTATTTTAAAAACACTTCTTTTCATGCATTATTCTAACTTACTGCTCTATTAATATGGACATTCTACCCACATTGTAGAATGACATACGTCTAGAAACACTCCACATGAGACTGAGTCTTGGACTCAGTCATACTGATAAATATCTGCAGTTATTTTGAATTTATAATGAAGAATTTGACTTAATGGTGTTGTACAAGTTCATGCAGAGCAACTTACTGATAATCAAGCAGCCGAAGCATATTTCTTTCTTGGTGGGAGTTCCATCATACACACTTTAAGAGAAAATTAGCCCACCATTTTCACAAATAAAAGATCTTGGTCAAAACTAAACTTTTTAGGAGCTAGAACAGTTCAGTTTTTAAAGTATCATGTTTTCCAAAATTATTAGTAACGCACCTGAAAAATACAGCACAGTTTCAATACATTGTACTTCAGTGACTCTTTAATTAAGGATAAATACCAGGCATGATCATCAGGATTGCAAGAATGTTGCTTGCAGAGGTGTCTAACCTTGGCTGGAAGAGCAGATCAGATTCAGCCTAGAAGGTCAGAACTGGCTGAACAGACCTGGCTTATACATCCTTGCTTTGGAGTCAAAACAATTGGTTTAACCATCTTAATAAAGCCTCCGTTCTTTTGGGGTAATGACTTATCAGGGTTGCCAAACCATGCATTTAGGACACAAGATCTAAGCCAAAACTCAGTGGATCAATTGTTAGCTTTTATCAGATTTTCGAACCAGACTTCTAATAAAGGGATTACTAACACTTTTTTCAACACTAAAAAAACCTAAAAAAGCATTTTAAGCTCCTGCTATTGTTGTATTTCAGACATTTCTAAGATGCATTTTAATTTCATGGAAACATTGTTTTGGTATAAAGATCTCATAAGATCTTATTTTTACAGTGTCTGCACTATGGGCCAAGTTATATTTTGCAACAGTCCCCTTTCACTAAGCCACATAAACAAAACACAGAATTCCCAGGTAAGCTGGGAATAAAAATCACGTGGCAATGCCTGGATGGGCAAAATAATTTTTGTATGTACAATCACTGCTCAGAAATGAACACAGGGGAGCACGGGAACTACAATGGCTGTTACACCCCACTTTCAAAATTGAATATCCAGTTCCCTTTCCATTGTCTATACTTTTTGCTATGTAATACTAGAATGAATTGTATTACATGCCTCTGAACACCAAAGAATCTCTCAGCACAGTGGGTTTGAATCTGCATTAAGAAGAGGTAATCAGTTGCCTCACCTCTTCAAAGGCTTCAGTTTTCTATGCTTATTTGAAAAGCGAATACAAACTGGAAGAGTTTCATGGAACAGCATCACAGTTAATGAGAAATGGAAATGACGGACTTGTATGAAATGAATGGAGGAGCTGACTGCGTATATGTAAAACAAAACGTAGTAAATAAATACATATTTTTCTGGTACTACCATCAATGAAGGACTGGAATGACTTAATTTGGAAGAGAGGGTTATAAGGATAATGGTCTAGTATTTCCAGTGGAAACAGTAGGCCCAACACAAGGATAAGGTAAGAACACCTTCAAAGGTCTTGATCAAGAAGATGAAGCAGGCTGATGAACAGTTTCTCAAGCATCGACGTAAGTCTCACTATTTGGCTCATCTAACTTCGGAGCGTAAAACAAAAGAGTCACGGTAACTTGGCTTAATGTGTTAGAACTTCCTTCCAGGAAAAGCCCAAACTTTTGTTTTTATCCTTTTCTTTAATGGCTGGAGAGAAATCATTGGGTTAGAAGCTTTTAGTAGGGTTATTACAGTTGACAGGAGATTGGACAAGCAAACATGAACATGATGCAAAAATCCACATGCACCGTCTCTGTGGCACAATTCACTTCATACACACTTGATACTGTTCACATTGAGTGTGTGACATCTCTCCTTGTTATGTCCATATCTGTATGTTATTTGAAAGTTGCACCAACAGCCATACAGATAATGATGACCAAAGAAAAGAAGTAAAGGAAGAGAGAGAATTAAAAGAAATAACGCTTTCTAAGTAGAAAACCTGCCAGTAATAAAATAAGACAGAAAAGGAAATTCTGCTCCAAATAGGTATTGTTCAAAGTTAGCATTACAAAATGGTTTTAATTTCTTCTTTTTTTTTTTTTTTTCATAGATGCCAACTGGAAAGACCAGGTGGCAAAATTCAAATAAGCTTTAGCAAGGATACCAAAAGTTGTCTGTGCAATACCCACCTGAATTGCAGAGGAGGACTGTGCACATTTCATACCTTAAAACAGACTGGGTCTTTGCAAGAAGAGTAGCACCATGACTTTGCATATCTTTTGTGGGTTTTATGGTGTGCTATGCAGCTAAATGTGCTATAAAAAAATGAGGCTTTCACTTTTAAAAGCTTATAAACCACGTTTCATAAGAGGCTGGATGCCTAGACAATTCTTTTAATCAACTTTTAGAGGTACTCATGCAAATGCAGGTGCCAGTTTTTTCCCACAAGATCTATGGTGCATCAGTTACCGAGTCTCCATCACTCCTCAGGAACCTAAATTTTCTTTTAAGCCTTGGCTATTATAACTAGGGTCACTGCCAAATCCAGGTCTCATGAATGCACAATACTTTTCACTTTTGGTTAGCCACCATCACTTCAAACCAGCATTCCTCTTTTGATGTTGTGCTTGATTAGCTAGTTTTTGCAGTGCACTTTTTCCCCTCAGTGGACGTAGTAGATAGCGTAACTAAGCTTTTTGCAGGATTCTGCATTTTACAAGTCAGCCTTCAGGGATGCTAAATTTAAGAGTAACGAAACAGTAATTAAAAGTGATTAGGACAAGAAGCCTTGATACTATGAAATGTGGACTCAATTGTCCTTGACACAGGCAGAACGAGGCAGCAGGTTTTGGTTTTGATTATAGCTTTACTTGTGATTTTAATAAACATGAGCCAGTATTCAAACTTTTAATATCCTGCTGCTTAACTATTTCCAAAAAGCAACCCAGCTCTTTTAAACAGCCCTTGTTTAAAAATTTTAATTTGTTTGGCTCTGTCTCTGCTTAGAGAAGTTGTAGCCTCACGGTAACTCTTTTATAAGTTCATTTCCAGAATCACAAGCAATTGGGTTTTTTTCAACTAAGTGTTTCCGCATGTGCCAAAAGTGTCAGGCTGACAGCTTTCCTGCACCGTTTTATCTGGTTCCCACAGTAAGTATGAGAGACAAACACAGGAATGTGTCTAGTGCCGACTATGCCCATCAAGGATACAATGATACTTACAGCTCTTCCAGGAAGCGGAGATTGTGCACGGGGTTTGAGGGCAGCTTAGTAATGTTGTTCATACTGAGATCACTGTAGGGGAAAACAGACAGAGACTTAATACGGCATGCCACAACTGTGGTATCCAGCTGTTCATTCCACACATTTTTAAGTACTACATTAACTAAAATTAGTTCCTCTGCCAGAATTGATGAATCATTATCTAGTTAGCACATTAAATGTCCTTCTTTCGTATGAACACAGCCTTGTCAAACCAAATACAGGCTGTAGCATGTTCCTTGTTTCCAAAGATTTTGGAATGTTTTATCATGCTCTATAAATCAGCCAGAACACTAAACAACCCTTGTAGTCTACGTAATTTTAATAAACCGCCGTACTGTATTAAAATTTACTTGGACTAGTAAAGGAAAACTACTACAATTTTTGTTGTTGTAGGACCGTAGCACACTTGGCTTACTGAAGTAGACAGGCAAAAGTGTACAGATACAAACTATCTATCTGCATCATTCTTTACATTTCATGGATACGGAAACGTTTTGCTTTTGCTGTACAACCTGCTGCATGGTCATACTGATTTGCCTTCCCTTACATTAGGCACCTCAGGTGTACCCAAAACCCAACTTAATTGAGTCAAAGAAATGACATATTTTCAAATAATAAACATCCCCTTTTTAGAGTGCTCTTTTTTTGCAGGTTCTCAAATTGCATTAAATAAGTGAAATGAACCATAAAACAAGGGTGTAATGTGATCCTGCTCTGTAGCACACTTCCTGGTGGGGTTCCACGGTAGTTCCTGGCACAGGAAACAACCAGCCACATCAGCTCTGTCAGAGCTCATTCAAGCTATGTTTTAGATTAAATTTCATATGATACCTTTTTATTCTTAACATGCTTTTTCATTGTTTTCCATTGTCTTCCCCATGCCCCACTGTATCACTGTAATTGCTTTGCATTAAGTATAAAAACTGTAAACAGATTGCATAATAAAATTATGTGTGGAAGATACAACTGACGTAGACTGTTAAAATAAAAATATCAGAGACCTGCGTATTTTATGCAAACATTATGTGATAATTTAAAACTCCCCACTAGTTGAACATATATATATTTGTAGTGGTGCTTACAGTTTCCAGCTACTTTGTGTAGTATTTAGACAACTTTATTCCTTCCAGCTGTTGAGAGCTTACAAGGTAAATAGGTTATCTGTGCTCTGGTGGTAGACGTTCTATTCCTATTCCATCTAGTTCTTATTACTCACAGCCTGTTTCACATTATAGAATATATGCTTTTAGTCAGCATAGTTAATTTTGATGCTTGATCTTTTGCTGAATTTTAAAATGTATAATTTAAAAACATACTTCACATAGAGATTTTGAAATAAGGAAAATGTGTTAATACTTTACAACAATTATCAAATCACTGTTGGGTAAGGTCTCTGCGTTCACTTCAAAATCAAGGTATAATTTGAGAACTGTGTACTTACTAAATTCATTCTTAAGTGTAATACTTTATCACCTAATTTTTTCATACCATTTAGCAGGTTATTACCCTTTCACTTTGATAAAGGCTCAAAGGACTTATTCTGGCAAAGGAACAAAACCAAGGATTTATTTGGCAAAAGAAAAACTCGTCCAGGTAGTGAATCATATACTACTGAATATTAAGATAAACATAATATTTTAACAATATCATTTTGATAGTGAGATTTTCAACACATGTCATAATGGGTTTTTGCAAACATACCAAATCACATTTTAGATTTAAAAAGCCAGCCTTGGTGGAAGATGGGAGTGATTCAACTTCAGACAGACACATATTTAGGGCATTCTACAAAACCAGCATTAACCAGTGCTCTGGCTGACCAGGGAAATCTGAAGCCTGTTTTTCTAGCATATTAATTTCTATTAGTAGTAGGCAGTACTTGTCTGTTTGTTTCACCCACAGGACCCTGTGATGATATCAGTCACAAGCAATCTACAGACCTGACCCTAATACCTTAAAAGGATCAGAATAAGAGAAGGTGGCTTTCATTACATGCTTCAATGCGCAGTGAGAAAATGAACAATGCATACACTTAAAAACATCTTTAGACCCCAGAGGTGGATTTACTAACAGTGAACTCCAATGTTCTAGTCTCCTTTTTGGACTCCACTCATGTCGTAAAGTATGTGCTCCACGTCATATGACAGAGGAGAACCTCTTCTTTTTCCAGTTTACACTGCAGCAATTGCTAGCTCTTTTTAAACTTATCAGTTAAATATACTCATTCTGTTAGACAGGTTCCTTTTTTCCCAGATTATTCTTTTCTTTGAACATAAAGTACAAAGAAGTTTCTGTGCAACAGAACTACTAAACATTACCTACGCGTATTTCATAGAATCATAGAATCATTTAGGTTGGAAAAAACCTTTAAGACCATCGAGTACAACCGCTAACCCAGCACTGCCAAGTCCACCACTAAACCATTTCCCTAAATGCCACATCTACACATCTTTTAAATACCTCTAGGGATGGTGGATGTAGCAGAAATTATTTCCAAATTTGCTCAATAACATCTTTCCAAACTAGTTTTTAACACACTAATAACTAATACACAGGCCATTCCAGTCTATGTTGGCGAAGCGTTATTATTGTAGCTATAAGGGTTTAAGAATATAAGGGAGACTACTGTATGGAGAGGTAATGTCTTTGATTAGGCTAGCTGATACAGCTAGAAAAACTGAAAAACCTTCAGGCACAAAAATCAAAAACCTCTACTTCTTCCAACTGTACCAGCTGGCTAAATAGGCAACATTATTTCTCCCTAAAAACCTCACATTGCTTAGACCGGCAAAGCAGTAGTTCATCTGTGCTTCCAGTTTTTAGATTCAGAATACTCTCTTTTGGGTTAGAATCACCATGGATGCATCTAATCCAATTTTTGTTCACTGAAGTAACTAAGGGACTTTTGAAAGAAGTTCCATGACCCAGAGCTACTTCAGGAGGGATGTTGAGAGAAGTGAGACAAACAAAAAGAGTTAACGCAATGCCATCAGTCACTGGGTCTCATGTAAGCAATACTGCAAAGCTTGGGCTGCTGAGCAGAAATTCCTCACAGTGCTCCAGAGACAAATAAAGAAGGTTCTCAGCAAACTTGCCAGGCTTTGGACCATATTGCCAAGAAGACATAGCTAGGATGAGATTTATAGCCATTCACTAGATCAAGCACAGTTAACAGCCAGAAAGAGCTAGTTGGTAAATTGTAGGCTTACATATTATTACTATGAAAACCAGTAAAAATTAGTAATGGCTATGTCTTATGTCCTGCACTTGCAAAGTTTTTTTTTCCAAAAAGTGCATCAAATGGGTTTTCTGATTTCTCCTTTCAGTGCTCGCTTGTCAAAATCAGAAATTTGCACTCTCTAGAAAAGAGAAGGGGATGAAAGATGGCTTGCACATCAGGATTTGTAGTGTAATGCTAAAAAATATTAAAATCAAGGTAACAGATGTTTAACTATCCCCAGTGGAATGGTTCTGATTTTACATCAGATTCATTCCCCCATTTCCTTTGTGTCCCTGTGTATGTATATTCAGAACCAAACCAGCTGAAACCGCAAACAGTAGACTCTTATAAGCTATAGTGATGAAAAACTTACAATTATTAGAATATTGAAAATCTTTAAATAAGTTAGGGAAACAGAACTACTCCTATATCCCACCACCAAAGCACATGCAAACCCCACCAATGTCAGAAGGAGCTGCAGTGTAAGAGTACACTCTGAGTTTTGAAATGCTCCTAATGTAAACAGCAATAGTACCAGATCTACCTTTATAAAAGCTGCCTGTACCATGAGGTGACGTACTGTACTGGAAAGGCGATAGGTCATTTTGCACAGTCAGATGAACAGTCAGATGATCTGTTCTCCCATCAGCATTCCTGCAGCCTGTTTTCAAATGCTTACTATAAAAGCAATATACCAGCAAATTAAAATTTATCTTTTCAAAAGATAAAAAGTCTTACTTCAATGACTGCATTGGCAACACAGCTCGCTATAATGCTATCTTAATTATACTCTGTGCCCATCAATCACCACACTGTGTCTCTGGTGACTTGCAAAAGGAATCCTATCTGTGATGGAATCTTTGAAGAATGGAAAATATTACAAATGGCACCATGCATCTATCTTTTTTTTCCCTTGGTGACTACATGGGCAAATTCTGAGCATTTGCAAAACAGAGTCCAAGAAGGCAAACACAACAGGTCTTCCCCCCACCCAGTTTTGCTGTCCATGCATTTACATGCTGAAAAAATATCCAGTCACCTTAAAACTGAATTCCCAATGAATTCCCAAAAGCCAGTAAAACAAGTTAAGCGAACCAGTTCTTAACAGATGAATCTGGAGGCCAAGTTACCAACCTGTTATTAGCTGTTATTACAAGAGATGTTTCAGTGACTATTCCTTTTGGAAGATCAGTTTTCCACATTACATTTATGTCTTTTAGAGGAGAACAAAAATCTGTCCTGGGATACATGCAAGGCTCCTATTGGCTTTCACCAACCCGTCAATCTACCACTAGGCTGAACTTCTGTTTACTGAATGGTACAAACTTGTCTACCCATTGCAGAGCTAATACAATAATCCAATATTAAAGACCATGAATATTGTAGCCTACCTTTTGACACTATCTCATAAGTAGTAATACAAAATAACGCAAAATGGTGAGAATTACTACTGCTCTTCCCCTGCTATGCCTACCTTTTTAACACAGCACTCTTTTTTTCTACGGTTGGCAGAATGCTTTACTAGCTCCACTGGATGATGGAAGAATATGCTGGTTATTAAGTGCACGCCATCTACTAATGCAAATGTTTCACGATGGGTATTAAAAATAACTTCATCTGCTACATCTATTTAAAGTAGAAAAATGTATTTGCCAATACTGTAGTAGTAGTAGTTCCTGTTTCTTACAAATAAATTTTTATAGCAAGTTTTCATTCAAGGGTCTCAATAAATAAACAGAATAAAAATTACCGTAATTTTACAGAAGGGAAACTAAGACACCTAATGGTGAATTGCCATGCTCACAGTCAAACAACAGGTTATACGCCACAGAGGAACCAAACACTGATGATGATTTGTCCAGTGCCCTTTCCATTAGATCACACTGTCCACCCCATGGCATTTACACCAGTTTTCCAAACAGGGATGCATAAGATGTCAATAGCCTCAGAAAACAATGACCATATTTTCGTTTTAATGGCCCCAGATTACATTACCTTCCAAAGTCAACACAAAAATTCGTAGTCACATATTTGCATGTTTAATACACCCATGCAGAGCAGCACAGGGCAGAGTATGAGCACGCATAAATAAGCATTGTAAGTGCTTCCTGACAATTAAATCATAGCATTTCTTCTCACAACTAGCTTCAAACTTCATCTGTGGTTCTTTGAAAGACTGTAGTAAACTATGATTAAGATGTGAATTTCCACTAAATGATTCACACTTGAAGCAGTACACCTTTGTATTTGGAAAAATATTCTGGAAAAAAAGTGGCAGATTTGCAAGAAGCAGCAGTAAAAAGAGAGAGTTATAATAGGCATTACACAAAGCATGCAATCTCTCTATCAAGGTATACACAGTAAATAACAAGTGGCAATAGAATGGATATTTCTGCCCTTCCGCACGTTGATAATGACAAATACTAAAATTAAATACTTAAAAAATCACTATCCCATGTAATATTATTTGTAATAGCAAATTCTCATCAACTGATCCCATTCTATCCTTTTAAAAAATAACATAGAAGTGATGCAAGGCTAAACTAATTTTTCACAGAAAATTTGTTACTTGACACTGAAGTTCATTTTTTCCAGAGACCCAACACCTTTGTATGAACACACGCCCTGCAAAAAGCAAATGACGTTGTGTGGCTGCATGAGAATAGACCCTGCAGCGAGAGCGTGTGTGCCTGTGCACCTCACAAAGAGCTTTATGCCAGTAAATGGTCTGTATTCCCACTGTCCCCCTTGCACTGTCCTTCCCTTTCTTGGCACACCAGTGGTACTTGTTCCAGCAGCGCATTTACCTACAGAAGAACCACTACAATTGTATATAGATATCTATGGGTAGGAGCAAGAGTCTTGAACTTACAGAAGCATCAATGGTGATCCATCAAGGTCAGGGGAGCTCTGTCTATGCCTCATCTCTGATGTTGTATATCGGCCCATTGGGTATTAAACATCAGATCCCAGCAAACCAGGCTGGGATTCAACACGAACTAATAAAATGCTTTGGCCAAAATGCTGCACTCCCAACACCTGTCAGTGGGTTCCTCTGATGTCACAGACAGAAAAATTTCACTTATTACCACAGAAGCTCTGTAACACAGTCATTTTAAACAGCATGCATTATTCCTGAACATAGTAGGCAATTCTGTCATATAAACAGCCATCAAAGACTTACTTAAATCTAGACTGCAGAACATTTGTAAAGCAAACAGTACGTGCATGATTAACCTTTTCAGGAAACAATTTTGCCATTCAGTTTATCCAAGACTCCAGCAGAGGGAGCAGGGCAGAGCGAACAATTAGGGTCAAAAAGAAAGTAAAGATCAAAGATCAGATCAAACACACACAGTGCTGAATTAATCTGACAAGTACCTGACATTTCATTTTCAGTACAAAGATTCCAGCTCTCTGCTTTTTTTTGTATATCAAATTCACGATGCTCCCTAGATGAAATTAGCCATTTACTTTCAAAGCTGATTCATGGCTGTTCATTTGGCACTGAAGACTCAGTTTTCTAAGTAATAATTACCAGTGTAAGTTACAAAAACATTCCAACGTGTCAATCATTTACTGTATTTAACTCACATATTTTAAAGCTTAAATAACTAAAAGAATATTTTATAATACAGAAGCCAGCAGAAGCAATTAAAAGAGGACTGAATGGAATTCCTCTTCCTCCCATGTCCACAGATCATATTAGTATTATTGTAATTTGTGAGTTATTCCTTGTTTCTGCTGCACTAATTTAAATAGATTATACAAGTACTGCATACACGATTCATCTTGTTCAAATACTGAAACAACACACAACAGGAAAATATATCAGTTTTTATTGTAATTTATGAAGACAACAGCTAGAATGTTTGTTCTGTTTTTCATCATTACTTGTTTGTTTATCAGGTACTGTTTACCTTATTTTTGATGAAGAACAGTGCAGTTAAACTGAGAAAAGATATTTATCAGAAATGATCAAGTCAGGGAAAAAAAAAGCTCTGTCTCTCTTAGCTGCAGAATATTTTCTGCAACTCTAGAAGTTGCTTATTCTTACAACTATTTGTTACCAAAATGACAAAATTATAGGAAAGCATCCTTTTTTTCTGAATGGATGGACACATTCATCCATTTTAGAAACTGGGGGTCCAATTTCCTTCTAATTCCAGGTGTACAATTTCATCCCTCTGAATTCAATGAAGCTGTTCCTAAATTATGGTTATTTACATGACAGTGCATCTACAAAAAGCACAGCATATGCTTAGCAGCGTACTACACCTTGACTACAGCAGAAACTAATTCCAAATATATCTGAGTGTAGACAAAGACTCAAAATACAGCCCTGAAGTCACAAAGTACAACTTTCCTAAATCAAGTAATATGGCCCACACAGCCAATTGGGCTGAATACCTAAGTAGAAGTTACGCACAGCATAGATTACATGTTACACAAAACAGTTTTAAAACACACCTTCAGTGAAATATCCAATATTACTTCAGTGAGGCTGCTGAAAGTGGAAATGAATCAGGATTAGCCTGATTTAATACGTAACAAGACATACTGGAAGTTATTTATTCTGCTGGTCTGAATTTGCCTCAACTCAATTCCACAGCATGGATTTGAAGAACTAAAAAGCAAACAGCTGCAAACACATTCTAACAGTGATGGTGTAAGTCTGACTCTCTGGAAATCTGTGCACAACACACCTGCATTTAGAGCAGGAAATATATATCCTACGTTGCGCAGTGCAAAGGTCCCCAAGGTACAGATGAGTAAGCTGGGTCCAGAGCTGTAAGTTTTACCATTTTTAACACTCATTACCACGTTAGGTGCCCTCAGAAAGGCTAATTATCCCACGTACAGCAGGATGCTGCTATGACTGTACTAATTTCACAATGCAGGCTCTCTGCACAATGCTGCTTTGTGTGATGTAATGTGGCAGTTGTTGTATATATAGACGTGATATTGCCAAACTGGTTCGCTGCAAAATACACATACTCTAGACTGGGTGAAATTCTGGCTTGGTAAAGGAAATGGCCAAAACATCATTCAGCACAGACAAGAGTCCATCCCTTTGACCCCAACTGGTCTTTTTATCTCAGAAGGAGTTTTCAGCAAAATTCTGGTTTGCTTCTTCACTACTATTACTCTATAGGTTCCCATTTTCCTGTGCACTGATGCTGAATCATAGAATCATTAGAATCATAGAATCATTTAGGTTGGAAAATACCTTTAAGATCATCCAGCCCAACTGTTAACCCAGCACTGCCAAGTCCACCACTAAACCATGTCCCTAAGCATTCCATCTACATGTCTTTTAAATACCTCCAGGGATGGTGACTCCACCACTTTCCTGGGCAGCCTGTTCCAGTGTTTGACTACTCTTTCAGTAAAGAAATTTTTCCTAATATCCAATCTAAACCTCCCCTGGTGCAACTTGAGGCCGTTCCCTCTTGGCCTATCATGTGTTACTTGGGAGAAGAGACTGATCCCCACCTCCCTACAACCTCCTTTCAGGTAGCGGTAGAGTGCGATAAGGTGTCCCCTCAGCCTCCTCTTCTCCAGACTAAATAATCTCAGTACCCTCACCTGCTCCTAAGACTTGTGCTCTAGACCCTTCACCAGCTTTGTTGCCCTTCTCTGGACACACTCCAGCACCTCAATGTCTTTCTTGTAGTGAGGGGCCCAAAACTGCCCTCAGTATTCAAGGTGCAGCCTCACCAGTGCCGAGTACAGGGGCACGATCACCTCCCTACTCCTGCTGGCCACACTGTTCCTCATACAGGCCAGGATGCTGTTGGCCTTCTTGGCCACCTGGGCACACTGCCGGCTCATGTTCAGCCGGCTGTCGACCAGCACCCCCAGGCCCTTTTCCGCCAGGCAGCTTTCCAGCCACTCATCCCCAAGCCTGTAGCGCTGCATGGGGTTGTTGTGACCCAAGTGCAGGACCCAGCTCTTGGCCTTGTTCAACCCCATGCAACTGGCCTCAGCCCATCAATCCAGCCTGTCCAGACCCCTCTGCAGAGCCTCCCTACCCTCCAGCAGATCAACACTCCCAAGTGATCAGACTTAGCACTGTCACTTCTGCTTTTATTATAGTTTAATTGCAACTTGTGTTGTTGAAGAGTAATTGAAGAGTTTCAGCAGAGAAAATGATGCTATGCTGTATCACAACTACTAGAGTTCTACTCTGAATTACTAATTTGATCATTTTTGTGTCGTTGCTTCGCTGAAATAATTTGTTACAGAATCTTCTCTTTATTGTGTGGACAACCCAACCAATGTCATATTACCAGCACATTCAGTTTCATCCAAAGTTGCTACCAAAAGAATTTCTCCTGATCTCCCCCCAACCCCAGCACTGCCCATTCCTTTTGAGGATGCTGTTAAACCAGAGTTGGCAACTGACCTGGATTAAAACAAATCCAGCAGGAAAAAAAAAAAAATTGGTTTTAATCCAAATCAGTTCCCTGAGCTGGTTCATTGCGTTGCTGTTTGTGCCACCACAAGGTAAAGTATAGAGGAGAAACAAATAAGGAAGGTGAAGCAGAACTGTTTTTTTTTTTAGTTGACAGTATTTGCTTAGAGTAATGCAGGGTAATCCTATACTCAGGACGTAAATACTGTAAATCTTTTTCAGATATACAAAGCTGTGGATTTTTTTTTATATGCACATCTTCCCTTTCTGTCTGACAGAGCTTGTTCACTGAAATACAATGGGCCTCCAGATCTGCCAACTGCTGGCTGGCTGACGGCCTCTTCCAACACCTCCTACGGAGCACAGAGGAATGACAGAGCTGTCAGATTTTTCACTGACAGACTGAACACCCAAACTTCTACAATAGTAAGTGCCAGGAAATACGTATAGCTTGATTCTTACAGAGATAATGCACTCAAAACCACTCTATTTCTCCATCAGGTAATTTTTTTTTTTTGCTTAAGTGTTCAAAATTCACTTTCATCATGAGATACCTTCACACAGGCTGGTAAAAATAATAGTCTGAATATACATAAACACCAGATCCTTAATCTTATACTCACATCATGTATACCTGGTCTCCACACATTCTGTTTGCTTCTGAAGCTGCCCTTCAGATAGGCACAGTGCTGCAATATTTGAGCTAGCTTTAAACAACTCAGGTCAAGGATCAGGGTTGAGATGTGCTAACTTACCCTACCAAGGAGAAAACTCTGGTAGAGATCTCATGTTTTGGATCAGGCTGGCATGTATTTTTCATGTGGTTATACCAGTACAATCTTCAGGAAAAAAGGGCTGTGCTCCTACTATAAAAGTGTTTTCTCTTTGGATAAGTTATTCCCTTTCCTACACCTTAAATTACTGGGATCAGAGCTGCACAATTGATATGTGGAGGCAAAATACACCAGGACTATTTCTATTGAGATCAGCTGGGCTTTTCAGAGGGTAAGCTAATATTTAGTACGAGTAAAGGCAGCAAACTCTTATCCAGAATAAATGATCCCTGTTTCCTTCCTTTTATTCACCGTGTTTACATAGTCCACTGTTTGGCAACCTCATTTTGAGGCCAGTGACCCACCACTTCTTGTGATTGTTACGATGATCAACAGAAAATCTCTTCAGGGCAAGTAATTAACTGGTGCTGTTCAGTCAACTCCACTCCTGTGTCTCAGCTTCAGGTTTCAAATATCAGTTTGGGGTCTTCCTGGAGACAATATTGAGCAATATTATAAAACATCAGTAGCCAAACCAAACTTTTAACAAACGTAAACTGTTGCTGCCAACTCTATTGCACCTGTGTGCATATGTGAACTAAGTGTGTTCCCTACACTGCACCTGTCTGCTCTGCTTTTTTTGCACGTGAAATGAACCTTCCAAGATCTCTTTAGCTATTCCAAACGCTATAAAAATGCTGGAAAGAATCAGTCACCCTATTATTTACATGTCTTAAAACTTATAACCCAGCAAGTCAATGTCAGCACTAGAAGAGTGCCTGGGGGTAAACACCTGGCTCCACTGATGCTGGTAGCAAAATTCCCATTGACTCCCATGGGAGCAGGACGTCATCCCAGGCCTATGAGTGCCTAACACCAGGTTCTACCCAATAGGCAGTATTTCAAAGTTGTGGAATCATGCAACAGCACATCGCTTTGCTTGGAGTAGTGAATGTAGTACCGCTGGGTTCACTGGGAAGATTTCTCAGTATTTTACCAGCCCTTTTATAATTTCTAAAATCTGCTGAGTTAAAGGCGGGATGCCGTTGGTTTGGGTCACTAAGGAGAGGAAAGTATGACATTTTATGCTGACGAAATCATCCTTATTCCTGTTTTTCAAGTGAGGAGGTTCAAAATCTAAGGAAGTGGTTTATTTCAGTTTCTTTTATTTCTGTATTGTTCACTGTTAAAGCTTTTCTTTCTTTTCTGTTTGATTGTCATGCCTGCTCCAGTTATTCAGGTACCTAAATTTTCATTCTGGGTGTTCTGCTTCCAAAGTGATGTGCTGATTCTGCTCATTTTTCCTTCCTCACTCTCTGTTTTCCATAGCCTTTGCTCAACTTTTGTTTTACATGAAGTTCAGCTTTCCAGTCAGCTCCATCAGGAAACCAGAAGAACTACTCAGAATAATCAGCATTGTGGTGGTTCTTTCTGGGCGAAGATAAATCAACATTTTGGAACTAGAAGGCTTAGACTCTGTGACACTTTGGGAGATCTCTTAAATGCTTATCTTGCCTTGCAATGAACAAGTAGCAGAAATGAACACAGCAACACCCACCTCCTACATGACAGCAATTGCTGATGACCACTGGTCTCACCTTGCACAAGAATGCACAAGACAGTACCTGCCACATACCGCTACTGCTGCGCTCCTCCCCCAGCTGGTGACAAAACAGATCCCAGCTTGAAAATGGAGCAGGTAGAAATGAGACACAGGACAGAAATAAAGTCAAGGCACTCACTAAGCAGAAGCAGGTCATCTGCTGAGAGGTGTTAACCTGTTTTCCACACTCTGCAGAATCTGGTCAGCCTTGCCTTCCTTTCATGAGGGGTTTGGAGTTGGTGGGATGCAGGTTGCTGTTCTTCACACCACACACAGGGTATAAAAAGACCACTTCAGCCCACATGCTGGCTTCATTCTCCCTTCCCATGCAGGGAGTAGTGTGAAGATTAGAGAGCTGAAGGATGCCCCTCTCAGTCACGGTCTCAGCATATGGATCTTGACTTTCACTTACTTGTGACAGACTGAAGAAGACAGACCCACATGGCTCTACATGCATTAACACTGCTGCTATTAAAAGGACCGCAAAGTGGGTTTTGTGGGCATTCATTCTGACTGAAAAACACAAACCTGTGGGGAACTTCCTGAATAAAGCCCTGGTATATCCTTGCATGATCCACTGGAGATTCCAGAGAAATCCTTTCTCCAGAACTATCCAGCAGGTTCTCCCTTTTTTGTTTGTGCAGTTTTATTAAGCTCTTCAGAATTTTGTTCTTGAATCCTGCAGGTTCAACACAGCACAGGAAAAAAACGAGGACTTCAAGCCACCCTGATCTTAAATTAAAACCCCTTGAACAAAACCATGATCATCTAAGGTGTTTTTTTTCCTAACTTAATCCCACAATGGACTTTTTTTAATAAAGGCATGTGGTTTGAAAATGAGCTTTTAAATAACCAGAGAAAAGAAAGAACATAGAAACAGGTTTTAAAATGTCTGTGGAAAAAAGACAGGGCATTATTTTAAATAATTAAACTCAAAGCTCAGGTGATTTGTCTTGTCACATGTATAATGTATGAGGTTACTTTTCTTTAAAAGCCAGTGTTAAAGAAGGAAATGGTAGCGTTGTTAACAAACGCTATAGGGCAGAGAGCCTTTTCTGCACAATTTTTCAATTCAATAAAATTTTCAAACTTGTATTTTGCCATTTCCAGCTCCCATATTAAAAATCTATTAGCAGAAAGCCTATTGAAAAGCTGACCATGAGCACAAGAGACTTTTTCTGGAAACACTTCTATTCAGTTCTCATGCCTGAACAAAAGCAGATTGGCACATTCAGTTATATACAAACGCCTTTGAAAGGGATGTGTCCCCCCCCTTTCCCATAGCCACGCGTTTCAGGGGTCTATATGCCGAAGGAAGCCAGTGAAAGGTTTGAAGGGGTGGGGAGACCAAGGGCTTCCACCGAGATCCTTCAAAGTCCTCCTCTTCTATAGTGGGAGGATTTCCCTCTAAATCCCTTTCAATAGCATATTGATGGCTTTGAAAGCTTAAATGGCATTTGTCAACCATCAGTAAATCTTGAAAACTGTTTCTGCAAATAGCCCAACTCTGAGTCTCAGCTTTTCCCATTAATCTGTACGTAAGGCCACTGAAGACTTTTTCAGAGCCTAGATAATGCCTGGATTAAAAGGTCCATTCAGAAGGGAAAACTTTAGCATTCACCTTGTGTACATAGCCATTTCACCAGTGGTATTCATGGGTTGTTATTTCAACTCTGCATTTGTCCTGCAAACAAGACATTTTGCCACAAAGACTTGGTAGAGACATTCTTCAGTGAATTAGTGAAACCTAGCCCTGCTATTTGTCATGGCTTGTTATTTTTATCAAGTGTAATCAGTTCAAATAGGATCCCTAGACTGACAACTTTACAATTACATTACTATTTTAAGAGTGGAAGGTATGTTTCTTCTAATTCAACAATGAAACTGATTAAAGCACAACCTGATAGCTTTATCTAATGAAACAGTCTAAAATTTCCCTCAATCAGGTGTCAGAAGACTTTTTGTTTGTTTTATATTGAAAGTAACAACAATAAAAATCATTATTCAACATTTTTACTTGATGATATTTTATAAAAATGTATACATTTACAAGGCTTAATACTTTATAATACGTTATATACTGCCTTCTGTTTGTATTTTAGGGCAATACCATAAATTCAATTTACCTTTCTCCACATGAAGCAAATGGACAGATTAAACCCTACGAAACCTCTGCCCCTTACACACATAAACCCCCTTTTTTTAGGCTGTTCTTACATGCTAATAATGTCTGTGTTCTCGCCTTTATAGTTTTATTTTTTTTTGCATTTTGCATCCCATAATTTATACCAAAGACAAGGTATGAGCTATTTTGAAGGGCACAAGGCATTTCATTATTAATATTATTGTTGTTATTATTATTATTATTGAAATAATTAGGTCAAAATGTTTATGCTTCACAGAAAAGAAAAGCAGAACAAGATCACACACTGGAGACTTCAGGCAAATTTTGGGGCGCCAGTGATGCAATGCTAGGCAAATTTTTTAATATTAAAAAAATAAAAATAAATCAGACCCCTGTCAAATTTCCCCCAATCCAGATAGATCTCACTGTTTAAACAAAATGACCTTTTCACCATACTGGACAATTTACTGTGAAAGTCAAGAAAACCCAGCCTGGGGTTCAGTGAATTTCACTGGATATCCCTCATAAGGATACACAAAAATTATCTTTCCCTCTAGTACTGTCGAAAGGAAGAAGCTTAGTCAAGGATTTATACATGTGAGATCACATGAATTATGACTGAAGGTGACACCTTGCATCTCCTTCTTTTGTTGGCCTTATTGTCCACTTATGTGGACATGTCCCACCCATTTTTTGCTGTCACTGGAAAAGACCTCATAATTTAAATGTGAAAACTCTCTGCAGCTTGGATATGGCATAACAGATCACCCACACTCAGTCCAACTCACTGTAAAATTAATACAAAGCCTATCACACAAGTTTAAACAGAAGGGTTTTCTGCTCCAAACCTGCCTGCTCCCCCCACCCCAAGTTACTGTGCTAATGACAGTGCAATTCTCCACCTGTCTTGAATATTTCTAGAGGAACCATGCCATGGCTTTTCACTGAACAAAAGCAAACTAGGCCAGATTTTTTTTTATCTGTGGGTCATTTACTGAGATGACAGGGTATCCTGCCTGGCTGCCAACCCACAGTCTCCACACAGTAGGGGATGCACTTCGTGTAGAGGTCATCTCATATGTACCACATGGAGACACCTCAGATAACCTGGAGTACCTTAAATGGCATAAGGCAAGTATGTGTGAGCAACTAAATGAAGCTCCAGCTGCATTAAAGAATGGACACTCAATTTCGTTTGCTAAACATAAGCATCTAGAGTAATTTGAAACATCCTTGGTTACCTGAGACATACACGTGGGCTGGCAAATATAACTTTATGACCTATGACATGACCCGTTGCCTCTTGAAGGGACAACTGAAGGCCAGCTAGGACATCCTAAGGCAAATCGAGGGCACTAGACACATATCTACACTCAGGCAATTGTATTGACCTCCGAGACTGTGATTCAGCTCCTAACACCCCTAAGTTAACTGTCTGCATGTGATATAGGCTCTTGGGCTCCTAGTGTAGTCAGATAAATCTAGAAAGATTGTCTCATCTTCAGATAAGTGACTTTTTTTGGTTAATGTTCTCCAACGACTAGGACTACACTGACTGTTAGGAAAGTGAGATACTGCTTACCCTAGACAGCTGCATTTTAGATCAGCATGTGAATTCGGAGCTGAATACCAGTTCAGTTGACTTCAGGAGCAACTAAATTACAAGATAAAATTTATACACAGTATTTATACTAGTGGTGGTGCAAGGAAATTAGATGGAAGAAACCTGCTTCCTTGATTCCTTCTCTGTACCAATAAAACTTAAGTTTTCTGACATCTGAAGCATACTGTAACACCTGGTTGCTTACTCAAGCTGTTTTTTTAATGGAAGAAACTAGTTTTCTCTATGTGGGAAAGTGAGAAGTTGTCTTTACTTTTCATCAGTATATGTTTGGACTTGTGACTTGATTGTTGGACTTTCTTTTATAAAAATATAAACAGGTGGGTCTTCCTAGAAATACAGAATACTTAGTAAGGGCAATTTAATAAAAATTAGTAAAACTCTAACAGAAGTGAAGGCAAGTTAGGATGTAACAACACGTAAAGACTTCTGAAATCTTTCTTCTCCGGAACTCAGGATGTGTTTCATCAAAGTAGAGCTTAGGGAGCTCAGCTTCACGTGAGTTTCCATCTTGTAGTCAGACTCTTCTAGGTTCAATGAGACAGCGCAGGTTTCTCTCCCATGCAGATTCTTAGGTGTCTCTAGATAAAAACCATCCTTTTTGGGTAAGGTTAGTGCTCAGGTAGGGTCAGACTCAGTGTTTTGCTGATGGTTTCCAGATGGCTCAGAACATGGGCAGAGCTCACACACATCTTCCTAAAAAAATTCTACGTAGATGTGACTTCATATGTGTGTTGAATCCTTTGGGACTAGAAATGAGTGATAAAAGTGTGAAGTATTCCTTGTAAAACTATTTTTCTGCTCCATTTTGAGAGTTGTGTAATTCCATATTACCACAAGAACATTATTTCAAAAACTCTCAGCCTTGTAATGAACAGAATGCTATGGGAGAAGCACAACTTTCATGATTAAGGTCAGTGTTCTCCTCCTGTAAGAGTCACAGATCGTCTGATTTCCTCACAGTTTTCATTTTGAAAAACTCTAAGGATTTAGCAAACTAATTTCTGTGCAACTCAAAAAGAGGGACAAAAGCAATCTCCTGTCCTTCTCAGGTTTGTGAATAACAGCTGTAGGAATCTGTCCTTTAGCTCACATCCTACAGAAAATGTGATGGAATTCAAAGGTCTGAGACAAAACTGCTACCTCTCCTCTTGGGAGTGCCAGGGGAGCAACCTCTGCCCACCCATACTGAAGAAGGATGGGTATTAGCAGGGCATGGGGGGACAATTTTCTAGGCTGAAGTAATTATGTGCTTGCTGGCTTTTCCCTTCTGCACTTTTTGTACAGGAATATTCAATAATGAAATACCTTTCAAAGAACAAGATAAAGAAAGAGTTAACTACTATTTAGGAGTTGAATGTAGAGTGGGAGATGAAGTAATTTTGCTGTGGCACTAAGCAATGCAGTAAGGGAATGGAAGAAAATAAAGGTCTGAATCTCAGCTCAATGCTTTATCTATGAGGTGGTGCTGCCTCCTTAAGCAAAACGAATAAACAATCCCAGGCTAACCATAGCTCTCAGCGCTATTTCAATGAATGCTTCTACTTTTCTTTATAACTCTTCCATCAGTTTTTATTTTTGTGGCCATGTTCTCACATTCAAACTACCATAGCTTTTGCAGCTGACATCACATGGGTTGGAATACAAATACTGCAGATGTTCACAATGCCAACGTGTTTTAGGACACAGAAAGACAACTGAAAAATCTGTTACCAACTTCAGTTTAAGAGTGCTATCATATGGAACACAGTTCACTGCCCCCCCCCCCCCCCCCCCCCGAATACTATTCAATGCATCTTTGCATCTTGCTGGCAGGGGAAATTAATTTTCCAAACTCAGTCTTTAAAGGATATTATTTTTTTTTAATAGGAGCGTCTTTGAGATAGAACATATGCCTCTGTTTCTCTATCCACACCATAAAATTTTTTTCCCATTCATCACAAGTAGCTGGTTTTTTCCTACAAAATCTTTTATAGAACCTGCCTCTGTATTTTAACTGTTCCTGACACAGTGGATCCACAATCCCAATTATGGCTGTGGACTGCAATACAACCGTAAGACAAGTGACAAATAGAGTCCTTATGCTTATCTGACTTTTTAAATATAACTTTCAAAATATAAAGAGGTTGGTGGACAGAATTATTAAGCAGGCTGGCTGTAACTGCCTGCTGAACTACTCAATTCATACAAAAGATGGGCAAACCTAGGGGAAGATGTGATCCTTAACCTTCATTTAGTCCAGCCTAAGGTTACGTGATTCTTCTCTGCATTACTATTGCATAGCACAAAAGTATGTACAAATGTGAGGCCCCAATGCTTATGGAAGGTCTGTCTGGCCTCCGCAAGGAATATGTGTTTTACGCCCTCAATGCTCCCCCCCAATATACCTTCTAGACCCTTGTAAGTCGAGTTTGTGAAAGTGAGACAGCTAAAAGCTGAACAATGCAGTCCAGTAATTTCTTCTAAGTCATGTGTGATGGACAATTTAGAGATCTGTATGCATTTATGATAATAGGCACGTGACTGACAGAGCACCAGACTGCTGATCAGCAGTAGACAAACATAAAAAACCGACAGGAATACATATTCTTTGAAAGCTTCTTAGTTTAATATTAGTTAAGATGGCTAATAAATATTTCCAAAACAACCTTCACTTTAAAGGCAGGGATTAAAAATGGGGGATTCTGCAGCCTATGGACTTCAGTAGGGTTAACTGAATGAGTCCTGTTTGGGTACAGACGGCAGTTCTGTGTCCTGGCATTTCATCATATAAGGCACTACATATTAAGGGTTTTGTAGTGAAACTTAGTATCTTTCAAGACATCTTGATTTATACTTAAATGGAATGGCCGAAGTCAAGGAGGAGTAACAGCTCCCAGAAAACTTAGCTGAGGCATACTACGCCATAGCACATGTGTCAGGCCAACAGCCACAGTTCGGACCCACAGAACCACACGGTTAGTCCCTAACAGAATGAGGAGATGGGGCTATCCAGTAATTTGGCTTTGGCTATGGCATCTTTGATTTCACTATGTGGCCTTAGAAACCCCCATCTTAATGCCTTATGGTAGCAGCAGATCCAGACTTTAATTAACCACTGAACTATTCTAATGCAACTGTGGAGAAAGGTACCAAAATACCTTGGGAAATCAAACAGCAACCTTAGAGAGCAGCAGACATACTGTTTACATGGCATATGTTTTTTTCCATAAAAGAGAACAGAACCTAAATATAGTAAAACTTATGTGAAATTAATCATCAGAAATGTTTAGCTGCAGAGCATTATAGATCATGGTGTACAACGACATCCCAGCCCAGAAAACCACCTTAATCAGGGCCTCTCTCCTATGGCAGCATCCTATTTTCAGCTAACAATGCCTTCAGATGAGCCGAAAAGGGTACTTTGCTCCCACCATTACAATTTCTGCTCTTCTTTTCTTTACCCTTTTCAAAAACATGAAAGCATTGGATTGCTAATTACTTTTATCCAGCCTATAGGAAAATTAGTTTATCTTCCTGATCAAAGCAAATTAGGCAGATCATGGCTGATTAGAATGCAACAGTAAAATCTCCATACTTTCTATTCCACCCCCTTTTCTCTCAGAAATGGGGCCTGTGTCAAATATGTAGGTATTTCCCACGGCCAGTCTGGACTCTGTTTCCAACGGGCTCTGGGGCTGGGACAATGGTTCTTACACAGACACTAAAGTTCTTTAGTTCAGTCATTGTGCAAGGAAAGAACTGGTAACCCCTTAGCTAGCATTTGATGAAACATCTAGATTTACATATTTCCCTAATTGCATTTTTTGAACGTGAGTGAGGTTTATCCGACCAGAGTTAAATGCCTCCTTTATTCTGCTACCCAAAATACAAACCTATACTCTCCAGGCAGAGTTGCATTTGGTTCTGATCCCAGCATTAAAATTTTAGTTTCCACTATAGTGGGACGAAGCAACGAAGTCTACCTTTACTTCTCAAAGCACAATCTAAAGAATGGCTTGGCTAGTTGCTTCCAAGGTGGCTGCTGCACTACATTGCAAAGCTGAATACCATTACTCCTTCCAAGGAACTGCTTCAAGCAGCATTTTCTATTGCTCTAGTATTTTACTATTCACTTTTTACTCTTCATAACTCATTTCCCTTCAATTTCTGTTCTATGGCTTTAATAGATGAAAGCCAAGCTATACTGCTACTTTATTTATAACCAATTACTATAAATTAACAGTAAATCTCACATTTAGCTCCATTTAAACATCACTATGCAGCTGCCCATTTGAAAATAAAATGGTTGCCTTCTTTCACTTCAGTGGGCACAATACAAAACATCCATTGAGCTTTTCCTTTATTGCAGCTGCCAATGCCCAGCCGACTTTTAACAAACCAACCAAGCGGAATAACAATGCAGCTGCAACATTTTATGGTATTTCTGTTAGTTCTCTTTTGAGACTGAAGGTGTTAATTAGGAATCAAAGAATACAACCCTGCCAGCTTTCTTTCACAAACTATACACTGGCCACTGCAGTTTTCAGAAGAAAAATAAATCTAATAAAGGGACAAAAATGTTGTTTGTCACACCAGTAACGTGTATTTAAGACCCTTTGATCATGAGCTTTTTATGTAGTCTTGTCAGACAGGCTGAAAATATTTTTTCCTCTCTTTTCTCCTTTCTTTAGGCTTTTCTGAATACTGATTCTAGGGTTGTCTGGAAAGGTGAAAAACCCAATAGTATGTGGAATGCTTTACAGGTTAAAATGACTTTGCCGAGCAAACGAGTTTTAAATTAAATGAAATTATAATTGTTCACTTCTCTGATTCAAGTGTAAGTTGTTTTGAAATACAGATGATCTGTTCCTGTTATGGAGTTTACCAATTCTGTGTATCATTTATTATTTCAAGCATTGAAATATACGCAGGTGTTTTAATACTAATAAATCAATTGTTCTGTGGACTGTAATTTTAAACCACAAAAATGACGGTTCATGGGATATTGTAAAATATCCACTACATATATATTTTCACATGTGTACCATACAAAATATATTAGATATTTTATTTACACTTATTAACCATAATCGTATTACAGTATCATATATTCAAGGGTAGCAGCGTGAAGTCATTACCTTTAATCTTTAGTCAAAGTTAAAACCTTAAAATAGGTTTATGAAGTTAGCACAACTGAGAATTAGTCAAGCTTGCTAGCTTACCCAGCAAGAGCTTTCACTGTTAAATGCACAAATCATGCCAAAATCCATTAATCCTGCCAGGGAATGGCAGAAAGAAGCTCTGGTTGTTGATTTAATGACAATGAATTGAACAGGCTCTTAAGAGTACCTGCAGAGTTTTCTAAACTATAAAACAAATAAAGTAAATTTTAAGTATATATAACAGGTTTCTTTACCTTAAACACTATGTAGGAGAAGCAAGGTTTTAAAATACAATTCTACTTATCTTGTTATATGTTTAATACAATTCCTTATAATGTTATATATCTATAGGATGTGATTATAAACCATATTTGGGGCATTTGTTATTTGATAATCAAGAAATGCAGAACTGTCTTGAAAATGTTAAAATACAAAGCTTAGTAATAAAAAAATGTCCTAATCAACTCGTCATGTTGTGTGTCTCATGTAAAGTGCAGTCTCTGGCTACTGTAGCAGACACACAATGAGATGATTCATAGTTCTAAAGGTACATTTTCTTTAGTGCCCCAAGTGTACTATTTCCTACATCCCTGGATTTTAGAAAAGTGAAACATAAAATTGGAGATGGTTTAAGCTTTTTAGAAACACAAACATGTCCACTTTTTGTTCTGCTTTTTTTCTTTTTGTAAAGTGATACATGAGATGATAACCTATGAAACATGACTGCTGTATTTTTATGTTTTACTTGCTGAGCATTGTTTGGGGATGCAGAATTTGGCTTGATTTTCAAAGCAAGCAATGGCAGCTGGGAGGCAGAAGAGAATATTCCCTTCCTGCATATGGAATAAGGTAAAACCAGCAAATATACTTGAAATTGGCTGCTGCAATCACTTCTGACCATGCTTTTTTTTTTTTTGTTATTGCATCATAATAATGCCACAGTATCTAAAGAATCTCTTGTAGAAAGATGTCAAGTATATACACACAAGACACACTACTCTCCATAGGGTTAATAATAATTATTAGTCTTGTTGCTAATAATTGGTTGAAGTTCTGCTCTGGATGATATATTTCATAACTATTTCAGAGTGAGGTGGCATTTTCAACTGTAAGCTCATATCTAATGAGTCTTTTTTCACTCTCTCAAACATGGACTGGTGTGGTCTATAGGCTAAGGATATCTATATCTTGGGTGAAGTTTGCCGTTAAGCAGACAAAATGTTTTATCTGCGGGTACTTCAATATGGAGTGGAGGGGATATTTTTTTCCAATTTTGGAAAAGTTTTTTACCTGGTCATTATTTTGAAATTATTCGGCGTATAAACTTTGTATCTATCTGACCCACAAATTCAAGATCTACTCTGTGCGACTGTTTTTATAGAGCTATATCTGGGTGAAAAATTTTCTTTCTGTAGACTACTAAATTGAACCACTGTAAATGAACTTAAAGGTCTCTGAGAATGTTTACCTGCTCAGTTTTGCTGAATTCTAGACTCATGTGGAACAGCCTGAAGAATTTATATTGTGCCTATTATAAGCACCTCCAGTGGAATTTTTACAAAATACTGTTTATCAACTATACCAAATTAATCAAGGCAAAAGACTTTTGCTAATGAGCACATGACTACAACTAAATTAAAGATAAGAAAATCCCGTCCCTATGGTTTTCTGCATGTTCACTTTTGCATTGCAAATTGTAAGGGTACAAGGGTACTCGAAAAGTTTTCCACCCCCCTCCAGTTGCTCACTGAACCCTCGATCAGTTGTCCCTGTCTCTTCAGCTGCACTGGTTCCGCTCTTTCTGTGGCTACATTCTAAAACAGACCAGTGAAATGAGATAGATATTTTTCAAGGACCAGAAATGTGTTTCTTTTTAAACCGGATTATTTCCCAGATCTGCTTAGGAGCACAGCCCAACAAACAGCTGAGTCAGCACTGACGAACGAGACAAAACCTGGAGCAGGAGGGTGGGAACAACTGACTTCGAGGAGGGGAAAGCCAACATGAACATCTTAAACCATTTCTGTTGCAGAGGGACTCTTAATATGGAAGCACATTTTTTCTGAGTTTCCTATTCCAACTCCAATCTTCCAGAAAATTCTGAGCATTATCTTCTTCCAATTCTGTGAATTCAAGAACCTTAACTAGCAAAGACAAGCAGCTCCTACTCAAGGAATTCCTCTGTAGAAAGCAAGTTCTTTTCCCAGTGCCCTGTCCTGCTAAGTGAAATCAGCAATCGTGCTTGAGCTGGGACTGCCAGGAGTCAGCACATTTGCTGGCACCTTGGAAGTTGACTTTTGGTGGTTTGTTTTTTCTCAGAGATCTAGCAAGTCCTAAATCTGTTGCCTTTCACAGCTTGGAGAAAAAAATCCATTTTGGTTTCTTATACTTTTGTATGAGGAGTTTCTGTGCTGATGAGACCAGAAGAGAAAGTGTGCAGATAAAACTTAGCAGACAATGAAGCATATAAATCAAGCCTTTCCTGCCCTCTTTCTCATCTTTTTCACTAAACCACCAATGTTACAAGATTTCATGACTTACTCTCAAAAGTACAACCTTTGGACCGAACCCAACATGCCCACTACATCCTCATTCTGTTGTCCTTTCCTTTACAACAGTAATTATAGCAAAGAACAAAATTGGCTCTCAAAGTTGGCTTCTGCAATAGCACTGATTTTTGATTACTCTGTATTTTTGTATTTTGGTAAGGAAGAACTGGGGGAAAAAAAAAGAAATTTTGTATTCACTGGATATTCGTTATTTATTCTGAGAACTTTTAAAAAACTTATCATAAGAGCATACAAAAGAAAAAAAGATTAAGACTGTTTTGTTTAGAGAGAAGATGAATACATATATCTCCTCTTCAAAATAAGAAACAATCCTCTTCATAATAAAGAGATTCCTGAAATAATAAAGCTATCAATATTGAATACTTTAAAAAACACTTTATTTGTATCTGTAAAAACTGTTGTCTTGAGCCAACTGAAGTTAGCATCTTGACAGCATTTCAAAAGGGTCAATGTGCTCTCAGGAATAAGAATATCCACATGTATTAAAATATCATGGAACACAGGGATTTGATTTCACTTGTAAGGTAGCAGTTAAGTATCTCCCAAAGCAGCTAGGCATGATTGCTGTTAGAATAAGATAAACATTTTACCACCTTGGTCTGGTCCATTTCACAATCTCTTGTTTTGCCCTTCAGAATACAGGTTGTCTAATAATTCAACTCTGATTTTCCCCATTTTAATTGCTTTATAATTTGAAGACTCTTCAATAATTTGATTCTATTTTATCAGAGCTTACACAGGTCACTGTGATAACAAGCCCGCTCAATTTTCAGATTTATTTGACAACAACTACTTCCACAAAGAGGACGGACCTAGGAACACAACAAAAATCTAGTCAGTGATCTGAGGATCAAATTTAGACAGCTGCCTTATTCTCTACTTGCAGTCATACTCTTGCTGTTAATCAATGTAGTTGCATAGGTTTGCAGATTTCCAAAGTGACTGCCAGGCACATTTAAATGGTATAGCATATAAAAATGAATACAAATATTCTAAGGCCCAAATACTTGCTGGAACCTCCTTCCCAGCCTGCATACAGACAGACATAGTATCTGTATGTATTCTACCAACTGCAACTTAGAGAGGAAATAATCTTCATCTTAACTGTTAATGTTTTAAAAAGTGAGAGATGTAGTTCAGACTCAATAACTTGAAAAAAATCTGATGAAAAACCTCTTCCTAGATCTCAAATTAAAAGCTGAGAAGCTTGAAAAAGCTTTCTTTTCTGGTGTAAGATGTCTCTTTCCTACTTTAATAGCTTAAAGATGGTAAGGATGGATGCTTTGAAAGCTGTATAGGTACTTAAGAGATGCATGCAGCAAACACGTACTTATAGGAAGGGACCAGGCATTGAGTAGATTATATGGAGGCAATAGTCCCCACAGCTGACTGCCTGATGTCACACCAGTCACACCATGATCTGTCTTTCCTTACAAACATGAAACAGCTACATCTGCAGCTGTATCCAAAAGTATGTAGCTGCCAAACTCCCCTGAATACAGGATACCTGGGTATCCAAGGAAAAATTTAATGTATAACAGAACTTCAAAAGTATTTCTACTTTGACAGAATGAAAGATTCAGACACTGAAAAAAAACACCCACTGATTTCTATATCTTAACGTATTTTACACTTCAGGGGTCAGATTTACTGAGTGTATGGAGGTTCTGCACTATATAGAAGCACTGGAGCTGAAATCACTAGGCTGAAGATGCACAATTTGCATTAGCCTGCATTTGTTTATGTCTCCAGAAAATAAAATACATATAATAAATCAAATCATTTTACCAGAGACCTTTACCTAGAACTACCAAAGCCTGCAGTTACATTGTCAGGTCTTCTACGTGTGAAAGTTTAAGAACATAGATACAAGTTTTCTAAGATCCAAGACAAGCCAATGATTTCAACTACTGAACTAAATTGATAGTTCTGACAGATCTTAGTAATTTTTAACAGGCCTGGGGAACAGTGCTTCACTGATCCAGCTGTGGATCAGTCTCAGTGGCGCTCACTTGCCTCTGAGTAGCCCTCTGAGGGCAAGGCAATGGTATACGGCAAACCTCCTCAGAAGCCAGAGAAAGAAGTTTTACATTCTCTGCTTGACAGGTCTGACTAGTGGAACAGTTCCCAGGGATCTGTGAGCTGACTGCTTCTCTAAGAAGCAGCCTTAGACCTTTTCTACTTTCTTTGCAAGCTGTATTGCTGTCCTAAGTAACCTACAAAGCAAAATACTTTAACATGGCAAAAGGTGCTGCTAGCCACCCCTGCCAGGCCTGGATTTTAGAAGCAGGATAAACTCTACTCCCATATCCCTTACTGAATTCTTCTTAATCAGTGTCTTTCAAAGTCAACTGCACCACGTGCTTTATGAAATTCTGAAAGTAGCATGAGGTGCAGAGCTGGTATTAAAAACAACCTTTTATTCATTTTAGTATCACTCAGCCTTACGTGTGTATTTACACGGTGACATCTCAAACTGGTTTCTCTACAGTGAGAAGTTCAGGTGTTATTTATTTATTTAGAGAAAATTGCAGGTCTACTTCATGTCATATGTTTGAAGACATTATTCCACGGTCTAACATGTACTTTCATTTGTCTAGTTTGAAATTTTATCTATCAATATTGTGTCTTATATTAATACTCAATATATTATGTCAATGCAACCTGTTCTCCAAGTGCTTTACAACAGTTTTTAAATTAGTTTATGATCTCATGCCAGCAGTAAACTTAACCATCATCTTGCCTGTCAGAACATTTAATTATGTATTTTTACTAAACCTGGCAGTTAGAGACAACCCTCTCAAGATTATTGTGAATATGAAAGAAAAAAATATTCATAGGAACAAAACCTCTTGATTTTACATGAGCTGCATTATCTATCCTGATGGGTGATGACATAAAAGAAAAGACAGATATCTGAATGTTGTTGGGGTTTCTTTCTCCACACTTTAAGCCCTGTGCGCAGTTTGTTCTTTCTACTTGCCCTGACACATGACAAAATATTCAAAACCTGTCTTTTAACTAGAAGTGAAGAACATAGATATATTACATCATTAAAATACTTACTCAAGAATTATGTGCTCTGAAGCAGCACCGTAGAACCATCTTAGTATGTGACTTCAAACCACTTTCTTATACTGTAACTACTGAGAAATTCCACTTCATATTTCACCTTCATCAATAATGGTGCCATAGTGCATAAAGAAAAAATTCAAGCTCCCTTTGTTCTGGGTCATCCTTCCCACCTGCTGCAGCCCTGGGCTGTTTCTTTCAGGCTAGCTTACATCGTCTTGAACCACGCATTCCCACAGTGCACCCAAGGCCACTGCAGCAGCAACAGGCCTGCTCTAATTGCACCCAAGTGGACTGACTCAGGCGTCTGTCTGTCACACTCTTTGAAGACCTCGGTCTGCCTAGTAAGACAGAAGCTGCCCCATGAGGTAAAGAGCATACAAATAGACTTTGCTTTGTCAACTCTTTAGACCCATCTTCTAAAGAGTCACATTGGCTAGTACTGGTCCAAGACATTTCATTGTGAACGGTCTTGATAGCAGAGAGGAACACTCGGATTAATGTCTAAACCTGCTAACAAATGTTAAGATTATCAAATGCCGGAATTGTTTCTGATAAACAATACCATTTTACAGACAGAGAACAAACAGAAGGCTAATTTCATGGCTATTACAGCCAGACGTATTTCATTGATCTTTAATGCTAGTAGTGATACTACTAACTGAAAGAATATAGACATAATGCTTTGCTGCTGAAGTCTATTTTTTTATTCCTCCATGTCTTTCTGTTATTATCCTCCTGTGGCTAGGACATCCATCCATTTACCGCATTCATATTGTTACATGATGATACACAGAGTGCTTATTTTCATTTGGTCTAATCTTGATCAGTACATAGTTATTTAACAACCACCTTAACGCTGCCTTATAAAAGCTGTGACACTTTAATGGAAGCTCTCCATGCTGAGATAATCAAAACCACTAATGAAGGTCATTTACAATTAATTACTATCATTGTGTACTTAGGTAATTATTCATTCACCAAATATGAAAAACAAATCTGTTTGTGTACTCAGCATATAGTGATATCTGGATAAAGAGTAATTTCCCTTGGATTAGACTCCCCATGACCCAACAGAACCCTCTACAATAAAACTACCTGTGACATACCAGGAACTCAATCCATATCATTAAAAGGAGTTTCAGTTCTAGCTTCAGTGGGAACCAAATTGGCTCATAATTAGTTTTCACAAGCTGTTATCAAGAAATTAAACTAGCAGCATGTTGAGAGCACACAGCATTTCTCTATATACTTCCAACACAGAGACAGAACACTGTAAATAATACCAGCCAGTGAATCTCGTTATTACAAGTTCCTTGTGAAATCTGATGCTCGTACAGCACTGCTCTGATCAGACAGGCAGGAGCATGGAGCTACACGACTGCAAGATGCTGTATCCATGATTGATGATAAATATAGAAAACAGATCACATATGGCTTCAGGTTTACAGGAATCTTCACAGATTGACCGGAGACAGCCACTGAAGGCAAAACAGCTGAGGCACCAATATGCACAGAAATGTGATTGCGATAACTCTATTTGGTGTGACGGTTCTTTCTGTCTACGCTATATGGAATCTATGTATCACAGTGCTGTGTAAGTACTCTCCAAAAAAATTTGTCTCTGTTTTCACTGAATGCTATCAACAATGAAAACAAAAAGACTGAAAACTGAAAGAAAATCTCTCCTTCCTCAACTGCTGGAAAGTCTGTTCTGTTGACCACAACTCCCTGATACAACACAAAACAACACTCCTGCCAGAGTCAACATCCTAACACAAACAAGGGAATAATGATCACTTGGCCGTATACTTAAAATCTTTTCTTCTAAAAAAAATTTTGACTTTTATTTATTTCAGAAAGACAGACACCATGCACAGTAATGACAGAAGCTTTTCTGTGAAGCATTAGCACATTAAAACTGAAGTGACTGCTTCATTTTAATTATATTAATGAATGTATTTCCAAAATCTTAAAATTTTTAAAATTAAAATTATTTTAGCAGTACCAATTCCACATAGTTAAGTTAGTTTCATTAGTACAAGCAGAGCAAAAACTACCTGAAGTCTTTTTTGGCATAAGTCTATTAAATTACACACACGGAATGACATGCAGAGATGAATCTGGCACTGGGTCTTTTTTCTCCGTTCCCTATAATGATTTATTTTAAATATCCCATCCAAATAATCTAATAAATACTTCCGCTACAATTTTCTTCCACATGTATCTGTTTCTACACAATGGTTTTTTCGATTCTAGATGACAGTTTTTCACTTTATCAGTACTCAATAAGCATTTGTTTTATTCTGAAAACATGTACTTCAAGATTTCAAGAATGTCTTCAGCTACGTTCCATACTGTCTCTGGCCTTCAAGCAGATAGGATGTTCCAAGATGTTTGTCCTGCCCTTCCTGTTCACATCTTCTGCCTTGGCCAGAAAGAAGTAAAGCTCTGGCACTCAGCAGTTCACACTGCTGTACACAGGTACAGGCAACAGGCAAGAGGCAACGTGAAGCCTCCATATGCTGAAGCTGAGGAACTTACAGCCTTCCCAGATGCTATTCTCAGATCGTGAGCTTTCACATCGTCCCTTTTCAGTGCTAGGCCTAAATAACACCAAGGGAACTCCTTATTCTGCTACCAAGTACTCTTTGACAGTGCCCCACACTCAATTTTTAAAAACACCCAGCAGCAATACTGCAAGCTCTTACTCTTCACCCCACCACAACTATATACTTCGGTGTTATGTCCACTAGAGCCAGTCATAAACGTTTCTGATAAGTATGCCAAGGTAACTGCACCCTACAAAGTCTTATTGCAGATGCATGTCACAAATGTGAACTGTGATTTGCATTACTGCCACTTCTCCTGAGGGTTTAAAATTGTTTGAGCTGCCTGATGACAGCCACATTTCACTACTCTATAGTGCCGATACAGACAGACTACCAAGCTACCTGCTGTCTCTTTCTTCACAATGCGCTCCTTGCTTCTCTGTTAATCTTCCTGCAATTGTGTGTGCCTGTTGCAGGTTAAAGTCAATATAGTGAGGCTTCATGCAGGGACACTGTAGGACTGGAATATATTCCCTGAGACCCTTGTCAGTTCGCAGGGTTGAACCTGCACTTCTTTTGGCCCTCTTCCAAATCCTTGTCTTTGCACAACTTCAGCACAAGTGCAGGCAATACTTCCATACTGCACCAAGCACAAGGATCCTCTATTTTCTTGTCAGCAGGTCAAATATTGCTTTCAGACTCCCGCACAGACTTCACTTGTTCCAATAAGGATCTTAAATATCAGATTTCATCCCACATAGACAGCCAGAAGCAAAACTGAAAGGCAGACATACATCCTTATGAAGAGAAGAAAATCCTTTGGGATTTCACCTTATTTTACCATGTCGTACTCATAATTAGTACCTTATTAAGTGTTTTTAAACTACAGATCTCCAGCATTTATCAGCCACTGCTAAATTAGTCAAACTCAGATGTAGGTAGTTGTCCCAGCCATCACATACACAGAGTAAGACTACAGAAAAGTTGCACGATTTGCTTAAATTTCTAAGCTACTTCATTACTATATCCAGGAGCAGAACTCAAAGGTCTTGCTACCTGAATCCCAGCTATCTGATCATACTCCCTAATCCCAGAAGCAGTTCCTGCCCTTTTGCCATGCTTCCAAAACAGTAATCTCTGTGAACCAGCATTTTAAAGAAACTTTGGGTTTTATGCCTTCATAAGAATGAATCTCATTTCTGGACACTGCGCAACTTGGTCTGCCCCCACCACAAACACAATTGCAACCTCATCATGTATGAGACCAACAGGAGAAAGATTTCATTTCTGAGGCAGCCTCCATGCCAAACTGATCAAGGATAAAAGACCCAAAGGCAAATTACTCATCAAGGTAGTTCAGAACAGGTAACTTTCAGTGATGGGTAAGAGAGAGCTTTGTCTTATCTTACTTGCTTCCTTTGCCAGCTATGACCTACTTCTCCCCTCAGGGTACACAGAGACTCATTTACAAACTCAGTGAATGCCAAATCAGTGCAGTTACACTTCCCTTAATGCTGACATCATCTCACATCTGTTCTCTCATTCACTTAGACTAGCATTTATATTTTCACAGGATCCAGAAGACATGGTATAACTGGCATCATAAGATGCCTACTGCTGCAGAAATGAGAGCTAGGAGAGTTTTATTTCTGTGTAATGCCAGTGTTGTAACTATTCCATCCTCAAGCAAAGCAGACTGAAATGTTTGGTAAAGGAACTAACAGCAACTAATCTGAAGAAAATAGAGAAATAGCAGCACTAATCACCAGCTTTGCTTTTCTACCTCCTACCTCTCTTTCATAAATACCATCATCAAATTATTGCACACTTTTCATGCGAAAATGTGTGTTGCCATCACAAAAAAACCTGTTAAGACTTAAAGGGTTACATTTATACATAATCATTATACAACTTCAGTCCCAAACCAGCAAATACTTCTGCATTACTTAAGTACTTAATGCTTATGTTTGGTAACATTATTAAGCATGGTTACTCTCAATAAAAAAGAAAGCATTTATTCAAGTGTCTGCAAAAGAGGGGAGAGATTTTGTGTGGTGGGAGCTATATGCTTTAGGCTAATAGATACTTTTTTAATTTGCCCAAAGCCTGTCTACACACACATAACTCCACATGCACAACATCATATCTCCTGCACAAAGACTATACTTTTATACTATGATGCAAAATGTTTTAGCAACTTTATCAAAAACATGTCCTTAAAAATACTTAATTGCAATTACATAACTCAACACTGTTGAAAGACAGCCTTTTAAGTGATTTATGATATACATAATGCTTTAGACTGTGTAATGCAGCAGTGTAGCAGAACATCTTAGTGAAACTATTCTACACAAATGAGTTTATATTTGGGGAAGGGGATAATCATTTTAGAATTAATCAAGGCCTTGATCCAACAAACATTTGCATATGTGATTTCAGTGGAACTATTCTTGACACTAAAGTTAAGTATCTGGATAAGTATTTGCCAAATCATACAATTAGGCCCCAACTAAAAGCCTGTTTGTTACCAATTAAATCTGAATTTGGGAGTGGCTGATTATTATAATTATCATTGCTGGACAACACTACACTTCAGAATAGTTATTTTTTGCAGCAGTGTCTAGCCATGAAAACACAACTTGTCCTTTCTGGGATGGACCTTAGTGTTGCAGCCACCATGTCCCAAACCCAAAGCTCATAGCTAAAACTTAGTAAAACATAGCAAAATAATAAAACTGGAAGGTGACAGAGAATGCGTCTTAGCAAAGGCTTCATCAAGCTGGGGACATACTGTACCAGCTCTTGGGGATCCTCACTGCTATCACATTTCCTTCCTGCTTGGAGTTCCAGGTATTGCTAGTGCCCAGTATAATACTACCTGGCTTGTGCTCTCTCAGCTTGAGTGACCAGCTTATGGGGGTCTTTTTCACCTAAATGGCAAAGACACTCCAGGATGGTATTTCTATTTGGGTGCCACCGCTTAAATACCCATTCCAAGGTCTCCAATTCAAAAATTTCAAGCTGTTGTCCATAGGCTTTTAGAAAAAAAAAAAGATGTTTCCGGGGACTAAAACCAGGGGTACCACGAGTTACTGTTGTATATAGCTAAAGCTGTTCATTGTCTTAGCTTTGTGCATTTTTCATTTAAACCTTGATTCCAAGAGAGAGAAGAGGGTAGTGCTCCTTCAGCAAGTAAAAGTAACGTCATTTCAGCCCCTATCCATTTCAGCCCCTACCCCTTTCTTTTATAGTTCTCCGGGCACTAAATTTCTCACATGTGATCACTAAAATTGTACAGAAGTTTCTCAGGTCTTCCTGGCAAAGAGTACAGAGCATGTAGCACAAGGATTTGCCACATGAATTGCTAAATCTCTGAGGAGTAAGCATGCTTTGATCACATCTCATTCTTTTTGAAGATGTTAGGGTATTTTCTTCTAACTGACGTCTAAAGCTGTTTTGGTATGTCAAAAACACCACATCATGTTCTGCCCTCAGTCAGTTTACTTGGAGCCAAAGGAACCGCACCTTATTTACCACAATTTTTACTGGTAAGAGAATCGTATCTGCTGGACAGTTCAAGGAAGGAAGTCAGGGAAAATATCATAAATGGTATTAATCAAGACCATTTAAATAACCAATAGAGAATTAAGAAAGCAGTACATGCAGACAAAATATTATCTTTGCCAACAAACAGAATAAAAGAAAGCAATCTGGACTGCTGCAAAATTGGTAGCAATTTTAAGCATGTGAAAGACAAATGACATTGGAGAAAAGCCTGGGTTAACAAGGGAGCACTTGAGGAAAGTCTAATCTCCACTGGCATGCTGAGTGGGAAGGTCAGCCCGGTGCACGCGTTCTCAGCTGGAGTCAGGCTCCCTCTGCCCGGCCAATTGTCCTATGCACTTCAGATACCAAACCAAATTGAAGGTGCCTTCACCCTGCCAGCTCCTTATATTCCAACAGCTTAAAGACAGCTTCCTTTTCCCTGTCAATTTATGCCGCATTTCCACAGAGCAAATGCTAGCTACAAAGGGGAGAGGTAGTGTGTGAGTGACTTTCCACCCCCGCTTCTGAGCAGCACAAGGCTCTTTAGGAAGCAGTGTAAAGAGTTATTTTTAGCACTGTATTCTCAAGTGGGAAGAGTGACATTCTCTTAAATACATTTTTAATCTAAATTTTTCACAAACTAACTTTGAGTTAACACCTTATGTTTTGAAATGTAAAGGGAATCCCTTGAAAACTGGCAAACGTGAACTTTACACAGTTTGTTACTTCGTCAGTTTTTATGTACCTCTGATTTATCTACACATACATTTTACCTTTGCGTACCTACTATCACCATGAGTAGAGAGGAAATGCTCTGTTTTCTTTTCAAAAGGGGGGTTTAACACTAAATTCTAAATCCAGAACCTGGATTCACCATCATCCTCAACTGGAACAAGACTCAGGTTATTAACTGAAACCACATGGCAATCATTTCATTTATTTCAACTAGAAAGGCACAAAAATGGTTTATAAAGTTTATAGCTACGTAACAAAGTACTTTCCAAGAAAATGCAGACATTTTACTAACCAACTAGCACCTAAATCTTGTCAAGGAATCTCGAAGTTGTGAGACACTTTATAAAGCTTACTTCTTGATAAGAAGATTCCCTTGCTCTTCGACCTCTTTGAAAAACTATGGTCATTCCCAAGATACCTTAGATGAAGACGAGACAAGACTTGAGTTTGCACTGTGAGATCAGAATGACTAAAATAACGCAAATTTACCACAAAGGGTTGGTCTTAATGTTTTTGGGTATTCCTGACACAGAAACAACTATCTTTCTTATTTCAGAAGTGTAGTTAATTTCTGGGAATATACTTTTTAACCTTCAAAAAGTAAATAAATTTTTTCTCCCAAGTTCTTTGTCTTTTTTCTTTTCTTTTCTGTTTAGTAGTCTTAAACACTTTCAGATACCCTACAGAGTTTTGACTGTGCTCTACAGGAATATTTATCATCAAATACAATATTATGGCAATGAACGAAGCAGAAGGCCAACATTTATTTGAAGACTAATGTGTTAGGAACCATATAATATGCACCGATTTCTTCTTCACAGTTTTTACTGCAATACTATCAATGCTATCATAGTTTTGAAAAAAAAATTTTCCTTAATCAATTATGCCCACGAAGAACTTAAAATTATAGGAATCAGATTTTCCCTAATGTTACTATGCATATTTACAATGTACTCAAAATTAAACTATTTTACGGCAAATAACACATATCCCAAAGTAACTCGTTAAGTAAACTATAATGTTAAAGGCAATATACCATATGCTGCAATATTTATACATGTGTGCATGTCTATGTCCGCTTAATAGTCCACTTAAAATATTCCACTAAGTTTATCATTGAGAGGTTTTGATCTCAAAGAACACAGCATCTGAACTGTTACACAGCTCTGGCATTTATCATAAATTTACATCTCTGTAAAGTGCCTATCCAGGCACGTAACAGAGACCCTCAAAATCTTTAAGAGCTGTCTTCTATATTGTCCTCACATGAAATATGAAAACAATTCTTTTTTTATACTCGTCAAACCAAATATTCTTGAAGAGGAGTTGCCAGCTTTTACACTACTTTTAATGAGTAATTATTTAGGAGAAGTAGGGTGAGCCTGTGGTTAAAGAATGGAGTTAGGATAAGGCATTCTGTCTTTAATTACTGGCTTTGTCATAAACTTTACCTCTAACTTTGAGCAAGCCTTTCTTTGCCTCAGTTTTCCACATCACAGTAAATGGTAACAATATTTCACTAAATCACAGGCGCGGTTTAAGAATTAATGAGGGTCCCATGTGCAAAAGACCTGTAGATCCTGGCTGCTTCTTTTCACTGTGTACTGATAGGGAAGTGACATGTTCTTAATTTGAAACAGAGACTCAGTGCTGCCCTTCATCAGCACATGGAATTCTCATTTATGTCAACAGGAATTGCATTAAATACATTGAGTACATTATTTAGCCTAAAAGTAAATGACGAAAAAGGAACGGAAAGAAACTCCTGGATTCTCCTTGCCTGCTCTTAAAAAGTCTAACAGTTCATGACAGCAGACACATAATCATGAACAAAAAGATTTTTGATGGGAGGCAAGAATTGCTGCCTGGGAATGTAAATGAGAACGGAGAAATGCGTAGCAGGTCCATCTGTAGACTACATTTAGCTCTGCTGCAAGAGCACCATCATAAAAAACATGCAAAATTCAGTCACCATAATATATCATGCTCTGTACACATCTGTCCCAACATAAAACAAACCTTAATGGCCTTGGCATTTCAACTCTTCACACAATTTCCACACCAAGAAAACATTTGCCTTTTTTTTTTTTCATGCAAGTGTCCAGATAAGGTAAAAGTTACAGAAATTTAGGAAAAAAACCCAAACCTTTTAAAGCCCAAACTTAACACAGAGTAGTACCATAGACCGTTTTTGGTCAGATCTGTCTACTGTGTAGGAACAGAATCGACTAGCGAAGATGGTTGTTTTTTTTTTTTTTGCTGGAAAGAGAGTTAATGCAAGTCCAGTTTAAATCTCCTGCTTTGATCTGAAGTAAAAATTGTCACAGCGCAAAAAGACATTTCTATTTTTTGGGGGGAAAAAAGCAGGGAAAAAAAGAAATAAATCAAGAACCATCTGGCTGGCCACTACCAAGCTCAGGGAGACAAACATCTCTATAACAAGCAGGCATGTTTTAAAATTTGCCATTGCTTAGCCATCTACAGACAATGAGACCTGACAGTTCTTTACGGAAGGCAGGCAGGAGCTACAACTCTGCATAATTAGGCAATAACTAATCAATCCAAGGGTAACAGCCTGGTAAATTTGGAAAAGGCTAAGTGGAGCTGCCTATGAGTATCAACCAACCTTTTATACTGTTATACTGCACGTCTTTTATACTGTTATACTGCCTGTATGCAGCCGTAGTCACTTAAAAGCCTGCCTGTCCTACAGTAGTGTTTTTTTCTTCAGGGTGTACACTACTGAACAGCACAGAATTCTTTACTGCAGAAAGACATTCGCCTGCTGAAGGACAAGAGGATTTAAAAACAAAAGTGCGGACCAGATCACAATCTTCCTGAGAAGCAGATTACTGGTTGTATCTTTTCAACAACAGAAGACCACAGTAGTGGTATTTTGACATCATCATGCATATTTATGTTCTCTTTTTCTTCATAAAACAGCGAAACAGTGCGTTCTCTAAAGTTTTTCCAGTTTTAGCATTCCTCCAAGCAACCAAGAATTTAGGGCATCTAGTCCTTGACACAGGATATGTACAGCTTAAGGATGCGTTTATACCTTCATTACCTATCTTTCTGCTTATGACCTCCCAAAGCACCAGAAAACACTGCCTTGTGCATACCCAAAATCCTGACCTGCTACTTTTGAAACCAACGGCAGACTTCGTACGTGCCTTATATTACGTATAGCCAAAGTTTTGCTCCACTGTAAGTGGTCATTCAGTAACACTGACTCCTGCCTGTTAACATCAGAAATAGCTTTGACTTTGAAATGTTTATGATAAAATAAACTAAACCTGATCTTACTAAGATACATTTCAGGACAGTATTTACATGCATAATATTTAGAAAAGCCTTTCAGCTGCACATCCTCTTTCTAAACCAATACTATTTTCACTACAGTAAGCTTTCTCCTAATATATACTTAGTACTTAGGTTTCATTGGTTGCGCTTCATTCCTGCCTTGCCTATGTTGTTATGTTTGTACTTCTCTTAGAAAGGCCATTTTAGTCTAGTTTCATCAACCTTCTCAGGTGCAACGTGTGGTTTCTGTCCTTTGAAGTATGGTATTAACAGAGAAGCGAGTTCAGAATTATCACTTCAGTACCCCAGGCACACAATACTGTGAAAGCATCTTTACAGTAACCATAGTAGCAAGCACGTCAACAGCATGTCAAACTACACAGATGGACAAACGCATTCAGACGCAGACATACTACCGTATGCTGGACATGGAGGATAAGCCTTAAATTAACAAGCTACTGGACATGCAACCACAGAAAACTGTATGAACTAGTAAGGAAGGCACTAAAATAACACTTCCAGTGCATCAACAATTTCAACGCACCAACCCAAGAGAGGCTAAACGATGACCCTTCTGCCAAAAAGAAGGAAACAAAGGAAACGTTTCCCCGCAGTTTTGGGTGGGTTTTGTCACTACAAAGTTTCTTCCTTCTCGCCGTCCCTGTGCCCACACGCCGCAACTCAGCGTGCCCGAGCTGCAGAGGAGCTCCCCAGCGCGGCAGCCCGGCCCGGCGGGGGTGCCCCGTAGGGCGGGTACCCCGAGGCAGGGGGAGGGCTCCGGCGGGGCCGGGGGCGCCGGCCCGGGCCCGGGACAGAGGCAGAGGCCCGGGGCAGAGGCACCTGCCCGCCCGGGCAGGGCAGCGGCCCCCGAGCGCTGCGCGCCTGCGGGGCTCTGGCTTTTCCTCCACCCGCGGGGAGATCTGTTAAAGATTAAATCGGCAGCAACCGCAGTTCAAAGCCCTGTCCCGGGAAGCAAAGGTGAAGATAACGTCCCTGCAGATCGAACCGAGTTTCTGCTGTTGCAATCGCTTTTAATTGCTCCCTAAACGGCACATCACACAGCCATCCTCCAGGCGCCGGACCGGGCACCGAGATAGCGAGATACCTACAAACGCTTCACAGCCCGCCCGCTGATTAAAAAGCGATTAGAAACTTATTTGAAGTCGGGCGTTTTCTATACACGCGGCGGCGCGGCAACACACCGACCCCCGCACCCGCACCCCCCCCCCCCCCCCACGCCTCCTGTCACCGCGGGGGGCCGGTCCGGGCCCTCCCGCGGGGCCGCCCCGCCGCTGCCGGCGCGGGGGCGGCCGCCGGTGCCCCCTCCCCGGCCCTCCGGCGCGGGCTGCCCACACTTACAGGTAGGAGGTGAAGACGCTGAGGTTGGCGGGCACGGCCGTGAGCCCCAGGTCGGAGCAGTCGGCGCGGACGAGCATGCCCTCCTGCTCGCAGCGGCACGGCGCCGGGCAGCCCCGCGGGCGCTGCCCGACGCTCCGCGCCCCTCGCCGCGGCCCTGGCAGGCTGACGAGGAGGAGAAGGAGGAGGGCGCGGGCAGCGCGGGATGTAGCCATGGAGCCCCGGGGGTACCTAGAGCTGCGGGGCGGGAGCTCTCATGCCCCGCGGCGCGGCGGGGGCGAAAGGCGGGCGCCCGTCTGGGCTCGGGGAGCTGGTGCGGCCGCCGCCGCCGCGCCGCTGTCTGTGGTAGCATCTCAGCTTACACGCTGCTTTAAAGCCCTGGAGCCGGCACCGCTCGCCCGCTGACGCCGCCCCAGCCTTGCCCGCCGTAGCGCAGCGGGCCCTGCCCGCGCCGCCGTACGAGCGGGCGGGCGGGCGGGGGCGGCCGCGGGCCCGGCGGGCGGCGGGAGGGCGGGGGGGGGGGGTGGGGGGGGTGGGGAGGCGGGGAGGGAGGGAACGCCTCCCGCTCCCGCCTCTCCGCCTGCCCGCCGGGCCCGCGGCCGCCGCGCCTGGGGGCTCGCCTCAGGGCGGTCATCTCCCTTCGGGGCGGTGATCTCCCCTGAGGGCGGTGGTCTCCCCTCAGGGAAGGGGCGTTCGCGGTGGACGTTTCTGGAGGGAGGCGGGTGCGGCGGTGTGGCGCGGCAGAACCTTCTGCACAGCTCCCCACACCCCCAGAATTGTAATTGAGATCGGAGCGTGGGTTGGGGCAGAGGGGGGTGCGGCTGGGGAGGCGGAGGTATGGTCCTGAGGTGGTGGGCTTAGCGAGGGTCTCAGGGGTGGTGGGACGGAGGCTGGGGGCTCCTTTGGGCTGGAAGGGAGGCCCTCGTTACAGTCGGGAAACCTGCTGGTGAGCGAGCGGACCCAACCGCAGCCAAAGCAATGGTCCTGTTCGGAGATGGGGATCCACTGGCTTCCCTCCCGCCCACTCGGTGAAGTCTGGGGCCTGCCAAGAGGCAGCAGTTTTGTACAGGAGCCCAGCTGCCAAGGGAAGCTGCCTTTGCAGCGAGGCTGCCGTTGAAAGCTTTCGAGCCATCCCTCACCCAGCTTCTTGCCAGAGGTTTCCCCTCCTCAGGTCGTGCGGAAAGTGGCCTTCGCGCTGCTCTTCTGGGACTGAGTATGCCAAAGCCATTGGTGAGGGAAAGCTGAGGATGGCAATTTTTTCAAACCTTTTTCTCCTCCAAATCGGTTTTCAGTGTGAACAAAGTTGACCACAAGCTCCAGACTTGAGACTAGCTACCAGTTTAATAACCCAGTCCCAGCCCAATTCCTGTTTAGACTGGTGACTAATTGTTGGTCAGGCTACTCGGTATGTGTTGAAGGGCATTAGTTAAAGGTTTTCTGCAATGCTGTCTTTGAATCTACAATTAAATCTGAGATGAAAGACTAATGAAAAGGCTGGCAAAATACACGCTTTTATATTATACTCAGTTTATAATCCTTATTCCCACCTCTGGACCATCATTTGATGTAATCTGAGCTGCAGAATGATCCTGCACTGGAGCTCAAGTGCTTTATTTAAAATAATAAAAAAGGAATCTGCTGTCTGGCTGGTTAGACAGACCAGAATGTTTTGTAAATCTAGGCCTATGGGGCTGCTGGGAAGCTTTTCCCCAAGCATCACCTTATCCTAAGCTAATAAAAACAATGGTTGAAAGCATAGATTGTCCAGAAGAAATGCCTGAGGAGAAAAATTCTGCAGGAAGCGGAGTTTTCATTATGTACCATGACATCCGTCCAGGAAACCTGTTCCTCCAAAACCTCTGACTGTTTCTTAGCCATGTCTGATATCACTGCAAAGTAGCAATGCTTTCGTCACTGAATTTCATGGGTTTTAGGAAGTTTTGCCCTGTGCTGAATAGGTACATGCTAATGGTTTGACAAATTGTGAACACCTGACTTTCTTCTAGGGTGAAATAGTTTCTATTAGCCACCTGTACTGCATGATATTAGCGTCCTTAACGTGCGCTGCCAAAAGGCATCAGAATAGCTGTAGTAACAAGTGAGTAAATATTTTTCATAACTGTAGTGAAATAGTATTTATGTAACCTGAGGCTATCGCACACATATTTTGTTTGTTCTAGAAAGCAAGGTGCATACTGTTTGTTCATTTTCTGTGGAGGATTTATCAGCTTGCGCAAGATATCTGAAGTTGGACAGACATAGTTTAATTAGTAGTGAGGATTTAACTGTAAAAATTCTCCTTTGAATGTTGTTTATTTTGCATGAATACCTTTGTTCAGCTAGTGACTTTCTTTGAAATGTTTAATGTACTTCTATTCAATTTTCCTTAAAGGTTTTTTGAAAGAAGAGTAGCTTGAAAGGATTAAACGAAGGATTTGATAGGAATGGATATGGATAATTCCTACCTTTGTACATTTAAATTAGTCTGTATAGTTATTTCCTTTTCATGTTTCTCATGGGTCTCTGGTTCTCCATAAAGAGAAAAGGAAAAACATCTGTCAGTTTGGTAACGTCTCTGGGAGGTGCTGTTACTGTTCCAAAAGGCCACTGGGACTGTAAGATTTCCTGCAGGTTCTGACATCTCAGCATAATGTCCTGGTCACTTGGAGCGACATCCATGGTACAGCCATCAGTGGTCTTGGGCTTTCGTCAAGGTGGTAAACAAATCCCTTAGGGCTCTCAGCGAAGTGCTGTCTCGAATCTCTTCCTGTCTTCCTGATACTCGGGCAAAAACATCTGTCTTCTGAACATTGTATGCAGTGTGATGACCCACCAGCTTAAGGTTTGTCAGATAAAAGATATCTTCATGGAATGTTATATATGAATAAACAGAATGATATGTTATGTTATATATTGTTAGCACACAAAAAGCATACGAATTCATGTGCCAAGAATGCACAGCAGATGTATATTTAACATGCACTTTTTAGATTGTCACTTATGACATGACAGATTTTAGACTTTATGTGAAATCTGATTTTAAAATATAGGACTGTAAGAAGAAAATCGAGTATCCAAAATATTCACTGCTATTTCTGTGTTGTAAGCTTGAACTGGGTGAACTGATTTTAAAAAAGAGTGTGGCTAAAGCGTTTAACAATGGAAATCTACACTGAAATCTAGTCCTGAAATGATCAGTTGTCTCAGCCAAAATGGAGTTTAAAGCAGAAGTGGTAACAGGTCCTGCACCTGTTAAGCTAGTGCTTAAATATTAAGGCAAGTCCAATACAGTGCCGAAGTGAAAAGCATGGCAGCAAAGGACAAGGTTGTTTTACAGCTGAACATAGCTTGTTTTTCCCTTTCCTGTCTATGGTTGAAGGGTAAGTTCCTAGAAGGCAGTACGACCGTGTGGTTGGGCTGCGGAGAAAATAAAGCTCTTGTGCAGGGTGAGGTTTCTTTTTCTCTCCACTGGGAGAAGAAATCCTTCATTGGATCTGTTGAAGTCATTACATTGAAAGGGTTCACGAGGCAAGCGTGAAGCTCCGCTAGCCCTTAGGCTGCGCTACTGTAGAGCAGTACTGCAACTGCCCAGTGATCTGTGCAGAAGGATCCTTTCCTCTTTGCGAGACACCTGATTTGCCCTTTTATTCTGGCTAGCCGTAGAGAATGGGGCATGTCTTTTAAGATTTATCACTATGTAGAGTTTTTATACATAGAGCAGAAGGCTATTTATATCCTGTGTTCATTTGGTTCCATATTTACCTGTCGGTATACATTCACATTCATTTGCATCATGTATCTGTCATGTTTCACTAAGGATCTTAAGCTAACACATGTATTTACATGACTTTATTAAGCCATGCGATGTTCTTCAGACCAAGGCAGATGGTACCATTTCTATTTTACATAGCGATAAATGCTGGCACCCAAAATGTAGGATGGTTAGGGCAGAGTCACTGCTAGAACCAGGAAGAAATACAGGAGTTTTAATTACCTTGATTCAATTTACCACATGGCTACAGCTGGTCAGTCACAATAATATTATGGATTATGTGACATCAACTTGGTTTGGTTCAGGTTTTCGTGCTATTTAAGGCATGCTATGTCATGCATCTTTAGAGCTCCTCTTTCTTTCGTTTGGCACACTGCCACCTAGCTGCACTCTTCCCTCAACATTTCTGTAGTTAGTGTGATGGTCGGACCAAGATGAAACATTTGACAGGTAAGATTTACTTGGGTTGGTCTGAAATATTCTTGAATAGTCAAGTTGCTGATGGAAAGAAAGGACAAAAATAGAAAAACAGTATTATTATTACTGTTACAATTTGTACAGTGGAAGTTGACTTATCCATATAATTTTGAAGCAAATGCTTCATGAACATTATTTTTAGTCTGAAAATACCTGATAGGAAAGCTTGCAACATTAGTGCAAAAGTCAGGATTACCCAGGCATATTTTAATAGCTAGGCATTTGGAAAAAACAAAACAAAACAAAACAAAACAAATGGAAAAAATGTAAATACATAGGATGCAGATTTGCTGAATGTTTGTTTGGAGGGAATGAAAGCTGATCGTTACAGTAATTCTCTGTTTAGGAAATAAAATCCATGTGTTAGAGTGAAGATGTGGAAATAAGCTATATGAAGAGAACCTTCTATTATTTTGAGTTGAGGTGGATGTGACATCATTTAGGGAATTACAGCCAGGATGCAAAAGCATTAAGTAGATATTTCATCAACATAGGAACTATGTGCTTTGAACAATATTTTAAATGATCCTTCTTAACTCTAACATATACTGGCCTGTTACTTTATCTTTGAATGTCTCACGTAAAGCCAAAAGAAGAAAGAGAACATGTCAGCTATGTCTAAAGGTACATGAAGAATGGTGAGGCATTAGATGAGGAGTAATACCTTTTATCAGAACAACTAATATTTGAAAACAGACAAGAGCTCTCTTTTTGGCTTATCAGTCTTTTTTTCTCAAGCTATATCTAACTGCCCATTCAAAGCTTGTCTCACTTGTAGCCCCAGTGAGTCATACCAACAGCTATGATACAGTTTCTTAAGAACTGGTCAAAAAGCCAGACAGGTCAAATTGACCGTAACCTTCCTCTAGTCAAGGTCCTAACTGTGCCTTCTTGTAGTCAGGAAATCATTGCAACAGGTTTCTGAACTGTTTTGTCTTGTTTTTACATGCACAGAAAAACACATAGTAGGCAAATGGCAAGTGGGCTCAAATGTTTCTCGGAAAGGACTGCGAGAAGGATGTGAATTTTGGAAGGATATGTTGTGATGGATGAATCCCTTTGACCGTTTCCTGAATTGCATAGTCTTGAGACTCTAGTTTCTCACTCCACGAAGGTAATCAATAGCTCCTTGTTCCATGTAATAGCAGGTGGCAGAGCCAAACATTTACAAATGCGTTACTATGCCTTGTAGCACAGTAGTAAGTCCACAGAGTGCTGCATTATGTGGTGCTTGTCAGTGGGACTGTGAGGAAGATCTCCAAAATATTTTTCACTTAATGCCACAAGACTTCAGCACTCCCATGGAAAGTCAATACCTCCACATCTGTGAGGAAGTTAACTCCAGTTCATAAACTGAAGGGCTGCAGGGTTGGGTTTTTTTTTTTTCCTTAACACTTGTAAAACATAAAACCTTTGAATATGTGTGCATGTGGAGATGCATGATGTATTTCTGTGTCCTCTACGTGCTGTAGTGAGTGATCTGCAATCTTCTCTGTGTAAAGAGTTGATACGTACCATGTGCATGCATAGAGTCATTTCTTAATTTAGCAGCTCGTATAGAAATTCTGTCCAATTCTTTCATCCTTCCTTCTCTCACTGTGTCTGTGTGGCAAACACCCCAGGGTTCCTGCGGTTTTTGAAGTGTATTTGCATGATACTGTATAATGAGTGATTACATTGTTTGTAGTTGTTTGAAGGAGTCACAATAACGTTGTTTTTTTTCTCTCTCTTTTTCTTTTTTGTGGTGGTTGTAATAGTTTTAGTCATTTTGGGATCAGCTGCCTTGCAAAAGGAAGAAACGCATCTGAGAAAGAAGCACCTAATTGTGACAAATTGTCGAAAGGCTTTAGATGTGGTGTAATACCTTGTTTCCCTGTAAATTCCTCTAGAAGGGGGGAGGGGTCTGTATTTTTATTTCTGTCTCTGTGTATTTGGCTTCTGAGGTGTAAGCACAGAAAAAGCAGATTTATTTGCAGAGAGGGAAGTCAAGAATTTTTCATTAGTAAGACCAAAAGATTTCAAACATCTCTATCATCTTGATAGCAGTGCTTTTCCTATTCTTGATGAGGACTTTGGAAAAATCAAACAGAAAATACCTTATAGGACTTCATTTTTCAGGAAGTTTTTGAAAGCTATTTGCATATTGCCCAGTGCAGAACTAAACATCAAAGCTTTTAGGGCATACTTAATGAGAACAGACGTTGAAGTGTCCATGTTTCTGTGGCTCACATGGTTCATCCTCACTTTGTATGCCACTGAGAAACTGTCAGGATATGCTGCCCACCTCTGTTGACTCTTTTAAGTTGCTGCAGTCCCAGCTGCAGTAATGCAATATGACCCAAAGGGAGGGAAGGAGCAAAATCCAGGTCTGTGACCTTCAATACATGCACAAAGCCTCCACCAGAGCCTGCCAGTGGCCATGTAGAATGCCTTCATGGATGTACAAGAAATGTTATTTCTTCTGCATGGCTGGCAATCATGCAGGGCCGCTGCTGTAGGGGGAGGAAGGGAACTGGTCAAGAATTTGGACAGAGCAACCAGTAGGAAGGAAAAGTGGGATTGTGTGCCGACAGCTGCCAAGGAGCTGAAAGTAGAAGCCTTATGCAGGGGAGTGTGGAGCAAAAGGAGGAAGAGTGATTGCAGCACAGAGGTTTATAGAAAGGTGAGAGTGGGTGAGTTAGAAGAGCCCTTGTATTTGAAAAAAGAGAATGAGGACACTCAGAACTGGTAGGAGGTTTAGAGCAAGGGAATGACAGGGAGGTCTTCACAGAAAAGAGGAGGGAAGGTGGCCCACAAAAAAACTTGCAAAGAGGCAAGAAGTCTTGGTACCTGTGATAAACTCAGCCAGTCAAAATACACAGCTCTGAAGTTTCTACGCACTTTCTTCTGCAGACATTGCCCCTGATAGTGTTAATACCCTGTGAATTGCTATGTATTTGCGTTGGATGTTTTTGAAAGATATAGAGATATATTTCTGGACTGAATGTCAGAATCAGGGCCTTATGTAACACTAACATTTTATAACATGCATTGGGTTGCTCTGCTGTTCCTTGGCAAGGCTGGTTAGCTGACTTCAGGGCAGGCACGTTTATTTTGGGATGTGTTTGCCTTTGAGGCAAGTGACTTACTTGAAAGTGTTTTATATTTATAAATCCCACCTTAACAGAGTGTCAGCGTAGACCCATGACGCGTAACATCTCTACAAAAGTGGGGAGCAGGGTGTTGCGTTGTTTAGCTTCGTCTGTCATCATTGAAAACTTGCTGGCCGCTGGCTTCAAGCTGAGAGAAGTCTTGTCTCTGCTCATTGAGATCGCACAGGGAACCTTAGAGCCTCTTGCAAGGCTGCTGGGGTTGCCCGTGCTGGATGGTTTGAATATCTCTCTAACTGCTGTCATTAGCGCTGACATTTCCAAACACACAGTTGCTGCAGGACTTTTTGAAAGAGTGTCTGAAAGAAATTCAAATTCATAGTTTATAGACCTGGACCAGAGAAGCCAATATATTTATTTCTGTTAATAACTCTGGCCTCTGAGGGTTTGGCTACTTTTCTTTAGTAATTAATGGAGACAGTGTGAGATGAGGAGAGAGTGTTCATACCACCCAAATTTAATCTCCCAGCATCTCTCTGAAGCTGATTAAGAGTAATAGGCTCCTCCAGAAGGTGGTTCAAAGCACCTGTATTAATTAATTTTTGTATTTGTGGATAGTTAAATGAAGGTTGCTATGCAAAATATCCTTGCATTGATTATGATTAGAGTTGCTGCTACAGTAGAGCAGAGCCCTGAGGAACTATATGCAGCGAAAAGGAAACTTTGGCAAACAAGGACTAATATGAGAAGTCCAGGCTTAATGTATTCTCTTTATGTATGTTTTTTGGTCTGCATTTGGCTCAACATATGAGCCCCTGAGATAGGTGAAACAGAATGTTGGAAGTAAATCAGTACTAATCATTTTGGTCTAATGCCACTTGGAATCTGTCAGAAGCAGCAGTCATATAGAAAGCAGCATTTGGTCAGGTTTAATTTTTCTCTGAAATGCTTCTGCAAACTGTGGTAAAAACAGATGGAATTTACAATATACAAAGAGAGAGAAAATGACAAAAGGAGAAAGCAATGCATTGTATTGAAAAATAATTACTTTTAAGTTTGGCCGCTTGGAATGGATTTCAAAAGCACCAAGACAAAAGCAATGTATTTGTACTTTTTCACTTCCATTTCCATTATAGGTTTTCCTTTTCAGGGAACACATCTTCATCTGTAGAACAAATACACACTTAATGCACTTAATATGAAGTTTAATAATGATCAATGCAGAATTTTAGAAAATGTTATTACTGAAAGAAGTCAGAAGTGCCAGGTCTATTGGCCGATGATTTTAGGGAGTATTTCTTTGAACACAGGAACTTAACACAATTGAAATGATTTGGGGAGAGAAGGCGGCTTTGTAAGGGACGCTGTGTTTCTTGTGGGTGGCCATGCAGAATTCAGCTGTCCTGTTATTTTGCTTCTCACTGCTGCCCTCTCAACAACTTGCAGCTTGACCCTTTTGTAGCAGAGAGCAGAATCTGCCCCATCTGTACAGTGTCAGAGTTCTAGGATAATTTGTCAGATTGTGCGTTACGTTATGTTATGTATATGTATACGTATGTACATTAGCATTGTATTCAACTTTTTTAGGGCAGGAGCATATTATTCATGGCCGAATTTGAGTCAAATCAGATACTGCTCTTTAGTGATGCTCATTTGTGCCCAGAAATCTGCAGAATGGGGTATTTCTATTTATTTACATTTTCAAAATATAACTGATATTTTTGAGATGAGTAATTTTTGTTGTCATAACTTTGCACAACTTAATTACAAATGGAGAACAACTTAAAACCAGTTTGAAAATATAGACTAAATGTAAGCTATTTTGAAATCCTAAATTCAGATTTACTGTGGTGATCAAAGAAGATATTTTACTCTGGAGCTTTAATATTTAGAATTTCAGTTTTACAGTTGTCCATCAGTATATCAGTAAAGTTCTTCCCACTGCATTTTTTAAGAGAACCTTTTTCCATGCAGTAAGAATCCTTCCTTTATATTTCTTGAGAATATATATCTGAGAGACAGCGTTAAATTCAACAATAAGTTAATTTTATCATTAAATTATTTTGAGGTGTAGAAGTTTGAAGTAATCTGGTGAGACTAAATTATTTCAACTCTTACTGTTGCTGTGAGGTGATAGATACAAAGAAAGTGTATTATCAGGTACACTGATGTTTCTCAAATGCAGCTTGTTGTTTACTGTGGTCTGTCCAAATAATAGAGGCTTTTGTGGCAGTTCCATTGGATTTATTCGTCCTATTTCTGTCTCAGTACCTCACCAAAGTACAACCTAACATGTTTAGAATTGTGTTCAGGTGAATTGCAACTATTCAGAGACATTTCTGTAAAAACATACCCATAACACATGAAAAATATGGTGCCTTGTATGAACGCTTATTACAGGAGTTATAACAGAGCTACTTGAAAAGAGAAACCAAACAACCCACATTATTAGATTTTAACAAGACATTAAAAGGACGAGCTATTCTTTGGAAAAGACACAGGAATGTATTATAAATGTATTTCTTGTACATTGCACAACTTCTTTGGGGCTCCATATGGACACGTATCTGTTTGCAAGGCCCGAGTCTGAAGCCAAGGTTGGACTGAAGAAGATGAAGCCGTAGATGAAGACATTATTTTGACTTTTGAAAAACCAGTGGCAGACAAAAAGGCGTATGAGGCCAAGGGTTAATTAAAAGATTCCAGCCATATCTACAAGTTGATCTGCGAAGAAGTTGAACGGATTCCCATGCAGTTGTGTATCCACACCAAATAACTTTTTTACTGCTCATTACCGGAAGGCGTGGATTTTATTTAGGGCTCTGCCAAAAGCGCGCACCCCCAAGGGGCAGGTACCGCTGCTCGGGCTGAGGAGCAGCTCGGCCGCCGCCTCTGCCCGGCGCTGGGCCGGGGCGCGGGGGGCGGTCGCCTGGCTCTGCCGTGCGTCGCCGCTCCCCGGCGGCAGCCGGAGCGGCCCCAGCCCGGGGCGGGCGCTCCCTCTGCCGGCGCTGCGGCAGCCGGCAGCCGCTCCGCACGGCGGAGCTGGGAAGACGCGGGCTGCAGCTTCTTTTAAACAGTTACACGTTGAAGCAAAACCATAATCAAGTGGCTATTAAAATAGGTCTAGTCTAGCCTTTAAAATAGAGCAGCGATACAAAACTTGCGTTTGAAGTGCCCAGGCACTCTGAAGTAGTAATAGTTTTGTGGTGAAAGAGCATAAGGCAGACCAAAAAGAAAATACCAGGCAGAAACAAGTTTTTACTTTCTGTGATTTCAGGTAGTAAAAGAGACGGGGAGAGTGGAGAAGTGAGGATGAAACCCTAGCTCCTGTGTAGAACTCCACAGAAAACTAATATTCCATCTCTCTCTTCTTTTTAGCTGTCTTCAGACTCTGAGGCATAATTTATTTCAGGATCCTTTGATTTCTTTTCAGATCTCAGCTGAATAAGGCCTTGAGCAACCTGATCTGAAGTTGGTCCTTGACCTGGAGGTTGAACCACGTAACCTCTGTAAATCCTTCCAGCATACATTCTTCTATCTTTCTGTCCTAAATGTGAGAGAAAGGTTAAACTTATGAAAAAGAATTTGTATAATATAGCCTTTAACAGCATGCTCATCCTGAAAGGCCTTTTATATACCAAGGTGGAAAATGGCATTCTACCTGTGTAAAGAGAGGGGCCTGGATCTACTACTTTCTGCACTTTCACCCTTTGCATACCGGCAGGCCTTTGCAGGAGTTGAGGTGTCATACAAGTGCAAGAGTAAAGGCTGCAGATTGGGGAGTTCCTTAGGCATTAAGGAAAATGGGTCAATGTCCCCTCTACCAACTAACAGCTCATAAAGCTGTGGAAAACCACATACAGCTCATTTCAAAAGGAATCCTGGACACCATCTCTTAGACTGAGGGCTCGGGTGATAGTCTCTGACATGCCTGTACAATGAGGGAAGGCTGCACAGGCTGTATGAAAGTAAGGGAATGTTTTTAACACCCTCTCTGTGTTGTAACCAACAGTTAGCACAGAGCTGCTTGACACAACCATTCACTGCATGGGACAGAGAGTGGATGGATGTGAAGTCTCCTCCATCCTTCCCTGAAGTACTGAACAGCAGTACATAGGTTAAATGAAAGAGAAGTTTACATTGACAAAGGAAAGCAGGGAGACGTACAATATTCTACTGAGGGAGCTGGTAGAGGAGCTGGCCAAACCACTATCCATCATTTATCAAAAGTCTTGGTCAACAGGAGAGGTCCCAGACAACTGGAGGCTTGCCAGTGTGCACCCATCTACAAGAAGGGCCAGAAGGAGCTGGGGAACTACAGGCCAGTCAGCCTGACTTCGGTACCAGGGAAGATTATGGAGCAGTTCATCTCGAGGGTGCTCACATGGCATGTGCAGGACAACCAGGGACTCAGGCCCAGCCAGCGTGGGTCCATGAAGGACAGGTCCTGCTTAACCAACCTGATCTCCTTCTATGACCAGGTGACGCGCCTTGTTGATGAGGGGAAGGCCGTGGATGTCATCTACCTGGACTTTAGTAAAGCCTTTGACACCGTCTCCCACAGCATTCTCCTAAGAAAGCTGGCGGCTCACGGCCTAGACAGGTGCACACCAAGTTGGGTTAAAAACTGGCTGGACGGGCGAGCACAGAGTGGTGGTGAATGGAGTTCAATCCAGCTGGTGGCTGGTCACAAGCGGTGTCCCCCAGGGCTCAGTGTTGGGGCCCGTCTTGTTTAACACCTTTATCAATGATCCGGACGAGGGTATCAAGTGCTCCCTCAGTAAGTTTGCAGATGACACTAGATTGGGTGGGAGTGTTGATCTGCTCGAGGGTAGGGAGGCTCTGCAGAGGGATCTGGACAGGCTGGATCAACGGGTCAAAGCCAATTTTATGGGGTTTAACAAGGCCAAGAGCTGGGTCCTGCACTTGGGTCACAACCACCCCATGCAGCGCTACAGGCTTGGGGATGAGTGGCTGGAAAGCTGCCTGGCGGAAAAGGGCCTGGGGGTGCTGGTCGACAGCCGGCTGAACATGAGCCAGCAGTGTGCTCAGGTGGCCAAGAAGGCCAACAGCATCCTGGCCTGTATCAGAAGTAGTGTGGCCAGCAGGAGTAGGGAGGTGATCGTGCCCCTGTACTCGGCACTGGTGAGGCCTCACCTCGAATGCTGTGTGCAGTTTTGGGCCCCTCACTGCAAGGACGACATTGAGGTGCTGGAGTGTGTCCAGAGAAGGGCAATGAGGTTGGTGGATGGTCTGGAGAACAGGTCTTACGAGGAGCGGTTGAGGGAACTGGGGTAGTTTAGTCTGGAGAAGAGGAGGCTGAGGGAAGACCTTGTCGCTCTCTACAACTACCTGAAAGGAGATTGTAGTGAGGTGGGTGTTGGTCTCTTCTCCCAAGTAACAAGCAATAGGACAAGAGGAAATGGTCTGAAGTTGTGCCAGGAGAGGTTTAGATTGGACGTTAGGAAAAATTTCTTTACTGAAACAGTAGTCAGACATTGGAACAGGCTGTCCAGGGAAGTGGGGAGTCACCATCCCTGGAGGTGTTCAAAAATGTGTAGATGTGGCACTTTGGGACACGGTTTAGTGGGCATGGCGGTATTAGGTCAACGGTTGGACTTAATGATCTCACAGGTATAGACCTAATGATTCTGTGATTCTGTGATTCTATATTCACAAGAGAGAGAGTCTTCTTTAGAAGACGGTTCAGAGTACAAGCCATAATCTAGGCATTCTTGGTTTTTCCTCCCAGTAGAGCTTATTGCCTTCTGTCAACAATGAAAGTAGCCTAGCAAGGCTGGTCTTTGAAGGCTAAATTTAGCTTTTGTGAACACTTCCTTCCCTTCCTTCACTCCAGTGTCCAGTGTGAGTTTCTCAGTTCTTTAGGCCGTGGATTAATATGGAGTTTGGTTTTTATCAGATGAGTTTGAATTATATGTGAAAAAGAGATGAGATTAACTGGCCGCAACAGTTTCATATCGTCCTGCCATGAACATGTCAGATGGAAGGTTTGTTTGGGACTCTGTTGTGCTTTCACTCAAAGGGAACTGTCAAAAAAAAGGCCTATGCTTTTTCTACTAATCTTCTGGAAAACTACCTTTAGAAACATGATACCAGCATTATTATGAGACATATTTAAAAATGGGCTTTTTTGGGGAATTACTAAAGCCCAATATACAAAGGGCAATGCTGAAGGAACAGTCTGAAATTTTTGAGAAATGGGGTGACCAAATCAGTTGCATGTTAGCAGTGATGAACCCAGCTACAACATAAGTAGATGCGAGGAGGAAGGTTAAAAAGCACCTTAGTAGTTCTATGATGATAGTCCTGATGAGGCCACTGTATCCCCAATTAGTCCTCCCTGGTCAAAATATCTTTGATTTACTAGGCAGTTTTTCAAGAAATAGGAAAAAAATCATAACCAGAAGATACAGAGATAACCTGCAGAAGCCTCATGTGATTCTTTTAACAAGTTGCCCCTCTATTTTACCGGGAGGAACTGGCATTGAAGATGTCATTGGCAAAACTGGCTTTGAAGTCAGTGTATGTTTTACAGGTTGTTTCATTCAGTGATACTTGCTGAAAATGCTGAAACTACAATGTAGTCCATGGGATTGATGGTAGTACGTGCATGTGCTCCTAACTGAGCCTATCAGGAGAGCAAAGGAAGGTGTGTAGCTGATACTGCCTCTCTTTCCAGATGCTGTTGTAATACCTGTCACAATTGCTGTTAGATTTAGTAATGTACATTTACTTAAAATAATTTTAATTATAACATGTCTGTAACTTTTTTATCCTTTTGATACTTAAATGGGCACGATGGTAGTAGTACACAGAAGTAGGCAATATTCCTTCAGGTTTGTGAACCATCTGCATCTTCAGTGTTTCAGCAATCACCCAGCTGTTGCCAGGACAACAGAGTGCAGATATAGTCAGACTTTGTATGATACGTGTATCGATTTAATAAACTGGAGATTTTTAGAACTCACTTCTTGTATGTGATTACTTTAGAAGTGCCCCATATGAATAGCATTTATTAGATATCTGTGCCCAAGACACTTGCCTCAACCCATTAAGGCACTGTCAGTAGACACAATTTACCACTCTAGACTCTATGCTGGCCAATGAATGGAGCAAAAAACCTGCTTTGAAAGCGTCCTCATATCAGGAACTTCTCTGTCCTTTATACCTGACTTTGAGACTCAGGACGGACAATATTGGATTTTGAGGGGTAAGGTTTCAAGATTTGTTTTTTCTGCCACAAAACCCGAAGAAATCTATTAATTCAGCTAGGCTGTAGTTACGAAGAGTACAGGGGTCAGCTCACATTCAGCCAAATGTAAGTTCAGGGCCTCATTCCCTTCCACAGTTATCTTAACTCTATAGCTGTAGGGGCCAATCTTTCAGTTCATACTCTGTTTTGCTAATTGTAAGTTAGTGGAAATTGTGACTCACAAGGGCTATATCATGGTGCATGGCACGGAACAGGGGTGTTTACATGCCTCTGTACGTCTATATTGATACACCTGAGCTGGCTTTGAGAGAGCAGAAGCATCTTTCAGGAAAAATGCAAAGCTGAGCGAGCTCAAGTCGTGTGACTAGCCAAGTGGCTGCATGAGATAGTACTGCGCAGCACAGATGCACTTGAAAAATCAAGGCCATTGCTAAATAGAAATTTATTTATTTATCTAAATAGAATTTTAGAAGGTTGAAGGTTTTTCTGAAACCAAAAAAGGGGTACAGCTTTCACAATTAGATTTATTAGGCTTTTTATTTTCTAGCACGTTTTCCATATACCTCATAACAGATTATGCTGTTGATATGAATGCCTAGATTTTCAAGAAGTAATGTAAAAATATGAATATGATTACCATACTCTCAGTTCTGTCTGAGTTTTAGCCTATTTTGTCCTATCACAAAATACAAGAGAAAAAAAGTCTTCCATATGCTGCCTAAAAAATCCTGGGAGAAGCATGCGCTGTTCATTGAAATGCAGTGTATATTCTATGAAATCTATTTTTTTTTCCTAACTTCATTTTATGTTAGGTGCATCTGCTTTACAGCATAAATTCTTTTAAAATAATTTCTTCTGCCTGTTATGTTTGTCTGCTGTAATAATAACATGGGAGAATGTTTGCTGAAATGTCCTGAATACCAGCCTGTATCTTGTGCCTTTACAGTCATCAAGTAGGTGTTCCAATTTATGAATAATAGGTTTTATGGAAGCAGGCGGGTGAACCAACACCACTGGTTTGCCTCATCAGTAACTTCAAAGGGAAACTTTTCTTCAGAAGAGACAGAAAGATCACATTCGGAGGTTGAAAGGGTATACTGCACCCTTTAGCCAAGACAAGGAGAATCAGCCAGTGTCCAAGAGAACTCTTTGTCAAATTATTTAAGTAGAAACACAAAGAAAATGTTCTTTAAGTTGTAAGTAGCATGGATGACTTATAGGCAAAGTGCCTTTATTATTGTTTCCAGATGTAAATTTTGAAATGCAGAAAAGGCAGTTAGCATTTGGGTCCATTAAAAGCAATATAATTCAGGACTCATTCAGCCTCATAGACTCTTGGATGAGAAAGGGAAGACAGGAATGAGAACCTAGTGCAGCTGAAGGCAAGTAGACATGGATGGAGCCATAATTGTGGGGCTTGGGTAGGATGTGTTACTTGAAAAGCAGCATCTGGACATACACACGCACCAGCAGAAATAATTGACAGTTTTGTTCTGTGGCCAAAAAGAAATTGGAAAAAAAGAATTCTTTCAATCTGATTGTTTTTTTCTCGCAGCGTCAAAACTAACATACAGTTAGCCATTTCCAGAGGAGGTGAAGGGAGATACAGCTTCCCATTTCCCACTGAAATTCAGAGACTACACCTCACCTTGTAGGCAACCCGGAGGACAACTACTGTGAATGAAGCGAAGGTGCTCACTAAAAATGATACATTTTTTTCCTCCTATTGTTTACTTCCACTGTGTGCTGAGCTTTGCCGGCTTACTGTGCTGACTCTTGGGACAGGTGCAGTCCCTTAGAGGGTAGTTCTCATATAATCCAGAGGGCCACAGGACTCCTGAGGTCTATAGTTATGGGCTCCTTCAGGGTTCATGAAGGCACTCATGCACAGGGTGAGGAACCCTGAAGCATAAAGTCAAGCAGAAAGTGAGCCAGTGCAGGCCCAAACACAGACTGACGCACCACCAGGCGGGCCTTAGTAAAGCAGCCTGCAGCTGTCCTTCCACAGCCATGTGTGAGCAGCAGGCAGCCAGGAGCTGGAGCACACGGTGCTTACAGCTCCTCCAAGGGTGGCATAGCCCTTGCCAGTATGTTTTAGCTGCTTTCCTTTTTCTGGAGAGCCAATGAATTTACTGAGAGTGGTTTGGTTTACTGTCAGTCTTGCACAATAGCATTTCTAATGGAGTTCCAGCCGTGAGGCATCTTTTGCTGGTGATGCTGATGAGCATAAACTTGACTTTTACATTTCAGACCTAGTTTGGAGGGTTGGCATTTACAAAAGGAAGCACAAGCATGTTTTAACTTGTAAACTGAATAAAATTGATAGAAAATTAATGAGGTCACTGGGAAATAAAAATACTGAAAGACCACAGTTTTACAGAGGGCTATATTAGTATACTACTGGATAGTGAGATAGGTTTTATTCTGTGAATTCCCTCAGGACACTGACTGTTTATGTCTTTCTCACTAAGGAATATAGAGGATCCAATTCTTCTGTGACTCTACAGTCACAATTACTATATTAATTACACAATTAAATGGGTGCCCCATGTGGAACTGAGTAACTCAAATTATGGGACCCCTGTAAAAAGATCTCTACTGAAGTGTTCCAGCTTTTAAAGTTTGTCCCTTGTTTCTGCACATAAATTTCTGTCTGTAAATGGATGCAGCCAAATGTGTAGGCGATGCATATACATTACTTAACCAAAATAAAATTTTCATGAGTAGAATTTATTTTGGCTTTTCTTTATCCTGACAGTGTAACTGTTTTAAAAATATTTAACCAAAAAGCACAAAATGTACTTTGCTTAAAGCTTTCAGGAAGTGCAATAATACACCACAGGAGAAGAGAATAAAAATCATCAATTAATAATTCATAACATTTCAGTAGCTGTAGTAATATCTGCTACTAAATTAGTAGAAAAAGCAACTTTACAAAAGACGTAACAAAAAGATTATACCAGCACTGGCTCTCCTGAAATCATTCTTTCTTGGATGACCTTCAGTGTGGGATTTTCACAAAGCAAGCCAGAGGTCATGACATATCTGACTCCATCCATCCTTTTGCTGTTTGCTTTATGCAACTATCTACAGAAATCTTTCATTTCTTAATAAAAATATGATTCTACTGTTAACATAAATCCCCCTGAAGTAAGTGGAAAGGTTCACACTGAATTCAGTAAGACCTCACTTGCCGGTCAGTCACCCAAATATCCGTCTGTTTTCTCGAAATAAAGCAATGTTTAGGATACAATTGCAGCACTTGCTGGTGCAAAAGTTAGGCTCATAAAATATGTGGCTATCAGGCTTCACCTTATGAAAATCTGGCCTACAATGTAAAGGGATAGGGAAATTTAAAGGCACTTAATACTCTTCTGGTTTAAAGATGACCATGCATAACTCATTTGGGGCTTTACTTCAATCGACACCCTGCACTTTTGTGCATAAGGTCATCCAAGAGTCACAACTAAAAGGGGCATATTCTAGGGGGCCACAATTCCTTTGACACCTCTTTAAAATTAAATGATAAATATGAATCACAACTGAGAGAATCTGGTAAACCTGATGCGAAAATATCTAGACTGCCGCACTCTACTAAGTACCTTCAGATGGCAATAGGCATTTCTGGAATTAAATCTTTCTAAACTAAGCTATTTTGCATTACCACCACTTAGTTCCCTAAGCTGAAGTTGAAGATTGCTGAAACTGCATTGAAATGAAGTACGCAATTCCTGAAGAAGCAGCCAAAAAAGACATTTTCCACAATTACCTCCATCTGGGGCTGCCTAAAATTCCCTCACTGTGACCCTGACTGCCCTTGAAGGTGTCCCCAGGCCCGTGCAGAAGTGCCCCCAGGGTGAGTAAGAGGGTCCTGTTCTCCTACCCGAGTTCTGCTGGCTTGCAGGAGTTCGGAATGACTCCCCCATCCAAAGCCAACCTCTTGTTTGCACTCAGTGGCCAGGCCCAGACCGCTCGCCTTCTACAGCAACGCCAGTGCTAGTGTCCCATTTGCGTCACAGTATTCAGCCAGGAAGCAAGAAGGAGGACCTCCAGGCTCTCTGGAGTCACTGGCTGATACTTCCTCTGAGAGTGTGGCAGCTCCGGCCGCAGTGCATGCAAGAAGAGGGTCCGTTTTGTTAAACCCAGATCACTGTGCTCCTGGGAATGCAAGAGACTGCTGTCAAAATGAAACCATAAAGTCTGACTTTGCAGCTTACCAAGTCAGGGAGACCAGGGCTCCTTGATCGGGAAAGCATGCACCTATGCCTGTTAATGCTAGCTACAGATCTAGCCTTGGAATAACTGCTCTGCCTGTTGGAGGCAGAAAATTATCAAATTATATGAGAGTTGTGTATCCTTCGTTCAGTAAAGTGCAGGTACCCTATAAGCATGTTTAGTAAGGGAAATAAGAATACTTCTTTACAACAGACTTTAAAATATTCAGTTAATTCAAATTCTGTTTGGATTTAAGAGAACAAGTATGCTACAAGGCTGGTTGTATATAGACAGGGTTTCCTTCTAGAAAATTATACTATATTGCATGTAAATTAACTTCATTGTTTCATACAGTTTGAAATTATTTTTCTTCCTGGGAAAACTTTCAAGATTTTGATGATTCTGTCCATCCCTTGTCAGGGCAATACGTTGAAATTTTGGAATGGTGGTGAACTTAACTATTGCTTTTGCATGAATTGTTCTTTTTGATTGCTTCTAAAGATATAATTCCATTTTTAAGGTATATTACTTCAGCTATTACTGCCTTACATTTTGAGATTAAAGCAGAAAATTAGTTAGAAAATCATCTGAGTAACTCTTCTCAGTACTTTTGAAATGTTTCTTTTTTTTTTTTTTTTTTTAAATAAGAAATTCAGCGCAGTTGGCTCATCTCCCCAAACAATTTCAGTTTAAATCATTTTGTATCTTGTGGCAAAAGTAGATTTCTTAAAATTTTCCATTCAGCAGCATTCCTAATCCTGGAGGAGTAGGGATTCATTTATTTCAATGTGCTGATGGATAGGCAGTCTGCTTTTTTACTTTTAAAGTGTTATCTGATGGTTAGAAACATAAGACAATATCTTAAACCACACAAATGCCTTAGTTATTTAATAGAAGAATAATATCAGTATGTTTTTCCCCAGCATTGAGTCCATGCAGTCACATTATAATGATTACACAGGATTTACACGGATGACATCACACAAGTATTTTGTCATATGTATCAATATTAGCTTCCAAATAAGTTGATTTTGGGGTTTCCTTTTAAACATCAGAGGTCTATTAGTGTCAGTCTTCTAACAGAAAATATAGAGGAATTCACTAGGTGAAAAAAAGGCTTATAATGAGATGAAACATGTTCAGTTTTAGGTTTCCAGAGAATGCTTCGAGCATTTTATATTTTACAAACATTGTTAAAATCCCATCTGGTGTTTGTGAAGTATTTTACTATCTCCTGCTGGGCCAGGCAGACATTGGTTTTCATGTCTGTATGTTTCCAAAACATTAGGAAAAAAATTTGAATGGACCTGGACCAAGTGCAGCAAAATGATAGAATACCGTATTTCCATTCTTCTGCATTTGGGAACGGAGACAAATGTCCCCCATTCCAGAAAAGATCCATCAGTTCCCATGGTGGAACTTCTTGTGAAAAATGCAAAGGAGTAAATCTCTCTAAGTAGTTCAACATTCAACATTTTCTGCATGATAGTTTTTTATGAGCAAAAAAGACATAATTTCTGTTTCAATTATATACTTAATTTTCAAGGGAATTAATTTAGAAAATATAAAAGCCAGATGAAAATGTGTTCCATTTCGATATATGTGTTTTTCCTTTATGCAGTTGACTGCCCTTATTAATTGAGTGTGAAAAAATAGATGAGTACCAAAACAGAAGTGCAAAATCCTCCTAAATTTGTATTCCTGGAGCCAGCAGCATGCATACTCGATGACCCATTTTCTCTGAAGTCAATGGGAACAGACCCATTTCTGGTCTTACACCGCATCTGCAACTGGTATAGCTTTTAATTATTTTAATTTGGTTACTGAAGCAACAAGAGAGAAGAAAAGAGAATCAGTTCAGAAGGGAGAAGGGTCAGTGGGTCTGCATGAGCTGTTGTTTGTAGAAGGAAGATAATTATCTAAAAAGACCTGGCAGTGATAGCATTGCTACTGCATACAACTGCATTTTAATGGCTTAGGAAATATAAGTATTTCCAAACACATTCGTTGCACTGAAGATCCTAGAAAGCCTTTCCTACGTTCACTGATAATTCATAGAAAATGTAGATACATTGCCAAAACAAATAAAAATATCTTAGAGGAACAGAAGTATAAAAATAGTCTGATTGCTTTTTAATATGCAGTGGTTGTACCATTGGAATATCAGATGGAATTTTCCGTAGGCCCTTTTGTGCCTTTTACCTGACAAATGGCTGGCGTTATGTCAGAAAACCTTTTTTGTTCATGTTTTTGATTGTATGTATGCTATTTTCTCAAAGGACACGCTTTTGATGGGAGTGTAATTCCTGCTGCATTTGTTCATCCTTTGTGCCTCCACATAGGGCCCATCTTCCTGCCAGGGAAGACGAGGAGCAGGTACACATGCAGACACACATTTCATATAAACTTCATGTGTGAGCAACCCAAGGGGCTGATTGTGTGTGCAGATAGTCAACAGGTGCATCCCCACTTCCACACAGCCTTGGCTCCTGTGATGTCTTGAATGTCCCTCTCATTCCAAGCCCTTGGCTCTCTCCCGTTGCTGGTACCATGCCCATTCTTAGAGCTAAAGAACAAAGTTGAGAATGTGACGTCAACAGATCACCTGATGCATATATAAAACCCATGGAAATTAGATTGCTCTCTGATACTCACTTTCTCTGACCAGTATAAAAACCCACTACCTTTGCTGCTTAAAATGATATTTTCAAATATTGATCTAATATTATCTTAATGTCTAATCTAATGCAATCTTAAATGTCATGATAGTCAGCATTCTGGATATACGGCATTTATTTCTATTTGAGGCACTTTGCTGAGTCTGTACACACAGAGGCTGATAACAGCTTTGTGCTTAGCAGCAAACGTGAGCTGTTAACTCTCCGGAAAACAGGGCAGAGGGATGGAGAAGCTCCACTGAGCTAATTGCTGTCTCCTCCATAAGGCTGATGTGCAATACAAGTATTTGTTCCATGAAGATCTGAATGTCTGATAAAGAGGAACAGGAGAAATTCTTAGAGAAAGGTAAGAAGCTGAGGGGGAGTAGGAATTGCTTAAATCTGTAACAGCAAGGAGACAATTGCCTCTTCAAGCCCCTTTACCCTTGTTTAGGGGATATGGTGGTCAGTGGTGAGCTGGTGACCAGCTGTGGAGGTGGGGGTGGGGGGGAGTGGTAGGAGAAAGGAGGCCAACTGCAGCTCTCCAGCAGGTGGGAATGATTATGGAAAGAATGAAGACCTGTACTGTACAAGTTATTGATGGTAGTTCCCAGAGGAGTTGAGTTAATAAAGCTGCAGCCAAAATAAACCACATCCCTTGCATCTTGTCTTTCTTCCTGCATGTCCGGAACAACACAATGAAAGTCTATTGCCTCCCCTTCCCCCCATGCCTCCCCCAACACGCTGAAGTTTTCTTCTACTCTGTTCTATGCAGCTGTGTCACGGAAGGGTTTGACTTGTGTTTTCTGTTAAAAATACTAAAATATGAACATGGAGTATATCCTGATTCTACTTTTCTGAAAGCAAGTATACACTCAACGTGGGAAAAGGAGTGGAAAGCAAAGGGGCAGAAATAATACCTGCTTGATGTAACAGTACGTTGCTTTTGCCTTTAGCATCTGTTCCTAGATCTGTGCTAATGCGCATTACTCTAGGCTGGGCAGAAATTACCGTGTTTGCACTCTACAGTCCATGAGGGGAGCTGACATCCAGCAATCAGGTGATGGTCTTTCAAAGTGATTGTTCTTATGGACTTGTAGACAAGGAGTTGTTCCGAACAAGAATAATCGTAGAATAGAACTCATTGAAGGGTTGAATTCCCAGACTCCAAATTCCGGCCTTCTCAGTGGTTCCTGTTGATCCAGAGCTTTTTTTTTTTTCTATTATGTCTTTCTGGTAAAAGTATATATATTGTCCGTTTTGTAGACAAAGTAACTTTCTAGGTATTTTCCACAACAAACAGCAAGTGGCAACCCTGATCCTACGTTACGTTTTTCCATTTGGTTTTACAGCTCCAGTTTTAATTTTCATTATTTCCATCACTGATGCTAAATAGAATTCTTTGGTACGACTTAGGTTCCAAGCCCTGTCAGTATGGAAGAACAGTTGAACTAGTGTGGACCGAATGACTAGCTTGCCAGTCTATTATTTAATAGCTTTGGCTTGCTATTTCCTTGAAAATTGGTTTGTCTGCTTCCAAGTCTATCACAGGAGCCACGTGTGCCAGGATGCTGTTTTATGTAGACATTAAACCCCCACGCTGTTGCCCTGGATATAATTCTTTGCACAGTTGTTTGTACAGTCCATCTAGGAACTGGCCTGTTACTGAAGTATCAAAGTTCTTCCTGGGTATTTAAAAATAGAAATATCTTTTTTTCCTTTTTCTTTGTCCAGGGTGTAGGAAAAATATCTTCATTAGTTTATAGCTTGCCTGAATGGTCGTTTGTGTACCTGTGTATGTGATTGAGTGTGTCTGTATTTATACTGAGAACTCATAGTGAAAGGTATATTGACTATACATTTATTTCTGAAGGTGGTGACATTTCTACTCATTCTCCTGTGAGTCCTACAATCAAGGTTAGTGTTTCCCGGACAGGGGAGCTATAGCATTCATGAGGAGGTCATCAGCCAGAAGTGGGGATGTGGTCCTGAAACTTGATGTGCTGATGTAAAAGCTTGGGAACAGCTCATCTGGGTCAAACTATTGTTAAATGGCATTTGAATGGAAGATAGTATATATAGGTACGTTTATTAGTTCATTAGTAAAGAATCTTCTCTTAAGCTCAGGAGAAAAGGAATTTAAAATTGAAAATTTAGAATAACAGGCATGGGCTGCACAGCTGTTTACTACCAAGTCAGGCATTTTGTGTGCAGTAGTTTGTTGCTATTTGGGTATCTGCAGTTATTGTGAAATCATTACATCTTCCTGTAACAGTACTCCTTACTTGTTTAAAAGCTGAGCTCACTTTCGAAACGAAATCAATCAAACCCATTGTTTTTCCATGAGCTTTTACAGTCAAACACCTTAACATATGTATATTCTAGTTTACCCTTATTACATACTCTTTTTTACTGCTTATTCTCAGAAACACTGGGATAAGGATTCCTACTAACATATTTTTCCTTAGTACATGCATCAGTAGTGAAATAGGGAGCAGTATTGGCATTAGCACCTCTTGTAATTGGTGGATTTAGTGCATGTCTAACAGTACAAGTTGCAGGCAGACCCCTCTGAACCGACTGCTCCATTTTTTGCTGGCACCTTTCACACACACAAGTTAGAGCTTTAATTTTTAATAATGGCAGCTCAACCTTTGTTAAGAGAGTTGCCCACCAAAGCCAGTCCATATCCTAAAGCATGTTCTACATATTGAGAAACGTTGTTCTTTAATTACCAGCTTAACAGCAGGGAAGTGAAAAACTCTTTTCACATATAAGGACTAGACCTTTTATAAAGATAAAACGTTTTGCAGACTGCAGAAATTTTGCAGTCTTGGTGATCTTGGATAAAGTTAAGATGAGGGTATTTGCTTCTGTTGATTGAATTCCAGCATTAATTTAGACCTAATCATACGTAGCTCTAATCATCTTGTTCTTTATTTCCCAGTGAGGGTGGAAAATTTCCTTAAAATCCCTTTTGTTACCCTGCGTTTTGCTTGGTTTGCAAATGTAAGGGTCTATCCCTGTAATTTTTTCAGGTGTTCTCTGATGTGAAAGCCTTTAGGGAGCAGATCACTCGACTGTGGGCATTTCATGTTCGATGAAGCATGATTGTATTACTAAAGCTTTAGGTATCAAATGTTTTGAATTCGTTGAGGTACAATTTTTCCTAACAGCTACTCCTAACATACCTACAGTATGTAGAGAGTTTGGCTAGTGGATCCAATGACTGGGGATGAGTGAGTAGGCCAAATGTGAATCCTTGCTACCCTGCCCCAGCCTCAAAACTTTCTTGGGAAGGAACAAAAAAACACAGCGTGGTTGTGTACTCATGAAGGGTCTGTGGCTGTCTGCATACAGCAAGATCTGCCCCAGCACTAATAACCACAGTAAAGACCGACACTTATTTCATCAATTGTTTTTAAGCAGCTGGGTCAATGATATTTTTGACAATGTGAATGGTGAGCATTTCAATTGCTTTCACAAAAGCGGTTAACACATTGTACCACTAATTATATGATTACAGGGGAGATATTTATCAATTTACTTTTACAGGAACTGTTTATTTTGGACTTAACCTTTGAGTTTTGCTGTAGTTTGAAACAGAGCCTCTCACAGAAGGAAGCTGTTAGTAGTGGCTAGTTTATAGAGTTTGGGGCCCAACAAAAATACCTCAGAGTCATCCAAGGCCAGACATGAGTTTTTATGAAAGTCTCCTAGTTCCACACATGAAACACAAGTTAAGTTTCAGTTTAAAAGTGACCAGATTTTTTGTTTCTAAATATTAACCTTTCTTAAAATTTGGGTTTCGGCTCATGCCAGCATAGGTAAGTGGTGACACACAGAAAAGGACTGGCAACCTTTGTTCTGTCTACCTTAGTTCACTTCCCTCCTCATATAGCAACCCTACTCTTTGGTTTTTAGCAGCTATAAGAAATAAAGAAAGTCAAGTTTGCTCATGCTCTCTGGCATGTACTGGCTTTGAGTGGAAAGATTTTGCTAGGGACAGAACAATAAACCAAGCTGCCTTTTTTTGAAGCTATGTCTAAGGGCTGTAATACATCTACATCTCCTTGGTAGGTCTGCTAGTGATGGTATGAGGAATTTTGCATGATAGTTGAAATATGAATGTTGCACCAAAAGTGAGCACGCACAGTGGAGTAAGAATGTGGAGCAATGAGAGTATTAGAGGGAACAGTGTGTACTAAACCTGTAGCCAGTATAGCATTAACCGACACATGCTGGCTTTTTTTGCAAGTTAATTCCAGATTATATGGAATGGACCGTTCTCAAACCTGGGGACTTATGCCCTGTGCTCCCTTTGGAGGAGTCCGCATATGCAGAATAAATGCAGGGCAGCATGCCCTGAGCTTTGCCTGCAGGAACGAGTTGCGTTGGTTTAACTGAAATTTTAAAATAGATTTCAGTTAAACACTCTGTGAGGACATGGTTCCCTTAGTTTAAGTATTAGATAGGTTCCTGACTAGCTGACCTGAAATAGCAAGGGTTTTGTACAAGAAGCCTCACAGGATACTGTAGACACTACCAAGTTGAGCCTAAAAAACAAGAGCATAGAATTTATTCACAGACTTATTTAAAGAGTGTCTTTGAACACACCTGTACTTTCATAAGAGTTGAGCAATTTGTCCTGCTCAGAGCCTAAGGGCTAGCCCTACTAAAGGCTGCTTAAAAATTAGGCACCATGCCCCTAGACTGGATCCCACATCCTGCGCTAAGTGCTAGCGTTAGCTGTGCTGAGCGTGGGGAAAGAGGATGAACCAAAAACATCTGCAAGAGGCCTGTATAGGGGACTTTCTACAGAGGGCCAGAAGGACATGTTAGGAGTCTCAGTTCTCTGCTGAAGGAGCAAATCTGACTTACAATTTCAAAAGGTGTGTCCTTCTAAATTTGGATGCCTGGTCTAGAATCCTTTTCATGGGAGACCCTCAAAGTTCAGTGTATTACTTTGATTACACATTTGCTGGTAGTGCAGCAGCCGTCTGCTTCTCTTAATAGACTGACAGCTTAGGACTAACAATCTGAGGACTTGGAAGAGCTGGGATCACTGCCATTGGCTTGAGGGGCAAATCTGGATGCGGCAAGTGGACTCTGAAGTGAACATTGCAGTCTTGGTTTCTTGGAGATCACACCAGGGACTTGGCCATAACACACTAAGGCTTCAAGTTCAGGCTGTGTACTTCAGTTTCATTCTCCCAGGGTGCCATGGTGGTGATGGTGCAGCCCTGCATGTTGTCCCATGTCGAGATGTGATGTGATGCGGCAGGGGCACTTACTGAGATTCAGGAGTCCCATATAACCGAGGGCAGGAAATGCTCATTTCTTCCTTCCCAAAAGATGTGTTTGAATTACGCTCTGCCTGTACTATTGAAGTTGTGACACCATCCAGAAAAAGCGTTCAGAATTCATTGATCCAGAAAGGCAAGAAGAAACCTGTTTCTGTACCTCCTATTTAGGTATTCCAGCCTCAGGAGCGAACACCAGAACCCAGAATATCCCATCTGGTTGACAGGTGGTCTGTATTGCTGCCATTCAGAAACAGACTCTGCTGCAAATTGTGGTATCACAACTGACCTTTTCTGCCTGATAACCTCCATATTAGCCAGCAGCCTCAGAGGCAGAATTTGAGTCCTCTCAAAATATGTACTTAAGCCGTTGAATTTGCATTTCTCACTTCCTGGGTAAATGTTGTAAGATCTTCTGTAAAGAGGAGTGCTCCCACCTCTGAGTATTAAAAAAAATAAACTTGGTGGCTCACAACTGCTGCCTCTAGAAAGTCCAGTTCCATGAATATGTGTTATATGTCTCTCTGAATGTCTGTTGCATTCAGTTACTCTGAGATTTTAAGACAGTGGAACATGTTTTTTCTGGATCCTGACCATATCTGGGCTGGCAATGGCAGAAAAAGCACTGAATCAAAGAGATGCATATGTCTGGGTGAATTTAAGTAACTTCAGGGTTACTTAGGGAAGCGATTGTCCCCCTGTACTCGGCACTGGTGAGGCCACACCTTGAATACTGTGTGCAGTTTTGGGCCCCTCACTACAAGAAAGACATTGAGGTGCTGGAGCGTGTCCAGAGAAGGGCAATGAGGCTGGTGGATGGTCTGGAGAACAGGTCTTGTGAGGAGCGGCTGAGGGAACTGGGGTTGTTTAGCCTGGAGAAGAGGAGGTTGAGGGGGGACCTTATCACCTACAACTACTTGAAGGGAGGCTGTAGTGAGGTGGGGGTCAGTCTCTTCTCCCAAGTAACAAGTGATAGGACAAGAGGAAATGGCCTCAAGGTCTGCCAGGGGAGGTTTAGATTGGACATTAGGGGAAATTTCTTTACTGAAAGAGTAGTCAAACATTGGAACAGGCTGCCCAGGGAAGTGGGGGAGTCACCATCCCTAGAGGTGTTCAAAAACTGTGTAGATGCGGCACTTCAGGACATAGTTTAGTGGGCATGGTGGTGCTGGGTTGATAGTTGGACTTGATGATCTCAGAGGTCTATTCCAACCTCATGATTCTTTGGTTCTATGATTTTAAGATTAGGCAACAGCTGGTGAGTCTTATTTGGATCCAAATTTTGCTCTCAGGGCCTTAGTTCTAACTTCAGTCCTGCTTTAAATGCCTGTATCCTTCCCGGGTATAGCACAAAGGCTTTAGAGAATGCTTGTGCCTGTGTTCAAGTGTGCTTTTACATGGAGCCCCTGAGGAAAAGATGATCCTCTTTATATCTTCTTCAGACTCCATGCTATGGCATAGATTGTCTTTTTTTCACTTTTGAGTAAACAAAACTTACAGGTTCATGATGGTCTGTACAGATCTCAAATGTAACTTTCTTCTTCTTTCCCTACTCTTAGGGCTCAGATACTCCAAATAAGGAGTTTGGGAGTTTTTGGTTTCTTTGGTATGATTTTGTTAAGGCTTCATTATTGCTTTTGTGAAGTAAGGTATAATTTAGTAGATTGTAACATATGTGTTTCTGTGCATGTTAATTAAAATTTGCAAAGATAATTGATCTAATCTCAAACACCACAAAATCCCCACTTCTTAGCATATACTGATCTGAGATTTGTAGTGGGAATGAAATGGAAAGAAAGAGCAGGTGTTACAAAAATACACAGGGACTCTCTTCTGAAGAATGTTGACCAAGAAGCTGTGTACACATATTTCTTTTGTTAGAAAAAATGTTCTGAAAGGTGAATACAGTAGTTCTATATTTTCTCAGGGGAAACTTCAAGAAACAATTACATTACAACAATTAGAAATTATATGGATATATATTAAAATGGAAAAAGTGTTACATTCAGTAACTTGCAAACACTATTCTTGCTTTTAAAGCTTCCTGTCAAAACAGAGAATTTGCTGCTAGTCTGACAAGAGCATTAAAGCATTAAACAGTTATTCCTGACCTTTTTGGTTGCTCTCAGATGCTAAACACCAGAAAACATGAAAGTAGCCAATTTGGGGTTTAAGAGCTTACAGATCAGATTCATTTTATAAAACTGTTACCCACAGAAAATAAATAGATGTTGCCTGTTGGTAAATATCCAATGAATAATTTCAGCCTGCAAAATACAAGTGTCAAGGGAACAGAAATTTGAAGCATAGAAAAGACTGACGATAGATAGGTGGCTTGTTTTTAGTCACTCATTCTGAGAGAGGAGTGTGTCTGATATTTACACTGCCCACTATTCTTCATTTCTAACCCAAAATTAAAATTCACTTAAAAGTGGAGGTCAGTCTGTCAAGAGGATTCATCAGATGGATATCCATAAAACCATGTGCCAGAGAAGTCAGCTCTGACGCAGCTTTTCGGCAGCTCAGGGGATGATCTAGGCAGAAATCCTGTGACTGGTAATCCTTTTGCTGGAATGACTGCCCAACTTGCAATACGGATGGCAGAGAAGCTGCTGTTGCTAGTTCCTCACAGTCTGGCCAGTGGTGTTGACAGCAGCTGAGGGAATCGGATTCCCAGGCCTGCAGCAGCATCGTGCATAGTGCCTTTTTTCTTCGTTTTGAAGGAAGAAAAGGAAGAGTTAATTTTAGCCTGACATGCAAACATTTTCTTTTTGTGTAGTGCACGAAGCATGAACTCAATGGGAGGTCCATGAAACAGAGCCTGACTCTGCCCCATTAGCATTCTGGTCATATTTTAGGACAACATAAGCAGCCTTACAGCTTTTCGAAATGTTGTTTTGCTCTCATCTAAATCTGCCTCACAGCTGAATTGTGTTTAGAGAGGGGGTGTTGTCCCATGCCAAGGCTGGGGTATTTCAATTTCCCAGCTGTGTATATTGTATTTAATTATTCTTTCTCCCCCTCCCCACCCTGATAGCTTTTAGAAATCAATGAGAAAAATGAAAGGCAATTAATTCTGTTCAAGATTTATTTCTACCAAGTCATTCCCTAGCCTATGTTAAACTTTACCATTTTCTTCTCTTTTTTTAGATAAACACTTTTACTAGTAGCTTGAAAACATTGTGGTTTTAGTGTCTGCTCATGAACAAAGTCATAGGAAGCTTCACTGACCTCCTCTTGCTTCTTCTGCAGGGAGGGAAGAGCAGCTGTGCCTGTTATTTCCACCACCACAAGTTGAAACAGGCAGTAGTGTCTTCACAGCAGCCCGGCCATCTGCCCAGGTGAGTTCTCTATCTGGCAGAGTCAGGGTCCATAAGCAGGCAAGGGCATGCTTTAAAGAAATTCTTGTAGTGGAAGCCACTTGTCCTTAATACAAATGATCCCTACTGCAGGCTCTTTTTAAATAGTGAATTATTTCTCATTTCTGTAGTGATGGAAGTTTTGTATTTCACTTTTCAGTTTGTGAATACTAAAGGAAATATATTGATTGATTGATTTAAGAAGCTGAAATGGTTTTCTTCTGTAGTGATTAGAACACATGAAATAAGTACAGGAACAAGTCTCACACTAACAGTTTATTTTGTTTAATTCTTTCTGCAGCTAGCTTGAACTAAGTTTTCATGTTCCTTAGGTTTTTGTTTGTTTGTTTGTTTGTTTCAGGCAAAACTATCGGTGCAACTGGGTTTGCATTAAGCAGAAAATAAAATATTCAGAACTGTTTTGGGCTTACGCCCTGTAGAACCACAATTATGTCTCTAAATGAGAAATTGATTTTGAAACCAACCACAAGTTTTAGTAATTCTCAATGTTCCCTTCAGGTTCCCGTCCTGTGTAAGGAGTGCTGTAATTTGCACCTCTTGGTTCAAGGCAGAAGCACCTTAAATATGGATCCGAAATGGATCTGTCTGCAAAGGTTGGCTCTGTACCTTCCCAAAGTTTGGGAGTGTTTAGATCTTGGAATTTGATTTTGGTCAGGCTTGTTCTTTGATATCCTCAGATGAAAGGCACCCTATAAATGTGAAGACAAATTCTTCTGCCTTGGTTACACCAGTGTTACCGAATTAGCGCCAATGAGGTCGCATGCTGTAACAGAGTGGAAAATTTGGCCCAGAGTGTTTATTGTAAGTAGCAATAAGGAAAAGAAACCTATTGAAGAGAAGAAACACAAAACTGTAAATAGTCAGGCAGCAGGCCTCTTGCTAACTTTACTTGCCAAACTGATGATTTACTCCAACATTAACATTTTATACAGCCAAGCCAAATTCACTGTATAAAACATTTTATTGCAACAACCCTGCCCTTTGCCTTTTCCAAGAGATTGAAGGGCACATATAAACTGCTAAAAGAACTGAAATTGTTTAGCTATCTGTATTCACTATCCCTCCAGGCTTATTTACTACATAAAGAGCAAAGAAAAACAGCTAAACGTTTTAAGAGGATAGAGAATTTTCAAATGTGAAATATCCAGGGCCTTTATTGTAGACTTACGGGTCCGCACAACACATTTCTAATAGCAAACAATAGAAGTAAAAAATAAAAGGGTTTAATGCATTAGTTATGGGTTGGCAATGGACAGATATGTGGTGCTTATTCTCTGGCTGTCATGGCATGGAATCAGCATTGGGTCCCTACTAAAACAAAAAAGCGGAAAGTCAAACAACAGTCATGTCAAATTAAACCTCTTTCTGTTTAATTTTTCAAAGTGATTCATTTAGCTGGTTGGCAGTGAGTCAAACTGATAGCTAACAATAGTTCATTTATTTAATGTTGCTTTCAGTACCCTGTAGCCACTCAACTGTATCAGAACTTATCTTCTGTAATTCTCTTTGAGCTGTGAAGATAGGCCAGGAAACTGGAGTAGGTCAGGTGAGCATGAAGGCGCAGCTCACATGGTGGGGCAGTTTGTGCTTCGTGAACCGTAGAATTGGGAAGGGATTTTCAAGAACAGTGAAAGCTTACTTTTAATCTGAATAGCGAATAAAACCGATATCACTGTGTTCCATGTTTGCTGAGTCTCAACAATTCAAAAAATAAAAGAGCTCAGTTTATAAAGAAAAAAAATGTGTTGTCTAAACTGCCAATACTGCAAATACCCTGTGAGAGCAAATAATGAGAATGAGATCTTTCCTGACTGCATTTTTTCACCAGTTATAAAAGTCTGGGGATGGTAAGTTGGTCTCATGGTGATTTCCATGTAATTCTATTTTTTTCAATAGGGTTGAAAAAAGTAAGTTTGATTAGAATTACAAACAACTCTGCAGTTTTGCACAAATATAAGTAAATCTGGTCATAAGCACTTCTTGGTAATGGTTCTATGTGGCTTATAGGAATAACATTAAGCAAAGGTTAATATGTCAGTGAAGTCAGTAGATATGAACCTAGTAATCAGAGAGGAAGCAGATCAGTTGAGTAAGAAGATAGTATTTACAATAAGTGTGAGTGTTGATAGCAGAGGTTTTTCTGTTCTATTTAATAGAGTTTTGTGTGAACTGTTGGATGGTGTTTGATCACGCTCTGGCATAGGTTGTTCACTCAATGAAAACAAGTGTAGTGTATGACAGTTCTCTGGCATTTTAAAATTCTATATCATGCAGTATAACTGTATACAGGAACACTACAGTGAGTGGGAATATATGAGCAGCCTACACATGGAAGACATCTGTTTAAATCCCATGTGTAATTTTTGTTTGTTTGTTTGTTATAAAAGGCTGGATAATTTTGATCTTTAGTCAATTTTTACATTTTTCAACTAAACTTTTCCATATATTCACGCTCAGACAAGGTGATCTGTGATAAAAGAAAGCATTTTTATACATAAGAACCATGCATTGTACATTACATAAATCTTTCTATTATTCAGCTCTGGTGAGGATTGTATATGCTTGCAAGGGACAAGTTTTCTGAAAAGCCAAGTGGCCCTTTCACCTCTGTTCATGTAAGCATGCTCTGCCTGTGCCAAAACCTCTTATGCCTGTGATTCACTTCTAGTTTTGTGCAGGTCTTCTACCAAAGAAGGTTTTTTTAGAATAATTGGCAAATGCTGATTTTCTTGAAGAAGCATAGTTGTTTTTCATCTTGTATTTATGAAAATATAATCATTCTGACAGAATAAAAACATTTTTTCATACAATGTGTATAGCTGTTGCTAAGTAGAAGGATTCTATCAAAGAAGATAAAGAGTGATTGATCCATCATTCCTGATTCTCTGGATCTATCTTTATGTGATCCTTGTGTTAAAACCTGTAATTTTTCCTCTCTGAACATGTAGTTTTGATTATTCCTTGTGTTATTGCATCTTGAATGTGTTGGGTAAGGTTTGTGTTCTCCGACATCCTGGTGAACCAAGCCAATGAGAATTTTTGGTAAGTATGGCTCTCTAGACAATCAAATCAAGAGTGGATTCAGGTCAAAAGGAATGCTTCAGCCTAACAGGGTAAAGAAACAATCTATTCTCAAGAAAATTTTACATTATAAAAATAATAGTGTCCATAAGAAATATTCTGCTTATAAGAAATATTCTGCTTATGGTATGTACTTTCTGGTGGTTTTGAGAGCGATACGAAATACAGTGGAGAAAAAACAGATTCTAAATGTGTATTACTTACCACACTATGGTATGTGTACCATGAGTACCCTGGCGAGAGTGCCCAGAAAAGCTACCACTATTGAGAATATACCCATTATGTTGAGGATCAAGAACCACTCTGCTATAATAGAGGCCCACACTGCTAAGGACTTTAAAATAAAAGAACACTTAAGAAATGTAAAATCCATACAGCATTGGTTAGGGTTAACATAAAGGCAATGTAAAAAACAAAACAAGCATAATTTTATTGTTATTTATTAACAGTGTTATTTATATTGCGTTGGAAGTGATGTAGATGTTATGTAAATAGATATATAAATAATGTTTTCTCCCAAAATTTAAATCTAAATGCCTGTGTACAGAAAAAGCAAAACCACAGGAAGGGAGGTGCCAGGATTGTTCATGCCAATGCAAAAATGTCCTACTATGTGTGGTGCTGGTAGTGTTGGCATGGGGCTTACAGGACATTTTATACTGTTGAAATGTATACTTTGAAAATATATCCCAGAGGGTAAAATCCAGTTGTGAAATTGAGTTTTGCCTTTGACGTCAAAAGGGCCATGGTTTCAGTCAGGTAGGTAGTTCTGTCAAAGTACAAGAAAACATATGCCTGGAGAGAGTATTAGTCAATAACTGGGAGGCAAGTAATAAAATTTTATAGTTAATTTTCTTGAAAGCCCTTTTAGTTCTGGAAAAAAACAGACTTCAGTATCAAGGTTATGCTTAAAAGTTACAGCCTAAAATATGTGTTTTACCTTCCACAGCCAAAAAGTGGAGAAAGTTTTGTTGGCTTTTGGGCTTAAATTACTTCACTTAAATGAAAGGCAGAGAGAGATCCCATTAACGAATCACATTAAGAGATGGGAATTTTAGTCCAAAACTTACAAGTTTTGCGTTCCACAGAATTCACGCGTAAGCATGCAAAGGTGACAAAAGAGAGTAATTGCTGAAAGGATTCAGCTTCTAGTCTGGAGTATGTGTTGCGCACATACCTCTTTACTCGTGCAAGGTGATACTTCCTGAACACTGCTGGAGTCAAAATGTTTAGAAAACTGAATGGAAGTCAACCATCTCTCCAACAGCCTGAGGTTTTTTTTCATAATTCCCACAGTTTTAAATAAAAATGCAAGGAATCCTGTTTTTTTCCTGCTCTTACTTGCAGAAAAATATAGTTGCTTACTCAAATAATCTGGTTCATTGCATATACTAGAAAAAGAAATATTGATGGGAATATGTCATTATGACAAGCTTTTATTTGCAGACTTATTTTAGGAGACACCATTCTGAAGACACATCCCGTTGCTGTTATAGCACACACATTTCTTCACCGACAATTTCTGACACAACTGGAGGGCACTAGAAAGGTTTATAAGCTTATAAGTAGTTGGAGCAGTCTGTATTTAAGGAGATGTTATAGAAAATAACCTTAGACTGGGCAATTGGAAGTTAGAAGGATGCAGAGATTCAGACTGTAAGTGGATTTAGGATTTCAAAAGGCCAGTTTGCTAAGTTATGGGTACAGGTACATGCCTTTGCTGAAGAGCAATAGCTTTACTAGTGACAACCTGTCAGCTGACACACAGAAATTATCTGTAAACACGCCTCAATCATGACAAAACACATTAGCTCAAACCTCACTGAAAGTAATCATCTACCTTGCATTAAAACTCCGGATGGGCACAGATGGCCACAGAAAAGCAGCTGACAAACCATAGGTTAAAGTGAGGATTACTCTGCAGCAATTCATCACTGTGTTGATGCAGTAAACGCAAGGATAGAGATACCTAGCGACGAAGATGGAAGATAAAGACCTAAAATAAGTAGCTGAATGGTAAAGAGGTTAAAGAAACCACAGCTATTGACACAAAAGGAAAGAATAATTTCCTCTGATTTCAGTAAGTTGACGTATACAGGGGAAAAAAGAAGTATAAATGGCAATGAAATAATGGAAAGGACTGTAACAGAAGTAAAAGCAAAATTACAGATGATTTTACCAAAAGCGTAACAGACTCAACAGTGTACATCCCCTTTCAGAATTTGCACTAAAATACAGGTCTAATAGCAACTGTTTTAAATCAAGCCTACTGACTTAATGTTAGTACTAGATCCGAGGAAAAACGTTTCGCATGTGTTTGTGTAAGGAGAGGAAACTGCTGTATGCAACTGCAGACTTGTGAGTCTGCCTCAGTAATACACGTGGTTTTAAAACAGGTTTTGAAGGGAAAGTCCATTAAAGCTACAGATAAAAGGGAAGTGGAATATTGGTTTACCAAAGCAGGGTATGCCAAACTAACTTGATCTGTCCTTTTTTTTCTTTCCTTTTTTTCTTTCCTTTTAAACAGGATGACTTCATTTTCTAGACAAAAGAAACGAACGGGGTGTATTCTGCTTGCCCTTCTACAATGCACTCATTATACTGCTGTAAAGAAAACTACTTGCTTGGAGGAAGCAGAATTTAAGAGCGCAACTGAGACGGCCATAGTAGATTATTTAGGGCAACATTGAAAAAGGAACCATTAGGCTGGGGGGTAGGTAGTTAAGACTGACCCTTAAGAAGCCCTATTAGGAGAAATCTTTTCACTGATAGTCTTAAAGGAAGTGGGATTGAAATTTCCTGATAGTACAGTATTGGAGACTTAGATAACTGAGAAAGGGCTCAGTATAACCAATGAAAAGAGCTGCATCGCCTTGAGGACTGGGGCACTAGACATGAGGTTCAGCAGTAAGAATTGCAAGGCATTGCAGAAAGGTACAATAAAGAAAACATGAAATCTTGTTATGAGCTGAGAAATCAGCTGGAAATAGAGATTATGAGAGGCCTGATTTCTATGTATCAATGTACTAGATGGCTAGAAAACGCCATTCACTGTTTTAAACATGACCTTTGGGTCTTATTATGCCTTCCTCTGCTGTGCTAAAAATCAGTTATTAAAAATCTCTTTTCCACATGGCTACTTGTAGAATGTGTTCCAGTCACTTTCTTAATTAAGTACATGAAAAGAGCTTCTATCACCTCTCTCACTACAAAGGAATTATTCCCGGACCACTAGCTGTTCTTGTAGCTTGAGTTCCTGCCATCAGGATCCCTTTAGAATTGCAAACAGCGGTGCATTTCAGCAATGATCTCATTAATACCATATTACTAAGAAATTACTACTCCTCACACTGTTACACATCCCTCTGTTCAAGGATTATATTCTCTGTCTATACCATATTAAAAACAGACATTAGTTAATAATCACGATTTTGACAATTTTCCAGTGTTGCTGTGGTTTAGAGTAGTATCCCCGTTCTTCTGAATTTGACTTACTGTCTGCATTCCTAGGTATCTCTATCCTTGTGTTTAGTCATACTAAACAACTCGTTTATTTACCAAGCAAAAAGATCAGCCTGTACAGGTGGTTTGACCCTACTTTTACATGTTATTCCTGTAATAAGTGGAAGGTTATCTGCATGTAGATGTGATAAATAGAATACCAGGAAGGTTATTGCATGTAGATGTGATAAATAGAATACCACCTTAGATACAGAAAGATTTTTCCTGGCTTTGTTAGAAATTGACCCTACCAGTGCCAAAGTGAGGATCCTTCTTTACAGAGGTGCTTTGGTTTTTTTTTAGCTCTATCAATTAAATAAGAAATTGTTTATATATTTATGTACCAATTAACAATATATATCTATATTTATCAATGTCTTTTATGTGTGTGTATATATATATGGAGGATACATATATATGTGTATATATATGGCTATGTCTTTGTATATGTTACCATACATAATTAAAAAATCAGTATTGATGTGTGTAAGTCTTCATACAGTTAGCTCCATTATAAAGCACCAAGATTAAGATAGTTTAGTCTTGTTTATTAGTAAATCCCTAGTACTATGAATAAGTCTCAATAATGAAATTGTTTAATAGGTCCTTAACAAATAAGTACAGTAGGTTAATTCTATGTGAATCGAAAAAAATACAGCAAGTTACTATGAACTGATGTTAAGGCCAGAATAGCAAGAAACATTTGCCATGTAGAAACAGAAATCTTGCCTTCAAAATCAAATCCTGTATACTTAACACCATTGTAAAAGCTGTTTTACTGTGTGCACTGCTACTTGAAAACACATCAAGCTGCTGCTGTCTGAACTCCACTTCTTTATAAACTGTATAGAATCATAGAATCATAGAATGTATTGGGTTGGAAGGGACCTTTAAAGGTCATCTAGCCCAACCCTCCTATAATAAGCAGGGACATCTCTAACTAGGTCAGGTTGCTCAGAGCCCCATCAAGCCTGACCTCAGATGTAGCTGCAGGCTAGCTCTATATAGGCAGGCGTGCTTAAACTAGTGGCCAAAAAATAATCATAAATGAAAGGCTCTGGAGACAGATGAAATGGTGAGAGGAAGCCAAAATGTAACTAACAGCATTACAAGGCAAGCATTGGCTTGGAATATCTTTCGCCACACTGCCCAGAACACCCCAGAAATGTAGACACCTTTGCTGTTTGCTGCTCCAAAGAGGGGTGGAAGTGAGCTGAACCAGATAGCAATGGTAGAGCCATTGAGAATTTACAGGTCTCCTTGCTGTCAGAGGAAACAAGAAGATTTTATCTGTCCAGATGTCTCCCACTGCCCCAACTCCTCCAGAGGATCAGGAGAATGTAAACAGTAAGGGTGCGGCTGGCCTACCACTCCCTGCAGCTGATGACATACACAGCAACCTGCATGATCTGTGTCTAAAACCAACGTTTTTCCTAGGCAAGCTGCATCTACTCAAACAAAGGACACCACAGGTTACATAAAAAAAGGGGGAAATAACCATTAAAAGGGCATCTGGAGAAAAAAAAGGCTGTCACATGGAAGTCAGAAATCAAGGGCTTATGTTTCACACTGGACAAGGACACACAGCTAACCACTCAGCTTACTGTCAGCCAAATGCCATTGTATTGTCTGCATTTAGCATCTATACCTTTCTCCTTAAATATGTCACTTCTTATCACCATGAGTGGCAGTGACAAGTGAGACAAAATAAAATATCCTTTTGGACACTAAACTGGAGCTGTAAGACATGACATGGCCTAGGCCCTTCACTTACAGAAATGTAATGCATGGTTGAGGGACACATTATCTCTTATTCCAAGCAACAGATTCTGGTAAAACAACCCAACTTTCCCATGCAATTAATATGGGAAACAGTCACAACAAGGACTTAACTTCAGAATAACAGTTTTACTGGCATTATGCACTGTGAGAGTTATATATTAGTTGGACAATTCAAAGACTGCCTATACTTTTGAGCTGGTGTTCAAAAAATACTTTGGAAATGATTTTCCACACTAAATATAAAATTACTAAGCAGTTTATTACTGTCAAAGCCATTCAACACAGACATCATTGCCTCTAATGCAAATCTCCTGAGGGATGTATTTATGGCAAAATACACATGAAGTGTTCATTTCTCAGCATCCCTGTAAGCCATCCACAGCAGGAACACTTCATGGAACTTTCCACTGCACATTACTTTCCTACCCTCTCAGTGATTTCTTTTATGTCGTTATGGCTCAGTGGCTGTTAGGTGAGGGAACTGGATACAATGCTGTTGCTCTAATTGGACTATGGTGATCAGTCAGTGGAAATTGCCTTGCTTTTCTTGCACTGCTTCGTTCCCCTTCCTGTTTGAGCCTGTAAATCTTTTCTGTCAGCCTCTGAATTCCATCTTTCCATGCACTTTAAAAGTTGAGGTTGGGATGGGGATTACTATCTCCAAAACTGCTTGGGTATATAAAGCTTTCTCTTTTTTTTTTTTTTTTTTTTCCCTTCAAAAAAACACATTTTGCTAAGAAAACATTGTGAGAGATTCTTTGTATTTAGCTAAATCCTGCTGTTCTTACTGAGGGTAATACACACTAATGGTGATAAAATCTCACCCACTCTAAGATCCCGTGGCCCCAAATCATTTCCTCTACCATAATCCTTAGGAGTGAATGAGTATTTTGAGTTACTTGCCATTATGTAATCAAGACTCTACCAGATTAAACTGCTTTGCTGCTCAAAAGAGCTTGAATATGGCCTTTCAACTATACTTGTAGTTTTGCATATGCGTATTCTTCTTGTGCCAGCTCTTGATAGTCTTGGTTTTTTCCCTCCATCTTTCTTATTGAAGCAAAATCCAATTGAACACTTCGGAATAAGCCCTGGTACTTTCAAACTTAGTGTTTACATGCACGTGAATCACACTCTGTATCAGATAAAGTAGCTGGACCTGAGGCCACAAACTGCAGATCTGTCTGAGCGTCAAAACAAGAGATCTGTTGCACATCATTGCTGTCAACTAATTTTACACAACAACTTTTTTCAAGTGAGGAATGTTTGCATATTAAATGCCTTTAAATACATAAATGCGAGGGAGGAGGATGAAAGAACCGTTGAGCTCTTCTGCCTTTAGTTGACTGTAATGCTAACTCTGGGGAGGATTAAGCCCTCTGGAGAGAGCTACTTCTACTGTCATAGCTTTGTAAGTACGAGCTATAAAACTATAAAGCATTTTAACACAAGCAGCATGGAGGTGATGTCCAGTGTTTGTAAATCATATGTATCAAAGAAAAACCTATCAAGCTGTGTTTAATAACGTAAATATGGAGATAATTCAGAGGGATGTCTGCATTTTTAAAATATTTTTTAAAAATATAATTCCAGTATTTATTTTGTAATTAAAATATGTATATGAGGAAAACTTTTGTTATTATTCCCAGAACTAACAAAGAGTGCTAATTTTTTACTGTGAGTATTTAATTTAAAATCTTAAACAAGTCAGTTTTAGCTGTTTGCTTTCTACCACTGAATTCAACCTGTACTAACAGGCCCAGTAGCAAAGAAATTTTTTCCACTCAATTATTTGAACAGCGAAGAGCACAAATTCTCTAGGCCACTTCTGTAGATTTTCATACAAGAAAGCTAATGTTGACTTACACTTAAAAGTACTGAAAACAAAAGTAGTGCTAGATAACTTACCTGATCAGAAGTAAAGTAGAACTTTAGATTTTTTACTTGAGAATACAGAGAAAAGGAAGCTTAAATAAAAATGATCAAATGATGAAAACATTAAGGAAGTTTCTGAAATATTCAGGAAAAAAGCAAAAATTACACAGTAAGTGGATATTATAAATTATTTCTTCCTCTCTGATGATTTCCCTTATGATTGTAATGAATTTATTTAAGTCTTGTTAGTGCTGACTGTCAACATTTTAACAGTTAATCAGGAAAGGAAGACAGAATCTCTGGTGGTCATTCTACATGATTTCACTGCAAAGTGCTTTTTCAGTTAACGTTTCTAATCAGTTTGTCAAGTGATGCTGCCTAATACAGTTGGGAAGAACTGCCTATAAAACTTGCAAAACAACTCCATTTGTTATCTGTCACATCTGTCTTCAAAATTTGCCCTTGCTGATGTCTGCAAAAAATATATCAATGGGTAGACTGCTGGGGTGCAACCATAACTGCCTATCAGACAGAGATTTGTTTCACTTCTTATCACCATCTGAAATACTTACTAGCCTTTTGTCATCTCTATCATTTTTCTCATTCTTCTGGAGTAAGGTTTTTGGAGGAGAGGCTGTCTTTTTGCTCTGTGTTCTACAGTCATGGTCCATGTCTAGGGCTCCTACTTGCTAAGTGAAGGCAAGTGAATTTCAGCCTTTCTGTACATTCTGTTCCCTGAGTAGATACCGCCCTTCTCACATATGCTAAATATCTTATTTTTCTTTGCCAGTGATGCTTCAGGTGGTATACTAAAATAGTATTTTATTTTCCTCAAAGACAAGTAAACGAGATTCAGCAAAGCATGTAAGCAGACTGCACTTCAAGCATGTAGACCATATCATGGCTAGGAACCAGTCCAATATAAGGTTTCAGTGCATAGTTATGTACTGTGCTAAGCAGTGATAAGAGACTTTTGTTTAAAATTCCGCATGAACTTCAGGACTTTTCTGCCCTGGGGTCTTTCTTTGCTTGAAAGCCATTAAAATCCTAGGATGTAAGTTTCTGTCAGTTCAGGCCCTTTAGCCACAAGACCTTATGCAACACATATATTTTGCATTGGGCAAGATAAAGGAAGAGGACATGATGTTTGGAGTCATGATAACACAGGAAAATAAATTTGTGAGGGAAATAAATCAAGCCCGAGCGCCACGTAACTCCCATGTCTGTTTTCAGAGTCTACGGGACGTGGGAAGAAAATACAAACTATTTAGTTCCTCTTTCCAAAACTATATCTGAGTCCTGCGTAGATGAAATATTCAGACTTCAGGGATCTTGAAAAGAATTTGATTCTTCAAGTATTTCTCAATGTAGGTCACCTGAGAGAGCAGCCAGGCAAGACACTGTCATGCTTCACATACTGTTGAAGATTTTTCTAAGCTACCGTTGTGAAACTTTGTGGGCTTATGCTCTTGCCTCGTAAGTGTCACACAAGCAATTAAAAAGCCTGGAGCACTTTATACACTTCATAAAATCTTTTAAAATTTTTCTTCTTTCTTTACGTAGAACACCGTTCTGGTCCCTAAAGTAGAGTAAGGAAAAACAAATATGAAATTATCCATCACATGGATATAAACCAGTGAGTTATACTTCCAGTTTCTTTCAACACTCGGAGAAAAAAAATTAGTCTCATAATAATGAAATCCTGAAGTGTGCATCACAAGACTGATTAGTCTTCCTGATCATAAACCTCAACAGTAAAATTATGTCCTCAGGGAGGCAGTGAATGTCCTCATGCAGGGCATAATCCCAAATATCATTCATATGTAGTCAGATCTGATTAGCCTAGGTGAGTGGTAAACTCATTTTGTATTTAAATTACAGCACTAATAAAAAATGTATGAAGGCAAGAGATTGAGAAGAGGAGGCTGCAGGCAAGCAAAAGGGGGGAAAATTCCATACTTCTGTTTTTTGGAATGTATTTGGAGTGTGCAAAACACACCTGAACCCTTCCATGTGTCATCTGTCTTTAGAATCAAACATATGAAAACTTGCCATTAGCAAAAAGAATGGCCTAAAAATTATATAAACAATTGAATACTGCCTTTGATTTAGTGAATGTATCGATATTATTGCAAGCCTGATAAAACTCTTACTGATCATTATCATTGATGTGAAAGGAATAAATAATGAAAGCCATGTGTTTGTACAGATTTCAAAATACAGTTTTTAGTTGACCATGAAGTGGACTAACACAGACAGTTCCTGAAGAGCTACAGGGCAGCATAAAGAGATATAAAAGGGGGAAAAAATCTGGGAGAACCAGAGATGAGGGCTTGTTTTTTTGTGTGAGGCTTCTTTTCCCTATTTGTTTCACCATCAGAGGAGATAAGGTGTTTTGAAAGATAGTCAAATGATCGAGGAGGAAAGGCTTGGTACACTACAAAAGTAATTGAACTGGAAGCTTAATTAAGAAGTCAGGATCTAGGCATTGTGGACATCATTAATGAAAGTCTATATTACCGAATGTTTTTATAATTATATTTCATTGTGGATCCAGTACCAAGTCACACAATACAATTTCCCAATAACTTCAAGAGGTAGTTGATTTTTTTTTCAGGATAACAAATTGATTCATTTTGTACAATATCAGTGATATTGCTCAGACTTTGAACATTACCAGTCATATTCTGCTGTTTTTTCTTGCAAAAAATAAGTGGCATTTTGTCATGGCTGGCTTTGGTCTGTTCTGTTTCCACAGTATTAGAAAAGGGTGCAAAACAGCCAATAGAAAATTGCTGCATAGTCATTCTGCAGCCTTTTCCTAAGTGCTTGTATTTCTCTTTCATCCTATTATTCATCATCAGTGTGTGTTATTGCATCAGTGTACTTGGAGTTCATCCAAATATATGTTTACACAAGGTAGGCTTTTGTAAGACAAAAATCTCAGTAGTCTTAGCTCTGAAGAGAGAGTATGAATGAAGAAGCACGTCTCTGAAATGTAAAGGCACAGAAACTCTCTTGGGAGAAGGCATAAAGTTGGAGGACATTCTGGTCATTCATGAAACTCTCATAGAGCAACATACAGAAAAAGGCCAAATAAAAAATGTGGGATTTCTTCAGAGTGGGGAAAAGGTAAGACAGATATCCATTCCTAGGGCACAGGTGCATGGACCTACCTGACTATGTACAATAGATGTTGAGTCACTAAAAAGGTAATTCTAAGGCTCTGAATCCAGTTTGGTATAATTCTCTCTATGCAGACAGAGTTAAGCCTCTTCCTGCAAATCTCATTGCCTCTACATTTTCTTGGGAACTCACGACCTGAATTCTGGATACCGTTCAGAAAATACTCAATCTTTAGTTCCGGCAGTACTGAAGGCATGTGTTCGATATAGGAAAGCACATTCTGTTAATGGCAGTTTCTTGCTGTGATAACTCTTGTGGGGGATAAAATGATGTAATGGTGTTGTGAATCAGGCCCATAGGTAACACATGTAGTTAGCCTATTAGATGGTGTCTTTAAACAAAATTCACATTTTTATTAATACTTTTTTTTGATTCCTAGTTTTATGGATGGCAATCCATGGAAGGCAGCTAAAGGTCATTTTAATTATATTTCATATTTAAGGGCCTGCTTTTGCAGGAATTATGGCAAGAGAAATGTTGGCAAGTTCACAACAACTGCAAGATTGGGCAATAAGGGAATTAAGAAGTTTTGTAAAAAAACCAGTGACTAAGTGCCTATTTCTCTGCCTGTTGTATCCTGTTATATCTAGAGAATGGAAAAAGGAAATTCCATGTTGACTAGATTGAGCTGTACTTGCCATCTCAGTAATGAATCCATCATGCAATTCCTTCAAATGAAACCTCAGTTAAACTGCACAACTGTTTCTTTTTACTTTCACACTGTAAAAATTCAGAACAGCAAGTGTCCGGGAAAATATATTCACTGGAAAGAAGCTACCAAAGTCTGTGCATTTGACTGTCATCTGCAGCTTATTTCACACATCCTCCAAAAGCAAGAAGTCAAAAATGGAAACTGCATGGGTGGTTTATTACTCAGCATTGGGCTCCAAGTGTGTCTTCTTGATGCAATTGTCTTCTTGATACAAAACAGACTGATAATTTATTTCCCAATTCCATAATTATCTGAACTCATTGTATTTCAGAAAATATTCTCACAGGTAATTAATGACAGAAAAAGAGGGAATGGACCCAAGCTGCAGCAGGATAGGTTTAGGCTAGACATCAGGAAAATTTTTTTCACTGAAAAGGTTGTCAGGTATTGGAATAGGCCGCCCAGGGAGGTGGTTGAGTCCCCATCCCTTAATGTGTTTAAAGGTTGTTTAGGTGCTTGGAGATATGGTTTAGGGGTGTACTTGGTAGAGTAGGGTTGATGGTTGGACTTGATGGTCTCAAAGGTCTTTTCCAATGTGAATGATTCTATTCTATGATTCTGAGGGGCATGAAAGTACATCCAGCCTTGATATCCTGAGTGTGTGCTACCAGGATGCTTAAAATTTTCAGAAGCCAACAAATACTTAAAAAATACGCTCCCACATGCCCCTGTATTTAAATTTTGGGCCTAGGTCCCTTCTTCCTTGTAACCAATGCCATAATTTACAGCTTTGCAGGTGTAAGAGGGTGTAATAAGCACACAAACTGATTCTGATTTGCACAGGCCCTCCATTACACTGAATCTGAACTATTTTTAACAGGATATGAGACCTGCATACTTAAACTGCCAATGAAGACCTTTTCCATGATCAATGATATTTAAAGTAGCTTTGAAGTCAATGTTCAATGCAGTGATGTAAATAGCAACAATTTCTCTAGAAAAAAAAGCAATTTCTTTGTGTCACTCCCTTTTTAGAGAGGGCTGTCTTCTCAGTTCCTGTGTCACTACAGTTCCTGTGAAGAGCACTGTAACTGAGAGACTGCAGTTATTCTATTCACACAACACAATGATGGACAGGTTAATACTATTGTACAATATTCATATGCTGTACTATAATCAGCACAAGTTCCTGGTTCTGCCAGAAGAAAAAATTCTTGATACCTTGTTAAGTAGCATTTGCTACTCTCAGAATTGCAGAGTGGGGGGGGCGGGGGCAGGAAAAAAAAACCACATTCTGTATATATCAAGAGAAAAAGGCACAAAGACAAGCAAGCAGAATAAAAAGGCACTTTAAACTTCTTTTTCACCACCTTTCACCAGAAATTTGATTTTAAGTGTGTTTCATTTTACTAGAGTACTATCTTTAGACTGGAGTTTAGCAGCTCACATTAGAGGTCAGGAGTCAATGACTTACCTTTCTACGTTGAGGATGAGGGAAGACAGAGAGGATTGACTGTTACACTTACATAGTCTTTCCTGGAGTTCTCTTGGTTCTGCATAGCTGCTCATCCCTCAATATTAGGAGTAAAGACTATTCTGGCCTTCACAAAATATTGTCCAAATATCTGTTTCTGAGTAGGTCATTAATTTTCAGGGACTTGCCAGCTATCCTATGCAGTAGGTGAGAAAAAATGTTGTGCTGCTTGGGTGTGATGCCAACAATAACTAGCAATTCACAGCTATGATTTTTCACCAAATAATTATAACTTTTACTTTACTAGGGGAAAGAAAATAATACTGAGAATGAATATTTTAATAACATTTATCCATTACCAAATTATTTTTAAGTTTTCTTTGGGAAAAGGTGGTATGAGCCTGTCATACTGGCTGGAAATTTCCACTAACTTTCTTGGAAATTCCAAGCATGCTAAAAATACAGTATCTCTATACCTATGTGGAAAAGCTCATCCACTTTTCCTAATAAGATGCATTCTCTATCCAACGTAGGCATCTCACAGTTGTATCATGGTCTTTATGTGGTTTTTGCACAGGTTCCTTCCCAGCAGAGCACTTTAGGCATTCCTGAAGGTAGGTGTTCCAATATTCAGTTAACCTTCTCCTGAAAATGTCACTGCTTCTTAGCAGTGCCTTTGTCTGGTCAAGGGAAATCTAGAGCAGGATCATGAGGAAAAGACTCCAACACTCATGGGGAAAAAGTGTTAGTCAGGTTTGTATAGTGTTTCCTTTCCTTATGTAACTGCAGTTTCAATTAAAGCTTTACCATGTGATTCATTTGCAGTTCTTGTTATAAGAACCCATTGTATTTTCTTTCATTCGAGGGAGATAATTATCACTTCCAGATTTAATACTGTTTCAGACTCACATTAACTTGCAGATGTATTACTGTATGTACTCAGAATTTGTCCATCAATAGTAAGTCAGTTTTTCTGGGACCTCGGTTCACATTAGAAATGCAAAGCTTCCCAGTAATATCATGGAGGTGGGTTTTGCATTTTTTAGATATGTATTTTCTTGTGGATTCTTACTAAGACATTACCTGTCCATGCACATAAGAGGTCATAGAATCACAGAATCACAGAATGTTAGGGGTTGGAAGGGACCATCTAGACCAACACCCCTGCTGAAGCAGGTTCACCCAGAGCAAGTTGCACAGGACTGCATCCAGGCAGGTTTTGAATATGTCCGCGGAAGGAGACTCCACAACCTCTCTGGGCAGCCTGTTCCAGTGCTCTGTCACCTCTCACCACACACACAAACGAAAAGTTTTTCCTTATGTTAATGTGGAACCTTCTATGCTCCAGCTTGCAACCGTTGCCCCTTGTCCTGTCATTGGCCATCACCGAGAAGAGCCTGGCTCCATCCTCCTGACACTCGCCCTTTACGTATTTATAAACATTAATGAGATCACCCCTCAGTCTCCTCTTCTTCAAGCTAGAGACCCAGCTCCCTCAGCCTTTCATCAGAAGGGAGATGTTCCATCCCCTTAATTACCTTTGTGGCTCTGCGCTGGACTCTTTCAAGCAGTTCCCTGTCCTTCTTGAACTGAGGGGCCCAGAACGGGACACAATATTCCAGGTGGGGTCTCACCAGGACAGAGTAGAGGGGGAGGGGAACCTCTCGACCTACTGACCACACCCCTTCTAATACACCCAGGATGCCATTGGCCTTCTTGGCCACGAGGGCACATTGCTGGCTCACGGTCATCCTGCTGTCCACCAGGACCTCTAGTGTTAGTTTTGTCTGCAATGTATTTGAAGAAGCCCTTTCTGCTGTCCTTGACCTCTCTTGCAAGGCTTAACTCCAAGGAGGTCTTAACTTTCCTAGTTGCCTCCCTACATGCTCTGACAACAGTCTTATAGTCCTCCCAAGTGGCCATCCCCTCCTTCCAAGATCTATAGACTCTCTTCTTCCACTTGAGTTTGCCCATTAGTTCCCTGTTTAACCATGCGGGTCTTCTATCTCCCTTTCTTGATTTCCTGTTCACTGGGATGCTCTGATCTTGAGCTTGGAAAAAGTGGTCCCTGACTATAAACCAACTCTCTTGGGCCCCTTTACCTTCTAGTACTGTGTCCCATGGGATTTCCCCTAGCAATTGCTTGAAAAGGCCAAAGTTGGCCCTGCTGAAGTCCAAGGTTGTGATCCTGCTTGATATTCTGTTCCTACCGCACAAGATCCTGAACTCCATCATCTCATGATCACTGCAGCCAAGGCTGTCCTCAACCTTCACCACTTCAACCAGACCCTGCTTGTTAGTGAGTGTAAGATCTAGCAGTGCTCCTCTCCTAGTTGGCTCATCCACCATTTGCATCAAGAAGTTATCATCGATGCATTAGAGAAACCTCCTGGACTGTGAATGGCACCTCCTGGACTGTAAATGGCAAGATGCAATGTTGCAGGCACTTCCTCAGTTCTGTATTTTATTCAGGCAGTGTTTGTTCTTTTAAATTACAAGATTATTGGTACATGGTCTCTGGTCAAGATTTGTTTTTAAGGTGCTTAAAGTTAAGCCCTGAAGTCTACATTTTGCACCAGTTCAGTTTTCTAATAACCTAAATCACTGGGAGCTGTGAACAGCCATGCATTTGGGAAGTTTAAACTCCTATTTTTTAAAACTTTGGCCCCATCACTTGCAGATTTTGACTTATGCTGAGGGACCACTCTATGTCCTTCCTCTGTTAGATAACAGAAAGTATATAAAAGAGTTAAGGAAGATACAGGAAGGGATTGTGTGGTGGTGTTTGCATTTTGCCCTGTTTTTTTTTTTTAATGCTAGCGATTGGGAATGGAAGATGTTAATGCCTCAAGGAAGAGAGGAGGCAAAGATTACCAGCTGCAGAATTTATGGGATGAGTATTGTCCTCTAGAGTGTTTGTGACAGAAGGCACTTTTGGATGAAATGTTACTCACACTCCTAGAAGAGAAGCTGAAGTGATGCTATAGGCAACCATAGGTCAAGTCCAATGTCAGGGATAGATGTTGGGACATGATGGAACAGGAGAAGATGACACAAGTAACTGAAGAGGTGCGGATAACTTCTGATGATGGAGATGGGGAAAACAGAGCTCAGTGGAAAGGGAGATGCAAAGAAACATCGAACAACAGGAACTACCTAGCATAAGAGAAATAGGATAACAGAAGATGAGAGAAAACATGGCAGCCAAAATGGGAAGAAGGAAGAGAAGGAGACAGTGCTGCTGTAAGACAATAAGGTATGGGTATGAAGGATATTTGCAGATTAGAACCAAAGGGAGAAAATAGATGATACACATCTGATTTGAAAGAGATATACAGGTGAGATGAAATGAGTGTCAAACAAATGGAAGAACCCTCTTCATGCCCTCATGGAAAATAGGCAAGTTTGTGTGATTGGTATTCCTCACTAAGAAGAATCACCAGGCTTGTCATCAGTACAGGCCCAGAGGACAAAAAGGCATGATGGTTTTTAGGCTCTGGGATGCATGGAAGTAGAGAGAAATTGGGAAAAAGACTTTATGGTGGGAAAAATAAAACCAGCATTGCCATGTTAGCAGTAGGCCAGCCAGGGAGCATTCTGAGAGAAGCAAAGCAGGGGACCTCACTGGTACTGCTGTTTTCTAGTGAAAGACAGAGAAATTATGATAACATAAAGAACTGGGCTTACTGGAGTGGTTTGTGGTTTTCAGCTTATGGAACTAAGTTGGTAATTCACAAGGAAAATTTTAAACAGATACAGAGAGAAGGTTGAGAGACACTTATGTAACCTCCAAGTCTTGTTTTATTTCACAACAACAGTGAAATTAGGTAAAGGGTAGCAAAAATGCAGTTAAAGGGTAGAAAGTTGCTGTACAATTAAAGAACACCAAAATGAATAGAAAAGATAGTATTAAAAATGAGTAGAGTCACAGTCAAGTGGGTGCTGCAGCTAAAATCATGTAATATAGCTAGAGAATTGAATGAAGTCAGAAGCAATTGAAATAGGTAAAGAACCTCAAAAAGAAAGTGCAGGAATCTGAACAACTGATGCATTATATGAATTCTAAGTATTACAGAGAAAAAAAGAGGCATAATAGAGTAGCCAGATGAACTGAGAAATACCTGTTGAAGGGTATGCAGTATTAGAGAAAATAGTAAGGTGAATGCACCAGGCAGGCATTGTACGTGTTTAGATGCAGAATGCTGCAAAACAATGAGAAAAAGGAGCATGCACAGAAGACAGCAGATATTCAATCTCGCGAAGAAATTAAGAAAATTATTCTGTGAACATATCTCGAAGACCATTTTTACATGTTTAACATTAATTTAGAAATAATGTTTCTAGGCATTGTGTTGGGGACATTAATTTCCTTGACACAAATTGGTGAGCACATGCTATTGGTAATTTTAAGACCACCAGTAGTGTGTTGTACTGACAAGAGAACTGTGCAGCACATTTGGGGATGTATTTTATTTAGTATTTTCACTATTGAAAGTGGTACAAAAGTCTGGAGAATGATCATGAGGTTTCGTGATGCCATAAAGTGGCATAAAGTGGATACCAATATCCAGCAGCATCAGACTATCATATAAGAAGCATTGGATTACTTTGAGAAATACAATGCTAGATAGAAATGGGTGAATGTTACAAGGAAAATGTACAAATATTTTTGAGATAAGCCAGGGATTCACTAGCTGAAGACAACAGACACATCAAAAGATGTGTATGTGCTAACCTAAGGCTGAGAAGAATCGGGAAGACTTGCTGATCACAGGACCACCCCATAATGCAGAAGCTGAAGCAGGCACAAGTGTTCTAGGACATGTGAGCTGACCTGTTTCTGAGAGTGGGAGTCAATCCTTGGTGCCTGCTGAGCAATTGCACTTGGGTTCAGGGAAGTGAGCTGCCCTGAAACAGAGGAGGGATGCTTGATTGATGGGGAGTCAGAGACTCTGATGTGTGAGAGAATTTAAAATAAATTCTCAAGAAGAAGACTGAAAGGGAATGTCATGGTAAATACACCATGTGTTCGAATCAAACTGGGAATGAGAAGAAATATTTTAGCCATCAGAAGTGCAAAGCTGTGGAACAGTCCTCCTAGTACAATAGTGCAGGCAAGAACACTGGCAGCTTTTAAGATGGAGCTTAATGAATGGGAGCTGTCTGACATGAAGGGGACTCAGTAACCCAGATGTTCCTGTCCCCCAGAAATCAGCCAGGATGCCCAGCTTCACTTGTCGTTCCAGGAGCTCAGGGCAGGCTCAGACTGGGGTGCCAAGTCTGACTGCAGCAATGTTGCCAATACCCCTGGGCCCAGCCCAGGCGCTGCAGAGCCTGGTGGGGCTGTCTGGATGGACTATAGCCCTGCCTTCCCACACTGTCTCCAGTGATTGCCAGGTGGTTGGCAGTGCTGTCACTGTCACCACCATGGCTGTGCTTGGGGGCTGCAGGCCTGCACCCACCAGAAGGCCACTGCTCGGCCTGTGTGTGGGTTGCCTGCAGCTCCTGACTCATCCTGAAGTGGGCGGCCCCTCTCCAGCTGCTCCCTGGCAATTCCCTTCCATCCTTAGTGGTACCTTCCTAGAACAAGGCAAACAGGTGACGATCATGTAATACAAGGACTGTTAATGAGCCTGTGTTAGTATTGATCCAGGTCTTGATATCCTGATAAAAATTAATTACTAAGTGTGCATGGTGATCTGTAATGCACTGATTGTAATTTCTTCAGTGGCTTCATGGCCTTCCTAAGGAGATCAGTATCAGTGTGCATATTTTCTGGTTAAGAAACAGCAGCCAGATACTCAAAGGCCACCCAGCAAAGTAGGGGCAGAGACTGAAGCAGAACTGAGCTCTTCCCAAATCTACTTGGGGTCTGTCCAACATCTACTTAGAGAGACCTCAGAAAAACTACATTTCTTATGGTGGCCTGTTCTACACTGAGTAAAAACCAGGCCTATGGCCTGTGCTAATGATTTGGCCAGTAGCTAAAATGCTAAATAACCAGTCAGTGACACCAGAGTTAAGTATAAAAGATGCGCATTTTTGATGGCAATGCCTAGAATGAAAGAACAATAATAGTTGTGTTGGTTGTGGTACTAAAAATATCTTTAAAAAAGTTTAGAACCATCCATCATTGCTCTAATGGACAAATTGGCCTGGATGGTCCCTGTATTTGGTTGAAACTCTTTTGAATGCTCACTTCTCTTGCATTTTTGTGAAGGCAACAATTTTTCCTGTCTGTTCAATTCAAGGAACTAGCTCTTTTCCCATACTGAAATGGAGGACTGTGAAACCCTGCATGAGATCCTGTGACTGGAAACAGGCGTCTCTCCTGTTGAGCAACACAACATATCATCAATGTCCTGCGTGTGGTTAAAAGTAAGAGCTACATCCATTAATATTTTTGCTGATGCTAGCGATGCTTCCCTTGCAGTATAATTCAGTGTAATAAAATTGCAGCTTTTCTCCAGAGGGAAGTCAAATCCTGTAAAGAGAAAATCAATGTGTTGGTATTGAAGTAGGGCATCCAGGGCAACTTTTTCAGATGTACAGAATGCTTTACCTAGAACAAGGTTAGCTAAATCCTTCTGTGTTATATGATATCCTTTTGTCACTTATGTGGTACAAAAGGAATTTAAAATAACTGGGGCAACCAGCAGAGGTTTTCCTGCTGCAAGGGTAACCTCTGCCTGCAGAAAGATCATGGCAGTATGGAAGTATCTTGTGCATTGGTCATATTTTGACCTTGAAATAAATGAAAGCCATTTGCCACTGTGGACAGTGAAGCAGGCTGACACCGAGGTATGTTTGCTGAGGATCTTCATTCAGTGGAAAAATAAAAAGACCTGCTTCTAAATACAGATCTCCTGGGATTAAGGAATTTCAATCACCTTTTTTTTTGCATCCCTCTTCTCCACCATCTCCAAATATAGACCAGCTAGAGTGGAAAATCTAACTCTCAGTGCAAATATGTTCAGTACACAAAATTGGGGTATGTGCCTATACATTGGTAGGTTAACCACTCTGCATGCTCTAATGGAGCTTTTAGACGTATGTACTCAGACAGCTATTTATGTGCTGGGATTTTTCACATAATTTAGGGTATGCAAGCTCATACTGCTAGTTTAAAACTGTAAATCCATTTATATAAGCATGTGCAGCCAATACGGGATTCTGAACATGTGACAGCACTGAAACCATGAATGAACTAACTGAGATGAACAAAGTTAAGTCTGGTAGTGCATAAAATCAGCAAGATTCTAGACAAAAAGCACCAGAGACTTTAAAATAAAAAAAGGGATATGTTTATGTTGGATGATCTTGAAAGTATATAACAATACCAGTAATCTCAGTTTTTTCATTCTGTAGTCACCATGGACGTCCCAAATTCCCTATGAATATCCAGCCATGTCCCATTTTACTCCCATAATTACTCTTTTTAACTATTAATATGTTCTTGAACAAACACACACTTGCATTTATACATAGATAGATGTCTATGATCTATACTTTCCCTTGTGCTAATGATTCAAACCAGAAATATTTAAATTTGACTGTGTTTGTCGCCTTTGTTAAAATAGTCTTCTTCTTGAATACCTGACTATTGTAGTTTTCAAGAAACTGTATGAAACTTAAACATTGTGTGGTCACACTTGATGTCTGATGTACAAAGAATTTTTGTGATGTCACTGATATGACATGACTGGCTTAGAACAAATGTGAGGAGTGGCCTTAAGTTCTCATTCTATTAATTAAAACTTCAAAAGAAACTAGGAGGCATTTGGGATGAATGACACTACAGAAGCAAGTTTATTTAGATGTCATTTACCCTCAGGTGCCATTTTGCTGGCATAGATGGTGATTTGGATTATCGTTACCTTGTAACATGTAAACACTGAAATTGTAATTTCCACAGAAATTATTTTTTCTCATAGGATTAACGTGACAATAGTATTGTTACAACAATAAGTTGACAGGCCAACTAGGCAAGGAGGAGGAGTTGCTTTTTATGTGAGAGAGCACCTGGAATGTATTGAGCTCTGCCTAGGGGGGGGATGACAAGCGAGTTGAGAGCCTATGGGCAAGAACTAGGGGGCAGGCTAAGATGGGAGACGTTGTTGTGGACATTTACTATAGGCCACCTGATCAGGATGAGGAGGTAGATCAAGCCTTCTAGAAACAGCTGGAAGCAGCCTCACAATCGGGGTCCCTGGTCCTCATGGGGGACTTCAATTTGCTGAAAAACTTTGATGATAAATTTTTGACTCAGATGGTGGAGGAACCAATGAGGAGAGGTGCGCTGCTGGACCTCATAACAAAAAACAAAGAAGGACTGGTCAGGGATGTGAAGGTTGGGGCTAGGCTTGGATGTAGTGACCACGAGATGGTGGAGTTCAGGATTCTGTGTGGAAGAAACAGGGCAATCATTAGGATCACAACCCTGGACTTCAAGAGAGCTAACTTTAGCAACTTCAAAGACATACTTGGAGGAATCCCATGGGCTAGGGCTCTAGAAGGTAGGGGGCCCCCAGAGAACTAGTTGCTTTCTTCAAGCCCCAAACCGATGCATCCCTATGAGGAGGAAATCAAGCAGAGGACGCTTAGATGAGCAAGGAGCTGATGGAAACACTCAAAGGAAAGAAGGAAGTTTAAAATGTGGAAAAAGCGACTAGATACTTGGGAGGAATGTAGAAATATTTTCAGAGTATGCAGGGATGCAACGAGGAAGGCTAAGCCTGTTGGAATTAAGTCTGGCTAGGAACATCAAAGACAACAAGAAGGGATTCTTCAAATGCATCAGTAGCAAAAGGAAGACCAGGGAAAATGTGGGCCCCCTGCTGAATGAGGTGGGTACCCTGGTGACGGAGGATATGGAGAAGGCAGAGATACTGAATGCCTTCTTTGCCTCAGTCTTTACTGCTAAGGCTGGTCCTCAGGAATCCCAGACCTTGGAAGCAGGAGAGGAAGTCTGGAGGAACGAAGACTACCCCTTGGGCAAGGAGGCGGAGGCTTGGGTTAGGGATCTCTTAGCTGGACTGGACAGTCACAAATCCATGGGCCCCAATGGGATGCACCCATGAGTGCTGAGGGAGCTGGTGAAGCCACTCTCCAAAATCTTTGACAGGTCATGGAGGCCAGGAGAGGTGCCTGAGGACTGGAGGAAAGTCAATGTCACTCCAATCTTCAAGAAGGGCAAGAAGGAGGATCCAGGGAACTACAGGCTGGTCAGTCTCACCTCCATCTCTGGAAAGGTGGTGCAGCAGCTCATTCTGACTGTTATCTCTAAGCATGTGGAGGAAAAGAAGATTATCAGGAGTAGTCAGCATGGATTCACCAAGGGGAAATCATGCCTGATCAACCTGATGGCCTTCTATCATGACATGACTGGCTGGGTGGATGAGGGGAAAGCAGTGGATGTTGTCTACCTCAACTTTAACAAAGCTTTTGACACCGTCTCCCACCACATCCTCATAGGTAAGCTTAGGAAGTGTGGGATAGACGAGAGGACAGTGAGGTGGATTGACAACTGTCTGAAGGATAGAGCTCGGAGAGCTGTGATCAGTGGTGCTGAATCTAGGTGGAGACCTGCGACCAGCAGTGCTCCCCAGGAGTTAGTACTGGGTCTGGTCTTGTTCAATATATTCATCAACGACCTGGATGAAGGGACAGAGTGCACCCTCAGCAAGTTTGCTGAAGAGACAAAACTGGGAGGAGTGGCTGACACACCAGAAGGCTGTGCTGCCATTCAGAGACACCTGGACAGGCTGGAGAGCTGAGCAGGGAGGAACCTAATGAGGTTCAGTAAGGGCAAGTGTAGGGTCCTGCACCTGGGGAGGAATAACCCCAGACACCAGTCCAGGCTGGGGGTCGACCTGCTTGAGAGCAGCTCTGTGGAGAAGGACCTGGGAGTTCTGGTGGACAGCAAGTTACCCATGAGCCAACAATGTGCCCTTGTGGCCAAGAAGGCCAGTGGCATCCTGGGGTGCACTGAGAAGAGTGTGGCCAGCAGGTCGAGGGAGGTTCTCCTCCCCCTCTACTCTGCCCTGGTGAGGCTGCATCGGGAGTACTGTTCCCAGTTCTGGGCTCCTCAGTTCAAGAGAGACAGGGAACTACTGGAATGAGTCCAGCGGAGGGCTAGTAGGATGATGAGGGGACTGGAGCATCTCTTTTACAAGGAAAGGGTGAGAAACCTGGGGCTTTTTAGCCTGGAGAAGAGGAGACCGAGAGGGGACCTTATCAACACTTACAAATATCTAGAGGGTGGGTATCAAGAGGATGGGGCCAATATCTTTTCAGTGGTGCCCAGTGATAGGACAAGAGGCAACGGGCACAAACTGGAGCACAGGAAGTCCTGCCTCCACATGAGGAAGAATTTCTTTACATTAAGGGTGACAGAGCACTGGAACAGGCTGCCCAGAGAGACTGTGGAGTCTCCTTCCCTGGAGATATTCAAGGCCCACCTGGATGTGGTCCTGTGCAACTTGCTCTGGGTGAACCTGCTTTAGCAGGGGTGTTGGTCTAGATGATCTTTTGAGGTCCCTTCCAACCCCTATCATTCTGTGATTCTGTGATTAGAGATGGAGGAAAGAGTAGGTTATCTGGTGTGCTTCTACTCCCTTGCGTCTGGACATTTCTTAGTTTTCATATATTGTGAAAGCATTTTTGGCATGTTTTTTACAAAGTGTAAGTGGTGGAAGAAGAGTCTGAATGAGGAAGTAAGACAGGACACAGAGGAGCCTAGGGAGAAAGCTAAGGTCCGGAAAGTCTAGTATGAAAACCATTTGTTGAAATAACTGCTATTTGCAGCTGAGAATGCTCATCAAGTTCCAAGTATTTGGCTGCGGATCTCTTTCCATAAACATTGGAGTCACATCATACGTGTCTACAGGGCTCAACCACACCTCTTCTGCCTTTTCCTCAGAATCCTTGCCTCTAGTGGTGCAGCCAACACAACAGTCCAGAACACTCTCCTTATCATTCCTAATTCCTTCTTTTAAAGTTTGTTTTGGGGCTGCAACAGGCAATGTCTTTCCCCCATCTCTCTCCAATTCAGGGTCACTGACCTCTTTGGGCATTGGCAGACCAGATTTTTCTTATGCTTCACGAGAGCCCGAACTTAACCTACATGTTGGTGATGGTTTAACTTTCAAGCAGAGTTTGAAGCTTTAGGGGCTTTCTCCACCCTGTTGACTTATTTAACCTAAACAGATTGCCAAAGTTTTGAGGATGCCAAAGGTTGTGCTAGCTAGTTCCATTTGGTTCTCCCACCCAAACAAAAGGGTGGAGAATTCCAGATGCTGTGTGATTCAGGAAGGCCAAAACCCCTGTAAGACTCCATGAAAAATATTTATTTTTCACTTTTTAAGCCAATCCAGAAGAAACAGCACATCCTTTTTACCTTGAACTTGGGTGCAAGAGAAATTTGAACCACCACAGAAGGTGGAAATTCTGTGTACCTGATCGTATTGTTGTATTTTTTAAGTAGAACCACAATGGTTTTACTGGAGTGTTTTGGTTAAAACAGAGGTCAGTCTACCGCTTGGGATGTTTTAGTTGTTTGCATTTAAACAGGTATGGTAAAATGTAGTGACAGCTCTTTGTCTGTGTGTTGACAATATACGTGCAGGTAGCGTTACTTGTAGGTACAGTGTGAAAAGCAAATCCTGGGAGGTACCTGCCTGTACTGATAGCAAGAGAGTCTTATGACTTCCCTGCATTTTAGGTGTAACATATATATAAAACCGAGCTTGTCACCAGTGCTGACTGACAGGCTTTGCCAAAATGGATTGCTCTCGTGCTTTCTCTGATACCCATTGGAGGAATCCTGGGAAGTATTTCATCATGCTGTAGCTATCCTGACCAGGAGTGCAGCAAAAACCTTTCTCTAGAGCATAGTGGAGGTGGTAGCTACAGATTATTTATTGGAGGTTTCCCTTATTCAGGTTCGTACTGGTTTTGGCTGGGATGGAATTAAATTTCTTCATAGTAGCTTGTAGAGGGCTATGTTTTGGATTTGTGATGAAAATGGTGTTGATAACAGAGGGGTGTTTTGGTCACTGCTGAGCAGTGCTTACACAGCGTCAAGGCCTTCTCTGCTTTGCAGGCTGCTCTGCCAGTGAGTAGCCTGGGGTCGCGATAAGAAGTTGGGCAGCTGATCCCAACTGACCAAAGAGATATCCCAGACCATGAGGTCATGCTCAGTGATAAAAGCTGGGGGGTGGAGGTTGGTGAGGTCTGCCATTGCTCAGGAACTGGCTGGGCATAGGTTGGTTTGTGGTGAGGAATTGTTTTCTTTTGGGTCACTCGTTTTTTTGCTTGTCAAGGTTTTCCCTTCCATTTTTTCAAATAATTAAAGTGTCGTTATGTCAACCCATGGGTTTTCTCACTTTTACCCTTCTGATTCTCCAACCCATCCCACTGTGTGGGTATGAGTGAGTGGCTGCATGGTGCTTAACTGCTTACTGGGGTTAAACCATGACAAGATTTGTACTGCCACATGAGCCCATTTGCCTCTCTTCTGAATCTCTGGCAATCATAACTCAGAATGTCGTTTGGGTGCTCATCATGAATGTTCATCTACAATGCTTAATTGGCCTTGTTTCTGCTCTGCTGCACTCCTAATGTTTTATTCCAATAGTAGTGGAGAAAAAGAATAGATAAAGTAAATATATAAATATAAACATTTACAATAAAAGTAATCACTTTTGGCTCCCTTTGTAGTAAATGGAGAGAAACAAACATTTGTAGAGTATGATTCATCTCATTCCGAGGTAGGTGTCTAAACTAGTTTAGATGAATCATGTCCTAAAAATGCCTGATTCTCTACATAATGGGAGCCGCTGGTGACGACTTCAGATGTAGGTTTCTTCACTTTAGAAACCCTTAACCAAAGAGAGATGAAGCGTATCTCACCTAAGGAGATCCTAAGAACAGATACACTGCCACATAAGGCCATACCATCTAGCTTAGTACCACCAATGACTGATGCCTGAGACAACATCTTAAGGAACAAGGCAAGACCAAGGCAAGTATTATCTTTCCTCATTATACTCTCCCAGCTTCTGGTAGCCAGCGGATTACAGTCTCCATGCGCCAGAGGTTTCTCCCCAGTCGTTGCTTATTGTAGCTATTAGTGATGTCTTCTATGCATTTGTCTAGGCCAGTGGGTTAATGTGCCCCACTAACCCTTCCTATCATGCTCCTGAGGCTTCAGGATTCTTGCCCAGGATTAAGAGTGTCCTACTATTCCCAATCTGTCCACGTGTGGAAACTGTTTCAGTCTAATCACTCTGATACTTTTCTCTATTTCTGTTATAGCCTCTGGGAACCAGAACTGCATGTTGTATCTAACACATATGTACTGCATGGATCATATTGATGTATTTTATTCTCAATTACCTTCCTAATATTTCCTGATGTTCTAGCTGTCTTTTTGATCAGTACTGAGCATAACACTATTTTTGTAGGTAATTATTCACCATCACTCCAGAACTGGTTTCCTTAACAGTGAGAATTAACTAATTAATGAACCATAATGTACTTTTTCCTGTGTGCATTGCATTACGCTCATCAATAGTAAACTTCAAATTCCATGTTCTCTCTCAGCCCTAGAATATTCTGAATTTTTTCTGTAATTCTTTGAATTTATCTTGATTATGGCTACTCTTCTTTATTTCATGTGATTTACAAGTATTGCTGCCTTCTTGTTCATCCAGTTCCTGTGTAAATGTGTTAAACAGAACAGATTCCAGAACAGATTAACATAGGACAACACAGATACATTCCCGTAAAAAGTGACCTCTTAGCATCAGTCTTTGATCTGTATATTTTAAGCAGTTGTTTATCCTATAACAGCTTAGTTTTTAAAAATTTTCTTTGACAGAGGATCTCACAAAAATCTGTTAAATTTTACGGTGAGTCTTTGCCAGTTCGAGATTAAAAGGGGTTTTCACCACTAAGAAAGAAAGTGAATTGCGAAATATACATTATATTAGCAGAGGACTGTCATATTAGGTAGTGGAAGAGAAGCGTGGAAGATCATTTTATAATAAATAAAAAAGGAATTCTGTGGAAAAGGGAAAGAATGGGGAAAAAGAAGATAATTGCTTTCATCATACAATAAATTAGTTTAAATAGGTTGTGAGTCTAGTACTTGGAAAGAGCAAGATTCAAAGGAGGACTCTTCCCTCTCCTTCTGTTTCAAGCCTGCTGCTTTAGAGTGTGCGTGCTTCTAATGTGGAGCTGTAGCGCACCATGCAAAGTATAAATATGGATTCCTTCAGAGGTTTGATGACATTTTGTTGGAAGACACAAACATGTTTCTTGCAGATTTGTGATCTGCAAGAATTCCACATGTACCAGTACATTGGGGACCATGCCATAGATCACAGTTCAAAATTGCCAGTTCACTCCCTTTATTTACCTGGGTTAATAGAAACAAAAGAATATTGAACTGCAATTAAACTGAACTTGGAAAAGGATTTATGAAACCTTGTCAGCTGTGTTATCCAACACAATGCCATTTGTGGGAGAACAAAGATTGTTCATTTAGAATATGTTGAAACCATAAGTGAAATCACCTTACAAATATTTTTCTCCTTGAACGGATAACATCTGACAGACGGGAAAGCAATGCCTAACCCACTATTAACCATTACCAGGTTACCATTATAGTTAATTAGCAAGGCATTACCCATAATCCTCTGAAGACAATAATTTTCTGGCTGTCACCCAGGCCTCCTGCAGCATAGGCTCACTGACTCCAGAAGGCTGACAAGAGGTTTTTTCCTGCAAGAAGCATGTTATGAAAGAAGCCTGGTGAAGGTGAAACACGTGTTGTTACTTCAGCTTTAGGAGACTAATTTGATCACATTAGCTGGCAGCACTTCTGATGTTCATTTCAATGTCAGGGAAATTTCTGCATCAGTTTTCAAAACATAGCTCTGTATACTAATTGCTTTTTCTCTTTGGCAGACACCTAACTTTAACTAGGAACTAATTTGACACCTGTGCCCTTGTTGAGAACTCATCTATAGACCATGAAAATCAGGTCACTGTTTGAAAACCTGCAAGGTTTTTTCACTCTACGAAGAGAAGAGTTAAAAATCTGGATGATGGGGCAGAGTGTACCCTCACTAAATTTGCTGCTGACATAAAACTCGGAGGAATGGCTGATACACCAGAGAGTCTTACTGGAATTCTCTATAAGGATGACCTGACAGTAGCACTGAACATGTTTATCTGGGAGATGTGTGTTTCCTCTTTGGACTGTGCCAATATGGCCCACCTCCTGACCTGGACGATCCTAGCATTACTGTTGCAGCAGACCGTTCAACTGCTGAAATTAATCAAGTGCCGTGCTTTAACCCATAATGACATAGCTTGGTCACTAAAAAGGAGAGTCAGAGGACTTCAGTGGCAGCTCCCAGACAGCTGACTGGCATGTGGATGGACCATGCAGTGAGCATGTCACTGGACTGTCAGACCTTTATCATACACAACTTGAGAACACTCCAGCAAATATCAACACTGACCACTTCACACCGTAAAGGAACATAAATAGGGATTGCTAATGTTCTGTTCCTTATAGGATTTCTGACTCACTGTGATAAGCTATTTCTGATGCATCCTGGTATTCAAGCCCTCATATTTTCAATGACCTTTGAAAAGAATTCTTGCTTTTCCATTCCTTTCATACTTTTGACCCATACTTTTATTTTAGTAATATTCTAGCTGGTGATGCCAGAAGAAGTGAAGATTGGAAAGAAAAACATATGTCATTACTCGGCAGTCTCATTGCTCAACCAGGCTGCATTCTCCATAACCTGCATTCAGAGCTTTGCTCATTGAAACACCAGTGTGCAGATTGCATAGCTCAGAACCCATGTTGCATGGTAGGATCAGTGTCAGGGGACTATTGTAAAAGAAGACCTTGTGTGACAGTCACTGCACAGAACATGGTGGCTTAGCACTTCCCGTTTGTGAAGCAAAATTGGTTAAACAGAGTTTATATGTGCATGGGCTCATTCACATTCTTCCCATCCTATCTGCCAGTGTCTAGAGGCAACAGAAAGACCAAAGTTTAATGGCTTTATTGGCGACAAAGGACACCTCTGTGAATTTTGTTGTTGGGCTGCTGATGGAGCCGCTTGGCACTCCACATCGGTTCATGGATCAGGAATGGCAAGGGACAAAAATGGAGCATGTGAGAGAAGACTGCCCCAGTAAACTAAGTGGCCTTGAACAGATGTTGTGCATAATCTTACTTGGGGTTCAGAATTTAGCACTTCCTCACCAAAGCACACTGAAAGGCTTCATCTGAAGAGCAGGACCTACTCAAAATGTACTGACAAAAGCATTCCTCACAAAATTTGTCTGTGGGTGCCACCTTCGTTATAAAGCTAGAGCATAAAGACACCCTCCCCGTCCTCCTCTATATAAAAATCTATTGGTGTGAACCTTCAGCCTGGAGATGTAGGAAACCTGGATTCAGGCCCTCTTCATTTTAAGGATAAGCAGATTCAAATCTCCCACTAGAGTGCCTTAATCCTTGGCTGTGGGGAAGCATAGGGAAGTGATCTTGGTCCATTTTGTCAACATAAGTGCAAAAAAAGGAGCCAAGATTCATTGGGCCAGAGAAAAAGAGACAGATCCGGGCAATTTCCCGAAGAAGGGGAATCCTAGACTCTTGAGCTTTACTTTCAGAGAACTGTTCCTGTATATTATATCAAGAAGTCACTGGATAAAATTAGCTGAATTGAAAGAAAAAACCAAACCAAACCCTTTTCAGGGGCCTAAGTCTTTTTGGAACTAACCATAGGTTCTTTCATTGCTAACTTTTACGGCGCTATATCACTTTGATGACTCTGTTGTGAATTCCTTTCACTTTACTGTAGCAAGCACGGTGGCCTGTTACTGTAACTTTCCTTCTGAGAACAATGACATGACTATAAGCTGCTCATGTACATGTAGAATGCGTGGTGCACATTTTGACCTCACTTCGCAGAGCAGAGATATTATTCTTACTTTGGCTCGCTTAGTAAGTTCACTAATGGGCGGGAGAAGAATAATGGAATCCTGGAGATCTGGCTCATGAGGTACAGCTGTGTGCCGTGAGTAAAGCCCCCTTTGGAGATATAATTTGGGGCCAATTTCTTTGTTTTGCAGTCAGGCAAAACTCCCATTGACGTCAACGGGAATTTTCCTTCCATAAAAAAATGGGGAGTCAGGTTTGGCCCTAATTTTTTTGTCAGCTTGGGCTGCTTCAAATAGTGCCAGTATTCTGAACACCCGTTGGTGGGCAGAAAGCTTCTGTAATGTATTTAAGATATTCTCAGGCTGGCATAAAAAGGTAGAAATAAGGAAAAACAACTCATTGGACAGCCTTTTTTTCGGTATTCCCAAAGGTCTCTTGTGAAGAGTTGGACCCTCTCAGATGCATAAGGATAGCAGGTATTTTGAATTTACTCTTTCAAAAATGCTTTTTAAATCATACATCTGGTAATAGCTTGTAAATAGAAATGTCAAGAAAAATGCATCTTATTCAGGGATATTCACAATGTGAACTGCTTACTCCACCCCAAGCTAAGGAAAAGTAAATGTTATCCATTTTCACATAATTTTTTCAGCCAAAGTCTTTTAAGCATATAACTTTACAGCTTTCATAAAAAGGGCATAAAAATGAAAAATGTGTTTAGCAATGAATCTGCCACTGATATGAATGTTCAATTAAATGGACCGTGCAAGAAAAGAGGAAAGATTTGCTACTGGGATGTTGCCAATGGTATCCTTTGACACTTCTATGGTCTCATGTGTTCTTGATCAAGCAGCACAGAGTACTGGAAAATCCCAAACCAATAAGCTTGAAACCAGAGCAGTCTGCCTACATTTGATATGCAGTCAGAAGAGGCTGATTTGAAATGATTGGCACTGAACTATGGCCTTTCTGTTAACTTACCTTAAACCATTTTTGCCCTTTTGTCGACACAGAACTTCACCAACTCTATTTATACCCTGGACAACTGCGTGTTTCTGCTTAGACAACAGATTTGAACTGTGTTTTTACTAGTGGCAGCCATTTGGAATTCTTTCCTACCACACTGTATCCCATTTCACTTTAAGTCTTCTCTTCTGGACACATACAAGATTAATACTTCTGTAAAATCTAGTTACCAAATTTGGTAATTTATTACTGACATTACCCAGTGAAATATGTAACTGGTTTTAATCCAGTTCCTAAATTTGTGTATTTTGCTCCCATCACAGAAATGTTAATGTTCCTGATGCAGTTTGGTATGGTTCCCAGTGTAAGATCCAGGTTGCCATGTGTGCTGTACTGCAGGTGCAGAGACAAGAGTGTCAACTCTGCTGTTTGTCCTTTCTCTCTAGCTCCAAGCCTCTCTCCTATGACCACAGGATGCCTGTTCTTCTGTGCACCTAGTTTGAAGATAGATGAGCATGAAGTAAGGACTGGTAGTTGATCCATCTTGGCCATTGTTTAAACGCTTAGTAGCTGATGGATGCCGAGATTGTCACGGGTCATAGAGTAGCCTTCCACCTTTGTGGTGCAGGTTCCTAGAAGGAATAAGGAAGGGAAGCTTCAGGGAAGAAAAGACAGGATGTCCTCTGATGGCAGAAAGCCTGTCTACACTCTGACCTGAGAACCAATGCTGGGTTCCCATGGTTTCTCTACCTGTGATCTTTTGATTTTGGTGCAACCTCCTGAACATTGGATACTGAGAGAGCCATTGGTTTGGGGAGACAACTCCTCTGCTGTTCCCTCCTTGGGACAGCAACCACTCATTCTGACTTAAGAAAGAATAGGAATCCCTATGAAAAGGGTGTATAAATGTTTCCATCATCTACTCTGTCACACACTCACACATACAGAAAGATGCATTTAGAGCATAGAAGGAGCTCTTACAAAGAAAGTGTGAAATGTCATAGAGACTATTTTTCTTTATAAAACTAGAAAGTGGAAGTGCGTCATGAATATATTTGCATTCTTGCCACTCACTGGCTTACCTTCCGTAAAGCTGAGGTCTTCCTTTTCTAGTGCTACAAATCTGGCACCACTCATAATGATTAAATTCTCTTAAAGTAAAATAAGAAAAATAATTATTTTATTATGGCCAAGGAATGTGCAAACTGTTGGAAGAAGAATTTTATAACTGCTTAACACAACATAACAGAGAGGCTATGCCAGTCTTCAGGATAAAGAAAACATCTCACGAGGAATTCAGCTTCTTACTCGCTGTCTCACATAATTGCATTCTCATCTGTGCAGATGCCGTTTAGCTCTAAGTATAAAACTACTATCAATCAGATTTATTTTTCATATGCGAGGAATCCTATTTCCATCAATTCAAGATCCATCTGCTATGACTGAATTTGTTTTCTTGTGCATGAGGAAAGATATGTAGCTCATTTATCAAACGAATGGTCCTGCCACTACTCTTCCAAGCATATCCAATTCAGATATATCTTGGTCTTTGTTGGTGAAGAGCACAAAATCTGGCTTTCTTCATGGCAACTCACTCAAGTTCCATCTTTGTTTTCATTTACCACTGCATCCCCAGTAGGCGCATTGACTCCCTGCCCTGCATATGGACAGTTGATGCCTACAGTATAGAAAGTGAGACAGATCTCAATCACAGGGACAAGTGCCATAGCAGACCTTGTGATTGGCAAATGTGTTTCCTCCTCAGAACAGGACAACCTTCTCTATGCTTCTGGGAAAAGTCTCTGCCCTGTATCATACCTTGGCATTACTGGGAGAGTATGAATTGTCTAGTGTCAAAACTGGGAAATATTCTAACAATTATACCTAACAGATGATCCTGGGAAATTGTTCACACTGGTGTCCTGACTGTAACCTTTTTACTAGCATAAACATAGTCCAAAATATCTAAAATCCACCCCATTAAACCTGGAACACTAAGGAGTAAGCTTGAACTGGTTTGCATGGGAAGAACATGGGAAGTTTTAGTGTGTTATGAGTTCTCATCGGTCTCTCTGACTTAAACTGAAGTCTCTATGAATATTGCCATTTAGTGGTAATTTGGGAACAGAGGAAAAATGCTGAAGACAAGTAAGCACACCAAGTCTTTGAAAATGTCAAATAAATGTATCTATGTAACTTTTAAAACAAATGATGGACATCTCTCTGGACTGCTGAAATAACATCATCCCTCCATTATTTTCCATAAATTTATTCCCTTGTCTAACCAGGAATAATTCAGTGCAGCTGAAATTCGGGAGCTGAAATGAAATGCAACTGTGACTAATCCCAGTAAAGTTACTTGCCTCATGCCAGCCAATGACTTCAGTACAATGAGTCATTTTAATTGCATGATGAGTGTCCAAAACACCTTCTGTTTCATTGACCTCTTGGAAAAGTGAAGGCTTCTGGTTGGGATAAGTCCTTTTTATTTCTTTCTTTGTTACAGTGTGTATGTGTGTCTATGAGATGTATAGAGGACTATAAAGAACTGGCTCATCAAACTCCAGATGAAATTAACTCTGGTTTTCAGAACAAAGAAATATGACTGTCAAACATACAAGCCTTTATTTAATTCCTTTTCAGTCCAAGTGGGGAAATAAACAGAGATGACATTCAAATCTAAAAGAGAAACTAGTTATGTTTTGCATATTGCTACATGGACACCTTCAGAAACTAAATCTTGGTATTCTCACATTTGTTGAAGCAAAGAGAAAATACGAAACTGTACTTGCAACTGTATTATTTTTCCCTTAATTATTTCAGACCTTTCATCTATTGTATCATGACCTTCTTTACAGAGAAAAACAAACAATCCAATAATATAATTAGTGCAATTTCATGGCTCTAATTTCCTTTCTTGTGAAGTGGTCAAAAAGAGTGTGTTTATTCTATTTTGGTTACAGAGCATTTTGGCAAAAACTTAATTTTGTAATAATTTCCTTGACATTTGACTTACCAGTATAAAGGAGAATGAAGAAGAAGAAAGAGGAATTTCCATCTGGAATCTTTCCATTTCGTGCTACCACTTATTCTATGACAATCAGTAGCTATTCAAAACCTTCCTCAGATACAAGCAGTGAATGGTAATTGCATGTTAATACATATTTTATTTCATTTTACTTTGTTTTGTTTTGTTTATTACAAACAGTGTGACTTGTTTACATGCAAGTTTGAGGTAACAGTTCACAGTGATTTTAAGAAATGTTGTTTGATAAATACTCTAAAAATGATTTGCATGAGACCTAAGCTTAAGAAGTGAAAAGAACTTCAGGAGATCACCTATTCTGAAGCAGATCTTTGCAGGATCAGGATCAAGCCAAAAGTGTTCCTAGAATTCATTGTCAGCAGAAGATAATGTTTCAGGGAATCATCACTGCGGGAAAACCATGCATGGTACATGGACAGGCAAAATTCCTGCACAATACCTCTGCATTGCATTAAATCCCACATTAGCCCAGTATAATTTGTGCAATGTATAGGCTTGAGTAGGCCTCTGCATAGTTAAAATAGATTTATAGAGCAGTGTTTTCTTTACTTGTCAGGAGAGTTGTTGAAAAAAGTACCCCATAATAGCAGGAAGTGGGAATAAAGTGGGAATGTGGTTGCATGTAAGGATAGAAACCCCCAGCAAACACTGTACTCTGAGACTGAAGGACTACGGACCTGTTATTAAGCCCATTAAAGTTAACAGGAGCAGTTCTGACCACGAGAATGAGTGCAATTCACATACGGACTTGGGCTCCATGAACAAGTTTGCATAAAACAAGAGCAAACCTGAAACCTTGCGAAAAAATCTTGAACTGAACCAAGCCTTTTCCTGAGGGTTGGAAAAAATTTGATTAATTGTTTAATTTTCACATTCCTCATCTTTTCCATTTTCAGCTTGGAGAAAAAGTGGACAAGAGAGTATTTTGTGGTATTTTTACTGGCCTGACTGAAGCTGAAGAGGTATTAGAGGTAATCTCATGAGAAAGTTTGACCTTGCAAGATTTCCAATTGATTTCCAGAGCCAAAAGATTCAGATACATTTGGATAGACTTTGAACAAACATCCAAACTTCTGCATGCTTGTCTGAACTGAAGATCCAAATGTTTTGATACACCCTCCTTCCTCTCCTCGACGAACACACATGTATATTGTGCGTGTATTTGCATGTGTTATTTGTGAAACTTGGGAAAATACGTGTACATTTAGGCTTTTGTCAGAGGGGTTTCTGGACTGGAGTGCTAATTCATTACTGGAAATAAAAGTTGATATAAAACATAAGTGCTAAGTACTCCAGAAAGTACATTATGAAAAATAGTTGAGCTATATGCAGTCTTCAGTCTCATTAGGAAGTGAGGAAGAGATAGCATGGAAAAAATTAACTTGTCAACATAGCCGTATATAATTTTCAAAGAGCGCAATGTGAACACAAGATGTTGCACTGACCATTCAAATAAATCAGAAAGCTGTGAATTGTTTCAGAGATTTATTGATTTAATTACCGATCATAACACAATGTGTTTGTTCTAAAGTAATCCTATAAAAAAGGAAAAAACATGATGTATTTATGCAGGTCTTGGACAGAAAAGCAGATCCTTTGAAGCTGGTGAGTTATGGACTGCATGGAAATCATGCATTTACTATGCAAAGCTTTTAAAAAGTTTCTATAGAGAAGAGCAGCATCAACAGGGCATGTTAAATGTTAGAGATTCCAATGGAAATCTTTTTGACCTTAGAGTAGCTGAAGATTTCTCTATTTTAGTCGTCACTGAACCTGAAACAGCAAAGGAGCACACTGACCAGAGAGACGATTTAGCATAGGAAAATCATTGGCGCTTTTCAGCTTTGCAAAGAGACAGCATCTAAAAATAACTACCCTGTAAAACTCGTACTGAGATGGAGGGAGCCTGAAGAAAATTACCTGATGCTCCTGTCTGAATATTTGCCAGCATTTCAATATTTAAACACCCTGAACAGAAAAACTCATTAGAGTAAAGCACAAGCTAAAGTCTCCTGAGGCAGTTCACATGCTGAAGGTAATGCATGTGCTTAAATCCTGCCCTGCGGCAGGTCTGCGTAGATATGCAAGCCAGTATACTGGAGCAGTACTGGGAAACAGAAGCAAACAGGTGTAAAATTATGGATGAGGACTAAAAAAAGCAAATAGCCACAACGTAGTGGAAGAGAAGTCACGGTTATTAAATTCACTGTCTTATGATGGATCCCTTTGTCCAAGGCAGATTTTCCTCCTCATGACATGCTGCTGAAAAACCATAGTTGGGTTGTCCAAAGAACCCACAAGGCATGAGAGATCTTTTTCCCATAACAGCACAACACAGTTTATACATATATTTAAACAATACTTGTAATGCAGAAATGTCAAAGCTTTTCATTTTCAGGGACTTGGTTCATCCAGAACAGGACAAGAGTAAGCGTGTGTGTGCTTACCGTGAACAGTCAGAGTACAAGGCCAGTGAAATGAGAAGTGAAGGAAGTGAATTAAACTTAGTATTTTAGACTAAAAAGTATCACCTGCTATCAGGGATGGGGAATGAACTTGCCAAAGCCACAAGGATTCCTGTCTACCTGACTCTTGGTCCATGTTCTACAGGCAGGGAGATGAAATTAAACATAAATGAATGTGATTTCTTTGGGACAAAATTTAATTTTCCAGGCTGTCCGCTGGAAAAATTAACCTCTAAACTAAATCTCTGGGATTTAATTTGGGTCTGATTTTTATTGGTCCTTAAGGAATAGAAGTTAGTGACATCTAAAATAGTGTAACCTACATCTCCCTCAGAGCTGGAATAAACAGAAATTTTAATGATCTATAAAGTTTTATGAGTGACTGAAATTTAGTCAGCAGTGTTTCAGTGGGATTTCTAGAAACATCAAAAGAACAAAAAAAATCCAAATATAACACCACTCCACTTTGGTGGCTAAGAGTTAATAAAGTTAAAACCTCTTCCATACTCTGTCATTTAACTCCGTATCGTAACTCCTCTTACACTAAGGTTCGTTGCCAAGAATTCATAGTAGTAGAAGCAGCAAATGAAAAATGACCAGAAAGACCACAGTTTTGTTAGGCAAAACAGTTCAGGTACAAGACTTTGGCTGCTGTGAAAGAAGGGGAGGTGGCCAAAACTACTTGAGTATAACAGCCTCCCCATATTCTGCAATTATGTAACAATGAGTCTAGTCATTAATATCCATTAGCTGTCTCAAAGTCCTGAGCAATCCAGTGCTATAACCCCTCCCGGAGTGCATCAAGCCGACAGCCTAAAGAGGTTCCCAAGACCTAAGCAAGCCGAATAATAATAATGATAGCTAGGAATAAACACCTTTGTTCAGTAAAATTAATCATTGTAGTGCTAGAGTCTGTGACCAGGTCATTACCTTAAAGGCAGGTCCTGATTGTGACAGCTGAGCAACCATAATGGAAAAGCTCATATGCAGAGGGCGTGAAGCAGTTCTTTCATAAAGCATAACTAGGCCAAGGGAGCAAGACCTTACAAGTGACAAGCTGAGCTGGAAATAGCCACCATGTTGCTAGTGTAAGCAGGGATACTACTATGGCTATAGATACTGCCATTATCTAAGGATGACATTCACTAACTGGCAGAAGAAGAAATGAAAAAAAGAAAGAGAATAACAGGCTGAGAGAGTTGGAGTTGTTCAGCCTGCAGAAGAGAAGGCTCCGGGGAGACCATACAGCACCCTTCCAGCACTTAAAGGGGGCCTACAGGAAAGGTGAGGAGGGACTCTTTTTCAGGGAGTGTAGTGATAGGAGGAGGTGTAATTGTTTTCAAACTGAAAAGCGGGGAAATTTAGATTAGATAAAAGGAAGAAATTCTTCACTGTGGGGGTGGTAAGGCACTGGAAGAGGTTGCCCAGAGAAGCTGTGGCTGCTCCCTCCCTGGCAGTGTTCAAGGCCAGGTTGGATGGGGCTTGGAGCAACCTGGTCTAGTGACAGATCAAACATGATAATCTTTAAGATCCCTTCAAGCCCAAACCATTCTATGATTCTATGATAACTGTGTAAAACAGAGAAAACAGATGAAGAAGCAGGACAATTTGAGACTAAGACAGCACTGCCTCAGAAACTGAGCTTCCCTTGCTGGGAAGATGCAGTTGTACAGAAACCCTGCCTCTGTAGTTAGGCATAGGCAGTGTTAACCACCCACAGCCTCTGCTGCAGCCATTAGTAGGTTTCAGGCCTCAAAGACATACCTACAGAGCTGGGGGGAGGACATTGCCTAGTTCCTATAAGGTACCTAACTTGCTACTGATTTCCATGGGAGGTTAGGCATCTAAACATTAAGTTAGGCACCTAATACCTTTCATGGAGCTTCCTGCTCTGGCAGGGTGGTTGGACTAGGTGATCTTTCGAAGTCCCTTCCAACCCCTAACATTCTGTGATTCTGTGATTCTGTGACTTGGCCCCCTATCCTTACAAAAATATGGTGATTTGGATTCCTCAGTAACAATTCCAAAGATAAATTCCTCACAGTTACTACTACCACTTCTATAAGTAGCAAGGGTTCCCGTACGGTGTGCAGGTTGGAGGCAGATAGCAAAGGGTACAAGTCCTCTCCATGTCAGTCATGGTGGATGAACTCAGTGAGTCAGATGAAAGGATAAGACAAGTACAAAGTAAATAAGGCTTAGCAGGTATGCTAAAATCACAGCTTTGCATTTGCATGGCCAGAGCAGGAGGGTAGTTATGGAATTTATTTCTCTGTCCCCAGACAGAGGAGCCTGCAGGGGAGGTTAGATTAAGAATTCTCCATAGTAGTTTTCCTTATGCATAGGGGACAGGCAGATGAAAGCATAGAGGTGGCTGAGGAAGAAGCAGACGTGGTGATCAAGGCTGTCATCTTTGTCAGATCACAGGCAGGAGCTGACAGTTTGATAGGCCAATATATTTGACAGATAGGGTGAGGCTAAATGTGAAGGATCTTAAAGACAAAGATAAGATGCTTGTGTTTGAAAATGCAAAGCCACTGGAAGGACACAAGGAGAGTGTTGATGCAGCCAAAGCAAGGAGCCAGGAACGTGGTTCTAATCTCAGTGTTTTGAATGGAAGTGAAGGCAGCAGTAGTGCTGGAACATGGCTGGAGACCAGATTATTACAGACAAAGTGCAAAATGACGGGATCCTGCTATGAGCCTTAGCCAGCTGCTGAGAGAAAGGATGAATCTGTGAGCTATTACGGAGGAGGAGGCAAATAGACTTGGATCATACAGTGTCTGAAAGAGGGAGCAGAATCTAAAATGTTCCCTGAACATGGGCTGGAGGAAGTGTGAGGTTAAGAGCAGTGGAAAAATCAGGGAAGTTGGACAGAAAATTTAGTGTTAGCCATTACTGACTGTCAGAGATGTGGAAGTGAAGTGTTAGAATAAGAATTACACAGAGAAAGAGATACTGAGAGATTTGGGAGTCATTTGCAGGGATAAGTTTTTAGGAAGGGCACCTACAAATGCAATAGAGCTAAGATCTTTAAAGAAATTTTTCTACCTCTCTGGCTCTGTTCTCCTGATGCCTAGGCAGCTGGAAAAGTCATGGGCATCACCAATAGAAATTCTTTCTTTCTTTGCTTACTAAAAACATCATTTTCTTAACTTTATTATCACAGAATCACAGAATGTTAGGGGTTGGAAGGGACCTTGAAAGATCATCTAGTCCAACCCCCCTGCCAGAGCAGGACCACCTAGAGCAGGTCACAGAGGAACACGTCCAGGTGGGTTTTGAATGTCTCCAGAGAAGGAGACTGCACAACCTCTCTGGGCAGCCTGTTCCAGTGCTCTGTCACCCTCCCGGTGAAACAGTTTTTCCTTATGTTAGTGTGGAACCTCCTATGCTCCAGCTTGCACCCGTTGCCCCTTGTCCTGTCATTGGACATCACTGAGAAGAGCCTAGCTCAATCCTCCTGACACTCGGCCTTTACATATTTATAAACATTGATATTTTTCTCACTTCTACAGTAGGTCATACACACAGCCAATTGACTCAGCTCTGGATGTTCCAGATACTGGTAGGCCATACTGGACACAATAGAGCTTGTGAGTTTTATGAAAAAGGACAATATTTTCAGTGCAGTGACAAGACCCATCCCAAAATGTGACAATCTACTGGATACGCAATGGACTCAGTCTCTTATGGATTCTATATAAAATGGTGTGGATATATGACAAGGCCTTGGATATTCTTAAAGCAGCTTTATGTGGCTTCTTTAATTTTCAAAGTGAGATATGCTTTTCTATCTCAGTGATAAGTGAGATAAGTGAGAAATGAGAGTCCTGATAGGAGTCGCCAGATTGACAGACTAGGAAATACTTGCTGGACATGTCATTCTTATCAAAACCATCAGTTTTGCAGCCAGGTTGCATTAAGCTCCATCAGCATGCCATGGTTCAGTTTTTCTGTACTTCCCCCCACCCCCCATCATTCTTGTTGGTGGACATGTCACCCTCCCTGCCAGCCTCAAGAGGAGAAGGGCAGTAAGGGCTTCTGTGCACTTTTTTTTGTTCACTCCTTTTATCCCAGAGTGGCAGACTTGGTTTCTGGTGAGAGACAACAGGATGATCTGGCCTTCAAACTTGATCCATGACACGTTTTAATTCCAACAGAATATCAACAACATTTTCACAGACTTTTTGTTGAGAAACTGAGGCCAAAAGCCAAGGGAACTTTTTGAAGAGATGGCAGTGATTCTTTTTTCTTCGTAAATTTCTAGCCGATGTCTAAAAACCGTGGTGACGGCCAAAGTGTTGAGAGTAGTAAAAAGAACACCTTACCGATCATTTTGGCTTAAGAGAAAGAGAAAAGCAGCAAGTCTTTGTATACTTTAAATAATTATTAACAGTTTTTATTAGGAAGAGACCAAACCTGTTCAGCTTCTTTTATAGTAAACACGTCTGGTGGGGTGGAAGGAAAGGAGGGAAAATCACACATACATTTTATACAGTCTGGGTGGATAGCTAGTAAGTGCACCTGTAGGGCATATGTGAATGTATAAACCCACACATGTTCACTTAAAAGGACTCCGTCAGCTTGCTTCAGAGCTTTTGTTTGCTCTTTAAATCTGCATTATTTTAATACTCTCTTAGAAGCTTAAAAACCATTATTTATTTCCCTGATTTCCTTCTTCTCTTTCCCCTTGTCAAACCCTTTCTGTATGTGTTTGTTTTGCTTTGTTTTGAGTGGAGATAAAATTAACACAGCTGGTCTTATTTAACAGCCCAAACTTCAATTTGTACCACACTTTATCAGGCCAATGCAAGCAAGACAAGAGCATCAGTGGACAGTGAGCTGAGTAGGCACGCTGTGAGACTGCTGCTTTATGGTGCCGTCCTTAGACAGGACTTTGATGGGACACCAAGGGAACACAGTTGCTGTTTTGGTCACCTGGGCCTGGGAGAGAGCACAGTCACATTGAAGAAGTTCAGTTCCCATAAAAGTGAGAGTAGCCACTTGTTGCCCTTTCTTGAACAAAAAGGATTAATTAAAAAGACACAGTGGCCTTTGTCTTAGTCTGTGCAGTCAGGTTAACACCTCTCTGAAGGTGCAAAAAGACCTGGTGTTAGTGTAACTAAATGTGAGAACCTCTATTTTCAATTCTTACTGACCACTATTTTCAATTCTTACTGCTGTTATGAGTGTGGGTCTGTTTGCAGTGGTGCAGAGCTCCATGAAGAGCTGTGGGGGACAGAGGCCGCTGGCCCTTGCCATCACCTCAGGCTGCTGCAGGCAGCAGACACACCAGGAGAAGCAGCCTGGTGGAAGTCACCCAGTGAAAACTCCCTGCTCCTTGCCCTCCCCATGTGTGGGGGAAGAAGGGTGCAAAGAGGAGCTTGCCAGAAGAGCAGTGGTGGTAGGGAGCCATTCTGAGTACTGGGCTTTCCAGGTAGATTGAAGTGGGGAGACAGGAAGGAGCAGAGAAGTAGGAGGAGTTTCCTAGTCAATCCACTGTGCAATAGCTCTGCTGTGGGACCTACAGCTACCTACCTTGGAAGATTTACTTGCAGTCACTGCTCACTTGGCCATTGCCTTTAGGATCTGTTCCAGAACAGATTAATTTAGCTGCTGACTCTCATTTTTAGATATTTGATCAGGTGAGGAGGCTAGAAGGAAAGCAACAGACGTTCAAGGATCACATAATGTTTCTGTCTTCAGCCTTGCAGGCTTTGTCAAAATCTAATAACCCCTCTTTAAAGTTCCACATGGATGAAAAGATTTTGTGATTTCGCCAAAGTTTAATTCAAAAGGAAGAGGCATTGCCTTTGACAGATTGTTTAACACTGAATGAAAGCAATCAGGACTGGCACTGTACTGGTGGTGTTTCTTCTACCTGGTGGTGTGGTGGGACAAGCTTGGAAATGAACCCTTGCAAGCAGAAAGTGTAGGAAGGTCTCGTTAAGCAAAGCACCAGGCTAAAACATACAAAATAAGCAGCACAAGATCTTCAAATCTGGTGTTTCATCTGTTTTTGAGAATTTGCAGGATTGTTGTCCTTTGGAACGTGACTCTCCAAAGATTGCCCCAAAAAAGCAAGAGCTGTGGCTACAAAAGCAGTATGCAATAACAGGGTGAAAAGAGAAATTCACACCCAGCCTGTTACTGGATTAAGCATTTTATGTTTGCACGCAATGTTCAGCTATTGTCCAGTACTTCTGGTGACAAAGAAACATAATAAACCAAGGCAAAGAAAACACTCCAAAATGCTGAGACGAAAAGCCGCTCACACAGAGGTCAGATGTGGCTACTTCTTCTGCGCTGAGCAGCTCTGGAAAGGACTTTCCCACCTGGGCTGGTGGGATGGCATTTCAGGGCTTCCTTCTGCCATCTTCTGCCTCTTTGCAGTATTGCGAGCCGGGGAACGAATGCTTCAGCCTCCTGCAAAGGTCTTTGGTGGGTGGCAGCAGGACCTGGGCTTTTGCCCAAGGGCAGAAGATCTGATTATAGTCATACACCAGGAAATAACTGAAAATAACTTGTTTACAATAGTAATTATGTTTTACTGAAATGATACTCTAAAGTGTTTATAGGCATCCCTGCCTGAGCACCTGGTGTCTGAGCACATGCAAGAATATAGAGGATAGCAGACAAAGGTAAGAGACCATTTTTTTCCCTGAGGGTTTTTTCACCTGGACCTTGCGATGCTAGCTGCCTCCCCTCCTATTGAGGGAGGACCTTTGTCCACCCCAACGAGGTAAGGCGCCCATCATCTCTGCAAGGAAGTCTACAGGTTGTATCGATCAAGACAACTAAGAGGGCAGACAATGAAGGAAGCAAGAAACCATCTACTTCACAGTGTCAACAGATGACTGCACACTCCCATGGGTGCTCAGGTGTTTGCTTCCTCCCAATAAAAATGCATCCAGTGATCATGTAACTTTACCATGTGTGTCTCAGGAGATTGTTGATTGTCTGACAGGCCTGGCTTACAGTTGTCCCTTTAATTTGCTCTGACCAGCTGACAGTGATAGTGAATACTGCCTTATGCCTGAGTTTCAAACAGGGATTGTCTCCTTGGGCTACTGTAGCAGAATTATACACAGTAATGGTTATCATCCCCAATCAGTTGTGATGGAGTAAAGACTGTGAGGTACTCTCCTTTGCTCCCCTTCATTTTAAACTCCCAGACTGAAGGATAACACACATGCAGTAAGGTGGAAGGCTACTATATGCACACGTCCCAAAGAGGACAGGGTGTGTGTGTGTGGGTGTATGTGATCTATGCCCCTTCTGAACAGGCTCCCACTCTGCTTTTGTCGCTGATACATTTAGTCTTAGCCAAGCAGCTTTCTGGATATGCCTGCCTCCACCTCAGTACACTTTAGTCGCTGCCATTGCTGGGTTGGGTATGAGTATTTGAAAATATGTAAATGTGGCATTATTTCCTTCCAGGTGTATCCATCTACCATGCTGCCAGCTGTCTCATATCATCCAGGATTTGCATTGGCACTCTGCTGCATTTGTTTTCATATCAGTTAGTAAGTAACATTTGCAGCTTTTGAGAAAACCTCAGCTACGAGCTATATATACACGCATATTCTGTGAGGCATTTGCTGCTGGCATTTAAACAATAATATCAGTGACAGATACCACCTTAAGTCCTGCTATTTGAATCTAAGCTACAGTACTACGTGAGAAGGTGGGAGGAGTTCAGCTGTTTTCTGCTTTTTCCTAACAAACTGATTTATAGTTTCCCGTGTGTTTTTCCTCATCCCATTTTGGCCCTGGTTGTGTCCCTTGACTCTATTTACAAATGTTGTCCTGGAAGTATAAGGTTAAAACAGTGGTCTCCCCATTCACCTCTGACTTGGAATTATGGACATAGAAGTTACTTTCCTGACAATTTCTATGAACAACTGCATCTAAAAGCTCATATGATGGCTTTCCAGGCAAAAGGCTCCTTCTCGTTTCCCTTCTTTTGTTACATTCTTTTGTCCTTGCACAAAATAATTAAAACTTTCTGTTCTGCTTTCTCTTACCTTCCACTCATCTTTGTTTAATTTCTGAGTTCGTAAATTTGTTTTTGAATAGAAAGGTCTTTCTCTTAGCTCTTTCCAACAACCTTGTGTACTACATTTTGTGAATGATTCTGACTTTTACAGAGTACAGCCTATTTGTGTGTGTGATTTTGCAGTGCTAAGGTTTTCAATAAAATTCCTCTCACTGCAGAAGTGTAGTTAAGTAAAAATTGACTTTTTTTTTTTTTCAGTTGTACTTGGAGTTATTTTTATGTGTTGTTAAGCATGTCTAATTAGCATTGGCACAACAATTTTGTCATAGAAGTGGAGAAAATACAAACAAAGTAATCCTTGCCTAAAATCTCAAAATACAGAGAATGTGGGTTTTTTTGTGGTTGTACTGTGATTTATTTTAACAGAAACCAATTTACTTCAACAAATCTTTTTGGGCATTCTTAATCTGTAAGGTTTGTTTCCTTGCTTATTAATACAAATATTTGCTATTTTTGTGCAGTTAGGGGGAGTCTCTGTGCAGTCCTGAGCAAGAAGTGGGGTTTATTGTGCCTGGTTGCCCAACCAGCCCAGGGGACAATGGACCTTTCCAGGCAAAGCTCTAGGCACAGAGCTGGTCACTGGGTGTTCAGCAGGGCTCTGAAATAGCACAGATGCAGGAGACTTTTGGGGCCCAAGTCTCGAAGCAACATAAGGACTGCTGCCAGCAGTTGGAAGACATTTACACACTGAGGAGTAAGAAATAATCAACAGACAAAAAGCCTCCAAGAAACAAATTAAAAGGTGGGGAAGGTGTAAAGTGTTATGATAAACCTGTGTTTAGTTTATAATTTCTGAGACAATATTATCTTACTACAACTTGCTAAAATATGCTGTATCAGTTGCACCCTAGTAAAGAAGCTGGGCGCATGCTGAAAAAAAGAGAGAGAGTTTGATAGAAGAACATTTTGATTGCAGCATGTTCCTTTTCCTTCCTGTTTCTCCAGCAAATATATGCGTTACAGTACACACCGTATTTTAGCTTAATCAGTAATGTACCAGGCACCAACAGTTACACATCATCACACACACGTTCTTATCATCTCTCAAGGTGTGTTTGTAGATAATGTGTAATGTAAATGTGAGTGAAGTCTCCATCATTACATGAATTCCACATACCAGTTATTGTTATCTACAAAAATTATTTATTAACAGAATAAGGGAGGAGAAAGGCTGGGTGCAGTTTCAAAATAGGGTTTCTTTTGCTTGACCTTAGGTTACATGACTCACAAACTGAGGTGTACAAAGGTGTACCTAGAGCTGTGCTTTATTGCCTCAACTGTGAAGAAGCTCAGAAGCATTTTAATTTGTCTGATTCTGATGTATGTTAACAGTACACTGTGTAACACAGATCATATACAGCCCCCATCTTTCTTGATTTCCTGTGCCTTCAGTCGTCCACAGTATTCTTCCCCTGATTTCCCTGGTATTTTCTTTGTCATCAACTCTGTGCCCTGTTTCTCTTTTCCTGTTCTCTCCCCCACTCCTGACACTGGAGCAGAGCATTTGGTTTGGAGAAGTGTCAGGGTTGCAAAAGCCTGCTTCGAGTGCTGTGGTATTCCAGCAGTCAGGGTCGCTATTGCTTGGCCATGCCCCAAAAGACTTTCTATAACTAGAGCTGGTGCCAAAGTAGTTACACCAGTTTGATGAACGTAGAGGATTCCTCTGTGCACAGAGGACAGTCGGTTCCTATTTAACCACCTTTAAATTTTCTCATGAAATCTGCAATGGTGCCCAAACAAGCCTAATGTGGTTAAGTATTCAGCCCAATGATCTCACATCCTCCACAGAGATGAGACTCATAAACACATTTTATGTCTGTATTGGTATGTTGTCATAATTTGGGAGACACATTGCCTGGAAACACAATAGTTGGTTATGAAAGTCTAGTTTGATGCTGAGAGATCTCAGCCAGATGTTACATTCCAGTAATCAAAATTAAGTTATTGCAGGACCAAATAGAAAGTAGTGAAAGGCTAAATTTATATAGCTCTCGGTTTTTTTCTCTTTCTTAAAAACATGATTTATTTTTGTCTTTAAAAGAAGAGTCTACTCAGAGAAGACAATGAGGACTAGGAGATGAAGAAGAAATACAAAGAATTGTAGAATAAGTAGAGCTAGTCAGGAAAGACACTTCATATTATGTATTAACTCAGAATGTATATCTGATTAGAGCTGTACAGGCATTAAATATATCAGTGCTCCAAGAAAAGATCAATAGCATGTAGAATCAACTGGTGCAGGAGTACAGATGGGTATAGAAGATACGGTAGAGAAAAAGCTTCACAGAAAACTCAGAATTTGCAGATACCTACTGCACAAGACAATCTCAAGGCTGTTCTTCCAGATAAGTTGACCCAGGGAAGTATGTCTGTAACAAAAATGTAAAGGAACAGAGAGTCAACTGAAAGACACAGAGGTAATTAAGGGATGAGTTTTCTGTGCTGTGAAATGAAGAACAGGAAGGGAGAGAAAGTGAGAAAGAAGGAATTTGGAGAGAATAGCCAGCTTCACAAAAGACAGGAGGAAGAATGGAGATATTTGGCAGCTAGGATCCAGGGAAGAAGAGAAAAAAAAAGACACAGAAAAGCTGTCTCTTTGAAAAAGGGATGTGAGAGGAGGACTCCGGGCAGGGGGTGAAGGGCAAACAATCTTGTTGAAAGTAAAGGAAGATTCACCCACCTCTCTGAAAAGCAAGATCCTTGCAGGAACAAATTGAAAGTCAGTGTGCTGGGCAGAGGTGAATACTTAAAGGTGGAAGCTCAGGGATCTTCTGTTTCTGTGATGTATTCTGATACAACCAGTTCAGCGCAATATGCATAAACACCTACAGCAGATGAATCCCACAACCGATCTATGGTTAGTTTACTGTCCTAGAGAGTAAACTAATATAGGACTAACCTTCTTTTCCTACTAGTCACCTGGACTGTGCTTTCTTATCTCCACAGGGGCCTAGCTTCAGAAGTAGGTTATGTTTGCACACCCTACCTTCATACCCCTCCACAATGCACTGTCCCCTGATAGTGGGGGTTCTTCCTCCCCATTCAAGGCCGAGATTTGCTTAGACGCTAAGTCTTCTGCTTCTCGGGAAAGTACTTCACCTAATATTCAGAAAATCACCATCACTGGCCCTGTCCTGAAAGACATGAAATATGCTTGATAAGACAGCCACTTCTGCAGCCACTTCTGCAGACAATTGAAATGCAGAAATGCAGGAGCTCTTCTCTATCCCATGTGATGGGATGCCACATAGGGGATTACCTCTTAAACCAGTGAAGATGGAGACCAATGGAAGTGCTCTGTGGTGGGTAAGGAGATGCTTAAAATAAGAGTGTCATCAGGTAGTGTCGAAACAGAAGATGCTGGCGTTAAAGGAAGTTAGTTTACAGAGAAGCAGAGCAGGAGCAGCAAAGGAACATTGTTGGGACATTTATTTTTTTTAACATTTTCACTGTAACATAGAGAATGCGGGAGCGCTGATGGGAAATGCTAGCAACACAAAGGTTTGAGAGGTAATCAAGGTATGAATGATCAAGATATACAGAAAAACTGGATGGCCTGAGAACTGGGGGATTGGAGTGGGATGGGTTTCTGCAAAACATAATGTCAAGTATTTAGCTTGGTCAGGGATAAGAAAAAAACTTTTGTTATAAACTAGAAACTAATCAAGTAAAATAAACTGAGGTTGGGAACCTGGGCATGTTACTTACCAGGATAAGTATGCACTACTGGTGTGATACAGCCAAGAAAGGCAACTATGGTCAGGAGAGCAAATACCTACAGAAAGAGGGGTGGCTATTTTTCAGACCTCATCTGGAACTCCATGTCCTACGTGCGGCTCCCTTCTTCCAGAAAGGTGAGCTCAAATGAAAGAGGTGTGGAGGTTCAGTAGGGGAACGTTAAGCATCTTGAGAGAAGAAACATGAAGAATGTGGCATCTTTTTAGCAAAGCAGTCTTTCAGTTCACAACGGTGTTACAGAAAAAAATAACTATTTAAGATAAAAGATGGGGTTGTCAGAAAAGACAGTAATAAACTGTATAAATGTAAACTGGCCATGTGCAAATTCGGAATGGAAATTAGAAGAACTTCCCTAACAAGTATAGCTATGGGAGAAGAGGAAGGGAAGAAAACAAACTGTTAAAATGGAAGTTGATAAAAAAAGATATAATATGATGTCTGCAATAACAAGAGACTGGTTTGTGTGACTCAGGAGTACTCACTAAGCTCAAAGGCCAGTTTCTTAAATTAGATGTATTTTTATACTTCACAAAATCAGTATACCTATGGCAGTGAAGTACTGTCTAGCTCAATGAGACAGGATTCATATGTTCAGGTAAGAGGAGAGAATTAAGATCATCTATTCTGAACTCTAATGTAATACAGCCCATAGAAACCTACTCATTCATTTTTGCTCCAGGCTCAATGCATCTCTTTGATCTATAGCATATCTTTTCAGAAAGGTATTCAGATTTAATTTAAATGCTTCAAGTGAAGTAGAATCCACCACATTTAACAGCAACATCTATTGAAACTGCGGTGCAGATGGGGTTTGAGAGAACAGCTTTTGACCTTCATGATATTTTTTTTCCTTTTTGCCATTGTTGACAGGCTTTATGAGGAAATACATCAGACGGATCATTGTGGAAGATATTAAACTTCCTACATATATTCTGATCTGATGAATTCCTTTTCAATAGTCTCAGGAGTTAATGGCTTGTGGTATGTTCTTTCTGCTGTTGAGCCCAATTTTGAAATCAGTGAAGTGATTCCCACTTACACCAGGTAAGAATTGATCCTTTATGAATATGATTAACAGACTTCCTGGGATGAGTAAATATTTTCTAAGTAATCCAAGAGGCTGGAAAATAGCTATATATCTTATCCCTGAGTAAAGCCAGCAGACTTTGTTTTATTGTACGCTGTGTGCAGTGCACAACATTTAATTTCTTACACAGATAGAAAGTTCTTAGGGTAATATCTATTTCCTTTAATATTAGCTTCCTAAATCTGGTACATAATCCGAGCTAATCCTTGAAGTTCTTTCTATAGTTGGAGAAAAGAGATAAATACTTGCCAACAATAAGCTATCTCACCTGTTTTATGTACTTGGGATAGAGTTCCTTCAGGTTAGAAAACTAACTTAAATTACAGACTCACCCTTTAAGTGGCTGCAATTAAGTGAAAGGAATCCTATTTATAAAGTCAGGAAAAGAAATATCCTCATGACAGGGAGTTCTGGGTGACTGTCGTAGAACAAATTTGGAGCAGTGCAGTGGTAAGACTAAATAAACCAAAATAGGAGTACTCAGATGCAAACAGAGGTCTGATTTCTGTCTGATAGGGAGAAAGGACAAGAGACGAAGCTGTTCAGATCTGGGAATAAATTTGCCTCCTCATAAAGAGCTGCGAGCCTTAAAAACCAAGTATGGAGATGAACCCAAGCATAGCTAAATAGCAATTACATTCTTAGTTATTCTTCTCTTGCAACATTTCTGTTTGATTGTAGTATTTTGTTGGCACCCCTTCCAGAGTTCTTGGGTGCCCTGGAGTGCAGTCCTGTACAACCAGCAGTGTCCACCCTGGAGGATGCTCCCACTATGTATGACATCTTGTGACAACAAGCTTATTGTTTGCAGCACTGTGCTTATGCCTTATTTTTAGTACCCAAAGGCTCTTTCAAGAGTGAAGTGCAATGGTGCCAGTCTTTGAACTAAATCTCAGACTAATCAAAATCCTTGCCCATTTTTAATGTATAGTCAGCACACTGTTAAGTATGTCTTTTATAAGGATAGTTTGAATATGTTTAATCTGTACTACGGTGCTATGAAAAGAAAGACGATGTGGCCAAACTCTGCTCTTAGCTACAGCAGTCAGCACAGCCATCTGGAGGTCAAGTATTTTTAGAGGTCTGACTTGGATTAGAGAATGACCCCCGTGCACATGAATCATCACAAGGATTAATGAAGTGTATAAAGTGTGTGCGCTTGTTAATCTCATCTATGGACATGACAAAAGAAGAAATTCTTTACTTTGAGGTAGTGAACGGTTTAGCAAAGAGAAGACACAAAGCCTAACCATATGCTGATGGGGAGCCTACAGCATAATGGAAAAGTGTCTTTTTTTTATGTTAGCAGTTAAGAACTACAGTGATTGTGCTCAAAGGAGGAATGGCGTGAAAGCGATCCTGTTTCACTTTTAGCCATAAAGTTTTCACTCTTCCTCCTTTTGGCATTCCCACCTCTGTTTTAAATGTTATCTATTATTTAGATTTTATTTTAAATTAAATCTAGATTTTCATCATTTGCATTGATTTTAGTTCACACTACCTGTGAGTTCCTCTGGCTCATGCCATGGATATAAACATGGTTGCTCAAGATTTGGGTTTGGCTTAGCGAAATACTTTTGCAGGGGCAAGTATTTCCCATAGCAACTCTGATAACCTAAAATAGGAAGTTTACTAACTTAATTTTGGCTTGTGTTGTTTCATTAGTTCTTTAACTGTAAGGTTAACAGGGGCCTCTGCCATTCCAGCTATCCAACCAGGGCAGATACTCTGAGGCAGAGTACTGCCGTAAAGATTAACCTCCCTGGCCCTGTAGAGGAGGTTTTTTAAGTTTCAGAGTCAGCTCTAAGACGAACTGTGTGCAGAGCTTCGAAATCCTTCATGGATGGTGGCAATCAGAGGCTTGTTTTCAGAATCTCATCCCTTCTGGTATTGTACTGTTTGAAACAGAATGAGTCAAGGGGGTCAGAGAACAAGTGAGGAAGCATACCATGGCCTCCAAAAGGTTGAGCTGGTCTCTAAAAACTTCTGTAGATGCAAAAGTCCTGGTTTTGTTCCACTAAGTGTCTTCTTTCTTTCTATCTCAGTAGAGTCTTGGACACTTCTTGTAACACTGAAGAGAATCATCTTTATGCAACAGCCAAGAGTATCCTAGCTCCATGTGGTGTCTGTTCAGAGGGAGGTAATCCCAGAAAACTTGTGAAAGCTGAAAAAAGGGGAACTTTTTATACAGTAGTGGTTAACATTTGGAGCTTAGTGCTGGATGGTACTGGGATTCCTCTGAAAGCAGCTCAGCACTCTCAGCTCTGATTACAGCCTTGGGAGGCCGACAGTCCCTCAGCATGGGCTTCTTAGCTTTTCTGAGGACTGAGCTCTTTACGGCATCTTTCTTCAATGGCTTCAGTAGGAAATTAGTTTTTTAGTACAAATGTGAATTGCACATGTGCAAGTTATAAATCTGGATCATGGCCAATAGGTAAAGCCGCTAACCCTGCTATTTGGTAGTTACTATAAAGTTTTTCAGTAATACTCTTCAGTTCTCTTCCTGTCCTTTCAGCTATAGAAAAAAAATTAGGAAAGAAAAGAGTCTTTTTATGTATAGAGGGGCTAAATGAATAGCACTTATGGGACAAAGATGAGTGGGAATGAAAACAAGAGTTTTCTCAGCAAATGTTTGTAGTTTGCAAATGATAGAGTTTTCATATTCAAGCTCTGTAAAAAATAGCACACAGGGGCAGAAATGAAAGGTTTGTGTGTGAAAAAGCAATACAACTATCTGAATCAGAAAAGACTCCAGTGTCCACAGAGCACTGCAGAGCAGCAAAGTTTAATGTCAGTGGGATTGTGAAGGTCAGTGAGCAGATGAGGCTTGATGGAAACTCCTCTCTGGACTGTGAAAAGACTGTACACATCTGGTAGAATAGTCCCCGAGGATCTCTGGGTTTCAGGGGTGTGTGAAGCCTGTAACTTACTTGCTGTGTAGTGCTATTTTGATAGCATCACTTTGTCTACAGCAACCATAGAAAAATAAAGAAGCTCCCCTTCAACTTTCAGAGCATGGATGTTTTACCCCAAATGAGACTTAAGGAATTAATGATGTTGAAAGCTAAAGCTTGCTTACTTATGTTTGCTTTTTAATTGTTGTATGTGTTTACTTACTTTGCCAAACAGAGGTATGCCTCAGTGAAAGTGGGGATTGAGTGTCATGTTATCCTGAAATAGAAGAAATATACTTGTCAAAATAAATATCAAATCTGCATTTTTGGACCAAAATTTCATGACAGATGTTATGTACTTCACATGTACTAATTCTAAACATAACTGGTGACCACATTGCCTGCCTGCCCATATTATGTAGAGTTTTCACATAAAGCATTAAGAAAGCGTCTTTATAGGGAATAATATAATTCTAGTTATATAACTGATGTCTATAAAACAATAACATATTAACGTATTTCTCGTTCTGTATCTGATTTTTAGATCACAAAATAGCTGTGTACCTGTCTGGGCCTCATCTAATTTTGGACACTTCCCACCCAGGGCTGGAGGGCAGCAGGGAAAATTCAGAAAGTGTAACATTTTTCTGGCAGGTTTATTCTTTTTCCCTTGGAAAAATTAAAGCAGGGAGGAAGGTTAGATATATAATTTCTAATCTGTACTGACAGTGTCTTGCTTTATAAACTCCTTTTTATTCACATAGGCATAAACAAAATCAGAATTGAATTCCTGGTATTTAGACCTAAATATGAAATATGCATGTCCTTTTCCAGGAGAAACACTCCTAGATTGTCTCCCCCCCTGCTTGAAAAAGAAGGTGATATTCTAAAGATGCATCTGAAGACTTTTGAGTCTTCATTCACAAGGACTGTTCTCTATATTTTCAAGGCATCTTTCTTCACAGCAATCTGTACTTGACGGCACGGACAGTTTCAAGGTATGCTGAAAACGCTAGGGTCAAAAATACCACCTCTTATGTTAGTAACGGCTCTCATACATTGAGCCCTGCCTACATAGTACAAACTTGCAAGAATCATATTCTGTATGCGTTTATTAGCAAGCTTTTTTTTTTTAAAAGAAGTTAGGCTTAATATACTTACAGGCTGGATAGTGAAACCCTCACTGACACTGATTAGCATGTTAATCCATGATGAATTCATTCTGAAACCAACAAAATGTTTTAAACCCAGAGACATACAGTTTAAATGAATCCTGACCAGGCGCTGGGAAATAGGAAATCCCTGACATAAACCCTGACATAAAAGAACAGCTTAGTTCATGAAGTACATAAATGAGCAAAAAGGATGTAAAACAGCCAAGAAAGCTAGCAGTAAATGAAAAGGTCTGGGGAGGCAGGGAAGGTGAAGAGAACTATGTGGATTAGGTATGTGACTTTATTCGTACTTAAGGACTTCTTTTATTTTAATAGAAGCCAAATATCAATGAAAGCTTAAAAACATGTATTTCAGAGAGTTTTCAGATGAAAGGCTTAGGAGAAAACTGTGGTGTATGGGAAGAGGAGGCTGCATCCTTTGGGAGGGAGAGTGGATCACAGGCAGACCTGCTGCACGTGGTTTGCTTTCTGGTGGAAGAGTTGTTGCTTTAGGGGAAGTGAGAGTGTTCAAGACACTAGACCTTGCTAAAGCAAGAACATGTGAGTGATGTTGGCACCAGGCCACAGAGCGCCTGGATGGGAGTTCAGCACAGAGCTGGCTGGGGATTTTCTGATGAAACTCTTTTGTCAGAATAGGAACCTTTTGTGGAGACATATCCCCATTTAAACTCCCTCCCCAGGGACAAGATTTCCAATGCTAATGTGAAAATTGTGGTCAGAGGGAGAGCATGACGCACCTCTGGTCGACACCCCCAATGGCCAACACACTCACCTGGGCCACAGGAGTCCCCCTCCGGGTGCCTTTTCTGCGATGAGGGGTATTATACATCCACACCACCTTTCTCTGGGCCTCGTGATAAGGGGAGAGTAGCAGGTTAACTCAGCTATACGTTTCCCAGACTGGAGCTGAGATTGGCATTGGACACAGCAGGATTTGCCTGCTCCGTATTGCTGAGAGTATAGAGATAGCTGAGACATGTAGGTTTGTTTTGATGGTCAGGCCACTGCCTCCTCCGAGCTGGATTGCTCACCAACTCCTGTGTTGGGCTGTATATTTTATATAAAGTTTACATTTTTATTGGCTGGAGTGCAGAGGAACATAGTCATCGTGAAAGAAGGGTTTACATTGTTAATGGCTCCAAGCACCTATTATTTCAAAGCAAAAGTAAAAGCCCTAACTGGCAAGAAATCAGTTCCCAGTATGACACTAACCGGAGCCCAGTTCACTCATATAGCCCATATAGGAAACTGAGAGGCTCCAGATCCTGCTTACAGCTTTGTTCACCCTTGTAACAGTTCAGGGTGTGGTAGGAGGGAGGAAAAGAGAGACGTCAGTAGCACTATTTGGCACCAAGGGAACACACTGGGCGGCTTTCTGGGTGGATTCTAGCTCATCCTGAGGTGAAACCGGGGTGGTGCTGGGGTCAGTGCACTGCAGAACTGCAACAAATCAGTGCCTCTGAGAGACTGGGCTTGCTGCTTTGGGCTGCACACCATGCTAAGGCAGCTACCCAGCTTTGGTTGGGTCAGGACAAAGCCATCTCATGGCAAAAACTGCATAGACGTGCCCACAGTGTTAAACACTAAGGCCAGATCCTAATTTCCTTTTTTCTTTATTTTTGCACTTCTTGCATTGCTCTAACAGAGTAAAGAAGCCCTAAAAGGGAAGGAAACTTGTTCTTCCTTTAGAGCACTGTAAGAGCAGATGGGGTCTGCTCTGAAACAGAGGTGCTGTCCTGCTGGGGAAGCTCTTGGGTGGGATCCATCTCATACGACTTCAGTTTCCTGGGTTCACTTTTTGGTTAATAGAAAGAAACAGGCAATTTAAGGGCGCAGTTCATGTGGTCTGTTTTCATGCCTGTTTTAGGATAAGCTAAATCACTCCCTAGCAGTCCCCTTTCCTCTCCAGAAGCTGTGAAGGCACCCTAGACAGCTGACTCAGCCAGCCATATACATGCCTAACACTGGAAAACACTCTCATTCCTTTCCATGTGTTCAATTGCAGGATCAGCCTTGGCCTCCATCATAGCTATCTAAGCCACGTGAGGCATAGAAGCTTGCAGAAAGTTTATCTGCTTATAGTATTGTTGATCATGTCAGCTACCCCGAAATCATGACAATGGTGTAAGATGTGATTAAATACAATACCACTGTCCTCTTTCTTCTACATTTTATGCAGCCTTCGGAGTTTTCAGGTATGTTTTTGTCATGCTTTCCACTCTTACCCTTCATCTCAAGGCCTAGATGAAAGGGTATTTTAAAATAAGGGCAAGGAATCTTGTAACACTGTAAGTCTGGGTGCTGAGTATAAACTCACCAGCCATGTCAGTGCCATGTAAATTCCAATGCAAAATAATTCTCCATAAATAGATCTGTTAGTAATATTACACTAAGAGTCAGACATGGAAATATACTTCAGTTTTACAATTGAAGTAGTACTAGCTATTATGGTATTGCAGTAAGATCTATTTGCTAAGGTTGAACCCAAGACATGAGGTGTAGTAAACTGACTGAAACCTCAGTTAGACCCAGTGTTGAAAATACCTTCAAGGACAAAACCAGATGCTCCCATTTCCGACTGGTTTGAAAGTGTTTTTCCTACTGTTTGGACTGCAAATATGTTTCCTATAGGCAACAATCCCCATTTAAATGAGTGCCAAAATGCTGTCAAGGCTGATGGCACACAGCATTTGTTTCACCTGGCATCATGGGTCAGCAGCTAACTGTGAAAGCATGAAAAAGGTCTTATACTTTGCACTGCTGTTTAGACGTGAGTTTAATCAGGAAATGCAGAACCTTGTATTGAGTAGAGATCTCAGGGCAACGGGTGAGGTTGCAAGAGGTGAAGTATCACTTTGGCTGAGGGATGAATGCTGTGACAGCCTGAGATCTGCCTCCGTACAGCCTATATAAGGCTGTCCCTATTGGTTCAGCAGATCCAGAGATCTACTGATCTCTTGAGGCTGCAAGCTCCACACTGAATATAGTTCTTACCTGTCTTCTCTGTTGTGTGTTTATTACCACACAGAGCAGAAATTCCAATGGCAAACAAACTTTTATTATCCCCTGTCCACATCCCACTGTTCAAAGAGCTTGCTGCTACTCAGAACAAACCAGTTTTTCAAGTCTGGACCTGAATGTATGACTGGCTATGCAGTGAATCATCTGACATGGGGCTTTGGTCACAGCCTGACCATGGAGAGTCACCTCCCAAGGGGAAATAGAGGTTGCAAAAAAGGAGAAAGAGACTCATTGTGAGGAAAGGTTCAGAGGAGAAGGAAGATCAAAACATTATAAACCCAACTGTAGCTGCGTGGGAAGTGTCAAATGGGAGGTGCTTCACTTCCAGGTTCATACCGGATTTTTTTTTCTGCCAAAATATGCCTCTCCCTCTCCAGTTCCTTGTGTGACACAGCGGACAAAGTCAGCATGTCGTCATAGCTCCCCTGTGGTGCTGGGCAGCTGTGTGCTGTGTCAGAGGCTCCCACCCTGTGCTGCACCTCGGCTGTGCACTGATAACCCTCTTCTAATCTGTAAGGAGGTGCAGTAAGTGAATGGGGTTTTACAACTTCATTACTGAGAAAAGCTTTGGAGCAGTTTGTGGCACAGGCTTTGTTATTGGTAGGGTATGGCTGATCATCTAAAAAATTGGTGGAGGGGTAATGGGAGCAATTTCACATGCAGCCAAAGAGCAGCAAAATTTTTCATGCTGTTGCTATAATTCATAAGCCTCTGCAATTATCTGCATGACCTTCATACTTGTAGGTACAACTGCAAATGTAATCTGTGCCATAATTGTGGCTTTCCCCTTCTCCAAGACGTATAAAAAAGCACTGTGTAGCCAGGAAATAAGAAATTGTCAACCCATACAGAAGATTTAAGCTGAGAATCTGTCACTTAATGGAAACTGCTTGTTTGCATTTAATCTTAGATGACATATTTTTGCTTTGGATACCATTAAATATAGATTTGAATCATGTAGGAATTGTAGAAAGTTGAGATGCTGAGTTTCTGTTCAGCAGCCATATTTAGCACATTGGAAACCCACTAGGAAATGTGTTTAACTTTGACATTATTTTCTATTTGCCATCTTAGAAAAGGAACATCTATCAGGTCTTAGGACAGTTTATTTTTGCTTTTTCCAAAGAGATCGGTAAACATGTAAAATGCAGATAGATTCTTCAAGGTTTAGGAAGAATTGGGATCTTACCAGAACTTGCTTGTGGTTAATGTTCATTAGGCATATTTAAAAAAAGAAAGTAAAATAAAAATCCCAGATGTTCTGGCAAATTTCTTCAACATCCACAACCGTTAAGTATAAAATTGTAATGAAAACAGCTTTCAGATCTACGTCCTATCTATCTTCAGCTGCTTAAATTTCGTAGACCGAATGAGAAGCTCAGCTGTGCTGGTCTTATACCTCCCAAGGATGGAGGCTGGGGAAGGGTCCAGAGATGCCATGGAGCTCTCTGCCCCTGGACAGGCCTGGGGTCCTCTGACAGCCCAGACTGTATACCACCCTGGGAGTCACTCCTGGGCATTGCTGGCGCAGACCCCTACCTGCTCAAAATCCAAGAATGCTGTGAAGAAAAGCGGGGAGGCGGAGAGGGAGCGGGCCTCTTGCGTGTGAAAGGTCCTTGCACACCAGCCTTTTTTGAAGGGCCTGTGTGTGAACGCTCATGCTTGCTTGATGTATCATTACTGACCTAGCACAGTCTTCCTCAGACAGCTCTGACTGAATGCCTGGGCTAAGCGTCTCACAGACAACAGTGCTACAGCTCAAGCCTTCTTTAATGGGTATCTATCCACCGTGCATGAAGATTTATAGCTGTGTAGTTTTTGGTATAAAATGCTGTTTCTGAACTCCACTTAAAATAAACTTAGTTTACTGCAATTGCGTGGTCTGATTGCAGACTTACCTCTTCAAATCTTGTGCCATCTGTGATTCTCTTGTTACCCTTCATGGACCTTTTCACACAATTTTACATGGCCCTTTAAACTTTTCTCATGATTCATCTGTGGCTATGGCATCCCTCCATAAAGACACCCACATTTCTCAACTTACTTATTTGTTGAGTGCTTTAGATCTAAACCATACCACATAGTTTTTTCTCCCAATCCTTACAAAATCTGTATTTCATGAGTGCAATTATTTTTAGGAACATTCTCAGATTCAGGGTGGGTATTGCGAAATAAACTAGTCAGACAGCTGATCTCCTAGAGTTAGAAAACAGAGTATTACTCCAGAAAGGAGACCAGATAGTCAAAGGCAGGTATAGAGCCACTCATAAAAATGCAAATGGTTGGTCTCTTTAGATACAATTAGTGAAAGTGAATGGAGATATTATATCATCACACCTTCATTAAAAGGTGGTTTAGAGAGCAGCTACAAAAAGTTGCTTTCAATGTAGAGTAGATTTTTATCCTTTTCTGAATCCTATAAAAGCCAGGCTCTAAGTTACATCTTTTTGTCACCATCTACAGGTGTGTTATATACTAACACTTCCCATTTTTTTTCAAATGCAAACAGCAGAATTGAAGAATGTGAACTGACAGTGAAACTGAAAAATGGGCTTGAGCCAAGGGGGCTTCATAAATCAGTACAGGCCAGCATGTCCTTAATCTCTCACACTTAAATCCTTTGTGCTCACCTGCAAAATAAAGCTTCTTTTTTTTATGATGAACTCGGGGGAACCTGTGTCTGACCCTCATCCCTCCAAGGACTGCTATACAGGGCTTCTCCAGAAAAATGGCTGATAGAAAAAACAGAGGAATGATACCTTTATTTTCCCTTCAGGATTCCTAGTTTGTGGAGCACAAAAGAAAACAAACAAGACATAAAACAAAACTAATGAAATAGGTTTATTGCCTTGTCTTGTGGGACAAATCTAGCTCCTGTTGCTGAGAGGTATCCTGCATCTGACGCCAGAACTGTGATTGCTTGCTGGGGTTCACAACGCTTTTGGGAACCTGCACAGCAGGACGTTTTGCACACTACAGTGCTCAGGTTCCAGGAGTCCCAGGATTTGACAAGCAAGAAGGAAAGGATCTGAAGTAGACTCTGAGAGAGAGAAAATGGTGGCAGATTCCTTACCCCTCCTCTGCTGGGATAACACAGACCCATCCCTTTATGCCAGTTGAATATCAGGAGTGGGAGGGTGAACGTGACCAAATGAATGTTGACAATGATCAATGGGAAATGAAAGAGTAAACGCTGTAACTTAAAAGTATTAAAGAAATGCAATCGTTTCCACCTCTTAAAAGCAGGTCTGTAAAATGTTTTTATGCTCTCTTTCCTTTCTCTTGAAACTACGACTTTATAAACTGCATTATCTATTTACTTTCAAGGCGTAGGACAAGACTAACAGAACTGTAGGAAAATACAAATCACAAAGACGCAATATGAGTCTGGAGACTCTGTGATAACACCTGGTAGTGCTTCCCCAATGCTCTGGTTAATATTTACCTGTAGTATAGGAACTATTTAAATAATTGTTGAAGCCTTGGTTACAATTTTTGCTTTCAGTAGCAGAGCATGGTGTATTTGATGTGGTTTGAGAAGTTTTCTGAAGACACAAGAACAACTTTTATATCAAAGTCAAACTCTTAGGAAAGCTTCTTCTGCAGTGCTCGTTTTTGTTGCAGCTTGTTGAAAATGGCGGGTGTAAGCAGCTGCATGAAGTACTCCATGTTCATCTTCAATTTCTTATTTTGGGTAAGTTGGTGTTTAAATTGTTATTAGTGATGCATGAAATGTGTTCAACATTATCTGAAGAGTGTAGTTGAAGGAATTGTGAAGAAAATAGAGCATTAGTGGAACCAGAATATGATTCTAAGTCAGGGAAGGAAGAATATGTTTAACTTTTGCCCTTTCCTTGGTCTTTTTTACTTCAAAATATCTTTCCGACTGCATTCAAAAGTAGACCAGCCATGATGCTGTCTCCCTGCCCATATTGTACCCCTCATGTCAAGGGACATCACTCATTTCAGTTAGAAGATACCAGACTCTCCACTTACAATGCATTGTTCTCTTGCTTTTATTGTCTATTGCTTATATCCAAAAGGCATAGAGCTGAAAATGTAGTTGCAACAGAAGATACAGAAAATTCCTTTGTATTTTTAGCCTCCTAATTCATAAATTGTTTTCATATCCTTCTTTGTGGTTCTTTGCTTTATGTTCAGTGTTGTAATTAGTTTCTGATGGTGGACAGTAAATGGTTGTAAAATGGTATGGGCTGGCAGTAGTGCCAATAGCTGTATCAAGGCAGATGCAGCACAGGGCAGCAGGTGGGATTCTGCGTGTTGTTTGGATTGTATTTGTCTATTTATCACATCTCAGCTGGTTTGCAACAATTTCAGGTCCTGGAAGCTCTGGAAAGGTTTGAGTTAAAGAACATTTCTCTCACAGTTCAACCTTACTGTCAGCTTTCCCGACAGAGATTTGTCAGGTTCACCAGAGGTTCACTGAAACCAGAAGCGGAACTACTAGCCACATTATGGGCTTTGCCTCAAGGGATTTTTCTAAGTGGAAAGGTGATACCATTCAAAAGGGACCACAAACAGTAGCCTTGGAAAGTTTGTGGCTAGCCAAAATGAGAAGAATTAGCGAAATTCTTTGATTGCTTGTGGACCTCACAAACAAATTCCTAACAGGCCAGTGATGGTTTGGACTGCCTCCCCCTCTTCTTCCTCCACCTCCATCAAGGCAGATTGAAGATATTTGACATCTGTGTTGAAGTTTTTCTGCAACAGTACTTAAAAGAGTCCATAAGTTTCTGACTTGGAATTCCTACCCCTCAGGAAGTTTATCCTGTTTACATTAATCTGTATTTTCTGTAAGCTAAAACAGGCAAATGTCTCACACCAGCATTAGAAAAGCACCAAACTACTTCTGGAACAAACATGTGAATAACGACCCACGCCTAAGCCTCCAGTGACAGCATGGGTTTTCTAGGAAAAAACACAGGATGCAGTCCTGGGGGAGGCTTGAAGGCTCAGGAAACAGGCAGGCATGGAACAAACTTCCCAAACCTATCTTTATGCCAAAGGCAGGAAGATCTGTACTCTATTCTGGGGAAGAATATGCTGAGAGCATTTGCTGTGCATGTGACTGCCTGGATGAGACAGAGGTGGACAGGAATGCAGCCATAGTTATTTTAAAGGAAGGCATTTAGCACTACCAAGATAGGGAAGAACAGACCATGGTGCAAACCGGAATATGGGCCGATGGAGTACAATGAAGCTGAATTCTTTGATTCACATTCCTGTCTCTAATTCCTGGAAATCATTAAATTCCTGTAGTAAAGTACAGGGGGAACAGTGAGGTCCCACAGCTGCTGTCCCTGGTGCACAAGGCAGTTGGCAAGCAGAAAATTAAACTCATAGTGGGAAATGAAGGTGACTTTGACCTTTAACTAGATAAGAGCAACGGCTGCATATTTACCTGGAGTCTTTCATTTTAAGCCCTCTGCAATCTCTCTGGGAGTGTCCCCTCTTATAAAACTCAGAAATGGGCTTTCCAGCCTTCTGATGCCTTTTTCTAAGCAGCTCTTACAGCACAGAATGAAGTGTATAAGCCCTGGAATAGTCTAAGCTATCTCTGAAAAGTGGCACTGGCTTCACTACATGACATGCCCCCTGGGAATCTACAGTCCCGTGAGCCCCATGCTGGGCTCCAGCATGTCCACAGAGTTTTGCATCCTCCCAGTTTGGTGAAATAAAGCTGAATATGAGCTTTTGAAGACCTGTGCTTTGGAGCTGGTTGCCTGTATGGAGCTTTTAATAGTCCTTAAGTTAATCCGTAAATCAGTTTTGTGCATTAAACCTGACATGTAGCTCAGATTTTTCCTCTTTCCCTTCTTCAGAGTTTGCAGGATATCCAGTCTCACCTGCTGCCCTCATTCTGTCAGCTTGTGCTACTCCACATCATGCAGAATCGTAGAATTACCTTTTTTTTTTCATTAAATACTGATGTCTGATCCTAGTTTGAGGAAACCCAATCGGTGACAGAGCAATCTTTGATCAGCTGTTGATACCAGACTTGCAGTCCCATCTACGACCAAAGTGGCCCCTTCCCCGTACCTTACATCTGAACATCTTGATCCCTGAAAGTAGCAACGCAGCTGAGCCACAGACCACATTCTCTGTAGGACCTTCTAAACAATGTTAATTTTGGGTATCTCAAGGAAATATTCCAGTCAAATGTGTTCCTGAAGAGGAACAATCTTGCAGAAAGCTCCTCCTGATACCCTTAAATTGTCTGCTTAAAAAGTGTGTGCCAGTGGGGGGAATTCCCCATAGATACTTGTGTTTGAGAAGTGCAGGGTCTTGATATACTGCTGGTCCAGAGTCACGGCAGGCTCATCTGGGGTGATACTAATTTAACTAGGCTATATTTCTTCATCACACCGAGACTGAAGGGCTTGAGAATCGAAGGACCAATTGAATTTGAAGGACAGCAGTCCTGTTCCTGGTCAGTTTATGAGACCGTGACAAGGTCACAGATTCTTGGTCAAGGGTTAAGGCAAAGCTACGATAGCCATCTAGTTTTAGGAAAATGGGTGAGGGCTTTTCAAAGAAGCTCTTTTTATTCCATTGGAAAATACTGGTTAATTAAAAATAAAATTTCCTGAAATTAAAGTTTCTTTAGTCAAAATTTATTTTAAGAAAAGTTGATAGTTAGGATGTAATATTCCAGCAAACTTGAAATGTTTGACTTAGAATCTTTGGGAACAGACCATTTTGATTTGTTATCCCAAAACTTTTCTTTGTGTGTTCTTATATACTTTGTATATCATGAAAATAACCAGAAAAAAAACATTAAGATTTTACTGAAATTAAGCATTTTTTATCGGCCTAAACCAACTCTATTTTTATAATTAAAATTTTAAAAGTTTTGATTTATAAATGATGGCTTTTTGATTGGAGGAAATAAATATTGTAGCATTTCCATTTGATTGGTAAGTTCCTATACATTCAGCTATATTTACTTCTACTACTGTGCTGTATTTTTATGGGAGGTCCTATATAACAAATAGGGCAGTGGGCCAAATTCTGTTTGTATTTGTAGCAATAGCTGCTTAAGTGGAAATTTTCACATTAGCGAGCCCATGTTGTCTGTTGCATAGCCACATGGCTCACATAGCGCTGCTGAACAAGACCCAACTATAGAGTTATATGATACCATCAGTTTCTAGGCAGATTCTGTGGGATTGTTTCAGTGGGGAGTTCTAGTTAAATCTGATAACACGATATAGCTGTCATCGATCCTTTTCATGTTTAACATCTACTTATAGGAACTTTACTTTGAGGAGGAAAATGTGTAGTACTCATGTCTGCATGCTGGCTCTGTTCCATATTAAATAATCTGCTAAAGTCGTTATGGTCTTTGATGCCGAATACTATATGAAACCTTTTGTGGGGAAAGTATTTTTTAAGAAAAATTATCTAAACCATGTAAAAATAGCTCTTCTCATTGTAAAAGGTTAGGAAGAGTCCCAGTCTTCATGGGAAGCTAATAACAACATTTCAGGGCCATTTATGACTTGAGTGTCAATGACACACAGGAAGATAATTCTAAATCTGACTAGTCTCTGGTCCTCAGTGATCTCTCTTTCCTACCAGTCATCTCAGTAGGCACAATCTTACACCTGATTAGCCTCCTAATTACCTGTCTCCAACACTTAATAAAGAGAAATTCTGTGTAAGAATCGTCATGGACGAGGTTAGGAACAGAGTGAGTGGTGCATAGTGGAATGGTACCTCAACAATCAATGCAACAGAAGCATACCTGGTGATTAGGGAATACATCTGGCCCTGGGGTTCATCTGCCCTGACTTCAACATCTTAAAGCAAGTCATCCCGGTCTAACTTTCACATGTACAACACCAAGTATAATTGTTTTCTGTAAAAGTGTAATAGAAGTAATAACTATAGGTATTTTATAGGAGGAACATTCTAAGGATTGGAGATGGCCAGATATTGTTGCAATAGAAACAGCAGAAAGACTTTATTTAGAATTTTTCCTGATAGTTTTACCACAGAGAATAAGTATCCTGAATAATTCTAGAAACAACATTTATACAAACATCCCTTATGAAACCTCATGTGTTTCCATTATACAAGAAACAGTGTTCTTTAGAGCCGTGTTATATACATACAATAGCAATTTATATTCCTCTCTCATCTGACAGAATTTCTGTATGCTTCCCAACCACATGTATAAATCATCAAGGAAATGTGGAGTCCTCTGAGGTAGAAGCATCAGGGATTTGGTGCATAACTGAACATTTAACTACCCTTATGAAGTTTCCTGGATATGAATCAATATTCTATGCTCCAGCAATTCATGTTTCTTTCACTTTGCCAAACAAATGATTTCAGAATTTTGGCCAGCATCTGGTGCAATTTGGACTCTGAACATTAATCTAAAATTGCTGATCTTTCTGAATATTCATTATTTTCTCCTGCAGGTGTGTGGTTCCATTATTTTGGGAGTCTCTATATGGATACGTGTTAGCAAAGATGCTCAGCAGGTAAATATATGCAGTAACACCAGAACCATGTTAAACATGGAAGCCACTGCATACACTTCCATTTCCCATCTTCATTTTCACAAATTTGTTATGTTTTTATTGAGGCTATTTGTGGGGGTAAATATTAATGCATTTTTTGATGTTTAAGATTAAACAAGATGGTACAGGTAGTTAGATAAAGTGATGGATGTAAGCATAGACGTGTGACTACAAGGAGTGTCTTCTAGTGTTAATGTGAGTTCTTGAAGATGCACACTGATTTCTATTGGAAAACATGTCTCTCTGTCCTCTCATGGAAACTAATGATGGTTTTGTCATTGATTTCAGTTTTAGAATAATGAGGAGCAATGCGGCTCCTAGACTTTTCAATATCTTTCTCTGTTAGAATAGTATAGTCATATTTATTCCTACGGTTACTTCCATATGTTTGTAGGGGATATTTTTACCTTTCTCTCTGTGGTCAATAACACAATTATTATTTCCCCAGTAACTGCGACTTTGGAAGGGAGCAAGGATTTTTCCCTACTATTTTCAGTGGCTCCTAAAAAACACCTTATCTTTTACCCCTCATATTTATATAGAAAGAGTTTTAGAGACCCAAAAATCTTTACTTTGGATGAAAATGTCCTAACAGCCTTCCTGTAGGGGAGAAGAAAATCCCTGAGTTCCCCTCCTGGATTTTATCTGGGTTATTAAATTACTTCAGACTTTCTGACTTTCCTTTTCCGCAAAGCTGGGGAAAATACAATTTTGAGGAGCCCTTGATCTTGCAGCCATGCAGCAGAGGCCGGTCCTGTTGGTGCAAAGGCCCTTTGGCCCTGCGGGCCCTGCCAGTCTTTTGCCAAGTGTGTTCCCAGTGGCACTGGCCTCTGATGTGCTTCCGCCACCCTTGAGTGAAGCTGATTTCACAGCTCATAGATGCTTCTCTAAAAGGCACTGTGCAATCTTTGTACGTTGGTGCTTTGTTATACTAACAGGAAGAACAATCTGACTGAGGTTTAAGCAGTATATTTCTCCTTGTGAATTTGGGCCATAGAAATGTAAATGAATTTGAAATTTTAATTTGCATACTTCTATTTCCAAAAAAGACTTTCTGGCTATAGAAGGTTAAAAATGGCCAGGTGAGACCCGGAAGTATTTTTTTCAGCTTTCAGGTGGAGCTTTTAGTATAGATTAAGTTGCAAATCTTTAAATCTCTCCTCTGCTTCTCTACTGCTTCTCTACTTCTCCAGTCAAGAAACAATAATTTTTAAGTCAATATTTTCCCACCTGCAAACAAAAGGATGGTGGAGATAAGAAGATAGGTTTATATATTTCCTGCCATTTGGCTGATGACAGTGTTTTGCCCTTAGCCAGTCCCAGATGGTTAATGTCTGGCAGAGGATGGATGCAACAGAGCTCAGTTCATGATGACGTTGTGCCACGGGGTAAATTATATCATGGGGGAAAGCTCTGCCATTCTCTGCTGTGGAAGAGGAAGAATGACAACTTTCACTCTTCAATCAACATTTTACAAGAAGCTAAAATTGCCATACTTGCTAGTTGACCATCTCTAGTATGATAGGTCAGATGATACAGTGGAGCTTGGAAAACCATAACTACTATTGCCCTTTCTTATGTTTTGAGAGATTTTCTATTTAGAAAAGCACACTTAAGTGTGTCCCAAACTGGTTTCCTGAAGTGACACTTAGTACTCCTCAAAAACTGTGAATTAAGAGTAGGGACCAAAACCGAAAGCGTTTTCTCTCATTTTTGCCTCTAGGCAGGCAAAGTTCCCATTCAAAACCAATGCATGTTTTGCCGGAGTAATAATTGAACAGACCATAAGGAATTGGCTGTAGATGAATAGAGCTTTCTAAGAATAAATAACAAGAGGTTCAGTCCAACTTGGAAGGGGAAAGAACGACACATTCTTCAAATTATGCTTGTCCATATACCTTTGCAATTTCCATCAGAAGATAACTGTGACAACTTCCAGGCATTTTTGCTAATCTTGGCACCAGCCACACTGGAAAATATTCTTTGAACATTTTTTCTCTGTTTTGGCCTTTGGCTTTAGTCACTCCTATGGGAACTGAATAATTTGATATTTAATAATATTGAGGTATATGAATTGTTTAGTTGAATGTCTCACACATCAAAATACAGTCCTCATCTCTGAGGGTAATATTAGAGATCATGCCTAAAAAAAAGAAAAAGAAAGCTGCTTTGGAAAATACATCTAACTATTTCTCTAGTATATCCAGCATCGCTCTGAGAAGTGTTCTCTCAGGAACAGCCACAGAGTGTATTCCTAGCCTTCTAATGACAAACAGAGGTTTTGTTTCTTTAACATTTGGTTAATGTAGAAGAAATTTTGAGATAATAAGTTTTGCCTCTTCCAGTAAAAAGCAAAGATTCATTGACTGAAACCTAACTGAAAGCCGCTTTAAAGTCAAGAGATCTTTATTTACTTTGTAGAGTTGACTTCCATCTTTTGCAGAGACAAAGGCTGTGAAAAGCCAGGTTCTACCAAGTTCACCAACAAAATATTTAAAAGGGGGCATTAGATGTTTGATTATTTATGGATCAGAATTTCTCCATGGTTGCTAATCAGTATGTTTATCAGTTATGAAGTAATTCTCTTGTTTTGGGGGATACAGACGTTTTTAGTAAGAGCTTGTCGCTGAAAGATTTTTTCCCCTCTCTTTTCAGGACTTGGACATAGACAGCAGCATGTTCGCAGGGGTTGATCTGCTGATAGCTGTGGGCTCCATCATTATGGTCCTTGGGTTTCTGGGGTGCTGTGGTGCCGTAAAGGAGAGCCAGTGCATGCTGCTGTTGGTAGGAAAGAAATACATTTGTCTACCTTTAACAGGGTGCAGCTGCATTTGATGGATAAGGTCCTTGCAAGTAGGACCATCAAATGAGGATGGGAGCCTTTTTGTTTAGTCACATGTTTGATTACGATCATGTGTTTTCATTGCTTACCTTGTGATTGAGCCCCTCTGAATTCTAGTGCAGAAAAAATGACGGATGGTGTCATCAACAAGAAGACAGGGTCCAGAGAGCCCCAAGCATGTCACTAGCTTTTTATCCATCCAACCATCACCAAAGTTCCCTCCACCAATTTCCCCCACTACCTATCCCATTTAAATTCATAAATTCCTAATTGCTCCCTTTGATGGTCTTCCTAGAGCGCCCTCCCTGTCTTGCCCAATGCCTCTCACCTACTGCTCATCATGCCACTACTCTGGTGTGCTCCTTGTTTTGATCAGCAGCTGAGCACGCTCTGTCTCGAGTACCCCATTTTCATATCTCCAAAGAAGGAATAACAGGAGGAGCTCTGACTGGAACTTCAGTTCATTCTACCTACATGATTATCAAAGCACATGAAAGCTTAACATTCACTTAGAAGAAATTATATAATCTTGGTCAAAAGTCCTATATTCTTCTCCCCTTTTGTTTTCTTCCTAGTTTTTTATTGGGCTGCTTCTGATCCTGATCCTTCAGGTCACAGGAGGTGTTTTAGGAGCAGTGTACAGATCTCGGGTACGGTATTATTCTACATTTTCACTGAAGTTTTCCCAGAGTTTTGTTTCTACCCCAAAAACTAATAAAATATTTGGACTTGCAGATTAAAACAGCCCTTAATGAGACTCTCCTGGAGAATGTGAATTTATTGCAAAGCTCTACAGAAGAATCTATGGTGTTTCAAGAGAAGTTCCAGAAGTTTGAGACAATGGTAATTAAAATGTAACAAAGGGCAGGGGCTGTTGCTGTCTATTCCACCTCTAGCATTTTTCTGTGCTTCATTTTATGGCTACTCTGCCGTAGATTTGAATTTCATTCTCTGGGGATGGGGAAGGGTCTGACTTAAATGCAAGTTAAAACCCTACAACAAGGAGGCTTCTATTCTCTTGATATGACATTGGCTTTCTGTGATAATTTCTTTGTGCAATAGTGTTTATAAGAGCAGTAGGGCAAGGGCACGTAAGTGATTCTGACAGGCAGCTAAGCTCTTTCATGAGAAGGCTGCCTGCTCCTTTGTTACAGCTTTCCGTTCTGAAGAGACATGCTCCTTCGCTGTATCCCAGCTAAGAACTGTCCAGTACTCTTAAGGCAGTATTACCCCAAGGATAAGGAAAACTTCAGGAGCGTATTTCATTTGGAATATCCTATTGCTACAAAGTCGTTAAGCGCCACACTTTACTGTGTGAGAAGGTGGAAGAAAATATGATAAAAGGGAGGTTTGTTTGCTCTGTGCTTATACCTATCCTGGCTTCCCCCATCTGCAGGTCCACAGAAGGTGGACACTTGGTGCCAGCTCACTGCTGGGCATCATACAGAGAATACCGTTGAATCTCCCTGCTATCATTGATGGTGTAGACTCCTGCCCCTCCCATCTGTGCATTGATGGAGTGCCTGCTGTTATTTTTGTTTATTATTATTCCCTAATGGGGGGTGACTTTGATGGGTAGGCTCAAAGAATTCCTGTATGTTTAAAGGCTGCTAGGGTGAAAGAAAAGGAAGTGAGAAACAGTATTTGGGTGGCTTATATTACTCCCACTTCTCCTTCCCCATTCCACCTCCAGCCCTGTTCTCTATTTCTGAGCCAGCTTATTTCTTCTGATATAATAAGCAGCTCCCTGGAGGGATGACTGAAGGGTGAGCAAAATGAAAAATCCTGTAATTGTTGTATTAATTTTTAAATAGACCAGGATTGCTTTATTGTGTTCCACAGTTTTTGCTTTTATACAAAATCATGTGAACATTTCCAGCTGGTTTTTAAAAGAGGGAGGACCTCAAATCCAAGTCTACACCCCTGAGCTTTAGTGGCTTGAATAAAGTGGAACATGAAGTGAAACTGCACCTGGTTTAGGTTTCACAAACCCCAAATGCAGGCCTGGCCTGCTCAGTCCCTTTCTAATTTAAAGGGCTAACCATCATTCAAGGTGGTTATTTTTCTGGATTTCAGAGTTTTAGTGCCTGAATTTTGCATTTTCAGTCTGGCTTTTCAAGATGTGAAATGTGGATGTTACTGGAGCTGCTACTTGCCTTCTGCAAGTATAACCTGCAGAAAGAAGACTTGATTATCAAAAAATACTATACTCAGTGTTGTTCCATGTTCCAGTTCCATTCTGGCACTGGCAATTACTAGCTTTATAGTATGCTAAAGACTTTTGAGCACAGTATGCTGCAACTCTGGGTTTTTTTCCTTTTTTTACCCCTTTTTTTAGACTTGTGCACTTACATTCTTATAACATGGAAATGTAAAGGGTGTTTGAGACGTAGCAGTTTGGGACAACTTCCACATGGGAAAAGATGAAAGGAATTTTCTCCATTGTTCCTCTCAGTTCCCTTGCCTACTCTTTAACTGCAAATCACTTTTTTCCTCATGTCCCCATTTTCTCCTTTCTTGCAGAACCATTGCTGTGGTTTGCTGCAGGGACCTGCAGACTGGGGAAAAAATTTTAACACTGCTGTTGGTGGCAATAAAGTCTGTGAGTGTGAACTACAGAACTCATCAGCAGATCTCTGCACCAACTTTCAAGGCAGATACGTTTATAAAACGGTAAGAAAAAAGATAATGTTACACTCTTCTTTCCAAAAAGAGCTTTTAATCCAAGGTTGTCTTTGGTGACTGGCATAGTCAGCAGTTCTGTATCTTTCCAAAAAGTCAGTTTTGCCTTCTCTTGATTTGCCAGAATTGCCCCTGTGCCAACTATTGTGAAATTACTGTTCATACATGAAATATGCTGCTGCTTCCTCTTCCTGGGATGCCTCTGTTTTAGCTATTCAGTGCAGTACCCTTAGGACCTCAGCAGTCTGCTTGGTTACTATGAGTGAAAACTATTATGGCTTTGGGGTCAGGTTATGTCCCTGGGTCAGAGCAGCACGTCAGCTACCCTTTGGCTCTCATTCCTCCTTTGGAAGGTTAAGTTCCCACCCAGGCTCATTCTGGTGTAGACATGTTGACTCAGAGGCTTTCAAAGGGCTAAGGGATACTGGAAAATGAACACATTAAATGCAAGACCTTTGGGGTTTTGTAGTCTTTTATTAAAGAAACCCACACTCATTTTGCAGAATCTGCTGGAAAGAAACCTTACATGTTGGAGGCTTCATGGCAGCATACTCAAAGTGTAATTTCCTACAACTACAGCCTTTTAAAAAGCTTGTGGCAGTTAATGTAATAACAAGGCAGAAATGTCTGGTGACAGAGAACAGGAAAACTACTCAAAAATTGGTAGATGGGCAGCAGAGATCTCAATTAATTAATTTCATGATTTATCTGTCTTCTTATACGGAAGTTTGGACTTCATGTACAGAAAGAAAAATATGAAAAAGAAGTGGATAATTAGCACAAAATAGTTGCATTTTTAGAATGCTGGTGGTACAAAATTTGCCAATCTGCATCTAGCACAAAGCAGGTTTTAGCAAATGTCCATTCTGGTCATATGCTTTCCTAAATGCACAGCTCCTTAGCCAAGTCCTGCCTGAACACTAATTTCCTCCCTGTGTAGTCCCACAGAAGCAAATACTCTTTTAAAGGAAGGGAACAGTCTGGTTAATAGAGGATGCCAGAACCCAATCTGGAAACAAGATATATACAAGGAGGCTGTTTTGGCCACGTTTTAATGTCTTTTTGGCCTCAGGCAAACCCTCAAAGGAACACATGAGAAGCCATCAGTGAAATTACTGCAGGTGCAAGATATCGCTCTCATGAACACACAGATTTCATGGTGGTGTTAGATGCTAGTGAAGGCATTCGACTCTTGTGATCCAGGAAAAAAGATTTGAAATCCAGTGCAGTTCTGAGTCAGCTTAAATGAGAGGTTTTTTAGAAGGACTAGAAGAAGATCCATGTGTTTATGGTGAGGAAGGAAATATGGTGAAAGGATATAACTGTATTTGGGGGGAAGGCAGTTGTAGTGTTGGAACAGTACTGTAGTTTTGATGATTGAAGCCGTACTTGGCTTTCCCTACAGTTTGCAAAAGGAGTATTGTCAATGCCTGGAGAAGATATAATCATTATATGAACAGATGTATGCATTTATTAAAAAGGAGAGTAGTTCTGCATAGAACTTCAGATATGAGCACTCTCTTCCAGCCCCACCGCCAGACCACCAAACATCTGTCAAAATTAATTTTTAAGCTAGATTTTATGTCCAAATATTGTTAGTTGGGCCCAATTCTAATAATAAGCTTTAAAGTTTCAAATCCAAAGATCAGATTAGTGGGAAATTGAAGTTCTCTTTCAGATCTGGTTATGGTCGCATTGGCCCTTTCCTAGCAGTGAATGATTATCAAGTGAAAGTAAGAATAAACTTTTCCTTCCTTGCCAACTGAAAATCATGAAAACATTAGGCATTGCAGCTATATGTCTTTGTTTTATATTGACTCTTTTATGGTCAGCTACTAAATCCGTCTTTGTATTTGGGAAGGCAAAGACTAGATGTCTTTCTCAGAGCACAAGGTATGTATAGCTGTGTTGTTTGTGTTTGTCAGCAACAAGCCAGAGTAAATTCAAATAGCCTTTCTTTAACACAGAGGGAAAGAGAGCGTGAGAGGAGGTCTTTTAGAGGATATATTCCTATAACCTTAGAATAATATTGGTTACCTGTGATTGATCATTTTGTCTTATTTTTCAGCCTTGTGGAGATGTGATTATCAAATACTTTAAAGACCATCTGCTCATAATTATGGGGATTGCCTTTGGACTGGCCGTTATTGAGGTACAAGTGTACACCATTAAAATATTTAGTAGCTGACACACAATATGTTGTACTTAGAAATACACTGGGAATGGGATTAAAACACCTGGCTTGTTCAATTAATAGACAAGGGGAAAGCACCTCTCACCTCAGCTATAATCTTATTGTTATTTCATATAAACAGTATATGGCTGCTGAGCTGTGAACTTCAGGTGGGATCAGACCACCCTGCTGCTTGTGTAAGTGTATCACATGGGACTTTTTCTGCAAAGATTTGACAGTCCTGGAGCCAGGCTGTGCCTTGACAACGAGTCCCATGGACAGAGGGGTGTGCGGATACCCAGCCTCAGGAAGACACGAGGCAGAATAGCTGGTCTTTTCCTCCTCTTCTTCTTTGCTTGAGGAAAAAGTCACCTCGTAAGAAAACTTAGCCCCTAAACTGCATATTCATATCATGGAGAAATTATGGTACAAAGTTATTATTCTGAGGCATAATTTATCCATTAAGATGGTACGTGAATGTGCCTGAGTGCACACCCGTGCTGCTCGATATATTCCTGTGTGTAAAAAAAGTGGAGCATGTGAGCTCTTTATTTTTCATTGTTTCATCATACACTGAAGAATTACATGCAAAATTTTCTCCAAAGAGAGGAGGAAAAACAGAGAGGTTATCCAGACAGCTACTTGATGAATGATAGGCTTTGATTAGGAGAAAATGACAAACACGGGATTTCATCATGTTGCTTTCTTCGGTCATTTTCTTTCTTTTCACTATTCCTCTGTGGTTTCCCTCATCCCTTGCCCCCCGCCAATGGATGTTTGAGGGAAAAACAGAAATGACGAAGATTGCTGTGCAGAGTTCAGTCTGTTATTCCAAGTGAAAACTTCTTAACATCATTGGCAGAGGATTACTCCTCGTGGTAGAAGAGTGGGCAAGAGCCCCAATGCAAAAATACATTTCCAGGAAAATAATAGTAAGCAGGGAAGAGTTATGCAGTTGCAGCACTGGGAGAGGACAGACCACTAACTTCTTGCTCGGCACAGGCTTCCTGTTATTTAAGATACTGTATGTGGGGGGGTCAGGTAGACTTCAGGGGGAAAACAGGTGAAATACACCAATATTAAAAGAAGGCCTTAAAAAATATAATAGAAGTGCAAAATTACATATCTAAACCAAAGGTAAGTTATAAGCCACTTTGCTCTAGTTAATGCAGTTACATGGGTTGTAGCCTTTAGTGCATTGGCCATCATTCTTCCCTGTTCTCCAGTTGGCATTTTCTGTAGTGGCTGTCTCTCCCAATCACAACAGGATTAGAAAACAACATGAATAAACAATATGAGCCTCAGCTGGTACAGATTGTCAGCTGGCAATTTACACTTGCTAAACATTTAGACTTTCCAAAGATACTAACTTACTATGACTTCTCAAGTAATTACAAATCAAAGGCCACATGCTTAACCATCTCTCTTCTTTGGAAAACCCCAGATAAAAAGAAGCGGACAAGCGAAAGTGCTCTTCCCAAGAGGTCCCCCCTCTGCCTGCTCCATGACACTTGTGGGCTGCTAATGGTTTCAGCTCACCCTATTAGTGGAAATGATACAGAGAAGGGCACAGTTTCACTTAGGGCAAGTGAAAATGTGGGCATGATATGTCAGGGAAGTCCTGTTGGCTTAATCCAGCTTTGAGTCCATCCCTTTAGTTGAACCCCTGTGTTCTGTATGCTCTCTGCTGTCTCTTCCTTAAATAAATGAATCATCCTGGTGTTCATGGCTTCATTTGGTGAAACAGCTTCACAGATTGGTTAATTTTAAATCCAGAAGGAAGTTTTCTGATCTTCTGATCTCACCAGCTGTCTGTCACAGGCTGTCGAATTTCATCCAGTAATTCCCACTACAGAAGGAGACCTTACTGAACTTTACATTTCAAGTGACAACTTCTTTAGTGGACTCAGTGTTTCTATCCCAAATCTATTACTGATGAACATAAAATATTTGTTGCATGATCACTTGCCACTCAAAATGGTGGGGTATGTGTGTAGATGTATGCCCGTGTACATATCCACATATATGCCTTTACACATATATTTACATAAAAGCATGACAGTGGAAGATAGATTTCAAAGGGAAACAACGCTTAGTATATGCAATGAAATCAGAAAGTTCCTCCAAGTTCCTTAGAAAAGATTGAAATTTTGTCCAAATTTCTTGAACTTCTCAGTATCTGCTGCTCCATTGCAGCTAACAACTGCATTTTAAACCCCCAGAGTTACAGGGTTGCCCATCCACAGAGGCAATCCGTATTTTAAACAAATCACAGAATCATGAAAGTTTTCCATCATGTCTGCAGTCTTACCTGTGGTACATGCTGATTTCATTAAAATAGCTATGTTCTAGAGTTACGTTCTTTAAGGACTACATTGGAAAAGATCTTCTGCATAGCAGATTTAGGCTGCGTGTAAATCCAAGACTCTTGCAAACAAAATGTTCCCGCTGTGTATTGGTTGTATCCTGGCTTTTCCAGGACTGCCAAGTAATACCAGAAATGTCTTTGTTTTCCAGATTCTCGGTTTGGTGTTTTCTATGAGCCTCTACTGCCAGATCCAGAGAAAATGAAACTGTGGAAGTGTCAGAACGATGACACCAGCCAAATCAAAACTTTTGTAGATAGAAGGATATTTGGCTTGGCACATTCAGATAAATATATGCATGTCCCAGACAGCTGTTCTGATGAAAACGGCAGCCCTTGTGCGCACGGATGCTTCACAACTTGCAGAATGCCCCCCTTATATTTCATAAGATTTAATGATGTGAATGTGAATTTTTATTTGCAATAAATGTCTGTCTGTGTTTATGTTTCTGAGGAGTCTATTTTATCTGAAGACAGCATTTAAGTCATGTTGAGGTTCTGAGTTCGCCATTCAGTGTGTCCGCATGGGTGTTATGCCACCTGTGGCAGAGTCACTGTAAAGAGCTGCAAATGATCTTGCAGTGGCTGGCTGGTCCAGGGAATCACACACCGCCAGACAGCTTTGCTTGTGGGACAGGGTGTTTTCATTATGAGTGTTGCAGCTCAGTTTGACACTCGATACGGTATATATGGTCAGGGTTTTGTTAGGTGTGAGAAGCAGAGGGACTAACATTCATCCAAACAGAAAAGCTGCAGTTCCCTTCTGGGATGTTTAAATCAATATCCTGGCAGATGAGATGGTCACTCTCAGGCCCAAATGATGCTTAGATTGCATACAAGAGTTGGATTTAGTGGCATGTGTTTTGCAAATATGCATCAAGGGTAAAATCCAGGCCCATGTGGAGGCAAGATGTACACAGAAGTCATGTGGGTGAGACTGCACCCAAACCGGCTAAGCAAGCAGTGGGCTTCCCAGCAGCGGGTGGGCAACTGAGGGCACAGCTGGTGACACAGCAGCATCAATATGAAGCATACCTGCCTTCAGATTGACCAAGTGTTGGCAAGTGTTGGGGACCTGAGGCACTGACAGCCCTGACTGTCCCTGCCCAGGCCCTTGCGGCTCTCACCATGTTGCCCATGGCCCAGGACTCCATGCCAGCCTCCTGGGGCCATCGGTCCATGTCCCAGTGGTGCCTCAGCTGGACCAGCCTCCAGCTCCCCACAGCCCTGCCCTGCCCTGCCCGGCAATGGGGTTCCACCAAGCTGGGCCCACCCACGGGCCCACGTCCTGGCCTGGTATCAGCCTGTCCCCATCCCCAGGCAGGTGCCTGATGCCCAAGGCTGCCCCAGTGACCCCAGACACCCTGCTCCTGGCTGGGGTGGTGGGATGAGCCCTGGCTGTCAGACCCTGCCCTATCACCCCAGGGGAGCCTGCGTGGTCCTGGCCCCCAAGCAGCTGCTGGCCCAGGTGGTTCCCTGACAGAAAGTAAACGGCATCAGGGAACAGATTTTTTATAGGTATGAAGATGCTAACGATGCTCATAGGGATCTGCTGTTTTCCAATACATGCTGATGGCCTTGCGCGTTGAGGGTTAGCTGTTTTCACCAGTCCTGCTGGGGCCCCATCTTCACCCTTAGGAGCAACTTTAAAAACCTTCAGACAGCTGCTCTTAAGAGAAAACAATGTACCATGCTCTTCTACTTTAAGACCCATCAAGTGCAACGGTCTCAAAGCACAGCCAGACTGCTCCCAGCTTGATAGAGCCATGCAACTCTTGCTTGTAAATACATTAGAAGTTTTGCTTGTGCAGATACTTTTGTCCATGCCTTATATTGACAGGACTGGGCTCAAGTAAAATTCATCTGCAACAAACACTTTCTTTTAAAACACATTCAGAGGAAAAGTTTCTGTCCCACCCCCAACCCTTTCCCTAGCACTCAGACCATTAGGCCAAGCAGTAAGAGCTGCTTTCAGAGATTCGTGTGTCTCCCAGGAAAGTCATCTAGCTACTAGACAGTTCTGCCACTTGCCCTTCCCTCTGCTGAACCTCAGAAACTCTACCAGAAGAATTCAGACTTTGCTGGACCAGAGAAATAGCACAACTCCATAACCCAGCAATACTCAAGGAGAAACACTGGCTTCTGGTTCCTCCTCCTCCCCAGACTGTTTTTCTCTGTGCATATCTTACCCATGATTTGAAATCCTGGGAACTGAGCCCGAGTCACCCAGATCATGGGACAGCAGCTGGACTCTTGGATTATCATCACAGAAAATGGGAATAGAAGAGCAAAATGCAGAGAGAATTGCGTCTTCCTCTTCCTCCTCCCCCTTCACATGAGAAGGAACGTTCTCCTCTTTGAACAAAGGACCAGAGGTTCTCCCATAGAGAGGGAGCTTAGAGCTGTGGATGCCTAATGGATGGACATGAAGGCGAAATTACAGCTCACCCTTGCTGCCAGAAGTAGTTAGCTTCAGGCAGCGATAAACTTGAGTATTACTGCTATGGATTTGTGATAAACATTGACACAAGATTGACACAATGTACACTGGCTTGGACACCAGTCTGGTCCTGTATGCTACTCTGTGGGAGACAGATGTATGAAAGCAAGGTGTTAATATATTTAAATTTTGATTGTCTGCAGCCTTGTTTTGGATATCCCTCAAAATATCCTCCTCTTGCATCAAAATAATGATCTATGATACATTAGACTTTTTGTTAAAACTATGATGCCATTAAAATCAACAGTGAAATGTTGTTGTCTTCAGTGATAAACTTTGACACATGCATTTCATCTGGAAGTAAGGTGAATTGTTCCTCTGTTTATTTAGGTAATTGTCTTTATTTCCTAAAGCTTTGAGGAATAAAACTGAAGCACTATGATTACTGCTCTCATGACTGTTTAAATGGGCTCGAATCAATTAATTCATTCAGAATATTACCAATTGCCACTGAAATGTGTTTGCCTCTAAAACACGCCTATTGGTTTTGACAGAATCATAGAATCATAGAACAGTTTCGGTTGGAAAAGACCTTCAAGATCATCGAGTCCAACCTTTGTCCTAGTTCTACCAACACCTAAGCACAACATCTACCTGTCTCTTAAACACCTCCAGGGATGGTGACTCCACCAGACGTTGCAAACCCTATTTACTTGTAATGTTCTGTAGCCTCCAAAAGTTTTCTCCTCCATTTTTTCAACAGAAAGAGCGAAAAACCGATCATAAAACAAAGACAAATCTATCTGGATGGGATTCACCTGGCCACATGCAAAATTCTACAGAGTAGAAATTCATATCATAGTATCATGGAATGGTTTGGGTTGGAAGGGACCTTTAAAGATTATCTAGCCACCCCCACTGCCATGTCTGAGCTACCTGTTTAGACTGCCCTTATAATCAATGATGAGAATTAAGCACATCTAGCATTTGAGCCATCTCATTCTAAAATAGATGTCCAAAGCAGTTAGATGAGTCATTTGTATTGCAGATAGGTGGAGTTGGAGTGAATGAATCTCACCCTGCAATACTGAACTTGTTAAAATCAATAGAAGCAGTGGTCAGTCAGGAAAGAGCATTATTACAATATTCCATGAGCATGCATTGATTATTCGTCGATTCATTGACCTTTTTACTCAGTCATAATCCAGCCTGCTAGGAAATGAGACCTGCTTGCTCTCTGGGCTGGTAGGATGAGCTTCATTTGCTGTGCAGGAATGTCCCTCTCAGAGCCACAAAGCTGTAACAGAGATGTCAGCACCACTCCTTCATGGAGTCCTCTTGGTGTTCTTATCACAGAACATTTTGAGTTAGCAGTTGTCTCAAAATAACAACAGGACATTTTTCTGAGCCCACATCCACTTTTTAATCATGATGTCCAGAATTGCTGAAATGGAATTTGACAATAAATCCTTGATAGAACAATAAAACCATAAGGGTTTTCTTTTGTGGGGTGTTGGGGAAGGTTGTTTTTGTTTTTTTCACAACAATCTCATCCAAGGTTATGTTCCTCTCAATGTTACCCAATAAAATCAAGCATACAGAGGAAAGACACATGGCCAAGTTCTTTGGAATAGCAAAGTGAGAAAAAGCATATATCATTATAATCTTTAATGATATAAGAAAAGAGTGGTAGGAAGAAAGACAATGTATCCCTGCCTTTGTTAGGGAAGTTGAATCCTAACTTAAAACCAGGTCTATTTAACACAAACTTTCATGTCAAAGCCAAACAACAGTTTAATGGCAACAGATAAGACATCGCATCTGGGTCAAACTATCTTCAAAGAATGATTTGTTATATCATTTAAGAGATTTCGAGGGAACATGTTGTTCTCAGAAGGGATTGCATTTTGGGGAAAAATACAGCATGAATAGAAAAAGAAAAAAGTTATAGTTTATGGTAAAATATGAGTCAGCAAAGCAATGTCAGGAATGCCATAAACAATGAAGGGAGCATTAATAAGTCCGTTACAGGAAACAAAAAAGAACAAAGAAAAAACCAGAGGCAGATAGACAAACAAAAAAAAAAAGAAATCTCATTTTGAAAAATTAAAGAAGAATGAAGAAAACCAGGACAGGTTAATTTGAAAGAAAAAAGACTGAAGATACTGAGCTTATCAAGATCCAAGGTTTTGCAGCACTTAGCTCAGCATGAGGGGAATTTGACCCCGATCCACTTTTGTGTCCTGGTGTCATGTCGAAAGCCAGGTCAACCTGTTCTTCATGTAACACCAAATCTGCCCCAAATTTGCTTTGCTGTTAGGACCCCTGTGAAGCCAGTGTCATAGCTGGGGCTCATTGGAGCAGAGCTAGTAGCCCAAGGGTACCCCAAGAGACAGCTCTGCTAGTTGTATAGCCCATGGGGATGCCTGTAGAATGGGCTTGAGGAGCTTGAACCGCTGGCTTTCCCTCTGGGAAGGACACCAGGGCACTGCAGAGGTGGCCCAAGTATGTTTAGAGACATGATTAAGTGAGGCTGCAGGGTTTATTTTTAAATTAAGATGGAGGATTATTAGTTTAAATTCTGAAAGAGAATTGAAACCACAAAATTAAAAGCCAGTTCTTTGCTTCTGCTGTAAGACCTGTCCTAACTGCTTAGCCAAAGGTTTTCTGGCGTAGGAGAAACTCAGCTGATTTAGGCTGGATTTGACCCTCCTCAGCTGAGGGGATATTTGACTTTGGGTTGCTTGGGTCAGCCAGTTATAGAGCAAATACCTAATGCTGCTCCAGGCCAGAACCAAAACCTCCCCCTGCAAATGTTCAGGCTGGAGAAGCTGCCTGGACACTGATCCTCCAGGAGGGACCTGGGCTGTGCCGATGTGGGGAAATGTTACATTAGGACTTCATTCAAGGACCAAAGGGAGGCTTGGATCTCTTCTGGCTTTATTCATGGCAATTTGATTATTCTTGTTAATTGTATATGAAGAAAACTGGCAGGTTTTCTCCCCGCCCCTGTCAATAGTAATATTCTCATCCTTTCACTGAAGGGCTCTCTTTTTGTGCAGTGGTTTGGATTAAATTGCTTTTTGTTCTTTTCAAGTCTTTCTTTTTTGAACTCAAAGCTGACCCTCAGTGTATTTTGCAAAATGCTGAGCCTGCTTGGGTTTCTTGGGGAGGCAGAGGGGTGATGTCATTCATCACTTGATAGGGTTGAATCCTTTGTCTATCTGAACTTGGACACTGGGGAGGAATGGGAAAATCATGCCTTTCTCTTTCTGTCTCAAACACACTTACGAATTCTCTCTCCTTGTAGAAAACAACAAGTCTCCGCAGCAATATCCCCTTCTCCCTAGATTTTATGAAATTTGCTTGAGCAGGCCGGAATTCTTTAAAAGATAGGAAGCAGAGAAGTGGAAAAGACGTGAAGGAATAAGAGGAAAGAGAAGTCCTTGGGCAGTAAGAGGGATAAGAGACTTCCTAATCTGTGAGTAGCTCAAATTCAGCTGATATAATTAGTCAGAGAGACACCAGTTTCGTCATCTATATTAACCTCTGCAAGATTGGAAAAGACTGTTTGGCCCATTTTTTTTCATGAAAACTGAACTAAACAGTGCTAATGGACTTGCACACACAAGGCTCTGGAAGAAACTGGTAAGAAAACCAGGCATTGAATATGAATAAACCCAAGTGTGCTCTCAGACAGCTTCGTAAAACAGTCTCAAGGCGTTTCAGCATACCAGCTTTTTACACCGAAAGTCTGTGATCTTGCTGCCGCAAGGAGGTTAATTAGTGGAGTGTGTTCTAGGGGTTGTATTAAAAGGCCCAAAGTGTCAGTAGTTTTGTATCTGCTATTAAATGAACATGTTGTGTTTCTAAGCTGTTTCAAACTGGGCTTTTGCAGTGTTTGTTATCTAAAAGATTTGTCAGATCAGCTAAACTCAGGTTGATATGTGAATACTGACTATTTTGTTGCTGTAATGCGTTTTCTTGCTAAAGTTTCAGCTGAATATAGTACTTCACTGTAATACAAATATTTCCCAAACTCTGTTTCATTATATTCATGAATTAAAGCAGCAGCTACACTCTGAACCATTAAATCTATCATTACTCAACTTCACATTAAGTTCTTTATTATTACAGTTAATTCAGACCAGGAAAGATCTTTTGTAGATTTGATTCTGCTGCGGATGAGAAAGGAATTGAATGTACTTACTACTGTCTCTGTTAAAAAGCTATCTTTTAGAATTATATGAGTTTTGTTCAAAAATGTTTGTCAAAATCATCTTTGACTAAGGCTTAATATCTGTACCATTGATTAGCAGTATATTAAGAGTACTATTAGGAAGTGAAGCCATGGAAATCAATGTTGGCTTCATCAGAGCCTCCATTATTTATCTCTCTTCCCTGTCTGTACAAGTCTTTACTGCCGTAAATACTGTTGAGATCCTCTGGTATAGGATTAAAATAGACTCTCAAGAAGACAGTGACTGAGGAAATTCTTTAATAAAAAGTATATAGTAATGATGTAAGTAGGAACAGAAATGAATATACCAAAGAAATATACCAGCACTGCATTACTGCATAGGAAGAGAATTGCAATCACTTCTCCCATTGCTGTAGCAAAGGAGTTGGGAGCACGCTGCCCTGATACTTGGGCTATTGCACTTCCATGTGTGTTTATAGACAGGCAAATAGATGGAGTGGGGAGTACAGATTGCGTGGCAACAAGGCTCAGAACATCAGAAAAGGAAGTGAATGCGAATGATGTACCTAATGGCAATTGGGAGAGGAATTCAGGGAGCCAGAACGTGAATTATGTGAACCAGAAAGCGATGGGAGCAACAAGACAGAAGTTACAACCAAACCTGATGGGAAGCATGATGAATCCCTGGAGCCTCTGGCAAACTGATCAAGGACAGGACTGTTTGTCAGCACAAATGAGAAATTACAGACTACTGAACACAACAGTGTGTGCTGAAAGGGGAAGGAAATGAGGGCTTGTTTTATAGTGGTTGGATTTCAAAAATGTCCTCTGCTCTAAGAGACATTCCAGATTCTGAAAGTGTTCATCACATTAAGTACAGGAAATTGTCTGTCAGATACGGTTTTCGGTACTGTGATTGTGGTGCAAAGGATCCAGATGTGCTATCTCTGACATGCTTAATACCATAGCACAAACAATTACGATGAATTACCTTCTCCCTGTGGTTTAAGATTCTGCTCTCATTCTACACACGGACACTTACGGTGACATGGGGAACTTCCTGCTATTCTGCTATTACTTTTTTCATACTGTTTTTCAGACTTTCAGCCAGTAGAAAAAGAATTTGAAGCAATGAAATAAAGACGCTGTTCTGAAGTACAGTGTGGTGAATTTGTTTAAACATAATTTTTAAAATATATATACAAATCATCTGAGAAACCTGTGGCTTTAGCATAAGAGATGTGCTACAAATACAAAAAGTTGTGGACAAAAGACTTCAAAAGCTGTTTTTCAGATCTGAAATTGGCTCTGTTTCAAATATTCTTAAAAGACTAATTTTTCTGCATGGTAGCTACCATAAGTTGATGTTAATAATGGAAGTCAATTTCAATAATGTGTGGCTCTAACTGCAACAACCACTGCCACGGTTTTCATGCTAGTGTGAAGAATTTTGTGAGCAGGTGGAGTGGGTTTTACATCTTCCAAGAGGGACACTTTATGTATTTCAGGTCATATGGCAGCCATTCCTGAAGCTTGAAACAATAGGTGATATAGTTGGTATAAACTTTCTGTGCTTGCAGATCCATGCTTTGAATGTATGTCCATCGTCTGATGGCTATCACTTTAAGTTGTATTGGAATAGAAATGCATTAGAAAGCCTGGAATTATGCAGGCAGAAATGAAAAATATGTACAAAGAGATGAAAACAGAAATGAATGTTGACACTTACTCAACAAATGCAAGCCACCAAACTGAATATTTAGAGAATATTTTGCAGGGAAACACAGTTTATGTACTACTGCGTATTACGGTCCATGACCATCTCATCACATGTTAATGTCTTCAAATGGAGAAAATTTAGAGGTTCCCTGATCTGTTCTTGACTTCAGTGGATCTATTTATCAAATTAAGTTTGGATAAATTAAGTGGGATTCAGTCGTTTAATGAAGCATTTAGTGCCTTTTAGACTGATAAGGTCTTCTGCCTGGGATCCAGCTGCTGCTTGACAAGACCATGTGTATCCCTTGGGTTTTGTGTCATATCTGGCAGCCCTGCATCAATTTCTTCCTCACCTTAGCAGAGCTTTTATTATAAGGCTCTTGATTCACTCTCTTGGTCCCTAGAAAAGGATTTGTTATCACTCGACTACCAGTTACCTGGATTATTGCAACAGGGTGCTTAGATGGAAAAATCAGAAGTCTAGAAAAGTTTGGTTTATGCTGGAAGCAGAATGATTGTGTCAAAATCCTGCTATGAGTGAAGATATCCAGGTAAGGCACTGTTAGGAATGCTAATGGAGCTACACCAACTTCAAGCCATGCTGGAAATAAGAGCTCAGTATATAGCCTGTGTTTGAAGCAGTTGACCCAACTGTGAGACTGAGAAAGAGGTACAAACGCTCTTGTGGGTCTTGTGGACTTAGTGACTTGTTCACAAGAAGGTGTGATGGTGACTCATCAAAGCCACAGGCATTATGATTAAATTAATTTTGTAGGCAGCAGAAAGAGAAAGAAGGCTGCAAGGAAGGGAATGACTAAAACATTTTAAGGTTGCAAAGTGCAATTCAGCTGCATATTCGGTTTTGGGACTTTGTCATGCACCTGGGAGCAAAATTATGTTGGCATGGAAAATCCTGGGCAGTTTGAGGTGATAGAGGAAAGCAAGACAGCAAGGGCTACCTTAATTAACATTCATAGGTTGTCCTGAGGCTTGTCCATATGCCAAGGACAGTTCTCTCCAGCATTAGATCTGTAGAACACATGGAAAATTTGTGACCCCACACTTTTACTTTCCATTGGTTCTCCAGAGTATATGTCTTGCATATGTGCTGTATGTGCTGTGTGTCTTGCTACTCCAGCCAATGTAATGGTGTTGCTGCACACTTTGTAGAGCTCAGGAGGTTGCCTGTAGCCTAGAGTGTGACAAATTCTAACAAGGATATGCAATTATTAGGGCCCAGATGCACTGAAAAATGTGCAAGTCATCACTAGAGACATGGGTTACTGTGACCCCGTGCCAGCAGCCTGCTGTCACGCAAAAGATGCAGCTCAGCACCTGAGCCACACTTCAAAGCTTAGCATCTGCCTGCAGCCAAGAAACATCCACCCCACTGGAGTGAGGATTAGCACTGTGCATGGAAAATAAGCTTTCACAGTCATCTTATAATTTCTTCGTTCGACTTTTCTGTACATTTTTGCAAATGTTAGAGCGCAGAACTAGGAGTTAAAGGACTCTGAGGGGGGCATTTGAGGTGGTGGCAGACAAGACGAGTTTGCAGAACAACAGTGAACTAATACGATATCAGCATCTTTTCACAGATTTTTAAACCATGTGTGGTTATTCTTTTCTGAAAGTGCAGAATTCTGCAGAGGATGGTACTTGTTAATTGTAAACACTTAAACTGCTAAACCAGCAAGTGTCGGTTTCTTAGGAATGTATCTATTTTTTTTCTAATAAAAAATGAAGAGTATCAGTCTGGTGGCCAGACAACATTCACAGGCAGGAGTCCATATTCGAGCAGATACAGTGAATTTGTGCAAGCTCAGAGTAGCAACAAAGAGCGCCATGTCACGATCTCAGGAAACAGAAAACAGTTTTGTACTATTTAGATTTAGATTAAAGAATCTTTGGGAATCAAGAGTTTTAAAAAGCAAGTTAGTGTTTAGGGCGACAGTGCTATGCCATGTGTGGAATAATAATGTTGTCTTTAACACAGAAAATCTCATTCACCCAGGAGACGAAATGGGGCCAAATCCTCATCTGATGTCAATCAGCATGATTCCTTTGCCATTAGCTTGGCTCCAATGTGTTCGGTGGAGCAATACCAATTTACTTCTGCTGAGGGCTTTGGCCTTCTGTCTCATTGCTCAAAGAAATTAAGCTGCCTTCCAAGTCTTCTGACTGAAGCTGTGTGCAGTTCAAATGTTGTTGCAAAAAACCTGTTCAGATATGTTTTTCCTTTCTGTTTCAAATGATTTTGCACATTCACCATATGAGTTTAAAGGAATATGTCTAATTTTCCTCAAACTATGGAAAACCAAACCTGTTTTGCTGAGAAAAAAAAAAAAAAAGGCACTTACACTTAAGCTAAAATCACCTTGCAGAAATGCTTTCTCTTTATTTTTTTTTAAATTTGTAATGAAATGTGAAGGAAGTCAACATATGAGCCATTTTACACTTTATTAATAACATTTTGACAGCCCTACTTTGAAAGTCTTTTCAAAATAGAGTGAAAACCCAAGAAAATAATGTCAATATTATTTTAAGTTAGAAAGGCACCTTTTTTTCGTCTTTTTTTCCTTGGTCGTGTTTAAAGTGGCCTATCTTAAATTTGGAAAACACTGTAAATTCACAGTTAAAGATACACTTCTGTCCTTATTTAAACTAATAGTTTCCTATGTTACTTTAAGACCTCAGATCATTATCTCATCTCACAAATCAGGTAAACTATGATGCTCCTACAAAACAAGAAAATTGTAAGAATTACCATTTTCCATGTTACGTAGTGAGAACACCTTACACAGATGTTAATAGTAGCTGAGATCAGGAGTGTTGTATGCTTCCTCCTGGTGTGATTAGGTTTTGCAGTTATTTTGCCTGTCTCTGCCATCACTAGAGTTAACATTTCTATTAAATGAGGTATTGGCCTTCATTTCATTTTGTATTTGTTACGGTAGCCCTAAAAGCTCCACAGTCTTTCACATGTGTGGTATCAGTTGCAACTGGCTGCTCCCTAGGAGATGAATTCACCTACGAGGTGAATGTTGCTAAAGACCAGTAGGCAAGATCCGTGGGGAGCTTACAGGAGAAAGAAAGGGCTTGAGAGGGGCTGGTCAGCCCCCGCTGTGAGTAGGACCTGCCCATGAAGAGGCTGAAAGAACCAGTGGCAGGAGGCTTGAGGGGACTGAGTCAGGTCCCTGTTGGTGATATAATGAAAAGGTCTCCCTAGGTGGAAGGAAGTAAGAAATGGTGCCTGTAGTTTGGAGATACTGACATACTGGTGCATGAAGTGGTGTGCTGGCTTATTTGAGAGAGGGGCACATGAGGGAGGACCAAGCATCTTGGAGCAGGTCTACCTAAAGCTTCCTCTTAGTTTTAAATTTCCCTGCACCTTTGTCATCTCTCCTCACTGACCCCATCCGTGGTCATGGCAGGAAACATCCTTGTAACTTGGGTTCAATGTACGCATCCCACCGTGTCACTTGTGATTGCCGCCATGGATGTGAAAAGGGGAAAAGTCACAGGGCGTGAGGACATGGTGAACTGCGGTGCTGGCTGGGCTGGGCAGGATCTGATGGCACATCTAGAGGAATAAGCCCTTGTAAGAAGAAAAGCAGACAGTGTTCCCCAAAGGAACTACACAAGATGACCGAAAGAAGCTGTTTCCCAGCAGATGCCATCTACACTAGGGCTCTCCTGGCATGACTGTGTCAGCAAGTCTGGAAACTCCTAATTGAAGCACAGCTCCAGCAGCCAAACTTTAGAGCAGAACAGGCCTCAGAAAGGGCCAGGACGCTCTGATGCATTATTTCCAGTGCAGGTCCCGCTAGATTAGGATGTGTTTTTCATTTGAAGTTGAGCTACTCTAACTCAATTCCCTCCAAACAAACAAACAACAAAACGAGCGAGCAAACCACCCTGTGGGAGGGATAGCTTATTCGTGCGCAGCAGGGAGCAGAGTGGGGTGGGGACCGACTGGCTCTGAGTGCCAGCACTGGGGTTTTTTTCCCCTATAACTTTCATCCTGTTTGTCACTGTTACCAGGGGATTACAAACTTAAAGCAAACATCTGGTCTGCTTTAATACCAACAAGAAAGAAAACTGGATATTAATTTTGATATGACAGTAAAGCAGTTTGATAGCACTCACGCTGACAGAGCCACCACACCATTTACAATCCCTAAAACTAAATTGATTTTCATAAAACTCTCGCAAGATCATATTAAGGCTGACAATTAAGATTATAATGCAGCCTAGCCTGTTAAAGACCAGTAAATTTTCCTGGAATTTGGTTAGTTGGTTACACTGATTTTATATTAAGTTCAAGAAAATTTTGGTCATGTAAAGGCAAAAGCAGTTTAAATCTGTTTCATACATTGCAGCATGGTCTCACTGATTAAAAATACCTGGGCCTCTTCCAAAATTGTCGTCATGTTGGCTACATGACTGTTACAAGCAAACCCCCACAAACAGAAAGATCTGAAAGTTCAAAGCTTATTTAACTTGAGAGTGCTTGTAAAAGGGGAAAAAATGCTATTTCTGCATGGAATAATGGCTTGTAACTTTTCCAGCATTATTTTTTCATTAATATCACCTGAATCTGATATGCATGTTTCACAGCAGACTCTAAATAAGAAATCTGGTACCTTTTGGCCTGTTATTCCTGTACCATCTGGCTAACAGGTACTATACTGTTCTTGCAGTGTGACGCACCAAATAAAAAAGTCAGATCTTTTTAAAGCCACAATAAATTTCCCAAATGAGTTTGTGTGAAATGTTAAAAAGCAGAAGATAGAGGGTTTGGGTTACATTGCCTCTAATTTGAAAGGGGGATAAGTGGAGCCAGGTGGGCTACTTAGCCAATACCTGCCTGTTCCAGCTTTTTGAATCTGTGAACATTACACCCGGATACAGATGGAAATTGGAAACAATAAATGATTATTACAGAGACTTTATCATCCTGTAACTCGTGCACAAAAGATGAGCCACTCTCAAGGACACTTTGAAAGTGTGCTGCTTAGGCATGTATCCGGACAGATGTATGGGAGTAAGAATGTGCCATATATCAAGTGAGAGGAATAAGATTTCTTAATTCCACTGTGACAAGCACGAGTATCTTTTAAAAAATGAACCTCCCCTTCTCAGCATTAATCCGGTTTCTTTATGATGTCTCTTTTTTTTTGGTTAAGATGAGCATCCACCCATTTCCAGAAATCTGCTAGTCTGCAGCTGGAAATGGGGGATGGTATAAGCACACAGATATTAAGAAAAGGGGCTCATGAGATCCTATTTGAGTTACAAGTACAAGACATAAAGGCAAGCTCAGACAGTTCTCCTCTCCCACTGACCACTTCTGACTTATAAGTCTATATTCTCATTAGTGTTCAAAAAGTTACGTTTCAGGACAACAACTGCAAATAATGCCAGATCAGAAATTACTCAATGGCATATTTCTTCGTTGACTGGTCACAATAAAAACTTTCCACATGGATGGCTTGATTTTGCTGGGGAATTGATGGAAAGCAGAAAAATTTCCGTCACAAAATGTCTAGCTTTCTTCCAACTCACACGGCAGAGGCCAATTACCCTGTGACCTGGGATCCCCCCTGCCCATCTCCTACCAGCTGTTGGGAGCAGAGACTGAAGGAAAACCATGGCTCTGGGGGCCTTGGCAGCAGGTCAGCCCAGATCCATCTCGACCTCAGGTGAGCCAAATCCCTGTGCAGAAGTGTGCTGCTTTTCCCACTAGTGAGGGAGGCAGCCTGGACAGGCGCAGGCACTGTGAAGAGCTGGGCAGCTGAGTTGCTGTGGAGTTCCGGGCTTTCCTTTGGAAGTCTGGAGTTGGTGACAAAATGAATGCTGAGACATGAAAATCCTGAGCAGGATGGGATGAGCTTCTCTGCACATCTCTACAATCAGCTGATAGGCTCTCCTTTTGGGATGAGAGACCACTGCAGCCAGCGCAAGTCCTGATAAAGCTTGTAAGCACTGGGTAGGTCTTCCTACATTTGCCTCTGAATCTCACCTGTGTGAAGAGGTTTTCTATTTCCACTTTGTTTAAGACAAGTACACCAAGGGGCTGAGCATCGTGGTGCTTAGCACTGCCATGTTAGGGCCTGGGGTGAAAAGGAATACACAAACCCAAGGTAGGGGTCCCAGTCAGCTGTACCCTGAGTGGAGCATGAGGGCTGTAAGGGCATGGATAGCCATAGCCCATGCCCCTTAGGCAGGCAGGTGGGCACCCTGCTGGGACAGGGGTGGGTGCAGCACCCACCTTGCTCCTGCATGGGGATTGTGCCTGCACAGCTGGGATTCACAGCCCAAGAGCTCTGCTCAGGAGCCTAAGTCGCTCCGCTGTTGTAAGGGACAGATTTTACTCTCTTACAGTATTGCAAGGCTTTCTTAAGGTTCACTAAACAACGTGCATACACTTTCGGTTAGACAGGAGAGGGCAGAGGAGTGACTGTGCTGGACTTTGATGACTGCATTTGCTCATGGCTTTTTTCTGCCTCTCAGTCTCATACCTTACCACTTTGCCACTGTCTTCTGTTATCAGCTTCTTTTTCTTCACAACAGTCAGCTCACTTCAGCTCCTTGTAAAGTGTCACCAAGCTCTGCAACACAGTCATTCATTAAAGGGCAGAAAGAAAGTGTAGTGATGTGATTCTTAACCATTTTCTAGTCATTTTTCTTTTCTCTTAGGAAGAATAAAACATGAGCTGGAACAGCAGGACTGTATTTAAAACAAAAACAAAAGCCTCTTCCAAAATACCTCCATGTATAAGAATGGGAAATTATTCCTTGCAATTAGATCAAATCAGGGTATTCCATAAGATGTAAGACTCAGCTCAGAAGGAACCACTGGAATGAAGTACACTGGAAAGCTTAACACCATCTCTATTTAAAAGGGAAAAAAAGAAACTTTACAGATCTGATCTTCATTGTATGAGAAATCAAATAACATTTTCAATATTTATATTCATTCTGAATTAGTGGCAGTGCCAGAAGAATGATGATTTTTTTTGGCCTAGCACAGAAAATGCCACTTTCATAACAGCTGTACATGTTACCATACTTGTTCCCTTTGGGGTATTTGTATGTCTTACCAGCTTAAATAGCTCCACTACTTATAAACTAGTACACAAACGTCTAACAGATGTACAAGTTCACATGAGAAGGAACAAAAAATGCACAAACCCCATCACTCTTTCACAACTAATCTGCTTTAATGTAGGAAACACAGCCCACTTGCACTTCTTTCACTGTGAATGCTTTCTTACTCTGTGAGACCCCTGAATCCCAGCCTACTCTTTGTTCTTTCATACTTGAAATAGCTGTTGGACTTTTAGAAATGCTCCATCAGTCTTTTTTAATTGTCTCATGAGACCCAGTATTCTGAATAAGCATAAATAAATGCCTTTAAAAATTCGAGATGGATTTACTGGGACGACTGAGGTGGGTACATTCCCCCTTGTATAACAGCAGAGGAGCTATGACCCTGAGTGGTCCTTTCCTCCCCTTATCCACAACCATGTGGCATCCATCTCTGAACAGTCTGATTTTCATTTACTTGGCACATTAATCTGCATTTAAACAGTTTTGAGCTCCTAGTTCACCTTCTTCCTGGTTCCTCTTCTTTTGTGAATTTGAGCCAGAGCTGTATGGAGCTGACGTTTCTTCTTTCTCTTACATCCTGTTTGCCGTGTCTCTTCTTCAGGGGAGGAACTGGTCTTACATGCACATTTAGGATATGTCTATATCCCACAGTGTGGTTCTGCAAAAAGGTGGCCTGAGCAAACTGTATGTTAACAAGCACAAACAACATAGCATAGAGATCTTTGCAAAATAAATCAGTCTGCAGTTTTACCTGAAGATAAATTTACCCTCAGAAGTACAATAAAATAGTCTCTCTGGACTGCCATATGAATTGGGCTTTACTGCTTCTACTGTCCAAGTTAGCTTGCTTATGGTTGAGGCAGACTGTCTGTATGACAGTGGTTTGTGCGGCACCACCTTCATAACTCAAATTCAGCTCAGCATTTGAGAATGCTTGGGCTGATCAATCACTCAGGCGAGTGTCTCCCTCCAACTACTGCACACAGCATATACTCTTGTGTGCTGAATGACAGCAAAATCATTCTCATGGTTATTAAGAAACCACGTATTTTCTGAAAGAGAAGAGAGGAAAATACTTCTTGACCAATTGTTAGCCCATGCTTGCAGGAAGGTAAATGAGGAATACATTCTTGTCACTTCAGAAGACATCTCAGCTCTGCTGAGCATCCATTACCTTTATCATCCTCAAGTTTAACTAGATGTCAGTTAAACGATTGCAACTCCTGTATCCTTAACAGTGCTGTGGATCTTGCCGGTTTGCTGGCACGAGTGAGACCTAGATTGACTGGGATTTCCCCCCATGTTCTTTGCTGTAGATCCTGCCTACGGCTTTTGGGCTAGCTCTTCTCCTTCATCAAGAGAAGCAGTAAACAGGCTGGTAAACCTGTCCTCTGCATCGTCAAAGTGTAAAGTTACACCGCATCTGTACTTTCTTCTGCGTTTTGTTTTTTAATAATCTATTGGGTTTGTTTGTTCAAGTTAATGAAAATAGCATGTTATTGTTATGTAGTTATGCCAAAACACTTCACCAGAAATTTCATAAATGTTTTCTTGGTGCGTTGCCCGGTTTCATGTGGTTTCACTTTTTCCCTTCATATAGAAGAAAAGCACATGAAAGATAAAGATCTTAGGGTTAATGCAGCTAGAAAAAGCGCTGGGAAGATTCCCTTAAACAGCAAAAAAGGAGTTAATGAAAAATCAAATACAAATGAATTATTGTCTGGCTGGCTAACAGTAAAGCTTTAAGGACTTGATCGCAGCTTTTATTTGCAACGGTAAGCATTTATTCTCAGCAGGAGTGCAGCCAACTTTTGGGGGGACCATTTGTGTGAGAAAGCACACATCACCACAGGGAAAGGTCTCGCCACCTAACATTTGCAGTTTCACAAAGTTTCAAAATTGTCCTCATAGTAGCATTCCTCTTGGGCTAAAGAGTTTCCATACAATTACAAGGAGAGGGTCTCTGCCTACAGGGAGTTCACAGCTGAAGGTCAAAAAAAGCAAGGGGAATCAACAAAGGGTTTTTTGTGCAAATCAGCAGGATGCTACAAAACAGCATTGCACTAGCCTGTCTTTTAAGAAGCCTCGGACTTGTTCTGTTAGTACAAAGAGGCTATTCTCCCAGAACACCAGCATTATCCGTGCAAAAATGCTACTTTTGGAGATAGCACCCGGGAAGTTCTAGAACTGTGAGAAAGCAAATTATAAGAAGACAAACTATAACAAACTGTAGTTTGTTCATATCGATAGTGCAGAAGCTGAGTGCAACAGACTTGCAAGGATGAATATGTGTGCAAGGGTGGAATTTGTTCCTCTGAGGGTAAATACATCTACTAATTTAATTTTAAAGACTGAATTCTGATAAATCAGCCTTATATCCCATCTTTGAGTCCTGGCTGTATACATCTACCGAAGTTCAGGGCTGTGGAACTTCCTGAATATTTTTAAGCAGTAAAATATTCCTCATTTCTGATTTCTCTGCTGTTCATGTTAAAGTTAGTGGAAAGATCTCTTTGATTTTATTCAAGTGGGATCAAGCTCTCAAACATAATTTAAGACCTCAGCCAGTTCCCATTGCAGCAAACAGGCCCAACAGCTAACAGCTAAAGTTGCACATGCAGATTGCCAAATGGAAGGAAAACAGGCTGAAAGAAGCATAAATATGAGGGGTACTGAAAATAAATTTATTGGAAATGAACATTGAATCTGAATGAAATTCTGTACAGCTTCCAAATCAGTTTCAAAGAACTGATACAGCAGAAAAAGGCCTTCTTAGCCAGTATTATGTCCCTTACCTTAGATAAACTAACCTATTAATGATGTATAGCACAGTCACATATTTTTCTCATGCATCTGCCAAACATCTATATGTGCAAGTGAATTCATAGATCCTGGATTACTTTCAGAGACGGGGATGTAGACATCTAAGCTCTCAAGTCAAAGTAATGTGACCCTCTTTGTAGCTGGATATTTTTTTCACTCTAGTTTCATGTACACTAGTGCAAATTTCCCCAAGACTGGCCGCAGCTGCTTGGAGTTACGTGATGAGGCACATCTGCCTTGACAAGCCACATGGTGGGGGGCATGATGCCAGCCTCGGAGCACAGTTTCTGAATATGGGGTCCAGGTTACAGTGTTGGGCCATAGCCTTTCCCAAGCTCTAGCACACCTCAGGCCTGATCAGAGAGTTTGGCAGATTTATGGTCAAGCAGACCAGCTGGATTTGGCATTTAATTACAGGAAAATTAAGCTGAGTGAAAAGAATTAAGTCTCATGTGGTGAGATGGTGGGTGATGGTAAACTGCCCCTGGTATCTCTCAGTCCTAACTGCCACAAGCCCCCATCTTCTTCCCTCCCAATGCTCTTGTGCTCACCTTTTCAACCCACTCTGCCAGCATTTTTCAATCTGTAGGTCTCTAGACTCCTTCTTACTCCAACCCTCTCCACTCCTCCCCATCTGCAAACATTCCTGTTCTGTATTTCCAGACCTCCTTGAGCCTGATCTCCCATTGCCTATGCACATCCCCTGACTAAAGCCCAGCTTGTTTTCAGGATGATGCTGATGATGTCCTATCTCTCCCCCTAGGCTTGTCCCATCCCCATCACTGTCCACATACATCACTGTTGTCCCATCTTGGCCATGTCAGCTCACTGCCCTAATTGTCCCTGAAGAGACAATGACGTTTTAAGAACCTGATCACAGGCTGCAACCAAGAAAAGCCTTCCAGAGCTGCACCATAGGGGTACAAAGTGTGGGAAACAGAGCCAGTTTTGCCTGGGATCGCAAGTTGGGAAGGCGTTATGGTGTCACTTTCCCAACATGCAAGGTACCAGTTTTGTGGGGGAACAACATGAGGTAGGAGCCAGTTACAAGGGTGTTCAGTACTTGAGACTTGACCAGCCCACCAGCAAAGAGCTAGCAGTTGTTCACTAAACTTACTTACAATAAATGTAACAAAGTCTAGGACGCTTGGAGTTGGAAGAACCAAATATGAAGATATAAGTCCTTTGGGGGGGCCGCAGAATAAATTCGATTCTGTGAATTTCCTCTCACACACACAGAGACACATTATTTAAATGAACACATGTCTGTCTTGTCCTCTTCCTCCCATGTTTCCCCCCCCTCTTCCTCCACCAGTAGAGGTATAGCAATAAAACAGTTTTGCTTTTTTTGCTCTTGGAAAGCTGGGCTCCACATTAGTAACTTCCCTTTTGAAATCTAAACTGAAAAATTATGTGCACTAGCAGACCGTATTGTGTTCTTATTCTTGAAGCCAAGCTCCCCTCGGGTACCTACACAGCTTAAAAAAGCAGGGACAGGATATACAGCTGGACAGAGTATTTCCAGTGGAGCCACTTTCCACTGGACAGTGACATTTTGGTGGAATGTGTTGATTCTGTCAGAATTTTCGCTGGGAGCCAGTCTGGTAAGCAGGTGGGTGGCCAGAACCACAAAAAGCAATTTTTTAACAAAATTCCATTACAAATTTCTTTTGTCTTTCTGGCTTTTCCTTCCAATTTGAAATAAAAAATAAATAAATCTGGAAATGGTAATTTTTCTGTGGAGCAGGAATTCCTAAGCCTTAACCAAAAAAAGAAACTATTTGTTTATTTTTCCATTTGGCTCTTCCTCTCTGTTTCTCTGGCTTCTCTCAGCTACCCTTCCCACTCCCCCTTTTTGTTCCTTCTGCTCATTTTTCCCCTTTCACCTCTTCATTTCTCAGCTGAATTGTCCTCTCACTCCTGGCTTTGCAATCTGTTTCACAGCTGATATTTTGCCGAGTGTGAACTCAGTAACACTGGAGGTGAACTTTCACGCTCGTGTCGATTCAGAGGATTAAGGTAGGCAGGTTTGTCTCTCTCTGCGCAGTAAGTAAGGTTAATGTGTAAACTTCCTCTCTCTATACTTTATATTCTCCTCGGTTTTATTATCTTAACTTACTGTTTTGTTTTAAACCCCTGATCTATACCTAAACATAACCTCATGTGAACTGCCTGGCCATCACCACCACCACTTTGCCCTAGCCCAGCTCCCCTCTTTGAGTAGCAGAGTTGCTGTTTGAAACAAGACTTTGGATTGGAAATGACTTCAGCATTCAGTGCAGTACCTTCAGTAAGGTTGTTTGGTAATGGAGTTCCTGCTACAGGCACCTTTTTCCTCTCACCCTGAGAAAAGTTTTACCTCCCTTATTAGTTTCACTAGCAGTAGCACAGGTTGTTTTAATATTCTGTGCTGCTTGTAACATACTGCAGATGTACCTGTGTGAAATGGTCTCCCATTACTGGAATGCAATAAAAAGAAAACAAGGTTCTCAAGAGGAAAGAGGGTAAAAGAAAAAAGTTAACCCAGTTTGGGCCTGAAATTCCCCAGATTTTTATACTAACATTAACATTTTATAATACAGCTATTAAATTACCCATATAAGTGCATTTAAAAGGGCTCTGGGCTAAATTCCATGTTCTTTCCTTTACTCAGTCCCTGTATGTGTGGCTGAAATAGTAATAGAGGTTGCCCGATTAAGGCAGAAGAGTAACATTTGCAAAAGCATGGCACTGTTCGAGGACCTCTTCCCTGAAATTTTGAAGCCAAAGGATAGGCTTGCATCATGCCACAGAGAACGATGAGGAGACATCTGAGGCAGTACACACCACACAGTTTCAGCAGCAGCAGGAGTCTGGGCATCTCATCTGTGTTGTACCCCAGCTCAGGGCAGAGCATTTCAGCTCAGCTGGACCTTGTTGACCTGGCTGCAGTGTGCTGGAGACTGGGGCTGGTACTTGCACTCATTTCTGCACCGTAGCTTGAGAGCGCTAGTGTTGTTATCTGCACTGTGTTTCCTTGGCTGGTGTAAGATCTACTGTGAGTCAGTTTTTAAATGGGACTCATGCTCCTAAGTTAACTGGAGACTTGCAAAATGTCCAAGGAAAACACAAGGGCTAAATGCTTTCCCCTGAAGGAAAGCCCTCATCTGGTATAGATCTGACACACCGTGCCTCTTATTAAGCACACAATGTATTAGGATACTTCAAATGAAGCAAGATATATCCATGTATTGGTTGTCCCTAAAGGGAAAGGGCCAAGTGATCCAACAGAATCACATCCATGCTGATCTGAAGTATGTTGGATATGGCACAGAAGTGGTAACGGGATCAAATATGTGTCTCTGCACTTGTTCTGTGCACCCATTGCCATCTCTGAAGGGGTTTTACTTCAACTGAGCTGGCAGATGAACTCATTCTCAAATCCTAAAAGCACCTCCAGATTGCTTGCATGCATGTGTAGAGGTCTCCAGCTTGTAATTTGAAGCCAGTACAAGTATTTTAATTTGTTTTAATTCACTGCCTCTGTGAAATAAGACCAAGGCGGAATGTCCCTCTCTCCCTTAGAAGAGTACAGGGCCATGCCAGTGTTATTTCTCAAGGCAAGCTGCATTATTTCACACCAATTTACTCCAAGTTCTGCAACAGTTTCTTGCAAACACTGTTTTTTTTCTCAGGGTTTGTGTTTTCAAGTGTAGTGTGTATAGCTGATCTCTTCCAGTTTGAATGCTTTATTACCCATTGATGGTGGAGATAGAATAGGAATAGTTTCTTAGCATGAGAACATCATCTATGATCCAAATGGGCTTAGTGTACTAAAATGTAGGGGTTAAATACAAATGTGTAGTTGTTAGTCCCATGCCAAAATACAGTTCACAAAAAAATGAATACAGGTCAGCAAGCCAGGGATTCCGGCCTGTGTTTATGTAAATCCATGAGTTTGGTGATCTTAACCTAGGGGCAAAACCTGTATCTGTCCCTCTGCACCTTGAGAGATGAACAGCGAGAAAGAAGCTGGATTACTGTAGTGGAAAGGAAAAAAAAAACATTGTGCAGCAGTTGTTTGTAATGGGCTAGATCATCAACCCCGTGTAATTTGGCAAAGCTCTGCTGCCTTCAGTGAAGCTGCCCCAGTTTATACCAGTGGCAGACCTGGTTTGCCGTAGTTTGTCCTTACTGTCAGCCATCCCTGTAATTGTAATCTTACAGCATCTATGAAGGCCAACGTGTTATGCACAGCTTCTCTTCTGGAATCAGAAGGGAATCATAAGCCTTCTGGTAATCTTGGATAATCCCTGAAGCTATGAGTCACTAGAAGCAGAGGCCCTTCATGCATCGTTTGAACCTCTAATTATCCAACACATGTGGGTGAAAAGTGAGAGGCAAGAGCAGGGCCAGCAGCAGACAGAAAACACTGGACAAGTGATTTTGAAGGGGACTTCCCATTAATATAAACAACCTTCTTTCCTTCCTAATAATGCACCTGTTAGCAAATATATTCCTGGAGAGCTGCTCTCATGCATCTGCTTATGACTTTGCAGAGGAAGTAGCTAATTGACATTAGGGGACTTTGAGGTGTTTCCTGAGTATAACTGTGCAGTATTTAACACTGCTTTATAGAGTACAATGCTCAAACCACTGCCAAAAACTCCGGAGTCCTGCTGAAAATGTGGAAGAAGCAAAAGGTTTCCATGTCCAGAATGGTGACCTACAATTTAATCTGTTTCCAGGTAGAATTAATAGCACTCTGGCGTGCAGCCCAATCTTTTCCTCTGCACAAAATGAGTCCTGATGTGAGTTTTTTCCTCTCTGAGTGACTAATCGCATCTCTTTTCAAAGAAACGTGATTCCCTTGATCATTCTCTGTTCCTTAGGGTGGAAAAATCAGAGCTCTTGAAGAGAAATCTGGGAAATTGCAAGAACATTTTAGAAGCAGGGGTCAGGCAGTGGTGCCAGCAGGTCTCACGTTGTGCCAGGCTCAGTACATGCTGCGCAGGAGGAAGGAGGCATTCAGCCCCTTGGCTGAGCACCACTTTGAAATCACTTGTTGCCATAGCCTGCTGTGTACAGTACCCAGGCAGGGTTCATGCTCTAATCTGCAGCTTACTGATAATACAGATGAGCAAAGGCTTGCATTAAGAATGCAAGTTCTTCTTTGAGCATTGTATTTTACAGTTCATTCAAAGGGAAATATTTTTAGCCAAGTTTCTGGAAGGAACAAGGTTAGTAAGCTTGCTCAGTGTGCATTGTTTGTGCCTATCTTTTGAACACTATTGTTGATTTCAGTGATATTGAGGGCTTACATATCTCAGAGAATTCACCAGAGAGAGACAGAGATGTATAACTGCCCCGAATGTGTGAAAAACTCCAGTAGAACCTACATCTGCATAGACACAGGAGTCAACTGATCCTGAGACACAAGCAAAAGGAGGCTCCGTTAGTTCAGATGCTCTTTTAATTTAAATACTGCTTCTGCTGCATTTCCAGTCAACTACATGACAGAACTGAAGGAATTTCTCATGGGACATGTGGGGCCTTTGACAGTAGTAATGGACAGGGCCTTTTTTAATTAGTGTTGTTACTTCTGGTCATTGCTCGATACAAAACTGGGCATTTGTGCTTTGAGTGTGCAATTCCAGAGGGGAACAGGCTGCTGAAAGTTCAGCTAGCAAGAAGGTAGAAAGGACTGAGACTCTGTACTCATATGCCACAAAATTGTTGTTGGTCTTAAGACATCTGTAAATCAGGTCTGTCTGTTTGGTGTCTCAGATTAGCTGGAATTATTTGGGCCAATGCTGAAGCGTTGCCTCTTTAAATCTTCAGCAGACCAGTACTGGTGAAGAGGATGGACTGTCAGAGTATGCTTCTGGGGGAAAGATGGGATATAGGAACTACTCCATCTCTCAAAGCTATGTTCAAATTTGCCCCAATGGCTGCAGAGCACAGCTGGATATTGAAAATCCTGTGGATTTGGCTGTAGGCTTGTTACAGAAATTATTGCAGCAGAGTACTCTCAAGCAACAATCTATTATATTTCCGGGAATACTTTTTTCTTCTCACTATAGCTGGAGGTTTTGCTCTTTTTTTTGCTCTTAGTTTAGCTTGCCTAATCTGTTCCTCTCTCTTTTTTTTCTCCTTTTAGGAAATTAATTTGTGAGCAACTTCAAAAATGGAAAATATTTCAAAAACTGTAAACAATTTCTTTTGTTTTCTTGTGGGGGTCCGTCAGCTGGCACTGATCTAAAGAAGAAATCCCATAGCTCTCGCAGCCAATTTGTTTTAGTTTTCTCCTTTGGTTTATTTTATAATTACACAGACCGGATGGGTGGAGATCAGATCAGTATCATTGCAATCCCTGTTATATTTGTCATCCCACAGGTCTGTTTGCTTTCCAGAGATGATTGGTGTTGATTTCAGCAGTTCTATCAGCTAGTATATTGTGCTATTCAGTGCTTCTCTCACCAAAACACACCTACTGTATCCAAATGCAGGAAGAGGGTTACTTATCCACAGCATGTGTGTACACCAAGAAAGATCTAGCACATCTCAAAACATTGTGAAACAGCCTCTTCTTTGCTATGCATAAGTTTCCCATTTACTAAACAGCTCTGACTTCTTTCTCACCTGCTGGTATGAATCTCTTTGTGCAGAAGAGGCAGCCAAAATTCCACTTTCATTATTAAAAAAAATCTTCCAAACCCTAAATCCTTTCTTCTGTTGAAGACACAGGAAGCAGCTCTGGGCTGATGGAAATCAACAGCAATGTCGACATACACTTCACAGGGTCTAAGCTTTCATTCAGTAATATTATGCCAGAGTGTAGATCTTCAAAGAATTTTCTCACTAGAGAATTTCTCAACCTCCACTTTCTTACACAGAGTCAAGCTGGGAATAGATGCTTCCGTGTTAATTTAAAATGGTGCTTGTCTAGATGCCATATCCTTAAATCAAGACAGTATTACTCTTGACATAGGATGATTTTGCATATGTGAAGCCCCAGAAGATGCAGACACTGGCACCACACAAAATAGGTAACAGAGGAGATTAAGATACTTTATGTGGCTTGCAGACAAGAAATCAGACGAGCTGCCTTGATCTCTGTTGAATAGGAAAAGGCGTTAATCAGAATGAAGAAAAAAAAAAAAAGAAACCTCAGTCATCTTCATTTGCTCGTTCTACTACTCTTCTCTTAATCAGAGGTAGGTAAAAAAAGTTCTGGGCGTATTTAAACTCCTCTGTTTTTCCAAGACTTAACGTATACACAGTTTTCATGAGAGAGAAAACTTGAGGACATCAGCAATGTGCAATAGCTCATACAGGGAGCAAAAGATACATGCAGTGGGAATCTGCATTAGGACAATGACGGTGTTCAAGAGTAAGAGGGTCAATGACCAACCACAGAAAAGTCAGGGCCAAATTTAATGCTAACTGAAACAGTATATCAGTTCCAGGCAGGTGTCAATCCAAAACTCTGCAGAACTGGGTATTGTAGAAAACTCGTATAGTTTTGATCTTCGGGAACTGTGAATAAAAATAAAACTCAAGAGATCAGCAGAAAGGGAGATACAACAACCAATAAAGATGATGAAAAGTAGTATGAACAAGAAATATCGCCTAACATATCACTAGCATTGTGGGTTCATTCTGCCATGTACTGCAGCGCGTCTGAGACCGGCATTTGAAAGCAAGACATGAGTCTTACAGAGGAATAAGGCTGATGTTAAGGCTATTTGCATATGCTTATGTCTTTGGCAAAAGCTGAATTCATCATATACTGTATTCAAGACCGTTGGTTAAATCAGAGTTGTAGGTATAAAATAAAAGTTGCTTTTAACCTAAGTTGGTAGGTTAGTGTTTGACCAGAGGAAAGAAAGTTGTTGATCTTCTGTTATCTCTCAGTTGCACTGCATTAAAGCATGTTAGAAGGCTTGATAAAGTATTTTTCATAGAACCATTATTGTGTGCCTGATTTATGTGGCTACTTTGATGGTAGGGAAGTTTAATTAGTAATAGCTGCAGTTCTTGAAGAGATTTTTAACAAGGTGCCTCACATATGAAAAGCACAGAAGCCTCTTTGTTCTGAACAACCTCTAACAGGGTGTAGAAGGAGACTTTTGCTCGCTCTGCTCGTTCTGATAAATTGGTAGGTTACTTTGAGCAAGTAAGCGGAACAAGATCACAATGCTATCAAGCATCGAGTCTTGGCCCACTGAGAGAACAGTTGCACCATTGCTAAATTGTTGCAGAAGATTTATACTGTCACAATGTCAATGCTGGGATTTCCTTCCTTGGTTCATCAAAATGGGGCTTCGAACTCCAGAGGCCCTTTTCTACCTGACCCTAGCTAGATGTCCAAATGCTAAGCTATTTCCCCTGTGCATAGAAAGAAATTGGTACAGCTAGGGAGTGAGCCACCTCATCCAAACTCAGGAGTTTAGGATAAGCCAGTTCAATTGCTATAAGCAAATCTGCTGAAAACAACCTTCCACAGTTTCTGTTACCAAAAAAATAGGTGCGGCTGCTATTGCAAGGTCCCTCTAATTCAGGCTCTGTACCCATCTGGAGAACATAATATATACTTTATGGCTGTTACATTTTGGAAAGAAAGCAGATAAACAAGTTGTTTGAATCCATAAATCTGATAAAACTTTCAATAAATATTTTGGTGTTGTCTGAAAGGCAGTGCCTACAGCACCAACTAAAGGAGGCCAGGGATCATTCTCTGCACTAAAGGCCAGCTGGCAAGGCATCAATCCTGTCCACAGACCCAAACTCACTGCCCTCTCAAAACAGAGATGTCAGGCTGCTTTGTGGGAAGGGTCCCTGGCACTGGGCTTGAGCACAGTCTGTGGCAGCACTAACGGGCACCAGCCAGAAGCAGGCAAGAGTGCGCTCGTCATTTCATCACAGTTGTGAACCGGTGTGTGAGCTGTGCCTTGCCTCTTTCTTATTTACTAGAATAGAGGTAGTCAAGAGGCTTTATCCTGATAAAATATAATTGCTACTGAAAACACTTCTTTTAGCAGCAAAAGACCAGAGACTCAAAAGGGATAGTGTTCTCCAGCAGGACATGGTTATGTTTTCAGGTTGGGAGGACTTATAGATAATTTCATAAGTTTATGGGTGTAATTATGGGTATAATTTCACATGTTCTTTAAGAAAGTTCCCCAAAGGGAAAGCCACACTATATGGTCTCTAAGTGAATCCTGATCAAATGAGTTTTGATTATTTTAGCTATATCAGGTGGACTACCTGGTAGTGTCTTGAATCCTTCTTTACGTGTAGAGACGGTGGCTCTCATACACTTTGTAAATGCTGTGAAAGCTTATAACAGTCTGGCAAGAGAGCAGTGGAATGGAACAATCATTTATTTCTGGCATCTTAGATGTATGGCACAAAAAAAAAGTAGGCTGAGCATTTATTAGACATCAGGGTTTATGATAAGACTAGGAGAGGTCAAGGATACTATCTTCAATTCTTTCTTTTTGATGAAGTGCTTTAAAATTCTGAGGTCTAAGGCAGGTCTGAAGCTCTCAGTTTTGAGGGGATAAGGAACTACAGTGAACAAAATATCTCTCTGCAGTGTCGTGAAGGAACTACCTCTGTAGCTCTGAGAAATCCAAGGGGAATTGTGCCAGGAAGTTAACTCAGTCTCACAAGAATTGAAAAGGAGATGGATGGACACAAGAGAGGGACTAAACCCAGAAACTATAAATCACTTCCACGGTGTCTAAAGCTAAACTGAATTTCCAAATGCTAGTGAGATGGTTTAGAACTTAGCTTTTGCAAATACATCTCCTACTTGTCACAGGGATCCACTTTGAAGCTTATGTACATAGAATTTGGAAGTTATTTTGTGATATTTTGTTTTCACCTTCAGTCTCCAGGACGTGAAGTCCTATGACTCCATACAACTCTCACATTTGACTCAAATCAGTAAGTTATTAATAATAAAGATAATTGTCAACAGTAGGGACAAAAGGGTGAGTTCCTAGGTTTACTTAGATTAGAAACTGCCATATACAATCAAATCTGTGACAACAGCAAATGGGTTGAGAAACACATAAAAAGACTGATTACAGAATAAGACTACCCATTTCTAAGCATGAAGTCCCAACAGTTATACAAGCACAAGATTTAAGGCAAAGAGATATTTCTCACTGTGGGCATTTGTGCCCCCCCCCCAAGCCATTAGATAGACTCAAGCAGAATTTTTTGGTCTCAGGTATATATTTTACTGCAAAGACAATGAGATTCAGATGTGCCATTTAAAAAAAAAAAAAACCAAAAAAAACCCAAAACCAAAACACATGTATTTCTCAGGTGGCACAAGATAAAGAGCTGTATGTAGCCTCTTACGCTTGAAGCATCTCAAAACCAGACGTGGGGATTTTTAGTCCCGCAGTGCTGCTAATGTCTAACAACTTTCTAAGAGTGAGGAAGCAGACAGTGCCTCTTGCTCCTCAGGCACGCTGTTGCAATATCAGTGCAGATGCCCGTTGTGACAAAGGTTTCTTGTAATGTAAACAGTTATCGGCTCTTCCACTAAGAAACCCTGCGCCAGACCCTCCGGCACGCTGCAGGAGCTGTGTGCTGAGCCGGCTCCTGTGCTGCTGCCTCTCCTCCCAGGGTCACAGGTCCACAGCTAGACCCCTGCAGCAATCCCCCTTGCCTTGGCCGGCTCCTGGTCCCCGGGAGCCCCTGCCAGCTGCATGCACTGCTGTGCTTCGTGCTGAGTCTGCTCGAGCAGCTCCCTTCCACCTAAATTCAGCAGAAAGATGGAAAATATCACAAATGAAGAAGGAAGGATTCCAAAAACAAGCAGAGCACGTGGGACACTCTCCATTGCAGAGGACAGCAGTGCAGCCTGGGTCCGTAATGAGCTACACAGACCTCTTGTGGTGGTCAAACCTCAGTATGTTCCTGCTAGTCAACTGTTGAGTATTTCATAAAAGTTAGCCGGCATTTTACCATTAAAGTTGGTTTTAGAAATCAAAAATACTTTGCAGTTGTTATTCTTTCTCAAATATCTCTGTGCTTTTTTAAAGCAGTCCCATGCACAGACTTTTATTTACATGTTTTAGTAGCCTTGTAATTTCTGGCTTCCTACAAGTTTTTCCTCTAAAATGTACCAAATTAATCAGAAACCTGAAATTCTATTCATACGTGTCTTCGTAGTGCATTTCCTGTCATTCATACCTCCAAGTGTCCCAGAAAATCCATTAATTGAGAGAAGTCAACAGTGATTAGAACAGTTACAAGACAAATGGGAAGAAGCAACAGTAATTATGCAACAAATTAATGAATATATTAAAGTAAATGGAATTCTTTTCTATTGCAGAAAAAGTAGACATAATTAAGAGTAGGGACGAATTAGTGTTCTTCTGTGTTACAAGGAGAAATGTTAAGGTAAAGGGCAGATAGAACAATTAAAGTATGCAGGCAAATCAATCTGGAAGGCAGCAAAAGTGAATGATTAACTGAAAGCCCTGATCTAACCCACTTAGTTGACTACAGCATGAGAATTAAACAGTAGCATGTCCCAGCAATGCACAATTACCAGCATAAATATCTGGTGTTACTTCAATTTCACAAAGAGTGACATTTTACTCACATAGATATAAAGATACATAGGTATATATTACACCTTCTGTGGTGCAAGGAGATCTCCAGTATCCCAGAGTAGATTTTATTGAGGTACAGAAAGAGAAGGCAGTGACAAAGACAAAAGTTTTAGTTATACAAAATGCATTGGTACAGTTTACAGTTTTTCCTTTTTTTTGCTTTTCTTTCAGTCTTACTGTGATTTTTACCCACTTTTCACCACTTTTGTCAAAAGTTGTTCAGTTTTTGATTGCTGAGAGCTGCCAAGTGGTTAGTTTTACGATGAGTAGTCAAGAGCTTTCATAGGAGAAAGTGAACACTTTTAAATTAACTTTCTTTGATAAGAATGTAATTGTTAGTATCAGATAGGCTCACCAAATTGTCCTTTGACTAGTGCTGATGAGGTTATTGCTACTGCTCCAAGTCTTGTACTGATTCTTCCTTTATTGAAAGGGCTAGATTGTGCATTGCTTCCACTGCAATGAGGTGGTACTTAGATGGCTCATACATGTCCACCTTCGCTAACTTTCAGGAGACATAATTGAGTCTGAGACTCCAAATCTGGGTTTCAATTGCATTACGCTCCTGTTTTCAGAAAGAGGTACACTTTTATGTGTCCTGGAAAAGAGTCAGACACATGCTTTGATGTCATCTTTCTGATAAGAAATAACAGTGCCTGCAGCTCAGACATTACTTTTGAACAACTGTAACAAAAAAGGGAAAGTATGTGGAAGGAAAGCAACTCTACACGAAAGAAAACTCTCTACAGAGAAAAGGTAGACTTTATATTATAGTATTCCATTTTTTTCCTGACAGAGAGAACACGCTAAGGTTAAGAGTTACATTTTATAGGAAGATAGTATCGGTAGGTTAAAGTAAGTAGACTACTCTTTTCAAGCTGAATTCGGAACGTAAACTGGACGGTTGCACTTGGTTATCTGCATGCCTGTAATTATTCTAACTCTCCACTGGATGTCAATACTGCTTAATACAAATGTTGGCTCAGAATGCCCTGGTTGAGCAGAGCAATCCCTGCTTTTAGAGGTGATTACTGTTAAAGAACGTAGGTAAGGAATTTAATTATAGCAGGTGAACCTCGCGCATTTGGAAGTAGGCAGAAGATAGCCTTTAATAGCAAAGGCACTTCTTCCTCCCTTCTCTGAAAAGTTGAGGTTGCGATTGTGTTTCCATTACATAGCTGATGTTGTGCATCTCACTGCAAATTTTTTTTGCCCTGAGCAGTTTGGCAGAATTGGGAACATGGTGTCTAAAATTCCTACTAAAGATAGATAAGTATTCTAGGAAAAAATTACCCTAAAAACAATGCAGATCTACCTTCCACTTTTTACAAAGAGGGAAGGCTTGCTTGAAACCTAGTGCATGAAAGAGAGACATACAGAGTAAGTTTTCATTAAAAAAAAAAAAAGTTGTTAAATGTTTAATACCATGGCTGGTATTAAAGCCAAATTACTGATTGGCTTGAATAAGTCTTAGTTAAGCTCTGAACTTCCAGGAGCTTCCACCCCTTTTGCTCCTACCTGAAACTGATCCCTTGGTGCAGTTTTCCTCTGCAGAGCAGAGGCATGGTGGAGGTGCTGAAGGAAGTGCCAACAGCAGCAGGACTGCAGAACAGGAGATGGCAGGAAGGTAAGGAGAAAAGAGGAATAAAGATTCCCTGTCCTGCAGATACAGGGATGTGGAGGATATCCTGTACTTCCTCTGAAATCCCGGTGAACTCCACCTGATAAAAATTCCATTAAATGAGTAATTGTGTGGTGCAAGTACAGTAGAGTTTAGTTATCTCTATTATCCTCCTGCTGCTGCCAGCACAGGTGAGAACATGATGCCCCTTGAAGAGGAGAAGGAAACGGTGCGGGTTACAAAATCTGAGTAAGCAGAGTATAATTTTTAAATGATAAATATTTTAAAACTTTTTTTTTTTTGGCCAGGTGACTCTGAAAGACAATTAGTTTAACATGGTACTTTTGGCAAAGTAGGGGGTTTTGGGTTTGGGTGGATTTTTTTCACTGTTATATGTAGCAAATCAGCTGAAACAAAATGTAGAAAACAAAATGAACAGAAATGGTGTTTCAATGATTGAGCTCCCAAAGCTGAGCTGATGCCAGTGGCACCCCATGCTTCTGTGATTCTGCCTAACGATGCCTGTGGTATTTAACTTTCATAAGGATTTAATATTTGACACTGTGACAAGATTTTTTCCAAGCATGCATGGAGTGGTTTTTATACTCTTTTTTGGCATATTTATTCAAAATGTACTATATTTAAGATTTCTGTAATCACATACATACATTGGCTACTGGCCACAACTTTTGAGCTATTAATCATACCCTGGAATCCATGGCAGATGTAAAAATTAAGTTTTATTTATCGAACTTACTCATTGGAAATGGCAGCCCAAGAAATTTACTCCTTAGGACTTTGACTTTTCTTACATACTTCTGGCAATGGGTTCAAGGTTTTAGAAAGGTGTAAATCATATTTTTGCTCAGTCCAGACAGTGTTGGCCTAAAACTAAAATTATTTTTCCAGAAACGCAAACCCTTTTGTTTGGATGGCCTTTATTTTTCTGCCAGATTATACCACCAGTGCTATTTCTTTAGCCTAACACTATTTTCCATTATAATCCCATCTTTCAAGAAACAAACCAAGGCCGTCTACCCTTTCAGACATTTCAGACCCACAGATATGACTACCTTTCAAATGAGTTGGGAAGTGGTCTCCAGTGACAGGCGTGGAGGATTCTGTTGGAGGATACTTATTCCATAAATATCTAGGTGAAAACCCAACAACCTGATAGGGAAAAACAGGTTCAGGAGGACAACTGTTTCTGTGGTTTGACCCACAAAAGCTCTGGCTCTGAAAACCTTAGTAGTATATGTGTTTTTTTACAAAAGACAGTGTCTTTGAAAATAAATGGCATGAGTACTCTTCAAGCTGTAATGGGCCCCAAGCGATTGTGATGCTGTTTCTGTTGTTCACTGGCATAGGAGAAGCTCCTACAGCCCAAACTTTCTCAAGTTTTCTATTAAAAAGAACAAATTAGCTACAATGATACAGAAAAGAAGAAAAAAACCCCAACTAACAAGGCTAGCATTATGAGACAAAAATACACCCACCATATGAATGTACAGAGTGCTGCAGATTTGTTCCTGTTTTATTTTACTTGCAAATTGCTTTTGTTTTACAACGTGAAACATTCCTTTTATATACATATATGATATATTAAAGTGTAAGAACTAAATTAATTCCAATTGTCTTCCGCTTGGACTAAATATATGTTAATGTCTGGGCTCTATTTTATTCGCTTTCACATTCCAAACATTGTCATGTCATAATACATCTTTTTGTATTTGTACCGCAGATCTATACAGCACATTATCATTCAAAGCCCAGTTGCTTTCTTGAGAAGCTTATAATCTAGCCCAAATTAAGAAGGCACCTGAATGACAGTTTGTAAGAGAGTGTATAGACACCAGTGGAGAGCATGTCAGCATAAAAGGGACTCCTCTACCAAGATGCAGCAAAGGAAGTATTTGGGCTTTGTTCACCCAGCCCTAGCTGCTGCTTAGCTGGTGCTTATGCTGGTCTGTCCTTATAAACGTTGGAGAGAGGGTTATTCAGACATTAGGTGAGCTAACTCATTAGGTGCCTAATGCTAAAAGGGGTGGATACCTTGTGTTCCAGGAACAGAAGACTGTTCCAGGAACAGAAGACAGTCCCAAGAACAGCACGTTGAAAAGGAAGCTGTCCAGTTTGCAGGAAAAGCTGTTTAAAAAATATACTCATCGTTTAATCCAGACTGTTCTGGCTGGTGGTCCTAGTGCTCCCCAGGTGGGCAGATATCCCTGTCACCAAAACTATCTTTTCCCCCTCCCAGGTGAAGGCACTACCACCAGTGGGCACAGCCCTCTCCCTGGACCTGGCAGAGATGTTCCAGCATGGCACGCCGGTGAGATATGGGTTTATGGGGAAAGACCAGGCAAGCAGGGCAGATGTTAAGCAGGAGGATTAAAGCTCTGCAGTCTGTGCTGCATGTCCTGTGGGAGGGGGACATCTTCCCCCCCAAGATCTGCGGTCATTTGGGGAGTGTTGGTCAGGTGTCTGCGTCACCCACCTGCAGCGAGGGACAGGCTGGCTCCAGACTGAAAAGATGGAGCTTCCTCCTGCAGCGTCAGTGATCTCACCCTTCAGTTTATTTGCCCGTTTTATTTGCTGTAAAACAGAACTTTTTTGGTTTCTCAGAGGAGAGCAAACACAAAGAAAATCCGAACTCAGTTCAGTCTGAACTGAATCGGTGTACAACTTGGCCTCCAAACTGAAATCAACTATCTGCAAAGCCCTGAAGGAAACCGTCATGCTGATTTGAGGTAGACCAGTACAAATCCAACAGTTTCAATAGGCTACTTCAGGCATTAGTGTTAATATCTGTGCAGCTGTTATGAGGGGAAAGATAAGCAGCATCTATGAGGTTCTGTCTGTGACTTGAAACGTGGTGATACAAATTCATTATCCATGGCGCTGCTCAACACACTCATTATTTATTTGTTCCTAAATAGTCCTCTCAGGTTTTGTTTTGTAAGTTTTCCTACATTCCTCCTGCTTCAATGTCTCGTTGTTTGCCAGCATCCTACTTGTACTCAAAATGGGTAAGATTTGTTTTCCGAAATGTCAGCATTTCCAGGTGTCAATTTTCTTCCCTTTTCAGGCGCAGCAGTGCCAGCAGAAGGTTGGCTCTCTTTTTCTGGCTCCACTGTGCATTAAATTCAACCTTTCCTTTGAAAGGTTTGTGTTTCAGAACAGCTAATTTGAAAAAAAAAAAAACAACAAACGAAAAACCTGACCCCAAACAAGATGGTTAATGGAAGAAAAAGCTCTCAGCTTCTGTTTGAAAGTTCTTCAAAAGCAGGAATGTAAAGGGCCTAGCGAACACAAACAGTTCTCATCCATACCCTTTCTCCATGCCAACATATTTCTTCCTTCCAACTTCTGATCACAAATCAGTAGTTTAGTAACTGACCCTGTAGTATTTTGGACTATTATTCTATTTGGGTCTGCTTTCACCTAAATAACAACCATCTGGTGGCATCTCAAATCAGAATCATGTGATGGACTGTATATAATAACCAGTTCAAGGATTGTCAGGGGAAGGGTTAACATTCTTGCCCTGAGCAGAAGGACCACAGCTGCATGCTGTAAACTTCGCACAAAGATTGTCAGGGTGGAAGGACTGGGTCAGCTGTAAAGAATTAAGCAAATCCCCTTACTACAAGAAGAGGGAAGAAGAAGAATGGAATTAAGTCCTTTTCTGTTCTTGTGTTTGGTTCATAGTAAAATAGATAACTGAGAACATTTGAGGCATACCTTGACCCTTAACCTCTACACAATTGTTCCTCATGGAGGGCCTTGCTCCTTGATCTTGCAGAACCTGAGTAATTCATCTGCTGTTCCAGTAACATCCAAGGTTTGCAGAAGGTGTGTGGAAAAGAGACCATGTGAACCTGCAAACTCATTTGCTATTTATCTGGAAATATGTATCCCTGCTGTCAATCTAACATTATGTTCCTAAAGGAAAGGCAGAGGGTTTACTCTATGCTGAGATGTTCCCTGCACAAATCCTTCTTCAAGTGCAAGACTGACTTAAAGTATCATGAAAGTGCCTTGTTTTCCCCAAAGTGTTAAAATCCTACTTTAGCACAAACAGAAGGTCCAAAATGCAGAGTTCCCTGAAAGGTTCATCACAGGGACATGGGGAAACAGCAGATCTTTCTGCTACAATAAGTCATTGGGCAGCTGGAAACAAAAGTATGTGTCACAGGATGTTAGAGATGGAAAAAAAAAAATAATAAGGGCCTGGTAGATTTTGCTTATCCAAAGGCTCTTTTGTGGAGAGGAGGAATGTGAAATGCTGGAGCATGTCGCAGAAAGGAGGCTTTCAAAAAGAGACGTGGCTGAGGATGCTATTACAGCCTGGGACCATGGTAAGGGTATAGTCCCAGCTCCTCGTGACGGGTGGGGAAGGCCACATTCTGCTCTCTTGTTTCTTTCTGCTTTCTTGGGTTCTTTGAGTTTGTTCGCATGCCAAGAGTTATTAGGCTTTGGCCTTTTTCATTGTTCCTTTTTAGCTGTGGGTTGGGAAATAATTTTCCTCTATGTATCTACGTGAATGCAAGGTGTGTATGTATACACAGAACCTAAGTATGTATAGATCTAAATATATGCATGTGTAGACATACAAAAACTTCTGTATGAATGTAACTTTGTATATACCAAGTTGTACAAAAGCACAGCCATATGCTTATGTTTGTAATCATACAGAATCCTACTGAAATCAGTAAGACTTCTTCCAGCAACAGCAGTTGCGTGGGGTACGTTTTGACAGTTCAGAGTACAGGTGGGCTTTTTCGCTCTGAGCCCAGATCCAGGCACTTGCTGCTCATCAGAAGGCTGATGCACCTCTGGTGTCTTTGGAGGAACTGCCTAAGGGAGCAGCAACCTATCTGAACCTTTGTTCCTGCTTTTCCTGAATTGTGTGAGGCGATGCTTTATGAGCTTAACTGTTTTGTCTGTGACAACTGCTGCACTGCACGTCACTGAAGCTGCTGTCCATCTGCAAGATTTAAAGCAAGATTTGACTGTAGCTGCTATTGACAATGGAAAAAGCAGATTTGTACTGGGTTGTTTTTTTTTTTTTTTGGTGGGGTAAGACTTTATTTGGTATATGAAAACATTTTTCAAAATTATTAGATCAATCCCTCTGTAATTTGATTTGTTGGGTGGGAGGAGGGGGAGGGAAAAAACCTATTGTAGAATGTTTTTCAATAAAACTGCAACAACTGAGACTCCAGACCAACAAACACTTACACATGTGCTTAGCTTTAAATCTGAGTTAGACCCATGGGGCCTATATTTGTATTTGATTAATGACAATTATTTGAAGAAGGATGGACTGGGTGGAATCAACTGGAAAAAATATGTAGCTATAAAAATGTATGCTTACTGTAACTTATTTTTATACTGTTTCAGTTCTCTTATATTCTTTTATCTTGCGTATTTGGCACACAGCTGTAGATTTCTAGCATAAGGAAAAGGTTGCACTGTCAAATTCTGTTTAGTTTTAATCAGAAGTGTCCAACTAAGTCCCCATTTGCCAACATGAGCCCAAGCAGAAACCATATTAACACTAGGGAAACTGATTGCAGAACTGGGACCGTAATTTGAATGAGCTCCAGGGGTTGATGTCCCTTTCTTCCTTCCTCTGGTGAGTTCAGGAGCCCTGCTTAGATGGTTACAAGATCGAGCCTACAGTATGATAGCAGGATCACTTCATCGACAATCCCCTTAACCCTGATATGTGTTTCGTCTTGTCTGTACACAAACTTGTCTGTTTGCAACCAGGCATTTGAGAGCAAAGTTAAGCAGAGCTGGCGTCTTTCAGATAAGAGCCTGTCACAGAATCCTCATGATACTGCAAGAAGTGTTTTTAATAATATGAGAAGTGGTAGAGTACTGGGACAGGTCTTACTATGATAGTATTATCAGATCACTGCCAGGCTCCACGGCTCTGGAGGCACAAGTTCCGGTTACGTGGGTGACCGTCAGGTTTGTCGAGTTTGCTGCCTGCATGAGTTGCTGCCTCGATCTGCAGAGTGGCTCTGGGAGAGCCAGCAGCCGCAGTGCTCCTACCCCAGCCTGAGTGCTCCTGCTCCAGCATCAGTGCTCCTGCCTCAGCCTGGACACCTCCCTTAGACCAACTGTAGGAAGAGGAGCTGTCAGGGTGGCAGGAGAGATCATGCAGCCACTTAACTACTCTTTTTCTACTGGAGAGAGGTCTTGCTGCCCAACCCTTTCTTTTCACTATGGCAGACAGGAGGAGGAATAGAGCACCTAGACTTGGCATGGGACCTGCTCAGTCTCAGCTCAGGTTAGCAGTTAGAAAAGACACTGCTTTGAGAGCACAGCTCAGATGAGGAGAGCATGAGCATGTCCACCCCTGAGCAATTCACTCTCTGTTTGTAGTGACTGGTGAGAAACAGCCCATAATTTACCTCAGCCTTAGGGCAGGGGTAGGATTCAGCTCTAGACTGACAGCTGAATCTAGGATGTACATATAGGTGTCTAAAGGTGAGCCAGGTTTTCAAGTGTCTGATGCGATCAGTGGAGACATCGTCTATACAGCAAGGGGAAACCAGAGGGCAGTTCAGCCCACTACAGGTAACTCTATTGTAGGGTGAGTTTCTTTTTGGTCTCCGTTGACTGTGTTGACCAGATCTCCATGGCTGTACTGTAAGCTTAGACATATTGCTCCTGCTTAGGTACCTATGTCTGGTATGTTTTTCTTAAACTGTATCCTGTCCCAGGTGTTTGTGTTTGGTCAAGTCCTGTAGGTGCTTGTTTCCCTCCACTGTCTTCAAAGGTAGGCAGCAGATGACTGCTAGGTGGCACAAACCATAACAGAGCTTCACTGCTGTGGAAGGAGAAAAAGAGCAGTGACAGTTCCCAGGAAAGGTCCTGCTGGGGCTGAAGATGCCAGCTGTGCTTGGGTGAGGTCAGTAGAAGTCTTCTCTGGACTGTCTCTGGCTCAGGCTTCTAATTCCTAGTAAATGGCTTCCAGGTCCTTCTGGAAGTACTTGTTTTCTAAGAGTGTGGGTTATCCTTAAGCAAACTGGAGAGCCAGATTAGTTTAGTTAGTTATAGTCTCCTCTAGTTAGATCCCTAACTCACTCAGGACTTCAAAGAGAAAGATAGCTGGGCTTGAGATGTCTAAATCCAAATTGCAGTTCTGCACATGTTAAGCATTACCTAAGCTCTCGAGAAGGCCAGACAAGACCCCAAGATCATGCCTAACCCTGTTGCTTTATATATAGTTGACTCAGATAAAAATTGGTACCTCAGCTGCAAGAGCTGGATTAAGACCATGAAGCGAGTGCAGGGAGGCATTGCACTCAGCACGGGGAAGGCATGCTTGCCCTCTAACTCTCAGAGTAGTGAGCTTCTCTTTAGAAAACATAGATTAGCAAGACTGAAGATGGCCCTCTCAATATTTCCTAGCTTGAACACTCTGAGTAGAAAGCCATTTTACCGTGTGAAGTCTGCTCTGAGGAATCTGACTCTCCCAAGTCACCTGTAAGGACTACCTTACTGCATTTCACAGCCAGGACACAGAAAGGTGAAGTGAGATGATAAAGGTGCCACCACCCAAGTTCCTTTGGGAAGCTGGCACTTGGCTATACCTCTGCAGCCAAACACTCATAAAGGTTAATGTATCTTGAGTCTAAACTGCTGCTCCAACCTCAGCCTGAAAATACCTTCCTCTCTGAACTGCTGGGTCCTGCTGTGCATTGCTTAAACAGCTGCAGAGCTCCACTCCTGAGGGACCTGCCGGCTTGCACTGGGTGAGATCCTGTGTACACAGTTTTGTGTGCTTCTTTGGAATCACCTGATAAAAGGTGATATATAAACAGAAGGTCATCATTGGTGGGCAGTAAGGATTACGTCTAAGCCTCGTTATTTCTATGGCTGAGATAGATTTTACCTTTTCTTGTAGTACTGCCTAAATGGAAACCACCAAGACTGAGGCAAAACATCTACACAAGACTTAGCTGTTTAGACCGCTCCATTCTGACCACGGGTTCAGATTCTGCAAATGTGTCTGTTTTCTCCTGAATTGACTAGGAGAGATGGTCCAATCTATATTGGGTTGGGTAAGGCCCATGGGCAAACACAAGTTAACAGATATGATGCTGCATTTATCTATAGTGCACGAGGTTGTTAGACACATAAGAAAACTTATCCACAAGTCAATACTGTGAATTCAGTGAATATAACAACAGATGCAACAAACCCCACCCCTTCAGTAAAAAGCCTTTGCAGGCTACCATTTGGGACTTTGGGTCAAGAGTTCCCAGTCTCTCTTCCTTCTGCTTCCACTGCAGTACCACTCCTACTGCAGGAGTACAGGGCTGTGGCTGAGACTACTGCTGGGGTGAGGCACCAAGAGAGACATTTGTCTTCCCAGAGCCTGTAACTCTGGGCTATAATCACACACAAATGTCCTGTAGAGACTGTTTGACAAACAAGGTGCAGAAGCCATGGAGTCATTTAGCAGAAATTGCTGTTTGACATGTCAGGTAGATTACTGAAGTACAGTAGAGGTTTCAGATTTTATTTTCTATCTAAGTGTGTTTTACATCTCTTTAAAGACTCTAAAACAAATAAACTGAACAGTGCTTGAGTAGCCTAATCCAGTTGTTACTATGACAGTTATTTAGAAATACTTTCGTATTTAACAATACATTCCCGAGCCAAGCAGGGAAGCCTGTTCTAGCACAGTGACACGGATATATAATTTCAGTATATAAACTACTAATGAAACAGAACCAAGTGTATGTGTAGTAATGGCAAATTAAATTCTACATATGTTATTAAGTGAAAATAATAATTGGGCCCTCTTGAGTGCAAATTTCTGCAGTTGCCTATGATGACAAGCTGGAGAAAATGGAAGGTTTGGCTTCCAGATATCATCTCATAATTTTCCAGCTATTGGACCCATGAATCTCTGTGCTTGGTAAGTAGACTCTGGGCTGGAGCAAGAGTTTCAGCCCCAGACCTCCCTCATTTTAGGAGACTACTCCGAGAGCTAGGTTTTTGGCTATTCGGTGGTGGTCCTCTGTCTGTAGTTTTGGGCAGAAATTCCATCCTCGAGCAGAGAATGCTTTCCCAATCACTATTTCATTGAAGCTGGCACACACTGTGAAAAGCTTTATTTTCAATGAGTCAGCACTTTCCGAGTAAAATCCATTTTGTCAGAAAATTGTCTACTAGCTTTCACCCTATGCTAGCTGCACACATCCCCTGTACGGAAAAAATCCCAGCTGAGAAGGATGTTGCAGCTGCCGTAGATGAAGTCTGACAGGTAATGGACCTGGTCTTTTGCATTGCCTCCCACAGATGCATCTGACCAAGTACTCTGGCTTTCCTCTGCTTTCCTAGCCAGCAGCTGATCCCTGATTCATATGGGTGTGAATTGAGAAAAAAGGCCTTTAACAGCACTAATGTTTAGTTAAAGGCACACCACATGACGGTGTGCTGAGCGGGGTGAATCAGGGAATAATCCCGGACAGCAATTTAGGCATGAATATAATGAGATGTGTGCTGCTGTTAAAGCAATTATTTCTGTACAGTGATGAGTGTCACAGGTGAGATCAGGGTCTTAGCAATCTTTAGCACATAGCCTCTGTTGTTCTCCAGTGTAGGTATTCCATTTTTAAGTTTGGTTGTGGGTTTTTTTTTAAATAAAATAAAGTAAACTAAACATATATGTATATATACGTATATATATCTCAATACATATGGGAACAAAGGTGAATGCAAAAAAAAAAAAGCATTCAAAAGACAATTGCGTGTGACTAATGTAAAGAGGTTAATAGATTCTAATATACACAGCTTAGGAAAGGCATTTATGGAAGGAAGAGGGAGGAAAAATATTTAAACATGTGAATAGTGAAGTAATGCTATCAGAGAAGAGTAACTACTTCAACAGGTTGTGAGTGGGAATGATAAGGTGAAAAAGCTGCAAATTAAAGAAGATGAAATATCAGAAACATGACAGAACTGAACAACTTGCCTTGTACAAGTGAAAACTGGGAAAAATAAGGATAAAATCTGAGATGCCTAGGTCTTGGTGTTGGTTGTTTTCTTTTTTGTCTCTGAAGATGACAAAATTCTCAGAAGTTTCAGTAGGAGCTGGTTTGTGCTGTCCCAAAGGGTTAAATACAGTTCAGCTTTGGGGGTGGAAAGTACCTCCCATCAGTGGGGCTGAAGGAGACAGAGCAAAAGCCTGAGTGGCAGAAAGGTGGTGCTGTGTCATCTTCCCTCTTCCTCCTTTCCCCTCCCTTCAAAATGAGGATTAAACACCGATAAAAAAAAAAATCTGCAATTTTGACAATCTTTTTCTTAATTTAAAGGCTGTTCATACACAACCTAAAGGCTGGGTTGAATTAGGCTACAGTCCACAAGCTGCTCTGCCCGATTCTGAGTGGTATGAAACACGAGGAGCAGGAGTTGATATTTATAACCTTATAATAAATTATTCTGATAAAGAACAGCCTGATAGCAATGCATGCATATTCATTTCTCATAATCTGTCTTGAAGGCCATTTACATAATCAGTTAACTGAGAAATGCAATGGGATTATATTATCCCACTGCCTTCATTCCTAAGTCTTTTGCCTTAATCAGGGTGGAAAGTTCAACTGACACCACATTTCCAACAGTAATCATACCTTCTCCTCATCTCACAAGGCCCCTTTCACCAGAGAAGAGCCCTAAATACATTGGCATTTTTCGTATGTGGCGGTAGTTTCCCTAGGTTCTGTGATCTAAAATCTCGAATCTTGAATGTTTCATAGTTCAGCTTAACTATGTTTCTTAAAGTCAGTTCAAGGGGCAAAGAAAATTACTGAGCTCTGTTTAAAAAAAAAAAAAAAAAAGGCAGAAAAATGCTGGTAAACTGAGTTTCGAGCTAGAAGTGAGAGAAATATTGATGTTGTAGATAAGTGTGAGATTTCATGGAATCTCATGGCAGGGATATTTCAGCAGAATGCCCCTGCTCTGCACATTCAGGGAACATGTAATGGGATACCACTTAAATGAGTGGAAAAAAGTCATTGTACCACTTTGAGAGGGAAATAATTGCATTTTATTACCCATTTGGGCCACATGAAGCAACACCACTTCTAGCTTGACCCTTTAGTGCTGCTAACAAGTGTCATTTAGTTTAATAAATATGTCATTATCTTTTACTTAAACTACAACTCTAAGTCATTATTAGAGCTGGGCAGAAGAAGGAAATTCCATTTTATGTAGTACTTTGCCATTTCAAATTAGACTTTACTCTGACTTGGCAATGAAAATAAAATAAATGTGAACTTTCTTCAAGAGAAGGAATTGAGGGTGGGGAATTGAGGGTGGGCCAGAAGGTCTTGAAGCTATTGTTGGACCCACCTGGTTGGAGGTTGAGGAGCCAATGCAGGAGGCGGTAGAAATGGTACAGTTCTTCTCTTGCAACTATTTTTGGTTTTCAAACCCATGCTTAGCTTTCTGTGTGTGTTTAAGTACCACTGACTTTACTGGGATTAAGCTCATGTTTAAGTTTGAATGGGGATGAATCCAAGAGGGTTCATAAATCCTCTCCTCTGAACTAGGAGGCTGATGGCTGGAAGCCAGCACAGCTTAACTGGTGGTGCTCCCCAAGTACGCACAAGGACATGCTAGGCCTGCCAACCAAGAAAAACACAGGTTCTTTCTGTATGAAAATCTTCAACTGGAGTTTGGAAACTCTACTTCACCATTGTACACTCCTACAAAACCAAACTGATACAGTGGTACCATGTGCTAGGCAAGGGAGCTACTTCTAAATATGGACAATGTTTGCACATAACCTAATTTTAGATCATGAAGTTTGTTTAGGAGGGAGCTAAGAGACAGTGATGTAGTCTCTGTATTTGTCTGTATTTGAAGACCTATCAATTGCATATGAGGTGCTAACATAAAAAAAGGGTAAAAGAAAGAGATAGTATCTTAGTATGACCTTTTCCCATCTTTCATCAACACTGAGAAAGTTACCTCTTTAATCTGCTTAGTCTGTGTTGGCTGGAGGCCTGGGAACCAAAGCCTTCACTGGCAGCCCAACAGCCACTACTTCACTACCATCTTGGCTGAGTCCAACTCATTTTTATTAGCAACTAATTTATTACATAACATAGGCAGCAGGAGGACATTTCAAAAACAATAAAAGTTTTCAAAGATTTATGACCTACTAAAGACAGCAAAATATGCTTTATACATAAACTATGAACACAAAGAGATTTGAATTTTCTTCAGTTTGAGGCATAATATACTTGGTCCTGCATAGCAGCTACTTATTTATCTGAGTTTAGTAAGGTGACCGAAAAACAATGGGGATTTTGTTTACATATTATTAAAAAGAAAATCACAATATGCATCAGGTCATGAAAATTCTATGATAACTGTGTTTACAACTATAATGGTCAGGCATTTCCTTTGATTTAATACTAACATATGCTATGCTTTAAAACCTGTTAAAAGAATGTTATTACATTAAAGGATGGAAAAGTAAAGAAAGTCTGAATATTAAATATAACTTAAATGTGAAGAAATTCTTGTGAGTCTTTGTGAATGCTCAACATACAAAGCCCTATGAGCCCCCTAAGAAGAGATAGAGGAATATTCCTTGCCCATACTCCTTACTTATGAAAGCAGAAGGTATTCAGCAGACCAATTAAAAACACAGTTAGGATTATCTAAATCTATTCGTGGATTTCCGCTGACAAATATTTTTGTTCAAAACTACAGATAAATAAAATAGTATTTTTAAAAGGTGGTATACTGCATTTTCTATTTGTTGTACTAAATTTCTGTAGTAGTAGTAGTAGTAGTAGTAGTAGTGCTATCTGCATTTCAAAAATTGTTCCTCAAAATCCTGAAACATAATTTTTTCTTCATTTCAGTGAGCAAACTGAGGAACCTGATTTACATGGCAGCTTTTAGGTTTGCTGCTGGAATTGTTTTGGGTGAAAATCTGGACTCGTGTTGAATGATTTTCTTCACAAACAATGCAAGGGAAAAATGTGTATTTTTCCTTGATAAAACAAGTCCAAATGGAATGTTTTGATGAGTGTTGATCAAAACCAGAACACTTGGTTTAAAATAAGTTAAAACAGTTGATGAGGAAAGTAGTAGTGTGAATACCTCTAACTTCTCCTCACTGTGGCTGGCTTCCCTAGCTGAGCTGTGTTCCTGCCTTGCGCAGCAGCCAGGAGGACTTGCAAGATACAGCTCAGCTGGACAATGGTGGGACCATCCTCCATCCTGGGAGATGTAGTCTCATTATGGAGGTGAAATCACACAGCTTTTGGAGTATTCTAGGGGGAAAAAAACCCACAAGAAGTGGGCTATCTTAGCTTCCCATCAGCTAAAAATGACGAATAACCTGGCATAAATATCAGCTTTTCAGCCAAATAGCGTTCAGGGTATGTGCAAGAACATTGATTGTTTCTTGCCCCTCTATCGGTAATATGTTGCAACTCGTAGCTTTTATTTTTTTTTAGAAATGTCTTGTAAGTTGGGTGATTAAATCAAATACAAACCTCTTGGCAGTTCACTGCTGTCACTGGTTTTTTGGTCATATCACTCATGCAAACTTTGATAGTATCAAGTGTTATTGCTAAAGAATATATGCTTAACCAAAGGTATCTTTACAGACAACCTGTAAACTTTCAGTATAGCAGAAGCTTACATATATGGCTTCTTTATCTAATCTGTTTCTTAAAAACAACCTATACAGTTCTCTAATAGCCAGAGCTACAAAAGCCCAGTTTCCGATTTCTTTACTCTTACTGTTGACTATTTTAATGACTTGTATGAGGCCCAAGCTTATGTTTTATTTGAATCCACATTGACTGTCAGTACTCACAATACAATGATTTTTTCCCTATATCTAGCAGCATATTCTCATATCTTTTGAAACCTTTATCTTAATATCAGATTAAGCTAAAAGTGGTCTGAACGTTATAGGAAAGGAAATGAAGAGGACTGATGGAGCACGTGAAGCGTGCCTTCTTCAGAAATCAGTTAAAATGGATCCACACCCTTATCAAAGGGATAGGTAAATTTGATATTTCAATTAGCATAATTGATAGAGTTTTTCTGATGGAGTAATTTAACTCTTATATCCTCAGAATTTTTTTCACCTTGCAAAATATACAGTTGTCATCCCATTTTACTGGAAATTTTTGAAAGGAAAAAAAAAGGAGATACGCAATATTAAAATACCAGGTCTACCTTTGTCAAAACTGATTTGTAGTGCTGTGAAGTCCTATGCAGCTGAGGTCTAGAGTGAATTAAAGCCTGGAAGCATGGCTGTATTTTAGTGCTGAGCCATCAGGTGCGAATATTTGCCTGGATGAAAGAGCCCTCATTTGTTACTACTGGATAGACGTGCTGACCATAAATCTGAAGCAAGGAAGGGCACTGGGCTGAACTGGCACCCCAAAATACTTAGGCACGTAAAACCCCCAAGTATTCTGTTATTTGTGCCCTGAATGTTGACGCCTGTCTGACTGGGACCGATAGCCTTGTATGACTGTTTTTTGACATGGGCATCTGCATGCAGAATAGGAAGCCAAACAGCTGAGGGGCAGTTTATTCTGCTCTCTGCTGCTATAGTTACTTCAAAGCTTGAACTAGCGCTTTTCTTCCATGATGGCTATTTTGTTAAAACCAAAGCATTTTGTAAAACATACTAGTATTCTCTCAAAATATAATTAACAAGGTTCTCAGGTTCAGGAGTGTATCAGAGAGAGAAAAGCACTTGCCTGGAAGGAGGGAAGCTCAAATTCAGCTTCTTCACTGCCTGGTTCCTTGTGGGGAGCTGAGTTCAGCTTTTTTTTTTTGTCTGAGGTGAGTAACTAATCTGCAGGTTATACACAATATTCCGGCTGTTCTCCTGGAATAGGTTTCTTTTCTTCATCCTAGTTTAAAAGGAGGCATTGGTTTTATTCACGTTAGAACAGGCTTTGAAACCTCAGTATGTTTCATGAGCTGGATTTACTGCTTTTCAGCCAGCCCTAATGTGACCTGTGGTTCTTATCATGGCCCAGGGTAGTTATTGAGATATTGTTTGATACCTTTCTGGTTGATCCCCAGGAAGGTCTAACAGGGAGGAGATAAAAGTAGCTGCAGAGAGAGTAATGCTCTCCTTTTTTAAATAACTTGTTCAGAGCTAGTAGATGGAGATCACAGTTATGATGCTTATTCTGATCATAGGAAATAGAGAAAAATATACGCTTAACCAGACCAGGAAAATAGAAAATACCTATTTATCTAATAACAAGAATAAAGGGATATAATAATACAATATTTTGAGGGGTTTCTATGTCAGTGAGTGCTCAGCAGGGCTGGCTGATAAATCTTTAGTACTACGCTACAGGCCAAATAAATTGAAGTGGCCTAAAACAAGAGTCAAGAGTTCACTGAAGACCTGACTGAACCGAGAGCTCAACATCAACCTGTCAAACCCCAGTGACTTGGATGCTACCACTGTGTACTCAGCTGCTTAAGGAGAGGCTCAAGGCAGTTGACATCTGTCTACAAAGCAGTTTTGCATGTACCACAGATCATTCTGCACCCTGTGGTCAGCGACTGAGCTTGTCACACAATATATAGCACACTGTTCACCACAAATAAGCATTCAAAACTCTGTATCCATTCAAAATGACTGCATGGAATAATGTCTTCCTCTGTTGCTTATTCTGCTGAGTATTAGACCTTTACAGTTTGTGATAGGGATGCTGCTTCATGTCATGTTTCCATCAATAGTCATTAATACATCTGTTAGGACATCCAAGCAACAAACTGCCAGCCAAGACCTGGGTCACAGGCTGTCTATTTGTCTATATTAGCTGGAAAAAAGTAGTGCTCTGTTGGCAGAAGAATTATTTAAGAATTTCAAACCTTTTAATGATGCTTAACCAAGTTGTCTTCATTTTATGTGAACAAACATTGGTCATAAAGGGAAAGGAATGGTAAACAGGACCACAGCCATAAAAGATACGAATTTGGAGCTTCTTCCTTGAAATGGAATTATCTGTTAGACACTGTACAGTGTTTCTAGTCTACAACAGAGGTATCACAGCCACGTTGCTGTTACTTGTTTTACCAGCATTCGTTCTGAAGTTATTGTAAGTCTCTCTCCCTTGAAGTCATTAGCTGGTGCTGTTTCATTTAAACTAAAATAAAATATTTTGCATTATCTGTACTAAATGAGATAGAGGCTGCAAATAGCAGTAGCAGCATTTAGTCACAGGGCTTCGGATAAACAGCAGGGTAAATTTTTCACACAAAAAAAGTAATATATTGTCTTTTCTTAGTGACCCTTTTAAAAAATATTCACTAGCTATATTAAATATACTTTTTTTAGACTAGATTACTCCCAGTTGAATGACTAAAGCTGCTAGAAAAGCATTGACTTTGCTTTATTGGATTGTTAAATGTTAAAAAGCTACATTATGTTTTATTCTAAACAAAGCTATGGATCTCAACATGCATTGCTAAGGTTTCCTTGCCTGCTGGTTCTTTTTGCTGCACAGTCTATGCACATTGAAGTTTAATTTCTTAAGAAATTTGTGCAACTCCCTAAATAGTTACAGAAAAATGCTGTTTATGCCTTTGGTATTTTTCCTGCAAATGGAAAAAGTAGAAAATTAGACCCTGAGGCATTTAATTTCTGTTATCAAGTTTCCTGTGATTTCTTTAAAGAGAGATATTTTTGGAAAATCAAGGTTGGAACAGTATTTTAGCATAAGATTTCTTTCTGCAGTTGCAAAGCACTGTTAAAATGTTATACTTTTTAACGATATGATAACCAGGCTTTGTAATGTTTTTGGAGATATATACATGTGTGTGTCTGTGTGTGCGTGCATGGAACAGAAGTTATTATTCCTAATTTTCTGATTATCTGATCCAAAAATACCTAAATATCTGCAATCTGGAATGTAGACCTATAGTTTAAATTGTTCACCTAGTCTGCCGCCATAGCTGATAAAAAGAGCATATCTCCTGAAGGCAGCTCATTCCACCTCACAGACATCTATTTTAGGATGGGATTAATTACTGTTTGGAAATACTTCTCCACTGATCAAGGAAGGTGCCTGTGTGATGATCTTAGACTGAACACTCAAACTTGTCAATGTCTGAATTCAGGAGAGCTAAGTCTCTCTCGCAGACAATGTGCTACTTGGCTGACTGGCATAGGCTTTGTCCTGCCGAAACTTAGATGTCAGCCACCCACATCTGACAAAATCCCTGGAGGCTGCCCAGGCCGAGGCACGGTTCCTTTGTTCTGCAGTGGCCATGTAAAACAGATTGGAGGAGTTGTCTAATTCCACACTTCCAAACAGGTGACTTTTTCTGCAAACCACTGTACAAGCTTCCCAGAAAGGCCATGAAATCTCCATCCTGGGGATGTTTTCAAGGCAAAGCCAGTGCTGATCTGATCTAGTGCTGCTGGTAGTCCTGAACTAGAAGACCCCCTGTAGATCACTTCCAGCCTACATTTTTGTGCTATTTTTTTTTCCCCTGCTGATGATGAAACAAATCCAGATAATGAGCTTTGACACAGGCATTGATGACTAGGTGAGACGAATACAAACTCTGGTCTTAGGGTGCTTCTGTACACAGTTTGCTCTGTTCTGATTACGGAGAGGTATTCCTGCTGGTCTATGTGAACCAGAAAAAAAGCCTTCAGTAGCAGTAAATACTAATTCATGGTTAAGTGTGCTAATACCTGAATGTAGAAATGTTAAGGAGTATCTTTACTTGGACTAATATAGGGCAATCTCAGAAAGACATTTAAGTTGGATAGTATGAATTCTTCAAAGTGAATATCCACCTGCTCTGATTACTACAGCAGAAGCTTAGACAAGTAGCTTAAACTAGACATCTAACATGCAAATAGCTAAATATGAATGATGGATGGAATATAGCTTGTAAGTCAGCTTTTTTCTAAAGATTTTTCTGCCTTCATTTCTTGCCTTTTTTAGTTACCAGGGAAGCAGAGACTGTATTGTAGATACAGCTGCTTAAAAGAAAAAAAAAAAGAAAAGATTCTTGTTAAAGATGACAGTTTTATCTGCTCCTTTTACTAAAAAAAAAAAAAAGGGGGGGGGGGTGTTAGAATTTTCCTTTTTATTTGTTTTTTCCATTACAATTTAAGGCTTTCACCGCATACTGGTTTCTTTAATTTTATTTGTTTCACAATAAATTTAAGTATTTTAAGTCCTCATTAGAAACAGGAACATTTCAGAGAAACCAAACCTTTCTTTCCTGCCAACGCTTTTCATAGTAAGTAAAACACTGTATATAATCTTACTGAATAAGAATAAGGGTTTGGGATGTGTTCTTGGATAACGAAAGCATCCAGAAAAGAAGATGGAGAGCAAGAAATTTTTAAGCAATAGGATGGCAGTAGAACCCTAGGCTGCAGTAGAACACAGCATCAATGACAATTAAGAGACTGCTGCGCATCAAAGCAGTAATACTACTATTTTTGGAGCATTACACGTTAGCTATCTAATAGAGACTTCAGCATCTGTTCTTTGAAGATTTGATCAATTTAACAGTTCAAGTACATATAATCATTTGTGGAAGAGGGTTGTGGTTGTTGTTGTTGGGTTGGTTTTTTTTTTTATTATTGTGTGGGTTTAGCACTTCTGTTATCTCCCACCCTTTCTAACTCCTTTCCTGCACTGCGATATAGCATAAATTTTATTTTAGGGATGTGTGCTGTCAGCCACCATATTATCTGGACACTTTCCATGTAACTTAGAGGGTAGAAGTGAACTCCCTGACAGACCTTATGGAGGTTCTCGCTCTTCTCCTTTTTCTGTTCTAGAAAACTCTGTTTGCCATGGGTGTTCTTTGGGCGAAGAATGAGAGATGTTCTGGTTATGATAAAATGTACTCTATCGAATAAATGAGTCTGGCAAAATTTCCAAAGTGTGGTTAGACTCTAGATTAATTTAATCTCCTCTGAAACTTCATTCCATATTTTCTGCAATTGCACATGAAGGACTAGATCGTCAGCTGTTTTAAGTCAATACAACACCACTGACATCAGCTGTCTGTTACTCAGGACAATCTGGGCGTTACAACACTCTGGCACACAGAAACCTAGGCAGTGTGATAGTTTCCAGCCCTGAACTGGCTCACACAGAACCAGCTTAAACATCCCTACGCTTGGCTCCCCTGTGTATCTATTATTACTTCAGGTGCTGAGCCATGTGAACAAGTGAGACTTGTGAGAGTTGAAGCAGTATGGTCATCACTGTGCCCAAGTTACCAAGGCTTTCCAGACACAGATGTGCTAAAGACAGTGGGGACGTTGGGGGAGCAAGTCAGTGAACTTCAGCAAGGTCAATACTCAACATAAATTGGAGCTGCGAGCAGAGTCAGCTTGCACTCCAGAAGCGGAGAGTCTCTTCAAGGGTCTGATCAGTGATACAGGCTCAACATTCAGCTGTGTTTCTTGGCTGTGAAAACCCTGTCAGACACTAGATTGCTCCTGTGGAACAAGTTCAAAAGTGTCTTTTCATAAGGACACAGTATATCCCAAAGCCTATCTGCCTGCCTAGACTATCTATGCAATCTATTAATACATAATGGAAATCTGTTGGTTTGTAAGAGCTAGAGATCCAGTCCAAAGGCTTTGGCTAAAGTTATGTTCACCTTTTCTGGTATTTGAGTTAATGCCATCTTTCCTTTCATAAGCAGCAGCTAGATATTTAATGCCCTTGAGAAAATACTTTTCAAATTTCTCACTGAAAGCTTTGCAGAAGAGGAGAGAACAGACATTTAAAGAATCAGTTGCCTAAACACAGGTGTTTTGTGCTTGTTTAGATCCCTGTTTAGAGGACATCCTGTTTAGTCTGTAGGTAAGTATGGATATTCTACAGGTACCGACAGCCCTAGGTTGTTGTACTACAGCAACCCAGATGGCACTATGACTTTCCGAGTCAATTGAATTGAGTCCCAAGACTACCCACTGAATCTGTATTTGGCTTGCTCAGCTGGAGCTTCTGCAAGCAGTGGTCAAAGAAGACAACCCAACAGAGAGTCTGGTGATTCCTGTGTAGGACTGGCAGCCGCGTCATGCTAGCTATGTTTGGAGAGGCCCAGTAGTGAACATGGACAAACCGGAGAATGTGACCACGGCTGAGGCTGCTGCTTAAACTGAGTGTAGGGAAGAAACACATGTTTATGAAAACAAGAGGTAATGTCAAAACAAAAGGTCTCTGACCTTTTTTCTCCTTTTTTCTTCTTGACTTTTTCTGGAAAACATATTAATCAATCCTATCATGCAGTCCTTCAACTTCCTGGAGGTCTCCTTCTCATACTGCTTCATAGACATGAGCACCATTTATAAAAACCCTGTGGCTCACTGTTCCTGAGGTGGGACACAGAGCCTCTGAAAAGGAAGTAATAGGAGGCTAAAAGGGATCATGTGGATCCAAAAGCTGCTAGAACTAACATTCATCAAACGCAAAAATTAATTGCCTTTAATTTGAGAGAAAATCATACTAGTTTCTGAGTATATACTTTTACAAGATAGCAAGTACTTGAATAAATGTAGCACTTCATATATAAAAACTGCAACTCGAAGGGAGGCAGCAATAATTAAGCTCAGAAAAACCATGGAGCTCTGTATTTCTCATTGAGTTGGCAGAGAAACCCTCCCATGTCCTCAGAAGAAATGGAAACAGATGAAGGAGTCCTGCATAGTCCATTCTCTAGTAGGAAGCAGATCATATTTCTCACATCTGTTACCAACATGGCTGATCAGCTCTATTCCCATCAGAGGGATAGTCAGGACATCAATGATTTGAGGTTTTGCCTTTTTAGGACATATATTTCTCATCTTGTTATGTCTTTTGTTAATTTTACACCAGTTTGATGTTATGAAGGAGCTCCTCCTTTTCTGTCAGTAGTACAAGATCACCCGATCAGAGCAACATAATACATCACCAGCTTGCATGCTTCAGGCATTCAGTAGATTCATTTTGTTCTGGTAAAACTTAGCAATGCATCTTTACTTCCTGCTTCTCTGTGGACAGTCAGTCCAATGCTAATGTCAAAAGTAACCGCATGTTATGGTGACACATTAGGCTTAAAAAGAACCAGATATTGTAAAGATCTGAAAGTAGATTGTCATAATGCTTTAGTTCTGGGAAAGTTTTTTTAATTTTACGAGCTACAAATAAGTTGAATGATGGAAATCACCTAAATTCTGCCAACTTGCCAATATGCAGCAAGAAGAGAGAGAAACAGATTGACAGGCCTTCCTGTCTCAATGCCACACAGAAAGAAACTCAGGGATGAAACTGAAGGACCACAGCACACCTGTAGCTTCCACAAATGGTTTTGAACTGTAGAAACTGCAGCCTGAAACACCTCTGAAATGTAAAAGTCTTTGTCAAAACCAAAGAGCTTTGTAGTGAAAAGCTTTGGAAGTTTTAAGTATATTGAGTCTTTCAAATTTTAGAGACGGAAATTGCCAGAATAAGTCCATATGACTTATGTTCGTATGAATCTTATATTCTAATAAAATCTCATTATTTGCTCCTACTTCAATCAAGGTTTACAGCACAGAATAATATTTAATCGTAATATGTAAGGTAGCCATAAGAAAAGACCTTGACAGGCTTCTACAATAAAGTAGCCAATAGTGAAATCTAATCACTTCTAGAAATACTTCAGAAAAGAAAGAGGTTGCAGAAAATAGATGCAGGAAAACTGGGAGATCACTAAAAAGTAGCTGCAACCATACCTTTGTGGTTTCTGTGTTACATGGGTGAAGATCAAGGGAGTATCAGTGGAGAAACACAGAGAGGTAATGAGCAAGCTCAGAATGCTGAAAATCAGGCATCAGTTAAAGAAATACTGAAATATTTATAAAGCATGTATAAACAGAAGAATAAACAGCAGAGAACAGGGATACACCTGATGGTTTTACGTTCGCCTGAGAAATTGCGAACAATGAGATGGATCAAACACACAAGAGTTTAAAGGGTAAAAATCTGCCATTTTCTGCTCTTAGAAACACTTGCTCAATATTTCAGAATGAATTGTAAGTTACAGGCTAAATTTTCTGTAGGATATCTTGGGGGCCAAAGATTGGAAAGCGTGTTTCTGGTGGATCACTTAAAAAAAATCAGTCTCCAAGAACAACAGAAGAGCCTATTTCTGCTCAAATAGGTGTCACAGAAATACACGCCGTTAAATGATATATATAGAAACAGAAATTTGGACAGTTGGTAAGAAAATTGCACCTTGTCTGTGAAAGCTACACAGACAAAAAAAGAAAATGGGAACAACTGCCACTGCACAATGATTTTCATGTAATTTATTAGGCTGATACACAGGGCTTGTTTCTGTTTTTATTGAGGCAAAAAACATGTGTGTCCATTTCAAGGTAAAGAATCATTGGGGCTTTTGGTTCTGAATCAGGACATCACATAAGGGATAAAACACTTTATTCTTCCAAATGATTCAAAAAAAGCTGAGATGCTTACTTTGTGTCTTAACTTTCAGATGTCAAATACATTTTTAATTATGATATTCTTTCTACTATGATTAACATTGTTAGCAGATGTTTCTGCTCAAGAATCAAGACTATTGGAAACCAATATGTTTCTTAAACTAGTTATGTTCTTCCTCAAAGAGAATTCTGATCTAATTGGCACGTGTATTAAAGGGATTTCCTGTTCTAAATATACTGATTTTGTCAGCTGTTGTGACTATGTGTAACATATGTCTCCAAAAGCAGAGTATCCTCAGTTACCAATGTTCCAGAGTTCATGCTGTGAAAGCTCAAAGATCTCATACAATTTTGAAATTTCATTCTTAACTTCTGAGTTCAGTGGGATTTAAGGGCATTTATGACTTTTCATGATATGCTCCGTATGTTGCAGGATCAGGCCCTTAAGTATTGCCACAAGAAAGTATTCAGAATATGACTTTCTGGATTTTGTCATTCAGAATGTCATAGAATTGGCTCAACAATCGCAAGAACTCCAAAACATCTGGAAGGCATCACATTTCATACTGATGGTACCTACTAGATTTAGGTAGAAAAACCTCCAGGCAGTGTGTTTTTTGTTCGTGGGTTTTTTTGTTTGTTTGTTTTAATATTAGTGCTAGCTCTGTTGGAAAGAAGTTGATACAGACATAGCTAAGTTCTTAAAAATGTAGAAAATCTTACCAGATCTGAATAAGGGTTTAACAGAAGGATTTAGAAGGGACTATTATGACAGCCTTGGACATGTCATCAGTGGGTCAGATAGGATATAGAAGAACAGATAGAAGGTGAAAGAACCAAGATTTGCAGGAAAACTGGAGTTTTAACAAGAAGTATTAAGTGGAATATGAAATATTACATCCATATGCTAGAGAAACCACATGTTGAACAGAAGGAATGGTAGACTGTCAAAGCAGTGACTTAAAAGTTGTTGGGTTTGGCAAAGCAAGTCATAATAAGTACAATAAACAGAACACTAAAATACCTAAATAACCTTGAAGAAATGTAACTGCAAACAATATTTTCCTCTTGATTTAAAAAAAAAAAAAATGTGGCACCGATTCTGTTAGGCAGTATTATGTTTTAAGGTTTTTAAAATTTGAGGGTACTTAACATTACTACATTTTGTTGTTATAGAAAATACTACTCTCATGAAAACACTACCACTTGTTAAATATTGCATGAAAAATATCTACACTTTGTGTGCAGTTAAGTAAAGACAAGTACAGCATATGCAGCAGCAAACTGCTGATGAATGAAAGTGCTATGTGTATTACATTATAGTATTATTTCATAAAAAATGTCATGCATTATTTACAGAATTTCCTCACTCTGTGTAATGCTGGAAGCTTAATCCATTCTTTTAAAACTTCTGAGGACACCATATTATCCTCAAAACTCTGTTTTCTTTCAGCTAGTACACTATGTCACACTAACCAAGATGCTACCTGGAGTCAGAAGTTTAAACTGATTCTCTTGTTTTTGCTTTAATGTAAAGTGAAGCAAATGTCTTTCATAGATCTCAGACAGATGTTGCAAAACAGCAGTTTTCTTTAAAAGTTTCCACAATGTCTCATGATGTACACTAAGAGCATACGACCCTAGGAATTATCACTAGTATTTAGAAGTAGACATTACCTCTGAGCCATAGGATGGCAGTCGTGCAAGCTGCAGCATGTAGTGTGCATCATACATTTCTGAAGCAAACAACTTCTTGAGAAATTATGTATTGGAGATGTTCTTTTTTTTCGGCTTGTGAGAAATGCTCAGGCCGCAGCAGTTTATGTTTGCTGAAATTTACATATGTTCTAGCTACCTTTCTGTGTGCTAAGATAACAATCACACATGAATTGATCAACAAGAAAACATCTATAAACCAATAATGTCCAGTAAACAGTTTTTCATTAATCATATCCCAGTAAATCACAGCAACAGCCTGAAAAAAGGAGATATTGATGGAATTGTAACATTTCTTCCAGTTTCACAGAGGTGAGAGCACTGGGTCTTAACTCCAAAGGTCCAGAACACCTCTGTTGCACCATGCTAGAAAACATGGTGTCCTAAACAGGAAGGTGTTGATTGTGATCCAGCCTTTGTTTTCTGATAGAATATACATAAACACACATTGTGAATTAATTGGTTTGGAATGGCCAGAATATGTGCATTTCCCCACTCACTTTGAAGGGGTATGTCCCTCAAGGAAAGGGTATGTTATCTCTACTGTAAGATCCTCCCAAGAATCCTAATTCATCTCTGAACATCAGGGTTCATGATAGACTGAAGATGAAGTGCCTGAAATGCATTTGATGTGGTTTATAAGAAACTTAGACATTACAAAAATGTTGTTTCTGTTTGTCAGACAGTTTCAGGGCTCTTCATTATGAAGTAGTCCCTCAGTGACCTTTTGCAGCATGGTAGAAAACCTGTATGTTCATGCACTTCTTCTTAAGTGCAGGTTATCAGTGAAGTGGCAGAGAGTTATATTTGAAAGGAGAGTGGGCAGATACAGGGTGGATTCTCAAAGCAGGATTTCATTGTGAAAAAAAGCTCTGTACAGTGTTAGCCATTCAGATATGATGTGCAGAACTAGCTGTACTTACAGGGAGGGTGGGTACATACAAACAGCACTGTGGTAGGATGTTTGCACCTGCTCCTGCTTGAACCAAACAGTGTTAGCCCATAACTCTAATGCCTTTTGTGACAGTTGCCCCAGTCACCTATACTGTGCAATTAAAGAATGACATTTTTGAGCAATTTTTGTACCACAGTAGATGTGCAATCCTTTCAACAAACAGACATTTTACTGTTCCCTTTTCCACATTGACTTCCAGGCAGAAGCTACGGTGGCCCCCTCTGCTAGGACTTTTTCTGTATTTCCAACCCACATGGATGCATCAGCAAATGCTCAGTGAGGAAGAGATCTGCACTGCCCTGTTACTCCCTCCAAGGGAAGAAGGCATCCCTCCTTCCTCTAGAGGAAAAGGCAGAGAAAGAGGGCAATGACTCCATTTAAATATAAGGAAGTGGGAAGGAAGTCAAGAGGCGGAAGAATGAGTTTCATTCTAAGCTTAAAGCATTTCAAATGAGACTAAGGTTTCAGTTCAATAACTAGAGCAGAGCTTTTTCTTCCCAAATTAAAATTGGCAAGTGTGTAATGAAGATTAATTGCATATTTTGCACATTAAACATATTCACGTTTACTTACACCCTACAATCAAGATTTTTTTGATATTGATTTGGGGATATTTACGAGTGATGCCTGTTTAGTATGGGGTGATTTTTAATGGATGCAAAGCACCAATCAGTGCAAAGAAATTCCCTCAGCCTCTTTGGTTCATTTTCTTTCTTCTTTGCAACAGTGTAATAGTCTTTGCTTGCTTCAGGTCTCACTAATGGTAGTACCATTGCTAGTAGAGGATGATTAAGAACTCCTTAAAAGAAAGAAAACTCCTTCAGTCCCATTGCTTACTCTAATTTATATTACCAGACAGTTTAAGCCTGTAAAACTACTTTAAAGAATATGAAATTGGTTTGAGGAGTTACACATCCCAAAAGTTAGCTCCTTTTTTAGGCAGCCTGCCCTGAAAACCTCTTGTGTTTCATGATCCCTAGACCAAAGGCCAAATCACAGCACAACTTGGAGCAGGCTGTGAAGGCAGAAGCTCATTCCTGCCTCCTGCTTCATTGTAGAATGGCCCATTTCTGGGACCCAAAGGTACAGAGGGTACAAAAGGTATAGATATAAACAAATAAATTTTATGGTATCCAGTATCATGCCCACTCATATGCTGGGAAATTCCCAGCTCTCCATCACCTTATCACTTTTTATCAGTGCAAGAAAGACTGAATCCAAAGCCAAAATCAAGCTTGAAATATCTGGTTAATTTTTGCTGGGCTGTAAAGACCCACAAAATTCATCTGGAAATTCATCTGCAGGTTTGAGCCAGACAAGAAAGCCAGAGACTAAAGGAACATTCGGCATGGTGAATTGCTAACGGTGTTCAAAGGGAAGCTCTTCCTCAGTTTATGCATTCTGGGGTCACTTATGTTTTCTGTAGGGTTTTAAATGCTAGTCTGTTGCTGGCTTTTAGCCAGGCCTATTGCTGGCGCCAGAGAGACTCATCATTTTATCAGGCTTGCCTCTGTTTCATGAACATTTAATTGTTTGTGGGATATTCTTAGAACACAGAAATTATAGATCTTTCTGGCATTCAAATTAATTCATTCATTTGATTTATTTGTTTTCCCTAATAGCATGGGAGTTTTCAGCTGAATATTTATTTGGAAGGGCTTGGTATACAGAGAAATGTGAAGAAAAACAAGTGTTTTTGTTCCATTCAGATTAGCTGGCTGTAGCGCACACAAAGAATACACAGCCTGTGTAGATGCAGAAGAAAAGCCAGTATAAATGTTTGCTTTACAGTATTCAGTAAGAACCGCTAGAGGCACAACTGGTCCTGGAGAAAATTGCTTGAGCTCTGTCTTCAGTGTTAGCCACATAGCTTTCTGTTTTTCAGACTGGGTGTCTTACTTTGACATTAGTATCTAGAGCGGGGTATCACTCCAGCACATGCAGAATATAGACAGAGCAAGGGTACTGATGCGTGTTCATTCTTCAGAAAGGATAGAGTATCATTTCCATTTTTTTTGAGAGAACAAAGGCTCAGCAGGCTGTGTTCAGATTGCCCGTATGCCTCATTAGGGACTACAGTACCATGGTGTTTACATTAAAGAGGGCAATGGCTAACTCAAAATTTCTACTCTCCAAGACATCACATTTGGATCCCTATGAAGGTGGGGAGACAGAGATGAGAGACAGGTAACATAGCAAGGCAAAATAATCTAGGCCCCTGTAATTCTTGTAATTCAGTCCACCTAATGAAGATAATGGCATTTCTCTTCACTGGCTACATATGCAGCAGTGATTGACAGCCTTGATGAGAAGATAGTTTTACACACTAGCTGCTGTTCTGAAAGAAGATATCATCCTGGTAGTGCTGACAACTAAAGGATGACCTGTGATCATTAAGGTGGCTGACTGTTGCAGAGGCAGTGCAAATTGCCCAATAACATGCAGTCGAGCCAGTGACCTGATACAAAACTGTCCTGTGATCTTCTAAATCTGCCTGCATAATTGTCACAACAAGAACCAGCACAGATCTAAATGGAGGTGCCGCACAGCCTGGACATATCCTATCATGTGGGAGACTGTGCCACATTGCTAGTGTAAATTATGGAGATAGATAGGAAAGGAAAGAGGATGATGTATCTCTCTTCTCCATTGTGTATCTGCACCTGACCCTATGGTAATACTTCTCTCAGCATAATGTTGAAGGGTAGTAATGCAGCATATGAAGGCTCAACAATGCTACAGATTTCTTCAGTATATAAAATTCTTCTGAGTTAGCTCTTGGTTTATTTTTAAGGAGTTCAGACACAAACTGCTATCATGAAAGTGAAAGTGTCAGTTTTACTTTTAAAAATCAACTTCTGAATCTCATGCGTGTAGATAGAAAAGTATTTACCAGTAGGGTTTGCACCGGGAAAACAGCATCAACAAGGTTTAATGATTTTTTATCAGAGAAAATTATTTCAATCTTCCCATACTAGTAAAGCTGAAAATGTTCATCTGGATTTCAAACTAATGGTAATTCAACAATATCAGAATGAAATATGCCTGTGTTTTCATATCTGGTTTTTTTTTTAGAAATTAAGTTCCACAACACTTTTTAACAATTTAATGGTTTTGTCTGTTGAGCACAGAAATTCTGTTTATGAATAGCTCTAGTTGTTCAGGAAAGCTGGAAAAAATGATCATGGCAGGCTCAAAAACCAGAATACCAATAAAGAGAAACAAAAAATGTAGTACTTCTTCATATTTGGATTTTATACTAATGCCATGAATGTTGGTGGCCTGACACTGTGGTTTGGCATTCCTGCCTTCATTCAAATCCTAAATATTTTTCAGCTCAATTGTGCCCTTAGACATTTATGCATATGAACAATTTGCATATGAACAAGGCATCTGTGCAGAGATGAGCCCATTTGTTCTTAGCCATAGTTATTCATTATTATTTATTATTCAGTCACATGTGAATAGCAACACATTGTGGAACAGGACTTAACCAGTCCCCACACCGAATCTCAAATATTTGTTGTGATAAAAACTATAACTCTTCTGTCACTTTTTAACCACAGGTCTTCAAGAGCATCACAGTGAAAAGGCACGATGGTTACAGAAATGGGGAACCGAGGCACAGAGCAGTAAAGTGACTCTTCTGAGGTACTGCAGCAGGTTGGTGACAGACTCCTGTATCCCTTCAGTTAGACACCTCGGCCTTTCTGGCTTCTCAGGATCCTCTATTCTTGTGTTAGTGTTAAAGCACTGAGTTGCTTTAATGGCCATTTTTTCGGACAAGTTGTTCTCTGTGTGTTTGTCCAAAATGGGTAACTATTGACTTATACTGCTAGACTCACATGGGATAGATTAATTTCTAAACCGCAACCAAAATGTTCTTTGAGTAGTAGAGTAGTAGAAATAGCTGTTAATACAGTGCATATGCTAAGGGGAAAAATTTAATTTACCTAAGACTTTCTTGCAATACATACAGAACCCTTCTTATTCTGCCCTATATATTGAAATTTATTATTGTTTCCCTGGTTTGACCCCTCTATTTTCTGTCCTGGTTGGCACCAGAAAATTCAAATTATACCAAACCTTCATTTAATCTAAAATTTTTTATTATCTCCCTGTGGACCAATCACAATTAAAATTGTTACTCTTTACAGCCTGCAATTATACATATGTGTGATCAGGCTAAAAAGGATATGTTCCATCTGTGACTTTTAAGGTTTTCTCCATATACGCTGTTAACTTCCAGGACATCACAGTCAAGACATGTCTCATCAAATAATAGGGAAGGGACTATTATTATAATAGGTTTTCATAAATATTTGCTTTAAAGTTCTTACATAAATTTCTAGGCAAGTGTTGGAATAAAGAAATGTAAAATTAAGGCTAAATTTTGCTGACCTGAAACTGAATAAGCAGTGAAATTACCCCTTCACATTAGACCTGCTACATCAATGCACTTTGGATGAGATGACAGCTGAAAGAGATTTGAGAAGGGTTCTGCATGCTGTCACTTAGACATTAGGGCTAATCTTTTCAGACTATTGGCAAAATGAGTTGGCTGCAACCAGGTTGAGGTTTGAAATTTGCGTAATTCATTATACAGTTGTCTTATGGTTTGGATTTGGTTGAGAAGGGCAAGTAGGCACCACTGAATAAAAATGGCTATCTTTCATTTTGGTCTGCCAGGGGGTCCTTAAGATCAAACTCTGGCTTTCTAAGCGATAGAATTCATACAGAATCTGGTGAGGGTTTACAATTTTCACATCAGCAATAGTCAGTTTGTTTCCATCAGAGAGGTTAGAAGCTGTCATTTTCATTTTTTTTCTGCCTGCTGGTATGTTACAGCATTCACACCTGCCAGAAAATGTCAGAATATTTATTCCAAGAATAAAAATGCAGGCACATGTCCGTCTCCCAAAATAAATAGTACAGCAGATATATTCTGTAGTGCCTCCAATACTCACAGGTTGGAGTTAGTCATTCTTCCTGTGAGAGGGTGGCCATCAATCACTGTCAAAGGGAGCCCTGAGTTCGGAGTCAAGAACAGGGGTACTTGGATCAATGGACAAGGAGCACAAGGAGGCTGCAGGGAGTGGATATGCCTTTTCATATGTGTAAGCGGCAGCACTGTAAAGTCCCAAAAGTGGCTGGGTTTGAGGAAAGAAAAATTGCAGTATGGGGAGTTCATTGGTTTGCCAAGCAAATCATCTTTCAGTCACAACCTTCTCCCACGAGACCGAAGGGTGAATATTTTTGTAATAAAAATAAATTATTAAATTTTTGTCCCTGCCAATGGAACATATTCAGCAATCATCTGCTAAATTTACTGGAAAAAAGGAAACCTTTGTTCTGTTGTGAAGTGGTACCACAACTTTAAGACGGCAAATGCATATGGAACATCAAAAGTGATATTCAGAGATTAAATTAGTCTGTCAAACTTACTCTTTTAAAACAAGTTCTAATAAACCAGCCTACTTTAAAAATCTTCTATTTAAGTGATCTGAAACTCAAACAAAACAAGTCATGAAAGCTTTACAGGGAATGGTAATATTGCCTTGTATTAAAAGTGCTGGAACACAAATTGCCTAAATTTCTGGCTCAGTCACAGACTCCCTGGGTGACTCTGGATGAGTTATTTAGTCTCTCTTTGCCTCAATACTTACAGAGAAGAAAATATTGCCTTTGAACTTGTTGCTTTACAAGGCAAGTATTGAGGGGCAGGTAATGTGGCTTGAATTCCTCTGATGCAGAGAATGCAACAGAGCTTCCTTAGTGAGAAACATGCCAGCTTCAGGCTCCCTCTATAGTCAGAGCAGGGGAATAAGAAGCTACTCTAACCCTTTATGTAGTCCAGCTATGGTTGGAAGGGCCCTTTGAGAGGACTTCTTTTCATGCATTCACAGCAGAAGCAGCTCAAGGTGACACCACTCCGCATTTGGCATCTGACTTAGCTGGCTGGTGAAAAAATTATTTTTTATTTTTTTTTCCCATGCTGATATGATGTCCTCCAGAAGAACTGGTAGCTTCTTTCTTCTGTGTGTTTCATGGGTCAAGCTCCACAGCTAGATTGTTTCCCAAGAACCGCTACAGGAGAAAACACCTCTTACATGTGATCTTGCCTAAATACAAGCAGAGAGCGAGGCCTTAATGGTCCTGCATCTGCAGTAATCGCATACTCAGTACTTTCAGGTTTTTCTCTGAAATAGGTTTTATGATATGTCTGAAGCAATGTTTTGGTCAAAGTTCTGCCAGCAACAACCTCTCAACTTTCTGAACTACATCTTAGATGTTGAGTTGAAAACAAGCAGGAACCCTTTGGCTGCCAAACAGCTACTTATTCATACATCATCTAGAAGTCCTCAGTTTTTCTACCAAAAAAAAAAAAGTGGGTTTGAAACAACAAGGCTTACAAGGGGCTGAAATATTGTAACCAAAGCATAATGGCAATCTAAGAACAGATAGGAAGGTGTGGCACAGAAAATAATTGCAATACTCGCACTATTTATGTATTTTATTATGTTGCACTAAAAGGAATGGAAAAAATCCCATCAAACATTCCATTTGGGGAGGTGTACCCATGAAACATGTAGTGTTTTTACAAAAAGAACCTATTTCAGCAAAAGAGATGGGAGATACCTAGTACACTTGGTCAGGGCACTGTCTGAAGAAGTAGGAGAATTTAGATCAAATCATTGATGGGGCTGCAAACCAGAGAGATTTGGAGCATGACCCTCACATCCTGGCCAACATTCCAAGACCACCCTGTTTTCTGGCTTGCTTTCCTTGTCTTCTGTTTTTCTGCTCCTTTCTCAAGAACTTTGGTGAGTCTTGACCCAAATTTGCATTTCTATGAATTTGCTGCACCCTCCACACACCTGGAAGCCCCCCGAATATGAGAAACCATCAAACTCTCTAGGAAAAATAGAAGTAGGCTAACAAAGTAGAATTGTCCGTTTCTTTGCAATGTGAACCATAGTCAGAAAATATATTGTCTCCCACTCCTCCTTGTGCCTATTTATTTAGTGCCTTCCATTTTATTAGATATAGTTTTGTAAAGATACAGTAATATCTGAGCAGGGAAACCAGAAATGGCTTACTTGGAAAAAAACCCCATCATTTATTTGATGTTTAGCCTTCTTAAATGCAGGTGAGGATAAATACCTGCATCTCAAACCACAGAGTTTTGTAAGTCTCTGGCAAATGCTTACTGGCCTTCAAAATCTCTGAATTTAGTGTTTATTTCTCAGCAATGAAGTGTAACCAAGGAGACACATGTTCCCAGACAGAATATCTTTACGTAGCGTAGGCTCCTAGACATGGATAAGAAAAGTAGAGAATTGCTTGCTTGTAATCTATGAATTAATGTTACTGTGAATACGTGTTCTTAAAAACAAACATTGTGCAGAGAAAACCTAGAAGTGGTTGGCGAAGACACCCATCAGTTCAAGTCTGACAACTCTCCAGTCATATATTTAAAGACAGTTTTATTAATTTCATCCTAAGGAAGTTCAATGAAATCTTTGAATTTCTTTGAGAAAATACACATGACAGGAATTTCAGTTCACATAAGACTCTTGATGCTAAGGGCTAGTCAAAAGGCTTTGATTTTTATCTTTCTCCTAGTGGTTCCTAGCAAAATAAAGAATCAATCTCCCATAGTGCTTGGCACTTTCTAGCGCAAAAGACCATCCATGAAACATTCTGATAAGGTGTCAGGAATGATGTGAAGTTTCTGGACAAAATGAGAGCAGATGACAAGCTGAGGTAAGTAGTAATGACTTCTGAGTTTAGCTGATAGACGCTTGGCAGTCACATACGGGTTTGAAGTTTTTGTGCTGCCTTTTTTTTCTTTTTAACTTCAGTCTTCTAACAGGAAAACAGCTTGATCTTTTGAAATTAAATTAGACAAGCTGTTAATGAAGACTAATTGCTTTGCATAATTTAAAATATGTAGAGAGAGCTCCCTTGATCTGTGCAAGCTGTACTTGGGTTAGCACTGGGGCTGAAGACAAATGATGTCTCCAAGCCATTTGCCATCCCCCTAATCTGTAACCAGACTGAGAAGCAAGATGCCCCTGAGAAAGTCATAGCAGCTCAGAAACATGCATTACTGCTCTTTTATTCAGCCCTGTCATAAAACTTAGCTGTGCTTTCACGTTTTACTCAGGAGGGAATGTGACTGTCCTCTCCACTTCATTGACAGAGATCCTTTCCATGATGTTCTGGACAAAATCTTGTTGCCTCATGAGATCTGGGAGCCAGAATCTGCCCTGGAAGGTTTACACTTCAGGAGGTGTGTTTGGGGAATGGGGGCAGAGACTGCAGGAAGAGCATTGCCCAGTGCAGGCTATGTTAGGCACCTAGTCAAAGGAGTGGGTCCCTGGCAGCATGAGCAAACCTAAGTCAGGGTGACTGGGGTCTTGCTTTCCATCACCCTGGTGGCACATTTCCACATTCACCCTGTGCTAACCCTGTGGCCAAACATCAAGTCTCTTCAGAGAAACTAATCTGATTTTTTTACTCGGGATTAATTTTTGTCTGAACCAGCTCACCACCTACCAGACACAAGGGAGAAAGAACAGGAATGTACAGCCGGAGGTGGGACTTGCCACACCACGGACAGACCAGTTTAAAATGCTGTTGAACTGCACTCTTGAGGGCGATTTGCAGCCTAGTTTCTCTATATAAAAGTAAAGGAGTCACTAGAGAGCAGTAGACTCTGCATAAGGCGAGTCAGAGCACCTAAGCTAACTGCCTTAAGTCAGCAGTGTGACCCCCCATGTTGAAACATGCTGTTATGCGCTAATGATGTTCTGGACACACTTGGGTGACTGGTGGTTTGGATTTTTTTCCCCCACTGTTTATTGGTTTAGCAAACGTGAAGAAAGGAGTGCCAAATCTGGCAGTTATTAGTGACTCCATGCCTGTAGCCTGCTTGTGAACATACAATGTTCTGAAATCTTTTCTAAAGAGTCTAGTTGGATGCAGCCTGATTTAATTCAGTTATCCTCTTCACAGATGATTGCCTCTCTAGCAACTCCTCTGCCTCTTCTTCCAGTCTGTTTTCTTGCCAGTAGCATCATTTCTAAGTTAAAATACATGGATATAACCCAGTCCAGTATGCCTGGGATTACTCACAGTGCCAAATTTTAATCAGGTAACTTTATGTGCTCAGGTAAGGAAAGACATCTCTCCCTGAGCTGCTTTTCCAGAAGCACATGAATTGTGCTTCCATTCTGAGTCACTGTGGGAGATCCAGTTGCTCTCTAGCGATCATACAGGGAGCCCAAGAAAACTAACTTCTAATTTAGACTTACGAAGTTAAGTGCCAAAAATTAAGCACTTGGACAAAAGTGTCATCAAAATATTTTCAATTGTCTTTATCTGCAGAGTGAAAAAACGTTAAGTACACATGCACCCAGGCAGTGCAAAGTGCTGCATTGTTCATTCTGAGATCACCTCATTTCTAAAGCACATGTCTTATAAAGTATGGTTAGGTAAGAGATTGAAAAATGGCAGGATTCCTCTATGGCCATGAACAAGGACCACTATTAAATTTTGAGAAAAGTTATTCTTGGTTCATGTTGAGGTAAGTGAGAGGAAATTCAGACAGCGCAAGTGAAGCAAGGCATTTGGAGATACCTTTTGCAGAACCATGGAATTTTTGTAGATTATTTCAGTTTCTGAAAATACAAGTTGCTACATTACTTGGTTGAAGACCTACTATATTAACAGCCAGAAAAAAGTGCTCACACATTTATTTCTGGACAACAGTGACATCTAGTGAGCGTCCTGACAGATACTGAGCATTCCCTGGGGTCTTTTAAGACTGAGACTGCTACCTGGGCTTAGTTTGTTTTTCTGCTATTTGAAATTTACAGTTCCTGGAATCTCAACTGCACATGCTGCTCATCTCTGACAGGGTCTAATGAATATAAATGTCAAAGCAGCTGCGAGCCAGAATGGTGAAGGAGTGGCGTGACTTCCAAGAGGGGACTCAGGAATGATAAATAAAATGTGGGTATGTGCCCCAGGACAGATTTGCTATGGCAGAGGAATTATGGTGGCAGCAGAGTTGCCTAGGAGACAGGCGTCAAGCTGTCAAATGGACAGAAGCTGCGTCAGCCAGAAAACCACAAAGTCATTAGTTCAGCACTTTTCTGGTAGATTTTCTGTTTCTGGGCTCCTGGGAAGCTCCCAGCAGAATTCACAGCTGCTTTCTCCTGCTGGAGATCCCAGGGCATGTAGCCATACTCACTTCCACTTGCAGCCGTGGGGACTTCCCCAGATACTAGTCTGAATTAATCCATCAGATAAAGCCTCACTTTCCTTCCCTACTGGGGTTCAGCCCAGGACTGAGAGTGTGTGGACACATTCGTGTAAGACTAAAGACGTCAGAGCTTCAAAATAAAATGCTTTTGGAACTAAAAATACTATTCATTCTACCTTGCAGCTCTGTGAATAAGTGACGACTGGGATGATCCTCCAAGGACCCCTGGGCAGAGGAAGGGGTGTCAAAAAGGACTGGAAATATTGCAGTGAAGGAACAATTCTCAAAGATCGCAGTGAATGACACAATGAACTTGGGGATTACAAATGGTTTTGAGGTACGCACACACCAGACTGGAAGTCTTCAACACTCCATCAGCATCCACAGCTGGACACTCCATTAGCATTTAAAAAACTGGAGAGGTGATCTTTCAGCTGTGTCATAAATGACCACTATATCCAATCCCATCTGTCCAGGCTGTAATCATGTATTTTATCATATAAATTATATATATTTTATTAGTATTCTGAGAGACACTGGGCCAGATTCAGCAGTGGTTTTTAAAGAGATTTAAGTCTAAGGAAACAGTTTTTCTACATCTATGCCAGTATAAAAAGGCACAAGCCTTTTACACCTAGATTATCATATGATATCACTTTTCATCTGCCAGCATTCGAAGAAACTCAAAAGGATGACGAGAAGGTCTAGGCTGGTGGAAAATTAAAGGTAATTAAATCTTTACATTACGCACTAGTTTCTAAAACTGGAGGATGAGAAGTTTGTTTTACAGAAATTCCTTAACATAAGCTACTTGAATGGATGAAATCCCCACTGTAATGTGAGTTTGTGATAATTTCCTGTGTCATGTGTCATGGCATGTACATTGTTGTGGGTTTTTTCTTTCCCTTTTTTTTTTTTTTTTTTTTTTTCCTTCGCTGCAAATGCTGGAAGTGTGCACACATTTGGGGAAAACTTGTGCAAATATCTCAAATGTCAGGAATAGAATGTGAAGACTATCCCATTTTATTACATCTCTTCTTGTTTTATCTCAGGGAAAAGCATAATACTTGGCCATCTCATGGAAACTGCATCTTAATAGATAGGCACAACAAGACCAAAGTAAATTTTTCTAGGCAAACTTTATCTTGATGTTTCCCATCTTCTGTGTATTTGACTTTGCTACCATGACATTTCTGTAACACTGTGACGGAATCAAACATGTCTCTAGAATCTTTTCTCATATTTACAAGGCAGCTACACTGAATTTTACGGAAGATAGTTGTTGAGTCCAGAAAAGCAGCTTGACTTCTTCTAAGAAGAGTACTGCTGACTGTCATAACCATGCTGCCACCAATGTAGACACTGTCTCTCAAGTCTTATCTGATCCCTTTTGGAACAAGGGCTTTTCTGCACAGATCTACCAAAGAGTTTGCAATAGTGAAGGCAAGAGCTGCAACCTGTCAGCGAAAACGTGACACAGGAGCCAGACTGTGTGGCAGCCAGCTTATGGGGGCCAGCCATAGCCATGTGATAGAAAGTGTTCGGAGCATAGAGGGAGCAAAATCGATTTTCTTCTTTACACCCCCAACAGTCTGACAAAGGTACTGCAGAAGGACTGAGATAGGTGTGGAGCAAATTTATCTTATGGTGAGGTGTTTGAAAACCTGACTGCTTTAAGACTAAAGCTTCAGCAGGTAAGAAATTTTGTCAGTAGGCATGTGCTTTGCTATTTCTTTCCTTGCTCCTAGGATATATAGTTTAACTTCTGAGAGACCATAATTTAGACGAAGCAATGGACAGGAAATGTTTAATGTTAATGTTGATAGTCCAAGGAAAGGTTTTTTGGCACTAATTTGAGAATCCAATACAGCTTCCTATCGGATTACAGAGTCAGATGAGAGGTCTGACCTAGGATTGTTTCCAAAAAAGACAGAGCTAGAACAGTGAGACTGTTTTTAGCCATTCTCAGCTGATTTTAAAGTATGTAAGATTTAGCAAGAGTCTAAACAGTGAAGTATTTGGCTTGGCTGTGTAAGTGTAAACATAATATTTCAACTAAAACCTTCCATATCAAATTATTTTTCTCTTCAATTTGCTTTTTATAGATAACTCGGAATTGTACAGATTCCCAAGAGTCAAAAACAAGTTGAAATCATTACATGGACAATGTCCTCTACAACCTGAGCCACTTCAAGTGTCATAGGCTATTTTCATTCTCAGGGTACCAGCTGCTGGAGGATGAGTGATGCACTTTGCCTGTGGCTTAGTAGCTATTTTCTGGTAGTAAAGCGTAGGGAAAAACATTATTGATTCGAAGACGGTTATTAGTAAAACTGTAATGCTAAATCATACCAATCTTGTCAGAGTCTTTTTCTCAATTTGAAAAGGTATGCTTGATTATATTTATACCAGTGATGACTGGAAAACATTTTATATATGTATACATATATTTATGGGTTAGGTTTTAGAGGAATCACTTTCCATTACAAAATGCTCTGGATAAATAAAGGAATTCCTTATCTGCTGTTAGTTAAGGATCAGTTTCAAGTGTTAAAATCTAAAATACATTATCCATAAACACTAAACATATTTCTTAAAGACTCAAGACAAAAATTTACAACTCTTCAATTTTTAACACTATTTCCTTTTATGCTGTAAGTTGGAAAGTACATAAAAAGCTTTGTGCTTTGAAGGATTCTAATTATATTTTGAAAGTGGTTTGCACACTAATAAAGTGTAAAAGAAACTGTAAGTGAAAAAGCAACTGAAGAAGAGTTACACCATCATTGCATGTCTCTGGAAAGAGCAAGGCCTGTCTCAGAAGGCTGAAAGAACTTTAAGAAAACAAACACTATGTCAGAGTTGAGTGTCAGAAAGGTTCTAGACTTTAAAAGAAAAAAAAATAGTAGCAAACGTGGACACAGCTTTGGTTTGATGCCACATGATGGAAACAGGTCAAGAGTGTATTAGGGAAGGACGAAGATAATGAGTCTGTAGACACTTCTGACCTTGTGGGCTCCTCCTTTTCTGAAGCTACAAAAAAATGAAATTATACAACAAGTAGTCAAAGAAAGCACTTGTTCCTATTCTCAATTTTCATAATGTGTCCATTGGCTTATATAAATGAAGAAATAGCCAGATAAATGAAAATGAATTGTGAAGCAAAAATGCTGCAATACACCGCTTGGGAATACTGATTTTCTTTTAATGAATGTTTCTGTAATACGATGACAAGACTACATTGCCCTGTGAAAGACAAAATGGTGAAGCATTGCCAAGAAATTAGATTGATATATCTATTTTGAAGTTCCTAAGAAGGTATTGATTTAAATATTTTAATATTTAAAACATTAAGGGGAACAGAGAACGTTAGAAAGACTTAATTTTTTTATATCAGAGTATTGACATATATTTATATGACTATTACTGTTGACAACTCTCCAAATGACTTATTTTTATAAAATCACTTTTCAGATTTTATAAGACGTAAAATTTCTATCCATTGATAGAAATTGGTTAGGTTAGGTTAACTGTGATACATTACATAGGTCTGATCAATCCTTGGCTAAAATTGCTGATCCACCTGTAGACTATCTCTGTGACTTCTGTTACATTGAAATAAGACTCGCAGCTACTTGGAAGAGCAGATATTCTGGACTCCATGTGGTTAGCTCACACTCTGTGATGTAGTCTTTGTCCAAACCTCTCCACAAAAAGGATAAATAAAAAGAATTAAAACAGCCATCCCTTTTGTTTGTGCTCTGTCTTTAATTTTTCTTTTCCTTTTTTATCAATTAAAAAGTCATCGTTAATAAGCACAATCATTTTCCTTGTCTTTAATCTTTGTGTCCCCTGGGTGTTGGCAAGGGAGCCCCTGTGACTAGGAGAGCAGGACTGGAGTTTCTAAATTGGCATTAAGAGAAACAATTACCAAATGTTGGCCTCTCATTTTTTTATTTCTCCAGATTATAAATTGCGGAGGGGAGCTTTGGTTATTTCTTTGTTTGGAGGAAATTACTTGTCACTCAGTAAATTGGAACATGTTTTTTGCAACCCACAAAGAATCTCGCATTCTTTTCCAAATCATAGTGTTTACTTTACTGTCTACAGACCCTCATGCTTCTATTGCCATCTCCTCTAGTTTCCCTGACCACTTTTTTGTCTCATCTCTTATGTTTTCCCCCACCCACTACCACATTTTTTCCTTTTGCAATCAGACTGCATCAGAGTATTAACATCTTCCTTATGAGGAAAGGCTGAGGGAGCTGGATCTCTTTAGCTGGGAGGAGTCTGAGAGTGACCTCATTAATGTTTATAATATGTAAAGGGTGAGTGTCAGGAGGATGGAGCTGGGCTCTTCTTGGTGATGGCCAATGACAGGACAAGGGACAACAGATGCAAGCTGGAGCACAGGAGGTTCCACATTAACACAAGGAAAAACATTTTCACTGTGAGGGTGACAGAGCACTGGAACAGGCTGCCAAGAGAGGTTGTGGAGCCTCCTTCTATGGAGACATTCAAAACCCGCCTGGACGCGTTCCTGTATGACCTACTCTAGGTGGTCCTGCTCTGGCAGTGGGGTTGGACTAGATGATCCTTTGAGGTCCCTTCCAACCCCTAACGTGCTGTGATTCTGTGATCAATGCCTGTGCTGTCTCGTGTTGCTAATATTTTCCTTTCCACTTGACCCTGTTTCTATATTCCCCTTTGAGCTTCTCCTTTACAACGCCAGGAGCAGGCAGAGAAAGAAGCTCCCTGTATTCCATTATGCCACCTCAGGACTCCCTGCTGTTAAGAACAGCAGTTACAAGGAAGTCCTCCTACCTTTGCAATGAAGCACGCACTTTTGCTCCGACGGACTGGCCCACAAGCGTTCCAGCCAGCAACTAGAACTGGAGTATATTCAGGGCAGATGAAATTTTGAGAGGATTTCACTTCCAGCTGAAACAGCAGTCACTGCCTCCAGAAACTCTCAAGTACACATACTGAAAATGTTCGTTCTTATAACTTTGTCAAATTTGGGACAATATTTCATGGTAACAACAATAGATACATCCTGACATGAGAATGGTTCTTAGTTCCTATCAAAAGCTTGGCTATATTAGAGATATTATCTTTTTAACGGGTACCTCTTGGCATTAACAGGTAGAGTCAAATTTGTTACAATAAAATTAAGCAAACCCTCCAAAAGATACATGGAATATTTCTGATCAAATCTTTAAAAAATTATATGCTTTAGAAGCAACCAGAAAAGAAAAGCACCCTCTAGTAGAGGATGCCTGGAAACCTTAATCAGAGGCTTCAAAATTGCAGATGTTCTGAAATTTTTATTTAAGTGTTCTCTGACTCTTCCCTAAAGAATAAATTGTGTTTTATTTGTGAATCACAATAACACTTTCAACTCTCAACAAAACTAGGTATATTTGGTTATCTAGGCTTGCTAGGAAATTGTCATACAGTCCTCATAATTCCAAACAACACTTCCAAACCTGTAGACTGGAGCTTGGAAAATGTTTTGCTGTAAAGAATTTATTTTTTAGATGGGCACACTAGACCTTTCTTTTTTGGTGATTCGTTTATTACCCTCTTTAAAAGTACATTTAATTTTAAACATTATTTAAACATTCTATGTATTAAATATATTTTAATATATATTATTTAAGTGGGATATAGGCTGCTGCTTTACAGTTTATATTTATAAAACAAGCAAGAAAACAATTTGACTAAACAAGACACCCAAAAAGTAATATTTCTAATAAGAAAATGAGGGACTTCTTTAATGCTTTAGGAGTGTGCTGTGAGCTCCTCCAACTCCATGCGTAGACCCATACCATTCAACTTACACCAATTTGTTGCTGTGAGACTGCTCTTCCTTCCAGAATTGTATTCAGCAATACAGCTCGCATCTGCCTGATATTGCTTATTCTTTTCCCCATCTTCTGCCCCAGAGGAAAATTGTTTGAGAGAGATTTTAGAACAAATATTATGTGCATTATATTGTGGGCTTATGCTGGATAAGGGAAGGTTGAAGAAATATGCCTTAGACTTCTAATGAAAGTAAATAAGCTTTTGCCATGGCTCTTAATACCTGTGGAATTTCATTCCATGGTCTTGACTGATCACTAAAAAAGACCTGCTTAGGACACCCATGAACTTCAGTAGGATTGTCTGTGTGTGTGTAACTGGCAGTGTGAGTAGAAAGGTGAAGATCTGATACTTCAAAACAGACACCAGGCTTAAAAAAAATAGAGAGAGATAGATAAACACAGAGTTCATCCAGAGATTTTATCGGGCCCAATCTGAGATGTCTTGGGGTGATCAGGTACCTTCTCCCTTAGCAAATGTATGTATAACTTCAGCCTGACAGGAAGAGGTAGGAGTCCTAACAATTATCTAAACTTTCTGGCTAATGCAATTACTTTAAGATCTTTACATTTACAGTATGTCATGTGTCTAATCAAAAATTAATCAAATTATATCCTGAAGCAAAATAATTAATGCAAAAATTCTTCTACCCACTGAACCTCTGAACAGCGTCAGGCTGAATATTAATTGTACAAGATGTTTACTTGTTATTTGCTGAGCACAACTGCTGTGACTCCCTTCCCCTAATGTTCCATGAATGTCAATTCAATATTGACAGAGAGCAGGTTCCTGTCCATGTTCTTGTCATCCAGCCTAAGGTGCTGCAGATCTTAATCCACTGAAACCTCAACTCCCAGTTGCAAGTATATTTAGAAACATTGTTTGAATAGTCAGTGGGCAGCTGAATCAGGCAAATTTTCATTAAAATCAAGCTTTGTGCCTACACAAGAAAACAGTGAATGTTAAACCAATCTGACTGGCAGTTTGGTCTTGTCTACTTGGGCTAGAAGAAAGTCAACTTTGCACAAAATTGCAGATTCAATTAATAAGATTTTGACTGATTTCTCTTTTACTTCCTATTTCAAGGAATGGTACACTTCTTGAAACATAACATCAAAGTAAACCATCTGAGGCTAATACTGCAAATAGACAAAGGCCCAATTTCCCTCATCTTACCTGAACCTGAACTTACCATAATGCTAGCATCTATGGATTAGATCAGAGTTGTCTGAAGTCTGATTCACTTGAGACAGATGATGATGATGATGATGATTGTTATCTTTACACAAATTTAGTTACTTCTGTATTGAGAGGTTTGAATCTAACATACAAATTTTACTGCGCAGCTTACTTTAAACTTCAAGCATAGCTGCATCACTCAGATATGTGCTGTGTAGTTATCAGTAACCACGGGTAACTTGCCTTCCATATTTAAATGCAGATTAGTATACACATACATATTTGTGGGCTTTTAACCAGTATTTAATAAGAAAGGCATACCATATTATTATTTTGACATAAAATAACTGACTATACCAATAAGTAGAGTTCAAGAGATATACTCCTAACCTTGACTAAAGGTCTTTAAGATAATCTGAAACTGTTTTTTACATCTTCTTCTGTCTGTGTTGCAATTTTAAGTACCTGACTTTATAAATCTTGATGCCCCTGGTAGAATATTGGAGGATGATATCTTTACTGCCCTCTGGTATGAATAGCATAAAAGAGAGAACTTGAAACCAGAGAAAATGGTGACAAGGTACCTGGGCTGTATGAAATCAGAGCTATCACTTGCTGTTCCAGATACGTGCTATGAATGGACCTGGACATAGAATTGTTGATTACAACCTTGTGGAGGGCTGTTTATCACCAAATCAAAACCACAGATTTCTCCAATTAGAAATCTGGGAAAATGCCCATGTGAACAACTTTGTAAGAAAGTGTAAGAGTCACCTGAGCAAATATTCACATTTATATGTGAGCTAATTATCTTAAATTCCCATTACTGTCAGTGGAGGAAGATCAGCATTTTGGGGCATGATTCATCCCACGGTTGACTTCTAAAACGGTCACTTGAAACATGTTCTAGGACTTCCTTTTTCTCTCTCTTGATGACAAAGGGAGCTCAGCATGACTGGTTTGGAGGAAGATATTGACCTTGGAGATTTGTCAGGTTAGGTGAAGTGAATCCCACACCTATATTTCAAATATTTTGACCTGTGTCTTAATGTCCCGTTTTCAGGCAAGATAGTAGAACAGCTAACACAGCACAGCGGAAAGCAAAGCTGAGGTTTCTGGCATTTTTGCACAATTAGGCTTCAGATGAAAACAGTGCTAAAAGACCTTGCCATGGGCAAGAGGATAAATAGCCATCCTGATTAGTTCACATATATTTAAAAGTATTTTACCACTAAATACAAAACGCTGGGACAAGCTATCATCAACCTGGTAGGAATAAGCAGCTGCACGTCACATCCATTCCTCTCCTCCTTCATATGGAAAATAGGGAGAAAGTCATAACCAGCATCTGAATTGCCAGCTTCATTTCCCCTCTCTATCTGCAGCTTTGTAAACTCCTGAAGTTGTTGCAGAAAAAAAAAGCTGCATTGGAAAGCAGGTGACCTGGAGCTCTACATCTTCGCATCAAAAGAAAATAATGTAACTTTGCTGGCAATTTAAACGCATGAATGAAACTGGCTGCCAGAAGGGAAGTAATCAGCATGGCTAAACGCATTTGCAAGTATTCATGTCTTGCCCTCAGTAGGGGTTAGGGCTACCCCAGATCCTTACAGGTCTCATTCAGTATTTTAGCTGCTCAGGCTGGTGATTAACAATGGTTTGTCTTGTGTCTTTAACAGGCAGCACTTGGTCAGTTATCCTTTGATTAATTTGATTCTTTCCAAATGGCCTCATGAAACAAGACTGAAATGTTTCCACTTAAACTATATGTAACTTAATTTAAAAAAAAAAAAAAAAAAAGGAAAAAATTAAGATTATATAAAAATTATAACATGGTCTTGTGAAAATCTGGATAATGGTCTTGGAGTTTCAGATCTACACACATAGCCACAAATACTCTTGCACCCTCCCTCTCTCTTATGCTGTCAAAGTTTTTGTTGCCTCTCAGCTGAGTCAGTGTCAGTTTTTCATGTCTCTATTAGAGATTCTGCCAAAAATACACTGGAGAGTCCCAGACCACTTTAGAAGGCTGTAATTCTATAATGACAATACTCATTAAGGAATATGACGCATTTGCGTTGGTACATTAATGATTTTGCCCATAGGCAATCTCTCAGGACACAAGCTACTCCTCGATGCTTTTCCTGTAGCAGTTACCTTTCACACTGTGTTAAAAGCACCCCTCTTCCCACCCTAGCAGTATCATTTAATGTGAGACCTAATCGTACCTGTCATGAGTTTTCCTCTGCCGAGATTGCTGTATACGCACACACGCACACACCAAAAAGGAGTTGTTTTTCTGATTTGCATTCATCTCTCCAAAGAATCCTTTGATCTATGCATATAACCTCCTCTTCACCCCTCCTCCTCCTCCAACCTGCTTTCATTTATTACTACACAGTACTTCAGTTTTCTGCTGAAGCTTGTCAAGGGACAACAGATATAAGCATCCGTATTATTCGTCTTAGACAAAAGTGTGATTCTCTCCTCTTCAGATATTCTCTGCTTGCTAATCTATGTACTGCTGCTCTCTTAAAGTGAAGATTGGTTTTGAATTTGGTGTTCATTGTTTTAGCTTCCTCTTAAAGCAATTTGTCAGTGGAAGTCTAGTGCGAAATGATTCCCAGAAAAGGAAAATTGTCTACTCAGCGTGAGAGGGGAGGAAAACAGTGAGAACTCTAACACTTGGACCAGTCTCTTTTAATTGTAACCAATATCGAGTGTGACTTCTTAGCAGCATACTCAGTCTGTCACATCAGAAGAGAAAAAGGTACTGTGGAAAAAAATGTTGAAAAGAATTAGAAATATCCCGTAACATTTGCCTCACTTGTAAATATTGGTAATACTCAGCATTCAGCTGAACATTTAATTCAGCTCTAGACTTAATACACTCTCTTAGAGTAAGTCACACACTAGTGATCTACCCTCTGTTAATATTGTGTACTATATTTGGAAATTAAATAAATAAATAAATAAATCATTGAAGCTAGAGAATTCAAGCTGATGCAACATGTGTTAGCTCGCTTTCTGTGTAACAGCTTCCCACTCCACAGTAATGCTTCCATTTTGCATTGATGAGACTGCCTTTTAAAAAGGATGCATTGATATAAAATTCAGGAAATTATTTAGTCTTAGCTTCCCACTGAATTCAGCTTAAGTATAAGCCTAAATGTTTTCTTGGATGTGGGCTCAAAATCGTATCTCAAGACATTTCCCCAGTGGAAAACAATTTTCTTAACAGAGTAGCGGTGAGTCATCTGGTCTTTGTGCCTCAGGGCTCTGAAAGTGAGGTGGGTAGATATTGTTACAGTGCTCAATCATATGAAACCACAGCTGCCTCATCTGTAACCACATGGAGACAAATCAATACCATTAGCTTCAGTGGAGTTATCCTGTTGACATATTTGACCCCAAATTCTTACCTAGAACACACAAGGGTGATGACTTGTGGACAATAACAAAACATTAGAGGACTGTAAGTAAATTTTTGTCTTTCCCTAGGAGTTGGCTAAACTGTAATTTGCACCGCACAGCTCACTGAGGGAAGTAAGTATAGCCCCCTACTTTTTTTCCTATATGAATACCTCTGAGACCAGAGCACATAGGAACTTCAGTTCTGGGGGCAAAAGTGGGGTGCACAGCACAGATAGACTTCTTTCTTTCACTTCTTTTAGCTTTCATTTGTGCTAGTCAGAATTAATAGGATCAAACTGGAACAGGATATGCTGCAATTTGTACATACCCACAGCAAATTATCATCTCGGCAGAGGAAGCAGCAGCAATCTCATGACTTAACAGGGCACCTGAGGCACAATACCTACAAAAGATACTACTGAGATGACAGGGCTCAAATACCACTCCTTGTTCAAAAATCCCCTTGATCATTTTAATTCCTCGTTTCAGGCATAGCTCAAGATTGAGTGCTGCTTTCCGACCCAAGCCTTTTTTCACTTATGTTGCTGTCAAGTGAACGACCTAGCTGTCTGTAGGTAGGTGAACAGCCGTGTGGGGGCTGGCAAAGGAAGATCATTTGCATACGTACAGTCACACATGCAATCACACCTAGACGTCAGGCCTTTCCCATCTTTATACGAAGAAAATTTCTGCACAAAGGTTCATTTAAAGCCAGTTAGAAGCAAGAAAGCTTGTTAATCTCCTTTGTTATTTTCTACTTAAGACTCATCATTTTACAGAATCACAGAATCCCAGAACGTTGGGGGTTGGAAGGGACCTCGAAAGATCATCTAGTCCAACCCCCCTGCCCCCATCCAGCAGCAGGCTGCAGACGGATCACCTGACGGGTGACCCATCTGCCACTTCTTCTCAAGGTTATCCTCCAGTGACTCTTTGGATCAATTAAACTTGACTTCAGAAAATGATCTTGTTACAGGGCTGTTTCTTGTTTGGCCTCTTTATGTGGGTCTCTGATACCCGTGTAATCAAATTTCCTAAGTGTCTCCTGAGCAGGTGTTGCATCAGTCTTGTCTGAACCCCTGCCTGGAGTTCAGCAGATGCCAAGCAAATGTTACTTTATTTCTGTGTCGGCCGTGATTTCCAACACGCAGTTTCTGCTGCTTATTTTACCACACGACGTGTTTCACAACATATTGAAAGGGAGGACTGCCTCCGCTGCAAGCACAAAGCCACACATCATCAAAGTCCTCCCAGACGTGCCAAATCTCATGAGACGAGCCTCATCGGCGCTGCGGTATTGGGGAGACACAAAACCCACCGCTCCGCTGCAGCGGCGAGCCCCGACCGCTGCTTCAGCTGAGAGCTGGGGGAGAAACCTCCGCCCTCGCTATCGCCTCCTGCCCATACGCGCGGCTGGAAGGGGAGATCTCTCCCTTCGCCTCTCATCCCCGGACACGTCGGCTCCCCGCGGCCCTTCCCCAACTCGATCTCCCCGTGCGGGGGATGGGGGGGGGGTGGGGGTGGGGGCTGGCGGGACCATCTCAGACCCGGCCACCGCGGCTCCCCCGCCGCCCGGGCTCGCCCCTCGCCTCACCCCGCTCCGAGGAGGCAGGTGAGGGGCCACCCGCCCGCCCAACCGCCCTCCCGCCCGCGCGGCGCTGCGCGTGCGCAGCCCGCTCCTAGGCATGCTCACTGATGGGGGCGGGGGGCGGGGGGCAGAGCGGGACGCGGTGGCGCGGCGCTTCCCGGCTCTCCTCGCCTCGCCTCGCCTCGCCTCGCCTCGGCTCTCCTCGCCTCGCCACACGGCGCGGCTCGCACCATGCGGCGGGCGGCCGCGTGCCTCCGGGCGCTGTGCCTCCTGCTCCACCTCCGCGCCGCAGGTGAGCGGGGGCGGCCGGGGCCGGACGGTGGGGCGGGAAAGGCGGCGGGAACCCGCTTACGCCCGGCGGCGCACCTGTTGTGGCGGGCGCGGGGCGGGCGGGGGTGGGGTGGGGTGGAGTGGGGGGGGCGGGGAGGGGGACACCGCGGGCGGCCCCGGGGGGGCTAACGGCTGCCGGCGTCCGGCGTCCGCCAGTCCCGGGCGGGCGGCGCGAGCGCCTTTCAGCACCGCGGACAGCGGGCGGCCCCGCGCGCCCCGCCGCCCTCCGGCCCCGCATGGCGGGGGACCTGCCCGGGGGCTGGGGCAGAGAGGGGGGGATCGTGCGTCTTCATCCCGTTTTCTTCTTCTTGCCTTTTTTATTTTTTTCTTTTGGAATTCTGGAGGGGGGGGAGGATGGCGTTGCTACTTGTATGCGCTCGTGGCAGCAGGATTTTTATTTAGAAAGGGGAATTTCAGCTGCGACAGCAGCGCTCGGGCTGCAGCGGTGGTGGTGGTGAGCCCTCTGCCTGCCTGGCTGGCGGAACGTGTGCCTCATTCAGAAATGTGGAGAGCGGTGGGCGCCCCGGTACGGACGGGAAGTTCCGCTGCGAGGTTCGCTCTGATAGTCCCAGCTTGCATGTCTGGAGTAAATCTTTTAAATCCTGAGAAACCGCTTGTTTTTCAGTCACTCTCTCTCCTATGCAGACTTAAGCGTATATACTCTTAGGAATGGAATAAAATCTGGGGTGTGTATAACCGAATTAAGTTCTCGATTAGTAAAGTTGAAGAGTTTCTTTGTTTTATCATTTATGGCAAGAGTAGCTACTTCAGAAGTAGCAAATGGCTGTTGCACCCTGCTTCTAACTTCCCTGAAGTTTAATTAAGAGCAACAATTCAATGCACACATACTGATTTCTTCGCTCCTGGGAATGTTGTTTTTAGGAGAGATTTTTAAGGTGCAACCTATTTGCATTGTCTTTCTTCATTAAAAGTAATACCTGAACTTCATGTCTCTTTTGACGGCGAAGTGGTGCATGAGCCTGTGTACCTCCCCCCACATAAGCTGTGTCATGAAAATAGTTGTTTATATGGATGCATCAGGAAGCGGGCGCTGCATTTGTTTGTTCGCTGTCATCGGGAGAAGGGGTTTGCCTCAGTTATTGGTATTGTTGCCCTGGAATATTAGGCTGCGCTTCGCAAAATCTCGGGAGCCTCTTTCCTGTGTGTCTCTAGCAAGGAAGCTCATTCTGCTGTGCCTTATATTCATATCTGCAAGAGATTATTGACTGGCAGGGAGGGAGCATTCCATGATCCATTTTAATAAAAGCCTTAAGCTGCTTTTAGATTGTTCTTTTACAGCGTGTATTAAAACGATCATCTGGACAAAATTAGTGTACAGCCTCTGTTTGACATAACATGCCTTCTAATCTCCATATATCCTCTGTTAATAGGGAACTTTGCGGTGGTTTTGATGTGCTTCGTTTTTCTGTCCTGCTGATGGAAACTGGGTTTATATCCCACCAGTCAGCCATTTACTTTTCTTGCTAAGTTTTACTTGTTTCATTAAGTTACTGGGAATACTTGCAAACAAAGCTTGGCCTTTATTATCAAAATGTCTCTACTCATGAGAAAAAGTGAGGAAAATAGACATTTATATGGTGTTACTTTGTTCCCTGGGAAATCTGGGAAAATAATTGTTTCAGAGAAGGCAACAGAGAAGATGGACAGGAACCGAATCCAGCTTTTGTGTATTGGACACAGCTCCCACTGAGCACAAGTGCTGTGCTTCCTCCTAGGGCAGGTCTGTGTACAACTTGCTCTTGTTGGAAGTCATTGAAGATGACACAACTGTGAAATAATATAGCAAGCTTAAACTGCTACGATTTTTGTTTCATCTGATGCAAGTAGAAAATTTGGTCTTACACAGGCCACCATTTTGGACATCTTTTATGCATAGCCTCGAATTATGCATTATTGACAGTGATTTTGCAGCTTTGGTTCATGTGGAATCACAAAATGCATTCCACTTGCCACTAGTGCTAGGACACAAATTATATCCTGAACGTCAATTTTTTTGTAATGTGATGGAAAATCCTTGGCTTTTTTGTTCCAAGACCGAATTTGTACGAAGCATGTTTCTAGGGAATGCTAAAGACACTGTCAGGAGACATTAACAAAATTTACCTTGATATCAGTTGGTGATAATATATTTTAGAGAAAATATAAGTCTTCATTTACTTGAGCTAATGCTACAGCAAAAATAATTAATTGTCTAATGTGTTTAAATAGTGCTTTGTAATGGGAAGGTAATGCATGTCATATCACAAATCTGTTTTGCTATGGAAAGAGAAATCTACTACTGTTATGTTACATATACATTCACACAAAAATGGAAAATATTATTGTCAAAAATGTGATCAGGAATTGTCGTGTGCTTATAAAGGTATCGTTTTACTAAGTTGATTTAGATACTGACTCCAATAAAGCGTGACACCTGTGTAAACAGAAAATTAAATCCGATTGTGCTGTTGATATACCCATATATTGCTTGCTGAAATCAAAGACGCTTGTGTGTGCATCTCTGAAAAGAGAATTAGGCCCCTCGGCTGAGTGCAGCAGGTGAAGTAATCAGCTATGTGGAGCTTGCTGTTGGATGAAGACCTAAATCTGTAGCGACTGATTACAGGTCAGCATGAACCTTCAACTTACATTATGCATTGCATGAGAGAGTGCACAGCAGTGCAGGTTATACTCCTTTTTAGTAGGTATGATCTAATATATGTTCTTGCAATAAAAAACTAATGTCTCCCCAGATGACTAGGGAGCATTGTTTCCTTGGAAAAGAATAGCAGGTGGTAGCAAAAACACAAAGTGATGCATTGGACTAAGTTGTAATCAGAGAGCCATTTGAATCATCCAGATTACTCAACTAATTAACTATTTCACCTCATCTTCTTTTTTAACAAATTCCATGAACAAAATTAAAATATATGATAAATTAAATATCCAGTCATGGAAAATAAGTTAGGAAAATCAACTAGACTAGAAAAAAACTTAGTTAACAATCACCATATCAACCCACCACCTGCCTTATGTTAAAAATCTCTTTCCAAGAGAGCATTTTGCAGAATTTGCTTTTAAGATAAACAAACTTTGCTCCTGGAAAAGTGAAGATTAACAACTAAAGATTTGGTCAGGTCATCTAAGTCATTGTTTCTTGAGCAAAGGCTTTACACCAGCTTGCTAAGGGCTTCTATTACCTCAATTTATTATTCTCTTCATCAGTGAAGAGATGCATTGACAACCTGAGGTCAGTATGGACCAATAGTTCACTACTAGGCTTTTCAGGGAGGAAGATCCTTGTAGATCATAGAATCATAAAATCACAGAACGGTTTGGGTTGGAAGTGACCTTAAAATCACCTAGTTCCAACCTCCCTGCCATGGGCAAGGACACCTTCCACTAGACCAGGTTGCTCAAAGCCCCATCCAACCTGGCCTTGAACACTGCCAGGGAGGGGGCAGCCACAGCTTCTCTGGGCAACCTCTTCCTGTGTCGATCCTTGTCTCGACCTCTTGACGGATCCCTTCCCTAAGCCTGTCAGCTGAATCAGGTAACATTCAAGGGAGGAAATAGTGGCATTTTATCTTCTCAGGGCAATACTTTAATAGCTTGAGGATTGCTTATAACAAAACTGAAATTTCTTCAACCACAAACTAACACTGCTTTGGGTAGTAGTCACTGGGTGTAGAAAAATGTGTTATAAATATCTTAGACTGGTTTTCAGTTAATTGGTACCAAAGTCCACAGGGTGATTTTACTAAGATCTGCTGAGCAGAAGCTAGTAGTTCAGCTTTCCTGAAGTCAAACGTGCCCTGCATGGTATTCTCATGGTTGGAAACTACTTGAATGGACTGTGATTTCTACTTAAGTGTTGAGGAGCCTATTTTCTATAAAACGCACAAACTCTGTCACAAAAATAATAAAATCTGGGCACTGTACTTCTAGGGTTGAGGGGAGACCTGCGCAAAATGCATTGGCAATCAGATCCATTTCAGTAACCTCATACTGATGAGTGAATAATGCTAGCTTCTAACTACATTTAGAGCAAATGTGAAGGAGCTATTGATTTAAAAAATGTATTGGAATCCTGCTTCATTACACTAGCGTAATCTAAATGAAGCTGGTACTTATAATTCCCTTCTTTAGAAAACATATTGCTGGCCATGAGTGGGTGTTTTTACTAGAATAGATATTTCTGCCTTTTATTAGTAGACTCATGGATAATCAGAGGGTAGTCATCTGTCTCTTTAAAGGTTCTGCTGAGGAGAAATAGTTTTGTAATTCGGCATCTGACTTCATATTTTTGAGGAACTATTTAGTTGGAAAAGAGATTCTTGTCATGTTTTAACTTGCAGAAATTCTTGCTATTCATAATTCTGAAAGACGTCATCTTCTACAGGAGGTTTATGTTCAGTACATCCATCAGGAAATTATTGAGGTTTATGATCTTGGAATCCCTGCCTAATTTCATTTGTTGTATTATGAGAAGACTGAAACATCTTAGACAGCAAAGGCTGGTTCCAGATCCTGTGGAAAGCGAAACAGGAGACTCTGAAAAACCATGAATTATGCTCTGGGGGGAGTGTGTCTTTCTAGAAGGAGGCTAATGAGATAATAGTGGGTGGCTGTGTTTGGTGGTGTTCCCCCTCTATGGGGTTGTTGTGAGGCTTAATGTGGGGGACTAGAAGGAGAGGTAGGACTCTTACTCTGTAAAGCACAGTCATTGTCCTGTCGGATTTTCGGCATGGCTTCAGAATAAGTACTTGGAGAAGCTTAATAAGATCTGCTCAGAAATCCTCAGTGTAATTTCCTGGAGCAGTATTACTGCAAAAAAATCCTGCCAAAACTTTAAGACTGAACTTGACTTCCCTTCATACCAGCTACCGATTTCTGTGGTGATACTATACATTTTGTGGAGATACTATACATTTACATCCACATTATGCAGAGCAGAATTTAGCCGCAACCTTCACTTATAAAATAACAGTAATCACAAAATTAGCAAATTGATGCAGCACTTTCTCACATCTTTTGGAAAAAAAGAAAGTCTGATGTGAGACTATATGGTACATTAGTGCCAGGGCACAAGTATGGCAGAATGCTTAAGTGCCTTTGGGACCAATGTCTCGTCTCTTAATTCACATGAGTAGACCTAGTGAAATCAATGGTCTGTGGTATCCAGTTTCATTATTGACATATCAGGCAAGAGGCCCATAAAATGAGATGCAAAGTGTCTTTTTGAAAAAGATATCACTTGTACTTAATTCAAATTCACTGTAGCTGTGGATATTTTTGGCCAGAGCATTTTTTTTTCCCTACTGAAAAGGACAAATTCAGCAAAAATGAATTTGCAGTTGTTTCCATTTTGAGCAGATTGCTTATTAGAAAAAGGAAAAAATTCCTTGCAATCATCTCTCTCTCCCCTTCCCTGTCTTACATGTACTCCCTCCATCTCTCGGGTGTGCTTTTGCTCTCTTGCTTGCTCTCACAAACACACACACAAATACACACAGAAAAATGAATTGTATATACACCTGCACACATACACACATTTTGTACCAATTGATTTTGTCTGAATTTTTTGTTTTGGTCAAAAGTTCTGAACATTTTGTTTAAGGGCAAACCAAAATATTTTCCCAAATTTATACAATGGTCCTGTTCTGTACTTTCTTAGCTCTGGTGTAGGTTACTGTTCTGCTGCTGCAAAAGGCCTGGCCTTTTTGTTACTGGACCTAGCTAGGAAAGTGCGGAACCCTTCCTATGAAGGACTGTGACCTTGTACCCCTATAATACAGTGTTGCCGCTGCTAGTAACAAAGCCATGAACTTTGTATGGAGTTTTCAAGGCCTCATGACTGGGTCTTGTCAGGCCTGCTCTGCCCAAACTTTCCTTGACCTGTCTGTTTTACTTGATTTAGCACTGACAGCAGATTCTTGAATTGACCAAGCATCTGTATCTGTTTTAATCTTGTTTGTCTTTGTGTGGCAGAACTCTAGATTATGCAGGCGGCAGTGACACAGGCTTGGTAGAACAGCAAAGGCACTGAGAGTGGAGGCACGGGATGTGATGTAGAGGAGTGCAGGCGTGGGTTGGTAAGAGTTGGGGCACAGGTTTGGCACTGAAGATCCCATGCTATAAAAAGCTCAGCAAGAGGTAAAAATGAAGACCTGGAGCTTGAAAAAACTGATTTTAGGGATTAACAAAGAGAACAAAGAAATAGTATCTAACATATGTATGTGGCACCATTTATAGTAAATTCAGATGTAACCTGGAGCTGCAGACAAATTGAAGAAAGAGAAGGATGTAAATGGATGTTAGTAAACAAATATATATATGGCCCTAGGAGGAAGGAAGAAGAGAGGAGGAAGAAGAATCCATCAGCACGAGCATCATATTCCTCTTGGCAAAGGACTCCAGATGCTGACAGCTCCTCATAACATCCCCCCATTGCCCACACCACCACTGACCTTAGGACCCAGAGAAGCAGTTGAGGGATGAGCGTAACACCAGGGAAAGGGTTAGACAATTTTAATTGTATTACTGCTATTATTGTGACTTTTTCTGTATTATTATACTTTGTTTATAAAACTTAGGTCTAGAGTAATGATGCTTCTTGAATTAGATTGTTGAATTTTTCATTATGCTAACAATAAACTCGCAGCTTTACTTACATGTATAAGGTGTGCTTCATCTTTCTTCATGAACAAGACTTCGAATGTAACAGGGCTGAGAAATTCTTCTAGCTGAAGGAGACCGTGAGAAGCTATGCAGGATCATGCCGGATGAAAGATCGTTAGGTCTAACAGCCTACTTTGGGTGAGGAAAAGCTTCATTCGTATTGCTCTAAGAGGTTTTGTCTTAAGAGGAAGCTGTGGTGGGAAGGAAGGATCTGATCAGGCTTTGTGTTTTGGCATTATTCTCTGAATGATGGAAACAGTCACAGCCTGCAAGTCACTCTGCTACAAGGACTGTTATATATGTGGGAAAGTATTGTCCCAGGTGAATTTTTTATCAATTCCAGAACTTCCAATGTGTTGCTTCATGCATGTGCTACCAAACCAGCAAGTGGATTCATATTTTTCCTTTTCAGGATTGCCTGATTTGCCTCACAAAAGCACTTTTGAAAGTATGTTCTGTTGCCCAGCTAATGATGGAGTCGTATTTTAACCACCATTTAACTGCATTTTATTGGTAAAAATTTTTACTCCACCTTGCTAAAGTTGAACAATAGCTTGTGTTTCGCTAAAACTGCGTAGCCTATCCTTATGAGATTTAGATTTGATTGATGTACTACTTTGCTGACAGTAAGACATACTGTTAACTAGATGGTACAGATGCAAGGCATATTGCTTCCAGACAGCTTTTGATTTCATTTGTGCTTTCAACATAATTTAAAACATTTTTATTTCCTACCAGATATGTTGACTCCTCTTGGTAAGTTTTGTTTTGTTTTGTTTTGTTTTTTTCCCAGTAAGATAAGTGAAACAGGGATAAAGCAATAAATTTTGTATCTTTTAAAGTAACTTTCAAAAGAAAGTCCTATTGCCTGCACCAGAAGGGACAACCTTCACAGCCCAGAGAAGACAGAAGTCTTTTAAACCTATAGTAGTGTTTATGCTACTTCTAGAAATTACCAGTAGTTAGCATTTCCTTTAGTATCTTTGTCATTGGGACTCTTGAGAGTTAGAGCCATGGTTATAAACAGCTGGCATGGTATTAAGCATTTTAGCATAGATGCTGAAAGATTTTTTTTTCCACTTCCTCTGGGCCAACATCTACTTGGCCCTTATATAGACAAGAGAGAACAGCAAACTCTGGTCTTCAGGGTGTGAGTCCTTTTCTATCTCAATGGACTAAAAAGAGGCAGGCAATGAAACTCCTAGCTGTAGGAACATTGGTGTTATTGGAGAGGACTGATCAATGGTCTGCATAAGTACATTGGCGTGCCTCTCGCAGTGACTCTGGGTGGCTCAAGAAGAGACGAACCATTGTGCAAGAGGTGATAAAGACTGAGCCTGTCCAAATTCTGAGGCTGGTTTATAAGATGCGAAGAAAGGTTGTATGGAACAAAGAGCATCTTTCAGAACAGTGAGCTAAACAAAAAAAGCACGGGGAGCTCAGGGTACAAAATTTAATTAACAAGTTTAGTAAGTCTTTTTACTGAAAATAAGAAATTATTTGGCAAGACCATTAAGTACTGTAACTCAAATTGCATTTGACTTAAATTTATCTTTGAAACCAATCAGTCAAGTTTCAGCATGTTTTTCCATTGTGAAATGACTCTACATTTTCTGCCTTTTTTTCTTCAATTTCCAGCTTGTTAGCATGAAAATCTCAAGCTGTGTAATACATCAAGATATCTGTAACTATAAAGAGACTTCAGTGCTATTATAGTGCTAGTTATAGTATTGTGAGTTTTAAAACATATGCACTATGTATCTACATTTACTTGTGCATTTTACTTACTAATCAGGTATAGCACAGCAGTTCTATTGATGGATTTGGGGTGACCGCGCTACTTGCAAGTAGTAAATATACAGTATACCTCTCATTACAGAAAATGGGAATGTTCAGGAACATACCTGATTATGAATCTAGTTTGTTCAGATTAAAATAAATAATAAGACTTAAGACAATGACCTCAAATCGTTTTTCCAGACACACATAAAGACTTTAGACACCATTATCTTGGCCCTATCAGATTTACAAAAGACTGTTATGTCCCACTGGGACTCTCCTTTTCCAGTTGAATAAAGTTCTGGTTTCTGGCTCTAGAGGATGTGAGAGAAAAAAATCTGTAAAGCTGTGATATTTTTGGGTTTTAAACAGAGAAAACTGTACTACTGTGTTACTGGCTTATTAATGGATCTTGACTATCTTGAAGTTTTTTATCTGTCTATTTTAGAGCAAGTGAAGGTATTTGGGAATTGGGAGTCTAACAATTTTCTGGCAGGTTGCTTTAAAATAAAATGTCAACTGTCTGAGACTATTCAGGGAGTCAAGACAGTCTAGAGAAATCTTGGGATTTCTCTATTAAGCAGAGGCCAACTGGGACAGTCAAAAGTGCCCACAACATCTTTCACATCAAATTTACTATTTATTATAGGCTTTCATTTCTGCATATGTAATACTAATTTGTAGTGTAAGACAGGCTCAGCAGCGTGTGATATCTAGCATTCTTGTGATTTACGCATCTGTTATCATGAGAAAATTTTGTGCTTCCCATATACTGGGACCATGTGGGTATTTCACATGGACTTCTACTGACCCATTCTCCATCATTCTTCTGTAGATGGGATATTTTTTTTTGTCTTTTGAATTCAGGACAGAATTTGTTTTAACTTGTACATTTCTGCAGACAGCTAAGAAAATCAAGTGAACATATAGTTCAAACCAGCAAGCAGAACAGTTGGAACCAGCATAACAGGGAGTTTCGTAGGGATTTTTCCAATTTTCCTTTCAGGAAAGATGATGAAGACAAAGATGGCAACTGGTGGCAATGGTGGAAATACTGAAATTAGTACAAGCAGTGAAGATGTTCAGATACAGAAAGTATGCATTCTACATCACCTTGGAGCTTCTTGTTGCTGAAGTGTTTCATTTGGTAGAGGTTCTAGAAGCAACTAAAGATAATCGGAGATTTTGAGGAAGGAGAATACTGTTGTACAGGAGTAGTTAAATTAAAGAGGGGGGTTACAGTGGAGGAACATGGAAGCAAGATCAAGACAGGTTTTCTTGTTAAAAAAAAAAAAAAAATTAAGGAAAAGCAGCAGCAGCATGTGAGGAGTTGCAAAAAAGAAGGAAAAGTCAACCAGTATGTAAAGAACAGAGGAAGAAGTAGCAATATTCACCTGGAGCCAAAGCCTAAGAAAAAGAGTGGTGACCAATCATTACATCATACAGACAGAAGAACTGGAAGATGGAATTAACAAATCATACCAGTATAAAGTCACAGTGCAGCATCTGTTACTAAAGGGGATAGGAATGGTTATTACATGAGATAATCTACATGAAGGAAGGGTAGGCTGTCTTCCAGGAGCAAAGGTAGATACAAACCGGCTGCTAAGAGAAGTTCTGGTGTGAGTTTGAAAGTAACTATTGATTATTGTTAATTTTGGAACAAGTCATGAAATAACATCTTCCATTGATATAAAAATAGCTATACTTACCTGAGAAGTAGGTGAAAACTCAGCATCTTTTTGATAAGAAGAAATGGCATGGAATCACAATCTGAACATCTAGTCTGTTCTCCTCAATGCCAAGGCAGAATAAACAATAATTCTTTGTAAATACACTTGAGTGGAGGGAATTTTATAAGAGGGAATAAAATTATTTTAGTTAAAGGGTGATATCAACACCCAGTGAATATTACAAGACAGTCATAGAATCATAGAATTATAGACTCATGGAATGGTTTGGAAGGGACCTTAAAGACCATCTAGTTCCAACTCCCCTGCCATGGGCAGGGACACCTTCCACTAGACCAGGTTGCTCAAAGCCCCATCCAGCCTGGCCTTGAACACTGCCAGGGAGGGGGCAGCCACAGCTTCTCTGGGAAACCTCTGCTAGTGTCTCACCACTCTCACAGTAAAGAATTTCTTCCTTATATCTAATCTAAATCTCCCCTCTTTCGGTTTAGAACCATTACCCCTTGTCCTATCACTGCACTCCCTGATAAAGAGTCCCTCCCATCTTTCCTATAGGCCCCTTTAAATACTGGAAGGCTGCTATAAGGTCTCCCTGGAGCCTTCTCTTCTCCAGGCTGAACAAGCCCAATTCTCTCAGCCTGTCCTCATAGGGGAGGTGCTCCAGCCCCCTGATCATCTTCGTGGCCCTCCTCTGGACCCACTTCAACAGGTCTGTGTCTTTCTTATGCTGAGGACTCCAAAGCTGGATGCAGTACTCCAGAGCAGAGTAGAGGGAGAGAATCACCTCCCTCAGACCTGCTGGCTACACTTCTTTTGTTGCAGCCCAGGATGCAACTGGCTGTCTGGGCTGCAAGCGCACATTGCTGGCTCATATTTGGTTTTTCATCCACCAGCACCCCCAAGTCTTTCTTCGCAGGTCTGACTTCAATCCACTCATTGCCCAGTCTGTATTTGGTCTTGGGATTGCCTCAACCCAGGTGCAGGACCTTGCACTTGGCCTTGTTGGACTTCACGAGGTTTGCAGGGGCCCACCTCTCCAGCCTGTCAAGGTACTTCTGGATGGCCTCCCTTCCTTCTAGCTTGTTGACCACACCACACAGCTTGGTGTCATCGGGAAACTTGCTGAGGGTGCACTCAAGTGCACTGTCCATGTTTCCGACAAAGATGTTAAACAGCACCAGTCCCAATACCAACCCTTGAGGAATGCTACTCGTCTGGTCTCCACTTGGACGTCAAGCTGTTGATCGCAACACTTTGAGTGCGACCATCCAGCCAATTCTTCATCCACAGAGTGGTCCATCTGTCAAGTCCATGTCTCTCCAATTTAGAGATAAGAGTGTCATGTGGGACAGTGTCGGGTCCTTTGCACGAGTCCAGGCAGATGATGTGTGTTGCTCTTCCCTTATCCACCGACGCTGTAACCCCATCGTAGAAGGCCACCAAATTTGTCAGGCATGATTTGCCCTTAGCGAAGACATGCTGGCTGTCACCAGTCACCTCCTTATTTTCCATGTGAATAACTCTACATTCTGAAGTAGAGTTCAAACAGGGTAATGTGAGCAGAATATCAAAACTCACTTTAGGATCCAGTTTGCTAAGCTTATGGAAGAGGTACCTCTAGGAATTCTATTTTTTGAGCCTTATTTTCTGAATTTCTGTGTATGTTGGGATATCTGAAGATTAAAAGGCACCAAACCCACTTTTTTGCTATCATAATTCAGTTCTTCATAGCTTCTGATGGTTTCCCTGGGGGCCACAAAGGAGCATTTGCTTTTTCTGTATGGATACAGAACTTGATATGGGAATTCCAGTCTTTTCTCTCTTAACGGTTGGAGACCAGCAATATTTAAAGGTGAAGTGTTCCAGAAGTGCTGGGGTTTCTAGTGACTAACTTCTCTGAATGTCTTATTGGTGCATACTGCTTGTGTTTAGAGCTGATGTCTAGGGGGTCAAGAAGGAATATTTTCTCCCTTTATGAGATTAAGAGGAAGCTTTAGCGTCCTCTGTAGTATCAAGGGTGGCCCACTTGGTAGGGTCACCTGAGGCATCCATAGCAGTGTAGAAGCCAAAGTCTGATTGTGGTTAGGGCCTTATCCACAGTCTACCAAGATCAATGAAGTTTTTCACGTGCGGCACTGTAAATGCATGTAACCTACTTAAGCTACTGGGTCTATGTGCACTTCTCAGAAAACCAAATGCAGCCTAGTAATTTTCTTGGAGCGTATTTTAACTTCTGCACTGTCAGCTGATAAAAATAAATTTGTGTGAGTGCAAAGAATATGTTGTGAAATTAGACTTGTTAATTTCTCATTTCTAGAAGATGGACCATTACCAAAATATATTTTGTGGTCCATCTTGAAAATCTGCTGCAATGGACCATGTATCGAATCCGCTGCAGGGACCTGTGTTACTGATGTGATTTTTAGCATTCTAATGGAAGCAAGCCTGCTGGGGTTTAGTGGAAAATGATGATATTGCTGTTAAAAAGCACTGAGATTCATGAGCAGGCAAGCTTTTCAGGAAGTTCCTTTAACTATTGTTTCACCAAAAGTGAGACAACTATTGAGGTTTTTCTGCGATACTTCAGAGTCAGTCAGGATACTTGGGATTTACTTTAATATTTTTCAGTGAAGAATTTGGGGTAGTACCTAATTACATTATTTTTTTCTGCTGCTTTCAGCAAAAATACTTGAAATAAAAGGGGACTTTGGAATATTATAGTGGGTAGGAAATGCAATATAAAGGATTTCAGGAGAATTACAGTGGTTTTGATTCCCTCAGAAACAAAGGAGTAGGAATGAAGGAACCAAAGAGGAATCACAGACACCAAATATATATTATCTATGATCAGTTTTGGAATACTGGTTGTCTGTGAAGGAGACAGGAGAATAAATCCACTAAGAGGTGACTGTGAGAAGCAGATGACTACGAGAAGTGCTGATGTTTCCTTGTTTTTGTTTTGCCATTCATACAACTCTCTAAATTTCTAGGTAAGACCAGCCCTCAGGATTTTATCAATGAAGCCAACCCCTACAAAGCTTAATGAGATCCCAGCAAACTTAACAAGCTTTGAAATTCAGCTGTCTTAGACTACAATATGAAGTTTCTCTTTTTTTTTTCTCCTGCTCTTAGTCATCTTCCTGATCAGAACCTGACAACAGCTGTACGCATGTGACGTCAGCGGCGATTTAGGAAATTATCAGTTTTTGTTTTCACCATTTAAAAGCGTAGCCTTAGGTTTAGCATTGTACTTTACAGTAGAGGGATCTCTAAGTGTACTGAAAAATGCAGGATTCTGTGTCTGTCCTCTTCCTACTGATTTTCTGCTCATGTATGTTATGAATTTCTTTACCACGTACTGACATGGACCCGCTTTTGGCAGAGAATGCGTTTCCCAATGCTGCATAGTGATCCTATAGCACAGATAAGGTATTGTCCTTGATTTTCCTAACTGAAATTTCATGAGGAAATTAAGTCAACAGAATGAAATTACCTATGCTGAAGTCTCCTAAGGACACTGGATAGAGCTGTGCAAAAGACTGATTATTTTGATTTGCTTATAAAAGCAGAAAAATCAGAGACAAAAATCAGTCTGAATAGAACAAAAAGATTTCTTGTTCCACCTGAACTGAAACATGTTGTTGGTTCTGAGCTGTTCCTCACAGCTCATTAAAATAACATTGATTTTATTTTTTTTTGACTGAAAAATCAGCACAGAAATTCAACATTGTCATTAACTCCAACAGTTTCTGAAAAGGAAATTCCAGGCTGATCAGAGTGAGTTCAGTTCTCTTAGAACACAAAGTCCCTTTTGTACCACAGTGGGTTACTTAGAGCACTCTTCCAGGAGGTGACTAATGCAGCTTCAGTTACTTTTCATATATGAAGGAGCTGATCCTTGCCTATTTTTCTGCTCAGAGGGGGCTTCTTCCAGATTGGGGGCTGAACTGGGCTGTTGTAGCTGTTCTGTTCTGAAGATTCACTATGTTTCATTCATTTAAAAAAAAAACGCACCAAAAAACCAAATAAAACTTTAGTTCTGGTTCCTTTTATAAAGGCATCATTAGGAAGTATTTTGATTATCAAAAGAAAACTGATTTTTTTACTAATACATAGTTTATGAAAATCAGGTAATCTAAGAGTTCTTTGTGCCCAACACCAAGGTATGCAAGGCATGGCTAAATCCACGCAGCTATATCTCCCCTGCAGAGAGCCACGTGCTGTGTTGGCTGGCCAGGCAATGCTTGAGTGAAGGTTAGGTCATAACAAGAGCTGGCACAAGGAACTATAAGGCCTCCTCATTTAAGCTGCTCAACAAGGAATGCAGAATTATGATTATGGACTCATGCAATTGAACTTTACCTTTCCTCTCTTTCTTACATGCTTAAGTCTGAATTTTGGATCTGGTTCTCTGCCTTTTCTCCTCAAGTCCCCATATTTAAATGACAGTCAATCACACCAATTCTCATCTTTGGTATTACTGGGTGATTAAAGACATCAGAAAATGGACCGCATATGTTTTCCTATTGGAGCTGATACCAATACAAAAGTTGGACTTGGCTCAGCACGCGCTTGCTCTTGCATATAATTTTCGAAATGTAACCCCATCTGGAAGTATAAATAACATTTTAAAAAGCCCTGTAAAAATGAGTTTAAGAATATGACACACTTCACATACATAGTAGACTCTGTAGTGCTGTTAAGCTATTGCTATAGAAATTGCGTTGTGGGATTTTAAGGGAACTCTTGTATTCCGCAAATATTCTTTCCAAATCTTGCAGAACCCAAAGTCTCATCAGATTTCCAATGCTGTCTACAGACTATCCAAGAGAGACATTCTAAACTTACTTTTCTCTTTCTACAGGCTGCTTTTCTGGAGACAACGACCACTTTTTGGCAATTCATCAGCGAAAGAGTGGAAAACCTGTGTTTATTTATCACCATGTGCAGAGTGTGGAGAAAAGTCTGGATACAGACAGTTATAAGAATTCCAAACAAAATTTTCATTCTTCTTCCCACACCCATATAAGCAAGTTGCACCCTGCAATAATTGTTAAATCAACCTTCCCCAGACCTGCCTACGACCCATCTCTCAATTTATTAGCTATGACGGGTGAAGATTTGGAAGTAGAAAATCTTCCCATTCCTGCAACGAATGTGATTGTTGTGGTAAGTGCCTTTTTCTGGGTTCTTGAGTTTTTTTTTTGTGAATAAATATGCCTATAGATAAATATAGACAGATTGTAAGATGGGGTATCCAAAGTCCATATTCCACTGCGTGGCTGATCATCTAAATTTAAATAATGACCACATGTCTTGAATCTTTTCACTTTAGTGGAATTTGCATTCATGTAGTCTCACTATGATCAACAAGCAATATGATGAACCAGTGCAGAATATAGCCTCTCTGTAGGTAAAGAATTTACCTTTGCCTCAAATGCCATCAATCCTCTTGTCTTGATCGATGTTTGCACTGCTTTTGCTGGGTTTTAAACTTATCCTGCATAGGGCACAAGAAAATGTACTCCAGGGAAAAATTCTACAGAGGCAAGGAGATTTTAAAAAGCTGACACAAAGGTTTCTTTTGCTTCTGTTTCTCCAGTAAATCCACCATTATGCTTACATAGCTGTTTGAAAACAAGCTTGTTTCTTGCAAAGTGTAAGAACTGTGTTTCTGTTGGTGTAAGCCGTATGTGCTCCTTCTGGAACATATGGACTAGGACCCTCCCCATTCAGTTAACTGTGTGTGTGATCTTTTCCATTCTCAAAACAGTGATGGCAGTGCTCTGTTCTGTAGTGGAGGGCATGTCAGTGGAACTGTATACTGATGCCACCCTGCTGCATCCTCACCCTTCGTGCCAGTGGAGCAGCATACTGTCAGTGGAGCTGAGTGCACAGCACAGTCTGTATATGTTCCACAGACACTGCTCTGCCTCACCCTGATGCCTAGGTAGCGCAACTTGATTATGGAGAAGAGCATTGGGCTCAGCCTTCTTCCTGGAGGGAAGAAGAACCATTCATAATGGCTCATGCACTCATTAGAGTGAACTAATAAAGATTAAACTGAAACAATGTGACTAATTACAAACAGCAGCTATTTGCCTAATTCTGTAAATTACTCTGTAAAGAAGATGCTAGATTAACAGAGAATGGCCTTTACAAACAGGGAAAGAAGACAGAGCATACAACATTAGGGCATGTCAGCACATGAAGCGTTTCAGGATCACGTACAAGTTCCTGATACTGTTGGTACCTCTGCCCTCATGAATGCACCAAATGCAATAAAGGCTAGTGACACAGAAAAGAATAATCGGGGAAAAATGGGTAGTAGTTTTTTTAGTCTAAGGTTAAAATTTTAACAGTGTGGTGGTTTTGACCCTGGTTGAACGCCAGGTACCCACCAAAGCCATTCTATCATTCTCCCCCTCCTTAACTGGACAGGGGAGAGAAAAATGTAACGGGTTTGTTGGTTGAGATAAGGACAGGGAGATCACTCAGCAGTTACCGTCACGGGCAAAACAGACGCCATTTGGGAAAAAATGTAATTTATTACCAATCAACTCAGAGAGGAGTAATCAGAAATAAAATCAAATCTTAAAACATCTTCCCCCCACCCCTCCCTTCTTTCCCGAGCTTAACTTTGTTCCCTATTTCTCTCCCTCCTCCCCCTGAGCAGCACAGGGGGACAAGGAATGTGGGTTGTGGTCAGTTCATCACACTGTTGTTTCTGCTGTTCCTTCCTCCTTGGGGGGAGGACCCCTCACACGCTTCCCCTGCTTCAGTGTGGGGTCCCTCTCACAGGAGACAGTCCTCCATGACTTTTCCAGCATGAGTCCTTCCCACGGGCTACAGTTCTTCATGAACTGCTCCAGCGTGGGACTCCTTCATGGGATGCAGTCCTTCAGTAACTGACTGCTCCAGCGTGGGTCTCACCATGAGGTCACTAGCAGCAAACCTGCTCCAGCGTGGGCTTCTTTGTCTCCATGGGACCACAGGTCCTGCCAGGAGCCTGCTCCGGTGCAGGCTTCCCATGGGTTCACAGCTTCCTTCAGGCATCCACCTACTCTGATTTGGGGTCCTCCAAGGGGTGTAGGCAGATATCTGCTCCACCACTCATGGGCTGCAGGGGGACAGTCTGCCTCACCATCACCATGGTCTTCACCACAGGCTGCAGGTGAATCGCTGCTCCAGCACCTGGAGCAACTCCTCCCCTCCTTCTTCACTGACCTTGGTGTCTGCAGAAATGTTTCTTTCACATATTCTCACTCTCTCTCGCTGCAATTACTGCCAAGCAGTAACTCTTTCTCTTTCTTAAACACGCTGTCACAGAGGCGCTACCACCATTGCTGATTGGCTCGGCCTTGGCCAGCAGCGGGTCTGTCTTAGAGCCGGCTGGCATTGACTGTATCTGACATAGGGGAAACTTCCAGCAGCTTCTCACAGAAGCCACCCCTGTAACACCCTCGCTACCAAAACCTTGCCACGGAAACCCATTACAAACAGTTATTAGGGAACTAGGCTCAAAAGGCTGTGCTTTGGACTTGTTTCATCCCACATGAACGAGATCTCCTAATTTGAGATTAGATGGCTAGCATAGTCAGTGGACTAGATTCAGTTATATCTAAGTGTCCCTTTCAGAGCAAAATAAGGTACTGACAGCCTTGCTTCACTGGGGACATGCCAACTGTACACAGAGTCCCAATATTGAATGCTACTGATCAGGAGGAAGAGATGCCAAGCAAGCTGGATACATCTATGTCCCAAGTTAGCCTAAGCCAGCAGGGCCAACTCCATAATATAGGTACCTGCTCTTGTTTTTCCATAGCAAGTGCTATTTGACCTTCTGTGAAAGTGAAACCTTCCTGTTAGTACAAGGAACTCAGAATATGCACGGTCCCTCATTTTTTCATTAGATGATGCAGTTACCTGTGGCCTGTTATTTTAGTAGACCTTTACACACTTTTAGAGACCCACAGTTCTCAACTTGCAATGGAAGAATCTTGCAAAATATTCTGGGGCTACCCTGATTTTAGCTGACTGGCTCTGCACCTGAGTTAAAAGCTAAATGAGGCAGATTTTCAATTGGCAGATCTATTAAATCCACATTAAGTTCTCATTAAGTGACCTCAGTCTGAAGCTTTGCTACTGCATTTCTCGAATGGAGCTGCTGCTCTGAAGCCTTCTGTTCTGGCTGAGAACCATATGTGCTTTAAGGGGGGGGGCATAACAGCATGAACTAATCATGACATGAAAGCTGTTTGTTGCTTGGGATCTTCAGCAATCTCTGGATGTGTTGAAGGACTGTGTTTTTGGTTTGTTTTTAATGTCATCCTTTCAGAAAAAGCCTTTGGGGATGCGTATGTTTTAAAGCCGAAGTGCTGAGAATCAGACAGCTCATTGGACTAATCCCACCGTAAGAAATTTTGAAGGTGTCTTCCTCCAAAGGGCAGCTGTCCCACAGCAGGGTGGTTGCCATAATCCAAGCACAGCCCTGCTCCTTACAGGTTTCTGCACTTCAGCGTTTTGCTTCTTCCTCTTGAATGTCACCTGAAGTAGATTGTAATGTTAATGTCATTGCCAAGGGACTCTTGTTTTTTTTTGAATGTACATATATCTCTCCCTCTTTGTTTCAAACAAGCACTTACTGCTTGTTGCTGCTTTTTGGTTTTTATCATATAGGGCAAGCAGCAACATTTGTTGTTTTGCCCTGGCTGACTCTTTTTGTTCCAGCCTTTAGCAATGTTGTTGGTTGCTCAACTTGAAAGGGCAATTGCTAGTGTTAATGCTTCCTGTAATCCAGTTACATGACTAGTGCGCATTATGATTTAGTATGAAAGCCAGCAGCGGGGGTTATTTTTTAAAATAAATCAACGCTGCTGTGGCTCTGCAGAGGGGAGGAAACTGAATTCAATCTAATTTCAGTGACTTGAGGTCCATTTTCTTCATGGTTGAGGTGGAAAGATAGGGTTAATGGACGCCTAATGTAGAACTATTACAAGGTTACATTTTGTGCTAAGGAACAGACCATCTGACAAGCAAAATGTTGCCAATGCACAGCGGAATGCTATGAAGCCATGAATGAATTCTGCAGGTATTGTGTCAAAAAGTGATGTTTTGTGAGTCTATCAATAAAGAACACATGTTAAGAAGTAATTTTACTGAACCTGGGGAAATTGTAGTATTTGTTTTCCTAAGGGGAGGAAGAGGAGGGATTTATTTTCTGGGAGTGAGTTTTATATAATAAGGCTTTCCATCACGTTACTGAGTTTTAAGTTCCTGTCTTTTTGTGTGTGTGTTCAGTGCACATTGTTTGTTGAGGGAAGTGAGGACACTTCAGAGCACTTAGAAGCATTTTGACTGTTCTATAAATGCCTTAGTCCTTACCCATATGTTCTGTTTAGCTGTCTCTCTAAATGATGTGAGACCAACTCATCTGAAAATTGCTTGGTTAACATACGGTATTACATAATTTTTTTGTAATACTTCAGAGTTTTCTATTTGTATGGGTTTATTTTGGATCTCAGAAACTATACACTCACCGAACATGTTAAAGAGTTAGTAGTGAAATGAACAAGTTCTCCAAATATTTATTTGTGTTTATTCCAAGTCTCTCCAATATTGAATGTGAGCACCACCAAGGTCAAGGCAGTACATGGAAAGTAGAAATAGTCTGTGGATAACCACTTATGATTAAAAATGTTAACACACTTGTTAAAAAACCCAAAGAGAGAAAAGTAGAAGGACTTGTAGTAAAGGTTACAGCTCAGATTAGGCCTAAATTATCACTGCACAGAGGTGCTAAAGCATCAGCCCTTGTAACCTGATATTGTTTGGTCTGACCAAAGTCTCTCGCAGGCACAAAAGTGTGTTGTACTAAGATTGCGCCAAGCTTCTCAAATGCTTTTTCCACTTGTATCCTGTGGAGTGTTTCAGAAAGTAAAAGTAATACGCATACTTTCTCTTTCACACCTTGCTATTACTGTACACCTTCTTATATAAATGTGAAAATCTGTCTTTTTATGTCACTTAGAAAAGTCACAGCACTGTACAGTAGCCTAAAATTCAGCACATCTCTTTAGTTTTGTTTGGTTTACATGAGCATTACTGAACTGAGTTGATTTAATTAGAGTTTCTCTCCGCTAGTGTCAATAGGATGTAAGATTCACATACAGCCACACAGAGTTTCCCTTTGCCTCTTCCATGACGTTTTGTGCAAGGCTGAATGCCTCAGAGCTATAGCTCTGCCATACTATTACATCTATTTTGTTGTCAATGTTTGATCCATCTACCTTCAAGCACACTGAAGAGCACAAGGAAGAGCTTCAGGTGCTAGTGCTTTGAGAGAGGATTCCGTGGAAGAGTAAAGCACACAGGCATATGTATCTATAAGTAGATATCCACATGTGAACTAGGTATTCGAGCTTCAGTATAGGCAGTGGAAATTAGCCTTTTGGTAGTCTATTAAGCTATCTAGCACTTTTCTAAATATTTTCTGGATTATTAGGGAGTTAATATGGGTCAGGAACCATATCCAATAGTCAGACTGGATGTGATCATCCTGTTTTGGAGGTTAGTACTGACATGGGCCATTTCCACATTGGTTTTCTCAGTGCCAGAGAATAGCACCAAACACATTTAATATACCAGGAGAACGTAGCCTTGATGTCTGCTTCAGCATGAGCTGAGTGTCTCCCTAATTCCAAATGGCTATAGTGGCAAGATTTCTATTGATGATAGTGGATGCTTAAGCACCAACTGCACACTAACTACTTACATATTTATATATATTCACACATGCATACAGCCATGTACATTTAGTGCCATCTTAATCTGGAGCTGATCCCAGTTTAAACAACACATTTTATATTGAAATAATGTGGAAATCCTTTCCAAATCTAGCCACATTTCAAGTAGGTGGGCTGCTTCTGGGTGGATTTGGGTAGCTGAAAACCATGAGGCTGTGAAACCATGGCAGAACTGCTTTTACACTTATGTCAAATTCATCCCACAAGTACTGCTATATCCTCTTGTCTAACTTTGCTCATACTACATACTGCATAGAGAAGATGCATCTTTTACTTGCTTACGCATATAAGTTTATTCCTTCATCAGTTCCCCATTTCCTGATGCATCAGGCTTAATTACCAGTGTCAAGGCCCAGAACTCATCTACCTTATTTGTTCCTATATTTTATTTCATTATTCCTACCACTTTTTTTCTGCTGGAAATGTCTGTTTTTCTAATTCTCTGTACTTTCTGTGAAGCCACGACTTCCACGTGGAATATTGTTTCTAAGTTCTTCTAGTAACAAACAGGATGTCCTACTCTCTCCTGCTGTATCCACTTGAGACTTAGTTTTGATGCAAGACTTGCTTCTTCCTTTTAAAGATCAGCCAAACAAAGAGAGACAGACTACAAATATGCTTTCTTCTGAACATTGCAATTGTCTTTACTGATGGCCTTTGTTGGAGTGCCATAAGAAGAACTGTATGACAGCTTGATAAAAGGGTGGGGGCATCCAATCCTTCCAATAATATTCAGTCCAAAATAATATTTTCCCTATAGGTACTTTTTTGTGGAGACATTTAATATAGTTTTCTTTTCATAAAAATGGAACAATGTTGTGGAATTTGCTTTTTACTTTTCTTTAAATGAAAAATATATGTTTCTTCTCACTGGTATCTTGATAATATAAGATGCCCTCTTTTTCAAGGCTAAGTCATAGAGTTTTACTGAATGAGAGGAGCAGGATACAGAGAGCCCTCTGAGTCACAGCACCAAGCTGTGTGGGATCTTTCTGTGTAACAGAAGGTAAATGGCCTTCTGAGAATCCCGAGAAGATACTCTGATAATGTTTTTTCACTAATAACCTGTTTCAGCTTTCCCCAGCTGTCCACTTCACTGATTGACTATTTTTCCATAATTTTTTACTACTCTCTTCCCTGACATTGAGTACTACACCTTGATATAAGATAAAGTCTCTTCCTTTTTCCAGTTCTCTTTGTTAGGAAATCTTCTGTCCTTCAAACACTGTGACAGCATCTGCTGGCACAGCATCCACCCAGTTAACTGGCCCAGTAAGGCCATGGTGAACAATCTGAAGTTATATTTAAATGTTTCTGTCTCAGTCTCATAAAAATACATAGAAGTCTGTGACAAAATTTGGTAGCTGAGAGTAATCCATTAGACCAGAAATTTAGGACTGCTTTTAGGAGGCCACAGACCAAAAGTCATTCTTCATCTGGGAGGGAGAGCAGAGGAGAGGAATGGATAAGCCTGGGGATGTTCCTACAACAAAACAGGCAGGGTTTCTGAAGTGGTTAGTCGTTGCTTGTGCACCGTCTGCCTTCCATCATGTGTTGCGTGATGCGTTATACTACAGTTAGTTTGGAAGTTATTCAAAATGGTAATTTTATCTTCCTATTACACCCTGTATTATACTAATTTTCACTGGGATAGATGTAGAGGTATGTATATGTAGATCTACCTATAGCTAGATATAGCTATACTATAAGTAACTAAGGAGTTGCATTTTGAATGCTGCATGAACCTGGAGTCTCAGCCTAGAGTCTGTCAGATTCCACCTCCAAAGGCCATTTACCTTCTGGTTTTCAGAAAGATCGCAGACAGCATGGTGCTGTAACTCATAAGGCTCTCTGTATCCTGCTCCTCACGTTCAGGAAGAGTACCCTAAGCTCACTCCCTCTCTAGGCCTTGTGAAGATGTGGCCAAAATACTTTAAAAAATATATTAAGCTACAAAATGGGGCAAGAATAAGGCAAAAAAATACATTATGTGTGGGGAGAACAAGCAGTCTATAAATTGGCAGGTCAATCAGTGCTGGAGCAAACAGCCAAAGTAACTGTCTATGAAACGTAACAAAAAGTCAGATGTCACTTTTTGTCACTTAACATCTGTTATTGCCAGCCTGAGAGAGTGATTGGCACTGGGCCAGGGAGAGGAGGCAGAAATAGAAAATCATGTCTCTGCACTGACATCTCAAAAGAGCCTTCTGAGGAGTAGGATCTCAAAATCCAGTAAAGTATCAACTGCGTCCCTCTCCGTTTCCAGGTCATGTGGTTGTCTGATGCTCGGAACAACAGAGGACAAGTGCTGTGCTGATAGTGAAGTTTAAAACCGTATTATAATCACAGTGCTAAATTGCTAACAAGCTCTAAATGTTAGTCACACGTTACAACAGTGGGCTATATTAGTCAATACTCTTGGTGTGATTGTTATAGTCACTGTTGTGTCTCTTTACACTTTACATCATGACCCTGAACATCAGGTCTTCACAGTATTTGACTTCCAGACTCAAGCCCACCTTCTAATAAGAGATTGATGCTCACAATTAGCTTAGTCCTTGCTTAAGTAATTATAGAAGACATAAAATATCTGCAGCAAGCCTTGCAAATAGACCTAGTAGCCTGCAGCTCTGTCACTCTGGATTTCGTTTGCACAAAGAAATCTAGAGAGTCTGCATTAGTTGGCCTCATTTGCTTTCTGCTTCCTTCTGTGCACTTCAGCAGGGGTAATTGCATGCTGAACCATTATCACGGTATTGTGTTTGCTGTCAGTCTTTGTGGAAAACAGGAAAGATTGCATTAGGTTGTAACATGCTCTAAAACCTCCTTAAGGCACTTTTTTGTCATCCAACTTGCAAAATGTTAAAAGAGTGTTACTGGGATATTCAGCAACCCAGTGCTTTAATTGACTAGCTTACAGCTGGCAACTTTGGGGTTATTTTGCGTTAACATTCAGTGGTATGCTTAACTTGCACAAAAGCTAGTCCTACCTTTCACAAGTTGCCCAGATCCTTTTTCCTGCCTTTTTTAGCAAAAGGAAGATATTTCTTGAAGTCACTTAGTTTTCGTCATAATCTGCACAGTTTAAATTAAAACTGTGTTTCAGGAGCAGGCATGTTATATGTTTTTAAGCTAAAGCCTAAAGTTTCATTGCCAGTTAACATTATGCAGTTCCTCTGCAAGAAGGTAAGTGTCAGCTGTTCCATACTTCTTTCAGCTGTATATTCTTATAACTGGCCAGTCTCAGCTATAAAGTAGATAGTTGTGTGTAGCAGAATGGAATATGCCTATGTTTTTTCATTCTTCAAATTGTTGGGTTTTGTACTCCACGAAAATCTTCATTAGTTGATACTTTTTTTAAAACAAAACCAAAACCAAAAACCACAGAGATTTTCCATGAAATTGGATTTAATTCAGCCACAGTTGCAACCAAAGCAAAGGTCTTCACTTTTGCTCAGGTGTTTTCAAGATATCTTGGAGGTGCGTGGGAGCTCAAATGTGAGAGGAAGTCTGTATAGCCAAATGTGGGAGACCTGGTTCAAAACCTTGCTCTAAGGAGGTAGAGGAGAAAACTGAACCTGAGTCTTTCTCATTTCACATGACCTAGTCACTGAACTAAGGGGTACAGAGTATCACTTATCTCATACTCACAGATGAAATGATTTTTTTGACCGCAAGCACATCATTTCAGCCAACTGAAAATTTGGAGAAGTGATGATCTTGGGCTGTTCCAGGACAAATCTGTTGTATGTGTTTTGATTTGATCTCTGAAATAGGGAAAAAACACACAAACAAGCAAAAAACCAAACAAGCTTCCCGTGCTGCCTCCTTATTAGTTACATGGCGCCATTTAATCCTCTGATTGAAATGGGCTTCTATACCATTTCTGTGCCATGCTCTACTGAATTCCAGGAGAAAAGACACAGAGATTTAGACAAGAGTGGATTTTCATCCCTGCTCTTTGGCTTTTTTATGACAATGCCCCAACTCTACTTCGGGTATTTCAGCATTTGGCTTTGGAGGTAGCTGTGCACTCCCTACCACTTGGAACTGCACTGGCTCCGTTACCCTGAACAGTACAGACAGGCTTGTATTTCAACAGGAGTTCAGGAGATTGCTCTACCACAGTCAGTGTTCTGTTTTGCTTTTACAAGTGAGCTGAAACCTATTAATGCCTAAATTTGACTAAGGAGAGGGAAAAGGTTCCTCGCACGCAGAGTTTCAGGTGCTGTCACTGGAATCACAAGTGCCTGATGTCCAAAATCATAAATGAAAAAAAGGGCCTTAATGGGGTCATGCGACCCACCAATAAACAAACCAGTGACTATTTCCAACAATAAATCTATGTGTTGGGTTGATGATGTTCTGGAATAAAGACTGAAGAAGCACTTTTCTTCTTTTTTTTTTAAGTTCTTTTAGTGCTCTGAGAGCTATCTTTGTGAAAACTCAAGTCCCCTACAGTAACATTTAAAAGGCAGATAAAGCGCATTCAGATAAAAAGACAGCAAGACAGCATGTGTTTCCTTATCAGTCAATGTTTTGTTGGATCTGGCAGTTCAGCCTCCGGATTAATCCTTTTGGTTCTTTACTTCTGACATCATTGTTAGGAAAAGTGACGGTATCTATAAATTTCCTCAATAGATTGTTAATAATGTGTTCTTGTACGTAACCCCTTAAATTTAAGCCTTATAAAAATTGCCTTTGAAACAGAAAAATAATATTTTTTCAATATCACTACATTAATATGTGATTTTTTTAAAGCACAATGACATTTTGAAGCAGACAAACATTATCAGGGAGCAGAAAATTATCTTTTGAACACACTTTTTGAAATGCTTCATGGATTAAGTATTACTGCACTTCAGCATCTCTTTTGCAAAAAATAAACATTGAATTCTGAAATAAAATGCACAGGCTGGGTGAATACTGGAGTTCGAAAGTGACTGCATTGCTGTCAACTGAATGTTTTTTTCAGTTACCTCAGTGTTAAAATGGTTCATGGAAAGAGGAATAACCTGGGGAGGTAAGCAGAGAGGTACAAAGCCTTTGTCTGCCTTTGTTGTTGTTGCTAAAAGCATTTAAGTGATATTGTACTGTTCTTCCTTTGGAGGTCTGTCGTGACTGACAATTTGTAATGGAGCTAGTTCTTATTTGGCTCTGCACCACAGTAAACTGGTGGAAAATACTTTTAGTGGATATAGTGCTTGGGATCGAATTATATGGTAGAAGCATCATGAAAAGTGTTGGGCGTATTTATCAAGACTTCTAATGTAATAGCGTTGAATAGTGCAGGAAAATGGTTGACTGCATATGTTATATCTATGTTTATTTAAACATGAGTTGAAACAGATTTACATTTCAGCCTTTATTAGCTGTTGGAGAATAATAGTGGAATGTCTGCTTTATACAGATTTGGCTGAGGATACACATTCTCCTTGGGAAAGGTCATTGTGTCAAAAACTGTAGCATAGAAATCAATGACAATATAAATCAAGATTTTTGCATTTACAATATGCTAAAGTAAATTTTGCTTGATTTACACGATGTCATTGATTGAATTTAATTTTGTTTTTTTTTCCCATTTTCCTGTTCGTGTTTTTAGAATAAGAGGTTATCTTTTTGCTGGTACTATTTGTGCTAGTAATCTTGTTTTCTTTTTGAAAACACACTGAAAGAAATAAAGATCACTTCTATTACAATCCTGTGGTGTTCTGGCAACACATAGCTTTCTGCTCTGTTTAGCGAAATTGTTGATGATATGCTTTCCTCATGCAATACATAATGTATTGTCTAATTAAAAACACAGCTCTGGAGGCTAACCTTTACAAATAGATATGATATTTCAATTTCATGTAATAAAAATTGTTTCATGTTATAACAGTTTGATTTCAGGTACTGTACTATGTGGTTGTATAGTAGTGCAGTCTTCTGAGCTGACAGGTCATTAAAACACAAACGTTTTGGGTTAGTGGAAGAATGACTTTAAATACTGTGCTCTTAGAGCATTTGCATTCTTTAAACAAAGTAAAGATAAAACAGTATAGAAATTACATTCCTTGTCTTAAGATGATGATGAAAAATAAGCATGAAGCAGACACTGCCCCCAAATCCTCTCTCACAGGCTTTCTCTGGAATGGTGCTACAGGATGCTGTGGCTCTGCCTAATTAGCCACAGTAAGAGTATATACAGGCAATAGAAATTATCTGGAAAATTTAAAATACTCACTCACTTTCTTTCACTCTTTTCTGTTTAAGCTATAGCTGCACTAGTTAAAGACCTCTCCCCTTTATCCATTGCCTACTGTGACTTAAATTTAGTTTTAAGTGTTTCTAGATTGACCCTGGTAGAAATACTCTGCTCAAGGACGGCTGGGGTGGGAGGAGGGAAGGTAAGCCTTAACTGTAGGAACACCTCTCTGGCATGCTGTATACATACTTCTGTAGTTGGAACAAGAGACTATTGACTGGAGCTGTGACAACAAGGAAACATAAACTGCAAATTTAAAAGACTGCCCAGATAATGAAATAGCAAGAAAGCTATTGAATGTTGATCAAGAAAATTCTAAAAAAAACCCGACTGACCCCTCTAGAAACAGGTAATAGTACAATAATTAAATAGATCATTTCAAAGCCATACACTAAATCAAAAATTTGATTATAGCTTTAATTTTTAAATGTTTCATAAGAATCTGCCTGAAAATGGATATAACCTTTAATAAAATAACTGTGATGTGAGGCTTTCAGTAATGAATGAATTAAAAAACCATATAGATGCATTAAGTAGAATAATAAATGTACCATACACAAAAGTAGGACATTCATAAATCATTTATGATGTCCCTTCTCATCAGTTCTTGGCTGTTTGAGTCTTAATTGAAAGCCGGGGTAGCTGGATATTAGAAAAACCAGATTTGTTAGTCAGATAACAGACAACTTTCATTAAAGCATTAATTAATATTAGAAGGCTGAGGGCCTGATACTTTAAAAATACTTACAGAGCAGTGCTACTTTAGTCACGGTCTTTTTCTATTTTAATTACTGTCTTCCTCTGGTCAATGAAAGTAATTCGTGTTCTACTTTAACTTGCTCAGCAAGCATGATGGGATACTATTGTGTTTATAGAATTAACTATTGTCTTGCCCAAACAATTCCAAATGCTTCAAATGGCTGCAAGGTACAGAACAAAAGATAGCTATACAGTAACTATGAGTAAGCTTGTTTCCTCTTTCAAAGGCAGAGATTTAGAGGACCTGTGTTAGGCAGTTCATTCTATGCACAGTCCTTCATGCTAGTAGAGACAAAGGAACACTGCAGAAAATACCTTTTTTCTTTTTTTCTTTTCACTTTTCTTGTATTTAAAACACTAATTTAAACTCTTTTTTAAATGACCTTTAGTAGTTTCCTTCCTGGAATATAATCTCCTTAAGAAGATGGCGAAAATAAACATTTTGCATCACTTCTAAAATGAGAGCTCAACATACATGCTGAAATTAATGTGAGACTTAAGCTACAAGCTTACTCTGCCAAAGAGGTACATGTCTATGCCAAAACGATCAGAATTGATTTAATAAAACACTTTAGGTAAATTTTTAACAAATAACTGGATTTACAATATTGATTCTAAAAATATAAAAGATTCAATCTGGCAATAACATTATTCAGTATGAATAGCACATATTTGTGGTGGTGATAAATATGCTAAGAAAAAGTAGAGATAGGCAGGTTATTTTCAAGGTTTATATTTATTTCTTTCCAGCTATTAAGAGTAGGATATTTTTATAGTTAATTCTCCATTGTTCAAAGTGGGAGAGTAAGAGATGTTGTAGATAATGAAAAAATAACTGATAATATAACACTACAACGACATAACGTAGTAAGATCATGATGTTGATGTACTGGGCACAGAGTTAGCTCACACCTATCAGGGCTTGCTAGGCAAGGCCTCGCATCAGTGCACAGAGCTGGCCATCTCTAACCAAAAGCAAGTCCCCTTGGAGTCGCAGGGATGGGAATGTGTTGCAGAAAATGAGCAGCATCAATATCAGTGCTGAGTTACAGTATCCTCCTGACTCTGAGCAACCACTGCTTAAGGGCAGCTTTGGTGTCTTCACATTCATGTGCCATTAAACTGAAATCCAAGGGCAACTGAGCACTGTATTTCTAGGCCAGGGAATGTATTTCTAGGCCAGATTCAGATGTTCCCAACTGTCCTACCCACAGTCAAAACTTTTGTCTCATTCTCATGTAGTTGATATTCCTTCTTCTGTAATGCTACCAGTTTGTTTGGCTGGCCACAGGGTGTTCAATGGTTGACAGTGCTTACTCCTGGCCTACATCAAATTTACTTGTGCTTTCTACCATTATCTTTCAGTGAACTGTAAAACTGACTTAGCTTACAGCTGTAGGCTTTCCTGGGGGCTAGCCAAAATTTCCTTGCGTGCCCTATTTGACTCATGGGCTGCCAATTGACCAGTCCTCGTCTGTTATGAGTACAGCCCTATAGATTCTTTTCGTTAAAGGTAAGAGACTTTAAAGGACTAATTCAGTGCTTTTGGCATGCTGCATATTCGTCTCTTTTAATCGATCACTGAAGAAATTAAATACTTCAAAAATACATATCTGCTGCTTGAAAGGACTGTTCAATCACTGTGGCCTTGTTAATGTCTTGTGCGTCACCAGTCCCAATGATCCCAGCCTTTGCCAAACACAGATATACAAGTTTGGAGAAGGCTGCTAGCTTTTCTTTGTCTTAATGTTGTCGTAACCCTCGCCATCCATTGCTGTACTGCTATTGATCTTTGCTCTCTTGGCCATGTTACTACTATCACAGTGTCTTCATGTGTAATAGAAAGGCATTGACTACAATCTTTGGCTCCAATACATAGTAATTTATTTTCTTGGTGTGTTTACTTTAACATATAAGCTATATCTTTGCTTTCTTAAATCTTATTCTGCCTGGAGCTGACTGACTCTGCCTTTATCTTTGGCTTTCTTTTTGTTTCCCTTGTCTCTAGTTGTGGACTTCTTTCAAAATTACTTTGAGGCTGATGCAATAAAACAATACCTTCACTTTGATATCACATCAGCTGCCAGCTAACTCTCTAACAGCTTATTAGTTATGGAGTGGGTCACCCATTCCTTGTAGCAATTGAGCTGTACAAAAGGCTGATCAAGAACCACTGAAATGAAGTCTTATGAGTCAAAAAGCCAAATCAGAGGTATCCCAAAAACAAAGTTCCTTTTTCAAGAATTTTGAGGTTTGAGGTAAATTTTTGAGGTAAAATATATTTAACTGGGATAAAATGGAACTGTTTAGACCCTTTAATTGGGAGGTAAGGAGGAAATGAGAGTCATGCATCAAAAATGGCCAAGATCCCGGAGCTCAGGGCATAAAGCTACAATGGACACTCAGGTTCCAGCACCTCTTTTGCCACATCCTGGTGGAAACCAAGTCTCAAGGAAGAAATTAAATCATCCAAGTCATGTTATTTGGTGTCTTTGTTTACATTTTAGGATAGACCTGAGACAGATTCATGCTGGGGGTGTTTTCAGTGCACTTGAGATTGGTATTGTGTTCAATATATGGGAGTTTCAGAAGGCTACATCTCTTTTAGACATTGAAATGCTTTGCTCTCCTTTCCAGATCAATTTTTATTTAATTATTTGGACTGAGTGGAATTTGTGGTGTTGGCAGAAAAAGATTTGTCTGGAAGTCTAGTCATTCAGTTAATCATGTGGCATATGGAGGACAAAGCAATAATTGTTTATTCTGAAACACATGCAGATCAGGGACTTGAGCTGTCTCCTATAGCCAGTATAAAGCACCAACTACAGATCTGTTGCTTATTGTGAAGTAAATCAATCTTCTTCAGATCTTCAGCAGGTTAGCCCTCGGTGAGATTATCAGCAATATATTACTTCTCAGCAGTATAAGACTCACAATTTTGAGAAGAAATTCTGGGGATGAGAGCTGGAGAAAGAAGCTATTCTTAGCTGTTCTTTTGCTAACAGCCTGTACAAAATCAGGAGGCAGTGTATGGGCACGAGTCTCAACACAGATTATCCTGATAAGGTTATACCGAGTTCCTCATACAACCCAGATAACAGGGAGTTTCTGCACCTTTGCTAGAGAAAAAAAGCTGAAGGAAATACTATAAAGTAAAAATGCAGACAAGTATTTCTGTACAGGGAGATAAGATCACATGCAGTCCATGTGCTTTATCTGCTAAAGTGGGAGGGTAGAAGTTGGTTTTCAGAGGCAATACCAGACGGTTTATATAAACAGAAAGGAATGAATAAAACTGTGTGGTGAATCTAACGCACTCCATTTTTCTCTGTTTGGAAAGATCACTTATTATCTGTGGAAACCTTTTAAAAATTCTCCATGTGTAATCAGGAATCGTTTAGTTAAAATCGTAACGTCAACTAGACAATCATTTCAGCCAAATTTGAACTGCATTACTTCTGCATTGTTCATTCTTTCCTGAATTATATTTTCTACTGGGACTTAGAACCTAGTACTACTGATGTGGATTGATGTGAAACTTATGAGAATAAGACTCCTAACTGCTTGCTACGTTTTATGTTGCCCAGTATATACTTGTATTTCTCTCCATTTAATCAGGCATGTAATGGATTCAAAAGCATTGATTCAGAAGAACATTGCTGCAGTTTTCATACGTCTTTCCTTTTTTTTTTCTGTTTTGGCTAACAATTTAGTGCTTACCATGCAGTATTATCTACACTTTTTTAGCCTTCTCTTTCATTCCTGTAATAAGTTTGCTGGAGTTCTTGCCCTCAAAATACCTAGTCTGTAGTGTCTACTTAAGACTTTTGTCTTACCATCCATTCAAACAGTCCCCGATGACTTTGTTCTTTCATCTACTCCCTCTCTGACTCTGTGGTGTGTGAGCTACATAAATCCTTTAATCCTTTCCTCATCCAACCATTGTCTTGTCTTCTTTTTTTAACATGCGTTTGGGATTCAGGCTATGATAGGGTAAATATCTAATCTTGCCTAAAATCTTTCATAATAAATTCAAACCTGGAAAAATACTCTAAGTAGCATATTCATCTTCCTTCGTCATGCCCCCGTATAGCTGCTAGAAGTGAAGCTCTGCTTTCCTCCTTGAAGTGCCGCATTGGTCTTCTGCCCACTTCTGTCTGTGCACTCATCCTTTCTTCTCACACTTTCTCGTTCTTCTCATACTCTACTGTTCTACCCTCCTTTTTGCATCTCTTCAGTGCTACCCCTTACCTCAGGCTACTACCAGGGTCTTGGCTTGCCTTTGTTTTTTAATCACCTTCACCTTTGTTTTTCTTTTCCTCTTTGTCTTCTGCTCCTTCCTTTAGTCTTGTAGTAGCCTGAAGCCATTTTACTGATCTCTTTTTCCTCTCCATTTTTACATATTTCTTAGCCTATGCTTCTCTTTGGTTCCCTTGATAGTTTTCCCTCTGCTGTGCACACTCCTTTTTTGCCCAGGGCCCTTCTGTTACCAGATCTCTGACAATGTTGTGGATATGCGTACATTTTCTTGAACTGTAATGTGCATCTTCTCATCGTATATTGTGACAGTACTGCAGATATTCCCAACTATGGTTTGAGTTAGATGTTTTGGTCTGAGTTTTTTCTAAATTATTATTATTTAATTTATTTGTGGCAAATAACTGCTGTGGTTTACTGCGAATATTTCTAAACCTATTTGCTTATTTGCTTGTGTTAAGTTAGGAAAAACCAACTAGAGAATATTCCTGCTATTGGTATAGGCCTGCCCTTTTTTTGCAGTGCTCCATAGACTTCTGGGTTCCAGGTGCTGTGGGGTTTATTGTGAAGCTTGTACACCCATATACTTATAGACCTGGAATTAAATATGTTATAAGTGATTTATGAAAATTTGTGACCAAAATATACTTTGAAGTCCAAGATCAAATTTTGCTGGTTTTGACAAAGTGGAGTAGAAAAACATATTTGCACTTTGAAAAGGTTCACATTTGCCACCTGAGTGATGACTAAAAGAAACTAAATTAATATCTGCTCAAAGACAATAAAAAGTTTTCTCAGCTGAGGTAAATATTCATTTAAGATTAATTTATTGTAAAGTGTATATGCCAAAGGTCACTTAGCAGTATAAAAATATGCAGTATTTTTCAAGTGTAGGCCATTGAATAGATTGAATTTGTACTCTGTGGAGTTTTGGAGGAAAATGTCTAGTGAAAAATACATAGAAAAATATCAAATAACAATATTGTCCACCAGATGTCCCTGTACTCATAGGTGGTAATGAACAATATTCATTCAACTGTATAATTGCTTTTATTAAAGGCAATTTACACACAGTGTATGTGTTTCCTAAGTCTCTGTTAACCACTGTGTAATAAGATCATGAATAAATGGCAATTACATTAACAGTATGTGAGAGCTGTAATTATGAAAATAAATTACAGGAATTCACTGTTAAGTTTCTACTTGCTGTCTTTGTTTTGTGTGATTCTCCTTCTCTTGGGAGACAGTCTGTCTTTATCATGCATTGCATGGTAGAAGTGACAAATATTGATCTTTTCTATTTGTAATTTATATAAATTTTATGTATGTAAATAAGTTATTCATATAAAGTAAAGTTAGTCATATAAATATTACCAATCCATACGTTCTCATCTACCTGACTATCTGTAAAAGACTCTAAGTTACTAGAACTGACAGAACTAGTGAGTTGGAGGAATGTGGCTTTTGTGGAGATTTCTTTTAACTTTGGTGGCTATTGGAGCAGACTCTAGTCATGCTACCTGCATTCATGCAGGGCATTTCGTTTCTGTCAGCTGCTACCTTACCTTGCCACGCAGCATGCTCCAGACAAATGGCCACCAGCTGTCCATGCATGTTTAGGGACTACAGCAGGACTGTGAAGTACCTCTTCTCGAGTGGGGATTTAGGCTACTGCCCTAAAATCTGTAGATAACCATATACCTGACCATACTCACAGTGAGAACTGGGCAGGTCTGCCAACATGTGTGCCCTTAAGCATAGTAGCCAATTCAAAGACACAACCTGACTTTTTAGCGATGCCATGACACAGACAGGACACCTTATCCTCCTTTTCCCTGGGATGACTAAGGTGCGAGAAAAGCGTCTGAATCCCTGCTGGGAGCAAGGCCCTGGCACGACTGAGAGATCCCACCCTCGATGCTCACTCTGACAGGTCTACATTGGTGGTTATCCTTGGAGAGATAGACTGCAAATTGGTGGCAGGCCGCTTGCTCACACGACCCGTGCCCAAGCCTTCCTTTCGTTTTCTGTGTCACTGCCACTGTGGCATAGCCCAGGTTGGCGATGTGCAGCCCTGGCAAGCTCTGCGGACCTTCCCTACCTGTGTGCAGTTGCGTACCCTGACAGCTGCGACACATGGCCAGGGCCCAGCACTGCTGACAGCTGGCATGCTTAGGTGCAGATAACCAGAGGCAGGGAGCAGCACCATAGCTTGGAGTGGCCTCCTTTAGGGTCATCTCTTGGGAAAGGCCACACGCTTAGTGCTGCCCTCGGTCGTTTTTTCTTCTCCTTTTTGCTATAAGGAGCTGGTAGATGATGACAGGAATCAAAGAAGGCTTCTTGAGTAGGACTGTGTGGGAAGGGCACAAGACATTTGTGTTAGCAGGGCCTGTGACAGGCAGTCAGCAGACCCAAGCGCTCCCTGCAGTCTTGGCATACCTAAGCTGATCTATGGTGTCATGGGAGTTGTCATGTAGCCCTTGCTTAAGGCTTGTATTCTTGCAAGAATCCAAACAAATAAGCATGGACAAACTGCAGGTTTACAGAGGCAAATCTTGTCTACCTTCTAAGTGATACTTGTGTGGAAATCCCACCTCGAACAAGAGCTGTCTATTTATTCTCAAAAGTAGTCCTGTTTTACGGAATTATGCTGGTGCTGAATGCATATTCACAAGAATGCATCCTGTATTTAGTCCCAATAAGTTAACTGAAAAGTGTGGACAGAATTATAATTTTAGAATTGTTGTCATTCTCCAGAAGTTTCTATGTTGGGCAATGTATTCCTTGATTAGAATGTTTGGCTTTATTAATGATTTTATAACCAATCTGCTGCTTTTCAACCATAGTTACAAAGTTTTGCAAGATGCATGACCTTGAAGATTTCTGTTGAATGTGTATGAACTTATTTATGGGCATTTTTGTTGTCTTCTGCCTTTTTTAAAAATTAAATGGTACCTAAAAAATTCTGATTAAAACCATGTAAATGTTTATTGCTCGTTAACACTGCCTTTTGATAGTGATGATAGAACAAATGATACAGTTTCTGTTGTTTTTCAATGTGTTTGTGATTCTGTCTTTTGGTATATGCATGTGACTTCCCCAATCAGTGAGCAGTTATGTAAGTTTTTATGCTAGATACATAGATTGATTCATCAGTAGGAATTCTGTCTTAATAAGACGACTGCCTTCTGGTATCTAAGCACTGTAAGCTTGATTAAGTAAGAGGAAATCAGTGGGAGCCAAAGGAGGAAGGAAGAGAGTCGGAAAGAACAAATTTCTTAACTCATTTGGAGAAAATAAGGCACTCCTGAAAGCAGCAGACATCTTTATCTTGGTGGATGTGCTAAGAGTTTCCCCTTCCTAAATTAAGTTATAAACTAACACTTTATTACATAAAAATATATCTTGTATTTATGTATACTTGTGTGTATGTATTTCAAAATGGCATATTGTATGGAAAGTTAAGTGTTTTCTTTTGACTTTTTGGTTGCAAAGTTTTCTGTTTCCACAAGGCATTACTGTCTCTCAAGAACAGCTATCAAGCAAAATAATAACAAAAAATGTTTACTGCCATAGCCCAGTAAACAAGGCGTGAAAGGTTATTCCAAGTCTGAGTATTAGAAAGTGCTACTCAGATTTTCAAATCCATAGACCAACACAAAAGTAATTTCTTTTTTTAACTTTTTTTTCTCCTAAATATATTTATTTTTATTAAAGTATTTTCAGTTTGTGATATACCATGATATTGATGTAAAGAAGCTGTCAGAAAGAAGGTTTAGTCGAAGTAGAAGGTTTTATGTGCATTTTAGCCCAACAGTGTGAACTAAATTTATTTCAGTCCACTGAGCTAACTATATAACTTAATCCTGTTATTTTATTTGCAGTTTCCTGGATTATCTCTAGCTCTTTAATCTCATAAAGTACTATGTTTATTAAACTGCTTGCATGTGTTGGGGAAAGGCATTGACTGAAAAAGAAATAGAGACAGCAAAATTTCTTGCACAACTTTCTTAATTTGAATGTAGAAATGTACACCACCTACTGTAAAGGCAGTAATGAAGTCTGATTATGTAAGTACTTCTAATTTTTGAATAGATTTTGTGCTTAAACCTAGAAGGAATGGTATAAAATAGGCTGAGGTATAATAACCAAGTTGTGACTTAGCTCTATTTTAGCAGTATGTTGCTAATGCTGCAATAAAAGGGCTCTTGTCTGAAGTTACTTGAAAATACTCATTACACTTTGTGCTTTTAATGAGCTAAATTTCAGTTTATAGACAAAACTAGCACTAATTAATTCTACAATGATGGTAGTTATGAAATACTACAATACTTGTGCTAATCTATAAAGTGCACAAGCATGAGTAAGTTTTGGTCAGGAATGGCCTTTTTTAATAAAATTGCTTCCGTAACACTCTTTTTAGGGGAGTTAAAATCCTCTTACTGTGGCTTCTCAGAATTGTGTTTACTAACAATGAGTGTAACACCTGTCTTTAATCTTTAATCTGGTAGAGCTTTATAAGGAGAGTTGACAGCGTATTTTTGAAGTGAGGGAAAAATATAGGCAGTAGAGGAATTGTTTTGAATAATTTTTAACCATATACATTTGGTTAACAGTAGTTTATGCGCTACTGTAAAGTTGAAACATGGCTAGAAAAAATGTGGAATAATTCATCAACTCTGAGTAGTATCTATATGATGCCTGTACAATGGAAAAAAGGTCTTGGATAACATATATACTATTGTTTCTTTAATTCTTTTCTTTCATGCATAGTGTACCTCCATGCCTGTATGTTCTTCTGTTACCTTGGTGTGGATTACAATACGTTTGTGTATGAAAAATACCTGTGCATACTTTAGGACCCGTAGGTATTTCTTTCCCGAGTTCTAGCCACATCTAGTTTGTGTCTCTGGGGATCTGTTCAAACACAGGGCATCTATTTACATGTGTCTTACTGAGGGAAGAGAGCCAAAGCTTCCATCCTATGGATACTTGTTTAAACTGAACGCACCTTACATAAATAGCTGCACAGGTACTGTGCTCATTTCTACTTTGATGATAAAAGAAAAGGCTCAAGTTCACTGGTAGTTTCTGCCTAAACAGGACTGAGATCTCAGTACACAGGAAAACAAAAGCTACCGGCCAGCAGTGAGCACAATATTTCAGCACAGCAGACGAACAAGGAACATAGAAGGGACCAAATGCTTATACATTGACATTTTGAGTCTTATATGAATATGACCATGAATGAGCATGTTGTCTTGAAGCTCTCAGATTTCAGTGAGCATGGGCAGCTAATTGTTTGTTTGTTTGTTTTGAATAGCTGTCAGGATTTCATCTGTGATTCCAGAATACCTTTCTGATTGCTACAGTACTTGCTGTTGATCAGTGTGACACTGAGCTCCACCTGAGACCTCCCTGCCAGGGTCTTCAGATCACTAGAGCTGCCCAAAATACAACTATCCTTCATTCTTGTCTTGTCCTTTCTTGCTTCCCATAAGGGCTAATAGCCATGATATCCTTTTTTGAGGACAAACCTAATGCCTGATTTTCAGTGAACTAATCTGTTTACATTTGGCTTGGCTCCATCAAGGACAAACAATATTAAGTCTATTAAATAGCATCCTGGTATTTTAGAGCATTTGCGCATAAGTTTTGCAAAACAGGGCTTGAAGGTTGTTTACACAATGAAAAAGGCAATTCTCCTAACTTAGTGTATTAGTTATTTCTTGTAAAATTTGTATCACAGTCCAGGATACTTATATTCACAAAGTCAAAGATCCAGGAAAAATCCTTTCCTTCAGCAGAGTAGCTGAAATGAACAAAATGTTCCTGGTTCTTTAATTGCTTTTCTTTCTATGACTTGCCATATCACATAATAACATGAAATAAAACAAAAGTGCATCTGTCTAATCTTAAAGCGCTCATTCAAGCTGAACTCCCACGTACTTCAATTTAACCTCTTCCTTTTGGTTGTGCTCCTCTTGCTGCAGTAGTAGAGGTGAAACACCTGAGACAGAAGTGGTACCAGAGCGGGTGGCACATGGGAGAACAGTAGTTTACTTGGATAACCATGGCCTTGTCAAACAGCTTGTGTGATTCAGTTTTGGGGAAGAGGTTGGGAGAAGAATGATATCCTGAAAGAGTCAGAGGTCTGCCCTGGAGCCTGCTGCCTTTGGAGCAGGGCAGCTTCCCAACACACATTTCTTCTGACTACAACCATAAATCTGTCAATGTGTGCTCATGTTTAAAAAACTACCACACTCTTAGACATTTTAGCAAAGGACCTCAATATTTTCAGCCTCTATAAAGACCATAGATCACATAGTCACCTTGGAAGACAGAGTAGCAAATAAGGATACATTTATGACATGTATTGCAAAGAACTAGCTGTAAATGAGCCAGTTCAGGTATTGGAAGCAGTGTGGCCATCACTACATAGTAGTCACAGCCATGGTTAACTTGTAAGTCTCATGAAGCTATTTTGGTTTCTCTGCACCGCACCCCAAAATGCCATGACTCAGCAGATGGCATCTGCAGGCATTTGATGCACAGTAAGGGACCATGTGGACATACAACCTCTTTTCTTCTTGTTCTTCAGCACAAGGGTGAATGGTGCCACCGAATGTCCTCTGAGATGCAAGATCATAAAATAGTTAGCAAAATAAGGCCTCTGTTATAAACAGGGTATTAAATTTGGTGCATGATATATATATGCTAAATAGTATGTGTTTATTAATAATCATGAATAAAAGGAAAATTCATTCTTAATTCTCTGAAATGTATCAAACATTAAAAGATTGAATGATATTCTGTTCAGGAACTTCAGCATAAAATGAGATGAGGTACTCAGTGGGAGATGTTTCTTTATTGTTCATAAATTAAAAATGAGTACTTTTTGTATGTGTTTGGTTATTAATTTCTAAGAAAGAATTGCTAATTTTTAGTAACTATGTAAAAAATAACCAAATACTGGTATGATTAAATATTTACTGGATAAAAGGCAGGGAACAGAATCCAGGACTTGCCTCCTTCTGTGCCTAAAGCAGTTACTAAATTGCAGAGTCACAGTCACATTTGTTCCTTGTCTCTTACCTCAAAAATCTGGACTTCTTATCTATACACTGAAGTGGCTTCAAAATGATGGATGGAGAATGCTGAAAGTCCTAGAATAACCTCAGGCTTGTTAGACAACACTTATTCTTGGGAATGTAGTTTGAAGTCTCCTTGTAAAAGGGAGAATATTGGACCCACATCTTTTTTACTTTGGATTACATCCCTAATCCCTATACTACTGGAAGGAAGGAATAAGGGAATAATAAGTCCCGTAATGTATTGGGTCTAGAAATGGGCTAAGCATAAACAAGTCTTCCTCCAGAGCTCTGGGTATGAATCCTTCTGATGTGGAATAGGATTTAAACCATGTCACTATCCATAGTGATCTTTGTTTTGTCATCAGCTCCAGCACAGATTTTGTGCATGACCTGACTGTTTGTGCCTCGGTTTCACCTCCATTCAGACAGGATATTATTTGATTTTGCCTCATACAGAGGTAGCTGCTAATATACATTCATTAACAGTTCGTGAGTTTCTCAAATACGACCGTAATGACTTTAGAAAGGAAAATGCCTTCAAAAAATTAAAAACCGTATACAAATATGTCTGAAAAGGTGCTTCCAAAGTGAATTTTCTCACAGTAATGGCAAAGAAAACCTGTATTCCTTGAGTTTCACAGAGGAAAGATATTGATTGAATTGCATAGCTTTCTGGGTTCTTGTAGTTTCAGGTTACAATGGGTTCATATGACATGATTGAGTTCAATAGCAAGAATCTTGACCCATTAATATGGTAGGTGTTTCCTAGTTCTATATTATCAGAAATAAGATAATTCTTAGTCTACAGCTAAAAGCATAGGCTGGTTTTCACTGTGAACTTTTAGAAATTAACTCAGTGTGTTTAGTTTTGAGCAAATTCACACACAGTTTGCATTAAAATCAGAGTTCTAGGAAAATAATTTCTTTTAAGGTACTAAGGTCCTTCTAAGGGTTTTTTATAGGTACTATAGAAGAATCAAAGAATGAAAATTTCATATGCAGGGTATCTCCTTAAAGCAGTAACACTTAAAATCAAAATCACAATACAGGCTTGTTGGTATTACGTCAGAGGTAACACATTCAGTAGGTTGGATCTGGCTTTACCTAATGAAGGTGGATCATTTGTTATCTCTTACAAAAAACCATGGAATTAACATAACAGTAAAAAATCTTACATGATGAGATATTCCTCTAGTAGAAACAAATCTACATTTGCTTCTATAACAATTTAAGGAAAATATTTTAGTGAAACTATCAGTAAAACTGTGAATCAGACTATAAATACATTTATTATTTTTTTGAGTGAAAGGCTTAATTTGCAGCAGAGGTGCTGTGTGCAGATGTTGCAGGTAAGGCAAAAGCAGGGCATGAAATTGCAGGCTGCCATCTGTTTAAACAAATTAATTTTTCAGTTCTGCCAGCCAAAATTTAAAATTCATGATTAATGCATGGTGCTCAGTTTGAAGCTGTTTGAATGACAGACTGTTCAGCGCTGAATTCTATTACAACTAACAAGGCAGATCAGCGAGGTCAAAGCTTATTTCTTGTAGTCAATGTAGGCAATGAAATCCTTCTCCTCATCCTTAGTATCTTGATTTCAGAAAGCTCGCATCATCTCCAATATGTTTTCTTGAAAAAGAGAAGGCTATGAGAAAGAGATAAGTGGTAAGACACTATTCATGTTATTACATGTCTTTCAGTATTTTGCAGAGGTTGGTGTTTAACACTGCAGAAAATCATCCTAAACCAGAGAAACTCTGTAAGCAGTAGTGATTATAAATGGTAAAAATTCTCTCACAAAGGATATTAATTATAAAGGTAATGGGGCATGCTTTTAAACTCCTGCATATCTTTCCTTTTTTCTTTCTTTTTTCCCTTTTTAAAGGAAAATATTTGAAATTTTTTTCTTGTATTTTTGTCCAGCATTGTGGATATTCTATAGAAAATTATATAGATTTGTTAGATCAAAATTCACTTTATCTTAGCGCTCAACCCCCCACCAATTTTATCATTTCTTCTTATTTTCTCTTTTACTGTTATGTAATTCAGTAGAATTAGTCGTACCTGTGCTTTTTTCAGGTTTGTTATTAACCTTTTTTTGCATTTTGCATTCTGTAATTCTTAAAAACTCGAAATGATTTGGATAAGTTAAATAAGCAGTAACAAAAAATACAAGGCATAAAGAGAAAAATAGGAAAACTGGAAAGGAAATTAAAATAAATAACAAAGCTGGAAATAATTTCTTCTATTACAGTTGATGGCAAAAAAATTGGATTGGGATGAAGAATTAGAGGGGGAAAAAGATGCATCATAGTTTTTGTTTTCCAAAACTAAATCAATGTAGGAATTCCAACTGGAATAAGGTCAAGTTTGCCAGTTTGATTGTTGGGTTTTTTTAGTTACAGATTTCATATTAAAAACATTCAAATGTTGTCTTCTTTGGTAAAAATAAGACCAGGTTATTTTTCAATGGGAAAACTTTCAGACAGAATATGTCATCCAGCTTTTCTGGGACTGACAGCTTTTTTGCTCTTGCGAATTACAGTCACGACTTGGAGAAGTTTAGGAGCTGATCTGTTTGCAGTGATCCAAGAAGCATCCCCAAAGCTGCCAGGGACCAAGTTGCAGTTCAGAGAGGTTACAAACGGCAGGGCCAACAGTCTATTATTGATCAACATCTCCATCAGTGAAGTCATCTGGGCAAAAGGAATTTCTAGGTTTCATTTGCACTGTTGTGTAGTGTCCCTTACTTGAAGTAATGATCTTGTATCTGAATGGTGCATAGTTAAGGAAGAAAAATTAAATCTCTATATCAAACTTTCAAATATTAGACTTGTCTGCTTTCTCAAATGAAAGAAAAAAAGCAAGCTACAAGAAAAAACCCTTTAAATTATAGCACATCTTGCAGAGTCTGTCGTGGAGAAACTAGTGAAGTTCTAGGTCTCTCAACTGCTCCTGGAGGTTTCTACCTTTCCTGAGAAATGTTAATTGTACCTGCCATGCTGTCAACTCTACATCCTTGTGGTGGCAGTACCGACGTGAATAAGGGCAGTGCAAGCGTGAGGTTTTACAGATGACAGGGCAGTGTTCTGCAGTTATGATCAAAGACTAGTGTGTGGTCTCTGAGAAATGTGCACTGGCAGATTGTGTACTTAGGGAATTGCTCCGCAGGGCAGCCTCACATGAATGATTCAGGTCAATATCTCTTGAGCAAGAAGTTTGCAGTGCAAAGACATTTGTGATTTAACAAAAAAAAAGTACTTATGTTTTTCAGATTAGCAGATCTTATTATTATTTTTGAAATTTTTGTTAATGGCCTTGTAATCCTGTTTCAAATTTTCTAACATCATGGTAAGAAATTAAAAATGGATTCAATTAAAAATACTTCTATCTTTTAGAGAAAATAATTCCTTCAGAAACAGAGGAAGTCACGTTATTATGTTTAACTCCTGGCCTTTCCTTGGTAACTGGATAAAAGAATTTGAATCAAAGCTAGTCTTCACATGATATGTTCTCTTTTTTTAGAGTTTCTCTATCTTACAAATTATACCAAATGTATTTAAGGCTTTTGAAGCATGCAGTTTCTTTCTAATTCTAACTGTGCATATGTGTGCGGATCTGATTTGCAGCACAGTTACTTCAGGATGGAATAGAATAATTAAAAAAGATCAGTATGTACGAAAAACACATATCTACCTGCATGCTGGAATTATGAAAGTACAATTTCCATCATTCTAGGGAAAGGAGGTGATCATTCAAAGAAATACAGCCAATATTTAGTATGTTCTGTCTCTTGTATGCATGCATATGTGCACATATGTGTGCGTACATGGATTGTTCAGTGTTATCATCCATTTTGAAACTGTTCTCCAAAGCAGTTTCCTATGTGTCTGGTTTGCTGGCACATTTTCCTCAAAGTAGCACAAAGTCTTCTTGGACAAAATAGCACCTAACTGCCCTGTCCTACATAACTCCCCATATATACATGTTATGTATGTATAGCTATACACATTTTTTATATATATATATATATGATATGTGTATATTTTTATACAGTCAATGATATATATCATAGTTAGGTACGTATGTTACGGTACAAGTCTCTAAAATGCTTAATAAACTTAATTTTTGTAAAACAAGTCTGTCAAATTAGATTTCAAACACCCCAATTATTTTGGGGTAGAGAATTTTAAAGCCACAATGCTCAATGAGTAGTGATTTTTTAAAAACCCGTTACTGTTTCTATGCTTCAAATGTGTGTTGCAAATCTGCACTGAAGTAAAAAACTAAGTTGTTTCTAGGTTGCTCTTTGTTTACCGTATTAAAAACCGTGGTGTACTCTTCCCTGGATGCACACATGTAACTCCCATTAGCATTACAGTAAGTATCACACAAGCACTGAGGAGATAGAATAGTTCCCCAAGGCCTTTATGTTATCCTCCATGCATTAAATCATTTGGAGCGGAACAAAATAATCTGAAAATATGAAGGCTTTTGAACTAGGGCTATTGAACTGTATTATCCTTGCTGCACTAATTCCAGAGAATCAGCAGCAGCAGCAGAGCTGATGTAGACAGAGCTACCCCAAAAAGCATACAGATATTTGTCTAGCCTTCTGGAAGGCAGTGAGGGACAAAAGGCTGATTTGCTCTTGAGATACAGTTGGTAAGTTGCAGGAAAACTGCAGATTATTTGGTGTAAGGAAGAAATTTTGTAGAACACTTTTTAAAAAGTGCTTTCTCATACAATACTGCCTTTTTTCTGTGTATGAGTAGTATACAGGTATTGATGACTAAGGTCTCTCAATAGGTCATTAAAATAAAATTATAAGTGTTCTTCAGCTTTAATTCTGAATAAAGCATTATGTCTTTATAATATTGAAGAGTTAAGACAATTTTGGGGGAAAAAAATCTACTAAAGCGACGTATTCTACTGAAGCAGCCTTGTATAATAGTAACTTATCTTGCCAGAGAGTTTTGACCAAGTTTTTAGGTTGCTTTTTGAGCAAAACTAGGACAAAAACATAGCAAAAGCTTTTGCCCAGTAGCTAAACGAGCTCTAAAGCTAATAACATTGGTGTGCAGCTTCCATCCTCCAGGATGTGTAAAACTATTCTTTTAAATGTGACCTCACTCAGAAGTATCGGTTGTTCTTTGTGGAAAATTTAGGGAAAACTAAAAATTATAACGAAAATGTTTCTTGGAAACCAAGTAATTACTTAGGATTTTAAAAAAATATTTAGAGTATAATGCATATAACTTTATGGAAGATATGTTTAAAATTTTCCCAGCATATTCTGAATGAAATTAACAGCCTGGTCAGTAATTTAGTTCTATTAATATATAATCTCCGTTACCATGCCTTTATCTGTTTAAAGTTCATATGTCTTCCTGGCTATGATCATGAACTCTTATGTAGTAACCATAGCTTGCAAATATTTGTTCACTTATTGCTGGTCGTTGTCCTTCTTACCTGTAATAAAGCTAAGTAAACAGCTACAGGCAACATATGCTTATCTCATTGGTAGGCTGCAAAATGATGATGAATCAGAGCAAATAATTATTTGGAAAATAGACTGCTTAAGAGCAAAGAAAGCCACCCACCTTGTGCCATCTTAGAAACTTTTAAATATATTAGGAGAATATTGCCTGGGAAGGCCAGACTGATACAAATTACTAGGATGTTAACTTTTATTTGTAATGTAAAGAGACAGAGTAAAAGGTCACAGAAAAATTTCATTACTGTAAATCTGCCAAAGATGTAGCTTGCCCCTGATACAGGACAAACTGTTCTGTAAAAGAAGTGCATTCGCAAATCTCATTTTTATAGGACTTGTTTCATTACTCTGAATTCAGTGACAAATGTCCTGATGGTCTTGATGGCGTACAGCTACTTTCCTGCAAGGTGCGCTCGTGTCTTCTACCTTCAGGATTTTATTCAGCAATTAATCCCTCCACTGATGTTTGAGGAGGTCATACTCTCATTGGGTTGTCTCAGTACTGTGACAAAAGGCTGGCATGGCAGGTTATGTGTAAGGTGAGAACTGATGTTTTTGGGGCAGCTACCACAGGAAAGAAGCTATGTGCATTGCTGGGCAGGAAGTAGCAAAAGGAAAAAAATCCTAAACCACTAAAAATATCACTTCAGGAACATGAGATTTCTTATTTGGCTTCTTCACTGAAGATCAGGTGGTATGAGTTTGGTTGTTCTTGCACTATGCATCAGTGACTAAAGGTCACTTCTTTCTAGTCCTTTTCTATCATTTCATTCTCATGTTACATTTTGTCTTTCGTTTTTTATCCTGCCTCATTGCCTTTCTCTTTCCTACTCATTTCATCCCTAGGTAGCGAATGAAGGTGGGGGAAATGGAATAGTGTCTATCTCCAGTAGTATTTCTTCTTGACATTAGAGTTATTTATGTGACTCAAATATATTGCTTCCCTAATGATTAATACTCAATTTATTGACCTTCCGCTTCACCACACAGATTGACAGCTGACAAAGAGCAGTAGGTGACTGGGGGTTGCCAGTCCATTCTCATCCTCCTTTTCCAGAGGTCATTCATTGAGTCCCTCCTGTCTTCCCTCCAGAGGATCTTTCCTGAGGAAACTTGCTGCTTCCTTCTCTGACATAACAAGAGACCATACTAGAGAAATCCTGTCTTCAGTCTTCTCCATTTACCCCTGTGAAAAAAGCTGCTTAACTATAAAGATTTTAATCTATATTTCTATTCAAAGACATTCTTCATTTTGGATCTTCTTCAGGCCTTACACTGACATATTATACCACCATGTGCTTCTTTTCCATTTTTGTTATATATTCTGTAGAAAATCACTAGGAAATCTTCCAGGATCCTCCCAAATCATGCCATGATTGGATTACCTGTCCTTTCCATCAAATGTTGTGCACCATCCTATTCAAAAGTGGTTTTCTGCACCTGTCACTGTGTTATCTGTATACCTTTTTCATAGCAATTTGCTAAGCATCTATCAGATGAATTACTTCAGTGCTCCCATGTGAGTATGTGAATATCCTAAAGCTATGTGAAAGCAGACAGTCAAGGAGGTCCATATGAAGAATCACCTTGAAACAATTACTGTGTTTTTCTCTATTCTTCTTCCCACTCATTTCTCCAGTGAGCTGGGGAAAATGCTTCTGCAAAATGATTTAATTTTTTATGAAGATATAGAAAGATGCAAGAGTTATATTACTTGCTGAGAAAAGAAACCCCAAGTGGGCACATAAGATTATTATTTGAACCTACCTGCTTTAGCAGGAAAACATGTATTGCATACATTTAAAAAGTTGTCTTGGCCTCCCAGCGTGAGCCGAGCTGTTCTCACTTGTTACTAAATTTAGCATGACTGCACAGAAACAGAAAGGAAAAAAGCAAATAAACCTTGAATCTTCACTTCCATTAATAGTTAATTGTTAAATGCATAATGTCTTACGAGATGATACTGGACAGACATTGTTCTTTATTACAAGTGCTGTGATATTATTAGAGACAGGAAAAAATAATGGAAAAAATCTGCAAATAAATGTGGTCCTCAGAGAAATAAAACCTTCTCAGATTTTTCTTCCTCTTATAAAACACTTAAGCTGGCCATCAGACCCTAAGAAGAAGTACATCTGGGAAAGTAAATCAATGGTAATGTTTCATAAAAAAAAACTAAAGGAGCTCAGCTGCTCTTTAAAGATTCTGTGGTGCTGTGTTGGTTGTGTTAATGAAGTTCATTCTCTGTAGATTATATAACTGCACATGCTAACGCTTCCTGCATTAGTGAATGGATTCCCTTTTCTCTTATAGCAGAGCAAGTCTCTGATGAGAAACTGAATTCATGACAAGATATAGGTCAATATCTCCCATCTGACTAGGGTGATCATCCCATCAGCCTGCAGAGAATGTGGGTGGTAATGAGAAGGGCACAGGTATTAGCAGAGATTAAAACAAATAAAATGAGCTCTGCATGTCGGCAAAATTATCAGCTATTCTAGTCTTGCGGATCTGATGTTTAAATGAGTAAGAGGAACAACTCTGATGATACAGGATAAAATGGAAAGTACAGAAGCAAAAATTTCATCAGGTTTTCTGCTTTGGGACATAATTCATGCTATGCCTGAGTGTGTTAGACAGAAGAAAACCTTCCTTTAAGTGAGGATCCCCATTTCCTGACTTGCTTGTGGCCTTCTGGCTCTCCAGAACTGACATCTTCAAAAAGCAGAAGAGAATACGAATGAACTCATGTCTGTAAGTTGCTGGTTAGGCTGCTGTCAGTAATGGGAAATGTGATCCCATGCAGAAGGAAACATCAGGCACTCAGCTGTAATTGTACAATGTTTGAGATGATGATGGGCAAAAAAATATGTGTCGAAGAGAAAGCAGGTTGTGATTACCCTTTACAACATCTTCCAGCTCTGAGAGAGTGGCCTTAAACTGCCTCTCCTTCCACAAGTGATTTGACTGTTATTATAACAGTAATTTCCAAACCTGATTCCCACTGAGACTATAAAGGAAGGATTTAAGCCTTTCCAAGGATTCTCTAAAGTTGCATGAGTCAAAAGCTGTAAGAAAACATTTTTAAGGCAAGGAACTTTTAACAGCGATACCTTCCTGATGATTAGGGGACTGGAGCATCTCTCTTATGAGGAAAAGTTGAGAGAACTGGGGCTTTTTAGCCTGGAGAAGACTGAGAGGGGACCTTATCAACGCTTATAAATATCTGAAGGGTGGGTTTGGTGCCCGGCAACAGGACAAGGGGCAACGGGCACAGATTAGAGCATGGAAGTTCCAGCTGAACATACGGAAGAACTTTACTCTGAGGGTGACAGAGCACTGGAAGAGGCTGCCCAGGGAGGTTGTGGAGTCTCCTCTGGAGATATTCAAAGCCTGCCTGGATGTGGTCCTGTGCAACCTGGTCTAGGTGAACCTGCTTTAGCAGGAGGGTTGGTCTAGATGATCTCAGAAGGTCCCTTCCAACCCCTACTATTTAGTGATTCCCAGCAGTGACAAGATTATTCGTATGTGAATAGTTTATTTCCTAGGGCCCTTCAGTAAAATTGGTAATATGGATAAATGCTCTAATACACATTTCCATTGCCAGCGAGGAATAGTCACTTCACCAAGCTCTGAAGAGCTATGATGAGATGCTGCACAGAGATACATTCACTATTAAAGTGCCTCTCGGCATGTTCAATAACAGGCAGTGCCCGATGGACAACTGACCAGTTACCTCACGTCCTCTTTACTGTTGACATGAGTTGCTGCAACCCAGCTGTCACAGTGTGTTTCAATTAGGCTTGACTTCCTTACCTAAAATGGTCTGAAAAGCTAATTGGCACAGAGGTGCTTTTGTCTCCCAGTTGCAGAGAAAGATACAATTATGCAGCAGACAGGGGAGAGGGAATACACAGGGCAATGCTGTTTCCTACTGTCATTAAAATATAAGGTAAATCTGGAAGAGTAGGGATCGTTGTAACTAGAGATAAGGAGAGGGAGTACTTAAATTTCTCCCTGAAAGGGACAGGGTTTTATGTTTCATAAGACAATCTCAAAAATTAAAAATGCCCTGTCTTAAGCAGAAGAGCAGTGCTATGATACACTCAGGTATTTCGGAAACTGTTATTGCCAGTGAGCAGCTGGCGATAATACACTTGTTTAAATGTCACTTTTAGAAGAATTGATATATTATCCTCCTTCTTAAATACAAACATTTTGAAAGATATATGGAGGATTCATGGAAAGCTTTCACTTTTGAATGCTTGTAAATAATTAATTAGTAGGGATAATTTACTGCTTTATGTTAAAAAGGGTTTAAAAAAATCCACCCTTCTACTTTTTGCCAGTGGAAAGGAAATGTGAGATGAGTGCCTATGCTCATTTTCCAGTCTTACATCTTCCTATTCAGGACTATAGAGAGAACTATTTTTTCACGCACTGCCGCTACCATCTAGTGTCATGAAAAATGCTAAATAGGATTTTTATTGTGTGTACTGAATTAATATCCCTGGATACTTCAGCACAGTTGCTATAACAGAAGACAGAGCCATTCAGTTACAGTATTTGTTGTTACAGATTCCTAGGTTTGTGACAGGAGAGAGGGAAATAACCAAAAATAGTTTCAGGGCAGATCTTCTGGTTTGCAACTACACCATATGCCCACCACGCACAATATGTCTGATTATTCCAAAAATTGAAGTGTAGATGGTAAAACATGATGAATGAAATATATGGCTGGTATAGCACTACTGACTTCAGAGAAATTACACTAGCAACAAATCTAGCCCAATGACCTGACAGGTACATCTATTTTCAGGCACCTACTTATAGCTGTTTATCATTTCAGTACAGTTCAGTGTCATATCAACGTAATTGAGAGATTCTTTTCCACTCATAGAGAGCTTCCAAACTGATTCTGAAACTAATTGAAAAATCGCTCCTCTGTTTTTTCCTCTCAGTTTACTCAGAAATTGAGCCTGTCTGGTATATGTCCCTTTCATAACAGCATCCTCTGTGGGGTTTTAATTGAATCTGCATTCTAGCACGATGTTCTGAGTTTCTGCTTGCTCTGTTATAAGCAAAAGTGTCCTTTTGTTCTTAGGGACACTGTTTTTATTAGATTACTGTTAAGGGTATTAAAGAAAAGACTAGAAATAGTCTTTCACCATCCCTCTAAAAACTTACATACCTGATTTATATGTTATGTATGAAACCACTTCACACATTCCGCCCCATTAGGCTATGCAAGGACATGCAGCATAGTATCGTCCACAAACATGCTGTTACTTATTCCATAGTTCATAAACTAATAGACTTTAGTAGGCTTATGCAAAAATTCTTCAAATCCTAACATTACAGCTGTCCCCCAAGAAGTAGCCCACAGAAGTGACAGGTTGCTATAGGGGCTTGCGTCTGAAAAAGCAGGGATGTCTAAAGTTATTCAGAAGAGACCAGAGAGGAGACAGAAGTAAATGACACCTTGTGAATAGAATTTTAGCTTCTGTTCAGTTTTTTCCTACTGATTTGCTTACTTAGTACAAGCCTACCCCAGATCCATCAGTGGAAAAGGAAAATTCTGACTCAATTCAGGCAGCTTTGGTTCCAGATTTTTAACAGGTCTGTAGTTTCTGCTTTGTTTGCCTAATTCTCTTCCCTTTATTGCTGCTAGAGGAATACCACAGCTCCTTTGTCCTCCCCTCATAAGCTGAATACTTGACCTCAGCAGGGTGCAGTTAGAAAAAAGAAATCTATAGCTTGTGTCTGGTTGTCAGAAAGTTTAGCATGAAAATCAGTTATTCAAGCACCCATGTTTGAACTTACCATACTTGTCAAATCTCTCACCTGTTCTTTAAGATCTCTGCCTGATCTTCTCTTTTATGCCTTTTATTAAATCAGCATTAATAGGCTCGATTATGAAATAGATTTGATTTAATGGTATTTATTATATCTAGAAGAAAGAAAAACAAGTGCCTTCACTCACGGACCTAAAACTAGTTTTTAGAGTCTAGATGAGGGAGAGAAGCAGCATGGGGCACTGAGATGATCTGTGCTTTAGCATGACCAAAGAACAGTAAATCCCCTCAATTGTAAATCAGCAAACCCTGATCAATGGCTCCATGTCCACATTCACCACACAAAGATCTGGCCTAATAATATGAGCAGACTAAACAAATCTTGGACGGAAATGTCTTCTCTTTTTTTTTTTTTTTTTTTATTTTTCAAATTCAATGTAGCCAAAGTGGCAGATACCGTGTGGCAAGCCAGTGGCCAGATCCTGCCACTTCATTCCAACAGCAAGCAGACAGCTCTGCAGCTGTTCCTCTGGATTTTTTAAGGTTCATGTTTCTTGATTAGGTAGATTAGCAAGCAAGTAAAGATTTCAGCAGTGCTTAATGATATCAACAATGACATTTTCAGCAAGTGTCCTAGAAAGACGCATGTAGCAGTTCATGCTTCCCAAAGAAATAGTAGAGATTGTTTGCAAAGCTCAGGAAGCAACTCTGCATATTTCAAGTTCATTCATGTTTGAGGAGGATTATTCTTGACCTTGTAAGTCCAGAAAGCATATTTTTAAAAACAAGGTCAAAAGTGATAGAATAATTGCAGGAAGTGGTTTTAATACACAGACAACTAAGGAAATCTTGGGTTTTTAACACAGTCACTGTTTTAAGACACTCTTCTTTGACATCCTCAAAGTTTCCCAAGTTAATAATTAAAATGAGCCAGGCAATTAAAGATGATAGATAAAAGTAGCACGCAAATATAAAGGAACATTTCTTGCTGAGATAATAACAGGAATAATTAACTGTGAAACTCAGTATATTCCAGCTCTAGGTTTTATTCAGACACATTTTACTTTTATCTGCTTTCACCTGCGGGGAATATATAACTTAGCAGCACTATCTTGAACTGAGGTAGAAAGCTCATAGCAAAAGTTAGTTTCAAAATACAGATCTTTCTTTTTTTAGTGAAATTTCAGTCCTGTTAATATAAAATTGATTTGTCTTCTAGAATATAGTATTTAAATTAGTGCCTGTTATTGTGGTTTACTTAAGGAAATGCATTCTTCTACCAGCGGGTTTCAGAAAGACTCCTCTGGCTGAGGACATGATCAGTGGAGAAACAAAAATCTGTGCATTCCCAGTTTCTTCTGACCAATTCACACTTCACAGGACAAAATGGTAATAAGAGAACAAATTCTTAGCTGTATCAGCATTCCTAAGGCTAATATGGATGTCTGAAAATTAATTTTCTTTCAGACAGTTTTGTTTTTAACCCACCTCAAAATGAGCCAGAATCAGTAAAGCTGACTCAAATATTTTTGGTAAGCAATAAATTTGTCACAAAAAAGTTATCTCAAAGAGAGTTCACACTGAGGTCTAATTCAGTAAGTAGCTTTGACTGAAAACAACAAACTGGTGGGAAGGGCAAAGAAGAGGACACAGAAAATCCCCTCTATGCATCAGCTGAGTCTCTAGAATACTTCCCAGAGTGTGAAAACCCTTCCTCATCTTCATGGGTTTTTGAACTTAGTTTCTGGACTATCTGCTTTTCTGTGTTAGCTGCTTTCATTGTCTTCCCATGACAATTTTTTACCCAATGTGACCTAATTGGAGATTTACTAGAACAGTAGCTGTAGCATTCAAGCACTGTTGGTGTCCTAACCACCAGGCTAGACTATCTTTTTTTTCTCTGCTGTTTACTGACTCAGTGTGCTTTATATAACATTATATAAGCTTCTGAAAGAGAAATCAGGATTTCTTTTGCCAAGGGTGCTAACTGACCCTGTGGGTGTCACTTTCTTCTGGTGGCCTGGAGAAGACAATTAAGGTCCCCCTGCTACATTGCAGCAGACTGGTGGACCTTACCTCTTGCATTTCCCATGGGAGACTTCTGACTGCTTTGCTCCTTCAGCATAGGTGGAAACATGGACCAAATCTAACTTTTCACTGTCTTTATTTTTTCTATAAGTGCCCAAAAGTGAAATGCCAAATGGAAAATGACAGGTAGTAGGAAATGCTTTTTTTGGTTCCTCATTTCAGTGGGAAGTCAAAATTTGTAGTTTTCTCTCATTCATGCAGTTTGTCAGATAGATTAAAGCATTGAGTATTTCTGCAACCCTACATTCATCGAGGGCTAGAACAGAAATTTTGAGCTTCAAAATGCACGGCTCTTCCACCTGAGCAGGAAGGGTAACTGCTCTCATGGTATCAACAACAGCAGGTATCCATTATTTGGTGGCAGACAAGCAAAGTGAGGGGATGTGGCAAACATTTTGTCATTTACTGCATGAAATGTGTCAGAAAAGAGGCCAACTCTCAGGCCTGCTGAGCTCCATCTTGCAGAACTTAAATTGCCTGCCTTTATTACAGGTCATTATTCACCATGACCATTAGAAAAAGAGGAAGATTCACTGGAAAACACACAGCATGGGTCTGTGAGGACAGGGCTGATAGAGCATGTACCCTGTATGTCCTGCCTTCATTACTTGTTCTGTTTCTCCCACTGATAGCTGAAGTTCTGTGATAAATGGCAACATTGTGCAAAATTAATACTGTGTATAGTTTGTAAATCAGTTTGTAATGTACTTAGATATCTTTTTAGATGAAAGGTATTCACCATTATCTCTATGAATCACAGACTCCTGTCTTGTCAGGAGACACAGTAAGGCATAAACTTTTTGCCACAAATTGCTTTCCTCCCACGTTTTTGCAGTTTTACAAAAACAAGGCATCTCAGGAGTTCCATATTTCATTTTTATATCATTAAACCAAATCTTTACCTCTCACTCTTTTAATGATTTCTCTTGTCTTTCTTTTCCTCACCCTGTATCAGTCACATTAATTACAATAGTGGAAGGTCTGTAAAACCACTAAAAAAAGAACGTCTACTCCTCTCCCTGTCCAATTCGTATTTTATGATTCAATCAACTTCTCAAGTTATTAATTGTTAAAATAAAATAATGGCACTCATGAATACCATATCTGGATCTTTTAAAAAGTTCACTAGTAGTTCAGATATTCATTACATATAGAAAGCTGCTCCAAAAAGTGGTGATAAACCAGTAAATGGCATGAATCTTTTAAAACCTGCTTTGGTGGGAGAAATATTGTAGCACATCGATTATATTTGGATTAATGTGGTTAATCACTATGTGTGATTTACAATGTTTTTCCACGTATTAGTTTTGCTCTACATTTGTGTGTCAGTCTCAGGAATGGTCAGGAAGCATAACGTGCGTCTAGACCTGCCAGCTGCCTCCCTATTGCATAGGGGATTTGCAACAAGCTGCAGGCCCCACTGCTGACGTGCTTAGGGGCATCCAAACCCATCAGGTGTAGCCAGGTCTTGAATATGCTTTCCTCATGTGCTATTTGAACACACTTTGGTTATATGCCTATGTTTGATTTATTTGCTAATAATACAGATTTTTGAATGGTGAGTTTAGTCTAGGAGACATCGATCACTGGTTTTTTTTCAGGCTTTGCCAGATTTAAATGCTGAAATTGATATGTTATCATGGCTGCCTGTATTTAACCCTCCTGATGGAGAGCAGTGTATAGAACAAGTTCCTGCATTTCAGCTAGTGAATTCATTGTCCAGCATCATCCTGCAAACCTGCCTTCCTCCGTGGTTTTTCTCCATGGACCAGAAGTCCATCTTTGCACCATATGTGGCTCGGCTATGAGTCCTGTTCCACCAACCCAGGCAGGAGATCAGTGGTCTCTCTGCAGAAAAGGGGCAGAGTAGACTTTATGGAGTAGCAACATCACAACTGCACCACCCTACCCCAGCCCGCAAGTTCTCTGGACTCCATTTGCCAGAGCCCTTCAGTGTCATGCCATATTTTGAACCCTTTTTCCAGAGCCGCAATATATATGTTATCGTCAGAGTCTTTCACTGGCAACAAGAATACTGTTCAGCTGGTGGTCATCCAGGTTAGGAAGGTGGTTACATTTTTAGAACTTAAATTGCTGTTTAGCATTGGTTGCTTGGATGATGGCTTTTGAATAATGAATTATTGCCTCAGACTGGAGGCAAGTTATTGTTTTCTGACATCAGTTTCTGAAGCTTGTCTCTCTGAAACCTTGATTTTCTCCTACCAAGATATTAACAGATGGAAAAAACACATTTGTTATGGAGATTAATTTGTTAGTGTATGTTCTGTGTACCTTATACAGAGAGACAGCTGAGCAGTAGGAGTTAAGTGATAAGTCCATAACAAAGATACATGCTAACAGTGGAGACCTATTATTGTACACACTCAAAACAAAGACATTTTTGTCGTTACTTTTATGTATGTGGAACAAGATAATATACATTTTAGCCAGCTCTTCTTGTGCTATTTTTGCGAAGATGTTGATATAGTTGTGAATAACTTTCTATGAGCTTAAAACACAAGAGTGATTTTCCACAGTAATCAAAACAACGTTACCCTGATAAATTCCTGTTGCAACTCATGTTGCAAAGTCCCCATGTATCATGATAGCCAAAGTACTCTGTAGGCCTCAGCCCTAGCGAATGAAGTCATTTAAAGGTCTTGGATTTTATTTTGTGTCATTTAAAGTTTATTTATTCTGTACTGAATGACTGTCATAACTTTTATCAGGCCCTGGTGCTGCAAAGACACCATGTCATTGTGGACATAGGGTCGTTGTCATCTTTATCTCTGAAATAGTTTGCAGTTGTGTGAAAATGTGGATAACTAAATTGTACATTAAAACTTGGTGTCCTTTTCTAAGGACTTTGTGCATTCAAAGTCAGTGCATGGGTAATTTTAAAATTATTCTAAATATACAGAAATGTACTTTTGAAATATGTCTTTTTCTTATGCCATTAGAGGCTGTGAAGGACATGGAGGGGAAGGATAGGCAACATCACAAGCTACAGCTCTGTTATCTCCTAGCTGAGATTTGCCACCCCATTGTGCCATTTCTTAATCTCTGCAATGGCTGCTGATCAGGTTCTAACAACGTGTTGTTTGATTTGATCAGTTGAATGACTAAAGTGACTGTTTTTCTGGATATCGTGTTGTCATATATTTGAATTGCTCTATTCTTAACTTGATTTGGAGTATTTTTGTGTATGTGAAATGGTTTGGATGCGTTTCACATGCAGAAGAATAACAGCTGGTGAGGGGGTGAGGAAGAGTAAGCTGTAGCTACCAAAAACGGGGGATAGTTTTTATCATATGCCATTATGTAGAGAGTTCTTGTCTACAAACCACATGCTATGCAATTCTTCATCCTTTGTCCAAAATGTGTCCTTTCTAGAAGGCAAAAAGTAAAAAAAAAATCTGTTAGTGCCTGCCTTGCAACGATAGCAATTCTGCTGAAATGTTAATCCTAGTGTAACAATTGAATTAGAACAAACACCAGCTTAAACAATTGTGTTTGGCATCCTGGGTCTAGGTTCAATCTCATATTCCATGAACTAAAGAGGGAAAGAACTGCGGTCAGAAATGATGAAGCAGGAAATGTCATTGAAACCGTGTCCTTGCATGGCACTTTTATGGCCCTGCATCAGAAACACTGAGCAGGTGAGAGGACAGGGAACAGGGTAAACTTCAAATCACATTTAGGCTCAGAAGCTTATCCCAGTCTGACAGCTTCTGCAGAGTGCTTTGATCTCTAGCAAGCTCTAAGGGGGGAAAAAAGAGGAGTTTTTAATATCAATATTAAGGAGATAGCTAGCCTTCCTGCAGCTTCCATATGCTCTCCTGCTATGCTTCTAATGAATGAAGCAAAATCTAGGGTTGAAACCTGTATTGCAGAAGCTATTAGGGGCACTGCTATTGAGGTCAGTAACTGCAAACTCACACTTATGTGATTTATTTATCACCGCTGTCTAAAGAGAAAGAGACTTTAAAGTAGCTTTCTTCAAGCTGTTTAGAACCTCTTACACACGACAGAATTTCTCTTTTGAAAGAAATGTCAGAGTTTTGCAACTGTTTATACAATTAATCCATCTACTAAATGCTTTTATTATTGAGAAATAATCCTAGAAGTAAGAACATACAAAATATGAAATATTGCCATGCTGGTTAATTGTAAAAGTGTTTATTAGAAGCCAGATGAAGAAAACTTAATTGAAGCACAGTAGACTATGTGGAGCATATAACGTCAGAGCATGTTCTGGGGTTTTTTGGGGGAAATCACAATTTCATAGTGCTAGTACAGCCCAGAGCAGCTCTGCAGCCTAACCTGTGTACTCAGTGCCCCAGCTTGCATCATGGGAATTGCTGCGCTGTGATGTTGCCTCCTCTTCATATTCTGGCTTCATCCATCTGAGGAGGAGCTAGGTTCAGATCAGATGAAGAAGGTGATTCTCCAGACAGTGACCAGTAGACTTTATCCAGTGTTGCCATGGCTGCAAGAAGTTCACTCAGTTTCACAGACAGAACTTTGAAGAGATCTGTTGAAGGTTATTATTACGGCAAACTACAGTATACTCAGAAAATCCCCCAAGCCAAAGGTGGTTTGACACAGGATTAGTAGCAGGGGAGAGATTTCATATGCTTGCCTTGTCCTTACTCTTCCCTTCGCATCTACTTACAGCTGTGCACGAGACACAGTATTGGGAGAGCTGGACATTTGGTCAGGACCAGTAGGGCTGTGTGCTTCTGTTGTTGCAAAATGTAAGTGCTGGCACAGTATAAGTAATGTTTTAATTTTATTTCATGAGAGCTATTTTGAGATTTTATGCCCATTTATGCACAACTAAGCATGAAATAGAATACATATTTCAGAGAATTGCATGTTGTGAAGTGATATGAAGGAGGTGCTTTCCTCCTTAAAGCGTTACATGCATAACAGAATTGTGAATAGTGATGGGAGCCGTTGTTGTACACCATACACTGTCCGTGTTCCTATTATAAGTGTTCTATAAAATGCAAAGGCTAATAAGAAGCAGGGCAGCAAAATGCTAAAGCATAATGCTGAATATGTGAACAATTTTCTGGAAGTTAATAGGAGCACTCGACGATCATAACAGCTGCTCTGGAAAATGATTGCAAAATGCCACTCTTGTTCTTGGCAGGTCTGTGCCCTGTGTTTATTCATAAACACAGCTGTTTAATATTAGATACAAAAGTAAGTTTCTCGTTGTTTTATTGTCTTCAACCCTGTAGCTTTGGGAAAGTGATCTGGATGAAGCACTTAAACAGCGGGTCAGAGTTTCTCATTGAAAGAAAGAAACATTTTTTTTAACTTTCTTACTTTACTGATTTTACTTTTTCCCTTTGGAAAAAGTCCGTGTCATTTCCCCATGTAGAATTACTTTCAAATTTTTGTTCTAGGAGAGAAGTTGCGGTAAGTCTGCAGTACATGTACAATATAGAGAACAAAACCACTGATTCTGCCTCATTTTTAATGTCATTTTTGATTTCTTATCATAGAATGGTTGAGACTGGAAGGGGCCTCTGGTGATTGCGTGGTCCAAACCCATTCCCAAAGCAGAGTCCTTCAGACCTGCAGGTTGCTCAGGACTTTCTCTATTTTTCTGTTTGGAATATCTCCTAGGATGGAAACTCCACAGCCTCTCCGGGCAATCTGTGCCAGTGTTTGACCACTCTCACAGTAAAAGTGTTTCCTTACATGTAAATGAAACCTTCTGTGTTTCAGTTTGTGCCTATTGCCTCCATGTCCTCTCACTGGGCGCCACTGAGAAGAGCCTGGCACCATCTTCTTTACTTCCTCTCATCAGATATTTATACTCATTGCTGAGTTCCCTCCTGTCCCTTCTCTTCTCCAAGCTAAGCAATTCCTTTTCAGGAGCTCCCATCAAGTTCCAGTAACTGCTTTGGAGCTGTTGTCTTCATGGAGGTGAAGTACTGTTGACTTTGGTGCTTGTGTGACCAGCAGTGTGTTCTGTGTGACAGCTCTCCATCTATTTGGAGTTCACCAGGAATAACAGTTCCTTTCATTTACAGTACAAGCCTAAAGCTATTGCCTGAATCAAACCTCTGCCACTGCCAAAGGCATCTGCTCTTCTCCCCCAGCTCTGGCTTACTTCAGGCTCAACAGAAACCTGGAGCACTTGCTGATTTACAGTGTCTAGCCTTTGTAAGGTGTAAGGCCAAGAGCTAACCTGAGAAGCTCAGTTTTCCTCATTTTGATGGCATAGAAGGCAGTATAGTCCTGTAGGCACAGACCCGGCTCCTAGGCTTTCTCTGTTACATGACCACAGGACTGAAAGGAGAGCCTTTTCTGGCATAGATATTCACTACAGTATTCAGGGTTATTCATTTATGGACTATGCCTAAAAGCTCTGAAGTAGGGACTGTGAAGCACCCATTAGTTGCAGGCAGGTGAAACAGAATCCAAAGGAAAACAGGGACATTAAAGCCCTGAGTAACCACTGAAAACCTTCCTCTCTTCAGTGTACACCTGTGTAGAGCAGCAAAAGGAGTAAATGGTGTTCCCAAGGCCTAACTCACTTCCAGTTCATATCTCTATGCACACTCTGCATCTTTACATTGTTCTGTAAGAAAATACTTTCTGAGATTTCCCCAGAGAATGGTTTTTATTAGGTTGTTATATCTGTCTGCTGACCCTAGACAGAAGTAGGAATTATCTTTCAATGTGAGGAACTGTTAAGCTTATCCAGCAGAGACACAGCATAAAAAAATGTTTTGTTTACATTATTTTTGTACTTTAAAATCATTTATCCTTGGCATGTAATTTAGAAAATAGGGTTTGATGACTGTTAATTGCCTGTATTTTCTGTGATCAGTCTGTGTAGTGTTCAAAATTGATGTTGCTAATTAAATAACAGAAACAGGAACCAAGAATTAATTGCAGTCTGTGCAGGTTGCCCCTCAGGTGTTTTGTGTCACCCGGTAAGTCTCAGCTCATTAGCAGAAACAAAGTCAATAAGTGTTTACAGAACTGGAAGCAGCTGGAGAGTTACAAAATCACCCTGTCCCACAGAAGCTGTATGCATGTGAATGTGTGTGGCCATGGTCATGGTCATGGTCATGCTCCTGATCACCAACATGAGCGAGACAGTAATGAATTGAAAAGTGGTAGAAAATGACAGCCTGCATATAGTTGTCTGTGTTGATTAGCAAGATACAAGATATGATAAACGAATTTTACCACCTCTCTGACATGGGTATATAGCTTCCAGTCAGTTCAGAGGTTGAGTAGGGATCGTATTCATATAACCTTAGATGCATGTTGTCCTGAAAGTATCTGTTCATGGGGTTATTAGGTATGAACCTTGACTCACTTTCTGAGTCACTTCTTTCAAAAATATATTTCTTTGAAGGTGAACTACATAGGCTATTCCAAGACTTGTATTGTCTTGAGTTTAGCCATAATAAGTACATGATGTTCAGATGAACTTCACCTCAAACAGCTGGTGCGTCTGACCTACCTTGATGTTTATGGTGTGTTCCCTGATGCTGAGTTACCTTCAATATTCTATGTTATCTTCAAGCTTCTGTATGACTCTGTGTGGCTCAACAGACCTCTGATAAGCATGTTGACTAGCACAGAGCTAGGAGCAACTTTTTGAAAGAGGTCATCTGTTCCAGTGTATTTATAGGTTTACCTTTCTACTTGCTCTTTCAGCATCCAATGTGATTACTTTTGGAATGGAATATATACATCATATTACTATCACTGTTTCTTTCTTATCCCTCAAAAATCTCCAGAAGTGATTCCTTCTTTCTTTTCTCTATCATTATGAAAATTTTGTTATCTCAATGTGTATTCCTGTTGATATTTAAACAAAAAAGCTTAAGTAGACTTAAGTCTACTGGCCCTAGTTATCCATTAAGTTTTTCTTCCTTTAGCCGTTGCCAGCATTCAAGCAGACTTTTTTTTTTTTTCCCATTATAGTATTTACATGGTTATCTGAAGGGATAAAAATTAGTCTTCTTCACAGAAACGTAATTTCTATTATTCTGTTTCTAGTCTTTTCACAAGCTTGGCAGTTTTCTTCATGAGGAAGCACTTTGGGTTTTCATAAATGGGGAATGTCTAGATGTCAGCACTCTCTGGATTTGAAAGCAGGCATTCCTAGAGGGCCGGAGCATAATTGCAGCTCACAAAGTATTTCTCTGTCTCTCCTAAAGGGGCCTTTTAATTGTGGCCATACTCAGCAGAACCATTTACAAGTTAGAGCTGTCATGGGCAGACTATCTTTTCCAGATCTGCGGGATATGTGAGACAAGAGCCTTAGGCTGGGGTAGCACTGCCACTGCCACGGTCACTGTTTTCAACATTCTGAGCAGCCCACAACTGGGTTTGCACTGCAGATAGATGGGCAGCCCCAGCTTGAGTTCATATTCATTGGGAGGCTTTTTAGGAAACCCTGATTTACAACCTTTTTATAGAGAAGGAAGTCATAGCCAGAAATACAAAATTAATGGCACTACAGAAGTGCAAATATCATTAATGGTGTGAAATTATCCCTTTCATCAAGTTCATTTAATGAAATTTGAAAGTTGGAGGAAAAGATGGGTGTAGAATTCCCACTGGGGAAACAAACTGGATTGATAGCATTAAATCTGAATTCTCAGTTCTCTTTTTGCTTTTCCAAGTTTCTAAGCCAGTCTGTTATTGCTTAGTACCAGCTCTCATCATCTGCTTTCTCATTATTTCAGCTCTGAACCAAGAATAGCACTGCTGCTTCTCTGTACATCCAGATGTAATACTTCTTCAGTCTAAAGTAAACCACCACGTGCTCTACTAATAATTGAATCTCTACATGTGTTCTATTGTACTTGAAATTTGAATACACAGGTATGCATAAATATCTTAAGGATATGGCCGTAAAAAGTCTCATATATCCAGTTAGTCACCTTCCATAAAGGTGACTAGAAGCTAGCAGCTTCTTTCTTGCACAAAAGTTTTGTGAAAAACATCTTTAAATGACAAAAATTGTCAGCTTTCTTATGTAGGTGTATATTCTACTTTCTTTTACTAAATCGTCTCAAAAATATTAAAATTAAAATTAAAAAGGTTTGAGTCACTGAATGAAGATTTGAATCTTTGGCTTACATTAATTGCAAAATAGTTGTTGAAGTAGAAGATTAAGTCTATTTGGACTCCTGCAAAATGGAAAGAAATTATTATTTATTCATTGCATTTTGCAAAATATTTTTGCAACTACATTTTTCTCATTTGTGAGCTGCTCTATGATCTGTCTAATCTATGAACTGTTAGTGCAGAAAACATAGGAGAACACACAGAACACAGAATTATAATGAAATTTAAGAACTTCACAGTTAGTTGCAAGATTACATCTTAGTATCTCTAATCACAGTCTAACTTTAAAAGACTGATGAGTCTTAAATATGTTTTCAAATTATATTAGGTAAAAAAAGACCACTCAGATGACATGACAAAGTCCCCATCTTTTCAGGTTACGCAAATAATTTAAATGCTTGCCTTGTATTTTGCATATTAGTTATGTAATATATTATGATGTCAATTGACTGCAAAAATTGTTCTTAATAAAACAGAAGAATCTTTAATGGTATATAATATAGACTTCAAACAGAAAAGAACATAAATGATGTAGTACATAAAAATAACTCAGGATGAAGTACATGAAAAGAACTTCGATTCAGTGATTTTTTAAAATGATATATAGGTAGTCCTCTGTTTCTGTACTTTAAAATCTATTTAAATCTTAAAATTTTGGACCTTTGTTAGCATTAGAACACTAACATTTTCTGACATGAAGTATAAAGAATAACCCCAAAACCTGGAAAATGAGTTACGATGGATGTTGTCCAGAATTCTGTGTTGAATGTCCAAACCTTCATTTTACTTGCAGCATTGGAATTACTTACCTTCTTCATGTTTGTGAGATAAGCACTTTGCTGTGACGCACTTCTGTTTCTTCAGACCTAATGAATGTTCTTAATCCCCCTTGTTAGGTCTTTTGGTGTGCCTACATGAAAGGAACTGCAAATGTAAGCTGAGAATTATTATTTATTACTAAAGAGTCTTTCTCCTTGCATCCTTGCTCTCTCTGTCACCCAGCAAGACATAAACCCTCACCATGTTTTTGAAATTGTTTAGGGAGAATACAAGCAGTTCTGCATGTAACAGAGGAGACACGATACTAGACCATGTTATACCTGCCTGAGAAAAAAGACCTGGCCCAGGAAATACGATGTATGCAATAGTAAGGGAAGAAATATTACTGTATAGATGACCAAAAAGGTGTTAATACAAATAACAACAATACTGTCTATTACAATCTCTTGCTGTTGCTTAGATCAGTGTTGCAGCTGTCTAAAATACCTCTCAGGAAACGCATACCAAGTAATTTGGCAGGAGCTGCTTCAGTCTTCGTGGGGCTAATGTGCTTTTCTTGAACGTAGGTCCTGCTCTTTGCCTCACTTGTATAACACAACTTTATGTACCCGTTTGCACAGACCTGTGATGATGATAAAAGCATCCCTTTTGTACAGTCCTGTTCTAGCGGGACACAGGAAAGAGCCGCTGCCCACCTGCAGTGTTCTCCCAGGGGGACTGCCTCTTAGGAGTTTGGGACTGCTTATATACCTGCAGGAATAGCTGGCAGGGAATGAATGGGTTTTCCTTTCCTTTCAGCTGGCTTATAAACATCCCTGATTAAAGCAGATGAAAATGAGATGCCTAAAGTTGTGCACATGAACATGACTCTGGCAGCAGAGGCTGATCAGCTCTCAGAAAAGTAAAAGATACCAGAAAGTTATTGAGAGAGAGACATAGGTCTGTTATACATGATGGACTGTTGATGAGAGGATAAAAAGGCTTGTGTGTAGACAGACGGAAATGAACTTTACTGAGATTTTGTCTGACATGGCAAATATGAAGCATATGTTAGTGGAGTTGAACAAAGAATTCTCCCTCATATATTCCTGTATCCTGTGACAAGAGGTAGATGAAGAATTGAGGGCAAAGGGGTCTCAGCTATGACATTCAGCTTCACTGATTTTATTTCTCTCCTTTCTTGCACTACCAATTTGTGGAAAAAATCACAACTGAAAAAAAAATCACATTTTTAAAACATTTTTGCTACAATGACAGAGAATATGTAAGAATGTTTACCTTCCTCTTGCTGTCTATTTTGCTTAAAACACTCAGATTTCTTTAGAAAATGGTAGTTTTGATTAGTGTGACCTACTCTAGGTGGTCCTGCTCTGGCAGGGGGGTTGGACTAGATGATCTTTCAAGGTCCCTTCCAACCCCTAACATTCTGTGATTCTGTGATTTTGTTTTCCTCTTTTCTCTCCAGTCATTTAATTATGCAATTTCTGGAAGGTTTTCTGGGAATGTTATATTTAATGGGAAAAAGATCCAAGAAACGAGAAGCTGTAAAAGCCATTTAGTTAATCTTATGTTTCTTTGTTCATCCCAGCATGGGGTTGTTCCATTTTATCATCCTTTATTTTTGTTCAGCTTTTTTTCAGCTAGTGAAATGAGCGTTCCTCCACTACTATAGACAAAATCTAATTATGAAGCTGGTAAGGCAAGTTTGTTGAGTTTAGTTCTAACTCAGAAAAAAGGCAGAGGACGGATTAGTTGACAGACTTAGGATAAGCCCTGCCAACCTTCATGACTTTGGCAATCAGCCACCACGTTAGCAGTAACTTACCGCATTTTCCATTGAGATAACATGTTACCCTGCTGCTTTGGTCAAGTAGTAATGATGGTTTCTGGATGTCCAGAAATCCTGTAAGCACATATATAGGGCAATTGCATAGCTCTTGCACAACTGATCCAGCTTCTTCTGGCGAAGCTAAATGGGATGCTGCTGTATGCAACGCCATGATAGCAATGTTATGGCAGAAACGGTGCTGAGCCCTTTGCCATACACCTCTGGTGCTGTGTCATGCCATCCCGTTGGGTCATGTAGTGGTACTATGCCCTCATATTGAGTTTTATGATAGGGGTTCTGCTGTGCAAGGCTGACAAGACAGGGGATGAAAGGATAGAACATACACATTCAGGCTGCTGCACAACACTGTGGCTTCTCTGTCTCTGGAGGAGTCAGAGGTGGGACATGAGAGCAGGCCAAAGCATATGATTTGCCAACACTACCTGAAAAGAAGGCAAAACACAGCAAGTAAGTGGAAAGTGAAGGTAGTGCAGGAAATAAAGCTCTTTCCAGCTCTCCAGTAAATTCACATCTGCATCTTGGAGAGTATAGTGCCTGTTTAGTCCGGCACTGATGGGATCCATTGAGTTTGCTCAGGTGCACTGACCAGTAGTTGTGCAGGACCAGCGTGCCTGTGTTCAGTTGGGGGCAGCCTGCGTCTCCCAAGTAGCCATATGAGTTTCAGTGGGATAATGCCAGTGGATTTTCTTCCCAGAAGCATTTGCTGGTTAGGACCCTTTGCAAAGTGAATTTCTGTTTTATCACAGCTAAAAGCAACAAGACCTTGAGATATTTTCTCAAAATAAGCTAAATATCAGTTGCTCCCATTAGCAATTGCATCTAAAAAATAGACAATAGCCACAGTCTCCAGTGAAATTCCTGTCTTTCTCTGCAAGACACTGTCAAAGAAATATCTCATATAAACGTACAGATATAAATCATGTTCCTCCACTTTTCCTGAGGCTTTTCAGCTTTTCGTTTTGTTTTGCTTTTACACTTAACTTCTGAACTTGTTTAAGTAGACACACCTCCACTGATAAATTTAGGCCCTAAGTTTTAGCCATATACCAACTGAGATAGAAGCCATACAGCTTTATATTAACAGGCATAGATGTTATCGCTTTGTCTCCTTTCTCAGGAATAAGGTAGATGTTCTGGGGGTTTTTTGAATTCTATGAGCCTTCTTGCCATCATTTGCAGGACTTGTGTATTGGTACGGCAGGTATAACACAGATACTGCTCTGGATTGAAGCCATACACTTGGTTTCTAAGAAGCTGAGTATTTCTTCCCAGGCGTCTCTTTCTGCTTACACAGAGCAGCAGCCACAGAACAACTGGGAATCTCCTGGGTTTCCAGAGGGCAGGAAAGAGGCAGGAGATGTATATAAAGGTGCACTAGCTGCATTCGTACAGAGAAAAGTACCTCTCAAACACAAACGGCACTGTATGTGGTCACTTGGGGAAATCTGGAAGATTGCTTCTGGTGTGTTTAAAGAATATTGTTTCAAAAATAAGGAAAAAAAAAAAAAAAAAGGAAAAGAAAACCTCACCTACCAGATTTGCAATTGCTATGTCTCACTGAAAGGATTATGAATTACTTTGCTTTTGTGTGTGAGAATGAGAGAACCACATGCAAACAGTTTTTAATATTCTCTTTTAAGGTTGATCAGTTCTCAGTATAAAGGGGAAAAAATGCATTTTTCTCATTCCAAACATCTGAGGTTGTCTTTGACAGCTGTGGTTTCTGTTTAAAAGAAATGAACACAGAATGCTCTTCTAATCCTAAACATAAAAGACAGAAATTGAAGATCCATGAATCGGGCTCTGTCTCCCGGTCATTTTAGAGCAATAATATCCCATAATACAGGATAGCACAGCTTCTTCATCTTTGACCTCTCAAGTGGAGTCATCTCTAAAGAAAAGTTCCCCAAATTAGTCTGAAAGCCTTTTTCTAAAACTTTCTCTGTAATGGTTGTGTCAGAAAATTTGTCCTATATTAGGACATTTGGGACGCAGTGTATGTGTTGCATTTCCGAAGCCAGAAACCTGAATCTTGAGCTGCTGCTTAAAAATACAATATTGTTATTAACGTTAACAGAAACCATTGAGGTAAAATTTTCCTTAATTTTTTGAAGATTTGGTGTTAGCATTTTCCCTTAAGCTGTGCCTTCTCTGCTCAGTACTAGACAGAAGAGGAAAATCTTTCATCTGCCCATCTGCTCAGGAGAAAGGGAATTTGTACCTCATAACTTCTGAAATACATTTGCTATTAGTAGCTTCGGCAGGCCAAAGATCCTGAGAGTTGCCAAAATCATAAGATTGTCTTTTCACCTGCTTTCTTGTTTCTGAACTTATAAGATTCGTACAAAATCAGTAATGGTTTTGTTGAAACTTTGTGACAAAGGGACATATCTAGTCATATGAATCCATGACAGGATAAAACCCAAAGTAATGCAAGTTTTGTCTAAGAAAAAATGCAGGTCCTCAAGATTTTGCTTGGTTTTGCTTAACTTTTTTTCAAGTTCATAATAGGAAAAGGAATGTAAGGCAGAAATTATGAGGGTGCCTTGTACTGTCTGCATTCGGTTCATGTGGATTTGGAGTGCTAAAGCAGGTAGGGGAAAGTCAGTGATACAAGTTTTATTCCCATAGTTTGCAATTATGGTGATAGTAATGGCTATAAACAAAGTTCAGTGGGTTAAAAGGCTGAAAGCAGATAAAGACCCAAAACACACTGGTGAATTGCATCGTACTAAAGAGCCCTTGGTTTTGGACATTTGTTTCCTGAAAATGAGATCCTTATTTCAAGATCTGAGGTGTAAGAATCACTTCTTACTTTGAAAATCTTGGCTGTGTGCGCAAATCATCCAGATTGCCCTGGGACACGAGCTGTATTCAGGAACCGCACAAGAACAGTCTTTCATGTAAATATCTCTATTCCAGTTGAGCCAAATGTATTTTAAGATTATTTTTTTTTTGTCAGTTATATTTCAAATTTTCTTCTTCATGTGCCCAGGAACTACAAAGATCTATGATTACGTGTAAAAAGGGAAAGTATTTGCCTCTTTCTACAACATTCCCATTGTGCACGTTCAGGCAGACTTTGCTCATCTGAAACTACCAATAAAAATTGTCTCTGAAAATAAGTGCATGAGAAAACTAGGGCGTCAGCAGTACTGAAATCTTACTTTGATTTCAAAGCAGAAAGAAAGGTTACTAAGGAGAGTAAGTCAGTGGGAGTCTTTTTGTCACATCAGCTCCTGAAAGGCGTCGAAGTTGCTGTACTCTCTTAGGTTTCTAGTTTTGGTCTTCATTAGTTTGTAAGGTTACATACATATGTATCTCTGCTACAAACTGAATTTAAAATTCTGAAGATAGAAGGAAAAGGATGATTTTGGCGTGGGTTTTATGTCTGTCATTTTTGTGAAAGGCATTTTGATGTAGTGAGGACCATTTTATAAAGTCAGAACAGGAATTGAAACTTCAGTAATAGAATTGTTTGAAACCTAAAACTAGCTGAAATTAGGGTTTTACAAAAGAAGCAAGGAGAAACAATGCTGGTTTTCTGGCATTCAGAGCTTTACGCTGCCTCGACCTAGAGATTTAATAATTGGTCAGAAAAAACAAACGTATTATAAAGCACTGTGCTGAACAGGCTCAAAAGGGTCTGTTTGCTCTGAGGATTACAGCTGGCTTTACGATGATGAAATAGGATGTGAATGGTACAACCATGCTGTGCATAAAAGTTGTACTGGACATAATAGCACCATGCATTTCTTTTGTAATGGAAGGAATAATTTTTTTTGCTAACATTGAATAAAGACAGATAGGACAATTTTATCGAGCTCATTATATATGCCTCTCAAAGAACAAAAAGGTTGAAACAGTGCTCAGCTGCGCTCTTCCAGACCTCCTTGTGTTTCCACCTCTCTGTATTGTCTTGTGCTTTTCCATCATCTTGTCCTTTTCAACTGTCTACCATAAGGGAGGAGGGCAGGAAGCAGTGGATGGAGGAAGGAAAAAGACTAGAAAACTATCAGAGCTTTGAAACTAACTTCAGCTGTTATTTTAAGAAAACTCAAACACTTTGTGATGAAGTAAATCCCAGTCCTTCAAGAAATGCAACACCAAATTTTAAAGAGGCAGGAATTAACTTTTGTGGGCAACATTAAAATTATCTGTGAAAGATGTTGAAAAGTTCCATCCTACATATTTGCCCCTCATCTTCTTAGTAAAATATATAAAATCCTGTGAAACAACTAAATGCTATTGTCCCCATTTTATAGACACAGAACTGAGGCAGATTAACTGAGACACACTTGCTAAGGCCAGAGGCACAGCAAAATTTCAGCCTCTCATCCCTACTAATAATCAATTTGCAGTAATTTCAAATGCTCCCAGCTTAGTACCCTTTAAAATAGATGTAGTATTGTTGGGATCAATTTTTTTAAAAGGAATAATATACTTCCACACACAGGAGAAAACTGCCTCCTTCCATCACTAGGTACTGAAGTTCCACAAGGTGGTTAAGCAGAAAGTTCTCTCTGTCCCAAAGAAGCCCTAGAAGACCAGCCACAAAGTCCAACAGAACTACTGTCGCCTCCTGCCCCTCTCCCACAGTACAGAGACCTTCCAGGACTTGTATTATTTAATGACAAGGCTGTGTTGAACTTTTGTCCCATGGACAATAGATAACCTTTCCTTCCCCTCTCTAGCACCCCCTTAGCAATGACAAGCATGGTTCCCGTGGATATTTAGGATATGGGATTCTGCAGCCCTCTGACTCAGAAAAAGTCCTGTTAGCTTTCCTGGGCTCTGGATAAGGTTATTTCCCTTAATGAGGAATATTAAGCCCACCAAATGAGGTGGGCTGTGGGAGGGTAGTCTCATACACTCTATAGTACATAAGGTGTTTGAAAGCTGTACATAGTTTCTGACTTCCAAATACATAATGCTTGTTTAATGCATTAATGGTACCACAGGAAAGAGGTAAAGGGAAATGGGTGCAATGAGCATTGAGAGGACAATCTAACCCACTCTCTCAGACTGTCACCCCACTAACTACATCACAGGAATGACCCACAGGACTCAGAAGCCAGGAGAATGAAATACTCTGCCTTCTGAGATTTCCTTCAGAAGAAAGATAGAAGACTATTCTGTGTCTTCTCATTAGGTGTGATGAGTAAATCCACATTACCTTGTGACACAATGGTGTCAAATGACACAGAAAGAGCTGACCCTTATCTTTGCTAGGAGACTGCAAGCCCAGAGATTAATGCAAAACATAGGACTGATAGAAATCAAACTGTGCCTCTTGAAGACAGGCATTAACAAACCTTATCCTTAATGGGCTGAATGCATTGTCATACACTTTAATCGTCCATGAAGGTCATAGTCTTTCTATAGCAGACTGACTCACTGCCCAAGTGCATGTAAAAGCTCAGTGAGGGAATCTTGGACAAAAGCCAGACCTCACAGATGGAGCATTTCTCACTCTTGTGTTGGTTCTTCCTACAGAAGTGGTCAAATCATCCCCAAATCAGCTGATCTCATCTGAGAAATGAGTTCTCCCTGAAAAAAGAAGTGTAAATCTGTCACACAGCTGAGACAAACCAGTTTAGTCATATCACCCACCCACCTCCAGAGCAGCTTTCCCAGTCTGAACTGTGGATGCCAGCGGAGTGCCCTGGCCTCACCTCAACACCCAGTAGAGCATCGCTGTCCTCTGCAATCCAGCGGTCTCTAGGATCATCCTCAGCTGGTACCTACATGTGCAAATAGGACTTGCATGAAACCCAGTATCTAGTCCAGGATGGTGGCCAGCACTCAAACCTTTTGATAGCAGATTGAGAAACTTATCCTTTTATGGCACTAGGGTTTGTCTTAGTTTCTCATAGTTAGAGGTTTGGCTTCAACTGTATGACAAAGGTTTATAGTATCTCTTCTGTAGAGTTTTCAAGGGACATTAGTGACTTTCAACATCCATCTAAGCATCCATCCCTTTTTCTGCCTCTTGTTCAGTTTCTGGCCTCATCAACTTCCTGTGGTAAAAAGGTCTGGGGATTAATTGCAGTGTGTGAAAGACTGCTTCCTTTTATAAATTTTTATTTTCTCATATTTTAATGAACATTCACTTGAAAATCAGTATGGGGGGAGACCATACAGCTGTCTTAACTAGTTAGATTAACTCTACATTTCCCATTAATGTTACTTCTGTCTCTGATTTCTTTCAGTTTTCTTGTAACATGCACAAATATTTAAATGTATATGCTTTCATGAAAAATTGATCAAGAGCCAAAATTGTTCTTTAATGCTATATGAGAAATGCATAAATCCAGGAAATATGCTTACTTTAAACAAATATTTTCCATAAAAGATGTGGGAGTTTTTTCTTCAGCAAAAATGTGAGTGAAGTTGTACAATGTCACATCTTGAAAAGCAGCATCCGAATATACAAAACTTCCCTGAACTATCAGGACTGAAGCAATCAGAGTATCCCATTCCTATCACTTTTTCCTTAATGTTTATACAGAACCAATTTAGAGTTCTTTCTCTCATCATCCAAATTCTCTTTGGACAAGAACACTTAAATTTTCACAGGCTACACTGTGAAATTTGGAACTGTTTGGCAGATTTGCGTATTCTGCAACCTCAATGTCTCCTCATTAGAAAATGGTGACTTAATCAGAAGCTTGTTCCAGGTCCAGAGCATTTCTCAATTTTTTCGCTGGTTCTTATAAACTCAAACATCTGCCTGTAGTTTTTCTACTTTTTTAGGTGATTTTCACTATACTTCTGTAGAATAGCCAAGACTCCCCCTCACAATTTTTCAGTTATTGCTCCCTGACCTTAGAAATATTTAAACATCCCAAGATTTATATTTCTAGTGACATTGTGTTTTAGCAGAAATACATTATGTATGAAAAGTTGAGTAGGTCACTGCAGGCAACTGCTAATACACAGAAATATGAAGCTTCTTTAATTAATCACCAAGAACAATTGATTTTATACTCAGGAGAATTTTATCTTAGTTTACAGACAAAATTCAAGGTTTAATGTGGACTTCATAAAAGGATAGGTTTCTCCTCTTGGAGAAAATAGTATCGTAGAGGGAGAGGTAAATGGAAGAGCAGGGAATGCCACCTTGGACACCAATTTAGGGCAAAGTGCCTTTGGTGTGGCACTTGTCTTGGCAAAGTCTTTCATTCTAGTGGCATAATGCCAGCTGAGGACATGCTGGCCATGTGATTCATGGGCTACGTGAGACATTAAACTTAAGTTTAAGACATGACACACATAATGTTATAAAAGCCAAAATCTTCTGTGGATATGTATTAGGCACCTGAGCCAGACAAAGGGGCTAACCTGATGCCAAGTTGCAGCTGCAATCTCAAATCATTGAACAGCAACAGGAAGGCAAGTCTGACGTATTTAGGGGAAGAAAAGAGAAAATGCAGGTATTTTCACAATTCACTTTCATGTTGTGATTTTTTTTTTCACTTTTAACACAAAAATCTATCAAAAAGCCCCTGTAGGATCTCTGTTGTGAATGGTCTTTGGTGTTTTTCTGTACTGAGTTTTCTTTTCTGGAGCTCTGTCTTCCCAAGTTTTCCACTATAAGCATAAAACTCCTTCTCTTCAAACTACCTGTTTTGCTTGGATCAGATAAATCTAGAAACTGTCGCTACAGTTGCAATATCCAGGTCGGTAATTGCTCAGGGAAATGAGTCCTCCGGGGTGTTTGCCTCTAGGCTCAACAAGTCGCCATTGCCAACAGCAGTGGCAGATTCAAATTGTGAACTCCTTGGGGAGTAGGTTGCAATCCATGATAAACACTGCAGATGAGCAAAGGCTAAATGATTAGTGCTGTCTAACTGGGATGCTTCAGCCCTTTCTTTTCCAAAGCAAAAGGAGCGACTAGAGGAGCACAGTAAGGCATACCTTGTGTACCTATGCTAACGCTTTTTGGTTTTTTATTTGTATGGATTTACTTTACAGGGGTTAATGCCACATTTTATTGCAGGTGGTATTAGAATACACAATGATTTTGTCTGTGTAATTATAACCTGTAAATGGCTGGACAGGTTTCCATTCTAGGAGTGATTCTTTTAATGATAGTTTATATTGTTTGTCTAATGTACAGGTATTGTTGCATTTGTAGTTCAGCCATTATCAATTTTATATGCTAACCTCTTACCTTCATAGACTATAGTCAACACAGTGTGTAGGCATGCCATCAGAATGGCATAATAATATTAAAATATTAAAATTTTAATAATGTTTTAGGAATTTCCTACTGATAGGAATAGTTAGGACTTTATTTCTTTTTTCTCTTCTTTCTCTTTTTTTTTTTTTTTCTTTCTCTGACTAACTTTTCTCAACAAAAATTGCCATAGTTAAGAATTTGCAGAGAAGCAATTTTGTACCAGACCCTCAGGTCAGACTTAAATTTCAGTCACCTCTGGGAGGGCACATGCCAGAGTTGAGAATATAATGCCCCCAAGTGTTGCCTTCATCCCAGATCTTGATAGTGTCAGTATGGGTTATTGTATGATAACATTCATGTAATTGAGGAGACCCACTGCCTTTTAGTGCTGAGGAGGCATAAATTAGCCTGGATCCAGTCAGAAGGAACTTGTGAAAAGAGGATAATCTTGCCCTGTTCCTATCATTTTCTGTAAGCAGCCAGAGTTGGCCACAGGATACTGAACTTGATGTGTCTCTGGTCCACTCCTGCTTTATGCTTTTATGAACCCAGTACAAACAAGGGGGTAATAGAGAGGACAGAGCATGTTTGTGATGTGCTGCTCACTCAAAAGCAGGTGTTCTCAGGGTCCCATAGAGCATTTCTATACATTATCTTTCACTGATCAAGTTAGAAATCCCATTCCTAAAGTGGCAGATTCTGGATTGCTACCTTTCCTCTTGATAAGAAGAGGCAAATGTACTCTCTTGTCATGTCTGATGTAGAAAAAGGCAGCCTATATTACTCTTACTTAATTTTTACTATAATTGCCAAGGAATTAAGCTTCACACTAACACTAGCAATTGGGAAGCAGATCCCTTCAATGCACAGCAAGGCAAGGTTCTTGTAAAATATGTGAGCTTTTTCTCCCCCAGATACTTCTTGGGGTTTTTTGATGAACAGTCACAAAAAAAATCTTCATCGCTGAACAAGAAGCACCCCTGAGATGAAGCTTAAGGACAAATTTCTTTCCACTCACTTAAGAGGTTTCCTAAAAGGGTCCTGAAATCTCCAGCTGCAAGACTAGGTGAGCTTTCTAGGCAGGCTGCTGCCAGACTGATAGAGCAAGTGCTGTGGTCTTCAGGCTTCCCCCAGAACCACCAAGGACAGTATAGCTGTTACAGAGACACAAACACTTTGTGCAGTCTTTTATGACTATTTGTTACAGGACACGGTGCACCAAATTCAGACCTGTAGAAGGAAATGTGACTCTCCTGAAGATAATGCAGTTTCACCATGTTTTATTGTCCCTGGATATGATGAACCACAATCCCAGCATACTAAATCTATAAGAACTTATTACCTCCTTACAGGTTCTTTAAGATCTTCTATTTCATCTGAAGCTAGATATTTTACTGGCTATTTCATTTCTGTGTCTTTATCACTGAGCTCTTTACACACTATTTAACAACATCTCTATTAATGTGATCTGATCCCTGGCTCAAGTATGTTTAAGTGAATGTGTTTTGATTTTATGCCTTCTAATTTTGCTCAGTAACAACAGTTAGCATTATCCAATAACTCAGGGTCACTGACTTAGCTAATCAGTTTTGCATTCTTTATACCATCCTGATGGATCTCTAGGGACCTTCATGACAGCCTTCCTACTTCAGCAACAACTCCCTTTCTCATTTATGCAGGATTTTCAGACCAGGCTGTTGACTTTCAGTGTAGTGACGGCTTTACAGCTTCAAACCATTTCTCATCCGCTGTATTGCTCAGGTGCGCTGTGGCCAGAGCGAGCCAGTCTGGGGAACAGAAGAAATGGTGCTCAGATCTGTTAGATCTCCATATGTCCCCTCTGAAGATTTCTCTGTTTCAGTGTCAAAGCTGGAGCAGTTTTGTAACCGTTCAGGATGTCCGTCTAATTCAAGAAGAAGCCAAAAGAAGAAGATTTTGCATTTCGAAAGTGCCAGGTTAGAAAGGGTAATTTATATTGAAGAATACTATAATACTTCCAGCTGAATTCATAGAATCATAGAATGGTTTGGGTTGGAAGGGACCTTAAAGACCATCTAGTTCCAACCCCCCGATGTCTCAACACCTGACAAACTCATTAGTGTAAAAAAGTGAGAAAAAGGGGGAAAACTGAAAAACATTTAGCACTGATGGAAAAATCAAATTGACATTGGAAAAGGAAATCGAGTATTTTATGGTTTTACTTATTTAACTTATGAATAGTTATAGATAAATAAAGAACAACAGTCAAAATGTGTGACGCCTTTTTTCTTTGAGAAAAAAATGGCCTTTCTTTCTAGACCATAACCATATTCCCCGTGTGATATCTGACCCATGGATATTCAATTCTCTTTATGCAGCTCTGGTTAGGAAGGAAAAATACTTGCTTGGATCCTCAGAGCAGGAAGCCGACCTACAGATCTAAACAGGGAATTTAAAATAAAAAGTCTTTTTCAGCTGAAGTCAACTGGCTCAGTCAGAACTTACTGACTTCCTAAGTCAGAAGTTACTAGAAACATTGTAAGCCTTCTGGGACCATCTAACATACTTTCCTCTCCTCTGCACTACATGAAATCTGCAAACGGGATATGGAAGTGAAGAAAGGGACCCCAAAGTACCACATGGAAGTATTGGCCGCCAGGCATCACATGAAGACCCCATATCTAGGTCTTCTTGGAAACAGAAGATTTGAACCTAAATTATTTCCTGGGTAAAATACCATGGACTTCACAGGAAGGATTTGAACTTGAGGAAACATTTACATTTCACTATGATTCTACACAGAGAAAGAAAACGCTTCAGTGATATAGTTGGTCTGTGCTGAGAATTATAGCGTTCTCTGACTCACATGAGGAAGTTTTAGGAAATTCAAGCATGTGGAATGTATCCAGAATGTTTCTTTTTTGATCTCAGAAACTGCTAATCAAAATTAAAATTGTATAATTTCACTATGTCTGACTCATTCTTCACCTGCAGGGAGAAATGCTAAGATAATATTCAAAGCAAACCTTCATTGTGTAAATCCAACATCTCGTTCTTTAAAGGTGAATAGATATTTAATGCTTGACTTACATTTTAATCCAGTAACTGTGTTATCTTGAACACTGTGAGTTGTCCAGGGAATTTAGCCAAAAACCTCTGGAACCTATTTCAAATGTAGTTGAGGAAAGGTGGTACTTTGCTAACGAGCAGCATTTAAGATGCTTAAATTTTCCTTTGCTCTTATTCTTTATTGCGATCAAGTAGATTGCACAGATTATCATTCTGGGAAAAAAAAACACTAGTGAAGAGTCCCACAGATCAGTCATCTTGAGAAATGAAAATGTTGAGCAAGGAGTTCATTTGAACTGGTTTTGTTTTTCAGACACTGCAAATGGATGTGAACAAGCTGAATATCACATTGCTTCGGATATTTCGCCAAGGAGTGGCAGCAGCCCTTGGACTGTTACCTCAGCAAGTTCACATCAACAGACTCATCGTAAGTACCAAAGGACTGTGTATAATAAAATGTACCTGGTTATTTTGAATTATCTTAAATTTATTTTCGTGTCACTATGGAAAAGTGCAATAAAATAGGACAGAAAAATACCTTTTTTCAATATTTTTTAACTGCACTACAGAAAAATAGATCTCCATTACAAAATGATTTAAATTCTGTTTTGAAAGCAAACCATTCTCAGTTACAGTCTAGAGAAAAATTAAGTGAGATAAATGTCTTTTGTGTCCTATTCACGAGCAAATTGCTTATCCCTTAGTTTTCATTCCAATGCAGTTCTACATTACATTCATTAAGAAACACTTATTCCTGTTTTCTTTCTCAAAGTTTGAATATTGCTCAAAAAATACATGTGATTCTGCCTTTCAAATGCATCTTCACAATTTATCCTCAGACTTTCCATTAGTAAATTAAATGTCTTCTCACAATATTAATATTCTTGTTTTGCTATTCAGCTATAACAATTCGTGCTCCGAAATGATCCTGTAGACTTCGGTATCATATTTGCAAAAGACGACAAATTTGCTTCTAGCAACAAAGATTTTTTAAAAGCAATTGTCATTATATGGTTTTCTGTGTATGGTTAAGAGCACACATTCTTAACGCTGTCATCTTTTTATGACAGTTTTGCCATGAAGCAAGAAAACCCCAATATAATGTGTGTATATCTAGCAATCAGTTCACATTTCCGAGGAAAGAAGAGTTATTTTATTTTATTATACATGTAGATTGAATATTAAGGAAGAAAACTGGCAGGTTCAGCATAAAAGTACTTCCTGCCTTGATAGCTTGATAGGATTGTATACATCAAAAAGGATTATTAAACTCCTTCAAATAATATCTCTGTGAGAAAGGATCACACGAGAAGTACAGCAGAAAAGATCAATAGGAATGCAATGCAGCCCTTTTCATGTTTGCCAGGGATGTCAGTCATTGGTGACAAGTGATGCTAAATCTTCTTTGTCCCCTGCATTAACCAGAATGAAAGGCGGAAAGACATATTCAGAGAAAAGCACAATTAAAAGAGAAGTGTTCCAGAGTTTGGTATGTGTGTTTGAACATACTAAATCACTTAGTAGCTTTCTCACTATGCTCTCTGGAAATTATGTAACTAAGCAGAAGAAATACGCTGTTTATTTTGCTACCAGCTCCATAGCTTTTCCCTTTCTCCTCTCATTTGTGACCTAAGGGAAAAGGTAATGTCATTTTGCACCTGCATACAGCTCAGAAAGTAAGTAGTAGTAATTAATTAGTCTTCGCAACATCTGTAAAGGTCTGCTATGAGTAAATACTTGAGTGATATAAGAAAGCAAGCAAACTTTTGGCCTATTTGGTCAAAAAATAAAACACAGTCAAAATTCACAAGGAAGAAAAATATATCTCAGGAGATATTATTCCCACTTCACATCTTTCTAACACAAGACAGTTCCTCTCATGCTGAGTGCTGGCAAGCAAGCAGGGCATATCAAAATTCATCTCACCTCACTTCAGCCTAGTCTGAGCTACTCACCTAGGCTCCCTGTAAAAGCAAAGTAGAGAAGGCTAACAGGAGGCAGACATTGAGATCTCAATTATTTTAGGATTAATTAAGTCATTCTCTAGAGATGCCAGTCCCTTTCCCCTAACTTTGGAGGTAGTTCAGGTGATTGGAGTGAGGTAAGCTGACTCCCTCCCAAGTAAGCAGCTCTCAGAAGTGATCAGGAGCCTAGCAGCCAGGATGTGGTTGGGCACAGGGAGAGAAGAGGGACTGCTAACCTCTTACATATAACACATAGTGGGCCAGGAAATATTAACTGGGCATTTCCAGTGTCTCTTTAACCTTTCTGGTAAATCCTGCCATAAAGGCCTTTTGATGGGCAGAGGAACTCCTAAACAGAGGAGGCACAAAACACTGGGAATGTTGTGTCCCCACTAAGCCTTGCCTCGTGCCTGCCACCTACACCCAGAACCAGCCACCTACCCACATCAGAGACTGAGTGGGACTGCAGCCTCAAATCAGCTTCTTCAGTTCGACAAAAGTCTCTGCCTTGAACCTACATTCCAGACCTGTAGGTCTGTTTTCACTCTATAACCCTGCTGATCTAGATAGCTCCACTGAAAAACACCCAGTCCCACCAGTAGCAATGTCCTTACCAACCTTATCAAGCAGATGGACCCGTGGCACATGTCAGAGCACAGAGGGCAGATTTAGGTAAACACATTTGAAAGCGTCTCGTTCTGTGCAGCTCTACTTCTGAACACAAAACTACAAAAAATGTCTTTTTATTCACTTTACTGATGATAATGATGCATGTTCAAGGTGAGGGGAAGGAGGAGGGAGAGATCAGGATAATCTTGGTTTGAACTGATCTCTCCTACCCCATAACAATGAATAGCAAATAACCAGACCAGTGAGGGTCTTGCCTATGCAGGCAGCAATGCAGGTCGTAGCGCCATGCTTACCTTGCATGTGTGGAACTCTCCAGGTCTGGACTCTACATTACAGCCTCTGCTAAGTTGGGGAAGCTGGGATCCCACACCCTGTTGGGACATCAGTACTGTCTGGAGCGCTGGTCGCAGGTGCTGTTCTAGTCTATCACAACCAGAGGGACCGTCTGGCAGTCTCACCTTTGGCTCCCTTACGATGGAGTGAATACCATTGACATCACTAATACAGCACCCCTTGGGCTACCAGGGCTGCATCAAAGACACCAGGGCAGGAATTAATAGAGGGGAGAGTAGGCATTCCCAATTTACCCATTAAATGTAAACAAAACTTTTCTGGGCCCTTCCTTTTGTTGTGTCATTTTAAGGAGTTACACTGCAGTCGACTAAAAGGACTTTATACTTTGTTGTGGTATGTGTCTGCAGTGTGTTGACATGGGATTAGAAAGCAGTGCCAGAATACCACAGCGTTATACTAAGCATTCCTCTTCAAGAGCCACCTTCTAAAACAGAGCTACACTTCAGCTCAGATCAATGAACTATCTGATAAAATTCCTGCTTGCACTTTGCCCTTGACCCTGTCCCATGGCTCTTCCTCTCACTATGTTACATTGACCTATCTAGTTTAATGGTACTAGGCTCAGGAAGAGGGTACCTTGTCAATAGTCACCTTGTCAACAAGAAAAAGCACACATGCCCACGTATGGTATTTGCATTTTCTTGAATGGTCAGCTAGGATTTAAGGAGTTGGAATAGGTATACTCTCCTCACAGAGCAGGTTGCAGGCTTTATATTACATGCTTTTGATTTTGGAATTATAGTTACAATCTACAGACAGCAGAGATTATCTAATCTCAGACCCTTCCTATGATTCTGCATTTTTTTTTGTTTTCCTAGGGGAAGAAGAATTGCGTCGAACTGTTTGTGTCTCCACTGAACAGAAAGACAGGAATTTCTGAGGCACTCCCATCTGAAGAAGTGCTGCGTTCCCTTAATATCAACATTTTGCATCAGAGTTTATCGCAGTTTGGAATAACAGAGGTATCCCCTGAGGTTGGTTATCAATTTTCTAACCTGTAGTTTTTTACAGATTAGGCAGTTACAACATCCCTGGTAGTTTTCGGGCTGAGGCTCTCAAGCATGAGGCAGGAAATATATAAGCTAAGATGGCATTAATGCTATAAGGCAAATTATACAGCTAGCCCTGTTAAATTACTTTTAATTACTTTAACTTCATTAGGCTATTTAAGCATTAATCCAGGTCCTCCTCACACAGCTGGGCTACCATTGAAATCGGAATTTAGATCCTAAGCATGCATCAATTGCCTTAAAGGAAATGGGCCCAAGGACTTTTCGTCTATTAATGCGGGTCTGCAGGCATAACAGTTTCAGTAGAGAGATAAATTAAATGCAGATGTCAGGTGTGAGCGTTACTACCTATGTAACTCGTGTCTGGCATCATTTTGAAAAACTGAATGTGTATGTTGTATCCATGCTTCTTTCTGTTCTCGGGAGAAGTGAGACATTTATTTTGTTTATCTGCTCCAAAAAGAGGGCAAAAAATAAAACTTGTAGCTATTATTTGTACGACTACATCCACTTTTTTGGGAAAAAAAAAAATCTCTTTCAAAGCAGAGACTGCACTGCCATCTCCGCAGTGTCCCAGACATTACCAGTGAGATGGACATGTAATTCTGGGCTGACCACTTGATATGTGCACAGCAAATGAAAAGAAGTGAAGGCCTTCAGGAAAGGAAATCACTGAGCTCATGGACATGGTCACATCATATTGCATTTTATTTAGTGTCATGTATGGAGACCCCCAGAATTCAGTGGGAGGTCTGAATAACTTCAAACACATTGTCAAAAATCAGCATTTTCCATGGAAGCTCCCGTTTTGACAGAGGAGATGCCTATATCCAAAAAAGTGGGGAAAAAAGGAGAGGTTCTGATGAGCCATGTTTCTCCCTATGGGTAAAAAGTTCCTGTTTTTTTTATCTCCAAACCTATGTTTAGTCCATTGCTGAGGTAGTACTGGCTGTAATGTTCACCTGTATTTCTACCAATTAGAAATGCTTTTGCTCATTTTAAGTATTCTGTCTCTGTTTAAGAACCTGGAAAACGTCTTTGGTGCAAAAAATCAATTATAAAACCAATGCCAGTTTAATGCAATTTTACATGCAGCCTGCCACTATGAAAATGAATGGATTCTCAGTTTTCAGCTGTTTTAATACGAAATGAGGCCAAGCAGTGCTGTCCAAATGTCAAATCAGATCTTTATATCATCCATCAGCGACCCGAGCTAATCTTCCTTTAGGTCAGAATTTCCTTTGTTACCAAAGCACATGAGTCTGATGGTTGTGATAGATGCAATTATCTATTCCAAGTACTTCAGTTACAAATAACACTTCAGGTAGACATGGGACAAGAACATATATGAATAATAGATGAACGGAGAAATGTCAACAAGCTATGAAGCAATGCTGGAAAAAAACACAGCGCTGAACTCAAGATCTTGAGTTAGATACATTTCAGTAATCTGGAGTGCTCAGATATCTGAATATTCTCTCTGGGAAAAAAATGTAGGCAACCAGATGGAATAATTTAGAAAAGGATTATTAGAATGAAAGTTGTGCAGTCTCTAACTCCTTCTAATACTGTTGAAGAAATTAGAGATTATTTTAATGTTTCAGTTGCTAGCAGATTATACAGCTAAGGCCCTGATCCTGAAAAAATCATGCAGCTTTGCACTAATAGGTATTCCTTTTGGATATCAATAAATTGTTTACATGTGTAAGACTTCAGAGAAAACAGCATCTAAAAGACAACAACATATAATCTTTACTTGTTCAGCTGCTAACCGTTTATTTACTCTTCTCTCAACTTGCTCTAAGAACAAATCGTGCCAAACAAAGTAATAGCAAAAAAAAATGTAAACAGGCAAACCTGTGAAGGAAGATATAGTTATACAAAGCTTTACATAGCTTTGACATTATTTTACCCATTGTGTGTGTGTATTCCTGAGCTGTCAATCCTAATTAAATCATGAGCTAATAAATTGTACACTGTTCTGCCAAAAAGTCTGAATGCTTCAAAACCAGTATTGTATGTGTACTGTCAGTGTATCTGTGCAAAAAGGAGGCATTATCCACGTCTTTCTAGGTGGGTGGATGACACAGAGATGTTAGGACTGGAATTTGTCTCCTTTTTCAGCTGCCTATTTCAATATGAGCTGCCCAAGGCTTGAACGTCTACTGGCACTCTCTACAGTAAACAGAGAGAATATTCAGCAGGCAGCTCATCCCATCTCTGAGATACCTCTCCTGAGATTTCTTGGTTGATTCTACCTAACAAGGCTTAGCTTAAACTAGACCCCAAGCTGTAGAGGGTTAATGATGGGGGAGATTACCCTGCCCTAAGAAACTTTGCCAAGATTACGTAGAAAAACCCAAGTGGAAAACTGAAGCTCTCTGCTTAAGTCTCAGCCCACTGATACCATAAACAGCAAAAGTCTCAGTGGATGTAAGTGACTGGAACTACATTTCCATTCATCCGGTAATAGTTTACCAGTTCACATCTGCTAATGCATTAATGACTGGTTGATCTATTTTTGATTAAATTGCCTGTCTCAAAACTCATATCCTAGTTTCTTATTCTGCGGTAGCTGAAAGAGCAGATTCCTTATATGCCTTTGTTGTCAGAACCACTAGAGTCCTTTGCTGCCTGGTGTAGAACAGGATATGTACCTGTGGGAATGTGAAAATTTGATTTAATAGAGTCATTGTGATTTCAGGGCAATGGCAATATCTTCCATATGTCCTTTCTCTTCCTTTCTCTTCCAATGGCCTATTGTAGTTGTAGCATTTGCTCTTTTATTATGGTCTAAAGTTTGTGTCTGAAGTGGGATTTGGGATTGTGTTCTGCTCCATGGTGCATATCAGGGCCAGGACCAGACTTCCCCAGAACAAACTACAGAATTGGTGCTTGTTGGTGAGACTACATTCAATGACTCGGGCAGTCCATGGTATTATGGTATGGGAATCCTGACTTCCTAATGTCTTTAAATTGTGCTCAGAGAAAAAAAGAAAATACAGCTGGATTTCAGATCTTGGTAGAGTAGAAAAGGACTTGAAGTGCTTTTGGATGACAAAAATAAACTGAAGTTACAGTAAGTAAAATAAGGGATACTGTCTTTTGAGAGATAAGCTAACTGCCAGCTGGAATGTGTGGCACTAAAGGAGAAATTTCCAGAGTTCATGCCAAAATTATGCAATGCCAAAATGTAACATTGCAGCCTCCTTGTACAACGCTTCTGTTAGTTGCCTTTGAAGTGTGTGATATTAACTTCTTAGAAAAGAAATCAAAGGAAGTAATCATGTGCTTAAAGCATACAGAAACCGTAAGTCATCGTAAGGACAAGTGATCAAAACCAATAGCTTAGAAATTACAACAGCCTAGACCAACAGAGGCGCCTGGGGACGAACCAGAGCACAAGGATGTGCTCCTGTGATCAGGTGAGGCAGATGTGGCGTTACACGTGCGGGGTGCATCCAGACCATCGTGACAGGGACTGGAGCCCTGCAGGCCTGACAGCTTTGACATGAAATCACACCGCTTTATTACATGTGCATGTAAGGTAGAGTCCTTGGGGAGGCTTTGTCATGGGAGACACTGAGTGGCTATTATCCAGTGTCCTGGGAGTCTGAGAGGTCACCCACGTTCCCACACGTTTTCACTGGGGGTGGAAGTGATTTCTTGGCAGACATTCATAACCTGCCTTAGATAACACAGTTAAAATAGCAGAAAAAACAAGGCAACTTAGTGTGAACTTCGATGAACCCTTCTTGATCTGAAGTTCAGTCCCCAGCTCCCTGTAAGCTTTCTTCTGAGCTCAGAACTACAGCTTGCCATGCTTTCATTAGTGTTTCAGCCCAAGGAACTAATTGGGGTTAACTGACCCACTTTGCAAATTCGTCTCTTTTCCAGCAAAGACTTACCTTTTCTGGCAGCTCCTGATACCTTGGCAGGATCTTTCATGCACATGTTTTATAGTGACTGCTTCAGGTCAATATCTCTCTTGTTATTATAAAAAGCTGGCTGGTCATTTTACTTGTTTGTAGAAATAATCCATTAGTTTTCCATAATAGGACCAGAAAGGCCAGAGGGGATATTTAATGTCTTTTTTTTTTCCCAAAAAGTTTTTTAAAAATGATTTTTATAAGCACGTTTGTTCCAGTTCAGAGCAAAGCAGATACCTGTGCAAGCACACTTCAGTAAGGTTAGTATAGCATGGGATTGTTAAGAATACGTTGAATCTTCCCCACCTTGAATTATGCTGAATTTAAACTGTTTAAATTAACCTGGCTAATTCTGCCTGAATGACTCAGCTGATTGTGGAGACTCCTTAGGGAACATATTCAAACACCGGGGGATGATGCTCTTGATGATGTACATGATGATAAGCCTTCCTCCCGGTAGTCAGGTTTGCTCTGAGACCTGATGGTATTTAAGCTACTGGAACTCCCCTGCCATCCCACCTGCTCTGGTATTCCCCCACCTTAATCAGCTGTGCCTTTTGCAGCTTAGTTTGAGTTTATCTTCCTGCCCTCTGATGGCAGTGGTACATTCCCACTCCTGAAAAACTATTCAAAAGTCTTAGTGGATTCTCAGGCAGGAAAAGGTTCCCAACTGAGTGAGAGAAATGTGGAGTAACACCAGTCAATTGAGACACGGCTCATTTCTGTGCACGCGACCTCATTGCCCATGGTCGTGGACCGATGTCCTCTCTGTTTTTCTTTTTCCCTAGCATTTGGCCATCTTGCAAGCTTGTTTCCTGGGCATCAACAATTTGTAGTGAGTGTGGCAATTGCCGTCCCTCTTATCAGTTCTCCCAGAGCAGGGAACAAAGTTCTGAATGAGCAGCACTGACGTTTCAGAAAGCAATTCCTTATTGTGAGATGACTCAGTTACTGCAGGTCACAGCCTCTCCTGTCACTAGGGAGCAGCTTAAGCAATGATTCTGCTGTCCTGCTGTAAGATCCAGGGGACAGATTTCCTTGGTTAGGTGAAGGTACTACTAAAGTGTTTCAAAATTGTATGTCAGATGTGTTTAAGTTGTGGCATACTTTTTTTTCCCCTTTTTACAGCATTTGTTAATATTCTTTGAACTTTATTTTTAGAAAGATAAATCAGGGAAGGACATATCCTGGACACACATACCATTAGACAGATGTCACAGGGATTAATTCTCTTAGACTCAGTTATGTATATGAAATCCATTATAAAATATTTTAAAAGTTTTTTGACACTAATGATTTACAGTTAATTTAAATCTCTCACCGATTGAGTCAAAAAATAGTATTAGCTCTTACTTTACTTTTTAGCGTATGTGTCCTTTCAGTGAAGAGGTACAAAAAAAAAAACCCCATTTACTCACTTACAAAAGGTCAGCATGGCCAATTCTCCTTCAGCTCCTGCTTTTTATCTAGATTTCCTCCTGAGAGATCTGAAACAATGGAAAGCCATCAGGTAACCCACCCAGGGTCAAACGCTCAGTTTATAGCTAATGGGCCAGAGCTGCAGCTCCGGCTGTCACCGTGGGATTCCCACGGAGCTCAACAGGAGCAGTCCTGAGTGCAGAGCAGCTGTAGATTTGGGCTCTGAGCCAGCATTGGGACCCGAGTCCTGTGCCACGAGCACAGCAGAATAACCTTGCTGTGCTGTGGTAGCAGATTACACAGAGAACTGCACCCCGTTAGAGTGGCAACGCTGTTCGAATGTCTAGGAACAATTTTTGCAGAAATATTTGGCAAGATTTCCAGCTTGTCTTTGAAAATCATGGTTTTTAAGTTGCTTGCTAAACACAAGACTGACACTTATAAACCCTGTTAAACTGACAATACCTTCAATACTTTTAAGTCCAGATCATGAAACACTACTTGACCACACACGCACACAAATACACTAATTTTACAAGGTGTGTTTCTATAGTTTAGCAGAATGGGGTAAAGGGTTTCCATTCTGATCCTTATGGCTATGACTTCAAAAGAAAACTTTTCTTTTTTATGCTTTCAGTTCTAAAGCAGTCAACGCCCAGTTATACACATGCATTTTTTTTTAGCAAGCAAGTCTGTAAATTAACCATGCTACCAAATACTTCCGTAAATATTTGCATTTTGTGGCAGTATGACCTGTGAATTGTCTTGCATCTGCATTGACTTTAATCTGCATTGTCCTGGCCTTTTTCAAAGCAAGAAGGGCACAAACCTGTGCTGAAAGGAGGACTGTGAAAATTGTATCAGGATCCAGCATGCAGCAGGTTTTTTTTCAGCTTGTCCTCTCTTCCACAGGCTATGATCTCCTCCTCAGCAAGCCTTTCACCATAAATTCAACTTCATCAGGACTTTATATGCTTGGGAGACTGATGGTCAAAAGGAGTTTACTTGATATATTAAAGAGCAGGCTAGTTACCATGGCTGAGGAGAGTTTGGAGCATGAAGTACACATGTAAAGTGCTAGAGGGTCCCTGCGGTTACACAGGTCCAGTCAGCAGCCACCCATCTTTAAATGGAGGAACTCTTTTCTCTGTGGAAAATGCCCAGTCCTCTTATGCAACGTCCCCAGAGAGGAAAAAAAAGCCACTTTGAGATGGGAAGACAACTCACTAGTTAAACAAGAAGTTTAATTAAAGCCATTAGGGAATTTCAGTGAAAGGGAAGCACTGAGGACTTGAACATTTACACTGGAAACCAGAATTTAAGAAAATTGGTTTTACTCAGTCTGAGAACTGTACTGAAAATACACAATTAAGAAAAGAAAAGCAAGTAGCTGAAAATTGGGAGAGCTATGTCTACCAAACTACGGTCATGGAAGCACAAGATGATGTACTTTATTCTAAATAACATATTGCAGTTAGACTGAGGGTGCATGTACCCTTTTTTCTACTACCAGATTTCTATTTGGAAACATAGCGAAACTCTGGTAATTTAATAGCCCAACCAAGTCCCCACACTGCAATAAAGCCAAAAATAAACGCTTTTACAATTATTATTATTATTTTGTAATCCCCAGGGGTTCCCCAAGAGTTCTGGAAATTTTAGCGTGCACAGCTGTTTTAGAAACGTACTACCAGCAGGAACCCGAAGATAATGAGATTACTTTAAGCATAATCAGAATTATAGATAGACAGATAATGAGATTACTTTCAGCATAATCGGAATTTTTTACGTATGCGCATGCATGTGTACTCTAAAGGCGACAGTGTGAGGGCTTCCTGGCTCATGAAGGCACACTGGCAAGTCACCTGCTCTTTGCTCCTGTGTCAAGTGGAAACAGTCCTGAGGCTGGCACGTAAGTGCTGGGGCTGGAGATAAGCGCTGGAGAGAAAGAGGCAGGGCAAGTGGTTCCCGCAGCCCACGCTAGAGCTCTGCCCTTTTACCTGATGAGCCAGGTAGTTTCCAAGAAAGACCGTGGGTCTTGTTTGCTTACCTTCAACCAGCCCGTGGCTCCCAGTGGAGGGTTATCTCACCAGCCACGGATAAGTCTTAGATCATCCCGCGTAGCATTGGGAACCCTGGGTTGCCCGCACAGACAGACACACAGAGGGCAGGCAGGGTGCGTAGCCGAGCTGGGTGTGCAAATAGCAGCGTTGAAAGTGAGTGCCATATACTGTGGAATGTGAACTGTGACAAAGCTGAGGAGGGTGATTAATGCCTGACGAGAGCTATTTAATCTGCGCACGCTACTGTGTAACTTTTTTTCTCTCCCCTTTTCTGTTTTATTGCTTAAAAAAGAAAAATGTTTTGCAAGGCCAGCGTGAAGCAGACAAAATCTGGAGCAAAGAAGGATTTTATGCGGTTGTCATATTTCTCAGCATCTTTGTCATTCTAGTAACTTGTTTAATGGTAAGTTTCTTTTTTATATTTTTTTGCTGTTCTTTACTTCATGCTTTTCTTAGTCTGAAGGATAGAGTCACACATTCTTTACAGGAGAGGTGTTTTCTCAAAGCTGTTAAAAACTCAGCTACAAGGAAAGAGTTGGTCACTCTCATAATGCTCTGAAGCCAAAGTCTGAAGAACCACATTTCTTGATATATTTTATGTCCAAGCAAAGACTGTAACTAGAAGGAAGCTGAAGAAATACATAGTGGGCTCTTAAATCTGCAGAGTAACTGTGTAGTGACGTGAGTGATGACTTCTTAGCCTTCCTACTAAGGTCCCAGGATCCCTGAAGTCGCATTAGCTGCCTGTATTTCAGCTTTATTGAGTAGTAAAAACGACATTACATTGATACAATATTGTCAGTGCATAGTTGTTAGAGTGTGTGTTTGTGTTCATGAATCCAATATAAAAATTTTAAACTGAAATGACTAGTAAGTACATGAAGGAGTGATCATCTTTTTGAACAATGCTGTCATTTCACATTGTATGAGTTCAGTGGCCAGGTTTCTGGGCATTAGACATACTTGTTTCATGCTGAACATGAGATGCACAAGGGTCACACAGGAGATGAAAAACACTACACCACTACTGACTTTCATAGGGTAATTTTTGCATTTTTTCCAATGTTGTATACCACATGTTTTCCTTCTCTGAATTGTATATTTCTTCTGTGGTGGATAAATATAAGGGTTTGCTAAATTCTATGACAATTCTCAGCACTTACGAACAGATAGTATCTTTTGGCATATTTTGCTTTCAAACGCATTTAATTTTCTTTAACCTAGGTGCATTTCCCACTTACAACCTTCAGATGGAAAGAATATTCAAACTGAAGTTATTAATAAACAATCATATTTCTAACAAAATCTTATTTAAGCTTTTAATTCTCCCTAAGATTTGAAAAAGCACTTATTTTCTGACTAAAATAATTGCTTTATATAATTTTCACTTCCTAGTGATCTCCATTTATCCATGCCATGTCACTGAAAAATAGGAGGGTAACTGTAGAAGTACTAACTTTTACTCAAACTTTTTACTTTGGAGAAGCAGATATTTTGGTCATTACTGACTGTTTAACTAGAAGGGTATAGAAAATGCTGTATGTCCTTGTGATGGTACTACACAGTATTTTCATTAATTCTTTGAAATGTGTAGACGGTATCGTGAGTTGTAAGCATCATGGAGGACAGTATCAGAACTTAAAATATTCTTAAAATATTCTTAATATTCTGGGAAGTAACAAGAATACTGCTTGGCAGGGACAATAGCTCTAACCATGTGCATCAATACAATGTAGGAAATATGTGGCAAAACGACAGTTCTGTGGGAAGAGTTTCAGCAGTACCACAGAGCACACACTGAAGTAAATGAGTAACATCAAATTGTTGCAAAAAATACACTTCTTGCTCTGGGATGTATAAATGAGGATATATGATCTCTAAGATCTGCATTCAACTTGGCTCTGGTAATAATTTGGCTGTAGTCATGCCTTATTCTCTGTGGTCTCTTTCAGGTACCACACTTGTGGAAAATGTCAGGCAATTATAGAGAGAGGAGATACAAGAATGATCAGAGATACAGAAGACATGAAATAATTTGTTTTATTTATGGCAGAGAAAAGAAGAGCAAGGAAAAACATGGTAGTTCTCAAACATAGAAAGATTTCAAAGGCTGCAGTGAGGAAGAAGATAATATTTTCTCCACTGCAGATTAGAAAAGAAGCAGATTTTTTGAAAGGGTGATTTGGCTGCCTCATTAGAATATTTTCGATGTAGCTGATCTGGAGTTAGGGCAGAGCAAAATACTAGTAGACTCCTTGAAGTTCCTTCCAAATGGATTTACTATGATGCTGTGGTCTTTTCTGCAGGCATTCCCCTTTCCATCCCCTCTCAGGTCCAACCTGTATCTTTACGTGTGCTACAGTTTATACTGTTAAATGGACACTGGCTCAGATTTTACCAGGACCTGCTGGTACATGGCGTATATGCAATCTATAAAGCTAACAAATAGCTCACATATTGCTTTTCATCCCACTTTATGTGTGTCAGAGTGGCAGATTTATGAAAAGTGGGAATTCAGTATTTCAGATTCAGTCATTGCAGTCTATTGGACCATTCAGCTTTAGAGTCAGGCATTAGGACTCATCCTAAGTAGCTTTGGCTGTAACAACCATATGAGCTCACCAAAATGCAGCCTCTTTTTTGAAGTTAGAGGCTAAGCACCTCTTTGTCCATAAGTGCTTGTTTGGACCCTTATTTAAAGGGTCCAAAAGACGAAAGTTTAGCCTGCATCTGTAGATGACTTGGAAGTGTCCTTTAAAGTGTGGAGCAGGAAGTACTTTAAGTGATGATTATGATGATCATCAGCACCCAGTGTAAGGCAGCCGAATTGTCAGTGTTGTTGCTTTTTTCTGCATAATTTCACCAGAAATTGTAAAACGTGCAGCCTTGTCTCTTAACTGGGTTTTACAAATCACGATGCTTCCCTGTGCTGAGAGTGCACTGTGCATTAACAGCTTTCAGGCTTCTTAATGCTTGGCTGGAATTTAATAAATATCTGGCATCTATACGTTAAAATCAACAGTGCAGAATATTGCTAAACAGGAGCACATGAGCTAAATTCAAATTTGTAAACTGTACCTCTTAGGTCATTTTATATATTTACTCAGCTAGTCCTTGTTGTCATGGTATGGGTACCTCTTGCATCCTAGGAGCGATTCATCATGTGTGGAAGCCAACACACAGCTCATTGCTCTCCTCATCATGGGCTGACCATGGGCTCATTTCCACTGGGAACATTGTACATCATTCATAAAGTTTTCCATGCAAAGTGCTAAGCAAGAATAAGTATTTTTAGCACTCCTATGTGTAAAACTGTATTTTTTATTTTACATAGATGGAGAAATAACTGAACCATCACCAGATGTTTACTAAATAACACAATATTTGTCAGTCAGTTAAATTATTTGCTATCATATTTCTTACTAATTTTGCCTGATTTAATAAACTGGTATGTTTGCATATCCTTTTTTTTAAAAAAAAATGTACATATACATATCTGCTGTGTAGTCTGGAAGTATCACTTTCAGATTACGAAATATTTGTAGCTATTGTGATATGAGAGTTTTCTAAACGTTTTTCTTTTACCCACTAGAAAAATAATCAAAAAGTAGGATTTTTTTCATTTAAAATCATGAAAGACATGAACTTTGAGCAACCTGTGAAAGATGTTCCTGCTAATGGCAGGGGGGGTTGAACTTGGTGATCTTTAAAGGTGCCTTCTGACTCAAACTATTCTATGAATCTATGATTCCATGACCTTTACTTTGTCAAGAAATTGTGAGGACCTAAATTTTTACTACTGTCTCTGGTGTTTTATGAGTTATGAACAGTTATTTGATGTTTTGGGGAGATGATAGTTACTTAAATGATAAATATTTTTTCAGCTTCATGATTGTATTTTGGAATACAAAAAAGTGCATTACAGCATCAAATTTTCACATGACACATCTCTTGTCCTTAAATTTACAAGTTTCAGGTTTCATAATGTGGTGCAGGACCTCTGAAAGCACTTTGATTATAGGATATATAAACTAACTAATATCGGCCTATCAACTTTAGATTTTGCCAGTTTAAAGGTTTAAATCAAAATTAACAGTAGGTATTTTTATCATACTGCAAGTGTGTTTAAGACAACTTGAAATTACAGTGTTTGTCTATAAACCAGTCCTTGACTGTCTAAATTCTTTTATTCTGCTTCTATAGAACTTACATAGTGATTTCAGATCATGGTATCCAAATGCTTCCCAGTAATGCAGCAAACAACATCACTAACATCTATTGTATTTTTGTTCTTTCATCCTTTCCCCAGGGTTTGAGGGAAATTTTCTTAGCTCATTTTCTTCTCATGTATACACACACACAGTAGCTCTTCTCATGCAGAGATAAACACACAGCCTCACACACATTTTTATCAGTACTTGTTAGAGGGCATGCTTTTGATCAGTGAACTGTCTTAATTTCCATTGTTTCTGGGAGATTTTACTATAGAGTCCTAGGTGTCCTATATATCTCTAGCCAGGTGAGTGGTCTTTGTTCTGGAGACGTAGCTCTTTCATTGAGATTTCCTGTTGATCTCTGAAGATGAATAAAAGCAGTTTCCACTGGTATTTTGAATGGGTAGTTAGGAGGTACTGGCCAAGCTAGGGCATAACATGTCAGCTTTGCTTTGCAGAAATCTGAGCAGGGATATAAGGAGTGAATGTCATGCTGTCAGCACCCTGTCATTCTTCCATATAAGCTGAGTCAAAGAGGAAGCAGAAAGAAGAGTTATTTTCCTTTCGGACTGTGGCTTTGAACCCTAGGCTTAATGTATGAAAAAATTGCAGGTGATCACTTTGTGTGCCCTGAACAACAGTATTTTGTGTTGTTCAGTTGCTCCATGCCTCTTATCCTTATAGTGAATCTTCTGGAGTATCAGTAAAATAGTTTTCCTAATTTAGGGGCTTTGTATCTGTTTCCACCCATACTGACAGATGTGTTTGAACTGATCTGAAACGTGACTACAGTTAAATTGTTCCTTTTGCAGAGCTTGGTGTTTGGGCTGGTCACTGTCTTTTTGGCCATTTCTGTTTGTTTGACTTTCACCTGGAATTCATTAAAGACATGATGGCCCTGACCACACTTTCTGAGGAAAGTGAATTAGCTCTTAGACCAAATTAGGTTCTTCAGCATTTCTTCAAATTCTGCTGGTGGCAGGCTATCTTTTTTTCCTAGGGTCTAATAACAAGAGTATCAAAAAGGACATGAAGTAATACTCATCTGGTTTTTGGAAGTCGAAAATATAATTCCTTGGGTCACCAAGGGATGAAACTATGTCAAAATATATCAATGTGACAAGAAGGTATGGTTAACATTGTCATGACCATGAATGTATGAGCTGTATATCTGTGGTTTACCACAAACAAATGAAACCAAAGCAATCACTGGAGGAAAAAAGACTTAAAATATTTCAAGCTCCTGTTTTATCTTTACTGATACTTATGTCCTTGCTTCACAGTAGCGCCATTTTTTTCTGCAAAATAATGGCAAAGAGCCCCTTATCTTATCCATGCAATTTAATTCCAAACTCTTCTGAATGAACAGATGGTTTACATAGCTAAGTCTTGTTTAATGGGTGTATTGCTAATGACATTAGGTCAATTCCCAGCTAAACCTCTAATGCTAATCCTTGAAAAAACAAGCCCATCAGCTATATCCAGTCTTCACTGGAAAGCTATGGAGTGATAGAACTTTGTGCAGTGCTAGCAGAGCAACGGCTGTCAAAAAGCTTCTGACTTGCAGCAGAAAAACCTTTGGTCTAGGCTTTGTCTTTATGTCTTTGGAAACCATGGTTCAATTAGAATGCTTTATGGAAACAGATAAAGCAGAGTAGAAGGTATAAGGGTAACAGATATTTGCAGACACCTTCAAAAAGCTGTTTAGGTGCCTTTCACTACCCTCAATACTCAATACTTATGATAGTAATTCTCATAAGTTTCAGGGACATTTTGAAAATGGCACAACTGCGGCTCAGAAATCGTTTTCTCCACTGCCCTCAAGAGAGATAAGATGTGTTAAATAGGTGTGATACAGGTTCCTCTGGAGTGACATTACCGAGCATACACTACCCACCAGCCCTCACCAAGCCAGTGTACAGCAACATCAGCACAGAGTTCAGTGGAAGAGGATCAGTACAACTTCTGAAAAGCTTTTGCTGCAGATATCTGACATGCAAGTTCATAAGCAACAGGTGGACAGAGAATCCTGGTATTACAGTGTGTTCAGACGTCAATATAAAACACAGTTTTCTGAACAGATGGTTAAATAGCTTCATAGCCCACACTTCAGCTTTATTCCAGAACAGGCTATGTTTCTCTGAGGATATTGAGAGATATCCTCATCCTGAGAAGTATTTCAGAGTAGTAGCAGCCTACCATTACAAAAGCGGCCTAGTAAAGTTACTCTGTTCAACCGTCAGCAACATGCAAAATGAGTAAGAGATTTTAAGAACATCTGCTCTAAAACAAATTTAGGCTGCTATGAATAGAAACATGTACCTGGATATATCATGAGCATCTATTTTATTTTGTGCCATTGTTTCTCCAGTGTTAAAATTCTTGCAAATTTTTCTACAATTACTCTATTTATCAGTATTTCCTTCTTCACACTGTCTTTTGTAACTATTTTCCATTCTGGGTTATTTGCCCCTTTAATAATACAACTGCTGGTAATACAAATAATTACTGGCTCAGGATGAGAACTGTAAAATCCCTACTGCCCACATGTACACATTGTGGTTTATGTAATAGAAATATTTATCCTGTTGTGGCAAACACAATGTAACACAACTTGTGGTTTACCTTCTAGGAATGAAAGGCACATATAGCAATCTTATCCAACATCTGTGATACTTTCTTTGCCTTGTTTACCAGGGAATTGAGATTCGGTTTTCCTCTTTATTTCTGTAGGTTCTGTACAGATTAAAGGAGAAGATCCAGTTGTCACTGAGACAAGAGAAGGAAAAGAAGCAGGAGATCCACCTCTCGCCCCTTCCCCTGCAGACATCCCAATCCGAGTATAAGACCACCAACAGCATGGTCCAGCCTGAACAGGCTCCAAAAGTTGTCAATGTTGTAGTGGACCCTCAAGGCCAATGTGTCCCTGAGCTCAAACCTCCCCTGTGTGCCAGTCCATCTCCTTTCAGAATGAAACCTGTGGGGCTCCAGGAAAGGTAGGACTGTGCCTGGCACGTTCAGGATTTATTCTGCTTTGTTATACTCATGTTGCATGATTTCATATGTGTTTCTTCTGTCAATGAATGGGAGACTTTGCCATACAGACATCTGAGAACTGGGATTTTGGTGTGTTAATACCTATCTCATGGGTATTCTCTCCTTTCCTTTTCTTTTCATATGAGCAAAGGTCCAGAAGTTTGGACTGAGATTAACTGCAGTACTGGAATTGGTTTTGATAATTTGTTTCTTCCCTTTTCCAACAATTACTCTAAAGAAATAATTTTTAATTTTCCATTGATTTTTGCCTGTTTTGATCCTGGAGATCCTGTCAGAGGGCACAAGAGCTGGTTATGTTTTGTCAGCAAAGGATGTTCTCATTTTCAGGTAGTCCCCAGCACATGGGAAACTTAGAAAGAAGAACTGTTTACACCATCTGAGTGCATTTACCAATCTCAGACAGTCTTTCCATTATCACCTTGAGATAATTTTTCTTCTTAAATCCGGATTTCTATGATGATCGGGATACAGTCCAAGATCTATAGGCTTTACAAAAAAGAGAAAGAAGTAATTAGTAATGAACCCAACCCTTGTGTGCAGCTCCTCAGAAATACTTGAGCACCAAACCTTGCCACTCATTCTACCTTTCAAAAACTGGGCCAGTCTTCTTTCTATAAAACTAGTTATTCTTCCCACAGGAGAATGCACACTGACATCTGTCTCTCCTCTCTTAGAAACCTATATAATTTCTTGCCTGATGGCTGCAGGCTGCTTTCATAAAGCATCAGTGCTCTGAATAACTAACGCAGCATGCAGCCGCACAACTGAACTCTTCTGCCCCAGCACAGACAACAAATGAAAGAACAGACGCCACGCAGATCTGACAGGGAAATCAGAATGAAAAGGAGACCAAGCGGAGCCTTGTCTGTGAGGACTCTCAGAGTTGAGCAGTAACCCTGATTCAGCATGAACCACAGGATTTCAATGACAGAGATTTTATCAATGGCTTTATGAGCCACAGACAGAGCTAAGGGAGGGCTACTGATTCTTCCATGAGTAAAAGATGCTGAAAGGCAGAGCTGTCATAAAATATCTAGTGATATCACTGCAGCTAAAAAAATAAGGAATGGAGGAAGCAAGTAAATACGTTTTGATAGTTGCTCTAATTCCTCAAGATTCTAAAAATAAAGCACATGAGCATGGGGATCACATAGCTAGTTTGTAATACCTGGCACCTAACATAGCATACGTAATAGTTGAGAGGGATTGGGGTGAAGAAATTTGTAGAGGGAGTTTGAACTGAAGGAACAGGGAAGAAATTTTTCCATTGATCAAAGAAAGAGAAGAAAAACTGTTGATCTAGGATCTTAATTTCCACCACCACAGATAGGAACTCAGCATTTAATACTCGTAAACCAAATTTCATCCTTTGGAAGGACAAAATTCCGAGTCAGATGTTTCAAAATGGAGAGCTGAGATACAAAGAGGAAAATAAAACTGATGTTTGATCAAATAAACCAGGCATTTCAGCGTATTACTAAGGAAAAAGAAGTTGAAGGAATTGAGCACTTCAGTTTCTACTGTAAAAGAACACTAATAGGCTATTGTGAAAAAGGGAAAGCAATTGTGATAACGTCCCGTTCTGCTGTTCTTTCTGTCACGTTTAACACAGTTATACTTCACCAGTCCAAGTCCACTTCTAAGAAATGATAGTTTAAATTTATTTCAAGCTCAGTGACATGAAGGTCTGGGGATGTGATGGAGAGAATTTTAGGGAATAGGTTGTCTTATTTTCCTCTGAAATAAGCAGCTAATCTTATATATATTTCTTATTTATTTACTATATCCTGCACTATGAACAAATTTACACACATTTTGACATACAGATGCTTTGGAGGCAGAAAGCAACACATTTGCCTCAGACATCATATAATGATCAGGTATGTGGACAGTTTAAAACCTCTCTCCACCTTTCTGCCCCACAAAAACCTTGCACTAGGCAACCTTGGGACATCCTCATTACACATGGGAGCAGTGGACCTTCCAGCATGGGTCTGCACACTGTAGGCAGCACACTGTGCACAAAAGAGCCTGCTCGCAGCCCTTTTTCTGTCCGTATGGAGTGGGATCAAGCCTGAAGGTCCCCTCCTGCTCACAGCCACAGCTTGGGGGCACCCATTCAATAATGTTTGCTACCCTGATTTTGGTTTCTGCCAGGGGAAGAAGCTCTTGGCAGGCTAATGTGGACATGAGAGCTCCCTGACAAACTTAGCATTGAGATGCCTTTGGCCAGATGGCTTGCAGTGATTCCTGAGCAGTATTTTCTAACTATCCAGATTCCCTTGTTTGATTCCTTAAGTGTGATCTGTAGTCATGAAATGCCTAGGATGACCCAGGCTGAACCGTATCTCTTCAAAGAGAAATTGATGGTCTGTGGGCCAAACCAGGGAGTGGGCCAACCGCTGTGACTAGCCATCTAGATGGGAAGTTTGTGGCAGTACCTCTGAAGGATGGGGCAGAAAAGCCGGGTGATGCTTGCCTCTCAATCTCTCCCTGCACTGCACACTGAGTGCTGCTTTGAGGAGCACATCTAAATGCAAAAATACGGTGGAACGGAGTTTTCACAAAGCACCACATCAGCATCTGGCCCTCTGAACCTTTCAATTTTTAACAGGAATAGCATTGCTGGGTACAGAGGCAGACAAATTGTTAATTGACAACTGTCCATAGATCAAAATGTTTCTGGGAGTTTGTCCAGCTTCTTAAAATATATTTTGCTTCTAAATACCAGAGCCAAGTCCATGTATGTTTTCTTCTGCGTATCTGGAAAGGCTTACTCAGCTATTTCTATAAGACACAGCTTCCCCAGCCGGTTATGCAACATTTTAACTATCAAATGTGTAGAATGCCAGTGATTTTTATGTGGCATGTCCAGCCCCAGTGCCGACACCTCGCTGGAGGAGGCGGTGGACGAGACTGGGAGGGGCAGGGTGACAGCTAGAGCCAGCGGGCAGTACTACCACCCCCCACCCGCAGTCCCCCACCTCCACCATCAGAGTGGCCTGCAGTTTTTCATGCCTTGGCTGCGGCTCGTGGAGGAGGGAAAGTGGTCACGTAGCCAGGATGGTTACTGGCCCAGCGGCCTCAGGAGGTTAGTTGTTTTCCTGGATGCTGATCAGGGTTGTGTGCCCATGTGCAGCGTGTGGTTGGGGAAGGGATGGAGCGGGGGTGGCCGGGAACAGAGGATGGACTGACAGGTGTGGAGGTGAGAGGGCTGTTAGAATAAAGAGGCACTGACCCCTTTCTATTACAATTAATAGATAGATGCTGAGGCAGGCAAGGGAAGGGCTGTCTTCAGAGCCTCCTGGCATCCTCTGGACTGTTCAGTACAGAATGCTTCAAAGTTGCTCTCTTGTGGTGTTTTCACAACTGCTGCTCCTTTGCAGCAAAAACCTTCTCCATCAGCAACCCACACAGTGCTGTTACTGACCGAAGGAGTGGGAGAGCTAATGTTGTTCTCCTGTGGGTGTCTTCGGTGATGAACTGTCACAATATCACAGCGCCAATGCCTGCATTTAGGATGTAAATGATCTTTTTCTCTTACGTGAGCATGGCCATGAATATTGCATCAGCGTTTATTTTTCTACTTGGGCTTTTATAGGTGTATATGAATAATATATACTTTTTCCTTCCACAGAGTAAGGCTTCATTTTATTCTGTTGGTTGGCCCAAAATTCATCTTGATATGAATGATCCCAGCCAAAATCAGAATCTGGTGAAGTGGGATGTGATATTTTAAATTTCATTCTGATATGGCAAGCACTGAAGATTCTTAGAACAAGCAGTGAGTTGTTAAAACATAAGCATAGTGGGGATATAAATATAAATATGTTACCACACCAGCACAGTATTTACTTGTTTTACAACTGGATTTACTTTTTCTCCAGCCACTGGTTCTGTGAGCTTAGTTCTGGTATTACATCTAAATAATCTGTGGGGAAAATCACAGCACTGTGTGTTCTCAGTCTGTTATATATTCATTGGAAAATTATTCTGTCTGAAAGGAAGAGCTCCTCAGGATGCTAGGGGCATGCAGGGCTCTCATTCAGACCAAGTGACATTTTACAAGTGCTTCATGCTCAGTTTTTTTTTCTCTGCAAATAAAGAAAAGAGAGTGGAGAATATAACATTTAAAAAAAAGTTTGGCAAATAGAGCAAAAATCTAGCAGATAAGTGAAATAATAAAATATTTTTTAAATGTGAAACAAAAGAATTCTGCAATGGTATGGAAGCACTGCTGGGACACAGGAAAACAGAAGATACTCTGTGAAAAGGAAGACACACAAAGCCAGGGTGAGCAAAACTGGAGGGGAGAGGGCTACTCTCTCTCATCATTCAACATACACTGTTCAACCAAGTCTGCAACCTCTAGAGAAGACCAGTAGGCAACAGAAGAGAGGATACTAGGGGGAAAATCACCTAAATCAATGTCCAGTGTAACTCCCTACAAACATAACGGATTGGATTGAATCTTGGCTTGAACTCTGATTGTGAGAACTGTGCATGATGTTACTCTTCCCCACAAACCAGAGCTATACTATAAAAACCCTGTGCCACAGGTAATAGACTGTAACCAGTGAGATTTGGCTTACTATCCTGAAGATGCCTGTAAATTGACAGCAGAATTCTTTTCTCCAGTTTAATAAGTATTCAGTGGACATACAGTGAGTAAAGCTCCCTGTAAGCTGTAAGTATAATGAAATGAAAGTTAAGATACTGTATTGTAAAACTGCTAAATGCTCACCCCTGTCCACTTTCTTACAATATGAGGAAAAAAAAAAAAAGATACTCTGATGAAAAAGAAAGGCAATAAATTTTTAAATACCGAAAGAAAGTGTTCAGATAACCCATACTAGTCTGTGGAATTCACACCGAAAGATAAAGTTTGAATCAGGAAATGTATTAACAGGAGGTACTCAGACACATAGTCACACAAATAATGAGAACAATAAATGTTCTCTCTCTGGCTTTGGCATCCTTCCTCAGCAACATCTTTTATTTGACACCTTTACAGAGAAAATCATGGACAGTTTGGGCTTCAAGTTTGGAGGTGGAAGAAAATTCCAATGTTAGTACCAGTAGTTGTTCTCTTTTATTAGTTACTCTGCACAAACACACAAATTAAATTATTATGCCAGCCACCTATACAATTTCTGTGCCAAGTCAATTGCCATCGGGATGACAAATGCTGTGGATGACAAACACAAACTGTAATGCCTTTTTTCCTGATGTTAGAAAAACAGTATCTGTTAAAATGAACCATTATCTTAACAATGCCAAATAAAAACCCTGGTTCAACCTCACAAGATTGTTGGTTGGAACCAGGGTGAAAAACCTGATGCGGTCTTTGCTTCACTAGTATAACGGCAGCTGCACCTCAGGATATCACTGTTTAACCATATCTCTGCTCTAATACATGAGAAAAATTTCCAACAATCCTCTCTGGTTCTGTTCTGATTTTTAGATCACAGAGCACAGTTGCTGCAAATATAATTATGGTGTTGCTGATCTGTTATCTTTATACAAAACCGTCCATTGTGAGTAATCATTTCAAGCAATGCTCAGAGGGTAGTACCTTGCAATTGGACTACTGTAAACGTGCCAGATTTTGTAGTTTATGACACAAGCATGGGAACTTAATATATTTACAGGAAGGGACCTTGAATTTCCTGGCTAAAATATACTAGCTTTGCATAGATTTGGAGGATAAATTTACCCTATTGTGTGGCGCTCAATATGCTTTCTGCATTCTTAATTTAAATCCTAGGGATTGTTTTTAGGAAAATGTCAGTGTAATTGTTCAAAGCACAGCTATATGCCGACACAAAAGTACTAGCTGGAGAACAATTTTACAGTGATATCCTATCAGCAGTAATTTGCAAAGCACCAGGGGCCAGTAAACTGAGTTTGAGGTGGGAGGCAGGAATTTTTGTGCTCCTGTCAGTCTCTGCCACCAACTCATTAGAGCACTTTGGACATGGCACATAAACCTCCTCCAGCCACAGTACTGACTACTGGATTGAGACTGGCTGGCTGATGTGTCCGTCTGAAGAGGTGTAGCAAAGACGAGAACGTTAACGTGAAGTACAGTAAAAGTCCTACGTGTCATTTAAGAAAGATGAGAGAATAAAATAAAAAAAAAAAAAACCACTTTCTGAAGGATCTAAAAATGCATTTCTCTTGTTTGGCAGACGTCTCAGCTATATTCTGTCCTGGTCTGTGAGATGCACTAATAAATTCAATACACCCAGAAACACTTCCTGCGCTGAGGCCAGCTAGCAGAGATTAGTTCGTGTCCATACTGTCAAGCTCCCTTTACCTCCAGAAGAGTGGGGGCTGGATGCAAACCGCCTACTGGGGATGGTTTGTGCGTGTGCTGGTTCCCAAACTGTGCCAGTAAATTGCTTTGGAGCGCTCTTCTTGGCAAAGGCTAAAAACAAGCCAGGGCTGCAATGCTCGAAACGTAGCGATATCGATTACCAAGTTGCAGTGCCTGGGATTGTTTCCTGGCACTGTTTAATTTCTTTTTCCAGATGCAGTTTGCACATGAAGATGTGTACAGCTGGTGTAGCAGCTGACATGAGGGGAGCAGTTCTGACAGTGGGCAGCCTTTTAGTAGTGCTCCTTTCGGTACAGGGTCTCCCCAAAGCGTGGCTTCCCTCCTCCTCAGGCCATCTCAACTAGCTGGAAGGCCACACCGTGACTGTTGGCACCTGCACTCTGGGTGACAGGGTAAGGGCAAGGGCTGAAAACCTGGGCTACCGAAGTGGGAGAGACTGGTCTGTCTAAATAATGGGGAGGTGGGACCCAGCACTGAGGGTCTCCTGCTCAGTGCAGGATGTGGACTCATGATTAGAGAGAGAATAATGCTTTACCTCCAGCTTGCATTTGTGTAACGTTTCTGTTCATGCACAGTCACTCTGAAAACTTTTTGCAAACGCTGGACCTCTGAGTTGCACAAACGTCTGTTCTGTCCAACCCATTACAGACGTCTTTGCTTATCTACAATGTAGGAAGAGGGCAGGAATGTGAATTGTCCCCTTTCTCTGGAGGGGAAGTGAACTCAGGCACCAGCCTAACAAAGACCCTTTAAAAACCGTATTTTAACTATTTGACTCCTGGCTGGTCAAGAAAGTGTTTTGGTCGTGGTTAGAACTCTTTGAAGCAAAACTCTCTGGCAGTTACGATCTAAATAATTGGATGCAAATAACTATGTACCATGGCCCAAACTTACACCCACAGTCCATTTCCCTGTGTCTTTAGCACCTCTTGCAAATGATTACGCATTAGTGCAGGCAGACAGTTCATTTCCACTCCTAGCTCCATCTCTGCTTTAAATTGTCCCATGTGCCTTTTTTTCCCTCTTGCAAAGAACTAAAAGCTCTTCAAGGCATGTGACATTCTTTTCTAGGTGTGAACAATTCAGGAAAATTAGCCCACCCTTGTTTGGAGAAATTCTTCTGGTGCAGCTTTGTAGTCCTCTTCTCTCAGGTGCCAGGGAGTGCTCAGTTTAGCACACAGCCCATGCCTACTCTTGGCTTTGCCTTTACCGTCTTGTGAGGCTTAGTCAGGAATTTTGTAATAATTTTATTATATTCCCAGGTCTCTTATCTGGCATTTATTCTTGTTACTCCAGTTGCTACTGGTTTTAGCTTGTACACAGGAAACCTCAGTGCCAATCAGTGTCGTTCCCAAGGTGACAGGAAACCCTGTTTGGTCGGATGTTGATTGTGCTTGTCTTTACTGCTCCACCCATCGCATTTTCTTCCTTTTTGGCTTAAGTTAAGACAAATTAATCAGTGTCCGCCATCTGGTAGACAGTTTTGGTGGTTTTGCAGTGATTTGTCCAGCTGATCTTTCAAAAAGTAACGGCACCAGAAACCGAGGGGAAATATCCATGTTAATATTTAAATGATTCTCAGGCCTAGGATTAGACGAGCCATTGTTGCCCTGGGCACATGAGTAATTTGAATTGTGTGAGTAATCCCTTTGTCTTGTCCAGCATTGAGTTCGGGTTTTTAAGCATCGTTTGGTCAGAGGGTTAAACTCTGACACAATTTTCCAGTGACTGATTTCCTCAGCTCCTCTCTGTCTTTGCTTTGTTTCTGTGGTCAACCATCCCAGGCAGGGTTTCTGTGACTGCTTCACTATCTGTCCTAATATGCAGGCAGATGGGGACATCTGGGAAAGTGACGAGATCCACATTAGCTGAACTTGAATGCTCAGAGTATCTCGGCTCAGCCCGTAGCAGGATGTGTCCATCTGTGACATTTATAACCAAATATATTGCCTTTTCACATCGGAAAGTTGGAAATGCCATGCTAAGGGACAAAGACAGGGAGAAGAAAATCAGTTTCATGATGAGACTGTGTTATAAGCAGGATTAGGTACATTGCATCTCATGAGTCCTTGACTAGAACTCAGAGGTACTGATTTCAGTACAATAAAAAATCACGTAGAAGGGAGCATCCCTATCAGATACACAGAGGTTTGAAATTTACAAGAAAGGTTGATTTTTGAGATTCGGGGGCTTTATAAAAGTCTCCTTGAATGCTCCTATTAATATCTGAAAAAGGACAATACCTCAAATTAAAACAGAAATATTCACCTTTCCTCTTTTTTTAGAACATATTTCTCACTGATCATGCCATTCCTTCTGGCCAGCTGTTCTGCAGAGCAGCCTAAAGCTGAATTTAGCTCAGTTCCCCTTAATTTGAAATGTTAGGAACAGACACAGAACACAGTTAAAGAAAGAAAAGGAAAACATCAAAGCACCTCCAAAACTGCAATATAAAATATCCAAGTATATCTTTGAATTGCAGGAGCGATGTACTGGACAGTACTTACTAAGCATCTAGCTTATATTGTAGCCATCAGTTAATATTCCAGGCCATGAATCTCTTCTTTGAATGCAATCATAATTCATTTTATTTCTGTACAGTGTCAGGAAAACACTTATAAATTATGACAGTTGACTAATTATACTGCTTCTTTTTGGAAAAAAAACAGTCCTGGAAATTCAGCAGAGATCTCTTATGCGGTCAGAGCTGGTATGTACAGAAAGCTTAAGATTGCTAGCTAGCAGAAATGTCCCGTTTACAAATACACCTTTCCCCAAAGAATACTGCATGTAAATCAGTGGGTCAGGCTATTTCTCAGCTCATGAGGGAAATTCTCTTTAGCATTTTTAGCTGTTCACAAGGGTTCGTAGCGATAGGACAAGGGGTAATGGTTTTAAGCTAGAAAAGGGTAGATTTAGATTGGACATTAGGAAAAAGTTCTTTAATATAAGGGTGGTGGATCACTGGAACAGGCTGCCCAGAGAGGCAGTGGAAGCCCCATCCCTGTGGACATACAAGATCAGGCTTGATGGGGCTCAGAGCAACCTGACCTAGTTAGAGATGTCCCTGCTTATTGTAGGGATTGGACTAGATGACCTTTAGAGGTCCCTTCCAACCCAATACACTCTATGATTCTATGGTTTTTGTTGATATAGTACCCGAGAGCCTCGGTCACAGATCAGGATCCCTCTGTGCAAGGCTCCATATACACACAAAAATGAAATGACCCTCTATCGCAAAACCTTAACAATGTAAACATCAGACAAGGTAGTAGATGCATACAGATAATCAGGCAAGCCTCAGGAAACAGAGAAGCAATAGCATCATGGGAGAGATGAGGATGCCCAGAGTATGCCACGAGAATGGCTCAGCCCAAGAAATACTGCCCAGAGGCAGTATCTGATTTCATATGACACTGACATTTCAGCTAGGTTCTTGCTAGAGTTGTTTCGTCTGCTTTGATGCCATCACATCCAAGCTGATGCATCAGTTTGGTTTGACTCTGAACCTTCGCTGAGTACGGCCAAGATGTTTCAGGAACTCTTTTTATGATTTTCATACTAAGGCAATTGAGACATGAATTGGTTAAGTAAGTGACTGATCCAAGACGATACTGCAAATCAGTGCCCTATCTTCATAAAATAGCTGTACTCTTGAACTCTTTGTTCAGTTCTCTAACCAGGGGACTCTATAAGAAGCTACAACAGTGATATTTCTTTCTGGGACAGGGACTTCCCTTATGTTCCCTGTAAAAGAATGTACTTTTGATGCTTAACAAACTCTGTGTATTGTTGTTATTAATTTATGGTAGCTATAATTATCCCTGTTATGTTAATACTGTGATTCGATAACAGGAGCAAAACAGAACACAGCGACTTCAAATGACTGCTCAAATACGCGATAGGCATCAGAAGGGGAAGTACTGTATATAATTCCCACACAGAAAAATGTCGTTAAGTACAATGTTTCTCTAGGGAATTCCGTCCCCACGCTTTGGGATGACTAGTTTCCAGGGATGAGCTCCCTGGAAAGCCGTACTGCCAGTGAGAGATGGGCCTGGTGCTGGACGAGAGGCAGCTGAGCCTGCCGCTCTGCCAGGGCAGGCGCTTCTGCTTCCTACCATCCCCCTGGCAGCCGCATCTCCTGTCTTCGAAATGTCTCAAATCCTTCCTGAATTGTAGCAAATTCCACCGGAGGTCTGCTGCATAGTCCAGAGGCTTTCAGTTCCTTTCCCTGCATTTGATAGTGGTCGTAACAGCATAGCCTTACAACAAATGAAGGAAAACAATCAGAACGGCAGGAAAGTACATAACAACTAATAAATCCAATTTGCATGGTCTTGTTTCACTTTAGGCTCAATTTAGCTTGTTTTGCCTCAGTGGATTTTTAGAGGTATCTGGGAAGAGAATTTGGCCCACAGAGCACAATACTGAATAAGTTTGTAAAAGAAGGCGGCATTGTGAAAAGCAGAAAGCTGGTATTGTAATTAATCCCAAAGGCAATCCTCTGGCTACAGAGAATGCATTTGCAATTTACTGATAAGATTAAAATAAAATAAATGTTTTCTGCTTCATCATAAAGATTTTCCCAAATGTAGATGGCCTAAATACCCCTCTAGTCCCCATGTCTAGTGTTCACTGTCACCTGACTCCCAGCTTCGGAGCTCATTGTCCTGGAACAGTGCAGAGGTCGTAAGTTGGGCTAAGAAAGCTAAGAAAGGATGTGGAAGCAACCTTTGGTTCAGGATGTTCCTAAACTACGGATTGCCAGAAGCTGGAGGGGATACTAAAAATAAGTAACAGTGTTAATCAAGTAATCAGTAATTCCTGCTTGCTTTATTCTTGCATTCTTTCCCTAAACCTCCTCTTGCTGGCCTTTGTTGAAAACAGGTTAGTGGTCAACCTTTGGTCTTACATAGTATACCAATTTTACGTCCATATTTCTACATCACTCCCTTCAATGTATGTTAATTCAACTCATGTTAAATCATCAGCTGTATGGAGCCCTGTGTGCTGAGAGCGTTTGTACTGAGGTAGGTGGGGTGGAGGTTGGGTTGGGGCGGAGTTTGGTTTGTCTTCCAGATATAACTTCTCCTCCATTCTCTTCATTTCATAATGCAATGTGCATTTAGAGGAACACTGCTTTTATCAGAGTCCTCACATTTCCCTCCTCTATTCATATTCATAGAAGTGAATTTAAATCACATGATTCAAGTTTCTTAATGCCATGAATCCTTTGTTGATAAAGAACTATGAATCTGAAGCAATTATAATTATTTCACTCTGAAATTTCCCATCTGTACTGGCTCGTTGATGGTGTGTATCAGGAAGAGTAGATCCAGAAAGCCTTTGCTCTGGCCCGTGTCTTCATCTCTCAGCACAGGTACAAGTGCATTTCCCTTCTCTAGAGACCAGCCTGTGCACTTCCTCATAGGAACGTCTCTGATGAAGGCAGGCAGTGGCCAGGGCTGTGGCCTTTAAGTGATCTGCTGAGGTCTGTACAAAGGAGCTCCAGGTCTTTTACCTGTCTGTTCCTCATCAGCCGTGCAGTCCTAATACCTCTTTTAAAGGTCTATCTAATCTCTGAAGTGCAAGATAAAGTACGCCTTTGTATGCAGACATTTACAGCTGTCTTTTGAAAGCATTCAAGCATTGCTCCATTTCAAATTGCAAGCCTAAGTGGATTTCCTAAACTTCATTTTCAAAGGGAATCCAGGCAGTTTGCACATTAATATACTCGTTTGAGCAAGCTTTGCCATAGAAAGCAAGGCTGGAAAACCAGATGGCTAAATTGAATCATGAAGAAAAAGCTGGGAAGAGAAAGGTTTATATACCTAGCTTAGGTGTCAGCTCTGGAAACTTCAGAAGCAGCTAAATGGGCATATATGGTTCCTGTCTCTAAAAGCCTAAATCCCATCAATTTGTAGTATAATTTAAGCACATAAGTCACTCTGGAAATGGGACTGTACCTTCCAAAGTATGTGAGCTAAAAGGATTTTTGGTCTGTATAGGCAGCCTTAGATGCCTTGTCCACTGTGTGACTGAGTGCAGCAGTTTCGCTGGCTCCCTTTAGAAGTGTCCATAGATGGCGCAGCTCTGTTGAGCAACGGTGTGGGTCTGGAGGTTTTACATTCTTCAGGAACTGCTGCTGTTCAGTAATTTCTTCAAAGTGCACTTACAATTCATTTGTCTGCTTAGAAATCTTCTGTGTGACACTTGCAGTGGTTTAAAGATAATGAAGACCAAGTCAAATAAACAAGGAATGTGCTTTTTTATTATCTTAAGGTTGACAGGGTGTAGTAAACGCCTCTTTCCCAGATGTTACTTCCTGTCTTTCCCAAATGGCAAACTCACCAGGAAAGAACTCATTGTACTGATTAGTCTTCAAGTCACAATAAAAAATAATTTTCTCTTACTGATACTGTCTGAAGATACTGCCCATTTACATTAAGAATACTCCTACCCATGTCTTTTTCCAAGTCAGCTGATTTTGGTTGAAGCCTCAAAAAAGTATTGAAGGACACTAATGTTGAACAGATTATATATTTGCTTGATTGGATTTAAGGGTTGTGGATTATATTCCTTAAATGAGCAGCAGGTACAGGATGGAGGTAGAGTTTGTGCTTAAAAGATTAATTAGCATGGAACACATGAAAATAAATGGACTCATTGATAAGGCTCCTGTTATAAAAAAAAAAAGAAAGAAAAAACACAAACATTTTTTTCATCTAAAAGCTAAAAAATCTAACATCAGTCCATTATTTATTTGTTTACCATAGGGCTGACCAACTAAATAGCAAAAAATCTCAGTTGTCTTAGAAAACCACTTCCTAGAAGTTATTGCTGTGTGTTGCACCTCCCTGTTCTCATTTATTAGATCTCTTAGGCAGGCTACAGTTCTCTCAATACTTCAGGCAAGCACCCTCTCGGCATGCTGTAGTGCTCAGCAAAGAAGTGAGGCTTGCATGTGCTGGGAAAAGTAATCAGGCTTTGCACCTGGGCAAGAGATCTAAATGGGAAATGATGGTGCTTGGCTACAGCTCCTCCAAGGCATCATGGAGGTACTTATGAACTGAAAGCGTAGAGGGGTGACTCATAAAAGTATGACAAAAAATATTTTGCAAATTGATTTTTTTTTCTCATTTTCAAGCCAAAGATACAGCAGACAGAATACGTGGGGTGTTTCAAGATTTCTTGTTGGCTTACCTTAAAAAAATGCATTGTCTGAGCTCATTAAGTTGTGCATTTGTTTAATCCGTGCAGCCCAAGCAGGTAATTGTTATTCCTCTGCATTATCTTTTCCCTTTCCCTATTCTTTTAATCCATTTTGTTTATATTCATTGTAGCTTGGTTTAAATTAGCGTGTGCATTAATTGAAGAGAGAACAGGTCATCCAGTATGTTTGTGCAATGAGGTCTCCAGTATGAAATAGAGCAATGCTGTAATGCAAGTAGATAATAATAGCAATAAACAAGACTGCATTCAATCAAAGCTGTACCATCTAAAGCAAATTAACCATAAAATAGTAAACATTTATTCAGCTCTTTGAAAAAACTAGCTCAAATAAACACAACAACTTAGCATCTTCATTTGTTTTTACTTCTGAACATTTAACTCAGTTTTCACTCATGCTGAAAACACATATATGTGAATATGAATCAGAAATAGAGCTTTATGTTACCATGCAAATTTTATTGGAGAGAGAAGTTTGCGTGAGAGAACGTAATTTGATTGTAGAAATAATCTACAGGAAAAGACAGGAGGTTGTATAAGCTTTGCATTTTTGAACAGTCAGTTCCCGTAGCTGAGCAGTGTAGCCTTATCGAGGGCAGAACAGGAGTGAATTGGCAGTACATTAGAAAGCATGATTAAAAGAGGGAAAGTTGAAACTACTCTCATGTCAGCTGTTTTCCTTTACAGGATATTGAGCCATTCCTGTCCTAACCAGATACTGATTGCTTAAAACTTAGTCCAGAAGTACTTGTCAAAACCGTTTCCTCAGTTCATTTTGACATGCTGAGCTGTGAGTAGATCCTGAGAATTGTTTGCAGTTTAGTGTTAGAGGTATTGGCCTGCTCTCACTCATGGCTGTGGGAACAAGGTCAGACCCTCTGGAGGGAACATGAAGTGTCTCCGCTTTCCAGAAAAGCTGTTTAAACTTTGTGGCTGAGGCTTCTGATCAGTTTTTACAGATTCAGAGATGGTTGGGGGATGCTGCCAGGTGCTGCCAGGAGGGTTTTTGGTAGTTAGGAAGCTGCAGAGGATTGGAAGTTTTGCCTCAGAGCAGCCATACATCCCTCCTTTTCTTTCAGTAGGCACACAGCTTGCTGTTGTCACTTCCAGAACCATTCCTTAAGTGAGAGGCAAGAAGCATCAGTTTCTCAACTGACAAATAAGTGAGGAAAAAATAATAATGCAACACTGGAATACTATGAGGAGAGCCGCATGATAGAGCAAATGTAGCAGAAACAGCAGATGTTCTTTCCAAGAAGATGCATAGGATCAGCATACTTCATCCTGTTGCCTCCCTTAAGTCCTGAGCTTAAAAGTCTTCCATCTATGGCTTTCTGGTGACAGGTATTAGCTTCAATGTTATATCCAGATTACTCCTTCTGCACTGTAAATGAGGTCCTCTGGTTGGTGAGATCGAGCTGCCCACACAAATGGCTACAGGATGTGTCTTGGGTGCAGATGATTGTGAGGCAGGGTAGAAATATTATAAATATCAGTAATTAACAATTGAATTGCTAAGCATGCTTGTGGAAAAATTGGGCTAATATCTACCTATCTGTCCAGGATCTTCTCTCTGGAGAGTAGGAATCAGAGCCAGAGGAAGGTTAATCTGTGAGAGGAATAAGGCTTTGGAAATGAGGCCAGAAGGCTATAGAAAAAAAGAGTTCCACTGTTCCTAGGCATGATTAGGAGGTCAGTAGGTGACTTCTGGTGTTTTAAGCAGCAGGTGTGTCAGGGGATAGCAGGAGAGGGAGAAAGATCAAGTTTTGACCACCTGCACACCGAAGTGCTGTAAGTGGAACCCTGGTCCTGCGTTTTTTATTTTCATGCACAGGAAAGTTGCTCCAAAATGACCAAACATAAGCTGAGTAGAATAGGTCCTTCAAGGTATCGGGCTGTATCGATTTAGACTGGGAATAATGCATATTATCCTTTAATGCAAAGTAAATCAGTCATTTTATATTCATAGTTACAGATTTTCTATCAAAATCAGTTTGTATTCTTCTTCTGTTGTTTCTTAATTAAATGATTGACATAAATAATACAGAATCTTGAAATCAGTTGGAGAGTAATTTCCTTTAGAGAAGAGTACCTGTTTCAATCGCTTGAAAAATTACTTAAAGTAACGTGAGAAATGACGCAGATTTAGGGAACCTTGGGTTTCTAACCTAAGTTAGCCCTGCTTCTAACACTAACACTCCTTTGGCCTTGTTGTAGTTGTTTGATCGCAGCTTCTGATTTTTGAGTACTTCAGTTTGGGTGCGATGTAGATTTAGTTTGTTTAAAAGTGTCCATAAGCCCAGGTCTGGGTGTGTTCCCAAAAGCTGCAGCACTTGTTCAAGTGAAGACCAACAGCAACCCAGAATTTTCAGCAGGAGAAGCAGAGATCATTTGGGAAACTGAGTTATCATCACAGCTCTGCCAAGCATAACATCTGTATGACAATGCTTCATAGGGCACCTAGGAGTGTACATTATATGCAAGAAGTACTATGTGCAAGTATTTGTTTCTTAGGATGATATTCACATAATTACAGAATGTATTTTTAATTCATTATTTTCTTAAACTAATACTGATGATATTGATTGACCTTTGTTGAAAGTAGGAGTAAATAAGGGGATAATTACATTAATGGGTATTGTATATTATCAGAACTTGTGCAGTTTTCTATCAGAATATTCGTAATATTTGCTGCAGCACAACAGAAAAATGAAACTTATGACTTCTATATTTCCAAGAGAAGAATGTAGACCTAGGAAGAAATTAATCTTCTTTTTTCAAGTTCAGGTGGTCAATAATGGAGTTTTACCACATACTTTGAAGACTTGTTTGAGATATAGTATGCTGACGGTCAGAAAAAAAACTGAGATTACCACAGCCATTAATGTAACCACATTCTCATTCAGCCCTGCTTTCCCAAGACATCCAGTAATATAAGCAGTACAAAGTGATGATATATATTTCAGGCTAAATGTACAGAGCAAGGATCATATATAAGCATTTGTGAAAAATACATAAACCATTCTTATTCTTGTTAGAAGCAACTATTTAACAATACCGTGAATGTTACTTTAAAATTTATCGAATTATATTTCACTTCAAATGAGAGTCATGTCTTAACCTTCTGAGGATTGACTGTAATGGATATTATAAATCTGGATTTGTGAAGAAATGTCTCAGTCATATATTAGAAGATCTGTGTTACTGTTTGCCCAAGGCTGAAAGAAAATGGCAGTAAGTTCAGTCCTTTGCAAAGATTATTTTAACCCCTCTGTATTTCTGCTTTTCTACTTTTCCTTTTTTCAACACTGATTTTTCCTGATGAAGTCAATGGGAGTTATGCATTATCCTATTTTTATTTATTTTAAATTGAAATACAGGATTAATGACAACAACATTATGTCCTTTTCTGATTTTCCATCCTTTTCACAGCCCACCGCATCTTTATATATCACGTTTGTTCATCTACATGACCATGTTTTCGCTTAGCTATTTTGCTAAAAGCAGTAGGAAAGCTGAGACCTATATTTTTTCCATTGTCCTTTTTTACAATTTATATTTATTTTCCTTTGTATTACTCTACTGAAAGATAAAACCAGATAAGCAGGTGAAGTCTGGCACCGGTAAGGTGGTAAGTGGTGGAAACCACATGCCTAGTTGTGCTCTCCCAGTGCAATTGCAGCAATGCAAAACCCACCTGAGTTCGGTGCATTTGCTGATGAGATGGACCAGCAAGGGAAGAGAATCAGGACTCATGCCTAGACCTAACCTGTGAGCACTAGAGAAGTGAAATGTGCAGGGTAATCTCTGTGTTTTGCCCGCCATCCCTGCAGCAAACCCCAAGGAGAGTGGCCCTGTGGAGCGTCCCCTGGTCCAGGCGGGATCTGGGGACCCAAAGCAAACTCCCTCCCCAGCAGCCACAGCCAGCGCTGCTCTTCCCACTAATTAATGGCTTCCTTCCACCCGCACGGCTGACACAGCTCCCGCCCGGGCCGCGCAGAAGCTCGGCAGCGCGACGAAGGGCCGAGGGTGCAGAAGGAAGCGCCTCCCGCGCCTGCAATGCCGGGGTCGGAGGGCAATGGCTCTTGGAGGGCAGCAGCCCACATCGCCACTTCCAAAACCACTAGAGAGAATGAAAAGCCGAGCACCGGGAATCTGGGCGTTGCATTTTTCAGGAGTGCTGAATAAACATGGGAATGTGTATTTAAAGAAGTTACCCAGCTTAAATAAACAACTGGGAAAACGCATCGGGTAATTGGATTTTCATAATCACCAGCTATGGCTTAATTTTAGGGTCAGGGAAGACCTGGAAATGACCTCACTAATGATTAATAGGCTTTAGTAACCTGGTGGCCCTCTGAGGTGGACAGGTGGAGCTTCCTTTTGAGAGTTTTCAAACAAACATTGCATTAATCTTTTTTTTTTTTTTTTTTAACCGTGGTCTGTAATAAAATCTGCTTCTATAAATGTATTATTAAAAATACTCCAGTGGATTCTCATCAGTAGACTTGTTCCTATTACCCAATTGAAAAGAGGGCTGTGAGTGTGTAGTAAGACCCCCCTCTGGGATACTAGACAATACACAGACACAAGTGGTTTCCTGATTGTACTTATTCACGTACCCAGTAATGAGGTGGCTGTCCCAGCTGGTGAAACTTCGGAAGAGTTAGCCTCGTGCTGATTTTAATGTAATGTTGTCACGAATGTTTACAATTCCTCAGATTCCTCACATGATGCTCTTCCCATGAAGACACAACTTCGAGGGGATGCTGGGGGAGGTGTATCACAATAAAGTGTTCTCTAATTTGGCCCAGACTGTAACATGGGGAACAAAAAGAATATAAAGTTATTTAGAAGTTAAAAAACTATTGTGAATGTTCAGAAATAAGGGAAAACCCATGTGTATGGCTCCTGCACTCTAATTTAAAGTGGAAAGATTCCTGTATGTAGTGAGGACATATATATATATATATCTCCGAGAAAAATGAGTTTTCTGACTTGAAGCGTCACTGGTCTAATTGTGATTTCCTTATTCAAAACCTATTGGAGACAAGAGATAGTTACCAACCACCTTTGTTTTAGGTGTACCTCCTTGTTGCTCTGTAGCCAGCCTTGTGCTGTCCCTACAATAAGGTGGGAAAAGGTGGGCTCACTACCTCTTTCAACCCAAATAGTGAAAGAGAAGAGAGTTCTTGCTTTCTACTCTTTTCTACAAAAAGTGAAGGATTTAACTGTTGGAGGAACACAGAGAATCCAAGGAGTCCAGAGCAAGACCTGAGACTATAAGCATCTTCTATTAGGACATACAAGCGCATGATGGGTTCAGACCCTACTTCGTCTTTCAAGACAAAGCAATATGTTGTTTTCAGCCCTATTGCTCAGCATGGTCTTGAATGCAATAAATAAGTCTGCATGATTAACGTTAATAGTGGCAGTAGCTATTATTGCTAACATAAGCGTTAATGAAAAGATTTTCATAACTGAAGCATACTTCTTCAAAAGTGTTCTTTGGGATGCCTGTTTTTGTGGAAGAATTATCTTTAGAGCTATTATCTATTGTATATCCTCTTATGAACTTTCAAAAAAGACCACTGTCCTTTAGGCAGTTATTTTCTGCCCTATATTCATTTTTTATCCAGTGTGTAACTTTTAATGTGTTGAATATGCAGCTAAAAACTATTTCTTCTTTCCAAAGTGAGTTATTTGATTCTCAACACTGGTATTCATCAATAATCCCCATAAATGGTAAAAGCTGTAAACTCAAAGTTATAATTAGAACAGGTATAATTTTTGTTGTTGTTAAAAAGGAAATAGCCTTTTTGCCAAGACTGTCAGTTACAACAATGTAAGGCCAAAGAAAATATTAACGTTTTCACTGTACTTTGTTACTGAACAATGCGAATACTTGTCCTCTATATTAGGAAATCTCAGTAGGCTCTCCCAGAAGTATGTCTGGATCTAAATCACTACCCATTTCTCAACCAAAGGTAGCCTAAGCAGTTTTGGAGAGGTTCATTGCACATCTCTTCTGTGGATTTCTGGATTGTTTTCAAAAGATTGGATTTGCGATACATGCCACCTGTTTGAGGGACTGCTTTTTTCGACGGAATAAACTGCTAGTTGCAGTCAGAAGAGGCACTTTTGCAGGAGGTTTTTTTGTGAGAAAGCAGTCTAACAGGATGTTTTCCTTGAGAAGCAGTGTGGAGCTGGGGGACTGGCTTCCCCCGAAGGCGGGGGCTGTCCCCGGGGAGCTGGGATGGGTACGTGAGCCAGGATCCTCCCGCAGAGTCCAGCAGAGAGCAGCCACCACAGCTGGCTCATGGCATGCCCACCTTTCTGAGCTGTCACAGCTCTGGATTTGGGTGGTATGAGCACTGGTACCGCCGACCAGGGCTTCAGTACGATGCAGGGTGTGTAGCGAGCTGCTGAGCACTACTGGTAGCCCATGCATATATCAGTTACCAGGTATTTCTGCTCAGGATGCTACTTCACTTCTGCCTACCTCCTAGCAAAACCAGCAGAATCACACCCCACCTACTTCCCTCTGCCAACAGAAATTGTCCCCATCCAACCCTGGAGGCAGCCAGCTGCCTGCGGCCACCTCAGCCCTGTCTTGCCTCTCCCACCTCTGCTTCTGTCTCTGACTCACTGTTACCATCTGTGGGCCTAGGCTGCAAAGCTCTTGCTGTCACCCACCCATCATCTAAGCTGAAATAGGCTTATGGACACTGTGGCACAATGTGAGATTCACCTGTTCCACCAGGTGGTGTTGTCTCTTGGCCATTGTTGCTTTGTGTTTTGCTAAGTGACAGGTGAGTGACTGAAGTAATTTCTATTCATGCAGACTGACATGATCGAAATGGTTTAATTTAAAATAAAATTACTGAAGGATCTGATGACATGTATGAGAGGAAGGGAAGTGCACCAAAGATGTGTCAGAATAAAAGCAGTAAATGGTTCGTCACTGCATATGTGATTTTAAAAATGCGCAAGGTGTAGCGTTGTATTCTGATCTGGCAGGATGACTATTACGAGAGACTTGAGATGGAGATCTTAGGTGGTGGTTGTATATAACCAAGCATGATAGAGCAACTCATAGCTTGAAGAACTTCCCTCTAAGTATACGTTAATGCAGAGATAATAATGTGCAGAGGAAGGAATTAAACTTGTGTTGTCATATCTCTATATGTGCATATCTGCTCAGTAAATATTAGAGACGTTTACACTGAGCTGGGCATCGGTAGCCTGGTTCAGACAGCTGAATCTTACAGTCTTATAGTACTGATTTGTGATTAGTAAACACAAAAACTTTGATTAATGCCTACAAATGTGTGTTTAGTCATCACAATTCACAGAGCACAGATTTATTGTAATCAATTGCCTGAAGTTAAGGGTTGAGTAGATAACATTTGATTGGTAGGTTGAAACTATGAAAAAAGACAGTTTTCTTAAGTGCTGTTTGGAAAAAGTAACAAAAATTAGCGCTCGTACCAAGCACACAGAAGTGTGCTTTATTTGTATTGTCGCAGCTCAAAGGTGTTAAATCCAACTTTATTTTCCTGTAGAAATGTGAAATGTTGATGAATTTGATTGTCCTGCAAGAGATGTTTGGCATTTCTGAATAATCCCTCTAAGGCTGTGACCATTCCTCCTCCTGGGAGGCAGCTCATTTATCGTGGTTTACTGCCTCTCCCTTCTGCCTAACACGCGACATTGTCCACCATCATGTTTGCACTGCCTTTCCACTTATTTCTGATGATTTTGTCACTTTTTTCCCCTCCATTCTGTATATTTAATTTGAGTATGTTCTTAAACATATAGTTGACATAACTGTGAATTTATTTCCAGGTTGTTAAGTGTATCAGAAATATAACACCTTTTTCTTCACTGAAACATTTCTTCCTTACTAAGATACCATTTTCACATTCGACATCCATAATGATTAAGTAGCATATAGGGAGCAGTTTCTACTTCTAAGAATAATCCAAATAGTTGCTCCCTAGCACATTGTTCTTGCAGCATCGGTTGTTAGATTCAAGAGGTATGATCACATGTAAAATCTTGGTTTTCTGTCCACCCAGTACTTCCAGTGAAACCAGTCTTGCAGTCTTTGAATACCCAAATCTCCCAGGGACTACAAAGAAAGTCAGGATGCATAAATAACTCAAGATCGGCTGCATGACTTACAGTAACACATATCTGATATAACTGTTTCAATTATTTTCTAACGCAGACGAGGATCCAATGTCTCACTGACTTTGGATATGAGCAGTTTGGGAAGTGTTGAACCTTTCGTCTCTGTGCCAACCCCACGAGAAAAAGTAGCGATGGAATACCTACAGTCAGCCGGCCGCGTCCTGACACGGCAGCAGCTTCGAGACGCAGTTGCGTGTTCTCATTTACTTCAAACAGAATTCATGGTGAGTTTAACAACAAGCTTTAAATGAGGATTTTTGACATAATTGGCACAGCAGAAACTGTGGGGAAAAAGTAATTGGGCAATACTTTTATGTCAATGTACAAACCATTTCTGAAGGGCAGATTAGATAGTTTCAAGGTGGTGTTTTATGTTAATGCACTAAAGACAGGTACGTAAGTCAGTTATATCCACGGATAATACAGATTCCTCTCAGTTTGAAATCCCAGTTATAGATGGAATAAATGTCACATTAGAGCTACAGTACAAACAGCCAGGACTGTAACACTGTGACAGTTTCAAAGAGATCATGAAGGCTATGATGACAGAAAACACAGTAATGATTGAAGATTTTGTTTATCCACATGTAAACATCACGTATGTTTGCAATTTGAAAGCTAAATTTTTTGTCACTATAAATGATTTTTTGTAGCAGACAGGGACACCCACAATCAGCCAGTCCAAAGTATCTTTAACAAGTACTCCACATACAGCAAGCCTAAGATACTTAAGACCAAAAAAACTAGTGTCCTACAAGTGTATTTAATATTAAAAAGGGTAAGAATCTAAAATGAAGACAGTGGCCAGGTAGAAACAAGTCAGAGCGGAAAAACTCAGTCAGGGAAAACACATTATTACATATTACTTTAAGACAACCTAAAAAAGACAGGTATTGCAAAAAAAGCCAGATGAAAGAGGCTATCAGAAATAAGGAGACAGTCTTTACGAGGGAAATATAACAGAGCATAAACTGAAGCCAGTTGAATGTGAAAGCTGAATAAGGCAGGCCAAAAAAGTTTTAAATTAAAAAAAAAATAAAAATCATAACTTCATTTTCAAATAGATCAAAAGCGTGAAGCTCACCAAAGAGTACAAGGATCAATAGATGATCAAAAGGGTAGAAAAGGGTTTTGGAGAAGTTGAAGCAATAGGAGGGAAGTGACTGCATTATTTCCATCTGTGTTGACCATAGAAGAACTTAGGGAATTTCCTGCCTCTGTGGCAGGAGTAGATTCAAACAGGTCACTGGAGGATCTGTCTGATATTGAGGCATTAATGGAAGAGATTCTAGAACAAATCAATAAAATTCATAAAAGCTACTCGCTGGAACAAGCTAGTATTCACCCAGGAATCCTAAAGGGGTTCATGTATGCAATTATTGATGTATTAACTGGGCAGGGGTAACGTAGCACTTAGGCCCCAGCAGCTGAGGAATCAGAGGGACAGCTGTAACTCTGAAGGGCTCCAGAGAACTGCAGGCCTAGAAATCTGATGTTTAAATCAGAGAAATTGGAAGGAATTATAATAAAGAAAGAAGCCAATAGCTATATGAACAAATGCAATACAGTGGGGAATAATCAACACAGTGTAGCTTCTCAGAGTAAAAGGAGGTCACTGGTGGAGTCCTAGAAGCATCTGTTCTGGAGCTGACGCTGACCAAGATGCTCTTAAGTCATCTGGAAAAAGGAAAATAAAGTAAGGTGTCAAAGTTTGATGATAACACTGAATTACCGAGGGTAGTAAAACTAAAAATAGACTTTAAAGAAATAACAGAAGGATTTTATGATTGCGATGAGGCAGAGGAAATTCAGGGTTGATAAATAAAATGTTATGCACTTGAGAGAAAAAAGTTTTGTACACTTTGATGGGTTCTGAAATACAAAGCTAAGAATCTTGGGAAAAGAACTAGATTATGATATAGAAAACATCTTTATGACGTTGGAAAAATTTATATTGCATTCACAACTGCATGCTGTTCTGATCTCAAAGCACATGCAGAAGTACGGCAAACATAACCACAGACTAGGGCAGCTTCCTTATCAGCAGATACTAAATAGACAAGAACTCTTCTGCTTAGAAAAGAGACTGTGAGAGGCTCTAACAGAAGCCTATAAAATCACGACAGCAAGAAGAACGTGAAGATGGAGTGATTATTCATGATTTTTTATGCTGAAAGAGCAGTATGAGATGACCAGTGCAATACAAAAAGAAGCTTGTCTCGTTCTAGTTCCCTCAGATGCCTTGCTACAACTGCTATCAGAAGGTGTCAGAGAGGAGGAATCCAACCCAACCTTAGCGTAACTTTTTTAGCTCTTACAACTTGTTGACAAACTAAACTAAACAAGCAAAGTTTTTTATGACTGGTTTAATAGATCAAATATAATAAATAGAGCCACACAGAAATGTGTATCATAACAAGACATGTAAGAGCAGGAAGACCTATGCAACACCTTGAGCATACTGTGGGCCTAATGAAGATATACAAACCATTGCGTTCTTATTAAACATGGCAGAGCACATGATCCCTTGGGTTTCATTTTATTTTCAATTTGTGCAAGTAAGTCAATAAAATAGATGATGAGTGCCACCTTACTCTAAAAATAGGGTTTCATTATGAATAATTGCATCCTACAAAGCAGTCCTTTGATCACTTTTTAAAAGCCATGATTTATAGTAAAAATAATTTGCTTAAGAAAAATAAATCCCTCAGTTGTTTTACCAAAAATCGGTCAGACAGTGTACAGGGAAAAACTTAGAAGCATCCAGCATACTTTTATCATCAGTTATGTCGTCGGATCTCTGCCATTCTGCTGCTTAGGCAGGATAGCTAGCAAAAATAACTTCATCGTGCTTAAAGCCCCCATGTTAGGAGGCAGTTGGTACAGACAACTTGTCACTTATGTAGAATCCTATTTACCCAAATCCTCTCACAGAGCATCTGTACGTGGCTTTGGGGGAATAGAGATTCACATCTTATTTGTCCCTCACGGGGCACAACATGACTTTGGCCATTCAGTATTTCCGCAGAATTTTATTGAAAAGCTCATGACTTGTCTATTCCATTTTTAAACCATTTTATAAAATGTGTTTTAAGATAAAGCTGTTGAACAGTGTCTGTTTAATATCTTCCTTGCTACAAATAATAGCTTTAGTAGGAACTTGAGGCATGCAAGGAACGCAATATATAACCCTCACTCGTTCTGCTCACTCAGCTTGTTTTAACTAGCTAAAGAAATACAATAAGACAGTCTTCTTGAGACTAAAATTATTAGTTCACATGAAAACCTTCCAAGTGTGCAAAAAGTGGAGAAATGTTCAAATTTTTCAGTGGAAAACTGAAATATGAGCAGTTTTGGGTTATTTTTAGTTGTTTAATTAGCATTTAATTTTTTTGGTTAACAGTTAAGGGAGACCAAAAAAAATTTTTCCATAATACTTATTATGAAAAAGAGCTATTTCCCCTTTTTTTTTTTTTTTTTAATGCTGACAAAAAGGTTGGCTACTTTTACTTGGGAGAATATACTTGATTTGCAAGGAGGAAGAAACATAAATTGCCTAGCATATACTTGTTTAGTAACCTGAGCTGCTAGTATTCATAAGACAGAATGTCTGAAGTTCGTGACAGAACAGAAAAATACATTATTCCCAAAATACTGGAATGACAGAAAATACAGTCCTCATGGGAAAGTGCCAGATTGTTACGTCTATAAAATTTGGTACTCATAAAAATGGATGAATATAACGAAATCCAAATTTTCCTAAATTTTGCCACATTTTCTTGAATGCTTTCAGAGATCTCTTCAAGTGCATGAATGGTTGCAGCATTTAATGGCTAATGTGAGCCAGAATAGCTGTTATTGGAAGAGTATCACCCAGAGAGGTGAAGTAGCTCATGAACAAAGACGTATATGCATATGCATCTGTAATTGCATGTGTGCAGTTGAGCACGTGAACGTGTGCAGCTTATATATTGTCATTATGTAATTACATATAATATGTCTATGTGTTTAATAAAACAAATTGATACATATTGCCTGTATAGCTACAGACTTTGTATGCCAATTTGCATGTTCATGCTATTTGCAACCTGCTGGGCTTATTTTCACCCACCTCAGCAGGAATGTTATCCCCACAATATCCTGATTTTTTTTTCTGGAATAATCTCCTGCTTCTCACAGCCAGTTTCAGAATAAGTGACTTGTCTGTGGCTGTGCTCTACAATGTATTGTCAGACTTCTGGCTCTGCCCTTTGCCCCACAAGTACTTACTACTAGGAGGAGCCCACTGACTACAAAGTGTTTACAGGATGTAAGTGATTAATATTATTAATTGACCTTGTTGACCCAGAGAAATGTGTTTCTATTGTCAACCCAGTGAGGTTTCTGCATCTGTCAGTAACTCGCCAGCTGATGAACTACTTTAAAATTTCAGTAAGCATTGAGAGGGAGACAGCCAGGTGGCTTGAAGAGCCCCACTGACCACCATCTCTTGTTGTGCAGGCAGAGGACTCTTCCTCACGCATCTTTTTCCAGTCTCTGTAGATGACAGATGTGGGTCGCATTAAACATAGGCTTAGCATATTGTGCTCTCTCAGTTGGTATATAGTTCAGCAGGGAAACCCAGAAGCCATGCACTGGTGGTGTTGATACAAAGCCAGGACAGAACTAGGGAAGCTCGTGGTCAGCCACTAGCCCATACCAGAGCCAGTTAGGACAATTGAGACTCCAAGGGCCAAGGGAAAGACTCACAGAGGTCACACTGGGAAGGTGTGAAAGGCAGAGGTTGGTATGAGGGGGGTGTGGAAGGTCATTTTGTAGTTCCATGAAGGAGTAAGGGGCATCAGCAGCAGGACAGAGGTTAAACAGTTTGACCTGAAGACATGGGGATGAGGTTTGTGCAGGAATCTTACAAGTGGGAAGATCCTGTGCTTAGTATGGGCATCATATGGATGGCAGTACAGGGAGCTGAAAAAAGATTGGGCAACGTACCTGCAAGGAAGGTGTATCTTAGCAGCAACTCTTTGGCTGGCTTGAAAGAAGAGGCAGTGAGCCATATTTTTGAGGAGTTAGCTGAAGAGCAAGGAAGAGACTGAGGAAGAAACTGAGTGAGGGAGAAAGGAAGAATAAAGAAGGTCCACTAAACACATGGGCATAAGGCAGAGAAGATAGAAAAAAAAAACAACACAGAAGTTCAGCCTCATGTAGTAAGGTGTCTAGAAACCAAGTTGGGAAGCAAAAAAGAATCGAAGCAATTCATTTTGACCCATCTAAATTTTACTCAACTTTGCCTTCTCTTCAACTAGAAAAGTAAGAGGGTAGGTCCCCTGCTTGATGAACCCATGTAGAGATCTGCTGTTGGGTGCATCCTTGGCAAGCTGTTAGAGGCCTCATCCCTATTCTTCTAAAAAACACCTGCAGCAGCCAGCCATGCTGGACAGGACCAGAGCTTGGGTCTGAAGGGCTGTGGTTGTGCATCTCATCTGTGCTCACACCTGTGGAATTAGAAACCAGCTCATTTAGGAGAAAAATCCTGAAGTAAATTTTCCAGTGGTGCAAGTCAAAGGAGGTTTGCACTGAAGAGGGTAGGAACATACTTTTTGTGCCTCCTCATGTCCTTGTGTGTCTGTAAGAGACAACTATTTAATATGCTGCTGTCTATTTGGATAAATGTCCCAAGCTAGCAATGAAGTTTTCAAATCTCTAGTAATGACTGTGCTTTTAAGTAGAAGTATTAATTTACTGAAGATCAAATTCCCGCTTAACCCAAGATAATTTATATAATTGTGGCCAAAAAGATTCAGTAAAAAATGAAGATTTGAGTCTTCTGAAGCATTTTCTAATGTGATTTTGCCAGATTGTTTTGGTTGGTAAGACATCCCCCACAACCAGGATGAAAAAACTTACATGTTTGATCTTGTCATTTTCAAAGGGTTGTTTTTTGTTCAACTATAAGAACACTAACAATGTTTCGAGATCTCAAAATCAAAATTATTCTCCCCCCCCCCCTTAGATCAAGTGAAACATTTTGTTCAATGAAAAATTGGAGGATTTTTACTTTTCATGGTGACAATTTGAAAAACAGTAATTTTAAGTTGATCAAGAGTTTATCATTTGTATATTTTTAGAACTTCAAGCAAACTGTCACATTACTTACTTGCACATCTGTTTGTTTAAAGAAGACAACACAGATCAGTCACTAAAAGATCAAAATGAGAATCAAGAGAAATAACTTCAGATTTTTATTACACTTTTGAATCACTGAATGCAAAAAACTAAGGCACTTTATTCTACTGGTTTCTATAAAAAGCAAGTGAGATCTTTGACTGACATTGTTAAGGGCTTTGCACAAAATTAAAAAAAAAAATTACCATATATTAATATTTAATTATTTTGACAGTTCCTCCCCTAATTACGTAAAATGTTGCACTTTTTTGCTACATTATTGCACTTTTCAACTCTACTTTTCTGGAACTATTGTTCATTTTAACCTCTCTCCTAATCCTGTAAAAACTTTGCTTTTAATAATTCATCAGAAGTGTTCCTTGGAAGTCACCCCTTCAATATGCAACTCCCGGTGTTTATTAAAGGAAGGGTGTTGACAGGCTTGAGGTGGGAACCACTTTTTTTTCTTAATAACTTTGATGTCAAAAGACAGTTGTGTAACAGCAGATGGCCTTCTGGTGATAATTTCCTGCATGGCTCCTTTGGAAACACCAATCTGATTAAATTTATTTTTTTATAGGAAATACCAATGAATTTTGTGGATCCCAAAGAAATTGACATCCCGAGTCATGGAACTAAAAACCGCTATAAAACAATTTTGCCAAGTAAGTGAGTTAGCCCATGATTTCCTACTATGATATTTAGTCCTGATTTAAGAATGTATTGCTGTGAAAATCTAGCTGTCTTTATCTTTGATCGTTGTGTATCTATTCATAAGTGCATTTATAGTCTATGTAGAAAGACAACAAAAGCCCAGTGTGGTAGGACTGGCAAAGGCAAAACTCTCACTGGATGCCTTAGTAGGTACACACTTTGGCAGCATCCCAACCGTGTACTGAAATGCAGCCTGGGTGCATGCTGGTCTTCTCTGGAGGGCAGCTCAGGCAGATGGGTGGAGAGAGGTCTGCCATGTCTCGCAGTGGCTCTGCCCATCTGGAGGACGAAAGGACCAAGACTGTTGCCTCCATCACAGCCCACGCTGTCTTGCAGTCACTGAATTTCCTCTGGTTGGGTCAAGCTACTTGGGATTCTGCCCAACATGAAGTGGCACAGACTAAAAAAAAAACAAGTGCACTCTATCCTTTCTTGCAGTGGACTTCCATCTTTATAAGTCCTCTGGTGGTTTCTTTTTTATTCTCCATGTGCCTGTTGGCTTTGTGGAAATCTGTTTACATTAGTAAGAAAACCACTCTCACACAGTGCTGCCTTATCGTTGCTGTTAACTTGCTACAGCTTTGCCCTACTGCTTCTGTATTTTCATTGGCCCAAAATATTTATTTCTGACCAAGTAACAATTGCTTTGTTATAATTAGAGGTGATTGAAAACTTTTCAGTGGAATAGTTTTCCTTCAAAATACATGTTTCTCTGAAATGAAACTATTTTCTTAACATTTGTGGGAGATAATGAGATATTCCATGTCTTTTTTATTATTCATTTTGGTTTTTGTTCAGTCTCAAACTAGGTTGCAGGAGTTTTAACATTGCACTAAATATAGACATGAATAGTTGAGGTTTTATAAATTTTGACATCACCAAAGTGAAAAAGTTCAGTGATTCAAAATGTTGGAGGACACTCCCACAGAAAAATGTAAACACATCCCTTTGCTTAGGTTTGGAATGAAGAATACTTTTAAAATGACAGCATATCCTATCAACTTGAAACTTGTTGTCTAATCATCTCTATGATGTCCTTGTAGGCCTATGTTATATGTTAATCAGGCAAATTCACACACTTTGAATGACAAGATTTCTTTCAGTGAGCCTGAAGACGTTGTAATTTGTTCACATTATACAAAGGCCTTGCAGTCAAATTAATGAAAACTGATGGCCTTCAGCCCATAGATTAGTCTCAGAAATGTGATATATAGCTGGAAAAGAAACTCATGTGGAGTCCTCGCTTTCCTTCAGCCCCCAGGAAAATTTCCATTGTCTTCAAGGTTAGTTTATCTGTTGCAACCAATAGCTGTGTGCATCTGGGTGCAGTTGAGGAATGATGAGGGGAATTAAAGAAAGTAACCGAATTCAAGTTATGTACCAAGTAATCAGAAAATTTAGTGTCCCTTAGAGTCTGGCCCAGCGTCAACAGGATGTACCCCTTTGACGACAGCAGGACTTTTGCCATCAGCTGCAGTGGAGCCAGGATATCGTCAAGCCTCCCTCCGCCTGACGGGCAGATTTTTGGAAGGAGTGTTCCCTTCCCATAGCACCTCACGTCCAAGCTGCCCCAGCCACCATCAGGTTCGCCTTCGGCAACACCTTGCAAATGCCATGAGTCTTCTTTCACTGCAGCATGTGTTTTGAATCAGGACACGACAGCTGGGCTGTGGTTGATTCTGATGAGCTTTGAGAACCAGCATGCCTTTGTGTTTTCACCTCCAGTTAGCTGGGACATGCCGCTAACTCCACGGCACATTTTCAGTCCAAGCATGCTGCCGGTGTGCACCACAGCTACTCACCGACAAGCACTTTGTAACTGTCCTTGACAGAAATTAGAAAGTCTGTTGTGTGTTAGCACTAGGCTTTTTCAAAGAAGGTATTTTGAGGATTGAGGCACATGCTCATAATAAATACCCACACACCCCACACCCAGTCCGAGAGGGTTTGGAAACGATTTGAGAGATTAATTAGAACAGCCTTCCTGGTTTCCTGCTCAGATGATATCAACCCGCTGCTTCATACACCCACATCAGCTTTTCCATTCCCAGCGCTGGGTGTGTCTCCTGAATTGGGGCACCTGTGGTGACAAGTGACGTTTGAGCTGATGGATTATCTCCTAAAAATGCCCAGTCCTGCCAGCTCCACCCTCTGCGCTGTGGAGGATGTTCTCATTTTCTAAGAGATAGTTCTGTGACAGGGTGCATGAGGGCAGGTTCATGTTAATAGATGCTACCCAGCCAGGCATACTCATGTGAAATAAAATGAATGCCTAATGAAAATCATTCTATGTGTAAAACTATAAAGTGCAGGAAATGCTACATTTCTATGAAAGATGATTCAGTTGCAGTATAACATAGCCAATGCTATTGTGTAAACACTAGGATGCCTCTTTAAGTTTTCTAAGTGTTCTTTACTTTATAATAATATGCTAATACAACTAACAAGGGGACAGTGTGGAATCAGAGGCAAGTGGCTAAACAGTACCTTAAAATCACTGTTTCTGCATCCTTCCTCCTGACTGTGACCCCACTGGTCCTGTTAAACCCCGCTCCATATCTTCAGCTGCATTCCCTCTGCCACCCACCTACAGCGTTTCTCACTCCCTCTGAGCAGGTTCCCAATTCTGCATACAGATTTCCCAGTCTCTCATCACGGTCATATCCTTGTGGCAGAACACCAGCCCTGCTGCTCCCTCCTCATCCTCTTACTCCACATCTCCACCTTTGCCTGCTTGTCTGCTGCAGCCCCCACTACATGTCCCCGCAGCAGGACCTCAGCTTCAAAGCTCTGTATCTTTTTCCCTTCCTATCTCACTTTTACACCTCAGAGCAGAAGCAGAATTCCCGTGGTGCTTCAAAGCAGGTGTGGGCTCTTGCTTACAAAGCAGCAAGTGGCTTAACACTATTCGGTGGGTATCTTCATGTGTGCAATACATCCAAGGTACCTGGATGTTGTTCCTTACCCCTTTCTGAAGTGTACCGTCAGGGCCAAAGCCCACATGAAAACACTCGTGGCAGAACAGGAGATTCACAGTAACATGGAGGTAGAAAGCACTTGTGGGTCAGACCCACAAATCCACAAGCTGTGGCCTGAAGTGCTTGTGTTAAAACTGGCTCTGGCACTGCAGCAAAAGACAAGGGGAAAGTTAAATCTAAATCATATGAACAAAGCACTTTATTACGCATGCTTATAGACAGATGCTGGAAAGCCATTCTCTTGATGTTAAGAATTTTCAAGCTCTCTTGCACTACAGTCCTGACTACAAACAGTCATGTTTGCTCCAGTCCTGCTCCCTAATGGAGGCAATAGGATCACCAACAGGCTTTCAGACTAAAGAAAAAAAGTACTATTTGCAAAGCAGAAGGAGAAAAACTCTTAGTGGAATTCAGTATGGGTTCATCAAAGCACTTTTGTATATCCATGTGAGTCAACCAAATGTGTCCTAGTTGTGGTCACCAGTATCATAACACCTATTATATTCATAAATAGCTAGTATTATAGTAATTAATCTATATTAGGCTGCATAGTTAAAATATAAATACATATTAGGCAGACCTTATTTTTAGTAGATAAGAAAGATAACCTTTGCATGAATGAAACTTTATTTTGTAAGGCTGAAGCATGTTTTGTAATGCCGAAGCATGTTTTAAAATGCAGAAGCACTCACCATGATAAATCTGTTAAGTTTTCCATTGAGAAATGAAGGATTATATCAGAAGTAACAGGAAATTATTCAGGTGAGATTAAAAAATGATGCATAGTTTACAGGTGGGTGTTTTATACACGAGGTGTTTTGAGGCAGTTGTATTATTTGCAACTCTAATAGCTTATTCCTCACCTGGCAGAGATCGGGAATGCAGTCTGGTATGATTCTTCCACATTCTGTGTTACAATGCTTACCAAATAATACCAGTATCCATAATTCATTTATAGACTGCAAGCAAACCCAGGCAAAACAGAGGTGAATGAATTTCAAAATGTTTCAATGCAAGTGTGAGAGCAGTCTGCCAGACAAAATTTTCGTCTTCCTTTCCTGCTCATGAAACAGAAATACCTTAAGGACAGCCCTTCTCACAGTATTTCAGTCCTACTGTTGGTAAAGCAACTTGAACTGGACTAGGAGTAACGAATTACTTGTCTTGGAAATGCTACAAATGCTGACATACCCATGCCCTCAAGAATTCAGACACAGTAGCAGTTGAAATAGAAGAAGAAAAAATGACCACAGCACATCATACCCACTGTACAACGAATACAGCCTTTGCAGTGGGACAAAGCCCTGGGTCTTCATGTCAAAGTGGCGTTCGTGGAGTAGATGAACCTCCAGTATCAATGGCAGTGGGGGAGGCTGTCCAGCAGTGCCACCATATAGCCCCACTTGTTCCTTTGACCAGGCGGTCTCACGGGGACAAGCTAAAGCCCCTTTAACACCCTCTTATTCCTCCAGCTTGGTAAATTCAGGCCAATATTAATGTGCTAAAGATGGAGTTAGAGAAAGCTTCTTCTGCTCTAATGGGAGAGCTATTCCAGACTTGCTAGATACATGGAAAAAAACAGCAATAATTTTGCCTCAGTCAAAATTGTAGGAGACATCTTTTATTGGCAATTATAAGTGCTTAACAGCTCTGCTGCATTTCAAGATGCTTTACAAACATTGATGAATTCAGCCTTGCTGCCACCATCTGTGTCTTTCTGCTGTAGCTTCAGACTCTCAGACTTTGCCATCCTTGAGGAAAAGATTATTACCTCCAAGGTATTTGTCATTCAGGAGGAAGCTAATTACTTCCATTTGTGTCTGACAATTAATTGCTAAGTGGCTCTGGCTCTTTAGCGGCGCTCGGGTTTTCCTCATTTCAGAGCTGAGTTTACAGCACTTACCTATTTCATAACTGATCGGGACTGTTAATTTATAAAAGATTCTCATTCAGAAGCAGTGTTTATTTCGTTGATTGGAGTTGGAAGGAGGTCTCAGAAATTGTGAGACTGATTAACTGCTCCTTCGTAACAGAGGGATTTATCTCAAGACACGGTAATTAAACTAGATGTTGAGTCTGCTTGGAAGAGGTTTTTTAAGGTAGGGGTCAAGCTACACCAGAATCAGAAGCATTGTGTGAGCTAAAGGAAGCTGGTGTTTTTTCAAGGCCACGTAGCCTGAGGCATTTGTGGAAATTGCTAATAATCACTCTGTGCTGAAAAGGAATGAGAGGTTTCCTGTCCTTATATTGTTAAGAGGAAAAAAAAGCTCTAAGTGAAAAAGTCGGGAAAGCTAGTACAAAGAGATTTGAACACAAGCTGACTAGGGTTCACGCGGTGCTGTTAACTCGGAAGACAGAACTTCTATGCAGGGACTTTGAACTAGAAGTCTGCATTCATTTGCACATTTTAAGAGGCATACTTTCAAAACACCAGCCTGGGTCCTGCAGAGGCTCCATTCCTGCCCAAGTTGCTCCCGTGACCTCCAGTGGGAAAAGGACATAAAGTATGTTTGGGATCATTCCTCCTCTTCCTTTGATTTGCCTAGATTGCACTCAGTGAAGCAGCTATCCAGAGACTATTTCCAAATGAATAGGTGTCTGTATACTCTCAAAAAGCTGCTGATTCTAATTAATTAATTAAGCAAACTGCCAGAAGAAAAGGTTATTTTTTTCAGTAAAGAAATCACAGAATCACAGAATGGCAGGGGTTGGAAGGGACCTCTGGAGACCATCTAGTCTAACCCCCCTGCTAAAGCAGGTTCACCTACAGCAGGTTACACAGGACTGCATCCAGGCGGGTTTTGAATACCTCTAGAGTAGGAGACTCCACAACCTCCCTGGGCAGCCTGTTCCAGTGCTCTTTCACCCTCAGAGTAAAGAAGTTTTTCCTCATGTTCAGGCAGAACTTCCTGTACTCCAGTTCGTGCTCGTTGCCTCTTGTCCTGTCGCTGGGCACCACTGAAAAGATCATTTTGTAAATTGTAAAATATTTTTTCAGAAAAGCTATGAAGAAAGTCAAAGTGTGCCCCTAGACAGCCACAACATAGGCACCTCAGTCCCCTTCTCCTTATTCCTTTCTGTTACACTGTGTAATTGAGAGTTTACTGGCTTTAATTCCAAAAGGGTAATACATGGGAGATCACATCATCACAAGCAAGAACATCCTTTGCAGGAGGGACCTAGTAACCCCCAGCTCTATACTGAACAGAACTGGCCCCTGCACCGTTCTAGATCATCTGAGACAGTGAAGCAAAGAGCATGAAGGAAAATATTCCTGTATTTTGGCATTGTGTCTCCAGTCTGGTACACATGAACGACCACAAATTGTGTCAGATGGGAACACAGGACTGAAGAGAGGGATACGGATTACCTAGTCCAGCCCCATACAATGAAGCTAAATTGGTATAAAAACACATAGCTGATTTCATCCAGGCAGAGGGAGCTTTTCTTATTTTAAATCTAATGGTAGTCTTTGGAACAGTACAGCTTCAGGCAAAAGATATGAAAGTTAAATCCAAAAGACTCGGTGTAATTATCTAGCGTTGTACAATGATATGACCAGCTTTCAAAGACAGTCTAGGCAGGTCAGCTTGATACTCAACACAGGCAGACTAGACCTTGCTGAACATTGCCTGAACCTGCTGATGTTGCTTCAATGCCCACAGCTTGCTGAGATACTTCTACACGGCCCAGCACTGTGCAGCATAGCTGTACCTTAGTTAACACGTGATGAGCCTTTGCAGAGGGAAGAATTTGATGCATAGTGCTTTAGTGCTTGACAACCCTGAATAACAGTAGATTATTTTCTTCAACAAGTCTTTGATTCTCTATAGAAATCTTCTAATTATGGGTTTTCTTTTCAATTTCCATCTTCCTTGTGCTCTTAGATCCTCTAAGCAGAGTGTATTTGAAACCAAAAAATCCATCTGACTCCTTGAGTACCTACATAAATGCTAACTACATTAGGGTAAGTAAATGTACACTCTTCATCTGCTTTTGAGACAATATTTGATTTTCCACATGAATAGCTGGTTTTGGCAAGGTGCCACTCATTTTATTTCTACCCATCTTCATTGATAAATCCTAATCTTTTGTCTACATTGGTGTGATAGAAAGTTTCATGAGCTGTTTGTAACAAAGGCCACATAGCCATGAATGTACTAAAATGGTTGCAGTAAGTAAACAATTTATCAAATCGTTACTAAAAAACATTAAGAAACACATGCATTACTATTTGTTTACTTCAGTATTTACCATTTAATATTGTCCTACTGCCTTATAGTAAGGAGAAGAGGGTTACCTTTTAACAGTGACAGAGATACTGGTATTTTGGTAACGGGAAGATCAGAGTCCACAGCAATATAAGCTGTATGATTGCTCATTGCAGTCATGTTATCCACAAATAAGTTCAGTGGTGATAGGTTGTTTTCATGCATATCTATTGATAGTCCTGAAATCATCAGTTAAGTAATTAAATAAATATTGTAACAAGTTTGTGAAAAGGAGCACAAAACAGATGTGTTAAATATACACATGTGCACCAGCGCACACACTTGTTCACATTTTACTCCCTATATTGAATAGTTACATGATACAAAACTTGGAACCTGTTGCAAAGCATTATTTCTAAGTGTCAGCTATGTTATAATCCTCGATGACACACACACACACACAGAGCCTTCTTGAGCTCATGGCACACTGTATACCGAGTAGACTACTAAGAAACTACTTCAGTCATGTTTGAGTAGTCCTCTATGTGCAAAATTAAATGTTTTGATTAGAGTTATGTACCAAATCCTCAGCTGGAATAAATGTAATAGTGCAACTGAAATTTGGCCCCAGAGTTCTACAATGACATTGCTTATTTAAATAACAGTACATGAATATATATGTACACATCCCCCATGCCCCTTACCTTGCCTCACTTTACATTTGTACTTCCCTTGTTTTGTATGAAAGACATCATCATGTAACTAAGCAGAGTGGTTCTCTTTGGAGAGCAACTCCTCTATCAGCCAGGCCATGTTTTGAGTCTTCTGAGGTCTCCTTTTTCCCCATATCACTGCCCTTCAGGCTAACATATGATGATTCCTTCTGCTGCTAACACCAGTTGAACTGTCGGCAACTGCAGAAAAAATACAACCCAGCGATGAAATGAAATTTCACATCCATGTGTGCAATATCACTAGGCTTGCTAGGATCCTGACAAACCTGTCTTGGACAAAGTATGTTCAGGCAGATTGGTGAGTAGGAGGAGGACTGTTTATACCAGCTGAGGATCTATCCCATTGGTTCATGCAATGAGTAACAGCTGTCAGGGAGAAGGGCACCCAAAAGAAAGATGCATGGCTAGAGGCTCCCACACCACCTCCAGCCATTCTCCATTCAGTCATCCCCTTCAGATATTGCCAGGCTCTCCTGATCTGCATCACTGTTGGGCACTGTCACTGCACAAACTCACAAGTTCTTCATCTCACCTGAAAAATAAGAAGTCAGTCTCTTGTTTTTCCTACTTCTTCTTGCCTTTCCCTTTCCTCTGCTTCCCCACTGTTTGCCTGACCTGTCTTTGACCGCCTATACACTTGTGTGTCTCGGGACTCCCTGTACTGATAAGCTGTCCCTCCTATCAGGTCTCATAAAGGTGCTTCTCCCTTAACAAAGATGCATAGCAGTCTTTGACTCCACAAGGATTCATGTATTTTAAACCTTTTTTCCTGTCATGAATCTTCACAGAAACCAGCTTTATAGTTGTCATTTTTTTTCTGTGGCTTGTTGACTGTAAACTATCTTGTAAACACTGCAGCAGTATAAATCATGGATTAAAGTACAACTGGATGATGGAAAGCCCCAACAACTTGGATAACAGAGTAAGCTAGAAGCATCCAAGTAAGCAGGGAAATTTGAGAGGGATTGATGTATTCTCAAGACCATTTCAGTCCATTGAATCAGTAGTTTCCAGAGGAAAAACTGTTCTACTGAAAAATTTCTGATCTGCTCTACTGTTAGTTGTAACGGCTTTCAGTTCAAATAACCTTTTATTTTTTTAATTCCAGATTAATTTTTCTGCTCTTTTAGGACATTCACCTGCAATTTTTGTCGACCACATGAATTTAAAGTAAATACTTTTGTGTCTGTTTCTAAACCAGGGATATGGAGGTAAAGAGAAGGCTTTCATTGCAACTCAGGGACCCATGATTAATACCGTGAATGATTTCTGGCAGATGGTTTGGCAAGAAGACAGCCCTGTCATTGTTATGATCACAAAGCTGAAAGAAAAAAATGAGGTATGACAACCAGCCAAACTAGGAAGTTATTCCTATGTCTGCATACTGTAGACAGAACCTTAGTAGATATGGAAGGAAGCTAGCAGATAACTGGCTCTTAAATACTGTGGTAATGGGCAATGTGAAAAGTAATGTTGGGGTAGCTACATAGACCAACTGCAATTGCATAGCAATCATAAGAGATGTATTAAAAAAGACAAAAAGTAATTCTGTTTTGTAGATCTGTGCTTTTGGGTTCATAATTTTTTAAGAAACACCTCATTTATCTGTTGGTCATCTCTGTACTTCTTGTTACTTTCGGGTATATAAAAAGCAGATAGTGTTATGATTAGAGGTTTCCTGACGTGGTTGAAGTTTGCACTTTGCTATAATGGCAGGTTTTGAATCCACTCCAGATATTATAAATCTTCTGGACCGTCCCAGAAATACAGTTTGGGCTCCCAAATGCCAATACTATGGAGGGACTTAGCCAGAATGGAAATACATGTCTCTTTACCTTAGTACCAAGCAGAGATGACAATTGCATTTTAATTGCTAATGGCAGTCTAACTGCCTGTTATACATTCTATGACTTTTGGATCTATTCCCAACTACATCTTTAATAGCTTTATTTAGTATTCATGTAAATTGTTGCCAGGCTTTCCTTGATAGTGCCAGAGTCCATATTTATGACTGCCAGATACTAGGAATGAAAATTCTCCCATGCAGAGGGCCAACACAAAGCTCTGTTCTAGAATACTGTTAAAGAAGTGGTTTAGAGGGCTTGTGGACAAGAGAGAGACAGACATAAAGGAGTTTGACATTTTTTCTTGAGTCCAAACTGCTAGACTTGATAGCAATTCCCAACTCCGTGTAGGTGCCTCAACCAGGTCTTAGCACGTTGCTAGGTAAGCACTAGGGCCATACTGCCCCTGCTCCACTCACACCCCTGCTCTTCAAACTCAGATGCATGTGATGATAAAGAAACAGAGTTTTTTCAGGCAAAGTTCCCAGCCTGAGCTATCAAGGGACCAAGATCCTGGGTGCATTACTAGGGCTCAAATTCACTGTTCCATTTAAATGTGGACTCAGTAGACATACTTTTCTTTCTTCTTCACTTGAGAGCTGCTTGACTCTTTTTCACCATGAGTTTGGGCTTCTAACATGAACTTAAAATCCAGTGGATTTTAAGAAAGCTGTATATAAAAAGTAGGTCAGTCCTGTAAAATACCACAAGACGTATTTCCAAACAAGGTGCCATTTTGCACTAGACAGCTCAAACAAGTGTCCAGAAGCCTACATTAAAAAGATTACTCCTGGAAACATAGAAAACTTACCCCAGGCTAACTGGCCAAAAGAATAAGTATGAGGAAATGCTGACTGTTTAAACACTCACATCTGACACTGTGTAAGAAGAATGACTTGAAAGAAGTGCCCGGTGGTTTCCACCGTGTCAGGAAGCCCTGTGTTTACCTGAGTTACGCAGGCTCTAGGCACTGGTGTTTATCTGCATTGTTGTGGCCTGGCAGTGGTAATTTCCTCCTAATAGAAAGGGTGAGGAATCTCAAATCGTTCCCAGGCTATATAGAGAGGCTGTGTTTGCACTAGCTGTCCTGCCCTGTCTAGAAAGCTTAGGAACTCTCCCACCATTAGCAGGTTCCTCCTGAAATGTTGCTTGCTATTGAAAAGAAAACAACTTAGCTAGTGGCTATGCTCAGCATAGTAACTTCACTGTTAAAGTATCTGCTGTCTATGAAGAAGGCAAGACCAGATGTTATTTAGCATAATAGCAGTTGATTATTTTCCTCTCTGTGGTCTGCTTTATTTCCATCAATTTCAAAGAGGTACATCTGCAGTATACACACATGCAAATACCTTCATATTTGAAAGCATATTCATCCGCATCCACCACTGCACAAATAAACCGCTGTACCTGACTCTCAGGTATAGGCCCCATTCCTCAGTTGTTATAGTGTCAGTCAGCCTCCATTTGAACTATAATATACTATAATGTATAAAATAATGTATAATGAGGGAGGTCTCAAATGAGAGACAGAAGAAAAATCTTAATCTCAACAATAAATTAATTTCTTTAGCATAAGCAAAATTATTTGGGACATTAGTGTCCTGGTTCAAAATACTGATGAATTTGCAATAACACTGGGAATTGTGTGAAATGATAATAAACAAAAGTTTCTGTAGAGTTACTTCCTTCCATGAGATGAAGAAATGGTTAAGACTCTCTGTGGTAACAGTCTTTGTAAAATGGATGAAGTTGTAATACAAACATAGAGTGCTAAGTAAAATATTCATTTTAGCTGTATGAAAAAAACACGGAGCATTAAATTTTTGGATTTTCTTTCTTTTTCATTTTCAAGTCTGATAAAAAAAGGAGATTGATTTGTAAGCAAGAATAATGCTGAACTATGGGTGCTGTGAGTATTTTAAGCAGAATCTGTAAAACCTGTCCTCAAAACTACACAATGTCTGAACAGATTGGTAATCTATCTGTGCAAGGAGAGTCCACAGCAAAGGAGCTTCTGCCTGAAATGAGAAACTTGGAATTCTAGGCTATAATTTTAGGGTTAACATGAGGAAAAACACATGTCATCTAGTCATCTTGGTACACTTTCTGGTCACTGAAAAGCAGTAGTCACCTTCAGAAGGTGATCCATCCCACCCTAAGAGAATGAGATAAATCACCCACTGAAGGTGACCGTCTCTAATTCTGTAGCAATATTTTACAATCTTACAAAGTTTCATCCACGAGGCACATATAAACATCTATTACTGTTTAGTCAACACAACTGAGCAATGTAAATTAGACAAATATGTGGACTGTAAGGATTTTATAGACTTCTATATGTTTTCATAGGTAAGTCTATACACTTCTATTGTATCAAGTGTTTTTTGTAGATACGCTATGTACTCCATAGATAATACGCATTTAGTTTGCCTTCAAAACTTACTAGCAACATTACCTGTTAACCAGGAAACATATTTTGGGGAGCATAAATAAAGGATACTGTGCAGCATTCTGCAAGAAGAAAGGACTAGTACTGACAGATGCATTAAACAATGCATGTTTATTCAATTCAGATAACGTAAGTCTCGTTGTCAGTAATTATCTAGGTCAATCTTGTTAACTCACTGTTTAAACGTCATATTATTTTTCATGTAACACTTTTTCCCTCAGTTGGTCTATAAGCACACTTATCTACACATAGCAAAGTAGATTTTGGAATTTGGAAATCCTATCTTTTACAGAATTCACATAAGCCTCTTTGAAGATTATTTATTAGTAAAGTTGAGTATTGGCACCATAGATATGTCTTAGGTTTTGGAAATAATTAAGAAGATTTGGTCCTAACTTTGAGGATTTTAGTTATGAAGACAAATCCTGCAAGCCCTCTTAAAGTATTCCTCTCATGCTTCAGTTAGTAGTAACAGTAAATAGAGGGCAGGAGTAAAAAGGGATTTTGGAATTGAAGCTTTGTTGTAATTATTTGTTGCTGTTGTGTGTTGGCCTGGTTATTGGGATATTTAATGTGTAAATTTGTCAGCATAGCTATATGGAAAATTAAACAAGAAGTGGAGCTGAAGTAAAGCAACTTCAGAAATATTTCAGAATTGTTAAACTAGTTTTGTTCAGAGTCCAAATCCAGGGACAGTAAGGCAAGTAAATAACACGTCAGCTGGCCGATCCCTCCTCCATTCGGCAGAACTGAGGGACCGGAATGCAATTGGAGCGCTTCTGGCAGGTTAAAAAAGCCTGTGCCCCTGAGCACAGACCAACTGTGGCAAATGGCAGGTGGCAGCCCCAGTCCAAGGCAGGGCCAGATACTATGCAGTTGTGGAGATCCACCTCGGGAGTGGTCCCATGAAGCCTGGCACCCAGTGGGCATTGGATGAGGCCTGCAAGGAAACTGGACAGGGCATGGAGGGAGCCTAAGCTTGCAGCCCTGTCACAGGGGGAAGGACAAAGGCTGAAATCAATTAAAGGTCATGTGTGATACTCTTTCTTGAATAGACTTCCTGTTCAGGTCAGGGAATGTTGGTTTGTTGGGTTTGGTGGTTTTTTAAAAAAAAGGCATCAGATCAGAAATAAATAATCATTTATTAGGAACAAGATCACAAACGGAAATTAATCCGAGGGGGGAATTTGAAAGATAGCAGGAACATGAGATTTTCCATGTGAAAGTAAGAAGATTCCCAGGCTTTTGGCTGCCATGCAAGTTGGTTAGGATTTCTTTTTTTTTTTAAGCTTAAGCATCTTTTAAAAAATCCTGCTCATATCTGTTACACGTTTGCTGACTACATAGAAGATTGTACGTTCAACCTCAAGCTCACAAAAGATGTGACCTATTTAGAAAGTGCTGTAATATATGAATATGCTGAAAGGGAAACTGTGCAGCTTGAAAGAAGAGCAAGGAACAGAATCAGGACCAGCGCAAAGAGTGGAGGTGGAGTACTATCTGATAAGAACAAGTGAATTCTTCCTTTTTTCTGATGTATACTACATGCAATTTACTTTTACTGATTACAGACACGAGGCTAGAAAGCAGCCTTCTCAACCACTGTGTTTGGCTTTTGAATGGGTTTAAAATATACCTACTTGAGACCAGTGGAATTTTCTTTTAGGTTCAAGTAATAGCTTGTCGCAATTTATTCTTTTTTGCCAATGCTCCTGGGATTTTCTATATCATTTTCTGTATGTCTGATATCTTTATCCCTTCGATCTTCATCTTCATTCTTTTTTTTACAATTAACTTTCAAAAACATGTTAATTCTCCCAAATATCTGTCTTCTTAGAAGTACCTGATCAAGCTGATCCCAGCTGTATTTTCAAGGCTATTTTTTAAAGCAGTAACAAATGGTATTTTTAAAAGACGCAGGGAGACTGTGTTAAAAATAATCCATTGTACCTCACTAAATGTAGACGGCCTGTTAAATGAAAGTTATTTTAATGAACAGCCCCATTTCATTGTCCACCCAGCACAAGTTGCCAATTCCAGTTCTGGGAAAGAGTCAAGAAAAACACTCTTCTGGAGTGCCTGAAGGCTTTGTAGCAAGTGTCGCATGCTCGCATTTATCAAGAAGTCTCAGGGGTTGACTCAACTATTGTTGATTGTCAGGGTACGATTGTGTATTTTAGACTTTTCTTTTTCCCATGTTAGCACTGAAAACTACACTCCCAGGGAGGGGCATGAATTGCAAACCTGGGATATGATAGTAGCTATATGTGTCACATGGGGGAACTGTGGAACTTGTGAACACTTTTTTTCATAGACATTTCTGAGTATTTTTATTGCCATTCTTGATGTCTTCGGGGAGACAGCAAATTTAGGATGTTCGAGTAATTCTGCAAAAGACAGGATTTGGACGAAACCAGTCAGATTGGCCAGCATTATTTCAGAAAATGTGCCTTTCACACACCTTACACTATTAAGGTAATGAGCATCTATTTTTAGAAAAGTATTTATACAACAGGGATGATTCGGTTCAATCAGCTATTAGGTTATTGAGCAGCAGCTTAAAGATCACACCTGGTGGTAAAACCTTGCATTTCACTCGTATTTTTTTCTGGATCATTTTTAGCAGGATTTACTGGGAGTTATCCTTTATGGCAATTAATTATATTAAAGGATTGTTTCATTTTGCTGCATAATGCAGTCTACTGTCAGTTTCTTCAGCAAGAGTTTGTGAGGAAATACAAAAAAGTTTGCTTCTGGGATTCCTATTATTGTAGAATTGTCTGTTCTCTTGGTGTTTTTACCTGTGTATTGGATATTAAAAAGAAGGTTTTCTTTAATTGTTGGGGTTTTTTTTATTATTTAATGAATAAGTCAGGTTGGCCAGCATTATTTCAGAAAATGTGTTTTTTCAAACACCTTATACTCTTAAGGTAATAAGCATCTATATTTAGACAAGTGATTATACAACAGGGATGTTTGCTTTCAGGTAGAATATAGAGATACTTTAATGGAAATGAATATGAAGTTGCAGTTGACTTGATAAGTAAACTATTGGGGAAAAATAAAATGATTCATATTTTAAATACTATTTCTTCATCTCCCTTTTAGTAGCTGCTTGTCAGATACGTTGCTGAAATAGTATAACACTACTTATTCATTAAGAATTCTGTATATAATTTTATGTAGCTCTAGCAAGACTGATGGATTTTTTTAACATTCATTTCCAGTAAGTTATAGAGTAGGCAACTCAGATTCTGCAAAATACTTTAACATGTACATTAAGTGCTATTGAATTCTGTAAGATCTAAGGGCACATTTACGTGATTTGTTGTATCAGGGCTCAGCAGAGTAAAGAGGATAAAAAGTCTGATAAGAAGAGGACAAATGCTGACGCTCTTGCTCAGAAGGAAATCTCATTTGGAATGAGTAAAATTTATAAATTTAATTCTATGAAATAAAGAATGTTCTAGGGAAAAAAATCTTTAATTCTGAATGTGGAAAATAATTCCTTTAACTGAACTTCATTGAGCTTTTAAGATTAAAAACAGTTGTCCAAGGTGTTCAGCAATAGAGGTCCATATTTGAAAAACTCAGATCCTGAAGATCAGGCCAAACTAATTCATTAAGAACCCTGCAGTATCTTATTTAGGAATGCTTCTGACATGGATAACACCTTGGTTGAATTAATCTGAACTTTCCAGACAAATACATTTTGTGTAAAAAAGTAGATGTGAATATGACTCCAGGATCCAGTTTTCTGATTACACTAATGCTTGCTTTACAGAAATGCGTGCTTTATTGGCCAGAAAAAAGAGGAATCTATGGGAAGGTTGAAGTCCTTGTTAACAGTGTGCAAGAATGCGAGAACTATACTGTCCGTCAGCTTACAATAAAGGTAACAATCTGCATCTGAGAAGCGTTGTTCCTAACACTTTGTGTTTTTAACGTTAAATGAAGTTAAACTGGTTCTTTTAAACGGTATAAATTTTTACAGGAGGAGTAACTGAGCTACAAAGCTCACAGCTGCAAGGTAAGATTGAGACCACAGCACTGGAATACTTACCATGTTGCTGCTTTGTATCACTCTGGCAACAAAAAAAGGCTTCAAAAAGAGTGCAAGTTTCACTCTCTTGCATTACATTTGCTCTGAGGCTTTTTTAGCACTGCCAAGGCGATGTAAAGGGATTTCAGTGAATGAAAGAACTAGCATAGCATCATTCTGAAAAAGATACGCTGCTCATGTTGTGTGCTGAGTGCATCTATAGCCTATTTGAGAAGCTAAAAATATAAGGAGTATACAAGGAAAGCTTCATGCTTTCATGATTCTGACTAAACATGAACTGTGCAAAATAAGGCAGATGCTCCTGTTCTAAGTTACTCCCCCTATTATACTTACGTGCTATTGGATTACATCATCTGCTGCTTCTGACAGGGCTTTACAATAAATAATGAAGTGGGAAAATTTGTTTGGTGTTTCAGCCCAGGCAGTGAGAAGGGGGCAGAAGCCATATCATCCAACACAAATTACTCTAGCCCATATTTAGCCACTTTGCTTGTTGAAGTAAATGGCAGCAGCATCTGTTGGAGAGAATAACTGGATAAACTAGGATGTTTGATTAATCTAGAAGGGCAGTTCTTCTGCACCTTTAACTTAAATACTCTGGTAATTTTAGTATCAGACCCTTATTAATGTCCTTAAAAGGCAGTGGAAAGATATAATAATTTAGAGATTCAGAAGCCCAGATCAAGCTAATCTCTCTAGATCTTACTGCTGATCTAACACAGACCTCTGACAATTCCCAATTGACAACACAGGCAGCAAGTCAGTAGTCAGATGGACAGAGCAGAACTTACATAGCTGAAAAAACAGCTAAGTTTTCAGGTGCATAACCCCTTCTTACAATTGGGTCCCTGGAAGCATGTCTGTTCCCTGCAATTGCATCCTCCAAGTCCAATAAAAAAAAAATTGTTAAATCTCTCAACATTTTTACTGTCTTTTTACCATAACATTGAGAGAAATAAAAAGAATTGTTCACCACAAGTGTGCATATAAAATCTTCATGTTATTTTCAGCAAGGGAGTCAGTCCCGGAGTGTGAAACACTACTGGTACACATCCTGGCCGGACCACAAAACCCCTGACAGCGCTCAGCCGCTGCTGCAGCTCATGCTGGATGTAGAAGAGGACAGGGTGGAATCACCGGGCAGAGGGCCTGTCATTGTGCACTGCAGGTAATTTGCAATCCTTCTCTTCAATGACTGCCCAAAGCAAGGCCACAGCAAATCACAACAAACAGTCTGCCTCCTAATCAAAGAACGTATTTGGGGAAGAGTAGAATTCTGCAGATCCTTTTCATGCTAATTGACTTTTTCAGTTCATGTTTGAGGATTTGAGTTTTGGAGAGAATTCCCCTGTTGCTAGCAAATCATTTCTGAACCGTTCTCCATTTCTGCTAATGAACTCTGGTTTTGAAAGACCAGCTGGAAAAATTATGTTGCTTCTGTTTCTTATTCCTAGTTTGCTTTCTTTTTAGTCTTGTTGTGTAATTACATACCTAAGTCAGATGCAATGCCCTGTGACTGGTTGGCTAAAATGTTGTAAAGCAAGTCAATTTTGAGCAGCAGCCATCAGGTACAAATTTGGAGAACAAAACACATGCATACTAAAATTTGTGAATGTTTTCACAAAGGCAGTCGGTTTGACGATCAAGAGAAAAGTGTTATTCAGTACACAGGAGCAGAGTGTTATTCACACAAATTGTAATGAACCAGAGAATGTCCTGCTAATAATTCTAATTAAATTCCACTTGATTGCTTTATATTGATTCATTGCCCCATGTTGCAATGTAAGTAGTAGGAAGCAGCACTGGATTTGTTATATTGGTGGTAAGAAGTAGGTGAAGCAAAACAGAAAAAAAGGTTTAAAATCAGCATTTCCTTACTTGCTTTGTCTTGTAACTGTGATGACACATCTCTTACAGTTGGGAATGTACTTTTCTTTTTTCTTCCTACGAGTATCCATCTCAAAACAGAACTTTTCATCTTGAACCACTTCTTTTCAACTCCATATTTAGGAGATTTAGAGAAATGGAAGCCAGATTTGAACAACCCATCATTTTTCAAAACCAGAATGTGATGAACAAGGAACTTTCCCAAATCTTATGCAGCTGTTTTTATCAGGAATTGTAGTTTCCCTACCCAATCCACAAATCTGTGGATGGCTACTAAAGTCCTGTTTTTCTAGTAAGGATCTTCAGTAATCAAGGTCTTCAGAAGAATAGGGTGTCTTTCTGAGGTGAGTGATATGACAGTAATGTCTGTATCATGAGCAGGAATTTATTAACGATTAAAGACCCAGATATCTCAGTTGTGATTAAAATTAATAGTTATTCAGTGGCAATGCAGCTATCTATACACTTACTACACTATGGTCTACAAAACGTGTAAACTCACTCACACTCCAGTTTCTAGTCAGACAGTTTATTCCCTTTTAATCTGAGTTGCAGTTGAGGTCATCCAGGTCTTAGAGAGCCTGTGCACACTTTTAAACTTGGACATCAGATACAGCTACACAATTCTCAGTTATTCCCAGAGGACCTTTACAATGCACACTCAGACAACGATCCTTAATCTGAAGCAGAAATGCTTTAGTAATCCCTGAATATTGAGAATTATGGCACTAGTGCAAAAAAAAAAGAGTTTTTTGTCCATGTCCTCTTGTATCTTATCAGCATAGGGTGCCATCTTACACACTTCAGTGATGAGCCCATTCAGGATTCAGGGTGTAAGAAGGGCTCAAATACTTTTGGCAAAGTAGTTCCTATTCTGCAAAAGAGTAGGAAATATTGTAAACATTTGTTTTGGTCCTTGAAATCATAGAATCATAGAATCATTTTGGTTGGAAAAGACCTTCAAGATCATCAGGTCCAACCATTAACCTAACACTACCAAGCCCACCACTAAACCATGTCCCTAAGCACCACATCTATATGTCTTTTGAACACCTCCAGGGATGGTGACTCCACCACCTCCCTGGGCAACCTGTTCCAATGCCTAACCGCTCTTTCAATAAAGAAATTTTTCCTAATATCCAATCTAAATCTTCCCTGGTGCAGCTTGAGGCCATTACCTCTTGTCCTGTCATTAGTTACAGAGGAGAAGAGACCGACACCAGCCTCACTCCAACCTCCTTTTAGGTAGTTGTAGAGAGCAATAAGGTTCCCCTGAGCCTCCTTTTCTCCAGACTAAACAACCCCAGTTCCCTTAGCTGCTCCCCATAAGACTTGTTCTCCAGACCCTGCACCAGCTTCGTTGCCCTTCTCTGGACACGCTTCAGCACCTCAATGTCTTTCTTGTAGTGAGGGGCCCAAAACTGCACACAGCATTCGAGGCGCGGCCTCACCAATGCTGAGTATGGAGGCATGATCATTTCCCTACTCCTGCTGGCCACACTATTGCTGATACAGGCCAGGATGCTGTTGGCCTTCTTGGCCACCTGGGCACACTGCTGGCTCATGTTCTGCCGGCTGTCGACCAGCACCCCCAGGCCCTTTTCTGCTGGGCAGCTTTCCAGCCCCTCATCCCCAAGCCTGTAGCGCTGCATGGGGTGGTTGTGACCCAAGTGCAGGACCTGGCACTTGGCCTTGTTGAACCTCATACAATCGACCTTGGCCCATCAATCCCACTTGTCCAGATCCCTCTGCAGAGCCTTCCTACTCTCAAGCAGATCGACACCCCCACTTAATTTTATGTTATCTGCAAACTTACTCAGGGTGCACTCAATCCCCTCATCCAGATCATCAATAAAGTTATTAAACAAGACTGGCCTCAAAACTGAGCCCTAGGGAACACTACTTGTGACCGCTTGCCAACTGGATTTAACTCCATTTACCACAACTCTCTGGGCTCAGCCATCCAGCCAGTTTCTAACCCAGTGAAGAGTACACCTGTCTAAGCCATGAGCTGCCAGCTTGTCCAATAGGGTGCTGTGGGAGACTGTGTCAAATACCTGACTGAAGTCCAGTACACAGACACCAAGGACACAGACTCCCAAAGGAAGAAAGTTTTAAATTCCTACTAATCTTTATAGTGGCATCCACTGGAAAGGTATGTATTTCCTCTCTCACATCACTCATTGAAAGCATGTGGTAAATATGGAAAATATCTCCTTAATCTGTCCTTTGGATGTGTAGTTAGTATATCAAAATAAGTTTGGATTTAATGGCAACTAGGTGGTTTGGGATCAAATACAAGTTTTAGTTGAGAGATTTCAAATGTAGAGAGAAAAGGTTTTTTATTTAAATTGAATCAATAAGGAAGAATTAGAGCACAGAATTATATTCTGCAAATGTGAAACTAATTTAGCCCCATATAGTCCATGAAACCAATTGACTGAGAATCTGGACCACAATGCCATTTCCTATTTCCCAGAAGAACCAGCCATTTGGCATATTGGAGGACTTGTCAGAGTTTCTTAAAGGAGAATAAGGGATAAAATTTTCATGCTCAGAAACTTGACACTGCTATAGATATTGTTGGAAGTTTTTGCTTTTCTTTCCTCATCAGCTAGTGCATGAATGTGTTCTATAAAAAGCATACTGCCTGCATTTCTTAATCCCAAAATTGTAACAGTCCAATAGTCCACACCTCCAATTAACAGACCACAGTTGTTACGAATGAGCTATAACACCCTAAATTCCTAAAAAGAAGGGGAAAATAGAAATACATATAATAGAACTATATATATATATATATACACATCATGTTTGGGTGCTTGAAAATACTTCAAAGTAAGTAGCTCTCCATATTTTCTAGATATACCATGAAAGAAATGTCAGACAATCAAAAAACAATGTCATTTTTATCTTGCACTATCTGAAATAAAGCTATGTAATAAGATAGGACCGGCACGCCTGAGCTGAGGAAGAAAATACATTAGAAAACGCTAGTCTTTGTTTAGAACATATTAAGAACTTGTCCAAGAACACTTAATCCACCCCAAAAAAAGGGAAAAGAAGAACCTTTCATTATAGCCAACTGCACTTACATCTGAATTGTTTAAACTCCTTAGCCCTGCTTTCAAAGTTTTCAAAATACTTGAGGAAGAGAATGGGGGTATGCATTAGATTGCTTTCTCCAAATCCCTCTTTATAAACTATGTCCTTCTCCTTTTGGATACATTTAGCCCGTAGATATTGATGTCCAAGGAGACAGGCTGTCATCTCAGGATCTTCGTCTCACTTGATCCTTTCTTACGCTGCCAGTTTTATCTTTCATTATCCCCTCATGGTCGGCTTAGACATCCTCATATATTTAATACTGTTGAGTCCTCTTGGAAATGTTCACTTCCAGATGGGAGGGCTCTTGAGTCTATAAAGCACTCCTATCTTTCATTCTGTGGTGAGTAGATCGTGATTTGTTTCAGCTGGAGCAAATGGACATACTCCTGCACTCAGATATGTCAAGTTTCCATCTGAGACACTCAATGGATTCTTCCTGGCACTAATTTAAGTAATGCCTGCATTGCTCTTATTAGACAGGTAGCCTTCATACCTATTGCACAGATGAAGAAAGCAAGGCACCACACGATTAAGTATTTACTATAAAGCAGTCATGGAGATTGGACCCCCTGACTCCATGTTTTAACTATTTTCCTCCCATTTTCCTGCCATACAGCATGACGGGGATGAGCTGCACTGAATTCCACACTACTTAAGCAAGAAACAGGGTGGGGCAGAGATTCTCAAAAGTCTCAGAGACCCAGGGAGTAAAATTAATGCTAAAATGGCTGTTTCCATGCTGGCATCAAGAAAACCTGGAGAGTTACAGCACCAAATCCTTCTCCCTCCTGTAGAATCACAGGAGAGGAAGTTAACTTTATCAGCATGGTTCTAGGTCCTTTTTACCTTCATGGTTAGAGGTATGGTTAGCAGAACCCCTGTATACTTTGAAGTCTTCAAACATAAAGCCCCACTGATTTTTGCCTTTAGGTGGGCTTTTCCCCCATCTCAGTGCATCTCCATCATTTGCTTGGACTGTGTCAGAGAACACTTGGACTTTGTGGTGCTGATGGAGATTGTTTTTCTTACCATACACTTGTGTGCAAACTGGAAACGTGTAAGCCTCACTAATTACCCACTAGAGCTGGACAGCTGGAGCAGTGCACCCTTTCATTTCTTTCTAAGAAAGTGAGCTGAGAAGTTACCCTTGCTAGTCATGCACCCAGGAACTGAGTTCTAGCAATTCCATATTTAGTGTTTTCATATCTATTTAGTGTTTTCCACTTAACTCTTTTGATCTGCAAACTCCATTCCCCTATTAAATTTTGCCTTCTTTTCAGTGCTGGTATAGGAAGAACTGGATGTTTTATTGCCACGGCCATTGGTTGTCAGCAGCTGAAGGAAGAGGGAGTTGTAGATGCATTGAGCATTGTCTGCCAGCTTCGAGTGGATCGGTGAGTTCCAAAAGGACCATAAATCAGTCAATGATTCCAAAATGATTCTGAAATCATTACTGAAATGATTCAGTAATGATCAGTAATGATTCAATAATGATTCTGAAAACCTTTTCACGGTTGAATGTTGCTTTACATGAAATGGCTGCCATCACTTTTGCTGACTCTTGCAAAAGCATTAACTGAGTATTCAGGGTAACATTCATATTTAGATCCTGAATAAGGAATATTGTTTTCTGGGTGAAACTGTATGAGACTCCACTGAATGAAATTCTCCGATAGCAACCCTGCAGTTGCTGGGCACTTGGCACTCCTCTTTTCCTCTCCTGGAGCTTTCTGCTGTCTGCAGCACCCCACTAGGACACAACAGACACGGGCAATCTGGAGGCAAGGGATTGTCTTTGAGCCCAAATTGACAGGGACATCCAGGCTTACTCAGTGTGTAGTTTCTTTATGCAGTGGAAAGAGCCAAATCTGGTGCTGTTGGTATTCCCTCAGCTGTGCTGGGGGTCCTTTTGAACTGGGTTAGCAAATTTACTCAGCTTAAGGAATTAGCAAGGCATTTGTTGTGGAATTTTCTTCAGTCAGATCAATTCCCTGATTGCATTCAGAGCTTGGGAGCAGGAACACTGTAAGCCAGCATTGTTGCAGAGTGATTTGTTTTGTGAAACTGTGGCTGAAGAGAGATTTGTGTTGGAAAGGAGGATGTGGTTATTGTGCACAATGGAAGCTGTTGGTTTGGTTATACTTTTCTTATTTATTCTGCTTGGGGAAACAGGATTTTATATAAAGTAAATACAGGAGTGCACTAAGAACAGGGAAGTCTTGTTTCTCTCCTCCTATAGGTACCGGTTCATACAATCTCCTTGCAAGTACCTCAACTGCTTCTGACATGCATTTCTTCTTTAAGTGAAAATAATCCATAAGGGTGCAAATGCTGAAAAAGAGCTTAGGTCAAAAGGACAGTACAGGATTTTTCTGTCCTGAAGAGTTCTGAAAGGCAATGGAACCATGAATTGCAGAAGGGCCAGAATCCCTATAGTTGACCATGTTCATGGATCACCTCCTCTGCCTTCCTCTCCCACACGCCTTCATCGTACTAGAGATTGCAATGCAATTCTTATAGGGCAACATCAGCCACTTGGAGTGTAAAATTCTCCAAGGGGAGTTCCTGACATAAAAATCTCAGCAACAAAAAAGATGGAAGAGCTGAGGGAAAAATGCTTACTCTCTTTTAAATTATCAACCCCAAATTTCCATCACTCTGTTCTGATTATCTGTTCATCTTATTGAAAAAGTTTGGTAGTATTCTTCCCAATTTTATCATTTCTGTTATAAGATAACCTTTTTCATATTGCTTTTACACTCCATTTTAGAGAAGTAGAAGCAAACTCTGGTCTCAGCTACATCATTTTTTATGTCATTATTTCAGCAATAGAAAAAATAATCCAAATTTTCAGCATTATAACTGACAACACAATTTCATTGAGTGTATCTGACTAATGAACTCTTTTACATGTATTAGTATCCTAGATAAACTTGGAAAGAGAATGCAAACCTGACCAAATGTAAACATTCATATCAGCAATGTCAGTGACACAAAGCTTTTTATAAAAATTGTTAGGTCTTGTGATTTACTCATTTCTGTATTTTTTCAAGATTGAGATTATATAAATAGACTCCAGGGGTCTTGCTTAAGGCACCTCAGTTCTCCAGGCATTGCCTGAGACAAAAAGTGTATCTGTGTTTTAATTTTTAAAGCTGTTTTTCTGGGCAAAACTCAGTAACCAAAACCTCTTTTTCTTTTCTTTTCTTTTTCCAATTGGCCATAATGCAGAATAGCTCTCACTCACCTGGCAGAGCTTAGCAGCCCCTAAGACTACGGTAGCCATGGTCAGCCTAACCAGACCATGGGTTCATAAAGTGGCTGAGTGTCACTGTTGCATGGACAAAGCTCGATGAGACCAGCTTCCTTTGATGACCCAGTCCTGCCGCGGTGGTTATTGCAGGTGGTGTGTGAGACAGGGTCATTACACATGGCATGAAGCTGGCAAAAAGTAACCTCCCGCTAGACTTGGCTGTAAGAGCTGGCGCTGGCCACAGCTGTGTCGCGCTTCAGTTACCAGCATGGCCAACATTAGCAATGGGGTATAAATAACCAGGAGCAGAGCAGGAACAGCAATGAAGCTGTCTTCCTCATGATGCTGGCCAGCAGCTGAGCTCCAATTTATTCTTTGTACATCAGAGGGCCCTCACAAAAGAGAAAAAAAAAAGAGAGTTCAGCAGAAAAGGATAGTTTTTTCTGACCACTTGGGAGCCAGAAACCTGCGTAAGAGGGTACACTGGCTATTTCATCCCTGATACCTCATCTCCACTAGGTTCCCAGCCAGGCTTGCTCATGCTCAGAGCTGCACCATCCAAACACAGACCTACAGATGGAATAAACACACTCGATGGTATCCACTTGTGTGTGAACTTTTTGTCATGTGGGTCCACGGCCACATTTCTACCAAAGCGAATCGAGCAATAGGAGGAAAGAGCTGTGCTTGAGGGACTCACAGTGAGCTGTAGTGATTTACCAAAACATTCCCATTGCCCAGCACACTCAGTGAGAACCAAACATGCATCCAGACAAATTGCAGATGGTGGCAAAATGTTATGCTGAAAAGTATTTTAATTAACTGCCTATGTAGTCCCTCTGGAAACATCTAAAATGAGCTCCAACAGGGAATGAGACAGGAGAGAGCTGTTCCTAGGTAAGTTATGTCCAGGTGCCACTTTCTTCTTAGCTGTTCAGTGCAAGTTCAGGGATGAACAAATCCGGCAGTAACTATCTGCGCTGAGCTAACATGAGGAAATGGACCATTCACTCAAAATCTTGACCCAGGATGGAAATACAGCCATGCTGTGTGTGGACACATAGGTCCGTTCAGCCTACATTTTTACCAGTTCATTTTTAATGTTTTGCAACAGAAACAGGAAATGTTTGATGTGAAGCATCTTCAAGACTTACTGTGATATCCAGAAACTTTGCACATTCTTAACCTTAAAGGCACATTCTTGGAATGACATCCGATAACTTTGCTCTTGGCTCCTCAGACAGGATGAAAAGAGTTTCCAGTGTGCGTCAATTCATTGTTTAAGTGTTTTGACTAATCGCCCCAGGCTAAAAAAAAAGTTCCTAAACCCTGCATCACATTCATTGTGGAGCAGTCTGCACCCAGCTAGGGAGCAGCAAGCCAGAGGGCAGGGTAAAGGACCCTTCCCTCCCCCATGGCTGCCTAGGAAGAGCTGGTCATGGTCCCTGAGCCCTCAGGATACCAGGGGCTGTTTATTCTGAGCACCAGCCCAAAACAAGCAGGCCACACTGCCAGCTCCCCTGTGAGCTGCTGGGCTCTGACAGAAAACGAAGGCTGCACACCCAGAGGTGCTGTAGCTGTGCGTACATCCCTTCTGGGGACTAGGGATGTGGAAGGGGAAACCTCCCTCCTCGAGCAGATTTCCTCCTGAAACGCTCTTCCATGCAGCCTTTTGTACAAACTGATGCCTAAGGGTCACAATAATTCCTTGCTATTAAACACGAGCCTTGCACAAGAACATAGGGGAGGAGGACTTGGGGATATTGGTAGATGAAAAATTGGACATAAGCCAGCAATGTGTGCTCGCAGCACAGAAAGCCAATTGTGCCCTGGGCTGCATAAGAAGTGTGGCCAGCAGGTTGAAGGAGGTGATTCTCCCCCTCTACTCTGCTCTGGTGAGACCCCACCTGCAGTACTGCATCCAGTTCTGGGGCCCCCAGCACAAGAAAAACACAGACCTGTTCAAACAGGTCCAGAGGAGGGCCACAGAGATGATCAGGGGGCTGGAGCACCTCCCCTATGAGGACAGGCTGAGAGAGTTGGGGTTGTTCAGCCTGGAGAAGATAAGGCTCCAGGGAGACCTTACAGCGGCCTTCCAGCACTTAAAGGGGGCCTACAGGAAAGATGGGGAGGGACACTTTATCAGGGAATGCAGTGATAGGATGAGGGGTAACAGCTTCAAACTGCAAGAGGGGAGATTTAGATTAGATAAAAGGAAGAAGTTCTTCACCGTGAGGGTGGTGAGGCACTGGAGCAGGTTGCCCAGAGAAGCTGTGGCTGCCCCCTCCCTGGCAGTGTTCAAGGCCAGGCTGGAGGGGGCTTTGAGCAACCTGGTCTAGTGGAAGGTGTCCCTGCCCATGGCAGGGGGGTTGGAACTGGATGGTCTTTAAGGTCCCTTCCAACCCAAACCATTCTGTGATGCTATGGTTCCATGGAACCTGTGTATATTAGCACTGACAAGGCCAAGTTGTCTGAACTCTGTGTAAGACTCAGGTGCCCCTAAGCTGACAGGGATGCACATTGGTTTACACATACAGGGTTCAGAAGCATCATAACATCCCTGTTAAACTTGCTAACATAAGGTAAATGTGGCAGTGCTGGGCTTGGCCCCAGCCAGTCTTATACATGCCCTCTTGGGGATTTTGTATGTTACTTCAGCACCAAAGAGGAAGGAGCAAAGATCACCCCCACAAAAAGCCTAGCACAGCCAAACTTGCTTTAACCTGCCCTTCCTGCCAAGTCCTTCTCCCTGGATACGTTCCCTTCCTCCACTCCTTCCACTCAGCAGATCTAACCTGGGAAGCGCACTCCCTTGGAGAACATCTTGGGGGAACATTGATGGGGGAGACAGGGAGGGAAGCAGGCTGGGAAGAGGCTGAGTGGGCAGGGCAGGACGCAGCAGTGAGGAGGAAGGAAGGAGGCTAGGCAGCACAGAGGACCAGAGCAAAGCCCTCCCATCACATTTAGACTCTTGCTGGATCTCCAGGCAGGGGACAGACACAGAGGAGAGCAGCTAAAGGCAGTAGGCCACCAAGAGTTAAGAATTTGTGGATATCTTTTTTGGCAAAGCTAAGAGGCTGCAGCATTTTGCACCGGATGGGACCGTTTAAGGGTCTGTGATTTAATTCCTAGGAATAGCATATCATAACAGACATGCAACTCACTAAAAGGTGTTCTTCAATCGCCTGAGCTTACTGGAGGAGCACAGACAGTTGGTCACTTGCTTAAAGAAGTAGGTATTATTTTAGTTATGTTTTTCCTGACACAGCCATTTAACCACCCAGTAGCACTGAGGAAAATGAAAGGACCTTAAGGTTGCAGATAATGTTCTCTAATACTAAAGGATAACACTTGTTGAGGCAGTTTTACCTTTTTTCATATATCTTTGTATATCAGTAGACACTTTTGTTGCTAAGTGTCTGAAGGGATCACATGGGAGTTTTGTTGGACCCTCTCCTGCAAGATGCCTGGCTTTGACATTGCTCTGGATCCAAATCCCTCACAAATTTGCCTGTTTCAATGAAGATCTAGCTGAAGCCAAATACAAACACATCTTAATGTCTTCCTTCCCACTAAGGCCATTTAGTCTTTCATCCCCTCGAAGGTAACCAGCTGCTCCAGGGTACACTGAGGTTGAACTGAGGGCTTGGTTCTAGAAGCAGAGTAGGTAGCTTTGAATACCCTGGCAGATAAGATAATAGAAGTGGAATTAAGTAAACTTGAGGCTACACTTCATGAGAATTGAGACCTGGAAGACCTTAGCACTGTCAGAAGAGGCTCGGTTTAATTTCAGGGCTGAATGGTACCACTGTTACTAAATATCACACCAACCTCCTGTGGGACATCATCCGCTTCCTACCACACTGCTGTTGGCACTGGAGATGTGGGACATGATCCTTATACTTAAACCTGAACAGGGGATTGCTATCAGGTGAATGTCTTAAATACAGGCATCTAATCCAAGCTGGCTGTATCTAGTCTTTTTATGGTCGTTAAACTCTTTTGTATTGTTGGTCCTGAAATGAGTCACTGCTGTAAAATTTCTTAGGTGGCTGCTGTTCAGACAGGATGCGTTGTAGGCGTTAGAAAGAGGACAGGAAAAGCTGTTCTTTACGCAGGCGATCTGAGGGTCACCAAAGGTTACGTTTTTAGTAACGGACAAAAATGAAAGGCCAGATTCTGACTACTTTGCTTCATCTGTAGTAGTGCTGCATCCAAGTATCTGGCCTTCCTTGACCAAGTGACTGAGCAAAATTCTCTTTGAATGTGTGGAATTTGAAATGTGGGTTTTAACAATGTAGATGTCAGACGTTTTCCTCTCTAGTTCTTACCCTGACCGAATCGGGAATGGTGGTTCATGCTGGGCATGTGCTGGATGGCGTAAGTCACGAAGAAAGTCCTTCTGCTGAGGCAAATCTCCCACTTACTCAAGCAAACTCTAAGTCAAAAATTGAGAAAAGGGCCTATATTATCTGGTGGTCCTGGGGCTGGCAAGCGCTGGACATACTTGCGTTCTTAAGAAATAAGATTTCATTCCAGTGTGTTTGTTTTTCAGGGGTGGAATGGTTCAGACCAGCGAACAGTATGAATTTGTGCACCATGCACTGAGTCTGTATGAAAGCAGACTTTCTGCAGAAGCTGTCCAGTGAAGCCAGGGAGAGGAAAACCGAATGTCAGTCTCTTGAGGTAATTTGTTTCATTACCTACCAGCAGCTTCTTCAAGGAGTTTACTGCAGTGGGAAGAGCGGCTTCGAGGCCAGCTCCTGAAAGGATTGTGGACGGTTTGGCAAAAGTATAGAGATTGCTGGACCCTTCGTGTATATGAATGTATTGTGAGCTTCCCAAAAATGATTTATAAAGAAGGTACCGTACTGAAACTACACATGGATGTTGCATATATATCTAAAGGTGGGTTTAATTCTGTAATGCTGATATCTGCCATAGGGAATGTATGTATGTGCTACTGCTGCAGTCGGATGGACATTGGAACTTCTACAGAAGAATTGTTTATCAAGTGTATAAATGCTTTAACGTTTGCAAATTGTCTTGTGAATGGACTGTCAACTGTACTGTAAAGTGCTATTACTGATTATGTGGTGAGCTTGTTTCTTGGCCACATAATATTCTTGCTGCTAAAATTGCAAGTGTTCAATTATGGATTAAAAAAAAGAAGATGAGATAATAAAAAAAATTTAAAGTCTTGTTTTTGAAAATATTCAAAAGCAGTTAATATTTTATATGGAAATATATGTTCTTACTATTAACTATTAAACGTGTATTTACTGTAGGTCTTACAGAGCAGTTGCAGAGCACAATGTCTGTTATTCAATGTGTATGTATTTACCCTATACTGTTGATTGTCTTAGAACAAGCTTCCGCTACAGACCCAAATCCAGTGTATTTGTAAATTGTGTAAGTCGTTTTACTTTTAAAAGAAACTTTGTAGCATATATTAAATGGTAAGGATTTTAAATATTTGTCTGTCTTTTATTAATACGGAATTTTTTGCTTATGTTGTTTATCTGCTCTATCTCTTTCCATAAGAGATAGATGCCTTTAGTGATATGGACTGTTCCACAACAGGTTATAAAAGAAAGAAAATGCTGCTATTACAGTTTCCTTTACTGTTCAGTAAGAGATTGTTTTTAAGAGAAATGCGAAGTTGGCATTATGACTTACAGCACTGGGAGGTCTGTTTACAGGGTATAATGAGTTTTTAATGCAGTGATGTTGACTTTGCTTCATACTGCTAATAAATTACACTTGATATAAAATATTTGCTGAAGTCTCTATTCTTGCCTAGAGTCATTAATGCACCACACACTCTTGAACCCCATAAACAGGCACAGCCCAGTACAATTTGGTTAGCCTCCACCATGGCTTCAGACCACTGGAGAACCAATCCAGAGGACACAGGCAACCTCCCACTGACATGAAGCAAGGTGGATCACCTGATGGGAAGGCAAAACCAGCATCACTTGATCCCTCGGGGGAGTTTGCGTAAGACCTGGTGCAGACCTCAGAACTTTGCCTCCTCCTCTTCCCCTTCTTCCTCCTGCCACCCCTCCACCTGGCTTTCAGAACTTGTGGAGTTAGAAGTATCAATATCAAGAGTTTGCTTGATTACATTTAGTTACAAAAAATGTGTGCTTGTTCCCTGGACAATACAGTATATACTCATTCACCACCATTCAGATCACCTGCAGACTTGTAATATTTCACAGGCAACGAATCACACAAAAGTATATTCCCTTTTCTTTTAGTCAGAAGAGATTCAGTATCATCTCTTTTAGTTCCCCAGGTGTTTGAAAACCTCTCTCTCATTTGCTTGTATTTTTCCAAAATAAAGCAACTAGTAAACTCTGAAGAATCATATTAAAGGACAAAGTGGTGTAAAACTCCCGAAAACAATTGAATAGAAGGAAGTGCTCGTCACTGACTTTTTCCCCCTGTGAAGGCACATTTCCTTCCTAGCCTTCGCTTCACTTATCTGAGGTGGGTTTTTTTAAGAGAAGCATGGGGAGTTGCTAGAGGGAAAATGGATTCTTTATTTCACCTCCTGGTTTCTACCTGTCTTGCCTTGACACTCTCAGGTAAGTGTCTTTCCCCACTTCCCCTCCGCTGTATTGCTCTTTCTGCCGCTGAGCAGAGCCCTCCGGCAGAGCTGGTGACTTAGAAAAAACAAGTCATTTCTTTGCTGGGGTTCATACAAGAGGAATGGGGGGCAGGGCCAATGTAGCCCATTCTGTTTAGATTTCTTTCCAAAGGAAAATAAACTGTCCCCTTCTATGCTGGAGATACCTCTTCTGGTTTTTAAGAAGATCTCCTGCTACACAATTTAGGAGCTGAGCTTTGGGACAAGCTCTTTGAAGGGGAGATTCCTTTTCTTTATTCCAATTTTGTGAAACGTCCAGAGCTAGGAGCTTTCTGTGATGGTTAGTTAGAAAATACCTAGGTCTGTAAACACAGGGGGATGACGAAGCTCAACCAAGAGAAATAAATACACATGTTGGGTTTAGCACTTGATAACTAATTAGGCTGGAAATGTTTGAGTAACAGATTTAAAAAAGAGAAAAACCTAAACAATGTGGCAGGGAGGCTGCATTTGAAATAACCAGTTCCGTGTTCTGTAACAAGTATGGATTTTGCATTGGTAACTCTGGGGTTTTTAGATGAATGCATTGTAGTTCTCTTCATTTGAGTGTTTGGTGTTGATCTTTAAGTGTGGTGGCACAAAGAGCTAATCTAACGTGAATTAGGATGGGCACAAAACTAACAGCTAGATACACTGGAGTAAATCCAGTTAAATACAGGTACTTCCTATCAGTAAACAGCCTCCATTCCTGTAATGGCACAGGCACCGAGGCACACAGATTTGGGCATGCCCTCTTATATGTTTTCTTTATAAATGCTATGAGTTATACTAAAACAATTTCCAGGCAGTAAATTATATTGTAAATAGACTGTCGTAAAACTGAAAGAAAAGACTGAGAGCTCATGTAGATCTCTGTATGCTTTCAAGCAGGGGAGGTGGGGTATTTAGAACTGATATTTAAAGTTAAGAGTGCTTGGATTTCTTTCACATCCAGTTTAATTTTTTCTTCATTTTTACATATAATGAAGGTCACGGTGGCCTTTGCCACAATAGTTTGCTTTTTGCATTCTCATTCTTTACATTACCAGCACTTGCAGCATGTGGGTCGCGCGTTTGGGTTTTTTAAAAATAGGTTCAACATATGGAAAGTTCATGAAAAGCTCAACGCATAGAAAGTGGGAAGAGAGACTTATTTGCTGATGTATTTTAAAGCATCAAGAATTTTCTGTTTGTTAAATAACCATTTGTAATCTATTGTATTTTTCTGGAATTTTCCTCTTCCAGAAGGGTTTCTGATTATCCATGTCCAGAAACAGCAGTGTCTTTCAGAAAAGAGAGGAGTTGTTATGGAAAAGTGTAATATGACCAACCTCAACCAGCAGTGGCAGTGGACAGCAGATGACAGGCTCCTCCACGTGAGATCTGCCCAGTGCCTGAGCATCTCCACGCGCTCTGCCCTGTCATCTCGCAGCATCATTGTCGATTGTCCCCAGGCAGTCAGGTGGACTTGCCACGAGGAGGATGGGCTCCTGAAGGTGGCCAACAGCTCTCTCTTTCTCACAAAGCAAGGTCAGAAGGTAATGGCCAAGCAGAGTAAGAAATACCTTCATACATGGATGCAGCTAGAAGCCAGCAAGACGGGAAAACCTGTTTATGTAAATCTGTGCTCAAAGCAAGGTGAGCTCCTCCTTCAAGGAATTATCCTGGAAGGTTTGGTTACAAAAACGTCTCTTTTATGCTAACTCAAATGTTAAAAATAATATTTTATTCATAGAGACAAGTGTTTTTCATAGTTGAAAAGGGTTTAGGGAACCATAAAAAGAACAGCTGAGATGAGGCTGTCTTTCTCACAATTGGTGGCCTTTTTAAGTCATTTTATATTTTCAGGTTGTCTCTCCTTTTTTCTACTCCCAGCCTTTGGATCAAAGTGCTTATGTGTAAGCTCAGCTCACTATACTTGTGTCATTTCCTTTTTCACCTTTAAACAGAATTGTGGGTTTCCTAGTACTTCTAAAAATTTGGGTGTACAAAAGTCCTTCTGCTCCCCGTTCATTTTATCATACAAATTCAGAATCAATCTGCCAAGACCAAGAAGACACCAGAAAATCAAACACATGCACGATTATTTCTCTGATTAACCCAAATGCATGATTAGAACAGATATGGCTTACACATTCATGTGTTTACACAGTGTCACTTTGCCCTGAGATGCAATATATATGACAACACTCAAAATCCTGAAAATAACGAACTGAATCAAAAATCTCAGAAATTCTTCCAATAGCACTTTGAGATGCATGGGTCAGCACACATACTTACAGATGTGTTGATACACCTGTGTGGTGATATGTTTCCATATCTATTGCAAAAGGGAAGGTAGAATGGTTTGATTACTGCTTTGTAACACTTTCCTTGATGTCCTGTTGTCAGTACTTCCTGATAATCCTGTTGACATTCTTCTTGTGCACTACTAAGCAGTTCTTCATGGTAAATAAGAGCAACCTGCAGAGTTAAGCTTTTTTTGGGGAAACACACAATTTATTCTTTACTTTAAGGGATTACCAAAAAATGGTTTATGACCCAATACTTTTGCATATGGCCAAGTTTTCAGAAAGTTTAAAACAATTCCTTGTTCTTTCTAACCTTTCAAACCTCCCATCCGTTGTAAGGCAGGGCACGATTTTTTTCAGTAAATTTGCACTTGCAGAACTCTACTCACAGTAGCAGGACTACTCACCGGAGTGGAGGTCTGAAAGGACAGCTTGCAGAATCAGGGAATGGAAAACTGGCCAAGATGCCACTCCAGCCCTCCCATATATTTTAGAGATTGAAAAGGCAAAATCATTCGAAGTCCTGTGTATAGGGTGAGTATGGCTTGCTTATCCAAAGACACCACGAAAATTTAAGATGAGGTATGCAGTCAGTGTTATTTTCTTTAGATAGCTGGATGAAGTGTGGCCTAACAAAGTTAAAGTAACCTTACGTCCTTTTCTTACTCATCCTCAGAGGAGAAGCAACTTAAGTCCAATGAGTATTGAGTAAGACAATTGTCATGGCGTATTAAAGCACATTCTCATCTATTTCCTGTGGTCCTTTAATGAATTTACCTTAATTTTACTGAAATTCTCTCCATATACAGGCCTGTAGATCCACTTTAAGAGTCTCACTGCACCAGTTATCTCCTTTTTGACAGCTCTGGGAAGCTCTGCTGAGAAATCAACAGTACATTATGATCCTCAATACCTAACTAAGAAATCCATAAGAACAAGAAACTCAAAAAGAGTTGAAGTAGTGCAAACAGGCTAATTTTTCAAATAATAATAATAATGATAAATACTACAAGAACAAAATCTAATGCCCACAGTGCTGGTCTTAACATCCATATGCATGTCAAAATTTTCAATGTTGAATGCATAACATTAGTTTTCCAAGAACATCTATCTACTTTCAGTGAAAGCAGCATTGGATCAGCCTAAAATAACATATTCAGCCTAAATTTAGCTAATATAGTCAAAACTGAGCAAAGTCTTTTGAGATGAAATGGCTGTAAGTTTTTCTACTCCTGACTAACACCATATTTTGATATACTTTACTCTTTGTTTTCATAGTACTCATAAAAATAGTTATATTTTGGCAAAGGACTAACTCACTGAATTGCATCCCAAATGTCTTATCAGCCCAGATATAGTACAAGCTCCAAACCCAACAACTGCAACTACCTTTTATTCTGGACCTAACTCAAAATGCCAAGTGTGATTTTTCTGAGCCCGGACAAAGTATGAGCTTGGATTTGGTTTTCAAATCAGCCATCTGAGATGTGTTTGGATAAACATTTTTTGCTACAATCCTGACCTGGATGACACTTTGTGAAAATCAGGATCAGTTTAAATACGTATCCCATCTCTGTTCAGTCAGAGACCACTTTAAATCTAACAGCAGACGCTGCTTCTCACAGAAACCCGTGGTTGAATCCAGCCTCTGGCTGCAACAGCTAACATGAAGAAGGGCCAAGAGGTATCAATCTCCCTTGAGACAGTGAGATTTCAGTTCTCATCAAATTAACAAGCAGATTCTGGGCAGAGAGAGGAATAGTGTCTACAGTTCTAAGGCCTTCTTTTCACTAGCCAGCTGTTGGGGTCAGAGCCTCTCTAAGGCCAGGGTCCAGGAGAAGGGACAGGAATGGAATCAGTGAGGAGGAAAACATGGGGGAGGTGAAGGGGCAGAAGGCAGGATGACTGAAAAGAGCAAAAATTGTTGCAAAACAAACCCCGTCTCCTCTTGTGTGTCTGGAAAGCACCCAGAACACCACTAATGCTGACACGCTAATGCTGATGTCACTTCTGAGCTGTGTGAGCAATTCTTACAAGCTTCTTTTGTTCTGGGTAGGTTAGTTTCAACAAAATATCCAATTGGAGGCTATGCTACGTGGCACCTCGAATATTACCAACAAACCTCAAAAACACTGCAGACCAACAATTATTCACGAAGTGGACAATGACTTCAAACAGGGAGACACAGGTCCAAGCAGTACACTGCAGTTATTCACTGAGATCTAGAAACGCCATGCAGCCTGTAGAGCAGCCTGGATGCAGGAGGTGGTGACATGGACTGTTTTGTGATATGTTGCTTCGCGTTGCATTTGTCTTCTGCCATATCACACATAGTAGAGACGTCTCCTGAAGGAATTGTAGCTGCAAAACCCTAGAACTGTAGATATCAAGACAAAGCACTGTTCAAAAGAATAGGTGATTTTGTGGAGGACAGTAGTTTTATTACTTGCTGTCATGTGCCAAGTACTTAGGAACCATAGTGGGATCTACAAAGACATAAAAAAAGTTGGACAAGGAATTCAAATTACAAATACAGCATCTTTTTACCTCTTCATTTGTTTGCAGTCTAAAAGTGACAAAATATCAGATACTATGTACAAGCTAAAGCCTGATGTGCTATCTGACGTTTGAACTGTTACCTCCATGGTCTTTCCTCCTTTTCTTCCCCAGCTTATGACCCTGTACCTTCTCTTTCACATGGGCTTCTCTCTTCCCCTTATCCCATTTTCAGTTTGCTTGCTTCATGTCAGAACCTGAGCTTATTGAGGTCGCATCCCACTACTGACACTTCAGTGGGTAGGTGGAAGGCAGAAGAGACCAGAGCAGTGCACACTCAGAGCATGCTCTGAACCAGTGACGCAACAGGAGCAACTGTAGACCATGATAAAGGAAGACACAGGCATCTTCTTGGCACCCTTGGGAAAGCAGAAAAGCACCAAAGGAAGGTGGCAGAAGCACAGAAAAGGCAGCAACTCTTACCCATTTCTGCAGTCATGTTATTATCTCTGGGCTTCAATTTTTCCACACCTTTAGTGTTTGTAATGACTCCAACAATCCATCCACAGATTCACAACAGGTTGGATTTTTGTGTGTGTAACCTTTACAAATTTCTCCAGGAAAAATTAGAACAGTGAGAATCAATAGTTTCATTCCACTTTTGTGTTGACCCAAAACTTTTTTCCTAAAAAACTTTCACTCAAGCCCATTTTTATCTCCCTGAATTATTATTTTATAGGATTTTATAAGTAAAAGATTTTGCTAACATCTGTGTGAACCCATGAAACACCAAAAATTACTTGAATCTTCTTTGGTCAAAGCAATACATGGCTGACCGCTTTTGCTCAGCTCCACCTGGAAAAAGAAAGGCATCAATACCAGATCCTTGGACATAATTACAAGACCTCGTACACAATCCAATAGCACACTGACTGAAGCTCAAAGATAACTGTGTTTTATAAAAAGAAATGGAAAAATCTGCAGCATAGCCTAGGTCTTTGTTTTTTGTAAAAGTCTCAGTGAGCCACAGCGCAGAGAGTACAGAACAAAATCAGCTCATAGGGAACAAATGGAATGATATGAACAGCTCCCCAGAGCAACCAGGGGGATGGCAAGTCCTGCTTTACTATTTCGTCTTCTGCTGAAAGTGCTAGCAAAGATGCCAACTCCAGACAACTACATGGGTAATTTCCATGATTACATTCTCTCCCTTTAACTTGTATGGATCTCTGTGTAGAAGCTGGAGTGGGTTTCAGCTTCTAAGGTATCTAAATCTGGGTGTCTGAAGGGCTTATTTCAGTTGCCTCAACATAGGTGTGTTTTGCCATTTGAGATGCTCCAGGATATCCCGTCTGACCTCTGACTGCCCACCCAGAAAGACATAGGTCTCCCCTAAGCGCTGTGAGAGCCCTGAGCAGATGTCTCAGACGCCCTAGGGCAGTTCAGATTGCACTGGGCAATTACGTTTAGGCAACTGAACCAAGTCCTAAGTGTTTACATAGTAGCGACCCTTCTGAGCTCTCTTCAGTAGAGATGGAATCCATGGAGTTAACGGAGTCTAGATACCTTTCAGTGACCAAAAATCCACTTCAGGGTGAGCTGGAGCTACCCTGAGTGTCAGAAATAGGGCTGATGATAGAGCTATGTTATTATCACCATAGTTATCTGGGATGTTCTGCTACCACTGAGGCTGAAAGAGCCTTTAAGTGGCTACTTCAGCGTTTCAAAAACAAGCAAGTAAAAGAGCAGCTCAGGATTAGACTGGAGTTTGGAGACATTTGATCTCTCTGACACAAGACACAAAAATCACTAACTTCTGCAACATTTCAGATAAAGAAGGTAAAAATTTTTCAAGTAGCATAGATTTTGCAGTTTTTAAAAGGTCTACATTGAATGGGAAAGGAAGGACATTCAGTGGGTTTTGTTCTTCTGTCACACTCCTACATACAACAGAAATCTGACATATGTTTCTTAACCAGAGTCTTTAGTTTTGCAGTCTATTTACAAGTAGTTAGACAGCTAAAAGGATAATTCATTTTGTCCTGCACATACAGAGATCTTAAACCCACTTCTACTTTCAAGTCCTGCTGCCAGTGAGTTAGATGCAGTCTTACAGAGTATTTTTTTCTTATGTAACAGATATCTGATTCATTTATGTTTCACCAGCAGTTCAGCCTTAGTTTTCTGAAGCTGCTTTAATAGGGTAGCCGGTACAATGCAAGCTACTTCAGAAAGCTGCACCATGCCGGCTCATCAGAATCTGAAGGCACCACTGTAGGGTTCTCAGTATTTGACAACTAATCAGCGCTCTTGCTCATCATACAGGCAAAACGTATGGATTTCCTTCTCTTATAAGCAGCCTGCTGCTGTGCAGATGGAGGCAGTCTGCAGTGCACCCCATGGATGAAATATGCGCTTAGTCATAATGTCATAATTTCTCCTGGGTGTGCTACTGATGATTACAATGGTGTGTTCACACACTGTGTATCATTCAGCCACTAGCGATCAACGTCAGTGTCAGTGCTGTGGTTCTGTTCCCATGAACAGCTTCATGACTGATTTCCAAAGAGACAGCTAGAACAATGCTAAACACTTCCGAAAAATCCCCCTGTTGAGATTTCTGTGTACTTCGCTGATGTCCAGACAGGAGGTGAGCTTTTTTCTGGTTTAAAAATTTGGAACTCAAGTTGTGTAGAAATCTGGTTGCTTGGGTCTTATGATACGCAGTTTGCTTTTACAAGTGCCTGCTATTGAAGAAGGGCTATGAGGGTCCTTACGCTAGGACCATACTGGCTTCCCTTAGAAAGACAATAGAAACGTGGATCCTGATTTTATTGAAGTGAGAGCAGATATGAACCCTATTAGCCAGTCCAATGTAGGATACATGGAAAGCACTGGTACGTATCTCTGAAGTTCCAGTATGTCATGGTGCTATGTGCAAGCCATTTCCACCCTTAGGTTACAGGTAACAGAATATTGTCAGTCTTTGCTGGGAAAGATCCTTTAGCTGGAAGCCCAGGGTAGCCCCAAGCTCAACAAGAGTTGCGTTGTGCAGTGACCAAGTGCTTGTTCATGGTATCTCCTTGGGCTGGTGGAACGCTTCTGAGGACCAAGGGCTTTGCTCCCAGGAGGGTCGAGCTCTCCCCTCGGCTCCCGCACCAGGAATGCCGGTTATGCCCCCACTGCTGAGTCCCATAAATGTCACTGGCAGCACCAGCTTCCCTTTTATGGAGCAGCAGCTTTCCTAAAGCACAATTGCACTGGAACGCAAACGTCTTCCTGTTGGAATCTGTGCTATTTGTCTGTAAATAAAGCCAAGGGGGGGGTTAATATGTTTTTAAGTTGGGTGTGTAAATCTATATTTAGGAACCCAACGGAGTGGCCTTTTTTTCTAAGTGGCTGCTGACCACTCAGATGTGCTATTTTTTTTAGCTCTCTTTCTATCAGTAAGTTCTACTCCCTGCTCAACTTGGAGATATCTGAGAGGCACGGAGCCAGCAGGCCTAATTCTTTCCGAGTCCTTGGGGCTAGCATTTCTAGTTGCTTACTGCAGACTTTCAGAATCCCTCACCTAACAAGAGATCCCCAGGAACAATAACTTACATGGAATTTAGACTAAGTCTGGACTTGAGTCAGCTAATGGGTTTGTTGGAGCAACTGACGACAGCTTGAACACAGGGCTGTCCCCGCCAGACTCTTCCCTGCCCTTTTGGGGGTGGCCATGAAGGTATGTGACGTAGGACCACAGCAGACTCTGCACCATAGGCACTCTGCAGGGGATTCTGCAAAGGCAGCAGCATGAGGATGATGACGCAGCGTTAGACCAGACCCAAGGGTTTGATGAAATCCTTCACATGGATATAAGAAAGAGCAGAATTAGATCTGTAGTATTGTTCTCAGTGCTTTGATTTGGAAAAATATTTGATCAACATTTCTTGTAATTAAATGAAGACTTGGAGATTTTTATTCCCAGGGAAGCACAGTTAGATAAAAGCAGGGAAAACATTTAATCTAGGTGTCAGCCCTTTCCAGCAAACCAACCCTTTTCAAGAGGATCCAAAACTGCCTACCAGGTGAACAAACTGTGCTGTCACACATAGGAAACAACTTGCATGAAAGTGTCTCTTACAAGGGCTTACAATCTCACTTTTATTTCTGGATGCAAACGGGAGTGCTGCAAGTTTCTTTATATAAACATGTTAACATATATATTTACACATATACAAAAACCCCCCATTGTGTTGACTTCATGGAAGCTCACCCACTGATCCTTTGGGTAAGAGGTAATCACACACTGGCCTGCTAAGACATCATAATTGCACACCAAGTAATTACATTTGGAAGCTTCTGCTGCAATTTAACCCAGTCATTACTTTTTTTTTAGAGGGTTTATGAGCTAAAATTGTTGTAAATGGCAACCAGCCCAGTGGCTCAGCAGCAAAACAAGGTTCTGTCATGCTGGAGACCCCAGTTCAAGGACAGACAAAGTGTCTTGGGCGTTGAGCCAACGCACACTAGCTGTGCTCCAGCAATGGCAGGGCAGCTTTTTGTGAGGAGAAGGGGCCAGTGAGTAATTCCAATCCCTTAGCTGAAATGTGATGCTACCAGATGTAAAGGCCACCACAGCTTGAACCCTGCCCTCGCAGCCACAAAGAAAGGATATTAAATACATACCAATGGGGAGGAAGAGCCATGAAAATGTGGAGGAAAAATGTGTAGTAAAATCTTTCCTGCGCTCTAATTGCAACTTTGGTGTTCTCTGAAGGATACGTGACTGAAAGAGCAAATCCACCATTATATTTACAGACACTTCAGTTAACTGATACAATAGTTAGCTAAACCTTGGGAAGAGAGCAGTCAGGGGTTAGCATGGTCTCTGCAGGGAACTGATTTAAAAATGCAAGAGGAATGTCCCATGTGGGCACAAGGAACTTACCTTGAACAAACACCTTGAACAAAAAAATTATCTTGAACAAATTATCTTGAAAAATTCTCTTGAACAAAGACATATTTTCAACTTACACCAACAAAAGGCAGATGAGACTCTGGCCCACGCACTTACAAAGAGGGGGGTTGACCATTTAAAGCTGAAACTATGTGCTGTTTGATAGATTCAAGCGAATAAAAAACCTACGAGTGAAAATGTTGTGCTGTTAATGACAAAATACAGCCTTTCTCTTCACTTCAAAATCATTGATGGCCTGTATTTAAAATGAACAGTACAAATATTCAGGGAAATTTTTTTTTTTTCTGCCTTTTTTTTTTTTTTCCACAGACTTTGGTATTGATGCAAAATACATATTTGCACTGAAAACAAAAAAACTATAGAACTGACAGGTGCACTAAACCGATTTGGAAATCATATCAGCCACATTTATTGGCATCTAAAGAATTGTTTATAAAAATGTAGAGCTAATTTTAATTACTTTCCTTTTTGTCTTAGATCTCCAAGATGCAAACACTTCTGTATGGAGTGATAGAACTACATCCCCCCCTTTAAACGCTGTTACCTCTAGGCCTGAAAATCTGCTGAAGAGTAGCACGGAGATGTTCATCAGAAACGTGACTGAACACTTCAGTAAAAATCTCAGTGAAAACCTCTACTTTGACTTCAAATCTGCAGTTACAGAGAAAACCCGGATTCCAACAACTACTCTTCAACACTCTAGCACTACAGAAGAGGTAAGGCAGAAGAATTATTGATTGATTTTTATTAAGCCTGCTCCACTCTGTGGAGCCTGATAGCTATTACAGGTGGATGTTTCGTGGACTGAAAAAAACTATCATGCTGGTAGTGCCCCTTGCTAGAAACACAGCTGGAGAAAAGTTCTGCCTCTTCTGTACAGCACGATCCTGGTGTGCACAATGCATTGGGAAAATCTCTAAACTCGAGGGAAACGTTTGGGATGCGTGAGGAGCAATGGAAAGTTCACAGATGTGGCAGGAGCCACAGGAGCCTGGGTATCTGCTCTCAGTGACTCCAGCTCTGCCATTGGTTTGTTGCACAACATGAGGGTCTAGCTCTGATTACGCTCTAAGAATCACAGTATGTTTTATAACCTTACTTAGGATAATCGAGTCCTAAAATTTCATGCATTGTTCACAGATCACAGCAAGTGAAATCCAATTGCTTTAACTTGCCTTAGAAGGAATCCTGGCCTTGACCTTGGTCAGCTTATCTACTGACCGATAAGCAGACTGGAGAAGTGCAGCTGCTTCTTGATCTCTGCTCTGTCCACAAACAGCCCTGGCAGAGGAGGGGAATGGGAATGCCAGCCCCATCCACAGAAGGACCTAACGGTGGGCATTCTGTACCGCCACATCAGTTTTCCAGTCTTCCTTTGCTGTAAGGCACGGTTAAGTAACCTGAGAGCAAATCTGGAATCACCATTGGGAAAATTTGCAGGGGCAGTTAGAGCTAAACCATGCAGGACATTATTGGTCACTATCGCTATCAATGCATAGTGGTTTAGAACTGAAAATCCCGAAATTCCCTGTGGCTTCTTCTCCAGGAGACCACACTTCACTCAACGCACTGGGGCAGGCAAACCTGTTGTATCAGTTACCGCTTCGGGTGTCAGCGTTACTGTGGGTAAGACTAAGAAAGGTGGTTTTTATTTGGGACAGCTGCGGACAGCACAATCTGTAGAATCTGGTATGAACAACATCATTAGAGACAGAGAAAGGAGAAGCAGTGTCACCCAGGACGATGTTGACCCAGAAAGTTTTTGGGCCCTGACACTGCTGTTCTAGTGCTGATGAGGGGAAGGGACTGAGCCAACGGCGGATGCACTGCACCCCATTCCATAGCTGATGGAGACAGTTCTTTTAAAAGAAGATTATCCTGGCTTGGTGCAGGCCGGCTGAGCTTATTTCCCCATGCCCTCTTTCCATATGCATATCTCCCACACAGAACAGTGGTCTCCTCCAAATGGAAATGTCCTGTATAATCTGGTATTACCCAAACTGCCTCCAGCACTCCTACTAAATAATCCCACCAGTGCTAGAGAAATGGCACCGTTTGAACTGAAGCTACTGCCTTCTGTGTTCCTACTCCAGTTCGCCTCCTGATTCACAGGATTTGCACAGAGCAAGATGCTTAGGTCAAAGCTTTCAAACCAGAATCCTGATGATAAGCACTCTAAGCATATCCAGGAAAAAAAAAAAGAATCACGAATATCTGTCTCTTAGAGCCTCCAGCCAGGTCTGGGCATTTGAATCTAGATACACCAATTTAGACGCACAAACTGAAAATATCTGGCCTCCATCTCTGCTTCCTTGTCTTTAGCATGGAGTTAAAAACATTTTTGTCGAACTAGCAGGGACATTTAAAGGATTAACTGGATTTAACATGGTACTTTGAAAAAAACACATAGACTAAGTAAGCGCTGAGTACTGCTGTTAGGAAGACAATACCTTCTACGAACTGTATTTGCCTAGACTAGGTCCTCTTGTTTGTAGAAGTAACACCTTGATGTTATTTGGCTGTGAGCTTACCCATTTTGGGGGGACAATGGTGACACTTCCATCAAACAAAATGTTTGGTTTAGAGCAACCTTGGATTTCAAGTAAAACTGCAGCTTGCACTTTCAAACTATGACAAAAGCTATGCAAAGCCCATTTCCTCTTGATTAGAGAGACACAGAGCGGGAGGTTGGTGTTAAAAAAAAAAGTCAGGAAACCTTGGGAAAGTGTCTGAAAGGGACTTTGGAGCCTGCTATTAGAGACACGTCCGGCCACTCCCAAAACTCACTTCCAGTTGGTTTTCTTTTTCTTTTTTAATTAGTTTCTTGGCTTGCCACACAGATTGGTAAGTGTTAAAAGGCTGTGTGACTACTGATTTGCTAAAAGCCCATTTATTCAATACCAGTCTGGAAATAATTACTCGCATTATGTTGGCTATTCTATATAAATATATTGCCACCAGTGGATGATGGACCCCTCCTGTTTTACTCCAGTGCTGGCACAGACATCTGTGTCAGACCTTACCCTTACAGCAGCTTTGTGCTGGGTAACGTACAGAAGGAAGTCGCAAAACCCTTAATAAACCAGTACTTTCCTACTAATACAAAAAGGTAGTTTTAAAGACTTTACAATAGCAAGAATAAGAGTAATAAAGTAGGAACTTCTAAAGTATAGGCACTGTTGAGAAGCAGCAACACCCCCTTTCTCCACACATTATCTTACGTTAGTTGGAAGAGACAGATGGACATTTCCAAGAGTTTAAAACTTTTACTTGTGGTAGCTTCCTGAATTTTACAAGTTTGCACTGTTGGGTTTTTTTTCCTTTCACATATTGCATCTATTTAACTAACTTACACTTACATATCTGAATTATGTCTTCCCTACAAATTCAGATTATGCACATTTTCAAATATCCTTACAATGTGAGCTCCACTTTCCAAGAAAAGACAAGTTACTCTGAATACCACCATTTTCAGAGAGGGCTTTGAAGTAACCCAAACATCCCAATAAGCCTTCAGATTTGCTTTTCTCCAGTGCTGGAAAAATATTGGTGTGGTTTATGCCATTAGGTTCAAAAAAGCACCATCATCTAAAGATGAATTCACACTGTAAAACTCTCTCACCTTGAACTGATTACAAGACACCTATGTCATTTTAGTCCCAGTTTAGGTCTAATACACACACTTTGTGTTTTCCATCACTGGTTTGTTTATCACTTTACTAGCTCTTTGGAGCACGGTCCTTCCTTTTGCTTGAAGTATGTAAGTAAAACATCTCTTCCAAGGGAGATTTTGTTCTGCAATGGGCTTGAGAATGGCATAATCATTCACACATATTTATATTGTCACTTAAGGTGGTGTTAATAAGGTTACTAATCATCCCGAGCTTTGCAGAGTGAAACCCAACACTTTCAGCCTCATGTCCCTAGGACTGAGCATGGAGCTCCTCTGGGACAGATGACGACTTCCATAGGTGCAGGCACCACCGAAGAGTACTCAGACCTGCAGTTTCTGAACAAAAGAGTGAGAGCTAAGGTTTTTCAGACATTTGTATCCTGTTTGACAGGCTGATGCCCAGAAAAATCCCACAGCAGCAGCTCACCTAAAAGGCAGACTAACGTTTGTAAACCCTAGAACCTTTTTCTCCCTAAAATGGGGCAAAAGTGAAACAGAGATGTGTTGAATTTGCTTGAGGTGCTCCTTTTAGAAGCTAAAACCCCACGTACATCATACAGTATAGAAAGATGCAGGAAAGTGTCATTCCCATTGAGGAAAGTAAATGTCAAATTCCTTACCCTTTATGCAATCTCAAATTTGCCCCACAGCTGCTAGATTTTTGTCTATTTGAGTATCTGAAGGTCCAAAACACTTCTGGCTTTGTTTCTTCTCCCTCACCCCACCCCACACACATATATAGGTGAGTTTTAAGAGGCTGAAACCTAAACAAGGAGGAAATGGGCATGCATGGCAGAAACGGAGAGCTCTGCTGCGGCTGGAGCTGATTCAGAGACGTGCCCAGCTCGCTTGGTGCAGTCTGAAAGCAAGGAGACTTTCTTGCTTTCCGTGGTGTGTGTAATTTTAGCTTGGGAGTCGTTCAGGGGATGTGGGAAGGAATTGTTTTAAGGACACAAGTCAAAGTGGAACAAAACAAAAAGCTAACTTGGCCACTGACCGACAGGCTACTCCTCCGTCGGCACGTAGGGCTGCAGGCACTAGCTCGGGAGAGGACGGAGGCCTTAGTGGTCTGTGGCGAATCCCTAAAAATGTCAGCGTTTGAGACACGGGAGCTGGAATGGTGGTTTAGTGATGGATTAGGCCAAGAGGAGGGTGGGCCAGGAGATGGGGCAGGTGTGAGGGGTGGCAGGCATGAGGCAAACCCGGCATGTCAGGCGAGGTGGCCATGAAAGAGAGGCAGGTGTGAGGTGTGGGAGGCGTGAGGCGAGGAGGCCGCGAGGGGTGCCAGGCATGAGGAGACGGGGGCGCGCGAGGCAAGGCATGAGGCAAGGAGGGTGTGAGGCGAGGCAAGCATGAGACGAGGCAGCCATGAGGCAAGGCAGATGGAAGGCGAGGCAGCCATGAGGCAAGGCAAGGTGGCGTCGAGTGAGGTGCAGCCGGCGTGAGGTGGGAAAGCTGCCCCCCACCCCCAACAACGGCACCGCCTGAGGGGCCCCCATGAGCCAGGAGGAGCTCGGGGAGCGAAGCCCCGAGGAAGAGCCGACATCGGGAGGAAGCAGGGAGGAAGGACGGGCGGTGGTGTGGGAGAGGAGCCGGGAGGAAAGTGGGACCCACAAGGAGCGAGGGGCGGCACCCCAGGTCCAGCGGGTCGCGGGGGGGGGGGGGGGGGGGGGGGGCGGCAGCGGCGGGCGGCAGGTCCCGGGTCGCCGCGCTTCGCCCCCCGCAGCGAGACGCGAGGAAATCGCCTCTTGATTGCGGAAGTCGGCGGGAAGGGCTCCGGCAGAGTCAGCCCGGGTCAGAATGGCAGCGTGGGAAGCGGCGGCCGCCTCCCCCGCCTCCTCCGCTCCTCCTCAGCCGCGGGCGGGCGGGCGGGAGGGCGGCGGGAGCCCCCCCACCCCAGCCCGGTGGCAGGGAGGCGGCGAGGCGGCCGGGGCAGCCCCGAGCGCATGCAGCAGGCGGGCGGCCCGGCAGAGGGCTCGGCGGCCGCCGCGCGGAGCCCGGCGGGGAGCGGGGGGCCCCCGGGGCCCGCCGCGGCCACTTCGCTTCTTCATATCCCCCCCCACCCCCACCCCACCCTGCACCCACCCCCGCCGCCTCCCTTCCCATCTTCCCCTCCCCGCGAGGGTTTTCGGGGTTAAAAACTGTCGGCGATGCTGAGCTATGGAGCGGGATTCGCCCTGTGGACGGCGCTGGCCCTGACCAAGGTGAGCGGCTGAGGGTGGGGGTGGTGCGGGGTCGCCCCTCGCAGGTCCCAGCCGAACCCGGTGAGTGCAGGCGGGTTTGCCCCGGGCACCGGCACAGCACGCAGCGGGGACGGGGTTGTGGCGGGGGGAGTGAGCCCGGCGCGGGGTGGGCTGGCGGATCCCGGCGGGTGTCTCAGAGCTCTCCCCGCTCTCCGCAGGCCGCGCCGGGGGAGGCGGCGGGATGCAGCGCCAACCTGACGGAGCGGCGCGTCGCCGGGCAGAGCGTCCGGCTGCGGTGGGGCGCCGCGGGCAGCGCCTGCAACTTCAGCCTGAGCGGGCGCTCCGAGGACGGGAAGGCGGCCGGCTGCCTGCCCGCCCCGACGGGCAACGGCTCCTACGGCTGCAGCCTGCGGGGCCTGGAGGCCGGGACCTGGTACCACCTCCGCATCCAGCCGCTCGCCGGCGGCGAGGCTGTCAACGTCTCCGTGCAGACAGGTAGGGGCGCAGGGCACGGCAGGTGCTCGGGGAGGGGACGCCGGGCTTTTCCTTCCCGTCCCCTTGTCTCGGCCGGCTGGGAGAGAAGGAGGGCGATGCGTTTACTGCTACTGCAAGCCCAAACAGTGTTTGCTGAACATAGCTGTCCTGCGCTTGAGTTCTCTTCACCCTGCTGCCAGAAATAAGCGCTGCCAAAAGTTAACCCAGCAGACTTGAAAGGAGAAGGTGCTGTGAGGAGACTAGGGAGCACTTACACGGTCACATTCATTACTGGCTGTAAAAATGTTCCAGAAGCCTGCCAGAGCGCTGCCAAGGAAAGCCCCCTTTCTGTGCATGCGTTTCTGTGTGCATTGTGAACAACTCGGCTGTGAAGCGGTGAACGACAATGAGCCACTGGCTGCAGTGACAAAACTGGACTCTCTACCTGTGTTAGAGGTTTTTTAAAGACGATGAAATAGAGTATTGTCCAGCCTTTTAGTGGTGGTTACACAAGACTCAAAACAGAAATGTCTTAAATGAGGTCCAGCATTAAACGCCTCCTTGATTTCTCCTGAAGTGTTAGTTTTGGAGAGGTACTTTGCAGTATTAGTATTGAAGATTACAGCAGTCAAATACTTAACAATTACCAGTTCAGAGATGTCATTTACTGTCAGACAGTTTTCCCTGCATTAACTGTACAAATGCACTAAATACCATCCATTAATTTATTTGGTAACTCAAGTTAAAAAAAGCCTAGCGGCAAGTTTGCTGGTGTGCAGACTGTACAAGTCGCGTCACTTGGCAGAAATGAGTAATGGTTTCTGTGCAGACAGTGATTTAAATCCGTGTCATCATCATGCCAACTGTTTTTAATATTGATGACTTGTAATTTGAAAATTCAAAGAATAAATCAACCTTACCAGAGTGACAGGTATAAATCACCATCCTTATGGGACAGTAGAGATCTGCGATTCAGCACTTGCGTAGAAGGAGAGATAAAGATACCACTTTAGACTACATTTTGATTAATGCATGATCATTTAGACAGTAGCTTGTACATGTCATTTATGACTTTTTTTATCAGTAAATAGATTTTGCAGGATTGTAAGATAAAACTGGTTGAAAGCAACTGCTGATGATAGTCATACTACGTAGCTGACATCAGAGTAAAAAGTTTAAGTTCAAATACTGCAAATTAGTGGACCATAGTTGAAGTGAGGTTTATGTTTAGATTTTGGATAGCAGACATCAGTCAAAAGCATGAAATAAGAATAGAGAAACCATGGAGGTTTCCTGCAAAGACCGCTACTCAGATTGCTCCATGGTTCCTTGCTTCCCTAGATTCAGTCATATCAGCTGCATTGCTTGATGGTGTTCAAAATATGCAATCAGCTCCAAAATTTGTCAATTAATTTTTTTCCTAAAGAATATATAGGGTTTGTTATGCCTGCCAACAACCCACGTTGTACTCTCAGTACTATGCATTTCAATGCAGAATGAGGAAGGATTATTCCTCTGTGGGTTTCCGCTAGGGGCAGCATTTTAAACCAGTTTTCTGGAAGCTTTTTCACCTGGTCCTTTGTGAGTGGATGTCCGTAGTTTTGTTTTACAATGTGCTGAGCTGAATGTCCGTAGGCATGTGTTCCTGGAAACTACCCTGTGAATATGGAAGTATGAGCAATATTTTCAGCCATATTGTAAACAAAATTCCCACTGATTTGAATGTTAGCGGAACTGAGCTACCATGGGCTGTCTAAAAATATGGTGTCTGACCTTGGTACTCAGTGAGGTTCCCTTCCTGAGCTCTTTGTCTAAGAAAGAGGGGCTAAGCTGTCCTTTGGAGGTGCCCAGCTTTCTCTGCTGGCTATAAAAGGAGCTGAGGTTAAACTGGGCACCTGAAGTTTGGGTGATTGAAGTCAAGTGAGAGAAATGACATCTCATGTGTTTACTTTTGCAAAATGAGGGCTTGAACACCTATATTGTCTCGATACAATAAATGTACACAGAGAAAGTTGCAGATTCATTTATATACCTAGTTCAGAAAATTTAACATTTGGCTTATATTTAATGCTGTTAAAATTTTCATGTGCTTGTTCCTGTTATGATTTAGATTTTCATCATGTTTCTTATACAAAGTGCTGGAGTAGTTAAGCCCATAAAATCCAAAATATTTCATTAAATTTTGAGTGTGATCTCTACTGACTAAGGACTTAAGGTGAAAGCGATTAATAATGTGTACTGTAGTTGCAGTTGTAATGTGGAGGCTTGGCGAGGACCAAATCGCTAACTTAATTTGGCCTTTTGAGTGTTTAATTTCACATTAAAATCGTAGTTAGGATGAGTTAAGTCTATGTTGTTTGCAAGTTTGATATTCCAATAGAGTAAGTGCGCAACTCACCAAGACTGCATGAACTCTCAGGTAACATCAGACCCTTCGTGTGTCTTTTGAGTAGAGAAGCAGCTTCTGTTTCGCTTGTGGATGCATAGATCTGAAATCTGATAATGTATGGAATACAGGTACAATGATCTGCATTAGTCCACTAAGGTGGAGTGTCTTTACTCAAGAAATTTTGATCTATGGGTTGTCAATTTAAAATATCAAGTATTTAATCCTCTAGAACAGAACTAAAATAGGTCCTCTAAAATGATGGAAAATGCAATCACAGATGCACTGTATAAGCCAGGTATATACAGGCATGTGAACACACATACAGTGTTGGCAGTTGTGCTATTTTGGTAGAATAGGAAATGAAGAAAAAGCTGATAACACCATGTATCAGCTCTGGGCTACAGATAAATTTTCCACTGCAAACCTGAGATTACTGATATTTATTTCACATTCCTGTTTGCCTTTTCTTATGGTTTTTGAATATATATACATAAAATAGCACATAAACCCGTACAACTAGTCAGCATGCTTGACATTGTAAAGTTGGGACAACACATACACCTGTTGGTCCTTTCATGTTGTCTTCTTGCTCTCAGTGAAAGTATTTCTGTGACTGAGAGCTACTCTATGACAAAAGATAGTCTACTGAGTTGCGTGGTTCTTGATTTCAAATAAAATGCTTTTTAAGTTCTTAATTCTCCAAATGTCTGTGCACCAGCATAACTGTGTATTTTAGTAGTGTATTTTCAGTGAATGACTAGGTCTTTAATTAAAATTCTGGCTGAAAACAATAATATATGAACAGATCCTAAACTACAGTTAAATTTATGAACTTCAGTTCTGAATTGAACTTCAGAATTGAAACACTGGTCTTGAGAGCCATGAAAAGCAACTTGGCAATTCCCCCACTTTCAAATATCTTCTAAAATAATAGGCTTATAAATGCCATTTTCAACATTGTTTTCTAGAAAAATATTGCAGTGATATATTATGTTACTGCCTAATCCAAGCCACCTGTAATGAATGAACTAACAAATTTTTGTCAGAAAACCTGCTAAATATCTGAATGAAAAAATTCTACCTTTTAAGACACAGACTGGTAGAGTATTTTTCCATTGTAATATGTACCTCTGTAAATGCCAGAAGCATGGCTTGGCCATGTGTTCACTCCTGTAAATTTCAAATTATTTGGGAGAAATCTGATTTATTAGCCATCTGCAGGAACAACTACTGTGACATGGCTCTGACTGTAGGCTGTATAATCATATCATCCAATAATCACATAATGGTTATGATCATCGTCTCAAAAGGCAGAGTATAAGATGAAAATAAATAACCATGTTTTAAAGATTTTTCTAGGTTGCGTATCATCGCAAAGAAATGGATATTTGTACTTAATAAGGACAATGAAATCAACCCTCTTTACTTAATCTTCAGAAGAGTCCTTGTGAAGTAGGTTACTGTTTTATGAACAGGGAAAACTAGGAAAAAAATGGATAATTTGGTAGAAAGATGGCTGAGACTGGCAGGAATTACTCAGTCCTGGGCTCATATCTCAGTTATTTTTTTTCTCCTGCATAAGGTGGGGGTGTTTCTGTGCTTACAGGCTGAATTTGGGAGTCATGTCATTGGAATTGGACATAACCATATCTGTCATTTCTATAAAATGTATCTATAGCAGCTGTGCACACAAAGCTTATCCTCTTCCCAAAAAGTGAAAACGGAGGTGTCTGTAATTCAAACAGCATTAAGACTTCTGGAAGATTCCTTTGTAGACCAGGAGACAGTAATTCATATAGTATCAAATGGTATAAAAATATCTTTGTGAAAATATTTTATTTCTGTGATATATCAGTGCTGTATCGTTGCCAGCAGAGACTTGTATAACAATGTAAATGGCTTTTTAAGTGTTTGTTTCCATCCCGGGCTCTTTCAGGCCAGGCACTTCCCAATCTCATTGTTCCTTTGTTCTAGCGGATGTACAAAGCACTGAGTGTTTTGTTTTCTGGACCAGATAGATTAGATAAAAGCCTGAATTTCTGAACTTCACCTTCTAGGCACGCAACTCTTTTTCTTTGCTAGTGCACCTTAGAAGACAGATTACCCAGGACAGTATAAGCGCTTCCAAAAATGAAGGTGTCTTCTTTTGTAGATTTTGGTAAATAATGCAGATTGCAATGTTGATTACTTTTGCAGGACTAACAAGCAGTCAGCCTTATCCTAGCTTTGTCAGAGAGAGAGTTAAACTTCTTGATAGTTATTGTGACTGTTCTCTTCATGTCAGTCAAGTTAAAACTTTTTCAGCTGGCTGTGCATCTGACCATATATAGTGCTGGAATTTATTTCTGACTCCCAAAGTTTGACCTTTCTGATTAGAACAATTGCCTTCAAGGAACAAGATTATACCCCTGCTAGTCACTTTTGCCAACATAATAGTCTTTAGCGGCTTAGTATATATTATAGGTGGAGCTGGTAGTCAAGCCTATTGTTAAGATTTCCTGACACTTTTCATTAAAACCTCCTGTTTCAATTGCTGTAACTGGGTGAAGTTTTAACTACTTGGCCTGAAGGTTGATGTGCTTGGTCTTTGACTTGAGGTTTAATTTTTTTTTTTTTTTCCAGGTTTAAGCAGAGTTAGTTTGGCCTTTAAGAAAGAGTTCAAGAAAAGAAGTTAGTTATTTTTATTTATTGATTTTGTTGGTTAGTTTTCATGTCTTCTCTGAAGACACTGGTGTCTCTGTGGTACAAAACAGGAATCTGAGTGTAAGCAGAGACCTGGGTTCAAAGGAACACAGTATTTTTCACAAAGTCACAGAATGGTTGAGGTTGGAAGGGACTGCTGGAGTTCATCTGGTCCAAGCCCACTGCTCAAGCCAGTTGCCCAGGACCATGTCTAGACAGCTTTTGAGTGTCTTCAAGGAGGGAGACATTCCCTTAAAATTCCTAATATACTTGATTGACAGATCATACCACCAAAACCTGGCACCAGTATGTTCTCAGCAGAGCTTTATAAGAAGCGATTAAACCCTCTGCACCGTTCAGGCTTTGAAGAAAAAACTGCTCGAAGGCTACTACCCCCGTGATATTTCTCTCGCTGTGTTCATAGGGTGCGAGTAGGTTCGACTTTGTCCTTTCAGCCTTTACAGTGCAGTTTTTAATTATGTGATCTCACAGGTTTTCATCTGCCTTGTTCAGGGAACCAGGCAGCAATGACTGCATTGGAAAAAGGGTCTTACTCTTCTGTGTTTAAGGTGCTGTTCATACGGAGACCTCAATTCTCAGCCTGGATGCATCATACACTCCCTGTCTGATGCTAGGCAGGAGCAGCACAGAGTGTACTCATGTGGAAGCCAAATTTAGTTGTTAAATTGTTGGGAAACCTTTATTCTTTACCTCCCCAACTTGTGAATGCTTGGTTTTGCTGCTTTGGGTTGTTTTACGATACCTTTTTAATATGCAACTGCTTAACCTCATTGGGAGATACAAGTGTCAATACCTTATACATCAACATGTAATACATTTCTTTTGGTTTGCATGAAGTCTTGTGAGTGATGAAATACACCTGGAGAATACAAGCAACCAGAGTCTTTCGTCTTGGTCAATGTTTGCCATCCCTTTTATGTCTGATTTTACTTGGGACCTCCTTAATAAACAGCATAATGAATGCTGAGAGTTTCTCAGAGAAATAGTCCCAATTAAATATGGTTCCTAAAAGTTTATTGAACGTACCGTTTGGGGTTTTTTTAATTTGTATGAACAATACCACAGCAGAGTAGAAACATATTCTGTTGGAATCTTTTTGAAGTGGTTGAAGTTAATACTAACAACAAAGGATTGTTGCCTTTAAAATTGTGTAAGTGTTCATGCCCATTACTGATAAAGCATTTAGCCTGAGTGCTAGGAAATGAAAGCCACTGGTGCCATTGTATCTATAAAGCTACATTACACTGAGGCATTGAGTGTAATTTGCAGGATTTTCATGTTTGCTGTTTCTTATGAAAGTTGTTACAGTTTTACCATCAGCAGATTTCCAAGCTTGTTATATACATCCGCAGCTGGAAGTGATTTTCTGCATGTGTGTGTGTGAGTGTGTCCACGGATACCCAAGTAACATTTCTGAATTCTGCAGGACTCTTTTGTAGGCAGGTTTCAGTGGTACGATATTTATAAACAGAAAGAAAAAGACTTTTTGAAAAGCCTTGACAGCATGGTGATGATAAAGGGAGAGTTTTAGAAGGGTTTTTTGTGCTGCTCTGTAAAACTTCAGATGATCCCAGTGCAAGAAATACTAGTTTATGTTTTCTGTTCATTTTTTTAACTACAGATCCCTTACCACCACGTCGTTTTGAAATTAATAAGGAAAAAACTACACTCACAAGCTTGCAGGTTCAATGGGATCCTTCCTCAGGAAAGGTGGACTTGTATAAGCTGATATTATTCGATCATGGTAATAAAAAGCTACAAGAAGTCTCTGTACCAGGAAGAATTTCAAAAACAGAAAATACTTTTTCCAGTCTCACCCCTGGGAATAAATACAACATTGTCCTCAGTGCAGTTGCTGGAAATAAGAGCACCCCGGAACTTCACATAAGTGGATCTACTGGTAGGATTTCTCTTATCGTAGTTTGTCTAAGTAAAACCATTTAACGGTATTTTGCAGTTCTGCATTTTGAAATTGACAAATGTGTATGATTCTTCTACCTGGCAAGAGATATATATACATAAATATATATATATATATATATATATATATATATATATATATATGTAAGTATCTATTGATTAAAACCAAACAAAACGTGAATTTCTGACTGAGATAGAGAGTTGTTTGCTAAGAATGGAGGCGTATTGTTGCAGTGTATTTAGACATCAAATTGGGTTTTCACTAACCCTAAAGAAACTCAACATATTTCAGAAGTAAGTATCTTCAAATTTACTGAAGTTGTGGAGATAACCATTAGGCCTTAAACATGTGGCTTTTATTCCAACAGTGCCATCCCCTGTGAAAAATATTCAGGTCAGTGTCAAGACAGACACTATATATGCTTCGTGGTCTCCAGGCTCTGGACATGTGGATCATTACAGGCTGGTGTTACTGGATAATCATGTCCCAGTTCGTGAGATTCACCAGGAAGATCCTCTGACCTCCTACACTTTTTCAGGACTCACAGCGGGCCACCTGTATAATCTCTCTATCATAACCCAGGCTGCAGAATTGGAGAGCAGCAATTTTCAAACAGTCCGGACAGGTATGATTTCAGAATTCATCACAACAGAACAAGAAGCTAAGGCCATAATATAATAATATTACAGGACATATTTCAGAACAATAAATGATTTGTGTTCCAAGTGTGCATTCCCAGACTTCAGTGACTGAATTAATCTTGGCAGGTGTTTTTCTTCAAAGGTTATGGAGGGAGTTGGAGACACCATAAGCTTTTTTAGCTCCCTAAGTTAGCACTGCAGCAAAGTTAGCAGCTAAATTTGCTTGTAGGGTGTCTGCAGCTAACTGAGCTGCACTGCTTAATCTAGGCAGCTCCGTTAAACATGTAAAGTTAGGTGTTAACAATCTACGCCCAAGTGCCCTAGTATCACCTCATATCTGTGAAGGAGGTTCATCTGACTCCTGCATGAACTTCTTCAGTGAATTGCGGTGGTGTATGGCCTGATTATTTCACAGTACTGAAGGCAGTTTAATCCCATGGTTCTTACTTAGCTGAATGGGAGATGCAGAGCTTGTGAGTTTTGCAAAAAAATATTTTCTGTGACTTTTTTTCTCTGGATTGCAAAATAGCAGCACTTCTGAAAAGAAAGTGAAAAAAAAATGTAAAGCACATTAAAACTGAATGTTACTTTTGTTGGTGGCTTTTTTAACAGAGAAGTATTGGTTCACAGAACCAGAGTTTTAGAAATGAAGTTATTTTTCCAGAGAGGTTTTTCAGGATAGAGTTCTGTGGTCTTAGAGAGAAAGATAAGATGACATCCTACTAGAGTCCAGTGGTAAGAACACTCATGTAAGCAAAACCAGGGTCATGCCTTTGCTTTCCTTAATTTCTGGGAAACGTAAGGTGCAGTTTCTCCTACAGAAATCTCAGCATGTGAACATAATTAAATATTAAGTGAACAATATTGTGATGTCTAGGGCACACAGATGGGTGCTGTTGTCATCCAGCACTGGGTGTTCTGGGGGTTACACTCTTGTTTCATTTTATTTATTCAGAATTTTTTATTTCTTCCTGTTGTGGGTGCAAAAATTTTGAATCTCACCGGTTTTCTCGGCACATAAAAGCACTCCATCTAGCTTGCAGCGTGGCCCTCCATTTCAGTACCTAGTGTGCCCCAAGCCTGGGAAATTAAGATATTGGGGGTGGCTATGCTTTTCCTTTTATGGAGCATTTGAGTAAGGGAGTTTGATTCCAATCCCTTCTACACTGGTGCAAATGAGGTATAGCTCCAACCATGCTGTAGTGTTTACTATGTATGCAGGCATCTCTGTTCCTAGAAGCATGTGTCTGTTCTGTTTTATAGCCAAAATGACTAGCATGAGTACAGACATGGCTAACAGATTTTCTGTTCCTTGAAACAAGAGTGGGCATCATAAGAGGTGTCACTCTCAGCATCAGAATATCTTAAACAGGGCTGGGTTCAGTTTCACTGTGAGCAGACTTTACCCTTTCACTGTTCAGGCACAATCATTCACGCTCCATCTCATATAACTATTCAAAAGCAAAACATAACTATCGCAGTTTGGAGGCAGCAGGTCTTACATGTTCTACGGTGCAAGTATTTTATTCTTTCTTTCTTTCTTTTTTTAGCCCCAGCTGAAGTCCTAGATTTGATGGTGACTAACGATGACAGCTTAGATGCTTTAAAAGTTAAGTGGAGAAGACCTTCAGGAAACCTCAATTTCTATAATATCACTCTGTCTCATCTTGGGTCAGTTAAAGAAGTCAAAACTCTACAGCCACCGGTCACAGAGACTCGCTTTGACAAGCTAACTCCAGGACGTCTTTATCAGGTTACTGCCCGCACAATCAGTGGTGAACTGTTTACTGATCGGATGGCAACTGGCAGGACACGTAAGTCTTCTCCTTCAGTAAGAACATTGTAACCAATGCTATTTTTGCCTGCATCGGCCTTGTATAAAATCATTGTAGGAGACAAAATGATTTGGATTCCACGCAAAGTAAGATAAAGAGCACAATATTGTTCCTGGAGTACTCTTTCCTGGCTCTCTGGTAACAGTTAATCCAGCAGCCAAAAGCAACTGCAGCATAGCTTGGGAGCAGGAAACAATAATTTTGGACCTTATAGGTTTGTGAGTCTGTTACAAAACTGTTACACACTACTGAACTTCTGACCGACTTTGTTATCTTGAGTTCAAATCAGCGTAGTATATAAAATGAGTTACATTATGAAGAAGTATGTATGTGGTCAAATTGTTAATGGATTTTTAAGTAATTTTGCAAGGTCTAACATTATCCCTTGCTCCAGACACAAGTCTACAAATAGGAAAAGATTAGGTCTCAGCTTTCTTTACTACGAACAGCATGGATTAAGTAAGGCATGTGGCAGCCTGGATAGAGCTGGGTTATGTTTTGTTTATCTTCTTTCAGAAGTAAAATTTTCTTTCAGGTATGTCTTGTATGAGTTCTGAACCTGAAAAATCCTGGCATAATTCTCCCACAGCAATACTGGCCACAAAGGCGTATCATCTTCTCCACACCAGCCTAGCCCAGGCAGAATTTAGATGGGAAAAAATACATAAGTGGGTGAAGAGTACGTACAGAAATTGTTGGTAGACTCAGAGCCAAAAAATATAAAATGCATGTATGAGAGAGAGAAAAAGCAGGGTATTTATTTCAGAGGATATTTATCATCTACAACTAAACACGTCATGTGAAAGGCACATCCTTCACATATGTAGCTGCTGCCCCGTTCTCAGTGCGGGCTGGAAGAGACCTGAAGAGCCTTTCATGTCCAGTCGGTACAAAGCTGGATTGGTTACATGCGTGTCTTTTTGTTTGTCTAGCCTACCATTAAAGACCTTTAAAATTACCATTTCCATCTGAAGGGGAAGCTTCAGGCCATCACTCAAACCACTGATCCCCACATTTGTGACCTAGACCCAGCACTTTCAAAGTTGGGGATCTAGAAGTCCCATTTCCAAAGATGCTGATCATGTGCAATTCCTTCCCTTGGCTTTTCTGTGGATACCAAGAGCTTTAAAAACAGAGTCACTTCAGCAGAAGCTTTGTGGCCTAAAGATAAGATTGTAAATCTGGGCTATCAGGTCTACATGCTCAAAGGGTTAGACTCTTAGGATCCCTCTGTAACTCAGAGAGAGCCAGGTGCCCAAGAACATAATCCACATGGCTGTGTATTGAGAGGATGCCTACAGCAGCGTAACCTGCTGAGGGATGTTGTGGCGAGGACTATGGACATCTTGGGGACTGAAACTTTGTACCATAGGGGTGTAATGATGTCCAGCCACTCTGACAAGTCTGAACTTTATCTGTAACGATGTAAGCACATCCGTGCTTCCTAACAAAATGCTGTGTGCTTTTATCCACTCACTCAGCAAATGAAATACGTCTCCCATATTCATTGGCTTGTGGGAGATCTAGGTTTGATAGTCGGCTGTGCTTGTGGGAAGTGAAACTGGTAAGTCCTTTGTTAGGTACTGAGCGACTAATGTTAACTAAGCAAGAGAAAGCATGAAAGCATGATTCTAGCCTTGTAGTTTACAGTCAATGCTTGCTGATGGTCTCAGGGCTCCAATGCTGATCTCTGAGGATCTTAACACTAAGCTGTAGGTATCCTAACCTAAGGGTCTGCATCTGTCTTCCAGTCTCTACTTGGTGTGGTTAATATTTAGTTATTCAATGAAAATCAGCAAAGCTTCAGTGGCCCAATGTGACCTGCAGCAGCAGGGCAGGAAGGTTGAGCGTGTAAATTCAGAACCCTTGAAGCAGAGGACAGGATGGAGTGGATGCTTTAATGGACCTCAGTTTGAACCTCAGTGCCTCATAGCTGGGAGGGACTAGGACATACAAGGCCTTTGTGGAAGAAGCCATCAGACTTTGCATTTCTGCTACTAAGACCAGAATTTGGCCCATAGCAGTTGAAGTTTTGGCCTTATCTTTGAAAAATTGGTTGACAGTTTCTAAGTGAACTTAAGTCCAGGAACAAGCTGGGAAACAAACTGAAAACTGCAAGATGCATCTGAGAAGTGCATGGGGGAGACTTTTTGTGCCCTAAGAAGGGTTCCCCGTTTCTGATGTCAGAAACCAACAGGGAAAAAGTGAGTGTTTTGTATGGGGAATAGTAAAAATTATCTTCAAAATTAATGCCAGCCTTTGTAACAAAATACCTCACGTTGCTTTAACTGATCCAAGTACTTCTACGACAGCTGTGCCGTGAGACAGGTTGTGCCAGCGTGCAGTTACATCTTACCAGAAATATCCCACTTGATAGTTGCTCTCTCAATCTCTGTTTCAGTTCCCCAGAAAGTTTCTGAGCTGAAAGCCGGTGGTGGTGGCTGGCTGAGGTCTCTGCGAGTGAACTGGCTGCCCCCTGCGGGAGACTGGGAGAGGTACCGCCTGCTCCTGTGGAACCGCTCGGCCCTGGTGCTCAACACCACCCTGGACAAGGACGCCACGGAGTACCTCATCCACGACGTGGGCCTCATCCCGGGGAGGCAGTACAGCGTGGACGTCGTTGTGGAGAGTGGCGATTTGCAGAGCAAGGCGAGCTGCACGGGGAGAACAGGTCAGCGTGCTCGTCTGGGAAGCGTGAACGTGCGAAATGTTCAGCTGGGCTCTCTGGAGAAGGAGAAAGAAAGAGTACTTGGGAATCCACAGATGTGTTTCACTATTAATACAGTAAAAAGGAGCTCCCTTGTAAAAAATAGAAATAATTATTTTTAGCAGTTCTGTGAAAACTTTCAGGGTTATTTTCGTGGTAGGTGTTTCGTTAATGAAAGTTTTGGGAATTATATCATCATTCTGTCATGACTGAGGCGTTACACTGCATGTACAACATTTCACTGTTATATTTTGTAGTTGATTGTAGGCACCCTGTACAGTTCTTAAAGAGAGCAATATAGATCTTCCTGTATTGTTCATCAGCATTTTCAATGGCAAACTGTTTTCCTTGACAGCCTGTGTAAAGAATATCAATGGTGTTAGCCAAAGTTGGCTGAGATGCTTGTTAGTGTGGCTGTTCCATAACATCCTAGTTCTTGTTCCTGTGCTCCAGAAAGAAAATGGGGCTAGTTTGTTCAAGTCAGCCTTTCCAGAAGAAATCCACATACACTGCAGGGATATGAGTGGAATTCTTTTGCAGCATGCTAGTCAAAGCCACATCCGATTGCTTCAAACTTAAAAAATAATTGCAATATAATTGTTAATGTTTCTGCTCTATGAATGCAAAATAAGTGCAATTCAGAGGAAAAGAAGACTTGGAAGAGGAATATCAGGCAAGGCTCAAGCCTGAGCCCTGTCTCACTGGAGAATGGGAGCTAAGATAGGGCCATGCTACTTTATCCTCACCCTTCCTTGTGCCTGCCTTTCCTGCTACACCCTTACCTGTCATTCCCTGAGGGCTTTGTATTGTTAATTTTGCACAATGTTAAGACCAGTAGAAGCTACAGAACTGAAGCTTTCTCTAACTTCTAGCCAACTTGATCAGAGCAAGGCATATTCTCATCTTGCTTACTTTGATATACATTACAGATAATTTAAGTTTATGGTGCTACTTTTAATTAACGCAGCTAAGCAATGAGAAAACATGGTCCAATAAATAATATCCAGCAGTGGGTGTGTCACATCTGTGTTTGACCCACAGTCAGGGACATAGTGTACCTGTTACAAAGCGTAGATATTAGGCCCTGTTCTGACTTAATTTTAAACCCACAGTCTTGGAAAGTGAGTTGTGTTCCAGTGTAACAGGGACAAAACAGATCAGGGGACTACGCTAGGTAACAGATGCCCTCTGTGTGCATGCATGCACACACACACACTTGAAAACACACAGAAATTCACTGTTCAAATTCTTTCTTTCCTACCACTGTAAGTTTGGAGTGTCTCCCAACTTGACTGAGATATGAACCAGTACAAAATCAATGTCACTCTGACCCTATAATTTGCATCCTTGTTTGTTACAGCTAAATTGATGTAGACCTGTTCTGTGGTACAAGTGTTTTATATCCTTATCTAGCACCCACAGTTCAAGAGGAAGCTCACTGACTTCACTGCATTTCCATTCATACTAAAATATGTATCCAGACATAAGTTTAAACGTAAGCATTACAGCCATAATGCATTGCTGAAGTCTGTTGCTGCAGCTCTTTACTGGAAGAGTAGCACAAATACCAGATTTGTAAGACTGGCTTCCTTGAGAAAGGTAGAGAATCTCCTCTTGATTGCAAGTACTCCATTGCTGTCACATTTTGGTCTTACAGGACAGATTCCTTAGAGCCGCTTGAGATATGCCATGTGTGTTCACTACAAAGTCCTGTTCTCAGTGTGATATTTGTGTACTTTTGCAGCTCCAGAGCCTGTTCTCCATCTCCGTGTAAAGCATGCTAATGAATCTTCACTTAGTGTCATGTGGATTACCCCTGTTGCGGAATGGGACAGCTATGTGGTTTCACTGGGAGACAGGGATCTTACTGTCATAAAAAAAGGGCTTGCAAAAGACGCTAAGGAATTCACTTTCACTGACTTGGTACCTGGAAGAAAATATACAGCTACCATCACTACCATTAGTGGGATTTTAAGCAATTGGACTTCAGTGGAAGGAAGAACAGGTATCATCCTGTCAAACTATTTTAATCTTTACTTCTGTTAACAACTTTCTTTGCATTGTAGTGAATTGAATGAACTCAGTGTCTAAATCTCAAAAGTCTTGAATTTACATTTGTTTCCTTCATAGAAAAGTTATGTTTCTGAGTCTCTCATTTCTGACTGTTAGTTATCTTGCAGTATTTATTTAAGGTTTTAGGGAAATAGATACATAATTCCTGGCAAAACAGTTTTCTGAAATACTATGTCACATCTGATCAATCTACATTACTACATGAGAGTCCATATAAGAAGAACAATTTTCACTGGGTATCTTCAGGAAGGTCACTTCCTTATTCAAAGCATTCACCATCTGGAAAAAACCAAAACTACCACCACACAGGAAAATGTTGCTTTAGGGAGAACATTCCAAGGTTGACAGACGCAAAACATATGTGACCTTGAAAATGTATTTTGAATCTCTCTGCTCTTCTGATTCCAGAATCTGTGTCTGTTGCTTAGGATGATGGCTGTGACACAAGGAAGGTCCCATTCCCACCCCCTGCAGGGTGCTAATTTAGTGCACGTGTGCAAGTTTTAAACCATATGTGTTGCTTACTCTGCTTGACTTATGCATTCTCCAGTGCAGGCTAAGTCTGAAAATGTAGCTCTGGTCTGGCACAGCACAGGGGAAAACAAGCTGCTAGTGTATGAATCTAATCATGCCTATGGCTTGATAGTGGTCCTTACTTAAATGTTGTAACTCCTTCCAAGGCCTGAAAAGTTTGACTTGCACTTTCATTTCTCTGCTATGTGATTAGATAGCTGGGATTTCTCTTCCTTCTGCCTTACGCCCTTTAGGAGGCCTATTCAGGCATAAAGGTTACAGTGTCCCACTTCACTGGTATGAATCAATGCTTGAAAACACATCAAGCCGGGATAGTGTGTCAGCATTACATTCAAAGCAATAAAGAATGAAGATCAATGAATTTGAATGTAGGTCTTAATAAGCATTCCAAAGCTCTTACTCTTCTTTGCAGTAGGACAGCTTATGACACCTTCAAAATATTGCTGTAAATATGACAGAAATAGGTCTTACGTGCATCCCAGATTGGTCAGCTTCTAGTGAAGCCTGAGGTATCGCTAAAAGTGCCTTTAGCACAGAAATGTGGCACTTCAGTGTCTTGTTGGACCTTACTATGTTATGACAGCATTATAACACACATGGGATTTTTGATTCAGTTTTTAATCAACATTACGTTTTTTCTCAGCTATGTGCTTAATTTTCTACCTTTTCTTAATGATTGCTAACCCAGTACTACATGTGGAAAAAGGCTGATATAAAACAAGAGATGAAGCTTGCAATCACATTTTGTAAAGTCAGTGTTCTTTATTTCAGTTGTGCTTAGCCAAGTAAGCAGAAATACTTAGAAAGAAGTAACTGTATTTCCTTGCTTTGATTGAATATTATCAAATTTTTTTTAAAAAAAGGGATTTTGGGTAAAGTTTGTGCTAGATATTACATTCCTTTTGTTCTTTCTTTTTCCTTTTTGATCTGGCTAGGTTTACTATCTTATACTTAGGTAAATGTTATGTGTGTTTAACAATTAATTAATCTTTTGGTGCTATATAAGTTAGTGTCTTGCAGATCTTCTGACTTAAAAACTAAGACCAAACCATCTATCTCGGTTACCCCCAAAATTAAAGGGACTGACACTTCTCTGGGGTATAGATGGCTGTGGCTGAGTTATTCAGCAAACTAGTTTTCTATTTAATGGAAAATAGAGATGGGGAATAGGAGAGGAAAGGGACAACGAAAGATACAGACTGTATTTGAAACAGTCATCAAAAAGACAAGTGATTTCCTAAAGTGATGGCTTTTGTTTAGTAGTATTTATAAAATGCCACCTCTTCCACCTCCCTGATCTTGAATGATTTTGGTCTGACTGAGAAAAACTGTGCTAAAGCCTGAAAGACCTTTCTGTGCCTTAGATAGTTTCCCATAGACCACATCCCATCAGACAGGAAGCAGTCCACAGTTGGACTATTTTTAGTCCTGTTGAGTCTGGCTGCAAATTGGAATGTACTTTTGATGCATTTCCTCAGTGTGACTAAACTTGGGTTATTTGGGGGATTTTGGTTTTGTTTATTTTGTTTCTCCTCAGTAATATTATGACAATTTTCTTTACAGTGCCAGCCCAAGTGACTGGTCTGACCGTGGCAAGCCAGGGATCAACCAACAGCTTGTTCACCAACTGGACAAGCGCACTGGGAGATGTGGACTCATACCAAGTGCTACTGATTCACGAGAATGTTGTCATTAAAAACGAGACTGTTCCTAGTGAAACCAACAGATACCACTTCTATCCCCTGAAACCTGGAGGACTCTATTCAGTTGTTGTCACCACTGTCAGTGGGGGGATATCTTCAAGGCAAACGATCGCAGAGGGGAGGACAGGTAAAAAGGAAAATACTCCTGTATGTCTTTCAGTTCCTGAAAGCTGAATTTATTAGAGAATGGTCTTATGATTAAGCCACTGCACTGAAAATTTAGAAATACATGAGTTTCAGACATATAATTACTGTATGTGACATCAGGCACACTGTGGGTCCAGATTCATGTTAACGTAGCTTTAGGGAGCTAACTGCTCTGCCTGCCACAGGAACTCTGTACAGCAGGATCACTGTGTAGGGAAGACAAAAATATGCCCTGAGAGTGATGTACAGCTGTGGTGGGTGAATCACTCCTTGGAAGGAACTGTTTTGTTCCATTGACTGGATGACAGCGTGGGGTGATTGCTTCTTACTTAGGAGTGCAAATTAGCTGCCTAAAGGTGGTGGGATGAATTTGTATCTCCGTCTCTCATGACCCATTCTTTTTCTCCAATCCAACATTAAAAAATGCTCACCAGGGTTAATTACTCATTATGAGGCCCTTCTATACTGCATAGGACAGGATTTACTATTGCATCAAATTCTGTAAGTTTAATGACTCATGAAAAGTAATGCCAGTCCTTTGGATATTTAGACAGAGGGAAAAATTGACAACACAGTGCAATTTCGCCCTTTATGTGAATTTGGCAAAGGCCAGGCATTCTGCAGTTTGCTCCAATGTTCCACTTGAAAACGACTGTTTTCAGGTAGGGGAAGGAAGAAAAAAAAAAAAAAAGAAAAACAGTTGGAGAAGAATAACACTAAAAGGCTTAAAGTACATAAGCATATTTTGTAAAATCTTCTGATTTTTTTCGCTCTGACAGCTGATGGCCAGCCCCTCTACTGAGGTACATCAGTTCGGTGCATCAGAGTCCAGTAAAAATGTGGCAGTGAATTATAATCAAGGTCTGCCCCTGTGATAATTCTGATAGTTTTGTACCTGAGTGGTGGCAGTTCTGGCAACGTGGAGCCCTTGAGCTCACCTTGCTGGCTTGAAAAACAGATTGCATTCGTGTTTTGGCCACTAGGCGTCAGAGAACTCATTGTAAATGAAACACATTCTGCTATGGGCCTGAGCTCTGCGCAAGCCTCAGTAGTTATTGCCGTTACTGATAAACGGCGATTTGAGAGGATAACGCATCTTCTGGGGTTTTAGAAGACAATTTCCTTCACTGTATTCAAAAAAAGCAGATGGGTTCTGCTGAGTGGCAGTCAGCGTAGAGCTTCTCAGGAGTCCCAGATGGCTTATTTTGCAGGGTGGAGTTCCAGGCATTCTCACAACAATAGGAATTGGCTAGTTAAAGCTCTTCTGGTTTTTCCTTTTTTTGTTGCACAGTTCCTTCCAGCGTGACTGGAGTAACAGTAAATAACTCAGGTCGCAGTGACTACCTCAGTGTTTCTTGGCTGCCAGCTTCTGGAGATGTAGACAGTTATTTGGTAACACTCTCTCATGATGACCAGATTGTTCAGACTCTCACCATTTCCAAATCCTTCAGTGAATGCTCCTTCAGCAGCCTTACTCCTGGAACACTTTACAATGTGATGATAACCACGAAGAGTGGGAAGTATGAAAATTATTCCTCCAGCCAGGAACGAACAGGTAAAGAGAGCCTCTGGGCAAATCCTGTCACCATAACTACTTTGTATAGCCATCATCAGTGATCTATCAATATCTCACCAAACTGGGATGGGCGAGTAGGGGTTAGAGGGTCAAACCATAACATTAAAGCTCTACAGGCTTAATTTTATTCTTATGCTCCTACTGCTGCTTTATGTCATACAAAATTAATTTGGCATGAATAAAAGTCATGTGTCAGTCGTTGTGAGTGAACAGAAATGATGTATCAGGTTTGGCTCAAATGCATTTTCCTGCCCTTAACCCCTCTACTTGGCTCTTCAAGTATATCCTGCAGAGCATCCCCCGAAAAAGTTATGCAAACACTGAAAGAATGGGATAGGATAGGCTAACTACTAAAGTCTTAGTAAGGTGTCACATGAATGAGCAACACTCATGTCTGTGGTTTTGGTCATGCAATGTTCAAGGAGATTGTAACAGAAATAGACACATTTCAGAGAAGGGTGGCAACAATGATGAAAAACTTTTTAAAACTTCCTCAGAGACTGAAAACACTGAGACTTTACAGTTGACAAACCAGCAGAATGAAAGAAGGATGGTAGGGGGTGTTAAAATGACAGAGAGTATCAAGTTAGTACAGTTTTAGTCTTCTCACGATGTAAGTGAAAATCCAAGGGACAGCACTGAAATGAGGAGAAGCAAATTCAGGATTAGTGTGAACCTGTAGAACTCACTGCTATAAGCAAAACTGACCAAGTTCCGAAAGACCAAAAATTGGAAAGATAAACCATTGTCATGTGACATAAAGCAACCTGGAATCTGCAGTTACTATTTTAGAGGGTAGGGTATTGCTTAAATCCACATTGTGGTCTTTTTGCAGCTTCCTTAGGAAAGTCTGGTAATTACCACAAATATAGTCCACTATGGCAACACCTGTTACTTCAGGAAGTTACTGCTTTCGGAATCTTTAATTGTGTTTTTTCTTTCAGTCCCTTCAAGTGTTCAGGGACTTACTGTCAGCAATTCAGCCAGAAGTGACTACTTGAAGGTGTCCTGGTTACATGCCTCTGGATATTTTGATAATTATGAAGTGATCATCAAGAACAACAACGATTTCATCCAAACAAAAAGCATCCCAAAGGATGAAAATGAATGTGTCTTCACTAATCTGGTCCCAGGGAGGCAGTACAGTGTCACAGTCAGCACAAGGAGTGGGAAATACGAAACTAGTGAAAGGGTCTACGGCAGAACAAGTAAGTAAAGACCCTGGACACATCCTGAGACACACCAGGATTTTTTTTTCTATTTACCATACCTAGGCTCAAAAATCTCATATGATTTTCACATAGAGCATTAAGTGTGACTCTTTGAATGTGTGTCATTCCAAATACAGAAAGCAGTATTTATGACCAATGTTGAAGTTACAGATGTATAGAAAGAAGAGACCTGCGTTGTGAACTTGGAAGGCAAATCTTGAAATATGGGAAACTGAAAAACAGTTGTACAGATTTCCACATAAGCTTAGTATTTATGCCTAATCTATGCCAGAATGTACAAGACAGTTTTTTCTGGTCATGGAAATGTATGAGGAAGAAGACAGGCTAGACCTCACTCTACTCAAATTACCCCAAAAACTGGAGTTGGAGAGCATGGGGCAAGAGCGGTGAGTTGACTCATTGTGAGCCAGCAGGGATCTGGATGCCATCTGCCTGTCTTTGCCTACTGCTACATGTAAGCTAATGAGCCATGCTAAGAAACCGAGTTTATTAACACAGATGTAGCAGTGGGCAAAAATGTCTGACCTGTATCTGGCAGGAGTTAGGAATGCGCCGCGTGGTGCTGCGTCCCATAGACAGATTGCCTCAGGTCTCCACTAGCTCAGGCCTCTTTGCACCACATTTGTTCATGCAGGTCCTACTCACTTTTTGTTGGCTATGCAAACTCCCTGCAGGCTCTGTTACTATTCGTTTATTATTTTTATGCTGATAGATTGTGGACTCCCTGTTCTGAAATGGGACCTTTCAGCGTTACATACGGTGCCAACCACAAAGAGCAAATAAGTGCAGTCTACTGCTTTTCCTAGGGAACTGAATGAAAAGTTTTAGCTCAGGAGCATGGCTTCAGAGGTGTTATTTTTTTTGCTGTGATCTGGTAATAAGTACTGAGAAGTTTCCTATCTTTCTTCTCTCTTCTTCAGTGCCGGAGTCAGTGAAGGAACTGACTCTTAGTAATAGGAGCACAGAAGATCTGCAGGTAACTTGGTCAAAAGCTGAGGGGGATGTTGATAAATATGAGATTCAGCTCCTCTTCAATGATATGAAGATCTTCCCACCCATTTTCCTTGGGAACACCATTGAGGAGTATTGGTTCACAGCTCTGACTCCAGGACGTCTATACAAAATTCTTGTCTTGACCATCAGTGGAGATGCACAACGTGCTACTTTCATAGAAGGCCTAACAAGTAAGACATAATGTGGTATTTCAAATGTGTTGAGGCTTCTCTAGAGGAAAGAATGAGGCACAGAAAACCAAGGGTGAACCATGATCTTATTTGAGCTCCTGTAACACTGGCACAAAGACAGGAGATCTCCTTGGAAATCACACTAGTACTTCAGCCAGATTGGTCTGTGCTTAATAAACAAATGTCACAGTTACCAATATTTGGTATTTATTGGCAAATAATTATTTGTTGCATAGGAATGGTATTGAGATGTCAGTATTTGGGTTTCTGTTATTCCCATGCATGCCAGTTGTTTGCTTAGTATCTCTAGCTAAATCACTTTTAGGCTATTTTACACCTCTGTTTACCCACCTGAAGTGAATGAGTGAGATTATAACTGTAAAACGTCTAACTAAGTGTACATAAAGAGCTCTGATTTTCTGAGATGTTTCTAGAGCATCATTTGGATAAGAGGGAGATTACTCAGATAACATAGAAACTTTTTTCTGTTTAACTTTATTTTCTTTACTTTTGTTCCTGTAAACATGTAGAATTGCTTTTCTGAAATGGCAGACCTACACAAATGTCTTCAGCTTTACTTTTGTTTACTCATGAGTGAAATTACTTATACTTGTAAATGCTTTTTGTCCTTTGACTCATTTGCTGTGGCCATAAAAAAGTAGAAATTAACAAGTCTGAAGCAAACAGGAAATCTGTGAGCAGGTGTCTTTGTGTTCCCTTTTTTTCCCAGTTCCAAGTGTGGTCAGAAACATTCACGTATCACCTAATGGCATGACAAACAGCCTGAAAGTGAGCTGGACCCCTGGAGGTGGAGATGTTGATTCCTACACCGTGACTATATTTCAGCAAAACCATCAGCTTGATTCCCAGAGTGTCTCCAAACACGTCTCTGAGCACATGTTTCACAAGCTGGAAGCTGGGGAGCAGTACCGGGTGGTGGTGCAATCTAACAGTGGCACCTTGCACAACAGCTTAGCAGCTTTTGGGAGAACAAGTACGTTTCTTTTGAGACACGGAGCAAGTTGCATTATGTCTTCCCAGAAGCTGACCCTTATTTAATAAAGTTTATGAACGTACCGTTGGGTATGGGGACACCCAGACCCATGAGAATTTTTTATCTCACAGCGTGAGTCCTCACTCTTGCAAACGCTTAGGCATGGCTCTGTTAATTAGTCCCAGTGAGATCTATCACATGAGTAGCTTTACCTGGGTGAGTATGTGTGGATTTCAAGTCCCCATCCCAAAGTGTGCCTTCACAGGATGAATGCAGTTCCATCCGTCCCCGAGCCTGTGCCTGTACCCATCCAACACATACATCTGCAGGGCTCCATGTAGTCAAATTCTGTGTTCTAGCAGAGCCCGTTGCATGGTCAAGGCTTGTCAGGCAGCGTATTGCCCCAATATACTTGCATGTCAGAACACACAAAACAGTGGAATACCTTGTTTTTAATCCATCCTCTCTCTTTAGCACCTGCATGTGTTTGCTGTGGCCTTGACTTTTCTGCAACAGCTGCTGGCTAACATTTTCTATTCTGTGACACTGTTTTGCACCAGTTTACCACTGCTTTATTTTTCAGTTCTTTTTCACGTGTCTTCTTAACTGTTTTGGTCAATTCATCTCGCTCTTCTTCTTCTTTTCGTGATGATAATTTATGTATATCTCTTGCTTCTCCATGCCCAGTTCACATGTCCATGATGCTCTGTAACTTCATCTGACTGTATTTGTGCCTAGTAATTAATTGCTTGTGCAAACACATGCACTGATACCCCTTTGCCCACAAGTGAACATGCAAATATATAAAGATATTCTCTATTAATTACTCTGTTCACAGTTGTGTAGCGAATGGTCCATATTTCACCTGGTAATATCCTGCCTTTAATTGTTGCTTCCAGTTCCAGCCTCTGTCCAGGAATTATTTGCCCATCATGCTTACAGCAGTCATTCCTTGTTAGTAACCTGGCAGAAAGCTCCCGGTGTAGCTGAGAGATATGACATTCTGCTCTTGAATGAGCAAGGAATCCTCCTGAGCAACAAATCAGAGCCAGCTACTGCCAAACAACACAAATTTGAAGATTTATTAGCTGGCAAGAAGTATAAAATACAAGTTGTGACAGTCAGTGGCGGGCTCTTCAGTAAACGAGCAGAAACTGTTGGCCGAACAGGTAATTAGAACATCTCGGTTTATTTATAGTTCCCTTGGTCAGATATCATTAAATACATGAATCATCTGTATGTCTTGCTTCTGGAAAGATTCTAGTAGTAGACTCCAGATATTTAGACATCATTTTTCCTGATATGTGCTTGGTATGTGAATCTGAAATTCGTTAGCATAATAATGTGGCCATGGTTCATAATAAGGATACTAAACTGAGGTGCTGAATGCTTCCCTCAGTCTGTCTGTTGCGGATCTACCTGAATGCTTTACTGTCATCAGGTTTTTAATTCACAGTCTCAAGGCTCTTAGTGCAGTATTTGATGTGAATGCACACCTCTAAACTTAGAGCCAAGTCTTGTGGTCTTTACTCAATTAAAGCTTCTTGTAGAAACTAATGGACAGTTCTGTATGAGCACAGGCTGGAGAACCAGGCCTGCTGGGAAATACAAACACTGTATTGGAGAGGCTTGGCGGCACCTCATAAATGCTTTTACCTTACTTCTGAAAGTTGCTGTTGACTGACTTAGCTACTTGTGGCTTAACTGAAATGTATTCCAGCCGTGAGTTGTTACTTCATTAAAGGTTCAGCGTAGTGGCTAGACACTTTGATATTTAGTCTTGCATTTATCCTTTTCAGTTCCAGCAGCTGTCACAAATCTGAAGGTCACAGAGAACACCACTGACCGACTGTCCTTCAGCTGGACCACCTCTCAAGGGGAGCTTGATTCATATGACATCTTCCTATACAACCCAGACAAATCCCTTCATGACAGGATTTCAGGAGAGCAGCATCTCCAGGAGTGTTCATTCCAGAACCTGCAGCAAGGCAGGATGTATCGAATGGTGATTGTTACCCACAGTGGAGACCTCACTAACGAGTCATCTATCTTTGGAAGAACAGGCAAGGACTTCCAAGAAAACTGTCTGTTTCCAGTGTAGTGCTCATGGGGGACACCAGGAGACTGGTCTGAGTCTGATGCTCATCCTAAATTAGAGCAACTATTAGAAATATCAAAATTGGCTCTTCTACATGAAAAGCATTAGACAAATAAGAAGATAAATTCTGAATGGTGTGATTACAAGAGGGAAAATGAAGCAAAGACCTTTACAATAGTTCCCACGTACTTGGGTCAGGAGAAGGACATCCCAATATATGCTGCTTGAGCCTTAAAGGAAAACTTGCTGTCTCCCATACTAAAAGCAGTATGGGTCTATGAGTGGAAAAGACAAAAAGGCAAAGCACCCAAGGTTCATGGGGCAGACAATCTACCAGTGAAATCAAACTTGTTTCCCATGGGGAGCTCTGCCTCTATGTTTGTTCAGCCACACGTGGGAAGTTCTAGCAGCCTTGACACTCTGTGAAACCTTTCTTTTATCCTCTGAGGCACCATATAGTAACCCCTCTGTAAGACTGCCTCTGGACAGCGGTGCACTTTTCAGTTACCTCAGAATTGGATGTTTCCAAACACTGACTGGGAAAAAGCTGCTTAATATTTGCAAAACTATTATAAGCATTTCAGCCTCTTATGGGGACAGTGGCAGTTCAAAATAAGAAAGGAAACCATTGAGATATACTTCCTGATGCTTCCTGGCTTTTTTGGCCAGCTGTGGTGGCTGTGTAGCTTACGACATGGCTGTCATTACAGGAGAAGTTTTAAGATTGGCTTGACCTTGTTGCTTCTCCTCACCCCAAGGATGTTCTACGTAAAGTAATATTCATCCCATTTTTTTCAGTACCAGCCCCAGTTGTTGGTCTCAAAGCATCCAACGAAAACATGACAGACAGTCTGTGGTTCACCTGGGGTCCTGCAGCAGGAGATGTTGACTTTTACGAGCTGAATCTTTACAACCCAAATGGGACACAGAAAGAAACCTGGCACAGGAAAGACCTGAAAGAGTGGCATTTCCAGGGTCTTGTTCCTGGCAGAAAGTACACTCTGGTTGTGGTGACTCACAGTGGTGACCTGACCAACACAGCAAACGCTGAAGGAAGAACAGGTAACCTTTGGGATTTTTGTTTAGTCCCATTTGTCATAACTCATGTCAGTTCACAACTATGCAACAGACTTATTCTGAGGGAGAATTTATTATAAGAGTCGCTGAAGGTGTAAAGATAAAGGATATGCTTAAGAGTATTAAACCAATGGAGTGTGATTTTGTTCAGCACTGGTTTTCTTTCAAAGGCTCAGGAATATGTAATGTCTGAAAGTTGCCATCATCAGCACAGATGCAGTAACTGGCTGTGTATATGGGATAATATAAACCACTGTGATGCATGAAGAAAATAATGCGTGTTTCATCTTATTTGCTTGTGTAAAAATTTGTTGAGAATCTCTTTTTTTTTTTTTTTTTCCTTTTCCCCCTTTCTGTGTAGCTCCCAGCCCTCCTAACACTGTATCGTTTACTGATGTTGCAAACACTTCTTTATCAATCACTTGGCTGGGTCCTCCAGACTGGACAGACTATGACGATTTTGAGTTGCAGTGGTTTCCAAAGGATCCCCTCACAGTATTCAATCCCTACAGCAGCAGCAGATCTAAAGTACGCATCATCTATGGGCTGCGACCAGGAAGACTCTATGAGTTTAGTGTCAGGACTGTCAGTGGCGACAGCTGGAAGACATACAGTCAGTCACAATCTGCAAGTGTGAGAACAAGTAAGTGACAATTTCCGTTGCACCCTAACACTCAGCTGGAGAAGATGCAAAACTGTTAAATCTTGCCAATTCCTTTCACAGTCAGTAATTTCCATTAATAAATTCCTGAATGACGGCAATGAATTCAGCTAGATTCTAAGCCCTTGCTGTGTGCAAGGTCAACTGCTCAAAGATTGAAAATGGATATAGATTTACAATCTTCACATCCAGATGGGACTGTTTGGTTGCATCAATCAATCAGTTTCAGGAGTAATATAAGGCTGAATATCCAAACTTCTCTCACAGTAGATATTGAAATAATCAAAATGTTTTTGAACAATCAGACAGAAACTGCTGTACTAGATTTGAAACTGGAATCACAGCATTTCACTGCTCTGCATTTCTGTCCATGTCCGTGGATCCACATCATCTCTAGCTGTCTCTAGCAACCTCAGTAGCAGGCTGACTTGAGAAAGTGACCTGGAATTGTAAAATAACTGAGCTTTGGCAAACCCTCCTGTCACTTGGGTGGGATTCAGCTCCAAACTGACATCTATGTTTAGTAAGCTGAATAGCTCTTTAAACTTCGTTCAGCGTATTAATTAAAATGAGAGCATAGCTACCTCTTTTACCTGTGTTTAATCACTTAAGTGTAGATGTCGCACGTTATAAATGGTGCTCCAATATTACATGGATAAAGCATACTTCTGTGGTATGTCTTAGTAATATGGACACACCACATGCTACCAGGAAACCAGATCAGTCCTGAGATGACAGTACTAGTATTGACTGATATGTTGATGACATGTAACCTCCAAATAAGTTGTAACAAAGTTCTAGAAATCATTGCTTTGAAGTCTTGCTGTTCTTGTTAGGAATTCATCAAGTATTTTTGTTTGCTTGTTTCCACAATTAATTACTGAAGCTTCACAGACCTGATGAGGCTGATGCCACTAGATCCAATTTCAGATGGCTAAAATGAGTTAGACAGCCTTGCCTAATAATCAAGCAGCTCATATTTGCAGGAGAGATGGGAATTGTGTCTCCCAGCCTCCTGCTCTGATCAAACAAACGGTTGATGCAGAATCTAGGTCCTGTAGAGTGAGTAGAGAGTGTATGATGCTTGTCCCTTTTCCCACTGAGCTTCAATTTTTCAACATTCCTCTAGAACCAGACAAGATACAAAGTCTTCATTGTCGGCCCCAGAACTCTACTGCCATTGCGTGTTCCTGGACTCCTCCTGATTCTGACTTTGATGGGTATAGCGTCGAATGCAAAAAAATGGACACTCGTGAAGTGGAATTTTCTAAAAGGATAGAAAAAGACAAATCTCTGCTTAATATCATGACCCTCGTTCCCCACAAGCGTTACCTGGTGTCCATCAAGGTGCATTCTGCAGACATGACGAGTGAAGTAGTTGAAGACAGCACCATCACAATGATCGACCGTAAGTGGAATTCAAGAGCTGCCGTGAAGGGAGGCAGCGAGCAGCGATAAGCAATTGCTTGTGTTGGTTAGGCAGCAAAAGGAGTTCTGAACTCCACAATTGCCAATGTGTGGCGCTCGTAGTCTGGTGGCCAAAATAGAGGGAACCTGTCCTTTGGTCTCTGTTGTGACAGCCAGTGCAGGATTTTAACTATATTGCCTCTCATTACATTGCCACACCTGGCTCATTCACAAAATACAGCCTGAGAAACACAAAAAATTATCCTGTCACTCTGATGTTCAGCACCAAAGATGTCCTCATTATCACACACCTTTAATTGTCTTCATGATTGCTGTTTAGCTTCCTGTGCCTGGCTGGTTCCCCTCAGCACAAATATCCATCGGTAAGGACATCGGATCGTGGCACTGGGTCCTCTTTGGGCTCTCTGTACACTTTTCTGAGGTGCTACCTGACCAAATCACCTGTAGGAGTGTCGCCTTAAGAGTGAGGATGTGATGTTTGCCTGTCAGAGTCCTCTCAGGAACTTTTACTGAAGCAGTTTTGCAAAGCCACATGTTAGAGTCAACGTTTCCTAGATAATTAAGCAAAAGTTTCACTCCAGGGCAGCATAGCCTTCAGAGTTTTGTGCTGAAACAGTTTTTCTGCACTCTTTAGCCAAAACAGAGCTGTCTTGCCTCTGCAAGGCTCCCTCTTTCAGCTATTATCTCCCCTCACAAGGTTTCCAGAAGGGAGAAGCAGATACCAGCACTCTTATCCTTTTGCTGTTTTTTGCCAGATGAGTAAGTCGCTCAGCTCTCGTCCTTGCTCTGTCCAGGGCATAATGACCTTACAAGCCCAGCATTTCTCCACAAGGAGTTATACCTGAGGGATGATCACAGATTTCCATAGCATATGCTTTGAAACAGCTTCTTCAATTTCTCCACCTATAGGCTGCTGAGTGGAGTGTAGTGGTAGCATCTGCTGGTGCCTCTGCACTGCCAGGCATCACCATGGTCAACGGCCTGCCATTGCTGGCCCTAGAGCATCTCCAATTTTTGCAGTACCTCTGAATTCAATGGGACAGCACAATGCAGAGGCCTGAACTACACCAGGGCTAAAATTCTCAAAAATGACTGGATGGCTGGGAGGCCTATATTCAGGGATGCTTCTACAGCTGCTTTTTGAAAGCCACATTTCTGTGAAATGCTAGATCATAAAAATTAGGTTTGGTTTGGGAGCTAGTGAGCTAAGCTACAGAGTTCAGTCACCAATCCACCTTCTCCCTTCTCCCATCAATTGCCTTTTAATTGCAACCATGTCACCTTCTTCCTCTGCCACAAAGGATGCTGCAAATTCAGATGCTGTACAAACTAGCTACTCATATCACAGGAAGTGAGACCGAGTCCTGTTTGAAGGTTAGCAGTTTCCTGTTCATTTATTTGGTTTGAACACTGCTGCTCTCCCGGACTCTGATTAACACTGGAGGCCCTACCTCAAGGGAACACAAAAAATTGCACTAGGCTTTGTGGATCTAAGAGATTTAGCTAAACAACGTATAAATGTGTGAATTACTGGTTCTTTTTGCAATCTAAACCATTTTGAAATTTAGCCACCTGCTTACATATTTGATGCATTTCCCATACATGCAATATAATTTCAGTAATACAGATTTTTGAAAGATTCAGCAATATAGATGCTTAAAATCCCTACTTTTGCTGTGCTGGTCCTCTGAAGGTTTTCCCCTATGTACTTCGCTTTCCAGTTTACTTCTGCTGTGTCACTGTTCGAGGTATAGCTTTCTATCATACAAAGAATATTTCCTATGGAAATTTTGCAGTCAGTCTGGAAAATGGTACTCTATAGTTGAATACTGTGTCTGGCTGACTCAGGGCTGTTCTCTGGAAAAGGAAGCAGAAATTTAGATGCTTAAAATAGGTAACTTCCTGTAGTGAGTGTACTAAGCGGCCTCCAAATACCTGGCTTAAACCTGTGTCATTTTTAGCAAGTTACGACTTCTGGTTTCATAGATTTAGCAAGACGTTAATACATTTCCATGTGGGCTTCTGCAAGAATTCCTACTGAGGAGCTGCCACTGTTACATAGTTAACTCACTGCTGGCTTGTTTCATCCTTTGGCAGTTTCCCTGTGGGAGGTGAAGACACTTTCTTGGTTGCAAAGAGAATAGAAACAGAGGCTTGGGTCCAGTCTCTGGACAATATTATAAATTGCATTTCCCTTACTAGGTCTGGCTCACAGCAGATACATTGATAATGCTTTCTCTCTTTTTTTCTTTTTCTTTTTTTTTTTCTTTTTTAATTACTTAGGTCCCCCTCAGCCACCTCCAGACATACGAGTGAACAAAAAAGAGGTGCTGATTACCAAATCCTCCATCAACTTTACTTTTAACTGCAGCTGGTTTAGTGATACTAATGGAGCTGTAAAGTACTTTACTGTGGTTGTGAGAGAGGCTGATGGTAAGTGTCATGATTTAGTTCTGTTCTCTCTATAGCCTATAGGAGTTACGTGGGGAGGTACCACCCCTATCAGTACACAGCAAAGGAGCTTCTCATCTAATGGCTCAGTCTTTTCCTCAGAGAGTCAGTAACAACTGCAGAGCTCAGCCAGTAGTTAGCTTCTGTACTCTAGGTGTTCAGGAAATATCCACAATAGGAGACTTAAGTTGGATGCCATTGGCAGTGAACACAGAAGAAGCTGCCTTGCTGTGCACAGATCTCAAAAGGTAGTTTAAATATTAGGTGGGAACGCTAAGGCAACTCTTTTGGAGAACCTCAGTAAGCCATGCTGAGAAGGCAAAGGCAGCGTCTCCCAGGTGGTGTTTGCTTTACATGCAGCACTGTAAAAGATAACAGAAATTGCCCTTGTAGCATGCATGTAAACCTTCCTTTCTGCAGTTGACCTATATGTGACAAAACAGATGGATGTCTCGACAGTTAATACCTTGCTTTTAGAAGTGGCTTCATTTACTGGCATGCCAGGACATATTCTGTGATCCTTGAGAAAGTTTCTTAATCTCTCTGTCCATCAGCCCTTAGGAAAAAAAGCAAAGATAATATTTCCACTGTCTACTCTGTCATGTTTGTGCAGATTATAAAGCTCTTTTAGAAAGGGACTACTTATTGCCATGGCTTTGCCTACCTGAGTCTTTTACACATTGCAGGCTTCCATTCAAGGGACTCTTGTCACTTCCTGTTGCAGCTTTTCTCTCTATACAGTAGACTTGTCAGTGTGTGGATGATTTTAATTGCTTTTTGAAATAGGTGGTGGTAGGATCCAGGAATCTGGATCACAGAGATTCCCACCAACAGCACAGGAAAAAATGTCATAGCACTGAATTCGACCAGTGCATACCTATTGCAGCATTGTACCTGGAAAAGTTACACTGAGGTCTTGTGAGGAAATCTGTCTGAAGTTCCCCAGAAAAATAATAGCAAGGTTGGTACTAGAAACAAGGTACCCTAACCACTCAAGCTTTGTATTCACAAGGTAGCCCGTGAAGCCTCCAAGGAATGCTAAAAAGTTGGGTAAGAGCCCATAAACTGCATCACATTAATGGCTGAGGTATGTAAACCTTCTGTCTTTCTCTGTGTGTGATGTAGGCAGTGAAGGACCAAAGCCTGATGAGCAGCACCCATTACCTTCCTACCTGGAATACAAACACAACAACTCTATACGCATCTACCAGACAAATTATTTTGCCAGTAGATGTGCTGAAAACCCTGACAGTGACTATAAAAGCTTTGACATTAAGCTTGGAGGAGAAATGGAAAATCTGGGAGGAAGGTGTGATCCAGATCAGCAGAAATTCTGTGATGGACCTCTAAAGCCTCGGACTGCTTACAGGTTAGATTTATGTTGGTAGTTGTGCTCTGTCACATTATTAGGCATGGTGCTGTCTGGATGCCCGATACACTTGAACTTCTGTAGATTAATAACTGGGTTGTACGATGTTCTTCACGTTTCAATGTGAATTTGTAGAAGCTCTATCCATGCACCCATTCCATAGGTATGAACCAGTCCTTCACTAGCGTGGGAATGGTATGATTAATTATGCATACAAGTCTGTGCAGTGGATAGGTTTACTTACTTCCCTCAACTTGATGTGGAGCTCTCCTATAGCTGCTAATCTTTCTTTGGAAAGACTTAAGACTATCAGCTAAGTCAGAAGAGTACTTAACAGGAGAAGGCAAGAATGCTGCACTCAGTCTGTTTGGCACCACTACCCCACACCAGTCCTTTGGAACAAGCCAGAAAAACCTGGAGGTTATTCTAACCTGTGTTACCATCCCCAGGCTCCAGAGCTAGGCCCAAGTTAGCAGTAGGGCGTAGCAGAGGGCAGCTGCCAAGACCAGGCTTAGCAGTTACGCAGGTTGTGAGACCAAACATGAGCTCCTGTGCAGCTCAGTCACACCCCTCCCACAGGCAAACACTCTCCCAAGAGGTCTGCAAGCTGCTCACTGGACAGCCACATGGACAGAAGGCACGTGCAAGGCAGTGCACATTATGCCTCTCAGCTTCTTCATCCTCATCATCATCAAGACAGTGCTACCCTACCACAGTCTGCTCTCATTAGGGCACATTTCCCAAAAATTCAGTCTGGGAAATAGCCATGTTACCGGGAGAACCAAGAGAACTGTAACACTTCTCCATTAGCACAGCCCCACAGCCGTGTGAAGGGAAAACATGTCGCCACTGAGAAGCTTTTCTGAGTCCTCTCCCCACAGCAGCTTCTGCTAGTCCTGCCTTCAGGCACGGTCAGGCTGTGTGTGCCAGCAGCCCCATCTGTTACCCCTGCCAGGGTACCCCGGAGCCCTCCACCTGCACTAGCTGGGCTCTCCCAGTTGCAGTATTTAACTCAGGTGCCTGCGTTAAGAACTGTCTGTGGTCAGTGGAAAGGTTTTAGTTATCTCTAAGAGGCAAATGAATTCTTACCTTTCTGTTGTTGGTTCTGAACATCTGGTGAGCTCTAACTGTAATGGTACTGGTTTTTTTAGGATCAGCATACGGGCTTTTACCCAGCTCTTCAGTGAAGACCCAAAGGAACTCCCTAAACCACTCTTTGCAGACACCTTCTTCTCTTTACCAATCACTACAGAGGCAGGTTAGTTTCAGGCTTGTTATTCAGTGACTGTAGTATGTGATTTTATGTTGTGCCTTAGAACACTCTAGAACTATTTAGAACTATTTGCAAGGAGTGGAACAAAATCAGATTGTTGTGCATGTCCTGAAGGCTGCTCTGAAATGAGGCTGGAGCCATGGCTATCAGGTCTTAGTTTGGAAAAAGCACTGCTTGATGGAGCTGCTGACAGTAGGGGAAAGGTTGAAACCTTCAAAGTGCAAGAGAATCAAACTCCCATATAATGGAACTGTGCTTTTTTTTTTTACTGTGATTGGTAGTGAAAGATTTTGTGTAATGTTTGGAAAGAATAAGGGCAGAAAATGAAGGCCAGGTTTTATCTAAGTGTTTAAATGCCTTACATTTCCGTGTATTTAACCATTTTCTTTAGCTGATAATAACATATCTGCTGGGAGTTATTGATTCTTTGATTCTTCATGTCTTTTCCTCAAGATACATAAATACACTGTTTTGTTTCTAGAGCCTCTGTTTGGAGTTATTGAAGGTGTGAGTGCTGGCTTGTTTCTGATTGTGATGTTAGTGGCTGTTACTGCTTTATTTGTCTGCAGACAAAAAGTTAGGTAAGTTGAGTCTCTGTTATTGAAGTCAGGTCGTATCATATTAATTTAAGCAGTACAATATTTAAAGCATAACTGTAAAATTGGAGGACTGCACTGAACTATTCAACAGATAAAATCTATGTACCCCAACATCTTTACACACCAAGTATAGAACTAGTGACTTACATATTAAGAGATCTATATATTTTTGATTCAAACCCTTACTGACGTTAGTCAGAATTATCTCATAGAGGATTCTTGTAACTTCTGGTTGTCAGTAGGAGTCTGAATATTTCTGAAAAACTGGTTTATCATTCAAACTGAATGTCTTTTGTCAAAAATGAAATGTTCCAAATTAATTTCAGCTGCATTGTAGATGGCAAGCTCTTGAAACTGTTCATTTAAACTTTTATCATTTCACTTCAAAAATCTTAAGGTGTGTCGTTACCTCAGCGTCCAAAAGATTAATTCAAACTTTATTTCTCTTTATCTTTTTGTAATTATAGTTGTATATTTCACCTTATAGATGAATCTTAAATAGTGAATTTTAAATGTTTTTTAAAAGTTAAATGCTGTATCTCAACTTTGAAAAAAGCTTTATCCATTTAAGCCATTTTTCATGACTGAAAGACATATGACATTATTAATGTGAAATTTCTTGTGGCTTCTGAAATAAAAATAATTCAACATTTCCATAACATGGCAAACTCTGAAAATCTGAAATTCAGTTCTTTCACTGGTACAGGGTTAGATCTATTTTGTTTTGAATTTGCTTTTCAGATGCCAGAATTTTACATTGAAAAAAACCTGCTTTCTGACTAGTTGTAGCTTTTAGCCAGAATGGATTTACCCTTTAGCAATGCTATTCTTAGGCTCTATAAGCAAATTCAGTGTATGTCATCCAAAAAAAAAGAGGCATAAATCATTAGCAATAGTAAATAAAGTCTGCTTTTGCATGTATAGACTTGTGCACTCCTGACCATCTCGGTACATAGTGACGTACAGAGTATGAATAGAGTGCAGATTGCTGTGTTTTCCACCTTTCCTATCTCATTACATGTTTGTAGTGTATATAAATTTCAGATAGAGTGTGGTTTCTTGTAGTAAGTTATATGGCCAGCAGGACTGCAAGAATACCAGTATGGTTTTCCCTCATCATACAAACAGAGGAAGTGTTCTCCAAGGGAGGTGTGTTGAAGGAGGAGATGGTGGTGAAAGGATGAAAGGCAATGCCAAGCATATGGAGTCAGTACCACTTCTGTGGCTTTCCCAAAGCTTGCTGTCGTGCTGCCACTTACTCCAGCTATGAACCTAGGCATCTCCTTGAGGCCTGGTCTGCAGAGTGGATATGCTGGAAGCTGTAGACCTTGTACAGCTCTGAAAATCTAGCTACATGTTCCTCTCTGCATGTAGAGAGAATCAACTGATTTAGGGCGCAGCTTAGCATAGGACACCCTCCTTAATTATAGTCTGGGCTGTGAGTGTTTCAGAGCAAGAAAAAAGGCTAATTGCCTGTGCACATGCATACACTCCACAACAGTGTTACCAAACTAAAATACAAGAAAGCTCTGTGCCACAGCTAAGAGCAGTGTCACTCAATCAGAGCCACAAATCAAAACAGACTTTCTAAAATTCCTTTTTTTCCAACTTACCAACTTTTTTCCAATTAAGTTCTGTTATTGGCAGCTCTTACCAGTATCAGAACATAACAGTAAAACAGAGTACTTTCCTTCTTATTTCAGCAATGGCCACGAGAGACCTACAGCAAGGCTGAGCATTCGCAGGGACAGGCCACTGTCAGTCCATCTGAACTTGGGGCAAAAAGGGTAACATGAAAAATTTAGTCTCTAAGAGCCATATTTTAACATGGCTTCGTGTATGAACAGCCCCATCTGATCACTTACTGATGAAGTGTTTCTTTTTCTTTTGAAATCATTTCTAGGAACCGGAAAACTTCCAGGTAAAAAGAAAAAAATTAATACCTAAAAAAGCTTCTTGATAACCAACTGGATAAATTATGACTGTGATTCATCCTGTGATTTTCTTCCTCCTGTTGAATATTTTAGTCCCATCAAAGTCAGCCATTTTGAAGCACACTTCACCAAACTTCAAGCAGACTCCAACTACCTCCTGTCCAAGGAGTATGAGGTGGGATCACAACCTAGGCAAAGAACTTGCTTTGTGAAGGGGCGGGATGGTTGAATCAATGGGTTAATGCATCAGAAAGGCCTGCATTTGTTTGTCATATTCACACGAGTCCAAGTAAGTTTGAGAGTCTCACCTGAACTCCACTTGTCCTAGTGAAGAAACCAGCTCTTCATTTGGCATAGCATCTTCTGGTTGGAAGCCTCTGCCTCATACTTGTCTGGCTGAGGTCAGGAGCATTCATTTGTGAGGCACACCTGTGTGATAAAGCATGGAAAGCACCTGCCAGCCATGTGCTTGCTTTAAACCAGTATAATTTCAGGGTTTTTTTTTAAAAAAAAACACCCATTCTCTGTAGAGCTGATAAGCACTACATCCCCCTGTGTTGTCATGTCCTTAATTATTTTCACCTCACATTTTATTCCTACATTTTTTTGCAGGACTTGAAAGATGTGGGTCGAAACCAGACATGTGACATAGCACTTCTGCCAGAGAACAGAGGGAAAAATCGATACAATAATATATTGCCCTGTGAGTTTTAGGTTTGGTTGCGTAATATTACGTCACACCAGCTATTTTTCACTTTTTTTTCAGCAAGCCTAGTGGAAAAGAGAGTGCAGCCAATCCCTTCTCTCCTTCCTGTCAGAGATGAAATACCTCTGCCAGCTCAGGTTCTGGTACTTGGAGGCAGATGATGTATGGCCCTGAATGGCTTCACACAGACCAGTGATTTCGTTTCACACTAGAGGTGTAATGACTAGCATTCAGTCTAGAGAGAAAAAGCTCCAGCTGTTAGAGCATTCAGTCACTGCGGATGACAAGGATAGTAGAAATAGCAGTAGGGTTGTTTACATACAGGGTATCATCCATTCAGTGCTTTTTCACAGCCGTGCCAAATCTTTCTTCTTCAGAGGACACAGTAAACCTACTATGGAACGTAGAGCTAGTGTGGATCTGCATGGTAAGACACAGGAGGTTAGCCCTGTTCTCCTGAGGCAAGACCTGTCATTGAGAGTTTCCCCGTTTAATCTCCTCTCTGGCAGTTTTGGAGGTAACACATGCTGTGCATTGAGGAGGAACGCCATGTGACTCGCTGCTCCACATGCCGCCCTGCTGCTGGGTGTGGTATGGGCTTGGACCACAGCCTCACAGCATCCCCTGTGTTCTGCCTGCCATGCCGGGCTGGGGAGCATGCTGGTGATGTACAAGAAAAAACACTTGACTGAGGTCCAACGTGGCATTATCTCATGAAACTGGTGGCTTAGGCACTCTCTGCCTCTCTGCAGAGGGTTCTCTACCTAGGGAAGATGGCTGGCCTGTTCACCCATGTTAGCTCAGTAGCTGTGCAGACCACTGAAGCTCTTTCATGGTCAGCACTGGGCACTGCTCTCCAGTGCAGCACACTGCTGGCAGGATCAAATGACAATGCTGTTGTGGCTCGTTCGTTGCCATAACAAGTCCTATGCAACTCAGCAGAGGAATTTTGGGATAGTCGTTGCTTCCTTCTCACCCATCCATCTCCTAGTCTTTGGAACACACTTGTGGATGAAAGAGGCAGTACAAATATAAACAGTTATCCCTCTAAATTATCCCTCCGTATAAAATACTTGTAATAATGCTGCCAGTCCTCTCACAAATGCATTTCTGTAAATGGGAGAGAGACTGAAAATCAAGACCTAGCCATAAGCCTCTTGTAATCAATTTCTTCCTAGATGATACATCAAGAGTGAAGCTTTCCAACGTGGATGATGACCCTTGCTCAGACTACATTAATGCAAGCTACATACCAGTAAGTGACTCAAGGATGGTTTTTTACAGTCCTCCCTCCAGTGGTAATTTGTCCTTCATCTAAAACTGAATATGCTTAAGGCTCCCCTCCCCCTTCATTTATTCACTTGAGCTAAAAGTCTGAGAACTCATTTTGAGGGTGTGCTGAAAGGCTATGTCTGACTGCCATTAAGTTAACTGTGAGTGATTTATCCAGCACTTAAGGACACTTTCTTGGATTGCTATAGTTGTGTAAGATAGCAGGTCTAATTGGCCAAGGACACGTTTTTAAAGGTCACTGATTTTATACAGCGTCCACAATAACTGTGGCTATCACTGCAGGTGGCATCCTCATTGTGGAGCTGTAGCTCATCCTGACAGTGTTGGCACCTTGCAGGATGGTGAAACTGCCTGAGATTAAAATAATGCCCTTTGCCAAAGAGTTGTGATTGATAATAGCAGTGGCTTTAGCAATCCAGATTTCAAGCCAGAACTCAGCTAATTTATTAAAAACAGTAAATAAAACAAAACCCCCTAGTAGTTCCAAAATTGCTTGAGACTGTGCTGAACACAATAGAACAATGAAAAGCTTTGACTGCCACAAAAGGAACAGTATTTAGATACACTGCTGCAGTCTCTTCCTTCTGTCTGCTCCAACCAGCCTTCTGCTTCCAGGTCCAAGGCATCAATTTAGCTCTCAAAACTATTGTCCCAGCAAGGGCATTGTTGCTGCAGAGCCCTGGCTGCAACTCCATGTCTTGTTCACTTGCTAGAAGATCTGTTTTTCTGCCTTTATGGAAACTAATGGAGTTCTCTTTACTTGCAGGGCAATAATTTCCGTAGGGAGTACATAGCAACTCAGGGCCCTTTGCCTGGCACCAAAGATGAGTTCTGGAAGATGGTATGGGAGCAAAATGTTCACAATATTGTCATGGTAACCCAGTGTGTTGAGAAAGGCCGGGTGAGCAGTGTCTCTATTATTAATGACTGTTTTAACATATATTAAAAGTTTATGCTTATTATTTGCATCACACTAATGCTGAAGGCCCCAGACAAGGAGATAGATAGTAAGAGATGGGAGGTATAATCTAGGGACTGGAGACAGATTAAGGCTGTGAAGTGAGGATGCAGTGACCATCCCAAGATCATGTGGCATGTCAAGGCTGGAGTTAGGAACAGGGCTCAGTGCTTCTGGCCTCTAATCCAGGACTTTGCCCACTAGTACTCATATAATTCCCCTTATGCATGCAGAAGGACAGCCACCAGCAAAAAATGACTGTTTATCACATCAACTCCAATCAACTACTGCTATAAATATAAGCTCTGGAGAGCAAATGTTGATCATTAAAATACATGAAGTTCTTTCTGATGCATAAGCCCTGATGTAGTAAGCAAAGAGACCACTCAGGTAGTTAACAGTCTTATTGAATGCAAGTGTAGGTAGGTTATTTAGCTGTCTCAGCAGTCCACCTCCCCAAGTATGACCACATCCTGTACCCTTTGTAAGACAGGGACTAGATCTGTAAAAAGACTAACCAAACTTGAAGTAGTGGTCATCTAGTGGCACATATGGGGGTACTTCCTTTCGGTTCACCATTTTTTCTTGAGGAGGTGGCAAAAGCAGATGCAGGACAGGCAGCCACCTGTCTCCTGCACCTCACTGGCTCTGAGTGGAACCCCACCATCATGTCTCAGCAAGAGGTGAGGCAGCTGACACTGGAGGCCTAGCTGTCAACCAAGCAGAGCTCTGAGAAGAGTTGGCACAGAAAATGTTGTGGCATCCAGAAGAGGGCGTCAGTGAAGTACTTCCCATTACCGCCATCACAAACATCTATGATGAGAACTTCCACTTTGCAGCCCCATCTTAGCCTGTTCCCACCCCAGGCACTGTTTGTTGAGCTGACATGGCAGGGAGTCTCATCTCTGAATTCAGCTGCTGCCTTTCTTCCTTCATCCTCAGGCACAGGAGGTCTGAAGTCTGCTTCTGCTAGTGCTGGATGGAGGCATTGTTTACAGCAGTTGCTGACACTAAATCTATCTTTTTCTGTGTCCTTGCAGGTGAAGTGTGATCACTACTGGCCCCTTGACCAGGATTCCTTGTACTATGGAGACCTGATCGTTGAGATGCTGTCTGAATCGGTGCTCCCAGAATGGACAATACGAGAGTTTAAAATCTGCAGTGTACGGTTGTGTTCATCTTTTTTTTCTTTTTAAAAAAAAAAAAAAATTAACTGGGTTAAAACTGCCTGCAAGGCTAAATTAGGAAGGTTTCTTCTCCTGTAGCACAGTTGCATCGTGCCCAGCTCATCTCTGGTGGCAGCTGTAGCATTTGCTCTCAAGGTGCATGTTGTGTGTGTGCCCTCCTCCCTCATCTGTTCTGATGACCCACACTTTTGTTTGTCAACAGGAAGAGCAGCTTGACTCAACGAGGCTCATTCGTCACTTCCATTACACTGTCTGGCCAGACCATGGCGTGCCAGAGACCACCCAGTCCCTGATCCAGTTTGTCAGAACTGTAAGGGATTATGTCAACAGGACACCAGACACAGGACCAACTATTGTGCACTGCAGGTATGGGCAGCAGCAAAAGGTCAGCGGCACAGAGCCTTTGTGCGTACCCTTGGGAAAATCCCAAATGTTAATTGCTGTTAGGCCATGGGCAGCCACAGGACCTGAGAGACAGGTGATGCACTTAAGTCTGCAGATACATCAGAGCAGCTTTCCCAAGGCTCATGCACTTGCTCACAACATCACCCTGGAGAAGCCCTCAGAATGATTCTCAGGGAACCACTTGTGTCTCTGCGGGACCACTGGAGAGCACTAAAGGTGTCAGCAGCTGCCACTGCTCATAAGCCTTTGCATTCTTAAATTGCCTGTGTGCTGCTGTTGTGGCCCAACATCTGAATCACAAAGGGGTGTTCTGAAAGGGTAAGATATACCCGGGGGTGAACCTGACTACATATGGATGTTGAGACTAGCTGGAAGATTCATCCTTTCCCCCGTTCTCAGACTCCCTCTCCTTACTGCCTTCTCAAGCGCTTCTGCTGTTGTGCCATCTCTGGCAGCTGTAGGGCTGCAGTTTTTCCTCTGCTTCCTGATCCACCGCTACATACATATACAAAAAAGGCAAAACTCGACAGCCTGATCCATGCTGACCAGCTGCAGCAGAATATAGAGTTACAGAGTGAGAGTGCGGTGTGGTGCTGTGTGTATCTTCTGCTACAGCTGGATGCTCACTGATACTACCTGAAAGTAGTGTCAGACCCCTCCGCCCATTATATGGGCTGAGGCATGTATCTTACATGACCCCACCTGTGTCTGCCTGTACATCATGTGCTGCAACATGTCAGATGCCTACTATATTACCGGCCTCCTGTCTCCGAACCCTACCTCCCAGCATTTCAACTACTGGGAACTCTGGGATACTTTGCCTTACTCTGCCCTTCCACAAGGCACAAGCCAACTCACCTTTTAGAATCAAGCCTGTTGGTTCATCCCTAGAGAAAAGAAGAGGTTTAAAAGTTACAGTCAGGTGCAGTCTCTCAGTGTGTCTCGATGAAATCATCGCCATGTTAATCCAAAGCAGAAAGCAGTACGGGCAGTAGCAGAGATACCACTGCCATCACTATCCTTTCCTTTTTCCTAAACAAATTCCACTATAAAGTGTTTGAAGTCCCAGAGATGCCATTTGAACCCTGGAGATCTGAACTTTACCAAAGTCTCACATGAAGATAGTGAATGCTTTGATCCATCTCCTTTTAAGTCTTTTGGGTTGTTTTCTTTTCCAGTGCTGGTGTCGGCAGGACTGGCACATTCATTGCACTGGACCGAATTCTGCAGCAGCTGGATTCAAAGGACACTGTTGACATTTACGCAGCAGTACATGATCTAAGGCTTCACCGGGTTCACATGGTTCAGACAGAGGTAAGCTTTGGATAGCCTACAATACAGCAACGCCAGCTGCAGTGTATAATAATCAGTCTCATCTTAAAACAGTTACTCCACTGTGAAATACTAGTTAGATATATTTTAGCTCTGTGAGAATTTCTAGTTCAGGGTTGTTTCCATTGGCTCTCGTACAGCGGGTCCAAACCATAACAAGTGGTAGCTGTGCTTCCCATAGATTTCTTCTATTGGCCCTGGCCCACAATCACCCCAGTAGCAGACGCTTAACAGCACCTTGTGCAGTGTCCAGTAAATGAGCTTTGAGCGGAGATAGGTCCTTCAGGGATGGGTTTGGAAGACAAGCCTAAACCAGACAGATAGGTCAACATAATAGGGAAAAGGAATGGAGGGCAGAGAAAATTAGATGTACATACTTTTAAAACTCTAAGCACTGTGACCTTGTGGCTTTGCAGTTCATTTTTTATTGAGCTGCCCTGTCATTTTCATTAATGGTACTGGAAAGTTGATCAGCATTCTGCTAACCTACTATGCAAAAGCAAGTATATTGATTCGTGAAGTGCAGAAAAAGTACGTGTTTGGGATTTCTTTCTGTGCTTTTAAAACTGCAAGAAAATCACATTACACTAATAGCAGCAAAACACTTAGGAGCTGATCTAATAAAGGCGAGTTGTGGAGGCAGTCTTTACATTTTCCCTGTGAACTGTAGTGGAGGAATCAGAACAAGTTTGATGGGTCTGCCTGTGGCTTGCTCTTTGTTGCAATTTGGAAATGAAAGCATCAGTGACAGCACTTCCTGATAGATGTGAGAGTCACACATGATTATAGAGAGAGGCTCAACTGGGAATGCAAAAGAGATTTCTTGGAACTATCTTAATCACAGAGGACCTGTTGGAGGGGAGACAGATTCTCAGCCCGGCCTGGACATCCACAGAGACAGATCCATCTCACCTTCTACGTTCCCATCAGCTGTAGTCAGCGAAGGCAGACAGGCATCTCAGGAGGGTAGCTCTTTTTCCCTAGCTGGAAAAAAGAGGCAGCTATCTCAAGAGCCTAAATTTGACACCAGGCTTATAGACAACTAAAGTTGTGTGATACAAAGCCCACCTTTGGCATCAGTTTAATGCATCATCTGAGTCAAAAGGCAGCCAGACCCAAGAAAAATATCTACAGCAATAGTGAGGAGCACCCCACCTTCCCACTACCAGCACTACATGCACTTCTGCGCCAAACCAGCAATGGCTCCAGTATTACGCAGATCCCTGTTGTAACCAGTCCTGCCCCTGGAAGGATTCGCAATCAGCATCACAGAGACAGGTCGACAGAAAGCTTTTGTAGCTCACGCATACTTACCCCACTTGAGCTCTAACGTGCTTACAGACTGACCATGTAGCTGTGTCAGTGCAGAGCCACTGAGCTGCTGTATTCTCAGCAAGTCTTATTCATCTGAACTGTCAATTGCATCTGTATATGGTTTCTGATTTGGCACTCCCTTTCATCGAGGTAGCTTGGAGCACAAGTAATGCATCTCTCATCCTCCTGCAAGAAAATGAAGTAAGTTTATCCTGGAGTTTTATGATGATTCAAAATTTGCAAAGAGCAGTGAATTATGAAAGAAAAAATAAAGGCGGTGGGGAGAGGAGGAAGAAAAGATCTGCTCCACAAACTACATTTGATGTGTATGAAGACCCTAGTTCCTGGTGTTATCATTCGTGTCTTGGCTTCCACAGCCTGTTTGGGGGTTGAGATAAAAGCTAGGTCCCCATCTGTTGATGTGGTGGAAGCCAAATCCCACTGGGGAGCACAGGCCAGCCGATAGGACTGTTTGCAATGAGATGCTCCAGCCAAAGGTCACAGCACCATCCCATTTAACATGATGCAGTTACAGTAAAACAGCAACAAAACACTACCCCTGCTTCAGACTTGGCTGAAAGCTCTTTAAGACAAAAGACTGCATCTGGAGACATGCAGGGGAGTAACAGAAAACTGTCCATCGTCTCATAAGGCAGTGGGCTCAGCACAGCAGCTGTAACACAGGCAGAGAAGCTGTCCACCATTTCAGTCCTAAGTGGTCTCTGCCAAAGGAAATCTCCATGCTTTGGACAACTTTCCACTGAATTGGTGGGTGGGGTGCAGGATTCTGCTCCACAGAGACAGCAGCCATATGTGCATAACAGCAGGCATCCTCACGTTCCCAGAGCCAGACCACTGAGAAAAATGCGCAGAGCAGTAGATTAATTTCTTGTGAAAAGTAAGTTAAGAAGATGTGGGGGGAGAAGATGCATATGCTTATTGAAGAAATTACGCCTTCAGGATAAAGTAATATTAAAAAGGTACACCTTGATGTATAAAGATGCTAGGGGTAATGGGTGGACAAAAAGCTGGACATGAGCTGGTAACGCGTACTCACAGCCCACAAAGCCAACCGTATCCCTGGCTACATCAAGAGTAGTGTGGCCAACAGGTCGAGGGAGGTGATTCTGCTCCTCTACTCTGCCCTGGTGAGACCCCACCTGCAGTGCTGCATTGATCTCTGGAGTCCTCAGCCCAAGAAAGACACTGACCTGTTGGAGTGAGTCCAGAGGAGGGCCACAAAAATGATCAGGGGACTGGAGCACCTCCCCTGTGAGGACAGGCTGAGAGAGTTGGGGTTGTTCAGCTTGGAGAAGAGAAGGCTCCAACGAGACCTTATAGTGGCCTTCCAGTGCCTAAAGGGAGCCTGTAAGAAAAATGGGGGCAAACTTTTTAGCAGGGCCTCTTGTGATAGGACAAGGACTAATGCTTTTAAGCTAAAAGGGGGTAGATTTAGACTGGATATAAGGAAGATATTTTTTACAGTGAGGGTGGTGAAACACTGCAACAGCCTGCCCAGAGAGGTGGTAGATGCCAAATCCCTGGAAACATTCAAGTCCAGGTTGGACGGGGCTCTCAGCACCCTGATCTAGCTAAAGATGTCCCTGCTGACTGGAGGGGGGATGGATTAGGTGACCTTTAAAGGTCACTTCCAACCCAAACTATTATATGATTCTCTGAATCTGTGATTGTAATTTTGGGGTACCATGCTACACTAATCAAAAAACAATAATGACCCATGTTATAAACCACAAAAAGTAGCAAAGCATGGGGATTTAACAATCTATTCTGTCAAGGTAGTTTGATAAGTAGTCAGTAACATGCTGACACTCCCTACTTTGGTTGTGAAAGTCATCTTAGCTCCCTTGTATGAAAGGCACTCTTCAGAAAAGACAGTCTGTCATTCGCGGCGTAGTCAGAAGCAATCTTATAACTTATATTGTATCAAAAAAATACTGCTTTTGCCAGAAAATTTGGGTTCATCAAAGTTCTATGAAATATTTATATATTGTTATAAAATTCTGGAAAATATCTCTTTTCAGAACAAAAAAATCAGGAAATCATTTGTCTCTTCTGTTACACGTTATTAATTCCATTACATGTATTTTATACCAAAGCCTTCAGAAGTAGTAGCTGTCCAACACAGCATCATGTCAAATTATGCCTTACAGTTGATAGAGCTTTCACTCATGACATGATCCGTCAAAATGTATTATGTTCATTTATGTTTTACTAGCATTTCTAAAAACAGGTGATCACAAAAGTTTACTACATTACTAGTGTGAAGAGGAGTTTAATTCTAGAAGTATATTGTCATTTTTAATACTACCCTTGATTGTGTTAGGGAGTTAGCCTGTAATGATTTTTCACAATACAGAAAATTAAACTACAAAATTTCCCAGTGACTTAAAAAAATTTCTTTTATAGTGTCAATATGTGTATCTACATCAATGTGTGCGAGATGTGTTAAGAGCCAGAAAACTTCGCAGTGAACAAGAAAATCCCTTATTTCCAATATATGAAAATGTGAATCCAGAATATCACAGAGGTAAGTGCAAGCTTGTCAAATTATAAAATGTTTCAAATGTAATAGCTCATTGGCAATGTAATTGAGGGGAAAAGTGAGCTATCCATTGCCATTGATATTTGTTCTCTTCCTGGACCTTCATTTCTTCACTCCTCTGCTCTTGTCACTCTTGCAATTGCATCTTTATTTCCTCTGTTAGTGGTCATTATAACATCTCTTGCTGCTCCTACCTTACCTTCATGCTCTCTCTGTCTCACATTTCATGATTCCTATGCTGTTGAGGGAACCAAACCCATTCCCTATCATGATGTTTGATTCCTCCTTTACCTCACCAGTGTTTACACCATCCGCTTTTAAGCACACTGGGGCCACTGGCTGGATGCGCTGGGCTCTTCTGTCGTTCACGAAGTTTGATTTCTGTCCTGAATCACCTTCATTTGCTGTTGACCATGTAGGCGGTCATAGGAGACTTCCCATCTGCCTTGACTGGACAATGTAGGTGTCCAAGGCTGTGCTTTGTCTTTCTCCCCCAACTCTCCATCCTTGTAGGCTCTTGTTCCTAGCCTGTGTCCAGTCCCTTGGCAATAGGAATTGCAGGAATAGCAAACCTGGCACTAGCACTGCCCTTCACCTCCTGTTCTCATGGCCAGAGGACCAGCCTGGAGAAGCTGTAAGCAGAAGTGACCCGTGTGTCCTGGTAGAGCTGATTCCTAAGGGCTGTAGAAGTTTTCAGAGTCAAACAGCAGGATCCTATTAGCTCCTCAAATTTGGACATTAGGAATTGAGATTGTACAATGAGAGATCAAAATAATTATCTGAATCTAGCCCATAGAAATGAGTGTTGTCATCAACAGGCGTGGAGGAGGCCAAGGACTGAAATAACCAGGGTTCCACAAGTTGGGAATGCTAGCAAAAGCAGCGGTGGGATCTGCTCTTTAGCTGTCACATCAGTCACCAGCCAGCACTGCTGCCACACAACCACCTTTCAGAGCACCATAATCAGCTGGCAAAGTTGAACGTGAAGCCACCTGGGTTATTTTGTTTTTCCTAATCTCAGTTTTCCTTGCTTTCAGATGCTGTTTATTCAAGGCACTGAGAATGTTACAGACATCTGCTTTTGTCACCACATTCGTTAACTAGGGGTTTTGTTTGCATTTTTTTTATGTATGTATTTCATGCACTAGAAAGGTGCCAGACCTTTCTGTTGAGACTGTGTATAATTTATTGGTCTGCTGGTTTTTTTAAAGATATATAATTTAAATGTAATAGATATTAATGTATATAATTGTATTTTGGCATTATGTAAATATGTATTTTTTCTATATTGTTAATATTAAGCTTCAGATAATACTATTTTTTTCTTATCACGGTTTTTATGAACTGTTCTACATAAACTATTTTAAATTGTATGGCTAACAGGACTGCTGCGTTCAGGGCAGTATTGGCATGTAACACACAGGAAAAATCCTATAAGGAAAACCTCATTTTTTTTAACTACTTCAGTGTTTGTGAGATGAAATAAGCTACTATTAAGCAAGAAAACAGTAGTCCTGTATAGGAATTACAATGCTACTCTAAACTTACTGCTTTTGATCTGACAAAAATAGGTGTAACCCATAACAAAATGGCATACCTTTTACAGAATTCATAAACAGCCGAGCAAAACAGGATCCACCTCACTAGAAGCAACTGTTTCAGTCTAATGTGACATAGTAGAAAAATATCAGACAACATACACTGCTGTGAAGTCTAGCAGACCTTCCCCCCACACCTGTTTTTAGGGGAGACAGGTCACATTCTGATTTCTTTACACTGGTTTTAGAGAGCAGAATCAGACCACAGCCTGTGTCTGTGCATTTTCACGTGCGTATAATTACAATAAGAAAGGTGTTCAAGGAAACACCTCAGACATTCGTGTTAACAGACATGTAAGAATGTGAAGTCTGGCAACTTCCATGGCTCATTAAAAACAATGCTGTACCATGACAGCTGAAATAGTAAAGCGATTATAAACGTGTTGAAATAAAGACATACAAAGGTCTATATCCCACAGTTCATACAACTGGCTTCGGCCTTAAGCCGCTTGCAGCATAGCCGCCTTGGTCCAAATGTTGGTCTCCTCCAAATGCCACTTGCTTTCACGAAGGGAAGGCATGGCCCCAGCATGTCCGCATAGAAAGACTCCTCCACTCAGGTGTTGCTTGATGTCACCACCACAAGCGCAGTTGGAATAGAAAAAGGCTCATCAGTAAACCAAGGGATGAAGGCTGGCGGGGCTGTGCTAATCATCGGATGACTCAAAGCATTTAGTGATTAGCAAGAAGTACCATTGAAGAGCACTCACCAGGTATCCGGCCCTGCCAAGCGGATTAGGTGCCTCCTCTCTCCTCTGCAAAGAGGCTTCTCATTCAAGGGGCTGAACACTCTGCTCAGCTCTTCTTTGTCTTTATAAAACACTCTTCAAACAAATAAAGGCAGTGCACAGTGTTTCTCCATCACAAAAAGAAGGAAAGACGTGATAGTTCTCCTTTCATGTGTCTACCCATACTTTACCTAGAGAAAACTTAGCCTGCCGCTGAAGACAAGTTCCACTAGAAAGACTAAATTCCACTTTTATTCTGGAGACAAATACTTCTGAAGACCTCCTGACAACCAGCCAATACATCTAAGTGCCTAACAGAGGAATTGCTGTGGCCCTGGGCCAAGACTACTGTGATTTTACCGTGACTTATTGGAGCCACACTCTCCTTGCGGTAGGAACACCTGCCTGACAGTGGCTGAAGAAATCTGCTGGGCAGCTCTGACATAATTTTCTTGAATTATTCCAAAGCAGAACCAGCAGGACTGTGCACATCCATGTCACACTGGTTTTCCTAAAGAGAAGGAAACAGCCTGATAGTCATTCCTCCTTCCTGCTCCATCTGGAGTCTTATCCTTTCTTGACTAAATATCCTCATGTGCCTAAGCAGCCACCCTTCGTGTCAGCTTTCACAGCTGCTCAGGACATGTAAGCTTGGTTAACCTTTTAGGTGCCTCTGTATGAAAATACTGCTAATTCTTCTTGTACATCGTCTTTGACCCTGCACAAACCTCAGGATTCACCACCCTTAGTGGGAACTGAAGAAGAAGGGAACTAGCATTATAGTGGAAGCCATTTTCACAGAGGAAAATCTAAGCAAAACGACAAAGAAAGTGCCAGTTTTCTGCAGGCTCCTTTTTTCTCTTGTTTCCTTTAGTAGATAGACTCTAGCTTAGGAAGCAAGGACAAACAAGGATGGCAGCTTTAGATTGATTATTGACCCTGCTAATAACAGCTGAACTTAGGGCATCATGAAAATTCCCGTTGTGTTACGTGTGCTGCATTTAGTCCTTTCTTTTTGCAGCGGTAGCTGAGGAATGAGGATCACCATGTTAGTTACCAGCAGTACAATTACACTGTGAGGACATACCAAATGTACCCTATAAATTATCTCACACTGTGTATCACTGTGTCATTTTTTATGCTGAGGGAAATGGAGCTCGCTCAATAATTTGTGATCTGAGGGCAGAAGTCTGACTGTATACTATGTATGCGTGTTGTTCGTCATTTTCAGAGAGACACATCGTTCTGCGCTTTATTTTAACACTGTTGCTCAGCTCCCTCCTCTGCACCTACAGAGTTCACAAGTGTGCACCCAGCATGATGATGTCGTAGCAGACAGCTATGTTCATCTTTTCTCTCAGCTAATAATGGACACAGTTCGTAAGCCTCTTCCTCCTCATCACTTAATAACATGACAGATGACCTTAAACACTCTGGCACAATGCTCCTGAGCAGCTTTACATCTCTGCCTAGCTAGGTCGTGCGTGAGACTGTACACACACTTTATTGCTCTGGTTCTGCTTTCTAGCCAATTCTGCTCATATGAAACCAGTGTAAATCCACTGAGAACAAGTAAAAAGTATCTATGTAGCATTTTGTTAATATAAGACACCTACTTACCAGTATGATTAATTATATTTACTGTGCCTCTAAGCTGAATAACAGGACTGATGGGAAATTCTTAATGTAACAAGAATGGACTTGAAGGAGCCTGTGCACTGAACAAAGACAGCTTTTAAGGAGAAAGACATCCTCCGCTGAAGAGGGTGTTTCTCTTTTGAATGTCCACGAGTGATGTTCAGAATTCACTTCTTGTTGTTTCCCGATACTAATGTTATAAAGCATGACTAGTGTTGTTGCTGATCCATAAGCTAAGATTTGCACACTTGGAGCCCAGTCCTGTGAATCTCTGCATTGCCTACAAAGCTACCTGAGTACTTTTCGTGGAAGTCAACTGGAATGCTTGCCTGAAGAATACCGTTCCACTTCTGAAGCACTTGCAGGGTTGGGCTTTTAGGTTAATTCAAATTTTTGTATTGAACGTTATTTAATAATGAAAAAATTGTAATTAATATTTTTTTAATCTGTGCAATACAATTACAAGATCCACTACCGATTGTATAAAAAAAAAAAATATTTTGCATAGCTGGAGTTGATAAATGATATTTTTTGTTACTAATGGAACACAAAAGTGGGTGAGAGAAATAGGCATACTGTGAAGATGTCATAAAAGTGCAACTTTATACGTTTTTCTCTGCTGCTATAGTTATTTATACAGCTTATATACGTGCCTAAAATTGCCAGAAATATTATTTTATGCCTTGATATACTATGAATTTCCTTTCAGTTGTAGAACAGAGAAAAGAAAATGTGTGAGCTTTAAGTTTGTATTATATATTGTATACGGTTATTTACGCTTTGACTTTGAAAGCAATAAGTTAAATACTAGGCAGACAGGAGTACATGAGCACTTAGCTGTGCTCCTCAGCCTGGGAGCTAACACGTGGGCTAGAGGGATGAGAACAACCGTCTAATCGCTGTATTGGCATCCCCTCCCAGGGCCACAGGCCGGAGAAACGTTGACATTGAGACATGCAGCCTACCGCCGCCACAGCTTCGCCACCACGGCGCCGCGTGGAGGTGCCAACGTTTGTCCAGGTTCCTTTCAGTCCTGCCGACGTGGGGTTTGCGTGAAGGAACCGCGGTATAGAATGAGCGCCGCTCCCCTGGCAGCCCCGTCACTTGCGTCCGGGCTCTGGAGCTGTGAGCTCTGGGACCTGTAGTCCCAGGGGGCTGCAACTTTGAGCAGGAGATGAGGGTGCACCCCAGTGCTTAGGCTGCTCGCTGTGGACACTGTGCCCTCACTGTCCCTCTCAGGCTGCTGAAGTCAAAACTCCTGACCGGTTGGTAGCACCGCTATGGCCAAAGCAAACTGGTCTGTTATCAGAGACCTCTCGGATCAACAGCTAGTTCAGACTGGGATTTGGTTTTTAAGACTGGCAGGAAATACTGGAGACTAGGGACTAGCTAAATTTTGCAAGTACTGTGGAATTTGGGCACTTACAGTGTCATTGATGCTGGTAGGTTGTTACGCATAATGATTTGATTGTTTCTTAGTTCATTTGAAAGCTAAAGAAATACTGTAAGTAACATCAAGTAGCTAAATATATATTGCTCTGCAGCAGGGCAGTATGTTATAGTTAAAAACCCCACAATTTTAAGTGTGGCTAGCCGCAAATTCTTTGCCAGTGCCTGGAGTAAAGTGTCTGAAAAACATCTTCAGCACATATTCCATTCTAATATGCTATATAATTACTTACATTTGTGTTCCTGACAAACACTGGGTGAACACAGAATTGTGCTACTATTGTCGATTTAATTTATGCATTTCTTAGGTATATTTTTCTATTTTTTAGCTACAGTCAACAAATCGAATATATTTGAGTGTATTTTACACATTTTTATGAATAGTTCATGAATAAAACATTCATTTAAAAAAGTCACTTCCTCATCTTCTGTTTGACTGCCTTTGCATTATGGATTTTGTTGTCCTGCTGCTCAGAGAAAAGGTCGTAAGTGAGTTTGATTTCAAGTGAGATGGTCTTCAGAGAACATTAAATTCATCAGAAGCCTCAGCCTGTTGGGGGAAAGGGGGCTCTGCTGTTGCCCGCTGGCCGAATTAGTGCCCATGCGGAAAGACACCGTTGTTCCCTTCGCCTCCTCGGTTCTCTGCCCTCCTCCTTTAATAACCCAGATACTATCTGGGTTACTCAATGGGCATTTCAAACAACAGCGCGTCTTGAACTTGGCTACCCGTTATTTTAGAGACATTTCGCCAGGCAGCTGTACCAATTAACACCGCACTGGAGCTCCATCGCTGCCTACCACCCGAGGATCAGAGCCATGCTTTTTAACAAATTTGTTTCTTCCCCTCCCACTCTCCACAATGCTTAAAAACCATTAGCATTCTTGTGGGTTCAGGGTGCCTGGCAGTAGTGTGCTTATTGCCAACGCTCTGTGTCTCAGTTATTCCTTATTTGTCATCAGAAGCGTTTAGGACAAGTTAATTCTGTTTATTTAAAAGGAAGAATGATTTATTAGCTTCTATTTTGTGCTGTGAACTATTTGCTGAGGGGATGTGTACTGAAGGCTGAGGGAGTTGTTAGATTTTCTCTTTGTGATACAAAAGCTTCCCGCTGAGCCATACTCTGTCCTGAAGCCAACAGAGACACAAAGGAGCAATAATAAAGGTAAAATAATGTACAGTTAATATCTCCACAGAAAAAGAAACATGGCCAGCATTGCAGACAAGAAGAAATATGAATGATTTACAAGGTACAGCAAGGAAACTGGAACACAGAGGGTCTCTTCTAGTTTGGCCAGAATGCAGTGGTCAGTTCCCGATACTGCCAGAATCAAGTTTTTAACTTTAGACCTGATTTTTACCTGGGCTTCGTGCCTGTGAGTTGGCTGTTTTGTCTGGTAAGTCATTTCCTATACCAGTGCTAGATAATAGTTTCCTCTCTCTGCCAGTCCCGATCTTCACTATCAGCTGGTTTCCTAAGCCCTAGAAATAGCTGCTGGTGTCAGACGTCTCACGGCAGGCGCGACGTGGCAATACCAGTATGTCAGCAAATACCACAAGTGAAAATTTCAAGTGTCACTAACCAAGCCTTTGCGCATCACTCTCATACAATACCAGTCCTGACCTGTCCAAAAACTCCCATCAACATCAACAGAAGAAGAAGAAGAAAAAAAAGATAAAAAGAGCATTCCAATTAATTTCAATTAATTTGAGGAAAATGTCGCATTTTGGAGGAGCTGCAAAAGCCAGACCCACTTTTCCGATTCTCAAGGTCAGTGATGCGTGAGGCTGTGGGACGCGCCTTGCGGTGGCTGCCAACAGGCCATGCACGGCTGCCCGATTGCCGGGAGGGAGGTGGCAGTGACGCCACAGTCATCGCCGCGGCTGGGCTGTATCGATCGCTGAGCTGCTGATGGCCACCCCTTTGGATTGATCCGCTGGTTTTCATCACGCAGCGGCTGCGGGTGCTGTCTCTGCTTGCTGGGCGGGCAGCCATGCTGGGCGTGTGCGCCCAGGAGCACACAGGGCAGAGCAGGACCCAGCAGCATCGCCAGGTGAGGGTCTTCAGGCACAAATAGCCCTGGGGCCTTCATTGCTGCTTGTATCTGCATGACCAGGCGTGCATCCTGCATGCTTTTTGGAGTCTGGCTGCTGCAGGTATCTGACATCCTCTTTATACCCAAGTTAGATGCCAACTCTCATTTGCATCATGTGAAACCTCTCCACAACAAGCAGCTTTGCTTGGGATGAGGGATGGTCTCTGCTCCCAGGGGCTTGGAGTAGTCATCAGCACCGAGCAGGCTAGGAGGTGCCAAGGTCCAAGGGCAAAGCTTTTTGTAGACCTCAAAGTCTTTAAGTCTCCAGGCAAAACATTACCTTAGCATGTACAGCTTTGCTGTTGAAGAGGTCCTGGGGCCCCCAAAAGAGACTGAAGTCCCCCTGAGGTCTGTCACTGACCAGGCAGGGTCCCCACCAGCATGGGGAGGGTCCACACCAAGCCCAGCTGCAGGCTGCCCTCCCCACCCCTTCTGACTCCAGCGGATGCCTCCATTCCCAGGCTCAAGGGCCAAGAGCATGAGAGCACCGCCAAGAGCCAGGCCGACAGGGTGACAGCCATGGCCTTGTGCAGCAGCCGAATGCTGGACACTGAGTGCTGCTGGCAAGTGCTGCGACGGCTGGGCCAGACATTTCTGTACGCGGCCTTCCCCACACATGCCAAAATCCCTGCCAAGTTACACGCCGTGTCCTTGCTTGTCTTTGGCGTTCAAGCACCCAGGCCTGTTTATGTGCCAAATCAATAGCGGAGAGCAGCTGGAGCAGCTACCTCTTACGGAGGGTAAAGGCAGAGTTTTCCTGCTCTCCCTGCAGCAGCGAGGCCACACAACCTGGTCGACAGGTGCCACCTGAGACTTGCAATTTGAGTCTTCTCAGGACAAGGGGCCCAAACCCAGGTATTTCTACCCCTACAAATCTTCACCCACTGCTCAAGGAGAGGCACTGTGCTCTCTAAAAGACAGGGCACAGGCATGAAGGGGTGAGCTGAGTGAATGCCTCTTGGGGGCACATGTCTCCCAGCAGCCCTGTTTCATGGAACAGCTGGAACAGCTCTCATAGATGCTTTTTATATGTACCTGTCTCAGCTAGGCTGCTTTGCACCAAGCCTTAATACCAGGCACCTTTTCCTGAGTGATGTCCAAGCGCACCCTTCTGCATAGGTCCAAAGCCTGTGCAGGAGAAAGCCATTGATCAGGCTAATATAACACCTCCATAGGTTATCAGGAACATGAATTTGGCTTTGGGCTGGTCCTTCCTTCTTGTGGAGAACAACGTGCATTCATTAAGTGCTTCTCTCCACTTCTAGTGGAGCTGTAGCACTCCCATCAGCTCAGAAATGATTGCATTGCCTCTTGGATATGGGAGTCAAGCACCCAGATAGTATTGAGTTATACATGCCACATGCAGGCTGCACGCAAGAGGCACTGACCAAGCCACAGCCTAACCCTAGCTCCCTCCATCTCCTCAAACCTGTTGTGGCAATCACCTCTGGCATCTCAGGTCTGAAGTACCTTCTGGAGGAGCTCATTGACTGCGGAGAAAGAGCAAATACCAGGAGTGTTTCCATCTGATCACACATAAACATTTCCAGCAGAGAGATGTCTATCTATCCAGGGTAATCATCCCAGACTGCCCTTATGACTGCTTATCCCTAAGCAGCCAAAGGGGTTTGAAAGACCCCAGAGGTATGTCTCTAAACAAAGACACAGAAAGTGGTTAGATTGAAAAAGCAGTCATCTTGGTAGACTTCTACAGTACCTAATGTAGATGTCCATGGGCTTAAATAAACATGTTAGTATCCCTGTATCATGGTCACGTTTGGGGGTGGACTAGGAGTTGAGGACCTTCACCTGCTCAATGAAGGTGGTCCTGGGGCCTCCCTGGGGGCTTCAGACCCTCGCAGCTCCATAGGAGCTGCTCCACATTTCCATAATAAAGCTCTAAATTTAAGCGATACCCTTTGGAGTCATGCTCAGAGGTCTGTCACTAAACTAAAACTCAAGCCCAGTTCTCACACTAGTTCAGCTTCTTCCCCAGACCTACAGCCAGTGAGCATGATAGATTTGCAGCTGAAGCGTCTCCACTAATCATCAGAGTAGCAAAGTGCTGGGGGAAAGTAGTGCCAGAGGCCTCTTCAGAGAGGAAAGAAAATGTGTTGGGTTGTGGGGCTCCACAGGACACCAGCACTAGATCACTGCATCATTCTGCAAGTGTGAAGGAATCATCAGGGAATACATACTGCTTTAGAAATTCTCCCTGTCCTTGGCATAGACATACACATATATGTCAATAGGGATGGCAACATATTTCAAATTCATTTGTTTGCATTGCCACATGATACAAAGTTCTGAAAATCATTTTCACTTTGCAAACTGTATTAGAAGGGTTTAGAATTATCTGTTCCCACTGCAATAGAATCATAGAATGTATTGGGTTGGAAGGGACCTTTAAAGGTCATCTAGTCCAATCCCCTACAATAAGCAGGGACATCTCTAACTAGGTCAGGTTGCTGAATGCCCCATCAAGCCTGACCTTGAATGTCCCCAGGGATGGGGCTTCCACTGCCTTTCTGGGCAACCTGTTCCAGTGATCCACCACCCCCATCTTAAAGAACATTTTCCTAATGTCCAACCTAAATCTACCCTTTTCTAGCTTAAAACAATTACCCCTTGTCCAATCGCTACAAACCCTTGTGAACAGTTCTTCCCCTGCCTTTTATAGGCCCCTTGCAGACATTGGAAGGTCGCTACAAAGTCTCCCCAGAGTCTTCTCTTCTCCAGGCTGAACAACCCCAACTCTCTCAGCCTGTCCTCATAGGGGAGGGGCTCCAGCCCCCTGATCATTTTCGTGGCCTTCCTCTGGACATGCTCCAACACGTCCACTTCCTTCTTGTGTTGGGGGCTCCAGAGCTGGACACAGCACTCCAGGTGGGGTCTCATCAGGGCAGAGTAGAGGGACAGAATCACCTTTCTCCATCTGCTGGCCACACTTCTTTTGATGCAGGACACAAGTGGCTTTCTGGGCTGCAATTGTGTGTTGGTGGCTCATGTCCAGCTTCTCATCCACTAGTACCCCCAAGTCTTTTTCCACAGGGCTGCTCTCTATCACGTCTTCTCCCAGCCTGCATTGATACTGGCAGTTGCCCCAGCCCAGGTGCAGGACCCCACACTTGGCCTTGTTGAACCTCAAGAAGTTCACCTAGGCCCACCTCTCCAGCTTGTCCAGGTCCTTCTGAATGGCATCCCATCCCTCTGGCACATTGACTGCACCACCCAGCTTGGTGTCATCAGCACCTAATCATGAGAACTTTCCCACTCCGATTGGATACGGGGGACAAACGCATCCAGTTTCTGCCCAGATCAAGTCTGAGGCTGTAGCACAGCCAGCACAGAAAGAAGACCCTTCAATTCTGTTTTCCATCCCATGGAGAGTAAAGAATCTTGAAATTAAAAAAGAGACTAGTGGCATTACAGATAAGAAAGCCCAAACTTCCTGGAAAATCAAACACAGACCAGGTGGCTTGTAGTAAAACTACCCAAAGAGATTCGGTATGAGCTGAGCTACACTGTAAAAACACAGAGTAAAAATAATTGGATGCAGAAAGCAAAGTGAAGGTGGTCAGAATGCTCTACACAGCTTGGCTAGGAAGAAAATGGAATGAAAATAAAGGACAGCTACAGAAAGGTCCATGTGTTAATTGGGGACATTTCTTCTGCCTGTCAATGACTGAAGGAGCAGTAATGAAACCACTAGGAAAAAAAGACAGATACTTGCAAAGGCAATAAAGAGGTATATAATGTCCAAAGTAACAAGCAGATCAGAAAAGATATGCTCAAGACACCGCGCATGATAAATGCCAATGTCCTATTATCTTATCACTGGATCTAAAAGATACCTGGAGCCAAATTATTTGTGAGAATCCAACTTTGAGAGAACAAACTGGCAGACAACTGGAATTAATTAATGCCCTACAGATCTGTGCTAGAAAGGTTGGAGAGCACTAAAAATATCCGAGGAGCCTGTTTCTTTACACATCATGCCAATTAGATCTGGTCAGGCTGTGACAAATTTTCTGTAAACATTCTGGTGAACAAGCAATTCCTTCAGCCCCTCCAGCAGCTCCCACGGTGGCTGAAATCTTGCCTTTAAGATGCCTGAAATTTCAATGGCAAAAATGGGGGAGGGAAAAAGCAGAAGGAAGAGCTGGTGTCAAGTACGTTGTTGTTGATGAACCAGGGCAGGTAGGAAAATTTCAGATCCTTGACCTGGCAATGTTCTTGAGCATGGATTTATGTTTACTTCTGTGGGATTAGACCTAAACATTTTGTTGTACTGAGTCCATTAGAGGAAAAGGAGAAAAGACAGAAAATATGGTGAGTGAACTTCTACTGCTCTTGTCTAGGGAAGACACATCCGTTTGTGTGTGGGGAAAAAACGTGCATGCATCCATGCCGGGACGGGAAGGCAGCTAGGAAGAAGGATAAAGCCACCAAAGACCTCCACCAACTTTACAGTGATATATTTCATTTCCCTTCTCTCTATGCCGCGCTGTCAGATTAGATGAAAGAAAACCCTGTGAAGGACCCTATGGTGCAATCATTTGGGCCAGACCACATCACGCTCTGAGCAAGGGCTGAGATTGAGCAGTGCAACGTGCGCCTCGCCCAGGAGGTCATCACACCGAGGTGGGACCCACTCCTCCTTCCTCGCTCAGCCTCACCATGGAAAATCGCACTCAAATTGTCTGAGCAAGCTGCTGCTGTCCCCGAGGGAGCGGCTCTCGCCTGCCTCCTCCTCTCTCGCCCCTGTGCCGCCCACTCGTTCCCACATCTCTCTGCTCGTTGCCACTCGGCGCAACAGACTGGGGAAGTGATCTGTGTTAAAATTACCTTGTCATCAACAAAAACAAATGGCTATTTTTAATCTCCCCAGTCTGTTCCAGGAGACAGCATCTGAGGTTTTTATGCAGCCATGCGCTGGCAAGGCACTGGTTGTCAGACATCACTCTTTTTGCTTCTCAGACCTTCCCCTGCTCCCTTAGCCCAGCTGCTCTGGCAGAGCGTGACCTGCCCCTCACCAGTCCCACCAGGCTGCCCCCAGAAAATGAGCCTCCAACCCACCTCGGTCCCCAGCCTGCAACCTACATCTGTCAGGACCAGGAACGATGGGTTTGTAAAAAAGTGGGTCTAACACTAACTTTTCCATAGGTGCAAGTATGACTGATGGCTGGGAACCAGCTTTGAAGAAGAAGGAAGCAGAGAAAGGGAAAGAAATTCTCTGGACAGCAGGAGGAGGATGGATAGTGGTTCACGCCCTGTGTTATGCCAAGAGCATGAAAGCCCAGGGGTTGGACTTTGTTCCCTGCATGGACCTCCTCCAGGGAGACGGTGAAGCTGAGGGTCTTGTTATTGTGACCAGCTCCCCTTGCTGCTGAAATGTTTATGTCTTCTAGTACCCGTACACTGAAAGGGAAAATGGGGTGCAGAGACTTCACAAACAAATTTCTCCATATTCTCCCCCCTCTAGTTCTTATCTCTGTAATTAAATTATGCAGCTGAGGAAAGTGGTTTGGAAAACAGATGGCATGCAAGATGCTGTAGAAAACAGTGCTGCATTTTAAACCTTACAGCAGAGACACAGACAGATTTGGGTGGTACACAGGCCTTGAAGTTATTGAACTTCAAAGTCTGCTTGTGCGATGGCCTTTAACCAGTAGAAATGAATGGCCCTCTATCTTCCAACTTGATACTCACAATTAAGTATTAAAATCAAGCTTTTCCCCAAACATTGTGGCTGGTCTAATTTGCCACACAAGTTGGTGTGACCTAACCATGGTTCCTGTTAAACATCAATGGTAGGAAATATAGGATTTGAGTAAGATGGGATCTTGAAGCAAGCACTTTAGCCTAGCACTAGTCTGAAAAGTAAGATAGAAAGACGCAAAAAATAGCAGATCATTATTTAATCTATGTGAGGCTCTAAGCCCATTCTCCCACTCTCCTCCTTATATTTAAGACCACGACGGGGCCACATGAACTCGACGGGGCAGGGCTGGGTGAGGACCAAGTGCCACAGCTGCTGTCAGCGTGAATGCCGTGTTCCCAGACTTGCTGGAGAAGCACCACGTGGTGGGAGCCCACTGCTGCCTCCCAGTAGCTACGTGCCCAGTGGGAAAGGAGAAGGGGAGCTCTTTGGCTAATGTAGACGAGGAAAGGCATTTGCCAATGGCATCTGCCTCTGGATCAGCGTTAAAAATGTCTTCACTCAAAACTTAGATGGTAAAAGAGATTGTGCTAGCTTGTATTGGATGGGGCTGCTGCCTCTTTCCAGGAAAACGGCATGGTCATCAAATCCCACCCTCTGAAACAGTGCTGGAGATCGCCTTGTTGTAATGAAAACCATCATGAGAGGAGCTAGGGGAGCCCTACGGCTGGCAGCTGTTTCCACTGCTGAGTATATTTCCACGCAAAGCTGGAGGTAATTCTCAGAGAGACTAATAAATTGAACATAAAGAGTTTAAACCATCCGGATAAATAACGGCAGATGTTTAGGGAAGGAATAACAGGCAAAAGTATGAGTTATGCAGTGCCTGCAGTTCAAAGAAAATTAGTTCAAACTGTGAGGGCATTGTTCAGAGGAACAGTAAGGGATAAAGCAACTGGGGGAGGGAGGAAGGGCAGGAAAGGCTCTCTCCCTTCCCTCAGACACGTGAGTACCATCCCCAGCTAGGCTGGTGAGCCACTGCTTTGTCGCCAAACTGGCATCCAGCACTTGCAGTGAAAGCCAAAGCAAGCACCATCACTTCCAATCGCGCATCCCGGCCTGCAGCTCTGGCTCCCCCAGAGCATTATTAGCATTTAATGGGGTCGCTGATGTGCAGAAACGCTGCGACCCACTACAAAACTTGCATCTTCCTGGGGATGTTTTCAGCAAAGGACAAGAAACTGGGCTAGTAGCTGGGGTAGGGACTGAGGAACCAGGATCCCTGCATATCATATCAATCTCTGTTTCACTGTCCAACCTTGCACATAACACGTAACCTCTGCAGGCAGCAGTTCAGCTGCCTGTAAAAGAAAATCTCACTTCCCAGGGATGTGAGGAGAACTGCGGTCCAATTTAATCCCTGTTTGAAATACACTATGAAAAATAACTGTGCTGCCAACCGTCTTCTTCCTTACCCAAGGACAGCACATGTTTTAACATGGTACATTTGCCAGAATTGACTCTCTTGAAAGGGGACGCAAAACCTCGATTGCCAGAAAGGTTGCAGCACTTCTTACGTGTTTTTTTCTCAGATTTCGTACGGGATAATACGTAGTGTTTAAATGGAGAGGGCCAAATTATCAGAACACTTTTGAGCTACATGAGTATTGCTAATAGCAATGCTTGACTTGGCAACACAGTCTTCAAGGTTATTTAGCAAAGCACAGAATGTACATGAAACAATACAAAAAGTTAATTCTAATATGTCTTTGCAAAAGAAGTTTGAAACTAATCAATTTGGCTTTTCACTTTTATTTTGCCTTTTTGTTTTGGCTATCAATAAAAGCAACCTTGAAAATGCAACATAAGAAGAATTAGACAGGCGTGATAGAGGAACAATAAACCAAGGAGGACTGCAGGTTGGTACAGAATGTCTTCGATCATTATAAAGCTAATTATTGAGAGAGACAGCTCGGTGTGCATGAATACAGAATAATGATCAGTTTGGTAAACCTTTACTGCAAAATACATATGTATTTGTGTGCCTGGAGAAAGGGTGCTTAAGAAGGAAGCAACAGAGTGAAATCAAAAAGCTTGTGCGTCACTCCAATAGCAGGATAGAAGGAAGGAACAACTCCCAATCCATCTTACTCGGAGGCACAGTTAACGCTGCAACAAGCCTCTGCTATGCAGCCGTATGTTAATTGCCTTATTGCTCCAAACTGGGCTATAAATCTTTACAGGTGTTGTGAGTTTCAAGATAGGTCAAGACATAACTTAAACAGTAGGTCATTAAAAACTGATTTGAAATATGCCTAAACCTTCTTTAATTTTGCTCACTTTTCGCAGCGCAAATTCCTTTGGCAGGCGTGCGTGTCCTGTAAGTGAGGAAATAAGTTGCTGTCAAGTAACTAACTTGGGTGCATGACTATGTGTTTTATGCCCAAAAGGAGGAAAAACCAACCTAAGCCCAAACCTCTTGACATTGATGACAGTGAATTTTGAGATGTTCAGCCCTGGCGATGTCCTGCTTGCTGCATCCACTTGTGCAAACTCCTTCCCCTGGGGAAGAGTTTAGGCAACGGTTCTGTGGCCATGCACGGGTTTGCAGCAGAAATGTGTTGCTTTTTGGGAAGAAAAATCAGTGTGATGGTCCTGAAGCTGCAATAACAAAGCCTGAACTAGCAGAGCCTGGCGGCGTTCCACACACACACACACCGCCCCCGCCCCCATGCTGACCCCAACACACAGCCTTAGGCATCAAAAACTGCCCGAATTGCTGCAAAAATCCCGTGCAACACTGCTCTAAATGTGCCCTCAATTTCAACATAAAAAGAATGGGAAATACACATTGCTCTGAGCAAAACAGATTTAAAACAAAAGGTTGATACAGGTTAAAAAAACCAACATGGTAGCCTAGAAGTCACTGAATGACAGCTACTGGAGAAAAGGCTGTGATTTCAGCCCAAGACACCAGCTAAATGCCATCAAAGTCAGGATTAACTAGGAGTGATCGCACTAGCGTGCAGTCTAGCATCTAACTGGAGGCTTTAGAGTCACACTTTTGCTTGCTAAGACGTTTCCTCCCACCAAACATTATATTTGCTCTGTCCCTCCTGTCCTCATTTATTACCTTGTATAAGTAATATTACCTTGTTCCAGGAATAGAAAAGACATTTTATTCTTCTGCTAATATTCTTATCTCCTCATATTTGCTGTTGAATCACCTGGCCGTCAAACTGGAGCTCACAAACCTCCTGATCCGGCATATTTTAAAAAATTCAATTAATTTGCCCTTTACTTTGCCATTTCATATCATGAATAAAGCTACTGAGACACCTCACCCCACACCTGCGCTCAGTGTCTCGCTGTTCATTATTGCTTTGTGTTGACAGTTCTGCAGCCCATTTTCAGTCTCCCCTTGCTTGTTGCCATCCTGATCTAAATTAATTTTTTCAATAAGATCTTGAGGCATTATTTAAAATGCTCCCTACGGTGTATTGCTTCCCGTATACGTCTCCATTAGTCTCCAGTTTGGCTGTAAAAAAAGCAGCAAAGTTCACAGGGCATTATTTGCTTTTAATACACCAGAATCATTTACTGCCTGTGATTCATTTATCTGGATACTTGTAGATTCAAAGCATATGCTCTGTATTTTCGATAAGGATTGAAAATTAATCCATCAAAAGCAAGAGAAAAGAAAAACTAGCTATCTCCAGAATTTCCTTTTTTTTTTTTTTTCCTTTGGTATCAGATCCATTTTTCATGATTTTCAGAAAAAAAATAGGTAGGATCTAGGCTACCCGCCATTCAGACGTACTGACTGCTGTATATTTATTTGGTCCTTCCAAACTAGTCTCCCCCGCCTAAAAACAGACTTCCTGACAATTTTCAATTTTTAATTGTCTCAAACATTATTCTTCAGAGGAATAGTGCAGAAAAATATAGTTCAGCCCTTTTAATTCCACAAAAGATTTCATTTGCTGCCAAACCCACAGCCCTCCCAGTGTTTGGCATTTGCCCTTAGATGGACGCGCTCTTCGTGTTGGCCCCGGGTCATGTTCTACCCCCCGCAGCCCCGCACCCTGGCAGAGTTTCCAAAATCCAGGCCCGCAGCAAACACCAAATATTACATCCCGGAGATGATGCTGCCTCCAACCTCTGCAGCGGAGACGGGGCGAGCACTCTGCCCCTTCGCCTGTGGGTACCATGAGCCAAACCAGATGGCTGCAAGGGGGGAAAGGGGCTGGGGAAGAGCTGCTTTCCTGCCAAGTGGAGAAGTGCTGCGGCGCTGCTCAAAGCAGCTGACCTGCAAAACTCAGGTTGCAGCCTCACAAACTTTCGGTGTATGGGTCTGTGCTTCTTGCATCGAGATACATTGAACTGAAATGCAGCCATGTGCGTATATTGAAGACACAGGCTTCAATATTGCCACATGCTCCGATAGGTACGATCAGAAATTTCTCCTTATCTGAAGTCTGGATTCATCATAATCCCACAGTGAGGGAATGGAAATGGCCTAAAAGTTGGCTTTTTGGAGCTTTTGAAACAAAACATTAGCTGCTTGCATCTGTTTTTGAATTGATCCTGCTGTATGGGGTCCAAAGAGTTGAAGTATTTTGTCCAGAAACCATCAGTTGCTATCAGTTGCTGAACAAGCAATTATATGAAAAGGCTTAGTAGCTGATTTTTTCCAACTGCTTTTAGTCAATGACAATTGGCATGCAAATATAGAGACAAACCTTATATTAGCTGAAAAGTTATAAAAAAGTTATGTTACATAAGGTAATGTTTGACACTGCATTAGCTCATTGAATTAAATTACTGGCAGGCTTTTTTTTTGTTTTTAAATGCAATATCAAAGGTGATTTAGGTAACTTTTACTGCATTTCTGAGAGAGTTCTTTCAGGTTGATTGCTGTACGTGCTGTTTGGAAATTGTTTGTGTATTGTAGGTCTGTACGTAATTTTACAGCTATGCCAACATATTTTATATCAAAATTTTATATCCAAATTACAGCTCTATAATTTAATTCTTTTTCTTCTTATTGCGTCTCCAACCATACATCCCATGCATGCAAAGTGATTTCTTGGCTTACAAGACTTAAAACCACTAGATCACCAAGGAGCTGTGAATTAAACACAGTGCAAGTAATGACGGCATTCGTGTTAGTATATCAAACCAGAAAGAAAATTGCACAGGCTCTCAAATATCAAACTTTGGGGTTGATTCCTTTGGTGGGTCTGTGACCTGACAAGGCTGTATGATTAATTGCACACATATTCCCTCAGAGGTTTTCCTGCTCATGCTTTCTGCAGCAAAGATTGTTAGCTTGACAGATCAGCGTAGCAACCTCTTAAGATGCCAGAAAGGGAAGGGGCTGGTTTCTGATTGAAAGTTAATGGAGGAATAGCAGCTGCTCCATGCTGAGACAAAAAAAAAAAAGCAGCTTTTGATTCTCAGAGAAATGACACACAGAAATAAGCTGATTTTTTGATAATGCCAACTATAGGATTTCTGTCAGGGACTGTAAGAAAATATTCTCATGATACAATAGGCTTCATAATTAGGAATTCTGCTGTGCTTCCTTTCATCTGGTTACCTAAATGCAAGCTGTGGCCTGAGTTTTTTTCTTTTCTTATTAAACACTGTTCTAGGTGTCTCTTCTTCCATGTGTTTATTCTTGGCATTAAGATTTATTCTTGGTGTTAAGATTTGTTCCTGGCTTTAAGACTTTTGGTCATTTAGGCTAAAGTTTGCAGAAACACAGATTCAGCAGGCAGCTCCCGTACTTGCAATGCTGAGCGAAGGTGCTGGCACAGCATGTTCCTTCTGTAAAAAGGCAATCCACACTGTCCCAGCATCGTACCAGACCCACACAGACATTGACTGCCCAGTCTACAATAGTCTCAGTTTTTCAAGTAAGGCCTAAACCCCTCACAAACTGCATTAGACACTTCCTCAAGGTTACTTATCTGTGAAAGTCCAGCAGACTGTGCTGGACCCCTGTCAAAGGGCTATGCTTACACCAGAAGTAACAGGTAATGACTTTTAAAAATGCTGCTGGATACCCCCATGACATTCCTCATCTGCTCCTGGCGTTGAATTGAATTCTCAATTTAGAAGCTAAATTTTCTAATGCGTTGGGAAGTCTTGTCTGTTACTGGCAACACAGAAGCACACAAAGCAGGAAAAGCGCAACAAACACCACTCCTATTACTTCAACTTTTAAAATGAGCGTAAGCAGCTAGCAGAGAAAGATACTATATAAACAAAATGATTTAATTGCACTGCATGAAAGAGAAGGCAGGTCTCACTGAAGCAGAGCAGCAGACAGCATGACGGAACAAAATTCCTCAAAGCGATAGCAAATAAATATTAAATAAAATGCAAAAGTCAACTCTGCAGATGGCTCTGGAAACAGCAGCCGCTCTGGCTGTAAATAAGCTTCAGAGAATATGCCGCAAAAACTGGAAAGCCACAAAGCCAAGGGGGAAATCAGTGAATAATCCGCTAGAAGGAAATCCCCAGCTTCCACGATCAAGTATGGGGATTAGAAAGACATTTCTAAATCAACGAGGTGCAGGCTGGGACAGAAAAGTGAATTTTGGGAAATTTTTTTTTTTCCCCTCTGCATCACATACTGCCAAGCCAGGGAGATACTTACTGCCTGTCTTTGCACGCCAATTTAGATGTTTAATTTGGGACATTAATCTCTCTGCAAAATGATTTAATATCATCCTTGTAGCTATTACTTAGTTCCAGAGGCCTTCACAAACAGCATTTCTAAGAGATTTAAGGATATGATTGCCAATCATGCAAGCTGCATCAACTCTTCACTTCTTGCCTTTGCTCAGTGAATCAGCTGCACAGTTCAGTCACAAAAGCTTCTGGAGCAAAGCGAGAGAGGATTTTGTTAATCTGGATTTGTGAGCCCCGAGCTACTGGCTTAAAAATCCATGGTGAATCTGTGTCACGGTGTATTTCCTTTTCCCTTGGGCAAACTAAGGATGTATATATGCAGCAAATCAGGGCTATTCCCCTTCCCCCTAAGAAGTTATGAAGAGCAAATAGAAGAGGGGAACTTACCGGGACATCACCCAGATAACCAAACCACCCCATTGCAGCAGCTTTCTATGATTTGCAGAGTGTGAAAAAGTCATACATAAAAAAACATAGTCACCAGCTCCCCCAAATCAGACACACGTTTGCGGTGTTTCCACAGGTTGCCGAGGCGCGAGAATCGCAGAGATGCGAGCGAGGCCACAGCAGTGAGACACACGTGGAAGCAAACGTCGCGTCCTTTGCAGACCAGCGCTTCCAGAAGTCGGCAGGGTTTCATCCGACAGGCTGAGCGCTTACAGCCTCTCCTCATCCAGTATATCCAGTGCTATCCTTTTTGGCAGGCTGAGACAGAGAGTACCTGTGTGAGCCTGACAACCAGCACCTCCAAAGTGGTGAAGTTTAAAACGGACAATTGGGAAATTTTCGTGCAAGCAGCACTTTCCATCCACAGAACTGGAAGCGCTTGAACATGTGCAACAAACACTAATCAGATTTTTAATACAGAGTAACTAGTCAAGAAGCATCAAGTTCCCACTTCCACAAACAGATTTCCTCAACTTCCTTTGAAGGAACAGCTATCCTGGAGTGCACTGGGACCAGTGGACCCTCCAAAAGTTATACAGCAAGTAAGCAGGGGAGTGGGGAATGACCTCCAGCCGCCCTGCTGCCCTCATCACTGGGCACCACGACACCCACGTGTACAAGTTTACAAAATAAGAAGCTGTACAGAAATTAATTCTTAAACGCACAATACAATTAATCTGAGATGGAGACTGGGCACTACATGCAGGCTTGTCACTGCACCTTGTGCCAGCAAAGCTTTCAGGCTTTCAGGCTTTCAAATCTAGCACTTTCCTCATCCTCGGGAAATACATCTCCCATGTGTTAAAAGCACAATGAAACACAAGGTATTTAAACATAATACTAAGAATATCAGAGATTAGTACAATGAACAGTATGGTTAGAATTGCAGGATTGTTAATGTAGATTAAAATGCTTTGCCAGTAATCACATGCTGAGAGACTCACTTTCCTGACTGAGCCACGTGGCTTTTCTTCTCTGCCCTGTGCCGGGCCTTGCAAAGCCACAGAGCTGGTCCCAGGGGTGCACAGCCCTGCGGGGGCGAGGATGGGTGCCATGAAGCTGCTCTGGTCTCAGGCCCTGACTACAGCATGCAATGGATGCGCTCAGGGAAACTGCCAGAAAAACAGAACTCTGCATGGGCCGGTTCTCCCATCATACCCAGTAAGGAGCTGGGATAAGCAGCGAAAGGCAACCAGCAAGATGCCATGCCCCGCCTGCCTTGTATTTTCTGGAGCACCCGTTTGGAGGCACCCTGCACGGAGCTGGTGTGACTGGGATGGGCAGTTCAGCAGCAAACACCCACAGCCCTACAAAAAGTTGATGTCCTTCTCTGGCCAGCCTTGGAGCCCAGTGACGTGTGTGACACCACAGCTCACAGGTTCCCCTCAGCAAGTGCTCAAGGCACCTCGTTATTTGGGGAAATCTCTAGTAAAAGATATTAATGTAAAACCACTCCAGATCCCGCTCCTTACAGCCTGAGAGCATTTTGGTGAAGGGGATAGATGAGAGGGGCAAGAAAAACTGTTGGGACTGAATACCACCGAGGCAATGAAATTACATCCAGTATTTAATCACCTTTTCCAATAATTGTTTCATTTTTTGGAGAAGTATTTCTGAATTTCTATATTTCTTCACAATGAACAGGTGATCATGAAGCATTTAGTCTAGACAGAAGTTAAAGTTTGAATTTTAAAATTAAATTCTATACAGCAAAAAACCCTGAAATTAGCACAGTGTAATTTTCATCATAAAGCTTTTTTTTTTTTTTAAAACAAAACAAAACAAAGGTTAAAAAACCCGAACCAACCAAACTTTATTATTTTGGAAATACAGTCTATCATAAAGTAAATATTTTAAATATTTAATATTAAACAATAGTAAAGATCACTTTGTGGAGATGAAATGAGCCACATCAGGGTTTTTATAAACTGTCTCTCAAGACTGCTAGGACCTGGGTAGCTGCTGTTCGGGACTAACAGCACACAGCGTATTTGGTGCAGTGTAGATTTTTTTTGGTTTTTGGTAGGATATACTTATTTATTGTCATAGCAGAAGAAGCAATTAGCTGACATTTCATGGGGCAGTCTCCCAAGAATAATCCTGAGGCAAGAGCAACTCCACTGTCAGATGAGACAGTGGAAGGAGGCGCAGCTGGGTGCCCCACAGACCTGCAGGTGTGTTAAGTTGCCCCACTCGAGACCTTCTTGCAAATTTTTCTTTTCCATCAGAAGCCTTGCCATTTACAAATGCTTCTTCTTTTTTATTGCCTCTGCCCTGACAGCCAAGCTCTTGGCACAGATGGTCAGGACCACAATGAGGACTCCGACCACAAATGTAACCAGAGGCCAGAGGAAGCAGTGCAATAGGACAGTCTCATCATGGGTGCGCTTCAGCATCACATCATCTGGCCTGCAAAGAGAAGGAACAGAAGAGGGAGAAAATATAAGTCAACTCGACATCATCAATTCCTCGTAAGTGGAAAGTATCTGCCATGGAAACCATAAAGGTGGTTTATTCATAACAGTGTTAGAAAACGATTAAGTGGTCCGTTTCATTCACTACTTTCATTTGCCTGTCTATCACCAACACTTATGGCAGGCCACGAGGGCTTTCCCCTTGCAGTGTTTACAGGCTAACAAGTTCATTCAGATAAAAAAAAATACAAAAAAATCATTGTTGCTTTAGGTCTTCTAGGGGTCATGATCATCGCAAACAGCCATGAGAGATAAAATATCACACTGTGGATTGAAAAACCACTCCAGCAAAAACATAATATCAGGTTATACATATCTACCTCAAATGGCATCAGACACTGTGCAACAAGTTTGAAGTGCAATTAAAGCTTCCCTTTTATCTTTGGGCCCTGACATGTTCATGGGGCTACATGGAGGCTTCTGATGAAGCCCTGGCTGTGGTCTGGATGGAGAGCCACTCCCTGTGCTCAGCACTGCACAACAACTGGTGGCCCAGGCTAGCCCAGCTGCACCAGCAGGCAGGGGTCTGCACAAAACCTACCCCCAGGAGGACTCCTGCTCAGCTCCAACGTGCTGGAGGCTCCCAACTCTGCCCTTCCCAGCAGAGGCTACTTCAGCAATAAGCTGTGATTTCTGGAAACGCCAGCTGCTCATTGGACTGGAGTATGCTCCTACAGGGACACTCTGGGGAGCCTCCCCTGAAGATCTGAATCCCCATGCCTCTGCCAAGAGCATCTAACACACAGTCACAGATTTATGCATTTCCAAAGGGAAATGGAGAAAGGAGGACAATAGCAAGGAGACAGCATCTCAAGAGGCTTGGAAATTCAGCTGTGCCGCATGTCTGAAAGATCAGATGTTCATCTGCCGCTTCCAAGTCTGGGAAGTTGGTTGGGAAATCTGACAGCAGGTTTTCCTCAGCTTTCTGTTCTCCCTGCAGTTTAACAGTCATTAAATCTGTTTTGTGACATTTTCACTTCACTTCTGCTTTCCAATCTACAGCCAGAGACATGCGGTCTGCTGGAAAACTATGTGCAAAGGAAGGAAACAGAACTTTCTCTAATTAGGAAAATATATATATTCTTGACTCATATTGGTCCTCACTAGTATTGAACACTCTCATCCCATGTCGCTTCATCAATGCTACCTGATGCTCCAAGAGTAACAAACCTCACAGCCTAAAATCCTGGCAATCCAGGCTCATCCAGCCGTGTCCTGGGCCTTAAGCTCTTGTAATGCAGTGGCACATGGGAACAGATACATGCACAATGACTCTGCTGTCTCTCCCCCAACAGCTTTGTCCTGGTCAGAAAACAGCACTAAGAAAACATTCCCTGTACGGGAAACAAGAAGAAACTTTTTTCCTTCACTGAGAAGTTAATTAATGGAGATGCCTGCAAATCTACAGAGTTTCAGCCATCCTTAAGGAGCTGGTGGAGTCAGACTGCAAGGCTACACCTGCTTACTGATTTAATTGCACCTGCATTTGCATTTGGGGGTCTCTCCGCCAGAATTGCTTTGTGGAGGTTCTTCTGCACCTTGCCAGCCTGCAAGTCCCCAAGGCTGGCACCACATGTGTGTCTTTATTTGTGTAGTAAGGAGCAGAATAAGACTCTGATTATGAGCAGCTCAGCTATAGAAAAGTTGAAACTCGACAACATAAAAAATGATCAAAAGAAACCCAGGTGTATTCAGTAGTGGAACACATGAAGTCTGCTCAACTGAAATCCTCCAGATACATAATCAGGCACATGTGGAGACTGTAAATTGAATAAAATAATATTAACTTTATGGGCACAAACTCACCAGCCTATGCCATATAAATGACAGCAACGGAACAGAAAAATCCTTTCACTGGAGGATTCCCTTCCCTCATATTTACTGTATCATCATCTGTGAATAACAGAGTGCTAACTGGCAAGGAGGCCATAAGTAGGCACCATTCAATCCTCACAGCCCTCAGCTAACAAGTGACTTTGAATTTTAAGTAATTTTTTTAAAGCAGATACTAATCAAAGAGTTCAAAAATAAGGGGCAAGCAAACAAACTAGAAAATTGGATTCAGATAAAGAAAAGAAAGCATGATTGGGGAGAGCAAGATATTCCTTTGACTGATTCTTAAATATTTTGGGAAACATCTGTACCAAAGGTAGCAGCGGTGGATGCCAAACATCCATCATAGGTGTGACTGTAACTTCTGCAACTTAGTAATTTAAAAGAGTTTCTCTTTTGGAAAAGAGTCAAAGACTTACAGAGGCCTTTAATGAAGCCTCAAGATGAATTTTGGGTTCAGATGGACATTATTGCTGTTCTTAGCTACAGCAAGAGTCCCTGTGCCATTCCTACAGAGCAGAAGTTGTGCAGCAATTCACTGTCAACTGCTCACAGCAACTCTTAAGACAATGCATCAAGTCATTACTGGGTCCTCCCAAAATACATCATTAAATGACTATTAGCACCACATTTAAGACATTAAATGCCCTTCTTTAGTCAAGAGGAGAGAGAAGCACTCCTGGAGGGTCACATGGCACACGGGAGAGCTCGAGGACCCTTTGGGATGTAGGGAGGTACAAGGGAGGTGGCTTACAAGACAGACTTTCAAGTCTCGGGTCAGAAGCCAGGGACTGGCATTGTGGGCAGTGTGAGGGAGAGCCTAGGAGGCCACACGGCTAAAAACCTGAAGAATAAACATGTTCACATTTGTTTTCAGGTGATCCATGTCAGGTTAAAAACTATAGGTATTCCATGTGAGATCTGTAAGGTCCAAAACAAAAGACTGGGGGAAAATTAGACTGAAGGAGTTAGAATCAGAATTAACCAGATGAATTAAATATAGCAAAATCATTAGGGATTAACTAACAGGTTAGCCTAAAAAGGCTGGATTTCACTTCTACCAGGCTGTTTGTTGTCCTCGTGTGATGACATCAGTTTAAGAGAAGAGCTGTTCTCCACCTCCTGAAGAAATAAATGAATTCTCAGGCAGAGCAGAACGGCCATTCCCACCCAGTGAACCTCCGAAGGATCTGGCGACATGCACAGAGCAGCTGTCCTCTGACATCTGAGTCTACAGAGTCTTAGGGACAGCTCCTAAGTGATCCTGCAATGAACTCTGAGGGATAAGAGACAAAATCTGCTTGTAGAATGTCCCAGAGCAGCAGCCAGGACTGCAGCAGCCCTGCTTGGCCCACGGGACACAGCTGTGCTGCTGGGTGGCTCACTGCAGCGTTCTGCTTGGGGCTGAGCTTGTTACTGGGGCACCGCATCAGCCCCCCTTGGGGGTTGGCAAGAGCTGGATCTGTCCTGCTGTCCTGTTACAAAAACCTTTGGCTTGCATTCCAAGGCTTACACAGTGATCAATACAAGCGAGGTGCCCCACAGGTTTTGAATCAGAAATATGCACACAGAGATACCTGTCTTGCCAAGCACAGACAGAGAGCATCACCAAGAGAGCAAAGTCACTGGTGGTGAGTCGTGAGGTTTATGTGGCTCATCACAGTTCCTTCCGAGCCCTGAGATAATCACGATGGCTGCGCTGTGGGACAAGAGGAGCCAGAGCTGGGCTGTGTCAGTGGGGGCAGATTCCAGCACAGTGCTGCACCACGATGGAGACGACCAAGATCTTAGCAATGAGACACTCTATAGGGCCTTCAGGTGGTTATCACCTGCCCACAAAATGAGGCACACAGCAGTACGAAAACACTGTGGCCAAGTGGGCACGCTAGATATGGGCCAAAGGAGCAGAAAAATTTAGCTGAAATATCTGGATTCCACCTCTAAATCAATAACTCTTATCAACTGCAGAAGCAAGGAGAGCAGGAGCCTGGAAAGGAGACACAGAGCTGTCACAGGAACGGCAGGAGTGACAGAGGAGGCTAGCAGGGCTAGGCAGAGAAAAAAAGGGGATGGTGGTAGGGGGTAGGAGAAAGAAATATTTAACAGGCAAACAGCAAAAAAAAAAAAAAAAAAGAGGGGGGCGGGGGTTGTACTTCCACAGCAAACAAGCCTTTTCCTCGGGAAGAAAATAAATAGCTATCAGGACACCCGAAACAGTAACATAACTTTTGGTTTTGCACAGCAAGGTCAGCATGTATCGAAACAGCAATTTTTATTTTTCCTTGCTACTTTTGTAGAGGTAACCCGCCTATTCTGGGAGTCTGAAGGCTTGTTGTTTGGCTTGGAAACAGAAAAGGGAAGCTGCCCCCATCCCCAGGGGAAACCCTCTCATAACCAGGACGCAGCTTTGCTGGAAGCCCCCACAGCATCACTCCCCTGGTGCTGAGGCAGCAGTGCCAAACCCAAAGAAGGTATGTCATGCCTGGAAACGTGTTTCTTTACCCTGTGAAAATCAGCAGATGTAATCTACCCTGTGAAAATCAGCAGATGTAATCAAAGATATTGCTTTGTCCCTGCAAGTCTAGTGCATTTAATAAACCTGTCTTTGCTCTATGACTTCCATATAATACTTCAGTTCAAAGATGTTGACCAGCTGGCTTGCACATATTGCCCCTAAGCTTGGTTATGGACCACCTCTTGTTTATAGTGATGCTACCATTCAACTCTACAGTAAATGCAAATCCTCTCAAGGGGATGCACCCAAACTCCTAACACCAGTTATCAGTGCACAAAACAGTGTCAGGGGCAAGAGAGAGACATAGCGAGACAAAAGCGGGAAAAAAACTTGAACACTCTCAAGCCCTGCTCAGGCATCGAGACCTTGTTCTGCTGCGAACAGTGCTGGCCACGGTGCAGTACCACCACCACTTCCCAGCAGCAGCCCCAGGATGAAAGAAGAATGAACAAACTAAAAAAAAAGCCCTGAAGAAGTCTCTACATTAACTATAAAAAAAACCCCACACCTTTCCCTTTCACTGAACAAATACGGAGGGAAGAAATTCGTTTTCATTGCTAAAAGATGAGACCAGTATTTATTTTTAGCAGCACCTGGAGCTCGGGGCTGGAGCCTCGTGGGGCTCTGACCAGGGGTAACTGGATTAGTTGTTGCATTATGCAACGCATCCCTCTTAGGTGCCAAGCAGCTCAAACAGACACTGGATAAAGCAGGCCTTCATCAGACCCTTCGGAGCAATTACTGAACATCATGGGAAGAATTGCAGTGCAGGGGTTACCAAAAAGTCATGTAGGACCAAAAAGTTACAGGCACGTAAACATTTCAGTCATCACTTGTGCACCACACTGTGCAACTTATGCGGCACAGCGGAAGCTGACAGAGGTGGGGGCGTGGGATTGGGAAACCTAACAAATGGGTTTTGTATTCAGACAATCTGGATTTAAAGATGTTTGCAATCTGCATACACTTATTTTGCCCACAATTATTCACATCCCTTCACTATGACAAGCACTCATCAGTATTTCTTCCCCTTATTGTTGCAAGACGTGTTGATCCTCAGCTGGACGGCTGCATGCAGAGGCAGTGCTATGTCTTACTAACAGCAAGGTCCTCTCCCTCTCGGGCCTGAGCACTGCTCCACAGGTGATACAGTAAAAGAAAGGATGTGAAATAGCAACACTATCTTCTGACAGGAGGGAATTTTTTAGAGAACTTTGTGAAGTACCAGAGCAAACCGAGATTTCTGTTCCATCATTTATGAATGAGCAGCCCTACTACCTGAGCACCTTTAGCTTCTGCAGATAATTATTCCCAGATAAATGGCCTGCAGGGTACCCCAACACTGTACATGTTGTCACTAGTCACTAGACAGTGTTTGCTCTTCAAATCTCAGGTGAATTTGCGCACAGCATCCTGCAGCAAACACAGAGAAGTATAAAGCCCATCTGGCTCATTTGTTGCACTGCAGCAAAGGAACCACAGATCGTTCTTGCTGTACTGGACAAACCCGGAGCCAAAAACCAATAACACCACATAAATGAGTCACTGATAAGAAATGACTTGACATATGTTGCTCTGCCTGTCTCTGCATGGCATGAGACTGGAGATCTTGGTTTCTCTCCTTTTGTTCTTGTTGTTGATGTCAGTCCAACCTGGAACACAAATAAAGTGACAGGACCTCCCCCATCCCACCCACTCCCACAGGCCTCCCACCTTAGGGCATGCAGCTGTGACCGTTGTTTGCATGTGCTCATGGCTACAGAGCCTGGGACACTCAGTGTGAGATCCGTGAACACAGAAGCACAAGAGCTCAGTGCCTTCTCAAACCTTTGGCACCAGCCTGGGAAGTGTATCCGAGTTTGTCATTTATTTTGTGCTCTGAAACACTGCGGGTTGGTTTCTGCTGGGCAGGGCTCCCTTCAGACGGGAGTATCATCATGCCAATAGACAGGCACCTTCAGCAGAGGTCTGGAAAAGCAACTTTCCCATGGAACTTGCACCACTTGTCCCAAAGCTAGCCAGAGAAGAGTGGGACACTAAAGGTAAGTGCCTACAGTGGCAAAAAACTCCCTCACTTTTCAGAAAAGTGCTGAGCTCCAAGCTAAGCTGCACTGTGGTTTCCCAAGATAAATGTCAGCCAGCTAGCTGTGCTGGGCCTCTCTGTTTATATTAACCGAGAATGATCGAAACTGCTAAGTCTGCTTCTCACAGCTTTTGTATAACTTTGAACTGTATGAATGGCATCACTTTCTTCTTTTCAAAGCAGCCTGTTGCCCCACCATATTGACGGGAGGTGTTACCTAAGAGTGTGCTCTGCATGCAGCAGCAATTCTGAGAACTAAATTAAGTTTGATGAAGAGCTGACAATGTTCATTAGTTGCCTAGATATTTACCTAGAATTTTATTCTGCTGTTTCAAAAGAGACAGTATTAATATTGCAAATACTACTCTCTCTAAGGAGCCTACTACTATATTCTGTGTTTCATACAGACTGACACAGAAGAGTTAGCTCATCCACATGGTCAAAAAAATACTGACAGAAAACACGCACTCTTCTATTTTGAACAGATTTTCTCTCAGTTTTTGTGGGGTTTTTTATGGCTTCACAAGCTGTTTAGTCATCATATGCCTAAAAGTATACCTAAGCAAGCACATTCCTAGTCAGCAAAACTTATCTCTCAAAGCTCATTCCTATCTCCAGAAGAAAATAGATGGTGCACACATTTCAGCTTAGACTATCTTCAAGTATGTCTGGCACTGAGCCTCTCTTCTGCTGTACACAAATTGTTGTATGATCAGCAAAAGGCAGCATTTCAAGGCAGCCATTGTATTTGGCAAGAACATTTAACAGTATACGATGCAGTAACTATAAGGAAAAAAACTTGCCCAAGTGCTGTAAAATTCCTCCATGTCAACCAACTTAAATGGTAGACCCTAGGAAGTATGCAGCTTCAGAAACATTTTGCCTTTGCTTCACCTACAGCTGTTATGTGATAATCAGCTCACCCAGCTCTGGACACCTACCACCTAGGTGCCTGCACCCCAGCAGATCTCCCTAAGCTCCTTTACAGGAGAGAAATAAACATCTCAGAGCATCTGGCCTATATTAGGCATTTATTTTGGGGTAAGATGAAAGGCTCCTATCCCTCTCCACTGCCTATAAAAGCTAACTTTCACGGGATCTTGTCCCCACCAGCTCAGATGAATCCTAGCTGTGACATGTCCTACAGAAGATCCCCTGTTTCTCACTATCCTGCTCACTCGGGCAGCAGCTGCTGCAGGTCCCAGGTCTCAGCAGCGCAGGGAACTGGCAGCACCTGCCAAAATCATCACTCAGCTCCTGGTTAGCACACCCAAGCATTGGCACCTTGTGGACGAAAACAGCTCCCAAGAAGGTCCCTGCCAGGTCTGATGTCACCTCACAGGGTGCCCTAAGTTTTAACCTCTGCATGCTCTAGATGGTGCCTCTTTCCCTGCTATAAGAAACAAATAATTTTTGCTGCAAAGCATTGGTGGTTTCCCGCTGCAGAGAGTTAACCAGGGACAACAGACTGTCATCTTAGGCACAATGACGAGGTCTATGGTCTCTCCAGGGAGAGGACAACTCAAGTTGAAGCACTCAAGTCACTCAGCGGGCCACCCACAGGAGAGTTGGGCATCTCTCTGCCTGCCACCCTGCTCCAGCTCCCCAGTTCCTCCAAGGTCCTAGCATACACTGGCATCAATTTTCCTCCTGTGTGTCTTAATAAACTTAAGTATCTGCCAACACTCCCACACTGAGCCCTGAATTGCATCAGGAAGCACCAAGCTATTCCCACCTAGGTCTCCCTCATCTGTTTAACTTCCAGGTGCTGGTGGGGTAGGACCAACCTCCTCCTTTAGCCCCTGATGTGGCAGATACTTATTTGAGTGCTTAACGTAGCAACCCAGAACAGTCTCCAAAGCAGCTCTACCAAAATTACTCATGCTGATCAAATTAAACAATTTGTCATATGCTTCCAGACCCCCATAAAACCTTGGCTGATCTAAAGGTCTTAAGTATTCTCTTTCCACCTCCCTGTCTACATGGACCTACCATCCCAATCATTGCTGTTCTCCCAAGTCCTCCCAGAGATCCTGCACACTGCGGTAACAGTAAGTTTCTGCCACAATATCACCTTTTATTTCCCAGCACATCATCATCAGAGACAGGCAAAATGACTCCCTCCTCTTCCCATTTACTGAAGAAAGGAAACCACGGATCACCCTTATACACATGTAAGTCACATTAACATTGGTAATAAAAGTAAAAATTGAAACAGAAGAAGAGATGCTTTAAATTACAACTTTCTGCTCTGCAACCTTGTATGAAAACTGGGAGTTCTGTGAACATTTATTACACGTATCTGATTCACTAATCTTCTATAAACACAATTACTGAGTTGGTTTGTACTATTCACTGATCCCCCCTTTTCTTCCAGCCCCTCATGAACACAGTATGATTTCTCTTCCTTGGAGGGAAGGAACATTAATACCCAAGCCATAAATTTGCCATCTGAGTGTTAAAAGCCAAGAAGCTTTTTGCCATAAAATGACATGTTTTAAGGGAACCTTTCCTTGGAGTTTTATATTTTTATTTCAAGTAGGAAAAATGCTTTTCCACTTTCTATGTAGCTTTTCATCAATAGAGTTGTCTTGTAAAGTTCTGCACTAAGCTCTGTGTGATAAACCACATCACTGTATGGGTGTATGTGTACATACATATGCATGCATTTAGATATATTTTCAAACAGAACCAATAGACAGCTGCTAAACAGATGCATAAGCACTTCTGCCTATGCAAATGTAGATTACTCACCTCAAGTGCTGGTTAAAATAGCATGTAAATGGTTGTGAACCCACTTTCTCTTTCCAGTATTTCTGCTTGTACGTGACGTTCTCAGAGTTCTCTTGATCGTCTCTTGCGCAGGGAGGGATGTATGAACACTGCCAACACATGTTACAACACAGAGTTACTTCTGTGCTCAAGGACCTAGGGCATCACTTTCTCTGCATTTTCCTCATAATACCAATACGACTGAAATGGGCAAAGAATAATAAGCACAAGCTCCAAAGAAACAAAAAAGAAAAGTCAGTTAAATTTACCTCAATTGCTAGGTATTCCCTGCAGGTACTGGAAAAGAATATGCCAGCATTTAGAAACAAAACAAAGGCTTTATCATGTTTTGTTCCATTAGCATACCGACCTGCCATGTAACACCTTGGGTTTTTGCATGGTGAATGTAAAAATGATCGTTTCATTTTGATGTATCCCTAGCCAGGTACATGGACTGGGTCTGAATTACTTTTTAATTTCAGTGAGGCATGTAATCACAAGTTTTGTTTACCATCGTACTAATAAATAACCCAAATATTCCAGCAAGCTTTCCCAGATGATGGGATAGCTGATATCTGGCTGATACCCACTGGCAAAAGACTAGATATTCTTCCACTGTTACAACACGGGGAATCAAGCACAGAAAGTTCAAAGCCCCACTTCAGCAGAAAGGTTCAGCATCTGCTTCTGCTGTATAGAAGTCAACAAGAGTTGAGCATGCGGCTGAGCTATCTGGAGATCTCACCCTCAGACATCTGCTTCAAAGCCCAAAGAGATCAAGGGAAGTTTCTCCCCCAGCTTGGTGCACTTAGGACTGGGCTTTCAGAGGCTCCACTCTGGGTCACACACAATGCACATACCTTGTTTCCAGCTCCCATCTTTGACACACCACCCTTCCCTTCTAGCCACAGGGACTTAAACAAGAGAAAACAAATAGGCCAATGAAGCCAATGTCGGCAGTGTGGGGATCACAGTGTCAAAGCACAAATTCCCCCTATTGTTAGAAGGGATCCATGTGAGAGATCATTACAGAATATGTTGAACCAAACTGAGTAACACAGCTTAACTGATCCTTGGGTAACATAAAGGCTTTTCACCCTGGAAGACGCATGGACAGCAAGGGTCCATGTGCACACACAGATTTTTAATTCCTTTAAAACTGGGAGCTGCAAGCAAAAAAAAGTGACTATGAAGGTAGCCAGAAAACCTCCTACTTAGATAGGATGAGGAAGCAGGAGGTGCAGGGTATGGGAAGCCCCCAAAGGGATCCTCACACATGATCACAATATGAGCTTCTTCACAGTATCCTGAAGGCAATAACAACAAGGAGAGATACCCTCTCTAACTTGAAAATAAAGATCACTGGTACCTAGTGAGTGCTTCCTCTTCCTCTCCATCTAGTGAGGTTTCACAGGGGCCTACCGTGCCTCAGCTGCACACTATACTCAAGCTGTACAGACCTACAAGCCCATCTCCACCTAACAACAGCTTGAATCTTCACCATTCCAGGGGGATGGGAGAAATCTCAGGATTTTATTGGCCTGATCATGTAAAATCTGGCCAGTTCTGTCAGCACTTGAAATTGCTGCCGATAGCTTCCATGCTTCAGACTGGAAGAATCTGCAAGTTCTTGCTTGTTGCTTCCAAGCTTAAACTTGCCTTTTTCACATGGGCCCACATCAGGTGTTGCCACGGCACAGAGCGCCCTTTAGATCCCTGTTCAGATGACCCTAAACAAGGATTGTCCCACTGATGATGATGAAGGGCAGAAAAGAGCAGCAACACCACTCTGCTCCAGAAACCAGAACACAGGATTTGTCACAAGAAGTTATTTCCATCTTAGATAATATTCCTTGACTGGCAATGGTTTTGGCTTGGTTTCGTACTTTGGAAGCACCAACCACACTCCTCTTTCCCCCATGCTCCCAGTGCACAAACATATCTGTGCAGCAGCTCAACAGAGTCAGTAGGTCTGGAATGAAGAGACCCGAGGGCGATGCTGGCTCTGCTTTGACCTCCTGACAGCCACCAACATGCCACACCATCCCACCTGGTCCTCTGCTGGTGCTCCTTGCTCAGTCCAGAGTCCAGCATTCCCAACCTTCTCCACTCCAGTGTTTTTCTTCACGAACGGTTTCAGATCCTGCTGTGGAAATGGTACCATATCCCACCAGTTGTACACTCACTGCCTACATCTGGCTGTAATCTACACTCTTCTCTTCCCCAAGCCCCCAACTTTTAGGTACTCTCTTGCAATATGGGGATACAAGAGAGTAGATGTAAAGAGGCTTTTCTCAGAGTCCCCCAAACCAACCACGATTTAGTCAGGACACAAAAATGTTTCTTCATTGTGTCTGAGCCTACTTTTGTCCTCTGCTGTGAAAGCATGACCACCCCACCACTCCTTTGCTGGCCAAACTTTCTCTGGATTCTTCAGAGAACTTCCACCTCCCCCAAATATTATGTGAATCCTTCACAAAGTTCACAACCTTATGAACCATTGTTTATCCACATCCTGACTTCCAGGCTTAGAATTAACTGCAGAGAACTCTTTTCCCAAGAGATATCCATCTGAACAGAAAAGTAGCAAGCTGTAACACTCTCCAAGGAGAGGTCCGTCACAAAGGACTTCACAATTTTTCACATCAGTCACCATGCTTTTCGCTCAATATGAAGGTGTTAAAAATGGAGTTTTTCAAGGCAGGGATTTTGCTTGGTTTGGAAAATGTAAAGAGGCCCACAGACAGCTTCCCTGATCAACACATCCATCTTTCCCCGTACCAAGGCAAGACAGTGTATGGGAGTACCACCAGTACCTACAGGAAGGACACCTGGAAGTTGGGGACAACAGTGAATACACTTTCTGTAACTCAAACTTCACACCACTCTTTGCACAAGTAATCCCAATGACAGCTGACAGAAAAAACACTGGATTTGTTTCCATCTCTTCCTTTTTATTTCCATGTGGAAAACACAAAGGAGACCCGCAGGGGCTTTCCATAAATCAATGGGAGCTCATTGATTGAGCCTGTCAAGGATTAACAGCCTTGAAGAGAGGAGCGATCCCTGCCTAAGGTAAAAATCATCATCATACGAATCCCAAGGGTCACCCTAAAACATTTCTTCAACATGATAAAGGCCTTGAGCCACAGTGAACACCCAAGGTCTGACTCCACTGTGGACTTATCAATTCAGTTGCACAAACACCAGAGCCTCTTTGCCTCCCCAGGATGCCAGCACAGTTCCCATCAACCTGACGTTCATTTTGGCCCCTTCTGATCCATGTAGGTGGTGGATCTCTCTTTTCTCAGCCTCCTAAGTACACTTCTTGGGACTTCGCTTGATCAGCTGTATCACCCTTCAAAGCACAGTCAGCAGGTGGGTAAGAGGGAATCGTAGCCTGGCAACTTTCATCCACAAACTCACGGTAGCGAACCTGAAACGACCTCCTGCTTTGGCAACAGGCAGTTTCTGAAAGGTTAATTCTGCAGTCCTCCCCCACAAGACACGGCATGAAATCCTACCATCGAAACCTAAGCAAATGCCAAGTCTTTGAAAGCAAGCTAGGATGCCTTGTGCTCAATTGCAGCTCACGCAGCAACACCCATTTTCAGTGGAAGTAACCTACTCTGCATTTCTTTGATTTTTTTTTTCTTAAACAAGTTACAATGAAGTTGGAGAATAGCACTTAAGATTAGACATTCAGAATAAATCTAATGGAGTGGAGGCCTTTTCAGCAGATCTATTGGTACATGGCGCCGTAATCGCACCTCCTACGCTATGTCATAGCAATGATAAAATTGTTATGTAATTCAAATACACTCTCAATTACACAGCTCAAAGTCAGTTTCAGGCTAATAACATTCCCCCTTCAATCAAAGCCAGTGAGTGGATAGACAAATAGGGATTCAATTCAGTAAAAATGTCAGCGAGCAGCTAATCTACCTTCACACCAAGGTTTTGTAAGATTTGTATCTGTGTTTGCTGCTGGATGCTCCCAATCCAGTGTCTCTGCAGATGCCTGGGAAGATTCCTGATTCTTCTGAACACTTCATCAAAGCAGATACTCTTCCATATCATGGAGAAGAGAAAGAGGCATGAACTCTTGGCCATGGTTTATCTTCCAGGCTGCATTTCATGTTTTAAAAAGACTTTTAAAAGAATTTAAAAATTCTTGCCTAATACTGTCACATTTTTATAAAAAGAAGCCAGACTTGGTAGGCTCTGTGGGAAGCTGTCTCAATCCTAGAAGACACTGCCTCTAAGATGAGACCAAGACAGCCTCAAATGCGAACAGACATAAGGGCCCAAGGTAGAAGCAAGTCAGCCCATCAGAACACAAACTGATGGCACTAAGAAGCCAGTCTCCAGCCTCAGTCTCCAAGCGACTTCTCCTCCTGGCTGCTGGTGAACAAGGGGACACAGCACATACCAATGGCTTGGCAGAGATGAGCGCCCACACACAGTGTGCTGCACAGGTTGGGAAGCTTTTGATGAAACAAAGGAGCGGAAAGGACGCGCTAGACAAGTATCATTGTGAAAGTACAATGTACCACTAAAGCCAACAACTTCCGACTCCTGATCTCCAAGTGTGTTGGGTTTGTGTGGCAAGGTTTTGGTAGGCGGGGGGGCACCCTGTAGGGGTGGCTTCTGTGAGAAGCTGCTAGAAGCTTCTCTCGTGTCAAATAGAGCCAATGCCAGCTGGCTCCAAGACAGACCTTCCACCAGCCAAGGCTGAGCTCATCAGCAATGGTGGTAGCGCCACTGGGATAACGTATCTAAGAAGGGGGGGTGTGGTGTGTGAAATGCTGTGACATAGCAGTTGGAAGAGTGAGAATACGTGAGAGAAACAACTCTGCAGACATCCAGGTCAGTGAAGAAGGAGGGGGAGGAGATGCTCCAGGCACCAGAGCAGAGATTCCCCTGCAGCCTGTGGTAAAGACCATGGTGAGGCAGGCTGTCCCCCTGCAGCCCATGGAGGTTAATGGTGAAGTGGATACCCACCCGCAGCCTATGGAGGACCCCACGCTGTAGCAGGTGGATGCCTGAAGGAAGCTGTGACCCTGTGGGAAGCCTGCACCAGAGCAGGCTCCTGGCAGGACCTGTGGAGAGAGAGGAGCCCACGCTGGAGCAGGTTTGCTGGCAGAACTTGTGACCCTGTGTGGGACCCACGCTGAAGCACTCTGTTCCTGAAGTAAGGGACCCACGCTGGAACACTTTGTGAAGAACCAGAGCATGTGAGAAGGACTCACACTGGATAAGTTCATGGAGGACTGTCTCCCATGGGAGGGACCCCATGCTGGTGCAGGGGAAGTGTGTGAGGAGTCCTGCCCCTGAGGAGGAGGAAGAGGCAGAGATAACGTGTGCTGAACTGACCACAACCCCCATTCCCCATCTCCCTGCACTGCTGGGGGGCAGGGAGGAGGTAGAGAATTTGGGAGTAAAGTTGAGCTCAGGAAGAAGGGAGGGGTGGAGGGAAGGCGTTTTAAGATTTAGGTTTTATTTCTCATTATCCTACTCTGATTTTATTGGTAATAAATTAAACTAATTTCACCAAGTCGAGTCTGTTTTTCCGGTGACAGTAATTGCTGAGTGATCTCCCTGTCCTTATCTCAACCCATGAGCCTTTTTTTATATTTTCTCTCCCCTGTCCAGTTGAGGAGGGGGAGTGATAGTGTGGCTTTGGTGGGCACCTGGTGGCCACCCAGAGTCAAACCACCACAGCAAGCAATGTATGACCTTCCCCTAACTGTGTGTGAGCATCTCCACGCACTACTAGGTTACCATCATGGCCTGGAAGGGAGGAAGCGCTGCCACAACCATCCCACTGTGGCAGGAGATGAGCAGGGGAGACTTAGTCCATTAGTACCAAAAAATACCCCCCTGCCAGCTGACTGTACCAAGGGAGCTGGAGCTGAGCATTGTACCTGGTTTTCACCTGCATCCATCAGCACAGACAAACCCACCAGGATTGTCTAAACCCACAGTCCCTCACAGAGGCTCGAGGTGGTGAGGAGCACCCCAGACAAGAGTAGGGGGCAGTGGGGTTTATCTGGGGCACCTGGGGCTGCTTCCAGAGGAATCACTAGACAGCATCCTCAGAGTTTGCCCATCACAGGCACCAGCCCGAGCACAGAACTGATGCTTTACCAGATGCACCAAACCCTCCCAAAATTATTGTAAGGTTGGGCATATTTTGGTATCAAACTTCCTCTGCCATGGGTCATATATGAGGGAGTCTGAAAACCAAAACCTGTTCTATTTACTGCACAGAAGAGATCACAGAATCGTAGAATAGTTTGGGTTGGAAGTGACCTTTAAAGGTCACCTAGTCCAACCACTCTGCAGTCAGTAGGGACATCTTTAGCTAGATCAGGGTGCTCAGAGCCCCATCCAACCTTATCTTGAACGTTTCCAGGTTTGGGGGCATCTACCACCTCTCTAGGCAGTCTGCTCCTGTATTTCACCACCCTCACTGTAAAAAATTTCCTTATATTGGGTCTAAATCTACTCTTCTTGAATGTAAAACCATTACTTCTCGTCCTATCAGAACAGACCCTGCTAAAAAGTTTGCCTCTTTCCTGCAGGCCCCCTTTAAGTACTAGAAGGCCTCTATAAGGTTTCTCTGAAGCCTTCTCTTCTCCAGGCTGAACAATGCCAACTCTCTCAGCCTGTCCTCACAGGGGAGGGGCTCCAGCCCCCTGATCATCTTCATGACCCTCCTCTGGACCCACTCCAACAGCTCAATGTCTTTCTTGTGCGGAAAACTCCAGAGCTGGACACAGCACTGCAGGTGGGGTGTCACTAGGGCAGAGTAGCCGGGGAGAATCACCTCCCTCGACCTGCTGGCCACACTTCTCTTGGTGCAGCCCAGGATACGGTCGGCTTTTTGGGCTGCGAGTGCACATTGCTGGGTCATGTCCAGATTTTTATCCCCCAGCACCCCCAAGCCCTTCTCAGCAGGGCTGCTCTCAATCCCTTCATCCCCCAGCTTGTATTGAAACTGGGGATTGCCCTGACTCAGGTGTAGGGCCTTGCACTTGGCCTTGTTGAACCTCGTGAGGATCAAAAAGGCCCACTTCTTGAGATTGTCCATCTCTCTTTGGATGACATCCCTCCCCTCAGTCCTGTCAACCACACAACTCTGCTTGGTGTCATCTGCAAACTTGCTGAGGGTGTGCTCGATCCCAACATGTGTGTCATTGATGAAGATACTAAGCAGCACTCATCTCGTCAGGCTGAGCGGTTACAGAAAGAAGCACAACAGGAGCACAGACGAGGAGCAGCGGCTGCCTGCTCTGCACCCCTGCCCGGGGACAGGGGCAGGAAGAACTGGGTCCTGCTGCACAGCTGCTAACATCAGGCTCACCAGTAACTCCTCAAAAAGTTTCTTCAACAAAATGCAGGCAAGTTCTGGCACTTCATTTAACTTCAAGCATAGAAAGGAAAAAGCCTAAAAAGCCAAAAATAAGATCTCTTTAGCAGCTGACATACTCCACTGTCATTTTACCCAACCAAACTGATAGCCTGGCCCTCGAGCTGGCTGAATGCGCCACCGACGCACTCGATGGCCAGAACGATAGTGACAAATTGACTTTGGAATTAATTCCCCTTAAGCCTTATCTCAGAGATTATTATTGCTATCAAGGCAGCTGAAGAAAGTCTACCGTCCCTCCACTGAAATTTCTTCCTCTGAGACAACAATTATTGAAAAAAAAAAAAAAGAAAAAAGAAAAAAAGAGAAATCCACAAATCGCTCAGACTGAACACGAATGTAATCATGCCTGGTGCTTTATATATACATTTCTGGATTAACTCTGACCCAGCTATATAATCTTTTAAGAGCTAAAATGAATCCTGGGCTGTACAATGATGTGATTATCTAAGGAAGAAAGAGAGAGGGGGAAAAAAAATATATTTTTTTTTCCCTGCAGCTAGACCTTGCTAGAACAGACAACATATCATAGCTGCTGATATGTTTATATACCAGCCCGCCCTACTACAGAAAGTAGAATATTTTCAGTCCAATACACTGGTGAGTTTTGGGGTGGACTGAAGCTGCCAACTGATTCAGTATTGTTGCATGTGGTAAGAAGCCCAAACTGTGCTTTTTCTACACTATTGATTTACCAGGAAGAATTGCTTCCCCTCACACAGAAGCAGCTAAACAGAATGCAAAATTTAAAGACTGTTCAAAACAAAATTGATCAATTTTTTTTTTCCTTCTAGTTAGTTGGAACTGATTTGTGTATTGTATGTCTAGTTGCATGAACATGAGTGTGCTGCAAGAAGGTGATGGAAATGGGAAGGGTTAAATGGCTTCTTAAGTGTTCATTCATAAATACATACTAGATCCCAAGCATTAAATCCAGCAGATGCCTACCCTATTGGTACTAATCTTTATCAGCATAAAATCCCGAAAGCTTTTAAAGATGGTGAGACTTTAGGACAAAAATTAAAAGAATGTAACTGCTCAGTTATGTTGACATTAAACTTGGGGAAAAAAGGGAAAATCAAAGCGACAGCTACACATACTTCATTCCTTTAAAAGGATATGTTTTCCTAATGAGACCTAAACTGCTTTTCTTCTTATTTTGTATTGGTTTTACCCAAGCTCCTCAAGGTAAGGAAAATAATTGGAGCGCACTTGTTTTCCACTTAGTTAAATTCATTTACTACCAGAGAATGCAGTTACATCAAAAAATGCATCCTTTCTGCTTGGTCTCATCTCGTACATCAGACTGAGTCCTCAGCAACGATATCCCAGGGTAAACAGTCCACACCTAGAGATGCAAGGTGCAAGCTAGAGAAAACGGATTGTATTTGTAAGAGCATGCAAGCACAGCACACTGCCAACACACAGCCCTGTGTTTCCTTATTAATTGTTAAATAAAAACAGGCTCCTGAGTGACATTTATGGACATTGCTTCTGAAGCTCTGGGTGCCTCCCTGCAGAAATGGCAATCCAGCCCTCGGGCAGGTGCAATCCTCTGCTTCCCACCGGACTTCTAGAAAGTCAGGAGAAGACAGGATCAAGAAGTAAAAACTAAACAAAACCAAACCCTCCGACTACTCAGAGAGACATTGCGATCACAGCCCAGTTCGAAAGCCTTTGCTGAAACTGAGGATGCTACAAGAGCCGCTGAGCTCTGGCGCGCTGGTGGCACAGAGCACCACCCAACTCCCACCTCCCATCCCTGCTGGAGATGGCCACAGTGGGGCTGTTGGGCTGTGCTCAGGGGCAGCCACGCTGCACCCTCTGCAGCTACACAGCATCTTCGCCCCATGTCAAAGGCACGTTTCACCAACCACTCCAAGTCCGCCTGAAGACGGAGGGAGGTTTAGGGAAGTCCTGGTGCTTGGACAGCTGGGTGCTCACAGTGCACCTCTCCATAACCACGGCCCTCTCCACGGGGAGCCTGACAGCAGCACCCCCAGGGAAAGGTGAAGTTTGCAATGGTCCCTCACACGCCAACATTTCAGCCGCTTTGCTCTCAGGCACCATCCAGCACTGCAGCTTCATGGCTCATCGTTTCTGAGCGGTGCCAACAAATTAATACAAATCCTGTCAGACTTACTCTCCTGTTTCTTGCTCTGCTGATTTTTGCCCCAACCACCCTTCCAAGCCCACAAGCTGCCAAGGGGAAAAAAGCAACCGCTGAATCCCAAACGTGCAACTTAATCTACCTTCCAAGGGACCAATCCACACTGGTGTAACTGTGACTGCGGAGAGGTGAGGCTGCACATCCCAAACTGGACATGCAAGTCTGCTCCCCAGCCCCTGCACGCAGACCCCTGTGTCATGTTCAGCACGACCCTTGCCACTGCGCTACCTCCACAGCTCAGTGGAAGAGCTGAAATTCTCTTCTCCAATACAGTCCTGATTCCAGGTGCTTTCAGAGGGAAGGGAGGAGATTCTGCCACATTTTAAATTTCCTAGAAACTACTTAAGAAAATCACAGGCAGCATTCTGGCAAGGTGGTCTTTACTTAGCATGAAAAGAAAAAGGACAAAGCAGAATAACTGCCTTTAGAGAAAGGAAAAAAGCGCAAGTCACACGTTGCCTTCAGACTACCCTAGTTTGCTAGAAGATGCAACTTTAACGATGCTTCCATTCGGTCCATTTTCACGTGGGTGATGGAGAAGTTTAAGAATCGAAAGAGCACCAAGGAAACTTCTCTCTCAGTGCATCCCTCGCCCCAGCGCCCCAACAGCAGCGGCTCCGTTAAAATTCCTCCTTGCGTTTCAGGCAGCAGCTCCGGGAAGCCCCTCACCCTCCGGGACACCCAGCGCAACAGCACCGGTCACCGCTCGGGCGGGCAGACAGACCCCCTGCGCCGGCAGCAGGAGGGTCTCCCCCGGCTTCCCACCGGCGTCCCGGGGCTGCCGGCGGGGCGGAGCGGGGACCGGCAGCGGAGCCGCGGTGCTGCTCCCCGCTGCGCTGCCGCGGGGCGGCACCGCTCCCGCGGGAAGGGTGAGCGGGGGCTGGGGCTGTTCGGGACAGAAAATACATCCAGTGGGTGTGCGTGTGTATGTGTGTATATAGATATATAGTGTTATACTATATATATAGTACAGTGCTATGCTAAGTGTACAGTGTTATACTATATATATAATAGAGTACCATACTATACATAGTGTGTCTATATATACATGCTATACATATATATACACACACACACATCCCATACATACCATGTATAGTATTTTGATATAAATACACCATATATATATACTTTTTGCTGAGTAAGAGCACAGGGTCATTTCGGAGGGATGCTCCGCGACTTCATCCCTCACAGAAAAACCCGCACCCAAACGGAGGGCAGTCGCAGGGGACCCGGACCCCAAAGGCGGGCACAAGGGGCGGTGAAAGAGCCCCGAAGGAGGGCAGGATTTGCCCTGCGGGGACCCCCTCCAGCCCTTCCACCCCTCATTTTGGGAGCTCGGCGCTGCGCGGGTCTCACCTTGGGGTTAGTGCGGAGCTGCCGCTCGTCCTCATGGAGAAGGGCAGGGAGGGAGGAGCGGGAGGTGCGGACCAGGACCTGGAGACAGGGGTAGCGGGCGGTACCGCGACAGGCGGCCCCGCAGGAGAAGGTACAGGCGAAGCGTTCCCCCAGCTGCCGCACCGCCAGCACCGTGCAATTCGCGGAGCCGCCGCCTCCCCGTTCTTGTAAAGCCGGGCGTAACCAGCAACAACCCAAGCCCAGGAGGGAAAGCAAACCGGCGGCGATGAGGAGAAAACCCAGCCGCATGCTTTTGTCCTCCGCCTCCGTATATTCGTAAGCCGCCCGGCTCCGCGCCATCGCCCGGTTGCCGCTGGCATCCGCCGCCGGGCAGCCGCTGCCATCGGGCTAAAAGCTGCTCCCCGCCTTCCTCCCCGCCTCCTCCGGGGCTGAGGGATGCAAGGGGGTGGGTGTAACCATCCCGCCCGTCAGACAAAAAAAAAAAAAAAAAAAAAAGTAAAAAAAAAAAAGTAAAAAAAAAAAAAATTAGGTAAATAAAACGCAAATGGAAACCCGGTTGACCTAATTCAAAGTCTCTCCGGGGGTGGAAGGGACAGATTGCAATGGGATTATCTGGCCGGGGAGATTTGCTGCCGGGAGGGCTAGTCCGGATTAATACCGGGTACTGTGCAAGGTGTAATATCTAGAGGGGGGTGGGAGGGTGGGGGGCCGCAACGCGCCCTAAGGGCGCGTTGCGGCCCCCCACCCTCCCACCCCCCTCTAACCCAACATCCCCCCCACAAGATACAGTAGTAACCCTTCAGGTAAAACCCAGAATAAAATCCTGGCTTGAGCCAGGCCATGAAAACAGTTTGTGCTTCCTAGTTCTCACGGCCGGCTTGGTTAAGTCCCAGCAAGCCCGTCTGAAGTCGTGCTCAGTATCCTCACGTGTCAAAAATCTGCAAGGTGTCTACGTATGCACATGGAGTCAGACCCAAAATTAAGTATCTGGAAGTGAGGAAGCAGCTGCTATTTTCACCTTATCTCCCTTCTCAGTTAATAAGGGGAGTGGACAGAACGTTATCCTGCCTCAACATGACTTTTTGGGGGTTCAGGGCAAGCGCTCTTCTTTGGCCAGCTCCAAATCCAGTATCTGCACAGCAGGGACAAACCCAGCCTCTTTCATCGTTACTTGAAGGTTATAGGTAAGCAAGATGATAGCTGCCAAAATGTTTTACATTACATAGGAATTGCTTTCAACAGGAAGGTATTGACCTTGGAAAGATCGCCCTAAGGAGTGCCCTCTTCGAAGCAGGTCTGCAGAAAAACAGTCAAACCAAGAAAATACAAAATAGTTTGGTTATCACCCAGAATTTCCCACCGTGGCAACACAATAGAACAAGCTCTTTGGTGCCAAAGTACCATAAGCAATAGTTATATTTTTATTCTGTAGTCTATGTGACAGGCAATTAGGTAGAACAAAATGTGACAGTTTCAGAGCTGATAGCTGAACTTGATGATACAGCAGACAAAAAGGTACAGAAATAATAGAAAATTAAATACGAGAAATAGCACTTTTCTCTGGCCACCTTTTCCAATCACCTCCCCACTGCAAAGTGCGACGTCAAACTTTTAAAAATAAAGTTGATCCATAGGTTCTCCAAATGGACTATTGAGCAAGGTTTGGCAGGAAGGTTATTAAGAATCCATGCTGTGACGTGAATATAAATGGATGCAAATACTGTCCTTGTTGCACCAGTGCGCTACCACACTGCCCTCAGGCCAGCTGCTCTGTGGTAGCCTTCCCTAATACCAAAGGGTTTCAGAAAAAGTTGGCCAGCTCTAAGCCTGGGATTATTTTTATTTTTACTTAAACCTGCAATAGGTTTTTATACTAGAAACTGAGCTCGTCTTGGTTGGTCCTTGGCTCTGTTCTTCCATTCCCACCAGTCAGACTTTGCTGCCAGCATCTGTGGTGACAGCAGTCTCTGGTGGTGGGGCTTGCTGCGTAGAGATCTTCATATTATATAAAATAATTTTTTAATCAGGCAGGTTTGTTGCCTGCCAACTGAAGGGAAGCTCCAGCCCTGATTTCCCAGTTTAGATGGGCTGTGACTTCTTGTCTGTCTTACCTGCTGAACAGCTGCCATTGAGTCTCCCTGCGTTTGGTAGTCGGTTCAAGTCGTTGCTGTCCCCTGTACATAAAGTGCTGTCAGCCGAAAATTAAGGCAACAGCTCACTGGGTGACGCAGTAACCTTGGGTTAGTCCTCCTGTGTGCACCCAACCCTACATCATCCGTAGTCGGAGAAGATGCTGAGGCTGTATTTTAACTGGGAACAGCATTTAATGTTCACCAGGTAATCTCATCAGTTCTGAAGTCCTGCAAAAATAACTTGCCGAGGACTCAGTCTATTTGGATCAGTTGGAAGTGAAAAACGATCATCAATGCCCAATTTTTAAGAGTAAAGCTGGGCACTAGAGGCTTCTTGTGCAGATTTTAGCTCTGCTGAGGGCAGGAGTTGGGATGCTGTCCCCACAACCACGGCCCACGCCAGGAGCAGCCAGGGCTGAGGAAAGCAGTGTACAAACTTAAACTTCCGTATGAAATTTTCAACAGCAGGAAAACGGGTTGCTACCCACTTTCTGAGGCCCCTCCTCGCCCCGCGACCGAGGGGCAGGCTTACCTGTGGCCAACCGCCGATCACCCACCTGAAGGCAGCTCACACGGCCCGCAGCGAGGCTGCCTCTGCTTTGGTCACGGACCTCGAGGCTGGAGAGGCCGTAGTGGGGCTCTGGCACCACACACCCGGTAGGGCCGGACGGCGGGAATGCACTCATGCATCCCTGTTTCCTTGCAGAAGCCCAGCGGTGGTCCTCGTGATGTCCATCGGGGAGCTGCCTCGCATCATCTTCCATGAAAGTACCAGTAATGAACTGCCTTTTCAAATACAAATACATATATACACACATATATACACACACAGTAACAAAATGCCTTTTTGAAACCAATACTGTGATGCCCACCATTGATCTTCCAAGGGAGGGAGAACCCAGCTGGCTGGTACAAACACACCTAGGGGCAGGGGAACAACCAAAACAGCCCTTTCATCCAAAAGAGCAGCTGCAGAGAAAGTTTCCACAAAATTTCATCAATGTCTCATCAGACACAGCAGCTCCAGGACGCCTCCCCTCCCTCCGCTCCTCGTCAGGACGGTTTTATAGGTGATGCAGGATGCTGAAACCGTGAAAACTGGGTACTTCACTGGAGTGTTTGTTAAACCAGAGGGAGTTCAAAGAAGCGATTTTGCAGAAAACTATTTTGGCAACTTCAGCAGGAAAATTCTGATGTTTACCCACATCCAATATCGGCATGCTAATACTGACAAGGGAATATGAAATGCAAATGATAAACCAAAGTCTAGGAAAACAATAAGCAAGCTTGGTTAGCACTGCTAATTCTGAAGTGGGTTGAATCAGTAATTGTTTGATGTGCTTTAACACAAAATAAATCAAGTTTAACTTGCACAGTAAAGTGGTTTTAAGAGGTAAACCTACTGAAGTAATTCAAACCACAATTTAAAAGTCATCAAGCTGTATTTCCTCAGATCTTTTAATTGTACTAAAAGCTTTAAGATTTGTGGAAATGAGAGCACACGCAACTATCAGAGGAAACAAAAACAGCTACGCCATTTTAATTCTCATACTGTATGAAAACAAAAGCATCAGTTGTCAATCCAGACTACCCACTTAGCCCAATCTGCAGTCTTCACCAGAATTCAACTTCTACTAGCACAATTTTTTAGGCAACAGCAATTTTGAGGAACACTATGAAAGGGTACGGTATTTGAAAACTTGCCACACTCATAAATTTTGCTTTAATAGAAGCAATTGTTATATTTAGCATGTTAAATCAAAAGCACTGTCTAGCTACCTCATGCTTAGGATGACAACTGTGCATTCAGAAGCTCTTCTCAAGCATGGCAGCTGGCAATCAAACTTTCTTTTCTGTTTCAGTCAATATCCAGCTGTAGAAGTAGTTTCAATCAGAAGTTATGGGGAATTAATTTAAGAAAAAAAAAAAATGTAACCCACGTTCCTTTTAGGTGACAAATATCTTTAAAACAACTAACACTTCTTCAATAGCCATGGCCACCTACAAGTCATATGGGATTGAGCTGACTGCCCCATAAACCTCCATGCCTTCCAACACTGCTTAGGTGGCTCCAAAGATGGTTCATGGTCTCTCTACGGTCAACAGGAAGAGTGCCTCAGCACTCTGCGAGCATCCTCAAAAACAATTTCACATCTAACTACAACACGCAGGTTCTTATTTGAAGCACATTGTCAAACGGAAATAGAAAGGTACAAAAAATACTGGCTTAGGGATAGAGAGGATTTCAGACATGACACGCAGCAAAGTGGTACGATTACACATCTTTGTACCATACAGATGCCACAGCCGTGAAAGGGCGGCGTGGTCACGAATCCTGACACACACTTGCAGCCGACACCTTAACAGAGGTCACAGTCACGTGCAAAATAGTTTTACCCATGTGAGTGTCAGCAGGCTTCCCTGGATTACCTGGGCCTTCAACGAGATTAATCAAACCCATGATGGTTCTCACATGCTTAAGTATTTGTGGCACCAGGTACTAAGGCAGAGATCGAGTCCTGGGTGGTTTTTTCTTCATTTCTAAACACCCAGGTGATGTGTCCTTACCTCCTTCCTCCAGGACTCCCTGGTACCCTCGATTTTCCCATGAGCAGGGTGTGGTTTGAGTAGTAACTGTTCAAATAACAGCCGCAAGTGTTTTCTGCAATACCAGGGATAATCACACGGGTGAAACCCATTTTAACCCTGGAAATTCCAGGTAGTGGATTTCCAGAGAAACTGGAGCTGACTACACTATGAAGATTTATAAACAATGAGCAATAAGGAGCGAAGAATATGAGAGTGGGTTAAACAGGCCAGAAATAGGAATACTTCTACTTGTTTCCAAGAACACCGGGTTTACTACTCAGAACTTACCTTGCACGTTGTTGTACAATGCTATAATTATGGGGAAAAAAACCCACCTCAAATAAATGTATTTTTAAAATAGCATTCTACTCTCTCCCCTTATTCATACTGTTAGTGGAATGTAAAAACATATTAAATAAGCCTCTGACCTTAATTGTCAGTGTTAAAAATCTCCAGGTCAATTCAGTTGCCAATTTGCCACGTGTGCAAATGAGTTTTTTTTTCCTTTCAGTAAAAAAGACAGTATGGTTTTCTTTCAATTTTTTAAATTAATATGGTATCAGCTAAGAAGTGTTTCAAATTTTACACATTGTTTCCTGTTTAAACTTGTTTCTCCTGCTTCAGCCCAGAGCGCAACATGATATTAAGTCACAGATTTCAAAGTCTCCACATATGCTTAGTTAATCGATGAACAAGAGCCAGACTGCTCTTCCCCTTGGAAGGGGCAAATCATCAGTTCCTTGCTCACAGGTGAGAAGTTTGCTAAAAATCAAGCACCTCACATTTTTTTGAAGTACATGCAGTTGAATACAACAGTATCATCAAAGTAACTTTCTGGAGAACTTAGGCTCCCAATTTAATCTTATTTGTTTTTAAAGTACCATAGGTATTTAGTAGTGTAAGATACCATTTTTAATGTAAACTGCCTCGCTCCCTTTACCACATCTGTTGCTCATTTCCATGCAACTGGCTATGCAGATGAACAATGACATTCAAAAAAAACCCAAGCCCACACAGTAAGAAAAAAAAGCACATTTGATTTGAAGATGGAAACACCATTTCAGGGATCCTTTAAAAAAACAAAACAAAACAAAACAAAACCCACAAAGCTCACAGCAGACCTCTGTAAAAAAAAAAAAAAAGTAATATTATGTTAATTATGGAGTGAGTAATATGCTTTTGGGAAATTATGCTTCTTAAAATTTATAAATTTATGTTTGAATAGTCACCTATATGTTTGTATCTGCTTGGATGTGAAAAAAGCCACCACCTTTCTCAGCTGTGTTAGCCACTGTTTAGATTATAAGCACCCTCTTTCAAGTTGAGAAAGCAGTTTGCTTTAACAATAAAAAAAAAATATAATCAATAGGCTTGTATTTTTATGTCTATCATCTTAAAATAGATACTAAAAAAGCTTATAATTTAAAATTGCTATACACCTGATGCAGAACCATAGCAATGCCAGTAATGGTCCAATTTCCAAGCGTAATTCCATGCATGCCAACAAGCTGCTTTTGCATTACACAGAAAATCAGGTCAAAACCTAAAAAGAAAACCCCATGGTTCACTGACAGGTGTTTTGCTGTCTTGTCCTGCTTTGGTAAATTAAGGTGTTTTGAAATGGTTTGCACCACCAGAGGCAACTCGATGAGAAGCAGCAGTCACATCAAGAAAAAGGAAACCATCCAAACGGTTCAGGTTTTTCTTCCTCCACTCCAGAGAACAGTTAGCATTTTCAGAACCAGTGTACACTCGTGTGTGTTTGTGTCTGGAAGTTCAAGTAGTAGCGATCATCAAATGAAACGTATTTCTGTTTTAAGTGGGAAAATACCAACCTGGAACTAAGCTGTGATCAGTTCTAAACCGCACAAGTTCTTCCAAGTGTTCCTTCTGTGATGCATTCTTGAAGCATCCTTCTATCGTGTGAACTGTTACCCACCCGCCTTCCTAAAAATGATTTGCTATTACAGAGAGGGGATCTGAATCCAAGGTTAACCAAACTTTTTGGCTGTGGAAACTTTACTGTGGAGAAGAATATAAAACTCTCTCATAAATTTACATGTCAGCAGCAAAAAGACTCTTCAAGTGTCTTAACCACTGTACAGCTCGATAGTTTTAATACTTCAACTTCCTTTTTTTTTTTTTCCATTATTCATCATTGAAGAAATAATTTCACAATCTCAAATCAAAGTCAACACTGCAGTGAGGAGAGCTTTTCTACTTTATTACAAAGAGAAGAAGCCTTTATGTGGTCAGAAAATACAAGATTGATCTTTTTTTTTTTTCTCTTCCTATGAAACGCTGCTGTTCAAACAGCCAGAGTGAATTGTCTCAGTTCACTTCTTTAAGTCCCATCACATTCACTTGGGTATGGATGTCCTTGGCTGCTGAAAATCTGGCCCTTTAGTGCACAGGGCGACAAAGTAGTCCCCTGACCAGCAGTTCCAGAATGTCCCGTTTTCATATATTGCATCCATGCACACCTCCTAAAAATGAGGTACAGCAGGGCAAACATTTTCCAAAATAGATGTCATATATATAATATATACACATTCGTACATACATACCTTTATTCATGTGATGTCCAAAAATTTAAAAAAAATGTACACATTTATTACAAAATCGTAACAAAGACTGGACAGTGTTTTGCTCATTCTGGAAAGATGAAGCTCAGTAATACACAACTCCGGCAACTAACCAGAGACTGTGGCAATATCTTTCTTCTAAACAGTCAGATATTCTTGCATTAAGCTTGGCGAAAACTGCCTTTCAAAAACAGAAGGGGAAGTAAAATGAAGGAAGCAAACCTTGCTCATCTTTCCAAATGAAATACGAGAAGGATCTTCACATAAAAATGCACAAACATTTTTTATTACCAATAGTGCTACAATGAACAATGCAAATTTTGTTGTCTAATTTTTTCTCTTTTTTCTTTTTTTTCGTTTTTACAATTTTGGAAAACTAAGTGGTAAACTTTTGTCAGTGTACTCGCTTGTCTTTACAGACCCAAGCTTGTCTGCTGGCAAAAAAAACCAAAACGAAAACAAAAAAAAAAAATCAGACCCTGCTCAAACTAAAGAAAAAACAATTACAAATTTAGTTGTTGGGCAGCACATAATTAGTAAGGCAGGACCTCAAATGGTGACCCTTCGCATGAGCCAATTGCCAGATCCTCAAGGAATTAAAACCAGGATGCCTGAGCCACATCAGTTCTGCAGTTATGTTGAGTATTGTGCTGAGACAGCCATACCCCAAGAAAAGGGAAGTCTTTAGAAGGCTTGCTGAGCAGGGTTGTAGTTGAAGGTTGATGGCAGATGAGGCCTTTCTTCTAATTTGTCATATTCCAGATGGAACTCCTACAATTAAAATAACAAAAAAGACAAAATCAAATAAAACAACGTATCATTTACCTGTTGAGACCTGGTCTTTCTACCAGCCGTACTCGAAAAGCACAAATACAGCAGAGATCAAAGCCTAACTTCTCTTAAGGCAGAAACACACGATTTCGCTATCTTTGGTTCCATTTTTAAGCAGAAAAAAAGTCAATATCCTAAGCCCTTATAACTGCAACACGTAGAGCATCCTATCCTTTTCAATGCCACGTTACTTTCAGACCCTAGTTCTGATCTCAAACAATTTTATATGCGCACGCACACAAAACACATACACAATCATGGCACGAGCTGAATTACGAATAAGATCTTCTGCCTTTCAACACGTCAGGCATACAGATACATATTTTGGATGACCTGAGGTTTGGGGATACTTTGTGGCATACTACCAGGCCCAACCGTAAGTTAAACTAGCTAGGTTTCTCCTTGGAGAACACTATCTAAAATGCTAGAGGCAAAGTACTGAGACCTGCTTCAGCCAGAATTTAACAAAACTACTCCACCACATTTCATACTCAGATTTAAGCTTCAGATTCACCCAACCCTCCTATACGTCCCAAGCTCCTTGATCCTGTATCACACTTGGCCAACACCTGAGAAGTTACCTCAGTGTTTTATAAACAACCACACAGAATAAAAATCTTTGCCCCTGTACTCGGATGCCACACAAGCTTCTGCTTCATAAATAAGCAGCTTTACCGTCCCACCAGCATCGTCACCTGACTTTTGTCTGAGGGCATCTGGTTCGAATAAATGTAAAAGATTTCAGGGATCCAGCAGGAATTCTTATTCTGCCTGCAGCAGCTACGCCAAAACAGACTGCATCCACCCTTGATGCCTAAACACGTCCTGACTATTACAGCGAAAAAAGCAGCTTCCTTAGTTTGTGCACACAACCCTCATTAGTGCACTTCGACAGTTGGGGCTTGTTGTTTCACTCGTGCAAAAATGTACGAGGACTTACTTCAGTCTTACATTTTCCAGATCATTTCAGTAGTTTAACTGTCTCATCCCCATTTTATCTTCATTCAAGAAACAGAGTAAGCAGAAGTTTCAGAATTGGTACTTTTGGTAACTCAACAACAGCTACCTCGGACACACACAGTAACTCATCTTGCTAAACTCAGCAGAGAACCTCAGCAGAACATCGTCTGTACCTGCAGAGCAAACCTACCCTGCTATTTCACATACAGTTGAAAACACTAAGAGTACTGAACAGACTATTTTAGAACATTCCCTGAAGTGATTAAATAATGTAATATTTCAGTTTTTATAGGTAGGCAAACTAAAGACCAAGTCAGTGCAAGAAGAGAAATAAAATCTAGGAAATCCAACTCTCAGACCTCTCTTCTTTAAGGCAAAAGAAGGTCCATCCAGCATAGAAAGAACATACACCACGGTAAGGTAGGGGAAAACGCTAAGCATTTAATAAGTCTGTATTCCCCAGAGAATACTTCCCCTAAACCTGGAAAATCCTAGCAAAACCTACGTGAGGTTACAGCCACCTGCACTCAAGCGCTGCACATCTGCTTCATTTCTGCTTCCCCGCTCTCTACTCCAACCAAGGGTTTTTCCTAGTGTTTTGTTGTTGTTGTTGGTTTTCGTTTGTTTTTTGTTTGGTTTGGGTTTTTTTTTGTTTAATTTTGGTGGTGGGTTTGTTTGTTTGGGCATGTTAGCTTGTACATAAAAGTCAACTGTTTTTGGCATTCCTAATTAACACTGCATGCCAGTTGATGCATGTTCTCTTTTTGTGCAAATGCATACGCATGCGCCGATGCCAAAGAGATCCCTGCTCTCTCCCTTTCTCAGAAGCAAGATCAAGGTGAGCTAATCTACGTAGGTATTTTGGTGTTAGGTTCGATGGATCTTCAGTGATTCTGACGTCATTTTATAACAGAAAAAAATAGCACTTAAACTTCTCTCCCATCCATGGCTCTCAAAGTTCCCATTTTGCACATAACCACGGAAGGGTCTGCAGATTTCTATCAATCTATGGTGAGCTTCAACCGGTTACCTGAACTTCCACATGCTCTGAAATGCCTCCAAAATTACCCATGGAAAATGGCTACTTAAACCAGTAAGACAGTATCAGCAGTCTAAAAAGGGCTTTCCAAACCTAAGGTGGCTGCGTGTCTCTCTCGGCAGCAGTAGCTGCGAGCAAGGTGTGTGTCTGAAAGAAATGCTCAGCAGCTTGAGCTGCTCTTTGTGGGCCACAAATTGGAAGCCCCTCATTTAGGAGAAGGAATAAGATTCCCTACCAAATTTTATTTAGAAGTACGCGAGTTAATACATCAAACTGTCATCAACTGTTAAAATGAACAGGCTTAAAACAGCCTTTTTGATTTGCACCCCAGTGTCAGCAACGCTCAAGTCCAATATCCAGAAGCGTGTAAGAACATCTAAAGTTGTATCTGACAATACCAAAAAAAGAACTCATTGACCAAGTATTTTTGAAAACTAAAAGGCGATTATTTATTACATACAGAAAAATACTTGTATTACAGGTATATTTCATGTTTTTTTCTTTTGATTCCAAGGGCCAATGTTGTTTAGGATGTGAACAGTAGCACTGATATTTTTTAATATAAATAGATACAAATAAAATCTGAAAAAAAAAAAGGAGCCATTTATCCATTGACAAACATCTGTTAAATTGCTTTATTTTCCACATGGAAGTAAATACTAAAAATTAAATACCTTTTATTAACCAAGAATTATGAATACTAAATACGTGTGGAAAGTTACAGCATATGTGTGACACTAAATAGTTCTATGCAAAGAAATCAATCGCTTCTCATGTCACCCTGAAAAGTTGTTTCGATCGTAAAGTTACATCAGCCTGCACATGCACAAACAATAATAGATAAGAATTCTAACAACAGAAGAAGAGAACTGCTTAAGGTGATCCATAGCATTAATAGAGTAAAACAAAACAAGCAGTTCGCAGAACAAGAAGTGTCCTGAGGACAGAATATTCTGGACTGTATAAGTCCATCAAAGGAGATGGTAGAAATCCCATGGCTACCTCAAAAATTCCAAATGGGGCCAAAAAGCAGCATTTATACTGGCTTAAAGATGGATGAAAAGACACAAATTTAAATTAGGCACTGAACGGATGTGGTGTGGCACATCTCTATTAGAAGAACAAATTTAACTTTTTAGCAATTATAAAATTATTTCAATTAAAACTGATCTTAAAAGGATAGGGGGTAATTTAAAATGGGCAGTGACCCTTACAAGCAAATAAACACCTGGAAATTTAACCTTCTCTCCCATAAAGAATTCCATGTTTTACAACTATAAAATCAAAATTAAAGGGCTTTATAATCTTGTTCCTTAAACAGGATTACTTTTCAAAGGACAAATTCCAGACAGTTTACTTCAGACAATTTAAATCAGGATTTCAAGTAAAGGTGCAATTGTAGGAAGCATTTTTGGTGTCATATCCACTTCCCTTCCTCTCTCACGTCTCCTCAAGAAATATATAGCCAAATCCTCAGAGAAAAATCAGTGTCTTTAACCACACTGTACTTTCCACATGCCCTAGGATGAAAAACCATATATACAGACATATCTGTCATCAGTATTTTCCTGCATGTTGTTTTGCATTTAAGGTGAAATTGAAGTTTATTGTCATTCATACTTTTTCACTATTTAATGCCATGTATCAACAGAAAATTAATTTGATTTTATTTCCTATCAGTTTAGGAATTGTCTTATTACTCAGCCGTTTTGCTGCATTTCCTTCTTCAGTCTATTAACTATTAGGAACATGAAAATACGAGCCTACAGCTTAACAGAAAAGATAAATACATTATTTGGTGTCTTCTTAAAAGAAGTTATCCAGTCTGCTTTACTGGGCTTTGTTAAAACCAATCTAGGACACTATAAAAAAAAAAAAATCTGTTAAACCACATCTGGTTTACGGTGTTGTGGGTTGTTTTTTTTTGTTTGGTTGGGTTTTTTTTTGTTGGGGTTTTTTTGGGTTTTTTGGGGTTTTTTTTGTTTACAAACTTAGTCTTAAGATTTAGTACTGTTATCCAAAGTAAACAGCTATATTTCACTGTATCTGTCGTAATGCAGTATAATTTAAAATAGGTACAATAAATAGGTAAGTTCATGTTGCTTAATGCACCATGTCTGCAAAGCACAGCACATTAAAACACGTGCTGCCCTGCATTTGTGCATATAGGCTAGATCAACAGACAAATTTGCAAAGCATCTTGAAAAACAATCAAATTTGCACAGATAAGAGACACTAATTTACCAGAAATAATTCTTGTCTGAAAGGACTAATGAAACCATTCAGCAGCAATTACTATGGTGGCCTCCTAAGGAACCGATATTCCCAGCATTCACTAATAATGTAGCAGTTATAGTAAGAGACTGCAATTTATCAGAACTCTTTCTTTTTTTCCAGCTTCTCATAGTTTTAATTTCCTGAAATGTTAATTAATACTTCTGCATTAGAAAAAAATTACTTGGCCATACTTTTCTTCGCATTCAGAGCGATGTGGAGTTATCAAATATTGCCATTCCTGTTATGGTAAGTCTATGTTAGTGTTCCTCCAAGGAAATGTCAACTCCAGAAACTAGTATCAGAGGTAACAACATTACATACAATGCCAAAATCTGACATACATCTAAGTTCTTATTTATTTATCATAGAAGGAAACATCACAGAATAATTTCTAGCAAGGGATTCCTTTCCTGTGTAACAAAATCACAATTTTTCCCTAAATCCTTCTATAGCTTCCTGTGATCAATACTCAACTTACCTGTTGTATTTTGCACCAAACAAACTAAAAATTTCATAACAACATCCCAGTTCCAACTTCTACATTAAGAAATACACAAGCCTAAAGGAAAAGATACTATCTCTTCCTATGGACACTGGGAAAAATAAAAAAAATCCTGTTCCTTGTTAACTTGCCGCTGCAAGTGCAAAACTTTAGAAAAATACTATCCCTCTTCCTTACTAGCTACCAATTGCTTGTTGGGGGAATGATTTTCAGTAGGCAAAGCAAAGAGAAAAGAAGAGAATATGTGAAGATCTTGGGCAAAATCGTCTGGAGAACTGTAACGATTCACCTCTCTCTTTCGCTACAGTACCTCCAGGAATGCCTCACAGACAAAGCGAGCTCTACTCTTTAAAAGAGGAAGGATGTAGTGTGCTAGTTAACAACTCAAACACTGGATGCTGAATTTCAGGACAGCACTCAGGACTCCAAATAGAGACAACAGTGTCTTCAAAAGTAATGCTTAAGCATCAAGCAGCAGCTTCATACATTTACTACAGGCAGAAAAAGAAGAGACACTAAAGAGGTTATTATCCTTACACAATGGGCACCACTTCCCCTAGCAAAAGAAATGTTGTGCTTCCACATCGGGTAAAAACTCAATTCCATTGATATATGAGCTTACACGAGGCTCTTATTGCTCATAAATAAATGGAACAAATTCAGTTGACTCCGAAGAAGAAATCTATCCTTTCAAAAGGTAATTACTTCCCCTCTGATAATCTTATGTAATAATAAAATAGCTTTAAACAGTGTCTTGGGAAACCTAAGAAAGTACACCAAGCAGCAAACAAATAATGCGAGTAGAAATCAAAACTTTCCTTTTGTTTGGGTTTTCTTTTGAGGGGAGTGATGGTTTTGCTTGAAAGTTTTTGAATTACTTGGCACTTACGAAAAACCACATGAGTAGGGCTTGCCACTAAAACCTTCACTTACAAAGTCTTGGTTTTCTTATGGTCACAAGAAGGGCAGCAGAGGCAACAAGTCATGCATGCAAATGGACTGAAGCCTCCCATATCATTTGGGACAACTAAAATGTTAATTTCTGAAGCCAGCTTGCACAGACTAAGAAAAATTACCGAGGGGAGGGGGGAAGAAAGAAAACAGGCCATTACATCTAGTTAATCTCTAGATAACGGCAAACTTCAATATACTGCCTAGGAAGAAATGCAATGCACTTAATAGGGGGCAGAACACTGAACGTTATTCCTTTTAATTTAAAGCTTATGTTTAAATATCATCAGGCATGTAACTATTTAATGCAGTCTTTCATAATCTCCAAGTGTATAGATGCAACTTGCTCACGGAAATGAAACACCTTTTCAGCAAACAATTCATAAGCTAGGCTCCAGGTGAAAAGATTTCTGATTAAATGAAATACCTAAGCATGAGGAACCACAAAACATAGTTCCAACAGGCTGGAATCACATCTATCGAGTTCAAGGCTTCAAGATTAATCTGGTCTGATCTGCTAAGTGCTTTTTAGAGAAAAGCAAGTGTGTGGTACTGTATCTACAAAAGGTCTGACGTGGAAGTTTTACGTTTGCTCTTTCACCGATTAATCCAACACGTCGGTTAGAACTTGAAGCAAAATCATGCCACAACCATAAAATTTCATATAACTTAAGTGGGGAATGAGATTCTTGACAAACTATTTAACTTAAACAGACTCTAGGTAGGTGTAATGGTTGTATGCATATTGTGAATGTATCTTTTTTTTTCAGCTCCAGCTGAAGTGAATGCATCACCTTGTAGGTCAGGTGATTTTCAAAAGAGCTCACCTCTTGCCAGGCTAGGGAATGTTAGCACTCCTGACTACTCAAATGGAGTTTTGACACTTATCTACATTAGACAAATCTTTGCTTTAGTGGAGAAGGGAAATCACAGAAATCATAATCCAGCCAGCAAAAGACATCATATGATATGCTCTCAAAAGCTGGAAGCTGGAATTGGAAGTTGGATGGTCTTAAAAATTGCAAGATACTGAAAATTAATTATCTTTGGGGCAGGGTGGAGAAAACGAAGTACAACTCTACGTTTCTTCAGCTAACATGTCAAGGGTGAACATAACTGACAGTATTCATGGGCAAAAAGGAAGAAATAGATTATGAGAAGTGAGAAGGGAGAAGACTGTAGCTTTCTGATTTTTTTAATGCCTCTTGGCCTGGAATACATAAAACAAGCATCATGAAAAGATGCCTCCTCCCTAAAAGAAGTGATTTATTTCAAAGTACTCTGATGTTCAAACAACAGAGCATGGACGTCCTGCAGTATGCTCAAGGAGAGACAGTACCTGAAAAAAACCCAAAAAACCTCACTTCCCCCACCCATCCCACCCTCATTTTTAATTCCAAAGTGAGATGTGGTAATTCCCTGCTCAATTTTCTAAAGCAAAATAGTAAAATATTTGCAAGCACAATTTCTAAAATGCCAAATAATGCTTTCTACTCTGTAATTCTGTACTTAAAAAAAAGCCTTCGATTTTAACAAAACTCATAACGGAAGTTCCATGTCTTTGTACCTCCCGAAGAAAACTGGAAATAGAGAGACCGCTCCTCCTTCTCCACAAACAAGCCAGTTGTTTTCGGCAGTCTTTATTCGCTCACACATCAGAAATTAAGATAACGAACTTAAAACAGCAGGAGGTTAAGAAGTTTGAGATTTTGGGGGAGGAGGTGGGGTTTTAGTGTTGTTATTCTAAAAATACACGGTTGACAGACTTAAAAAATCTGCACAAGGGAAAAGAGATACCTTAGCTACTTTCCTCCAGTTAAGACAGTCAAAGAAGTAATATGTTCCCCTCTCGTACGTATTGGTTTTCATTGTTGGCTCCATGCCGGGCGCCCGGGTGATCCATACTCGTTCTTCTTTGTGGTATCTCCAATCCCGGTTAAATCTTTCATTTTAATAGGAAGGAAAAAGAATTTTTAGTGTTAGTTACCTGAATTTGGAATTTGACTTAATAAACTGAAATTTTAAGAGTTTCAATCAAATCTGTACAACGCATACAAAACCAAAACAAAGTTTCTAAGTCATCGTTATACCTGTGATCTCATACCTCTTCCATACAATTATTACACTTCAAACTAAGCATATATGAAACTTTAAGAGGTCTGGTAGGTTCAAACAACAAATTTTTTAAAAGATTATTTACTGTTTCTCATTTTGTTGAAGGTAAGTTAGATGTTTAATAACGGCTGGCACCTGCCACTTTTCCACAGTGCTTCTTAATAATGCAAAATTCATGAGAGAGACTTTTGATTTTCACTATAAGAACTGGAAAAAAAAAAAAAAGTACAAAATGGAACCAAGGTTGGAGGAGGCATTTAAAAAAGGTTTCCGGCTTTAGATTGACTAAGCTTCTGTTTTCAGTATCTAACATGTTGGTTGTTTGGTTGGTTTTTTTGGTTGTTTTTTTTTTTTTTTTTTTTTTTACATCTACTACTTCATTACTGCAATAGATTAGATCATATAAGACTGACAAAATAGTTTGAACGTACAGCTCTACTGCTGCTAATAGCTGTAATACATCTCCTCCATTCATGTAATAGAGATAAAACAGGAGATCTTCTCCATATCGGCCAAGTTTTATTGCAGCCAGCTGCAAAAGATTGAAGAAAATGAGGATGAAAAATCACAATAGATAAAAGTTTTAAGACATACTATCCCACTTAAATAACACAAGGATACATCCAGAACGTGCTTCCATCCTAAGTGTGTTGCAAATGACACTCTAATACAATTAAGAGTAATAATTATTAAAACAATCAGTTTTTCGTCACTTTTAGTTAACCTTTCCAACTTAAAGGATACAACAGAAAAATAAACAGAAGACTCAGCAAGACAGAATTTTCTCCCTGTACCAGTGTCTTACTTTTATTTTATTACAAAACACCCCAAACAAACAGTTCCATGTATTTGCTCACTTCACACTCTATTAAGTAACATTACTAAAATTGCTTACAATATTTCTCAATGACCCCTCTTTATACAGATACTATAGTGGAAAGGAAATATATCTAACAAAAAACATCCGTATTCATGTAGATATGAAATGCAACAGATAAATGTGAGAATATCAAACCACAACTCTGAGCTTATCTCAAGAAGAAGTATCTCAATTTAATATGGCATTTGAGTATGACAGTATATGGACTATAAGAAACTTCTGCTTTGCATGAAGGGCAACTCTTAAAAACATGTATTCTTTTGCTAACCATGCTCAGTCTCAGTTTTGTCTTCCCTTTCTTTATCTAAGGTGGAATGGGTGCATGATGTGTCCAATTAGCCCATTAACGCACCACTGTTCCTAAAAAGATCGAGGACATCCTTAAAATGCACCGATTTTGAACATCACCTATCTGAAAGAAAATTTAGAAAATTACTGGTAATATATGAACAAAAAATACGCACACACACACACATACTCACCTTATCCCTAATGTGAATGTTAGTTAAGTATTCAGATGGAACATGGAAGTCTAAAAAAGAATCGGAATTGATGCAACTATTAAGACATGTAAATGAATATAGTTTGCAAATATTAATATTGAACTAAACAGTTATTTCTCTCTTACCTATGTCTTGAGGTCGACAAGGTGATGATGCCCAGGGTGATGCAAATTTAGGATAAAGATTTCTGAAGAAAAAGAAAAGCGCAAATTTATCAAAATTAAGAACATAACCCAAACGAACAAAACAAAAAAACCTCCATAATGAACCTCACAAACCTAAAACCCATACCACACCACCAAAATCACAAGCTGGGGTGAGAAGTAAGGAGAAAAGGAAATTTCCAGCTCACTCTCCTAAAACAGTTACATTTATTAGTTTTCTTTTTAATAGATGCAGTAAGATTGCATTTAAACTGCCATGGGAATCTCAGGGTCAAGATTTCTTTTTTAATCTATCATTCCTTCAACTTAAGCACCAGGGATCCCAACCCTTTTCAGGGATCCAATTTTATGCAGGGTTTCAGTTTGCATAGGAACAGCTGGCACAAGCCTAGTGGGTTCTGATTTATTACCGTATGATTTAAAAGGGGAAGAAAAGCTTATACTGGCAGATTTTTTTTTTTTTAACTAACCAGTGAAGATTTTACTTTTCCTCTAAATTTCAGCAACGAGAAACAAATTGAATCCCAGCAGAACATGAACGTAAGTTTATTATGACTTAGTATTTTTCTTTCATAGAGATTTTGCTAACATATTTTTAAAAAATTGGAGCCATTTAATAAAGGGAAAATGATGAATCTTCCAACTCTACTACAATGACTGATGTACTGAGGAATGAATTTTCTAATTAACAGGTAAAGAAGTGAAAAAAAGGACTGAGCAAAATGTACTTTCGGCAGGTAGCTACCGCCTGCTTTTAATTATCCATGATAGCATGCTATTATAGCAAGTTTTGTAAATTAATCTTGATTATGGTACAGCCTATCCTTGCTTCCTTCTTGTCAAAAGCCTATTAATTACCATAAAAAAAAAAAATTCACCAGAAACCTACCAAACTACCTGAACACAATCAACTCCCAGCTGATCTATATTGGCCAAAAACTACAGTGATCCAAGTGGTGCTAAACTTACTCTAGGCTAACTAATCTTACTGTTAGCAAAAACTTATGCTTTAGAGCCTGAATGAAGATTTCAGTGGTGGCAAAATCTGCAGATATTGAAAATAACAAAACCACTGCTTCTGCAGAAGGCATGGATAGGCACTGCCCCAAGAAGAGGAGAGTGTGCACGCCCTAGAGGTTTGGTTTCCTAGGGCAAGGAATCCAGGATTTTACAGACTCAGTCTGCACCTCTGTAAGCAATAAAAACTGAAGAGTTTGTACAGAGTGTTCCCTCTAGGATAGAGATAACACTTTTAAGATTTTTCAAGGAGGTATTGAACAGCCTACAGTCTATTTGATGAATATTTCAGAAATCTTCAGAACATGAGCAAACAGCTACATAATCTCTGAAGAATTAAATGAAGTAATGCCATTTTTTATATTTTTGTTTATGTAGAATTTAAGTTATCCTAAGGAATTAGAAGTCTATTTCTTAACAAAGAAGTATAGGACTGTACAGGCAGGCAATGCAAAATCATTCAATCAACAACTGAAATAGATCTTAGCCTACCTGCACAGAAAATTTATATAAACCCAGGAGTTAGAAGGGTTAATTCAAACCATTAGAGACATACACAGAATCCTAAAAGTTTATTTCTAAAAGCACATTTATCGTGATGCTTAAGTCGAATGGGTATTTTTACCATCAGCAGTACCTCACAAGGCAGAAACTTCTGGTTTTCAACATGAGAAATGCTTTTAGTTTTTCAAATGATGATTTATAAAGCAAGCAAAGGATGTTTAACGTAAGGCAAGATGGCAAGCCAGACTGCAAGGCTGTTTGCAAAGCTTTTCTGTAGTATAAAATAAAGCCAACTTTATGATACAGAACTGTCCAGATTAAATATGACACAAAACTGGGAGGAGTGGCTGACACACCAGAAGGCTGTGCTGCCATTCCGAGAGACGTGGACAGGCTGGAGAGCTGGGTGGGGAGAAATTTGATGAAATACAACAAGGGCAAATGCAGAGCCTTGCATCTGGGAAAGAACAACCCCATGTACCAGCATAGGTTGGGGACTGAGCTGTTGGAGAGTAGCGTAGGGGAAAGGGACCTGGGGGTCCTGGTGGACAGCAGGATGACTGTGAGCCAGCAATGTGCTCTCGTGGCCAAGGCGGCCAATGGCATCCTGGGGTGTATTATAAGGGGGGTGGTCAGGAGGTTGAGAGGTTCCCCTCCCCCTCTACTCTGTCCTGGTGAGACCCCACCTGGAATATTGTGTCCAGTTCTGGGCCCCTCCGTTCAAGAAGAACAGGGAACTGCTTGAAAGAGTCCAGCGCAGAGCCACAGAGATGGTTAAGGGGGTGGAACATCTCCCTTATGATGAAAGGCTGAGGGAGCTGGGTCTCTCTAGCTTGGGGCAGAGGAGATTGAGGGGTGACCTCATCAATGTTTACAAATATGTAAAGGGCGAGTGTCAGGAGGATGGAGCTGGGCTCTTCTCGGTGATGGCCAATTACAGGACAAGGGGCAATGGGTGCAAGCTGGAGCACAGGAGGTTCCACACTAACATAAGGAAAAACTTTTTCACTGTGAGGGTGACAGAGCACTGGAACAGGCTGCCCAGAGAGGTTGTGCAGTCTCCTTCTCTGGAGAATTCAAAACCCGCCTGGACGCATTCCTGTGTGATCTACTCTGGATGGTCCTGCTTTGGCAGGGGGGCTGGACTAGATGATCTTTCAAGGTTCCTTCCAACCCCTAACATTCTGTGATTCAGTGAAATATCAGCCCTATCCCCTCTACCCAAGATGCTAAACACTCTATATACAGTAATTAAATATTAAAAATGTTAAAAATCCAGCTATTTACAGCTGCTAAGGAAAAGCAGCAGCATGCCAGGTATGTAACCGTTCGTGTACAAACACACACTAATAATTTGGGTGCTGTATTCAGGAGCTGCATAACACAGCTACAAGTCATCACAGCATCAAAATATGTGTAGTATTCCTCTGAAATAAGGTAATATGTAACCCTATGAGGTTTTATGTAGACTTTCCAATAGGTATGTTAAGCTTCAGCTTTATGCTAGTTATTGAAACTAATGAATAACATCAAATAAAATATGAAATATTGTCACCAAAAGTAGTATCACTACTACTATTCTGCATGCTGGCACCTAGAGAAAGTAGCTGTATAACCAAACGACATAACCAGATTCCACCTGTGTCTAGCAACAACTCAAGAACTCAGATACAGACGTACTTGAAATTATTTCCATGAGCAAAGGCATTCTACTTTCAGCTGATCAGCCTCAAACTAACTTTGAGCAATTTGTACTAAGAACAGTAAACTACTTAAGTATTGTGTAGATCCAGGAGACCAGTCTCCTGCTCAGTGCTGTAAGCCCTCGGACTACCAAGGAAAAGCAGCAACCCATGGCCAGCGTAACTGCTCTGTATGCATTCTCTTTATGTTGTGGAAAAAGGGAGTGGGGAACTACTGGATTCACCGGAAGAAGTGGCCTGCAAGACCAAAGCTACACATGAAGACGCTTCATAAACGTAACACATTCTGCAAGTAACTACAGACAACTGACTTCAGATGATCATTCTGAAATACTTTTAGAAGTGCCAGTGGCATAACAATTTGACTAAGTTTTCATGCAAGCTCTATAGAAAGAATTTCTGGAAGTTGTAATTCCTAAAAAGTTACATCTCTAGAAAGAAATATGTAAATTAATGCCAATTATTTCAAGACAGCCATTTTTCCTATGCTTTCCCTCTCACCTTGATACCCACATTCATCAATCCCCCCTGAATTTATGCAGCTCCATGTAAATCTGTGAAACATGCAAACTCTGTGTGTGTGCTGTTTGGTCTTTGTTTGGTTAATGTATTATGTGCAAACCTTAAAACACATCTACTACTCTGTCAATAAGGCTAACAGAATGCAAATCCCTGCTGAAAGAAAATGATGGGAGATTCTCAGCTGAAAGTCAAGAGTATCAGAGATTAAATTTCTCTCACAATTAGTCACCTAGAAGATATTGGTTTTGTCCAAACTGACCTAGGTTCCTTCTGTAACTAGTGGAGAAAAAGAGGCATCCTGGGCTGGGATTCATCTCACTTATCCTATCATCAGTGCAGTCACTAACTGCTTTTCTCCCCACTGCCTCTACAGGAAGCCTAGATGACTAAACTTAGGTGAACTGAATGACTAGAAGTTAACTATAAAACTACATTTTCATTTAAATTAATCTTTGGGGCAGGGTAACGCTACAGATTCTCTCTTCATTATTACACTAATATAAATTGCATTTACCTCCCAAATTGCTGAGAGCTAATATTCCTTGAGGACATCTACACTTATTTGAAAAATAACGTATACATGAAATTTATTGACAATACACTGTCAATTCCTTGAAGAAAGTCCTAAAGAAGTTAGGAGAATAAACAAAGCCACTAGGTTTATTGAATGCTTGCATAACAAGATCTCAGTATGCCTTAAAGCACAATTCTCTTGTTTATGAAAATTTTATTTTACTGTCATTACATTTTCAAATTTTATTTGGCAAAATATCTTGTGGGTTTGACAGCTGTGTGAGCTAAGTGAGCCTATTATGAATGACAGTATAATAAAACCAAAACTGAAGATAGTACTAAAAACCAGAAACTTACTCAGGAGAGTTGAGATTGAGACCTAGTGTTGTTAAATCACTTCCTAATGCAAGATGTACCATTCCTGGATCTGTCTCTGCTGCCCTGATGAATGTTAACAAGCCAATCATTCCAAACTGGTCCGTCACCATCCCTTGAGGAATGTTGGTAACCCGACCTAGGCAAGAACAACAAATCAATTTTCTCCTTTCAAGAAGTGGAGAAATCAACAAGGTGATCTAAATGACTGTCAAAACTTTTAAAGAAGAAAAAATGGAATGACACATACCATCAGGTAACACCTGGATCCCTTTTTTCTGCTGGTTGTTGTTTTGCGTAGTTGAACTTTTATCTCCAGGAAACTTGGGCCCATCTGTGCTGGATGAGGTTTTGCCTGATGTACTCAAATTCTATTAAAAATAATTTGTAGAGTCGGTATGATGGAAACAAACCAAAATGGAAAAACTTGTTGACTGTATCTTTCAGTCAAGCACTCTAAACCAGTACGTCAAGTCACTAAGAAGTTAAGCACTAAAATGGAACCAAGCTGAAGCTCTTGAGTTCTGTTGACAAACCTTATGTAATATTTACCACTTCCTAAAGTATACCTGTCATACAATAAGAGCTATGAAAGAGCCAACAGCTTGCAGTCTAAAAGGACAAGAAAATATTTCACACCTGAGTCTGAATACACATTGGACATCCCAAGTACCTGTGCCTACAGGATATTTCTGTCTCATCACATCATATATTTTTCTCATGCAGTCTTGCTCCTGCATAACACTCCATGACGTAGCAACAGATAACAACTCAAGCCAGATAATAACTGCAAGCAACACATAGTTGACACACTTGCAACTATCAGGAAAGAGATGTAAACACTATGTCTGGCAAGAAACTGTGATTGTGCTCCAGGAGCCCACATACTGACGAAAGATACTTCCCATAACTATCATTTCTTACTTTTTATTATCCTTTAAGTCTGCAATAACACAATGTAATCACATTTACTCCCTCCTTCCTCACTGTATTCAACACTAACTGTATCAGAACACTTTCCACACCATAAACCTGGCCACATCATTCGGGGGCTAGGCTTCTTTCCCCCTTCCCGTTTTCGAACAGTTGCATTTTTCAGTTTTCATATCAGTTTGTAGGCACATGTACTACTTACTCATCAGTATTTATGCCACCCTGATTAACATATTTTTTGCCATTATAAGTAATAAAACAATTGGAAACTAGAACCTTTTGTCAAATACCGTAAGAAACTGTTCTCTGGCATCCAAATTTTACTCACCTTTTATTTGTAATTAAAAAGCAATTTTTATTACAAATCTTCCACAGTAAACAATGGAAAAAATCCCACAATCTTATAATCTAAGCTAGTTATTTAACACATGTTAATTACAATACTTAATATACAGTGTATCCCACTAGTCTACAATATACCCATGAATGCAATGGTCTCTATTAAAAGAGCTTTTTCCCTGTGATTTCATTTCCCCTTCAAGTGATATTGTACCACCCAACTTTTAAAGGATTTGACATCTTTGAAGAAAGATCTTACAATGTGTAAATACTACTACTGATGAGAGGCACCAACAGCAAAATAATGAGCTGGAATTGGTAGAAAAAAGAAGTTAAGAATGGCAAAAATTAAAAATATATATAAATTCTCAAAAATAAATTTTGAGGTGTTCTTGCAAGTTCCTCCCTGGCCCCTACCCCAGGCCCCTACCCCAAATACAACAGGATACACAGAAGTCACATGAAATTAAGAAAGCAAGGTTGCAGTGACCTGTTGGGACCAAAAAACTTTCTGAGAAATTACATTTACGTAGTTATATATGAAATGCTGTTTATGCAAAATTTCTTGTTAATTTAGAGGGGCAAATTTGAAAATCTTGTATTACAAATACAGTCACTGCCCATCAAAAGAAGTATGGACACTCAAAGTAAAAGAAGATCTAAGGTTTACTTACAGATTTATTGTCATCATTACTCGATGTTGGGTCTTTGTAGCTGGAGCCTGGTAATGCTGGAAAATCTTCATTGTGTATTGAAAAGTCCTGGGACTGCTCACTTGCTGGTTTTGTTACCATTCCAACTATTATCAAAATGAAAGCAGGAATAATGTTAAATGACTGCTAAGTAAAGAATTTTCTGCTGTTGACCTTGCTTACTGTCCACTTTCACTATGTGCAAGTTGTACAGCAGAAATGACTTTCAAAAAAACAGGTAAACCAAAACAAAGCATATTCATTTAAAACATCCACACATATTAGACTAAAGCTTCTTATTTAAGTGTGAGCTGAGAAACACTCTGGGTTAAATTCATAGACACATCCATTGCTTTAAGAATGAAGCCCAGTACTTTTACCAGCACCTGTTTTGCACATCTAAATAATCAAATCATCTTTACAGGCATTATTAAAGCGATATTTAAGGAAATCCACTGATGAAGGAAGGATGTACTGCTTTCAAGATTACAAATACATTTTTCCTCCATCCCCTAATTGCATGAAGAATTTCTTCGCATAATCTCTTTAGAAGCACATATTCTTAAAGGATGCCCAGCTAACTTGCAACAGAACATATCACCAATGAAATACTTGCCTGTGACATAAGAACGACTCCTACTTTCAGTATGAAAACTGAAAGCATTTAGCCTGCAACTCTCAGTGCTCTGACCCTAATTTAAAAAAAGTAGGCCAGTCACATTGGAACATGGATTCCGACTACTGAAAAGCAACATTCTTTTTTTTTTTTTAATGCCAGTTAAAAAAACCAACACAAAACCCAAAACAAAACAAACAAACAAAAAAACAACTAAAGAAAAGCCCCCCCACCACGCACCCAAGGGCAAATATTCTTTGCTGAGAGACAGAGAAGTAATACAGTGATTTGGTTGCAAACAACACTGCACTAGAGGAAGATGAAACAGAAGGAAGTCTAGCACCTATTTTTCAAAGATTCTTAATAGATGTATAAGATCTAAAATGGTTTAATAGATGACTATGACTTTCTCTAGTACTGTGAAGTTAGAGATCAAAGTTCCGTTATTTAAGAAAAAACCCCACTGAGTTAGTCTTGTTTCTGCCATTCACCCTTTTCATCCAGAGTTATTACAATTTCTTCCACTGGATAAATAAAATTGATAACGAATTAACTGGGTTGCATATTCTCATTCTACCTAAAAGTTATCTGAAGTCTTAATTTTCCTGAATAAGCTGAAATATGAAGGAAGTATATGTCTGCTTGGTTTCAAACTTCCTTTTTCTTAACCACAACCAAAAGTGCTCTCCACTTTTATTGCTGGAGACAGCGTCCAGTGCATCTCATACCCCATTTCTTGATTGTTTCTACCACCATACCCATCCCCTGTATTAAGCAGATGCTCACAACTCTTCAGACAAAGAAACTTCTTTCCTGGTTTGCCACACAGTCATGCAAACAGCTATACTAGCATCGAAATGAGGAAATGGTGTAAGCCCAAGGGCCATTACAGGTTTTTTCATGTGGCAGTGCTGCTGAACGTTGAAGTCCAGCTCCACACTGGAAATGCATCTGTGGGGATCTCCTTCCTGCCTTCTACCAATTTTCCATGTAATGGCTTCTCTTTCAGAGACAGACAAAATCTCATGCAAACCACAAGCCGTATTAGCTCTCCACTCTCAGTGTGACTTTTCACTGTCTTTATTTGGGGAAGTGACTTTTCCCTATGTTTAAGAACACTTCAGTTTAACTCATGTAGTTCTTTCTCAGAGCTATCTTAAGCAGAGGGCCCTGGTTACGCCCCATCCATGGGGTTACTTTCTCCTGATAATCCGGTATCTATTATTTCTCTTCAATTGAACTTGGAGATATCTCTGAAAAACACTGGCTTTTTATAGTTCCAAAACATTGAGTTATTTTTGGTTAGAAACAACTTTATGTTATAAAAGCAACTTTTCAGAGTAGCTGATACAACATGCGTGACAAAATTTCTAAAGCAAACAAAAAACAAAAAAAAAGTATTGTGCCTCACACTAAGCTTACCTGAGTATTTTCCAGACCCAAAAAATAAGATTTGTATCCACCTTAAAGTTTTTCCTTTTATTATCTTTAAGCTGTTCAGCAAGAATTACATAAGACACAGACCTGGAATCTGACTGATAAGAGTTGATGCTTACAGGTTATTTTTTTGAAATCTGATGTTCATCATAACAGTGACAGTGAACAGTACTATAGCAAGTACTACCAATAAACTGAGAAAATATGCAGTATGTTTAGAGCTGCTGACTTTTTACACAATAACACTTCTAATAATCAAATGTTACTTCTAAAATTTACTACTCTGACCTCGACAGTTTTTGTATGCATACAGTTGGAAAACAATCTATTGCCTAAGAAAGGTCTAGAGTGAGCACCTTCAGAGTAACCATACTATACATACTGAAAACCCCAATAACCTCTGTTGATGGTGAAACTAAAAAGCAGACGACTTCTAACACTTACAAAAGCCTAAGGGGAATCTCCAGTCACAGAGATAGCATTTTTGAAAAGCCCACTTATTGTCTTATGAACAGCAAAAGGTGAATCGAGCAAACACTGATTTCATTCAAAGAGCTTTCAAAAGTATACTCTTACCATAGGGTGCCCTTCCAGCTAAAGGGTTTATTAGTGGAGTCGGATTGCCACTTCCTTCCCTTCTGTTTCTGTCTGCTAGTGCTGGAAAATCTGAGAGGTCCAGTCCTGTCACATTTTCACTTCCATCTACAACAAAAACAGATTAAATTCACTTACGTTTTTTACGCAAATATTTCATTACGTGCAAGATACATGTAGGACACATTTTCTTTCTTCAAGTTGACATTTTTATTCTTAGTATAATCACTACAAATAGCTACAGCCTCTGTGTTACGAGGCTAGCCTAAAGAGCATCAAGATGTTTGGGGCTTGTTTTTGAACAATAGCTATTTAACAGTGTTTAGTAACAAAGTCTACTCATTTTGAATTAAAGACTGCACACGTAAAATACAGGCAGGCTACCAACATTACAGTACTAGGATAGGTAGCCTGTTTAAAGTTTAAGGAGCTATCAAGAAGAAATTACAGGGAAGATAATAACCCATATTAGCAGCAGCATGAAGGAGCTCTTTTGTCCTTAGACAAGGTAAGATAAAGCTGAAGCAGCTGTAGAGCCAATGCAGTGCAAGTTACATGGGAACATTTTTTTAATTCGCAGTAGAAAATACTACATTGGTGAGACCAGAGCTGCAGCTCTACAAAAATGTCACTAGGTCCTAGGGGATGCCCAAACCCTTCCACTCAGTGATATCACCAGCACCTCAAGTTACTTGATATACACAGCCACCTATAGGTTTGTCCACGCTGATGTTTCTAAGGTATTTATGCACAAGGTTATCCTCCCCTCTCTAGTTCATTAAATTCAGATGAAGAAGTAATTCCCAGAGAAAAATTACAACTGAAACAACCATTTGAAAGGATCACATTACAAACGAGTTGTTCAAAAGAAGTCTGAGATTTCAAATGCTTTCCCACCGTTTTCACCCTATATAATGTTTTTGTAGAAAATGGATCTCTTTTCTTCTCTTAATCCCCTTTCCAATTCCATAAGCTATTTTCATTTCTAACCGACTAGGTACAATCTATGGTCATGTGATATACAGTGAGTATTCTACAGAATACTTTCACTTTGTCTTCAATAGTATTAAAATTCACTGTTACAAAGTAGTAACAATTTCATAGCACTACTCTTGGAGCAGCATTTCTATGGAACAACTGAAGATGGTAACAAAGTTGCACTCCACAGAACAAAGTGTTTTCAACTAGACTTATTCAGTCAAAAAAATATCTCTACTGTACTTTAGGATCAACATTAATTAGCCTAAACTCACCTGTTCCATTAAAAATGTTACTTGATAAGGAGTTATTCATTCCAAATGCCTGATTTCTGTTCATCCCAAATCCAGACATACTGTGAAAAAAATCCAGGAAGTCAGATAAAAGGGTATACAGACTTTGTAATTTCCAGTGGAAGGCATTAAGGGAAAAAAAAATAATCTAAGACACTTGAAATAATTTAAGCTTAAGCAACCTACATTAGCCTAAAACTCAGTTTTTAATTATTTTCATTTGTACTTCTGAATACTCTGAGCAGGAGCAGCAGGCACTGCTCAGTCAAGGCAACTGGAATGACTTCAAAATAACTCAGTTTTTTAATAACCACTGTGTCTTAAGATATCTGTCAACGAACAAGTTATGACAAACATAACCGTTACTCAATTTCATACAGAAAAATGAAGCAGCAGTAAACACAATACTGAAAAGTCAGACTGCAATTCACTCATTTGCAGGTGGGAAGCCGAATCATGGAAGTGATCAAGTTTGTCATGACTCAGTTATAAGCCAAACAGTTATGGTGTGCAATCATCACCACATGGCACTATTATGAGCACAGGGATGGTCTCTGCCACACAGGGACACCAGCTATATTGAAGTTACATATAGTCAGGCAAAAATGTTTGAAGACATCTAAATATCATATAGGACTACTGTGGTTGGAAAGACACCCTCACAAATTATCTGCTTCATTCTGTACAAGCTGGAGATGTTGAGAATCCCAAAGGTAGGCCCCAGCCGTGTGAAACTCTGAATTTCTGCCCTGTGGGAAACCATAACATTCATTTCCCTGTAAGAGGATGGAAGTTGATGTTTTGTAAGTTTCCATAAACAAAAAAGTCAAACATTTTCCTAGAAGAAATTTTACCTACATAGACTTTTTCTGCAAATCAATCATTTCATTCCAATTTGAAATAGCTCTAAATGCTTCAATTTGGATTGAGACATCAAGAAAGAAAACAGTTAGCCAAGACTGGTCCTGTCCTGCTTTGCTTCCCCCAGGGTGGTGTATTTGAAAGACATCCAGATCTTTGACACCTCACACATCTGAAGAAACACATTCCTGGTATCATCTGTGAATTCTGGACCTGGTGAGTGCACCAAAGGAGACAACTCTATCTTGAGGGCATATAATCTACCCTGATGACAGACAGTATTTCTCATGCAAGGTTTTTTTGGTTTGCTTTTAAAGTAATTAGAAATAACCATGTTCAGAATTTCAGGGATAAGGCCACAAAATGCATACTTCTGCAATTATTTCCAACCTGTTTTACCAACATCTAAGAAAGGGAAAGTGAAGTATTTTTTATGTTCAAAACCCTAAAAACTTTCATTGCACCGGCTAAGGCAACCATTCAGAAAACACTTATTGGAAGCCACATAATTCGCGCATCTGTCAAGGAAACACCAGATTATTTTCTTTTCCAAGTATAATTTCAAAACTTTGTTAAAATTAACAACTGGATCTATACTGCTATTATACTTCCATCGGCTAATAAACTATGGAATATGAAGTTCCAGTGATATTTCCTTCTCAACTCGTAAAAATTGTAACTTCTTGAAAATGAGATATACAATGCAAACAGTGAAAGATGATTTTAATTCAAATGCTCCTGAAGACAGGGATTTCATTATCTACCCTACAGCTGAACAATATTTAAACAAGTACTTTCTATACACATATCAATCTCCAAAATCATTGTCCCCTGCACGTAGAGTTTTTAAGTATATTATTATTTCAACCTTTTGTGATGCTCAAGTTTCAAAAACACTTAAAATTTAAATTATTTTTAAATTATCATTTCCTTTACTTGCCGCTATACATCACAGGAAAGAAAAGGCAAATTCTCTGTAATCAGAGGCAAGATACAAAGTCTTCTCAAACTCCAAGAACATAAACCGCAACTACCAAATCTCTATTGCTGTGACTGAGAAAAACATTTTTTTATGCCTGTATCAGTGTGAAAATACAGAACTAAATAACCTGACCAAGTTTCAGATAACCGTGACATTAGTTTTCACCTTTCTTTATCAATTTTGTAAAATACTAGACTGGTTTAGAGATGGCACCTGACTGTCATGAGCTTGTTTGTACTCCGTGTAAGTCAGTCCCCTAAGGAAGAGCCTGAAGGGAGAAACAGGACAAAACTGGGAGCATGTAGATTGTGAAGTTGTGGACTGAAGCCTGGAAAGCAGTCAGCTGTGCAAAGCTGTGACTACACACATTAAGTAATTAGAATCAACACACTTTTTACTACAAGCTTCTCCATATGCTTAGTTCATAAGCACAGCACCAAAAACACAGTTAAAGCCTAATGATTTAGGATGTTAGAATCTTGCCCAGAGTTAGAAAAAGAGCAGAAGTGACTGAGAACCTTTTAGCATCCAAATGAGCAGCAAATCCTTAAACAAATGGCAAACCACTGTTCTCTACGTTATTTTAGAATTTAAAGTAGAAAAATACTAGGTCCCTACTGTGTCTGTTACCAGAATAACTATTGTGTTGTTAAACTTTGCCTTACTTCTTCCCAAACTCATAGATGAACAGTCTTGAAATGGATGCATATACCCAAAAATTAAGATATATTTCAAAACCAAACTTGGGAACACATGAGAAACACCACATATTTTAAAGAAGCAGCAGTAGATATTCAAGAGTCAGAAACAGAGTTTAGCTTGAAGGCCTCAAAAAGCTTGTGCGAATACTAAAAGCAGCTTCAAAGTTTACTGCCAAGAGATGAGAACACACAAAGCAGCTTTCCAGCTTTATCTAAATGATAAAAATTAGATTTCCAGAGCAGCATTGAAGCATGTCCATGGCTGTACAGGGATGGTCCAACTAAACAGCCTTACCTGTTCACAGTAAAAGGTTGTCGAGAGGGTTGCTGCTTTGGCATACATATTATGCTTGGAGAGCTTCTGTTGGGGCTGCCTAACCCTGAACTGCTCATGCTGTTTGTCCTGCTGGGAATTCCAATGCCCTGACCAACCTGGGAGTGGTTCATCATATTCCTAGGATTCATAGGCAATATCCCCCTGAAAGAGAAAAACCATCCACAGAGATGAATCTGTACAATAGTATTTGGTTACTCATTTAGATTACTAACGTAGGATGGACTCTGAGCTGTTGCAACTTAATTTGTGCTTAATGTCAATACAGCATGTTTGGATTACTCTCTGTAATTAATGTAGTTTTGGATTTCTTCAGAAATACCAGATGACCCATTACATACTAATCAAGTCCTTGGCCAGGTTTAGATAAATACTTAAGTCTTATGCATTTGAAAAGGTGTTACAGCTCTTTTTTTAATGAGCACTTCAGACATACTACCTTAATATTCTTACATGGCGTATGACATCCATACAAAAATTTTAACTGTACATTTACCAGAACAATCAAAAAACAGCCTCTCACATTCTGAAGCAGAATTTGCCAGCAATTTGTCCTTTACACACAAAAATCAAATACTGTCTTACAGTAAGCCCTTACGGTTTTACAGTATTATTTCCCTAACACAGGCAGTGGTCAACAGAAACTACTTTTCTTCTTTTTTAATTCATCAGACTGTAAAGTAGTTGAGGCAAAATATGCAGAACATTTAACAAGAGCTCTGCAGAAAGACACAATCGCAGAAATATTGGCTATCAATAAATACCTGCTCGGAGATGGAGGCGTGTGAAGTGACATTGTTGGTACCCCTGTTGTTGGCGTTACGTGGCTCGGTAACTGAGTGCCTTGTGATAAGCTGCGATTTAACTGAGGGGTATTGTTGCTCATTCCCCTCATTGGAAGGCCTAGTGCACCTATTGAAAAAAAATTCAGAGGGGTGGAGATATAGAGCAATCAGGAACAAAGTCTTCTCCATCAAGTGTAGATGGAAACATGCTGACAACCTACAAAAAAGTGTAAAGACTGAAGGAAAGTGCAGTGTAAAAACTAAGTCCTTGTTTGCTTCGCAGAAGCAAAATTATCTCAAATTTAGCCCCATTTCTGCTAAACTTTAGAAAGGCTCTTCAAGGAATTTCTGTATTTGAGTAACAAAATTTTTTTTTTCTTGGAGATGTATACTGTAGAGAAAGGGTTCGGTTTTGACTTTGACGACAGCTACAAGATATCTCAAAAAAGACAGCGTTTTGAGAAATTTAGTAACTGCACTCAAGAAATCTGTATATTACTTCTGAATAAACTGTTATATATTTGGCCAGTATTCAGAACACTGATCTTTCTTAAAAATTAAGTAATCCTTTAATTAAAAAAAAGTTATGAATATTTAGTTAACAATACCATTACTTTTAGGATAACAAAAGCAACATTTTAGGCCAGTTCACTGTAAAGTTTAAGTTGCTTCTTTTGATAACAGAATGTCAGCACCCAATATCAAACCAAGTTCAATCTTCTGAGAAAAGAAAGCAAGCAGAACTTGAACTGCCCTCTAGTAGCATTTAAAAATATACAGGTTTTTAACATTGTGATCACAAGTATTTTCTACACAAACAATTGTGTGTGACAGAATAAAGTAAAGGTAAAAAAAAAGAGGTAACAAAAGAAATTACTTTAGTTCAGAACAGCAAAAGATAACCAGTGGCTGCTCTCAAAATGTCCAAAAACTTTACGAAGCTTCTCATCATTCTCACATCAGCTTTATGAAGTTTCAGAATGATGTTCAAAGGCAACAAAAAGTCATTTAGTGCAACGTATCATTAGAAACAAACTTAGCATATAGAATGTGATCGCTATAAGTAACAGCTCCTATTGCTTTGGCATAAGGCTGCTGAGGTAGACTCACAAAACTCAAAACCTTATCTTGCAGACCAAACAAAAGAAAAGTTATGATGAATCAGCACGCTCCCATGGTAGATCATCCCTGCAGAAGAGCTGAATATGCCAGTGTATAACATGATTAAATACTACGAATGCAAAGAACAGACATAGCATATGCTCAGGTTACTACCATGGACAAGGTCTGAAGAATCATGTAGCTCTCACGCTTTAAGAGCTGCTGTGTGTCTGTGTCCTACTCTATAATTTGCCATCCAAGAAGTCTGCAATCACACTCAAAGTTTTGATAACACTCAAATTTATCTCTATACATTCAGATTAAGTGATAGTGTGACTTGCTATAACAAGCCTCCTAAGACTTCATTAAATGCTGATTCTATCAACGTGCTCACTGTAAATATTTTGGCAATTTGCTGCATCAGAATAATTTCAATGAGCATAAACATATATTATAAATAATATTTCATGCTGATTAACAATTATGTGAAATTTTAAAAATAAAATGGCAAACAAAAAATACACTTCTAAACATGATACAGTACACGGAAAAACAATTTCAATATTCAGGTTAATTTTGTGCAAGCATTTGTTTCAGCAAAGCCAGTTTTACACTGATGGTTATTTCTTATTGTTGGCTTTCTTTAAACTAGAATTTTTAATGAGTAGGGCTGTTACAATGAAGTGGAACCATATTCCTGTGGCTAGCTGAAATATTCACCGTAAGGAAGAAGAAAAAAAAAGTTGTTTGTTTGTTTTTGTGGGTTTGTTTTGTTTTGTTTTTTTACACTTCCTTTTTCCACTTTTTTTAACTGAGACAAGAGATATGCATGGGCTACATGGGAGGCTGATCATTGAAGTGGCCAATTTCCTGCCTAATAGTTAAATTACATTAACTCTATAACATGATGTCTTGCTTAATAACTGACAGCTACCAATCTAAAAGCTGATAGGCATTACCAGCTTTGCCTTTCCTAAAATTATTTTAATCATAAGCATTGTCTTCATCACTGAAGTTTCTCACCACTTTTTCTCAATATATGGTAGAAACCAATAATATTTACTTTCTAGTTTTTAGCCATGCAGTCTCCATGTTAGAGAGATCATGTCCTAGGCACCACAACCAACTGAATGAACAACAAAGCTGATGAAAAAAGTTAACATTAAAAATAAACAACAAATAACTGTGATAAACAGAATTAATAAACTACTTCAGTATCTTTATACAGTTAAGTCTGAAAGGTTCAGTAGTGCCAGATTAGGACCCAAAGCACCAAGAGCCAAATATGACTCTCAGAAACTGCTCATACAAATCTGAGTAGCATAATCAAATGTCAGTTTATACTACATGGTCACTCATCAAGAGCCACTGAGATAGTAAAAAAAAAAAAAAGATAAAAAAATCCCTATATATTTAAAATTATTTGAAGAAAGCCGAAAGAATTTGTGAAGGCCATGCATCTAGCAGACAAAGCTTTTAGTTTGTCCAGATAAAGTCCGGACTCTCTAAAGTACTCTGAAGACAGTTCTTGCTAGAATCTGAGCCGGATGCACTTGGCAAGAAAGTTGCGAATATTCAAAAGTGTACAGTGATAACAGAGATGTTCACTAACCCGTTTCACCTGTGTAACTGTATGTAACTCAGATATTCTGAGTCACTTTCTGGATGCACCTCTCAGCTACAACAAGGTTCAGCTCCCAGCGCTGGCCCTTAAGTTAGGTGGCTAGCGTTACACCCTGCGACTGGTGCTCTACAGGTCTTATATTGCAACAGTACATACACAAGACTGGCAGATACAGAAAAGATCCTCAAGGTATGGGAAACAAAACAAAACAAAACAAAACAAACAAAAAAAAAAAAAGAAGTGCTGCAAAAGGCAATAACCTTACTGGCATAGTTCTTTGCCAAATTTGAGTTGCCAAGCATGTACACAAGACTTAATTTGCTCCTGTAGAGTATGAAATATCAGTTACAATTTAAGGTATAATTTACTTCTATTCCTTACATATTTATCTGAACTAGGTTCATTTTGGCCCAGCTCACTGTCCTCAGTTTTTCCTTCAGAGAGTCACAGTTAAATCATAGACATTCATTATAAGATGATTATATTTGGATATTTAACAGCTATAGAGCGTCAGTATATGACGCTTTGCACACTAAACACTGCAAAAATGCATATTAAGCAAAGCAAACATGTATCTTCAAGAAAAAAAAATAAAAACCACACCAATAAGGAGACATATTGTCTTTTTTTAATCACCAGAAAACAAAGCCATATGCATGTTCTTTATCCAAAGAATGTGAAACTAGAACATATTTAGCATAACATAAACATATCATCAACAAAAAGAATTCTTACTTTGTTGCCCGTATAAACTTGCCCCAAACTGAGACAGCTGACCTGATGTTGATGGTGACGCCAGCATCTAAAATGTACGAAGAATAAAACATTATTAAAGACACAAAGATATTGTGCTATCTTGCTCTGAAAGTTTACAACAGTACACTGTTTTGCCAAGTAAGGCAAAACAGCAACTGCAAACTGCTTTTAAGTCATGGAAAGTTTTAGAAACTCCCCAAAATATCTGTACAGTAACAACTGTAACAGTGTATTATATGCCAATAAAAATTTATTACTTTACATATATAAAAAACAGACTCATTTGATTTGCGACAAATAGTAGAGGAAGAAGATGTAAAAGGTTTCCATTTTTCTACCCTTGTAGCTAAAAGACAAATCTTTACAGATGAAGGAATACAGCAAGTGAAAAGTTTCATATTGCCAGTTACAACAGCAAAAGGTGGGAAATGAGTGGCTGGTTAGAGCAAGTATATAGAAACAGACAGGAACTTCAGATAAGATTCCAGTGTTAAAATTGTAACGTACCCCCTAAGACCTGGCTTCATGCTTGTATACACCATAGGAACAGGTAATATGTGTAAGTGTCAGAAGTAATCTCTCCTGCTATATTATGCCCCCTTTACAGAGATATCACATACTACACCAAATATTTCCATTAACCCTTCTTTCTCAACTTTCAGATATCACACAAGAAACATGACAAGCTTAAGAGATTAGGGAAGAGTAAGATCTAAAAAACTCTCATGATCTATGAAAAAGGATTGAGATTTGGGTTTGCATACTCCAAAAAGACGGCAACTAAGGTAGGGACATGACACCAGACTTCCAGTCATTGCTGTAAGAGGAAAAGAATAAACTACTCTCCATGGTGTTGCAGAAATGGTACTTGAGAAGTATTAATAAATTTAAGAAACAGGAGATTTAGGGTAAATATTTGGGAAAAAAAAGCCCTTTGCAATCCAGGGACTGGAACATCCATCCCTGGATGTTTTTAAAGAAGAGATTAGATGCCGATGAACATTAGGTATCGCTGATTGTCCCCTGGAGCAAGAAGGGGTATTAGTTGACCTAATCCATCCTGCTCACAACAGAATACACTACTCATACTTACTAACCCACGGGCAAATGTCTGCTTGTTCAGTGCAGTAGTCTGGATTTTGACTGAATTTTAGGATGGTTTCAAGAAAAGGAATGTCTGGATTCTTATACATAAAGGGATTTCAAGCTTTGCCAACTTGAGAGTAAACAATTCAAATCAAGATAACTTCTACTGTGATAAAGTGCAAATTATCTTGTTGATTTAATCTAGACAGAAGTAAAACTCAAGCCTTATAAACTGAATCTGATAGTTGTCTATACTGAGAACAAATCCAGATAGTAGAAATGAGAAAGATGACATGCAGGGTAGACACTAAATATCAAAAGTGGCATTCATGTTTGTCAATCAAAGTATCATTGATTTTTGAATACATACAGAAGGCATAAGAAGAGAAATTACAGCAGGCAATTACTGCAGACCACCAGAAAATGTATCAGAAATATCACCCCAAAATACTATATACTCACACATATTTTGAATAGAGTGCACGTATTTGACAGCAAGCAGCTACAGCAATAAACTTCCACATTTGTATACACAAGAGGTTTGAAATACTAAGACAAAAACTTCCTGGAGAAAAAACCCCAAACTAAAATACGTGCCAAACTGGACAAAAGTGCTCCTTTTTTAGTGAAGAACTGGCTGTGAACAAAAAGAACACTTTCACAACCACCAGTGGCTTCAGCTCAGCACTCATATAGCCAAGTTCACAGGCCACATATGCATCAACAAGTAATGAACCCAGAGAGAAGTGCATTTGTAAAACACAAAAGTTGGTCCTCAGGGCCTAACGTATATAGTGTATGCCCTTCTGACTAGAGTTAGCCATGATTAAAACACCTGATGCCATGGACTGGTTGCCTGTTAGTGAGTGGAACACGTTTAGCACACTCCTGGAGGCTCTTCCAGCCTGTTTTGATCCAGACGAAGTCACATACATTCACACCAACAGTGCTCTGCAGTGCGAACCAAAGCATGCTGAAGTGGGGACAGCTGGGAGACAGACTTCAAAAGCACACTCCCCACCCAAACTAACAAACTGGTATTTGTTAAATATTGATAAAACCAGCTGATACAGTAGTTTTAAGAAAGGAAAGACAAAGTAAAATGCTGAGGTAAGAAACCCCGAACATTCATGTTTCACAAGTTGGAAAACCCCAGAACATGTTGCAAAGTGTGGCAAACTGCAATTCTATGCAACAAAAATGAGAAAAAAAAAGTTATGAGAGACCTTCAGAGAGAATAACAAGGGCACACAAGCAAAAAATAATAATTAAAAAAAAAAAAAAAATCACAAACCAACCAGACATCGAGATAGAAACAGCAGCCAAAAAGTATTACTAGCTTTGGGACAGGTAAGCGAAACAGTTAAGCCAAAAAGAAGATCCTGTAAGAACAGCTGCTCAGGGCATTCAAAAATTGCTGTGATGGCATGTGATATAATAAGCAGAAGATGGTACAAACCTCAGCATAAAAACATTTTATTTATAACATTCACTTGGATACAAAAAAAAAAATTCAAAATAACTAAAAAAAAAAAATCACAGACTTAAGATGTACTAGATTAGTTGAGAGGAAAAAGAATCCCACCTCTTCTACACTGAGTACTACTTTATTTTTTAAATTCAGTTAAAAGAAAAGGAATGGCAAATAATGTTTAATGAACACTGCTTATTAGAAATTGGATTTTCTTTTGTAAGATTGCAAAGTAGGTCACATGTATTGTGCCATTTGCTTTTATATGAAAATTTAATTGCAAAATGACTTGTAGGAAAACCTTTGCAGAAAACCATAATAAAGGCAAAGTATTAAATTCAGTAATTCTAACAACTAGTCTTAAAGTCGTAATACACTTAGACCATCAAAGATAGCAAGCTTCAAGAAGAAAGAAATAAAAACTGCAGATCTGTTCCAGGCTGATTAAACGCATCATTTCTCAAATCTCATGGAGAGGGAATATGCTGTACAGATATCTCACTCTCTCTCTAGTTTATTTTGTAATACGCCACACAACCCTCCTCATTATTAAACACTTTTTTCTGTCATAGCTAAGTAAAGAGCAGTTTAAAATTTTGTCATCTTTTTCTATTATTTCCATGTAATTTAGGTCAACAACAGAACAACTAAAGGACCTTTATTTGCATTCACCACCCCTGTGTCACTACTACAGTCCACTCAAACTTGGTCTACCAGAAGATAACGAAAATACAAGATGAATGCTACTAATAGTATTAAAAGCATTCTTTCTGGCACTCTGAAAACATTGTTTTATCTGACTGGACTACAAGCCACATTACACACAAAACAGAACATCTCTCCAAGAGTATACTTGCAACAGTGGCTGGAAGTCACTCTTGAATTTCTTTTAGTCTGCAACAGCCGAAGGTCATGATAATCTTAATAAAAACTAAAGCAGTCTACCCCTTAAAGTGACTAAAGCCTCTTTGAGTCAGTAAGATCTTCTAAGCTTTATTCAATTGTATTTTAAGGAAAATATCCTCAGAATTACACCTGTAACCACCTTTGAAAAACACAATGTACAAAATTACTGAGATCATGTCCATGAACAGCATATTCTAGCAGTACGCAGACAACACCAACTTTTTAAAATGAGTGACCAATAATCTTTGATCAAGTCAAGGAAATTGTTAAACAAGTTTCTGACATCTGTAGCTTTTGCTGCACATGTACAAAACCCCCTCCACTCTTCAAACTTTGGCACTTAGGTTTAAAGCAGTTTGCCAGTAGCTAACAGCTACAAAACCCAGCTGTGAAATAGCACAGGATTTCTGCTTCTATTCCAACCTCGTGTGACTGAATTAGACTGTTTCAATTGGCTTTCCCTGTACACGTTGTCAGGAGATGGAGGAGGCCTAAGACTTGTGTATCTCACAGGGCAAGGAGACAACTGAGCAAACAAGACTTGTGTAACACGAAGGGTGCACTTCAGTTCTGCTAGCATACAGAAGGACCAACACTCAGTGCCAGCAGACTGAAGGACTGAGTTGATGACAGTTGTTTAAGATGCGAACATCATTTTACTCACAAGTCTCAAACAGCCACAATGCAGTTCGGATCATGGAAGATTCTGCAACTAAACTTGAACCAAGCGATGATGCAAGCAGATGACCCAATTTCTCTGGACTGATCCACACCAAAAAAATCACTAAGCTGTAACGTGCTATCAGGCAATCACCTCTGGTGATGAACGAGATTTTACTGCAACTGCTTTTGTTAACTCTTGATGGGTTTATTGCAGTAAATTCATTTAGGAGTGTCAACAACCTCGAAAAACAGCACGAGCAACTGCTTATATTTGCCAGAACTGTGAAAAAACGGCTGCATTTTACAGCCCTCTCGGGAGGCTGGCGAACACAGGCCGCAGGCTCCCTGAAAGCAGAGGGAGGTGGCGGGAGGAGGCCCAGCCGCAGCAGAGCTGGCTGACCGGGCTCCCGCCTCCCCCTGCACTGCAGCACCCTGTCTCTTCCAAGCAAACCCCCAACTACGTGGGGAAGGCTGCCCGCCACCATAACCGCTGCGGTAGCACTCCTCGGCACAGCAGCACCCAGAAAACTCAGTAAAGCAACGCTTCTGCAAAGGCTGCTACATTATGCAGTCATAGCCTAAAGCTACTTTCTTAAACACAAGGCAAACTGAAGTTAAAATACATCAATCCGGCACTACAAAGTCAACTCCTCAATGCAAAACGTGTTAGAACAGTATTTTAGAATAGGTGATGGGTTTGTCACAGGTGCAAACATCAGCATCATTTCGTATTTGCACTACTTTATTTTTGGTACCTCCCATTTGTGCTGCGCTATTTAAGAATAAAACAGCAGACCCCCAGCCTCAACAGAAGAAAGTGTTATACTAACATAAAAAATAATAAATTAAGCCAACAAATAACAGATAGAAAAATTACACATTTTTCTATACTCTGTGAGTTTTTTAGTAGCATTATTAAACCTCCTCTAGATTACAAACCAACTTTTAATACAGTGCTCACAAAATTCCCATATTACAAAAAATATTTCCAAATCTCAAAATCAGAGATCAATGAAGAAATTTTGAAAGCCTTATAGTTGCAGGCATTATTTGCAGGTGAAAATTGTTACTGATATAAATTATTTGTGAAATATAAAAGCAAATACAATACTGAAAAATAAATGATGTTTTATTCAATCTTTCATATTTCATCATTTACAGTCACGGTCTTCTGCCTCCAGTGGCACTTGGGAAGCAGGAGGTGGTAGGACAGCACTGCTGTCAGCAGCAGTATCTTAAGACCTCAAAGGCAAGATGTGGCCTTTGAATGACAATGACATTATTAGCATGAGGTTAACACAGCTAAACTCTGAAAAACAAGCTATCCCTGTGTAGAGGCATTCAGTTTGATGGTACAGTGTATTAATGAGCCAAAAAATTACTGAAAACTCGTTGAAAGCTGCTACAAATCACGCCATAAGCAATTAAGAGCTAGGACAAAGCAAATATTTTTATTTCAATTAAATAAGCAGTTGCAAATGAAAAACTAAAAAAACCCCAACAAAACCAACACCTACACACTGAGCACATAAACCACCAATATTACAATATAGTATGTTCAGTGAACTGAATTATTGTGTAAGAAACCATAACCTCCCCCTTCTAGAAAAGGCAGATAATTTTATGCATGGAATTAATCTCATCCAAGGAACCACTTCAAATGCTAAAGCTGACATACAAAAACTATTACATATTGTTGATTTAAGTGGAGATGCAGTTAAAATATAGCTTTTCGATGAGGTACAGAAATAAAACCGACCACAGTCATTTAGTGCTTCTATATGTAGTTATATAATACCACAGTCATCAATACTGAAATTAATTTCCTTGTGACATAATTCCAAACTGTAAAGTGTGTGATGTGAAATCACTTTAATTCAGATATGTATTTCTTGCAAACTGCGTGACATAGTATACAAAACTATTTTCCTCTCTATGTAAAATTAGTTTGTCATTTATTATTTTATTTGATAAACCTATCCAGGTGCAAACTTATAGGTGACACAGTAAAAGGCTGCATTTTGCATTCTAAACTTTTCATTCTTTTTTCATACTGTATAACTTTATCATGAAAATGCAAGCTATAGGTAGACAATAGGCTCTGAAAGGGTATATTGCACTAAACCACAAAAACTCCCTCAATTTGCTTCTAATCTCATCCTCTGCAAGTCCTTCCAACTGTTTTCATTAATAGCATTGCAATTTTCATTCATTTAAAGTTTGTTTTTAAAAAAACCAAAACAACCGTATTCACTAAAAGATACAAAGAATGCTTAATCACTCTCTGGGAAGGCAAGAAGTAACTCTGTTACTTTGAAACTCACACTTCAAAGAAAAAAGCTTAAACCATGTGTTTCACAAAGCACGCAGGGCAAACCAACCCACTATTCAGCCAAATCTGCAAGTATGTTTACATGTGAAGTAATGCATATGAAAATATTCATTTGCCATTTATAATTAAAAACACTAATCTGTTTTCTTCACAAAATAAGCTTTACTTTTCTTCCTCCACGAAAGGATCAAAACCATTCAGACTATGACAAGTTACATTAATGTAAAGTAGCTCTATTCAACCACTCAGCATCAGCATGAATGCTGCAACTGCTCCTGATACAAGAGGGTTCCATGGGAATTCTAAGATACTTACAACAACTCCACGCGCAGCATCTGGAGGTAAATTATGACTAAGCTAACAAACTCTCATGCAATGACTAAGGCAAATGCCAAGTAAGATGTCTTGGGAAACAAGATACCATAGGTTTCCTTAGAATCCTAAAAAAAAAGGCATTAGACAACAATCCAGCTGAAACAACATGGTGTTCAGCAACCCTAAAGCCAAAGATGTCTCCAGAAGACAGAATAAACCCTTCTACATTTAGTTTCCCAAATTTAGCAAGATTCTGGATCTCTGTCTCCATGGTAAGCTAAGTCTTGTTTCAGGGTTTTCTCTCTTGTAAAAGTACCACCTCTTTACAGACCATATATTTCAAAACACAGTAAGAGTTAGGTAAACATTCTATAAATTACTTTAATGGAAGTTCACAGTAAAAGGCTTTGATAGCAGCTTCTGACCACCCCTTTGTTGTATCACCACCATCATACCCAAGACAAACACACCCATGTCTGCCTTCATGCAACTGTCCCATGACAGAGGAATACCCAAATTTGATCCATCACAGACATGCTTCTACTACATCAGGATGGAAGAAACCTCTGGAAAGCAGGCTCCTAGAATCAGTAACTCATTTTGTTGTGCTCAATATCCAAATCTGAGGACCTCCTACTTCAGAAAAGGTAGTGCCAGGGAGCTAGATTAATAGTTGCAATGAGTCAAATCTACTCTGCAGGCTGCATCTTACTTGCCCCAACTGTTAAAATATATTTGCCTTCACAAGAAGCCTTCTTTTGAAAGAACCAAGCTGCAAAAGAACATCAGGTCTCAACTGAGAAAGTCCAGTATTAGTTAAAACATGAAGATTTTTCAGAGAGAAGAATAAGCTCAGCAAACTAACCCATTAGAAGTACAAAACAGAGAATTATTATGTTACTGTGAGCATTTTACCATCTGTTTAGCAACTGGAAGAGAAAAACAAAGAGCAAACGGGCCAAGAAATAGAAAAAGCATTCAGTGAAAAATTTCTCCTAACTTTCCTTCTAATTTGGGCAGATCTTCATTAAAAGGCACATCTGTCTACCATCAGATTTATGACTGCAGTTCAGAAGATGCCCTGATCTTATATTCTCAGTAGGCATCTTCAGTGCAGTGGGCTAGACTGGTCAAACCTTGTAGAGCACTTCTTACACTCTTATACATGAGAAATCAAAGAAGTTCAGACTGAATGGGTCCCATCTTTTCTCAAAGCTCACTGTAATATTTTTTTGCTCATTTGAAGACAGTAGATTCAAAAGTATATGAAGGCTTTGAGTTACCAATTTCTACCATTGTCACTCTATCCAGTTAAAAATACATGTACCACTCTCCTCGAAATGATTTTGCTGAGTGCACAGACAGCTCAACTAAGTTGGTGAAATTGGCCACATATAAGCGCTGTAATTATTTTGTGGTCACATTGTGCATCTTGTCAATTTCAGTTACAGGACCACATTTGTTTCAAGCCAAATCTTAAACTATTTTCTTAAACTGTTCTGTTTTCTGTAAGTTCTATAAAACATCTAAGTTCTTTGCCAAAGGATTATTGACCTGGTTATCACATGCACTGACCCTAAGCACAGCAGAATTCATAGAGCATTCATGGACATAACTGTTCCACTTCCCTACTTAGCACAGCAAGGTTTGTGATGACTCAAGGCAAAGCCACTCATTTAGTAAAAATGAAGCATTAGAGGGCCTGAGTAAGATTTAATCTCATCTAAGAAACCATAATTTTGTGCCTAAAACAACAGACCCAAACAGCACCCATATGATTTTGGAAGCACTTGTGCATACGAGTGCAACTTTTCCATGTCAATTACCACACCAGCCCTGTCTAGAACTGTATTCCCTAGTGAAAAAAGGGTAAGTTAAAAGAAAGCTTTTAGGTTTTAGCTACACTGAGGCTTTGAAATAAAAATAACATATCCTAAACTATTTATTGATACTTCTTTCCACTTGTAAAAAGTCTTCAAAATTTAAGACAGGACTTGAGCAGCCTTAAACCACTTTACCTTTGTATAAAGGAAATTCTTTTAATATTCAAACTGGCCAAAGCAACGAGAAAATTGTTTATTAAAAGGCATAGAATACTTTTTTCACACCCTTTTCACATAGGTTCTAAATTCTTTTACCAGTGAGTAAAGAACTATTCCCTAATTTGAAAAAACTTAAAACCTCCACCTTAGGTGTTAAAACAATGTAGAAAGCTGAAAAGCAACCAAGTCAATCAAAAGAGTGTACACAAGACATCACCGTACCCCACCTGAAGACAATACCTCTTCACAAGGACAGAAACCCTACTGTAAAAGCAAAGTGAAAAACAGGTTCCATAGTTTATACAAAGTATGTTTGTAGTAACAGTCCTTGCTCTACCTCAAATTTTAGGAAGGTTTCACCATTCTGTACATTCCTCTGCTGGGAGTACACATACACACGTGCAGTAACAATTCCTTGAAAAGCAGCAACTTCTAAGGTCAGAATTAGTAAGACTTCAACAAAGTGAAAAACAGAAAAACACCTAGTCATGTCCAGTATGTGGGGAAATACTAAACAAGCTTTAGACCTTCCCAAAGAGTAGTATTTAAGGAGGCCATTCACAGAAGGCTTCGCTTCCCTCAGAATCACTCTATTTCAGGTTGAAGAACTTTAGAGGATAAACGAAACGTAAATGAAGAACTCAGAACTCATATATATATATATATATATATATATATATATATATATATATATATGATACATTGGGAAAAAAGTTTACCTCATTTTCTACAGGTTTGTGGCTAAAACCTGAAATACATTAATTTTACCTGAACTGAGTAAGGACATACAAGAAACTGAAAACGAAAATAAAGAGGAATAATTTAAATTGTAGTGCACCTTGTTCAGATAATTCTACTATAAAAAAAGGCATACTGGCATTTTTCAGTAAGCTTACAAAAAGATTGTGTATGCTATGTTTTAATCTTTTTATTACCAGTTGGATTTTCTGAATATAGAAGTGATTTACTCCTTTCCGCAAAGTTTCTTCTACCCTTTTTTTATCCCCACATTTACCTACTCCGTTTCAATACAAAGACAGAAAGATTCAAAGTGTTTCAAGATCTAGAATGCCACAAGTCTTCCCCCCCAGGTGTTCATAAAATCGGATCCAGGTTTTGAACATTAGTCTTTATTAGCTTAGAGAAAATTCTGAGCAAATTTAGTTTTGTCTGTCAATACTGTTATTCGAATAACAACACAGTCAATATATTTATTGTGTTCTCATACACAGAACAACATCTTTAGCAGAATTCCAGTTGAAAGACTATTTGAAAACATGGTTATTTTCAATTGGAAAAGGTTTTCAAACCTGCAAAATTGGTTGGAAACTTCTTAAAAGAACACAACCATCTTTGCAACCTTTCTCAACTACTGTGAGCCAAATGAGATATCCAAAGGAACACGTAATACAGAATATACATTTCTCTATACATGAGTGATGAAAGGTGTACAGACAATGTAAATATCACCACCATATATTTATTTTGATCACATTTTTAAAAAGTATTACAATAGCATATAATGGTTTAAGATTTCATAAGCATAAATTCAGGAAGTTGTAACGGTCAATAGTGAAGCTACAGGGGTAAAAAAAAAAAAGCCCTTAAAAAGGATTTGGAAATAAAACTTAAAACTTTAAAAAGCTTTTGCAAAAAACATTCTTCCATTTCCTGTCAGAACGACATCACTCTTCTGCCAACTACAGCAGCTTCTATGCCCCATTTTGGCCACTTCCACAAGCTTTCACGATTTCTCATTTGTCATTCCTGATGTCTGGAACACCCACCTTCCTTCTCTTGAAGTCCCATTCTAAGATCCACTTCTGCAACATTGCCTACAGAAAGAGTAGGCAACTAAAACACTCATTCACTGTGTCAACAAAGTGCCAAGCATCAGCTTTCACTGAGTAAAGTGTACAGCATAGCATTCATCTCACTTTACCTTTCCTACTACACCGTCATGATTTCTCCCTCAGTACCTCAAATCTAAAAGTGGGGATTTAAAATCTAAGAATCACTTTGGAGAAAGGGAAGTTGTTCAATATTATAAAATATTCCATTGTGCCTGCATGCCTATTTAATTGTCTTTATACTGCAGAACACTTTAATCCTTTGCTGGCTCACCTGAAACTTCTCATAAAAATAACTTGTAAAACTGAATTTGAAAGCTGCATTGAAGCAATTTTTTTGTTTTGTTTTGTTTTAAAGAGGCTTCTAGTCTAAACCTTTCTCTTTGAATCTAGAGCTAACTACGAGTCTATTGGAAATTTTTATGTTTACAGAGGTCAAGACTATGTCCACATCTGCTATTAAATAACTACATTTCTGGACAGTCACGGAGGCAGACTTAAAGCAATGACACCTTTTCGAAAGTCTAAAGGGATTTTTTTATTATTATTATTTTTCTTTAATTAAAGAGGAAAATCTAGCCTATATGTTGCTTACATATATTAAATGCAAGCCTGTTATGAGATGGTATTACTGACCTTCAGGTGACATGAACTTCATGTCATGTTTTCAGTCTTCCATATATTTCTACATACCACTCCATATAAAAGTGAAATATTTTACTGGCTAATTTATTGATTTTAATAACAAGCAGAGCTTCAGTAATGCCAATGCAGTTCTAACATACACTAATGCATGACCAGGGGAAAAAAATGGTTAAGAATGTAACTTTGTGTCATTACGAATGGGAGAAATACCTAAATTAGAATACTTGACCAGATAAACAAGCTGCACAAGGCATTTTCAGAAACTAAAAATAGTTGAAGATATAAAATGGAAAACCACAAATAAAACACTGTAAAGACACAACATGTAAACACAAGATATAATCAATAACCCAATTTAAGTTACAAATACAATTCTTAAAAGATGAAAAATTAAAACCCTGGCAAGCATATGGCTGAAGTTTACATGTAGCAACTCACTAAAATTAAAGCACTTGCCACTGAAAACAGTCATGCACAGTTTAAAGCTAAATGAAGCCATTCCTCACATATATTTCATGTACCTGAAACTATCTTGCTATTGAAAGGAAGAAAAAAAAATAAGCTTATTCAACTTACATCTTTTTCTGACCGATGTGGGAACATCGATGATTGGCTGTAGTACATGTTCTCATCATGGTAGTCACCATCAACCCCCTCTACAAACTTCTTCCTTGAAGCACCAAACATGCTGTTTGTCACCTAAATAAGAAGAGAAATTATTATATACCACATATGATTTAATTTGCTACATACTTCATATATATTTTAAATATATGTAAGGATTGTTAAAAAAGTCCTGCTCCTAAACATTTGAAAATTCCTCTTTAAAAACATTTTATGTATATTGCCAAAGTAATGGTTCTTTCAAGTGGGATTTTCACTTGACAGAAACTCATTTTCAGAAGGGACTGGGGTGGGGAGAGGGGATGTCCTTTTTTTGGAGGGTTGTTGATTTGTTGGTTGTTTGTTGAAAGTCCAATGAACTTTCACTCAGGTTTATTTAAAGTCATGGAATCTCAGAAAAGAAAAGTGCAAATTCCACAAGCTTTCCTGTCCTCAGGTAAACACTTTCAATCTAAAAGAGAAAAATTAAAGAAATGTTCTTTAGAGCTCAGCTACCTTAACAGAAAAAACAAAAATAAAAAAAAGGGAAGAAAAAGAACAAAACTGTGAAATCACTCCTATGTCTCATCACCACAACTTTGGAAAAGCAGCTTTCTATTCAACCCTGTGCACTCAAGAGCCACGATTAAGTAAGAGAAGGTCGACCTTAGCCACACGTAACAACCTCATCACAGACTGGCAAAGTTACTGCAGACAACCCATAAAAACCCGTTGGATTTTATTCTGCCCTTACTCCCACAGGCACACACACAGACAGAGCGGCTCAGTCTGGAACTGGAAAGTAAGGAAACAGCAATCATGCAGCTGGTCACAGAACCTTAATTCATTAGAAAATTTAATCTTGCAGCAAGGTCATACAACATCGCTACAGCATCTACCACACGCAGTGCATATTTATACACCTGACTTATTTATGTGAAAATACACGCACCTCTTAAGTTTCTAATCTATCTGGCTACGAAACACTATCCCAGCACCATGTGGGCTCACCAAGCCCTCTTTTAACCTAATAGGTTAATGTTCAAACCAGCGAAACGGCACACACTGGTCAGCACTGAGCAACTCGCCCAGTTTCTAGTATCATACGAGGTGACTGGAGAGAGTAACAGGATGGTAATCAGCCCTGAGCTTCTGCCCTACATTACATACCTTCAAACAGACCTTTAACATCTTGAAAGGTAAGGAAGTTGTTACAGTTAGCTTATGAAACACTCTGAGGCCTAAGATTTACTATCTTAACTTGACAGCACTAGCTAAACTTAAAAAAACACCCACAGGACAACTTTAAAAAATATTTTTTTAAGGAGTCATTTTGCACTATCTTTGGCTCATGCTTGAAATTGAAATTTCAAAACATTTATTCTGGTTGGCTGCAAGGAGAGTTGCACTCAGCTTGAAAACCTCTTACCCCTACCGACATAAAATTACTCTGATATTCCTCACAGTGCAGCTTATTCAAATTTCACCTTCACTGACAAAGAGTTCTAGGCAGTGTCTAATAACATGGGTGCTCCTACACTAGTTACAGCTTAACCCCACAATTTCAAAGTCATAGGAATTTTGAATAAAAGTAAAGTCAACACTTGTGACACATTTAATACAGCTATAATCACAGAATTGCTCTAAAATGTTCAACTAAACAAAAGCCTATTCCTCTACTCCTACAAGACGGTTTCAGAGATTTAGACTACCGATGTCTCAAAACAAATTTATAATCTGTTCCACACATGTGAAGGTCTGTAAAGGTACTGCAGACCTTCTCCACATGAAACTTGTATTTTATGATGTTTATAAAAATGTGGAAATGTAAGGTCCCAAACCGCTCAAATGCATTCGGCTGACTTTCACACTCGTAGTGAAGCTTTCATTACACTATAAGCATATCCCACTGTGCTAATCCCTTTACAATACAATTATCACCTACCAGATGGGATGGAGCATTTAACAGGCTAAGGGGATTATCTCGTCCTTTGCTCTGTCTGAGCAAAGTGTGCAGAGATGAGCAGTTGCCTTTAACGGCTGTAAAAAGGATAGTGAAATGCTTTGGTGAAGCTACCGCTAGCAATAAAGAGAAGCTGAGCGTCTCAACCAACTACTGCTCTTGAGAAGGTAAAAGGCAGCTTCTCACAGGTCCTGAAGAAATTTTTGGCATTCCTTCAACAATATCTGGGACAAGAGAAGAATTTTTTTTGCCACGTAACCTTCTCTTGTGATACATAATCAGACTAATATAATGATGACAGAAAGCAAGTCACTGAAGCATACACCATACTATAGTAATGTAATACCTAACCCTGAGCTACAGCACAGGAACTATATAATGGGAAAAAACAATTCTGTCTCTGACCCTGTAGCTTTTGATCTTATTTCTGTAAAGCTTTACACATGGCTGGCTAAATACACACTGTAAGGATTTCTGAGTCAGTGGGGTAAGGTCACAGCTTTCAGTCTCAAAATATATGTTTAAAGCTGTTACAAGAAAGCTAGTATATGCAAATATTAAGTCTATATACTGAAAAGCTGAAAGGTGTTTTAAACACTCTCCACTAAATTTAAATTGTCTAAAATATTATTGTCTATATTGATAATTGTACAAGAGAGTGGCCCAAAAACTCATCAAGATTATGCCCTGAAGATTGAAGAAGTGCACTGATATTAATATGGAGCCTTACAAGAGCATGGTTACTAAAAAAAGAAATGAAGAAAACTGTATAATTATTAGATAGATTAAACATTGATATTTTTATTGGCAACCGTATTTCTACATGATACCTAACAGGACTGTGCTGACAAACTCTGAAGAGCAAAGCAGTACATTGCAGGCTGCAGCTGCAGGGGAAGAGGGGAGGCGGAGGAGCCCTGCGTGCAACCCAGCTGCATCGCCGCGCCCCACTGCTCTGAAGACCTTCAAAACCTTTTTGCAGAGACTGACACTTCTTCACAGCAGCATTTTTGTAAGCGATTCTGTGGCGTTCAATGCTGCCAAGTGAAGCAGTTGCGTGCAGTGCCCAAGCCAGGGAAGCGGCAGAGGACTGGAGGGCATTCTGGCAGCTGCCTGCACCCCTAACAGGATTTCACTTCACTAGAAAGAACTGTCACTTGTTCTCAGGGTGAACCACAACATAGATCACAATGCAAAAACGTGGCATTGCAATTCACACTGCTATCCAGCCCTGTTACAAAACTAACAGCATGATAAAATGAAGCACCCACTAAAGACCAGTAACTGAAAGGGCAGGAACTGGGGTTAGAGACTGAAGCTGCAGCTGCCGTAGCCAGGCTGCTTACTTCTTGCTTGTTCTTAGGCTAACACCAGCAGCCACTTTATCTACTTCCCAGTAGTTGCCAGTGACAGTAAACAGCTGGCAAACTTCTGAATCAGAGCACCTATCCCCATGTAGACTCTTTATAATGTTACAGCAGGTTTACACAATGACAGCGTCAGGTGGTTGCCAAGTTAGCAGCAGGCATCATCCCATCCACATTAACTTATTCTAGTATTCACTAACATATTCGTTAGTCAGTCATGCTACGAGCATATGCACAGATACTGAAAAAAACACTGTTGCAGTACTACTTGTAAGGAGGTGTGAGAATAACTGGGGCTATGCCAAACACAGGCAGATCTGCAGATGGAACTTTATTGCTTATTTCTCAAGACAAGAAGCCACTAGGAAACCTCATACACAAAGACTGCAGCTCTGTTTTCAGACTGATAGATCACTGTCCAATCAGCTGCAAAAGTAAATACAGCAAAGTTAATGCATAATAATTAGATATAATTATAATAATTTTATATGCAATTAAAATTACATATAATTTTAATAAAACTTATAAATAATTTTAAGCCCTTTGGAAAGTAACAGTGACTTGAAATTTTCTAACTTCACAGGGTCTAGATTGATGAGATGAAAGGCAGAAATCAGCATTTGTATCATATATACCTTCACGCACACACACTTATGCCAACACAGCCTCACAGAAGTGGTACTCCAGTTGCACAGCAGTTTTATTAAGTAAAGAATTCCTGTCTACTCAGCTTAATTACATACAGATCTCACTCCTAATCCTGTAACTACTTTTCTTCTTCTACTGTGGGAACTCAGTCCTCTGTTGCACAAGTAGCAGCGTAACCATTCATTAAAAATGCAAAAATGGTGCACTTCTGTCAATTCATCCTCTAGCACAATATTGCAAAAGTACTTACAACTCCCACTGCTAGACCCATGTACAAATATTATTAGAAAGTATTCATGGTAACAGAGGAAAGACAAGGAATACGTTCAAATAAAGTTCAAAGAACTAGCCAGCCACGCTGCCACACACCATGCCAGATGAACACAAGTGCGTCTTTCACAGCACAAGCACATCAGGTCTAAAAATCAGATTTGCCCACAACTTCAAGTTAATGTTAACAAAGGAAAGCAGTCACAAACTTGACAAGACTTTTAAATTCTTCTGTGGAACATTTCCTAACAACCACCAGTACGGGGGAGATAAATGCACAATATGAATGTTAAGAACTTGATGCATCTAATAAGTATTTTGTTGCCGTCATTCACATTTATGCTTCAGCTGAGTTCAGAATACACGACAACCAGCAATACTTATTTTAAAAAAATAAATTAAAAAAACAAAAACCCCCACCAGATTTCAAGAAAAATCCTTTTCATTGCAAGAAACACTGCAGTATAGCATACTGCAGCACACAAAAACTTGTTTGTAAGCAATAACTGAAAATGTTATTGACACAGAATTTATAAGGGAAAAACTATTAAAACTTTTATCCTCCTAAGCTACAAAGAGATCCTCTCTGTAACAATTTATAAATCACAGAATCACAGAATGATTTGGGTTGGAAGGGACCTCAAAGATCATCTAGTACCAAACCCCTGCCATGGGCAGGGACACCTCCCACTAGACCAGGTTGCTCCAAGCCCCATCCAACCTGGCCTTGAACACTGCCAGGGAGGGGGCAGCCACAGCTTCTCTGGGCAACCTCTTACAGTGCCTCACCACCCTCATAGTAAAGAATTTCTTCCTAGTAGCTAATCTAAATCTCCCCTCTTTCAGTTTAAGACCATTACCCCTCATCCTATCACTGCACTCCACCTTTCCTGCAGGCCTCCCTCAGGTACTGGCAGGCCGCTATAAGGTCTCCCTGGAGCCTTCTCTTCTCCAGGCTGAACAGCCCCAACTCTCTCAGTCTGTCCTCACAGGGCAGGTGCTCCAGACCACTGATGCTCTTCATGGCCCCAAAAGTGATGAAGTGATACCACGATTATATATTAAATTAGTTTAACAGCCTGAAGCAAATTATAGTTTTAAAATATAAAAACTAATTATGTTTCTGTTTTGCAATATTACTACAGGCAGTGCCCAAGGAGAGCTTACTCTTGACATTAACATAGCCAGCTCTAAACTAAGAGGATAGTACAAAATCTCCTTGAGAATGAATATTTTTAATTTTGCATAGAGCTGAAAAATTGATCATTGAATTACAACTGATTAAACTCATCATCTTTATGAGAGCTGAAAACTATATACAGTAACACAAGTTACTAAAAAGAAATCACTTTAGGAATTTTAGCAGTATTGTTCCTTTCCTGCATCTCCAATCCTAGAAGCATAGAATCACTTTGGTTGGAAAAAGACCTTTAAGATCATCAACTCCTACCATTAACCTAACACTACCAAGCCCACCACTAAACCATGTTCCTAAGCACCACATCAACATGTTTTTTTCAACACCTCCACGGATGGTGACTCCACCACCTCCCTGGGCAGCCTGTTCCAATGCCTAACCCCTCTTTCAGTAAAGAAATTTTTCCTAATATCCAATCCAAATCTCCCCCGGCCCAGCTTGAGGCCATTACCTCTTGTCTTGTCATTAGTTACTTGGGAGAAGACATCGGCCTCACTACGACTATGGTATTCATCAACATGCGCGCTATCATTATGTGAGAGCAATTAGAAGTTGTAATCTCAGTCTGACGTTACAGAGTTTCCACCCACCTATATACTAAGGCTTCTGACACTGCTCTTACTAAGCAAAGTTAATAATTTACTCTGGTTTTCTCCTCTGGTACAAATCAATGTTTTCACACAAGGTAACATATTTGCATACCCAAAGTATCTACAAAAGTGACCCTTAAGGAGCTTTTCAGTGAAAAATAAGTGTCTCAAAATAAGCGTCTATCAAAAGTCACATGCTGGTAACCACCAAATCAGCCTGCAATTTAAGTCAAAATACGGAATTTGGAATACCATCAGCTGATAAAAGATAATAAATTCGATTTATAGTAAAATCTGCTACTGTTTATGATCCTGTTTCTCAGAATCAAAGATAATTTTATTTGGCCCAAACTGGAACTGATATACAACAGAATATATACTATCAGCTTGCTAAATGCCAAAGATCTCTCAAATCCCGATCCTTTAGTGATAAAGTGCAGCTATTAAAAAATATCATCAAAAGTACACTCGTACAAATAGATACATTTTAGTTTCAGGATGAAAGATGAAACAAAACTAGAAGTTGAGATCCTTTGTTCCCTCATTTCATTTCACACTCCATTTCTCCAAGGTGACAGATAACCTCTAACAGTATATTTTATGCTTATGCTACAGTAGCCCTTCAAACAACTTCGTAGTATCAACAGTATATAATCATGGAAAATGGAACTTAACTCTATTTCTTTTTTGTTAAAAAGTCTTTTTATTTTAGGAGCTTAATATTGGCACAGATTTGTACTCACTAAGACTCCAACAGCAAAACAGCTGTTTTGCCCACCTTTAACAACTGGCTTTATATTCTTTTAACTTATGTAAGTATTTTTAAGTTTAAATCTCAGAAATACAGAAGACTGAAATTAAGACTACCACAATATATGAGACACAAATATGCCAAAAAACTTGAAGGTTGTATAGGCTTTAGAATAATCTCATAGTACTTGTGTCATATGGTTCATAAACTCATTATTTTCAAAATTCACAGAACCCTATAGAAAAGAGCAGCCGTAAAGCAACCATATGATTTACAGACTTAGGGGTCAAGTCTCGAAGCAGCTCAAGATACATCAGGCCTCCTTAAACTACGGCATGGTCTTCCCTTTCAAAAAGGAAATAATAGAACAGATGCATAGTAATTTCTGTGGAGGATCTCCAGAGAAAAGTTTTGAGCATGAAGGAAATAAAGAGCACATAGTTACGATTTTAGGCTATCCTCCACTCATATTCTCAAGAACAGCCATCTACTAGGTAAAATTTTTCAAGTGTTCTGTAAAGTATAACAACTTTCAAAAGCTACGCTAAAACTGTGAATCTCTGCTGCATGCAAACTATGTCAGGGAAGTGCAGTCCCTAGCATCAAACAAGCCACAGAAAAGCCACAGAAATTCTCCTGACCAAGATCTACATGCTAATTGTTTTAAACCTTTAACCATCCTTAACTATTATTAAATGAACATTTTAAAACACTCCTGAAACAAAACAGCCCAGAAGGAATAAGAAAAACTATTCCACCTTAAAATTAAAATAAATCGACACAGAAATTACTAAAGTTAAACTTGAAAATTGAGATTACAAGAAGCTCCATTTGGTTTCATAACATGGTTGACACCACGTTCATCCTGGGGCAGATTCCCGCAGGTTATACTCCTACTCATCACAGGCACAAGATTTGGAAGATGTGAGACACCAACAGTGGTTGGGGATATGAATTTGCACTAAGCTGTGTGGATGCCTTTTACGGTTCTGATCAATGAGATGCACTCACTCAAGAAATAACCTTTGGACACGCCATTCAACAAAATCCAAATACACACAAGAAAGACATTTCAAAGACAAGAAAGACAGCAAGGGATCTGCAAAACTGACCAGAAGAGCAAACAAACTAGCACTCCAACTAGAGCAGCTGCGGGGAGAAACCAAGATGATGTCAGACGCATTCCACCTTATCTAGTGATGTGACCTGAGGAGAAGCAGGAGCGTGTCCTTTGTAGACATGGCAATGAAGTCACAAGTCCTGACTAACAGCACACATGGGCATACCCACATGCATACTGCAAAACATGCAGCTGGAATTATCTGTCAGAGACATGCTTTAAGAACTTTGTTGATCAGGAACAGCTATTACTTGCCTGATAATATTACAAACAACGTTGTTTGCTCAACAATAATAAGAAAACCCAAAACCAATATACCATCTTCAGCCTATCCAAAATGCGAGTATATTTACCCACTTTCTTCTTGATGTTTCCAGTCATTTGTAATATTTAGAGTCAATTCAAGACTCAGAGTGGTTCCAGATCTAATTTAACATAGCATTTCTGACTTACTATTGTAAAATGCTACACGCTTGGCTGTGCAATGCCCTTCAAGTCTAAGGTTTCACCACAAAAGATGACTGCATTTCAGAAAGCAGTGACAATCATGCCAGTAACTTCAGGGGGCATTATGTTGGCTCATACTTTTAAATGCAATGCTATTTTAAGTATGCATGCAGTGAACAACAGCAAGAATCTCGAACACGAATGATGTACTGGCATATTCCTTTTACCTACTTAAGGCACTCCTCAGCCATAATTTCTTTTTTTTAAAAAAAAAAAAAAACTAGTTCAATGCTTAAACAAGAAGTAACTTTTAAAGTATGTTCTCAGTTGATGATCCATCAAGATAATTATCAGCTAAATATACACTATCTGTGTATCACACTTATTTACTGATTGTCTTTTGAGAATACCATCAAAGAAGAAACCAGTTACACTAAGACACCAGACTTAGCCGAAATTAAGTTTGGAAACCAAACAAGCTTCTGAAGTATGTATGTTGTCAGGGGAAAACAAAATAAAACCTAACAAGCAAGCAAAGCAGGACACAACAGATAGGCAAACTTGCATTTCTAGCAACTACTACAGTAAACCTGTCTATGAAAACCGGTATTTGGTTAATATAGAAATGGGTCAGTCTTAGAAAGGAGAAACTCAGCTGTCAAATTGTAAATAAATAAGCAAGAGACAATTCCACTCTGGAAAGATAATGAACTTTACTTCAAATATTCTCATCATAAACTTATTACTATAGTGGCAGTTCTCCTGGCCTCTCCAAAGTTTACTCTGTGAGCTTCTCTCAACCAGTATTTTGCACCTCAACCATAAGAAAAATTGCTATTGGAAGATATCAGAATGACAACTTCCTAATCTCTTTGCTTTGATAACCTTTGACCCATCCCATTAGGTAATTCAGAAACACAGTGGTTGAAAATTATTTTCACTTTTAACTAAAAATCGATTTTGCAATTGAACAACATCGTACCTTGCCATATGGACTGCATTAGTGGTTTTGAGTGTTTTGCTGTAGACAAAATGAGTTTTTCCAGAAACTATCCTTTCGTAACAACTTAGAACAAGGTATCCTCTAATTCAGCAAGTTAACCTATTTGAGTTATCTCCAGTTTTATGCCTAGGCTTACCTTTTTTGTTGCTTTGTGGCATGTTTCTTGGGGTTTTTTTGTTTGGTTGGTTGGTTGGTTTTTTAATATATAAAATAAATAAAAAGGCACTTTACCCAGTTAGAAATTCTAGATCTACACAGATGCACTCTGGAAAGTTCCTTAATAGGGCATATACAATGGTAAAGCCCAACTTTAAAAGATTAGGAAATCAGCTACTGCACTAAGTTCTTCAGAAATAACAAAATCCTATCATTTCTTCTAGTCCCTAGAGAAAGCTGGAATTCAGCATTTTCTTAAACATTGCAATACTTTGAGCAAATTGATAAAAACTACTGCAAACTCTGTGTATGGGCAAACTCACATGATATATGTGCAGTCTGAAAGCTGGATCAAGTCACTGGAGAAATGAACCCATAGAAGTAAAATCACACTAAGCACATGCAAATTGTTCCTCCCAAAGGACTTAGAACTGTGATAGATTCTATGCATTTCTAATTGAGGCAAAAAAGGAAACAATGACAAAAAAGCCAACAGTTAAAGAAATTTGCACTTTCTAAACTAAAAACTAATTTCTGTATGAAATAAGTTGTAGAACTAGTTATAACTTAAGTAACTTCAGCTGAAAATTCAAGGAGGGATGCCAAAACAAGGCAAAGCAGATAGAGGGAACAAGAAGTTTCAGCCTGAAACAACTGTTGCAATTTGTATAAGCACCAGAAAACAGCGGATTTCAGCAGGGAAATGCCCGTCTGCTGTCAGAGTACTGGTACTATCAACTCTCTCTTTACTGTACTCCTCCTTTGCTAGAATGCACCAAAACAGGACAGTTGTTTTACTAGCGGTCCTGGTTTAACCCCAGCCACCAACTAAGTCCCCTAGTCACTTGCTCACTCACCTCCAGTGGGATGAAGAAAATTGGAAGAACAGGAGTGAGAAAACTCGTGCGTTGAGATAAAGACAGTTTAATATGTAAAGCAAAAGCTGCACACGCACAAGTAAAGCAAACCAAGGAATTCATTCACCCCCTTCCCATCGTCAGGCAGGTGTTCAGCCATCTCCAGGACAGCAGGGCTCCATCACCCATAATGGTTATTTGGGAGGACAAAATGCCAGCACTCTGAACGTTGTCCCCTTCCTGCTTCTTCCCCCAGGTTTATATGCTGAGCATGACACCACATGTCATGGGGTACGGAATATCCCTTTGGTCAGTTGGGGTCAGCCGTCCCAGCTGTGTCCCCTCCCAATTTCTCGTGCACCATCTGTCTGCTCACTGGTAGGGTGGGGTGAGAAGCAGAAAAGGCCTTGGCTCTGTGTCAGCACCACTCAGCAATAACTAAAACATCTCTGTATCACCAAAACTGTTTCCAGCACTAATCCAAAACATAGCCTGGTACTAGCTACCACGAAAAAAAATTAACTCTATCCCAGCACAAACCAGCAGACTAGTATATGTTCCACAACGTGTGTATGGGCATAGAGTAGTGAAAAAGATCCTCAAGGGACATAAACGCAACTCCTACAAAAAGAATTAAGCAGTTTAAGTGATAATCAAACAGGCAGTAAACCAGGTTTGGAATTCTAGCATCTTAATTCATAGAATCCCCAAACAGGACAAATATGTTAAAAATGCAAAGAAATTATGGGTTTTTTAATTAAAAGCTCAGAACCGGGGGGGGAGGGGGGGCAGAATCTTTTAACAGGTTTTCATTCTTCATTGGTATTCAACAGCCACCACATACTCACAAAACATTTTTTTCACAGCTATTACAACAGGAAGTTAACTAAGTAAGATTAAGTAGGTCAGACTTCAGCTTCACAATCAAGAGACCTGCTATGCTAAAATATCTCTTCTTTACCAAGCGTTACAGCTTCAATATCAACATGACATACTTTGCCACCTCTGATGCTTGGTATCACTCCCAGCCACTCAACACCTTTTTCCACAAAGGACAGACAACTCAGATGATGCACACACAGACCAACAGAGCTTAACCTGGAAAACAAACCAAGCCAGCCAATTGCTCTCACCAACGTCCAATTTATGAAGCAGAGAGAATTGCTCCCAGTATTACAGAAATGATCTAAAGTTTCATTAAAAAGGAGCATCTCAGAAACCTTTCATATCGACGAGTCACCTAAGTTATAAAAACAAAGAGAAAACCCTTGGCAGAGTAACATGCAAACCTTATTTTACACTGAAATAAGGTGGTAACCATTCTTCTGAATTATGCACATTGTAACTACTATGTTACAGCTGATACTCCTCCCAAGAAAAGAGTCTGTAACTGTTCTGCAACCCAGGTCCCTCCTACTGCTTACCGAAAGTGAGAAAAGCAATTTGCCTATGTGGAGGGCAGATTCGTGCTTGATTGCCAACATTGTTGCCAATGAATCATCCACTTTTTGGTACTTCACCACAGACTCTACAAATTCATCTGCAAGCTTCACTACATTCCCTCTTTTAAAAACATCTACATGCCAGTCTAGGGTGACATTATACTTAAAACAAAACAAAAGGATGTATGTAAGCCTCCTGAATGGAAAGACAGTTAAAATAAAATGGCCTTAAATAAATGTGGCACATGGAAACAATGGCTTGCGTACTGACAGCCAAACATCTTACGTTGTACAATTCAAAGCCTTTTAATTCCCATGTAAACTGCATCCTACTGCTTCAAAATGTTCACTGAATTTCTTGTATTTGCCAAATTGGAAACTTTTACAAGGAAAGCTGGTGGTGAAGAAAGACAAAACACCACTCCCAAAGGTCTTAGGGAGGATTTATCCCTCCAGGGGACACAAAAAACTGAAGACCACCAGCAGCACCAACATTGGCAGGGCAGCGGGTGGTAGCAGAGAGAGAGGAGTGGAGGGGTTGGAGACATGACGGTCAGCTGGGTCTCGCGGGCAAGGGAAGATGGTTGCTGACAGCGCAGCCGAGAAGCAGCTCTCAAGCAGCGCTGGGAGGACGGCATCCATACGGTTGTCAGTGAGCAAGTAAGACGCCGATGTGCACTTTCTGTCTCTGGGAGATTGTTTTTTCCCTTCGTCTTAATCTTGGTGTGGTCCCTTAGATGTGATACAAGCCAAGCTGATATCACTTCATCTGCTAAGTGTCCTCCAGCTCCCTCTATAGTCATTACCTTACATACTCTTCAAGTAATATTTCTTAACTGTTCCTACACACCCTATGCAGTTGAAGCTAAAAATGCCCATTGATAAGCTTTCTATGTCTGTACTACTTTAAAATATTAAGCCTTATTAAATTACATATGTTGCAGTAACTATTACCTAGTCTGTATCTGTTCACTGGATGCTATCTTTTGTTAGTTCATTTACCGTTTAAAAACTTTCGCACTACATATTAGACAGGAAGATAAAGCTTACAAAGCAAGCAGAAAAAATAAAACTTTCAAGTAACTCAGATTTGGTTCATGATGTCAGGATTTAGATGTTTTCCTCACATCAAATTTCTTCTATTGCAGGAGAAGAATAAAAGGTTAAAAATTGAGGAATAGGACTACTCTGAGTTTTCATTTGCTTTCACCTGAGACTATCAGCCAGGGGAGTCCAGATTTCTGCATCTGTGCTTCAGCTAAAAGAAGGATAACCATCACTCCAGCTGGGACATTTCCACATTGATTTTGAATATGTTCCTCTTTCCAGGAATACTGCAGTTTGAGGGTTTTTTTTTTTCCTTCCCCATAACAACGAGTTCCACTAATTTTTTTAAGACTGCCTACCTATTCCTTCCTGGATACAACCAAAACTTTCATGTTTGGTTAATTTAAACCACTGTATTTTAAATAAGCCCCAGTTTCCCAAGCATTTCTTGCAGTTAAGCTCTATATAGTCAGATGTAGATCATGATTAATGCAGTAGCAATAGGAATTATTTTCTTCTTTCAGTAGTTGGATGGAGTTTGCTGACATTAAGTAAATCAGTACTAGATCCATTTCTACCCTAGCTAGGAAAAAAAAAAGGTAAGTTGTTGGGGTGTTTTTTGTGTAGGGATCACACAACTGAAAATGAGCGCAACTGATTTTTGAAGATTTATCTAGCAGTACATTCACATATACAATATTTAATGTAAGCCACTGATCATTTGTTTGAAGCATCCTCATGAAAGGAGTCATAACACTATTTTTACCTTATGTTGAATTTTAGGAACTACAGGGTTCCTTTTGGTTTGAGGGGTTTGGTTTTTCTTCCACAGAGGTATTCTAAAAACAGAAATAACTGAGAATATTCTGGCCAAAAAAGTCATTCTGCACACAGAGCACATCAAACATCTTGTCTTACCTTAAAATACAACTGGAAAATTCAAAACATTAAGAATGTTTAATATATTGAATCCTTGAAGAGAAAGAAATATTTACTAGCTGCCACAACTTCTTGGCAGCATACTCTCTTCTCAGTGACTCTCCAGACTGCAAAAGCATTCTGCAAAAGCAGAAACATTTCCCCAAGAGCACAGACAGGTTAAAGTTAAATTCATGTATGGTTTTTTAGTGTGTTCTCCTAAAACATACTTAAGAGAGTCTGTGACTCCTCAGGGCAAGCGCAAAAATGCAACGTTGAAATTAAAGACTTCTGTCCTTCAGTTTTTGTTTGGCTTTTTTTTTTTTAAAAAAAAAAAAAAAATGAAAGCTTTAAGGCATTTTAGGAAGCATGTTTCAAAATATTCCAGGGCCTGTTTCTTGTAACCTTCTGACTATGCAGCCAGGCTATGTTTTGATTACAGCTGTACTGGGTTCAGCCATAAAATGAAGTATGACAAACCAACTTTGATGTTTTTGCATCATATCTAAAGACTAAGGATACAACCAGTCTCAAAAAAACCTCCGAACTACCAAATTGATGTTAAAAGATAATGAAAAAGTACCAGAGTTATTTAAGATTTTAAATTGCTGAACTGCAATTTTTCATTGATTTTTTTTATTATTTAAGTATTAATTTATCTTAGTAAAGAATTTTCAGAGTTAGATACTATTCCACACTGGAAAAGATAAGTTACAGACTAAGATCTCTAGCATGCTATCACAAATACAATCGCTAAGTAAAATTAAGACAGCAGTAAATGCACCTATCATGCCTTTCCACTATACTAATCTTCCACACGTTCAACTTAAACCTCTTCAATCATTCTGTCCTCCTTTATGGTTGTCAAAAAGTGAATTAATCTAGCTATGCACTCTCTCATTTAAGCACGTGGACTTTAGTCAGACTCCCATATTGTAAAACTTTGGCTCAATATGTACCCTAAACTTTGTTCAAATATCAGAAACTGCAATAACATGTCATTTTTCATTTTAAAGCAATTCCCCTTTGAAGTGAGAGACTTTATGCCACAACGTTTTAAAATAGAGCTACCTCAAATTGGCAGTCTAAGCTCAGACTGCAAATGTTGCTTAGACCTGGCCCAAGTCCCAGGCATGGGCTGGTCCCCTCCATCTCATACCTTCCTCACAGTTTCTCAGAAAACAGTCGCATGTATTTAGAGCTCCAAGACAGGACAGCAATGTTTAGCACCTCAACAGCCTGGTAAAACAAGCAACAGGGTATCACTTCCCATTATTCTGTTCTCACTAAAAAAATAAGAGTATTTTTACTGAAAACAGGACTACTCAATCTTCGGCTAATGTATCTAGTCTTGCTCACAAGGGAAGTTTTGTAGTTGAAGTGCTTGCAAATGCGAGACCTCAGCTTTCAGTTTTTCTTTTCCTACAGCTGATTTGTAAGATTCAAAAGTTATCCTGACCAACAGAATTACTATGCTTTTATCTAGGAGTTGTAACAGCAAAACACTCAAATCAATTTTAGTCTCAACTTGTTTTACCAATATTGCAGATGGGGAAAATACAGGGATTTAAATCATTACACCACAAATCTGATGCCAAATCCTTTCCAGGCTTCTCAGGGTCAGCCAAGTCCTGGAAGAAGTTCTTGCTTCTTGAGTGATATAATCCTTTCCTCACCCACCCCCACCCTGCAGAGTCTTGAAGCAAGACTCTTAAAAGTTTTGCTTTTAAAAATATGCATCGTTCCAGCATTAAGTCTTGTTCAGGAAAGACACAGGAAGACTAATTTCTTTACCACATTTTCAAAATCCAAATGAATACTCTAAAGGCATGGGTATGTCTTTTTCTGAGCTTTAGCCTGGTGAGAATATGAAGGGTGATACATTTCATCATGAACCTATATACTGGATAACTGGAGGCAGTTACATGTTACATAAATTTGTAACTATTCTTAAATTAAACAAAACATCACTCACATAGTGCAGCTCTCTTTCAATGACAGCAAGCGTATGATAATGAGCTCTCAAAAACTACAAATGGCAAAAGCATTTACAAACACCGAAGTATTCTTTGTGTTTGATCTCCTTCATCATCGTAGTTTTTAATAAACCATTTCTGAATCTCTGTGGTGCCACAAGCTTTTTTACTGAGCTGTTAAATAAGGGTATTCTTTACCACTTTTGCTAACCCTTCCCCCCGTTTTTAAAAGACAAGTTAGCAAAATACCTATTGCTACAAACAAAAACATTCCTAGAGGCAGCATATGTAAACAGCCCCTAGAGCAGCACTGCGCACAATTCACAACTTCCAAAATCTAGCCACAAAATAGTACATTTTTCTAATTCTGCCCAGATTTCATCTTCAAAAAGCTAGTTTAGAAACAGAAATACTTTTAATGTAATCAGGTAAGAATAAAAGAGCCAAAAAATATATTCCATATAGTTACTGGATATATATCATCCATTAAAAGCTTTCCGCTCACGAATAAAAAAACAAACTTGACAAGATTGCTGGATCACCCACAACTAAGTGAAATGGAGAAAAAAAAAAAATCAGGGTCACATACAGGATTTTTTAGGAACCTGAGCTTCAACAGTTACTGAGCAAATTCTATTGCAGACATACCGTTTGCCTCCAAAACTGGAGATTCCTGGAAGGGAAGATACATTAGCACTCAGTGCTTCTGAAGTACTGACCAGAATTTTCTTAAGCAGCTGCAAAGAAAGGTCTAGATGACTCAAACTAAATAACTGATGAAAGGTTTGAAAGCAGAACAAGGAAAACCAGATATACTACTGATAGTTGGTAGAAAGCAGTTTACTTAGGCCTCAAAGAGTTCTTTGAGAATAGGAAGGTCATTTAGGATACTCTAAAATTAGTTTAAAAGTGACAACAAAGCAGTTACAGGCAGGAAGGAATACAAACACATAACCATGATCTGCTACAGGCTGCGGTTACAAAAATTTGTCGGTAAGCCAGTTTTTCATATTTTGAAGTGACAGAGAGAAGCCGCCTACACATTCACTGGACAATTCTTACATTAAGGGGCTGCACAGGAAGACTTTTTTCTTTAATTAAAGATTCACTACAGTGTGAATCATTACTGAGCAGGATTTTCACAAGGCATAAGGTTTCACAGCAGCAACGTCTACTGTCATAGTCCCGCTCCTGGCCGACTTGTTCAATTTGCAGCCAGTTGGCTCCTCGGTCCAGCTTTGCTACATGGTTACAGCCATGGTTACACCACACCGCAGGGGAAGGACAACGCAATAGCCACAGCCTGCATTTACAGTACCTTAACAGACAAGAAACTGTACCTGAAGATCAAGGTACTAGGAAACGAAGAAGGCAAAACCCCTCCTGTCCGAATTCACTTTATCAGACTGATGAATCCCGGTATATGGACAGCACTACTAAGCAAGTACAACATTAACCAATCACATGCAGTAGTGGATTGAACCACGGTGGCCAATAGAGCTGCCATCCTAAGTTTTTCAATCATGTCCCTTCCTCAGGGGCTGCTGACAAGCTGCAAAGCACAAGCAGCAACCGAGGTACCACCAATTCACTCTTGGTAGGTTACAGTGAAATTCACATAGGATTTGTTATGTACCCTGTCCAACCACCCCTGCAGCGGGTACAATCACCTCTGGGACAGGAGGAAGAACACAGCTGAGGGCAGTAACCACACAAACCACCCCACTCACACTCCACAGGGCGCCAATCGCCATGCAGCATCAGCATGTGCCATTTTCCTTTATCTGCTCAATTGCCTTTTCTTCGGGAAAGAACAACAAAAACCCAACAAACCCACAGATCCTAAAAGATCTCAACTACTGTTATCTTCATGCTTCTCATGTCATGTCAAGTGTTAATCCTCAGTCTAAAATGTCAATTGAAAAAAAATATTGACGAATGCCTGTTAATTTATGATTGAGGTACTATTTAATAAGAGTGCTATAAGAAAACAATGCTAAAGGAAAAAGAATCTGTCAGCAGTTCATGAAGAACAGAGAAAAGATGCGTGACAAAGCGCCTTTTTTTTGTTTTTAAATAAAGATAAATCTGCTAAACTTTAGATTAAATGCTTACATAGCTCGTTTGGGCATGCATAAGACCTAGTTGTGCAGACAGAAGAAAATTTACAGCTCAGTTCTAAGAGATAAACTTTAAAAGAGGACTTAAAAGTTTCTATGTTTCAGGTTATTTAAGAATGAAGTAATTCTATGAAGATTTTCATTACATTACAGTTATGGTAACTTCAAAAGTATTCTCTGCATCCTCTGTGTGCTCATTTTTCTGGGCCCCCTGCGAAGTCTATAGTCCCATTAACTGACAAAAGATTGAAATGAAACTGTTTAGGCTTTTTACTTTCTGGGCAGAAAGTGCATCCTTGGTCAGTTCTACTTTCCTCCTATTATTGTTTTCCAGTTTAACAGCTTGCTTTATCATCACAATTCTGATAAATTTCAGAGGAAAAATTATTTTGAATCTCAATTATTTCTAGTGATACAACAAATTTTCTAAGGAAGAAGAGCTGGGGCTTAGCCTAATAAGGAGAAAGACAGGAGTCCCTCTGGGAACTTAGTGACTTCCAACATTCCTTATCTGATCTTTGGCTCTGTATTGCTGCTTCCTAATTTCTTGTCATCAAGAGCAGAGCATGTGTACTGTTTTCTACAAGGATTTTCCATTTTCTTTCTGTAAAGAGTACTAACTTTTATAAGTGGTCTTACAGTTTAATACGAAGTAGAATTTTACAGTTTGTTCCCTCCCCCCATATATGTTCAGAGACTGACATACCTCTGAAATATAACTACTTCATTCTTCTTCAAAGCAACAAATCTGTTCCCAAGGATTTAATACAAACAAAAATCCGCATCTGAAAACATCCTGACAAAAGCAACCCTCTGTTCCAAGTTCTGTTTTAAAATACCTACTGTTAAGGGAAGCAAAATGTACTTTAGGCACAATCTTCTGTGAAAGGTTTCTGTAAAATTTCTTGGTATCAAAAGTGCTAGAGATTGGAAAAGAGACAACAGAGATAGAAGAGTGCACAACCAAAGCAGGTTTCTTTTACAAGACAAACCCACTTTAATTCTTCAAAAAGAACAGAGATGAAGATTACTCTCAATAAATGAATGACTTTTCATGTGTGAATCCAGTATTTCAAAACAGGTCTGTCTGGTACTGCTTCATGAAGTATCAGATCTAGTCCAAATTTAAATAAGCAGGGCTGCACTGCCACTCCTGAATCACACGCTTAGGAGCACGCAAGCTGTACCATTCCCTGCTCCTCGTACCCTTGTGTCTCCGTCTGTCTCAAGGATTTCTGACTTTAAGAAGCAATCCTATTGCCTGGTTCAGAATAAATAAATTCATAAACAAGAACAATCACCTGCCTTATCACAACAATTAAGTCAGGACAGCTTTGGTCTTCCTGATACCAAGAATATCTGGGACTGCAGCTTCTCAAAGTCAGAGTTACCAGTCTGCATGCTCCATTGCTGCACTTTAAATGTTGGCTCTCAAAGCTGAGCTTTCACCGGTGTAGGGAACTGTAATTCCACACTACAGGCTGCTCAGACCTCAACTTCTTTCTACAAAAAAAGACTACATGGAAGACTGAGGAGAAACATGCTTTGCCACAAAAATAATTCTCAGAAACTATTAGTGAAAAGGCACGCTCTCTAACGGTAAACTACTTACCCAGCTTTGTTCTAGGAAAGCCAAAACAGTCTGGAGACTGCCTTGGAAGCAAAAGCATCACACTGATAAATTATTCTGAGGAACAAGAAATCAACCTGCGCCAAGCATAACTTTTTCCTAACCAATTTGGGATTCTGAGACAAGAGCTAGGAGCACATAGGAGAGAGTCCACATTCACATTTAAATTCGCAAACCGAAGCCTAACTGAGCATAACAAACAATACATGACAAATTAAAGGAAAAACTCCACAAAATTACTTCTGGGACTTTCCACAGTGTATCATTAAATTCAAACACATATTGCCAAAATGTAAAACAGAGTAATCACAAAAGCAAGCTATTATTGAGGTTCACTGACTCTTCTGCTGATCTAATTTTAATTAATCTCAAGCATGTCATGGCATGTTCCTGGGAACGTATTCATGCTACTTTAACATGCTATTTGGCAAAACCCCAAAGTTAACTAGAATGTTTTTAACTTCATGTCACCTTATCACATTCTTTTTTTTTTTCCCACAGTAATTTGTAAGCTCTAAGTAACCGACAGGTCGCAGTCCACTGAAATTCCTTCTTATCTCATAGGAATTTAACAAGTTTTACTTAAAAATGGTGTAATCCCCATTTAGAAATGTCACCTCCTTCCTACTCTACTTGTAGGCCATAAATATAAAATCTGGCTACATTACATAGTACCACAGTTTGAGACTTGCAATAAAAACAGAGCCACTGAAGTTTTACTTCAGTGATGTAAAGATAAAACAAAACAGTCCTTAAATTGAACCTTCCATCTTCAAAGATGATTTTATTGAATTAAATGCAATTCTAGCCTGAAATACCCTACATAATTATTAACAACATACATTTCTGTATGAACAAAATAGAATTGTTTTCAGGGATTTTTTTTTTAGGCTTTGCCATTTGAGCTGAAGGAACACTAGTGATTCCAAAGAACATTTATTTGCAGAGCAGACCATGTTACTATGAAAATTTTAATCAAGGATTTGTATTATTTCTTTTTTTAAGGGGATAAATAAAACAGATCATTATTCACATGCCAAAACGCATAACTCGCCCACCCCCTGTATGGTACCACTGCTGCAAAGTTACAATCACCAAAGCTTGACTAGCATTTGCTATGATTACAGAATACTGTAAAACAAAAGAATATACTGAAGTGTAACAATTATTGCACTACAATTTCAATGCACCGAATGTAGTAAAACACTAACAGCCAACAAAATTAAGGATGCTCATATCCAATTCCTTTATAACTCACATTAGGCAAATTATGTTCGAATTTGGGAAAATTATCAAAAAGAACACTTTGTCTACAAATCTTAAAGAAAAAGCACATCTAAAAGTAAATATACTCGCTTCAATTTCTCTCTACCACACAAATGCACATCTGCATCATTGCAAGGCACTTTTTAATGAAACCTCATAAAAGTAGGGAGCACATTAATATCCTTCAAAGCCTCTTCATTCAACACCACATTGTTGAATCTACTCCCTGAATATTTTAAAGAGCAAAATCTTACATTTTGATAGCTATCCCACTCCCTTAGATTAAGGATCTCCTCGAAGAACCTTAAATGCACTGAAAATAGCTACCTACCTACACACTGTACTTTTGCCCATTAATTTTTTGTCTCTGCTGAGGTAAGCAAATTTTGACCGATGAACACTTCCTGCAAATGAAGTAGATTAATAAAACATTATTAGTAAAAGTATATTACTATCTTCCAAGCTTCTTACAATTCTTGCTGTTCCATAGATGGCCAAAAAAAAAAAAAAAAATATTCATTTCACAGTATTTTCTGCACTGAAAAATTACAAAAATAAAATCAAAAGCTTTTGGGTAGTTTCCAAGCAAAAACCAAATGCAATAAAAAGCAATAATCACACACAAACTAAAGCAGGAGTCGTTAACGGTCAAAATTTCATTTTAATAACAAAATTAGTGCTCTTTTGGAGACTTCAGAAAAAAAAAAGAATCAGTAGTAAGCTTTTTTCCCCAGAAAAAGAAAGGAGTTCTAAACTAAAAGGCTACAGAGATCTAATGTATCTACAGATCCTTTGTCCAAACAGAAAGGCACAGATGCCTTGATCCTGTAAAGACAAGTTATTCTAAAAATAATACAGAACAGAATTAGTCTTATAAGAAAAACACATAAGAAATCACAACTGCTCCCAAAATTATTTTTAGCTGTGTGTACTTTATTGTCCACTAAACCCAAGAAAACCTGAATCCTGATCGTAGCATCATTTAGGTTGGAAAAGATCTCCAAGATCTTCAAGTCCAACTGATAACCCAGCACTGCCAAGTCCACCACTAAACCATGTCCCTAAGCACCTCATCTAAGCATCTTTTAAATACCTCTAGGGATGGTGACTCAAACCACTTCCCTGGGCAGCCTGTTCCAATGCTTGACAACCCTTTCAATCAAGAAATTTCTCCTAATGCCTAACCAAAACCTTCCCTGGCACAACTTGAGGCCATTTCCTCTTGTCCTGTCACTTGTTACTCGGGAGAAGAGACCAACACCCACCTCACTACAGCCTTGTTTCAGGTAGTTGTAGAGAGCGATAAGGTCTCCCCTCAGCCTCCTTTTCTCCAGACTAAACAATCCCAGTTCCCTCAGACGATCCTCATAAGACCTGTTCTCCAGGCCCTTCACCAGCTTCGTTGCCCTTCTCTGGACACGTTCCAGCACCTCAATGTCTTTCTTGCAGTGACGGGCCCAAAACTGCACACAGCATTCGAGGTGCGGCCTCACCAGTGCTGAGTACAGGGGCATGATCACCTCCCTACTCCTGCTGTCCATGCTATTTCTGATACAGGCCAGGATGCTGTTGGCCTTCTTGGCCACCTGGGCACGCTGCCGGCTCACGTTCAGCCGGCTGTTGACCAGCACCCCCCGGTCCTTTTCCGCCAGGCAGCTTTCCAGCCACTCATCCCCAAGCCTGTAGCGCTGCATGGGGTGGTTGTGACCCAAGTGCAGGACCCGGCACTTGGCCTTGTTGAACCTCATACAATCGACCTCAGCCCATCGATCCAGCCTGTCCAGATCCCTCTGCAGAGCCTCCCTACCCTCGAGCAGATCAACACTCCCACTTAATTTTGTGTCATCTGTAAACTTACTGAGGGAGCACTCGATCCCCTCGTCCGGATGACTGGTAAAAATATAAAACAGAACCGGCCCCAATACTGAGCCCTGGGGAACACCACTTGTGACTGGCTACCAACTGGATTGAACTCCATTCACTACAACTCTTTGGGCCCAACCATACAGCCAGGTTTTTTTTTACCCAGCGAAGAGTGTGCCTGTCCAAGCCATGAGCAGCCAATGGTGCTCCAGGAGAATGAGAAGGTGCTCCATCCAGCTGCCGTGAGCAGCTCCAGGAGAACACTGTGGGAAACAGTGACAGAGGCTTTACTAAAGTCCAGGTAAACAACTTCCACAGCCTTTCCCTCATCCACTAAGCGAGTCACCTTGTCACAGAAGGAGATCAGTTTAGCCAAGCAGGACCTGCCTTTCATAAACCCACGCTGACTGGGCCTGATCACCTGGTTGTCCGTTACATATCATGTGATGGCACTCATGATGATCTGCTCCATAACCTTCCCTGGCACCGAGGTCAGACTGACAGGTCTGTAGTTCCCTGGATCCTCCTTCCAGCCCTTCTGGTAGCTGGGCCTCACATCTGCTAACCTCCAGTCAACTGGAATACAGGCCAATTCTTTTTATTGTACCTTAAAGGGAACTTTGGCTCCTTATGAGAAATACAGAAATGCTACTGAACAACCCTTGGGACAGCATGGGAAGAATCACAAATTCATGTCCCAACAGTTTTCAGAGATGACTGGAAAAACACAACCAGAAGCTGGAAGCACAGAATCCGCATTTGCAAATCCCAAGGAGAAGCAAGGGAACAAAAACCATTCCCAAAAGAAATTTTGGTTCACTGAACAAATAATGGGGGGGGGGGGGGGGGGGGGGGAAGATAAATAAAAAAAAAAAATCAACCAAACATCTGAAACCAATTTGGAAAGCAGAAGCTCTGACTTTTCAGGATTTCCAGAATCAGTATGTTCTGCCTGTAGCCAGTACAGGAAATGAACAACTATATCAGTGAAAAACCACATCACCTAAGCCTTGAACACAGAGTGGTATTCCAGTGCCCTAAGCTAGTGAAGGAAGCAGCCACTGCACGCAATGATAAACTTGTAATTTTTTTTCAACCAAAAAACCAAAAGGCATGTTCATATTCTTAAGAGTGATGCCCAGAAGAGGCACAGCACAACCAGCAGGTTTGGGTACTGCAGCTACAGGATAAAGCTCCAAGCATTCTGCACCATCCCTTCTCACAATACTTTCCTAAGGTTCCTCACCCAAGAAGAGTGGCAAAATTTCAAAGCAGATTTGCTAAATAATTTGTGTACACTTATTCTGCAAAATTTTCTTCCCCAGCTTTAAGCAATTCAACAAAAACACTTCACTGAAAGTTTCACTGAAGCACTGATACACTAGGAGACCTATTCAAAGTAGTTACCACTGACGTGGACTTGTGTCTGAAGAAAGCAAGTTCCCCAGGCCTACAGCAGTTACCCCTGTGGTCCCTGAGCGATTCAAGCGTGGCCCCAGTGCCAGGGCTGCACCACACAACCAAAACCATAGTTTGACAATGGTGGAGCAATGGGAGAAAGCGAAGCAGGAGAGGCTGCCATCTCTGATATGGCTATACTGCCCTGCTGCAAACCCAGCCCCGTCACGTCCTGCAAAGAAACTGTAGGTCACCAGGCAAAATGCTGTCGTCCTCCTTCCACTTCCAAACATTGCAAAGTCAATATGTATCACCAATAAAGTCAGCAGAAAGTTTCAGGTTTGCCTGGTTCCGTGAAGAGACCAGGCCCCACAAGTGAAGTGCCTATGCCAGGTGATCCAGAGACACTCTCCCTTCTCCAGCCCTAGCAAAGAGCAGTAGGACTACTTGATGCAAGTAGGACTTGGCACCGTTGGTATGAGGTTGTGCCTGACAACTGGTTCTTCACCTGACAAAACGGAAACGGTATCAAATACTACGGAAAACCCACAGTTTTATTTTTTGAGGAAGGGATTTTTATAAGAACTACATTCCCTATTTAAAAAAAAAAAAAATATATATATATATAGCACTGAAGTCTTACAGGCAGACTGATCCTTTCTGCCTGACAAGGTACCGGATCTTTTTGAGAACTCCAACACCATGAGATATAAAACTTCATTGTTTCCAAGACTCCCTTCCAGGTAAGTTCTAAACTCAGAATGCATCACCCCACACTCAGTAATGCTGCTTTCTTTACTTGTCTTAATACTTCATCATTTCAGTTCTAGCATCTGTACACTTGCCAATATTAAGTATTTCTTCTAACACTGTAATCATTCAGACTGTATTAAATTAAATTTCATTAAATTCAGACTGGCTACACATGGAATAGCTCTTTCATCCAGTCCTATAAACCTATTGGTGGGGCATGCATCATATTTGACATGCAAATATAATAAAATCATAAGATAAATTAGAAAGAAAAGGATTATATTCTTTTCCTGAATAAAGTTAGTCATAGCATAAGCAACTGGTTTTAGGGTATAATCACTAACTAAGTATCAAAATTTCAACACAAAACTAGATTGCCCCTTTCCCTTGCAAGGAGGGAAAGGACTTGGGTTGCAAAGCCTCTCTAGGCAGTGCCACAGAAGTAGCTGGGTTTCAGCAAATCCCTTTCCTCTCTACAGCAGCCACCAACTACAGCAAAGCAGCTTTCTGGTCAGTTCCAAAGGAAGACAGATAATCTCTCGCCATTATAACGCAATCTTTACCAGGCAAATTAAAACAGCACTGATGAAATTCCACAATACTCCAGCCTTGTCATACCTGCAACAAGGACTAATAAACCATGAGTGGGACCTTACTCGAGCACCAAAATACAACTTGAGAGTGCTATAGTCAAAGAAAATTGGAAATAAATACATTTTGAATGAGGAAATGCCAATCTTCATCACATTTTGTTACATATGTATATAATGTTATATTGAGAGGACAACATGCTAATACAAATATTAGCCTATTTCATATACACACACAAACTCTACACTGATTAAAATCACTGTAATTTCCTTCATTACAGAGCTTTTGTTCCCTGTGTTTTCTGGGAAATTAGAATTCTTCGGCCCACAGGCTGTGCATCAAGCTGTATTCTTCTTTTCCAAATTAGATGTTAATTTGTTGATGAAGAATTTTGCAGGACATGGGAAACTCTCCCTAGCAAAGAGACACCTAGTAGCTGCTACTATGTCCTGCACGGTAGTTCCTGGCTCCTGCTGTGCTTTCACTTCTGCAGGAGACAGAAGCCAGTTCTACGGGGTAACACCACTACTGGCTCTCAGACCCACACAACAGACCTTACACAACCTTCGTGAGGAACCTATCCCAGTATCTGAACATACTTACCAAAATTCCCTCCAACCTCCTAAAAACCCTTTCACACAAACATCGTGATTATCTTATCCCTTCCCAGAGGGCAAAGAACAGCTTTTTCTCTCATTCTCCTTTTGCACTCACAGGTCACAGCACTGTACTCATTCTCAGCAGAGAGCAGCTCCAGTTCTTCCTCTCTGCTTTTCTGGTCCATCTTTGCTAGACTCATGTTCCTTTCCAGTCCTTTTAACAGTTAATATACTTCTGTAAGCACAGTACTCCATCTGAGGTCCTAACATCTTTGAACACAGCAACAGTATTTCACTACAACTTGGACACAGACATTCTTATGTATACATCCTGGAACAGTGTCTTCTTCCCTCTCTCCCTCATCGTCCTGCCAGTCTGAATGGCTTATTACTCACTATGAGCATTACATCCTTCCCTGCTAATTAGTCAGTACTCCTCATTATATATTTGTACTGTTTGTCGTTTCTGTATTTGCCTTTTTATGCAAAATGGGTATATTTACTTCCTATTCTAGCATCCAATAACTCAGGGGAAAAAAATAAAAAAATCTCAACAAGTACTAGGCTCAAGAAAACGCATATGAAACCTACAGTTTTTCCCTAGTTTCCCAGTGAAGTATTCATACTACAGTTTTCCAGACAACTTGTAGTAGCTTCAGTCTAGCGCATACCTCTTTAGCTATGTAGACCATACCAGTGTGTGCCAAAAGCTCTTCATAAAATACACAGTAGCTACTGCTTCTCCTCTACTCAGATCTTCTGCTTCATCACCGAAGGATAGTAGATTGCTTTAGCACAGTGTGGTTTTGTACTAAATCTCTTTCAGATTAAGCTTCAAGAGTAATACCCAAGTCAAGCTCAATCCATAGCATAGGTTTAGGTTTTCTAAAAGCGACTGACCCCCAATTCTAACAAACTGAGAAAAACACATTGCTAGGTACTCAAAATGTTTAACAAAAAAATAACCAAAAACACCCCACAAAGATGACACACTCTAAGAGCTATCTTGTTTTAAAAGAAAATTAGACACAGAGTAAAGGTCCCAGAAAAATAAGTAACAATCTATTTTTTTAAAAAGAGAAAATGAGTATTAACAATAAGGTTTATATAACCACAGAAAATTCAAACATTTTCTTAAAGGTCAGCTTCCGTTTTTTCCCCACCCCTTCGAGGAAATTTGGAAAATACTTCTTCAAGCATTCCACGGATTAACGCAAAGCTAAAACAAAGACATCTCTGATATTAAGATCTTAGGTCACATACGGTAGGGACAACAGGAAGTATTTCACTATTGGAAAGATTTCATTATTTAATTTACAAATCCCACTAAAAAAGTCAAAATACATTTATAACAAAACATTAAAATACACATGTCATTTTGCATAACATTACCTCTATGTTAAGCTCAGATAATATAGTCTGCTTCTCTTTGTGATACATTAGTTTAATATTTGCATTCTGAATACTGGAGAAGGCTGCCTGCATTTTTCCCTGTAGAAGAATTACTTTGAAAGATATTGTCTCTGCAGTTTCATACTCATTAGTCTTATTAGTCTTGACTGATGGACAATTCCATTATTTTCAACTTTGATTTACTGTTGTTATACTTGAAAGCTAAATTTATTTCATCATTCAAATTCAAATACACTACTTTGACTTTACATACTTGCAAAACCGTCGGCTGATCAGTGATCCTAATCCCAACCACTTCAGGTCATTTTCATGCACAAACTGTTGAGACAATTTTTTTTTTTTTAAAAAAAAAAAAAAAAAAGAGAAACAACTCCCTCCTCCGGTCTGTACTAACGCACAGATAAAAAGAAAAGGTTTCTCTAGGTAATGAGGCTCTTTTGTATGCTCCACCAAACCAAGCAAATCTGCAGCACAAGGCCTTTGTCAGTAATGGAAGAGATCAGAATCAGACAACTGCACAGAGAATCCTGCTTTCAAAAGCAACACTTAGGCTTGCCTTATAGTCAGTCAAGAGAAGTATCAGGGGAGGAATCACTCCCTAGAGTGACCTCTATCCACTGACTACAAAGGGAGCCTGAAGAGGTAGGTGAACCATGTTTCAAACTTGTAATTAAATATAAGCGAGGCAGACCTACTCACTGCACCTAGCTACACATACATGACATTTCCTCTGATCTTACTGATTAGAACAAAGCCAATAATCCTAAATGTGTCACACCAGAACTCTAATGGCTCATGCTAAAGAGAATATCATCATTTTATTTGTCACACAGAAATGCAGCCACCATCTAAAATAAACCACTAATTAACTTGCATAATAAACTAAAACAAAGTTTACCACTTACTGTATTTATCTGCAGCTCATTTACTTATGCTCTCACATACTCTACTTCAACAGCATCATACACTCCTCTAAGACAGCTCTAAATTGCCATTACTAACTCAGGATGCAGCACTTGCAGCCTGAAGCAGAACAGACACCAATGATCTGCACTTAAAACAATCAAAAATTATTTACAAACTGCTCAAACACGCAGAACTTTGGCAGGAGCACAAAATAACTACACAAAAGGTAGTTAAGAGAAAACAAACGTTAAACACAAAGGACTCATAATCTTGAATTGTCTTTTACCATAGACACTACCACTATTAACTTGAGTGGGACACAGCCATCAAAGCAGAACCACTGCTACTTTGCAGACAAGTTCACCTACACAACCCAAGTGTCACACTTGGTAAGTACAGATGCACAGAAATATCCGAATAAGGCTTCTAAAACTTCCTACTACACAGGTAAAATGAAGTAGAGAAAAACAAATACTTGATGGTTGTTCTAGTAGCAGTTTCTCCTTTAACCACTTCAGGAACTAAAACCAAAAAGATTACCTTTGTTTCCATATAAAAGTCCAAAATACAATTTCCACTCAGAAAAAGTCACCATCTGATGATTATGAAGGAAAACAATGCAGAAAAATTTTGATTAGTAGCTTTAACACATTAATGGAGAGATCATCTTAACATGTTCACATTTCTGTATACATTTCTGTCCAGTTTACTTGACAAAAAAAAAAACAAACAAACAAACCAAACCAACAAACCACCAACTTCACTACTTGGTGCCTTACTACCACATTCTTGTTCACTTACATCATGCAGATGACTGAAAAATCCTAGCAGAACAAAGTGTAACCACAGTTAGAGGGCAGGGGTATAACAATCTATGTATCAAGATATACGCACATGAATGTGTGTGTACATGCCTATCTCAATAAAGAGGTCTCCCTGAAGACTCCAGATTTCAGAAGCTTTACGGATAGCATTTACAATTTTTTTTTAACTTTTTTTTTTTTAAATTGATAATATATGACTCCTATAATCTAAGCTTCCTGTGTTTATCCCCACCACCCCAAAATGTTCACAAAAGAATAACAAAAAGGTATTCAAAGTCATAAAACCTAAGCAGATATTCAGTTTCTGGCTAACTATATTCACATTCAGTAACATTTTTCAACTTGCTCCTTCAAATTTCTCCATTAACCTGTATGATTTGACAAGTCCTTTTCATCTTTCACTTGCAATTCCTTCTCATATTACACCTCAGAATATCACTTTAAAATCCACATCTGTTATCTGTGCACAAACTGTTGTCTTCCCCAGTATCTGTAATGGGTATACACACTGAAGATTTCATCTGAGGAGTGATTTTCCTATGGGAAGACTACTTATTTTTAATAAAGATGACTAAAAATGACGAAGCTTTCATTTAGTTAGATTTCAGATTGTCAAAGATCTTCTAAACAGATAAAGAAAGGCAAGTAAATGTCACCACAAAAGTTCATAAAATTACAGCATTCCAAACACACTGACTCAGCCCACGCTGCACAGACATTAACACAGGCTCCCCATGATGACCAGCAATATGAATGAACACCAGTACTCTTTGGACAACGTGCTATCAAGAAAACAACCTTAACATGGTATGCATGGAAAAGTATGAAATGGGGCCAAATTGCTGTCACTACATCAATAGTGAGCCATTTCCAGTGCCGAATTAACTCAAAATGAGAATAAACATACAGATAAAAGTAACTTCAAATGGATATATGGTCAAAAAGGGAATTAAAAAAAAAAAGTAACTATCTGGTTTGGGCCAGTATATGGCAAATGTTTACAGTGTCAACAAAATTACACAATTTCCTGTTGATACTGCCTGCTTTTACAGTCTCATATATTTTTTCTGCTACTTGGAAATTACAGCTACACAAAATACTCAAGCTGTTTTTCAGTGGTTCTCCTATCAATAAGGTGTATTTCAAAATATCCATTGTAGTTGATCATTGTTTTAATTCCAAATTTTAATTCAAGAAACATTAAATGCACATTATCCTAAAAATTGGAAGACATTACTCCTGGAAAAAGGAAACTGAAAAGTACCTTCAAGTTCCCAACAAGATGCAGAAGCAGGTCCAAACAGAAGCACAGATAGTACTTAAAAGAGCGACCTACTTTCTCACTGGTCCAAGGCAATTTTAACCCTGTTGTGCTCTCTAAGGTGTGCAAATTCCAACACACATCACTGCAGCACTAAAATAAACAGAACTGATATCTCAAGAATTTTCCTCTGAATATGTAACAGAGTTGACAGAGATCCATCTGTAGATGTCCACCTCTGAGACACTGGTCTGTCTCCCATTCAGATCCAAAGGCATGAGGTGACTCAGACTTTTGCTAACATACTCTAAACACCCAGAAAACAAACTAAAGGCAAAATGAACCCCTGGTGTGTTAATTTATTTGGTCCTGGTAAACACCATGCAACTTCACAGTATTTTCTTCAACACTGCCGTACTGTAGCTATACACACCACCACTGTCACCCAAAGACTGACCTCTCAGCCACTCCACTGAAGAGCTCCAGAAAGCTGATGTGACATTTCTGCTTTGCTGGGATGAGCAATTCTGAACTCCAAACCTGTGCATCCCACCCTAGATTAAGTAAAACTAATTAAAATTAAACTTTAAATTGGAACAAGTAATCGACTACGAAGGCAATCCCAAGGGCCTTACTCTACGTGGTAGGATATGGATCTAGACCAAGACAGGGGGTCTCAATCCACCAAGGCAGAAAGACACTGTGTCCAGAATCACCCCAGTCAGCTGCATCCAGCTGACAGGACATAAGGGAAATTTCTGGGCACTGGGCTTGAAGTTTAGTCTTCCACTGAGAAAAAAAGATGTTTCAAGTCAACAACACGGTTTTTGGAGTCTTTTCTTAAAAGACCCCTATATCATTATTATGAAGGGAAAGGAGACATCATCACCACACCTTAGTGCCATGAAGAAGCCAATCAATCAGATATTTTATTGTTAGCAGATCTGCATCACTAAAAAAAAAAATACAGATACTTCCTCTGTGCTGCTCACTTCTGGTATCTTGAGATCAAGAGACACACTGATTTCTTTCCTGACTAGCCAAGAGAACGGCCAGTACTGAAGACCTTAGGAAAAAGGGGGGGGGGGGGGGGTGGTGGTGCGGGGAAGATGAATGCTTAAGTCTAAAACGACTCCATCTTTCTCCTCCTTTTTCATATTAGAAAAACAGGCTGTGAAATCCTTTCCCTCTGCAGCACAATGAAACTCCCTCTAGTATACAGTCAAAGTCCACACTTCAACTCCAGAAAGGGAAAGGTAGTGCTGAACTGTAAGACAGTAGTAGCATGACTGGTAGGACTTGTAGCTAGGGTATCAAGAATAGGAGAGGGGTGAGGTTTTTTTTTTTGGTTTTGGAGTTTTTTTGCTTTTAATTTACAGAAAGGAAACTATAGGCAGGGTGGACAAAGAGGGTGATACAAACCTGCTGAGACACCTAGAGCGATACCAACAGAAGGAACACAGATGGGTCATTAGGTACTGGAGGTAACACTTGTGAAGCCTTCAAGCTCCAGCAGGATTTTTCTGCAAGTCTGAACAGCAAGTAAGGAAAAGCTGAAGCTGAGGTCTTCAATCAGTGTAAAAGCCACCTTACTTAGAAAAAAAAAAAAAAAAGAAAGAAAATATGCTCAATGGACATCACTGTCAGCTAGAAACCCTGACAAAATGAACAATCATCTGTTTTCAGGCCAAACAGCACATGTCTAATAAAAGGCAGATCCTCTAGAACAATAATTTTGGCTAAACACATGTATATCATTGCATATCCGGGGCTTTCCTAGAACACCTGGCCCTAAATTTTTAACTATTAAAACTTCTCTGATTGTGCCAAGACAGCCAGACATGAAGGCAATACCAAAAATATCCTCCTAGAAGCCTGGAACTTCTGACTCTTCTTTCTAACAGTTGAGGAAGCAGAAGTCTGCAGCAAAGAACAGCTGTGCTTTGGCCACACCATTAGGTAAGAACAGCCTAGCTATCGCCAACTACTGCAGAACAGTCAAAGTAAAGCCACTGTCCCACTAGCACAAGGACAAAGACGGCAGAAGACATGTATTGTAAAGAGAAGTTATTTTACCCTGCAATGATGTGGGGGAAGACAGAGATCCACTAACATACCGCACAAATCCGCAACCTGGAGCACATGCCCAGACAGGTTAACAGGCATCCATCTCATCTGCTGTTTGAGAAAGAGGTAAACAGAAGGTTTTGCACCTAGCCACCATCTTTTGGCCCTACACCACACACAGCTTGAAGAGACCACCAAGCCACTCCCACAGATACTAATGACAAATAGGGCGAGTAGATTTAAAGGCCAGAAACTCTAAGTGAAAAACTGCACAGCTCAGGGAAAAACAAAAATAGCAAAGTGTTGTCAGCAAACAGGGGAGTGCACCAAGAATGCTCCAGCTAAACACCAACTGCAAAGGAGAAGAGGTCTGTGGTTCAAGTAGCTGTGCACGTACAAGGATCTCTGTGCAAACACGTGGCTCATGCCTCAATGGTAAAACAATCCCCACATCTGTCAGAAACCTGCAAAACTTTTCTTTTTTTTTTTAGTATAGTTAAAGGAGTACTACATTCAATAAGAATTTTGGGGCAAAGATGTTAACAAGTTAACCAAATATTTCTCAAACTGTTGGACGCAGTATCTGAGCCCCAGCTTTACAGCATAAGCAGCATTTGGCACAGTCTGTGAAAACAGAACCGAGACAGTCCCGACAGCGACAAATCAGCTTCCGCATGCTGGGAGTTCAGCACGAATCAACAGCACTCATCTGAGCGACCTGCACTATTCCTGCTTTCTTGTTTGAAGTTGGTCAGTACGCATCATTGCAGCTAAATCAAATTTTAGACTGAAACTGTATTTCATTCTACTCCATCAAATGGATTATATTTCTCCAAGTTTTATTCTTCTTAACTCTTCAAGCATCGTATGTTTACGTGGAGCTACAAACACGCACCTGTGTTAGTCTAGCACAGTCAAGCACTGATGCAGAGCTATTTTGTTTAGTTTACTCAAAGGACACAGCCCAGACACAGGTGTACCTTTCTTCTCCAATCTTTCCATTCAACCCAACACCACTGTAAAATATCCCATAAATGTTTCAAGCATTTTAGCCACTACTATTTAAGTGGGTATTAGATAATCCCAAAATGCCCTTATTTTTAGGTTGCCAGTACAGCAATTTTACTGTAATGCAGCAATAATAACAGAGCAAAATAAAAGTGCAATTCATGAGAAACAGCTACGTATCTCCTAGTTAAGGCTCACTAATACAAGGATAAGGAGATACACCTTCATCCTTAATATAAAGGGAATATAAAAAGGAAAAATATAAATTCACACACATTGCTTACAGAGACAAGAGTACATGATTTCAATAAATACCTCTTGCAGACTTTGTTAAAACCATGAAACAGAGGTTTATGAACTTGTCGGCTCCGCTTGCAAACAAATGCCTAATCATCAGCGAAAGTTACTCAAAATACTGCTAGCATTTTTGCTTATTTGGTTTGAGAGCACTTTGCAGATCACTGGTTTCACTCTTACTGGCACTTCCTGGTTGGTCCAGCGATGCTGTGTGCTGCTCACGCACTCCCACACACCCAGACCAACCGCAGCGTCCAACAGCACCAAACGGCAGAAACAACCCTGGCCCTGAAGAGCCAGCAGGCAGCAGCGGGTGCATGAGGAAGGGAAAGAGGAGAACAGACTAGCAAGATACCTTTGCTGACAAACAAAAGAGTTTGCTGCAGAAACTGTAGATCAGCAACAGAGATGTAGTGGGGAAAAGAAAAAAAAAATTGAATAAACAAAAAGGCCTCATGGTATAATATTCAAAATGTCTTACTAGAAAATGTCAACTTAAAACAATCAGCAGTGTCCCTTCAATCACACTTCTATTTTCTTTTTACACAACCTGCTCAAGTGGAAACACTATACACACAATTAGCCTCACTGAAGTCAAATTAGAAACTCATGTCTTAAATCAAGCTACATTCAGAGTAGGATCAGGGCCAATCTCTCCCCAAATGCAGGAGCTTTTACGCACAGAGAATCCTGCTGATATCAACAGGGCCCAGTCTATTCTAAATTAAGATCTGAAAACTAAAGTTTGATTCCCCCACAACTTTTTTTTTTTAAAGAGGAAGAGAGTGTGGTAGAAGAGCCTCTTCCCTTTCCATTCAGTTTTCCCTCCTCTTGTTTTAAACAGGCAGCAAGGAAGAAAAATTCAAGGAGAAAAATACAAGAAAAGCACTGTGATCTACAGCTCCCCAGCAATAACATATCCTTCATACCGGAATTTCAAGAAAATCTGCTTTTCACAAACATCATAGCATATTCTTTCAGAACTGAATGTTTACCTGCATAATTGTCTTTGACCAGGTACACTAAAAATTTGGACTTTACTGCTTATGTTTCAACACTGGACAACACATAACGGCTTCAAACATTTCAGCCTTTGCAGACTACCTACAATTATCAAGCAAAATTACAAAAATCTAATTGCATTGCATATGTAAAAGTACGGCTACAGTTACTCCTTCTAAGGCTCATCCAGATATTACATCCCCTTTATATGAAGGAGCAAGACAGCACTGTCAATTAACCAATCTGAAATCTCCTCCAGCTGATCAGCATCCAGGTTATGTTGCCTTTGATTAGAAAACTCTTCTTTATTCCTGAATGGTAAATCCAAAGTACCTACGGACAACACAAAACTTACTCGTCTCCTCTCTCATAAACATGCTTAGTTCTCAAGTCAGAAAACTATTTAGCCTTTTGCTCTTTAAATTGGAAGAGCTAAATGGCAAACTTTTCTTCTGATGTATTGCAGAGGACAATGCAAGAACTCGTTAGATCAAATTATTGCTTCAGTATTGCCTATGTCACTCCACACTTAATTTGCTGAAGGAACAGAATAGTAATTCTACTCATTAGTTAAGGCACTAGTAATATTTAGATGACAGCTAAAGACAAAAAGCTCGCTTTCTAAGGTAAGCACAGATATATCTGAAAGCACAAGGATCTTATAACTAGAAGTGTCATTACACAGACACTCTTATAGAGCTATATAGAGCACTGCTTCGATTATTTTCCAATAAGAACCATTAAGAACCATTCTTTTAAGGGAAGGTACATTAGAACACTTGAGGCTTTACATCAAATTCCAGTATTACAAATGTTACTATGTATGCTAAACCCTTCTCTTGCCGTATTCAAAATCAATTAAGCTTCTAGGAATGAGTACCCAGAGATCTTCTTGACTGACTATACGTAATTAAGATTAAAAGATACGTATGCATAATAAAAGATTAAAAAAATGTTCCAAAGTCAAAGTTAGAGATAACGATATTTACATAGAATTAAATATAAAAATACATAATATTTTTAGTAAGTTTTCCCAATAGTATCGTCCCCAGGCTGCCTCATATTCAATTTTTTCTTGCTACGTATTTGCTGGCCTCTTGTCCCTTAAAAATAGCTCCTGTAACAATACAATAGCAAAAAAAAGTATTTGAAAACCTTCCATGACAAATCAATAAAAAAATAATGCTGGCTGGTATAGTCTCTGCTCTTGTACATATCTGGACGTCCAAATACATCTTAAGGTACAATAGCAATATGCAAAACAACATTTTGAAAGCTCAATACGTTCTCATAATAAAGGATTTGAAAAAAAGCATAATAGAACAGTTTACGTTTAGATAAAAAGATGACTAAGTATTAGTCTCTCTGTTTGCTTTGAGTTGAATTGGACATGCCCTATATCCATTTTCACTCACTTCTGACAAAAGCATAAAGAGCGACTGAGACAAGGGGGAAAAACCCCAAAGGTCTCAGACAGTACCAATTAAACATCAAAGGCAACAGATAGGCAAAATGAGGCTGACAGTATTATCAAAGATTGACAATGAGAATTAATATGATCCAAGTTATTCTGCTTTTTCTTCCTTTGCAAATTATCAATGATTCACTAAAGCTAAAATTTGCACTGAACATTTGTTAGTACTGGATAGACCTTAACCACCTGAAATTAGTAACACAAACAGAAGTTACGGGGAATTATTAGCATATTTTGCTAATACAAAGAAGAGCAAATCCCAGGTTTATTCTCTTTACTGAAATGCAAGGGTTCCCTCCTTCATTCCCTCCCTACGGATAGAATGCAAGGAATGCAGCTTCTGTTTCTCTATCTAAAGCTTGAGAAGTGAGACAAACAGAACTTACTATAAAAACTGTTATTCCTAGAGAAATAAATTTGATAAGGCTATTATAATGGATACTCAGCCTGCAGCAGCCAAGAGCCAGACTTAAGACTTGCTACTAGAAAGGCAGAAGGTCTGGCTCCTGGAAACAGACTCACTTAAAGAAGCTGAGAAGTAGTTTGACTGTCAGGAAAATATCAGAAAGCCACCTTCAGATAAGACAGGCATATAGATAAAAACAGAACAAAAACAAAGCGGAAAAAAAATGGGAGGAGCCTAGAGCAATGCAAGACAACAGATTTGAAGTTTCTCCCCTATAAAGTTTATTTTACCGTAGCTCATTTTGCAGATTTTTTCCAACAGACCTTTTCTATTTTGGGTTAGCAGCCTATCAAGTGACTTTTGTAAAAAGGCAATAGACATGGAAAACAACAGGACCTTTCTACCCATTTTCTTACTGGCACGATACTCACCTTTAAGTAGGCATCAAAGCAGAACAAAAATGCATAAATTATTATGTTGTGCAAAACAAGCATACTCACTACAGACAGTCACAAAAAAAGGCATCCTATACAGAAAAGTATCTTGGGCTTCACCTCAACTCCAGCAATTTCATATGCATACTCTGTGAAGTACCATATTAGTCATATCATGAACAGACCCACAACATCTTACTTCAATGACACATTTAAATTAGTTGGCAAGCCAGGATCTTGCTCCATCTATGAAATATTCCATCTATGACCTCCAAAATCTAATTTTGCAAGAAGGACCAACAGCAATAGCTTCCTAGATGACATTTAAGCTGGAGAAGAGCCCAGCAAACTACCTGAAATATCTCTTTAGAAACTTGTTCCTGTCTTTCCCTGATGTGGCAGTTCTCTTTAATTCAGCTGCCTTGCTGGAAATCAGAGATAATTGTTCAAGCCTAAGGCAGTGTTTGCAAGCCTGTCTAGCAACGAACAGTTTAAAAACAGCTTCCCAGATTTATCAGAGCAGGCTCTGCCAACCAACTTCTCCACCGGTTCTCACAGCAAACTTGTAGCCAGTTTATGGACTGGCAGGATCTCCAGAGTTTATGTTTATTTGCTCATTTCCCCAGCATACAGGTACCTGTGCTGGCAGGCCATTGTTTGCCAGGAAGCTTTTATGAATGAAAGGGAAAAAAGGAAGAGCAAAGCGTTTTGTGGCTGTGATGATCATATATAGTCTGGTCAGATACAGCTGTATCAAAGCTATTGCTTTGCAGTTGACATTTCAGTCGGAAGGCCGACACCACAGAAGTAAAGCCGAACACATTTAGATCATTCTTCCCCAATCTCTTTCCAGGGGCAACCAGCACCTTGCATAAATGGTTTCTGTCTCTTGCTTCCAAGAGAGAAAAACATGACACTGTCCTGAACAGCCTACATTATCCAAGACCTTCACCGGTTTTTACATTCCCACACTTTTTCTAAAATCTCTCCATCTAATGCTTTTCACTTCCTATACAAAACACCTTTTGCAGGCTATGAATGGTAACACTGACATTTTCAAGAAAGGCAGAGGAGAAAAAAAAATAATTCTAAGAGACAGAAGTTATTCCTCTATGCCCTTGGAACCATGAGCTGCAAGACCAGCTGCAAGGAATCAGAGAAATCTTATAAATGAAGAACAGTTTAATGACTTTCGCTTTATAAACCCTTAAACAGCATTTCAGGGGACACCCTCCTACAGTCTTGTACAGTACTTGTTTATCAAACACTAGTACCTTCCAGGACTCTGATCTCCAAGACAGCAGATCCAGAATCAGCTGATGCCCTCCTAACTCAGATGCAGCAGGGGAACCCCTGGATCTGGACACATACTTTCTGTAACAACCCTACAGGAAGGTGCTTTGAGCTAACTGAGGAAAGCTAGCCTTAATGTTTAAGTAACAACTCTGTTAACCCTTTAACAGAGACATTATTCACTTAAAGGGTTAACAGAGACGTTACTTAGTAAGTCTATTGAGTAGTTTTAAGCATCTCAATAATCCAAAGCGCTTGCTTAACAAAGGTGTGCTTTGAAACAAATAGAAGACACTACTATCAGTCTCCTATCTGGACACAAGCTAAAGATATTTCGGTGGATATCATGCTTTCAATTTTGGTATTAGCTTGGTTTAATGAAAGCGACACTGCGGGTTTGAGATGTTTTGAGGCACCTCTCAATACACAATCCTAAATTTTACTTTTCCCATAACAAGCTTCTATAAGGAAGTAGTTCACTGGAGAACTGTTTACTAAATTCTGCAAGAATTAAATATGTAGCAAAACCACAATCTCAGGTTATATTAACACTCAAAACAAATCTGTATGTAAAAAAAAAAATAAACCATGATTGCCCAATTTTGTAATATATCTGATGGCATATCGGTTTGGAGATGGCAACTCATGTTCGCAAATCAACAGTAAACACATAGTTTTCACTATAGAATAAAAAAAAAAAACCAGAAGAATTCCAGAAATCTCAAGTCTTCTCTAACATGATGAAGAAAAAAAAAAAATTTCACTATTAAATATATTATCTGCAATATTGAGAAACTATAGGTGTTAATACTGAAACTGAATCCAGCGAGGCTGATGCTTAAGACAAAAGAAATCTCACTTTTTAAAAGAATTAGCCCTTCAAGAACCTTAAAAACCACATGAAACATAAGTTAAAAGTTTTAACTAAAGTATGAAAGATCATCATCTCTAATTGGCATAGTTTCTATTTAATGTCATTTAGTATGGCTCCAGTGTAAAAAAATACTTTAAGAAAAAGTTTTCAATTAAATACAATTAACCCACTCATACTTTTCTTTCAGAGTAAAGCGTTCCTAAATTATGACCAAACATCCCAAGATAAAAGCCTAAATGAAATAAACTGTTTCAGTAGTTTACTGCTTTGAAGTGCATCATGATTAACATGTGTCAGTTATATGATGTATATGGGAGTAATATACTTCTGCTACCCTAACGGAGGCTCCCTTAACCACTTCCATATCTACCTCTTCTCAGAAAATTAGATTTTTACCATTACATTTCTTATCAATCCAGAACTCATTTTTTTTTAAAAAAAAAAAAAACAAACCCCAAACAAACAAAGTTTCCACAGTAAATGTTTATAGTAAGTCCATCAGTATCAAGTACATTTCTACAGTCATAAAGTCTAATAGCCAATTTAAAGAACAAACACATCATAAAGATAAGTTTTAAAACTCAGTGATTCTTGAGTATGTTACATACTTGACTTGACGCAGACGAACAAAACTTCAATTAAAAAAAAAAAAAAACAAGACACAACTGAAAGGCAACGTAGCCTGATTTACAACTTTGTTAGGACACAGAAATTGGTGACAAGAACTCTACCGCATATTTTAAGGAGGTTTTTATAAGCAAGGTCAGTACCTTGGGCTAACTTCATACCATTAGCATGGTGGCCCAGTACGGGCTTTCTCACAATAGATCTAAGGAAAAGTGAAAATTTAGAGGACACCAAGTCATTTACTAAGCAAAGATTACACAGCTTGGAAACTTTTTATTCTGCATACTCTACACCCAAACCAATTTATACTGTCCCGGTTCTCTAAAAATAAGCACAAAACTGTAACTTAAATATATTTTTAGTCAAAACTGGCAATGATTTATACATGTATCTGAAGGGGGAAGCACACATTAAGAGTCTGCAAAATCAACAAAACTCTACTCTAACACTACACATCATTATAAAATCATACACTAAAAATTGTCACACTTTTCAGCCAAAAGAATCTAAATGAATTTTATAAACTACAAACTCCACTTTTCCCAGACAAAGAAGGTTTAAGAGGAAAGATCCCAGAGGCACTGTGCCTGAGGAGCAGGCACCACGAAGCCAGTGAAGAGCTGGTAAAGAAACCATAATTCGATACAGGCCCTTCACCAAGGACGAGTGCCACAACATAGGCCTGATCGAGAGGGAAGAAGAAAGTATGAGTCCAGAACTGATCCCTTACAGGAAAATATGCTAACCACATTCTCATTAGTCATCTCAATAAACTCTACTCACACAGGCACAGGGAGGCAGTCTTCAAAAAAAATGCATAATCCCACAGGGCTTCTACTGACCATACATTGTTGCATGCTTTTTTTTAAAAAAAAAAAACAAAAAAATATTATTCAAACGTTTCACACAACTGTTAATATATTATACGGTAATTGCTATAGTGATACAGGACGTATCTAGGTTCTTGTGCTTCAGCACAAGTCTAGCATCACTACTGCCTATTTTTATAGGAAGATTTTTACCAAAACCCTGGGTTACAGGCAGAAAACAAGACCTGCATAATAAGAAAAAAGCATCTCTATCTGGAAATTGAAGCATAAAGGAGGAAAGCTTTACTCCAGCAACTCACAAATGTCACAGTTACACACTGTAAGTCCATCCTAGTGAAAATCACTATTTCTTCATTATCTGCAGCATATTTGCATAACATAGATTTGCTATAATGTATTGCCACAAGTATAGTCTGAAAAGGAGGAAAAGGGTACAGCAGCGCTTACACTGACTGTACGATCTGTTATACACATTACAGTAACACAAGTACTCTCTGTTCAGTCATGTTTATTCATTCAGAGAGCAAATGCTCACTTCTGGTATATGCATATGTTTTCAAGAATATGTAAGAAGTTCTTCCAGTTCTTTCCCTGGACTTCCAGAGGCCTAGATGCCTACCTTTTAGCCAGCTGAAGTCAGAAGACAGAAATTTCACCCCAAGCATTAAAATAAAGAGGAAGAAGATATACAGGATAAAACTAGATCTTAAATTGACACCCAAAGATTTATAGCTGAGTCTGGGTATTAACTGCCTCACTTGTAAAATACAAAGAAGAGGAAAAAAAATCAGTCATGTATTACTTGAATAGACACCTTTACTATTTTCATGACAGTTTTTAATGCAGGTAAACACAACAAATAAAACTAAAGCCTTCACTGCTCTTGTAATAATCACTGTCTCTTATTTGCTTCACCCTTTTCCTTGTTACATAATCCTCCCATACCTTTACAAATAAAGTATCTTCATTTACAACACAAACTTTTTTCTTTTTTATTTTTAAATGTAACTATGGTAGTCATTCCTTCACTACAAAGTTACACCGAATGGTAGTTTTCAAACAATCTTGTAACTTGAGGTTTATGCCACACTTCCAGACTAACAGTTTTCCAGAAATTTTCTACAGCTCTTCTTACACTCCATATTCGGAGAACTGCACAATAAATTGCATGCACATGAAATGCACTTTAATCTGGGCCTTGTTTAAAATTGCCTTCAAATGCACTACTTTGGAAGAAGAAAAACCTATGAAGACAGAGATTCAGTTTTACTTTTAAGAGCAACTTACATCATTACAGACAGCACAGGCAGTAACGCTGTGTTGGATAATATTAGTAATTGCTTTTAAGACCTCATATTCATTCACTTGGTCAAATTACAAAATGCACAAGCCTTTCATGCCCAAACACCTCCTTTAACCATCTTTCAGGCTGAACCGATTTTTATTTTTAAGTAGCTATGATGATTCAATCATTTCTGAATGTTTTTAAACAGGAAAATATTCCCCCTCCAGCTGAAAACATTTTAAAATCTAGACTGTTGGGATGCTCTAGCACTTGAACGCTGCGCAACACTGACAAGCAAGGCATGTTCTTGTCTTAGGAATGCACTGCATACCATCACAAGGAAGATCTGCTCAAGTTTGCTTCAGCTGTAAGGCTCTGCAACACCACCCCACTCACATGCTACACTGAGATCGTACAGAATTTCACAACCGATCTACAACACATTTCACCTTCTTGCCTGAGACCTCTGTGCAGTGGTGTGGATGTAAGCCCAGCCACAGGATGGCTAAGGACACTTCATCCTAGGACTGAGAAATACTTTAGTTCTCTTAAAAATCAGTTGGGTGCCATCAAGAGGATAGCTAGGGCACAGGGGAGGAGGAAAACAGAAAAGGAATTAGAGTTCAGAACAGGAATAGAAAAAGAAACTGCAGAGAGAAACAGACACGTGTAAGACACTGCCGGGAAAGCGGAGAGTCCCAAAGACCCTGCCACTACAGCATGCGGAGCTTCAGATCCTGGACCCACCAATTCTGGATTTCCTCCTTTTTGTGTACAGACAACAGACCAGGGACCACCGTCAAGATACACCTGTACCCTCTTCTAATTAATGATGCAGAAACTATAGAAAGAAAACATGTCTAGCTAAGATGTTTAAATGTCACATATGTAAACTGATTTCATGCCTGTCTTCAGGTTTGTCTTTTTTTTTTTTAATAATGCTGGGCGAGCCACATAAAGATTTTCACACGTGCCTTCTGCTTGAAATATTTCCAGAGTCTATGCAGAAGCATTCACCATTCACAGCTGCAAATTAAATGAAATGAAAGGTATTTATGTTATGAAATATTAAACCAATGCCTCAGTTTCTCTATTTGTAATGCATTGCTGCACTGAGGTGACAGCCATATAAAAACAGAACTTTTTCAAAAGCATATTATAAACCACTTCCATGAAACCTGGGAGAAACCATTAATCCAGAATTTATTTATAATTTTGGATAGCATGATCTGAACAATGGGATTAAAAAAGAAAAACCTCAGTGAGGGAACACCATGCATCCTTTCTAATAAATGAGGCCAGAGTCCTCTGGGAAAAACACTTGATCAAAAAAACTACATAACAGTGATATGCAGATGGAACCTGACTTAAGATAGGAAATAAAACCTTCATTCCAGCATCTCTTAAGTTCAGATTGCCTTTGCAATTTTAGCAGTCATTGAAGCAGGGCTTTATGTACCGACTACGGGAGGGGCTTATTTCTAACAAAACTTCAAATGCTCATATAAACAGTGACCTACATCCCTCTCAGTTTATGAAGTGAAAATGAGACAAGTTTATGACATGTCAATACAAAGACTAAGCATCAGGCAGAACAATGAGGTAATACAAAACTTTGCTTTTCAACCCTAAATTGCTGGGGAAGCAAAGAAACTAAGTGAAAAGGAGGTAAAAAAGAGTAAGAAAAGTACAGGGACAAAAAAAAAAAAAATCAAACCCTAAAAATACATAAGGCAGAAAAAGGAGGCATTCAGGGAGCACAGGGAACAAAAAAGGCTAGCTGAAGTGTTTCTGCATGTATCTAAAACCCTATCTTCAGATAAAAATTAAGTTCACAGAATCATGTACCTATACTAACACTGGGAATGCCTTCATCGCTTGATGGAATATAGCTGCTCCTCTCTAGATTTATAGAGCAACCCAATTCAAAGCTTCTCACACCAAGTGAAAAAAAATAAAATTTTTAATAGCTAAAATTCCAAAGCATATTTGATATTACAAAAAATGTAAAGGAAATATTACAAAATGAGTATGAGAGGGATATGACCACCTCAGCAGCATTTCATAGACTATTTATCATTACCACTTCACACATCAACCCCAAATTTAAATTAGCTCCTCCTAACAGATGTGTAATTACAAAGTATCACTGGGACTCTCAAGGGACATACTTCCATCAGTAATCCAGCCATTTGTAATTCTGACATTTTGTCCATTTTATTTTGACAGTCTGACAGTGTCCAGAGGTCGGACTGCTGACAGAAGCAGGACCTGGTGAAGTTTCCAGCGAATGACAAGACCTTGCTGTGGAACCCAAACCAAACCCACTCTATTAGCAGCTGCCCATCTTGTTCCAAGACAGCACCCTTATTCTGACACTGCTGGACTGTCACCTCAGAGAAAAATACTGAGTGGTTCTTCAAAGGAGAGTGAAAAAAAAAAAAAAAGGAAAAAAAAAAAGGATAATGTGGGCAGAACCATGGTAGCTGCATTCAGAGAGAAGAAACACACCAAAGGGAATTCTGTTGACCAAAACATGGTATGTCTTCTGGGTTTAACACCACAAAGCATGAGGGCAACTGATTAGGCAAGACCATTTTCACTTTTTTTTCTTCCCATTTCAGTATTAGCGTTTAACACTGACAACTGGATTATTTTAAATGCTCTTCATGCATAACAATTTCAGAAGCTTGCCTTCTAAGCGAAATCTGTCATTCTATTGTGGTTTTATATGCTTTTTTCCTTTCTAGTAAAAAGCAGTAAGATATTTTAAAGTGTCACTACAATTATTAGTGACTAAGAGTTTTCACAGAAAACATGTTCACAACCAAAATATCCATACCTCAGAAGGATCAAAACATACCCACACAGTTTTATAGAGTGCCATGGCAAGGGCAACATCAGAGGGATGTGAGCTTATTCTGACCCTGCGTCAGTCAATGAAAAGACTATCAACTCATTCTAGAAGTTGCAAGTCAAAAAAGGCAGACATTGTATAAACCTGACATAAAATTTCAAAGTTTTACTTAATTAAGAGAGGCAAGGGTGGTTACACCATCTTCCACAAAAATCTAAAACTTTTCATAAATAGCAGGTTATATCAAGAGTGCAGGATACACACACTAACTTCACTACATTATATTAACAGGACAATTAAGCATTTAAAGTAAAAAATGTGTACTGACTCTATGCAAAAATAAATAGGAAATTCTTTTCACAAAACTCTCCTCTCCTAACAACCCCCCCGTGAACCTAGGGATACCAATGGTTTCCTGACACAGTCCTGCTCAAACCAGGCCAAGACAACTCAGTGATAAAAACCAGCAACTGCCAGGGCCTCCTTGACATCAGCAGTCTTCTCTTACCAGTGGACAGATGGACAACAGACAGCTATGATGAGGAAACTCTGGGATACACCCTTAAAAAAAGACTGGGCATGTGTTATTCTTACGTATGGCTCCCGAGTAGACTACTACTCTAGAAAAAGAGGAAACAATACCAAACAGAACCAAGTAACCTATTTACTACAAAAACATTGCATTTCTCCTCTACAAATACAGTATTAACTGACCAACTAGGCCCAGGCATAGAACAACATGGCCTGGCCTGCAGAGGCTCTTCCTTTCTGGGATGCTTTGCCCACCCTTGCCCTCCTGTCCTTGCCTTGCCTACCAGAGCTGCATGCCTGCTGCACCACGGCTAGGGCACAGTCCTGGCCTTTCTATACACAGAACATGGCACTCAGGAGTCCCTCAGTGCCAGCAGACGAATGTCCTTCCTTCCCTCAGAGCCAGAGTGCCCCAGCTGTGTCCCACAGCTCTTTGGAGAAATCAGAACTGAGAAAAATGCAAAACATTGCTATTCACAAGGCAAAAACTGAGTAACAACGACTTTGTGTTGGACATCATGCTCCTTGCTCTCAGGTATATTCAGCAGTTCCCCAAGACCAGGAGGGATTGTTCCCCTATCACCAGGAAAAAAAGATATTGTACCCACAGGCCTCCAGGAAGGGTGGTGCAGTGCTTTGTGGTTTCCCCCCGCAATACACAAGCTGGGTCAAGAGGGTTTCTTAAGATCCACAACCAAAGGGAGAAGGCACAGGATGAGATGCCTTACAGCAGGTGGTCACCTAGTGTCGTTGCCCACTCTCCTACTGAACTCTCCAAGTTCAACCTAGAAACAAAAACTTCCATGCAGAAATAGCATCTATCTACCTATCTGAATATGTACATACGCTGATTGGCCTCAGGAAGCACAAAGGTAACCCATACTTTGTCAAAGGTAACCCTTATACTGAAGCACAGGCTTCTGACATCATAAATACTAAGCTTTACAAATTTCTCAGTCTTTAAGGATCACCTCCATGGTTGACATGGAAGTTCGAGGGCTGACAATACTTTCGCTGCCCCAAAGTTCTGGACATTTGACCTAGACACTGCTAGAAAATCAAGTAATTTGAATTGTTCAGATAAAACAATCACTAAAAGAATCTACAAAATCTCATTTATCCTTAAAGCTGTGACCTAACGAAGAAAGTACCTGTTTGTTTAGTTTTACAATTATCTATTTCTTCAGACCTTAGATCCCTTTGAATTCACTCTTCACTGAACTACAGGATCCCTCAGGGAAAGAGAAGGACCTTAAAAAATTAAGCACTTGAGATGTCAGTAAACAACTCTACAGAAAATTAACTTTTGTAAGGACAGTAATAGAACAAACAACGGTTGTTTGTTCTCTGTTTTGGTCTCGCATTTTGAGACTCTCAACTTTCAACCCTCTACTATGAAATTTCAGCTGTGCTCCTAACATAAAAACATAGCATCTACTTCAAGAAGCGGTGAAAAATGAGAACAAAGTTACTCTGTAATAAAGCTGTAATTCTTGATGAATCCAATTTCTATCCCTTAAATTATTTACATGACAGGTTTGTTCTGTACAGGTGTCATCCTATCAGCAAGACATGATGCATTCTATCATTTAATTTAACATGTTCTTTGCAGCCTGAATTCAAAAAGCACGAGAAAAAGTCACATTAAAGAGATCAAAACATTGCTAGGACTACAGCAAGAGGTGTACAACAGCTAAGAGAATTGTATAATTTGATCATAAATGTCACCTAAAATATGGAAAAAAGTGAGGTTTATTTTCAAGCATATTTCAAGTTTGCCCTTAAAGTTGCATTAATATGATTAACATCTCCTTTTCACATCTGCAGCATTCACAGACTTTCAGAACTCTTAAGAGTTACAATGTAGAGCCAGATTATGTGAGAGGTCTCTGAGGAAGTGCACATACCTGTGAGCAGGAATCTACCTTGCTTCTTTAAATTAGAGAAACAAATGTTCACTGTATTATATAGTACTTTCAAACTGTTGTTTCACTCAGATATGCCAAAATAATACTGTAAAACTCTGCAAATGCAGAGGAGTAACATACTTAACTGTGAAAACAAGATATTTGATATTTCTAAAACACAAGTTACTATTTGGCCACAGACACTGGCAAGGAAAATACGTCAGATGTAAATACCCACAACCAAAAATTATGCAGGATGTGTTCCTCTTCATACCAGTGGGGATGAAACTTCTAGGTGCTAACAATACAAGAAGTGTTACATAAGACTATGCACTTATTTTTAGAAGCACATTACAAAATTAAGTACTGCACTGGAATCTGTTGCAGAGCCATGGACAGTTTCTCAGTTGGAGCACGATATCAGATTCGATTCAGATTAGAGTTCTCTCCCACCAATCCCAAAAAATACTGAACCATCCGAGACTAAGAAAGGTAATTTGTATCAACTAAAAAACCCCAAAACACAAACACACTAATCATAAATACGGACATCTACTTTTCTAAGAGCAGCAGAACTAATAAAAACTAGTTTCTTACACATTCGCTCTTTTGTTTCTTAACACTTCTCCCACACTATGATAACCCTCAACTTCCTTCTTTTCCACATCTCTTTATGACTCTCTCTCTGCCCTGCTCCAGGGCAAAAAGTCATGGTGCAGACACTCTGGAAGCCTGTATGTGCTCACATGCTGCCTGGCCAGCTGCTTATACAGAATACTTACTAGATAAGGTCTGACTATCTCTTTTCCACGAGAGTGCACTAGTTTGGACTTCCTTCCTCGACCTAGACACAATTTTACAAGGTTTGTAGTACCATAATTTGAGACTTAATTTCACTTTCTGATTTGTTTTCAGTTTCCTTATATAAACATAATTTAAGTTAAATGCTTCACTCTTGAGTTAACTCAAAAGTTGGGTTATCTATATAGACATGACATATTTTAAAATTATATATACATATATATATATATGCTCACTGCAGGGATGGACAGACAAGCCAAATAATCTCATAAATTACATCACCAGAGAAAAACTGAATCAAAGCTTCCTAGGTATTTGCTTTCTTTAAACTAGATACCGCAGAATGAACCCAGCACACATTTGCCTAGATTAAACTCTACTCCTCCCTCACCATCTCCGATTTTCACGGTTTCTTTCATTTTTACCACTTTTTAAGAAAGTACAGCTAACTTTGTCATCATGTATATACTGCTCTTCAAAACAACGCAACCTGAATTTATCAATATTGCTTCCCCTATTTCTTGCAGATACAAACATAAGCCAATCCATTAAGCACATCCTACTGCCAACAGATTTTACTACCACTGTTTATTCATTTGCAGTCTATGTTACTCCTCTTCAGGCTCTTTGCTAAGTACTTCAACAGAGTGGCCTGTGGACTATGCTTAGTCGACAGAGTTTTAAAATACATCTCTCAAAATGTTTTTGCTCTAAAAACTGGACTCTGTCTGCAGACACAGGTATTCACCAGTACAGAGAAGTCCAGTAGCTGTACACAGGAATACACACGCGCTGCAGTTAAGGGGCAGTTAAAGACCCCTGCTCTCAGCGAGTCACTCCTGGTTGCCAACCAGACCTACACTTGATCATCCCAGTTTTCAAGACTTGTTGATCTGTTGCTATAAAACCAAATTCAGTCTAGTAGCATACTTAATAAAGTGAGGCCTGAAATTGAATCTACAGTTAGGACCCTAAAAGAACTGCCAGATGCTTTAAAAAAAATTGGTCATTTAAACTAAAGCTATATGTGTTTTGGAGACAAATAAAAGATTAGGATCATAGCTAATATCAACAGTTTGAAAACTCCCAATTAAAGTGTTACAAAACTACTACTTGTCATCAAGCATATAGTGCTGCTAGTCACAATACACACCTACCTGAGACAGCAAAAGTTCAGAAGAGCACCAATCTTTTGAAAACTACATTTTATCCTTCCAAGAAATTTGGAATACTTCTTGTTCCATCACAGATGTTCCCACATGTTCATATATATAACCGAACTTCCAGGAAATTAGGGAGAAAACAAACCATGTATGTATTGCCCAAAACATGCCATCCTGAAAGTGCCAAAAAGTTTCCTAAAAAAAATTGACTCCATATCACAGCAGCACAGGAACCTGAATTTACTTCAACTTCTGCCACGAACTAAAAAGAGATATACTGACTTAATTCTCCCATATAATGCTGATCTTAATCAATTTGATCTTGAAGAATCAACTTAGAAGAAATGCGCATCCACATCCAGTAAACAGGCCAGCAAATTAAGATTTCAATATAAGGTACCTTTCTACTTTATGATGATGCTTTTGACATGTTGAAAAATGCACATCACACAGCGGAGTATCAAGAACAGTACCGACACTGCAACAAATTAATAAAGTATCTCATATAAAAAGATTTTTACAGTAAAAAATTTTACAGATGGACACAATATTGCAAGGTACTTTTAACACTCAGAATTGCTCATCATCTCTTCAGTCTTTCAAAAATTTGACACTGTGTACAGCTATGATTTTTTTTTTTTTTTTAACCTTTCAGATTTCCACTTCTCCACACCACAAAGCACGGTATAAACTCTGAGGAAGAGATAAGACCTTCTTTCTATGTTTTAGCCTACTTAGTCATTACATAAAATACCTGCTTCAGAGCTATTTTTCCGCTTTACACATTTTATAAAAAAAAAAAAAAAATAGATTTATATGCAACAAGTACTTTCTCTCAAACTGCATTACTACTGAGTAGTGAAAGACTCCAAGCATATACCTCAACAAGTCCCCTACACAGCAGAGCAACAGAAAGAGGGTTGGCAGACCTTTTTTCCATCATTACAATTCTCTGGCAACACTTTCTTTGCGAGAACAGTTTTCGCTATTAGAACAAAAAAATGCATTAGAAATAGTTACGAAGAACAGTCAGACTACCTCAAATAATGCAAGGTTTTAGTAGGCTGAAAGGGGAAAAATACTGTTCCAGTGAAGCTTGAAGAAAAAACTCACACAGTCATGTAGACTATATGACAAGTGCACAGTCCACAGACACAAGCATTCGCTACTTATTTTGCACTAGAGGACAGGCATCTTCCTGCAATCCTTAAGCAGAAAAGATAATACATGATTTTACATTATCATTGTCTGTGTTACAAAGGCAGCCTCAGAAAAACTTGTTTGCCAAGAAGTTGCCCACAAATCTAAACATTAACAGTTTATAATTTAAAATAGCTGGTGACTGTTTTAATGTAATACTGCTGCTTTTTTGTGCCTAGGAACTTCTTGCTATTGTTTTCAAACACA